>NC_136429.1:179485476-182160476 GCF_052849685.1 Lactuca virosa | reverse complement strand
ATATACGGGGTACAAATACAAAGTACCGGGTTTACACAAAATGGTTTTATGGTATTAAAACTCCATATCATTAGACTTGTTAGTTTTCATCTATAATTGCTAAGTGTACATGTTAGAGTTATATAAAATTGAATTAAAATCGACTTAGAATTGGTGGGCCCGCCTTATCTCCTGTTCCTTGTTTGGTTGTGGACCTAGGGCAGACCCATTATATTCAACGGTTTATTTAACTTAAATTTATATAACTTATATACGCTGGGTGATTATAGAAGGAACCTACAGGTCTTTCTAGGGTTCATTATCGCATAACATAGGAGCATACATTTTACACTTAACAAAGAAAATATTGGATTTTCTGAAATCATACTCTATCGCTTTTACAAGGAAAACGGTTTACTTTCTCAAACAAAACTCTTATGAACTCACCAACTTAATTGTTGACACTCTTTCAAAACTACTTGTATTCTCAGGAAATCAGTGATACAGGAAACCAACAACATTTTGAGGATGAGACGTTAAATCGTCAAACAGTTCATTTTGTCATCATAATGTAATTGATTTTGAAACATGTAAACATATACTATGATGTAACCTTTTCAATTATATTTATGATGGTTGTATTTACTTTGAGCACTATTATACTCGTTGTTGTGACACTATACATGAAGTTCTCCACCCCCGGACGTTTCCCCATCCTTGGTTTGGGGGTGTGACACTCTTAGCCTCCATATCGAAACCCTAATCCTTGTGTGTGAGCTTTGAAGCTTTAGAGTGACATTTTGGTGTTCTTGGTGATGAAGGAATACCTTTGGATTTGTGGTGTTGGTCTCAAGCTTTTGGATCTAGATTCTTCTCATCCTTGTGCATCTTCAGAAGGTATAAAGTTCATACCTTGGAGCTTTCTTTGCTAGATCTTGTTTAAGCTTAGATTTATACTCTTTTTGTCCCAAAACCTTGATCTTTGTGTGTATGGAATACTCCAGAACTTTTAAACCGTCCTTTCAGATGTTTTAGGGTGTATAGTGTCATAAAAATGCAAGCTTGGTCCTAGGTATTCATCCATCCAAGAGTTATGGAACCACCCAAATGTCATCGAATACCAAATTAAGCTTAGGGCATTCCCCTTTGCAGTGCAAGATCCAACAAAAGATTGGATCTATGACCTCCCACCTGGGACGGTCACCACATGGGTATACCTTACACGCCTCTTCTTGTAACACCAGTCAAAATAGGTCAAAAACAATCACATGTGATTATGCCAATCATGTAATGTGATTTTGTTAAACTAGTAATGTGATAAACTTACTATAAATTCTCATACAAGTGTGAACTTTCATACATAATTTATGATATAACTCAAAGTATACGTCCATACGATTCCAAAAATATAGAGAACGTCTAAATCTGACTTCACGTGAAGAAGTTATGATAAACCCTAACACTATAAATCTCTATAATAATATGAATTTAAAATAGACTTAGAATTAGCTATTGGAGTCTAAAAAAAAGTTGTAGTAATCGGAAATACCTACGCGTGGATATAAAGAACGTCAAAAACGGAGTTCATATGCAAAAGTTATGACCTTCCGAAGATGCAGCTGTCTAAGGACATGACACGTGGCAGAAACCCTAGCCGCCTTAAGTCACGACGTGAAAATGAAGTTCACGACGTGAAACGTGTCAGGGACACTAATCGGGGCTAGAAAACACGTGTTAAAGCTACAGGGTGACTCATGGATGTTCACGACGTGACCCAAGGTATGTCACGACGTGAAATGGCCCAGAAGAGCCTATAAATAGCGATCAAGACCCTTTCATTCCTTACACCAAATCTCTTCTTTCTCTCTCTTTTCCGAAGGCCATTTCCCTTCCTGAGCCTGACAACGACGAGCCTTTGACCGTTTAGATTCTATAGATCACGCTACTAGGGTGAGTTTCACGGCCCCACTTTTAATGTTTTCGGGGGAAAACGCATGCTAAATATTGTATATACGTTACTATTATGTCTATATGATAATATATTAGTATCAACATAGATAGTTATATTAACCGGGATATAGTTGTTCTAAATATAATATTTTGAATATATACAACTATTATCAACTTGTTAACATGTTCTTGAATTAATGTAGATCTTGAGTTATACTTAGGATTCTATATATATGTTGTGTTTGATATAGTTCCGAAGTTATATTCGGGAGTTCTATATGTTAATTGATAAGTATGTTGTTATTGTTGGTTTTATGTCAAGATAAAAACCAAGTATGTTATATGTTATTGTTATTGGTTTTATGTCAAGATAAAACCTGGTTTTAATTCTAATTATAGCTGTTGTACTGCCTAAGTATTATAAATATTAGGAGTAATGTTTAAAGCATAGTCTAATAACTTAGGGTTTTAGACACAAATATGATTTTACTACTAGAACTAACGGAACTCGACAAGTCTACATGAGTTATTGTATTCATCAACTAAGATTGGAAATCTTAGGGAAAATCCTCTGACCTGTAACCGTTAATCCCGTGTGAGCGAGGAAGTCATGTATGAATAAGATACGGGTTGACAACCCCACTCGTGGTTGCTAGCTACAACACAACGGTGTGCGAGTGACGAACTGTCCTTTTGTTTGTTTATTGTTCCGACGTTGATGAAGCGTGTGGAACTTATCTTAAGATGCGAAATTTGTAGCATCAAGCAGAGGTTTGAAACTAGTCATATAGCCGCGGTTACGGACTGATGGTAGCAAATTGTTAGAAGCATTATACTTTCTCGTTATACAAGTATTAATGTTAAGTATAAGTTTCCCAAACACTTATACTCTAGGTACAAGAAACTTGTAGGTATACTACTTGTATATTAAGTAGATAATTATACCTAACACACATACTCGTATAGAATTGAAATAGATTTATACGTAGCAGTTTTACTCGTATAGAATTGAAATAAATTTATACGTAGCGGTTTTACTCGTATAGAATTGAAATAAGATTTATACGTAGCAACTTTCGTTTGTATGGAATTACAAACACTTATATTCATAGTATATGAGACTTATAGGTAAACTACTTATTTGGTAAGTAAAATTTTATACCTAGGATATATATACTAAACGTTGGAGAGTCAAAATGATACTTTCAAAACTATACTTTTGAACTTAGAAAATGTATTATTTTATACGGAGTCAAAACCTGTGGACTCACCAACTTTATGTTGACGTATTTTAAATTGCATGTGTTTTCAGGAAGTTGATAACTATGATACGAGAAATGACGTTACACTGCCCGGTGTTTCCGCCGTCGGCCGGGGTGTGACACTTCTTAGATAAATACTTCCCAGAGATGAAAGCCTCAATCTTAAGAAGAGATATCATTGGGATAAAGCAACACAAGAGGGAAGCCTTCCACGCATATTGGGAAAGGTTCAAAAAGCTTTGTGCTAGTTGCCTGAAGCATGAAATCACCAAATATCAACTCCTCTAATACTTCATTGAAGGCACGACTCCATGGGAAATGATGCTACTAAATGCCTCAAGTGGAGGGTCTTTATCTGACAAGACCCCAACCGATATACGTGATCTTATCAAGAATATGGTGAAGGATTCCAAGCATTCAATGCAAGACGAATATTGGTACATGGATGCACGTCGATGTGTAAAAGAGGTGCATACTCCTTAAATTTAAGCTCAACTATCTGAGCTTACAAAGTTGGTAATGATGTTAGCAAAAGATAAAGGTGTGCAACCCACACCTACCCTTGCGGTATTTTCGCTCAAGTGGGACATCCAACTAATATGTGCCCACAACTATAAGAAAATAAGGAAGAAGTGCAAGCAATGAGAGGCTATCCTGGGTAAAATCAGATAAATTTCGATCAGCGCCTAGACAATCAAGGGTGGACTAATAATAAAAATATGGGTTATCAACCGAGACAACCACCTCCATATCAACAGAGGCCACCATTCCCACCCTAGAATCTCCAGCCAATGCAACCACACCATCCACCTCAACAAGTAGGTTCGTCAAGCAAAAGTATCATTAGAACATCATAAATTCATTATTGACCTAGTTAGATGTTTCAACACCATGAACTGGACTTTGCATCAATAATCTTATATCCAAATAATAACATTGAGGTAATTCATTGATTAAAATGGGATTATGTTATATCTAGGGATGATTCCATGAAAACTAGGTTTCAAATCTACCATTAAATCTTCATGAATTCATTTAAAACAATGAAAAATAACTTACACCTCCAAATTAATGTTATAAATATATGATTATATATTAACCTTGAATAATTCCATAAATTTGTCAAGAAAATTCAAATTTATTGGGATTTCATAAGTATCATAAACTTAGATGAAAAGGAATGGGTGTACTAACTACCTTACAACTCCACTTGAATATTATGTGTTAGAATCACCACTTACCTTGAAATTTACTTCCAATCTTTCAACTAACTCCTTAAAATCATCTTTCTCACTAGGTTCAAATGTGGATGACATTTATTGTGCGGAAGTGTAAGGATAGTGCTATTATGTAAGAATGAGTAAGAGAATATGTTGTTTGGTAATGTGAATACGTTCAACCTCACATAACCATTGTCATTATCATTGTGAGAATTCAAAATCTTCTTCACGAAACTTCACTATCCTCTCAACAAAGTTATCATTGTGTATTGTGTCAATGTTAATATGGTTTACCTTTCTATGAATCCAATGCAACACCAATGTATTAAGTAGATAACTAGATATAGATGGATTTTCATTTTATTCGTGGGTCATGTTTGGGTGCTCTTTCAAGGTTGATATTTTCACCGAATAGATTTTCAATCCAACTTGAATGCAACACCCTGACTCCTAGGTATAAGTTTTAAAACCTTATATACATGTTTATGGACCTACTCGACGAGTTGGTTGCCCCAACTTGTGACAACCCGTTGTTTCAGGTCAGCAAAAAGTCAATATTGGTCAACACAAGTCAAACTTCTTATTTTGATCTATCTTATCTAAGTAGATTTAAATTCTAGATTGGTTTAAAACCTTTAATTAGAAGTGTTGCTTGAATTGGAAGTGAATTGCATGGAACCGAGAACCCTTCATCCGAGCCGCAAACCCTCGCATAGCTGGAGCCTTCGAACCGCAAACGGTTTGCAGCCGCAAACGAGGTTCGCAGCCGTAAACCTCGGTTCACAGCCGAGAACTCATTCCTCGGACCGTAAAATCTGGTCTTATCCACTCGGTGTGGAAACCATCGAAGGTGTCCCATCAGTTTTGACCCTATATAGGGGTTGGACCGTAAACTCCTCCTCACTTCTTCAAATCCAGCCGAAAACACCCACCTCTCTCTCAAGAACACCCAACTGTAAACACCCTTTCTCTCTCAAATATCATCCTTCATCCTTTGAATCTTCTTAGGATCTTTCTTGGATCTTCAAGTGTTCTTCATTTCATCAAGAACATTGGGCCGTAAACACTTGAATCTCCTTCATTTCTTCAAGAACATTGAGCCGTAAACCCAAGAACACCAAGATCTTCTTGGGCCGTGAACTCCTGGTGCTAGCCGTAAACACCTAGCAGCCTTCCATTTTAGCTTCTAACACTCTTATTAGCAAGTAAAACTTACTAATTAGTCCATTTCCGTATCATTCTTATGTTTATATACACTAATTGTATACACACACACACACACACACATATATATATATATATATATATATATATATATATATATATATATATATATATATATATTACATATAATGCTAATTAGGACTCGGTTTTGCTATGGGACTTCACTCGTGGAAATAACATCCTATATCGAACCTTGCTATCGAATCACTCCCATAAGGTGAGTTTATACCCCTACGTTTTTACCATTTTTCAATGTTTTAGGGGGAATACAAGTAAAAACACAAGGAAATCTTATGTTATCATTCAAATAATTTCGAAACAGTTTTAAGAACATTTCAAGCTATTTCAACTGATTTAAACTATTTTAAAAAGTGATTTCAAACTACTTAAATTGTTTTATTCTTTTATTTCCTGAAATACATGTTTATATATATAAAGATATATAATTAAGATTCAATAGACTTAGGACTGATGTTTTCCACCTTATCTCCTGTTCCCTGTCTGGTTGTGGACTAGGGTTTGGACCATTTGCCCGACTGTCTGTTTGATCTCAATTATATATGTTATATATATATATATATATATATATATATATATATATATATATATATATATATATATATATATATATATATTGAAACATGA
Source organism: Lactuca virosa (assembly GCF_052849685.1). Lineage (NCBI taxonomy): Eukaryota > Viridiplantae > Streptophyta > Magnoliopsida > Asterales > Asteraceae > Lactuca > Lactuca virosa. Next base: position 182,154,196 of record NC_136429.1, on the reverse strand, counting down.
AACTTATTTAAATAAAGCTTTACCCCTTTTTGTAAACATGTCGAGTAAAAGGTATTATTCTCAAAATTATTTCATATGTTATATAAACTGTTAAATTACTAAGATTCTGCTTTCATAAGGAACATACATGTAAACTATAATAGGTATAGTTTAGGGAGCACTAAATACTATTTTACTAAGTCATGAATATCATACTAAAATGATTATTTAAATTATAATTATTGTACACTACTAGTACATGTATTTCATACATTTTTGAGTACAAAAGAACATTAGTATTCTCTTCGTGTCTAGTTATATAGGGTTGTGAGGTATTACTTTGTGTACCATTCAGGGTACAGGTTTATAAGTCTTATAAATTATTACCAGAGTCTCCTGGAGGGAGAGCGTACGTTTGTGTATAGATCTATACGGGACTGACAATCTCGCACCTTGCTGTTAGCTACAGTGGGACCGACAGGTCCACGGGTGACAAATGTCTTAACTTCTTTTCGACGCCTACAGTACGTCGTGTTTTATACTAGTCAAATTTAGTATGGTAATATGAACTCACAATGGTATCAACTAAGGCGTTTAGATTACGAGATTTCATAAATTCAAGTGGTTTAACTAAACAATAGAACTACACTACCCTAATTTTCTAGTAACATGAACATAACAGTTTAAAAGAGGCCTATAATGCCAACTCTATGATTCATTGGTTTATACATCAGGGTTATATATTAATAGGATCGGGTAGGTAGTAGAATGTGTGCTTTCCACTTCACTTCCTGTTCATTGTTTGGTTGTGGGCTTAGAGCAGATTCACACAGTCTACTATCTATTCGATCTTGGTTATATATATATATATATATATATATATATATATATATATATATATATATATATATATATATATATAGTCCGTATACACTAAATAATCATAGGGGGGAAACAGGTATGGGCCAGATCATAACATACAAGTACAACATACTATTTTCAAGTACAAAAACATACTTTTCGGATGGAACGTTTAACTAAGTACATACATATACAATGGATTTCATACAAATACAACAGTTTTACATTACTTTCTAAGTACAATGTAGATGTCACTCAAAAAGGACCAACACTGTTAACTCTATAATTACCTAGTGTATACACCAGGGTTACATACAATGTAGATCCGACAAACAGTGGAATGTGTGGATTCCGCCTCATTTCCTGTTCCTTGTTTGGTTGTGTGCTTAGGGAAGAACCACACAATCGACTGTCTGTTCGCTCTATATTGTATATAACTTGTATCTACTAGGTGATTGTAGAAGGAACTTAGGTCACATTTTTCTTACATTAGATTTACATCAGAAAATATTGGATTTTCTGGAGGAACATACTAAGGTTTTCAAGGAACAAAGAACATGCTTTCTAAAACAAAATACTTATGAACTCACCAACTTAAATGTAATACACTTTCAAAATCACTTGTATTCTCAGGAAACTAGTAGACAGGTACACGCACAGGGATTCAAAAGATGGAGCATAGTAGCTTCATGTCTATGTTTTGTTATTTACTTTTGGAGTCAATCATATGTGATTTGAATACAATGCAAACACTTTATTTTTAATGCAATGGATGTTGTTGCTTGTTTTACTATTCTACATTTTTTGTGATACTGAGCATGGCGTCATCCGCCCCCGGACATTTCCGCCGTTCCGGTTTGGGGGTGTGACACAACTCGTCGTGTAGAGGCGGGTTAGACCGCGTGGATTATTGGAGCTACTCGGCAAGTCGGAGGACCCTGACTCGACGAGTAGGAGTTGGAAAATGAAACCCTAATTTTCGGGGTTTTGCACCCTATTTAAAGGGTCATTAGCCTCCCTCAGCCTCCCTTACCGTCCCCCTTGAGTCCAGAAAACCCTAATCTCGAATACCCTCCATTTGTGTGTGTGAAGAAGCTTGGAAAGTGGTTTGGTGAAGAAGGCTTGAAGTCTAAGGAGCTTGGAGCAAAGAAAAGCTTGTGGATCTGACTCTACTTCATCTTGGCATCATTTTGAAGGTAACAAGTCGTTACCTTGACTTCCCTCTAGCTAGATCTCCCCATGCTTAAGTTTAGGTCCATTTTCGCATATATATGAACCATTTCTGGTATCGGTCATGATCTGAAGTTGTAAATTCAGATATGGACTTCTCTAAGTCCCTATAGCCATAAAGTTATTAGATTTAGGAAGCTTGGGACTTTCTCTTTGGGTTAAACCTTTCCCTTAGCTTGGTTTTTGCATTTAGGACCATGCATGTACGTAAAGTTTGCAACTTTACGTGGAAACCATGCCCTAGGAGGTTAGATCTACAATATGGAGCTTTGGGTAGCTTAAAAACGTCTGAATAAGAAAGGGGCTGAAGGGACTCGACGAGTCGCATAGCCGACTCGACGAGCCGGATGAAGATTGCATGTGTAACATCTACATTCCCAGGTATTCTATGTTATTCATTTATTTTGAGTTATGAGGAGGGACTCGACGAGTTGATGCCTAGACTCGTCGAGTAGGATCGCGATTTGCTGACTGGATTAATGAAGGGACTCGACGAGTCGATGAGTGGACTCGACGAGTCCGCGCTGTGGACAGAAACCCTAAATCTTTGGGCATGTGCCCTATTTAAGGGTCCTTATAGCCCTCATTTGCGGCTACCAGTCCAGAGAGAGAAACCCTAGAGAGCTTGAGCGATTTGTGTGAGAGAGCAAGCCATTTTAATCCTTTTTGGTGTTGGTTTGCAAAGAAGAAGGTGTTTCCAGCTAGAGGAGGTCAAGAGGGTTGCTAATCCGTGGTTTTCAAGCTTGGATCTACAGTGTTGGGGTAGCAAATCGATCCTTTCTCTGTTTGGTTTAAGATCCTTGAATTTTAGGGTTTTCTATACCCTTTATTGGCTTGATTTGTTGAGTATGTTGTCCCTTTGAGTGTTAGACTCTGGATCTGGACCTCTAGAGGTCCAGAGGGCCTTATCCATTCTGCTTTATGTTGGTTCATGGGGGGAATAAGACTATGTTGCCATTTTAGAAGCCATTTCACCAAGGAGAGCCTTGTGTGCGTTGCATGTATGTCAAGACTGAACCTTTACGTGATTATCGTGTTTGGGAAGGTCAGATCTATAGGTTAGAGAAGCAGATCTGACCTCATAAGGTCATTTGAGTGTTGCCATGGACGCTACTCGCCGAGTTCATAAGTGGACTCGACGAGTCGAGTCGGGGTTGCCCCGCGATTCGTGACATGTGTAACCCGTCGAGTGAAGGGATGACTCGACGTGCCAAGTGAGGCTAGAAGGATTCTGAGGACCCGCATGGACTCGCCGAGTTGCCCATGTGCACTCGACGAGTCGGGTCAAAGTTTGACCATTGAATTCAGTTGACCTTAGGGTTTTCATTAAGCTGATTCAAGAGAGTTCAGGGAGGGATAGAATGGCCTTCTACCCAATCTTTAGAGATGAGACTATGAGAGGGTTTTGATCAGGAATGTTTTCGGATGATAGGAGGAGGCTAGGTCGAGACGTCGAGCACGAGAGTTTATCCGACTTCATTCGAGGTGAGTCTTCTCACTATACATTACCTAGAGTGGTATCCATGTGTAGACCGGAGGGTCTTGTGTGCTATGTGTATGTATGAGATTATGTATGCTATGTGTTGTATAGACCGGACCGGAGGGTCCAACGAGCGACGGGACTGGAGGGTCCCGATGAGACACATCGACCGGAGGGTCGTACTATAGCCTCGAGTGGCGTATGTGTTGTATGTGGTATTTTGGGGAACTCACTAAGCATTTATGCTTACAGTTGTTGTGTTATGCGTTTCAGGTACTAGCGAGGATCGCGGGAAGGCGCCGACATGATCTGTACACTCTAGCGGAGTTTCTATGTATTGTGATCTTGGGATTTGTTTTATGGAGTTGTCATGTGATACATTGAGATTTGATAATATTATAAATGAAATTATATTTTTAAAATGAAAAATTGTTTGACAAATTTACGTTGTTACAAGTTGGTATCAGAGCCTTGGTTTGAGGGATTCGGATGCACCTTCGGGTATATTTGAACTCAAACTGAGGATTGGAGAAAGTTTTTCATAAAATAAACAATTTTTTTAAAAAGTAAAAGAATTTGAGAAAAACAGAAGGAAGCAGTGTGTACGATCAGCCAGCGCCCGAACGGTGATTTCCCAAAATACCCTTACATTATGTGTTATGAGTTATGTTATGATATGTTATGTATGCTAGAGTAGGCTAGGTATTCATATTAGGACTAGAGTGGCCTGATCTGTGATGCCTTAGCCTAGGGGATTTCTGCTGCTATGAGACGCTTGAGAGTAAGTAGGTAACAGTGAGGAGCTTATGAAAGGTCTGCTGGAGAGTAGCCTATGTGTAGTGAGATTAGAGTACTTGTGATCTGGGATCCTAGGAGGAGGACTTGGGGTGAATATTGATGCGGTGTGGACGGTAGTATAAGGGCTCGTACTACTGAAAACACCGGATCAGTGCGCAGTCCAAGTAAGAATCCTTAGGGTACTAGGGAACAAGTAGGGTTAAGTGATCGAGTGCGAGTATACTCGAGCGAGTCTCTGATATTTTTATGTTGTATTTCAGAGACGTCATGGTTGGGACACGCCACAGACCAGGGACCAGCGGCATGAGTGACGAGGAGCTTCGTCAGATGATCCACGATGAGATGGTTGCGGCGATCCGAGCCGAGATTCCAGAGATGTTTGGGTCTATTAAGACCACATTGATTGAGACCTTTGACGAGCGGTACGCAGCAGTTACTGAGGCTGCAGCTGTGGCTGCTGCTAGACCTCAGGGGGGTGACTCGTTGCTGTTTCGGGAGTTCAGCAACACGAAGCCACCAGAGTTTGATGGGACGCAGGATCCGATTGCTGTGATGAGATGGATTTCTGATATTGAGGGATGTTTCTATACCTGCTCGTGTCCGGAGCATTTGAGAGTACGGTTCGCGCTGAACCAGCTTCGCTTGGGGGCGAAGGACTGGTGGAAGTTTGTGTCGGCGGATTTCACCCCTGCTGAGCTTGCTGCGGTGACCTGGGAGAGGTTCACCGCTATGTTTTGTGATGAGTACGTTCCCCCATTGGAGAGGGAACGGATGGCTCAGGAGTTCTTGTCCCTCAAGCAGGGCACTGATTATGTTACTGTGATCACTAGGAAGTTTCATGAGAGGGCGATGTTCTGCCCTGAGAAGGTGTCTACTAAGCAGACGCGTATGAGCCGGTATCTGAGCATCATGAGGAGAGACATTCGCGAGTTCGTGGCGAACTCGACGTACCGGACGTTTGCCGAGCTTCAGGAAAATGCTCAGAAGAGGGAGATTGAGTTGGAGACTCAGGCCAGGGAGGAGGCGGAGTCTCAGGGGAAGGATCGGCGGCCAACACAGTCTCAGCCGGCAGCCAAGCGGGCAAAGCCCGCTGATTCGAGATCTGGGGGTCTGAAGGGTCGCGCTTGTGGGAAGTGCGGCAAGAGCCATGAGGGGGCGTGCAGAGCTGGGATATGTTACAAGTGTGGGAAGGAGGGGCATTTTGCGAGGGATTACCCCAAGGGATTCTCGGTTTGCTTTCATTGTAACCATACCGGCCATCGGAAGGCCGAGTGCCCACAGCTGCTGCAGGGATCAGCGTAGGGATCCGTACCTGCTGCCAGAGCCACCGAGACCCGGCCAGTGAAGGCCGAGGCACCAAAGGCTCGCGGGAGAGCCTTCCAGTTGACAGCGGAGGAGGTCCGCGCAGCGCCCGATGTTGTGGCTGGTATGTATTCTTTCATCTATTTATTTTGAGTTTGAGATATTGTGCTTATATTATGATATGCGTAGGTACTTTTCTTGTGAGTTCTGTACCTGCTTTGGTGTTATTTGAATCGGGTGCGAGTCGATCTTTTATGTCGTTAGCCTTTAGTCAGCACATCAGTATCCTTCGAGAGGCGTTGAGTCGACCTCTACGAGTTTCCATAGCTGACGAGCGAGCAGTGTCTGCCACTGATGTGATTCGGGGATGTGTACTCGAGATCTTCGGTGTTGAGTTCCCGATTGATCTGGTCCCGAATGCGATGGGGGATGTCTGTGTCATCGTGGGCATGGACTGGTTGAGCAGATTTGTAGCAGTTATCGACTTCGAGCGTCAGCTGGTGACCATACGAGACCCTAGTGGGGGAGTTCTTACGGTGTACGGCGAGGGTACCCGTTCTGGGTCAGCGTTCTGTTCGGCTGCTAGAGCGAGGCAGAGTCTACAGCAGGGCTGTAGTGGGTTTGTGGCCTATGTGATGGACACGCGAGTGGACGCGGAGATGCCGAGTGCGGTTGATGATGTACCGATTGTGCGAGAGTTCCCGGATGTTTTCCCCGAGGAGTTTTCGGGTGTGCCTCCCGAGAGGTAAGTGGAGTTTCGCATTGATTTAGTTCCGGGAGCGGCGCCTATCGCCAAGGCGCCTTATCGCCTTGCGCCGCCATAGATGCAGGCGTTATCCTTGCAGCTTCAGGAGCTGCTGGGAAACGGGTTTATTCGACCGAGTAGCTCGCCGTGGGGAGCGCCGATCCTTTTTGTCAAGAAAAAGGATGGTTCACACCGGATGTGCATTGATTACCGGGAGTTGAACAAGTTGACGGTCAAGAACCGTTACCCCTTACCGAGGATCGATGATCTGTTCGATCAGTTGCAGGGAGCGTCTTGGTTCTCCAAGATAGATTTGAGGTCTGGATATCATCAGATGAGAGTGAGGGATGAAGATATCCAGAAGACGGCGTTCAAGACTCGTTATGGGCATTACGAGTTCGCGGTGATGCCTTTTGGGCTCACCAATGCACCGGCAACGTTCATGGATCTCATGAACAGGGTGTGCAGGTCAATGTTGGATCGGTCGGTGATCATGTTCATCGACGATATTCTGGTATACTCGAGATCCAGAGAGCAGCATGAGGAGCATCTGAGAGAGATCCTCGAAGTATTGAGGTCGGAGAGGCTTTTCGCCAAATTCTCCAAGTGTGATTTCTGGTTACGAGAGGTACAGTTCTTGGGACACCTCGTTAACCAGAATGGGATATTGGTCGATCCGGCCAAGATTGAGGCGGTGATGAGTTGGGAGGTGCCGAGATCTCCCACCGAGATCAGGAGTTTTCTGGGATTGGCCGGCTACTATCGGAGATTTATCAGGGATTTCTCCAAGATTGCCGTTCCTCTCACCAGGTTGACCCGGAAGGGCGTGACTTTTAGTTGGGGTCCTGAGCAGTAGGCCTCATTCGAGACACTTCGCCAGAGATTATGTGAAGCCCCGGTGCTAGCCCTTCCGGAGGGGATGGAGGATTTTGTGGTGTATTGTGACGCATCGATATCGGGGTTGGGTTCGGTGCTTATGCAGAGAGGGCAAGTGATAGCGTATGCATCGAGGCAGCTGAAGCCTCATGAGACGAGGTATCCCACCCACGATCTGGAGTTGGGGGCAGTGGTGTTTGCCCTCAAGATCTAGCGTCACTATCTGTATGGGGTTCGGTGTACCATATACACGGACCACAAGAGTTTGAAGTATTTGATGGATCAGCCCAACCTGAATATGCGCCAGAGGAGATGGTTGGATGTGGTAAAGGATTACGATTGTGAGATCCTGTACCACCCGGGCAAAGCTAATGTCGTAGCTGATGCTCTGAGCCGTAGGGCAGAGAGTGCCCCGATTCGAGACACTTGTATGCGATTGACGGTGATGACTCCGGTGTTGGACACCATTCGGGAGGCTCAGGCAGAGGCCGTAATACCAGAGAACCGCAAGAGGGAGCGGGTGATCGGGCAGGTGACTGAGTTCGTTACCGATAGCCGAGGGCTGATGACCTTTCAAGGTCGGATTTGGGTGCCGTATATAGGCGGGGCACGTACCATTCTGATAGAGGAGGCGCATAGATCGAGGTTCTCGATCCATCCCGGAGCCACTAAGATGTATTTGGATTTGAAGAAAGACTATTGGTGGCCCTGTATGAAGAGGGATGTTGTGTGGTTCGTTGAGAGGTGCTTGACCTGTCGCCGGGTTAAGGCCGAGCACCAGCGTCCGCATGGCAAGTTGCAACCACTTGAGGTTCCCCAGTGGAAGTGGGAACAGATTTCCATGGATTTTATCACCAAATTGCCAAGGACCGCGAGGAGTGTCGATGCAATTTGGGTGATTGTTGACCGGCTGACAAAGAGCACTCACTTCCTTGCTATCAATGAGAGCTCTTCCGCAGAGAGGCTGGCCGAGTTGTATGTGAGAGAGGTGGTATCGCGTCATGGAGTACCGATCTCGATTGTGTCAGATCGAGATGTACGTTTCACTTCCAGGTTCTGGAAGAAGTTCCATGAGGAGTTGGGTATGAGGTTGCATTTCAGTACCGCCTACCACCCACAGACGGACGGACAGAGTGAGCGGACGATTCAGACGCTCGAGGACATGCTTCGAGCATGTGTATTGGACTTCGGAGGAAGTTGGGACACGTACTTGCCGTTGGCTGAGTTTTCCTATAACAACAGCCACCATTCGAGTATTGGTATGCCTCCCTTCGAGTTGTTGTACGGGAGGAGATGTTGGACTCCCATTTGCTGGGGAGAGGTAGGGCAGCGCGTGATGGGTAGCACTGAGATAGTGCTTCAGACGACTGAGCAGATACAGCAGGTCAGGCAGAGGTTGTTGACGGCTCAGAGTCGCCAGAAGATTTATGCAGATAGGCGACGATCCGAGCTTGAGTTTCAGGTGGGAGACTTCGTACTCCTGAAGGTGTCTCCTTGGAAAGGAGTGATCCGATTCAGGAAGAGGGGCAAGCTGGGGCCCCGGTACATTGGTCCGTTCAGGGTGACCGCGAGGGTGGGCAGGGTAGCGTATCGTTTGGAGCTACCTGCGGAGTTGAGCCAGATCCATGATACCTTCCACGTGTCTCAGTTGAGGAAGTGTATAGCCGATGAGTCGGCGGTTGTGCCGCTGGAGGATATTCAGGTGGATGCGAGCCTGAATTATGTTGAGAGACCGATCGCGATCCTGGATCGGAAGATCAAGGTTCTGAGGAACAAGGAGGTGCCCCTGGTTCAGGTCCAGTGGCAACATCGGAGAGGGTCCAAGATGACTTGGGAGCCGGAGTTAGAGATGCGGGAGCAGCATCCAGAGTTGTTTACCGAGCGAGACTTCGAGGGCGAAGTCTGATTCTAGTGGGGGAGAATTGTAACATCCAGATTCCCAGGTATTCTATGTTATTCATTTATTTTGAGTTATGAAGATGGACTTGACTAGTTGACGCCTAGACTCGTCGAGTAGGATTGTGATTTGCTGACTGGATTAATGAAGGGACTCGACGAGTCGATGAGTGGACTCGACGAGTCCGCGCTGTGGACAGAAACCCTAAGTCTTTAGGCCTGTGCCCTATTTAAGGGTCCTTATAGCCCTCATTTGCGGCTACCAGTCCAGAGAGAGAAACCCTAGAGAGCTTGAGCGATTTGTGTGAGAGAGCAAGCCATTTTAATCCTTTTTGGTGTTGGTTTGCAAAGAAGAAGGTGTTTCCAGCTAGAGGAGGTCAAGAGGGTTGCTAATCCGTGGTTTTCAAGCTTGGATCTACAGTGTTGAGGTAGCAAATCGATCCTTTCTCTGTTTGGTTTAAGATCCTTGAATTTTAGGGTTTTCTATACCCTTTATTGGCTTGATTTGTTGAGTATGTTGTCCCTTTGAGTGTTAGACTCTGGATCTGGACCTCTAGAGGTCCAGAGGGCCTTATCCATTCTGCTTTATGTTGGTTCATGGGGGGAATGAGACTATGTTGCCATTTTAGAAGCCATTTCACCAAGGAGAGCCTTGTGTGCGTTGCATGTATGTCAAGACTGAACCTTTACGTGATTATCGTGTTTGGGAAGGTCAGATCTATAGGTTAGAGAAGCAGATCTGACCTCATAAGGTCATTTGAGTGTTGCCATGGACGCTACTCGCCGAGTTCATAAGTGGACTCGACGAGTCGAGTCGGGGTTGCCCCGCGATTCGTGACAGGTGTAACCCGTCGAGTGAAGGGATGACTCGACGTGCCAAGTGAGGCTAGAAGGATTCTGAGGACCCGCATGGACTCGCCGAGTTGCCCATGTGCACTCGACGAGTCGGGTCAAAGTTTGACCATTGAATTTAGTTGACCTTAGGGTTTTCGTTAAGCTGATTCAAGAGAGTTCAGGGAGGGATAGAATGGCCTTCTACCCAATCTTTAGAGATGAGACTATGAGAGGGTTTTGATCAGGAATGTTTTCGGATGATAGGAGGAGGCTAGGTCGAGACGTCGAGCACGAGAGTTTATCCGACTTCATTCGAGGTGAGTCTTCTCACTATACATTACCTAGAGTGGTATACATGTGTAGACCGGAGGGTCTTGTGTGCTATGTGTATGTATGAGATTATGTATGCTATGTGTTGTATAGACCGGACCGGAGGGTCCAACGAGCGACGAGACTGGAGGGTCCCGATGAGACACATCGACCGGAGGGTCGTACTATAGCCTCGAGTGGCGTATGTGTTGTATGTGGTATTTTGGGGAACTCACTAAGCATTTATGCTTACAGTTGTTGTGTTATGCGTTTCAGGTACTAGCGAGGATCGCGGGAAGGCGCCGACATGATCTGTACACACTAGCGGAGTTTCTATGTATTGTGATCTTGGGATTTGTTTTATGGAGTTGTCATGTGATACATTGAGATTTGATAATATTATAAATGAAATTATATTTTTAAAATGAAAAATTGTTTGGCAAATTTACGTTGTTACAACATGTATTGGTTCTGCATGAACTCGGCGAGTCAGTAAGAAGACTCGACGAGTCAGTTAGGGTTTTTCCCGACATTGGGAAACGCATAGACTCGACGAGTTGTCTAGAGACTCGGCGAGTCAACTAGGGTTTTGACGATTTCTCGAGTCTGGAAGGACTCGGCGAGTCAGTGAACTACATTCGACGAGTTGGGTCAACATGGATTGTTGACCTTGAACGTTGACTTTGACTTTGACCAAGGGATTGACCAGTTGTCTTCTGGGGGGATTTTGGTAAATTGGGAATTCATGGAAGTGAATCATTGATGAATATAGGTGGTAGAGTTCGTGGCTGGGATTCGAGAGCTTGATCTTATCACTACAGTTTGACATTTGTGGGGTGAGTTCTTCTCACTATATCAACAGGGTCTAAGGCACCAACGCCGACCCTTTTTTCGGATTTGTATCCGGGTTATTGCATGATATGCTTATTGATTTACATCCTAGTAGTTAGGATGGTGATATGCTTAGTGACCTGGTTAGGTCGGTATTCTGGTATATACGATAATGCTATGTTAGTGACCGGTTAGGTCTGTATACTGGTTATAGGATGTTCCTATGATTAGTGATCTGTTAGATTGGTTTGACTGTTATATATGCTAGCATATGATATTTATGTGTCTATGATTGTTGATTGGGGGTTGGGTTGAGGCGGTCCTGCTTTGTGCTGAAGGCCAACATACCCAGGGCGGTCTGGATAAACTGAAGGCCCTACGACGCGGTCCAGTCAGGCCGAAGGCCCGACGAGTGGTACGGATAGGCTGTAGGCCCTGCGAGGCGGTCCAGACGTGTCGAAGGCTCGGGAGCGGTCCAGATAGGCTGTAGGCCCTGCGGGGTGGTCCAGACAGGCTGAAGGCTCATTATGCATGCTGTTTGTTTATATGATATGATTATGATTGTATGTTGTTGGTATTTTGGGGGAACTCACTAAGCTTCGGGCTTACAGTTGTTGATTTTGTTTCAGGTACTTCTGATGATCGTGGGAAGGCGAAGACGTGATCGTACACCTCCTTATGTTTTCATGATTTGATTCTGGGATACTCTGACATGATACTATTTTGAAAACAAGTTTTGTAATAATCATTGGTTTTGAAATGTTTTAAAAAGTTTAAATTTGGCATGATTTTTATGGATGATACAAGTTGGTATCAGAGCCTTGGTTTGAGTGAATTGGAGGAAACACGCGTGTGTCTCCAGTCTCAAACTAAGGACAAGATTTTAAAATGATTTTTCAAATGGTTTTCAAAATATAAAGGAGGATGCAAGTGTACGATCAGCCGGAGCCAGTAAGTAGACCCCAAAATACCTTACAGATTATTTGATTTATGTGATATGTTAGAACAACTTGCTAGTACTAGGCTAGAGATCTTCAGGAATTGCATGATAGAATTGCCTGATTATATGATGTCTGATAGCCTAGGGTTTTTCCTTATATGAAATTGACATCATTATTGTAGTTGCTTAGTGTATGCATCACAGCTGTACATAATTAAGATCTTATAGCCTGAGAATGTTTGGTTTGGCCTTATTTCCTGTTCTTGTTTGATGAAGGGCTTAGGGTAGGATCAGGTATTCGAAAGTCTATAGGGTCCAACGTTATGTATGGCTAGCATATACTAGTGCTGCAGGGTTGGTGGAAGTTTCATGGATGAGTTATTTGGGATTAGTCCGCCAGTTATGAGATACTTAACCTCCCTCTAGGAGTGAGGATTGAGCGCATGCCATGCTTACGTATAGTGTTAGGGCATTGTGATGATACTTGAGACAAATATGGGTAGGTGTGGAAGGTAGTATGGGCCCATACTATTGAAAGCACAGGACCCATACGTGTAGCAAGGAAGTCACAACCCCTAGGGTTTTGTTGGGAGTTGGTTCCTGGATTATTATATAGAGTATCTGATATCTTCCTGGTATATTTTCAGCATGGTGGTTACTCGATGATTTGTGACTGGGTCCGGGTCAGGATCAGGAGGCAGCAGACAGGAGGCACCAGCAGTGCCCGAGACTATCGTCCATATGAAGCCAGACGAGATGGACACCAGGATCCGGGAGATCTTGCATGATGAGGTTTCTGCGATGTTCCGGGCTCAGTTACTTGAGATGTTTGGGTCTATCAAGACCGCCATGGTGGAGTATTTCGATGAGCGTTATGCAACCCTCACTGAGGCGGCTGCCGTAGCAGCTACAACAACTGTAATGGCGGGAGGGGGATGAGCCAGTCGGGCTTTTCAGTATCGGGACTTCGACAACACGAAACCCCCTACTTTTGATGTGACTCAGGACCCCATCAAAGCCATGAGGTGGCTATCTGACGTGGAAGGTTGTTTCTTCACGTGTTCATGTCCTACTGACCAGAAGGTCAGATGTGCCCTGAACCTGCTGAGGTATGGGGCAAAGGACTGGTGGAGATTGATGATTGGATCGTATTCTGATAATCAGAGAGCTACAATTACTTGGGAGAAGTTTAGGGATATGTTCCGCTCCCGCTACATTCCACGGTCGAGCTGGAACGGTTAACTTAGGAGTTCTTGGAGTTGAGACAGGATGGGGAGACGGTGACGAAGATCACCTGTATGTTCACGAAGAGGGCGATGTTCTGCCCAGAGTTTGCTTCTGAGCAGGATCATATGACACATTATCTGAGCATGCTCAAGAATGACATCCAACAGTTTGTGTCGACCCAACGTTGTGATACGCTTTTGGATTTGCAGGAGGCCGCTAGGCGGCGTGAGCTAGAGATTGAGTTGCAGTTGAGGGAGTAGCGGCAGGCCCCGGCACAGTCACAGCCGGTGCCAAAGTGGTCTAAGACTGCTGATTCCTGGTTAGGGGGATATCATGGCCGCACTTGTGGCAAGTATGGGAAGGGTCACTCGGGGGTTTGCAGATTGAGCAGCGCGTGCCGCAAATGCGGAAGGGAGGGGCATTATGCGAAGGATTGTCGCCAAACAGCCCCGGTTCAGGATATGAGGATCTGCTACCACTGCCATCAGGTTGGTCACGTGAAGACCAACTGTCCACAGCTCGCTGTCGGGCCGACGCAGGCTCCAGCGTCGGCTACACTGAGGATTACTGACGGGAGTCAGGGTCGAGCAACGCCCCCGAGGGCTCAGGGACGCGCCTTCCAGCTTACAGCAGAGGAGGCCAGGGCAGCACCAGACGTGATTGTCGGTATGTTTCTATCCCTTATCTTACTGATTGTATCTGTTTTATGCTTATATGTTTGTACCTGTGATTAGGTACGTTTTTAGTGAACTCCTTATCTGCTTTGGTATTATTTGACTCGGGGGCGAGTCAGTCGTTTGTCTCTCATACATTTAGTAGGAAGTTCAGTGTGCCAGTAGGAGAGCTAGAGTCTCTGTTGCGAATCTCTATCGCCAACGAACACGGGGTTTCCGCTTCTTCAGTCTATCGGGGTTGCGTGTTGGAGATCTTCGGGGTATCTTTCCCGATAGATTTGATTCTGATTCCCATGGGGGATGTGTGTGTGATCGTGGGTATGGACTGGCTTAGTCGCTTCGGTGCCATGATCGAATGCGAGGGTCAGCGAGTGGGGGAGAACTGATTGTCTACGATGAGGGCACCAGATTGGGTTCAGGGTTTGCTCAGCTGCCAGGGCTCGGCAGTACATTCAGCACGGGTGTGCATGTTATCTAGCGTATGTGGTGGATACGTGGGTCAGGGATCAGGTTTCAGTATCAGAGGTTCCAGTGGTCAGGGAGTTTGCTGACGTGTTCCCGGAGGAGTTACCCGGAGTGCCTCCGGAGAGGCAGGTCGAGTTTAGAATCGACCTAGTGCTAGGTGCGGCCCCTATCGCCAAGGCGTCGTACCGGTTGGCACCACCAGAGATGCAGGAGTTGTCATCACAGCTGCAGGAACTGCTGGGCAAGCAGTTCATTCGTCCGAGCAGTTCTCCGTGGGGAGCGCCGATTCTCTTCGTTAGGAAGAAGGATGGTTCACACCGGATGTGCATTGACTACCGGGAGTTGAACAAGTTGACGGTGAAAAACCGTTATCCACTCCCGAGGATAGATGATTTTTCGATCAGTTGCAGGGAGCATCTTGGTTCTCCAAGATAGACCTAAGGTCTGGGTACCATCAGGTCAGGGTTAGAGAGGAGGACGTGGAGAAGACCGCATTCCGGACTCATTATGGACATTATGAGTTCGTGGTGATGTCGTTTGGGCTCACCAATGCGCCGACAGTATTTATGGATCTGATGAATCGGGTATGCAGACCGATGCTCGATCGCTCGGTCATCGTGTTCATTGACGATATCTTGGTGTACTCCAAGACCCGAGAGCAGCATGAGGAGCATCTACGAGAGCAATTGGGAGTTTTAAGACGAGAACGACTTTATTCCAAGTTCTCGAAGTGCGAGTTTTGGTTACGAGAGGTTCAGTTCCTTGGACACCTCGTTAACCAGGAGGGGATTTTGGTCGATCCGGCCAAAATCGAGGCGGTTATGCAGTAGGAGGTTCCAAAATCTCCCTCGGATATCAGGAGCTTCTTGGGATTGGCAGGGTACTACCGGAGATTCATACAGGATTTCTCCAAGATTGCAGTACCCCTCACTCGTCTGACGAGGAAGGGGGTGGATTTCCGGTGGGGCCCCGAGCAACAGAGGGCGTTTGAGACCCTCAGACAGCGACTATGCGAGGCTCCAGTCCTGACTCTCCCGAAGGGAGTTGAGGATTTTGTAGTGTTCTGTGATGCATCCATCACGGGACTGGAAGTGGTCCTCATGCAGAGAGGACGGGTGATAGCCTACGCGTTGTGGCAGCTGAAGCCACACGAGACGAGATACCCTACTCATGATCTGGAGTTGGGAGCGCTGATATTTGCTCTCAAGATTTGGAGACATTACCTCTATGGGGTCCGTTGTACCATATACATGGACCACAAGAGCCTGAGACACATCATGGATCAGCCGAACCTGAACATGAGACAGCGCAAGTGGCTGGATGTAGTCAAGGACTACGACTTTGAGATCCTTTACCACCCAGGTAAAGTGAACATGGTTGCGGATGCTCTGAGCCGTAAGTCGGCTGGATCTTCTACCCCAGTGACATGTATGAGGATATCCGTGGATTCTCCAATTATGAGCTTGATCATGGAAGCTCAGACAAAGGGTATGTGTCATGAAAACTGGAAGCTTGAGAGGATTAGGGGGTGAGAACACCCGATTTGTGCAGGATAGTCGGGGATTATTCACCCGTTGTGGTCGGGTCTGGGTTCCGATGTCTGGTGGGGTCAGACAGATTGTACTGGAGGAGGCTCATAAGTCTCGCTTCTCTATTCACACGGGGGCCACCAAGGTGTAACAAGATTTACGATTGAGTTACTGGTGGCCGTGCATGAAGCGAGAAATTGCTTGGTACGTGGAGAGATGCCTGACCTGTAGGATGGTCAAGGCCGAGCACCAGAGGCCGCATGGCAAGCTGCAGCCTCTAGAGGTTCCCATGTGGAAGTGGGAACAAATCACGATGGATTTTATCACCAAGCTGTCGAGGACGGCGAAAGGCTTCGACGCTATTTGGGTCATCGTGGACTGATTGACCAAGAACGCCCACTTTTTAGCGATACGGGAGAGTTCATCGGCCGAGAAGCTGACCGACGTGTATATCCTCGAGATCGTTGCTCGCCATGGGGTGTCGGTCTCTATTGTCGAAGACCGCGATGTTCGGTTCACCTCCCGCTTCTGGCAGAAGTTCCACGAGGAACTGGGCACGTGGCTGCACTTCAATACAGCCTATCATCCGCAGACGAATGACCAAAGTGAGCAGACCATACAGACTCTCGATGATATGTCGAGAGCCTGCGTTATTGACTTCGGTGGGAGGCGGGACTCCTACCTACCCCTTACAGAGTTCTCCTACAACAATAACTTTCACTCCAACATCGATGCTCCACCTTATGATCTGTTGTATGGATGAAGATGTCGCACCCCAGTCTGTTGGGGCGAGGTTGGTCACAGAGTGATGGGTCGGACCGAGGTAGTCATGCAGACTAACGAGATGATTCAGCAGATCAGACAGCGGTTGCAGACCACACAGAGTCGGCAGAAGAGTTACGCCGACCGGCGCCGATCTGAGTTGGAGTTTCAGGTCGGTGGCATGGTATTCCTGAAGGTCTCACCCTGGAAGGGTGTGATTCGCTTCAGGAAGAGGGGAAAGTTGGGTCCCCGATACATCGGTCCATTCAGGATCACTGCCAGGGTTGGAAAGGTGGCGTATATACTTGATCTTTCCTAAGGAGCTTAGTCAGATCCACAACACTTTTCATGTTTCACAGTTGCGGAAGTGCATTCTGGATGAGGAGGCGGTAGTGTTGTTAGATGATATTCAGGTTGATGAGCACCTGAATTACGTGGAGAGGCCGGTGGCCGTTCTTGAGAGGAAGGTAAAGGTTCTACGGAACAAGGAAGTACCTCTGGTAAAGGTACAGTGGGAGCACAGGAGGGGATCCGAGTGGACGTGGGAGCCGGAGGCAGAGATGCGAGAGCACTATCCAGAATTGTTCGCCGCAGCAGACTTCGAGGACGAAGTCTAGTTCAAGTGGGGGAGAATTGTAACACCCCGACTCCCAGGTATAAGTTTTAAAACCTTATATACATGTTTATAGACCTACTCGACGAGTTGGTTGCCCCAACTCGTCGTGTAGAGGCAGGTTAGCCCGCGTGGATTATTGGACCTACTCGGCGAGTCGGAGGACCCTGACTCAACGAGTAGGAGCTGGAAAATGAAACTCTAATTTCCGGGTTTTACACCCTATTTAAAGGGTCATTAGCCTCCCTCAGCCTCCCTTACCGTCCCCCTTGAGTCCAGAAAACCCTAATCTTGAATACCCTCCATTTGTGTGTGTGTGAAGAAGCTTGGAAAGTGGTTTTGTGAAGAAGGCTTGAAGTCTAAGGAGCTTGGAACAAAGAAAAGCTTGTGGATGACCGGTTAGGTCTGTATCCTGGTTATAGGATGTTGCTATGATTAGTGATCTGTTAGATCGGTTTGACTGTTATATATATGCTAGCATATGATATTTATGTGCACATGATTGTTGATTGGGGGTTGGGTTGAGGCGGTCCTGCTTTGTGCTGAAGGCCAACATACCCAGGGCGGTCTGGATAGACTGAAGGCCCTGCGAGGCGGTCCAGTTAGGCCGAAGGCCCGGCGAGCGGTCCGGATAGGCTGTAGGCCCTGCGAGGCGGTCCAGACGTGCCGAAGGCTCGGGAGCGGTCCAGATAGGCTGAAGGCCCTGCGAGGCGGTCCAATCAGGCTGAAGGCTCATTATGCATGTTGTTTATTTATATGATATGATTATGATTGTATGACATTGGTATTTTGGGGGAACTCACTAAGCTTCAGGCTTACAGTTGTTGATTTTGTTTCAAGTATTTCTGATGATCGCGGGAAGGCGAATGCGTGATCGTACACCTCCTTATGTTTTCATGATTTGATTCTGGGATACTCTGACATTATACTATTTTGAAAACAAGTTTTGTAATAATCATTGGTTTTGAAATGTTTTAAAAAGTTTAAATTTGACATGATTTTTATGGATGTTACATCGAACGTTCACCGTATGCATCCCAATAAAACTACATGTAGTTGTTTAAGTGTATTTAGGATATTTATTAGTCGGTCCAAATATTTATATTTACCCTCTCTAACTAACATAGGCACGTGTAATTATGTATTTAATATAGCTTCAATGAATAGAATATTTGATCATGGGGAAAAATTATTCTACGATAACAAGGATATTTTTTATCTCTTAATATTCTAAATACTTCCATATACATTATTCTAATATCACGGTTACTAACTTAGGTATAAAAGTTACGTATCCTGGAACACCTCGTCGACATCTGGACGTCGATAATGATAGTTCATTTCCTTAGTTTCATTATATTTCGAGCACAAGATTCTCAACAGACAAAAAATTCTAGATACTTACGAGTTATGATTATATCTTTCTTTCTAAGAAAAATAACGTCATCTATGATGATGGGTGACTTTGGATTGTTTCATTGTTTGTGAAGAGAATTAGTGGCCTAGTGGGAGAGTCGGTTGTATTGGTTGGTCTTTGTGTGATACTTACGTGTTACGAGTTATGATTATCCAAGAGTCAATAATTGTACTTTTAGGAGCCAAGTTGATTGATTATAATGATTTACAGCTTATTGAATAGATACAGTTTTGTATCAAAATCAGAAAAAAAAAAATTTATATAAATTATCCAGGTGCCAATTCTTACAACACTGGTGAAAATAATATTTAAAGATCTCTACAAAAAAACAAATAAAAATTCCAAATATATATTTTCTTTAACAAAATCATGATATTTCATAAAAATATGAAAAATTGACAGTAATGAATTTGTTTTGGTTTACATGAAAAATGTAAATGAAATATATTTCGCAGTATGGAATTTTAATTCCTTTTTTTTTTTCAAAACGAAATCTTTTTAGGCATTTTAAAAAGATTTGGCATTTTTTTCACCCATTTCACATTTGGTCCTGCAAAATTGATAATTATTTGGGTTATTTTCTTATTTTTGGCTAAATTTTGTCGATAGTTTAGTTTTTTTTTCCTAATAATTAGGTAAAGCTTTTTAGAAAAGTATACAAAAAGATAAATTAGAGAAAATGCAGCCATGGGGTTGGGAGCAAGAAAAATCAAAACAGAAAAGGTTAACAAAGACAGGTTCAGAGTTGAAACTTAAAATTTTGAATTAAACCCATCACTTTCTTTTAACTTCTTTTGCGACTAATATTCACATTCTGTCTTATTAAGTCATGTGATTTATATAAAATGTCTCAGTTCATATAAATCAGACAAATATCATTCCTTTTTAATGGCGAAATGGCTCATGTCTTGCTCGTTTGAATCAAATACGAGTCTTTCCGTTTAAATACCAAAACAATAATATATTTGTTTGAAAATCTAAACATTACCGACTTTTAAGTTCAGTAGACTTTTATAATAGTTTAGATAAATAAATAAAAAGTTATATGTTAGTCAAACCTTTATATACACGTTCTATTGGGAAAGGTGTTTATTCATGTATGAAATAAACATCAATTTCAATTCCCTCAAATTTAATGTTCTTTATTAACTTACAAAATCATTTAGGGGTCAATGGACCGTTGACCGGACCGATTAGGTGTATACCGGGTGCCGGTTCTGGTTTTCCGGTTTTTGGACCTGTAAAACATGCGATGAATATGGTACAGGTCGATGAAGCAGTTGCTATCTAGTGGTTTAGATGAGATACATCGTCTTCGTCTTCGTCTTCGTAAGACTATATAACTCAATGAACATGTGACAAACACAAAACCTCATGTTAGGGAAAGATTTTCACATATTACACGATATATAGAAAAGCTGACATTTCAGTTTTGATGTCCTGACTTAGAGATGAAATTGGAGGGGAGAACCAATGGAAATAATATCATATGGATTAGGATAAAAGATTTGAAAAAGATTATGCTTCTTAAAATTCCGGTCCAACGGGTCCGAAAACAAGAACCGGCAAACCGAAACGGTAAAAAACCGGAACCAATATAGTGTAAAACCAGTAACCAATAACCGGCCCTGACAACATAAAACCAGTATCCAAAATATTATCTTTCTGGTCCACCGGTTTAGATGCTCGCCCCTAAAATCATAATCATTTGTGCACAACTTGGAAATTATCCAAAATATTAGCATTTTCTTCTAAAAATGGTAATACCTAACCTCTAACTGATTAAGTCTACCAGATACAATCTACAACTACATAAACTCAAAACAAATTCAACAAATTGAAGTATTTCATTTTAAGAAGCATATACATATGCCAATATATCAATCCTTTCGTATACGCACACATGACACATTATAAACACCAAAAACCAAAAAAACCAAATCCAACATTATAATTCTAAAGTTCGTCATAAAAATTCTTATAACCATCATCCACACGAACATCTTCAACTTTAGTAAGCGAAACCAATTTCGCCATTGCCATTTTCATCATTTCAGACGCTTTATCCCCAAACATAGCATTCGATATATCAACAACTCCTGGATTTTGCGCATTAAACACCGAGTAAAACATCGCATCTTCAAACCCACTATTCATACAATAATGCAACAACCCTTTTGGGAACACAAACACATCACCTTCCTTCAAAACGCTTTGAAAAAGTTTACTATCCGTATCAATAAACCCAACAATCACAACGCCTTTTACCACAAACATCATTTCACTCGATCTTGGGTGCGTGTGAGGCATCACTAACCCATCAACTTCTAAATCAGTTCTACCCGTTGATAACCCTAAAGTGTTGAGCCCCGGGAACTCAGAAGCAGTGACTAGGGTAACAGACGAGCGTAGGAACGTGTCGATGCTACCTTGGTGGCTTAATTGTAAATTTTTGAAATCTGATGTTGTAATGTTTGATGGGTTTTTGCAAGGGAAGCCATTGATGAACATGGTTCTATGAGAGGAGGTGTCGGTTGGGCACATGTCTTGGAGGTTATCACCGTTTGTGGGAGAAATATAGAAGTTGATTAACAAGGGAATGGCAATGGTGAAGAGAAGATTTAAGTTTGACATTTTTTTTGGAGTTTATTAGGCTTTCTTCTTTTTGGAATGGGAAATTTGGGTACTTATATATGTTATGTTGCATCTAAGGGAAGAAACACTCTGAGTTTGGAGTTAGCTTTACTACTAGTCTTCATGTTGGATTAAGTTTCAAGAATGTGTGTATTGCAATCAAGAAAGATATCATGTTGTTATCCTAATCATATGCAACAAATGGGCTCCATCCACAAGTTTTTTTTTTATAACTAAGGATGTCAAAATAAAAAAATGTTTCTTTATCGATCCTAGTTTCTTTCTTATATGTTTGTGCTTTTCATACAATATATACCTACTTATTTCCCCCCATTTTTAAATTTACTATCATATGCTACATGTCATCTATGGAAGCAGAGAGAGTCTCTCTGTGACTCGGGTAGAGGTACGACTTTCTAACCCCCATTTATCACATTCCTATGGGATTTGAGTATTGTTAATGAGCATGTGAATTCAATAATGGAGTAAGGTATAGATATATTGGTGTTTTTTGTGACTTAATACAGATAAAACGACTTAATAGAATCAGATATATCAAAAAAAGGTTGATACAGTAAGCAAATCTTGGTTTAAATGAAATGGAAATACATTGTCTGGACAATTATGAAAAAGTGGGAATTAAAAGTTCAAATCTTGTCAGTTAAGGCTCAATCAGACCATTCTTGAGATCATTTGTGTCTGAAAGTATCTCAGATATGAACTTTATCAAAGAACAAAGTCCACCCAAGAAGTTATGATCTATAACCCCTTTTCCTTCTTCAACATGTGCAAAATCGATGAGTTTGACTTCTGGATTTGAAGTCAACCCCTTTTCAAACATGAAAAGTAACGAACAAGCATAGAAATGGTACATAGTTTGATCCTCAAACCATGCTTTCAATTCCAACAACTGTGACAAAATCCCATTCTCTCCACCATAAACAGAAGCTGCCAAAGAACAATCCGGTTTTGATTCCGATTCCGATCCCGATTCCAATTCCGATTCCAGGTTAGATGAAACAAATTTCATAAGAAACAGTCTAACATCATCTGGTCCAGCTTTACGCATCACATCTCTCTCTGGTTTATAAAACCCTAATTCATCACCTATAAAGACTCGAAGCCCCGAAAGTCTGTATCCAAGTGAAACACTTGTGCTTTGTCTGTCTTTCTTCAAGCATTTTGTAATGTATTCTTCAGAAGCTTCTGGGGCCCACGTTCTGGCCCCGATTTTGATGTCCATTAGAGAGGGTGACAAGCGAGATGAAACAAGATCTTGTAAGATTATGTGAGGGTGTTCGACTCCAGTTGATGCTTTCATGATTTTGGTGCCATAAAAGATAGGGAAGAACTTACGGATTTTTTCTGGGATTTGAGTGTTGGAAGAGAAGGATTCATAGAAGGAAACTTCTTCTGTTCCACGTTTTCCATCTTGGAGTGGCTTGTAGAAACGACCTGAATCATCTACAAGAGGACCGAGTTTACCAGCTCCTGCCGCGTGTCCTGCAACTTGGTGATCTGGGATCTTGAACATGTTGAAGAACTGGAGAGAAAATTAAGATTTTGTTTTGAGATATTGAAAAAAAAGTTGAATGTTGAATTAGTATTGAAACAAATTGCAAGTTGTAATAGCGTTTGGAAGGTCCACTACACAAAGAGAATGAGAACATATGCTTCATAAAACTTTTTAGGTGGCCAACTGTTTATCTAGTCGACATACATCAGGATCTGAAATTCTGAATTCAACTTTAGGTTTACAGTCAAAGTTGCCATGAAATTATATGAATGTTGCCATGAAATTATGTTTATAGTCGTATTTCAAAACATGTAATTCATGTTTTTCATCTCTTGGTTGATTGCATGTAAAAGTTTCGCCTATTTCATGTGCTTCTGAAGATCTTACAGTACTTTATGATCAAAACAACAGTTATAACTTATAAGAACGTAATCAATTTGACTCAGACATATAGTCGAACATATGGTGTGCATTACGCTGATCGTCCATTAACGTTATATAAGACTGATCGATAATCGATTGCCCCCCTAAAAAACTCATAGACAACATAAAGATGAGAAATCCATCGATTTCTACACAAACTCCAACTCTAAAAGAGAAATATAACGTCAAATTATGTTTATTCTACAATGCACGAACGAAACCCCAATCAACGATATTTTCGGGAATTAATCAACACCAATGGATGTGAAATCAAACGCCGAATTCAATTAACTACGAATTAAACATATTAAGCATTGAATGCAGTATAGAAAATAGGGGAAAATTGTTGATTAATTACCTAAAGAATAAAGAATTCTTTTCTTGCGAGGTTTGATAGAGATGGAGAGAGAATGTGAATGGATTTGGATGAACGGTAGCAAAGACGCAAACAGGTACAAGCTCGTTGATTCAGAATACCCTCCTTTGATGTATTCTGTACAACTTGATGAACAGTACAAGTACCAAGTCTATATTCTCCCACATAACATAACATCTTATTTTCGTTTTCCACATTTTCAGCATTTTTTTTAACTTTTATAACATATTTGATCCTTTATTTTTATTTTATGGTCCCTTACTTTTTCATTTTACACTTTTGGCCGTCGACATTTAGAATATCATTTACTACTTTGGTCACCTACTTTCCATTTTTACAGTTTTAACCCTTCTTTTGTTATGATTTTGGTTACCTTACAACGATTTTTTTTTTATTAGGAATTTGATCACTCATTTTTTCTTTATGGTCCCTCGCTTCTTCTAATACATTTTTGGCGAGGATTTTTAATATCTATTAAGGATTTGGTCCCATTTTTCTTTTAACATCTTAACCCAATTTCAGTTTTTATTAGGATTTTAGGTCAAATTTCTTTTAAAAAATTTCCTTGATCTATTTAAAACTTTCGTTTTATATATTCTTTAAAATTTGATTTTTATAAAACATAATTTTTTACAACAGTACTTTATACGAAATGTTTTTATAAAGTAGTTTTTTTACGATTTTTTTTTGACATGATATGAAAATATTGAATTGTCTCTAACTTAGAGCGTGTTTGGCAAAAATAGCTGGTAACAGGTAGCTAGTAGCGGGTAACGGGTAGCTTCTAGCTGGTAAAGTTTTATTAAACGTTACGTGAAGTAGCATTTGGATTTGAAGGATTTTGTTTAAACTAAACGCTAGAAGCTTGTAATGTCAAACGAGACTTTCTGTTCACAACAGAACGTTTTGTCAAACGCTAGAAGTTAGAAGCTTTCAAACACTTCCAAACGCGTCGTACCGAACACGCCCTTAGCATGATAGAAAAACAAATTCACCCCTAATGTAGTTGTGGATATAATTAATTGTCATATTCAATAAAGTATTTAACCTTTTGTTGTGTGTAAAGAAATATAGTACTTATTAATTTTTATTAAATTTAAAATGATGTAAAAAAATATAGTACTTATTAAATTTAAATTGAACATTAGATACAAATATAAAATGACAAAATTACATAAGTGGTCATTGTGGTTTACAAAATAGATCAACTTTAGTCCTTATGATGAATTGTTTGTATAGATGGTCTTTGTGATTTTAAAATGTTGTAAAGATGGTCATTTTAACTAACGGTGTTAACTTTTCCAGTTAAGCTCCTTGTGAAATGACATATATGTCATTCGTGTCATATGGACAATTTATGTAATTTGTTCATGTCACAGGGACCATTTATGTAATTTTGTCTATTATTTATTAACTTCTTATTTGATTTTATTTATATGTTTTTAATTTTCTTGATGTTTTGTTTAAATATAATGTTTAATATTTTTTATATTTTTTTTGCTTATATTTGTTGATGTTTTTTGTTCAAATAAATTTCTTAAATTTTTTGACGTTTATTCGAGTACATTTATTAATGTTTTTTTATGTTTTGTTCGAATACATTTTTAATGTCTTTTTTTTACTTTTTGTTTTTTTATAGGGAAATTGAGTAATCTAACCATTTTTTTATTGTATTTTATAAAAAATAACCACTTTTTTTTAAATAACCACTTAGTCAACAATGTATACATTTCGGACCGTATTATTAAACGTGTCAAATCCGGCTCGGTACTTTGGTCCGCCAGTCCAAGACATCCATTTCGTACTATGTTTTGGACTTCTCCGT
Source organism: Lactuca virosa (assembly GCF_052849685.1). Lineage (NCBI taxonomy): Eukaryota > Viridiplantae > Streptophyta > Magnoliopsida > Asterales > Asteraceae > Lactuca > Lactuca virosa. The sequence goes on along the minus strand of NC_136429.1, from coordinate 182,128,654 downwards.
GTCAGGCTATTCCAACTTCAAAAAATATATTCTACCGGTGAAGAGCTCAAACATTTATGGATATGTGTCAATTGTTTGTATGATTATATGTGATTATATGTTCAAAATAAAGTTGAAGTGTTTTTTGTATGATTATATGTGATTATTTTGAAATAATTTGTTTTGCTTCAGTTTCGATGGTTAATTGTGATTAATTGGAATTAATCACATATAGTTATAAAAAATCGAAGCAAAACGAATTATTTCTAATCTGTACTACTGTAAAAAAATAACTCCAATTAATCAAAATTAACCTCCGAAAGACCAAAACCGAATAAAAATAAATTATTTCCAATTAATCACATATATCATACAAAAACACTTCTACTTTATTTTGAACATATAATCATACAAAAAGTTGACACATACCCACAAATCTTAGAGCTTTTCACCGGTAGAAAACATTTTTCAAACTTAGAGTAGCCCGGAACAGAGAAATCCAAACATAGTACAATATGGTGTTTTTTGACAGGGGGACCACCACAATATGGGGTCAGATCTAACCCGTTTAATAACATGGCATGAAATGTATGAATTCCGGACTAAATAGTTATTTTTCAAAAAAAAAAAAGGTAGTTATTTTAAAAATAATTACAATACAAAAATGGTTAGATTACTCAATATCCCTATAAAAAAAAACAAAACGTAAAAAATATATATTGAAAATGTTAAAAATGTATTTGAACAAAACATAAAAAAAAATTATTCAAACAAAACATAAAAAAAAATAAAAATAAAAATAAAAATAATACATGTATCCGAATAAAACGTCACAAAATTGAAGGAATTTATTTGAACAGAAAAACCAAAAAGATATAAGCGAAAAAAATTGAACATTATATTCGAAAAAAAAGTCAAAAAAATTTAATTAATAAAAAATATAAATAAATAAAATATAAAGATAATAAATAATAGATAAAATTACATAAATGTTCCATATGGCTTGAACAAATTACATAAATGGTCCTTATGACGGGATGGGTAAATGTGTCATTTAACAAAGAACTTAACTGAAAAATTGAACACCGTTAGCCAAAAGGACCGTCTTTGCAACATTTTGAAACCACATGGGCCATCTATGCAAACAATTCATCATAAGGACTAAAACTGATCTATTCTGTCAACCACAAGGATCATTTATGTAACTTTGTCTATAAAATACTTAAATAACATGGTTCATCGTTAATCTAGGGTCGCACTCGAACATGTGAGGGTCTAACTCCTAGTTCATAAATAAATTACACATACAAATGTTAAATTTTAAAATACATATTATAAAAATAATTTTAGAAATTTGTGGAAAATATTTATTGTTATATTAAAATATTGTTATCAAATAAGAACTAGTTATCCGTAATTAGACTTTATATTAAATAGTCAGATATTTTAATAAATTATAAATTATAAATAAATAATGTTCTATTAATTTCAAAAGTTTAAATTAACCAAAAATATATTAATTATGTATAGATACATATAATCTGGATAGTTGCATATGTTTGTGTTTTGTTTTCTATTTTTTAGTAATTTTAATTTGTATAACATAACTAAATGTATTAAATCAAAAATCATTACTAATATATTAAGGGGAAAATACAAATCTAGCCATAATTGCTAATTACTTATCAAATAATAGCAAAAAAAACCTCTTAACCAAAAATAGCCCACAAAAGAGTAGTCAACCTATAGTTGACAACAGTCAACAGCAGTTGACTACGGTCAACGGGCGTTAACTACTCTTTTGTGGTAATTCGCCTACTGTTTCGTGTTTTGTATAATTTTTTTTTTTCATTTCTAAGATACAAAACGTAGGTTTTTTAAAACCTACGGTTTCCTCTCGTTTTAGCTACGGTTTCCCAAACCGTAGCCTAAGGTTTTGGGAAAAAAAATTCGTTTTTTTTTTTTTTTTTTTTTTTTTTTTTTTTTTTTTAAAGTCTATTGTTTTGAATTCTCAAAAAATTTTAACAAAATAATTGTTAAAATAAATCTACATCTTATAAACACTCTTTTTAATACTTTATATCACAAAAAAAAGAATTAAAACCGTAGTTTTTTTAACAAAACAGTAGATTAAACCCCAAAACAGTAGACTTTAAAAAAAAAAAAAACCATATTTTTTTCCCAAAACCGTAGGCTACGTTTTGGGAAACCGTAGCTAAAACGAGAGGAAACTGTAGGTTTAAAAAACCTACGGTTTTGTATCTTAGAAATGAAAAAAAAAATATAATACAAAACACGAGACAGTAGACGAATTGGCGAAACAGTAGACGAATATAGAAACCTACGGTTTCGTGGGCTATATTTGAACATTTACTAATTTTTAGCTAAAAATTGATAATCATTTCCTTAATTTGGCTAGATTAGTAATTGACCCATATATTAAACCACTAATCATTTACATGTTAATCACTTTTCCCCACCATTCTATTTCATTGACATATATCATGAAATATATATATATATATATATATATATATATATATATATATATATATATATATATATATATATATAAACATTTAACCTTAAATGCTGAATTTTAAGAAGTATAACCCTTAAAACATTATATACAACAAGTTTATGCATTAAAAAGTCATGAATCTTATTTTAGTAAACGGGATAATGTCATAAAAAGCCTTAAGTTTTTCAGAAATTTGCGGTTTTTACCCTTTGAGAGAATTTTGGTTCGTTTATACCGCAAACTTGTAATTTTTTTTTCGGTTTTACCCTTCTAGCCGGTAACATGCATAGGAGGAATGCCACGTGTATGCTGACTGGGTCGAATTTGCTGACGTGTCAGCCACTATGCGCTGACTGTTGCGGTTCTTCTTTCTTTCTCGTTTTACCTTGATTTAAAATCTAAAAAATGTCACTCTTCTTTCTCTCACAAGAAAACGCTAGCGGGCCACCTACACAACGGATCACCACCATCGTCGTTGTTGTGGTTTGACATTATAGTCGGCTGCATCCCATTTGTGGTTACCAATGTTCCATCTTATTAGTGTTCCAAGTTCTATGGCTGGAGATTGGCTATTTAATAACTGGTAATCTTTGGTCACCACAACCACATAAACCATATCGATTGCATTCCTCACAAACGCTTTTCCCTTCACCACATCTATCTCTATCTCTCTCGAGCTAGAAATCATATAGAAAACACTAGAACCATACCTGATTACTACCGACATCGCCACTATCCACCTCTATCACCACCGCCGGAGCACCTCTCCATCATCTCTAGAGATTTGAAGAAAGTAAGTAACAATTCTAAATTATTTACTTTTATTTTTATTCTTTACTGATTGTGATTCAATAGTATGAATTGTTTTTAGCTATAGGTTTTGATTTTTTTTCTAGAAAAAATGGATGCTAAAGCATATGAGCTTTATTGGAGAAGACTTGATAAAATCCTACTAGAGGTATCTACACCCACCCTTGCCAACATTTCTCTCTTCTCTCTCTCTTTGATACTCGGTACTATCATCAAAATGATTTTTCTATTGGCAGATGTAATTTTGACTTCAGGTAAGGTAAGTTTTGCTTTTGTTGTTTAATTTTGTTTTTTGATATCGATATTGGTACACTAGGTTTTTATTTTAGAAAAGAAATTGGTTTTAACTTTTGAAACCCCAGGGAAGGTTATGTTGTTTAATTTTGTTTTTTGTGATTTTGAACCAATTTGTTGTTTGATTTTGTCATTTTCAGGTTTTCTTTCAAGAAATAGTGTGAGTCTCAAGAAAATAGATCCAAAGATATTTTACAATATGGAGATCATTGTAAGTTGCTATACTGCACATCCTGATGATGATTTCCATTATGAACGTCATCTCCATCATCTGTTAACAAAACCAGCAACACCACTCTCCCCTCTTTCTTCCCTACGGTGACCTCCACTAACACTCATGTGCCGCCATTGCTTTTCCTCTCTACCAAGAACGCAACTTTCGCTGCTTTTACTTTTAGCCAAGGTTTACTTCGGTGAGGGGGAGGGGGTTTGAGTTGTTTTTCCGAGATGGGTTTTTATTTATCAGCCTTCGCTTCGCTGGAACCACTATTGTACAAGATTACTCAATGATTATATCTTTTGTGAAAACCCTTTCTATTTCCCCTTTAATAAACCTAGCTGTCACCACCATTGCCACTCACATCGTTCTCTCAAAAAGCCTAAACTCAATAGTGGAATTCTTTTGGGTTCTATTGTTGCTCATAGTCGATGCTCCTTTCTCCTCTTACATTTTGGTGGTATTAGATTTACCGAAATTCGCCAAGTTTTGTTACATCTCTAATTTTTGTTTTCGCTTTCATTATCAAGTTTCAGGTTTGGACTTCATTGCCCCCATCACACAAATAATTTTGTTGAAGATATTTATTTATACGATTTTTTATGGCTATTAAAAGCTAATTAGCTTCCTTCTTGATCTGCATCAAGGATTTGGGATCTTCAGATTTATAGTGTGGATTTGTTGGAGCATTCAAATAAAGGCTAATATTGCATTTTCAAATGGTATCTACTTCTTCTTGCTTGCTAATTTCAGCTAATTAACTATGGAATTGGATCTACTGACATTTTGTCTTGATAACATTTTACTCATTATGTATTTTTAGTTAGATTTAATCAATGTTTTACCTGATATTTCTCGAATTCTGAAGATATGAATGGTTATGTTTCTTTGTTTGACACTAATTATTACATTATTGTTTATAGTGGGTGGGTCTACCATTCTTCTTCCAGCCTATCACTCTCGATGCCAACCTTCTCTTGTGTTTTTCCGGATGTAGTGGTAATTTTCCAGGTATATTAATTTATAACTTTTGATTTTGCTTTTGCTTTTGTTTTTTCGCCTTTGTGTTTTCCCCATTCTTGATTTTTGACTTTTGGTAATTTTAACTTCAAACTTTTTGGAAAAGAAAATGTTGCAATTTTATCTAATATTGATGGTACAATTCTTGATTTTATGTAGAGTTTGCTTGAAAATAATCAATAGAAATAATCAATAGATAGAGTTAGTATTTGTTGATTTTGTTTACCTTTTTCCTTGGTTTTATGATTATGATTTGGTTTTTGATTGCATGTAAATGTGGATGTTTGTGTATGTGCATTTAACTATATTTGTACATGGTTGTGGAAGGGGAGTGTGAATATTGCAGGGATTAGCGGAGGGGTATATTGGTCATTTGGAAGAAAACAATGAAATGGTGTGCATATGACTGTATATGTGTGTTGTTGTGGTAGAGTAGTGTGGCAAAGTCTTTATGTTTTCTATGGTACATTCTTCTGCAAGTTCTAACCTAAACTTTTGAGCATGTTGTTATTTCTAAATTTATGCGATTGTTTTCCATACATGTTTCTATTTCTGCATTATTTATTTATATATGGATCCTTTATTATCAAAAATGATGTTTGGTTGCTAATATACGATTGAAAGTTTAAAAGAAACAATGGAAGTTTTAAATGTGGTATAATATCAGTATGTATGTTGTTCTTTCTATTTTTAATTATAACCTCAAAGAAACAACCACTGATGGATTTGCTAAAAGGAATTGCATTTCTCTAAACATTAATGATATTATTTGGTTTTTGTAGCAAGTCACTTGGTCTATGTATCTTTGAAATGGTATATTGCTACTTGAAAGTTATACATGTGGTAATTAGTTCTCTCATTTGTAGCCTGTTTTGACTCAAATGATGCAGCCTGTGTTTTGACTATGAAAACTTGTGGGTTTTTTTTTTTTTTTTTTTTTTTTTTATTTTTTATTTTTTATTTTTTATTCTAAAGGTGAAATGGGGTTTTCGTTTGTTTATTCAAATGATGTTTTGTTTGTATTTCTATCTCAAAGCATCGTATTAATGTTTTACAACTAAATTCAAACTAATCATCAACATTAGTGTTTGATAGCTTTTTTGGGTTTAAAATGATATCATTCTATTTGTTGGGGTTAATATATGTTTTAATGGGATTTGTTTAATTCTTTTTGGTTGGGTTTAAAGTATGAGGCATGAAAATTGTATGCATAATGTATTGCCATTGATCAAAGCTCTATAAAATGAAAGAGAAGTATATTTTGTATTAAAAATAAATTTTCCTTTTTGCTTATGGGTTTGATCCATACAGTTTGTGATTATGGTATTATAAAGTTTATCATTCATGTTACAAAAAGAGAAAATTTATTTCTCAAAGTATCTCTTTGTATCGGTAGGTGAAGAAAAAGAGTCGGTAGAGGTATTCTTTAGAATCGAAGAGTTTGTGATTTTTTTTTCTGTCTTCTTAGGCATCTGAAACAACTCAAGAAGTAATATGTATAATTATGATTTTTACTTTTATGTTCAAGTTATTAAACGTTTTTAATAAATAGTTGTGAGATTTGTTTACTATGTTGCATCATATAGTCATATTTTTATTTGGTTTATTTTAATTTCGTTCTTTTATTCAAAGACACTTAAATGTAGCTCGCTTTAGAATCTTAAGATACATAAAAGACAAAAATACCCTTACTTAAACATGAAACCTTTACTCCATATACACATACACATACACAATTACACACAAACAAAAAAGCTACTGAATAGCTTGAAAACATCTATATAGAATCTTTTATAAATAATTTTGAGACTTTATTACGAAACACATGTATATAAAAGTCTCAAAATAAATTGTTTAAGTAAAATAAAATGATTTTTTGATTGAATTTGACGTCCACTATTAAACACCTTATATATAACTCTACATTTATATTATTAATTTATTAACTTCTTCTATTTTTTTTTCCTTTTTGAACGGTTACTTATCTCCACTTAGTAGTATATGTTACTTCATTAGTGTTTTAATTATAATCATCAATTCCTAATTATTTTATAACATCTACTATATTTTTATTAATTTTAATTATAAACAAATACAATATAAATAAAATATAACTTATTGAAAATAATCGCCGCAAACACTTCACCGAAATGTGTTTTTCGAAATATATCATGTTATAGAATGGAAACCAATTTTTATAAAATAAACTACTATCTGTCCACCAAAAAGAAACTCTGAGGCGAAAGAAAACTATTTTCCCAAAAGAAAAAATCGCCTCTAAAAACTAATTGTTGAAACTAATCGCCTATTTAAAATAATTTTTTTTGTACCCGTCGCTTGGCGCGGGTAAACAGCTAGTATATATATATATATATATATATATATATATATATATATATATATATATATATATATATATATATATATATATATATGGGCAACCTTTAAAAAAATCCTAACATATTTATCCCTATATATTTAAGAAACTATTATGTATTATGTTTATTAAAATCTTTATATTTTTTTTATTTTGATTAAATTAATGTTTTCAATAAATTACAAGATTCGTCCCTGTCCCAAATGCTAAATTGTACGTTTCGTATTTATTTTCAAAAATTAACTCGGATCCTCCTCGTATTATGTTTTTTATCACTCAGGTCATCCCTAAAAACATAAAATGACTATTTTGCCCTTGATAATTTCTTTTTTATATTTTTATTATTTGTTTATCATTTTTCTTTCTCTCATTGATTTTACATCAAACTCTTGCTTTTGTTGAATTTGTCTCTTTAAATCTTAGTTTAACTCTAGATTTACTTCAAGTGTTTCAAAAGACCAAAACCCCCATTTTTACTTTTATTGTCATTTTACAAGTATTTTTATAAAGAGATTTTCATAGAGCTATAAAATTGAATCAATCTCCGTGGATACGATCCCTTTGCCACTATACATTATTTTAGTGTACAAGATTTAAGATTATTTATTTTGTTGGCCTCCACAACCACCAAATTTTGGCTCATTTGCCAGTGATTTGTTTATTTTTAATCAATTTTGTTTCTTTATGCCCAGATCTCAACGTATAGACACTTTGATCTATAATCCGGAAATAGAAAAAGAAGCAAGGCGTTTGGCAAAGGAAAAGAAAATTGAACGTGGTCAAACTTCAAACCCTAACGGGGACCCGGAGGTTGAAACCGCTTCCTCTAGTGATACCAATACCAAAGTAGAGCCTGATTCTAGCCTTGACCCTCGCCAAGAAATTCCCGAAACACCATCCTTACAACAAAATCCACCCAACATAAACCAAATTCCAATGGCAGACGAAGAATAAGCACCCGAAAGAATCTTGAGACAAATGATGGAAACCGATGTCATGCAAACTCCAACCAGTATCAATTATCCCGTTTTGGAAGGAGGTTCAGAATTGAAGTCAAGCCTAGTTCATCACCTTCCAACTTTGAAACATCCAAAAATATGGTCCCCAAAATTTGGTTTTATAATAGATAAAATAGTATTTTCATATATCATCCATACATCTCAACAAAACCAATGTATCAAATGTTATCAAAATCAGAGTAAATATCAAATGCGGAATCCCAATGGTGTATGTGATGCAGTCAACTCGAGCTCTTCCCCTTGGAACAGGAAGTACCTGAAACACAAATTAAAATCCGAAAGCACAAAGCTTAGTGAGTTCCCAAGATACCGCATACCAAACATATCACATAACGGGCCCCGCCCAAAGAGATACGGCCCCACCCACAGTCGTATAACGGGCCCCACCCAATGAGATACGGGACCCGCCCACACTCGCAATATGGGTCCCACCCAATAAGCATACATATACAAGCACATACAAGTATCACAAACAACCGTATATCACTTAATCAACAAGGGTCGGCCTTGGTGCCTTAGACCCGCTAAACCCGATGAGGAAAACTTACCTCGAATGTTGAACGATAACTGAATGGATCTCGGCTCCGAATATCAGCTCTACCCAACCCCTAAACAGAAACAATTTCTTAGATACAACTCAAAATGCCTCAACACCTACCCCTATAAGCCAAACTTGGTCAAAGACAAAGTCAAATTCATCGAATCCAAGAGCTCCAAAGCTCAGATCTTGATCAAAATGATATCTGAAAGGGTAAAGTTTCCAACTTTACCCCTGGGAACCACTAAAATGGATCCAAAACCCAAACCCTAGGCTTATTAGAGTGAGGGCTTAACCATTATGCTCTTAATATTCAAATACATAGCCCCAAAATGCAGATCTGACACCTTAGGGCTGGAAGACCACGTAAAGTTGCCAAATTTACGTTCATGCATGCCAAAGAGAAGCTCCAAAGCTCAAGGAGGACTTAATAAAGGACTTAATGCATGCATGAGACCTAGAATCTTATAAAGCTTGCACCTTTTAGCCAAATAAGGCCACAAAATGCTCAGATCTAACAGGACCACCCATGAAACAACTTAACTCCTTAGACAACCCAACTATGAGCCAAAAATCATAACAAAACCCCATAAGAGAAGATCTAATCAACAACAAAGCAAGGTATGAACTTGATACCTCAAGGAGACTGCAACAAGTGGTGAGATTATGGATCTATGTCCTTCCTTCCAAGCTAGGCACCTTCAAACTCCAAAGCTCCTTCAAATGAACACACAAATCCACAAGAATTCACTCAAAACTTCAAGAACACCACCAAGAAAGCTCACAACCCGATTTAGGGTTTTAGACAACAAAGGAGGCTGGTCAAGGGGACTTAAGGCCTTTAAAAAGGGTGCAACACCCCAAAAATTAGGGGTTTCCTTCCCAGCTGCCAACACGCCGTGTTGAGGCACATCAACACGCCATGTGGGCTCATTAAACTCCGCGACCAAAGACATCTCGACATGCTGTGTTGAGGCTCCAACACGTCGTTTTCCAAAGAGAAAAAATATAAACAACTTGGAAATAAATTCATACCGGGAAATAAAGCGTTACAATTCTCCCCCGCTTGAATCTGACTTCGTCCTCGAAGTGCGCCGACTCAAATAACTCCTGGTAGTGTTCCCTCATCTCATCCTACGGCTCCCAAGTTCACTCTGATCCCTTGCGGTGCAACCACTGCACCTTCACTAGCTCTACAACCTTGCTCCTCAAGGTTTTCGTCTTCCGATCTAAAATTGCCACTGGTCTCTCAATATAATTAAGCCAGTCATCCACCTGAATACCATCCAAAGGTACGACTGCGGAATCATCCACTAAACACTTACGCAGCTGAGAGACATGAAATGTGCTATAAATCTGACTGTGCTCGGCTGGAAGGTGAAGTCGATATGCTACCCGGCCCACCTGAGCCAAAAACCTGAAGGGACCAATATACCTGGGACCCAGCTTGCCCCGCTTCCTGAACCGGATGTCACCTTTCCAAGGTGACACCTTCAGGAGAACCATATCTCCCACCTGAAACTCCAAGTCCGAACGGCGCCTGTCGGCATAGCTCTTCTGTCGACTCTGAGTTGTCTGGAGCCTTCTCCGAACCTGCTGAATAACCTCATTGGTCTTGAGCACTACCTCGGTACTCTCCATAACTCGCTGACCGACCTCGCCCCAACAAATCGGGGTCCTGCATTTCCTCCCGTAGAGTATCTCAAAAGGAGGTTGATCAATACTAGCGTGATAACTGTTGTTATATGAAAATTTCGCTAACGGAAGGTACTTATCCCAACTCCCACCAAAATCCAACACGCATGCACGCAGCATATCCTCAAGAGTCTAAATGGTCTGCTCACTCTGACCATCGGTCTGCGGATGAAATGTTGTACTGAAATGGAGACGAGTGCTCATCTCATCATGAAACCGCTTCCAAAACATGGAAGTAAAACGAACATCCTGGTCTGTAACCACTCATACCGGCACCCCATGACGTGTCACCACCTCCCGGACATAAATCTAGGCCAATTTTTCTGCGGAAATACTCTCCTGGATTGGAATGAAATGTGCGCTCTTGGTCAATCGATCCATGATGACCCAGATAGAATCCACTCCACGCAGTCCTGTGAAGCTTCGTGATAAAATCCATAGTGATGTCTTCCCATTTTCATACGAGAATCTCCAACGGCTGCATCTTGCAGTGAGGTCATTGATGCTCGGCCTTGACCTTCTTACAGGTCAAGAACCGCTCCACATACCATGCTACATCCCGCTTCATGCAAGGCTACCAATAATCAGGACAAATATCTCTATACATCTTCATCGTCCCGGGATGAATGGAGAATCTCGACTTGTGATCTTCCTCTATCATAACTTGGCATACACCGCCCCAATACGGAACCCAGACTCTCCGATGCAGAGTCAACAATCTGCGGCTATCATAATCGAAGGAAGCCACCTGAACCACAATACGCTCTCTCTCTCGGTGCTCTTCCTTCATAGCCTCAACCTGTACCTCACGAATCCGCTCCAACAACGGAGTAATCACAGTCATCCTCAAACATTGGTCTTTGATCGGAGCTACGACCGCCTTGAGGCTGAGAGCATCGGCGACCACATTGGCATTCCCTGGGTGATAAAGGATCTCACAATCAAAATCCTTCACCATATCCAACCATCGACGATGCCTCATGTTCAGATTTGTCTGATCCATCAGATACCTCAAACTCTTATGATTTGTCTGATCCATCAGATACCTCAAACTCTTATGATCCATCAGATGCCTCATGTTCAGATTTGTCTGATCCATCAGATTTGTCTGATCCATCAGATGCCTCATGTTCAGATTTGTCTGATCCATATAAGGAACCCCATAGAGGTAATGCCGTCAAATCTTGAGGGCGAAAACCATGGCCCCCAACTCCAAATCATGTGTCGGGTAATTCGCCTCATGATGTCACACCCCCAAACCGGAACGGTGGAAACGTTCGGGGGCGGAGGACATCATGTACAATATCACAACAATTGCATAATAGTAATCAAAGCAAACACAACCGTTACATTGATTGGATATAGTATTTACATATGTTCAATACATAGTTTGTACGACATCAAAAATGTATAACAAAAGTATAAAAGACGCGGCTCTAAGAGCCCCGTCTTCTCAAAACATGCGGATGTACCTGTCTACCGGTTCCCTGAGAATACAAGTGGTTTTGAAAGTGTATCAACATTTAAGTTGGTGAGTTCATAAGCATATTTTTGTAATGTAAAGCCTGTCTTTGTTCTTGAAATCGATAGTATGTTTCTTCTGAAAAATCCTATATTTTCTTTGGTAGTGAAAAGTAGTCTTAGGCCTTAAGACCAAAATGTACGTTTGTTCTGTATTCTGTAATAGTATAACATAGTAGTGTTTGTTATGAAACCCATGTATGAAAACCTTTGTATGTATGCCTCGTTACTACCAACTGTAATGTATAATAGTGTACCGCATGAAAAACTGTGTATGAATCCCTGGATACCACCAATAGTAATATATAGTAGTGTACTGTAGTTTCATTAATTAAAATAAAACGTTTGTTTGTAATCCCTGGAATCCTCCAGTTGTAAAGTAGTGTAGTTTTATTATTTAAAATAAAACCGTTCGAAGAAATGAAATCCCGTAAACAAATGTTTTAGTTTATACTGTTGTGAGTTTCATATAACCATGCTCGATATGACCTAGTGACCTCCACGATTTTCTTCAGGCGTCAGAAATGTTATGACATTTATCACCCCAGGCCTGCCGGCCTAATTGTAGCTAGCAGTTCAGGTGTGGGATTGCCAGTCCCGTATAGATCTATACACAAATCTCACGCTCTCCCTTCAGGAGACTCTGGTTATATTGTATAGGATTTAGTTCCGTACCCTGATAGATACAATTGAAGTAGTGCCTCACAGCCCTATATTAACTAGTTTACGTGTAGTGTTGTAGTGTTCTCTTGTACTTGAAAATGTATGTATAACCTTGTAATAATGTACTTTGTAAAGTAAAATAATTATACTTAAATAATTATTTAGTAATGCATCCTTGTATCAGGAATATGTTGTAGTGTTCCATAAACTATATCTACCATAGTTTACATGTTGTTTCTGAACTATTAAAATAGTGTAATGTATCCCAAACTATACCTATTATAACTTGTATGTATGTTCTTGTTTCGTGTATTGTACTTGGTAAAAGTAGTGTAGTGTTCCCAAACTATACCAATTATAGTTTAATGTATGATCTGTATTGTACTGAAAGCTTTTGCAATTTAATTGTATGAAGGAAAACACCCTTATGCTCGACATGGTACAAAATGGCTAAAATATATGAATATATTTGTAAAATGTAGTGAAATCTCTGTTTGAATCAATTGCATAGGTTTTGGAACTGTTTGAAATCGTTTGCATAAAAACACAGAAATCCTTGTGTTTTACTTGTATTCACCCCTTAAAAACATTGAAAACAGTAAAATGTAGGGGTATGAACTCACTTTTAGTATGTGCTCGTAATTGGATAGCGGACTGTAGAGATGACCCTCAAGTTGGCGTACGCAGAACTAACGATATCCTAATAATATTTAAACACATAACTGTATTTAAATTAGTGAAACCATTAATTAAAGTGTTAGAAAACACTTGTTTTGTGTTGAGGGTAATTACCGAGAATTGCACAAGTGTTGAGGAGTTTTCGGTTCTAGGGGTTCTCGGCCGAAAACGGTTCTCGGCCAAACACCGTTTGCGGTCCTGGGCTATTTTCAGTCACTTGAAGATTTGAAGGCTGTTCTTGGTGTTCTTGGTGAAAAATATGAAGATTCAAAGGATTGTTTTCGAAGGTATGAATGTTCTTGGATGATACTTGAGAGAGAATTGGGAGTGTTTTCGAGTGAAAAAGTGAGAAAATGACTAAGTTTTCGGATGAAACAAATATATCCGGTTGAGTTTTCGACCGGAAATAGGTTCTCGGCCGAAAATTGTTTGTTGTCCGAGGGTTTTCGGCCGAAAAGGGTTTTCGGTTCCGACGGGAAAGATGTTGATTTTCGAGTGTTTTTTATTCCGAAAACTTATATAAACTTATATAAACTTTATTTATATAATTTAAATTATTTTCTAACCCTTACGGACTTACGAAATAAATAAAACTCGAAATTTTATTTAACGGGTTTGACTTTAGTTGACTTGGAAAGTAACGGGTTGTTACATTATCCCCCCGTTAGAGGGAATTTTGTCTCGAAATTCTTTCTAGAGAGTAGATTATGGACTAGGGAAAAGATGTGGATACTTTTGTTTCATTTGATCCTCTCGCTCCCAAGTGAATTCAGGTCCCCGCTTAGCATTCCTGCGAACCTTCACTATTGGTATGCGACTTTGTTTCGTTCGTTTGACTTCCCTATCCATGATTTCTACTAGTTCTTCCACGAAGTTAAGGCTCTCGTTTATCTTGATTTCATCGAGTGGAATCACAAGAGTCTCATCGGATAGACACTTCTTAAGGTTTGACACGTGGAAGACAGGGTGTACATTGTTAAGTTCTTGTGGTAGACGGAGTTTGTAAGCTACTGGGCCGATCCTAGCAAGAATCTCGAATGACCCTATGTACCTTGGATTTAACTTTCCACGCTTTTCGAAGCTTATCATGCCTTTCCAGGTTGAGACTTTTAACAGAACGCGGTCACCAACCTGGAATTCCAAAGGTTTTCGTCTCTGGTCGGCGTAGCTCTTTTGTCTATCTCTAGAGGCTTTTAGTCGTTTTCGGATTTGGACAATCTTTTCGGTGGTTTCTCGAATGATTTCCGGACCAGTGAGAGTGCTGTCAGGGACTTGCCCTTTAGCTAGCTGCGTGTCACCCACCTCAGCCCAACACAGAGGGGATCTGCATCTGCGGCCATAGAGGGCTTCAAATGGGCAGCCTTGATGCTAGAGTGGTAGTTGTTGTTGTATGAAAACTCGACTAGTGGTAAATGGGTATCCCATGCTTTACCAAAGTCGATCACACAAGCTTTCAGCATGTCTTCTAGTGTTTGTATGGTTCTCTCACTCTGCCCGTCGGTTTGTGGATGGTAGGTTGTACTCATATCCAGCCTAGTTCCAAGAGCCTTCTGAAGTGACTGCCAGAATCGTGAGGTGAATCTACTATCTTTATCCGAAATAATAGATATAGGCACACCATGAAGTCGTACAATCTCTCGGATGTATGTTCTGGTTAGTTTCTCCATCTTGTCTGTTTCTTTGATTGGCAGGAAGTGAGCGGACTTGGTTAATCTGTCGACGATTACCCAAATGGTATCATGACCACCCGATGACTTTGGTAACTTGGTAATGAAATCCATTGAAATTCATTCCCACTTCCACTCAGGTATCTCTGGCTGCTGAAGTAAACCCGAGGACTTTTGATATTCTATATTAACATTGGTACAAGTTAGGCACTTGCCCACGTAGGTAGCAATCTCTGCTTTCATGTTTGGCCACCAATACAGTTTCTTGAGATCCAGATACATCCTATCCGAGCCTGGATGAATGGAATATCGATTCTTATGGGCTTCATTCATGACAATGTCTCTATAGCCACCAAACTTCGATGTCCAGATCCGATTCATGAAGTAACGAACTCTGTCACCCTTGATCTCTAAGTTCTTCTCCATTCCTCTTAAAGATTCATCTGTCACATTATCCGGCTTCAAGGCTTCTAGCTGATCCTCCTTTATTTGTGTGGAGAGATGTGAATGGATTGTCATGGTTAGTGCCTTCACCCGGCGACCTGAGTACTACTTTCGACTAAGGGCATCCGCTACTACATTGGCTTTACCGGGATGATAGCGAATTTCGCATTCGTAATCATTTAGTAACTCTACCCATCGTCGCTACCTCATGTTAAGTTCCTTCTGGTCAAAGATATGCTGAAGGCTTTTATGGTTGGTGAAGATAGTGCACTTGGTACCATAAAAGGTAATGTCTCTAGATTTTTAGCGCAAAGACCACTGCTCCCAACTCAAGATCGTGAGTAGTGTAGTTGACTTCGTGTGTCTTAAGCTGTCTCGAGGAATTAGAAATAACTTTTCCTCGCTGCATAAGCACACAGCCTAGCCCCTGATTGGATGCATCGCAGTAGACTACAGAGTCTTCTGTCCCTTCTGGAAGAGACAAGATAGGTGCGCTGCACAGGGCTTGCTTCAGAGTCTGGAACACAATGTCTTGTTTATCTCCCCAACTAAAAGTTACACCCTTCTGATTCAGGGTAGTAAGCGGCAGCAATTCTATAGAAATTTTGTATAAATCTTTGATAGTAGTCAGCCAGACCCAAGAATTGACGGATTTCTGTGGGTGTTCCCGGTGCTGACCAATTCTCGATTGCCTTAATTTTGGAAGGGTCCACGTATATGCCTTCTTCGCTGACCACGTGATCAAGGAAATTTACTTTCCTAATTCAAAACTCGCACTTTGAGAATTTAGCGTAAAGCTTCTCCGTCCGTAAAGTTTCTAGAACTTGTCTCAAGTGCTGACTATGTTCTTCCTCTCTTCGTGAATAGATGAGTATATCATCTATGAATACTATCACGAGTTTGTCTAGGAAGGGTCAGCACACCCGGTTCATTAGATCCATGAATACTGCGGGTGCGTTGGTTAGACCAAAGGGCATTACTACAAACTCGTAGTGACCATAACGAGTTCGGAATGCTGTTTTGGGAACATCATTCTCATGGACTCGTAACTGGTGATACCCCGATCTCAGGTCTATCTTTGAAAAGTAGTTGGCTCCTTGGAGTTGATCGAAGAGGTCATCTATAGGCGGAAGGGGGTATCGGTTTTTAATAGTGAGCTTGTTCAGTTCGCGATAGTCTATGCACATTCGGAAAGATCCATCATTCTTCTTAACGAACAGGACTGGTGCTCCCCAAGGTGAGAAGCTCGGTCGAATAAATCCCTTACTGAGTAGTTCGTTTAATTGGCTGGATAATTCCTACATCTCTGCTGGAGCTAGACGATACGGGGATTTGGATAACGGGGTAGCTCCAGGAATCAAGTCGATTCGAAACTAGACTTGGCGTTTAGGAGGGACTCCTGGAAGATCTTCGGGGAAGATATCAGGAAAGTTACAGACTTCGGGGATGCTCTCAAGGTCTTTAACTTCTTGTTTTTTGTTAACCACATCAGCTAGGAATGCGTGACATTCCTTTTGCAGATATTTTTGGGCTTTGATGCAAGATATGATGCGAAGGTTCGAACTGAGTTTGTCGCCATAGATAACGAGGGCTTCGTCATTTGGTAGATTAAGGCGAATGGATTTTTCATAGCACAAAATATCGGCATGGTTAGGACTTAACCAATCCATACCGATAATTACGTCGAAGCTTTTTATGGAGACCGGCATAAGGTCAATGGAGAAAGAGTTGTCGTTTAGAGTGAGGGTACAACCTATGAATATGTCGTTAGTGCTCTCTTTCTTCCCGTTAGCCATCTTGACGGTGAATGTTTCGTTCAGTCTTTGTGGTTTGTGTTTAAGTAAGTGTTTGAATTTATGGCTAACAAAACTCCTCTCCGCACCACTATCAAAGAGAATGCATGCATAAGATTTATCGAGGAGGAACGTACCTGTGACTACGGTGGGATCCGCTACAGCCTCCTCCTGACCCATGGTAAGCACTCTTCCTATGTTGCCAACATTTCTTGCCTTAGGGAAATCTCTCTTGTAGTGCCCGGTTTCACCACATCCATAGCAGGCTTGGCCTACTCCAGCTATGGGGGTTTGGTTGGTTGGTTGTGTCGGTGTCTTGCAGAAACGGGTTGTGTGCCCCTTTTTGTTGCAATTACTGCACTGCATCTCACGGTAAGGCCCGTGGTGGTGGAAGTTGCATTTTTCGCACTTCGGGAGGGTTTCGGCGTAACGGCTGGTAGATGCTTGAGTAGTGGGAGCAGCAGCAGGAATGGTAGCAACATGGACTGCCACTATTTGCTGTTTCTTGGAGGGTTCCAGCGGAGATTGGCCTTTCCGCTTGTTCCAGAATTTCTTCTTACTGCCACCCTCTTTGGGCTATTTAGGGATCACTGTCACGGAGTCTTGGCTATCTCCATGATCTATCAATGTCTGTTCCAGAAGCTTGGCACTGTCGAAGGTAAATGGTTTGGCAGCTAGAACATTCCCTTGAGTTGGGGGAGTTAGTCCCCAAGTGTACCTCTCCACTTTCTTGCTTTCCGGGGTGACCATCCCGGGACAAAGTAGAGCCAGGTCACTGAACCTTACAGTGTAAGCAGCGATGTCGGAACCCTTCATCTTCAAGTTCCAGAGCTCCTGCTCCAGTTTTTGCATTTTGCCCCGCGGGCAGTATTCAGCTAACATTAGCTCCTTCAAATCGTCCCAACTCATAGCATTGGCTACCGGAAGAGTTACGGAGTTGACTTGGCTGTTCCACCAAGTTAGAGCTCTATCGGTGAAGGTGCATGCTGCAAATTTTACTTTGTTCGACTTGGGTCACGCACAGATCTCAAAGATTGATTCGGTCTTTTCGAACCAACGGGTTAAGGCAATGACACCTCCAGTGCCATCGAAGGATTTGGGTTTACCGGTTGTGAAATCCTTATAGGAACACTCTCTCAGGTGTCCTTGGCTACCTATGAGGTTAAGAGGATTGGTATCACTACCCGATCCGCTAGTGCCGCTGTTATTGATCTGCGATATGGCAGCAGCCACAACGGCGGTTACTGTTGCTTGGAAGACAGCAGGGTCAAATTGGGGTGGTGGTGGCGGTGGTGGGTTTGTCGATGTGCTACTTTTCTTCCTGTTGGACTTCTTTGGAGGCATCTTTCTCTATAACGATTAAAGAGAAAGTAACGATAAGTCCTCTATAGGGGTCAGGAGTCAGGTGATAATGAACGAAATATATCTAATCCTGACAGTTATAGTGTTCTATTAAGCGATTTACAAAGGAAGTCTACTAATACTAGTAAACAATCGCCATGAAATTAATAGCAACACTTGGAATGAATTTGTATAATGTGATTTGTGCCTGATCCCCCTATAATCACATAGTGTACACAAATTGTATATATAACTAAAATCAAATAGACCTTTGACTAAGTGATCCCACTCTAAGTCCACAACCAAACAAGGAGCAAGAATTAAAGTTAAACCACCTATTCTGAGTCTATGAAATCTTACTTATATATAACTTAAATGTATACACTTAGTAATTATAGATCTATTAGTAAGAGTTATTTGTTTTCACGTGTTTGGCTCTAGTATTGTAGTGCTATAAAATAATCCTATACTATTTTAACTGTATGTTAGGTTCTAGTGTTGCCTTTGTATAGAGTTTGGTAAGTTTTAAACTTGTTGCAACACCACTATCACTCCTAAACACATGTTGGTCATATCTCAAACAAATATAGTTGATCAGGCTGTATATATCCCATATATGATTACATAACTGTCCAGGTTTAACCGTAGTGTACAACATCTAAATACTTTTGTTTTGTTCTTCTTGTGATATTGTTTCTGGTATGTAGGTATACTTGTATACTTCCTATAAAATACTTAGATTTTAAAAGTATACCTTTAGTTCAGAGCACTTCGGCCCCATAGTTTTTATAGTTGTATATCTTGTAAGGTTTGATATATTTAGTTCACTATAAACAATGCTCTGATACCAATCTGTCACACCCCCAAACCGGAACGGCGGAAACGTTCGGGGGCGGAGGACGTCTTGTACAATATCACAACAACTACATAATAGTAATCAAAGTAAACACAACCATTACATTTATTGAATATAGTATTTACATCTGTTCAATACATAGTTTGTATGACATCAAAAATGTATAACAAAAGTATAAAAGACGCGACTCTAACAGCTCCGTCTTCTCAAAACCTGCGGATGTACCTGTCTACCGGTTCCCTGAGAATACAAGTGGTTTTGAAAGTGTATCAACATTTAAGTTGGTGAGTTCATAAGCATATTTTTGTAATGGAAAGCATGTCTTTGTTTCTTGAAATCGATAGTATGTTTCTTCAGAAAATCCTATATTTTCTTTGGTAGTGAAAAGTAGTCTTAGGCCTTAAGACCAAAATGTACGTTTGTTCTGTAGTTTGTAATAGTATAACATAGTAGTGTTTGTTATGAAACCCATGTATGAAAAACTTTGTATGTATGCCTGGTTACTACCAGCTGTAACACATAATCGACCCACGTTGCGGTCTCTCACCCTGAATCACCAACTCTCCCCCACTTGGGGTCCGAACCCGAACTAACTGCTGCTCACAGTCAATCACAACCCCATTATGGCTCAACCAGTCCATGCTCACGATAACCTTGTTCCCACGCAGAGGAATAGGAACCAGATCAACTGGATACTGCTCGCTGAATAACTGGAGAGTACAACCTCGATGAACCCTCGCAACCCGAATGGACCTATCATTAGCAATCTCCACCTCTAGAGGACAATCCAGCTCCCCCGGAGCTCTAACAAATCTCTTTCTAAGCGAAAGAGATACAAACGATCGGGTAGCCCCCCGAATCAAATAATACCAAAGAAGAGATACCATCCACAAGGAACAATCCTAAAATAAAACACATAAACATAAGTTCGTTGATGTGTTTCCGGAGGAGTTACCCGGAGTGCCTCCGGAGAGGCAGGTCGAGTTCAGGATCGACCTTGTGCCAGGAGTGGCCCTTATCGCCAAGGCGCCGTACCGATTGGGACCACCTAAGATCCAGGAGATGTCGTCTCAGCTGCAGGAGCTGCTAGGCAAGCAGTTCATTCGTCTGAGCAGTTCTCCATAGGGAGCGTTGATTCTCTTCATGAAGAAGAAGGATGGTTCACACCGGATTTGCATTGACTATCGGGAGTTGAACAAGTTGACGGCGAAAAACCTGTTGGATTAGGTGTCTAAGACCATAACTATAATATGTATGTACTTAACCTGATAGTAGCATGGTTCTTTTGGGTTGCCTTCACCAGAACAATTTGATAGGATGGATATTTGAGGAAGAGGTTAGTTATGATTCATTAATATATTATGAGTATAATATATTAATTGGGAAATCATATTATTTAATTAGTATTGATCAAGAATTAATTTAGTGATCAAAAGAGACTAATTAAATTAACAGGGACTAATTATGAAAATTAGTGATACATATGGTTTGGGCTATTGATCCATGATGGACTAAGTTTATGTGAAAGTCCATGAAGAGTTAGCCCACATGAGTTATGGATCATAAGCCTAAGTGTAAGAATTAGGGTTACATATGACTCTTGGAATTCTAACACTATATATGTAACCCCTTAGGCCCCAAAACCGGATGCATGTGTGACATAGCAAGAGTATATCCGATTTTAGGTTCCTAGAACCTCTCTCTCTTAAGTCTTTCAATTGTTGGTGGTTTTTGTGACTTATTAGAGGCATCACACTTGAGGTGCTAAGCTCTTGAAAGGCCAAATTCAACAAGCTACAACAAGAGGTAATCTTCTAACTAGTTTATGTGATTTATATATCACATTTGTATGCTAGTTAGGCTCCATGCTTTGGAAAATCAATATTGCATGTATAATTAGAGAAAGCTTAGATCCAAAGCATCTAGGGTTGTATGTACACCATATGAGTGTTATAGTGCTCAAAACCCATCATAACCATTATCCACTACCACAGATCGATGATCTCTTAGGCCTTAAGACCAAAATGTACGTTTGTTCTGTATTTTGTAATAGTATAACATAGTAGTGTTTGTTATGAAACCCATGTATGAAAAACTTTGTATGTATGCCTGGTTACTACCAGCTGTAACACATAATCGACCCACGTTGCGGTCTCTCACCCTGAATCACCAACTCTCCCCCACTTGGGGTCCGAACCCGAACTAACTGCTGCTCACAGTCAATCACAACCCCATTATGGCTCAACCAGTCCATGCTCACGATAACCTTGTTCCCACGCAGAGGAATGGGAACCAAATCAACTGGATACTACTCGCTGAATAACTGGAGAGTACAACCTCGATGAACCCTCGCAACCCGAATGGACCTATCATTAGCAATCTCCACCTCTAGAGGACAATCCAGCTCCCCCGGAGCTCTAACAAATCTCTTTCTAAGCGAAAGAGATACAAACGATCGGGTAGCCCCCGAATCAAATAATACCAAAGAAGAGATACCATCCACAAGGAACAATCCTAAAATAAAACACATAAACATAAGTTCGTTGATGTGTTTCCGGAGGAGTTACCCGGAGTGCCTCCGGAGAGGCAGGTCGAGTTCAGGATCGACCTTGTGCCAGGAGTGGCCCTTATCGCCAAGGCGCCGTACCGATTGGGACCACCTAAGATCCAGAAGATGTCGTCTCAGCTGCAGGAGCTGCTAGGCAAGCAGTTCATTCGTCTGAGCAATTCTCCATAGGGAGCGTTGATTCTCTTCATGAAGAAGAAGGATGGTTCACACCGGATGTGCATTGACTATCGGGAGTTGAACAAGTTGACGGCGAAGAACCTGTTGGATTAGGTGTCTAAGACCATAACTATAATATGTATGTACTTAACCTGATAGTAGCATGGTTCTTTTGGGTTGCCTTCACCAGAACAATTTGATAGGATGGATATTTGAGGAAGATGTTAGTTATGATTCATTAATATATTATGAGTATAATATATTAATTGGGAAATCATATTATTTAATTAGTATTGATCAAGAATTAATTTAGTGATCAAAAGAGACTAATTAAATTAACAGGGACTAATTATGAAAATTAGTGATACATATGGTTTGGGCTATTGATCCATGATGGACTAAGTTTATGTGAAAGTCCATGAAGAGTTAGCCCACATGAGTTATGGATCATAAGCCTAAGTGTAAGAATTAGGGTTACATATGACTCTTGGAATTCTAACACTATATATGTAACCCCTTAGTCCCCAAAACCGTAAACTCCAAAAGAGTGTCCCCTTGGACCCTAAACTCAATTGCAAGGCCCTACAACCCTTAGATGCAATCCTTAGTACTTATAGCACTTAAATCAAGTGTTTTTCATGTCCTAGGGTGTCTTAAATTGGTTAATTAGTTGTTTAATGACTAATTGGATACATATATGTGTTATTATATGTTAACTAGGATCCTTGCGTGTGTTCAAGTCTTCACTTGACACTTAGCATCCTATAGCATCCGTTCATCCAAACCACTCACTACAGGTGAGTTCATACCCCCTTTAATCAACCTTTTAAATGATTTTAAATGCTTTTATGGGGGGGGGGGGGAATACAAGTTGATCTATTATAGTTATTATTTCAATCACATGTGATTAATAACTACCAAACAAGTGGATTTCTTACTTTTCAAAATGTGTTATCAAACAAACTACTTCAAACTGTTTTATTAAACTCTTTTACATGTCAAATACTTTTATTAAACTCTTTTAAACTTATATTCTGTTAAATGTGTATCTATATATATATATATATATATATATATAGTTATATAAGTAGGATTTAAAGGACTTAGAACTGATAGCTCACCTTACCTCTTGTTCCTTGTTTGGTTGTGGACTTAGGGTATCGGTTGTTTGTCCGAAGGTCGTTTGAATCCTAGTCATATATCATGTATATGTGTATAGATATAAAAGGTTACTTCTTTCTATTCAATACCTTTGGGTAGCAAAGGTATACACACATGTTCATACATTCAAACAACATTACTAGTAAGCTATAATAGGTATAGTTTAGGGAGATACTAATACTATTACTAGAACAGTGAAACATACAAAGAGTCAGTTCATACATGAGTCAATAACATACAAAGAGAACATACAATACCATACAGAGAGAACATACAATACCATACAGAGAGAACATACAATACCATACAAAGAGAACATACATACATACATACTAGACAGAGAGAGAACATACAATACAGCTAGTACATACAATACATATACAAGTGCACTAATACAGTTATGTGAGCCACGTAACGGGGCATGGCATCACCTGTCATGGCTCGTTTTGTATCCAGAATCTCCTTAAGTGGAGAGCGTTGCGTTTGTGTATAGATCTATACTGGATTGACTATCCTACACCTTGCTGCTCGCTACAGTGGGACTTGCAAGTCTACGGGTGCCAAACGTCATTTCTTCCGACGTCTTACATCGTCGTGTTTATAGTCGGTAGCAGGGTACAGGCCGATCACATGGTACTTTAAATAACAACTGGTTTAAGGTAGTTAGGACAGCAGTAGTTACTTAATACAACACTACAGTACTATTTCATTTTCCCATTGCATTCGCTTTGTGATCTTCACACAATAAACAGTAATGTAAAAACTATATTTTTGGTTAATGATAGTCAGATTTGGGAAAATACATACTCTTACAAGAGACACACACACAGATACTAGATGCCTTGGTAGAAGGCTACTTTTAGTAGAAAACATAGGGTTTTCTAGGAGAGTTCAAACAATTACAAACTTATACATCACATACTTACAAACACTTTCATACAAACAATGACACTAAAATACTTATGATCTCACCAGCTTTAAAGCTGATAAACTCTTTCAAAATAACTTGTATTCTCAGGTCACCAGTAGTCAGGTACCGGTGCCAGATTTTGAGAAGATGGAGCTCGTTCAAGACTCATCTTTTATTTTGATTCATATTTTTGGTGTCTATTTAACTTGACAGAACACACTTGTATTAAATTATGTTATTAATGCAATGGATGATGTTGTTGCTTGTTTACTACTATGCATTGTTGTGATACTGTACATGACGTCCTCCACCCCCGAACGATTTCGCCGTTCCGGTTTTGGGGTGTGACATTGATTTCCGGTGGGGGCCTGAGAAGCAGAGGGGATTTGAGACCCTCAGACGGCGACTTTGCGAGGCTCCAGTCTTGTCTCTCCTGGAAGGAGTTGAGGATTTTGTAGTGTTCTGTGATGCATCCATCACGGGACTGGGAGCGGTACTCATGCAGAAAGGACGAGTGATAGCCTACGCGTCGTGGCAGTTGAAGCCGCATGAGACGAGATACCCCACGCACGATTTGGAGTTGGTCTACGGGGTCCGATGTACCATATACACGGACTACAAGAGTTTAAGACACATCATGGATCAGCCGAACTTGAACATGAGGCAGTACAGGTAGCTGGACGTAGTCAAGGATTATGACTGCTAGATCCTTTACCACCCGGGTAAAGCGAACGTTGTGGCGGATGCCCTGAGCCGCAAGTCGACTGGATCTTCTACTCCAGCGACATGTATGAGTATATCAGTGGATTCTACATTTGTGAGCTTGATCAGGGAATCTCAGGCTGAGGGCGTACGACAGGAGAAATAGAAGCTTGAGAGGGTTAGGGGCGAGATCACCAGATTCGTACAGGATAGTCGGGGATTGTTGACCCGTTGTGGTCGGGTCTGGGTTCCGATGTCTGGTTGTATCAGACAGATTATATTGGAGGAGACTCATAAGTCTCGCTTCTCTATTCACCCGGGGGGGGGGGCACCAAGATGTACCGGGATTTGAGTTTGAATTACTGGTGGTCGTGCATGAAGCGAGAGATCGCTTGGTACGTTGAGAGGTGCTTGATCTGCAGGATGGTCAAGACCGAGCATCAGAGGCCACATGGAAAGCTGCAGCCTCTGGAGATTCCCATGTGGAAATGGGAGCAGATCACGATGGAGTTTATCACCAAATTGTCGAGAACGGAAAAGGGTTTCAACGCTATATGGGTCATCGTAGATCGATTGACCAAGAGTGCCCATTTTCTGCCCATTCGTGAGAGCTCATCGGTCGAGAAGCTGGCCGATGTGTATATACGCAATATCGTTGCTCGCCATGGGGTTCCGGTCTCTATCGTTTCAGACCGTGATGTTCGGTTCACCTCCTGTTTCTGGCAGAAGTTCCACGAGGAACTGGGCATGCGGCTGCATTTCAGTACAGCTTATCAACCGCAGACAGACGGCCAGAGCGAGCGGACCATTCAGATCCTCGAGGATATGTTGAGGGCCTACGTTATTGACTTCGGTGGGAGCTGGGACTCCTACCTACCCCTTGCAGAGTTTTCCTACAACAACAACTATCACTCTAGCATTCGTGCTCCACCTTATGAGCTATTGTATGGACGGAGATGTTGTACCCCAGTCTGTTGGGGCGAGGTTGGTCACAGGGTGATAGTTTGGACCGAGGTAGTCCTGAAGACTACCGAGATGATACAGCAGATCAGACAGTGTCCGCAGACTGCTCAGAGTCGGCAGAAGAGCTATGCCGATAGGATTCGATCTGAGTTAGAGTTTCAGGTTTGTGACATGGTACTCCTGAAGGTCTCATCCTGGAAGAATGTGATTCGCTTCAGGAAGAGGGGGAAGTTGGCTCCTCGATGCATTGGGCCATTCAGGATCATTGTCAGGGTTGGCGAAGTGGTGTATAGACTGGATCTTCCGGAGGAGCTCAGTCAGATTCAAATCACTTTCCACGTCTCGCAACTGCGGATGTGCATATAGATGAGGATGCAGTAGTGTCATTAGATGATATACAGGTCGATGAGCGTCTGAATTACGTGGAGAGGCCAGTGGCCGTTCTGGAGAGGAAAGTGAAGGTTCTACGGAAGAAGGAAGTACCTTTGGTAAAGGTACAATGGGAGCATCGGAGGGGATCCGAGTGGACTTGGGAGCCGAAGGCAGAGATGTAGGAGCATTATCCGGAGTTGTTCACCGTAGCAGACATCGAGGACGAAGTCTATTTCAAGTGGGGGAGAATTGTAACATCCTGACTCCCAGGTATAAATTTTAAAGCTTTATATTTATGTTTTTAGACCTACTCGACGAGTTGGTTGCCCCAACTCGTCGTGTATAGAAGGTTAAAGTCACGTGGATTCTAGAACCTACTCGTCGAGTTGGAGGACCCAACTCGACGAGTTGAGGCTGGACATGAAAACCCTAATTTTTAGGGTTTGCACCCTATTTAAAGGACCTTAAGTCCTCCTTCCAGCCTCCTTACCACCTTTTGACGTCCATAAGCAAAATCTAATCGATCTAACCCCTATTTAAGTGTGTGTGTGTGTGTGTGAGGCTAAAAATGTGTTTTTGGTGCATTTGTTGAAGAAACTTGAAGGTTGAGAAGCTTGGAATGAGAAGGAGCTTGTAGATCCAGCATCTACATCGTTTTGGCTTTCATTTGAAGGTAAAAAGTCATTACCTTGATCATTCTCTTGGTAGATCTATTCATCCAAGAGTTTAGGGCCATTTCTAGCCTAGTTTTGAAGTATTTCTGGTTTTGAGCACGATTTGAAGTTGTAACTTCAGATCTGGACCCCTCTAGGCCCTTATGGACATAAAGCCTTATGAAGCTTTGGCCCTTCTCCATGTCTAAAACCTCTTCTTAAAGCTAGTTTTGAGTGTTTTAGCTTCTTGAAGCCTTGCATGCACGTAAAGTTAGCAACTTTACGTGGTAACTACACCCTAGGAGGCTAGATCTACAGTTTGGAGCTTTGGTTTCGCTTAAAAGCATCTGAATAAGAAAATGACTGAAGGAACTCGATGAGTTGCATAGTCAACTCGACGAGTAGAATGAGGGTTTCCCGCTTTCTAGATTCTGCATGAACTCGACGAGTTGCATAGTCAACTCAACGAGTTGGTTAGGGTTTTCCCAAACCCTCTGGACATTGCATGGAATCGACGAGTTTTTTGGAAACTCGGCGAGTTGACTCGAGTTTTCGGTCTCTGAGTTATGAAGGAACTCGACGAGTTGCTAGATGCACTTGACGAGTTGGGTCAACAAGGACTGTTGACTGTTGACTTTGACCAGGGTTGACCAAGTTTGACTTCAAGGGTATTTTGGTCATTTGGGTTTTGATAGAACTGGACATATGATGATTGTAGGTGTCTAAGTTTGGAGTTGTGTTTGGGAGTTTGACATTATCATCCAGCGCTACTTGTGAGGTGAGTTCTTCTCACTATATCAACAGGATCTAAGGCACCAAGGCCGACCCTTTATGGTTTGTATCCTGGTTATAGGATAATGCTATGTTAGTGATCTGTTAGATCGGTATCCTGGTTCTAGGATGATGCTATGTTAGTGATATGTTAGATCGATATCCTGGTATATAGGATGATGATATGAATAGTGATCTGTTAGATCTATATGACTATCTGTACATAATAGCTAGCGTATGATATTTATGTGTTGATTGTTTGATTGGGGGTTGGGTTGAGGCAGTCCTACTTTGTGCAATATGCCAACATACCCAGGGCGGCATGGATAGACTGCAGACCCAGTAAGGGCGTACTAGTCAGGCTAAAGGCCCGACGAGCGGTCCGGATAGGCTGAAGCCCCTGTAAGGCGGTCCAGACGTGTCGATGGCTCGGAGAGCGGTCCAGATAGGCTGATGGCCCTGCGAGGTGGTCCAGTCAGGCTGATGGCTCATTATGCATGTTGTTTGTATGATATAGTTATGGTTTGTATGGCGTTGGTATTTTGGGGGAACTCACTAAGTTTCGGGCTTACAGTTGTTGATTTTGTTTCAGGTACTTCAGATGATCGCGGGAAGGCGAAGGCGTGATCGTGCACCTCCTCATATTTTTATGATTTGATTTCTGGGATACTCTGACATGGAAATAATTTGAAAACAATTTGTAATAAGTATTGGTTTTTGAATGTTTTAAAAAGTTTTAAATTGGCATGAATTTTAAGGATGTTACACTCTAGCCCTCACTATTATGTCTTCTAGCGTCTTTCATCTGGATCGACTAACAAACTGCCGAATATCACTCCTCAACATCTCATGGTACCGGGCCTTCTTCATCTCATCGTCCGCCACATACTGCGGAACCAGAAGTGCCCTCTCCCTGAACATAGCGGTGATCTCAGCCACCATCTCAGTAGTCTGACGGATATCCTAGAACGCTCACACCAGCTGCTGCACCTCAATCACCGGTGCAAACTCGGCTCGGAACCTGGCCGAGAAATCACTCCAAGTCATCGAATCAATTGCAGCATCATCTACGATAGCACGCCCTACCTCCTCCCACCAATCACATGCCCTATCCTTCAAGAGGTAGGAAGCTAGTCTGACCTTGTCCCCCTCGGGACAACGGCTGGTACGGAAGGCGTTAGCAACATCTGATAACCACCTGCTGCTCGCAATGGGGTCCCTCGCCCCATGATAATCTGGCGCTCCACATGCCCGAAACTACCTGAAAGTCAGAGAGCGTGTCCCGACCAAAGCCACAATCTCAGCGCGAAAGGCGCTCAACCGCTCATCAAGGATCTCCAAAATACCTTCGTTGACCATGCCAAAGATCATAGGAGTCTGCTCAAGGATACTGCGTGTAATCTTAGACGAGATGAACTCCCTCTTCTGGTCATCAAGCTGCCCAACTCCAGAACCCGAGCCCGAGCCCTCACCAATACTGGAACTGCTAACTGGTCTACCTCGCAATACCACCATACTGAAAATAGACCAATGCAAACTATCAGATTACGCATCGAAATATAAACATCGGGGAATCGCAACTCCACAAGCTCCCCGGCTTTATCGTAGCCCTCCTTGAATCGAGTACAGATCCTCTACTTACAGTAGTACATGCCCATACTACCTTCCACATCTATATGTACTTTCCTCAAGAAGTGCCTTAACTCAACCGAGTTACTTTATATCCAACAATTCCCTCACAGATAAGGCTTTCAACACTAAATCTCATGCTAGGTTTACCTAGGGCAAACTCCACACCACTCTCCGCCATCAGCTGCAGAAGAAACTCATGCTAACTTCCTCTAACTAGCCCATGAATACAATCACATATTACAAGAACTAGATAATTCTTCGAATGAGAGGTGTCACACTACAACGGTTGGACTCAAACAAGAGTTGCACAATAGAGTTAAAACTTAACCCTCTAAAATTATTTAGTTCCCATAATATGTAACTTAGCATATTCGTTTACTAGTTAGCTGAAGCTAGTTAGAACTCCTAAAAGCACAAAGCAAGCAACATTCGAGCATCAAGTAATCAGAACCACGCATAACCTAATCAGGCCATCCTATTACTGACTGATCAGTACTGGTATGCAAGTCTATAAGCTCATACAACAGGCATACAAAGGCATCTCTCCTAGATCCTTAGCCCTAAACTAGCATGCGATTCATAGATTCACAATTCATATCATAAACATGTATGTGTATTTTGGGATAACTTA
This sequence comes from Lactuca virosa, assembly GCF_052849685.1. Taxonomy (NCBI): domain Eukaryota; kingdom Viridiplantae; phylum Streptophyta; class Magnoliopsida; order Asterales; family Asteraceae; genus Lactuca; species Lactuca virosa. Next base: position 182,098,701 of record NC_136429.1, on the reverse strand, counting down.
CTTGAGCTCGGCTGTTTGCATGCACCACACCCTTTCTTATTTTAGAAAATCTTTTCGTAAAATATGTTTCTTTTTGAAAACTTAACCAAATCCTCGGTTTGAGTTCAGACACACCCAAGAGTGTGCCCGAATCCCTCAAACCAAGGCTCTAATACCAACTTGAAACATCCAAAAATATGGTCCCCAAAATTTCGTTTTTATAATAGATAAAATAGTATTTTCATATATCATCCATACATCTCAACAAAACCAATGTATCAAATGTTATCAAAATCAGAGTAAATATCAAATGCAGAATCTCAATGGTGTGTGCGATGCAGTCAACCCGAGCTCTTCCCCTTGGAACCGGAAGTACCTAAAACACAAACTAAAATATGTAAGCACAAAGCTTAGTGATTTCCCAAGATACCGCATACCAAACATATCACATAACGGGCCCTTCCCAAAGTGATACAGGCCTTGCACACACTCATATAACGGGCCCCGCCCACACTCGCAATACGGACCCCGCCCACACTCGTAATACGGTCCCCGCCTAATAAGCATACATATACAAGCACATACAAGTATCACATAGACAACCAGTATATCACATAATCAACAATGGTCAGCCTTGGTGCCTTAGACCCGCTAAACCCAGTGAGGAAAACTCACCTCGAATGTTGAACGATAGCTGAATGGATCTCGGCTCCGAATATCAACTCTACCCAACCCCTAAACAGAAACAATTTCTTAGATACAACTCAAAATGTCTCAAAACCCACCCATATAAGTCAGACTTGGTCAAAGACAAAGTCAAAAGTCAAGGTCAACAGTCTGTGTTGACCCAACACGCCGTGTTGTCCTTCAACACGCCGTGTTTCTCCATCAACTACAAAGTTGGGAAAAACCAAGCCAACACGCCGTGTTTACCAATAAACACGTCGTGTTCGCTGAAATCCAACAACTTAATACATTAAGTTGCCTTCATCGAATCCAAGAGCTCCAAAGCTCATATCTTGATCAAAATGATATCTAGAAGGGTAAAGTTTCCAACTTTACCCCTAGGAACCACCAAAATGGATCCAAAACCCAAACCCTAGGCTTATTAGAGTGAGGGCTTAACCATTAGGCTCTTAATCTTCAAAGACATAGCCACAAAATCTAGATTTGACACCTTAGCGCTGGAAGACCACATAAAGTTGCCAACTTTACGTTCATGCATGCCAAAGAGAAGCTCCAAAGCTCAAAGAGGACTTAATAAAGGACTTAATGCATGCATGAGACCTAGAATGTTATAAAGCTTGCACCTTTTAGCCAAAGAAGGCCACAAAATGCTCAGATCTAACAGGACCACCCATGAAACAACTTAACTCCTTAGACAACCCAACTATGAGCCAAAAATCATAACAAAACCCCATAAGAGAAGATCTAATCAACAACAAAGCAAGGTATAAACTTGATACCTCAAGGAGACTGTAACAAGTGGTGAGATTCTGGATCTATGTCCTTCCTTCCAAGTTAGGCACCTTCAAACTCCAAAGCTCCTTCAAATGAGCACAAAAATCCACGAGAATTCACTTAAAACTTCAAGAACACCACCAAGAAAGCTAACAACTCGATTTAGGGTTTTAGACAACAAAGGAGGATGGTAAGGAGGCCGATCAAGGGGACTTAAGGCCTTTAAATAGGGTGCAACACCCTAAAAATTAAGGTTTCCTTCCCAACTGCCAACACACCGTGTTGAGACACCTCAACACGCCGTGTAGGCTAATTAAACTCTACGACCAAAGACATCTTGACACGCCGTGCTGAGGCTCCAACACGTCGTGTCCCAAAGGGAAAAAAATATAAACAACTTGGAAATAAATTCATACCGGAAATCAAGCGTTACAAACTTTTAGTGGATTGGAAAATGAAGACCCTCACAAGCACTTGAAGATGTTCCACATCATTTGCACTAGCATAAAGCCACAAGGTCCAACCGATGACCAAAGCAAATTAAGGGCATTCCACTTTTCATTGGCCGATAGAGCAAAATATTGGTTATTTTATCTTCCACCGGGGTCAATCAACTCATGGACCGATATGGCAAGAGCTTTCCTTGATAATTTCTATCCCGCCTCAAGAGGTTCATGTCTTAGAAAGGAGATTTGTGGAATCCGCCAAGGTTAAAGTGAGACTTTCCATGATTATTGGGAGAGGTTTAACAATTTGTGTTATAGTTGTCCACAACACCAAATTACAGAACAACTCCTCATTCAACACTTTTATGACGGATTATTACTAATGAAGAGAAGACTAGTTGATGCCTCAAGTAGTGGAGATGTCTTTAGCAATACTCCTCAACAAACAAGACAACTCTTCAACACCATAGCCACAAACTCTCAACACTTTGGCCCCCGCCAAAACATGAAGAGGGATACGCATCAAAAAGTCAATGATGTGGTGACATCAAGCCTTGAATATCAACTTAAAGATCTAATTTCTTGTCCAAAAGCTAGCCATGGGACAAACTCCATAACTAATGGTTTGTGGAATATGTGAAATGATGAGACATCCCACGGATATGTGTCCCATTCTCCAAGAAGATGCGGAACACGTAAATGCCACGGGAAAATTCCAAAACTACCACAACAAACCATCCAGTTACCAAATGACCCACCCGCCACATAATATTTGTCTAACGGGTAACCAAGAACACATTGTGCAGCAAATATGAGCTACGATTGTTTCTTCCGGTCGACTAACGAACTAGATGTTGAATAATATATAGACCTCCATTAGATTTCCGATGAAGACGAACTAGATGTTGAATAATACACAGAGAGAACAAGCAGTGATGGTGAGGTCATATTCACGGTTCAATGGTTGCTTGACTTCTCGAGGTTCTGATCGGAACCCTACAACATGTTTCTAAGATCTGGGGAGGAACACATGTCGGACCTTCAAGAAAATGAATCTTGAAAATATTAACCCCGAAACTTGATTTTGGCTGTTATTGAGTGTGTGTTCTTGAGGGTGTAAAAGTTTTTTATTGTTCTTGAAAGCTCCAGGTTAACCCACGAAGCAATGGCTTTTACTAAATCATTGACATATGTGTTGAGTAGAAAGACATGTTAGACAACAACAGGCAGCCTCCATCATCCTACATAAACATGACGTAGCAATGAAAACTGGTTAAAACAAGTCTAAGTCCCAAATAAACAGGTTAAAATGAACATCTAAACCAAAACTGATAAGTTCGTTGGGCTACAACGACAATAACCCAATGTTTTTCACATGTATAACCCAAGTTGCATAACTAATCCGGAACAAAAAACATAACATGACATTCTAAATTGATATTCTAAAAAATATTATTATTTTTTTAGAAACTATAATTGTTAATCGTTATTTCATATAGGATTTACAATTTAACTCTAGTATGTTGTGTAATAGTTATAACTCCTAAGACTATACAACTGCTTTTCTTGAACTATCATTCCAAACAAATTTGAAAATAAAATAATCTTAATAAAGCATAAAGACAAAATAATAATTTTTAATTAAATAAATTAACAATTTTGGATTCATATGTAATTTTCCTGTATACATAAAGAGTAGTTTATACTAATAGTCTCTATGGCCTCAAGATATTATGGTGTTTAGTCTCTAACTATTGTTTTATTCGGACGATCTTTATTGTATGTTTTTGTTGCGCACTTAGCCTGTATCTAACTTAAAAGGACTATTGTGCCCTTATAAATTTATTAATTAATTAATTTTGTTATTTATATAGTTTTTTTTTAATTTATTGTTAAAGAGACTAATAGAGTTCACCCATTTCCCAAGAAAGTAATGGTAATGCTTTTGTAGCTTTTTGAGCATTCCCATTTTTTTATTAATCGTGATGTTTTCTTGTAATTTGTTTGTAATGTTTTTTTGGAAATATTTTTGCATCATAGCGACACAAAACATGGTATCGAGGAGGTAGACAGGTAGTTCGGGTGGTATACAATCTCCTACACCATCAGTTACAACTACATATTATTTGTGTGTTTGGTATATACCGATACCAATTTGTTAGGGTGGGTGGGCATGGGTTTGTAGGTGTAGGGTATGTAGGTTGGGGTGGGTGGGTGGATAGATGGATAGGGTTTTGAAGAGATGATGATAATATGTTTTAATTTGATGAATTCTAAACGAAATAAAGATGATGAGGGAGGACATTTTTTCTTTAGAATAAAACATAAAACATGGAATCTAAAATTTTTTCCTTTAGCCAAAAGTGATATGTTTTCTAGCAATTTAAACACGTGAATCTAATAGCGGAAGTATAATAAAATTCTTATGTGTTCATACAACCTAGAGGATTTAAGTTTTATACTATTACTACAACTACTACTACAAGAATGTAAGAATGTACATACCGCTTTTGATGCCAATGATCTCATTGCTTAAGACCTTGTTTTTCCGTGTTATGAAAGCACACAAACTAGAATCTCTTTAATGGTATCACACTCAAGATCACCAAAAGAGCAAATTAAAAAAAAAAAAAAACTAGGAGAGAGGAGCAAGTGAAACACCATGAAACCGAGTAATTATGATTGTGTTTTCCGGTTTTATTATGCCTCAAACGAGATCAATTTATACATGGATACATAGATTTCAAGTTACAAATAAAGATAACAACAATCCTTAAATAGATTCCCTAAATAAATGGAAATATGAGTTGTGAGATATCCGATCAGTGTATATCCAATACTCCCCCTCAAGTTGGAGCATGAAGATCTAAAAAGGCCAAACTTGGATGTAAGATGACAGAATTGTGGCATGACGAACGCCTTGGTGAAGATGTCAGCCAGTTGCTGAGTGGAAGGAACATAAGTTGTGATAATTTTGTCGGCGGGGATCAAATCACGGACAAAATGACAATCAATTTCGATATGCTTGGTACGCTCATGGAAGACTGGATGGGAAGAAATGTGCAAAGCAGCCTTGTTATCACAAAAAGACGAACTGGAGCGTCATGAGAAACACCAAGAGATTGAAGTAAATATTTCAGCCAAATGATTTCACAACATGTGGTAGCCATGGAATGATATTCGGCCTCCGCCAGTAACTGAGCGACGAGTAAGCGGGCATGCATCCCGGTCGGAGTCGCAATAAGCGGATAAACGTAACGAGCTGTCACGGGAGAGGTGCAGTCCTTGTCCCGGATGACTCTTCAAGTATCGAAATACACGAAGATCAGCGTATGAACAACAAACAAAGCTCAGGTCGTGTAATAGTTAAATAGATAAGGCGACCAATTAAGCGGCGATAACTGTCAGGTCGGTCATGATCAGGACCATTTGCTAATGCTAGACGATGGTTGTGATCCATAGGTGAGTCACAAGGGTTAGAGCCGAGAAGACCAGCTTCAGTAATGATGTCAAGCGCATATTTTCTTTGTGAAAGAAAGATTCTAGAAGAGTTGCGAGCTATTTCGAGACCAAGAAAATACTTGAGAAGGCCTAGGTCCTTCATGTGAACGCACTTGCTTAAATATTGTTTGAAGGCTGAAATGGTTGAGGAATTGTTACCCACAATAATCAAATCATCCACATAGATAAGACAATGTAATATATTTCCATGCCGAGATAGAGAAAATAGAGAATAGTCGGCTTTGCTTTGTTGAAAACCAAAAATGCGAAGGGTGGTTGCTAACTTGGAGAACCAGTTCCGAGGTGCTTGTCGGAGTCCATATAACGATTTTTGAAGTTTGCAAATCATCCCATGTGGAACATTGGAATACCCAGGTAGAGGAGTCATGTATACGGCTTCGTCTAAGTCTCCATGGAGAAAAGCATTGTGAACATCCATTTGATGGAGTTCCCAACCTTTAATGGCGGCGACATAAAGAAAGACACGAACTAATAACATCTTTGCAACCGGAGCGAAGGTCTCTGTGAAATCAATGACAGCAAGTTGCTTGTTTCCAAGAGTAACTAGTCGGGCCTTGTAGCGCTCTATGTCTCCATTCGATTTATATTTGATACGATATACCCATTTACACCCAATTGTTTTCTTACCATGAGGAAGGGTAGTAAAAACCCAAGTATTGTTGCGTTCAAGAGCAGTGAGCTCATCATGCATGGCAGCCCTCCATTCGGAATATTGAACAGCATCTAAAAAAGAATAAGGTGCATGCCTTGCAGTAATAGCTGCTAAAAACTTGGCATGCTTGTTATAAAACCTACCATTGGAGACATAAGCTGCAATAGGATAAGGTTTACCCGAGGGCGGTGATGATTTGAGTTGGACCGGGGTGGGGCGTGGGGGGCTGGCTTGTATGGTATGACAAACATAGTCACGAAGTAGAACTGACGGTTGGTGGAGTCGTGTGTTGTGACGTTCTGGTGCAGTTGAAGAACTAGAACTCCCCCTGTCTTCGGTAGATGGTGGGTTACCTGAAACAAGTTTCGGAGATGTGGTATCTAGCACATCCTCATAAACCTTTGGATGTTGGAATTCGGTTAGAGGGGCGGAAGTTGAAGTTGGTGTTGGGTGGTTTGATGGAAAGTTATCCACGAAAAATACAACATCTCGGAATATGAAAATACGACCAGATTCAATGTCATATACGCGCCAACCACGTTTTCCAGTAGGATAACCTAGAAATATGCATTTTAAGCCACGAGCATCAAATTTATCTTTTGACCTAGGTAATTTAGACGCAAAGCAAAGACATCCAAACACTTTGAGGTGCTGGTATGATGGCTCATGTCCGTACAGAGATTGATATGGGGTGGTGTTATTTAGAAGAGGTGTAGGAGTTCTATTTATCAAATGGCAAGCGGTAAGGACACACTTTCCCCAAAACGTAAGTGGAAGAGATGCTTGAAATCGTAAAGCACGGGCCACATTGAGGATATGGAAATGTTTACGCTCAACACGACCATTTTTTTGTGGTGTGTACACGCAAGAGGTTTCAAACAATATTCATTGATCAGCGAAAAAACCCTGCATACATGAGAACTCGGTACCATTATCAAAACGAAAGTGTTGTATTTTCTTATGGAATTGTGTGCCAACCATAACACAAAACTGTTTAATCAATGTAGCAAATTCACTTTTGGACTTCATTAAGTAAGCCCAGGTTGCACGAGAATAATCATCCAATACGGTCAAGAAATAAGATGCTCCTGTAGTTGAAGGTATACTATAGGTACCCCATACATCGCAATGTATTAACTGAAATAACGAAGTAGCTTTATTATAACTTAAAGGAAAATGAGAACGAGTTTGTTTAGCTTTAAAGCAAACATCACAAGGTTCATTACTACAAGTCTTTTGACTAGAACTAGGATAAAATGGTAAAAATGTTAATACAGACGGAGAAGGGTGACCAAGTCGTTGATGCCAAGCACGAGCAGATGTAGAAGAGGCCGTCATATGACAAACTTGAGCAGTGGATCTAATCGTGCCAAGCCAGTAGACCCCACCTCGTTGCTCACCCACTCTAATCAGCATCCTCGAAATGGGTTCCTGAATAACACACAATCTATCGGTGAGCATAACAAGACATTTTGCATCAGAAGCTAATCGAGCAGAAGAGATTAGATTACAATCCAGAGTAGGAATATACAAAATATGATCAATTTTAGCAAGTGATGAAAATATTAAAGATCCTTCCTGATGAGCGGTAACAAACCGACTGTCAAGTAGTTTGATGGAAACAGGTGATATAAGAACCAAATTTTACAAAAAATTGCAGTTGCATGTCATGTGATACGATGCTCCTGTGTCTAAAACCCAAATTAAATTCTTACCGGACTCTTTTCCACTGGCACCTGATTGTGTTGAAAGGGTGTGGAACATTTGCATAACCGAGTTCCATTGATCAGGGGTGAGAGTGTTACCAAACGCTGCCTTATCTTGGTCATTTATGGATATTGAAGAGTTTGTGGAAGGAAACTGGGCAGCATTGGCAGCATTAGCAACACCAGAAGATCCCCGTCCGCGTCCACGCCCATTTAATTGCTGAGTGTTAGTTCCGCGACCACCTGTTCGTGGGACCCACCCTTCGAGATATCCATGAAGTTTGTAACACTTAGTAACATCATGACCTAGGCGTCCACAATGAGTGCATTTTGGCCGAACGGTTGTTTGTGGTTGGCGTGCAACAGTATGATCAGCCCCCACTTGCATAGAAAAAACGATAGCGTCAGTTTTATCAAGGTCACGATCTTTGACAAGTGTCTGATGACGTTACTCCTGAATGGCAAGAGCATAGACACGATTAAGAGGTGGAAGTGGTTCTTGAGCCATAACATTAGATCGTAGAGTCCCGAAAATATCATCTTCGAGACCCAAGAGAAACTGGTGTATCCGTTCTTCTTCCTGTTCTTTGTTAAATCACAGGTGCACTTTCCACAATTGCAACCTTTCGGTGGTACATATGTAGTAAGCTCATCCCACGACTTCTTTAGATTTCCATAGTAAGCCGCCACTGATTGACCATTTTGTCGACAACGAGAGATATCGGATTTGATTTGCAAAATTCTTGGTCCGTTACCGACCGAAAATCGTTGAAGCAAATCATTCCACAGTTCACGAACTGTTTCAGGGTATGTGATTGATGAGCGTAAGGCGGGTTCGATTGATTGTACAATCCAACCGACAAGCATAGAATTAACACTCTACCAGTCGTCAATCTCGACTGATTTGTCATTAGGTTTGGTAATACGGCCATCAAGAAAGCCCATCTTGCGCTTGGCTTGGAAGGCATTTTTCATGGTTGTGCTCCATTCTTGATAATTATCACCTTTCAAGATCACTAGGCATATGGACAAACCTGGATGATCAGATGGATGAAGATAGAATGGGGATGTTGGATTGGTGGCAGTTGATTTGGGCTGAAAGGATGAAGATTTATCTCCCATGATGAAATCCCGTTGAGAAATTTACAAATTTTTTATTTGATCAAGGTGCAGCTCTGATACCATGAAACCGAGGAATTATGATTGTGTTTTCCGGTTTTATTATGCCTCAAACGAGATCAATTTATACATGGATACAGAGATTTCAAGTTACAAATAAAGATAACAACAATCCTTAAATAGATTCCCTAAATAAATGGAAATATGAGCTGTGAGATATCCGATCAGTGTATATCCAATAGCAAGATCGAAAATTCTACAAACCCTAGAAGGGTTCAAAATTTCAATCCTTCTTAGGGAAGAAAGGAGAACAAAGCTTCCGTGAGGAATGGAGCAATTAGGATGTGATCCCTTGCACCTTATATATAGGCTACAAATGCTTAGTCACAAAGCAACTCTAATCCCATGTAGGCTTGTTTGGTGTGGATTGCCCACTCATGCCTCCACCCCATGCTTGTTTGGTGTCTATGACCTTGTCAAAGCCGGAAATATTTGCTTATAAAGTCGATCAATGGATGGAAATATGTCGGGTGTCAATGATTAAGTAGGTAACTTATTTCCTATTCACTTGTGGAGTCTCATTGCTTCTAAATCTAATCGTCGCTAGTGGAACCAAGCAATAGACTATTTGTAAGAAGACTTCACGGCTCTTAGCCGATTCCTATGTAAGATAATGTATATGACAATAAACTCTTAGCCAATTTCTGTGTAAGATAATGTATTATTTAATTTAAACAATGTACTTTCTTGAATGTTCACCATATTGTGTGAAATGAAATATATATATATATATATATATATATATATATATATATATATATATATATATATATATATATATATATATAGGTTTCAATTTTACATGACAAAGATACATTGAATATTATAAAAATTCGACCTAAATAATGCTATGCATTTAACCCAAATCTTAATACATCTCCCAACAAAATTCCCTACTCAGAAAGTCAGAATCATCACAGACATCATTCTAAAAAGGAAAAAAAAAAAAAAACAAATATTTTTCTAATAATAAGTGAAAATGAAACAAAAATCCAAATCCAACTCTACATGAAACCAAGAAATCTAGTTAGCTACTTACTTACATTACATATTATCAGAAAATCTTGCAGCATTGGTCCTTAAAAGAGTAATCACTTTGACATTTGAAGAAGCCTTGTGGAAATTTGACACTTTTTTCAAAGTCTCCATAGACAAAGCATGATACTTAGCTTCATTACTGCAACTGAACACCATTTCCTCCATTGCATCTCCATGAGCTAATAAAAAAGCTGCTACTTCTAGTTTTGTATTTTCTCCATCAAATTCAATAAACTCAATTTTTTTCAGATGACAAGTCAAGATTCTTCTTCTGTCTTCTTGATCTAAGTCCCCAAATCTTGATGTAAAAAATCGCTAAGATCATCAAACAAAAGCATACGTTTTTCATTCTTGAGATGTGAAAATACAAACTTATGTTTTGAATTCTTGAAAAATGTATTTAAAAAAATGATATGAGAATACCTGTTCAACGATTAAATGGAGAGATTCCAAATCTGGAAGACATTTGAGAAATTCAATGATTGAATCCATGATGAGGGCATCAATTGTTATCTCCAAAGTCTTCAAATTAGGTAGAGATACAGGGAGATGTAACGCCTATATCATAATTCAGGGACAATTAGGGCTTTTTCGGGTTTCTTTCTCTCATTAAGTTATTTATAGGTAAAGTGGTTTAATGAGACAAAATGACCATTTTACCCTCTCATTCAAAAAAGGAATAAGCATCTACCTGAACAAAATGATGGCTAATCGACAAAGATTCCACATGAGAAATTCCAGCATACAGCTCACGAATGGTGTCACCTATTGGGTCAAAAGTAAACTCATCCAGCAGTGTATCTTCAGAGTGAATTACAGCTTTCTTCAAGGAATCAAGACTTTGAAAGAAAAATTTATCAGCTATATGACCTCCAAACTCCAAAGACACCAGTTTTGGACAGAAAAGCATAACCAAACCACACAACCCCACATATTCAAACCTGTTCAAATACTCAGCCTTATTCCTATTATCAATTCTCAAATTCTTGAGCTTTGGACAGTTTATAACAAGAAAGATAAGTTTGTCTAACAAGCAGTTTATCAAACTCAAATCCTCAAGCAATGGGCAGTTTATGAGAAAATCTTGAAGGAAATCATTGTGGAATAACTCAACATTGTTCAACTCAAGAACCCTAAGTGCTGGAAACCCTATAAAACCAGGCATACTTAGACGATGTGTGGACAAAAACAACCTTAGTATCTCCAATGAACCACAAGTCACCAGAGAATGAGGCAACTCGATATCCTCAGACTTCTTTCTAGGGCAAAACCTCAACTCAAGTTGTTTCACGTTTCTGGTAATGGCGATGTTAATCCATTGCGCTATTGTTGACATACTGTAGTAATTTGAACAGCATAAACGAAAGCTGTCTAAATCGAAGGATCTGTTTGCCAAAACCCAAAAAACAAACTTTTTGAATTTGTTCTTTTTGAATGTTTTTGGGGGTTTATGTCGTCGGGAGTAATCTATGTCTAGAGAGGGAATTGATGTCCACAAATGCCTCCATCGTGTAGATAAAATGCGGGTTCGAATTACTTCTTCGGTGGTTGGAAGAAGTGAAAGAATCAAGAGGAGAATATGATCAGGTAATTTACTGATTATATCAGCCCCATCTTCACGTTTTGGTGCGTGTGTTCGCTTGGATTTCTTCATCAATCTGTTACATAAAGTAAGCTTCATTATGACTGTCATGAGAAGCTCTAACCTTACGATCTTTAAACACTTCAACACTAACAGAAATAAATTGCTCGGACGATAAAAAAAGGTTCAAACAAATCATAACCAAAAACATATAAACCGAAGAAATCATTAATCAAGCAGACGAAAAATGGAATAATAAAAATGAAGTTATAAGCCCTAAGATGATCAGACAAATCAAATTCATATAATAAACCTGAAATTAACCATAATTGAGAAAAATACCTTGTAGAAAAGATGCAGGACCTTGTGGTTTGAGAATTAATGGAGGTAGAAGATTTCGTTTCAAATCGACGAGTCATCGACGTAAGTTGTAACTGCGGGCGTCATGCTCCCGCTAATCAAGCGTAATTTCCCGCCTGCTGAAAATATTGTTATGGGCTGGGCCTGGCAGGAAATGGATTTGATGGGTATTAATTATTAATCGTCTTTCATAACATGAAACTCAAAGGATACTCGTTATAGCAAAAATATTTGTGCAAAATAATATTTTTTAGTAGTATTATAAAATAGGCAAGTTGTTAGATGATGACATGATTTATACGAAAAACATATGGCGGAGGAACCTACGTGTAATTCTACAAATAAGTGTTTAATCTATTTTTTAATATAAAAGGAGGAGGTTTTCAACTAGGACCAGTCACACTAGGTTTTCAACAATTAAATTTTCTATCAAGTTGAAATCACTAGGACAAAGCTAATTCATGAGTGATAGTTTTCTTTTATATATATATATATATATATATATATATATATATATATATATATATAGAAAAGTTCAATAGAGAATCATAATTATTGGTTCTTCAAGGAATCAAATCTTTTTTTTAATTTCTAGAGCTTATTCTTTATCGAAAAAAAAAATCTAAAAATATCTAAATTCATATATTAACATTGTGAATGTGAAAAATATTTTTCGGATTCACATTGTGAATTTAACGTAAAAAAAACGAATTTGATATTATTGGAAAAAGGATAAAAAGTTATGAATTTCTATATTTTTAGTTTTTTTTTTGATAAAAAATAAGTTCTAAAAGTTGAAAAAAAGATTGGTTCCTTGGTTCCTTGGTTAATTATGGTTCTTTATTGAACCTCACCCTATATATATATATATATATATATATATATATATATATATATATATATATATATAGAGAGAGAGAGAGAGAGGTATGTTCCGTTGAGATTAAAAATAAAATAAAGATCTTGAGATTCAACCTCAGCCATATATTTCACATCTGCCGCTCTAACCCTCCGGCGTACCGACGCGACATGCCTGTTATAATCATAAATGATTATATAACGTCGCATGTTCCTTTCTCCTTTGCCACCATCCCCACCACCACAACCGCCACCACCACCATCACTACCACCACCTCTGACACCAGCCGACCTCACCACTGTCACCTCCGTCACTTATGTCACCGTCACCTCTGTCACCACCATCTCTTCTACCATCAACTGTCATAATCATATATGATTACTCAATATGTGAACAGACATATATGTATAATCATTTATGATCAAGCATATACATATAAACATGTATAATCATATATGATTATACCCCTCTGCCATATAATCATTTATGATTAGGCATACCTCGTTGTTGCCGGTACGCTGGAGCATTAGAGCGACAAATGAGAAATATGTGGCTGAGGTTGAATCTCAAAATCTCTACCTTTTTTTTAATTTCAAGTGAACCGTCTCATATATATATATATATATATATATATATATATATATATATATATATATATATATATATAAGTTGAGATTCAATAGAGAACCATTATTAACAACGAACTAAAGAACCAATCGTGAGCATCGAAATTTAAAACGATCAACGACCAAGAAAATGGATGTACATTTGTACATTGGACACACATACACCATATTATACCACAAAACCACATCTTTACCAAAAAAGTCACCTCTTTTTTTTTCGTTTAAATTTTTTTAAGCCACGTTTTTTATCGGAAGAAAAAACGAATATACCGTTCACGATTTTTCGTCATCTTTCCATAGAGATCTATGTTGATATATAAAATTTTTTTTTTTTTTTCGAAAAACACTCACTTCGTTTTGTTGTTTTTTTTCAATATTTCAAGTTTATTTTTATCCAAAAAAAACTAATTATACCAAAATTTCAATTTTTTGTCCTCTATTAATTAACATCAACATCGATTAAAAAAAACTTCGATCGGTTCAGATTCATAGTGTGAATATGAACTATAAATATATTTCAATTTGAACATTCACAATATAAATCTGACGTAATATTATTCACATTGTGAATTTGCTCAGATTCACAATGTGAATCTATACTGAAATTTCGTTTCTTTTTACATCAATATTAATTTATGTTTAAAGAGTACAAAAAAATATGAATTTTGATATATTTATTAAATTTTTTCAATAAAAAATAGGCTTTAACTTTTCAAAAAACAAAGAAATGAAGTGAGTTTTTTTGAAAAAAAAAATCATTTTTTGTATATCAATATCGATCTCTATGGAAAGATGACGAAAAATCATGAACCAAATTCGTTTTTTTTAATAAAAAACATAGTCTAAAAAAATTAAACGAAAAAAAAGGAAATGAATTTTGTTATAATCTGATGCATGTGCGTCCATTGTAAAAATCTACAACCCTGCATTTTATCGTTGATCGCTTTAAATTATGACGCTTTAAATTGGTTCATTGGTTCCTTGATTAATAATAGTTCTTTATTGAACTTGTATGTATATATACACACTATAGGTTTAAACTCATGGAAACAACATATGAGAAAGAAAAACACTATTCATAATTTGAAATCGTAATGAATAATAAAATATTGAAAATATGACAACCTACAAGGAAATTTTGCTTTGTATTTGAACAAAATTGCTATAATTGGATATATTTTTATAAAAGTGGAATGTCATAATAGGAAGAAACGATGAGTGTTATTTCATGCATTTAACTCGTTTTTTATTATTTGAAGGACAAATTTTGATTATTTAAGAAACTAATAATAAGATTACCAAAAACGACATCCTTATGTAAAGTTAAAATATTAAAATGTTATAATGACTATTAATTTTCTTTCAACTATAATAAATATTTTCTATGAATTTGTTTACAAAGTCATCTAATTTCATGAATTATCTTTTTTTCCTGATTGCTCACATGTGCAAAACATACCAGATTCGTTTGCAAGTGAAAGACATATGATGATCATATCAAATCTCTAGACCTTAAGCAAAAAAATTTAATATTTGGGACTCTTATGTCACCGTCTCCAAGTCCACCAAACATACTCATCAACATTATAATCCTATATTATTTTGTGATCCTGCATATTATAAACTTGAAATAGTACTAAAATGCCATATGTTTGAAGTAAAGTCTATAATAAAGTATTGGAATGTGTTAAAAATTTATTCCATTTATTGTCAACCAAACACAACAAAATTTAATTCATGCATTCATTCATATACCAAATCCTACAATTTCCAATTCATTTGACAGATTCCTACTTCCAAATAATCCTTAGGAACCAATAGCCCCTAATGTATCACTTTGTCAACCATTTAAAATTTATCAAAGGCACATATCAAAACAAATGCAGCTATAAACCAGAACACAATGTTCTCTACATCAATATACAACACGATTTACAAATCCTTTAAACCAAAATAATATTCCCACAGTAGACAACACAACCCAAATATCAATCCATTTTGTTTAATCAATACAATTTAGCATATACTTGGGAAGCTATTTAGGATTATCCAAAACATTATTCACGAACTTCACAAGGCCTCGGCTAGTATCAGATTTCTCCAATGCTGCAACAGAATGCCACCTTTGTTAGTGTAAGAGCAAAAAAGAAACAATGGTTGTTCCTAAATTTAGTGGATTAATTATGGATTTGAATATAATAATAATCACTTCATTTGTAATGTTGAAAATAATTTTTAATGTAGAAATATGGAGTGAAGTTATTGTTGTAATTGTTGTAATTCAGAAGCTTCTCAATGAGATCAACATTCTTCTGCAACAATAACGAACCAGTCCCAAAGCATCAAGAGCATCTCTACATGAGTCAACAAAAAAAGACCATAAATTGTGAATGAATCAAAGTTCTTGTAAACACAACCAATATATACCAAAGGAAAATAAGAACGTGGTGAAAAGGATTTAGCACCATTTTATAAAATGTTTACAATCTCCTTTTAGAATCCATATAAATTCTACAAACCAAATTAGCCATGAATGAAAAATTAAGATTAAACAAAAGATTATGCATCATTTGGAAAGTAATTAAAGAGATTATAGCTTTTTATCCCCATATCGAAACACAAAGTGGCTTTTTCCCCACTTTGTATTGTTGAAAGTTTTTAAGATGCTGTAAACACCATGTTTCTTTGTTTCTTAAAAAATTTGAATACTTTACTAACATGTTTATAAAAGTAATCAACAAGTCATCATAATATTCTTGAGATCAAACATTCAGTGAAAAGAAAAATAGGCAACGAGAATTCCTAACCCTTCCGTGTAACCAGATTGAAGAAGATCAAGATACAAATTCATATCACCAATACCATTAAAAAAAATTATAAAAATTTTCAACACCTCAAACACAATGTAGAATTTATAACATACCTGCTCCATATATTGAGGATTGGCCATGAACCTGTCAAATAATAGCAATAATACTGCCAATAAAATCAAAATATAGAGTAAACACGGAATCTACTTTGAAAATGATACATGAGGTTAGAATACATAAAAAAAATATATTATATTTACCTTTTTCCTCTTTCGGTTGAAACAAAATACCAAGAAATAGCAAACAATAGGCGTCAATTTGCAGTAGATGCACCGATTAGTTACCATTGTTGCTCAAAACTGCATGATTTCACTATTTCGTCTTTACAAATAAAGTTTTCAGATCTTTACACAAAAGGAACCCGGTAGCAGATGTAACGCTTGGTTCCGGTATGAGCTTATTCTCTAAATTGTTTATATTTCCTTTGGGACTCGGCGAGTTGGAAGCTTCAACTCAGCGTGTCAAGATTCAAGATGTCTTTGGCCTCGGAAATTAATGAACCAACACGGCGAGTCGAGGTGTCTCAACTCGGCATGTTGGCGGTTGGGAAGGAAACCATAATTTTTAGGATGTTGCACCCTATTTAAAGGCCTTAAGTCCCTTGGTTGGCCTCCTTACCAGTCTCCTCTGTCCAGAAACCCTAATAGTGTGTATCATCTTCCTTTGTGAGTGTGTGAGCTTGTGGAGGGCCTTGAGTGTTGATCTTTTTGTACTCTTTTGAAGAAGCTTTGAAGTTGGAGGTGTATAGCTTGGAGGGAAGACTTAGATCCATAATCTCCCCACTTGTTGCAATCTCTTGGAGGTATCAAGTTTATACCTTCCTTTGTTATCGTTTAGATCTCTTTGTTTTGGGGTTTTATCTTGGTTTTGGGCTCATAGTTGGGTTGTCCAATAAGTTGAGTGTTCCAGGGGTTGTTATTTTAGATCTGACCATTTATGGCCTCGTTTGGCTTAAAGTTGCAAGCTTTACTAGGTTCTAGGTCCCATTCATGCGATAAGTCTTTTATTAAGCCCATCTTGAGCCCTAAGGTTTCTTTTTAGCATGCATGGACATAAAGTTGGAAACTTTACGTGATTTTCCAACCTTTGGATGCCAAATCTATATTTTGGGACTATGTCTTGGGAGTTTAAGGGGTTAATGGGTCAAGCCTCACTCTAATAAGTCTAGGGTTCGGGTTTAACTCATTTTGGTGGTTCCTAAGGGTAAAGTTGGAAACTTTACCCTTCTAGACATCATTTTGGAGGAGATATGAGATTGGAGCTCCTAGATTCGATGGAAACAGTTTAACGCATTAAGCTGTTAGATTTCTGGCTAACTCGGTGAGTTCATTAGTGAACTCCGCGAGTTGATAAGATTTTTCCTGATCTTAGCAGTTAATGTAGAAACACGACGAGTTGAAGGACAACTCGGCGTGTTGGGTCAACGTGGGCCGTTGAATTTGACCTTTGACTTTAGTCTTTGACCAAGTTTGACCTATAAGGGGTTTTGGGGCATTTTGAGTTGTATTTAAGGAATTGCTTCTGTTTAGGGGTTGACTAGAGCTGATATTCGGAGCCGGGACCTAGTCAGCTATCATTCATTATTCAAGGTGAGTCTTCTCACTACACTCATGGGTCGAAGGCACCAAGGTCGACCCATTAATTATTATGACATGATTAGTAATGGAGTATGTAATGGTTTGTTATTTGATATATGTGTGAACTTATGTGAAGACCATGGGAGGAGCCCACGACACTTGGCAAGACCATGGGAGGAGCTCATGGCTCGGGGATATAAGACCATGGGGGTAGCCCATGGCATTCCAAATGAAGACCATGGAGGGAGTCCACGACAAACTTATATGTGTGTGTTCATGACATTATGTGATTATATGTTTTGGGAAAGTCACTAAGCGTGTGCTTACAGTTTTGTTGGGTGTTTCAGGTACTTCTGGTTCTAAGGGCAAGGGTCCGGCTTGATGGCGCGACATGCATTCTCTAGTATTTCCGCATTTAGTTTTTGATACTCTGATCTTTTAAAACACTGTAGTTATGTAATGGGATTTTTGGAAATAATTGTGGTTGGTTTTTATAAGTATAAAAGGTAAAATTTTCTATAAAAATCGGGTTGTTACAGCAGAGGGCTAGGAACACGACAGTGAAGGGAATCCATTTGGCAAGAATATTCGTTGGTGATTAACGTGTTTCTATGAAACGAGAGAAAGGTAAGGTCGTGTTTGAAGAAGAAAACGACCACTACAAATGGGAATGGGTTGTCTAGGGTTCAGTTATACACATGAAAGAAACGATTGGGGTGATTTGCAGAGATTTAGGGCGAGACACATCAATTGAAGAATTATGGGTGAGGTAATTAGCGGCTTGTAAATTGGAAACTTTTGGAAAATAGGTCGTGTAATGTCATGCGAGTTTATAAGGTACGTTCGGTAAATCACTTATATATTGTAGGCGGGAAAATAAGTTTTGTATGGGGTTAAGCTAATGACTTGTGGACAATGGATACTCTTTTGTTAGAGTATGATATATATATATATATATATATATATATATATATATATATATATATATATATATATATATATATATATATATATATATATATATAGTAGGTTATAACCCGTGTAATACTCAGTTGACAAAATAAAATAATATTGAAATTTAAAAAAACTTAATATTTATCATATATTTGAAAATAATTATTTTAAAAGATAGTTATATGTTTTGTTGTAATTGAATAATTTTGTAAAATGGTTTGAAGATATCAGCAATTTTCTTTATATCTAGATTAATGATTGAATGATCAAGTTGTACAATGAAATATAACATTTAAAAAACGAGAAAAAAAAGTAACATAGACAATCTATGATGAATATAACATTTTTTATTTAAAATTAAAAGGTAAGATCATGTAGGAAATATACATGAACACTCTTCCATAGGTATAAATCATATAATTTTCATAAGAATATAACAAAGTATAAAAAAATGAAATAGAAATATTGTATAATTAGACCGATCAATGTTTATTCATATAGTTTAACTAAATTTATTAAACATCATTTTCTATAATATTCAATATATTAGTCAAATATCAACTATCAAAACTAAAATCAATTAATGAAAAAACAGTTAATGAGTGTTTTAACCGTAAAAAAACTTTGACATTAGCTAAGGTGGGATGGGGTTTGGATTATGAGGTTTAATACTTTCATCATTAAGAATAACCAAATGTCACTATTGCATCCAAAGCTGTAATTTACTAATTTAGATAGTGACCATACATTTGAAGAAATTGAAAAACAGGACCATAGATTTTGATAAGCACAGTTAGTCCATGTTTTTTTACACAAAAAGGATGTTTATCTATATTTAAAATGACCAAAATTTTGAAAAATTAGAATAAATTAATAAATTAGAGGCAATTTGTAAAAAGATGAAACTTAATGGAAAAAGTGTCATTTATCTTACTTTGTTTAGGGTAAATTACACCAATCGTCCTTCGTGCAGGTGCCAGAAAGCATGTTCAATCCCTATTTTTAAAAATTAACTCGGACCGTCCCTCGTTTGGTTAAAAGTTGCATTATTCATCCCTCTGGACATAAAAAGACCATTTTGCCCTTATTTATTTCTTATTTATTTATTTTTCTATTTGTTTGTTTTTATTAATTATTTATTTATTAAAAAAAACTTTTAAAAAGAATGGGGGCCGTAAGCAGACGTGCATAACTCGTCCCCCAACCCCTTTCTTCTTCGACACACCTCCTATCCACCATCACCACCCTTAGTGGCGACTCCGACGACACCTTCGGCCGACTTCAATACTCCGGCAACATCTCCGGGCGACTCCACCAAGCCACCCCCTTCCCATTCCCCAATTTTCTGTCTTCTTCTTCTTTGAATTTGGGTCATCTCTCTCTCTCTCTCTCTATTATCCTCTTTCTAATCTCCGACACCTCCACCTATCACTGCTAGCACCTCCTGTAACCACCACTGGTCATCATCCAAATATCAAAAAATGAACCCTAAACTTGTAAATCGAAGAAGAGGGAGATTTAGATCGGAGAAGCAAGTTCAGATCGAAACCAATATTCTCCATCGACGATAGAGACGGAGAAGGGACCACATTCGAGGCATTGTTTGAGATGGTTTTCAGGCCCTAATTTGTGGCAATTATATGCGCTTTTGGTGAAGGTGAAGTTCAGAAATGATTGTCGGTATTCAGCAACAAGTTTGATTTTTAAGTGGTGGCATTTGAAGGCAATGATTTTCGAGGGTGGTGGCAGCAACAATTTGTTTTCGGTGGTGTAGAGGTTAGAAACAGGTGGTGTAGAGGGTGGGTTCCATGATGGGCAACCGGTGTTCCCGGTGAAGTGGTTCATGGTGAAGGCGGTGTTTAGGAAAAAATGGTTTATGGTTCTATGAATACGGTAGGCTACAAACAAAAAAAAAGTGGTCGGATTTGACTTTAAGGGATGTGCTCCGGTGGTGGTTGGCCGGAAGTGGTGGATCAGAGGTTTTTCAAGAGTTAACAGAAGATGGAGGAAGAGAGATGAGCAAAAGGAAGGTGGGGGGAGGGGTAGGGTGGTACGGATGTTGGGGTTTTTTCTTTTATTTTTAAATTTATAATAATTATTATAACATTTAAATTAATTGGAAAAGAAATAAAAAGGTGGTACGGATGTTGGGGTTTTTTCTTTTATTTTTAAATTTATAATAATTATTATAACATTTAAATTAATTGGAAAAGAAATAAAAAGGGCATAATAGTCATTTTATGACTCATAAGGGATGAAGCTTGCAAATTTAAACTTACGAGGGATGAAGCGTGCAACTTTTAACCAAACGAGGGACGATCCGAGTTAATTTTTGAAAATAGGGACTAAACGTGCTTTCTGGCACCTATGTAATTTACCCCTTTGTTTATTAGCATAAGCATGTCAAAGAAATCAAGTTGCTTCCCTAAAACATAAATTTTAAAAAAGCAAGTAGACAATGACAAATATCTAAGAAACCAATAAACATGAAAATCACATAATGTATTAATATTTACAAAAAAAAAAGTTGAATAGAAAACTATTGGCTACATTACACATCTCCTCTCCAATCACATAGAAGATTTAAAAAAAAGTTAGTAAAGATCGAATACAAGTAGTCAATGATCAAAATGATTAAAAAATTCAACTAATATTATCAAATGAACTATCACGTAGATCGACTCATTTACTAAATAAAAAGTATGTTGTTATTTCATATATTTAAACATTAATATAAGTATGCATCGTAATGAAAATGTGACAAATAATGAAAACTTTGCTAAAAGATAAACAAATTTCCTCCACAACATTCTAGTATAAGTATAAATATTACTCACCAAGCAAAAAGAAAATCTCATCTTCATCAATAAATAAATAAATAAATAATAGACAAACTTGAAAATAAATTATAAAGAATCATTAAAAACATATATTTTTGAAAAAAAAATAAACTATTATAATTGCACAACACATGTTCAATTAAGCAAATAAAAAAGAAGATGGAATCATTTTCACATCCATCGTTGCCATAAAAAACGGCAATCGCTTGAAAAAAAAACACAACAAATGATAAGAGGACTATAGAAATATCATTGACACCTGTATAGCAACGTAGTCTTTCGTTTCATTCTTCTTAAATAAAGAACAAAACACCTTCATTATATAATTATAATGTACTGAAACTGCATATAAAGTCAACAGGCTCAAACTATAATTTTAATGCTAAGTCAAGGGCCAAACTATAATTTACCCTTTTACTTAATACTTTTGGTTATTATTGCATCATACCTATACAATGTCACTCCAACCATCCTTTTATATACATAGAAGGACAAAAGCTATATTTCAACCATTCTTTGATAGAGGCCAGAGAGCAAAACTGTAATTTTAGTGTTGATTGCAATAAATTAAAGATAAAATTCAAAATCATATTTACCTTCTTTCCATCAAAGAAGCAATATGGATTTAATGTTCACCATGTAAGTTTTCTTTGCACCCTTTCCATCTATATTGCATATTGTAGAGTTAATTTTGTTGTGACGTATCGAAGTCTTAGGTAGAAGTCTTTGTGTCGAAGGTCTTCATGACTTCGATACTATATGTATTTGTTGGATTAGGTGTCTAAGCTCATAACTATAATTGTTATATACTTAAATTGGTAGTAGCACAGTCTTTTTGGGTTGCCCTCAAAACTAGCAACTGGAAAGGATGATTTTTGGAGAGAGATGTTGAATTTATTATTTGATTAATAAATTGAAATAAATGATTTGTTAATATATTATTAGAATAATATATTAATTTGAAACAGTAATATTTAATTAATATTTATTAGAAATTAATTGGAATTAATTTCGGGATTAAATGAATTAATTAAAAGTGTAGGGACTGAACTGTAATTGTTTAATAGTTGAGCAAGAGGCAATCTAGAACCATCCATAAGGTGGGGACGGTTTCTTGGAACTCAAGGGTTTCTATAATAATCTTTAGTGGATAATCAGGAAAGTGGATAATTACCCGGTTTAAGATAATCTTGGATTTGGGCCTATCTAGGGTTTTCTCACTACACTATGAATAGGGCATAACCCTATGGATTTTGGCCAACTGTTTCTTTGGAAGACCTTGTCGAAATTTCTAGTCTCTCTCCTCTTTCTGAATCATTCTTCTATTGATAGTGTTAGGTGTGAACCATTAGAGGTGTGACATTTGTGACCCTTGCTCTCAAGGCTTCAACAACACAAGGATTTCGATTGCGGTTATTATATAGTGATCAAGGTATGATTAATATTACCCTAAGTTGTGAATTTCGAAATCATAGTAGCATGCTATGGTTTTATGTTTTGTTTTTCAAGTTGTATGTTCAATTAGAGAAAACCTAGATCAAATTATTTAGGGTTGCATGCACACATAGGATTGTTTGTTATGCTCAAAACCCATCAGTGGTATCAGAGAGTAGGTTTAGTTTTCTATTGAATTGATACAATGATGAACTTGAACAAGGAAGAGAAAATAGAATCGTCATTCTGTTTATAAGAACATGTCATGGTGTTCTTCCAACACGGTGTGTTGGCACCCAACATGTCATGGTGCTCATCAAACACGGCATGATGTGCTGTCAGATCCGAGATTTTATGCCTAATCTGCTTTTATATGATAATTATTTGCTATACTTATCCTCCAAATCCGATTTTGGTGTATCTATGATGATAAATTAAAAGCCTAGAAGTTAGGAGATAAGTGTTTGACTTAATTAATTGCTTTTGTTAATTAATATGATTATTTTAAAGGTATGAATAAATCTAGATATTAATTGAATAAAATAATTAATGTCAAATAATAATTGGTATTTTGAAAAGTTTCAAATATATCCTTATGGATCTTATTATTAATTTAATTAAGTAATTAATTAAAGGACAATTAATAAATCCACAAAATGGTTTAAATTTAATTAAATTAAAAGTTTAATTTATTAAAAGATTAAACCCTTGCAATTTTAAAATGTTTTAAAATTCACCTTATACTATATATATTATTAAAAGTTTAATATATATTATACGTATAAGAAAAGTTAGTCGAACCACTAGTACGCCTCATTCACGAAACCATACTATAAGAGGAGTTTAAGGAAGTGGTCTATAAAATGACCGTCATTCGGTATCCATTCTTACCCACCGCTCTCTTGTTTGGTGGAGGGTCGTTAGCTGAACAGGTTTGATAGGACATAACTTCATTAAAAGTATAATGATAAAAAGTAACTAAACTATTCTCTAAAATCTCACTCTTAGTTACTTTAGAAAAAATGTGAATTTGATGCTAATCCATTAAATTGCACATTACACTTTATAAGTCGTTAATGGAGCGCATCTGGTTAACCGACATACTAATATGGGACTAATAAAGGTTGGTAATGGGTGTCTCGAAAATTATCTTTGATTAGTGGAGTGCGTGTGGTTAACCGACACATTAAAAGGAGATGATAAATAACATCGAGAGTACCAAGATAATTTGCATGGTTATTCACATCTCGTTTGTGATCCTCGGCATCCCAGTCACAAAAGTGAGGGCATAACCGAGATTTAACATGCCATTGAATAGTTCAATGAATCTCAAATGATCTACGAGTTTCATGAGATTGAAATTGGTAAATGCTTTACCTACCTAAAATAGATTCGAATTTGATTACGACATCCCTCTTCAAAGTTCTAATCGAAAATATGGATCCTAGCCTTAATTTAATATTATGGGTTAATAATTGAGGATTAAAATCAACTAACTTGAATTCCTCTTTCTCCTATTATATATGTCAAGTTTACACAACAATGGTCTTCCTCGTTCTTTGGGAAGTGGTTTTCCTCTTCCATCTGAAGATCATCTTCAACATTCTGATCAAGGTGAAAGTATGTTCCCTTCTTCAAGCAATGGTGGAACTGAAAGTCATGCTTCTTCAACTCTTCCACCTCCACCTCCAGTGACTCTCCCTAAGTCATGTTTTCGAAAAATACGAAGTTACTCAAGTCCTGTTGGCATGTAAATATCAAGATGGAAAGTCTATGTGTGCGCATGTTCTGAAAATGAAATCGTACATTGACATATTGGGTATGTTGGGTGTCTTTTTCCCAAGGGAGTTGGCCATTGACTTGGTTCTACTTTCGGTTCCTGAGTCACATAGTCAGTTCATTAAAGACTATTATATGAGTAACCATGATGTGATCCTAATTGATCTGACACATATGTTGATTGTTGCTGAAGTAGAAATGCTTAAGAGCACAAGTCAAGCAAAAGTGTTTGAAGGATCTGTCTTCAAAATTTCCATGGACATTGACGATGGCAACAATGGTAGTCCAGAAAAGGTTTCACTTCCCAATGGAAAAGGATCGGCCAAGGTCAAACCGTTTGACCATATGTTAAAGAGAAATGCTAGTTCTGAGATAGTTCCATGCGCTAATCCTAAAAGGTCCATATGTTTCTACTGCCAATTGGAGTAGCATTGGTTGCGAAGCTGCCCTAACTACCTGAAATATCTTAGAGATGGTAAAGTCAAATCGTGTGACTCTACTTCAGATATATCCATTATCTAACTCCATTATTTAAATAAGTTCCTATTCGTAGATTATTAATACATGATGTGATGATCACATTTTGATGTTTTGCAGGATCTAAGAGAAAGAAGTAAGCTTAAGAAGAGTAAGTTGAATCTGATCATGTAAGATGGATTTCTGTCGCATGGTTCGATGATCAGATTTTTGAGCTACTGCTTAGGAGTTATGATAGATTGCTTAGGAAATGTCTAGAAACATTGTTTTTCATTTCTGCATTGTAAGGACAAGTTCCAAATTTTTTTCGTTTATAAAAGTGAAATTTGGGTTAGTTTACTTTATATTTCCTTGCAATGACATTTATGAAAATTGGTGGTTACATTTCTATTAATAGCAATGTTAATTGGGATTTGATTCGTATGGTATCACTTGTAGTATTGTCATAATTAACCAAGTGAAAAAGAATTCTCATCACCCAAGTTTCAATTGGATAGAAACTTGGAGTCATGCAATTTGAATTGCGTGATGTATGAGAATCTTGATCGTTGAAAGATTATGACTAGTTCATTGATCATATGTTTATGTGAGTCAAAGTGAAGGACTAATGGATCTAGTGCACATTGATATGGACTATATAGATCCACCACAAAGGACAATAACTATGTTCGTCATGATTTGCTGATATTTCAGTAAATATGGTTGTGTCTATAAGATTAAGCATAATTATTACATTATAAAAAAGGGTCTTTTCAAAGAGTGACATAACGAATAAGAAGAATCTGTTAGGCAGAAAGATAAAGGTTTCTCCAATCTGAAAAGAAAGGAGAGTGCTTTAGTATTGTGTTTTGTGATCATCTTAATGATTGTGTAACTATATCACAATTGATCCTCGAAGAACATTTTGGTGCAATTATATGACTAAGAAAAAGAATCAGATATTGTTGAAATGGTTCAATCGAAAGATGAGTCACACGTCGTTTTCCAATCTAGTTTTAGAGCCATGCTCTGGTTACTACATATCGTATCTTGAAACTTATTTCATACTAAGTAGGTTTATAACACCTCATGAAATGTGGAGTAATAATGTTTTCTTACTATAGCACATTTGGAATTGGAAGTTGTGATGTTTTGGTTAAAACAAAGGATGAACTAAGGCCAATTCCATGAAGTGTTTTCTTGTCGGGAATCCACACTAACTTTTGAATCTTATTTTTTGCTCGTCAAGGAATGCTCCTTGAGAGAGAAACTTATATGTCAAGAAGTCAGTGGGAGTCTTATTGATCTTGAAAAGTTGCAGGAGTCAATCGAGAATAAACCTTTTAGTTATCACTAGCATACGACCTGAGGTTGATAACCTATCATATTAAGTTGACACATTCTTGTTTCTATGCACCTTCCAATTGGATTGGCAATGCTTATGAGTTCTATGGTTCTCACTTGACCGCAAAAGGCAAAGCACGTTGGTTAGTGATAGTACATTGACTAATATGGATGAGTTGCTTAACAATATGGAAGCACCGGTAGGCCCTTGCGCTACAAGAAGGCAAGAAATTAAGAATAAGCAAAGTTCAGTGATAATGAAAAACTTTGTTTATGAAAACTAACTCTGAAATCTTTAGTAGCATTAGTAGCATCCCATAACTCGGTATAACTTGAGAACTAACTTGAGTCATTAGTAGCATGGTTAAGTAGGATGTTAGCTAAATTTAAACTTCCTGACATGTAACACCCATTTCCCATAATGTATCATTGGATGGTATAAGGGAGTCAAAGGCATGGTTTTTTAGGAAAACTATATGCCACGGCTGATGGGTTTTGAGCATTCTAACACTCCTATGGTGTACATGCAACCCTAGAAACCTTGGATCTATGTTTGACTAAGATACATGCAAATAATTATTTTTCCAAGGTTCTTATCCTAACTAGCATGGCATGGGGTACTTGAATCAAATAAAACTAGTAGAATTACTTACCTTGTAGTAGTAGTTGATTGCTTGGAGTTTGAGAGCCTAGCACCAATAATATGGATACCTCAAATGGAAGTCACAAATCACCACAAACTTGGAAACTTGAGAGAATAGTCACAAACTTCTTGAAATCGGCCCTCTTAGTTTACACACATCAACTAGTGCAATTTCAAGAACCAAAGCCTCCTTTATATAGTGTGGTGGATTAGGGTTACATCAATGTAAACCCTAATACCCATGTCTTTTCATTTCCATGAGATCCATGGGTTAAAGCTCCATGGAGTATCCATGGACTTTCCATGCAAGCCTAGCCCATTCCAAATAAGCATTAGCCCACACTATATAAATACAAGAGCCCATATTTAATTAGTCATACTTTTGATCTCTAAATTAATTCTAAATTAATTATAGATCAACACTAATTAAATAATATGATTTTATATTAATATATTAGAACTTATAATATATTAATAAATCATAACTTATACTATTCTCAAACGATTATCCATAAATTGTTCGGGTGAAGTGCAACCCAAATGGACCATGCCGGGTCGGGTCAAGTACATACCAAATATAGTTATGGACTTAGACACTATATCCAACAGTCTCCCACTTGGATAAGTCTAATAACTATAGTTGCAAGTATGACTTCAGGAACCGTTCAGCAATCGTAGCTTTTTAAACTCTGTTGAACTATGAAGCGCCATTTTAGATAAGTGATCATATAATCCTCCGTTCTAGATATCAGCCGGACAAATACATGGAGCATGGTCTGGCTTATTGTCCAGCATTTGTTTCCCGATTTCTGATTTGTTTGACATAGAACTTAACTGAACACATCAATTTAGTTCTGACCGGGCCCGGTACATAGCTCAAAAAAAATCATCGAGGGGCACAGATATCGCTTCTAATCCTAGAAGGAACAGATAAACTTCGACTCATATGTTTGCTCTACTACTTGTTGAACTACACACAAATGCACGGTTTATAACATCGAGTTACCAATGCGTTTTCGTGCAATCAATGCATAACCACCTCATAGGCAACAAATCATATCTCTAGGTTTGAAGACTTATATGATATTACTGTCTCACGATCACTCGAGATAAATTCCATGAAGTGATACAAGTGAGTGTGGGTTGAATCCAATACTCAGAACTTATGAGCACTCATGAGTGTTGTAGCCCCGCTTTGTCTAACATCTTAGACCTCTACAAGCCAACCCATGACAGTCTTGATTCATATCTACTTCCAACATATGACCGACTGTGGAGAGTTTGAATAATATGATATAAACCATAACATAATTATTCTGGAAGTCAAAACATGCAAAAAGAAATAATAGTAAACGATTGACAAGAGATAGCAACACTTTACTCATAAATAACAGCTTTTATTTATCATCAAATGTCAATTACATTTTACAAATTTCAAGATTATCTAACTACTAAAACTAATATCATCCTTCAACCCTATGCTCCGAGCATGCTGGAGATGCTTAGACCGAGTCAGTCCCTTCGTGAGGGGATCTGTTGGGTTCTCATCCGATGATACCCTCTTTGCCATGAGGATTCCTTCTTCTATTCGATGTCTGATGAAGTGATATTTTCTGTCAATGTGTCTGGATGTCCCATGATCTCTTGGTTCCTTGGCTAAGGAAACCGCACTATTGCTGTCACAGAAAATCTCCATTGGCTCCTTTATAGCTGGTACAACTCCAAGGTCTCCGATGAAGTTCTTTAGCCATATAGCGTCCTTTGCTGCCTCGCTTGCTGCTATATACTCTGATTCACAAGTGGAATCAGCCACTGTCTCCTGCTTGGAACTTTTCCAAGTAATTGCCCCTCCGTTTAGAGTAAAGACCCAGCCCGACTGAGAGCAGAAATTATCCCTGTCAGTCTGAAAGCTAGCATCACTGTACCCTACAACTCTCAAGTCCTTACTGCCACCGAGGGTAAGGGCCCAGTCATTAGTCCTCCGTAGGTACTTGAGGATATTCTTTACCGCAATCCAGTGTGCCTTGCCAGGGTTCCCCTGATACCTGCTAACCATGCTCAAAGCAAAGGCTACATCAGGTCGAGTATACGTCATAGCATACATGATCGATCCTACAGCTGAAGCATAAGGTATTCGACTCATTTCTGCTATCTCAGCCTCAGTACTAGGGCTTTGTGTCTTACTCAATCTGGCGTTACTCTGGATGGGTAACTCTCCTTTCTTGGAGTTATGCATGTTGAACCTTTTCAACACTTTGTCCACATAGGTGCTTTGACTAAGTCCAATTAGTCTTTTACTCCTGTTTCTCAAAATCCTTATCCCTAGGATATAGGCAGCTTCTCCAAGGTCCTTCATAGCGAAACACTTCCCAAGCCAGGACTTTACTTCCTGCAGGGTTGGGATGTCATTTCCTATGAGTAGTATGTCATCCACATACAGTACCAAAAAGCTGACTATACTCCCACTAGCCTTGATATAGACACAAGATTCATCTTCACTCCTTGAAAAGCCAAATTCTTTGACTTTCTCATCAAAGCAAAGATTCCATCTGCGAGGTGCCTGTTTTAATCCATAAATGGATTTCTCGAGCTTACACACTCTACTGGGGTACTCTGTACTGACAAAACCCTCTGGCTGAACCATGTAAACATCTTCAGCCAACTTTCCATTAAGGAAAGCGGTTTTGACATCCATTTGCCATATTTCATAATCATGAAATGCAGCAATGGCTAACAGAACCCTAATAGACTTAATCTTGGCCACTGGTGAAAAGGTCTCATCATAATCAACTCCCGGAGTTTGAGAATAACCCTTTGCAACCAGTCGTGCCTTATAAGTGTGTACATTAACATCCATGTCGGTATTCTTCTTGAAGATCCATTTGCACCCAACTATCTTACGATCAGGTACATTGTCAACCAAGTTCCAAACTTGATTGTCATACATGGACTGTATCTCGCTATCCATAGCCTCTTTCCATTTAGCAGCCTCAGGGCCTGCCATGGCTTCCGTGTAGCTGTTAGGCTCATCCAGATTTACCAGTGTGTTATCACTGATAAGTGTCTCACCTTCTGCAGTAATATGAAAACCATAATAATGCTCAGGTGCATTCCTAACTCTGGTGGAACGCCTAAGAGGTATAGATTCTTCAGTCGGCTCAACAGGAGTTTTCTCCTCAGGTTGAGGGCTAGGGTTTGAGGTTCCTTCACCACTTGACTCTTGAATTTCCTCAAGGTCAATTTGCCTCCCACTGTCTCCTTGGCTCATGAATTCTCTCTCTCGAAATAATCCTCTTCTTGCTACAAAGACCACATTATCACTGGGTCTGTAGAAGATGTAACCAAAGGATTTTTGTGGGTAGCCGATGAAAATACACCTTTCGCTTCGGGGTTCGAGCTTATCGTGAGTCTCGCGTCTCACGAAAGCCTCGCAACCCCAAATCTTGATGTGGTCTAGATTGGGAACTTTTCCAGTCCACACCTCGTGAGGTGTTTTGGCAACCTTCTTTGTAGGGACTAGATTAAGGATATGGGCGGCAGTCTCTATGACATACCCCCAAAATGAGATTGGTAGCGAAGCTCGACTCATCATGGAACGAACCATGTCCAACAAGGTCCGATTGCGCCTCTCAGCTACACCATTCAACTGTGGTGTCCTAGGAGGTGTCAATTGTGAGACAATCCCACATTCCTTAAGATAGTCAAGGAACTCAGTACTAAGATACTCACCACCACGATCGGATCGAAGCATCTTAATGTTCCTGCCTAACTGATTCTCCACTTCTTGCTTAAACTCTTTGAATTTCTCAAAGGTTTCTGACTTATGCTTGATTAGGTAGACATATCCATATCTACTAAAATCATCAGTAAAAGTCACATAAAACCGATTAGCATCTCTTGTGGCGGTTCTGAAGGGTCCACACACATCCGTGTGTATGAGGTCCAACAAACCTTCACCCCTAGCACAAGTGCCAGTAAAAGGTGACTTTGTCATTTTACCAAGCAAACAAGATTCACAACTATCATTTGACTTTAGGTCAAATGACTCCAAGACTCCATCCTTTTGGAGTTGGCCTATGCGTTTCTTGCTTACATGTCCAAGACGACAATGCCATAAGGATGCTTTATCTAAGCTAGTGGAAGAGTTAATATACAATACATTATTTCCTAGATTATCTACAACAGATACAGTTTCATACACGCCATCACAAGGTAATGCTTTAAAATAAAGAACATTATTAAAGAAAGCATCAATACTACCATTATTATTATCAAAATAAAAGATAAAATCTTGTTCATACAATGCATGAAAGGAAATAACATTTCTTGCCATTTCTGGAGAATAATAACATTTATTCGAATCTAATGTAAACCCACTATTTAGCACTAAGGAATAAACTCCTATCTTGGTGACAGGTGAAGCTTTCCTGTTTCCCATGATCAAGTTTATCTTTCCCTGCTCCACATTCTCACTTCTTTTTAGTCCCTGCAAATCACAACATATGTGAATACCACAACCTGTATCAAGGACCCAAGACTTAGAATGAGGTGAGTTATTAGACAATATAGTGTATATACCTGCATGGTTGGGTTTTACTTTCCCATCCTTCAAATCTTGCTGGTACTTTGGGCAGTTTCGCTTCCAGTGCGACTTTTCATGGCAATAGAAGCATTCAGCCTCATTAGGGTTAGCAGAAGGAGTCAAAACCTTTCTTGGTTTTGCTTGAAGAGGAGCCTTCAAGGGTCTTACCCTTGGTACCCTTAGAAGGGTTCTTTCTCTTCTTCCCTTTGCCATGCCCGATTGCCAAGACATTGGCCGCAGTTGGAGTAGGAGTAGGAGTAGTAACAACCGACTTACCCTTTAGACCACTTTCGGCGGTCTTCAAGAGTCCTTGAAGTTTGCTGAGGGTGACTTCTTCCTTGTTCATGTGATATGTCATGCGGAATTGATCATAACACGATGGCAAGGAGTGTAAAATGATGTCTATTGCTAACTCCTCAGGGAAGTTCACATTTAGCTTCAGTAAACGGTCCACATACCTTTGCATTTTCTGCATGTGGCCCGTGATGGGTTCACCATCCTTCATTCGGGTTGTTATCATGGAGGAGATTATTTCATATCGCTCTTGACGAGCACTTTGATGGTAGCGGTCCATCAAGTCCTGGTGCATCTCAAAAGGATAATAGTCCTCATAGGACTTTTGGAGCTCGGCTGTCATGGTGGCCATCATGATGCATGCCACTTTTGTAGCATCTCTTTCATGTACCTCATATTCAGCAAGCTCTTCAGGAGTAGCAGTTGGCTCGGGTACCTTCAGCTCCTTGTCGAGAACATATTCTTTGTTCTCATACCGAGTGACCATCCTGATGTTTCTGATCCAATCTGTAAAGTTGGACCCATCAAAGATGACTCTCCCACAAAGATTCATGAGAGAGAAGGAGCTAGTAGGGTTTGAGCCAGAAGCATTGTTATTGGAAGACATCTGAAAAGAAGAGGGAATAGATTAGATTAGATATAGAGATAGTCCTTAACAAAACACCCAAATGTAATATTAAGGCTAGGACCCAACACAATATTTTATAACTTAGAAGAGGGATGCCGTAATCTAAGTTATAAGATATTTGAAGGTAGGTGAATGACGATTCACCAATTTCCACCATGAAAAACGAAATATTTAATTAGGTTTTAATTGGTTTAGAAACTCCTAGATTCTTTGAGATTCATTGAACTTTCTTCAATGGCATGTTTCAATCTCGAGTGTGCCCTTCAAGTTTTGTGACTGGGATGCCGAGGATCACAAAACAAGGTGTGAAGTAACCATGCAAATTACTTGGTACCCTTAATGTATTACCCCTCAATCGATGTGCCGGTTAACCACACACGCTCCATCGATACTATGATAAACATTAAGTCACCCTTTACCTACCTTGTTAAGTTCAAGTTAGTGTGTCGGTTAACCACACACGCTCTACTAACGACTTAAACAAAGTGTAAAATGTAATTTCATGGATTAGCACCTTATTCACATTTTCCTAAAATAACTAAGATTGGGAATTCAATAAAGTTTAGTTACTTTAGTATTATCATTATACTTTTAATGAGAATTTATAAGTCCTTGTCCTACCCATTCGGCTAACGACCCTCCACCGATCAAGGAAGCGGTGGGTGAGGGTGGACACCCATTAAGTTGCCATTTTATAGGCAACAACCTTATACCCCCCTTATAGACCGGCTTCGTGAATGAGGCGTACTAGTGGTAAGACGACTTGATCTTATACATATATAAATATTATTAAACTTATAATATTATAAAGTATAAGGGTTGAATTTTAACTTTTAAAATTCTAGGGGTTGGAACTAAAGTTTTTAATATGACTTTACATGTTCCAAAACTTGAGGGCAAGTTTTGTAAACTTTCAAAACTTTTCATTTCTTATAACTTATGAGTTAATGGTTATTAAAAATGAAGAGTCTTCATTTTTTGTAACCTATGTGTTCTTTTAATGGTTATTTATAAATGTGACTTTCGGTTATCCATAATTTAAGAACTAGTTATGGACTCCATTAAAAAACATAAAGATCAAGAATTAATCTAATCAATTATTAGCACATAATTTCTATGATCTTCTAAACTCATATGTTTATGAATGTTCATATCAAAAATTTCAAGAATCGTAAGTACATATACAAAACTTGAAATTTTGATACGAGCTTTTGAACAAAACTTCGATTTTCAAGTTTTTTTTTTTTTTTTTTTTTGCATCAAGTATCAAATAAAACAAACCAGGCTCTGATACCACTGATGGGTTTTGAGCATTCTAACACTCCTATGGTGTACATGCAACCCTAGAAACCTTGGATCTATGTTTGACTAAGATACATGCAAATAATTATTTTTCCAAGGTTCTTATCCTAACTAGCATGGCATGGGGTACTTGAATCAAATAAAACTAGTAGAATTACTTACCTTGTAGTAGTAGTTGATTGCTTGGAGTTTGAGAGCCTAACACCAATAATGTGGATACCTCAAATGGAAGTCACAAATCACCACAAACTTGGAAACTTGAGAGAATAGTCACAAACTTCTTGAAATCGGCCCTCTTAGTTTACACACATCAACTAGTGCAATTTCAAGAACCAAAGCCTCCTTTATATAGTGTGGTGGATTAGGGTTACATCAATGTAAACCCTAATACCCATGTCTTTTCATTTCCATGAGATCCATGGGTTAAAGCTCCATGGAGTATCCATGGACTTTCCATGCAAGCCTAGCCCATTCCAAATAAGCATTAGCCCACACTATATAAATACAAGAGCCCATATTTAATTAGTCATACTTTTGATCTCTAAATTAATTCTAAATTAATTATAGATCAACACTAATTAAATAATATGATTTTATATTAATATATTAGAACTTATAATATATTAATAAATCATAACTTATACTATTCTCAAACGATTATCCATAAATTGTTCGGGTGAAGTGCAACCCAAATGGACCATGTCGGGTCGGGTCAAGTACATACCAAATATAGTTATGGACTTAGACACTATATCCAGCAACGACATGGTGCATAAGGTGTCACGATGTGGCATACATAGTGGCCACAATGTGGCGAGCGTGGAAGCCCAAGCCCATGAGTTTTTTTAGGGTTTTCTCCATATTTAAGTACCTTAACTTCAAGTTAGGGCATCATTTCTCAACCTCCAACCTCTCCATTTCGAAAACCCTAGCCCCCTTTGAGTGTTCTTAGTGTTCTTGGGAATTTGAAGACTCATTTATCATATTTTAGTGTGGATCTTGAAGACTAAGTTTCTTGCAAAGTGTTTTGGTGAAGGGATCAAGTGTAGATCTAGCAAAAAGACTTCATTTTTGGACCATTATGAGTAAAAAGCTATCATCTTGATCTTTAGTTTATTAGATCTTGTAGTTTGATCATTTATGTCCATTTTTTATCCTTATGAGTTTGTGCTTGTACTTGAGTGAACTCCAGCACCTCTTGAGCTTATTTTATTATCTCGTAATTTTGTTGGATTGGGAAAGTTTTCATGTTGATCTTGTTCTTGAAGTCATGCATGTTTTGGGAAGGATTTTATGCTATCAAGTACTTAAAGTTGTAGATCTAGCCTTGGGAAGGAGTCCTAATAAATAAAGTGAGAAACTTTATCCATTAAGTCGGTAAAAGGAACTAGATATGAGATTATGGGCCATGATATGAAGGAATTAAGCACTTAATGGATACCTTGGCATTCTGTCAGAAGCCACACCATGACCTAGGGTTTTCCAGAACGTGGCAATGCTCGGAATCGTGACTGTTTTGTCATGGCATTGTCATGATGTAGCCAAGGAAGGACCACGACGTGGCGATGTCATACATGTTGGCTGTTTGACCTTGCATTCCCACGATGTGGCCAAAGAAGGGCCACAACATGGCGTTGAATTTGAACAAGTTGATCGTTGAATTTTGATCAGTTTTGGCTTTGGGTTGCTGATTGAGTATTTATCTGTCTTGGTGTTAGTTGGTTTGTAGGATTGAGTAGTGCAAGGTGTGAGAGTGTTGCTGTGTATCTTCAGTTCTTCACTTCAGGTGAGTTTCTCATTATGCCATGTATCCCATTGTATATCCTTTACGTGGTATGATAGAGGTACTATTAGAGTACAAGTATGATAGTGGCCTAGGGTGAGCTCTTGTTATGCCTTGCAGTTAGAGGACTTGGTACTTCATTATGCTATACTGGTAGGGTTTTTACTGTTGATCATATGATTCTCTTTGGAGGTATGTTTGGCAGGGTAAATAAGGAAGGATAGTAGCAAGGGAATGTGCTATGTTATTTATGCATGTGTTTATGCTATGTGGTTATGTGGTAGTGATAGATCAGGTCCTATGTAGTCTAGGTTGGATAGCCTGAGAACTCTTGGTCTAATGCCTGATTGTGATATTATCGCCTGATTTTTCTCTCTCGGGTAGATCATCTGTTCGACTGTCTATCTGATCCCTGATTACATACAAATTAACTTCTTGTGTGGAGGACCAGTAGGTGACTCCTAAAAGTGGGGGGTTGGGTTAGGCATGTTTACTCCTTGGGTGGGGCCCATTATATAGTTGGGATGTGCCCGTTATGTTGGGTTAGACCCGTTATGTACAGTTGGGTTGGGTCCGTTATGTATGGTTGGACTAGGCCCATTATATAAGTTGGGTGGGGCCCTTGAACTCTTAGGTTGGGTCCGTTGCATATGATACATGTATATGGATAGGAGATTGGTTGCTCGATGCTAGAGTCGAGATCTTGTGTGGATGCATTGTATGTATGATGAAATATGTGGTATACTGGGGAACTCACTAAGCTTTATGCTTACAATTGTGGATTAAATATTTTGCAGGATGTTTGTGAGAAGAGCTCGACAAGACTGTACACACGCATCGAAGATGTTTGTTTCCGTGGTTTTGTGAATTTAACTTTGATATTGTATGGTTTTAATCAAATGGATGTTACTTGACGGTATTTGAAACAATGGTTTTAGTTGGTGATTATATTTAAAATTTAAAAATCTCTTTGTAATTTTTGGGATGTTACATGACATAGCTCCCATATCGTTGAAACGTGATAATATGGCTGCTATTTACATTGCTAAGAACCTCTTCTTCCATGAAAGAGCAAAACAGATAGATGTAACGTCCCGATTTTCAATCCAAAATTTCAAATTTTGTTTATTCAAATATATCAGAGTATAATTACATTTAGCGGAAAAATGTTGTGAATACATGTGTGTACAGTCAAACCTTTCCTTTCTCAAGATTTGATGATTACCATAAAAACATTTGTATTCAAGTGGGTAAGCATGAAGCTTAATGAGTTCCCCAAAATACCATATACCACAATACATATACATGCATACAACCAATGACTCACGATTTGCCAATAATATGTGTACTTACAGCCTACACACCAATTCATTAACATGGGTTTAAGTGTACTTAGGGCCTTAACGTCATCGTTAGCATGGTTTTATGTGTACTTACGGCCTATGCGCCATTTCGTTAACACGGTTCTATGTGTACTTATGACCTACATGCCATTTTGTTAACACGGTTCTATGTGTACTTATGAACTACATGCCATTTTGTTAACACACGGGCCTGTAGGCGCCCGACCTCTTTGCCATTCCATCGTTATCCCCTAACTAAATCTAATATTACAACAATTATACATATAGAGATTGCACTTTAGACTTTACTAATACATACACATTTTCACTTAAGCACATAAAGATTATACTACCAACTCTACTCTACTATTTCTCTATCATATCATACATGGATATATATTTTACTACATGGTATAGTGAGATAACTCACATGGACAGTTTCTCAGAAGATTAACAGCTTTCTGGGTGATCCCACTAGCGGGCAACACGTCAAACGAGTATTAACCTATAATATTATTACTTATTAATCCTTATGACAATCTGGTAATGAAAGGTAGATCTTTCACTAATCCCAATGAGTATCGAGTGTTCTATCAAATACGGATCAACCAGGCAGGACCATTTCGCCATATAGCCTTTCTGAAATCCAATAACCAAGCCAACGTGACCATTCTTGGAAGCTCTCCCGTAAGTAGAATAATCAGTATTATAACTGGAATATTGATAAATCTTACTTATACATCATTAATAACGACTATGAATATAAACATAAGTTACACTTAAAGCGTAGTAAGTGTAGCCTAACTTATGGATAACTTCTAGCAAAAACTGGGATTTGTGCTGGCAGAACTTCGATACCAAGCATTTCTATTTCTCCGAACCCTCGGGTTCCTCAAAGCCTTGCTAAATACTCCTAATAACTAGAAAAACTTGAGTTAATAACCTTAGAATACTTCAGAGAGAAAGAGGGATATGTATGAGGAAGAATGGGAGCTTAAAGCTGAATTTATAGACAAAAATCAGGCAGGCCGCACCGCACCTTTTGGTAGGTGGGTTGGGTGGTGCTCCTAATGGGTGGTTCGTGTCGCCATCTTCTAGAAGAGAGCGCCTTGCAAAATACAGATTTTGTAAATTCCATAACTTTTTCATATGAGCTCCATTTTCGACGTTCTTTATATCTACACATAGCTATCGACGGGTACTACAACTTTCATTTAGACTATGTTGGCTAATTCTCACTTTATTTTTAATTTATCATTTTAGAAGACTTATACTGCTAAACTCCATTTAAAAATCATATCTCTTTTGTATGATATATGTTCTCGATTGTCTATATATTGATGGAATCATATATTCCAGATCTTCAACTCTCATTTAGATTATTTCGGCTAACAATCAACCGATCTTAATTTTGGTTTTGTGACGCGCACTGCTACGCTGAAACTTCGAAAAATCATAACTTCCTCATATGAAGTTAGATTTAGGTGTTCTTTATATTCACGCTCTTGGTTTTATGACTACTATGACTTTTGTTTAGATCAATAAGGTTAATAAGCAATCTATCTCTGATGCGTAGATTACGACACACTTTGTCGTATAGGGTTGAATTCATTTCTTCTAATAATCATAACTTCTCCATTTGAAGTCAGATTCGAGTGTTCTATATATCTACGGAAATCGTATTGACATTTCCTACATGTTTATGACGATTACTTGGGCTAAAAGGTGATATATTTCTACTTTGAATTTTATAAACAACAGTTTATATTGAATCATACTAAAAGGTGAAAATAGAGTGCTACAATAGAGCTTGATTGTCACTTTGTTCGTGAGAAGCTTCAAAGTGGTCTCATTTCGTTGTCTCATATTCCAACCAATCATCAACCAGCTGATGTTCTCACGAACATCACAAAGTCATTAAATGGAGCTAATTACCTTAATATTGTTTCCAAGCTTGGTCTCGTTCCATATCAACCAGCTTGAGGGGGGCTAATGGAATATGTAGTCAACACTCTATATTGAATTTTATAATAATAATATGTTAGTCAAATTCCACGTCAGATAAAGTGAACGTCAGTTTTATTTCTTTCATTATTGTATACATATATAAGTTTGTTGATTTTTATACAGTAATATGTGAATTTCATTCTCAAAAACTTCCTTCAGGTTCTTTCACATTTCATCTTTCAATACTATATGGAAAATGAAAATTCAAAAATATGAAAATTACATATACGCACAATTTATGATATTCATGTCAATCAAAATTGAGTATGACACACGATTTCTATGAAACAAAACTTTTGATTAATCAAAATTGAATCAGCCACACGATTAAATGTCTATAACAAAGATCAAATTTTCTAAAAACTTGACTAATTTTTCATTTTTGCAATCAATCAAAAAGAGAACTTACTATTCCAAATGGATACAACATTTACAATATGGTAAACAAAAATCATAATGACATGTGAAGAAAGAGAACTTACTATTCCAAATGGATACAACATTTACAATATGCTAAACGAAAATCATAATGGCATGTGAAGAAGAAACATAATCATTTATTAATTTAATATATATTTCAAATCAAATTTCAAACTTCG
The DNA here is from genome assembly GCF_052849685.1 of Lactuca virosa. NCBI lineage: Eukaryota > Viridiplantae > Streptophyta > Magnoliopsida > Asterales > Asteraceae > Lactuca > Lactuca virosa. The sequence continues at coordinate 182,058,856 of NC_136429.1, read as the reverse complement.
TCACCCAGTGTAAAGATTTTCTTCTATTAATTATCGTTTTTAGTACTATCATATATAAGCAATGATTTTTTTTCATAACTTTCATTACTCTCATTTAAAACCTCGAACCTCCCATAACTAATTACCCAATAATTTTTTTTAGGACCTCAAATCGATTAACATGTTATTCTGAAAACAAATTGGATTGTAAAGTTAGAAACTGAGTTCAATAACATACCATTGCTAGGATTTTGCAAGAAAAAACTCTCTCGATTGTCCGATGATTGTGAAGTTGGTATACATCAGCAACTGCATACCTATTCAGATGATAAATAACGGGGGTCGACGGTGGAAAGGGATGAAGAAGCAGTAGTGGTGAAATGATGTGAGGGATAATGTGATGTGGGGGTCGATGTTTTGTAGGAAAGAGAAAAGAGAAAGAACTCAAGAATGTGAAAAACCTAGTGCCGTAATTTATGACTTTAAGGAGTTTTAAAACTAATTTTTCCTAAATTAATAGATAATTGGTTTGATTATTTACTATAATTAATTATTAGGTATGATTACTATCATACCCTTTTATTATTTATTAATGATTAAGTTTTTCTTGAATTCTCATTGGTCCCTTCATCTACATAATAGATGTTCATCAACATATCAACCTCATGCTCTCTCTCTCTCTCTCTCTCTCTCTATATATATATATATATATATATATATATATATATATATATATATATATATATATATATATATATATACATACATACACAATGCGTGTGTGTGAGAGAGAGATCGAGAAAGAAATAGAGAAAGAAAATGACGATAATAGACGTTTTTTAAAACTATATATACATATATATATATATATATATATATATATATATATATATATATATACATACACAATGCGTGTGTGTGAGAGAGAGATCGAGAAAGAAAGAGAGAAAGAAAATGACGATAATAGACGTTTTTTAAAACTTTTTACCACAAAATAGCAAAAAGAATCAAATATTCCAAAATTAACCACCATTTTCACAGGTGACGTCGCCTTTAGCATGTGACATCATCTGTGATTTTTTTTAAAAGGCTTGTATTGTTTGACATTTTTTATTATTGAATTGCATGTGTTTTTTAGGTATATTTTTATATATTAAGGTTATGAAAATCTAATTTTTTCCTAACTTTGATCCTTCCCAGATTGTTCATACAAACGCTTATGGTCATGGTTTTTTTTGTTTAGCTTAGTAAGGTCTATCCATTGACATATCACATTCCAAATATGGATTAGGGGAAGACATACTTTTGTAGGTCTAAAGTAGGTTATTAGAGTGAAAAATATGTAAAAAAAAAGCCCACATTGAGGAAGACATAGTTCTTAAATTACATACTTCTTAAATGTTTGAATTTCATGGCCAACGTGTACATTTTCACTAGTGAAGTGAAATTTCTCATTAAATATTTGAATTTAATAGTCAAAATGTATATTTTTGTAGTGCAATTGACATGATAAATCCCAAGTAAAATGACAAGTCACTGGTTAAGTGACAATTCGTATTAAATGTACGGTTTCATAGTCAAAGTGTACATTTCTGTAGTCACATTAACCCAGGTGAAATGAAAAGTCATTGGTGAAGTGACAATTCTTATTATATGTCTAAATTTCATAATCAAAGTGTATATGTGCATAGTCAAATTGACCTAGGTGAAATGACAAGTCACTGGTGAAGTGATTATTCTTATTAAAATATTAAAATCTCATAGTCAAAGTGTATATTTTCGTAGTTAAATTGACATATATGAAATGAAAAGTCAATGGTGAATTTTATAGTCAAAGTGTACATTTTCATAGTCAAATTGACCCAGATGAAATGACAAGTCATTGGTGAAGTGACAAGTCTTATTAAATGACTGAATTTTATAATCGAAGTGTATATTTTCGTATTTAATTGATGTAGGTGAAATGACAAGTCACTAGTGAAGTGAACATTCTTATTAAAATGTCTGAATTTCATAGTCAAAGTGTATATTTTAGTTAAAATTGACGTATATGAATTGAAAAGTCAATGGTGAAATGACAATTCTTTTAAATGTATGAATTTCAAAGTCAAAGTGTACATTTTCATAGTCAAATCAATCCAAATAAAATCATCACTGGTGAAGTGACTATTCTTATTAATTGTCACCTATATGTAGATGATTTTATATAAAGAGGATAAAATCATAATAATTTTGTACCAAAGTTTCTTACAACCAAACATTCATAAAAATGGGTTTTTTGCTTAGAAAAATGTATTCCTCTTCTCCATCAAAAGATTGGTTTTAAATTCCTCATCCCATTAATAACCATTCCAACTCTAATAATACTTTCAAGACTTGGAAGATATCTAAAGAAATCAATAAGGAGATACATGAGAAATAATAAGAATTGGAGACACACAGTCAAAGTATTTGTACATGAAGGTTTGCGATGGACAAAAAACAAGAAGAAATCGAGGAAAAATGAAATGGAAAAAACAAACCAAATTACAAATAAAGGAAAAAAGAGAAAATGATAAACAAGTCTAAAAAATATCTAACATGGGTAAAGGAAGATTTGATGCTTAATGTGAAGGAGATGAATAAGAAACAAGCATGGGTAAACACAGTGAAAAAGAATTTCCCATTGGATTACCCCAAATGTAGACAAAAAATCATTAGAGTATTAGAACTAGGGGCGTGAAAAAAACCACACAAACCGTAGGATCGATCAAATTCTAAAATACAAAAATCATGTTTGTAAAAGAGAAATTGAATGAACATAATCAAGTAAATATGATCTGGTTTTCGATTAGAGAGTAAGAAACTCACTTACGTATTACAGTAAGAACCTCTCAAAAGATAGTCGTTGTATCTAACTAACATCCATTTTATAGGTGCACTACTCAAGGTGTCGGTTAGGAAATGACCGATCAAGTCTAGACACATAAGCTAAGACAACATGTCAAACTTACTAACAAGCAACTGCGAATCCTAGTAGCAATATTGAGAGACTAAAAAGACATTTGAAATAAAACATATGTTCGTAATTACACACTGAAGACTTTAGATATTACATTACGAAACCTTTATGTAAAAAAGAATAGATTGAATGTGAAAATACCTTATTGATTCTACACTTTACAACAAAGTGGTACAAGACTATAAATAGGGGCAGGATCTGTAGACAAAGGAAACCCTACAGGCCCATGGGCTAACTAGGCCAACACATACACAAACACACACACACATACACACACACACACACACACACATATATATATATATATATATATATATATATATATATATATATATATATATATATATATATATATTGTGATATGCTAGAGAGGATTGGGTCGGAACTGCAGGGGAGATCCGTGTGGGTATCTTCTCCTGTTATCACAGTGCAAAAGAGAGATATGACCATTAGTCGACGTGCGGGAGAAGTTCCCGGGATGAAGGTCCGACGATCAAGTTAGTATGAGATCTGAGAAAGATTATATAAGATTACAGGAAAGAGATAATTCCACCCCCTTCCTTGTGAGGAAGAAGGACCCTTTTATACCTGTTTAAGAGGCGTGTCCCTCAACTAATTATGTTGAGGATTCCCTCGTGAGGCGTGACGTGGCGGACCCATATTGGAGGGTCCTCTGTCACATCTTTTGCCTCATTCCCCTATTGGCGGGAAGGAGATATTCTAAACGTTTACAAAGATTGTGGTTATCATCTAATGGGTGAGTGGGACTCTCTGATTGGTCCCATGTTTTCCGGGATGTAATTTCCTGGAGAAGGGGTTAAGGCGCGGCTCTGCACCTTAACCGCCATATCAGCTCTCTTTGCGTTGGCAAAGGTTCGGACTTGTCTTTAGACTAAGTTATGACCAGGGCAAGGCGGTGTTAGTTTGACTTCTCTTTTTGACGTTCCCTTGAGGGATACGTTAACAAGTCCCTTAGACTCGTAGTTGTATGCGTCAGCTTGACAGCGTCGCCGTTCGAGTCTATATCTCAACACGTGTATGCCCGTGATTAGTTCTATCATTTGACAGGCCTTAGGCAGTGTCGTTAATGTGTGTCAGTCCCGTTGGGAGATGGTTAGTGACGCCAGTTTCGCCTTTAAAACCCCCCCTTTTCCCCAGGCTTTTCATCCTCATATCCCCATTTTGGATTTGTTGTACCGATCCGAGTATTTTGTTGATTTCCTTTTCGATTGTTCATCCCTTTTTTCGACAATGGACCGTTACGGCAGAGTCCCTACTGCTGAGGAGTTCCAATTTATGCAAAACCACTTCGGCTTCTTACCGGAGCATGGTGTAATGATTCTGGCAAAGGGGGCATCGATTTACGATTATCCTCAAGAGAAGGTGGGAGTTTCGATCTCTCTATTTGAAACGTCGTTACGATTGCCGACATCCAATTTCTTCAACATGATTGTAGACCACTATGGCCTTTCGTCGATGAGTTGACCCCGAGTGCTGTTAATAAGATCGTCGGCTTTGAACTGATTTGTCGATCTCTGGGTTATGTACCAACTTTCTGGGTTTTCAGTTACTTTTTTTGTTCGGCTACAAATTCCGGAGTCCGCACTTTAGCAAAGAGAAGAGGCATTCGTCAGTTGATTTTTGAACAAGATGCTCCGAAGAAAAATTGGTAAAGGCAGTGGCCTTTGGTTAACCGAAACCTTGTAGGGCGCGGGTATCCAGAACCTGAGACTTTTCTGACCGTCTTCCCAAGTTGTTTGGGAGTAATCTGACTCTTGGCAAGCGTCTGGGAAACATCACTATCGTTGGGAAGAACTGGGAAGATTTCGTTCTTGCAACGGCCGGTATGAGTGCCGCCTGGAGGGCTCGCGGGAAGATGGCGCAGATGTTCATCGTGAGATGCAGTATTAACTCATCTCCTTCTCCCCCCCCCACCTTTTTTTGAAAAAAGAGTGAGAATAGGAAATCTTGTTGGCTTGTGAGATCTTATTTTTTGTGTTTGTTTTCACAGGTGTTGAAGCCGAGATTTCTTTGGAGATTGCCCTGCATGGTCACTATCAGGGTAAGCTTTGCCATCGAGGGATCGATCTTGTAGAGGCCCTTCCTCCTCCTGTTTCTGAAAGACGCATGCGAGAGCTTGATGTATTGCTCTTTGTGGAAGGGGGAAATGTTGGTTCTAGCGGGCATGCGTCACCTTCCCAGCCAGCCGTTGGGGTTGTTTCCCCAGTTCATTCGCCGATTTATGCTCCTTCTGGTTTGCCTGTAGGGGTACGAGCGGGGAGAGGTAGTGCTCATATTCGGAAAAGGCAAAGTTTGCGCGTGGTTTCATCGTCGGATGAGGAGAAAGAATCTGATGATGTGAGTCTTTGTCCTCGTAAGGCGCGTAGGATTGTATCTGTGGCCAGGCTGCTTGACGGTATCGGGGGTATTCTTGGTGGTCAATTTTTTGTGCTTGAGCAGAAAGAGATAGTGGTGGAGTAGATGCGCTCATCTTCCGGCTACAATGAGTTCGCTTGCGGGTCAATCAAATGCTCGTATGGCTGGCGATCTTTGTTACGCCGCGGCCCAGACTTCTGCCCATATGGTCGCTTCCGCCGACCGGGTTCGTCGCGCTGGTGCGAATGAGAGGCAGTTGAAAGTATTGCAGGGTGCTTTGGCAGGTATGAGGGAAGAAATTCGTGATTCATAGGCGAAATGCCAAGTTCTTGCTGAGCAGAACTGCATCGTGGCCTGTGAGAAAGCCACTTTGGAGGATCAGGTAGCCACTTTAGAGGACCGATCATAGCGACTTGAGGACCAAGTGAGTTCTCTTATTCGGGAGAAAGGTGCGCTGACGAGTGAGTTAGCCAGGTGCCAACGTCAACTGGCTCGCGCTCGTATTGATGGTGTTGTCGCTCGAGGTAGTTTGCAATGGATGCTGGAGAAGGGAGTGGTTCGCGTAATTGATAAAGTTATCGAGAGCGCGAAATTCACCAGCGGGATCCAGGGTGTTCGTGGGGCATGTGAGGCCCTCGGGTTTGAAAAGTGGAAGCAACTGAGTGGTTGCTCCACAAGTTCCGGAGAACTTGAAGTTTCAGATCCTGGTCGTGTAGCAAGAAGGGCTGAGGAGGTGGATGTCGCTCTATCGTCCCTAGCTGAGATGAATTTTGTGGGTCTTTTTCGCTTGGGGGAGCTGGATTATGACGGCTTCCACCAGTTTTGTCGCAGGCCAAATTTGGGAGGTTCTTCCTCAGATTCCGAGGGCTGATTTGTGTCTTGCCCTTTTGTTCGTTGTGTAGTTGCCTTTCTATGTACTATGTGTATACTAAAAATGTTGGTCGTTAATAACCATAAACTATGCATTTTGTTTTGTACTTTTGCCTGGAAGTGCTCTCTTCCATTTTCTTGTTGTATGTATACACATTGTTGTGGCATGTTAACATATATATTATGATTTGTCCTGTGGTATCTTTAAGGACAGGCTATTCTACTGCACACTCCCTTGTTCAAGGGTTTGCATTAATCGGCTAATGTGTGCTTCAGACGTCGCATAGCTGCTTTTATTGAGCCATGCTCCATTGATTCGAATGCTTAGTTAGGATTATTGTGTTAAGCCATGAAATGTTAGTCACTGTTGTGGACTGTACTGTATGGTCTATCTGCCGATACATAGGCCGAGGTCGTCACCTCGAGGCCTTTATTGTTGTAATATAAAAGGAAAGGTTATGAATCTTTTAGAACCCCTTGTTTTGTGCCATTAATTTTGATTTATACATTCTTAGTTCTGAGATGTTATTGGAACATTTTAGGTAAAGATTATGATTCTTTTTAGACCTACGGTTGCATCTTTGCATAGATTTTGCTCAAGTAGCGTAAGTGATCAGCCGTTGTTGCTACTTGGAAAACATGCACAACCTCTATACTTTGTGTTTTTGCCATACAAAATTCTGCAAAGCTTTTTCAAAATGCAAATTATATTATTTCTTGAAAGGAAAAGAAAGACATAAGACAATAGACCCTGAATGTCTAAGTGTCAGGGCGTATGCCCGGTTTTCACTTCGGCACCTGGAGTATGGTTATCCTGTGCAGAGTTTGACCATACTCCTTTTTCTAGGCCTCCGCTTTATTTTGGACTGAGTGCTCTGTTACGGCTACCTCATTTCGGTCGTTTCTCTATGCCTCATCTGTTGTAAGTGTTTCTTGATAGGTTGGGGTTTCCTCTTGTTTTCGCCAATGGTGCCCAGAGTGAGAGAGATGAACATTGATGTTCATGCTCTCGAGGTGCATGGACTTTCCTTTCTTCTCGACACAGTGCAGGATGCGACCATGGGAAGTGCCTTCCCGCGGCCTGGTGAGAGTGCCACCCACGCTTTTTGGCACGCCTGACAACCTTGTGTCTTACACCATTGCTTGGGATGCCGTTTAGTGCATCAGGGACACCTATTAATTGTCTCCCATAGGAAAGTTTGTGTGGTGATAGGATTGGCCCTCTGCCTCTAGCTTCATTGCTTCTGGTGCCTATTTCCTTCATTCCACGAGGTTTTGGTTCATATTCTGCATTGGCCAAAATATACTTTGAATTTCGAATCGCTCTCTGGTTGGGCACGGCTCGGCCATTGATTGTGGGCCTGGCTAGTGCCCTTGCCTGTGAGTGGGCGCTTCTTTTCTTTGCGGTTCTTGCTTCATACTTTGGCTGACCCGTCTTTAGGTTAGCACTTTCCTCCTTCTGTGGGAGAGACGTTGTGAACCGACTGAATACATATCGTCCTTTTTCCTGGACTCGTGGGTCAGCGCTTGTGCTGCTGCCGCTCTCCGCTGTGGATCTTCCACCTTCTGGCGACCTTCACTCTGAGACCATTGGGTTTCTCGTTGGGCGTCACATCCATTACCCGGCTTGGCTGCCACTACCGTTGCCGATCCGTCACCCGTGCTGAATTTAAGAACACCGTGAAGAGTGGACGGAATCACTTGTAGCTGGAACAGCGCTGGCCGGCCTAGTAGAAGATTATGATCAGTCGGGCGGTCAACAACCGAGAATTCGAGCGCCCTTGTTATCCGTTTGGTTCCATCATGACTTATTAATGTAAATGGGAGCGTAACTGTTCCTATTGGCCAGATGCCATGACCAATGAACCCAACCAACGGGCCCTGGCATGGTAGCTGGATGTGCTTTTTCCATTCAATTTGTAACTGCCGAAGGCAGTGTTCATAAATCACGTTGACCCTGCTTCCGGTATCGATGTATACTTGTCCAACATGGTTTCGGCTAATAAAACCGGTGATGTGCAAAGGGTCATTCGGGTCCCAGTGCTCTGGCCGGGGATCATGCATTGAAAATGTTATATTGAGAATGTTTTGATGGTATACCTGCATGCCCACGCGCTGACTCTGGCAATTGCTATATGGGCAGGGCCCTATGATGGTAAGTATCTCGGCCCTTCTTTCGGTATCCTTGCCTCCATCTTTTTGATTTTTGGGCTGGTGCTTGTCCCCATCAAATTTTTCCCTGAGGTCGTTTGTTATGTCGACTATGTTTCCCACTAGTTGTTTCTCGTCAATCTCCCGCTTCAATACTGTGCACTTGTTGGTGTCGTGCGTTTTGCTTCTATGATACCCACATAACTTGGCCTTGTCTTTGTTCTCATTGTCTGGAGTCTTATTGATTGCGTGGACATCGTTGTGGCTACTCCTGCTATCATCCCTGTTGAATGGTCTATACCGCCGTGACATATGTCTGGAATGGCGGTTGTGTCTCTACTGGTTGCCATCTTGCTTCTCTTGCTGAACCGGACTAGGTCGAGACACCATTTCCTCCAGTTTGAGATAGGCGCTAGCTACTGCCTTGAGGTTGGCCTATTTTTGTTCTTCCCCCTCGATTTGACGCATGTATTTTTCCACACGGAACTTGAGTTCGTCCCTAGATATAGGAACTGTTCCTTGCATCTTCCTCGATAGGGGTCCAGGAAGCAGACATTGGGCGAAAGCGCCTGTCACCAGGAACACTTCGTGTCCTGGGACATTCAAGGTAGCTAGTGTGAACCGATCGTAGTAGTCACGGATCGATTCTCCTTCTTTTTGCATGCACGTCATCATGGAGTTGGCGTCCCCTTTTCCTTTTCTCAATTGCATGAAGTTGTTGAGGAAAAGGTATTGCAGATGCTCAAAGCTTGAGATGTTGCCTGGTCTTAGAGATTTGAACCACTTGCTTGCGTTTCCTATTAAGGTACAAGGGAAATACGTGCAGGTGAAGCGGCGATCCATCTTAAGAGATGTCATCGTCCACTCGTAGTTGTCAATGTGGTCATCTGGGTCTGTAGTGTCGTCATACTTTGGCATGTTTGGTATCATCGCGGTGTGCGGGATCTCGTACTGCAGGAGTTCATGGCTGAAGTTGGAACTTGTGCTTCGCATGGGTTTGTACATGTATGAGTATGGCATACCACCATAAGCCATGTGTTGTTGCATCTGGCAGGGGCTCGCATACATCTGATTATGCATGGCCGCCTGCGAGATGTACGGTTGATACTACTGCAGCATCCCAAAGTTCTGGATTGCATACTGCCCTGCCGGGGGAACCAGGTATGGGCTTTCTCTTGCGTACTATTGTGTATATGGACTGAATGGTTGGTCGGCTGCCATGACGGGGTTGAATTCAGATGCTACTGAGAACTGAACATCAGATCAGTAAGGTCCAGATCCCTAGCTGGACGAAGTCTGGACACTTGTTACTTGCAGCTAAGATAGTGTAGGGGTTGAACCTGGCGTCTTCTGTACAAGTTGGTTGAAGATCGGAGGTTGTCGTGCAAATATCGGCACATGAGATAGCCCTGCCATGGCGGCCTTGGTGCCTTATACCCATTGGTATGGTGAGGAGACTCACCTCTCAAGAATGTTGAACTGATAAGATATGATAAGTCCCAACACGCAGCTCCAACTCAACTGCCTACAATCATCATGTGACTAGCTTTGTCAAAATCTTGAAATACCAACAATACCCTCAAGGTCAAACTTGGTCAACCATGGTCACAGTCAAGGTCAACAGTCCATGTTGACCCAACTCGTCGAGTGCATCTAGCAACTTGTCGAGTTCCTTCAGTGTTCAGAAAACCAAGGAAAACCCTAGCCAATTCGCCAAGTTATCTTATCAACTCGCCGAGTTTACTCGTCACACCGAAAACGGGAAAACCCAATCCAACTCGTCGAGTCATCTCATCAACTCGCCGAGTTCACTCTATAGATTGAAAACGGGAAAACCCAATCCAACTCGTCGAGTCATCTCATCAACTCGCCGAGTTTTCCCTTGTCTTAACATATTCAGTTCTTTCAGTCGAATCCAAGGCCCCAAAATACAGATCCAGTCCCTTAGGACTACAATACCACGTAAAGTTGCAAATTTTACGTGCATGCAAGGCCTCAAAAGGCTAAAACACTAAAAATAAGGTTCATACAAGGTTTAGGGCATGGAAAAGGGCCTAGAATAGATAAAGTGGAGAGATCACCGTCATCCTCAAACAAATGTCCCTAATCGGAGCACTTTCCGCCTTGCGGCTCAAAGCATCGGCCACCACATTAGCCTTCCCTGGGTGGTATAAGATCTCGCAGTCATAACCTTTCAGTACATCCAACCACCTCCTCTGTCGCATGTTGAGGTTCTGGTGATCCATCAAATACTTTAAACTCTTGTGGTCAGTATAGATGGTGCACCGCACCCCGTATAAGTAATGCCTCTAGATTTTGATGGCAAACACCACTGCCCCCAATTCTAGGTCATGAGTGGGGTAATTCGCCTCATGAGGCTTCAACTGCCTCGAGGTGTACGCGATCACATGCCCCCTCTGCACCAGAACCGCCCCTAATCCCGAGATTGATGCATCACAATACACCACCAAATAATCCAACCCATCGGGTAGTACTAGAATCAGGGCCTCACACAACCTCTGTCTCAAGGTCTCGAAAGCCAACTGCTGCTCCGGGTCCCACCGAAAAAGTCACATTCTTCTTGGTCAAACGAGTCAAAGGTACGACGATTTTGGAGAAATCCTGGATGAATCTCCGATAGAACCCCGCGAGACCCAAGAAGCTACGAATCCCATATGCGTTCTTCGGTACTTCCCACCACATTACTGCCTCAATTGCACCTTTCTCAACCAGAAATCACACTTTGAGAACTTGACATAAAGCCTTCCATCCTCAGTGTGTCTAATATCTCCCTCAGATGTTGCTTGTGCTGCTCCTTGGTCTTAGAATAGACCAGGATATCATCAATGAAAACGATCACCGAACGATCCAACATCGGTCTACACACCCTGTTCATGAGATCCATGAACGTTGCTGGGGCATTGGTAAGCCCGAATGACATCACCACAAAGTCATAGTGCCCGTACCGAGTTCTGAAAGTTGTCTTCGATATATCCTCATCCCTAATCCTCATCTGGTGGTACCCCGTCCGAAGATCAATCTTGGAAAACCAAGATGCACCTTGCAGCTGATTGAACAAATCATCGATCCTCGGGAGCGGATAACGGTTTTTCACCGTTAGCTTGTTCAGCTCTCGATAATCAATACACATCCTGTGTGACCCATCCTTCTTCTTCACAAACAGAATCGGTGCTCCCCATGGGGAACAGATTGGACGAATAAACACTCGGTCTAGTAGCTCCTGAAGCTGCGTAGACGGCTCCTGCATCTCGGGTGGAGTTAGCCGGTACGGTGCCTTGGCTATCGGAGCGGCACCTGGCACCAAATCAATGCGAAACTCCACTTGCCTCTCCGGAGGCACTCTAAGTAACTCCTCGAGAAAGACATCCTGGAACTCCTGTACAACCGGTACACTACCCAAATCCGTCAAGGCCTCAACCCTCGTATCCGAGACATACGCCAAGAATCATGAACAACCCTGATGAAGAAGTCTCCTAGCCCTCGCAGCTAAATAGAGAGTTGGCTCCTGCGAGGCTCTCTCTCCATTAATAGCCAGTTCTCCCCCACTTGGCGTTCAAACTCTCACCATTTGCCCCTCACAATCTATCATGGCCCCGTTGGCCCCCAACCAGTCCATCCCGTCGATCACCTTTAACCCTCACAACGGTATCGGAACTAGATCAACACAGAACCTCTCTCCAAGCATATTCAGGACACAGTCCCGATACACCCTCGCAGCACTTACAATGCGGTCATCCGCAATCTCAACCTCAAGCGGGGAATCCAAAGTTCCCGGCGCATCCCGGAACTTCTTTCTAAGTGCAAGAGATACAAACGATCGGGTAACACCCGAATCGAATAGATCGTGAGCCGACATATCATTGACCAAAAAGGTCCCTATACATGAGCACATATATACACATACGCAATACAAATCAATATCAAGAAGGAAAATAAAATATGTACCAACCACGACGTTTGGCGCTGCCCGAGCCTCCTCGGTAGTCAACTGAAATGCACAGCTCTTCACCGCTGGGGCATCCGCCTTAGCAGGGAGGCCATCAGTGATCCTCATTGTGGTGGGCGCAGGCGCCGCCACTGCTCTTCCTCCTCCCTACAACCTCGGGCAATCGGCCTTTTAATGGCCAGTCTGGTTGCAGTGGAAACAAATCAATCCCTTATTGGGGCAATCCTTGCTCACGTGGCCTGGCTGACCACACGTATAACATACCGAGTTCGTCCCCCGGGAAACTCCACCATGAGATCTCCCACATTTGGCACACCAGCCACGACCCTGCTGGCCCCTATCAGAAGAATCTGAGGTCTTAGGTTTTTAGCCTGACCTATCGCTGTCTGAGCCTGCTCTGGCTTCTGCTTGGTGCGGAACTCCAACTCCATCTCCCGCTCACGGGCCTTCTCAACCATCTCATTCCGGGTTTTTCACCCTGTAAACCTCACGAACTCATGAATATCATCCCTCAACATGGAATGATATCTCGTCCTCCTCATGTCCTCATCTGTAGCATACTGTGGGATCAACAGTGCTCGTTCCCGAAACTTGGCGGTTATCTCCGCCACAGTCTCGGTGGTCTGTTGGAGTTCCTGGAACTCCCTCACTAGCCGTTGCACCTCAATAGGTGGTGCAAGCTCCAGATCAAAGGGCCTGATAAACTCTACCCATGTCATCTCAGCCATACCGGCTGCTCCCACCTGGCTAGTCACCTCCTCCCACCAATCCCTGGCTCGGTCCCTCAACATACACTAGGCAAACCCCACCTTTGTCGCATCGGGGCAAAAGCTCGTGTGTTGGGTGTTCTCCATGTCCGCCACCCAGTGTCGGCTAACTATGGGGTCCCTGACCCCGAAGAACTTCGACGCCCCGCACCCCTTGAACTCCCGAAACGAGGGAGTTTTGGCCCCGACCTGGCCCGCAGCAATCTCGGCTCTGAACGACCTGAGCCGCTCCTCCATGATCTCTATCATCCCTTCCTTTACTGTCCCAAAAATCACCGGGGTAGTGTCAAGGATGCCCCTCGTAACCTCGGCTGCAATAAGCTTGTGCAACCTCTCGTCAATGGCCTCGGCACCGTCGCCTGATCCAGATCTGGATCCTGATCCTGACCCCCCTGCTCCAAATCGTGTCACAACCATCCTGATAAGACAAAATGATCAAGATAATCAAAAAGGGGATCCTCTCACACCAATTCTCCTTAGAGCTTCCAGATCTAACATCAGTTCGGGTACAGGTCTTGTGCTTTCAGTAGTACGGGCCCGATACTACCTTCTACACCTACCTGTACCTTCCCCAAGGCTCTACATGATAACTCTAATTCGTCCCAGAACAAAACATATCTCATGGGCTACTACATAATTCAAATCCTAGTCTATCCTAAGATTTGCTCAATCCCATCAAACCATAACTCAAATCAATCATAACAGGTTTCCTTATGCATGCAAATTATACACAGAACAAGATCAAATAGAATTTCGAATAACATACTCTACCCTAAGACCACAACCATACAAGGAACAGGAAATAAGGCCAAATCAATTATTCTGAGGCTATAAGACCCTAACCGTATACAATTTTTAAAGCATACACATAGCAAAATCCTTCCGACTATCATAATCCAAATATCAGTATAACATGACTAACATATTGGGGGAACCACTTACTTGAGCTCGGCCGATCACGCGCATTGCACTCTCCCCTTTTTCCATTTTAAGAAGTTTTTAACTTTTGATTGTTTAAACAATTTTACCATTTCCTTAGTTTGAGTCCTGACACACCTGAGAGTGTGCCCGAATCCCTCAAACCAAGGCTTTGATACCAACTTGTAACGACCCAATTTTCCAAATAAAATTTTCATTTTTAAAATAATCAAAACATTCCCATAAACCATAAAATATCAATGAAAATTGTTTTTAAATTCATAACATCAACATTTTATTTCAAATATCAGAGTGTCCCCATAAAAATGCGTGAGAGAGTGCGTGCCGCACCATCAAGCCTTGCCCTTGTCCTTAGGCTCAGAAGTACCTTAAACAATCAACAAACTGTAAGGTAATGCTTAGTGAGTTCCCCAGAGCATGCCCCACATAATCACATAATCCATATTAGCTACAATATAGCTACATAAACCACATAAGCCACGCATACAACATATAAGGATTCCATGGAAACCCTCTAAGGTCTTATACCTAGTGCCACTGGAACCCCCACATGGTCTTAACTACCTGCCATGGGAACTCCCACATGGTCTTCCTGCCATGGGAACCCCCACATGGTCTTCACTAACTGCCATGGGAACCCCCACATGGGATTCACTACCAAGAAAATATCATACAAGCTAAACATGCAAATATACTAGGATGTCATGGAAACCCTCAAAGGTCTTACACCAATGCCATGGGAACCCCCACATGGTCTCAATCTACTGCCACGGGAACCCCCGGTGTCTTCCATGCAATTATCATACCAACATAGTGCATAATCAATTAACAATCCACATATCATAAAATGGGTCGGCCTTGGTGCCTTAGACTCATTGGTATGGTGAGGAGACTCACCTTTCAAGAAGGTTGAACTGATAAGATATGATAAGTCCCAACACGCAGCTCCAACTCAACTGCCTACAATCATCATGTGACTAGCTTTGTCAAAATCTTGAAATACCAACAATACCCTCAAGGTCAAACTTGGTCAACCATGGTCACAGTCAAGGTCAACAGTCCATGTTGACCCAACTTGTCGAGTGCATCTAGCAACTTGTCGAGTTCCTTCAGTATTTAGAAAACCAAGGAAAGCCCTAGCCAATTCGCCAAGTTATCTTATCAACTCGCCGAGTTTACTCGTCAGACCAAAAACGGGAAAACCCAATCCAACTCGTCGAGTCATCTCATCAACTCGTCGAGTTCACTCTATAGACCGAAAACGGGAAAACCCAATCCAACTCGTCGAGTCATCTCATCAACTCGCCGAGTTTTCCCTTGTCTTAACATATTCAGTCCTTTCAGTTGAATCCAAGGCCCCAAACTACAGATCCAGTCCCTTAGGACTACAATACCACGTAAAGTTGCAAATTTTACGTGCATGCAAGGCCTCAAAAGGCTAAAACACTAAAAATAAGGTTCATACAAGGTTTAGGGCATGGAAAAGGGCCTAGAATAGATAAAGTGGGCAACTTTATGTCCATGGAGGCCTAGAGGTGTCCAGATCTGAAACCATATCCTCATGACAAGTTCTAACCCGAGAATGACACCATTATGCACCAAAAGTGACAATATACTTTCACAAGATGAGATCTAAGCAAATAGTGGTCAAGGTAGCAACTTTATACCTCAAGATGGTGTGACAACCGTCAAATTCAAGTCAACAAGTCAAACCGGCCAAACTTAACTTGTACTTCTATGATAAAAGTTATTCTATGTATAAAAATGTGCATTAGTATGTCAAGAATCCAAGTGTCTCGGAAAATCTATGTGTTTATCAATGTGAAAACCCTAAGAAAGGAGTTAAACGCATCAAAAAACGACTATGGACCCTTTTGGGGACTTAAAACAATCATAAACGAAGCATAACGGGGTTCACGAACCTTGCATTACAAGATTATACGATAATAATGGCTAAGGTTAAATCTCTCCAAGTATGTGAAATCTCTCCCAAATCTCTCCAAGTATGTGAAATCTCTCCCAAATCTCTCCCAAAAATCTCTCTCCAACTTTTTATAGTCATCCGGGTCATCCCGACCCTTAACTTGGCCAAAAATCACGCAAAACGGGAAGTTAAATGGAAAAATAGCTAAATAGGGCCGAAGCCTCTTAGAACCGAAAACACCTCATTAGGACCGAAGTCAGCTGCTTAGGACCGAAGCCGAAGGTCCCTTCGGACCGAGACCCTGACGAGCCGAAGCTGCTCCGAGCGAACCGAACCATCTCGGACCGAACCCATGCGAACCGAAATGAACCGAGCTTCGCCTTCGCTTCCCTTCTTCCTTCGCCTTCGCTCCATTTCGCCCCCTCGCACCTTCGGCCCTGACCTCAGAACCTCGCAGGTTCGCTCCTAATTCCCGGTTTTCGACTACTTTCGCCTGTTAAGCCCGTTTTTGACGGGGATTTTTCACCAAATTCATATTTTTACCATTTTAAACCCCCAAAACTCATATTTTATTTATTTCCCAAGGATTTATTAATTAAAAATCATTATTCCATTTATAGAAATATCTAAAGATATTTTACCCCACAAGTGGGTCAAGTGTGCCCACTTGTCTCCATGTGTCACTTCCTCATTAACCCAACCCTATCCACATCACACAAACCAAGGCAAACATCCTTTCATCTTTGCAACTTGCTCCAGCCACTTCTATATAAAGAAATCCTTGGAAGAGCTCTTGATTCAGTTTGATCATTTCCACACTTTTACACTTTTCTTACCCCACAAGGAAGCTTATTTTCTCTCTACTTCCAGCCACTTTTTGGAAGTGTTCTTGAGCTATTACTTCACTTTTTGGTAAGTATTCCATCTAAACTCAAGTGTTATTCCATAATTTCATAACACTCTTGGATCGTCGACTCATATCTTAACACCAAAAATCGTTCTTAGGATCATCCAAGCTTTCACCTGTTCATCAAGTGTTCTTGACTTGATACTCCTTCTCTTCAACCTTCCACTCTTCAAGAAATCACTCAAGGTGAGTTCATACCCCTACATTTTCAAGTTTTCTTTAGTTTTCAGGGGGGGAATACAAGTTAAAACACAAAAATATACTTAAAACTTAACTTGACAGCTTACAACAGAAAAGTTGTGACCTGTTCACGAACTGTTTTACCCAACTTAAACTTAATATTTTTCAAAATTGTTTAATATGCATGTATTTCAGGTTTATACCTTTAAAATGTCTACTTGCACATCTCCATACGATTTTTTTACAATTTTATGATGATTTTTACAAAACTGCCTATCACTGCAGCATCAAAGTCGGACCAGGTTGTGAAGATGAACATTTTCACCCTGGTTTGAGACCACCAAAAATTATAGTAAAATTTATGGATATAGTAAACTCTTTTTCCAAATACTCAGAGTTTACGGATTCAGTTTTTGACTTACGATGATTTTTCTATAAATATTCTAAAAACAGTGACAGCTAAGGGTAAAACTGTCAAGTACATGTTTAAGAGTTATTCACACCTTGTAACATGCTGAGCAAGGTGTGTACGATTTACACTTAATATTTTAAATGTCATTTTATGGAAATACAAAGACATGCATAACAAGGTTTCCTTCAAACACACAACACTTTTGATAAACTATAATAGGTATAGTTTGTGCACTTCGTTTGACAAAGAAAACAATAACTCAATCGACTTACAAAACAAGTATTTCATTACACACTACGTGAACTTGTTAATAAATAAATTTGTGAGACATTCTCCTTCGGGGTACTCTTAAGTACCACAGTAAAGTCCTGTAGTTATAATCAGAATCTCCTGGAGGGAGAGCGTGATAGTTGTGTATAGATCTATATTGGGTCTGACAAACCCGCACCCTAAGTTGCCTGCAACTACTAGACCGCCAGGTCTGGGGTGACAAGTGTCATAACATTCCGACGCCTGAAGAACGTTGAGTACGAGGTCTTCGAGTTTAGTATGGTTATAACATCTCACATGAGAAATTAACAAAACACACAGTTCACGAGGATTTAAGGAGTCTTATTTAAATATAAAACCACACACACATAAGTATGACGATTTACTTACATATACTAAGTTTTGGTTCAGTTAAGACTATAACAACCCTTTAGAAAATATTGGATTTTCTGGACATAAACTTGTAACAAACAAAAAGGAACATCATTCATTTTTCATTCATAAATTGCTGATGAACTCACCAGCTTTATGCTGATACTCTTTCAAAACAACTTGTATTCTCAGGTAATCATTAAAAACAGGTAACCACAAGATTTATGAAGTCAAGATGCTAGGGCATAGATTCTTTTGCTATATTTTGACATCATATGTAATTTATTTGGAAACATATACTTTTGAAACGATGTAACCTTTTAAATTATATTTATGATGGTTGTGTTTACTTTCTTCACTATGGTTATGATACTGAGCATAACGTCCTCCGCCCCCGAATGTTTCCGCCGTTCTGGTTTGGGGGTGTGACAGATGGTTGCCAAAACAGAGTAGGTGTCGGATCCACTGCCTCTCTCTTTACTCCAACCTCTTCAAGCTCCAAATTCCTTCACAACCACACCAAAATCACTCTCCAAATCTCTCTCACACACTCAAGAAGGTATAAGGCTTGATCTAGGGTTTCTCTGGGCTATAAGGACGATGAGGGAGGCTACAAATGAGCCATAAGTTCTTTAAATAGGGTACAAATCCCTGAAAATTAGGGTTTTCTTTTACAACGTCTACTCGTCGAGTTGGATCCTTCCAACTAGTTGAGTAGACCCTAAGTCCCGCGTCCAAAATGATTTCTACTCGACGAGTTGGAGCTCCCCAACTCCTCGAGTTCCAGTCTAAAACCCTAAAATCTTGAGAAATAATCGATACCCGAAATGAGCATTACAAATCTCCCCCATTTGAACTAGACTTTGTCCACGAAGTCTGCTGATGTAAAGAGATCCGGGTGGTGGTCTCGCATCTCATATTCTGGCTCCCACATCCACTCGGAGCCTCTTCGGTGCTGCCATCGCACCTTCACTAACTTCACTTCCTTGTTAAGAAGGACCTTAGTCTTCCTATCCAGAACCACAACGGGCCTCTCAATGTAGTTCATGCTCTCATCCACCTGAATGTCGTCCAGAGAAACGGTCGTGGCCTCATCTGTGACACACTTCCGAAGCTGAGACACATGGAAGGTGTTGTGAATCTGGCTAAGATCGTCCGGCAGATCCAAACGGTAAGCTACTTTTCCCACCTGGGCGGTAATCCTGAACGGACCAATATATCGGGGCCCTAACTTGCCCCTCTTCCGGAATCTAATGAAACCCTTCCATGGTGAGACTTTCAACAACACGAAATCTCCTACCTGGAACTCGAGATCCGATCGACGCCGGTCTGCATAGCTCTTCTGACGGCTCTGTGCAACTCGTACCCTGTCGCGCACCTGCTGACTCAACTCAGTAGTCTTCAGCACTACCTCGGTACTCCCCATGACTCGATGCCCTACCTCACCCCAGTAAATAGGGGTCCTACACCTCCGACCATACAACATCTCAAACGGGGGTCGGTCGATACTAGCATGATAACTATTGTTACATGAAAACTCTGCTAGTGGGAGGTATGTATCCCAACTCCATCCAAAATCCAATACGCATGCCCGCAGCATATCCTCGAGCGTTTGAATAGTCCTCTCACTCTGGTCATCTGTCTAGGGTGGTAAGCCGTGCTGAAATGTAACTGAGTGCCCAGTTCCTCGTGGAACTTCCTCCAAAATCTGGATGTAAATCGGACATCCCGGTCATAGACTACTGACACTGGCACTCCGTGCCTAGCCACCACCTCTCGCACGTAAATATCTGCTAATTTCTCAGCAGAAATGCTCTCGGAGATCGGAATAAAGTGGGCACTCTTCGTCAATCTATCCACAATAACCCATATGGCATCCACACCCCTCGCCGTCCTTGGTAACTTCGTGATGAAGTCCACAGTGATTTCTTCCCACTTACATATAGGAATGGGTAGCGAGTGAACCTTGCCTTGAGGCTGCTGATGTTCGGCCTTGACCTTCCCGCAGGTCAAGCACCGCTCCACAAACCAGGAGATCTCCCGCTTCATGCAGGGCTACCAGTAGCTCAGCCTCAGATCTCTATATATTTTTGTAGCTCCCGGGTGTATAGAGAACTTGGACTTATGTGCCTCCTCCAATATCTTTTGTCTCACTCCCCCAGTCACCGGTACCCACACCCGACCACACTGTGTCAGAAGACCTCGACTATCTCGAACAAACAAGGGATATTGACCCCGAATCCGCTCTATCTTCCAATTTTCTTTCTTCACACCCTCCACCTGAGCTTGCTTGATCATATCCAACAATGGAGAGATCACCGTCATCCTCAAACAAATGTCCCTAATCGGAGCACTTTCCGCCTTGCGGCTCAAAGCATCGGCCACCACATTAGCCTTCCCTGGGTGGTATAAGATCTCGCAGTCATAACCTTTCAGTACATCCAACCACCTCCTCTGTCGCATGTTGAGGTTCTGGTGATCCATCAAATACTTTAAACTCTTGTGGTCAGTATAGATGGTGCACCGCACCCCGTATAAGTAATGCCTCTAGATTTTGAGGGCAAACACCACTGCCCCCAATTCTAGATCATGAGTGGGGTAATTCGCCTCATGAGGCTTCAACTGCCTCGAGGTGTACGCGATCACATGCCCCCTCTGCACCAGAACCGCCCCTAATCCCGAGATTGATGCATCATAATACACCACCAAATAATCCAACCCATCGGGTAGTACTAGAATCAGGGCCTCACACAACCTCTGTCTCAAGGTCTCGAAAGCCAACTGCTGCTCCGGGTCCCACCGAAAAAGTCACATTCTTCTTGGTCAAACGAGTCAAAGGTACGACGATTTTGGAGAAATCCTGGATGAATCTCCGATAGAACCCCGCGAGACCCAAAAAGCTACGAATCCCAGATGCGTTCTTCGGTACTTCCCACCACATCACTGCCTCAATCTTGGCTGGATCAACCAAAATACCCTCTTGGTTGATGATGTGTCCTAAAAACTGCACCTCTCTCAACCAGAAATCACACTTTGAGAACTTGACATAAAGCCTTTTCGTCCTCAGTGTGTCTAATATCTCCCTCAGATGTTGCTTGTGCTGCTCCTTGGTCTTAGAATAGACTAGGATATCATCAATGAAAACGATCACCGAACGATCCAACATCGGTCTACACACCCTGTTCATGAGATCCATGAACGTTGCTGGGGCATTGGTAAGCCCGAATGACATCACCACAAAGTCATAGTGCCCGTACCGAGTTCTGAAAGTTGTCTTCGATATATCCTCATCCCTAATCCTCATCTGGTGGTACCCCGTCCGAAGATCAATCTTGGAAAACCAAAATGCACCTTGCAGCTGATTAAACAAATCATCGATCCTCGGGAGCAGATAACGGTTTTTCACCGTTAGCTTGTTCAGCTCTCGATAATCAATACACATCCTGTGTGACCCATCCTTCTTCTTCACAAACAGAATCGGTGCTCCCCATGGGGAACAGATTGGACGAATAAACACTCGGTCTAGTAGCTCCTGAAGCTGCGTAGACGGCTCCTGCATCTCGGGTGGAGTTAGCCGGTACGGTGCCTTGGCTATCGGAGCGGCACCTGGCACCAAATCAATGCGAAACTCCACTTGCCTCTCCGGAGGCACTCTAAGTAACTCCTCGAGAAAGACATCCTGGAACTCCTGTACAACCGGTACACTACCCAAATCCGTCAAGGCCTCAACCCTCGTATCCGAGATATACGCCAAGAATCATGAACAACCCTGATGAAGAAGTATCCTAGCCCTCGCAGCTAAACAGAGAGTTGGCTCCTGCGAGGCTCTCTCTCCATTAATAGCCAGTTCTCCCCCACTTGGCATTCGAACTCTCACCATTTGGCGCTCACAATCTATCATGGCCCCGTTGGCCCCCATGATTAAGTTTATTCTTCCATGCTCCACATTCTCACTTCTTCTTAGTCCCTGCAAATCAGAACAGATATGAATACCACAACCGGTATCAAGGACCCAAGAGTTAGAATGGGGTGAGTTATTAGATAAGATAGTGTAAATACCTGCATGGTTGGGTTTAACTTTCCCATCCTTCACATCTTGCTGGTACTTTGGGCAGTTCCGCTTCCAATGTGACTTTTCATGGCAATAGAAGCATTCAGCCTCTTTAGGGTCAGAAGAAGGAGTGACAAAACCTTTCTTGGTTCCACTTGAAGAAGAGCCATCAAGGGTCCTAGCCTTGGTACCCTTCGAAGAGCTCTTCCTCTTCTTCCCTCTACCTTTCCCGATTGCCAAAACCGGGGCAGAGTTTGGAGTAGGAGTGTTAACAACCGACTTACCCTTAAGACCTGTTTCTGCGGTCTTGAGGAGTCCCTGAAGTTTGCTGAGTGTGACTTCTTCCTTATTCATGTGATATGTCATGCGGAATTGATCATAGCACGATGGTAAGGAGTGCAAAATGATATCTATTGCAAGCTCCTCAGGGAAGTTCACATTAAGCTTCAGCAACCGATCCACATACCTTTGCATTTTCTGCATGTGGCTCGTGACGGATTCCCCGTCCTTCATCATGGTTGTTATGATAGAGCATATGATTTCATACCTCTCTTGTCGTACACTTTGATGGTATATTTCCATCAGATCTTGGTGCATTTCAAAAGGGTAGAAGTCCTCATAGGACTTTTGGAGTTCCGCTGTCATGGTGGCCAACATGATGCATGCCACTTTTGTAGCATCCCTTTCATGTGCCCGGAAGTCAGCGATCTCCTGGGGAGTTGCAGTGGTCTCATCAATCTCCTTAAGCTCCTTGTCAAGGACATATTCTTTGTCCTCACAGCGGGTAATCATCCTGATGTTTCTGATCTATTCATTGAAGTTGGATCCATCAAAAGTGACTTTCCCACACAAGTTCACAAGGGTAAAGGAGCCATTAGGATTAGAGCCAGAAGCAGCATTGTTTGAAGACATCTGAAGGAAGAGAACAAAATTCGTTTAGATATTAAGAGAGTCCTTAATAAAACACCCAAATGTAATATTAAGGCTAGAATCCAATCACAATATATTATAACTTAGAAGAGGTATGCCGTAATCCAAGCTATAACATATTTGAAAGGTAGGTGAATGACGATTCACCAATTTCCACCATGAAAAACGAAATATAAATATTAGGTTTTTAATTGGTTCTTAGAAATTCCTAGATTCTTTTGAGATTCAATGAACTTTTCAATCTCGAGTGTGCCCTCCAAGTTTTGTGACTAGGATACCGAGGATCACAAAACGAGGTGTGAAGTAACCATGCAAATCACTTGGTACCCTCAAGGTTTATTACTCAATCGATGTGCCGGTAAACCACACACGCTCCACCGATGCTATGGTAAACCTTAAGTCACCCTTTACCTACCTTGTTAAGTCCAAGTTAGTGTGCCGGTTAACCACACAAGCTCCACCAACGACTTAAACAAAGTGTAAAGTGTAATTTCATGGATTAGCACCTTATTCACATTTTCCTAAAGTAACTAAGATTGGGAATTTAATAAAAGCATTTAGTTACTTTATAATATTCATCATACTTTTAATGAGAATTTATAAGTCCTTGTCTTACCCGTTCGGCTAAGGACCCTCCACCGATCAAGGAAGCGGTGGGTGAGAGTGGACACCCATTAAGTTGCCATTTTATAGGCAACAACCTTATACCCCCTTATAGACCGGCTTCGTGAATGAGGCGTACTAGCGGTAAGACGACTTGACGTTATACATATATATATTAGTAACTTATAATATTATAAAGTATAAGGGTTGAATTTTAACTTTTTAAAATTCTAAGGGTTGGAACTAAAGTTTTAATCAAGACTTTACATGTTCCAAAACTTGAGGGCAAGTTTTGTAAACTTCCAAAACTTTTCATTTCTTATAACTTATGAATTAATTGAGTAATAAAAATGAAGACTCTTCATTTTTATAACTCTTGTGTTCTTTTAATGGCTTTAATAAAAGTGAGACTTTTGGTTTTCCATAACTTGAGGACAAGTTATGGACTCCATTAAAACACATTATGATCATGAATTAAAATACCATGAAGGTTACAAACAATTCCTATGATCATCTAATCTTCATAAGTTCAAGAACATGAATATGAACACTTTCAAGAATAAAAAATTACACTTAAAAAAACTTGTAATTTTAATAATTGCCATTGTAAATGGATTAGCATAAACATTAAACCATCTAAAACAAGCTTTAAAACATCAAAATAGTTTAGGGTAATGTTTCTAGTCCATTTCCAGCAACAAATGTGCAAACTTTCATACGAGCAGAAAACAGAAAAACGATTTTTTTTCAAGCTGTTTGCACACAAAAGAAAAACAACAACAAACAAACCTAGGCTCTGATACCACTGATGGGTTTTGAGCATTCTAACACTTCCTAAGTGTACATGCAACCCTAATAACCTTGGATCTATGTTTGTCTAATAATCATGCAAAGTTGAATTCCAAGGTTATATTCCTATCTAGCATACATGGGGAACATTTTTAACTTGAATGAAAGATAGAATAATTTACCTTGTTGTTGATTATGATCCTTGAAACCTTGTGAGCCTAGCACCCCAAGTGTGATGCCTCAAATGCTTCACACAACACCAAATGCAAAGGAGTAAACTTTGAGAGAATCTTACACTTGCAAAATCGGCTCTAGCCCTCTTGTTTCTTAGTGTCGCCGATTTTGGTGGAGAACATGTTGCTTATATAGTGTGTCACATCTAGGGTTACACCATGTAAACCCTAATGTGGCATGACTCTTCATTTCCATGACCCATGGGTTTGTAACTCCCATGGAGCCTCCATGGAGCATCCTATGGGTGGAACCCAACTTGATAATCCATGGAGCCTCTTAGCCCACTATATAAGATATGGAAGATTTACATAATCTACCCATATATTTAATTAGTTATCTTTTCATCACTTAATTAATTCTAAATTAATTCTTGATCAAACTAATTAAATAATATTATTAATATATTAGAACTTATAATATATTAATAAACCATAAGTGTTATTTCTCTCATTTTAGTTTATCCAATTGCATGGTGCCATGCAACCCAAATGGACCATGCCGGGTCGGGTCAAGTACATACCAGAAATAGTTATGGACTTATACACCTTATCCAACAGGAACTAGATCAACACAGAACCTCTCTCCAAGCATATTCAGGACACAGTCCCGATACACCCTCACAGCACTTACAATGCGGTCATCCGCAATCTCAACCTCAAGCGGGGAATCCAAAGTTCCCGGCGCATCCCGGAACTTCTTTCTAAGGGCAAGAGATACAAACGATCGGGTAACACCCGAATCGAATAGAACGTGAGCCGACATATCATTGACCAAAAAGGTCCCTATACATGAGCACATATATACACATACGCAATACAAATCAATATCAAGAAGGAAAATAAAATATATACCAACCACGA
The DNA here is from genome assembly GCF_052849685.1 of Lactuca virosa. NCBI lineage: Eukaryota > Viridiplantae > Streptophyta > Magnoliopsida > Asterales > Asteraceae > Lactuca > Lactuca virosa. The sequence continues at coordinate 182,033,274 of NC_136429.1, read as the reverse complement.
CGTTTGGCGCTGCCCGAGCCTCCTCGGTAGTCAACTGAAATGCACAGCTCTTCACCACTGGGGCATCCGCCTTAGCAGGGAGGCCATCAGTGATCCTCATTGTGGTGGGCGCAGGCGCCGCCACTGCTCTTCCTCCTCCCTACAACCTCGGGCAATCGGCCTTTTAATGGCCAGTCTGGTTGCAGTGGAAACAAATCAATCCCTTATTGGGGCAATCCTTGCTCACGTGGCCTGGCTGACCACACGTATAACATACCGAGTTCGTCCCCCGGGAAACTCCACCATGAGATCTCCCACATTTGGCACACCAGCCACGACCCTGCTGGCCCCTATCAGAAGAATCTGAGGTCTTAGGTTTTTAGCCTGACCTATCGCTGTCTGAGCCTGCTCTGGCTTCTGCTTGGTGCGGAACTCCAACTCCATCTCCCGCTCACGGGCCTTCTCAACCATCTCATTCCGGGTTTTTCACCCTGTAAACCTCACGAACTCATGAATATCATCCCTCAACATGGAATGATATCTCGTCCTCCTCATGTCCTCATCTGTAGCATACTGTGGGATCAACAGTGCTCGTTCCCGAAACTTGGCGGTTATCTCCGCCACAGTCTCGGTGGTCTGTTGGAGTTCCTGGAACTCCCTCACTAGCCGTTGCACCTCAATAGGTGGTGCAAGCTCCAGATCAAAGGGCCTGATAAACTCTACCCATGTCATCTCAGCCATACCGGCTGCTCCCACCTGGCTAGTCACCTCCTCCCACCAATCCCTGGCTCGGTCCCTCAACATACACTAGGCAAACCCCACCTTTGTCGCATCGGGGCAAAAGCTCGTGTGTTGGGTGTTCTCCATGTCCGCCACCCAGTGTCGGCTAACTATGGGGTCCCTGACCCCGAAGAACTTCGACGCCCCGCACCCCTTGAACTCCCGAAACGAGGGAGTTTTGGCCCCGACCTGGCCCGCAGCAATCTCGGCTCTGAACGACCTGAGCCGCTCCTCCATGATCTCTATCATCCCTTCCTTTACTGTCCCAAAAATCACCGGGGTAGTGTCAAGGATGCCCCTCGTAACCTCGGCTGCAATAAGCTTGTGCAACCTCTCGTCAATGGCCTCGGCACCGTCGCCTGATCCAGATCTGGATCCTGATCCTGACCCCCCTGCTCCAAATCGTGTCACAACCATCCTGATAAGACAAAATGATCAAGATAATCAAAAAGGGGATCCTCTCACACCAATTCTCCTTAGAGCTTCCAGATCTAACATCAGTTCGGGTACAGGTCTTGTGCTTTCAGTAGTACGGGCCCGATACTACCTTCTACACCTACCTGTACCTTCCCCAAGGCTCTACATGATAACTCTAATTCGTCCCAGAACAAAACATATCTCATGGGCTACTACATAATTCAAATCCTAGTCTATCCTAAGATTTGCTCAATCCCATCAAACCATAACTCAAATCAATCATAACAGGTTTCCTTATGCATGCAAATTATACACAGAACAAGATCAAATAGAATTTCGAATAACATACTCTACCCTAAGACCACAACCATACAAGGAACAGGAAATAAGGCCAAATCAATTATTCTGAGGCTATAAGACCCTAACCGTATACAATTTTTAAAGCATACACATAGCAAAATCCTTCCGACTATCATAATCCAAATATCAGTATAACATGACTAACATATTGGGGGAACCACTTACTTGAGCTCGGCCGATCACGCGCATTGCACTCTCCCCTTTTTCCATTTTAAGAAGTTTTTAACTTTTGATTGTTTAAACAATTTTACCATTTCCTTAGTTTGAGTCCTGACACACCTGAGAGTGTGCCCGAATCCCTCAAACCAAGGCTTTGATACCAACTTGTAACGACCCAATTTTCCAAATAAAATTTTCATTTTTAAAATAATCAAAACATTCCCATAAACCATAAAATATCAATGAAAATTGTTTTTAAATTCATAACATCAACATTTTATTTCAAATATCAGAGTGTCCCCATAAAAATGCGTGAGAGAGTGCGTGCCGCACCATCAAGCCTTGCCCTTGTCCTTAGGCTCAGAAGTACCTTAAACAATCAACAAACTGTAAGGTAATGCTTAGTGAGTTCCCCAGAGCATGCCCCACATAATCACATAATTCATATTAGCTACAATATAGCTACATAAACCACATAAGCCATGCATACAACATATAAGGATTCCATGGAAACCCTCTAAGGTCTTATACCTAGTGCCACTGGAACCCCCACATGGTCTTAACTATCTGCCATGGGAACTCCCACATGGTCTTCCTGCCATGGGAACCCCCACATGGTCTTCACTAACTGCCATGGGAACCCCCACATGGGATTCACTACCAAGAAAATATCATACAAGCTAAACATGCAAATATACTAGGATGTCATGGAAACCCTCAAAGGTCTTACACCAATGCCATGGGAACCCCCACATGGTCTCAATCTACTGCCACGGGAACCCCCGGGGTCTTCCATGCAATTATCATACCAACATAGTGCATAATCAATTAACAATCCACATATCATAAAATGGGTCGGCCTTGGTGCCTTAGACTCATTGGTATGGTGAGGAGACTCACCTCTCAAGAATGTTGAACTGATAAGATATGATAAGTCCCAACACGCAGCTCCAACTCAACTGCCTACAATCATCATGTGACTAGCTTTGTCAAAATCTTGAAATACCAACAATACCCTCAAGGTCAAACTTGGTCAACCATGGTCACAGTCAAGGTCAACAGTCCATGTTGACCCAACTCGTCGAGTACATCTAGCAACTTGTCGAGTTCCTTCAGTGTTCAGAAAACCAAGGAAAACCCTAGCCAATTCGCCAAGTTATCTTATCAACTCGCCGAGTTTACTCGTCAGACCGAAAACGGGAAAACCCAATCCAACTCGTCGAGTCATCTCATCAACTCGTCGAGTTCACTCTATAGACCGAAAACGGGAAAACCCAATCCAACTCGTCGAGTCATCTCATCAACTCGCCGAGTTTTCCCTTGTCTTAACATATTCAGTCCTTTCAGTCGAATCCAAGGCCCCAAACTACAGATCCAGTCCCTTAGGACTACAATACCACGTAAAGTTGCAAATTTTACGTGCATGCAAGGCCTCAAAAGGCTAAAACACTAAAACTAAGGTTCATACAAGGTTTAGGGCATGGAAAAGGGCCTATAATAGATAAAGTGAGCAACTTTATGTCCATGGAGGCCTAGAGGTGTCCAGATCTGAAACCATATCCTCATGACAAGTTCTAAGCCGAGAATGACACCATTATGCACCAAAAGTGACAATATACTTTCACAAGATGAGATCTAAGCAAATAGTGGTCAAGGTAGCAACTTTATACCTCAAGATGGTTGCCAAAACAGAGTAGATGTCGGATCCACTGCCTCTCTCTTTACTCCAACCTCTTCAAGCTCCAAATTCCTTCACAACCACACTAAAATCACTCTCCAAAGCTCTCTCACACACTCAAGAAGGTATAAGGCTCGATCTAGGGTTTCTTTGGGCTGTAAGGTCGATGAGGGAGGCTACAAATGAGCCATAAGTTCTTTAAATAGGGTACAAATCCCTGAAAATTAGGGTTTTCCTTTACAACGTCTACTCGTCGAGTTGGGGCCTTCCAACTCGTCGAGTAGACCCTAAGTCCCATGTCCAAAATGATTTCTACTCGACGAGTTGGAGCTCCCCAACTCCTCGAGTTCCAGTCTAAAACCCTAAAAGCTTGAGAAATAATTGATACCTGAAATGAGCGTTACAGAACCATCCAATGACATGACGACCATGATTTTGGTATAAGATGCTATGAATTGGAGCACCCTTTAGCTACTTCAGAATATGACTAATTGCATCCCTATGAGAGGTTTGTGAAGATGACATAAACTGACTTACATCACACACCAAAAAAACAATGTTTAGACGTGTAATCATTGGGTAGATTAAGTTTCCTACAATTCTTATGTATTTCTTCGGGTTATCAAGTGGATCTCATTCGTCTTCTTTCAATTTCATATTTGAAATCATTAGATACTCGTAAGATTTTGTTTCAATCATCCCATAATCCTTCAAAATATCCAAACAATATTTTTGTTGAGACAAACAGATCCGTTTTCGAGTATGAGAGACTTCACTTCCCAAAAAGTATTTTAAAGGACCTTAGTCCTTTGTTTGAAACCAAGATGTAAGGAAATCTTTCAGCTTCTTGATCCTAATCCCATCATTCCCACTAATCACAATGTCATCAACATATACCACTAACAGAATGCATCCAGAAGATGATGAAGCAAAGAACACAAAATGATCATAAGAGCTTCTTTGTAAGACAAACCATGTCACCTCAATACTACATCGTCCAAACCAAGCCTAAGGGGATTGCATTAAACCATATAGTGATTTACATAATTTAACAACTCTGTCATACCCCCCCTAAGCAAAAAAATCCGGGTGGTTGCTCCATATAAACTTCCTCATGTAAATCACCACGCAAGAAGGCATTCTTTACATCCAGTTGATGAAGGGACTAATCACAAGTAGTAGCTAATGAAATGAATAATCGAATGGACGATACCTTAGCTACAGGAGAAAATGTCTTGGAGTAGTCTACCCCATAAGTATGAGCATATACTTTAGCAACCAAGTGTGCCTTTAGACGAGCTACAAATCCGTCTGGATTAACATTCATGTTGAATACCTATTTACAACCTATTACCTTTTTACTCGTTGGTAAGTCTACCAAATCCCATGTATTATTATGAACGAGAGCATTGATCTCATCAATCACAACATCCTAACATCCAAAATCGTTCAAAGCTTCACCAACCATTTTAGGAATATATATATATATATATATATATATATATATATATATATATATTGTTTTGGTCGAAAAATAATTAAACTAAAATAGACCAAAGTGTATGAGAGGCTGTGATGTTCAGTATAAAGCAAATATGTAATGTGGATCAAAGCAACACAAATCGTTTACAAGGAAAGCCCTTGATCGTTGCTAGGATCTCCGACATAAAACCTTGGCAGGTGATAATGATCACCTGCCTTGATGTTTTTATTGATTGAAATGAATGATTATAGAGAAAATAGAATGAGTATGAGTATAAGTGATAGTATTATGCCCGCAAAATTGTGTGTAGTATGATGAATACAAGTGTTTTATATAGTCAAAACCTAAAAACTAGAACTCCGAAAATTCCGGGATCCTCCGAGATTACTTATAGTTGTTGCTTGACTTGGTCCTCCGGGTCTTTTGCATGGTTGTGACGACTATACGTTGAGAATGTGACTTTGACTAGTTATTTTTTGCACATGTGAGAAAGACAAAAGAAGATATAGTCGTTATAATAAAAAAAAATATTAGTCAGGATCCTGGAGTATATTCGAGATCCTGAGATTTGAGGATCCTGAGCTTTTGAGGATCCTTAGGCTTGAGGATCCTATAGTAGTTTCAGGATCCTAGCCCTAACACATATATATATATATATATATATATATATATATATATAATCAAGTATAGAAATCATCGTGCATGAAGTTGAAGATACTTTACCATAAGAAACAAAATAGGATATAGGGTAACTACATGAAAGCTTCCCTTTCCTTAAGGCAACAAGAACATCAAGGTCAGAATCCTATGTATCGGAAAATGGTTGATCGCTCGTAGTAGGAGGATCATCAGTGCTTAGACCTACATGTGAAGATAGTATTATATCTAATGCTAATGTAAGTCGTCGTTTCCTACTATACACATGAATTATTGATGGTCTTGCAGGCTCTGATGGCTGCTCAGATTTGGATGGAATGCTATACTCTATAGTCGAGTCAGAAACAGGTATAGTGTACACCAAAAAATCATCATTGTTTCCTTGATCACGAGCGCTGATCACTGGAAAAAAGGTACTTTCTCTAGAAAACTGACATCCAAGGAAAAAACACTTGAGGGACATAGGATCTAGTTTTTTGATATGAGGTTGAGAATCCCAAACAAAACAACTACAACCTAATATCCTTGGTTCAACAGGACTTAGATGTTTATTTGGAAATATAACAGAAAATGGAATATCACCACCAAAAACTACAAATGGAATACGGTTGATGAGAAAATAGGCAATAGAGACTACATCAGCCCAAAATGTTTTTGGAACGGTCATATGAAAGAATAGTGCTCGAGCTACTTCAAGAGGGTGACGATTTGTTCGTCTAACAATACCATTTCGGCCAGGTGTATCAGCACACGAAGATTCATGGAGAATACCTTGTTGAAGCATGTATGATTGAAAGATTTCAAAGGTATATTCTTTTTCATTATCACTAAACAAAGTTTTCATAAAGCTTCTATGGATCCTACTCCCACTGGTAATCTTCCAACAAGAGTTAGTTCTCAAGGTGCAAAGGGATCAACCAAAGCAGCTAAAGGAAACAAAAAGAAGAAACAAGCTACGCAACCTAAGTCAGCTGAGGAAGAAGTGGTAAAGGAGATAGTTCTTACAAAGACAGGAATGGGGTACTCAAGAAAACGAAGAAAATTGCTACTGAGATACCATCAGAGTTAGAACCCACAAAACCATTAGAGAAGAAAATGGAGAAAGAAGCATAGAAAGTTGCTAAGGAGATTCCTACTTCTATTGTTGCAACTACAACTCCAGAAGGTGAATCCTACTCAACCCACTATTCCTAAGAAATCTAAAAAGATTCAGTTGAAGGTTACAAGGAGGGGATTTATGATGAGGGGTGTTTGACTCCTGATTCTCCAGCATCTAAAAAGAAAATGGATTTAGAAGTGGTTATAAAGACTGCAGAAGCATAAACCTACTCATGTTGAGGAACCATTGGAGAATGTTACAGTTGAGATACAATGATAGTGAAGAACCTGATGATGCACCAGTGGTTTCTTTTCATATTTCACCTAGAAAGGTTATCATTGTCGAATTGATTTTTAAGGAGACAAATAATCCCGGTGTCTGCAACCTCCCACACACCAGTTGGATTAACTTGGTACTCCGGAGCACCAACTCCGTGCTATCCACGATTGACTGACCGAACTTACCCCAAAAAATTAGGGTCCTACACTTCCTCCCGTAGAGCATATCAAAAGGAAGTCAATCAATACTGGCGTGATAGATGTTGTTGTAAGAAAACTCAACCAATGGGAGATACGTATCCCAGCTACCGCCAAAGTCCAACCCACGGGACCGAAGCATATCCTCCAAAGTTTGGATAGTCCACTCACTCTGACCATCGGTTTATAGATGAAAAGTCATGCTAAAGTTTAGACGAGTACCCAACTCCTCATGAAATCTCTTCCAAAATCTGGAAGTGAAACGTACATCCCGATCCGAGGCCACTGATACCGGCACCCCATGGCTTCCCACAACCACTTGGATATAGATGTTTGCCAATTTCTCTGCATAGATGCTCTCCTAAATGGGAATAAAATGCATACTCTTGGTCAATCGATCCACGATGACCCAAATCTAATCCACTCCACGCGCTGTCTGTGGCAACTTCGTGATGAATTCCATCGTGATCTCTTCCCATTTCCAAACGGGTATACCCAACGACTCCATTTTTTCGTGAGGTCGCTGATGCTCAGCCTTGAAGTTTCTACAATTCAAGTACCTCTCTACATATCACACCCTACTTCATGCAGGGCCACAAATAATCGGGTCGGAGCTATCGGTACATTTTTGTCGCACCCGGATGAATGAAAAATCTTGACTTGTGTGCTTCCTCCATCAATACCTGACGTACACCACCTCAATATGGGACCCAAATCCTCTGATTCAAGGTCAACAGTCCCTCCTTCTGTCGTAACCAAAAGACGACACATGCACTATGATGCGCTCACTCTTGCGGTGCTCCTCTTTCATGATCTCAGCCTGAGCCTTGCAAATCCAATCCAATAATAGACTAGTCACCGTCATCCTCAAACATAGATATCAAATGGGTGCTCTCTCCACCTTGCGACTGAGCGTGTCGACCACCACGTTGTCCTCCCCGGGGTGATAAATGATCTCGCAATCATAATCCTTCACCATATTTAACCACCTGTGTTGCCTCATATTCATATTTGGCGAATATATCAAGTACCTCAAGCTCTTGTGATTCATGTAAATCGTACAATGGACCCCATAGAGGTAATGTCGCTAACTTTTGAGGGCAAAACCACCTCCCCCAATCCAAAGCATGAGTAGGACAGTTTGCCTGATGAGGCTTCAGTTGCCTTGAAGTGTAAGCAATAACCCGAAATCTCTGCATCAACACCGCACCAAAACTTGTGATCGACGCATCACAGTATACCACGAAATCATCCACACCCTCTGGAAGAGTCAATATCGAAGCCTCGCACAACATCGGTCTCAAAATCTCAAATGCCGCTTACTACTCAGGCCCCCAACGGGAAGTAATTGCCTTCTTCGTCAACCTGGTCAACGAAACTACGATCCTTGAGAAATTCTCGATGAACCACTGATAATACCCTGCTAAACCCAAGAAGCTCTGAATCTCAGATGGAGACTTCGGAACCTCTCACTGCATCACAACCTCAATCTTGGCCAAATCAACCAATATCCCATTCTCATTAACAATGTGCCCTAAAAATTGCACCTCGCACAACCAGAACTCACACTTGGAGAACTTGGCATAAAGCCTCTCCCTCCTCAAAGTCTCCAGAACCTCTCGTAGATGATCCTCATGCTGCTCGCTGGTCTTATAATAGACCAAGATATCATCAATAAATACAATGACAGACCGATCCAACATCGGTATACACATGTAGTTCATGAGATCCATGAACGTAGTTGGGGCATTGGTGGCAATGCAATCCCTGCTTAAGTGCCCTGTCTTGCCATACTTAAAACAACCTAAACTACCCACCCTGCAAACCTCATCATGCATCTTTCCGTACTTGCCACAGCATCCCCGACCCTACTGGCTTCCTCAATCTAGACTTAGAAACCTTGGGTTTCTTTGCACCTGCTCCGCCTTCCTCTTTTTGTTGTCCTCCAAATTAATTTCCAGCTCCCGGGCAAGCTAAAAGGCTAACAAACTCTCTGATATCTTATCACAGCATGTCATGGTACCGAGTCTTCCTCATCTCCTTGTTTGCAGCATACTGGGGTACCAATAAAGCTCTCTCTCAAAACCTGGCGGTGATCTCCGCCACGGTCTCAGTCGTCTGCCGCATGTCCAAGAACTCCCTCGCCATCTATTGTACCTCAATAGCCGGTGCAAACTCCACTCGGAATTGGTTCACAAAATCCAACCAGGTCATAGCCTCAATGACTGGAGCTCCCAGAGCATAAGCAACCTCCTCCCACCAATCTCGGGCTCGCTCTCTCATATAGCCTTCAACGAACCTCACCTTCGAACCCTCAGGGCAGAAGCTAGTCATCTAAGCACACTCCATATCTACTTTTCATCTTCTGGCAGCAATGGGGGGGGGGGGGGGTTTCTCCCCAAAGAACTCCGGTGCTGCACATCCCCTGAAATCCTTGAAGGAGAGTGTGCGAGCTCCGTACTGGCCGGTCGTCAGCTTGGCTTGAAAGGCTCAAAAATGCTCCGACATCAACTCAATGATACCCTCTTGATCGACCCGAACATTACCGGGGTCGCCTCAAGGATGCCTCTCATAATCTCAGACGCGATGAACTCGCATAGCCCCTCATCACTTGGTTCGGTTCCTGTGCCCGAACTTGATCTAGTTCTTGAACCTCCTGCTCCACCATGTGTCATCTCCATGCTGAAACACAATACATAAACAATCAGTACACTGACGAAGAGGTTCACACTCCTAAAGTTTCTTGAAATCATCAAGGCCTTCCTTATCTCGGGTATAGATCCCGTGCTTCCAGTAGTAAGGGTCCAATACTACCTTTCACACCTATCTATACCTTCCTCAAGGACTGTATCAAATCCTCCAAGTCACTTCCTTACTATCTATTACTTCAATCATACTATAGATCTCCCTACGCGCTAAGACATATCCTGGGCTTTCCTAGGATTCCCTGTTCCACTCACCCTCTGCCATCAACTGTAGAAGAGACTCCATTCAATAACTTCTAACTACCTCACGAATATAGTTACATGTTATCGACATCAAATAATTTTTGAATGCTAGATCCCACCCTATAATGGTTGGACTCAAACAAGAGTTGCGCAATATGGTTGAATCTAACCTTGAAAAATCATTTTATCCCAATAACATGTAATTTAACGCATTCGCTTAATAATTAGCTGACACCAATGGAGTCCCTAGGAGTACAAAGCAAGAAACATTCGAGTATTGGGTTCTAAACCAGTTCACTACCAATCATTCCATATTATCTATTCACCTGAATTCTATACTAGCATGTAGTTCTAAAGGCTCATACAGTTGACACGTAAGGCATCTCCCCTAGCATCCTATCATGCAATTACGAGCATATCATTAGCCCTATTTTAGCATGCTATACATATATACACATAATGGAACTATAAAAATGTATGAGTATTTTGGGGAAACTTACAAGAGCTCGACTGATTGCACGCATCGCACCCCAAATTTCTTTTAGAAAACCTTTTTAGAAAATCATTTTCTTATAAAAGATTTTTTTGAAATCCTTAGTTTGAGTTCAGATACACCTGAGAGTGTGCCCGAATCCCTCAAACCAAGGATTTGATACTAACTGGTAACGTCCTAAAAATTTCTAAGTAAAATTTTCATTTTTAAACTAATAGAAACATCAGTCATTCGTTCCAAAACTCGTCAAAACGTGATAATGTAAAAATAGTTATCAGAGTACAAATCAATTCATGAAATGCAGAATAACGGTGGATTTGGTGCGATTAAGTCGGACCCTTCCCTTTCAAACCGGAAGTACCTGAAACCATAAACATAAATTGTAAGCACAAAGCATAGTGAGTTCCCTCAAAATACTACATACCACATACATATAAACGGGCCCCGCCCAAACTATGTACGAGCCCTACCCATAGCATAACGGGCCCCACCCAAATTGCATACGGGCCCCGCCCTCAGCATAATGGGCCCTGCTCAAATCGCATACGGGCCCCGCCCATAATGATATATATAAAACATACACATGCAAGAGTCACAAAGACAACAAGCACATACATACATATCAACGAATGTCACAAAGACAATTATCGTCCTACAAACATAATCTAATGGGTCGGTCTTGGTGCCATCAACCCACGAGTATAATGAAGGGACTCACCTATCAAACAATGATCAACTGCAACTACTACTACTGTTGCTGCGGACACAGATGCTACCAACCACCAATACAGCCAGATAAAGTACACCCTTAGCTTTTATACTAAGACTAGGGGTTTGACCAAAAGTCAATGCAAGTCTAAGTCAATGGTAAAAGTTGACTCGCCACGTCGTGGTTATCCTTGGCTACGTGGGTCGCCCCTAAACAAAAAAACAGACATGCTTTTTTCTCAGTTTGCCACGCCATGGCAGCCTAGGCCACGCCGTGGGAACTGGATCCATAGTGACTTAATGAGTTAAGTAGAATCCTCCAATATCAAAGGTTCTAAAGTCAAGGTCTGATCATTTATAATGCCCAAATGGATAACTTTCCACCTTTATCCCTTGAGACCCACCAAAATGTCTAGATCTCAAGTCTTATATCCAAGAAGGCTAAAAAATGGCAATGACTTAATCAAGAAGCACTTAATCACTTAATTCTCAAGCCCATCTACTCCAGAAAATCTTATAACACTAAAACCATCCTAAAGTTTGATGCTTTTTAGACTTGCATGTCCAATGCAAGTCTTGGACTTAACTTAGGTAAAAAATGGGGTTTTATGACCAAGATCTTATGCATGGCTCAAAAAAACCACTAAAATTCAGATACAAACCATAAACTACTTCAAATGATCCATAGAATAATAAAGTTGCAACCTTTTTGAAGTCACATCATCCCATCCAACTAGATCAAGAAGAAAGTGGGACAAAATGCAAGATCTAGAACACTATAATCAAAAAGGTGGAACCTTGAACACTTACAAAGGTCCAGAACTGGGTTAGGAAGGAATATACGTGCTCTCTTAATGATCCTTGGCTTGCTCCTTCTTGCTTCTTCCTTCAAGGCCTCTCAAAAACACTCAAACAAGCTTCAACAATGGAGGAAAAGAATTAGGGTTTTCTTCTGCATAAAAGAGGGTTGTGGAGGCTGAGGGTGGGAAAATCTTAGTCTCCTTATTCCTTTAAATAGGGTGCAAACTCGGAAATTTAGGGTTTAAGACGTCAGTGGCCCCACGATGTGGCCTTATTTGCCACGTCGTGGTGAGTCAAAAGACTCGCGACTGGAAATTGCTTCGCCACGCCGTGGCCACTCACCATAAATTAAACTTTAAGTTAAAATAAGGCATACTGCAAAACCGGATGTTACAAGTCTCCCCCACTTGAATTAGACTTCGTCCTTACAGTATGTTGCTGCAAACAGGTCTGGAGAGTGCTCTCTTATTTCCTCCTCGGGCTCCAATGTCCACTTTAAGCCCTTCCAATGCTGCCATTTCACCTTCACTAGACTCACAACCTTGTTCTGCAAGGTCTTTGTCTTCTTGTCTAGAATCGCGATCGGTATCTCTTTGTAATGCAGGTGCTCATCCACCTGAATCTCCTCCAAAGGAACCACTGCAGAATCATCAACCACACACTTCCACAGTTTAGAGACATAAAAAGTGTTGTAGATCTGACTGAGCTCTTCGGGCAGCTCCAACCGGCATGCAACCGTACCCACCCGGGAAATAACCCTGAAAGGACCGATATATCTGGGATCCAACTTGCCCCTCTTCCTGAACCGGATGACACCTTTCCAAGGTGACAGCTTCAGAAGTACCATATCTCTGACCTGAAACTCCAAATCAGATTTGCACCTATCTGCATAGCTCTTCTGTCGGCTCTATACGTTCTGCAACCTCCCATGTACCTATTGGATTAACTCGGTAGTCCGGAGCACCACCTCCGTGCTACCCATGATTCGCTGACCGACATCACCCCAACTAATCAGGGTCCGAAACTTCCTCCCATAGAGCATATCAAAAGGAGGTCGATCAATACTAGAATGATAGATGTTGTTGTAAGAAAACTCATCCAATGGGGGATACACATCCCAACTACTGCCAAAGTCCATCACATAGGCCCGGAGCATATCCTCCAAAGTTTGGATAATCCGCTCACTCTGACCATCAGTTTGTGGATGAAAATCCATGCTGAAGTGCAGACGAGTACCCAAATCCTCATGAAATCTCTTCCAAAATCTGGAAGTGAAACGTACATCCCGATCCGAGACCACCGATACAGGCACCCTTATGGTGTGCCACAACCTTTCGGATATAAATGTCTGCTAACTACCCCGCAGAGATGCTCTACTGAATGGGAATAAAATGAACACTCTTGGTTAATCGATCCACGATGATCCGAATCAAATCCACTCCACGCACTATCTGTGGAAACTTCGTGATGAAGTCCATCGTTGTCTCTTCCTATTTCCAAACGGGTATAACCAATGGGTCCATTTTTCCGTGAGGCTGCTGATACTCAGCCTTGACCTTTCTGCAAGTCAAGCACCTCTCTACATACCATGCCACATCCCGCTTCATCCAGGGCCACCAATAATCGGGTCGGAGGTCTCGATACATTTTCGTCACACCCGGATGAATGGAAAATCTCGACTTGTGTGCCTCCTCCATCAACACCTAACATACACCACCCCAATACGAGACCCAAATCTTCCGATTCAAGGTCAATAGTCCACTACTATCGTAATCGAAAGACAACACATGCCCTATGATGTGCTCACTCTTGCGGTGCTCCTCTTTCATGGCCTCGACCTGAACCTTGCGAATCCGCTCCAATAATGGAGTAAGCACCATCATCCTCAAACATAGATCTCGAATGGGTGTGCTCGCCACCTTACGAATAAGCGCGTCGACTACCATGTTGGCCTTCCCGAGGTGATAGAGGATCTCACAATCATAATCATTCACCACATCTAACCACCTGCGCTGCCTCATATTCAGATTTGGCTGATCCATCAAGTACTTCAAGCTCTTGTGATGTGTGTAAATGGTACAACGGACCCCATAAAGTTAATGTCACCAAATCGTGAGGGAAAAAACCATCGTCGCCAACTCCAAATCATGAGTGGGATAGTTCGCCTCATGAGGCTTCAGCTGCCTCGAAGTGTAAGCAATAACCTGGCCCCTCTGCATTAGCACCACACCTAAAACTATGATCGACGCATCATAGTATACCACGAAATCATCCACACCCTCTGGAAGAGTCAAGACCAGAGCCTTGTACGACCTCTGTCTCAAAATCTCAAATGCCGCTTGATGCTCAGGCCCCCAACGGAAAGTAACTGCCTTCTTCGTCAACCTGGTCAATGGAACTGCGATCCTGGAGAAATTAACGATGAACATATGATAATACCTTGTTAAACCGAAGAAGCTCCAAATCTTAGATGAAGACTTCCGAACCTCCCACTGCATTACGACCTCAATCTTGGTCGGATCAACCAATACCTGCTTCTCATTAACAAGGTGCCCCACGATGCGCTCACTCTTGGGGTGCTCCTCTTTCAGTTGCTAGAATCGAAGCGTTGTCCGAGTTTCTAGTCATCACTTTAACAAGTGAGTGCGTAGTACTTTCAGCTTACACATAGATATTGTTAGGGCCATGATCCTCAACCATATTCAGGATCCCGGATCTTCAAGAACTTTTAGGATCCCAAACATATCTCAGGATCCTGACCATTATTGTTGTTATAATTTCCTAACATTTCTAAAAAATATATTTATAGTCATTTTCTCACATGTGTAGAAGTAGTCAACATAAGACTAATTCTTAGCAAAGAAAAGATTTTACCAGGCAGAAGACCCGGAAATACCAAGTCGAGCCAACATGTTCATTTTATTCAGGAGGATCCCGGAAATCTCAGACTTATTGTTACTTAGACTAGACTATAATTACACATGTAATTCACACATGACACATACGATCAGCTCCTCTACGACATTTGTACTTGCATTCATACTATTCCTCTGTACTCAACAGTTTATTTCGAATAAAAATAACAAGGCAGGTGATTATTATCACGTCCCAAGGTTTTGTGTCGAAGATCCTATTAAGGATCAATGACTCTCCTTGTAAACCACTTGTGTCACTTACTCTTGATTTGTTCACTTGTTTCGATTACAACATCACAACCTCTCATATAGGTTGGTTAATTTACACTCGATTAATTTTTGACCAAAACGGATATAAAGTATCTAGATGATTAATATGTGTACCCATTATCTGAATTACTTGGTATCTATGTTAGATAAATTATAAGATTTTATTTGATTTAAAAGTATATGTATTTTCATAAAAATATATTAGGCAGTGATGGATGATGAAAACTATGAGAGGACTTGATGAATTGCTGATCTAGTCGTCTAGAGGAGTATAGATAACAACCACATACTATTCTAGATAGTCCAGTCGAACGCTAGCAGACTTGCAACTTGTAGATGTTTTTGAACTATGTGTTCACCATATGTACTCCACCCCCACCCCCTCATGGTTGCCTTATTGACATATCGTTAAGGAATCCCCAAAGCGGTATTGTCTACCCTGATGCTTACATTGATCCTTAGGATAGGTCCCTTGAGACTAGTATTTAGGGTCATAATCTGTGGATAACGGGAATGGGTAATCGGGTTGCATTCTTTGATGAAAATAATATAATTAAAGAATTTAATTATTGTGGGTTGAAACCCTATGTGCTCACCAGACTTTCCCTAGTCTGACCCACTCAATTTCTTGTATTACAGATAATGGTACGAGAGCACAAATGTGATGATCATATGAGAGATTTATGGATTATAGGCCAGTAAAATAATAGATGTTTCTAAGGCCTATATTATTTCCGTTTATTCTTATGTACTATATTGACGATAACATCCCAGGTTTTTAAATATAAATAAAATACATTTCTTTAGAAATGCTTTGATAATATTATCATCATGTTTCTAGAACAAATTCCGCAATATTATTCTTTAAAAAGGGATACTCTGATATTTAATAAACATAAATAAATCGGTTTTGTAACATTCGTGACTTGAGGTAATAATAATTATTTAATATCCTTTAATTAATTAATATCTTTGTAATTAATTATTGGGCTATGGGATAAGTAGTGGATTATTGAGTTGGGCCTTAGCGAGTGGGTCGTTATGATTGGGCTGCCCGAAGACGTACGTTGGGCATAAGCTTGGTGTACGCGGGGCGTAGTGCAACATTGGATGCGGGGGGCGGAGGTGCATACGCGCAGCAAACCAAGGTGTACGCGCAACGTACACAAGTAGACTCAAAACCTTTATTTTTAGGGTTTAAGCCGTATAAATACAACATTATATCCCAAACCCTAGCCTCCTTACTAGCCACCTCGACTCAAAAACCCTAGAAACCTTTCATCCTTCATCTTTATGTGTATTTGGCCTTGTGAAGCTTATTTTGGTGATTTGAAGCTTGGAAGGAGAAGGGAGAAGTTGAAGAAGAAGAACTTGAGTAGCTTGAGCTCAAGGATCTAAGATAACATCACCATTTGGCATTCATTTGAGGTAAAAAGCTCTCAACTTGCCTCATGAATGCTTAGATCTACGTTAATGGTGTTTTGGACCTTTCTAGGTCCCAAGAACGGATTTTTATGGTTCCAATCCGTTCTAGGCTTAGGGTTGCCACCCTTAGTGCTATATGAGTCCCAAGAGCAGAAAAGTTTAAATCTTGAAGGTCCTTTTGTGACCATGCATGAGTTCTAGTTATTTACATGGAAAATAGTTGTCATATTTCAAGTTTGGGTCCATTTGGTGGGTTGCAATCCACCGAGTAATCGACTTTATGAGTTAAGACATGTTAATGGACTCAAATCTGTGTTTTAACCTTAAGGTCTTAAGGGATTAAGCATTTTTGAAGAATATGGCTTAACAGGGTAGTACGTTAGGCGTACAAGCCAGTACGCGCAACGTACAAGCCATGCAGCCTGTACGCTCAGCGTACAGAGGAGTACACCCCACATACTCGCTGACTTTAGGCTTCACGTCTTTTGGGCCTTAGTTTGGGTTACTCTTTAGACTTATCGGCTATTGGGCCTTAGTGGGCCATCAGAAGTCAGTTATTGGGCTAAGGACATGTTTGGGCTTAAGGGAATGCCCATTTAGGGAGTTGGGCCCAATTTAGAAAATTGGGCCATAAGTGGGCCATTAGTGGGCTTGGAAAGGTTTTATAAAATTGGACCATTGATGTTATGGATTTAGGCCTAGGTTATGGTCCGAATTAGATCAGGGGTAAAATGGTCATTTTACCCTAAGAAGGATTATTGGATTTTGACTAAGTGTTATTTTACACTGATAGCTCGGGGAGTCGTCAGAGCAGCCGATAGAGATTTTGTAGCGAGAGATTCTGCATTCAGCTTTGAGAGGTGAGTTTCCTCTTGTATGAACGGGTCGAAGGCACCAATGCTGACCCGTATATGTATGCTAGTATGTTCCGGACCAAGGTCCGATGCCGGGCAGTGCCTGATGTAGGTTTATATGTTTCCAGATTCCGATCTGATGCCGGGTAGTGCCCGATGAATGTTTGTATGCTTGATGTCTTCGTGATTCTTGCATGTGTCTGTTTTGTATGTTCCAGACTTCGGTCCGATGTCGGGCAAGCCCGATGAATGTTTATATGCTTCCGGATTTCGATCCGATGCTGGGCGAGGCCCGAGGAATGTTTATATGTTTATGTTATGTGATTATATATGTGTATTTGTTGATATGTTTATATGTATACCGAGCTTTGCTTGATGCCGGGCGGGAACCGATGCCGGATTTCGGTTTGATGCCGGGCGGGGTCCGATGCCGGGCGGGGCCCATGATATGTTATTATGTGATTATGTGTATATGATGTGGTAGTTTGGGGAGACTCACTAAGCTTCATGCTTACAGTTTTCAGTTTTGGTTTCAGGTACTTCCGGTAGCAAGGGGAAGAGCTCGGGATGACTGCATTGCACACACCACGATGTTTTAGCCTGGGATGTTACTCTAATATATATTGACATGTGTTTTTGACATGATGTTTGAGATACTATGATTTACCTTTTGATGAGAAGATTTTGATAACTATGATTTTATTAATAATTTAAAACGAAATTTTTGGTCATAAAGTTTGGGATGTTACAAGTTTTTTATGGCGGTGAAATTGAAGATGTCACATTAAACTCCTTTCAATGAATTAAAACATAATCAATCTTGGATCATCTACATATAAACGAAAGTATATGAACTTACCCTATAATCTAAACTAGATAACTGAATAATATGAAAAATTAAACATATTACAAACCAAATTAATTCGAAATGTGTAATGAAAAGACTTTTCTTATAGCTTTAGGACTTCAACTGCTACAATTATAGAAGATTTAATTTACTAAATCTTCAGAAATCTTCGAAATCTTCTGCAATTTTGGAGATATCTTTAATTTGAATCTTGCTTAATTTTCAAGCTACGAATTTCTTCCAGAATATGCTCTAAATATCTTATATTTTATCTTTTAGTCATTATAATATGCAAAATAAAAATTTATATCTTTTAAGTATCAAATATCTATAATAATATAAAAAAAATATTAAATATGCATCTTAAAATATATATAATTCCATCACATATCACCTAACATGTGTGCATGCATATAAGAACACCATATGCTCACTTTCTTTAACTTAGACAAGCTTTTGTATAACAAACTTGACAAATTTGGATACCTCATTATCTAATTTTGCTTCAATAAGATAAATGATTATGCCCTTTTACTAGATAAGGTCTTTCCATCATTTCCATCATGGTTGCAAGAAATCTAATTATAGAATGGAAAGAGACATTGAAGTTTCAAGTCACTAGAATGAACAATTCACACGCCAAAGACGTGTATGCGTAAAAATGACATTTACCTTTTGACATTGGAGTCTTGGAGGGATATGATTTATGGAAACCCTTTGTTTTCTTACGAACTCTTATCTTTGTAGACATGAATTAGATTCTTAAAATTACTTACTTTGAAGTGTTTTCCAATAAATTCATGCTTGGTAAATTGGTAATATTGTCATAACTGAAAAATAAGAGAAGATGTAATGTATATAGTATATGTTTGATATAAATTGATTGTTACTACTTTTGTTTTTTGTACATTGGGATATATACACTAAAGTCCTAATATTTTCATCGATTTGACAAGAAAGTCCTAAACTTTATTTTTTTTGACAGTAAAGTCTAAATTACTGGCAATTTTTGACACTTTTACCCTTTTTTCCCGGTTAGCCGGTTATTAGGACTTTTTTGTCAAAAAAATAAAGTTTAGGACATTCTTGTCAAATCGTCAATTAAGACTTTACTGCCAAAAAAATAAACTTTAGGTTTTTCTTGTCAAATCGTTGAAAATATTAGGACTTTAGTGTATATATCACCATTGTAAAAGTTTCTTCTTGCTTCGCCGCCAAATCTTGAACTAAAAAGTGGGAACAAATTATACAAACACAAACAATACATGTCTAGTCAAAAGGGTGTAAATGTTGAGAAGGGAAAGAAGGGCAATTTCGTTTTTTTTCGGTTTCTTATTTCTCCATTTTTGGGACTACAAAAAGCTAACACAACCCTGATTCTTTCTTTCTTTCTTGATTATCTCCATTTTTTTCAATGTCGGTTTGTTGAGAATAAAAAAACTATTTAATAAGAAGCAAACGTTAAAGATTTCAATAGGATCTAGCTAACTAGAAAATGTTTCAATAACTCTTACGCTTAAAGAGTATCATACCATTAAATTTCTAACAAAAAAAAAATGATATATACACTAAAGTCCAAATATTTTCAACGATTTGACAAGAAAGTCTTAAACTTTATTTTTTTGACAGTAAAGTCCTAATTGACGATTTAACAAGAAAGTCCTAAACTTTATTTTTTTGACAAAAAACTCCT
This sequence comes from Lactuca virosa, assembly GCF_052849685.1. NCBI lineage: Eukaryota > Viridiplantae > Streptophyta > Magnoliopsida > Asterales > Asteraceae > Lactuca > Lactuca virosa. Next base: position 182,013,232 of record NC_136429.1, on the reverse strand, counting down.
AATTACCGGCTAACCGGGAAAAAAAGGTAAAAGTGTCAAAAATTACCGGTAATTTGGACTTTACTGTCAAAAATATAAAATTTAGGACTTTTTTGTCAAATCGATGAAAATATTAAAACTTTAATGTATATATTCCTTTTACGTTTGTGAGGAAGCGGGTGACAATGGGTATAAAAGGAGACAAAATGATATTTTGTAATGATTGATCTTTTACACGAGTGCCTTAAGCTAATCACAATAAAAAAAAATCAATTTTTTTAGAAGATATTTTTAGTTATGTGTTGCCAAATTAAAATAAACTCATTAATGATGTTTCTAGACATTCTAAATCTTTCTATTCAGAAAATTAAAATACTGTTATTAATTATATAACTTTTATAAAAATAATTAAAATAATATTTTTTGTAAAAATAAAGTTTGGAGAAAACTTTTTTACCCATCACAATAATCTAATTTCAATTATAAATAATTAAAACTTATAATAAATATTATTTTTTTGTCACACTCAAACCTAATTAATACAATTTCAGACACAAATCCAACATCATCTGAGTACATAAATATGGTAAAAAAGTTCAGGGTAAAATATGTAACCCTGCTTTTACTATTTTAGGTAGACACGATTTAATTCGATGAGTCAGCATATGTGATGCATTCTGATTGGTTGAAAGATCCGACGTGGAAGTAAAATGTCGTCATAGATAGTAGATGCATATCTGGTAGTCCAACACCAAGGGTAGTCAAAGCTGTTAGCGGAAACCTTATGGCATTTTTAGTAATTTACTTCAAAATGGAGGGGTACATTTAATTGCTTCTGATATCGATTTTCGACCCCTGCTATATAAATACAGCCTCTTTGTATAGTGTCACAAATTTTCCTCCGCCGGCCGAACTACTTCCTTCTGGTCTCAATTTTGAATCACCGTTGTTTTCGTTCGAATTCGGGTTTAATTATGTGTGGATTTTGATAATTCTACACTCGAAGTTTCATTTCAGATTGGTTGATTTTGAGTTTGTTCGATTTCTGTGTGTGTTTTCCTTGATCGATCCAGAACAGTTAGACTTCAGGTATTGTAGTCTACCGATCTAATAAGTAACGCTGTTTCTACGAATCTGCGCGTTTACATGCAGGATGTTACGTTAATACTGTAAATTTTAGTTCTTTTATTTGACAGATCGGAGTCGTTGGATTGATTTTTGTTTGATGAATTGTCGATCTTGGATAATGATTTGAGTTATATGATGTGTTTGGAGTGTCCATGTGTGTATCCGTGATTGTTATGTGGTTTTACTTGGATTTGTTTTGAAAATGTTGATTTTTATTATATTATTGCATATGGATCTGAAGATTGGAATCTAAATTGATGTAATTTAATGAGCGTATCATCTATTCACGATTACTTAATTAGGTTTCGATTAGTTCTTTTGAATGATGGATTGGATATTAGTGGGTTTATGTTGATCCTGTGTTTTCTTGTGAAGTTATGAACAATAAGGAAATGTTGGTTTTTTCTACGTGACTACATGTAGACATTGCTATATGTAATGTAACACTGAGCAAATTATGTGCCATGTGTTCTGAGATGTTAGGGTTTATTAACCTGCATTCAATGTGAATGATTGATGTGTTTTATTTTTTCAGATCTTAAGGGATGGCGCAACCAGCTGGAAATTCAGGATGGCTGAGAGGAAAAGTCAAAGCTGTTATGTCTGGCGACACCTTGGTGATTATGGGATTCACCAAAGCTGAAATCCCCCCTGAGAAGACTATCGTTTTAGCTCATCTATCGGCTCCAAGATTAGTATGTTTACCTAATTGTGTTTATTCCTACATTATGTCCTTTTTGAATGGTGACAGAATTTGTTTTTAGAGGCGTTGTTCAGCTTTTTTGTGAAATTGTTCTGAAAAGCAAGCATTGAGTATTTATTTAGTAGGTTTGATTTGATCATAAAATTTGGTTTTAAACACTTTTTTGGAATGTAGCCAGTCTCCATTTCATTTTCTTGCTGGCTCCCAAAACTGCAAATTTTATCAAGATTCCTACTTTTTGCTATAAGCCAGTTATCTTCTACTACTACAAATAGTACTATTTCTTCACCACTCACCACTTACCACCCACTTATTTAAAGCCATAACGAAGTGACTTATTAACCTAGTGGATAAATTGGTTTGTTTTCTAAATTAAGTGAATACTTTTTTATTATACCATATTCTGCAGTTTCTTTTCTATTTCTATCTGACCTATATGAACCTGTACTAGGAATTATACTTGTAATAATTCTAATTCTGTTGATAAGTGATGGGGAAGAATTTTCTTGTTTTATATTTAGGCACGTAGAGGTGGCCAGGATGACCCGTTTGCATGGGAAAGCAGAGAATTTCTACGGAAGTTGTGCATAGGAAAGGTTCTGATTCATAAAACCCTCTGAGTTTCCATTATTCATATTTCATTTTAATTTAAAAATCTCATGACAATGTTTATATAATATATATCTATTTGTTTACCAGGATGTTGTCTTTAGAACCGAATACACCATCCCAAATTTCTCCCGAGAATTCTGCAGTGTTTTCATCGGTACTTCAAATGTTGGAAATGAAGTTGTCACTCATGGCTGGGCAAAGGTAATTCCAATTCCAATTCATTTATAAGAATTTTCACCTTCACATTCAACATAGCTTCACTTACTAAATATTAATTCCAGGTTAAAGAGGGAAAAGGAGAGGTTACTCCTGAGCATACAGAACTCCTACGCCTTGAAGAACAAGCCAGACAACAAGGAGTTGGTTTATGGGATAGGGTTAGTTAGTAATTACTGTTGCCTTATGCATGGTGTTTATAAGTTGCATTGTTACATGTTGATGACGTGTCATTTTCTTGATGGGTTTTAGTCTCCGGGTGCTGTGGAGGCAGCTATCAGGAACCTTCCTCCATCTGCTGTTGGTGATCCCAGCAATCTTGATGCCATGGGCCTCTTAGCTTCACACAAAGGCAAACCCATGGAAGCCATTGTAGAGCAAGTTCGTGATGGAAGTTCACTTCGTGTTTATCTGCTTCCAGAGTTTCAGTTTGTCCAAGTATTTGTTGCTGGAATCCAGGTACCACATGCATCCATTTGAATACCACAAAGGATTGGAATGGTGCATTCCTCACAGAATGTGGTTCCTTCTCACAGTATCTGTGTGTGTTATCCCATTCCTTCAAGGAATGGAATGATATATTTAATTCTAATTTATCTAATTGTTTACTAGGCACCATCAATGGGAAGAAGGACAACACAAGAACCTACAATACCAATTGAGGTCCCATCCGAAGAGACAAATGGAGAAAATAATAATTCAGAGTCACGTGGGCCCTTAACATCAGCCCAAAGAATCTCAGCCTCATCAGGCTTCAATGAAGTTTCCCCTGATCCTTATGGGAGGGAAGCTAAACATTTTACTGAGATCCGTGTTCTAAACAGAGATGTGAGTAATATCTTGCAATTTCCCCTTATTAAGTTGACATAAAAGACATTGGGTTTGATTATTTCTATGTTTATTATTGAACAGGTCCGGATTGTTCTTGAGGGTGTTGACAAGTTTAGCAATCTGATTGGTTCTGTATATTACTCTGATGGAGAATCAGCAAAGGATCTGGCAATGGAGCTTATTGAAAACGTATGTTATGTTTTAAAATGACAACCTACTTTCTTACAACTTTCTTTATAACATATCTTTTTTTTTTTTTTTCAATTAGGGATATGCAAAATATGTTGAGTGGAGTGCGAGTATGATGGAAGATGAAGCCAGGAGGAAGTTAAAAGCTGCAGAACTTCTAGCAAAGAAGACTAAGTTGAGGCTTTGGACAAACTATGTTCCCCCAGCTACCAATTCAAAGGCTATATCGGATAACTTCACTGGAAAGGTTTGTCTTTAAACTAATCTCATTTCTTCCATTTTTTAATAAAGTTTACTAAATTAAAACTTTTTACAGGTAGTTGAAGTTGTCAGTGGGGACTGCATTGTTGTTGCTGATGATTCACTACCATTCGGTAGTCCAGCTGCTGAAAGAAGAGTGAATCTGTCAAGTATCAGATGTCCCAAATTGGGAAACCCAAGAAGAGAGGAGAAACCTGCTCCTTATGCCCGTGAAGCAAGGGAGTTTCTCAGAACAAGATTAATGGGTCGTCAGGTAACATTATTAGATTTTAACCTTTTTTAAACAATTTCAAATTAGGGTTAACAATTCTTGACATTAACCCTAATTTGAAATAGAAAAGTTGAAGGTTCATTTTGATGATTACTTCAAACTTTTTTAGGTTCAAGTTTCAATGGAATATTCGCGGAAGGTCCCAGTTGCTGATGGATCTGCTGCCCCAGCTGGGCCCGCAGATTCAAGGGTAATGGGATTTGGGTCAGTGTTTCTGTTGACTCCAGGGAAAGAAACTGAAGATGTCTCCTCTGCTACTCCTACTCCTGCTACTACTACTCCAGCAGCAACCCAGCAACCGGGTGTTAACGTTGCTGAGCTGATTATTGCACGTGGATTTGGCACTGTGATTAGACATAGAGACTTTGAGGAAAGATCAAATTACTATGAGAATCTTTTAGCAGCTGAAACCCGTGCTACATCCGGAAAGAAAGGAATTCATTCCGCTAAAGATCCTCCAGTCATGCATGTCACAGATCTCTTAACGGTTAGTAAATAAAATCAAAATCTTGACTCTACTTATTCATGTTTGACTTTTATGCAATGTTTTGACTTTTATTGTAATCTTTTTTTTTTCAGGCATCTGCCAAGAAAGCCAAAGATTTCCTCCCGTTTTTGCAACGTAACAGGAGAATGACAGCTGTCGTTGAATATGTACTCAGTGGACACAGATTCAAACTGTTTGTCCCCAAAGAAACATGCAGCATCGCTTTCTCCCTTTCCGGTGTCCGATGTCCCGGGCGTGACGAGCCTTATTCTAACGAAGCTATTGCACTCATGAGACGCAAGATCATGCAGAGGGACGTTGAGGTAATTTCACTCACCCATATCTGTTGCTCATCCATTATTAATAATTGTTACCATCACTTCATTTGTTAATACTATTTTTATTATTATTTCAGATTGAAGTGGAAACAGTTGATAGGACCGGAACCTTCTTGGGGTCATTATGGGAATCAAAAACGAATGTCGCCATTCATCTTCTAGAAGCCGGACTCGCAAGACTTCAGACATTCGGTGCTGATAGGATTCCAGATGCTCATCTTCTTGCTCAAGCCGAACAGTCTGCCAAGAATAAGAAACTAAAGGTTAATAATATATCAAATTTTCGCTTAATACAATAAAATCAAAAATTTAAAAACTCTGATTTTATAATTTTGTTTCAGATATGGGAAAACTACGTGGAAGGTGAAGAAGTCACCAATGGTGCAACTCAAGACAAAAAACAAAAAGAAGAGATTAAGGTTGTTGTGACCGAAGTCCTTAGTGGAGGCCAATTCTATGTCCAAGCTGTTTCAGATTCAAAAGTCGCCTCTATCCAACAACAACTCGCTTCCTTAAACCTCAAAGAAGCCCCTGTACTTGGCGCATTCAATCCCAAAAAGGGCGATATCGTCCTTGCACAGTTCAGTGCAGATAACTCATGGAATCGCGCCATGGTAAGAATCGTGTTTTATACTTCTATATCCTTGTTTTTTTTCTTCCAATAGTTAATTCAGTGAATAGTAAATTGTGTTTTTGGTGATGACGTGTCAGGTTGTGAGTGGTCCACGTGGCGTGGTGCAATCGACAAAAGACAAATTTGAAGTGTTTTACATCGACTACGGGAACCAAGAAGTTGTTACTTACAATCAGTTACGTCCACTTGATGCATCGGTTTCGTCTGCACCTGGGGTGGCCCAGCTTTGCCAGCTGGCGTACTTAAAGGTGCCGACTTTGGAAGACGATTATGGTCAGGAAGCAGCGATGCATTTAAGTGAAAGCACACTTAGTGGGCCCAAGGAGTTCAGGGCGATTATTGAAGAACGAGATACTTCTGGTGGAAAAGTCAAAGGTCAAGGAACTGGAAGTGTGCTGTTGGTGACTTTGATCGATTCGGAATCTGACATCAGTATCAATGCCTCGATGCTCAATGTTCGTATTTTTCGTTTATAAGATATTAAAACCGTATTTTTTTTTTTTTTTTTTTTTTGTTTTGGATTAATTTTGGAAGCATTTTTTTAGGGAGGACTTGCGAGGTTGGAGAAAAGGAGGAGGTGGGAGCCGAAAGAGCGCCAGGTGGCGCTTGATGAGCTGGAAAAGTATCAGACTGAAGCGCGTACAAAGAGGTTGGGGATGTGGGAGTATGGTGATATTGAGTCTGATGATGATGAGAATCCTCTGCCTGGTGCTAAGAAAGCTGCTGCTGGGAAACGTTGAAAACCAACAGAAAAAAAAAGGTACTGAAAATGTTTGAATATGGAGAGACGATTGCTGCCAAGAGATAGAAAGTTTATGTTTTTTTTTTCTTCTTCAGAGAGATTTGGTTCGTTTTTTTTTTTTTAATTTAATTATGGTAGAGGACAATTTTGTTTTGCATTGTTTTTTTTTTGTTTTTTGTTTAATTTATACGACTCTTAATAAGGTGAGCAGCAATGGTTAGGATCGGATGTTTGTTTGTTTGTTTGTGATATAAGTTCACTTTATGTGTTACTTTTTTTTTGTACGAGTTTACTTAACTTTCGTTCTTCCTAGTAGGTGATCCTCTTGGAATTGAGATAAGTGTCAATAAGATAAAAATTACTGTATAGTTTTTTTTTCATCTTAAAAGATGGAAGGAAGAAGTGGGATAATGACTCGTTTAGTTTCTTGTCTGTCGAGGTTAATGACGTTAATGAGCTCATCCTCAAAAATCAAAATATCCCAACTTTTCACACCCATTAGCAAACTAACTCAAACCAAACTATTATATTAGTTATAATTAATTTTTATTATATTATACAAGCTACATGTTTTATTCAATTTATAACCTAATTTTTTTTTATTTTTAAGATTATACAGACAATATAAAAAAATTATTAAAAAAAACTTCTTAAAATATATCAATATTGGTACGTTGCAAAAAAATTAAAATGGCGACTCATGGTTGGTGAGTTTTAAGCTTTTTCTTTTTCTTTGTCATTTTAATTTTCAGCCCAACCAACTAAAACAATTGGTCATCAATAGGAGTAGCCTTAGACTATTAAAGTGGGCCACCGCCCTCCATCTAGAACGACATTCTCTAATAGTCATCGAAGGTGTCTTTATTATGCTCGATATTTTTCCTTTCTTTAATACAACTGTCGACACTAAACCAGAGCTCCTTAGTCGACCTTTTCTACTGCCTCGTGTAACGCCTGATTCCTGGTGTGCATTTAAGTTATAATTTATTCATGTTTACAAAGCAACTCGACGAGTTGGAAGCCCCAAACTCGTCGAGTAGGGATGATCAGGACCGCGTGATTTAAGTAACCTACTCGACGAGTTGAGAGACCTCAACTCGACGAGTAGACCGACTGGGATGAAACCCTAATTTCCAGGGTTTTGCACCCTATTTAAAGGACTTAATCTTTCCCCACCAGCCCTCATCAGCCTCCCTGAAACCCTAAATCGTATTTTGATCTCCTTGGTGAGAAACTTTAGGTGTTGAGTGGATTTTTGTGTGATTTTGTGCTTGGTGAAGGACTTGGAAGAACTAGAAGGTCATTGAGCTTGAAGGGAAGCACTAGATCTGGGATCTCGTTCATCTTTGGCAACTTTCTGAGGTAAAAAGTCCCTAACTTGATGATTCATAGCTTAGATCTCTCTTAGTCTTGTTTATTGGGTCTTTTGACCCCATGGTTGGAAACATGATAACCCTCTTAGTCCTGATGATAAGAACTTCCATTCCCAGTGCTATTTGGTCCTTAGATTCATAAAAAAGGGTCTTAAACTCGTTCTTGTCCAAGAAAAGACCATGTCCATAGAAGTAGATTGCTATATCTCGAGATTGGGTTCATTTGAGGCATGCAAAGCCATCAAGTTGTCAACTTTACATAAATATGCCATGGAAATAATGCAGATCTATATTCTGGAACCTTAGATCTGAGTAAAGGGCTGAATAGACTAGAAATGCGAGGAACTCGACGAGTTGGGTCGAGTATTCCCGATTCTGTTAATGGAACTCGGCGAGTCCACAAGGGAACTCGACGAGTTGAACTAGGAAAGTTCCGTTCTGTTGAGAAGGAGGAACTCGGCGAGTTGGAGGAAAACTCGACGAGTTAGATCACAATTTCACGATTCTGTGATTCATGAGAACTCGACGAGTTGAAGGGTAAACTCGACGAGTTGAGTCAACTCGGAGCGTTGACTTTGACTTTGACTTGACCAAAGTTGACCCTTAAGGGTTATGAGTATGGAATGGTATCTAAGGAGTTGTTTTGGTTCAGGGAGTGAGTAGAGCTGATTCCAAGCAGAGACGTTTCAGCTATCATCCGACAGCGAGGTGAGTTTCCTCCTGGTTTGAATGGGTCGAAGGCACCAAGGCAGGCCCGTATATGTTATTTGTATTGATTAGTAGTTGAGTGTGGGCGAGACCTGTATCTCATAGATAGCTGAGCGTGGGCGAGGCCCGTACCTCATAGCATTATTTGAGTATGTATATAGGACTGATTGATAGATTTGGCTATACTTGTTGTCTGTGTGATACTTGTATGTATGTTTAGTAGCTGAGTGTGGGCGGGGCCCGTAATAGTTAGCCGAGTGTGGGTGAGGCCCGTATCTCGTAGTTAGCCGAGTGTCGGCGGGGCCAGTATCTCATAGTTAGCTGAGTGTGGGCGGGGCCCGTATCTCATAGTCAGCAGAGTGTGGGCGGGGCCCGTATCTCCTAGTTAGTCGAGTGTGGGCGGGGCCCGTATCTCTTAGTAGCATGATTATGTGTATGGTATGTGGTAGTTTGGGGAGACTCACTAAGCTTCGTGATTATAGTTTTCAGTTTTGGTTTCAGGTACTTCCGGTAGCAAAGGGAAGAGCTCGGGATGACTGTAGTGCACACACCATTTGTTTAGCCTGGGATGTTTTTACTCTGATATTTGGATATGAGTTTTGATATGATACTTTGATTTGGTACTACGACTTATGTTTTTGGATGCAATGATTTTGATAATTATGGTTCTTTAATAAATAAAAATGAAATTTTTGGTCATGATTTTTGGGATGTTACAAGTTGGTATCAAAGCCTTGGTTTGAGGGATTCGGACATACTTTCAGGTGTGTCTGGACTCAAACTGAGGACTTGGTATGAAAATTTTCAAAAGAAAAGAAAAATCATTTTTATAAAAGGATTTTGAAAAGAGAAAAAGGGTGTGGTGAATTCATCATCCGAGCTCAAGTAAGTTCTCCCAAATTACCCATACATGTTTGTTATGCTATGATATGATTATGAGAACTGCATGCTAGATTAGGGCTAATGATCTAGGAAGGATGCCTAGTATGTATGTTATATGTGTATGAGAACTGCATGCTAGATTAGGGCTAAGGATCTAGGAATGATGCCTTGTATGCCTGATGTATGAGCTTATTGAACTGTACCATTGTAGGGTAGGACCTCTCATTCGAAGAATTATCTAGTCTTAGTGATATGTAATGGTATTCGCGAGCTAGTTAGGGAGAGATAGCAGGGACTTCTTATGCAGCTGATGGCGGAGAGTGGGTTGGAGATTACTCTAGTGCAAGCCTAGGATGAGATTATCATGAAGAGCAGTAGTATAAGGGACTTGGTGGAGTCAAAGAGATTCTTGAGGAAAGTACGGATAGATGTGGAAGGTAGTATGGGCCTGTACTACTGAAAGCATAGGATCCGTACTCGAATCAAGGAGGGCTGAGATGAACCCAGGGAACTTGTAGTGTGTGTGATCCCTCGAGTTATGATGAGTATTCTGACGTTTATTATGGTGTATTTTCAGTATGGTGACGCTACACACTAGACCAGTTGGCAGTTCAGGTGCTAGTGAGGGATCAGGCTCGGGCTCAGGAGCCGGGCAGCTCGATGAGCAGATGAGAGAGTTCATCTTATCTGAGGTCACGCACAATATTTTGGACCAGACTCCTGTGATCTTCGGTACGATCAATGTAAAATACATGTTTTGAAATCGTGTTTTAAGTAAATAATATTATGAAATATTATGTGATATTGAGTATTGAGTTCTAACAGATAGTTTTTACTAGAAATGAAGTAAAACTATGTTTAGAATCACTTGGAAAATATTGGAAGTCTTATGAGATTCCAATTAAAAGTTAAAATATCAAAATTTAATGAAAATATAAAATTTGAAATAAGTAAAATTTTATTATTCAAAGTTGTAGATAATTTCATTAGTAGCATTTAGGCGAAAACCTCATCAAAATCCGAGTTATAACGAAGAAGTTATGACCAATCGAAGATCTGCGACAAAACCGGCACGACACCGAATGACGTAAAAAGTGAGTTTTTGATAAACTACTTTTTAGCCTTGGTGATCTAATTGAAAGTCGTAGTATTTGTTAAACCGAGAATTTTCATAAAATGAACGTCCAAATCTGACTTCGTATGAGGAAGTTATGATTTTTCTAAGTTTCAGAATAGTAGTCGACAGCTAAAAACTCGAAATAAAGATCGAGCGATATTTAGCCGACACAACCTAAACGATAATCGAAGGTCTCGTCAATAGTAGTACAACGGTAAAAAGACAGACGAAAACGGACGTCGGATGAAGAAGTTATGAATTTTTAACGGATTTTCCTGTCCAGGTCTGTTAAAAATAAAGTCAAAATTAGCCGACGGAGTCTAAACGAAAGTTGTAGAGCATAATTTACCTACGCGTGCATATAAAGAACGTCAAAAACGAAACTTGTATGCGAAAGTTATGGATTTTAGAAGATTTTGGAACAAATTCCGAGAATTTTCGCATGGATAAGATCGACCACATCACCTCGCTCCGAGCATGCCGCGTGTACGACGTCGATGAGCTGTGCAGCCGAGAATCTGACACGCGTCGCTATCCGATTCGACCGAAGCCGCGGCCCTCTCCCCTTCCGATGTGTGGCGTCGCGTTGTAGCCTCTGAACTCGGACGCGTGCCTCCGTCCGAACCGAGCCACCTGTCGTCCGAACCTCGCCCCTTCTGCCGCGTGTACCGAGCCTCGCAGCCTCGCGCCACCTGCCCTCCTTTCCTCTTGCTTTGGATCCGAGGCTCGCACCTATATAAGGGTGCGAGACCTCCCGGGTAAATGTTGGAAAATTGTCAGTTTTCACCCTTAAACTCATATTTTAACTACTTTCACTTCCCCCGAAGCCCCAGTATTATTTTTAACACCCGAAACACGCCCCGAAGTGCCCGAAGACCCCGAGAAATTTATCTTTTCGGTTTGAAGCTCAACCTTCGCAGAGCCCGGTTTTCAATAAATCTCCTGATTTTTATAGAAGAAAGCTATTTATAGGAACGAAGTGCTGCACAAATTACTATTTTAACCCCCGATTATTTCAAGGTGAGTTCAATATATAGGAACAATTGTATGTTATGTGTTATATGTGCTCTGTGCTTTTCAGTGTTATTATTTCGGGTTATTTTCCCGTGTTATTTTTATTTCCGCTATTTATGATAGCAAAGCTATACCTTTGACCATGTGATCAGTGAAAGGACTTAGATTCATGGTGGTAATGGTACGTAGCCTCTGGCCATGTAGAGCATGTCTCCGTAAGAGAATGACTTCTATTCTATGGCATTGGCAGATGGTTAGACAGGGCTATAAGCCTGAAATCTACCGAAATGTTTAAATCAGAAAGTGTATGTCTTCTGTGCCATTTGGGCTGAAGCTTTATTGATGTATATCAAGTATAGAAATTGTCATGTCTCATTGATCGTATATCTTTGAATCAAATCATTGATTGATATGGAAAGTTTGTCACATGATTCACATATGCCTTTTTTGTTCCTTGTTTCTCTTTGCTTCTGCCATATTGAAGTATATATATGACATAATGTTATATTGTATCTATTATTGAAATCACTAAGCGTCACCGCTTACCCCTCTCAGTGTTTAACAATTGCAGGTAATAAGAATCCAGTATAGTCATATACTGTTGGAAGATTTAGAATAGTTTATACTATTACTTTTGTACTTGAGTTTACGTATGTATAAACGCTTAAATATCCTGAGTAATTTTGTAACATATAAAAATTTGTAATAGTCGGTTTGTATCCAGTCTTATGTAAACAAGTTATCAATGTAAAATATTGTTTTTATGAATATGCAAGTAGCATGTTTTGGAGTAACAATTGTCGAGTATGAAAGTTTGGGTCTTTCAGAAATACGAAAGTTTAGAAAGGGGTTCTTTCAGTCAAGGAGGGCACCTTGGAGATTCTAGACGAGAGATTGGGTGCATTCCGCTATGGGTCGGTATCGGTTAATGAAATTCCTAATCAATTGGTTTTGGTTAAATCCATTTCAGTTAAATCGGTTTTAATTATTGGAACAATTTGGTTAACCGCTATGGAGTGTTTTTATAACACCTGTTCGAGGTATTACTTAATTTAATTAAGATTTAGGGTTTTGGTATGTGGACTCGGCGAGTTGGGAGTCCAACTCGTCGAGTAGAGGACATTTCAAGGACGTGGAATCTACACCCTACTCGACAAGTCGGAAGGCCACCTCGACGAGTAGGCGTTGTAATGATAAAACCCTAATTTTAGGGTTTGCACCCTATATAATCTCCTTATGAGTCTTAAGGCTGACCTCCCATCAGCCTCCAAACCCTAAGAACGTCTGTGCTAACCCTAATCCCTATTCTCTTCCATTTTGTGAGCTAGAGTGACCTTTGAAGCTTAAGAAGAAGGAGATAGTGAGAAGATCCAGCAAACCAAGCACCCATCCTTGAGCTTAATCATCTTGTGGACTGCTGTAAGTCTTCAAGACTCGATTTTTATCATGGAATATGAATAGATCTTAAGTTTACTCTTCTTTTCCCTACCCTTCTTATTGAATGCATGCATGGGATTCATAAAGTTTTCAACTTTATGAATCTCCAGAGCAAAATGGTCCCAAGGTGGGCTAGATCTGGCCTTTGGTTGATCAACTACAGGGTGCGTCTTGGTTTTCCAAGATTGATCTTCGGTCGGGATACCATCAGATGAGGATTCGGGATGAGGATATACCAAAGACAGCTTTCAGGACTCGGTACTGGCATTACGAGTTTGTGGTGATGCCGTTTGGGCTCACCAATGCCCCAGCAGCATTCATGGATTTCATGAATAGGGTGTGTAGACCGATGCTGGATCGGTCGGTGATCGTTTTTATTGATGATATCCTGGTCTACTCTAAGACCAAGGAGCAGCATGAGCAGCATCTGAGGGAGGTATTGGAGACCCTAAGGGCGGAGAGGCTGTATGCCAAGTTCTCCAAGTGTGATTTTTGGCTGCGGGAGGTACAATTTTTAGGGCACATCATCAACCGGGAGGGTATTTCGGTTGATCCAACAAAGGTGGAGGCAGTGATGAAGTGGGAAGTACCGAAGAATGCTTTCGAGATCCGTACCTTCTTGGGCTTAGCGGGTTATTATCGGAGATTTATCCAGGATTTCTCCAATATTGTTGTGCCCTTGACCCGCTTAACCAAGAAGAATGTGACGTTTCGTTGGGGTACGGATCAGCAGTTGGCTTTTGAGTCCCTGAGACGGAGGCTATGCGAGGCTCCGATTCTAGTGCTACCCGTGGGGTTAGATGATTTGGTTGTTTACTGTGATGCATCGATTTCAGGGTTGGGAGCGGTACTGATGCAGAGGGGGCACGTGATAGCTTACGCCTCGAGGTAGTTGAAGCCTCATGAGGCGAATTACCCCACTCACGACCTGGAATTGGGGGCAGTGGTGTTTGCCCTCAAGATTTGGAGGCACTATTTGTATGGAGTGCGGTGCACCATTTATACCGACCACAAGAGTTTGAAGTATTTGATGGATTAGCAGAACCTCAATATGCGTCAGAGAAGGTGGCTGGATGTGTTGAAGGATTATGATTGTGATATCTTATACCATCCCGGGAAGGCCAACGTGGTGGCCGACGCTTTGAGTCGCAAGGCGGCGGGTTCCCAGATTGCGAGCGTTTGTTTGAGAATGACTGTGATCTCTCCATTGTTGGATATGATCAAGGAGGTTCAGGTCGAGGGGGTGAAGAAGGAGAATTGGAAAATAGAACGGATTCGGGGACAATATCCTTTGTTTGTTAAGGATAGTCATGGCCTTTTGACACAGTGTGGCCGGGTATGGGTACCAGTGACTGGGGGAGTGAGGCAGAAGATATTGGAAGAGGCGCACAAGTCCAAGTTCTCTATACACCCAGGGGCTACAAAAATGTATAGAGATTTGAGGCTGAGTTACTGGTGGCCCTGCATGAAGCGCGAGATCGCCTGGTTTGTGGACCGGTTCTTGACCTGCAGGAAGGTCAAGGCCGAGCATCAGCGGCTGCATGGAAAGGTTCAGTCGCTACCCATTCCCATGTGGAAGTGGGAAGAGATCACTATGGACTTCATCACGAAGTTACCGAGGACGGTGAGGGGTGTGGACGCCATATGGGTGATCGTGGACAGATTAACAAAGAGTGCCCACTTCATTCCGATTTCTGAGAGTATATCCGCTGAAAAGTTGGCGGATATTTATGTGCGAGAGGTGGTGGCTAGACATGGGGTGACATTATCAATAGTATCTGACAGGGATGTGCGGTTTACATCGAGGTTCTGGAAGAAGTTCCACGAGGAACTGGGTACCCAAATGCATTTTAGTACAGCATACCACCCTCAGACCGATGGCCAGAGCGAGAGGACGATCCAGACACTAGAGGATATGTTACGAGCATGTGTATTGGATTTTGGAGGGAGCTAGGATACATATCTTCCATTGGCAGAGTTTTCGTACAATAATAATTATCATGCTAGTATCGACCGAGCTCCATTTGAGATGTTATATGGTCGGAGGTGCAGGACTCCAGTTTGTTGGGACGAGGTAGGGCATCGGGTCATGGGGAGCACTGAGGTAGTGCTCAAGACTACCGGGTTGATTCATCAGGTGCGCGACCGGCTGCGGGTTGCGTAGAGCCGTCAGAAAAGTTATGCTGACCGGCCGAGATCGGATCTCGAGTTCCAGGTGGGGGGCTATGTATTACTAAAAGTGTCGCCATGGAAGGGATTCATCAAGTTTAGGAAGAAGGGCAAGCTAGGGCCCCAATATATAGGCCCTTTCAGAATTACAGCCTGGGTGGGCAAGGTAGCTTATCGCTTGGAGCTACCGGATGAGCTTAGCCAGATTCACAACACCTTTCATGTGTCCCAGCTTCGGAAATGCGTTACTGATGAGTCCGCAGTCGTTTCGCTGGACGGCATCCAGGTGGATGAGAGCTTGAACTACATCGAGAGGCCTGTTGCCATTTTAGATAGAAAGACTAAGGTTCTTCGGAACAAGGAAGTGAAGTTGGTAAAGGTGCAATGGCAGCACCGTAGGGGCTCCGAGTGGACCTTGGAGCCGGAGGACAAGATGCGGGACCACTACCCAGAATTGTTTGGATCAACGGACTTCGAGGACGAAGTCTAGTTCAAGTGGGGGAGACTTGTAACACCTGTTCCAGGTATTACTTAATTTAATTAAGATTTAGCGTTTTGGTATGTGGACTCGACGAGTTGGGAGTCCAACTCGTCGAGTAGAGGACATTTCAAGGACGCAGAATCTACACCCTACTCGATGATTCGGAAGGCCGACTCGACGAGTAGGAGCTGTAATGATAAAACCCTAATTTTAGGGTTTGCACCCTATATAATCTCCTTACGCGTCTTGAGGTTGACCTCCCATCAGCCTCCAAACCCTAAGAACGTCTGTGCTAACCCTAATCCCTATTCTCTTCCATTTTGTGAGCTAGAGTGACCTTTGAAGCTTAAGAAGAAGGAGATAGTGAGAAGATCCAGCAAACCAAGCACCCATCCTTGAGCTTAATCATCTTGTGGACTGTTGTAAGTCTTCAAGACTCGATTTTTATCATGGAATATGAATAGATCTTAAGTTTACTCTTCTTTTCCCTACCCTTCTTATTGAATGCATGCATGGGATTCATAAAGTTTGCAACTTTATGAATCTCCAGAGCAAAATGGTCCCAAGGTGGGCTAGATCTGGCCTTTGGTTGAGCACGGACACCATGCAAGGGTTTTAGGGCTTATTTCCCTCTTTTTGGCCATTTTGGCCTAGGGACATGTATTGGACATGCATGTCCATAAAGCCTCCATCTTTAGAACGTTTTGAGCACTAGAAACCTTTCTGGAAGGGAGAGATTTCAGATCCCTAGAGTTTTGGACCGTATGGAAATCTTTAGAGCCTTCCAACCTTTGTTAAGGGCCTTGGAGCATTTGGAGCGGCTCTAGAAGGTAAAGTTGGAAACTTTATCCTTCTAGACACCTTAGGGTTTTAGATCTAAGCCTTGGAGTCCCTGGATTCGATGTATCATCACATCAAGCAAAAGGAAGGGGGACTCGACGAGTTGCTCTAGTAACTCGACGAGTCGGATCGAGTTTCCCCGCTTTCTGAATATCAAGTGAACTCGTCGAGTTGATGAAACAACTCGGCGAGTTGGCTAGGGTTTGATCGGGTTGTCTGGACTCGGTAGGAACTCGACGAGTAGCTAGATGCACTCGACGAGTTGAGGTCAACATGGACTGTTGACTTTGACTTTGACTTTGACCAGGGTTGAACTTAAGGGTAATTTTGGGATTTTGACAAGTCCATCTTATGATGCTTACATGCAGTTGAGTTGGGGCAACACGTGGGACATATATGATTCTAGTTTATCAGCACATCATTCGTGAGATGTGAGTCTCCTCACCATACCAATAGGTCTAAGGCACCAAGGCCGACCCATTTTATGATGTGTAGTATCCTAGCTGAGATTGTATTATGTGACATGTTAGTTGGTATGAGCTAGGAAGTATGCTATTGATATATGTGGTATGTGGTGTGGAAGACCATGGGAGAGCCCATGGCACTTGGATGTAAGACCATGTGGAGAGCCCATGACACTTAGGTGTAAGACCATGTGGAGAGCCTATGGCGTCCTGGAGTAAGACCCTGGGGGACGAGCCCACGACATCCCTATCTGTTGTATGCATAGCTTATGTGGTATAAATAGATGTTATAGCTAATATGATGTGTTGTATGTGGTTTGTGTGTGGTATGCTCTGGGGAACTCACTAAGCTTTAGCTTACAGTTTGTGGATTTGTTTCAGGTACATCTGAGCCCAAGGGCAAGGGCAAGGCATGATGGCAAGACGTGCACTCTCACTCGGATATTTTATGGGACACTCTGATATCTTGGAAATAAAGTTGTAATTGATATGGTTTTGAAAACAATTGTAACTGGTTTTGTGAATGTTAAACATGCATTTTGGATAACTAAAAATGAAAAATTTGTTTTGAAAATTAGGTCGTTACAGTTTTGTTTCATAGATAACATGTTAATTATATTATTTGCATTCATGAAACTTTTCATAATGGAATGTGATAATGCTCATGGTGATAAAAAGGGTCTGAAATCACACAAAAAATACATTGCTATCGCTTGCAAAATCCTAACACATCTGAATATTTTATTCCATTCAAAGATCATCTGAAATAAAGTAAATTTCTATTTCTTGAAAAGTGGAAAGAATTATGATCATTTGGATTTCGAATAAGTATACAAACATTTTTATTTTTTGAAAGCAGAAAATCTATCTTTATTGTCATTTTTTCTTTCATGATCATCCGATTCAATAAGTACATTAAATATTACATGTTTAGATGTTTTATAGTGGTTTGAAATAATTATTATTTGCATAATGGTTTACTATAATTTTATTATGATGCACAGATACAAGGGTCATCATCATCCTATATGAGATGTTCAAAGTAATTTAGTTGTATATTCCCAATTTTTGTAACTAGTATTCTTTTACTAATTTCTTATTCAATATGTTACCTTTATGTTTTTAGTCCCCTGGACATTATTTTGCAAGTAAATATAATGAAAACTTATTGAATAAATCATAATATGTTTGAATCTCACATAATTCATGGGGGTGGCATGTCATTAAAAAACCTTAAATAATCTTTAACTCGATTAACATCCAAGAGAAGAAAAAAAACATTAACTCTATTTACGAAATACAATTGTTATTTCATGCAAACTCCAAACACACGGATATTAAAAACAAGAAAGTACATTGATATTTATTGAAATCTAGAAAACAGAAAGTATATTGAAATTTGTATCGTTGATTTTAGTGTCACTAGGTATTTAAGTGTAATTAGAGTTAATACAAGTGCCAAAAGGAATTATTAACTGTATACTAATGTAAGTTAGGCGGTGCAAAGTGCACATTTATATAAGATCAGTTTGATCCTAGAACAACAAATGACGATGATCAAGGGGGTCGCATCCCCTTGAGGGGTTAGGACCCCTAGATGGGCAGCACCCCTGGCGGTGGTCCCGCTAGTTGTAGTGAGAAAAATGATTTAGTGGTCGATTTATGGTAAAAGGGAAGTTTTTGAAATTAATGAATTTTGCATTAAAATCATTAAATGACAACAACTAATTCAAGTAATCCCTGATTTTTTCAAGATATATACTACGTTTCTAAAGGAAAACAACGAAGGATTCTTCGGAATAAGTTTTTTGGCTCTCTGTTTTCTATATCATTTATCAATCTCTTTATAAATTTGGCTTTCATTTTTATTTCTAGAATTGAAAATGTCCTTGTGGATTATCATAGATTGAATTTCTTGATACCCATGTATATGGTCAACATATCAATTCAAAATGTGATCTTATACGATCTACAAACAATCCAGATTTTCATACCACATTTACCCTGTTCGTATATGTGTAACAGTTCCAACAATTTGGAAAACCAGAAAGTACATTTCTATTTTTGCAAAGTTCCAACAGTCAGATTATGGAAAATAAAAAGTACAATTCCATTTCTTGAAAATTACAAAACACAAAGTACATATAATTAGCATTACATTGAATTCTTTGTTTCTTGCATACTAGATCTAACATAGGTTTCATACATGTCGTACTTGGTGTGATTGTATGTCCCAACTAGCATTTTTGGCTAGGAAATTCCGTCCTCATGTAAGCAATGGCTATTGTGAGACTTGTGCTAACACATTAAAGTGTACAATATGATTCCTAATGAGCCATGTAGGGCTAGAATGAAAATCTCTCTAGGTATCTCTAATATCTCCCAAATCTCTCCATGTATCTCAAATCTCTCCCAAATCTCTCCATGAATATCAAATCTCTCCCAAATCTCTCCATGTACATCAAATCTCTCCCAAATCTCTCCATGTATATCAAATCTCTCCCAAATCTCTCCATGTATCTCAAATCTCTCCCAAATCTCTCCATGTAGTTTTTCCTTAGTCAAAATCAGCTCAAACCGGAAGGAGAAAACTCGAAAGGACAAGCCCATTCCGGAATACACTATTCATTTTCAGAACCTCTCTTCTTGGTCCGGAACCCTCTGTGCGGAATACCTTCTAAGGAACCGGGAAGATTCGCATCTCGGAACCTCTCCCTGCTTCGGATCTTCCAATGGACTCCGGAATAAGCCTCTCATCCGGACTACCTCATTTCGGAGCCTTTAGGTTTGCTTCGGAACCTCGCATACCCGGAAGAACTCGCCTCGCGCCGGAAGGACCAGCCACCAAGCAGTTTCGCACCGGACTCCTTCGCACTTCTGAAGAGACACTCCGGAATTGAGTAAGCGGCTTCAGAACTTGCCTTTGACTTCAGATTTTTGCTAAATGACTTCGGAACCTCCCTAAACACTTCGTACCCTTGCAGATTCCGGACCACACTCCGGATTTTTGTCCATTTAGGACCATTTCTTCCTTTTAAGAGATTTTGACGTCGGGAATTCCTCCAAACTCGCATTTTTCATAACTTAGACACCTTAAACCCTTATTTTATGCCAAATTTGATTATTTAAAACATATTTACATAAAATAATATCCAAGATTTATAAAGGAATCTTAAAGTGGATAAGAGGGTTGACTTTATGATTTGATGTGATTCCCCACTTCCCCATGCATTCACGGATCCTCACAAATTATCCAGCAAAAAACATGGTTTAACTAACACATCTCCAATCACACTTCAAATCAACTGCACTTCCCTTATTTAAAAGAAGAACTCCTTTTTACTAATCCTCACTCTTACCTTATTTCACTCTCTGGAGATTTCATACTTCCTCAAGAATCCTTCCCTCGCCCATTTAGCAACTAAACCAAACTCCTCTCAAGAACAAGTGGACTCTTCCAAAAATCTTTATCATCAAGGTGGTTCTTGGAAATTAGGTGAGCTACTTCGAAATCTCCTAGTATTCCTACATATTATTTTGTTAAAATCATCTCATTTACACACAAGGTCCTATTTTAACCTCCTTAGAATAATCTAGGCTTCAAGGAGTTCAACAAGGGCATACTAGTACTTAGGATCAAGATCTCTTCACTACACTTCAAAAACCCCACAAGACCAACTCAAGGTGAGCTTCATACCCCCTACCTTTTTCGAGTTTTATTGTTTTTAGGGGAGGATACAAGTCTAAGGTCTTGTGAAATCATCGAATATTTGCTTGTTTATATTTGCATGTTATGATATACGTGTTTAAGCTCATGAAACTCCTTATAGAGGTCCAAAATTTGAGATTTTGGTTAAGTCCCAAGAACTTAAACTATATTTCACTAACTATTGTTGATTTGAAGTAAAAACTAGTAATCATTCATAAAATTCTTACGCCAGAAGTCACAAGGATTGCGCGAGGAAATTGTTTAAACAAAAGGTTGGAACTAATATTTTGAAGATATTAAATTATGAAAATATTGATATCTTGGGCTATTTTCGGTCATACAAATATATATATATATATATATATATATATATATATATATATTTACATCATTTTTGGAACATGAAATGGATTTGAAGAATCATTGAACATCTAAATTTCTAAAGGACCAAAAATAGAATTTTTGGATAAACAAGGACCTTTTTGAATGTTTCATAAATATAAGTCCATAACGAACAATTTAGAAGAAATGGGCCATTCTCAACAATGCACCTAGTTTCGAATTACTCATGACACCTTTAACTAATATTGAGTCATTTTTGATAATTGTAATTCAAAGTGGATTAATCTCAATAAACGAAAACGATAGATCTAGTCAACGAGTGTAACTATCATTATTTATCTAATAAATAATGGATTTTAACGATTTGCTCAAAAACCAGTTGGTATTCTAGTGAAGACGAGTCTCAAAAAGTACCTAAATATAAATATATTAGTGTACGTCTAAATTCCTGTAAGGAGTTATAACCAGAGTCTTCTGGAGGGAGAGCGGAAGTTTGTGTATAGATCTATACGGGGTTGACACCCACACCTTCGATGTTCACTACAGCTAGACCGGCCAGTCTAGGGTGACAAATGTCTTTATTCGATTTGGGTGCCTGAGAAACGCCAAGATAGGTTTCCGTCATATTAGTATGGTTATAGCGACTCACTAGAATATGTTTAGAAATTTATGTAAGGAAAACCTCATAATTTAATTTTGGCATATTGTGTTGACTGCCTTATGCAAGGTAGTCATGGTCCACATTTGTCATGTTGACTGTCTACTCAACTTGCGTGGAATGTCCACAATCGCCTGTTGATTTTCACACCTCTCCAGCCTTAGGGTTTTAAGACCACCATTTTATATATATAAGAAAATATAGGATTTTCTGGGGATAAACGATTGTATACGATTTTGAAAACGATAAACTATCACACACTCATATGCAAGTATACACAATTGGCACAAAACTTACGATTATTTTATACAAGAAAATATAGGATTTTCTGGAGTAAACGATTTTGTACGATTTCGAAAACGATAAACTAAAACACACCAAAACAAGATTTACAACTGTATTCCTTTTAGAAAACAGAGGATTTTCTGGAAACGATTTGTTGCTACTACTCAAAAGAACTACTCTCAAATACAGCTCGCTTTTATAAATTATATTACTTTTCAAAAATCACTACTTATAAGGATGAATAAAAAGTAATGTCATGCACGCATATATCCATGATTTCAAAGCAAGACTTCAAATGATTTTATAGAAAATATCGGATTTTTAGAAGGTTCAACAAGAACGATTCTAAACAAGTGTAAAGCTATTTTATACAAAAATGCTTATGAACTCACCAAATTTTTAGTTGACGCTTTTCAAAACGACTTGTATTCACAGGGATCTAGTAAGCAGGTAAAAAGGGACGCGGATGCAGGACTATTTTGCGTAGTTTGGAATTTTTATGCTTATGTCTCTTTTGTGTAATTTGAAGGACAAATATGATATGTAAACAATGTAAGATTGTTACCTCAATGTATGATGTTTGGATTGCTCTGTTTCATTTATATTCAATTGTTATGATACTGCACAATGAAGTCACCCGCCTTCAGACGTTTCCGCCGTCTGGTCCGGAGGTGTGACAGATTGGTATCAGAGCATTGTTTATAGTGAACTAGTATATATAGCCATACAAAATATACAACTATAAATACAATGGGACTAAAACACTCTGACTAAGAGTATGCTTTAAAGATATGAGTATTTTATAAAAGTATATATACTTACTAGCACAGTATCATAACGAGAAGAAACTGAAAGTAACTATAGGTTGAACACTACAGTCAAACCTGGGCAGTTATGTAATCATATCTGGGATAAATATAGCCTGATCAACTATATTTATTTGAGATATGACCAACATGTGCTTGGGAGTGATGGTGGTGTTGCAACAAACCTAAAACCTATGAACTATACGTACAAGAGAACATTAGAATCGAACATTAAGTTTAAAATACTATAGGAGTATTTTAGGATACTATAAACCCCTCCCACACCTAAACCTTCCCCGTATATCTCGTACCTCGATTCTTGCCCAAACAACATAGTTGAAATTCCTCACCAAGACTTCTACTACCCTGTCACGGTGATTTGCGGATGGGGCAAAGAGAGACCAAAAGAAGTCCATGAGGAAAACCCAGAGGTGGATCCTAAGGAATAGCAAGAGATGAATTGTGAAAGGGAGGATTCCAACTAAGAGCCCAGCAAGGATGAAAGCGCCAAGGAAACCCTTAACGAGCTTTACCCAATTGGGAGTAGACTAGAAACCCTTTCACCTTTCTCTTCCCAGATACGTAAACACCCAATATAAGTGCCCCTGGAATGGACATACCTAGAAACAAAACAATACCCACGCAAAGACAAACTTAGTGATTGACTCCTACCCGGTTCAGGGCGCATCTCCACGAAAGACAATCTGATCCACAATCGACGTGCACCGAACTCCGATAGCCAACATCCTCACGAACCAAGCATCACCTCCGTTTGGGCCACAAGTAACCCGAATTGACTCCCGGTTTCCAACTCTCTGTCATGGAAGTAATGGAGACCATAAACAAAGCCTGGAGTACAACAATGTAAATCCGATCCCCCACAAGTAACAAGAACACCATTCCAAATGTCTTACGAAACCCACAAGTAGGACCAGAAAACTATGCAGTGGTCATCTGGAGACCACAACTCATAGCAATCAAGGCAAGGACAGCCTTAGCAGTGTAAGGAACACAAAAAGGGCACTCATAATATAAGTGAAATGGCCAAGCACTTTGTGCGCCATGTTGGTAAAAGAGGATCATCGCGCTACTCGCCTTAGGCTCATAATGCCTTTAATCGCAACAAGTAGTGGTAAACCAAGAGGAGTACACCCTCCAAGAACCCATACAACCAAATCCGCTAACTATATTGCTAACTATGTGCTATTTTGACGGACTTAACGTCATACAATATATGTTTCCACTCTCTACCATAACTACATCATGGGGATGTAGGTTGATGCAATTAGCACCAGCACAATAAGATTATACGAGTAAACTCACTTGGAATTAACTATGAGTACTTACAAGCTCACTTTTCGTGTGCAACAGAGTCATGTCTTATCATGAAGATAACCAGTACCCCGACGATGCACCGGTCCTACGAATAGACTCCGCCACTTTCCAAGCCACTGTAACAGCTGTCGTGGCAGCCGTCATGGCATACTTCAATGCCAACAACACAAACGAAATTGGAAGCAGTGTCGATAATTTCAACCGTAACAACAACCAAGGAAACCAACGAAGGACAACTCACCAATGCACTCTAAAACCTAAACATAAGAACAAGAAACGAAAGTTCGGGATCGAAAAAGGAGGTAGTTCGACTCAGAGGCTTACTAAAAGGAAACATGCGGGAGCAATCCCTACCCCTACTAACCCTACTCCTCCCACATCGAGACAATCATATCTTGGGAACATTCCACGCTGCAGCAAGTGCAAATACCATCATCGGGGAGCCTGCTGGAAATTTCATTGCAAAAGGTGCAACAAGATGGGGCAAACCTCCCGCTACTGTAGGGCCCCGGCCCCATGCGTCACTCCGACCCTCAACCCAGAAGTAACTCCGGTATGTCACAAATGCGGTGCAACATGACATTTCAAGAGAGGTTGTCCAACAGAGATGACTGACAGAGGAATTGACAACTAGACAGGAAGAGGCGACAAGGAACCCTACCGCAATTTTTGGTACGTTCCCACAATAAACTTTAGGCATCAAATTATCACAGCAAGTTTTTGTCAATTAAAAACATTATCCAAAAACTATTTCCTCATTAGATCAAACCGTGTAAATCACGAAGAAGCTAGAGATCCTTACGAAAGGACCATGATGGTTCCATATGAACGTTAGTATCATATATAGTTAGGATTCCACAAACTAAGAGCATGTGATACCGCCTTATTTTCCTGTCCCTGGGCTGAATATTGATTAGGACAGAACCCCGCAGTCTAGTATCTTTAAAAAAAAACCCTAAGTATGTACGGTTAGGTCACATCCATCTATAGTAGGAAAACCTGGCAGAGTTCGGGTTACGAATGCCCTTGCCTTATGGCAGCGCCCTTGTGTTACTAAAACACCTCGCAAGCAGGAACAAAATAGACCCAATAGTAACAACAAAAAAAACGAACTAGTAGTGATAAGTACATGAACATAGAACACCCTGTCATTCCTAACAACCAATACTCCCCAATCGACGTAACACCTGTTATAACAAGGAGTCCAATGAAATCAATTGGCATTAACAGGCTTGATTTTCACCTTACAAACCTCGAGCACTGCAAATAGACTTTCGTCTTACTCAACCAGATAACAAAACTCTTTCAGCCGGTAACGACGAATCCCTAGCAACCAGACACCTAAGTCCTTATGTAAGAAATACCAAGCTCTTTCCTAGCCCCAATAAAGATTAAAAATCAAGAAACAAAAGGCATCAAGGGAATCCGAAAGGCTTCCAACCTTCCTCCAGAGATTCCCAAAATCCCTTTGGAAACCTCAACCATGTGCTAAGCGGAGATAGAATCCCCTCGACTCCTGGAACCACCCCAATAACCAAACACCCGATACCACTTAGCACGGTCACAAGAACAGATAGTGTCTGATCACAAGATCGACATATTAGATGAAGGAAACATCAGAGCAAGTCCCTAACCGTAGGAAGCACCTATCTAACTCATAAGGAAGAAAGACGAAATTACCATAAGCACCACTGACTACGAATAAGCCAAACAAACCCATCCTCAAGGATCGATACTCCCTACCCCGAATCGGAGACTTGTTCAAAAAACAACAAGGAACTGGCAGAGGCCGACCTACCATTAGCTCGGAAAACCATAGGAAGAAAACTCCCAAGATAATCTAAGACTTATAAGGTCAACTACATCACACGCAAACTCAACCTTGGTGACCATAGTACCAACTCTTAGGGCCCAGAAAACTCTACTTCTAGGACACCAGGATTCCGATCCCTAGAAAACCATTCAAAAGTCCTTTCCAAGATAGGCCCGATAACCCATAGCCTCTGATTCACCTAAGAACCCAGTTTCAGACATTTTACCTTCCATGTATTCAACACTCATAAGTGTCAGACCACCGAAGCCCTAAAATCCCACTTGACGAGATCGAGGTAAACAAGAACCCACACCCCGAAGAGGAGCATGTGCAATAGAAATTGAAAAAGCTTGGGATACCCACCCGCCTCTAATCAAGTACTCATATAACAACAACTACCATTCGAGCATAGGAGTTGCACCTTTCGAGGCCCTGCGTGGCCAGAGGTGCAGATCATCCTCTGTTGGGCTGAGGTGGGAGACACCCAGATGGCAAGAGGACAAACGGCCAATAACACACTCACTAGACGTGAGATTATTCGAGAAACAACGGAAAAGGTGGCCCAAACCCGAGCACGACTCCAAACATTACGAGACCGACAAAGGAGCTATGCAGATAGCAGGTTAAAGCCTTGGAATCCTAAGTAGGGGATCAGAGTATTATTAAAGACCTTCCCTTGGGGAAGGATGACACGATTTGGAAGGAAAGGTAAACTAAATCCCCGATGCATCGGACCATTCGAGATCCTTGCACGGATCGGTCTGGTAGCCTACAAACTCCAACTACCCTCCGAGCTTAGTCAAGTACACCCTGTAGTCCATGTGTCGAACCTAGGAAGTGCCTATCAGACAAAACCCTTCCAGTTCCACTAGACAAGATTAAAGTGAGCTAGAACCTCCTAATCGTTGATCAGCCTATCGAGACTATGGATAGAGAAGTTAAGCACACAAAACAAAGCCGCATCCCGATTGTGAAGGTTCGAGGGAACGCTAGGCGTGAACCGGAATTCACTTGGGAATGCGAAGACCAGATGAAGCAAAAGTACCTTCATCTATTTCTGCACTCATGACCCTACCGTTCGAAAGAATTTCGGGACGAAATTCCCTCTGACGGGGGGATGATGTCACAACTAGCATTTTTGGCTAGGAAATTCCGTCATCATGTAAGCAATGGCTATTGTGAGACTTGTGCTAACACATTAAAGTGTACAATATGATTCCTAATGAGCCATGTAGTGTTAGAATGCAAATCTCTCTATGTATCTCCAATCTCTCCCAAATCTCTCCATGTATCTCAAATCTCTCCAAAATCTCTCCATGAATATCAAATCTCTCCCAAATCTCTCCATGTATATCAAATCTCTCCAAAATCTCTCCATGTATATCAAATCTCTCCCAAATCTCTCCATGTATCTCAAATCTCTCCCAAATCTCTCCATGTAGTTTTTCCTTAGTCAAAATCAGCTCAAACCGGAAGGAGAAAACTCGAAAGGACAAGCCCATTCCGGAATACACTATTCATTTTCGGAACCTCTCTTCTTGGTCCGGAACCCTCTTAGTCCGGAATACCTTCTAAGGAACCGGGAAGATTCGTATCTCGGAACCTCTCCCTGCTTCGGATCTTCCAATGGACTCCGGAATAAGCCTCTCATCCGGACTACCTCATTTCGGAGCCTTCAGGTTTGCTTTGGAACCTCGCATACCCGGAAGAACTCGCCTCGCGCCGGAAGGACCAGCCACCAAGCAGTTTCGCACCGAACTCCTTCGCACTTCTGAAGAGACACTCCGAAATTGAGTAAGCGGCTTCAGAACTTGCCTTTGACTTCAGATTTTTGCTAAATGACTTCGGAACCTCCCTAAACACTTCGTGCCCTCGCAGATTCCGGACCACACTCCGGATTTTTGTCCATTTCGGACCATTTCTTCCTTTTAAGAGATTTTGACGTCGGGAATTCCTCCAAACTCGCATTTTTCATAACTTAGACACCTTAAACCCCTATTTTATGCCAAATTTGATTATTTAAAACATATTTACATAAAATAATATCCAAGATTTATAAAGGAATCTTAAAGTGGATAAGAGGGTTGACTTTATGATTTGATGTGATTCCCCACTTCCCCATGCATTCACGGATCCTCACAAATTATCCAGCAAAAAACATGGTTTAACTAACACATCTCCAATCACACTTCAAATCAACTGCACTTCCCTTATTTAAAAGAAGAACTCCTTTTTACTAATCCTCACTCTTACCTTATTTCACTCTCTGGAGATTTCATACTTCCTCAAGAATCCTTCCCTCGCCCATTTAGCAACTAAACCAAACTCCTCTCAAGAACAAGTGGACTCTTCTAAAAATCTTTATCATCAAGGCGATTCTTGGAAATTAGGTGAGCTATTTCGAAATCTCCTCGTGTTCCTACATATTATTTTGTTAAAATCATCTCATTTACACACAAGGTCCTATTTTAACCTCCTTAGAGTAATCTAGGCTTCAAGGAGTTCAACAAGGGCATACTAGTGCTTAGGATCAAGATCTCTTCACTACACTTCAAAAACCCCACAAGACCAACTCAAGGCGAGCTTCATACCCCCTACCTTTTTCGAGTTTTATTGTTTTTTGGGGGAGGATACAAGTCTAAGGTCTTGTGAAATCATCGAATATTTGCTTGTTTATATTTGCATGTTATGATAACGTGTTTAAGCTCATGAAACTCCTTATAGAGGTCCAAAATTTGAGATTTTGGTTAAGTCCCAAGAACTTAAACTATATTTCACTAACTATTGTTGATTTGAAGTAAAAACTAGTAATCATTCCTAAAAATCTTACGCCAGAAGTCACAAGGATTGCGCAAGGAAATTGTTTAAACAAAAGGTTGGAACTAATATTTTGAAGATATTAAATTATGAAAATATTGATATCTTGGGCTATTTTCGGTCATACAAATATATATATATATATATATATATATATATATATATATATATATATATATATATATTTACATCATTTTTGGAACATGAAATGGATTTGAAGAATCATTGAACATCTAAATTTCTAAAGGACCAAAAATAGAATTTTTGGATAAACAAGGGCCTTTTTGAATGTTTCATAAATATAAGTCCATAACGAACAATTTAGAAGAAATGGGCCATTCTCAACAATGCACCTAGTTTCGAATTACTCATGACACCTTTAACTAATATTGAGTCATTTTTGATAATTGTAATTCAAAGTGGATTAAACTCAATAAACGAAAACGATAGATCTAGTCAACGAGTGTAACTATCATTATTTATCTAATAAATAATGGATTTTAACGATTTGCTCAAAAACCAGTTGGTATTCTAGTGAAGACGAGTCTCAAAAAGTACCTAAATATAAATATATTAGTGTACGTCTAAATTCCTGTAAGGAGTTATAACCAGAGTCTTCTGGAGGGAGAGCGGAAGTTTGTGTATAGATCTATACGGGGTTGACACCCCACACCTTCGCTGTTCGCTACAGCTAGACCGGCCAGTCTAGTGTGACAAATGTCTTTATTCGATTTGGGCGCCTGAGAAACGCCAAGACAGGTTTCCGTCATATTAGTATGGTTATAGCGACTCACTAGAATATGTTTAGAAATTTATGTAAGGAAAACCTCATAATTTAATTTTGGCATATTGTGTTGACTGCCTTATGCAAGGTAGTGATGGTCCGCATTTGTTGTGTTGACTGTCTACTCAACTTACGTGGAATGTCCACAATCGCTTGTTGATTTTCACACCTCTCCAGCCTTAGGGTTTTAAGACCACCATTATATATATATATATATATATATATATATATATATATATATATATATATATATATATATATATATATATATATATATATATATATCAGAAAATATAGGATTTTCTGGGGATAAACGATTGTATACGATTTTGAAAACGATAAACTATCACACACTCATTTGCAAGTATACACAATTGGCACAAAACTTACGATTATTTTATACAAAAAAATATAGGATTTGATGGAGTAAACGATTTTGTATGATTTCGAAAACGATAAACTAAAACACACCAAAACAAGATTTACAACTGTATTCCTTTTAGAAAACAAAGGATTTTCTGGAAACGATTTGTTGCTACTACTCAAAAGAACTACTCTCAAATACAGATCGCCTTTATAAATTATATTACTTTTTAAAAATCACTACTTATAAGGATGAATAAAAAGTAATGTCATGCACGCATATATCCATGATTTCAAAGCAAGACTTCAAATGATTTTATAGAAAATATCGGATTTTCAGAAGGTTCAACAAGAACGATTCTAAACAAGTTTAAAGCTATTTTCTACAAAAATGCTGATGAACTCACCAACTTTTTAGTTGACGCATTTCAAAACGACTTGTATTCTCAGGGATCTAGTAAGCAGGTAAAAAGGGACGCGGATGCAGGACTATTTTGCTGTAGTTTGGAATTTTTCTGCTTATGTCTCTTTTGTGTAATTTGAAGGACAAATTGTAACGCCCGTAGATCAGGGCTAGTCAATTTAGAGACGATAAGCATCAAAAATGACTTTTTGATGGAAGATTATTTAGAAGGATTAATCTTAACTAAGTTATAGTATATGTTACACGGATTCTGTACATATAAAGAAAGCCGAAATCCGAGTTATAACAAAAAAGTTATGACCTGTCGAAATTTCGCGACAGAACCAGCACGACACAGCGCGACGTAAATAGTGAATTTACGTTAGAGCAATATTTGGCCTTAGCGATCTAAATGAAAGTCGTAGAATACGTTAAACCGAGAGCGTGCATAAAAAGAACGTCTAAATCTGACTTCGTATGAGGAAGTTATGATTTTTCGAAGTTTCAGCATTAGTAGTATGCAGCCCAAAGTTCGAATATGAGATCCAGTGATTTCTAGCCGAAAAGATCTAAACAAGAATCGAAGATCTCATCGATAGTAGTCCAACGGTAAAAAGACAGACGAAAACGGACGTCAGACGAAGAAGTTATGGATTTCTAACGGAGTTTTCCTGCCCCGGCCTACTAAAAATAATATAATAAAAATATAATAAAAATAAATTCAAAATTAGCCGACGAAGTCTAAACGATAGTTGTAGAGCATAATCTCACCTACGCGTGGATATAAAGAACGTCGAAAACGGAGTTCGTATGCGAAAGTTATGAATTTCTGAAGTTCAGGGCGCGAAACCCCAAAACTGTCAGAGTTCACGACATGAATACAGTGTTCACGACGTGAACTCAGTATTTATGACTTCTGGAGCCTGACAGACGCAAGTTGCGATGACGCACCTGATGACTATTGAACTCACGACGTGAATATTTGAGATTCACGACGTGAATCCAGAAAAATGCCCCTATAAATAGAATTCAAGGGGCAGCCGAGTTTGGTTGCTCAATCTCTTCTCTCCCACTCCCGATACTCTCTCTAAGCCCTATTTTAACCCCCCGAAGCCCCGGTATCATCCCAAGACACGAAGCAAGTCCCGAAGCCCGAAGATCCCGAGAAGAAAAGAGTTTCCGAGCCAAAGCTCTGCCTGCGAGAAGCCCGGTGTGTGAAGATCTTCCAGTTTCACCGAAGAAGTACTACTATTAGAGCCGTAGTGTTGTCCGATCATCTTCTGATCAAGTGAGTGTATAGTCCCTTTCATAAACACGATTTTAATACAAGTATTGTTTGAATGTATTAAGTATATGTTTGGTGTGAGTGTGTAGTTACTTTCTTCTACCGCATAGATATGAAGTATTTACTATGAGATACGTGCTATGTGTTTATACGTTGTTTGCTTACTTGAGATGGCTGTTGAATGAATGTTTTATATAGGTTTTTAAATGATTTAAACTATATATGTAATTTATATCTACAAATATGTTGGGTAGAACATGGGTAGATGAAATAGTTGGTGTGTGAGGAAAGATGAGTTTGAGGATGAGACTTAGTGCCTAAACCCTGGTGACTATGCAGACTTAGTGCCTAAACCCTGGTGACTATGCAGACTTAGTGCCTAAACCTTGGTGACTATGGAGTTAGCACATGTTAAAGTGAACCTTGGTGACTATGGAGTTAGCACATGTTAAAGTGAACCTTGGTGACTATGGAGTTAGCGCCTGTTAAAGTGAACCTTGGTGACTATGAAGTTAGCGCCTGTTAAAGCGAACCTTGGTGACTATGGAGCTAGCGCCTGTTAAGTGAACCTTGGTGACTATGGAGTTAGCACCTGATAGCTATGGATTTAGTACCTAATAGATAAACTTTGGCAGCAATGGACTTCGTGCAAATTCCTTAGGTCAATCCTTAGGAACGAATGAATAAAGGATAGTTGATTCTTAGGGTAAAACCTTAAGAAATAAAGAAGATAATGGGGATGGGTAATTGGGTTGATTGTTTGATGATTAAATATAATAATTATATTATTGTGGGTTGAAAACCCTATATGCTCACCAGGCTCCCAAGCCTGACCCACTCAGTTTTCTTTGCATTACAGGTAATGGCACAAGAGTATAAGTTGGTGGACTTGACGAGAGATTTTGGATTATAGATCAGTAGTTATAAATAACTGTTGTAAGGTCTATTTTATACTGTTTATACTTTTGGTCTGTATCGGAACATGACATACCGAGATTTTGTTATTTAATGAAAATACATTTCTTTAAAGAAATGCTTTGATAAATTCTTATCACATTTTGTTTTGGGAACAAATTCCGCAACTGTTTTCTGTAAACGATTACTCTGATTTTAAAACAAAGCATAAACAAATCGGTCTTTTCTGGCCGTGAAAATGGGGATGTCACACAAATACGATATGTAAACAATGTAACATTGTTACCTCAAGTATGATGTTTGGATTGCTCTGTTTCATTTATATTCAATTGTTATGATATTGCACAATGAAGTCACTGTAAAAAATAAACTAGAAAAATTTCTGGTGTATAAAGGAGAAACGAAACAAAGAATAAAATAGATGAAGAAGTTACTGACTTGCAGACAAAGTTTTTATTAAAACGTAAGTACTTAAATTGAAAATAAAACTAATGACCCTTGACACCTATTTTAAACTAGAAGAAATTGAAACCTACTCAAACTTCTAAAACAATAAAATAAAAGACTTTGACTCCTAATCTAAAACTGGGAATTAATAAAAGGCAACTTTCCTATACCAAAACCGATTAACCCAACAATCACCCCCTTAATCGGATTTGTCATACGAGCCACTCGTCGTTCAAAACAATGCCGACTCCTCTTCGATTAGACCCGCTTCTTCTTTTTCCCATTTAGGACACTCGTTTTTATAGTGACCAAGCTCACCACATTTGTAACATCTAACGTGACTTTTATCCCGGACACGTTCATTACCATCTCGACTTCTCCCGGACCCCCGACCTCTTCCCCGGTCACGTCCAAAGTCATCCTGATTTGAACGTCCATTGCCACAATGCTTACAAACATGTGACTTTTCCTCACTAGCCAACAACAACCCACCTTGAGTGTCCTCCACTTTCTCGGTTCCTCTTATACGCTCCTCATATGCCTTCAATCTACCAACCGCTTCATTAAATAACATTGAATCCAACTCGAAACATTGCTCTATTGAAGCCACGATTTGAAGAAACGACTTAGGCATCGAATCTAGTAACCTTTTTACCAAATCACCTTCTTCAAGCTCATATCCAAGACTCCTTGCTTTTGAAGCTAAACCGGATAATTTCATCACAAAATCATCAACCGTTTCACCCTCCTTCATGTGTAAACTTTCAAGCTCCCTTTTTAAGGTTGCAAGTCGAGCCGTTCTCACCCGATTCACTCCCAAATACCGTGTTTTTAGCCCATTCCACACTTGCTTTGGGTCGGTGTAACTCGCCATTTTCAACACCATGTCTTCGGGTATCGCTTGAAACAAAAAGGCAAGAGCTTGTTTTGACTTCTTTTGATCTGGTGCTTTATCTAACGTCTTCGGTTCGACCGTCTCCCATATGCCATGTGCATCCATAATCGACTTGACTTTGACCGCCCACACCGGATAATTCGTTGGAGTCAAAACTGGAACTTGATATGTCAACGAACCTCCTTCTTTAACCAACGACATTCTTTTCTCCTTAACCCCGACTTCTTTAATCAAGCTTGTTCCGAGAGCACTCTTCCACCGGACAACAAGACAAGGTCACAACCACCTTTACCGTCTTGCGTCACCCGCAAAACGAACCAAATCAAAGCCACCCGCTTTGACGTATTCCCGTCCGTTTATTCCGCGCCTCCGGTTAGTCTCTTACAAACCCGATTAAAAGAAACCGGGGTTGATTCTAATTAACCTCGAATCACACCCCCTTCAACGAAACCGCTCTGATACCAAGTGTAAAAAATAAACTAGAAAAATTTCTGGTGTATAAAGGAGAAACGAAACAAAGAATAAAATAGGTGAAGAAGTTATTGACTTGCACACAAAGTTTTTATTAAAACGTAAGTATTTAAATTGAAAATAAAACTAATGACCCTTGACACCTATTTTATACTAGAAGAAATTGAAACCTACTCAAACTTCTAAAACAATAAAATAAAAGACTTTGACTCCTAATCTAAAACTGAGAATTAATAAAAGACAACTCTCCTATACCAAAACCGATTAACCCAACAGTCACCCGCCTCCGGACGTTTCCGCCGTCTGGTCCGAGGGTGTGACATTGTATAATTTCTTAACATCGTATTTTGGCAATTATGCTTCTTAAAACTGATTTGAACTCAATAAATGTTATTGCAATCGACCGAAGACCATAGGTAGATATAGAACGTAATTCCAACATTCTTATACACATTTGAATAATCAAATCTTCGAGGAAATGGACGATTCTTCCAAAATTTTCCAAAAACCCAACAAATTCATTACAATGGATAGAAATCATTACCTCGATGATCTCCAATTGATTGATTACTCTGTAATGATGATATTTAACTTAAGATTACGTTTTCACTAATTACTTACGATCAAACATAGATGAAAGACTTCTCTATTCTATTTTCTCTCAAGTTGCTCAAAACCTTTTTAAAATCCAATGAACAAACTTGATTCACAAATTAATAAAGAGATGGTTTGATATTAGTGGCATTTTAATCCTCATAATTAAGGTTATTTTCATATAATTACCTAAAGATTCTATATTTCACAAATATGGCTAAAACAATAAGAAAAAATGTAGTTCGAAATGTCAATATACCTTAATTTATTCCAAGTGAAATATCTTCTATTATCCATTGCTTATATGTTTATTCAATTTACACTTAAGATGTCATTTAATACTGATAGTTAACTACTTAAATGTTATATTCTCACTTAAAGGTTAAAAACATCTAACATCCAAACATATGTGTTACAAAGGTTGGTGTAGAGCAATGTGAAAGGAGATATGAGCATTAGTGGATAAATAGAAGTTGGACCATTGAAACTTCACTAAAGGGAAACAAAGTTATACGGAAAAAATATGTGTACAAGGTTATATATAATTAGGATGACATCGTAGAGTGACATATGGTATGCTTGGTCGTGTTTGGAACTCATAAAGTTGAAGGCATCGAATGTACTAAAACTTTTTCTCCTATAGAATAACTGGTCACATTACATGTTGGGGTTTGATGAAATCTAAAAAATTAAACAAACCAGATTTGCAGCGAAAAATAGTATTTAAAATTTTTAAACAAACCTAAGAACCATTGATCCACTTAGACAATTATGATTAACTAATACAACCATATTGAGATCTACTTTTGATGTAGTGATAACAATCAAAATATATTGTTACTATGACATATCCACACAATTCAATCCATATAGCTGCTAGACAATCAATTAATCAAAGCAAAACCAATATGATTATTCGTTGTTCCAAAACTGACGATCAACTTGAGGAGGTAGGATAGAAATTTTGTGGTTTAGATTGGGAAAAGAAATGAAGAAAATTAGCTTCTTGAGAATTCTCATCAGAAAAGTCCCAAGAAGTTTTTCTTTTATACTTTGTATTAATCGTAGGCTTTAGGCAAGCCTTTAAACCATTAATCAAGTCAACCTAAAACCATTTAATTAATTATTTGGCTTGTTAAATGAACTCTTTATTTAATTATTAAATAAGCCAATTATTTAGTTTTTCTTTGACTTAATAAATAATAAATAAACTATTTGTTTTATTATTTATTTTAGTTGATAAATAACAAAATTATCTTATAAATATTTATTATTTATTTTGAATCTTTTATGACTTAGTGTGTGAGCCACTAGTCTCACACATAATCAACAATACAATAATTTGTTTATATCTTGCATACTATCTCCATCAATACATACCTTTTTGGTCTAGCATGTAATTGACACTGGAATTGCATCTAATGGATGCATATAATGTCTTTCTACATGGTGACCTTTTAAAAGAGGTATACATGAAGTTTCCTAACTATCACATGATAATCATGTTTGAAGGTTAAGAAATTCACTTTATGAGCTCCACCTCAATGTTGGTTTCCAAAGTTTGAATTTTTCCTTGATGGTCATGCCCGTCAACATTTCAAAACATATTTAAGTACTCGCTTTAACATGAAGACTTAGGAAACTCTATAATGTTTGATGACATTAAACTCATCAACAAATATGTTACTTTTGTTAGGCTTTTGATCCGAATGGTGTCTTGTTTTTATCCATAGCCTAATTAATGCCCCAATCTTCCTAGCTATACCTTTGTGGTACTTATGTTATATGTTTATGCAAGGATACATTGTATACTCAAATCTTGGTTGCATCAATTACAATTTGATTGATTTAACATGTTGCCAAAAGACCTCTAAAAACGACCAACTCTTATTTTCGTAAAAAAAAAAAACTCTCACTTATGTATTTATTTATTTTTTTTTTTGAAAAAGAAAAAAAAAACAACTTCTAATTAGATTAAATCTTCAGTCAAAACTAATGCCTTGATTCTACCAAAGAAGCTAATCTGCTCAACCATCGCGCCTGGTATTCCTCCTACGAGGAGAAGTTGCATCCTCGCCTTGAGCGGTCGCCATCTTACCTCCCTCCTTCCCCTTTGTCTATTTTTTTTTTAAATAATAATTAGAACACGAAACATTAAAAAAGTTGTAATAAAAAAAGTTTGCTAATTCTCACTTGATTCTTTTTGGTAGCCAACAAGATCTTCAACAAGGGACTAACAACAACAACAGCAAGTGAAAGTATAATGCCAACAATAAGACTTGGTTTCTTTTCGGCCTCTTCAATAAGTTCCTAGACAAAAAAATAAAAAATTAAGTTCCAAATACTCATGAAAAGAAAAAAAAAAACCCTAATAACTTACCATAACCTTCATCTTGTGTCCACTCAAGAAAGGTAAATCAGCAATCTTGTAAAGCACATCAAACACAGATTTCTGCAAAATTTCATAATCAAATTTATCAAAACAAAGAAAGTGAAATGAAAACCATTAAACCATGTTTTGAACTTTTGTTTAAGTTGGTTGATTACCTGGATATCCTTGAGACCTTCAATACCAGCAGCGTCTTCTTCTGCTGTTTGATTCGCTTTCTCTACTAAAAACTTCGGCTTCCATGTCGTATCCCTAATCGATGCTGCAGTCGCTTCATCATTTGCGATCAAAATGTTGTCGAACAAAATTCCTTCTTGCATTGTCCAGATTTCGATTCCAATGGCGGCAATGGGTTCAACTGCGAAGTTTTCGAGTTCAAAGTATTCGGGATTTGGGATTTGGCGAGGCTTCCAGACTCCCATGTAGTTAGGGTTATCAATAAGAGGAGCTTTCCATGTACCTTTGTAATCCGGATTCTTCTTCATTGGTCTTTGCCACTTTCCACACCCTACGAACTCGCATTTAGGGTTGTCGATTTTCGGAGCCTCCCACTCGCCGTCCTCCTCATCGTCCCAATCTTCCGGCTTCACCGCCTCCGGATCATCGATTTCATCTGGTTCGTCTTCTAACCATCCTTTTGGTTTCACAGCTTCTTCATCTGGAATCTCCATTGGTATATCTTCATCCCAATCGTCGGGTTTTTTGGCATCTGGGTCGGGAATCTGTTTGCTGTCGTCCCAATCTTCAGGTTTGTGCTCGCCATAGTCGGGAATGGTTTTTGGGAGAACAATCGGTGGATGAAAATCTTCA
Organism: Lactuca virosa; assembly: GCF_052849685.1. Lineage (NCBI taxonomy): Eukaryota > Viridiplantae > Streptophyta > Magnoliopsida > Asterales > Asteraceae > Lactuca > Lactuca virosa. The sequence goes on along the minus strand of NC_136429.1, from coordinate 181,975,235 downwards.
GGTGACAAGATATTCACCTTCTTTTTCTCTTCTCCGTCGATTAAGATACTCACTTCGTAATCAGGTTTCAATATGGCAGTATAGACATGGGTCATTTTGTCTAAAGGGATTTTAGGAGGATAGGTGAGATGGTGTTCGACGTATTTTCCATTCATCTGGAACTTGGTGTTTACGATGAAATGAACCTTCTCTGTGGAGCCACATTTATCTGGGCCAAACATGATTGAGTAAGGAGAATTGCTGTCGAATTGTTTGGGAGTCCAGCCGGATTCTTGAGGCCGGAGGTACTTCAGATATGCGCCACCACATTCAAGCTGGTTGTAGAAGCGAGTTTCGAATTGAAGAACAACTGTACGGTTGTTAACCAATACAGGCTTCTCCAGCTCCTTAACGATTGCGTACTTTCTAGCCTTCTCGCTTACAAGAAGCCCATAATCATCATGTCCCTCGCTCTTTGAGTGATTCCATACACCTGAGTAACCACATGAATGAATCAATTGATTCCGATATTGAATTTGCAGGATGATGTATAATAATAGTACATCGCATAGATTACAATCATGAGATGCTAGCAATTGATTACAATTGAAAAAATGCGTCAAAACAAATAGCAGAGTTAACAATAAACAGATTGTAGATCTGAACATATCTAACCTAAATACTCTTCATTCTCAGACACGGTCCATCTATCCTCAAAGGATTGATCAAACGACTCGTAAAATAACTAAAACGAAAAAAACAAAAGCATTAGCACTTCAGAAACCAATGGAATCATATCATAACACGCGATAAGAACACACATTCATTGATTGTTAATTAGGTCACTTACAGTGCCGGCAGAAGAAGCGAAAGTTTGAAAAGCGAAACAACCGATCAAAATGAAACAAAAGAACTGCAAACAACAGATTCTCTGTTTGCTTTCTTCCATAATCCGAGGAATCGAATTCCAGAGTCGATCTTCCGATCTGAATGGCTTCTTCTTTTGGTTAGTTTGTTAAGTGTGTAGTAGATATATGGATCTCGGGAGTGGTTACGTCAAAATGGTTTAACCAAAAATATCGCATGGCGCGGAAATTAATCAATCAGAGATTGCCACGTTGCCTTTTCAAACATGGCTCGCGTCGTATGCAGCAATCCGAGATGAACGGCTATAATGCGTAGAATGGGCTTCGTTTAGGATGGGAACAATTCGGGGTTTTGCGGGGTTTATCGGCAACAAATTTAAAATACAAATCCAAATGGAAATAATTATTAATAGGGCTGGTTAAAAAGACACCTCATTTTGGGCATGTTCGGCAAATTTAGCTGGTAGCGGGTAGCTTGTAGTTTATAGCGTTTTGTCAAACGCTACGTGAAGTAACATTTGGATTTGGAGCGTTTTGTTTGAACTAAACGGTAGAAGCTTGTAGTGCCGAAGGAGGTTTTCTGTTCAAAACAAAGCGTTTTGTCAAACGCTAGAAGCTAGAAGCTCTCAAACGCTCCCAAAAGTTTCGTGCCGAACACGCCTATCATTTTGACACCCTATATAATTTTTAAGGTATTTTTATTGGCTGAAATTGAATTATTTTCTGAAAAAGATGAATTTGAAAAAATAAAATAAAAAATCACATGAATTTGAAAAAAATTAAAGAACTTGAATTGTAAAAGTTGCATTCGAATGATGAAATCAAAGTAATTTGGAATTTAACTAAATTCTATTAAATTTTGTGCTAAAGGAGTTGGCTATAATTTGGTTAAAGAAAAAATTATCGATTCAAAATTTTATATTTTATTAAAAAAAATAGTCTTTCACCTCTTTGTTTTAGACCGGAAGGTATACTCAATTTTTTAATGTAACGTCAGTTTTTTACTCATTCATCTTTCACTTACCAAAAAGCAAGTTTCACTACCTTTCAATTTTTTATTATTTTTTTAAAATATATAATATTCAAATCCTATACTCATTTTGCAAGAAATTAAAAACCATAAATTTTAATATAATTTTTTAATATATATAATTTTATAAATATTAAAAAAACTAAGAAAAAAAAGGTTGAACAATCATAACAGGAGAGAGGGCGAGGCAGCCACCCCTTGCCCCTTCCGCACGCCAGACGAATCGCAACACCAATATAGTGTTTTCGAGTGCGGTTTCGTCCCCCACACTCCTTCCCCGCTCCGCATCCTTAGAGCCTTAGATTCAAATTTTTATATTTTATTAAAAAGTTACTCAAAACTTATTTTACTATCACAAAATACCGTTTTAACTTTTGCCTATTTGTTCATGTATATATATCAATAGAAAAGGAAACTTACCCAAAATCGATCACAATAGCAAATAAAACACCAAGATGGTTGTGCAAGAGAATAAAACATTGTGATATAAGAGGTCTTCATGTAACGACAATGATCAGATCACTCTCAAATCTTTTGTACCCGTTTTCTTCATGAAATCATTAGACTTCAAGTACCATTCTTTGGAGCTTGCTTCAATCTGTACATAATCTTCTTAAATTTTTACACCTTGTTTTCTTTTCTAGCAATTTTTAAACTGATTGATTGTGCCATATAAATATCTTCTTCAAGGTCACCGTGCAAGAAAGTTTTATTCACATCCAATTGTTACATACACAATTCTTTCGAAGCTACGATACTAATGACCTTTTGATTATGGTCATTTTTAGAACTGGGGAGAATATTTCATTACAATCGACCCCATCCTTCTGTTGAAACCCCTTTACCACAAATATAGCCTTGTGGTTTTTTCCTACAAGAGTTTCCACCAATATTTTATGTTCTTGGTTATTAGTATTCGCTTCTTAGGTTTATCAACATTTATAACAAGTAGTATAAAAGCCAAGGTTTCAAGAGTCCAAAACCCTTGTTCCAAAAACAAACCCAATTGATTTTCTACAACCCTACAAAGGATTATTTTAAGTCGTTTTTCATATACTCTCTCATCCTATACTTACATCTACCATAATCGAATTTCACCCTTGGGCTTCTTATAGTTAAGATCAATTTTGGTAATCCCATAAACAAGCTACATTATTATTGATTTTTATCCTAAATATGTACAAGTTTATGAATCAATTTTCTCATGGATTCTATGAAGTATGATTTTCTACTTTTGGATTGTGAGATCATTCTTTCCTATTTTTCTATAACAAGTAAAGGTGAAAGTTGTATTAGCTCAAATTGATTATGATGATACATTAGATGCTTTTAAAGGCAAGAGACATATTGTTTGTTCTGGAGCAGGAAGAGATTTGGCCTTGTGGGCTATTTTCCTATTGTTGCATGATTATAGGTCCTGTCTTTTATGATGCATAATATGCTAAAGGTGCTACATATTTTAGATGTTATCGGTTTTGGAAATGTTAGGGTATTAAGATCTTGTCACTTGTTCTTTGATGAAAACCATTAAAAGTTTGGAAGCTTCGCCTCAGTTTTAATTTTCATTTTCATGTTTTTTATATATATTTATGTTTCAATAGTCGGTTATCTACCGAGACTCACTTGATGTCAGTAAGAAAGACATTATTTCAAGGTGGAATCAATTTTGAAGATCGTTAAGCTTTATTATTGGAAGCTATTGTAACATATTTAATATTGACGTACTTAATAGTTTTATAAGACCATCTCCAACTCATCTCAATTATTTTCTCTAAAATGGAGTAAAAATAGGGTAAATAGTGTTTCATCTGCAACCCTATTCCATTCTTAACCCCATTTTCTACTAGTTAAATTTTAAAAAATATATATTCTATCTTTTTCATTATAATAATATTATCAATTATGTTATCATAAAATTATAACAAAATAAAATGTTCATATATAATGAATTTGAATTAATTATTAATTTATTAAGAATAACTATTAAATAAATACAATTATATTTATAACATACTTATAAATAAATGGTATACATACATCTTTTACAAATATTACAGTTACATTTGAAAAAACTAATACATATGTTTGTGTTGGAATAAATTTTCTATAAATGATTCGCTAATGTATTTTATAGACTGGACTGAAAAACCAGATCCTTCCGGGACCAAACCGGAAGTACTTATAATAGGGTTGGTTCCCTTTTTCATTGCTTTTTAATTTCTAGTTTTTGGGTAAGAACTGGATCAGGCCTGAAAAACGTTAATAAAACAAGACCGAACTAGTATATATGAAAAGAAATTATCTTTTTCTTGATTGACATGAACTATATATGAAAATGTTGTATATATAAAAGTGCCTTATTCGATTATATAATTTTATAAGATGTTAACGTGTTTGAAGTTTTTTATAAGATGTTAACGTGTTTGAAGTTTTTAATATATATATTTTTTTTTATGTGAATTCGATACATTAATATTAAACTTTACCTTTATGATTAATTAATATGATTTAATATATAAAATATAAAATATTACATTTGAATTATAACTAATAGATAAAAATAAACTATAAATATATAAAATAAAAAAGGAAGAGACTAAAACCGACAATTGAAACTTCAACTTCATTTCGGAAGAAATGAATAGTGTTCATTATGTCCTCCATATTTGATGAAATATTATTCATATCGACAATTGATACTTCTATTTTAAAAGAAATAAATAGTATTCATTATGTCGTGGTGAAATAAAGAAGATGGAAATAAGGTAAGACAAAATAAGGGTGAATTGGAGTAGAATAAAAAAAGAAATAAAGAAAATTTTTGATTCGACGATGGATTGGAGATACTCTAAGAAACACCATTGTGGTGGTGTAGTTTTTTTATTTTTCATTTCAACCAACCTTTACTTGGATAACCTTAATATATTTGACTACTAAAAAACATCATTTTATTGTTGAAATACAATTACATCATTTTAATATACGGTTTTATTGTGGAAATACAATTACATCATTTTAATATACGGTTGAAATACAATTACGGTTGAAGATGCACCAATTTCATTTTATATTTACTATGATAGTTGGAGTTTGTCTCAAGGTATTTGGACCAATATACAACTTTTTGGTTGAAATTTAGGTCGCATATATTCGACTGAAGTTTTCACTCTTTAATATCCCATCTTTATTTTGGAATATTTAAGCAAGATACATGCTTGGTCGTGACTCGTGAGTGCAGTCCGGAGGATATTAAATGCTAGAAAGAATACGAAGACCATTTTGTTAAGAGAATAAGTTCACATCGTTAAGAGTTCGTTAATTGGGGTACTACAAACTTTGATTTTGAAGATTCGTATCAGTAACATTTGAATTATTTGATCAGATGTCGTTCGAGTTCGTTACTTCGTTTAATGTCCTGAATGTGTATGCATACTATCACTATGTAACATTTTCAATATTAATACGTACTACTTCCCATCTTAATCCAAGATGCTAGGCTAGCTTTTTCAGTTGCAAACATAACAAATCTCTCTACGAACTCTTAGACCCACTTATAGATTCACTCATCACCAACTCTTTCAGATTAAAAGATATCAACACGCATTAATCAATAAGCACAAAAGTAAAACGTTTCTTCTCAAATATACACTACGAGGTTGACCCCATCATCACTTGGATGCAATTCAAACTATGAATCACCAAGTAGAAACAGCTTTTGCATATTTACAGGCATATGATCCCAACTTGAACCATGAAAAAATCAACCAAAAAGTAACCACGTGTACGACACCCTGTTAAAGATAACAAACGAACGACAGCTTCAGTGTTTCAGCGGTGGTGGCTGAACAAACGGCTTATTTTCCACCTCCACTCCCACCGATTTCAGCGACTCTGTATATGGCTTCGGGTGCCTGTCATAGTGTCATGTCAACTCGATTCAATTATCACCATAACTCAGGAAAAAATTACTTGATGAAGCAAGTATTTGTTAATAATATTTACATGGTGTAAGTATCTCCTCGGATAGGATCAGGCATGACTTGCAGGCGATCCGCCTCCTGCACATGTGCTATCTTCCTGAAGAACGACTTCTTGATGAACTCATTCGACTCCTCCGCCACCTTCTCCGGCTCCACCAGCTCCGGCAAAGTCTCTCTCTTTGACTTCTTCACGGAAACATTCGGCGCCCTCCTGAGCTGATGCGTGGCAGTGAACACTCCGATGCTAACCGACATCATAATCAACCCCAGCGAGATATACACCGGTGCATATGCACCTTTCACCGGACTATTAATTTTTCACTCTCGATATCATATACAAATCACATATAAGTCGCATAATTTCAGTTCAAGAATGACATTAATTACCTGGGTTTCGGATTATGGTGGGCATAGCTGTGATCAGCGGTTGGGGAGTAAGCCTTCATCTTGGGGGAGGTTGATGTAGAAAACGCTGTCATTCCTCTTGACCGAATCACCATTGATTTCACCAAATTCTGCAAGGTAAACCGACAGATACTTGAACACAATTAGATAAGGAAATGGTTCAAAATTCACAAAAATGATTCCAATTTTCATTGTTGAAGAAAAAACATGAGTTAAAGGTGATGACGACTCACAGTTGCTCTTAAAGCCATAGAAGAATGATGGACTCTTTGAACTGTTGATAACAAATTGTTGATGGATTGTTTTGTTGTTGTTAATTTTCAGATGGTGAATTCTCGAGGTGATGTGGTGTATATATTGGGGAAGAAGAGACACGTATTTTCGAGAAGAGACTATGGAGACACGTGGCGGTAGGAAAATGGGTACACGTTTCCCGTGGAGAGCTCTGGAAGAAGCACGTGTAGTTCCTAACTGTGACATTAACGAACTCGATCACCAATGAGGGTTATGCTTTTTTTTTTCAAAATTATAATTATTCTTTTCTTTTTGCAAAATTAACGTCTTGTTCAAATAATTTTGCTTTATGATGTATCTTTAATAGATAAAAATGGAAGTTGATAATGTTATATATTGAGTTGGGAAATATAATAAAAAAATGTTGCTTTTATGTCGTAGTGTTGGAAAGGAAAGAGTTAACAATTTTACAAATGTATTACTTATTTTGTAAATTTGTATAATTCATAATGAAGATAGTTTGATAATTAAAGTTTTTGAAAAGTTATCCCACTTCGTGTTCTTTCTCGTAACAGGTTTTATTTTTGTTCTCATTTAAAACCAAATAAAAAATATATATAGCATGTTAAGATGTTTAAATGAAACCAAATTTTGTTATTAGATGGAAATTTTTATCAAAAAAAATTGTAAAAATGGTCTTTTTGTTGTTAAAATTAAGTAGTTTTTGGTCAAAAAATGTTTGGTGGTGCATCAATGGTTCAATTTTGGATACCTTGTGCGTTTTTGGTCCAAAAACGTTAGTTTTAACAGCTTGGTTAACTTTTTTTAAATGACGGTTTTGCTTTCGGGGCCTATTTCTGCAATCAATGATTATTTTTTTTTATTTTTTTTTAATTTTATTCATTTATTATAAATTAAATTTTTTTTAATTTTTTTAATTATTTTTTAATGTATTATTATATATTAATAAATATTATTTTTATATAATATTTATATACATGAATAAATATTACTTTATTGGATTATTAATTTCTTTTAAATATATCTTTTTATAAATTTTTTTATTGTTTAATTTTTTTATTGGATTATTATATACTAATAACTATTAATTTTAATATATATTATTTATATATTAATAAATATTACTTTATTGAATTATTAGATTCTTTTAGTTATTTTTTTAATTTCATTTTTATTGGATTTTTTGGACAACACCACCACCATTTTAATTTATTCTAAAAAAATCTCACCACCCCATCACTGACTAGGTGATGATGGTGGTGTTTGATGGGTGTCGAATCCATCAAATAATAAATCATATTTGTACATATGATTTAAAAATAATAGTAACAATGGAAAACAAGGTCGATCCTTAGGGAATTGGTTTTAATCTATAAATACATCAAAATAATCATGTTTTATTCCAGGGCATAAAAAGTAAATGTGAGGAATTTGAGAACAAGTAAACTAAACTAACATACAGTAAAATAAATACTAGAAACAAGAGTAAAACAATCTCGTTCCGAGTTCTATTCACCTAATTGATGTAAGCTAATGATGAATCGATGTCAAATTGAATTATAGTCTAAGTTGATACTTGAAGATACTAACAAGCTCTAGCATCTTTCATTCACCAAATTGTTTAATCAAAACAAGCTCTTTGAATTAAACCTAACTTTACCAACATACTCTAAAAAAGCTCTTAGAAATATATTGAAAGATCGCATTATGTATTGTGCGAATGTTCCCAACAATGTTCAATACTACTCACAAGCTCGGAAGCATACAAACATGCAATTTTAGTTTACACCAAAGTTAATCCCATCATAGAACCAATCCGATGTGTGTCACTTAACATCAATTCATTAAACAACTACGGATTTTACAAATCGAATAACGAGAATGAACTAACCACAATTTAAACGGCCAACATGAACCGGGTCAAGAATCAAACGTTGGGTTATAAAAAAATGACTAGAAAGAATAACAACGTAACATCAAATCATTTAATTAAAAAAATTAGTAATCCAATAATATAACGTCCTAATTTCTAGAATGCATTTTTCATTTTTAAATAGAATAAACACTCATTTTCGTAAAATACATCCAAGTCAAAACCATTTGTTCAAAGACCATAATTCCATATCATAGTTATAAGGGAAAACAATGCGGAATCTCGAATCATAAAGAACCTATAAAGTACCTGAAAAACATTTTAACAATAACTGTAAGCACAAAGTTTAGTGAGTTCCCCAAAATACCCTACATAATAATACATATACAACGCATGCACACGAGGCCTACAAAACAGGGCTGGACCGCCACCTGAGCCTACAACATCTAGCTGGACCACTCTACAAATCCTACAACACTTAGTTGGACCGTTCTCCTTCGGCCTACAACACAAAGTTGGACTGCCACCTGAGCCTACATCATCTAGTTGGACCGCTCTCTAGAGCCTGCAACACTAAGTTGGACCGCTCTCATTGGGTCTACCACACAAAGTTGGACCATCCTCTAGGACTTCAACATAAAGTTGGACCGGCTTCTGGAGCCTACAGTATTAAGTTGGAGCACTCCCATTGGGCATACAGTAACGAACTGGACCACTCCGTCCTTTTGGCCTACAACACACGGTTGGACCGCCTCAACCTAACCACAACATGTCGACATATACACATAACAATAACAAGAAAGCACATGTAATCGTAATAAATCTACCTGCCTAACAGATCACTACAACATATCAACATCCTAGCACGCAAAGGATACATATTGTAATACAAAGTATAGTCAGAAACTCACATAAGCTAACTAGCAGAAACTAAACAACAATCCTTAGCAACCAAATAACTAAACAAGCTACCTAATGCCAAACTAAGACTTGTTTTTAGCTAAGAACTCAATTCTACCAATGTCTGACCAAAAGTCATATTGATAAAAAGTCAACGGTCAATGGTCAACGTCAAAGTCAACTCAATTGGCCACCACGTCGTGGTATTCTCACGACAAAACAGTCGTGATAAACCCTTTCACCACATCTTAGGATCTATTCTGGACCTTTTAGTGGAGTAAGCCCTTAATCCATTAAGCCTCATACTCATCCTTTCCAGAAGGCTTCCCTACAGCCATAAACATCATAAAAACCCTTGCTTTATGGTTATTCATGTCATACACTCAAGTTAGGTCAAACTAAGAAGAAAGAGGTCAAAACCTTATGCATAAAACCAAAACTTCATAATACTTTAGATCTATAACATATAACCACATTGGGACCACAAGGATCAATGAAGTTCCCAACTTTATGGGATCCACTCACTCAAACCAATACAAATATGAAGAATATTCCTCAAAACCTAGATCTAGAAGGCTTCGGACAAAAGATAAGACTGAAAATTAGGGTTTTACACACTAGCCCTTACCACGTTGTAGTCATGCCTTTGCCACGTCGTGGTACAATAAAAATGCGCGTTTTTCTCATCCGATGTGTCCACATCGTGGTGCTCCACCCCACCACGCCATGGTCACCAAAAATCCCACATTTGAAGGTCTAAAATAATCAAGTCTCAAAGAAGTATTATTGAAAAGGGTGTTATAAGTAAAATAATATTTATTAATATATAAATATTAATATTAAAACTAATATTTATTAATATGTCATAATCCAATAAAAAAAAATTAATCCAATAAAAAATAAATTAAAAAAGAATTATTAAAAAGAAATCAATAATTGAAAAAAGTAATATTTTTTAATATATAAATAATATTTATTAAAAATAATATTTATTAATATATAATAATCCAATAAAGAAGATATAATCCATTAAATAAATTAAATAAAAGAATTGGTTATATGAAAATAATAATCGAATAAAGTAATATTTATTAATATATAGGTTTTATATATGAAAAATAAAGTAACATCCCAATTTTCAAGACCAAAATTTTTGTTTTTAATTAAGTAACTTTATAAAACAGTTCACAGAAAAACATCCACGATTCATATCATTTCATAAAACCATAGTCACGAGTCTCAAAACCATAACATAAAATAGTAATAATGTCAGAGTACAAATCCCATGGATCTCAAAATGCGGAAATCATGTGTGTGCGATGCGCTGCTACGGTGCCGGCTCCTTCCCCTTCGTTGAAGAGGTACCTGAAACAAAACTGAAAACTGTAAGCACGAAGCTTAGTGAGTTCCCCCATCATACCACATACCATACAATATACATACTGTCGGGCAGTTCTGGGGTGCTGACCTACCCATGTCAAGCAGTTCTGGGGTGCTGACCTACCCATGTCAACCAGTTCTGGGGTGCTGACCTACCCTCCGGTTTATCATAACCGGCTACGGGGACTATTTCACCCCTACTACTACCACACAAAACATAACATATTGTCAGACATATCTGGGGTGCCGACCTACCCTTCGGTCCTAACGACCGAACTCAGGGACTTCTCCCCTCCTACTACCATTAACACATACAACATATCATGCTAGCACATAAAACACATCAGGTAGTAGCAAACCTAGATAATTATCACAAATACAATCATCTATCAACATCTCCTACTAGTGGGCCGACATTGTGGCCGTAGACCCACCGCTACTGGAAGGTAACTCACATTAATGTCGTGAAGTGTCTGAACTGTCCTCGCTGCCGGGATCAACTGCTCTCAATTCCTACATGTAACGACCCTCCTTAATTTACCATTACATACTCTTAACCCTTACAAGGGTTACTCAAGTCAAAACCAAAGTCAAGGTCACTCCTTGGTCAAAGTAAACTCTAGGTCAAAGTCAACGTCCGGTTGACTCGACTCACCGAGTTGACCCCACAACTCGCCGAGTCCCTAAATCCTCAAAACACTAAGACCTCGATCTTACTCGCCGAGTATTGCACACACTCGCCGAGTTCTCCACCATACAAAGTCGGGACCTTCTTCATCTGGCTCGTCGGGTTCATCCTTGAACTCGTCGAGTCCTTCTTCATGCAAGAAGACACATTTAGCCCTAGACTCGTCAAGTTCCTTATGAACTCGTCGAGTACGCCTTCATATAGTTGGGACTTGCCTTGCACTCACCGAGTTCTGTTCTTGAACTCGCCGAGTCCCATGATTTCCAGGTCCGATTTCACATCTGTTTTGTTGAGTTCTCTTCTAGACTCAACCAGTTCGATTCAAGCAGAAAAAGGTTGGGGAACCATACCCCGACTCGTCGAGTCCCATGAACAACTCGCCGAGTCCCCCAAGGTCCATGTCCATACAGTTGATTTCAGTCGGGTTTAACACATCCAAAACATAGATCTAGCCTCCTAAGGTCCATAATACACGTAAAGTTACAAACTTGACGTTCATGCATGGGGTTTTTGGCTCAAAAGGCTCTAAAATGGGGTTTATGGGACTCCCATGGCCATAAAGTTGGCACCTTTATGCCATGGGAAACCCAATGGTTCCAGATCTGAAGTAATATCCCTCTATAACCACAAAATCCCGAGAATGGCACTTCTAAGGCTTAGAAAAGGTAGAAATGAACCCTAACTATAGATCTAAGAGATAGATGGTCAATGTTTCATCTTTATACCTCAAATAAGTTGGAAATGTGCCAAAACCTCTGGATCTTCTTGCTTCGTCTTGATCTCTCAAGCTTCTTTCTCCTTCTCCAACTTCAAACACACACAAATGGCACCTTTAAGCTCAAGAACACTCATTAAATGATTAGGGTTTCGAGTTAGGGCTTTTCTAGCCTGGGAGGGACGATGGAGGCTGGGTTGGGACAAGTTAAGACGTTTAAATAGGGTGCAAGCCCTAAATGTTAGGGTTTCATCCAGACAGTCCTACTCGCCGAGTCGGGCTCCTGACTCGTCGAGTAGGTTACTTAAAACCCACGTCCAAAGTCTTGTCTACTCGACGAGTCAGGCCTCCAACTCTCCGAGTCCCAGTGTAAAAACATACAATTAATCAAATTTAATACGTATCGGGAACCGGGCGTTACAAATCTCCCCCAATTATTTTAGACTTCGTCCTCGAAGTCTGTCGATGCATCTGTAAAAAGCTCGGGGTAGTGCTCCCGCATCTCGTCCTCCGGCTCCCACGTCCATTCTGAGCCCTTACGGTGCTGCCATTGCACCTTCACCAGGTCGACCCTCTTGTTCCTCAGATCCTTCGACTTCCTGTCGAGGATACCTACTGGTCGCTCAATGTAGTTCAGGCTGTCAACCACCTGAATATCCTCCAAAGGTACCACTGCAGAGTCGTCTACCAGACACTTCTGCAGCTGGGAGACGTGAAAAGTACTATGAATCTGGCTAAGCTCGGCTGGCAGATCCAGCCTATACGCTACCTTGCCCACCCGGGCTGCAACCCTGAAGGGAACGATGTACCTGGGGCTGAACTTGCCCCGCTTCCTGAACCGAACTACACCTTTCCAAGGTGACACCTTCAGGAGGACCATATCCCCGACCTGGAACTCCAGGTCTGAACGACGCTTGTCGGCATAACTTTTCTGCCGACTTTGAGCAGTCTGAAGCCTGCTTCTGACCTGCTGGATCCTCTCCGTAGTCTTGAGTACCACTTCGGTACTCCCCATGACTCTCTGCCCAACCTCACCCTAGCAAATCGGGGTCCTACACTTCCTCCCGTATAACATCTCGAAGGGAGGACGATCGATACTCGCGTGGTAGTTGTTGTTGTAGGAGAACTCAGCCAAGGGAAGGTAGGTATCCCAGCTACCACCAAAGTCCAAAACGCATGCCCGCAGTATATCCTCCAAAGTCTGGATGGTCTGCTCGCTCTAACCGTCCGTCTGCGGGTGAAAAGCGGTGCTAAAGTGCAGACGAGTACCCAACCCGTTGTGGAATTTCTTCCGGAATCTGGAAGTGAACCGCACATATCTGTCAGAAAATCACAGATACTGGCACTCTGTGTCGAGCTACAACCTCCCAGATGTAGATATCGGCCAGCTTCTCGGCCGAGATGCTCTCATGGATCGGTATGAAATGAGCACTCTTGGTCAATCGATCCACGATGACCCAAATCGAATCCACTCCCCGTGCATTCCTGGGAAGCTTGGTGATGAAATCCATGGTAATATCTTCCCATTTCCACATAGGGATGTCCAACGGTTGTGTCTTTCCGTGAGGCCTCTAGTGCTCGACCTTGACGTTCCTGCAGGTCAGGCACCTCTCGACGTACCAGGCTATATCCCGCTTCATGCAAGGCCACCGGTAGTCATGACGAAGATCTCTGTACATCTTCGTTGCCCTGGGATGACTTGAGAATCGAGTTTTGTGCGCCTCCTCCATCAAAACCTGGCACACCCCTCCATGATATGGAACCCACACCCTACGGTGTAGTGTCAACAACCCACGGCTATCATAGTCGAAGGAGGAAACATGTCCTACAATACGCTCGCTCTTCCGATGTTCCTTCTTCATAGCCTCCTGCTGGGCCTCTCGGATCTGCTCCAGAAGCGGAGTCACCACTTTTATCCGCAAGCAAACGTCTCTGATCGGGGCTGCCTTGCGGCTAAGCGCATCGGCCACAACATTAGCCATCCCCGGGTGGTAGAGGATCTTACAATCGTAATCATTCACCACATCTAGCCACCGACGTTGCCTCTTGTTCAGATTCAGCTGATCAATGAGGTACCTCAGACTCTTGTGATCCATGTAAATGGTACAACGGACCCCATAGAGGTAATGTCGCCATATCTTGAGGGCGAAGACAACCGCCCCCAACACCAAATCGTGTTTCGGGTAGTTCGCCTCGTGAGGCTTGAGCTGCCTCGAAGCGTAAGCAATAACATGCCCTCTCTGCATCAATACCGCGCCCAACCCTGAGATGGACGCATCACAATATACCACAAAATCCTCCACGCCCTATGGCAGGGCGAGGATCGGCGCCTCGCATAGTCTCCGTCTCAATGTCTCAAACGTTGCCTGCTGCTTAGGCCCCCAACGAAATACAACGGCTTTCTTCGTTAGCCGGGTCAATGGTACGACTATCTTGGAGAAATCCTGAATGAATCTCCGGTAATAGCCTGCCAATCTGTAACGACCCGAAAAACCTATCGTAAACGACGTTAATTTTTCCGTTACTTGAAGAACTATTTATGCAAAATAATTTATCTTTACGAGGTTAAAATGGAATAAATTAACTAAAAATAGTATTATTTAATATCTAAAATAATTAATCAAAATTAAAAGGTGTGCAATTTAATGAAATTGATTTATGGAACTATTAGGGAAAATAATAATTCTAAAGAGTTAATTAACAATTAGAATGTTTATAAAATTACTTAATGAAATCATGGGAATAATTAGGATTGATAAAATCATTTTAAGATAAAATATAGTCAGGGGGTGAAAATGTTATTATAGAAAGTGTTAAAATTAATGCTTTCGAGTATTGGGTTTAAAGTGTTTTTATAATCAAAGTTTAGGGACCAAAATTGTAAATATGGCTTTAACTTCTAAATAGCAATTGAATCCTATCGTATTTTACTACCTATTTGTGCGTTACGTTGTTTCTTCATCCAAATCGTGCGGTGCGGTTCATGAGGCTTATCAAATTGTTCCGTTCCTTCATCCTATGTATGTGGCTCATGATTACTATTTTTTTATCAAATGTTAACTTATTAGGGTTAGGGTAAAAGGGGTTCAATATGGAGAATTTAGGGGCTAGTTGGAAAAATTCGGGTATAACCCCCCATGGGATTGAACCGATCCTTTTTCTGCATCCGTTTCCCCTCGTGCGAGTTAAGGAGCGAACCCAACCCATGCCTACGTTTTCCTGCTTGACGTCGACAGAGAGCAAACGAAAAAAAAATCCCGCTTCTTGGCCATCGTTCCAGCAGGCGTCGATCAAGGAGAAGGAAAGAAAAGAAAACGTTCGACATTGGGGAAGGAGGTAACAATCGCAAGAGTGGGCAAACTTGGAGCCTGGCTGTCGACGTGAGGAGGGAAGACGAGCCCGGTCTCAGGCCTGAGGCTTTATTTCGACTCCACTGGTATCATTCTTAAATCACCACTTTCTCATGTGATCAAAACTCTAATTCCTAGAAATTTGATTGTATTGTGAGTTTAATTTGCCTTCCAATTGATAATTAATCTTGTCCTTCTATTCTACACTCTAGAACTTATGTTGGATCAGTTTCTAGCCACTTGGAGTGTGTTTCTTGATCAAGTGTGGCTGTGAAAATCACATAAAACACTCTCCCACAAGTTGGTGTTGGTGCTCAATCGATAATTTGTTTTCCTGTTGTTATAACTCTTGTCCCTTTTATCTCCAATCCTTGTGGGTAATTTCATACATAGGAGTCATGTTTTGGGCACTCCTTAAAACCCTCAAAACAGCCCTTAGAGTCCGTGATATGTAGATAATTATGTGGTTGTTTGGACAAACCAAGATTGTCAAAAGTCTAGCTTGAAAGTCCTCACAACTCTTGGTAGTATTGTTTGTATTTTTG
The DNA here is from genome assembly GCF_052849685.1 of Lactuca virosa. Taxonomy (NCBI): domain Eukaryota; kingdom Viridiplantae; phylum Streptophyta; class Magnoliopsida; order Asterales; family Asteraceae; genus Lactuca; species Lactuca virosa. The sequence continues at coordinate 181,959,269 of NC_136429.1, read as the reverse complement.
GTCTTCAAAACCATGACTTGGAGGCTGAAACAACAAACTTGAAAACCACAAAATATGTGTCTAAAGTTCCCTAAAAGTTCATCCCTATATGTATCTTGGTTGGAACTAAAAGAAGTCTTTATTGGTGTATGTGGACTTTTGGTGTTGATGCATTAGGGCATCTTATTTTCAATCACCTTTTAGTCAATTCTTGGTCTTTTCATAAACCATTTAATTTATGTCTTAATACCTTCATTCAAGCTTTTTGTGTGTTAATTCGTGTTTCTTTAATCTTTTGCCCAAGTCATAAATCATATGGTGATTTTTTGGCAATTATTGGAAATCTGCACAACAACTTTGCCCTATCTTGCAAGGGATGTAGCTACTAATCTGAGCAGAATTGGCTGATGCCCCTCTCTGGATAAAATGTAGGACATCGAGTCTAGTTTCCAGAAAGTCCGGATTCTGCTCAATCGGAGTTACAGATTCTGTTTTATGACCAAAACACTGAACAGTGGTCAAGCTGTGAAACTTAAAAAAAATATGTAACCCATTAAGAAATTAAAGGTGTTAATGAAACTTGGACCCCATTTTGATGATTGCTTGGTATGTGTGATTATTAGGTGAAAACTTGACAACTTCAAGAAGGGTCAAGGCTTGAATTAAAAAGGAGAACTCGCTTCAAACATAAGGTGAGTCGACAATTTTTGTTGACTTTAGTGCATAACCGAAAACCACATCTCATAGGTGGATTGTTGATGCAAATTAGGATTCATGCTAGATTTTTATAAATGCTTGTGATAATTGTGTTGAAAATATGTTGTTTGCATCTTATGTGTGGTTATTCTTTGGTATCAGTTGCTATGGTGATATTCATGTTATGTGAACGTTGTAAATTGCATGCGGATATGATGTTTCATGAATTGGTAGTTATATGCTAATGTATGGTGACATCTAATGAACTTCATTACATGGTAATTACTCGTTTAAGTTGTAAGAGTAACATGATCATTATGGTGTATGCATGCTTTTGCGGGGTATAACGGTGCCATGGGTAGAACCTTGCAAGTCTAATAGGTTGAAAGAGCTTAAGCCATAACGGTGATTAGTTACACGAACTTTTCTAGATGGTCGTGTGACACATGGTTCGTGTGCACCTCGGTGTATGGGAACTGGAGTGGTGTTGGCTTTATGGTGTGGCCGGATCAAACATCATGTGGGAATCGGGAGGTGTATCGGTGGAATTGGCACCGTTTGTACCGATCCTGAACGACACCGTAAAGTACTTGTACTTTGCAAGTCGGAGTAGCGAAAGTGGAAGTCTTGGGGTTGGTGTATTCGGGTGGAAGTCATGAGTCACTTAGAGCACTAAACTGGCTGAGCACACGAGTAGTGAACGGGGTTAAGTTGTTGGGTAGTCTCTCCCTAAGGAACCCCAAAATAGTTAATCGGTTGAATTAAATATTACATATAATAAACGGTGAATTAAATTATATGTGATAATCGGTTGACTTAAGTTGAAAACTATATGATTGAAATAAATTTTATTTGTTTTTCTTTACTATGTTATTATCACGATTTGCATGGATGACCCTTACGGGAATTGTGTGTTTTCTTTTTGGTTGTGTACAACTTGTCGGCTCACGTGGCGGTTGCTAACACTTGTTTCTTTGTTGGATGCCTTTTGATTGGTACAGGTAGCTTAGGAGCATGGCTTGGTGAGGTTGGGTTCCTTTTGGGTAGTTAGTTTTAATAAAGATGCCACTTGAGCACGTTTGGTTTTTATTTTCCTTTGAACCTCTTTTTGCAACAATTAAACAGTTGAATGTTTGGTTATGAAAATGGTAACGTGTGGTTTTGAAAATGTTTTGAATTAAAAACTAAGTCTTCCGCTAACGTATTCTGTTAAATAAATGTTTTAAAAAGAAAAAAAATGGAGTAAAAATCACGACGTTACACAATCCCAGGAAACTCCGAATCTCAGATGGAGACTTCAGAACCTCCCATCTCATCACGGCCTCCACTATGGCCGGGTCAACCAAAATACCATTCTGGTTGACAAGGTTCCCAAGAAACTGCACCTCGCGCAACCAGAACTCACACTTGGAGAACTTGGCGTACAAGCTCTCCCTCCGTAAGGTATCCAGCACCTCTCGCAAGTGCTCCTCATGCTGCTCCTGCGTCTTGGAATAAACCAAGATGTCATCGATAAAAACTATCATAGACCTATCCAGCATCAGTCTGCATACGCGGATCATGAGGTCCATGAACGCGGCAGGAGCATTGGTGAGCCCGAAGGGCATCACCACAAACTCGTAGTGGCCATAGCGAGTCCGGAATGCAGTCTTCTGTACATCCTCATCTCTGACCCTCATCTGATGGTAGCTTGAACGTAAATCTATCTTGGAAAACCAAGATGCCCCTTGTAGCTGGTCATAGAGATCTTCAATCCTCGGGAGTGGGTAACGGTTCTTCACTGTTACCTTGTTCAGCTCCCAGTAATCTATACACATCCGATGCGACCCGTCCTTCTTCTTCACGAACAGAATCGAGGCTCTCCAAGGTGAACTGCTCGGTCTGATAAATCCCTTGTCTAACAGCTCCTGCAACTATGTAGACAACTCCTGCATCTCGGGAGGAGCCAACCGATACGGTGCCTTGGCTATCGGGGCCGCACGAGGAACTAGGTCGATCCTAAACTCCACCTGTCTCTCCAGAGGTATCCCAGGAAACTCCTCTGGAAACACATCCATATACTCTCGCACCACCGACACATCACTCACAGTCGCCTTACCCTCCTCCCGGGTATCCATGACGTAGGCGACATATCCGACGCAACCCTGCTGAAGTTGTGCCTAGCCCTCGCTGCTGAGCATAAGGCTGGTCCACGTTGTGGCCTCTCTCCCTGAATCACCAGCTCTCCCCACCTGGGGTCCTGACACGTACCAACTGCTGCGTGCAGTCAATCACAGCCCCATTAGGGCTCAAGCAGTCCATACCGATAACCTTGTTCCCACGTAATGGTATGGGAACCAAGGCTACCAGGTAGCGCTCCTCGAACAGCCTCAAAACACAATCTCTGAAAACCTATGATGCTCAAACTGATCGGTCGTCAGCAATCTCGACCTCTAGAGGGCAATCCAACATGCCCGAAGACTCATGGAACCTCTTGCTAAGTGAAAGAGAGACAAACGATCGGGTAGCACCCGAGTCGAACAACACCTGAACTGGAATACCGTTCACATGGAACGATCCTAAACAAAACACATAACATGACACATAAATATCATAAACAACATATAATAAAAGCTAGGGAGAAGAAATCATACCCGTCACCACATCGGGTGCTGCGCGTGCCTCCTCGGTAGTCAACTGGAAGGCTCGGCTCCTCACCACTGGAGCCTTTGAGTTGCCCTGCCGGCCATCAGTGAGCCGCATGGTCGCTGGAGCTGGAGCCACTACTGGCACTGCTGCTGTTGTCAATCTCTGGCAGTTGGCCTTTTTATGGCCCTTCTGATTGCAATGAAAGCAAATCAGGTCTGATGTTTGGAAGGTGGGGGTAGGGGCAGTACAATCCCTACCAAAGTGCCCAGTCTTGCTGCACTTATAGCAGCCCGATGATCCCAGTCTACAAGCTCCATCGTGCGGCCTGCCACATTTCCTGCAGCGGCTCTGGCCCGGCTGGCCCTTCGACCTAGAGTCGAATCCCTTGCGCTTCTTCCCCGAAGCCCCAGTCACCTGTCCCTCCTCTGCCTTCCTCTTCCTGATGTGCTCCAAGTCGATCTCCCTTTCCCTCGCCCTGGGAATCATAGAATCCAGGGTCGGGCATGCCGAGTAGCTAACATGCTCCCGAATATCAACTCTCAACATATCATGTTAGCGGGTCTTCCGCATCTCCTCATTCCCCGCATATTGAGGCACCAATAAGGTCCTCTCCCGGAACTTGGCGGTAATCTCCGTCATTGTCTCTGTAGTTTGTCTCTTTTCGAGAAACTCCCTGGCCAGCTGCTGAAGCTCCACAGCCGGCGCAAACTCAGTCCTAAACCTGGTCACAAAGTCCGACCAGGTCATAGCCTTAACGAATGAGGCTCCAAGAGAGTCACCAACCGACTCCCACCAATCCCTAGCTCTGTCTCTCAAACAACCTGCAACATATCGAACCTTCGACCCCTCAGGACAGAAGCTCGTCAACTGTGCAGACTCGATGTCTGCAATGCATCTCCTGGCCACGATGGGGTCCTTCGCCCCATGGAAATCCGGTGCACCACTCCCCCTGAAGTCCTTAAAGGACAGTGTGCGCGCTCCTGAATGGCTAGCCGCCCAGTCACTCCTAAACGCCCTAAGGCGATCCTCCATCAGCTCAATAATCCCTTCCTTGATCGACCCGAAAATCACCGGGGTCGACTCAAGGATGTCTCTAGTGATCTCAGAAGCAATGAACTCACGTAGTCCCTCATCAACTGGCTTGGCACCTGATCCCGAACCTGATCCTGACCCTGAACCTCCTCCTCCTCCATGTCGCGTAATCATCACCATTCTGAAACAAAACACATAATTGTCAGGGTCATACATAACCTCGAGAGGTATCACACACTACAAGTTCCCTGGTTCCATCTAGGCCCTCCTTGACTCGAATACTACCTTCCACATCTATCCGTACTTTCCTCAAGGATTGCCTTGACTTTACCAAGTCCCTTCTGATGGGTTTTGAGCATTCTAACACTCCTAAAGTGTACATGCAACCCTAGAAACCTTGGATCTATGTTTTACTAAGATACATGCAAATTTGATTTTTCCAAGGTTCTTAACCTAACTAGCATGGCATGGGGAACTTGAAACATAAAAGCTAGTAGAAGAACTTACCTTTCTTGTTGCTTGGATTCCTTAAGAACTTTGTGAGCCTAGCACCTCAAATGTGATGCCTCAAATGTTTCACACAACACCCACAACTCTTGGAATAACTTGAGAGAAGAACACTTTGATCACAAAATCGGCTAGCCCTCTTGTTCTTCACTTAGTGGCCGATTTTGCTAGCTATGGAGCTCTTTATATAGTGTGGCACATCTAGGGTTACACCATGTAAACCCTAATGTGCAAGGCTTTTCATTTCCCCCATGATCCATGGGTTATAACCTCCATGGAGCATCCATGGAGAACCCAATGGGTCCTAGCCCAATATAGTGAATCATGAACCATAAGCCCACTATATAAGAATGAATGATTTACAAATCAATCCCGATATATTTAATTAGTCTCTTTTTTATCACAAAATTAATTCCAAATTAATTCTTGATCAATACTAATTAAATAATATGATTTCATATTAATATATTAGAACTTATAATATATTAACAAATCGTAAGTGTCCTTTTTCTCATTTTGTCTATCCAACTGTTGAGATGAAGATGCAACCCAAATGGACCATGCCAAGCAGGGTCAAGTACATACTAAATATAGTTATGGACTTAGACACCTTATCCAACAGTCTCCCACTTGGATAAGTCTAATAACTATAGTTACAGGTATGACTTTAGGAACCGACCAGCAATCGTAGCTCTTTCAAAGTCTCACGGAACTGAGATGATGATGCGCCATTTAAGATAAGTGATCATATAATCCTCTGTTCTAGATATCAGCCGGACAAATACATGGAAAAAAGTCGTACTTATTGTCCAGCAGTTTGTTTCCCGATTTCCGATTTGTTTGACATAGAACTAAACTGAACACATCAATTTGGTTCTGACCGGGCCCGGTACATGGGTCAAAACAAAATCATCGAGGGGCCCAGATATCGCTTTTAATCCTCCAAGAACTAAAAGGAACAGATAAACTTCGACTCATATGCTTGTTCTACTACTTGTTGAATCATACACAAATGTACGATTTATAACATCGAGTTACCAATGCGTTTTCGTACAATCAATGTATAACCAACTCATAGTCAACAACTCATATCTCTAGGTTTGAAGATTTATATGATATTAACGTCTCACGATCACTCGATATAAATTCCATGAAGTGATACAAGTGAGCGTGGGTTGAATCCAATACTCAGAACTTATGAGTACTCATGAATGTTGTAGCAACCATGTGCTATGTCTAGCACCTTAGACATCTACAAACCCAATTCATGACAGTCTTGATTCATATCTACTTCCAACATACGACTGACTGTGGAGAGTTTGAATAGAGTAATTATTCTGGAAGTCAAAACATGCAAAGTTGAAACAATAGTAAATAATTGACACAAGATAGAAACACCTTACTTATAAATAAACAACAACTTTTATTTAATCATCAAATGTCAATTTACATTTTACAAGTTTTAGAAATAACTATCTAATCTGTAAAACTAATATCATCCTTCAGCCCGATGCTCCTCGCATGCTGCAAATGCTTAACCCTACACAATCCCTTCGTGAGGGGATCTGCTGGATTCTCATCCGATGATACCCTCTTTACCACGAGGATTCCTTCTTCTATCCGATGTCTAATAAAATGGTATTTTGTGTCGATGTGTCTGGATCTGCCATGATCCATTGGTTCCTTAGCTAAGGCAACTGCACCCTCATTGTCACAGAAAATCTCCATAGGCTCCTTAATAGCTGGTACAACTCCAAGGTCTCCAATGAAGTTCTTTAGCCATATAGCCTCCTTTGTTGCCTCGCTTGCTGCTATGTACTCTGATTCGCAAGTTTAATCAGCCACTGTTTCCTGCTTGGAACTTTTCCAAGTAATTGCTCCTCCATTTAGGGTAAAGACCCAACCCGACTGAGAGCAGAAATTATCCCTACCAGTCTGGAAGCCAGCATCACTATACCCCACTACTCTCAAGTCATCACTCCCACCAAGGGTAAGGACCCAGTCCCTAGTCCTTTGTAGGTACTTGAGAATATTCTTCACCGCAGTCCAGTGAGCCTTGCCTGGATTCCTTTGATATCTGCTGACCATGCTCAAAGCAAAGGCCACATCAGGGCGAGTACAAGTCATATCATACATGATTGAGCCCACAGCGGAAGCATATGGTACATGACTCATCTCAGCTATCTCAACCTCTGTACTCGGACTCTAAGTCTTACTCAGTTTGGCGTTGCTCTGGATTGGTAAGTCACCTTTCTTGGAATTCTGCATGCTGAACCTTTTCAGCACCTTATCCAAGTAGGTACTCTGACTAAGTCCAATTAGTCTCTTACTCCTATCTCTCAAAATCCTTATCCCTAGGATATAGACAGCTTCTCCAAGGTCCTTCATAGCGAAACACTTCCCAAGCCAGGACTTTACTTCCTGCAGAGTTTGGATGTCATTTCCTATGAGTAGTATGTCATCCACATACAGTACCAAAAAGCTAACTATACTCCCACTAGCCTTAACATATACACATGACTCATCTTCGCTCCTCGAAAAGCCAAACTCTTTGACTTTCTCATCGAAACAAAGATTCCATCTGTGAGGTGCTTGATTCAATCCATAGATGGATTTCTCAAGCTTACATACTCTATTAGGGTACTCTGTACTGACAAAACCCTCTGGCTGACTCATGTAAACATCCTCAGCCAATTTTCAATTAAGGAAAGCGGTTTTGACATCCATTTGCCATATTTCATAGTTATGAAATGCAGCAATGGCTAGCATAACCCTAATAGACTTAATCTTCACTACTGGTGTAAAGGTCTCATCATAGTCAACTCCCGGAGTTTGAGAAAAACCCTTTGCAACCAGTCGCGCCTTATAAGTGTGTACATTACCATCCATGTCGGTCTTCTTTTTGAAGATCCATTTGCACCCGACTGTCTTACGACTTGGTACATTGTCAACCAAGTTCCAAACTTGATTGTCATACATGGATTGTATCTCGCTATCCATGACCTCTTTCCATTTGGCAGATTAAGGGCCTGCCATGGCTTCCTTAAAGCTGTTAGGTTCATCCAGATTTACCAGTGTCCTATCACTGATAAATTCATCACCTTCCGCAGTAATATGAAAACCATAGTAATACTCGGGTGGATTCCTAACTCTTGTGGAATGCCTCAGAGGTACAGACTCATCAACATGAGTTTCCTCCTCAGGTTGATCGCTAGGGTTTGAGGTTCCTTCACCGCTTTACTCTTGAATTTCTTCAAGATCAATTTTCCTCCCACTGTTTCCTTGGCTTATGAATTCTCTCTCACGAAAGACCCCTCTTCTTGCCATAAAGACCACATTCTCACTGAGTCTGTAGAAGAGATAACCAAAGGAATTCTGTGGGTAGCCGATGAAAATATATCGCTCACTTTGAGGTTCGAGCTTATCCTGAGTCTCACGTCTCACGAGAGCCTCGCAACCCCAAATCTTGATGTGGTCTAAATTGAGAACTTTCCTAGTCCACATCTCGTGAGGTGTTTTGGCAACCTTTTTGGTAGGGACTAGATTAAGGATATGGGCGGCAGTCTCTAAGGCATACCCCCAGAACGAGATTGGTAACGAAGCTCGACTCATCATGGAATGAACCATGTCCAAAAAGGTTCGATTACGCCTCTCAGCCACACCATTCAGCTGTGTTGTTCTGGGAGGTGTCAATTGTGAAACAATTCCATATTCCTTAAGATAGTCAAGGAACTCTGTACTAAGATACTCTCCTCCTCGATCGGATTGGAGCATCTTAATGTTCCTGCCCAACTGATTCTCCACTTCCTGTTTAAACTCTTTGAACTTTTCAAAGGTTTCTGACTTATGCTTGATTAAGTAGACATAACCATATCTACTGTAATCATCAGTAAAAGTCACATAGAAGCGGTTTGCATCCCTTGTGGTGGTTCTGAAGGGTCCACACACATCTGTGTGTATGAGGTCCAACAAACCTTCACCCCTAGCACAAGTACCAGTGAAGGGTGACTTTGTCATTTTTCTAAGCAAACAAGACTCGCAACTATCATCTTACTTTAAGTCAAACGACTCCAAAACTCCAGCCTTCTGGAGTTGGCCTATGCGCTTCTTGTTAACATGTCCAAGACGACAAGGCCACAAGGATGCTTTATCCAAACTAGTGGAAGAATCGATATGTAATTCATTATTTCCTAGGTTGTCTACAACTGACACAGTTTCATATACACCATCACAAGGTAATGCTTTAAAATAAAGAACATTATTATAAAATGCATTAATACCACCAACTTCATTATCAAATGAAAAAGTAAATCCTTGTTTGTACAAGCCATGAAAGGAAATAATATTTTTCGCCATTTCAGACGAGTAACAACACTTATTCAAATCTAACACTAACCCACTACTTAGCAACAAAGAATAAACTCCAATCTTGGTGACAGGTGTAACTTTCCTATTCCCCATGATCAAGTTTATTTTTCCGTGCTGCACATCCTCACTTCTTCTTAGGCACTGCAAATCAGAACATATATGAATACCACAACCTGTATCAAGAACCCAAGAAGTAGAATGTGATGAGTTATTAGACAATATAGTGTAAATACCTGCATGGGTAGGTTTGACTTTCCCATCCTTAACATCTTGCAGGTACTTGGGGCATTTTCGTTTCCAGTGCCCCTTTTCCTGACAATAGAAGCATTAAGCTTCTTTTGGGTTGGAAGAAGGAGTGATGATACCACCTTTGGTTCCACTTGAAGAGGAGCCATCAAGATACTTTCCCTTGGTACCCTTCGAAGGGTTTTTCCTATTCTTCCCTCTACTTTGCCCGATTGCCAGAACAGGGGCGGCGGTAGGAGTAGGAGTAGTAACAACCGATTTGCCCTTAAGACCAGTTTCAGCGGTCTTCAAGAGCCCTTGAAGTTTGCTCAGTGTGACCTCCTCCTTGTTCATGTGATATGTCATTTGGAATTGATCATAACAAGTAGGTAAGGAGTGCAATATGATATCAATAGCCAACTCCTCGGGAAAGTTCACATTCAACTTGAGCAAACGGTCCACAAACCTTTGCATTTTCTGCATGTGGCCTGTGATGGGTTTACCATCCTTCATTCGGGTTGTTATCATGGAAGAGATGATTTCATACCTCTCTTGACGAGCACTTTGATGGTAGCGGTCCATCAGGTCCATGTGCATCTCAAAAGGGTAAAAGTCCTCATAGGACTTTTGGAGTTCAACTTTCATTGTGGCCAACATAATACATGCCACCTTGGTAGCATCTCTCTCATGTGCCCTAAAGTTAGCGATCTCCTCTGGAGTAGCAGTAGACTTATCTACTTCCTTCAGCTCCTTGTCGAGGACATATTCCTTGTCCTCGTTACGATTAACCATCCTGATGTTCCCGATCCAATCATTAAAGTTTGAACCATCAAAGATGACTCTCCTACAAAGGTTCATGAGAGAGAAGGAGTCGGTAGGGTTTAAGCCAGAAGTAGCATTGTTGGAAGACATCTGAAAAGAAGAAAGACAATTTTAGATTAGATATAGAATCCTTAATAAGACACCCAAATGTAATATTAAGGATAGGACCCATCACAATACTTCATAACTTGGAAGAGGGATGCCGTAATCCAAGCAATGAAATATTTGAAGGTAGGTGAATGACGATTCACCAATTTCCACCATGAAAAACGAAATAAATTATTAGGTTTTAATTGGATTGAAAACTCCTAGATTCTTTTTGAGATTCATTGAACTTTTCAATGGCATGTTTAAATCTCGATTGTGCCCTCTCAAGTTTGTGACTGGGATGCCGAGGATCACAAACAAGGTGTGAATAACCATGCAAATTTACTTGGTACCCTTAATCTTTATCACCTAATCGATATGCCGGTTACCACACGCACTCCACCGGTCTATGATAAGTATTAAGTCACCCTTTTCCACTCTTACTAGTACATGTTAGTGTGACGGTTACCCACACACGCTCACCAATGACTTGGTAAGGTACAAAGTGTAATTTCATGGGATAGCACCAATTTCACATTTTCCTAAAGTAATTAAGATTGAGAATTTATAAAAGGTTTAGTTACTTTATATATTTCATTATATTTTTAATGAGAATTATAGTCCTTGTCCTACCCGTTCGGCTAACGACCCTCCACCAGTCAAGGAAGCGGTGGGTGAGAGTGGACACCCATTAAGCTGCCATTTTATAGGCAACAACCTTATACCCCCCTTATAGACCGGCTTCGTGAATGAGGCGTACTAACGGTAAGACTGACTTGGTCTTATACACACACACACACACACATATATATATATATATATATATATATATATATATATATATATATATTATTATTAACTTATAATATTATAAAGTATAAGGGTTGAATTTTAAACTATTCAAATTCTAGGGTTTGGAATTAAAGTTTTCTAAAGTGATTTTATAAATTCCAAAACTTGAGGGCAAGTTTTGATACTATTCAAAACCTTTCATTTCTATAACTTATGAGTTTTAATGGAAAAGACTTTTGGAATTCCATAACTTGAGGACAAGTTATAGAGTCCATTAATTGGCATTTAGATCAACAATTACACTAACAAACAATTTCCAAATAATTCCTATGATCTACTAAAACTCATAAGCATGAACATTCATATCAAAATTTTTCAAGAATAATATAAACATATATAAACCTTGAAACTTTGATAATAACCTTTGAAAATGGATTAGGATAATCATTACCACATCAAAAACAGATTTTGTAAGTCCAAAACAGTTTAGGGTAATGATTCTAGTCCAATTCCAGCAACAAAACTCAAAATTCTGCACACAGGGCCTCCTAATCGACGAGTGCAAGAACCTACTCGACGAGTAGGATGATATTTCACTTGGACTCTTCGAGTCCCCCCACGGACTTGGCGAGTTCACTGAACAGTGAGTAGAATTTCGACCTTTTTCAGCAATTTGCATCAAGTATAATGAAAACAAGCCTAGGCTCTGATATCACTGATGGGTTTTGAGCATTCTAACACTCCTGTGGTGTGCATGCAACCCTAGAAACCTTGAATCTATGTTTTCTCTATTATACATGCAAATATTCATTTTCAAAGGTTTCATCCTAACTAGCATGTGATTGGGGTACATGCAATATAAAAACTAGTAGAATGACATACCTTTCTTGTTGCTTGGATTCCTTAAGACCTTGTGAGCCTAGCACCCCAAATGTGATGCCTCAAATGCTTCACACAACACCACAACTCTTGGAATAACTTGAGAGAAGTACACTTGTGCACAAACCCTCCTTTCTTAGTCTTAGTTGCCGATTTTGTTCCATATGAGGCTCTTTATATAGTGTGCCAGATGTAGGGTTACACCATGTAAACCCTAATGTGCATGGATTTTCATTTCCTCCATGATCCATGGGTTTTAACCTCCATGGAGCATCCATGGAGCACCCAATGAGACTTAGCCCAATCTAGTGAATCATGGATCATAAGCCCACTATATAAGAATGAATGATTTACATAATCAATCCCCATATATTTAATTAGTCTCTTTTGATCACAAAATTTATTCCAAATTAATTCTTGATCAATACTAATTAAATAATATGATTTCATATTAATATATTAGAACTTATAATATATTAACAAATCATAAGTGTCCATGCAACCCAAATGGACCATGCCAAGCCGGGTCAAGTACATACCAAATATAGTTATGGACTTAGACACCTTATCCAACAATTGGGCCTTATGGTGTCGTTTCAGGGTTTGGGCTTATGATGCTTGTGGATTGGTCTTTGGATTTATGGCAATGAAGGAAAAAGGGTAAAATAAAGTTTTACCCTGAAGGTTGGTTATTGGACTAGAATTCTGGTTGGGTCGGGAACCAATTATTGATGAAATATTATCTGATGTTTTCAGTGTGCGGATTCCGGTAGAAGCAGCTTGAGTATTCAGTTATGTTGGTTTGAGGTGAGTCTCCTCACTATACTATGGGTCGAAGGCACCAATTCCGGCCCATTTGGTTTATGTATTATAGGAAGACCAGGGGGTGGCCATTGGCATTTGTATGAAAGACCAGGAGGTGGCTCCTGGAAATCTGTATGCAAGACCAGAGTTTGGACTCTGGCAGTTAATTAGATAAGTAGTTGTAGATTGTATGCTAGTTGTCTTTGTGATGTTTGCATGGAAGACCAGGAGGTGGCTCCTGGCACTTGTCTGTAAGACCCAGGGTTTTGGCCCCCGGCCTGGCAAGGAAAGACCATGATACGACTCGTGGCTTAATGGCAAGACTATGGTTGGCACATAGCGCCTCCTATTTCATGTTCGATATGTATGACTTGTATGTTATGTATGGTATGTGGTCTTTGGGGAAATCACTAAGCTTTGTGCTTACAACTGTTGTTTATGGTTTAAGGTACTTCGGGTTCGAAAGGGAAGGGCCCGACTTGATCGCAGCGCATACACTCATATTTTCCGCAACATTGAGATTCTGGGATTTTACTCTGGTAACTGCTTTTATTATAAAATACCTTTAAGAGTTTGAATAAATGATAATGAGTGTTTTGGTTGTTTTAAAAATGAAATTTTCACCTTCGGGATGTTACATATAACACATCAGTATATCCTATATCACATATTATTTTCCTTTTCTACTTATTTAAAAACAATTTACAAAAAAAAAAAATAATAGATTATAAAACATATATAGTCATTTTACGATCATGCTCTATTACCTTTTTTTAGGCTGGTAAAATATGAAGAATTTTCCAAAAAATAAAATCCATATGGGTTAAAAGAAACTTATCATTGACATCACAATCAGGATATATGACATCCTTCATTTTAGGCTTTGTTTCATTGTCTCTTGTAGCCTAGATAATTACCAACGGTCAACTGTCAACACTTAACAAAACCAACTGCTGAGACATCTTTATTGATATTTGTAAAGTACATTGTTCTCGTCCAATATTTAGCATGTTCGTTTTATCTTTCTTTCCCTTGATAACACCTCAACCATCTGTTCTCAAGCCTCACCTTGTAACCACCAACAAACACATCAGATGTTGCATTTTAGTTTGTAACATAACTAATTAGAAGTTAGTAAAAAACAATCCAACTTTTCTATCTATTTGCCACTAAAGATTAACATACCTTCGTGTTATAATTGTGCAATATCTCTTCTTCAGATTGTTATTGTATGATTTGACCTTACTTGATTTGTGTTTATTAACCTGATTATAGGTTTGAAAAAGGGATCAAATAAGTTCCAAGCACCTGAAAGTATTATCTGATTATCCATTTAATCTAGAAAATATATTAAGTTTTACATAATTTTAGACTGAAATAAGCTTAATTCCTACATTATAGTATTAATAAAAACCAAAGTTTGTTACCATTGTTTTGAAATTGCCTTTTCGTATTTTCTACCTCTACAACATCAACTTTTTTGTACCTAAATAACATACACAATGCAGTCTTAAGTGACTTTTTTAAATAAAAAATATAATACGGATAATCAGCCATGTAAATAAAAAGCTTTTTAACATTGTGATAACACAGACCTTGTATTCGGTTTTGTGGAGGAATCGAAGATTTTTTACAAAAAAAAATTAATGTAACAATTCATTTTGTCCACGCATTTAATAAAAACATCATTTTACAGCATTCATTGAATCAAACATTTCATCGAACACCTGGCGTGCAAAAGGAAATACAATTCCAAGTAATAAGAAATTTTTTCAATAGAACCACCAATAAACTCCAAATGATTCAATAGGCAGAAAACAAAATGATACCATGTGTGGTGCTGGTAAAAGGTCCAAAGGTCTGTAATTTGCGAAAACTAAGAAGATGGATGCCCATTTGGCGTACTGATGATGGAAGAGTAGACATCAAGTCAAATACATGATGTTCTGATTATAGTTTCAGTCCCTTTGAACGTCATAAAATGAAGGTTGACTTGTATGCAGATTTAGCGCATGGAGGTTATCGGTCAATCGATAGTGGATTCATAAGTGGAAGAGTCGTAAGTAGAAATCCTGAGCTCGGTCATCGTATTATCCCAAAAACCTGAAACAATTGAACGCAGAAAAGGTACAGAAGGAGCAAGATGAGAATGGGTATTCCAACCTACTGCTTCTGGTTGGAAGACATTGAAGGGTAAGACGCAAAATAAAGGGAAGATAAAAATCACCAAAAACATGTGGCATCAGACGGTAACTAATCTGATGACAAAGCCAATCGAAGCAGCAACTCATCAAATCCACTAACCCTTAACTAAGAAATACCAGGCAAACACAAAAAAGAAGCTTAAGCAAAGAAGTGGGAGAAAACGCGATAACGGGCCTGATTTCTTCTAGAGCTTCTATTTTGATTAATGGTAGTCCGTCATAGGAATTCCAAATTTAAAGAGGTCTTAGACAAGGCGATCCTCTTTCTCCATTTCTTTTTATTTTGGTTATGGAAGGATTGCATGTCGCTATTGAGGATGCCATTGATGAAGGTGTTTTTAAAGGTGTCAAGATAGGGTGAAATGATTTCTATCTTTCACATTTGTGTTATGCGGATGATGTTATCATTTTTGGTGAATAGGAGAAAGATAATCTGATTAATATGGTGTATATTCTCCAATGTTATTATCTTGTCTCGGGATTGAAGATTAATCTCCAAAAATCGAGTATTTATGGCATTGGAGCTCCTTGGGATACTGTTGTGGAGTTTGCTCATATGGTTTGGTCGCAAACTGGATAAACTGCCCTTTCTATATTTGGGAATTCCGGCTGGACAGAATATGACTATACTTGCCTCTTGGAAACTGATAATAGAGAAGTTCAAAAAGAAACTGAATATATGGAAGGTCAATATTATCTCGATGGGTGGAAGGACTATATTGATCAAATGAATATTGGGATCTTTAGTTACTTACTACTTATCATTGTTTTTTATGCCAGTTGCAGTTGCCAAACAGCTTGAATCTTTACGTGCTAATTTTTTTGGGGTAGTGATGAGAACCATCGTAAATTGTCTTGGGTAAAGTGGGATCTGGTTTTAGCTACAAAATCTCAAGGATGCCTTGATATAGGATGTTTAACTTATCTTAATTTTGCATTATTGCAAAAGTGGAGATGGCATTTTTTACCATTGAATATTCTTTATGGGTGATAATCATAAAAGCGATATATGGAGAGAAAGGTGGTCTCGATTTGGATTTGGATAGAAGGAAAGGAACGAGTCCTTGGGCTAGGATAATTTCTTCGAACTACAGGCTTCACGAAAAAATATATTTTGTATCCTTCGATTATGCAACGAAAACTAGAAAATAGGAGGCATTTAAAATTATGGAAGGATATTTGGAATGGAGAACAACCTCTGTGTACTTGTCTTCCTCGGCTTTTTTAGTTGGAGATGAACCGTGATTGTATAATTGCAGATAGAAAAAATTGTAGACGGCTGGATTTGGCATTGGCGGAGAGAAGTTAGGGAGGAGAGGAGAGTGCTCGATTGAAGATGTTAATGGATGTTATATATGATGTTTCTTTATCATATCACAAGGATAGGTGGATTTGGAATACAGCTTCTGACGGGGAGTTTACTGTTGCCGAAACAAGAAGATGGAGTGACAAAAAAATTTCCTTTTATTGATACAAAAACTAGATGGAATTGGTTCTTACCTGGAAAAGTTAATATTAATGTTTGGAGAATTCTTCTGGATAGACTCCCTACGCTTACAAACCTTGATCATCGGGGAATAGATGTTCATTCCTTTTTTTTGCCCTATTTGTCATTTAGAGATGGAGCAGCATGAACACTTATTCATTCGTTGTGAGGTGACAGCTAGAACTTGGAATGCCGTTTTCAAATGGTTGGATATTACTTTTAATCGGTTGGATCCTATTATGAATTTATTCGACCAGGTGGATGCTCTAAAGTGTAGCACAAATAAGAGGAATGTTATTGACTTTGCTACTTTGGCTTGGTACATATGGAGGTTTCGTAATAAGAAAGTTTTTGGAGATGGTAAGATGCGAAAAGATACACTTTTTTATTCTATCAGGGAGTTTTCGTTTCTTTGGGCTAGCAATAGATTTACTAATCATACTTTTAAATGGGTTGATTGGATGCAATACCCATTAAACAATTTGTAATGTTTCCTTTTTTTTCTTCCCCTCTAGCTCCTTGCTAGAGTTTCGTTTTTAATATATTTTGTTGGTTGTTACAAAAACAAATTAGGGTATATCCCATCACAAATGTAGTAACCGTATTTGTACAAATTAGGGTATATATATATATATATATATTATTAACTTATAATAATGTAAAGTATAAGGGTTGAATTTTAACTTTTAAAACTCTAGGGTTTGGAATTAAAGTTTTCTAAAGGACTTTACAAATTCCAAAACTTGAGGGCAAGTTTTGAAACTATTCAAAACCTTTCATCTTCATAACTTATGAGTTAATGGTTCATTAAAATGAAGACTCTTCATTTTATGTAACCTATGTGTTCTTTAATGGACTTTAAAAGGAATACTTTTGATAATCCATAACTTGAGGACAAATTATGGATTCCATTAAAAACATTTAGATCAAGAATTTAACTAACAAACAATTTTGCAAATAATTCCTATGATCCACCAAACTCATAAGTGTATGAACATTCATATCAATAATTTCAAAAATCATATAAACATATATAGAACTTGAAATTTTGATTATAACCATTGTAAATGGATTAGCATAATCATTACCACATCAAAAACATGTTTTATAAGTCCAAAACAAT
This sequence comes from Lactuca virosa, assembly GCF_052849685.1. Taxonomy (NCBI): domain Eukaryota; kingdom Viridiplantae; phylum Streptophyta; class Magnoliopsida; order Asterales; family Asteraceae; genus Lactuca; species Lactuca virosa. Next base: position 181,941,637 of record NC_136429.1, on the reverse strand, counting down.
TTAGGGTAATGATTCTAGTCCATTTCCAGCAGCAAAACTCGAAAAACTGCACTCAGGGCCTCCTACTCGTCGAGTGCATGAACCTACTCGACGAGTAGGATGAATATATGTAACATACAAAATTCTGGTATGTCCTGAAACCCTAAGAAATGATACGTTTGCATAATTGGTCCCTTAAGTACGCTGGGCGTACTTAAGTGTACGCTTAGCGTACCGTATAAAAATGGTCGCGGGGAATTCAGGGTATGCCGGGCGTACCTTGAGTTACGCGGGGCGTACGCGCCAGGGACGCAAACCCTAATTTTTCCGGACTTGAGGCCTATTTAAACAACTTTAAGTCCCTTGGACTAAACCCTAGAGAGCCTCCACAGCCCTAGAACGTCCATATACTCCTCGAAACCTTGTGAGATCATTCTTAGGCCTTAAAGAGTGCATTTGTGGCCTTTTTGTGTGTATTTCAAGAAGAAGGGGTGGTCAAGCAAGCTTGGATCAAGAGGGTGCTTCAAGATCCTGCACCAAAAGCATCTTGCAAAGCTTTTGGAGGTAAAAAGCTTGCATCTTTTCTTTCTAATCTTTAGATCTAGCTAGGGTTTTGGTGGTTTGTCCCTTTTATGAACTTTGGACCTCTTTTGTTGAGTTAAGCCTTCCCTTTTGATATGAAAGTCAGATCTGAGGTCCCCTGGTCATTTAGAAGTATAAAAATGGAAGCTTGATGAGAGTTGTGACCTCATGCTTGGGTAAAAGACCTTGAAAAGGTCTTAATGGGGTGGTTGGGAGTGTATGAGACATGCAAGGGCATAAAGTTGCCGACTTTATGCCTTGGGACATCTTTTCAATCTTAGATCTAGCTTTTGGACTGAGAGATTCGAGCATTAAGCACTTAATGGGAAAAGTGCTTAATACGATTGTACGCTGGGCGTAACTGTCTGTACGCAGCGCGTAGTCACTAGACCCTCAGTACGCTGCGCGTACCAGGGAGGTACGCTGGGCGTACGCAGCTCAGATGGGCCCTAATCTGTTTTGGGCCTTTGGGCCTCATTTGGCTGATGAGCTTGTTTGAACTCTGTAAGATTGAGGCCTTTTCATCTGTTTGGGCCAAGGACTTATTGGTTGGGCCTTATTAGGCCAAGGGGCCCATTAAGGATATTGGACTTGGATTTTGGGGTCCAATTTGCAAGAAAGGGGTAATTGGGCATTGGGGGTAGAGTTTGAAGGTTGGGCCTTTCCTTGGGTAATTTAAGGTCTTATCATTGATTATATATTATTGTTATTATTCAGCTTGGTAGGTTGCGGATTATTGGGAGGGCAGTAATTGTATTCATTGGACGGAGGTGAGTTTTCTCACCATACCTATGGGTCTACGGCACCAAGGCCGGCCCATTATGTGATCATGTTATGTGTGTGTTATTCATTTATGAATTGATATGTTGTGTGATATTATGTTGGTATGGAAGACCCCGGGGGGAGCCCGTGGCATTGGATATAAGACCATGTGGGGTAGCCCATGGAAGTCCTAGGTAAAGACCATGTTGGGTAGCCCATGACATTGGATGTAAGACCATGTGGGGTAGCCCATGGCGGTCCTAGGTAAAGACCATGTGGGGTAGCCCATGACACTCTTGTTGAATCGTATTACATAGTTTCTGTGGCATGTTTATAGCTTATTTTTTTGCTATCAGGATATATGTATGCGAATGTGTGTGGTATGCTCTGGGAAACTCACTAAGCATTTCGCTTACAGGTTGTTGATTTGTTTCAGGTACTTCTGAGCCTAAGGGCAAGGGCAAGGCGTGATGACGTGGCGTGCACTCTATCTCTCTTTTGATGTGTTTGGGACCCTCTGATGTTTTAAAAAGGAAAACAATGAAGTAATGAATGTTGATTTGAAAATAAATGTTTTGGGATTTTATGGTTTAGGGGATTGGCTTTGGTTTTAAAAGGAAAAAAAATATAATGAAAATTTTCTTTGTAAAATTGGGTCGTTACAATATATGCATGGACTCGTCGAGTCCCCCCATGGAATCGACGAGCTCACTCAGCAGAATGCAGATTTTTCGATTTTCTTCAATAATTTTCATCAAGTATCAAGAAAACAAGCCTAGGCTCTGATACCATTGATGAGTTTTGAGCATTCTAACACTCCTAAAGTGTACATGCAACCCTAGAAACCTTGCATCTATGTTTTACTAAGATTCATGCAAATTTGATTTTTCCAAGGTTCTTAACCTAACTAGCATGGCATGGGGAACTTGAAACATAAAAGCTAGTAGAAGAACTTACCTTTCTTGTTGCTTAGATTCCTTAAGAACTTTGTGAGCCTAGCACCTCAAATGTGATGCCTTAAATGTTTCACACAACACCCACAACTCTTGGAATAACTTGAGAGAAGAACACTTTGATCACAAAATCAGCTAGCCCTCTTGTTCTTCACTTAGTGGCCGATTTTGCTAGCTATGGAGCTCTTTATATAGTGTGTCACATCTAGGGTTACACCATGTAAACCCTAATGTGCATGAATTTTCATTTCCCCCATGATCCATGGGTTATAACCTCCATGGAGCATCCATGGAGCACACAATGGGTCCTAGCCCAATCTAGTGAATCATGAACCATAAGCCCACTATATAAGAATGAATGATTTACAAATCAATCCCGATATATTTAATTAGTCTCTTTTTTATCACAAAATTAATTCCAAATTAATTCTTGATCAATACTAATTAAATAATATGATTTCATATTAATATATTAGAACTTATAATATATTAAGAAATCGTAAGTGTCCTTTTTCTCATTTTGTCTATCCAACAGTTGAGATGAAGATGCAACCCAAATGGACCATGCCAAGCCGGGTCAAGTACATACTAAATATAGTTATGGACTTAGACACCTTATCCAACACCTTCCACTACTACTGCTCTCTGAACTAATCTCATCCTAGGCTTACCCTAGGGTAACTCTCCGACCTACTCTCCGCCATCAGCTGCATAAGGAATTCCTGCCTCCTTTACCTAACTAGCTTGCGAATACCATTACATATCGCTAAGATTAGATAATTCTTCGAATGAGAGGCCCTGCCCTACAACGGTTGGACTCTGACAAGAGCTGCGCAATAGGGATAGACCTAACCTTCTGAAATTATTTAGTCCTCGCAATATGTAACTTAACGTATTCATTTACTGGTTAGCTAAACATAACTAGAACTCTCAAAAGCACAAAGCAAGCAACATTCGAGCATTGAGTAACCATACCAAGCATATCCTATTTAGGCCATCATATTACTGATTAATCAGCTCTAGCATATAATTCAATAGGCACATATAGCAGACACATAAGGCATCTTTCTAGATCCCGAGTCCTAATCTAGCATGCAATTCTCATACAAGGGCAACAAGCATATAAGGTATCATTCCTAGATCCTTAGCCCTAATCTAGCATGCGATTCTCATAATCATATCACATCATAACATAACATGTATGGGTATCTTGGGGAAAACTTACTTGAGCTCGGTCGGTTGCACGCATCACACACCTTGTTCTTTCTCGAAACCTTTTATTTGAAGTTTTAGAAAAACTATTTCTTGTAAAAATATTTCATACCCTCGCTTTGAGTTCAGACACCCCCGAAGGTGTGTCGGAATCCCTCAAACCAGGGCTCTGATACCAACTTGTAACATCCCAATTTTCAAGACCAAAAATTTTGTTTTTAATTAAGTAACTTTATAAAACAGTTCACAGAAAAACATCCATGATTCATATCATTTCATAAAACCATAGTCACGAGTCTCAAAACCATAACATAAAATAGTAATAATGTCAGAGTACAAATCCCATGGATCTCAAAATGCGGAAATCATGTGTGTGCGATGCGCTGCTACCGTGCCAGCTCCTTCCCCTTCGCTGAAGAGGTACCTGAAACAAAACTAAAAACTGTAAGCACGAAGCTTATTGACTTCCCCCAACATACCACATACCATACAATATATATACTGTCGGGCAATTCTGGGGTGCCCGACCTACCCATGTCAAGCAGTTCTGGGGTGCTGACCTACCTATGTCAAGCAGTTCTGGGGTGCTGACCTACCCTTGTCAAGCAGTTCTGGGGTGCTGAGCTACCCTCCGATTTATCCCAACCGGCTACGGGGACTATTTCACCCCTACTACTACCACACAAAACATAGTATACTGTCAGGTATATCTGGGGTGCCGACCTACCCTTCGGTCCTAACGACCGAACTCAGGGACTTCTCCCCTCCTACTACCACTAACACATACAACATATCATGCTAGCACATAAAACATCAGGTAGTAGCAAACCTAGATAATTATCACAAAGACAATCATCTATCAACAACTCCTACTAGTGGGCCGACATTGTGGCCGTAGACCCACCGCTACTGGAAGGTAAATCACCTCAATGTCGTGAAGTGTCCGAACTGTCCTCGCTGCCGGGATCAACTCCTCTCAATTCCTACATGTAACGACCCTCCTTAATTTACCATTACATACTCTTAACCCTTACAAGGGTTACTCAAGTCAAAACCAAAGTCAAGGTCACTCCTTGGTCAAAGTAAACTCTAGGTCAAAGTCAACGTCCGGTTGACTCGAATCGCCGAGTTGACCCCACAACTCGCCGAGTCCCAAAATCCTCAAAACACTAAGACCTCGATCTTACTCGCCGAATATTGCACACACTCACTGAGTTCTCCACCATACAAAGTCGGGACCTTCTTCATCTGGCTCGTCGGGTTCATCCTTGAACTCGTCGAGTCCTTCTTCATGCAAGAAGACACATTTAGCCCAGGACTCGCCGAGTTCCTTATGCACTCATCGAGTACGCCTTCATATAGTTGGGACTTGCCTTGAACTCGCCGAGTTCTGTTTTTGAACTCGCCGAGTCCCATGATTTCCAGGTCCGATTTCACATCCTTTTTGGCGAGTCCTCTTCTAGACTCAACCAGTTCGATTCAAGCAGAAAAGGGTTGGGGAACCATACCCCGAATCGTCGAGTCCCATGAACGACTCGCCGAGTCCCCCAATGTAACATACACGTTCTGTTATCGTGTTTTGTTAATTTTAAAATGAATATTATTAAGTAATATATGGTTTTGAGCATTGAGTTCTAACAAGATAGTTTTATAAGAATTAAAGTAAAACTATGTTTAGAATCGTTCAGAAAGTGATGGGAAATCTTATGAGATTCCAATCAAATGTCAGCTATTGAAATTAACGAAAATATAAAGTTGAAAATAAGTAAAAATTATATTATTGAAAGTTGTAAAGAATCTCGTTAGAAACATTTATGCAAAAACCTCATCGAAATCCGAGCTATAACAAAGAAGTTATGATTCCTTAAAGTTTCGCGACAGAACCGGTTTGACGCCGTATGACGTAAAAAGTGAGTTTTCGATAAAATACTTTTTAGCTTTAGTGATCTAAATGAAAGTCGTAGTATTCGTTAAACCGAGAATTTTCGTAAAAAGAACGTCAAAATCTGACTTCGTATGAGGAAGTTATGATTTTTCCAAGATTCGGTATAGCAGTAGATAGCAAAAAACTCGAAATAAAGATCGAGTGATTATGGTCTAGGGTGTTTACGGTCAAGGGGTTTACGGTCTAGGGAGTTTACGGCCGTAAACTCCTGGAGATCATCCTCAAATCGTTTGTTCCAGGTATTTAGGCTAATGATTCTACTAGGTAGCAAGTGTACAGAAGGAATACTCACGATTTAGAAACCTTAAAAGAGGTTTTCAGCCATCAAGAACAAGTGTGTGTTCTTGGTGTTTTTGGTGAAAGTTGATGATCTTGAGGATCTAACCAAAAGAGGTGATTCCATGGATGAATCAAGAGATGCTTACAAGGCCAAGAAGGTATAACAAGAAGGATGGACAAATTACTTACAATATTTTAAAACTAAGACGAAGATCCTTATGATACTTGAGAGAGAATTCAAGTGTTCTTGAGGTGAAAGTGTGAGAAATGGTGAATAATGAAGGAAATTATATATATATATATATATATATATATATATATATATATATATATATATATATATATATATATATATATATATATATATATATGCGAGGGTTTACGGCCAAAGAGTTTACGGTCCGAAGTCGGCAAGTTGTTTACGGCCGAAGCCTCGTTTACGGTCAGAGCTTCGTTTACGGCCGAAGCTTCGTTTACGGCTGAAGCTTCGTTTACGACTGTAAATCGAGGATTCACGGTCCGAATTTATTTGCGGCCATGCGAAGCTTCTTAATTCCTTTTTGCTTTTCTCTTCCGAACTATAATACACCTATTTAACTAGGCTTCAATACTTATAATTCATCAAATTTCTAGAATCTTGGAAGGAATGAGTTTGACCAAAGAGAAATTTTACAAGAATAAAATTTTCGGGTTGTCACATTATCCCCCCGTTAGAGAGAATTTCGTCCCGAAATTCAGAATTCTTAGTGGTTACTAAAGAATTTGGGAAAATGGATGGGTACCTTGGTTCTATCTGATCTTCTGTTCTAAATAGTAGAGAGAATGCAGGTTTGGCTTACTTGACTACGTTTATCCAACTGGTAGGATGTTCACTCGTAGTTCTGAACAGCTTTGTCCTGGAGTTCATGGTAAGACTCATACTTGGATCACCCATCATCGTTTCATGTATACAAGTCGTATATAATTAAGATTAGTAAGACGGTCAGATGTGCGACTCTGCCCCAGGTCCACAACCAGAAAAGGAACTGGAGATAGGGCAGAATCACACATACTAAATCTGCGTAATCATAATTATATACACCCTCGTGTATACACTTAATAGTGATAGGTGGGCTGTATTCATCCTTAGCCTCTGTGCTTGAACTTGATCTGCTGGATGAGTGGTATTTCGGGAAGGTCTGATGAATATACAACAACAAGGTTTCGGAGGGCAAAGTACTCTTCGCACGAGTACTTCGGGGTTTAGAATACGAGGTAGACGCTTTCGAGGTCTGGGTCGGACTATCGTTACGAAATGATGAGGGTTTCGTGAATTTGACGGTCAAGGCGATGGAAACATATGAACTTAGTATGGCGAGGACCATGCCAATTCATGACGAATGATAGCAACGGACTCTTTACTGAACAAAAGTTTGGCCGATTTGAAAGAAACGTCTGTTATACAATGATGTATCCCTAGTGTGCTCGACAATGTACTCTGTGTATACATTCTAGTGCTTTCTGTTTTCTCTTTGATGTTAACACTTCTACGTATCGTACCGCGATGAGCGGGTACTAATAGTGCAAGTGTTTTGATAACTAGTGTCAGTACTTTATGTTTCGATCCTCTTCGGTACCACTATGATCGCCTGGCATATACAAGTTATGTATAATTAAGATGAATAAGAGAGTCGACTGAGTAACTCTGCCCTAAATCCACAACCAGACAAGGAACATGAATTAAGGCGGAATCACTCACTCTAAGTCTGCAAAATCTTAATTATGCACAACCCTGATGTATATACTAAGCCATCATAGCTTCCCTGAACGGATCTTTAGTTCTCTTGTGAATACTGTGACTTGTTCAGACGAGCGAGTTATTATAATTACTTTTAAATGTTTTCCCCACGTTTTAATCTTATATAAATATAAATTAAATTTTAAAGTAATTTTATTTAGAAGAGGTACCAAAATTTCAAAAGAGGGGTCCTTCGTTACTCCTTTATGTCAAGTCGTTAGATTCCTCCTTCTCCTCCGTCACCTCTCTCTGTTGGACAGTCTTTCTTGGCATGTCCCATTTGACCACATGCATGGCATACCTGAACGATACTAGCATCGGTGGTTGAAGTGATATGCTGAGTCGGAGTTCTGCAGAAGCAAACTCCTTCGTTATTTCTCTCCGTTGGATATTCTTTCCTAAAGTGTCTAAATTTGCCGCACTTGAAACATACTTGTTTTACTTGGGGGATTGGCTGTGCCGGCGTCCTGCAAAAATGGGCAGTGTGCCCCTTTCTGTTACAATTTCTACATTGTAACTCTCGGCAGGCTCCGTTGTGGTGGTAGTTGCATTTGTTGCACTTTGGGAGATTTCCAGCATATCGCTTGACGGGGGTTGTAGTGGTAGATGAAGTACCAGATGTTGTGACTCTTGTTGTGACCACAGGGGTAGTTAGAGGCTGTCGTCTCTTGTTAGAACCTTGAACCGACTTTTCCCCCATTTTTCTTTCATTTCTTGTTCTTAGGTTTATGGTCTAGGGTGTCTTTGTTAACAGACATTCGCTGGTTCCCGTGATTGTTACTACGATTAGCATAACCGGCACCGTTTCCGCTTCCGCTGGCGTTATTAGCATTGAAATATGCCATGACGGCTGTCACAGCAACTGTGACTGCAGCCTGAAAAGTAGCGGAGTCTATTTGCAGAATTGGTGACTCGCCTGTTGGTTGGTTTCCTTTTTGTGAAGACATGATTCTGTTGCATGGAGAAGAATGATCTCATGAGTAATGATGGTCATCACTACATGTATCCCATCAACTTAAATGTATTTAAGCAATTTCACGCTTTACTGGATTACTCTCAATGTTTCTGTCAACATTTTCGAGATATGTCCACACTAGTAAGTAGAAGTGGGTTTTGTAGGAGTGATATTTGAACTAAGTTATCCTTGTTTCCTAGTGTATCTGGTTTTGACTTTCATAGGGTTTTGGAAAATAATTCATAATGAAAGTCTATATATAAAATAAACTTCATGAATCAGAAGTGGTTATCCTCGAATGAATTTATGTGAACTGAATATCTGTTACTGGCAGCAAGAACAGTAATAATCTTAACACATAGTGTGAGTATTGTATTCACTAACTCACTAAGTCAATTAAGGTTATTATTTATTAGTGTGACGCATAGGATGTTTTAGTTTTCTCTGGATGATCCTTCTCTGAAAACTTCTCATAAATCTGTTTCTTGTTCCTCCTTGACTCTTTTGCTGACCGCTATGAGGAAGTGGTTACATTCATCTGGGTTTGTCGTGCGAGAATGGAAATGTCTAAAGAACTTATGAGTTTAAGTGTAACATTATAGGGTGATCCTTTCTAGGTCCTCCTATAATTGCACAATGTATAGAAGTTGTATATAATTTAAGATTAAATAGACCTTCGAATAAGTGATCTTACTCCAAAACCACAACCAAACAAGGAACAGGAAGTGGAGCATAGATCACAAATTCTAAGCCTATAAAATCTCAATTATATATAAAACTTTGGAAGTACACACTCCGGAATCATAGACCTACCAGAATGGTCTTTTAAGTTCTCACATAAGTTGTTTATAGTGCCTAAAATACTCCTATAGTATTTTAATGTAGTGAACTTGATATGTTTTATACTTGTTGTTGCCTTATAGTATCATAAAATACTTCCATAGTATTTTAACTTTATGTTCTGATCTAGAAATCCCTTGAATAAAGTTAGGTAAGTTTTAAGGCTGTTGTAACACCACATCACTCCCAAACACATGTCGGTCACATCTCAAATGAATATAGTTGATCAGGCTATATTGATTCCAGATGTGATTACATAACTGTCCAGGTTTGACCGCAATGTTCAACCTTTAAATACTTTTGTTCTGTTCTTCTTGTGATACTTGTTCTAGTATGTATGTATACTTTTATAAGGTATTGCTATAACTTTAAAATATATTATTATCCAGAGCACTTCGGCCCCATTGTATTTATATTTGTATATCTTTTATAGGTTGATATAATTAGTTCACTATAAAGAATGCTCTGATACAATTCTGTCACACCCCCAAACCGGAACGACAGAAACGTTCGGGGGCAGAGGACGTCATGTTTAGTATCACAAGACATGCATCATAGTAATCAAAGTAATAAACAACCATTGTATTAATATTAAAGTGTTTACAAAGTATGTGTTTCACATAAGATAGATTACAAAATTAAATGACAAAACAAGACATGAAGCTACTATGTTCCATCTTCTGAATCCCAGCACGTGTACCTGTCTACTAGTTACCTGAGAATACAAGTTATTTTGATATAGTAGATCAACATTTAAGCTGGTGAGTTCATAAGTATTTAAGTGATGTATTAGTAAGTTGAAAGCTCTTTTAGAAAAGTTCGCCTGTTGCTCAGAAGATCCTATACCTTCTGATGTGATGAAAAATAAGTATAAATGACTCTACAATCCTTTCTATGAGTACTAAATGAATATAAGTTATATAGAATACATATCAAACAAACAATCGATTGTGTGAATCTGCCCTAAGCCCACAACCAAACAAGGAATAGGAAATGAGGCGGAAGTCACACATCCCATTGTTTGTTAGATCTTCATTGTATATAACTTTGTTACATTTATTTGGTACTCACGGAGTTAACTGTAATGGTTCCTTTAGTAAAAATAGTAACCATAATAGTTCCTTCTATAATCAATTAGTTTACACTAGTTATATATGATCTAATATCGAACAGATAGTTAACTGTGTGAATCTACCCTAATCCCACAACCAAACAAGGACCAAGGAGTAAGGCGGAAAGCACACATCTAACTATCTGTCAGATAGTACATATATATAACCCTGATGTATAAACTAAGGTATTATAGAATTAACCACTTAAGGTCCTTTAAGTTGTACTGGTTTAATAAAATGGATTAAACCTTTTAAGTTTCTAGTTTAGTTTACTCAATGTTCTATCTGAGAGTATGTTTTTGTACTAGAAAACGATGTATTGAATATATACTATGACCTGACCTATACGTGGTACTCCTTATGATTACTTGGTATATATATATATATATATATATATATATATATATATATATATATATATATATATATATATATATAGTCAAGATCGAATAGATAGTAGACTGGTTGCATCTGCTCTAAACCCACAACCAAACAAGGAACAGGGAATGAAGCGGAAAGCACACATTCTACTATCTGTTGGACTCAATTGATATATCCTTGATGTATCTACCGAGAAATCATAAAGTTAGCATTATAAGTCACCTTCTAACTGAATGTTTATGTTACACATTTTACTTACGTTTAATGTTTTTCCTGTATCATACATCGTGTTTGCTAACCCTGGTACGTTGTATTTGTACCTTTGTTATTGAAACCCGGTATGACGTTGTACCTCGTGTTTGCTAACCCTGGTACGTTGTATTTGTACCGTTGTTTGTGCAAACCGGAATGATATTTTATTACTTCGTATTTGTTAACCTAAGTTGTATATATGTTTATGTGTTTCTTGTATCATACTTCATGTTTGCTAACCCTGGTACGTGGTATTCGTACCTTTGTTATTGAAACGCGGTATGACATAAGTGTCATTCTTCAAGTTTGCTAACCCTGGTACGTTGTATTTGTACCTTTGTTATTGAAACCCGGTATGACGTTGTACCTCGTGTTTGCTAACCCATGTACGTGGTATTCGTACTTTGGTTTATACAAAAACGGTATTCCTGTGTAATTTCATGATTTGTTCTTCTGTTATAGTTATAGTATGTTCCTTATGTTATAGTATGAACTCTCTGTACTAGTTATAGTATGAACTCTCTGTACTAGTTATAGTATGAACTCTCTGTACTAGTTATAGTATGAACTGAATCCCTAAACTATACCTATTATAGTTTACTAGTATGTTTGTTTGAATTGTTACTACCTTGAAATAAAGACTCATTTATCTATTAAGTTATGATTTCACTTTAAAAACGAAGTTTTATAAACCATAAAGTAACATAACTTTTAACGAATATGCGCGTAAGGATGAGAAGTTCCACGAATGAAGTTCCGAGACACAAACGAGTCCTAAATGACATATATGGCATATATTGGCATGAATTTAGTGTTTAGAAGCAACTACATGCAAGGAAACACTCTTAGGGACTAGGAAACACTTGGAATATGTGTTAGAATCATATGTGATTTATCAAAGGGGTGTTTACGGCCACACATAGGTGTTTACGGCCATGATGTTTACGGTTTAGGGTGTTTACGGTCAAGGGGTTTACGGTCTAGGGAGTTTACGGCCGTAAACTCCTGGAGATCATCCTCAAATCGTTTGTTCCAGGTATTTAGGCTAATGATTCTACTAGGTAGCAAGTGTACAGAAGGAATACTCACGATTTAGAAGCCTTAAAAGAGGTTTTCGGCCATCAAGAACAAGTATGTGTTCTTGGTGAAAGTTGATGATCTTGAGGATCTAACCAAAAGAGGTGATTCCATGGATGAATCAAGAGATGCTTACAAGGCCAAGAAGGTATAACAAGAAGGATGGACAAATTACTTACAATTTTTGAAAATTAAGACGAAGATCCTTATGATACTTGAGAGAGAATTCAAGTGTTCTTGAGGTGAAAGTGTGAGAAATGGTGAATAATGAAGGAAATTATATATATATATATATATATATAGTTTGTGTTATATATATATATATATATGCGAGGGTTTACGGCCAAAGAGTTTACGGTCCGAATTCGGTAAGTTGTTTACGGCCGAAGCCTCGTTTACGGTCAGAGCTTCGTTTACGGTCGAAGCCTCGTTTACGGCCGAAGCTTCTTTTACGGCTGGAGCTTCGTTTACGGCCGTAAACCGAGGATTCACGGTCCGAAGTTGTTTGCGGCCATGCGAAGCTTCTTAATTCCTTTTTGCTTTTCTCTTCCGAACTATAATACACCTATTTAACTAGGATTCAATACTTATAATTCATCAAATTTCTAGAATCTTGGAAGAAATGAGTTTGACCAAAGAGAAATTTTACAAGAATAAAATTTTCGGGTTGTCACACCTTTGACTCGAAGTGTATGACATAAGCATCACTTGGGTACTGGTATGTAGCCTTTGACCATGAAGTGAATGATTAAGCATTCCTTTGGCATTGGCAGAAGGCTAGGCAGGGTTGAAAGCCTATAATTTGCTAGCCAAAATGTTTATTCAGAAATCGGTTATTTTTCCATGCCATATGGGCAAAAGTCTTATTGATGTATATCAAGTTGAAATTTGTTATGTCTCATTGATTGTAAATCTTTGAATCAGATTATTTGTTGATATGGAAAGCATATCATATAATACTCATCTGACTTTTTTGTTCCTTGTTCCCTTTTCTTTTGGCATATTGAAGTATATATATGACATAACGTTATATTGTATCTATTATTGAACTCACTAAGCGTCACCGCTTACCCCTCTCAGTGTTTAACAATTGAAGGTAATAAGCATCCAGTATAGTCATATACTGTTGGAAGATTTAGAATAGTTTATACTATTACTTTTGTACTTGGGTTTACGTTGTATAAAAGCTTTAATATCCTGGGTAGTTATGTAATATACTAAAACTTAGTCGGTTTGTATCCAGACTTTTGTAATCAAATTATCAATGTAAATTTTTTTTAATATGCATGTAGCATGTTTTGGAGTAACTTGGAGTAACAATGTCTTTAGTATGAAAGTTTGGGTCTTTCACCCAAGGTCCATGTCCATACAATTGATTTCAGTCGGGTTTAACACATCCAAAACATAGATCTAGCCTCCTAGGGTCCATAATACACGTAAAGTTACAAATTTGACGTTCATGCATGGGGTTTTTGGCTCAAAAGGCTCTAAAATGGGGTTTATATGATACATGTGACTCCCATGGCCATAAAGTTGGCACCTTTATGCCATGGGAACCCTCAATGGTTCCAGATCTGAAGTAATACCCCTCTATAACCACAAAATCCCGAGAATGGCACTTCTAAGGCTTAGAAAAGGTAGAAATGAACCCTAACTAGATATCTAAGATATAGATGGTCAAGGTTTCAGCTTTATACCTCAAATGAGTTGGAAATGTGCCAAAACCTCTGGATCTTCTTGCTTCCTCTTGATCTCTCAAGCTTCCTTCTTGCTTTTCCAACTTCAAACACACACAAATGGCACCTTTAAGCTCAAGAACACTCAATAATGATTAGGGTTTCGAGTTAGGGCTTTTCTGGACTGGGAGGGGCGATGGAGGCTAGGTTGGGACAAGTTAAGGCGTTTGAATAGGGTGCAAGCCTAAATATTAGGGTCCAGACAGTCCTACTCGCCGAGTCGGGCTCCCGCCTCGTCGAGTAGGTTACTTAAAACCCGCGTCCAAAGTCTTAACTACTCGACGAGTTGGGCCTCCAACTCGCCGAGTCATAGTGTAGAAACATACAATTAATCAAATTTAATACGTACTGGGAATCGGGCGTTACAAATAATAGTTATTAATATATAATACTACAATAAAAAAGAATTAATCAAATAAAAAGAATATATAAATATTATGTATAACATTTGAATAAAATTAAAAAGAAGAGATGCATAAATTGTCCTTGTAGTTTGATTGCAGAAATGGTCCCTAAGGGTAAAGTTGTCATTTTAAAGAGTTAATAGCCAAGTTGTTAAAGTTAACATTTTTGGACCAAAAACGCACAAGGTATCCAAAATTGAAACATTGATGCACCACCAAATATTTTTGGACCAAAACTACATAATTTTGACAACCAGATGGACCATTTTTACAATTTTATGTTTTATTACTTCTAGAATGTTAGGAAGCATTAAATCTTTATTCTTCATGTTTTTCATACTCATAAGATAATTTGAGAATGAGGATTAAATCTTTATTCCAGTGTCAGCATCTTCATTTCGTGACTTTGGAGGTATAAAGTCACTATCTTGTCTACTCCTTGTATAGATCTTCTTTTGGGTTTGTTTATGGTCATTTTAGCCTCTTTTGGTTGGTCCTTGTGAGCTAAGGTTGTTTCAGAGGCTTAATCTTGTAGATATGGACGTTTGAGGTGTGCCAAAGGCATAAAAATGTGATCTTTATGGTTTATTTGGACTCATGCATCTGTTAAGACCTTTCATTAAGCTCTTTTGAGCTCTAGAGCCCCATTAAGCCATGCATGTAAGAAAAGTTGCCAACTTTACGTGATAAGTCATCCATAGGAATCAGATATGAGAGTTTTGAGCAAGGACGTAATTAGTTAAGTGCTTAATGGAGAAAAATGGGGTTCAGGGGAGTACTCTAGGCGTACCGATCTGGTAGCTGCACGTACTGGCCCTAAAGGGTGTACGTTGGGTGTACCAGCTGAGTTCGCGGGGCGTACTCGGCCTGTTTGACTTTTCTTGTTTTGTTGACTTGTTGTCCATGGATCGTTAACCAGAAGTTTGACCAGGGTTGACCATTGGTTATTTTGAGCCTTTTAGGGTATTTGGCTTCTCGGGCTAGGCCCATGATGGGATTGGGCCCAATTTGGATATTTGGGCCTTATTGGGCCTTGTGGTATCATTTCAGGGTTTGGGCTTATGATGCTTGTCGATTGGTCTTTGGATTTATGGCAAGTAAGGATAAAGGGTGAAATGAACTTTTACCCTGAAGGTTGGTTATTGGAATAGAATTCTGGTTGGGTCGGGAACCAATTATTGATGAAATATTATTTGATGTTGTCTGTACGCGGATTCCGGTAGCAGCAACTTGAGTATTCAGTTAACTTGGTTTGAGGTGAGTCTCCTCACTGTACTATGGATCGAAGGAACCAATGTCCGCCCATTTGATTTATTTATTATAGGAAGACTAGGGGTGGCCCTTGACATTTGTATGAAAGACCAGGAGGTGGCTTCTGGCAATCTGTATGTAAGACCAGAGTTTGGACTCTGGAAATTAATTAGATAAGTAGTTGTAGATTGTTTGCTAGTTGTCTTTGTGATGCTTGTATGGAAGACCAGGAGGTGGCTCCTGGAACTTGTCTGTAAGACCCAGGGTTTTGGCCCCCGACCTGGCAAGAAAAGGCCATGATACGGCTCGTGGCATAATAGCAAGACTATGGTTGGCACATAGCACCTTCTATTGCATGTTCGATATGTATGACTTATATATTATGTATGGTATGTGGTATTTGGGGAACTCACTAAGCTTGATTCTTACAACCGTTGTTTATGGTTTCAGGTACTTCCGGTTCGAAAGGGAAGGGCTCGGCTTGATCGCAGCACATACACCCATATTTTCCGCAACATTGAGATTTTGGGATTGTACTCTGATAAGTGCTTTTATTATAAAATACCTTTAAGAGTTTGAATAATTGATAATGAGTGTTTTGTTTGTTTTAAAAATGAAATTTTCACCTTCGTATTTTGGGATGTTACAAGTTGGTATCAGAGCCTTGGTTTGAGGGATTCAGGCATACTCTCGGGTGTGACTGAACTCAAACTGAGGGTTTGGTGAAATTTTTTATAAAATAAATGTTTTATAAAAAAGGGTTTCTAATCAAAGAAAGGGGTGTGATGCGTGCAATCGGTCGAGCTCAAGTAAGTGGTTCCCAGAATACCAATAAATGTTTATTATGATATATGATATGATTATGAGTATTGCATGCTAGATTAGAGATAAGGATCTGCTCAGGATTTTATGATAGGAGAGATGCCTTTATATGTATGATTGTATGAGCTTTTAGAATTGCATGTTAGTATGGTTTTCAGATCAGTGGATGGAATGGCTTGATTAGTGTATGCTAGTTAGATTTCCCGTTGCCTGAATGCTTCTTGCTTTGTGCTTTGTGGGACTGTTAGTGATGTGGATCAGTTACCAAGTGAATATGCTAAGTCACATGTGGCACAGATTAAATAATCTCAGAGTGATGGATTAGACCCTATTTCGCAGCTCTTGTCTAAGTCCAACCATTCTAGGGTTGAGTCTTTTACTCGAAGGATTATCTGATCTCTGTTTCATGTGACTATATTTATGAGGTAGTTAGTTGACTTTGGTGGGAGTCTTTCAGCAGCTGAGGGTAGGGTGAGGTCGGGAACCTAGGAGTGCCTAGGAAATGCTTCAGTGGGTTTAGTTGCGCTATTTAGCGATCAAAGGGTACATCAGTTTGAGAGGGCGGCTTAGAGGATTCAATATGATTTCTGAGGAAAGTATGGATAGGTGTGGAATGTAGTATTAGGCCTATACTACTGAAAGCACAGGATCCATACTCGAATCAGGGAGAGTCTTGGAGAATCTAGGAAGCTTGCAGGATGAGGATTCTTGGGTATGTTCTAATCATTTACATGTTATATTTCAGTTTGGTGATGATCACTTAGGGAGGAGGTTCAGGTTCTGGTTCCGGCTCGGGTGCAGGCACTGATCCGATTAGCGAGTAGATGCGGTAGTTCATCTCGTCGGAGATTACCCACGGTCTTTTAGAGTAGACTCCTGTGATCTTTGGTATGATCAAGGAGGGGATTCTGGAGATTTTGGAGGAGAGCTTGGGCGCGTTCCGTGCTGAGGTTTTGGCCATTGTTGGAGCTCGCACTCTTTCTTTCCGTGAGTTCCATGCGTGTGGAGCTCCTGCGTTCTATAGGGAGAAGGACCCCATTGCCATTAGGAGATGGTTAGTGGATATGGCTAACGCGTTCAGGACAAATTTCTTCCCCGGGGAGTCGAAGGTCAGATTTGCCTCCTGTCTTTTGAAGGACAGGGCACGTGATTGGTGGGAGGAGGTAGGACGTAAGGTGGGTGATGATGTTGTTGACGCGATGATGTGGGATGATTTTTCGACCAGGTTCCGAGATGAGTTTGCACCGATGATTAAGGTACAACAGTTGGCGCGAGAGTTTCAGGATATCCGCCAGACTACTGAGACTGTGGCAGAGATCACTTCCATGTTCTGTGAGAGGGCTTTATTGGTTCTGCAATATGCAGTACATGAGGAAATGAAGAAGGTAAGGTACCATGAGATGTTGAGGGATGACAATAGGGAGTTTGTGAACATATCGGGGTATAAAACCCTGAATGATATGATTTCTAGAGCCTGAGAGCGGGAGATCGATTTGGAGCACCTAGGGAAGAGGGGGCCAGATCAGGTGCAAGTATTGGAGGGTCCTGGGAAGAGACCCAAGACTTCATATCAGCGATTGAAGGGCCTTCAGAGCCGGGGTCAGTGCAGCACGGGTGGGAAACTGCACGATGGAGTTTGTCGTTCCAGGGATATGGGTTGCTACAAGTGTGGCAGGGTTGGTCATGTCAACAGGGATGGTCCTCAGGAGGCAAGCCCGTTATGTTTTTGCTGCAACCAAGTGGGCCACAAGAAGGCCGAGTGTTCGATGATGAGGGGAGGAGCAGTGAGTGCACCTGCTCCGGTTACTTTGAGGATCACTGATGGTCATGAGGGTAGGGCATGAGCCTCAGCAGAGAGGAGTCGAGCATTGCAGTGTCAGACAGGGGAGGCCAGGACTCCAACAGGTGATATTGCGGGTATGTTATTTTATGCTTTCTCTTTGGTTGTTATCAATATTTATGTTGTTTGGAATTTTGTATCGGTTTGGGCAAGCGTTATCTTTGGTTTAATTCTCTGTTATTGTTTGAGTTGTATCATCAAGAATTTTTATATGCCATTTGCATGCCATGAATCATTAGTGAGTCAGTAAGAGCGTTGTATCTTGTTGAGCAGATTTCAGTGTGTTCAGTGGTTGTTTCGGTTATTTGTCGGGATCAGTTTAAGGGTATCATTTGGAAGGTCTATGATCAAGTTCAGCGGGTTGATTTTTAGTAAAGTCAGGGTTCAGTGATTTTAGCTGTTGATCTGGTGGGGTTGGCAGTCATCTGTGGAAGAACATTTGGGATTGTCGGATTTTCTGAGATTTCAAGGAGTGATCATCTGGTCTTCAAGTGTTGTGCGGTCTTTGGGTTTGGCTAGTAATGGAACACTAGCATTGGTAAGCGCAGGTTGTCAGCACTTTAATCATAAGGGGGTAATATGGATTGGGAATCCTTCAACTTTGTGTACTGGGAGAGCTTCGATGAATTCAAGTGAGGGAGAATTGTTCCGATTTCCAGAGGCCGAATCAGGCGTGAGACTTAGATGAGTTCACATTTTCGTTGGGAGTTCGGGAAATTTACAGCAATTGGTTGTGCCTTCTTGGTGATGGTTAACAGGTTTTGGTGGAACCAGGTTGGGGTTCCAAGCATGACCTGAGCCCGGTTTGGGCGCATAGTATGGTGCGTGTTCGACGCAGGATGAGTATGGATGGATTGTTCTATGAGTGGTAAGACCATGGGCGGTGGCCATGGCTAGATAGGAGTGTTGTAAGACTGCGGGGTGGCCCGTAACATTCACAAGGTTGGCAGTTAGTGTGGGAGTGTTGTAAGACTACGGGGGGGCCCGTAGCATTCACCGATCCTTGTGTTGCGGTGAGGGTGTGGTAAATCCATGACTGGTCATGAATTTCTTCAGATGGACTGGACCAGGATGGACCAGTTCGTAAGACTGTGGGATGGCCACAACATGCATGGAATCAGGAAGTGGTAGGCCGTTGGAGGCCGGTTGTGATATAAGACAACAATTGGTCATGTAGCATTCACTTTTAGCATTGGAGTTGGTGGCGTCAGGTTTGTTGGGCTGTTATGATCGGTTGGAGCCATAAGTGGCGAGATAGCTTGGGCAATTATTTCCAGATGAGGCTTTCATTCGGAAGTCGCGTGGGGCGACTGTGTGTGTCTTTTGACTCAGCAACCGGGCGGGAATCCGACGTTTTAGTTAGTTGGCAGACAAGTTGGGACCAGGGAGGTCTCGGCTGCTTTTGGAAAGCAGCTAGGGGGCATCGAGATAAGTCAAGGCAGTGTTGTGATTTGGGACGCGTGTGTGGAGCCGCTTGTTATTCGGAAAATATGCTAAGTCACTTGCAGCTTGGATTGGATAATCTCATAGTAAATTGTTTGACCCTGTTACGCTACTCTCGTTTGAGTCTAACCGTTGCAGGGATGAGTCCTCTACTCGAAGGATTATCTGATCCTTCTGTTAAGTATAAGTGTTTTGCAACAATAATGGTCAGTGATTTTGTTTCCATTAGAAGCATCAAGTTAATCAAGGGTTGGAAGTGTTATGTTTAAGTCTGGACTTCAATGAGGTTTTAGTTTGGTAATGGTGCAGTATGGGTGATCTGTAGGGGAGTCAGACCAATTCGAGATTTTAGGTTTAAGGTAAAGTAGGATTGGTTTTCTGCATGGGATTATGGATTTGTCTTCTTCGGGCTGGAAACTTCTTCTTGGGTTGGGTTCGGTTGCCTTGGGAAGGCCGTTGTATGCTCTAGGTTGTGGTTGTGTCCCTCAGGCTGTCGGACATGTTGGGGATGGTAAGAAGTGATTTCGAGGACGAAATTGAATTTAAGTGGGGGAGAGTTGTAACACTCGGTTTCGAATCGCTTCATTATTCGGGGATGTGGCCCGATCATCGATCAACTTAAGGCTTAGGGCCTTGGGGCCTTGGGGAAGAAAGGATTTGGCCCTTTTTGGATGTGGTTGTTATAGTCTATGTGATCCGAGTGTTCGATGGTGTTTCGGAGCCCAAGGGTATAGTCATAAGTTGATAGCTTAGTCCTTTATGAATTTTGGGTTTTGATTCGGGAACTTTTAAGGCTAAGGTGAGTTGTTAGAAGTGTAGGGATTCTCGTCACCTCTCTGTGGATATAAAGTTTTTTGGAAACGGACTTAGGACGAAGGAGTTAGGGCCGAAGGAAGTTTTAGGGTTTTGGAGGGCCATCTAGTACGTGGGGCGTACTAGATGTGTACGCGAGGCGTAATGGTTAAGTTGGTCGCGGATGGTCTTTGAGTACGCCAAGCGTACTAAGGGGTACGCGGAGCATACTCCCTTCAGCACCAAACCCTAATTTTGGGGTTTACCCCTATATAGGAATCATTATAACCTTCCTTTGGGCCTTTTAAGTTAGCCTCCATCCCCTTTAGCATACATTGAAACCCTAGAGTGCCTTGAGTGAGTTTTGGAGCTTGGAAGAGTGTTTATGGTGGTTTTTGTAAGAGAAGAAGAAAGTTGAAGACTCATTTCTTGGAGAGGAGCTTAGAGATCCAGTGTTAGCATCTTCATTTTGTGACTTTGGAGGTATATATTCCCTATCTTCTCTACTCATTGTATAGATCTTCTTTTGGGTTTGTTTATGGTCATTTTAGACTCTTTTGGTTGGTCCTTGTGAGCTAAGGTTGTTTAAGAGGCTTAATCTTGTAGATATAGACGTTTGAGGTGTCCCATAGGCATAAAAATGTGATCTTTATGGTTTATTTGGACTCATGCATGTGTTAAGACCTTTCATTAAGCTCTTTTGAGCTCTAGAGACCCATTAAGGCATGTATGCAAGTAAATTTGCCAAATTTACATGATAAGTCATCCATAGGAATTAGATCTGAGAGTTTGGAGCAAGGACTTAAGTAGTTAAGTGCTTAATGGAGAAGAATGGGGTTAAGGGGAGTATGCTGGGCGTACCCATCTGGTACGTTGTGCATACTAGCCCTAACGGATGTATGTTAGGCGTACCAGCTGAGTATACGGGGCCGGGGGCGTACTCGGCCTGTTTGACTTTTCTTGTTTTGTTGACTTGTTGTCCATGGATCGTTAACCAGAGGTTTGACCAGGGTTGACCATTGGTTATTTTGAGCCTTTTAGTGTCACACCCCAAAACCAGAATGGCGGAAACGTTCTGGGGTGGAGGACGTCATGTGTAGCATCACAACCAATGAATAATAGCAATCATAGCAACACAACCATTACATTGAATACTTAAATAAAAATGTTTACATCAGTTTGGAACTTTGTCTGAAACTTGGTTTGAATTACATTCAATAGCTTTGTATAGTATAAACATAAACTCTTATTGCTCCAGTTCCTCAAAAATCCAGCAAATACCTGTCTACTGATTTCCTGAGAATACAAGCAGTTTGAAAATATCAGCATAAAGCTGGTGAGTTCATAAGCGGTAGTTTGTAATGAAAATCGTTGATGAGTTCGTAAAAGTGTTTTGTATAATTTCAAGAAAATCCGATATTTTCTTTAGCGAAAATGTAGTGTTCTCAATTCTGTATGAAATCGTGAATGTTTGTTACTGAAAACTGTAGTGATGCGCGAAAGTAATACTTCATGTGAAGCAAATGCTAATCATGATGTATAAGTATTTCGTACGTGAAACCATTGTATGTTTAGTTCTGTTTGTAAACTCTGAAAGTTTTCCAGTTGTAGTGTGTATTAGTTCTATTTAGTGTAAATAAAACCGTTGAAGAGTGTCAAGTTGTAAAATAAAGGTGATTTATACTTATTGTGAGTCGTATAACCATGCTTGATATGACTAGAGACCTTTCCAACGTTCTTCAGGCGTCGAGTTAAATGACATTTGTCACCCTAGGCATGCCTGCCCAACTGTAGCTAGCAGTTCGGGTGTGGGATTGTCAGTCCCGAATAGATCTATTCACAAATCTCACGCTCTCCATCCAGGAGACTCTGGTTATACTATGATAGGATTTATCCCTGTACACCTAAGGGTACAATAATGAAGTAGCGCCTCACAGTATCGTACAATCTAGTTTACATGTAGTGTAGTAGTGTTCTACCATAGTGAAAATCCGTATGTATATCATATGTAGTGATAATTACAGTTATGAAAAGCCATGATAAAGTAGTGATGTAACTGTAAACTGTTTCTGTCTTAGCGCATATGTTTAGTAGTGAAAGTTTCTGTACTTGTTATGTTTAGAAAAATCCCAAACTATCTTATAGTTTGCATGTTTAGTGAATAGCGTGTCCGGAAAACTATGCAATTTTATTGAAAACGTCCCTTATGCTCAACACAGTACAAAAGGGGTTAAAGTATGAGACTTGCAATAGTTTTGAAAACATTTATGTTTAGCTTGGATTCTCCCCTTGAAAACATTAAAATACGGAAAATGTAGGGGTATGAACTCACAGTTGTTGTGTGAAAGCGCTGACTGAAATGAAGATTCCTCGAGTTGTTACACGTGAGACTTAACGGAATCCTATTATCAAATAAATACATATATGTATCTAAATTAGCGATTTCGTTACATAAAGTGTTAGAAGAACACTCGTGTTCGGTTGAGGAATGTTACCGAGACTTGATCGAATCGACGAAAGTGGGTTTTCAACCAAAAACACCACTTAGAAAGGTGTTTACGGCCGTGAACAAGGGTTTAAGGTCGAAAGACAGTTTGCGGTTTCTGAAGGCTTGGTGAGTTTACGGCCGTAAACTCAAGAACAGGGTTTACGGTCTTTGAAGGTGGACCGTAAACTCAAGAACAATGGTGCTGATTTCGAAGAGATAAGTGCTCCAGACGTCCCGAAATGACTCCAAACGGTGTTCCTCGATGTTTTCCCGAAGTTTGAAGGTGTTTTAGGTGTTTACGGTCAAGGTTTTTAGAGAGAGAAGGAGAGAGTTTTCGGCCAGAAGTGTTCAAATGAGGGTGGAAGTCTCATATTTATAGGGGTTTTGTGGGCGGTGGTGGGGGTCCACTCTTTGCTGACCGTAAACGGGTATACGGCCGTAAACGAGTTTACGGTCGTAAACGTGTTTATAGTTGTAAACTCACTTAGGCCGGAATTGTTTGATTTTTCGAGATATTCGGGTTTTCCGCGCGATTTTTGGTTCCAACTCGTAAATAATTTAATTATATATATAACTAGGTTATTTTCTAAACCAAGAAGTTTGACAGAGAAGTTAATGAATTCGAAATTTTATTAACGGAAATCGCGTAACGAAAACGAACAAAATTTCGGGTTGTCACATCAGCCCCCCGTTAGAGTGAATTTCGTCCCGAAATTCGAACATAGAATACAAATCGTGGATCAGAAAAGAGATGCGGATACTTCTGTTTCATCTGATCTTCGCGCTCCCAAGTGTATTCAGGTCCCCGCTTGGCATTCCAGCGAACCTTCACGATCGGGATGCGAGTTTGTTTCGTTCGCTTGATCTCTCTGTCCATGATTTCGACCGGTTCTTCCACGAAGTTGAGGTTCTCGTTGATTTCAATCTCGACGAGAGGAATCACAAGTGTCTCATCGGACAGACACTTCTTTAGGTTCGATACGTGGAAGACAGGGTGGATGTTGCTGAGCTGCCGTGGTAACTGAAGTTTGTATGCTACGGGACCGATCCTAGCAAGGATCTCAAACGGTCCAATGTACCTTGGGTTTAGCTTTCCACGCTTCCCAAATCGTATCATGCCTTTCCAGGGTGAGACCTTCAGAAGGACGCGGTCACCAACCTGAAACTCCAGGGGCGTTCGTCTCTTATCGGCGTAGCTCTTTTGTCTATCTCGTGAGGCTTTCAGTCGTTCCCGGATTCGTACTATCTTCTCAGTTGTCTCTCGGATGATCTCAGGACTAGTGAGAGTACTGTCGGGGACTTGACCCCTGGCTAGCTGCGTGTCACCCACCTCAGCTCAACACAGGGGGGATCTGCACTTACGGCCATAGAGGACTTCAAACGGCGCAGCCTTGATACTGGTATGGTAGCTGTTGTTGTAAGAAAATTCAACCAAAGGAAGATGAGTGTCCCATGACGCGCCGAAGTCGATGACGCAGGCTCTCAACATGTCTTCCAATGTCTGAATTGTTCTCTCACTCTGTCCATCAGTCTGCGGATGATAAGCCGTGCTCATATCCAACTTAGTTCCAAGTGCCTTCTGTAGTGACTGCCAGAACCTCGATGTAAACCTGCTATCTCGATCGGAGATAATGGATGCAGGTACACCATGAAGGCGAACTATTTCTCAAAGGTAAATTCGGGCGAGTCTCTCCATCTTGAAGTTTTCTTTTATTGGTAGGAAGTGGGCGGATTTCATCAACCGATCGACAATTACCCAAATGACGTCGTGCCCACTCGGAGATCTGGGTAACTTGGTGATAAAATCCATGGTTATCCTTTCCCACTTCCACTCAGGTATTTTCGGCTGCTGAAGTAAACCTGAGGGCTTTTGATATTCTACTTTTACCTTGGCACAAGTCAGGGACTTGCTCACGAAAGTAGCAATTTCCGCTTTCATGTTTGGCCACCAATAGAGTTGTTTGAGATCCAGATACATCTTATCCGAACCTGGGTGAACGGAGTATTTAGTCTTGTGAGCTTCGTTCATGACAACTTCTCTGTAACCATCGTACTTTGGGGTCTAGATCCGGTTCATGAAGTAGTACACTCTGTTTCCCTTGAGCTCCAAGTTCTTGTCCATTCCTCGCAGTGACTCATTTGCCACGTTATCTGCTTTCAAAGCTTCCACCTGAGCCTCTCTGATTTGCGCGGACAAATGGGAATGGATGCTCATTGTTAGTGCCTTCACCTTACGTCCTGAATACTCCTTTCGACTGAGGGCATCTGCTACCACATTGGCCTTGCCGGGATGATAGCGAATTTCGCACTCGTAGTCACTGAGTAGCTCTACCCATCGCCGTTGTCTCATGTTTAACTCCTTTTGATCAAAAATATGTTGCAAGCTCTTATGGTCGGTGAAGATAGTGCACTTGGTTCCATAGAGATAGTGTCTCCAGATCTTTAACACAAAGACCACTGCTCCCAACTCCAAATAATGAGTTGTGTAATTGACCTCGTGTGTTTTAAACTGCCTCGAGGCATAGGCGATGACCTTTCCCCTCTGCATGAGCACACACCCTAGGCCCTGATTGGATGCATCACAATAGACTACGAAGTCTTCCGTTCCTTCGGGCAGGGACAAGATAGGTGCGCTGCATAGGGCCTGTTTCAAGGTTTGAAACGCAGTGTCTTGTTTAACTCCCCAACTAAAGGTTACACATTTTTGTGTCAGGGTAGTTAAAGGCTTTGCGATTTTGGAGAAATTCTGAATAAACCGGCGATAATAGCCCGCGAGACCCAAGAATTGCCGGATTTCTGTGGGTGTCTTTGGTGCAAACCAATTCTCTATCGCTTTGATCTTGGAAGGGTCCACGTGTATTCCTTCCTTGCTAATCACGTGTCCAAGGAAATTTACCTTCCTGATCCAGAATTCGCACTTCGAGAATTTACCGTATAGCTTTTCTGCCCTTAATGTTTCCAACACCTGCCTTAAGTGCTGTCTATGATCATTCTCACTCCGCAAATAGACAAGTATATCGTCGATGAACACAATCACGAACTTGTCTAAGAAAGGGCGGCACACCCGATTCATCAGGTCGATGAATACTGTCGGTGCGTTGGTTAGACCAAAGGGCATTACTACAAACTCGTAGTGTCCATAGCGAGTTCGAAATGCTGTTTTGGGCACATCATTCTCATGAACCCGCAACTGATGGTATCCTGATCTTAGATCTATCTTCGAAAAATAGCTGGCTCCCTGAAGTTGGTCGAAGAGATCGTCGATTTTGGGTAATGGATGTCGGTTCTTGATGGTAAGCTTGTTCAGCTCTCGGTAGTCGATGCACATCCAGAAAGATCCGTCTTTCTTCTTCACGAATAAGATCGGAGCTCCTCAGGGTGAGGAACTCGGCCTTATGAATCATTTGCTGATCAGCTCATTGAGCTGGCTGGATAATTCCTGCATTTCCGCTGGCGCTAAACGGTAAGGAGATTTAGCTACAGGAGTAGCTCCGGGGATTAAGTCGATACGAAACTCGACTTGGCGCTCGGGAGGGATTCCTGGGAGATCTTCGGGGAATACCTCAGGAAAGTTACAAACTTCGGGGATGCTCTTGAGGTCTCTAACTTTTTGCATCCCGTCGACAACATGAGCTAGGAATGCATGGCACTCCTTCCGCAGATACTTCTGAGCTTTGATGCACGAAATGATACAGAGGTTCGAACTTAAGGGTTTCGCCAGAGGGAAGATTGAGACGGATAGCCTTCTCGAAGCAAAGAATATCAGCATGATTGGAACTCAACCAATCCATGCCGATAATGACATCGAAGCTCTTGATGGACACAGGCATAAGATCGATGGGAAAAGAATAGTTGTCTAGGGTAAGAGTACAGCCTATGAATATGTCGTTAGTGTTCTCCTTCTTTCCGTTAGCCATCTCGACGGTAAATGTTTCGGTCAAAGGTTGGGATTTACATTTGATTAGGTGTTTGAATGCATGACTAACAAAACTCCTCTCCGCATCAGAATCGAAAAGAATGCATGCATGAGAGTTATCAAGGAGGAACGTACCCGTAACAACGGTAGGATCAGCAACTGCTTCCTCCTGGTCCATCACCAGAACTCTTCATGTATTGCCACCAGTTGTTGCCTTGGGGCAGTTTCTCCTGAGGTGCCCAACCTCTCCACATCCATAACAAGTTTGACCAGCGCCCGCTCCCGGAGCTTGGTTGGTTGGTTGAGTCGGTGTCTTGCAGTATCGAGCTATGTGTCCCTTCTTCCCACAACTGTTGCAATTCAACTTATGGCAGGGCCCGTGATGATGGAAATTACACTTGTTGCACAGGGGTATTTTTCCAGCATAACCACCGGTAGGAGATTGGGTGGTTGGAACAGCAGTGGGAGCAGCATCAGGAGTAGTAACAGCATGAACTGCCCCTGTTTGATGTTTCTTGGAGGGCTCATGCGTAGACTGACCCTTCCGTTTGTTACCACACTTCTTCTTCTTCACACCGCTTTCCTTTTGTGGATCGGAGACAGCTGCCACCTCATCCAGGTTGATTCCATGATCGATCAGAGTCTGTGCTAGATCCTTGGCGCTTTCAAAAGTAATCGGTCTAGCAACCAAGACATTCCCTTTTGTTGGTTGTGTCAGTCCCCAGATGTACCTTTCGATTTTCTTGCTTTCCGGGGTGACCATTCCCGGACAGAGGAGAGCCAGATCACAGAATCTAGCGGTGTAGGCAGCGATGTCGGAACCCCTCATCTTCAAGTTCCAGAGTTCGTGCTCTAACTTTTGCACTTCGCCCCTCGGGCAGTACTCCGCGAGCATGAGCTCCTTCAGTCTTTCCCAACCCATGACATTAGCCACTAGCAGGGTTAGGGTTTTGACTCAACCATTCCACCAGGTCAAAGCTCTGTCGGTGAAGGTGCAGGCGGCGAACTTCACCTTGTTTGCTTCAGAACAGACGCTAATTTCGAAGATGGATTCGATCTTCTCGAACCATCGAGTCAGGGCGATGACACCTCCATTTCCGTCGAAGGACTTGGGTTTTGCGGTCATGAAGTCCTTGTAGGAACATTCTTTTTGATGTCCCTGACTTCCATCTTGTCTCTGTGGGCCGGTTCCACCTCCAGCCCCACCAGCATTCACTTGTGCCATTGCTGCAGTCACGCCGGCGGTAACTGCGGTCTGGAACATGACGGGATCGAACTGAGGGGTGGTGGTGGTGGCGGAGTGTCGTCGTTTCTTCTGATGGGTCTTGGTCGGGGAGGCATCTTGTTCTGGAGACAATCAGGAAGGAGAGGATGGCAAGTCCTCGAGATATATAAAACAAGATATATCTCATCCTGATAATAAAAGTATACTACCGAGCGATAAGCACAGAAAGGTTACTAACACAAGTAGGTTATCGCTTAAGGAAGAAGAGGTAGCAACGCTTAGAGTGAATCTGTATACTGAGTTTGGCTCTAGCTAAAATACTCCTATAGTATTTTATGTGGAATGATTTTGGTAAGTTTTAGGCCTGCTGTAATACCACAGTCACTCCCAAGCACATGTTGGTCATGTCTCGACTGAATATAGTTGATCAGGCTATATTCACCCTAGACATGATTACATAACTGCCCAGGTTCAACCGTAGCGTTCCAGTATCCAAATACTTTTGTTCTGTTCTACTAGCGACACGAATTTTGTTATGTATGCATGCTCGTATACTTTTTATAAAAATACTTTATATTTTGAAAGTATACTTTTACCGTAGATCACTTAGGCCCCTTAGTGTTTATAGTTGTATACCACGTAAGGTTCGGTATACTAGTTCGCTATAAACAACGGCTCTGATACCAATCTATCACACCCCAAAACCAGAATGGCGGAAACGTTCTGGGGTGGAGGACGTCATGTGTAGCATCACAACCAATGAATAATAGCAATCATAGCAACACAACCATTACATTGAATACTTAAATAAAAATGTTTACATCAGTTTGGAACTTTGTCTGAAACTTGGTTTGAATTACATTCAATAGCTTTGTATAGTATAAACATAAACTCTTATTGCTCCAGTTCCTCAAAAATCCAGCAAATACCTGTCTACTGATTTCCTGAGAATACAAGCAGTTTGAAAATATCAGCATAAAGCTGGTGAGTTCATAAGCGGTAGTTTGTAATGAAAATCGTTGATGAGTTCGTAAAAGTGTTTTGTATAATTTCAAGAAAATCCGATATTTTCTTTAGCGAAAATGTAGTGTTCTCAATTCTGTATGAAATCGTGAATGTTTGTTACTGAAAACTGTAGTGATGCGCGAAAATAATACTTCATGTGACTAGCAAATGCTAATCATGATGTATAAGTATTTCGTACGTGAAACCATTGTATGTTTAGTTCTGTTTGTAAACTCTGAAAGTTTTCCAGTTGTAGTGTGTATTAGTTCTATTTAGTGTAAATAAAACCGTTGAAGAATGTCAAGCTGTAACCTAAAGGTGATTTATACTTATTGTGAGTCGTATAACCATGCTTGATATGACTAGAGACCTTTCCAACGTTCTTCAGGCGTCGAGTTAAATGACATTTGTCACCATAGGCATGCCCGCCCAACTGTAGCTAGCAGTTCGGGTGTGGGATTGTTAGTCCCGAATAGATCTATTCACAAATCTCACGCTCTCCCTCCAGGAGACTCTGGTTATACTATGATAGGATTTATCCCTGTACACTTAAGGGTAGAGTAATGAAGTAGTGCCTCACAGTATCGTACAATCTAGTTTACATGTAGTGTAGTAGTGTTCTACCATAGTGAAAATCCGTATGTATATCATATGTAGTGATAATTACAGTTATGAAAAGCCATGATAAAGTAGTGATGTAACTGTAAACTGTTTCTGTCTTAGCGCATATGTTTAGTAGTGAAAGTTTCTGTACTTGTTATGTTTAGAAAAATCCCAAACTATACCGATTATAGTTTGCATGTTTAGTGAATAGCGTGTCCGGAAAACTATGCAATTTTATTGAAAACGTCCCTTATGCTCAACACAATACAAAAGGGGTTAAAGTATGAGACTTGCAATAGTTTTGAAAACATTTATGTTTAGCTTGGATTCTCCCCTTGAAAACATTAAAATACGGAAAATATAGGGGTATGAACTCACAGTTGTTGTGTGAAAGCGCTGACTGAAATGAAGATTCCTCGAGTTGTTGCACGTGACACTTAACGGAATCCTATTATCAAATAAATACATATATGTAGCTAAATTAGCGATTTCGTTACATAAAGTGTTAGAAGAACACTCGTGTTCGGTTGAGGAATGTTACCGAGACTTGATCGAATCGACGAAAGTGGGTTTTCAGCCAAAAACACCACTTAGAAAGGTGTTTACGGCCGTGAAAAAGGGTTTACGGTCGAAAGACAGTTTACGGTTTCTGAAGGCTTGGTGAGTTTACGGCCGTAAACTCAAGAACAGGGTTTACGGTCTTTGAAGGTGGACCGTAAAATCAAGAACAATGGTGCTGATTTCGAAGAGATAAGTGCTCCAGACGTCCCGAAATGACTCCAAACGATGTTCCTCGATGTTTTCCCGAAGTTTGAAGGTGTTTTAGGTGTTTACGGTCAAGGTTTTTAGAGAGAGAAGGAGAGAGTTTTCGGCCAGAAGTGTTCAAATGAGGGTGGAAGTCTCATATTTATAGGGGTTTTGTGGGCGGTGGTGGGGGTCCACTCTTTGCTGACCGTAAACGGGTATACGGCCGTAAACGAGTTTACGGCCGTAAACGAGTTTACGGTCGTAAACATGTTTATGGTGGTAAACTCACTTAGGCCGGAATTGTTTGATTTTTCGAGATATTCTGGTTTTCCGCGCGATTTTTGGTTCCAACTCGTAAATAATTTATTTATATATATAACTAGGTTATTTTATAAACCAAGAAGTTTGACGGAGAAGTTAATGAATTCGAAATTTTATTAACGGAAATCACGTAACGGAAACGGGCAAAATTTCGGGTTGTCACATTTAGGATATTGGCCTTCTCGGGTTAGGCCCATGATCAGATTGGGCCCAGTTTGGATATTTGGGCCTTATTGGTGATGAGTTTTGAGCATTCTAACACTCCTATGGTGTGCATGCAACCCTAGAAACCTTGAATCTATGTTTTCTCTATTATACATGCAAATATTCATTTTCAAAGGTTTCATCCTAACTAACATGTGATTGGGGTACATGTAATATAAAAACTAGTAGAATGACATACCTTTCTTGTTGCTTGGATTCCTTAAGACCTTGTGAGCCTAGCACCCCAAATGTGATGCCTCAAATGCTTCACAAAACACCACAAATCTTGGAATAACTTGAGAGAAGTACACTTGTGCACAAATTCGGCTAGCCCTCCTTTCTTAGTCTTAGTTGCCGATTTTGCTTCATATGAGGCTCTTTATATAGTGTGCCACATGTAGGGTTACACCATGTAAACCCTAATGTGCATGGCTTCTCATTTCCTCCATGATCCATGGGTTTTAACCTCCATGAAGCATCCATGGAGCACCCAATGAGACTTAGCCCAATCTAGTGAATCATGGATCATAAGCTCACTATATAAGAATGAATGATTTACATAATCAATCCCCATATATTTAATTAGTCTCTTTTGATTACAAAATTAATTCCAAATTAATTATTGATCAATACTAATTAAATAATATGATTTCATATTAATATATTAGAACTTATAATATATTAACAAATCATAAGTGTCCTTTTCTCATTTTGTCTATCCAATTGTTGCGATGCCATGCAACCCAAATGGTGTTGGATTAATGTCTAAGTCCATAACTATATTTGGTATGTACTTGACCCGACCCGACATGGTCCATTTGGGTTGCACTTCACCGGCACAATTTATATGGATAGTCTTTTGAGAATAGTATATTTATGATTTATATTAATATATTATAAGTTCTAATATATTAATATGGAATCATATTATTTAATTAGTATTGATCAAGAATTAATTTAGAATTAATTAAGTGATCAAAAAGAACTAATTAAATATGGACTCTTATATATATGGAATGGGCCAAGTTCATTTAGGTTGGGCTAAGCTTTCATAGATGGTCCATGGAGCTTTTAACCCATGGATCCTATGTAAATGAAAGGTCATGGGTATTAGGGTTTACATGGATGTAACCCTAATCCTCCATAATATATAAAGGGGTCCTTGGCTCACAAAATTGGCACAAGTGTGTGAAAATAAGAGTGGGCCGATTTTAGTGTGCATACATATTCTCTCAAGTTCTTCCAAGGTGTTTTGGTGATTTGTGATTCCATTTGAGGCTTCCACACTATTGGGGCTAAGCTCTTAAAGCTTGAAGACATCAAGCTACATCAAAAGGTATGTCATCTAACTAGAACTTTGTAGTATAGGTGCTTCATAATATGCTAGTTAGGATGAAACCTTGGAATAGTTAATATTTGCATGTATAATAGAGAAAACATAGATCCAAGGTTTATAGGGTTGCATGTACACCATAGGAGTGTTAGAATGCTCAAAACCCAACAGTGGTATCAGAGCCAGATTGTTTTCTGTTATATTGATGCAAATGTTTTATTTTCAAGTTGGAAAAAAAAGGAAAAAAAAACATGACGTTTGTCAAATTTTAAGATAATTACTTGTTTTGTGAAAAACGAATTATTTGTAAAATTTGAATCATTTGCTATATGAATTGAATTAGGTCAAATTTAGTAAAAGATAAAATGATATGATTATTTTATTAGTTTTAAAAGTTTGATCTAAAGAGTTTTTTGAAACCTCCATAAGTTATGGATATGAAAAGGTTTTTAAAAAAAATTGATTCAAAGTTTTTTATGGAGTTACAAAACTTGGTCTTAATGTTTTAAAGAATTCCATAACTTGTTCTTAAGTTATGGAACATGAAACGTTTCATCATAAAACAAGTATTTAACTCCATAAGTTATGGAATCCAAATGTTTTCAAGAATTACAAAACTTGCCCTCAAGTTTTGGAATTTGAGAAAAGTTTTTTATGAAAAAAAATTGAATTCTAAAACTCTTGGGTTCATAACTTAAACAATTAATTAAATTGTTTTAATTTTGAGTTTAATAATTGCAATTATGATGTTTTGTTGAATAGTTCAAATTAACTTTTATGGACTTTATTAATAGATAATTAAAGTGTTTAATTAAAAGAGAATTAATAATTCCATAATGACATGGTTTAAATTTAATTAAATTAAGAGTATAGTTTAATTAATAGATTAAACCACCAAGTATTTTAAATGTCTAAAATACACCCTTATACTATTATAATATTAAAAGTTTAATATATTATATGTATAAGAGCAAGCCGTCTTACCATTAGTAGGCCTCATTCACGAAGTCGGTCTATAAGGGGGGTATAAGGTTACTGCCTATAAAATGGCAGTTTAATGGGTGTCCACTCTCACTCACCGCTTCCTTGACCGGTGGAGGGTCGTTAGCCGAACAGGTAGGACAAGGACTATAATTCTCCCTTCATTATAAGTATAATGATAAATACTAAGTAACTAAACACTTATAAATTCCCAATCTTAATTACTTAGGAAAATGTGAATAAGGTGCTAATCCATGAAATTACACTTTGCACTTTGTTTAAGCTGTTAGTGGAGCGTGTGTGATTAACCGGCACACTAACCTGGACTTAACAAGGTAGGCAAAGGGTAACTTAATGTTTATCATAGTATCGTTGGAGCGTGTGTGGTTAACCGGCACATCGATTGAGGGGTAAATATTAAGGGTACCAAGTATATTTGCATGGTTACTTCACACCTTGTTTTGTGATCCTCGGCATCCCAGTCACAAAACCTGAAGGGCACACTCGAGATTGAAACATGCCATTGAAAAGTTCAATGAATCTCAAAAGAATCTAGGAGTTTCAAAACCAATTAAAACCTAATAATACATTTCGTTTATCTTGGTGGAAATTGGTGAATCGTCATTCACCTACCTTCAAATATTTTATAGCTTGGATTACGGCATCCCTCTTCCAAGTTATAAAATAGTTTGTTGGGTCCTAGCCTTAATATATCATATTGGGTGTTATATTAAGGACTTAAATCAACTTTACGTGAATTTCTCCCATTGTTGGTGTCTGGTTTAGACAACAATGATCTTCCCAAACCAAGCTTTCCTAATGAATATGACTTCCCGAGTTTGGCTCATGGAAGTCATACTTCTCTTCCTCCACCTCCTCCAATTATTCTCCCTAACCCACAAGTTCAAGGTCACTCAAGCCCTAATGGCAAGCAAGGTCTATCTGTGATCACATCTTAGAGATGAAGTCACATATTGACAAGCCGGGAGAGTTGGGTGTCAAAGTCTTGAGAAAGTTGGATGTTCAATCACTTTCTAAGTCACATAGTGAGTTCCTTTGGGTTTACTATGAAACAGACTATGACGTGAACCTTAATGATCATATCTATTTGCTTGGTGCTGCTGAATCAGCAATGATTTGGAACGATAGTAAAGCAAATTTGATTAGAAGATCAACTTCCCAAAAACTTATGGACAGTGACAATGGTGACACTGGAAATCCAGAAAAAAGCATTCTCTTCCCAATGGAAAGGGATTGACCATAGTCAACCCGGTTGACCAAATGGTAAAGAGAAAGGCTAATTCTGAGATAGTCCCAAAGGGTCCATATGTTTATTTTGCCAAAGGAAGGGGCGTTGATTGCAAAGCTGCCAGATTTACCTAAGGATGTTAAAGTCAATAAGTTTGACTCTACATCAGGTAGAGCCCATTATCTAACTCTGTTAAGTTCTATTCTGAGATCCTCATTACATGATGTGACTGGGTCACATGTTGATGTTTTAAGAATCAAAGAATAGAGAGAAATCTTAAAGGAAGTATATGCTGATTCTGATCGCGAAGGTGGATTTCGATCGCATCAGAATTTTGAGCAGTTGCTTAAGAAGTTATGATATATTGCTAAGGAATAGATAACAACAATTTTCCATGTGGATTGTAAGGATAAGTTTTTCCGCAAAGTTTTAAAATAAAAGAAAATTGTTTAATTTTGTTTATTTGAAGTATCCTTACAATGGCATTTGTGGAAAATTGTTGCTTATATGATTCTACTGACAGCAATATTGGAAAATGGATTTGATTCTTTCATTTGTGGTAGTGTCTAAATTTACCAAATCAGGAAAGTTCCTCATCACCCAAGTAATTGGACTGAAACTTGGAATCATGCAAGTTGAATAGTATGATGAATGAGAACTTTAAAGCATTGGAAAATCAAGACTAATTACTTGTTCACATGGATGTGTGAGTCAAGTGAAGGACTAAAGGGATCGAGTACACATTCTTGTGCACTGGTCATGTCCACCACAAAGCTCGTTAAGACTATTTGATTTACTAAAGTTTAGTAAATATGGTTATACTTACAAGTTTAAGTATAATTCTGAAACATTGGAAAAGTCTCAATGTATGGCAGAACGAATGGGAAGAATCAAATTAGGCAGAAAGATAAAACTTTCTCAAATCTGAAAAGATGGGAGAGTACTTTAGTATCATGTTTGTGATCATCTTAATGATTTAGAAATCATATCACAATTAGTCCTCTAAAGGTCATCTTAGTGCATTATTATGACTAAGAAGAGGAGTCATGAATTGTTGAAATGGTTAGATTAGGAAGATGAGTCATACTTCGTTCCAAAACAATTCTTAGAGTCATACTCCAAGATTGTAACTTGAGTGACATATCTTAAAGAAGGTTTAAAATACTTGTCAAATGTAAGAGTAAAAGTGTCCTACTCTTGTAAATTTGAAATTGGTAAGTTGTGATGTTTTGGATAAAACAAAGACCAGCTAAGGCCAATTGTGTGAAGTGTTTGTCTTGATAAAGAATCTGCACTATCTCTTGAATATTTGGCAAGATAGTCTTATATGTCAAGAGGATAGTGGGAGTCTTAAAGATCCTAAAAAGAATTTCAAGAACTAATCAAGAATAAAACCTGAGGTTCTTCACTAGCACACGACTTGAGGTTTATAACCTATCGTGTTGACATATTCTGTGCCCATTCCAGTTAAAGTTGGCTTTGCATAGGAGTTCTGAAAGTTCTCAATTGGTTGCATAACAACTTGGAAGCAATGGCATACCCTGTACTTCCAGGTGGCAAGAAGTTAAGATTGCATAAGTTCAGTCCATATGAGTTTGGATTTGTCATTATCCTTGTCTTGTGACTATGGTTTTGACGATTCACATGGATAAGAACACATACACCATAAAATCTAAGGGTCATAAGGTTTCTCTCCGATTCATGAAAATGATGGTGAGGAAACACTTCCACCAAGTAGATTTGAAGCAGATGGCAAAAGGTCTAAACAATTGAGACTATGATTACGGCATCCCTTTTCATAGTTCTGAAATTGTTTAGACACACATGCATGCTATCTAAGGAAAGGTGTATGATTTTGATAAAGTTTTATCAAAGCATCTCGTATCAGAAATCTGAACTTTGGTAAGAAAGTCAATAAAGTATTGATTTCTAGAAGTCCAGTTGATTTCTGAGTACATGTCAAAGCTAGTGGGAGCATAAGTGTTATGCTAATAATCATCATGTTAGTGGGAGCATGATAATTATTGTTGGTGTTGCAAGTTAGCAATGTTAATTATAGAAAACAAAAGTTTCAATTCGTGAGGCTGCAGGGATTGAAAAAGTTGTTTTGCTATAATTAAGGGAGAGGATATACTTCATTTCAGTTCTAAAGGCTTAGATTGAGACCTTAATCATCTTTAGTCAAGAAAATATATATGAATTTCATGTTGGATTGGTTCAACTTAAGGAAATTCTATATATTGTGTTCTCAAAATTCGATTATGATTACGGAATCCCTCTTCATAGTCAAATTTTGAAAACATGGCAAATAAAAATATTGTAGCAAAAGACTGGTCTAGAATCATGTCTTTAGGTGAGACATCATGAATCGTGTACCATTTGCTTTGGGTACAGGATCGATTGCATGTGCTATAATATTTGTCATTTCTAAATTTTTTCAAATGCCCAGAGGCATTAAGAAGGGAAAAGGTCTAGAATTGGATATGACTAAAATGATTAAGCAATTGTCGAGGACAATCTGAGGTTTACCAAAGATTGGTTGCTCAGGGACAGTTGGAAGTATAGTGCTAATTTTGGAAGGACCATATTGACATATTCTGAAAAGAGGCATCTCTTATTCAGAAGTGATAGTCAAAATGAGAATATGGAGTTGTCTCCATAGGTGGAAGTTATCTGTGTAAGATTAGAAAAATTAATGCAAGAAGCATGTCCAAAGCAATGTACTTTGAATATGAGACTTAGTTTCCATGGAGTTGATCTCCATTGGAATACCTTATAATGACTGTTAACAAGTCTTTGTGACTTTGTACATATTCATTATAGGAGGGTCAGTGCATATAAGTTTAAAATCTAAACAGATTTCGATAAATGATAGGAATTTGAAATTCTCACATTTTTCGATAAGGATTTGGGAGTGTGAAATTAGAATCATTGAAATTATGTTCAATTGATTTATTTCACAAAGTAAGGATCATAGACAAACATAGAGTGCATACTTGGTGTATGGCAAAGCTATTGTTTAAGAAAAACATAGTGTACATGCTTGGAGCATGGGACAACTAGTGTTTTTAATTCAAGTATAAAGTTGATAAAACCGAAACAATGAATAATGAGTAATCAGTATGGTGATAAATAAAAGTGTTTATTTATATTCATAGGGTTTGATACCATATTTGATTCATTTATTCTTGTGTTTCACTTTGCATGTTTTGACTTCCAGAATAACTAAGTCGCTCTTCCTGAATGATTAAGTTATTCAAACCATCCACAGTCGGTCATATGTTGGAAGTAGATATGAATCAATACTGTCATGGGTTGGTTTGTAGAGGTCCAAGTTGGTGGACAAAGTGGTGCTACAACACTCATGAGTGCTCATAAGTTCTGAGTATTGGATTTAACCCACGCTCATTTGAATCAGTTCATGGATTTTATCACGAGTGATCATGAGACGATAATATCTTATATTCTTAAAACCTGGAGATATGAGTTGTTACTATGAGTTGGTTATACATTGATTGCACGAAAACGCATTGGTAACTCGATGTTATAAAACGTGCCTTTGTGTATGATTCAACAAGTAGTAGAACAAGCCATATGAGTTGAAGTTTATCCATTCCTTTTACCTTCGGGATAAAAGCGATATATGTGGGCCCCTCGATGATTTAGCGATGACACATGTGAGTGCTTGGCCAAGCCAGGACTGATTTGATTTTTTCAATCAGTCAGTCATCATAAATCGAAAATCGGGAAACAACAAATGGACAGAGAGAATGATTATAATCCATGTCTCAGTCCATATGATATCCAGAATGGAGGAATATATGATCCCTTATCTAATGGACAAGTCATTGACAAGGTCAGAGTTCGACAGCGGCTTTAAGAGCTACGATTGCCAGTTAGGTTTTGAAGTCATACTCAATAATAGTTTTAGACTTATCCAAGTGGGAGACTGTTGGATTAATGTCTAAGTCCATAACTATATTTGGTATGTACTTGACCCGACCCGGCATGGTCCATTTGGGTTGCACTTCACCGGCACAATTTATATGGATAGTCTTTTGAGAATAGTATATTTATGATTTATATTAATATATTATAAGTTCTAATATATTAATATGGAATCATATTATTTAATTAGTATTGATCAAGAATTAATTTAGAATTAATTAAGTGATCAAAAAGAACTAATTAAATATGGACTCTTATATATATGGAATGGGCCAAGTTCATTTAGGTTGGGCTAAGCTTTCATGGATGGTCCATGGAGCTTTTAACCCATGGATCCTATGTAAATGAAAGGTCATGGGTATTAGGGTTTACATGGATGTAACCCTAATCCTCCATAATATATAAAGGGGTCCTTGGCTCACAAAATTGGCACAAGTGTGTGAAAATAAGAGTGGGCCGATTTTAGTGTGCATACATATTCTCTCAAGTTCTTCCAAGGTGTTTTGGTGATTTGTGATTCCATTTGAGGCTTCCACACTATTGGGGCTAAGCTCTTAAAGCTTGAAGACATCAAGCTACATCAAAAGGTATGTCATCTAACTAGAACTTTGTAGTATAGGTGCTTCATAATATGCTAGTTAGGATGAAACCTTGGAATAGTTAATATTTTCATGTATAATAGAGAAAACATAGATCCAAGGTTTATAGGGTTGCATGTACACCATAGGAGTGTTAGAATGCTCAAAACCCAACAAATGGACCATGCCAAGCCGGGTCAAGTACATACCAAATATAGTTATGGACTTAGACACCTTATCCAACAGTCTCCCACTTGGATAAGTCTAATAACTATAGTTACAGGTTTGACTTCAGGATCCGACCAGCAATCGTAGCTCTTTCAAAGTCTCGCGGAACTAGGATGATGCGTCATTTAAGATAAGTGATCATATAATCCTCTGTTCAAGATATCAGCCAGACAAATACATGGAACAACGTCGTACTTATTGTCCAACAGTTTGTTTCCCGATTTCTGATTTGTTTGACATAGAACTTAATTGAACACATCAATTCAGTTCTGACCGGGCCCGACACATAAGTCAAAACAAAATCATCGAGGGGTCCAAGATATCGCTTTTAATCCTCCATGGACTAAAAGGAACATATAAACTTTGACTCATATGCTTGTACTAACTAATCATCAAATTATACACAACAACACGTTTTATAACATCAAGTTACTGATGCGTTTTCTTACTATCAATGTACAACCAACTCATAGTTAACAACTTATATCTCTTGGTTTCAAGACTTATATGATATTATCGTCTCATGATCACTCGAGATAAATTCCATGAAGTGATACAAGTGAGCGTGGGTTGAATCCAATACTCAAAACTTATGAGCACTCATGAATGTTGCAACAACAATTGCTATGTCTAATGCAATTCAGACAAATCCACAAACCCAATTCATGACAGTCTTATTTCAATACCTACTTCCAAAGTATGATCGACTGTGGATAGTTTGAACAATATGATATACCATGACATAATTATTCTGGAAGTCAAAACATGCAAAATGAAACAATAGTAAATGATTGACACAAGACAGTACCATACTAGTAAATAAAAACACCTTTTATTTAAACATCAAATATCAATTACATTTCAACTATTACAAGTTTCGAAACCTATCTAATTACTAAAACTAATATCATCCTTGCGCCTCGCATGCTGTAAATGCTTAACCCTACACATTCCCTTCGTGAGGGGATCTGTTGGGTTCTCATCTGATGATACCCTCTTCTCCATGAGGAGTCCTTCTTCTATTCGATGTCTAATGAAGTGGTATTTTCTGTCGATGTGCCTAGATCTGCCGTGATCCCTTGGTTCCTTGGCTAAGGCAACTGCACTCTCATTATCTAAGAAAATATCCATAGGCTCCTTTATAGCTGGTACAACTCCAAGGTCTCCAATGAAGTTCTTCAGCGATATCGCCTCCTTTGCCGCTTCGCTTGCTGCTATGTATTCTGATTCGCAAGTTGAATCAGCTACTGTCTCCTGCTTGGAACTTTTCCAAGTAATTGCTCCTCCATTTAGGGTAAAGACCCAGCCCGACTGAGAGCGGAAATTATCCCTATCAATTTGAAAGCTAGCGTCACTATACCCCACTACTCTCAAGTCATCACTCCCACCAAGGGTAAGAACCCAATCCTTAGTCCTCCGCAGGTACTTGAGAATGTTCTTCACCGTAGTCCAGTGAGCCTTGCCCAGATTCCCTTGATATCTGCTGACCATGCTCAAAGCAAAGGCCACATCTGGGCGAGTACAAGTCATAGCATACATGATCAAGCCTACAATGGAAGCATACGGTACTCGACTCATCTCAGCTATCTCAGCCTCTATACTCGAGCTCTGAGTCTTACTCAGCTTGGCGTTACTCTAGATCGGTAAGTCACCTTTCTTGGAATCCTGCATGCTAAATCTTTTCAGCACCTTATCCAAGTAGGTACTTTGACTAAGTCCAATTAGTCTTTTACTCCTGTCTCTCAATATCCTTATCCCTAGGATATAGGCAGCTTCTCCAAGGTCCTTCATAGCGAAACACTTCCCAAGCCAGGACTTAACCTCCTGCAAGGTTGGGATGTCATTTCCTATGAGTAGTATGTCATCCACATACAATACCAAAAATCTAACTATACTCCCACTAGCCTTAACATACACACATGACTCATCCTCACTCCTCGAAAAAGCAAACTCTTTGACTTTCTCATCGAAGCAAAGATTCCATCTGCGAGATGCTTGTTTCAATCCATAGATAGATTTTTCAAGCTTACACACTCTATTAGGGTACTTTGCATCGACAAAATCCTCTGGCTGACTCATGTAAACATCCTTAGCCAACTTTCCGTTAAGGAAAGTGGTTTTGACATCCATTTTCCATATTTCATAATCATGAAATGCAGCAATGGCTAGCATAACCCTAATATACTTAATCTTCGCTACTGGTGAGAAGGTCTCTGATGGGTTTTGAGCATTCTAACACTTCCTAAGAGTACATGCAACCCTAATAACCTTGAATCTATGTTTTCTCTATATACATGCAAATTACTTTTTCAAGGTTATTTCCTAACTAGCATGGCATGAGGATTACATAAAACATAAAACTAGTAGAAATACATACCTTGTTGTTGCTTGGATTCCTTCAAGACTTTGTGAGCCTAGCACCCCAAATGTTGTGCCTCAAATGCTTCACACAACACCACAAGACTTGGAATAACTTGAGAGAATACTTCTAGCACTCAAAATTGGTTATGCCCTCTCTAGTAACACTATGTCCACTAGCTCCTCTTTTTGCTAGCTATAGGGTTCCTTTTATAGTGTTGTCACAATTAGGGTTTACACATGAATGCCCTTAATTGTCATGACTCTTGATTTCCCATGACCCATGGATTTGTAACTCCCATGGACCATCCATGGAGCTCCATTTGGTTACATCCATAACTCATAAACTATGGATCATTAATCCACCATAAAAGAATTGATGATTGTCATAATCAACCCTATATATTTAATTAGTCTCACTTTGATCACCAAATTAATCCTAGATTAATACTTGATCAATACTAATTAAATAATACTATTATTAATATATTAGAACTTATAATATATTAATAATCATAAGTGCCTTATTCTCTCATTTAGTCTATCCAAGTATTGCAATGCCATGCAACCCAAATGGACCATGCCGGGTCGGGTCAAGTACATACCAAATAAAGTTATGGACTTAGACACTATATCCAACAGTCTCCCACTTGGATAAGTCTAATAACTATATTTGCGAATATGACTTCAAAATCCGACTAGCAATCGTAGCTCTTTCAAAGTCTCTCGGAACTGAGATGATGATGATACGCCATTTAAGATAAGTGATCATATAATCCTCTGTTCTCATGATATCAGCCGGACAAACACATGGAACATGGTCTTACTTATTGTCCAGCATTTGTTTCTCGATCTCTGATTTGTTTCGACATAGAACTAAATTGAACACATCAATTAGGTTCTGACCGGGCCCGGTACATAGGTCAAAACCAAATCATCGAGGGGCCCAGATATCGCTTCTATTTCTAGAAGGAACAGATAAACTTCGACTGATATGCTTGTACTAACTACTTGTTGAATTACTCACAAAGGCACGTTTTATGACATCGAGTTACCAATGCATTTTCGTGCAATCAATGAATAACCAACTCATAGTCAACAACTCATATCTCTAGGTTTGAAGATTTATATGATATTACCGTCTCACGATCACTCGAGATAAATTCCATGAAGTGATGCAAGTGAGCGTGGGTTGGATCCAATACTCAGCCCTTATGAGTACTCATGAATGTTGTAGCAACCATTGCATTGTCCAAAGCACTTTTAGACAAATCATACAAGCCAAATTCATGACAGTCTTAAATCAATACTTACTTCCAAAGTTTGACTGACTGTGGATGATTTGAATAATAACATAATTATTCTGGAAGTAAAAACATGCAAAATTGAAACATAGTAAACAATCAACATAAGATAGTAACACCTTACTCATAAATAAATAACAACTTTTATTTATCATCAAATGTCAATTACATTTTACAAGTTTCAGGAATCTAATTATTGAAACTAATATCATC
This sequence comes from Lactuca virosa, assembly GCF_052849685.1. Taxonomy (NCBI): domain Eukaryota; kingdom Viridiplantae; phylum Streptophyta; class Magnoliopsida; order Asterales; family Asteraceae; genus Lactuca; species Lactuca virosa. Next base: position 181,898,542 of record NC_136429.1, on the reverse strand, counting down.
CTTCAGCCCAATGCGCCTCGCATGCTGTAAATGCTTAACCCTGCTCAGTCCCTTCGTGAGGGGATCTGCCGGGTTCTCATCTGATGATACCCTCTTAGCCACGAGGAGTCCTTCTTCTATTCGATGTCTTATGAAATGGTATTTTCTGTCAATGTGCCTAGATCTCCCGTGATCTCTTGGTTCCTTAGCCAAAGCAACCGCACTTTCGCTGTCACAGAAAATTTCCATTGGCTCTTTTATAGCTGGTACAACTCCAAGGTCTCCGATGAAGTTCTTTAGCCATATCGCCTCCTTAGCTGCTTCACTTGCTGCTATGTACTCTGATTCACAAGTAGAATCAGCTACTGTCTCCTGCTTGGAACTTTTCCAAGTAATTGCCCCTCCATTTAGGATAAAGACCCAGCATGACTGAGAGCGGAAATTATCCCTATCAGTCTGAAAGCTAGCATCGCTATATCCTTCCACTCTCAAGTCATCACTGCCCCCGAGGGTAAGGACCCAATCCTTAGTCCTCCGCAGATACTTGAGAATGTTCTTTACCGCTGTCCAGTGTGCCTTGCCAGGGTTCCCTTGATATCTACTGACCATGCTCAAAGCAAAGGCCACATCAGGGCGAGTACAAGTCATAGCATACATGATCGAGCCCACAGCGGAAGCATATGGTATATGACTCATTTCAGCTATCTCAGCCTCTGTACTCGGACTCTGAGTCTTACTCAGCTTGGCATTACTCTGGATTGGTAATTCTCCTTTCTTGGAATCTTGCATACTGAACCTCTTCAGTACCTTATCCACATAAGTACTTTGACTAAGTCCAATTAGTCTCTTACTCCTATCTCTCAATATCCTTATCCCTAGGATATAGGCAGCTTCCCCAAGGTCCTTCATAGCGAAACACTTCCCAAGCCAGGACTTAACCTCCTGCAAGGTTGGGACGTCGTTTCCTATGAGAAGTATGTCATCCACATACAACACCAAGAAGCTAACTATGCTCCCACTAGCCCTGACATACACACAAGACTCATCCTCACTCCTAGAAAAGCCAAACTCTTTGACTTTCTCATCAAAGCAAAGATTCCATCTGCGAGATGCTTGTTTCAATCCATAAATGGATTTATCAAGCTTACACACTCTATTAGGGTATCTTGTATCGACAAAACCCTCTGGTTGAGCCATGTAAACATCCTCAGCCAACTTTCCATTAAGGAAAGCGGTTTTGACATCCATTTGCCATATTTCATAATCATGAAATGCAGCTATGGCTAACAATACTCTAATAGACTTAATTTTAGCTACTGGTGAGAAGGTCTCATCATAGTCAACTCCCGGAGTTTGAGTAAAGCCCTTCGCAACCAGTCGCGCTTTATAAGTGTGTACCTTCCCATCCATGTCGGTCTTCTTCTTGAAGATCCATTTGCACCCAACTGTCTTACGACCTGGTACATTGTTAACCAAGTTCCAAACTTGATTGTCATACATGGACTGAATCTCGCTGTCCATAGCCTCCTTCCATTTAGCAGACTCAGGGCCTGCCATGGCTTCCCTGTAATTATTAGGTTCATCCAAATCTATTAGTGTACTATCACTAATAAATGTATCACCTTCAGTGGTGATGTGATAACCATAATAAAAATCAGGTGTGTTCCTCACCCTAGTGGAACATCTTGGAGGTACAGACTCATCTATCGGATCAACAGGAGTTTCCTCCTCAGGTTGGTCGATAGCATTAGAGGTTCCTTCACCACTTGACTCTTGAAGCTCTTCAAGGTCAATTTGCCTCCCACTGTCCCCTTGGCTTATGAATTCTCTCTCACGAAAGACTCCTCTTCTTGCTACAAAAACCACATTATCACTAGGTCTGTAGAAGAGGTAACCAAAGGATCTCTGTGGGTAGCCGATGAAAAAACACCTCTCACTTCGAGGTTCAAGCTTATCATGAGTCTCACGCCTCACGAAAGCTTCACAACCCCAAATCTTGATGTGGTCCAAATTGGGAACTTTCCCAGTCCACATCTCGTGAGGTGTTTTGGCAACCTTTTTAGTAGGGACTAGATTAAGGATATGGGCGGCAGTCTCTAAGGCATACCCCCAGAAAGAGATTGGTAATGAAGCTAAACTCATCATGGAACGAACCATATCCAACAAGGTTCGATTGCGCCTCTCAGCTACACCATTCAACTGTGGTGTTCTGGGAGGTGTCAATTGTGAGACAATCCCACATTCCTTAAGATAGTCAAGGAACTCAATGCTAAGATACTCTCCTCCTCGATCGGATCGGAGCATCTTGATGTTCCTGCCCAATTGATTCTCAACTTCCTGCTTAAACTCTTTGAACTTTTCAAAGGTTTCTGACTTATGCTTGATTAAGTAAATATATCCATATCTACTGTAATCATCAGTAAAAGTCACATAATAGCGATTAGCATCCCTTGTAGCAACTCTGAAGGGCCCACACACATCCGTGTGTACAAGGTCCAACAAACCTTCACCCCTATCACAAGTACCTGTGAAGGGTGACTTTGTCATTTTTCCAAGTAAACAAGACTCGCAACTATCATCTGACTTGAGGTCAAATGATTCCAAGACTCCAACCTTTTGGAGTTGGCCTATGCGCTTCTTGTTAACATGTCCAAGACGACAATGCCACAAGGATGCTTTATCCAAGCTATCTGAAGAATCAATATACAACACATTATTTCCTAGATTGTCTACAACATTCACGGCTTCATATACACCATCACAAGGTAATGCTTTAAAGTAAAATACATCATTGTAATAAACATTAATAGCACCATTTTTATTATCAAATGAAAATGTAAAACCTTGTTTGTACAAGCCATGAAAGGAAATAATATTTCTCGCCATTTCGGGCGAGTAACAACACTTATTCAAATCTAAAATTAACCCATTATTAAGCAATAAAGAATAAACTCCTATCTTGGTAACAGGTGATGCTTTCCTGTTGCCCATGACTAAGTTTATCTTCCTGTGCTCCACTTGCTCACTTCTTCTTAGTGCCTGCAAATCAGTACAAATGTGAATACCACACCCTGTATCAAGCACCCAAGAATTAGCATTAGATGAGTTGTTAGACAATATTGTGTAAATACCTGCATGGGTGGGTTTAACCTTCCCATCCTTTAGATCTTGCAGATATTTGGGGCAGCTTCGCTTGAAGTGTCCCTTATCCTGGCAATAGAAGCATTGTGCTTCCTTTGGGTTTGAAGAAGGAGTAATGGGACCTTTCTTTGTCCCACTTGAAGAGGAACCATCAAGAGTCTTACCCTTGGTACCCTTCGAAGGGTTTTTCCTTTTCTTACCCTTTCCCTGCCCAATAGCCAGAACAGGGGCTGTTGAAGGAGTAGAAGTAGCAACCGCTTTACCCTTAAGGCCATTTTCAGCTGTCCTTAAGAGTCCTTGAAGTTTGCTAAGTGTGACTTCCTCCTTGTTCATATGATAAGTCATACGAAACTGATCATAACTTGGAGGTAAGGAATGGAGAATGATGTCAATCGCCATTTCCTCAGGAAAGTCAACATTTAGCTTCAGCAACCGGTCAACGAACCTTTGCATCTTCTGCAAGTGACCGGTGATGGGTTCACCATCCTTCATCCTTGCGGTTATCATGGAGGAGATGATTTCATACCTCTCCTGACGCGCGCTCTGATGGTACCTTTCCATCAGATCCAGGTGCATCTCATAGGGGTAGAAATCTTCATAGGATTTTTGAAGTTCAGGAGTCATGGTGGCCATCATGATGCATGCTACTTTAGTAGCATCCTTTTCATGTGCAACAAACTCCGCAAACTCTTCAGGAGTAGCAGTGGCTTCATTCACAACCTTAAGCTCCCTATCGAGGACATATTCTTTGTCCTCGTAGTGGGTAATCATTCTGATGTTTCTGATCCACTCATTGAAATTGGATCCATCAAAGATGACCTTACCAGACAAGTTCATAAGGGAAAAGGAGCCTGTTGGGTTTGAGCCAGAAGCATTGTTGGAAGACATCTGAAAGGAAAGAAAGACAAGTTTCATTAGATTAGGAATCCTTAATAATTCACCCAAATGAAATATTAAGGCTAGGATCCAACAAACTATTTATAGTTGGAAGAGGGATGCCGTAATCCATACTATAAAATATTTGAAGGTAGGTAAATGACGATTTACCAATTTCCACCATAAGAACGAAATATTTTATTATTAGGTTTTATTGGTTTTGAAACTCCTAGATCTTTTGAGATACATTGAACTTTTCAATGGCATGTTTGAATCTCGATTGTGCCCTCTCAAGTTTGTGACTGGGATGCCGAGGATCACAAACAAGGTGTGAATAACCATACAAATTGACTTGGTACCCTCAACAATATTACCTAATCGATGTGCCGGTTAACCACACACGCTCCACCGATCTATAATAAAGTCAAGTTACCCTTTGCCACTCTTACTAGTCCATGTTAGTGTGCCGGTTAACCACACACGCTCCACTAACGACTTGGTAAGGTACAAAGTGTAATTTTATGGGCTAGCACCAATTTCACATTTTCCTAAAGTAACTAAGATTGGGAATTTATAATGTATAGTTACTTTATAATTCATTATACTTTTAACAAGTATTTAAAGTCGTATCCTACCCGTTCGGCTAACGACCCTCCACCGATCAAGGAAGCGGTGGGTGAGAGTGGACACCCATTAAGTCACCATTTTATAGGCAACAACCTTATACCCCCCTTATAGACCGGCTTCGTGAATGAGGCCTACTAACGGTAAGAATGACATATTCTTATACATATATATATAATAAAATTATAATAATAGTATAAGTGTTGATTTTTAAACCTTTTTAAAAAATCTAAGGTTTAATTTGGAATTAAAGTATTAAAGTATAAGACTTTTCAAATTCCAAAACTTGAGGGCAAGATTTGAAACTATTCCAAGTCTCTTCAATTTGTAACTTATGAGTTTTAATGGTTCATAAAAATGAAGACTCTTCATTTTATGAAACCTCTTTAGTTCTTTAATCATAATTAAAAGAAGTGACTTTTGGTTATCCATAACTTGAGGACAAGTTATGGACACCATCATAGCCATTAAGATCATGAATTAAACACACATGGTGGTTACACATAATTCCTATGATCTTCTAAAAACTCATAAGAACACAAATTCATATTAAGCAATTTCAAGAAATCATATAACTATATACAATACTTGAAAATTGATAAAAGCCATGTAAAATGGGTTAACATAATCATTATCATTTTGAAAAACAGATTTTACAAGTCCAAAACAGATTGGGATAATGATCTTAATCCATTTCCAGCAACAAAACTCGAAAAAAAACTGCCCAGCACGCTCCTACTCGCCGAGTGCATTATTTTCGATTTTTAAGCAGTTTTGCATCAAGTATACAGAAAACAGTCCTAGGCTCTGATACCACTGATGAGTTTTGAGCATTCTAACACTTCCTAAGTGTACATGCAACCCTAATAACCTTGAATCTATGTTTTCTCTATATACATGCAAATTACTTTTTCAAGGTTATTTCCTAACTAGCATGGCATGAGGATTACATAAAACATAAAACTAGTAGAAATACATACCTTGTTGTTGCTTGGATTCCTTCAAGACTTTGTGAGCCTAGCACCCCAAATGTTGTGCCTCAAATGCTTCACACAACACCACAAGACTTGGAATAACTTGAGAGAATACTTCTAGCACTCAAAATTGGTTATGCCCTCTCTAGTAACACTATGTCCACTAGCTCCTCTTTTTGCTAGCTATAGGGTTCCTTTTATACTGTTGTCACAATTAGGGTTTACACATGAATGCCCTTAATTGTCATGACTCTTGATTTCCCATGACCCATGGATTTGTAACTCCCATGGACCATCCATGGAGCTCCATTTGGTTACATCCATAACCCATAAACTATGGATCATTAATCCACCATAAAAGAATTGATGATTGTCATAATCAACCCTATATATTTAATTAGTCTCACTTTGATCACCAAATTAATCCTAGATTAATACTTGATCAATACTAATTAAATAATACTATTATTAATATATTAGAACTTATAATATATTAATAATCATAAGTGCCTTATTCTCTCATTTAGTCTATCCAAGTATTGCAATGCCATGCAACCCAAATGGACCATGCCGGGTCGGGTCAAGTACATACCAAATAAAGTTATGGACTTAGACACTATATCCAACAGTCTCATCATAGTCAACTCCCGGAGTTTGAGTAAAGCCCTTCGTAACCAGTCGTGCCTTATAAGTGTGTACATTCCCATCCATGTCGGTCTTCTTCTAGAAGATCCATTTGTACCCGACTGTCTTACGACCCGGTACATTGTCAACCAAGTTCCAAACTTGGTTGTCATACATGGACTGAATCTCGTTGTCCATAGCCTCCTTCCATTTGGCATATTCAGGGCCTGCCATGGCTTCCTTAAAGTTGTTAGGTTCATCCAAATTTATCAGTGTACTATCACTGATAAACGCATCACCTTCTATAGTAATATGGAAACAATAATAAAACTCAGGTGTGTTCCTAACCCTTGTGGAATGCCTCAGAGGTACGGACTCATCAACATGAATTTCCTCCTCAGGTTGATTGCTAGTTTTTGAGGTTCCTTCACCGCTTGACTCTTGAAGTTCTTCAAGGTCAATTTTCCTCCCACTGTTTCCTTGGCTTATGAGTTCTCTCTCATGAAAGACTCCTCTCCTTGCCACAAAGACCACACTGTCACTGGGTCTGTAGAAGAGGTAACCAAAGGATTTATGTGGGTAGCAGATGAAAATACACCGCTCACTTCGAGGTTCGAGCTTGTCGTGAGTCTCGCGCCTCACAAAAGTCTCGCAACCCCAAATCTTGATGTGGTCTAAATTGGGAACTTTCCCAGTCCACATCTCGTGAGGTGTTTTGGCAACCTTCTTGGTAACGAAGCTCGACTCATCATGGAACGAACCATGTCCAACAAGGTTCAATTGCGCCTCTCAGCCACACCACTCAACTGTGGTGTCGTAGGAGATGTCAATTGTGAAACAATTCCACATTCCTTAAGAAAGTCAAGCAACTCGATAATAAGATACTCACCACCTCGATCGGATCGGAGCATCTTTATCTTCCTGCCCAACTGATTCTCTACTTCCTGTTTATACTCTTTGAATTTCTCAAAGATTTCTGACTTATGCTTGATTAAGTAGACATAACCATATCTATTGTAATCATCAGTAAAAGTCACATAGAAGCGATTAGCATCCCTTGTGGCGGTTCTGAAGGGCCCACACACATCGGTGTGTATGAGATCCAACAAACCCTCACCCCTAGCACAGGTACCAGTGAAGGGTGACTTAGTCATTTTTCCAAGTAAACAAGATTCGCAACTATCAGCTGACCTTAAGTCAAATGAGTCCAAGACTCCAGCCTTTTGGTGTTGGCCTATGTGCTTCTTGTTAACATGTCCAAGACGACAATGCCACAAGGATGCCTTATCCGAACTAGTGGAAGAATCAATATGCAAAACATTATTTCCTATGTTGTCTACAACTGACACAGTTTCATATACACCATTAAAAGGTAATGCTTTAAAATAAAAAAAACACCATTATAGAAGGCATTAATACCACCACATTCATTCTCAAATGAAAAAGTAAATCCTTGTTTGTACAAACCATGAAAGGAAATAATATTTCTCGCCATTTCAGACGAGTAACAGCATTTATTCAAATCTAATATTAACCCACTACTAAGCAATAAAGAATAAACTCTAATCTTGGTGACAGGTGAAGCTTTCCTATTCCCCATGATCCAGTTTATGTTCTCGTGCTCCACATCCTCACTTCCTTTTAGGCCCTGCAAATCAGAACATATGTGAACTCCACACCCTGTATCAAGGACCCAAGAATTAGTATGTGGTGAGTTATTAGACAATATAATGTTAATACCTCCATGGGTGGGTTTCACTTTCCCATCCTTAACATCCTGCAAGTACTTGGGGCATCTTCGCTTCCAGTGCCCCTTTTCCTGACAGTAGAAGCATTGTGCATCCTTCGGGTTGGAAGAGGGAGTAGAAGAACCAACCTTGGTTCCACTCGAAGAGGAGCCATCAAGAGACTTTCCCTTGGTACCCTTCGAAGAGGCCTTCCTATTTTTTCCCTTTACCTTGCCCGATTGCCAGAACAGGGGCGGTGGTAGGAGTAGATACAACCGTTTTACCTTTGAGACCAGTTTCAGCTATCCTCAAAAGTCCTTGAAGTTTGCTAAGTGTGACCTCCTCCTTGTTCATATGATAGGTCATACAGAACTGATCATAACATGGAGGTAAGGAGTGCAGTATGATATCAATAGCCAGCTCCTCAGGGAAGTTCACATTCAACTTAAGCAATCGGTCCACAAACCTTTGCATCTTCTCCAAGTGGCCCATGATGGGTTCACCATCCTTCATTCTGGTTGTTATCATGGAAGAGATGATTGCATACCTCTCTTGACGAACACTCTGATGGTATCTTTCCATCAGGTCCTGGTGCATCTCATAAGGGTAGAAATCTTCATAGGATTTCTAGAGTTCTACTGTCATGGTAGCCAACATGATACAAGACACCTTAGTGGCATCCTTCTCATTGCTAGTGTACTCAGCAATCTCCTCTGGAGTAGCAGACGACTCATCGATTTCTTTCAGCTCCTTGTCTAGGACATATTCCTTGTTCTCATAATGAGTGACCATCCTGATGTTCCTAATCCAATCATTGAAGTTGGAACCATCAAAGATGACTCTCCCATAAAGGTTCATGAGAGAGAAGGAGCCAGAAGGGTTTGAGTCAGAAGCATTGTTGGAAGACATCTGAAAAGGAAGAAAGACAAGTTTAAATTAGATAAAGAGTCCTTAATAAGACACCCAAATGAAATATTAAGGCTAGGACCCAACACAATATTTTATAACTTGGAAGAGGGATGCCGTAATCCAAGCTACAAAATATTTGAAGGTAGGTAACTGACGATTTACCAATTTCCACCATGAAAACGAAATAGACTATTAGGTTTTAATTGGATTGAAACTCCTAGATCTTTTGAGATTCATTGAACAATTCAATGGCATGTTTAAATCTCGATTATGCCCTTCATGTTTGTGACTGAGATACCGAGGATCACAAACAAGGTGTGAATAACCATGCAAATTAACTTGGTACTCTTAATTTTATCACCTAATCGATGTGCCGGTTAACCACACACGCTCCACCGATCTATGATAAACCTTAAGCCACCCTTTGCCACCCTTGTTAAGTCCAAGTTAGTGTGCCGGTTAACCACACACGCTCCACTAACGACTTTAGCAAGGTGCAAAGTGTAATTCCATGGGTTAGCATCAATTTCACATTTTCCTAAAGTAACTAAGATTGAGAATTAATAAAGGTTTAGTTACTTTATATTTATCATTATACTTTTAATGAGAATTATAGTCTTTGCCCTACCCGTTCGGCTAACGACCCTCCACCAGTCAAGGTAGCGGTGGGTGAAAGTGGACACCCATTAAGCTGCCATTTTATAGGCAACAACCTTATACCCCCCTTATAGACCGGCTTCGTGAATGAGGCGTACTAACGGTAAGACTGACTTGGTCTTATACACACACACACACACACACACACACATATATATATATATATATATATATATATATATATATATATATATATATATATATATATATATATATATATATATTATTAACTTATAATATTATAAAGTATAAGGGTTGAATTTTAAACTATTCAAATTCTAGGGTTTGGAATTAAAGTTTTCTAAAGTGATTTTATAAATTCCAAAACTTGAGGGCAAGTTTTGATACTATTCAAAACCTTTCATTTCTATAACTTATGAGTTTTAATGGAAAAGACTTTTGGAATTCCATAACTTGAGGACAAGTTATAGAGTCCATTAATTGGCATTTAGATCAACAATTACACTAACAAACAATTTCCAAATAATTCCTATGATCTACTAAAACTCATAAGCATGAACATTCATATCAAAAATTTTCAAGAATAATATAAACATATATAAACCTTGAAACTTTGATAATAACCTTTGAAAATGGATTAGGATAATCATTACCACATCAAAAACAGATTTTGTAAGTCCAAAACAGTTTAGGGTAATGATTCTAGTCCAATTCCAGCAACAAAACTCGAAATTCTGCACACAGGGCCTCCTAATCGACGAGTGCAAGAACCTACTCGACGAGTAGGATGATATTTCACTTGGACTCTTCGAGTCCCCCCATGGACTTGGCGAGTTCACTGAACAGTGAGTAGAATTTCGACCTTTTTCAGTAATTTGCATCAAGTATAATGAAAACAAGCCTAGGCTCTGATATCACTGATGGGTTTTGAGCATTCTAACACTCCTGTGGTGTGCATGCAACCCTAGAAACCTTGAATCTATGTTTTCTCTATTATACATGCAAATATTCATTTGCAAAGGTTTCATCCTAACTAGCATGTGATTGGGGTACATGCAATATAAAAACTAGTAGAATGACATACCTTTCTTGTTGCTTGGATTCCTTAAGACCTTGTGAGCCTAGCACCCCAAATGTGATGCCTCAAATGCTTCACACAACACCAAAACTCTTGGAATAACTTGAGAGAAGTACACTTGTGCACAAACCCTCCTTTCTTAGTCTTAGTTGCCGATTTTGTTCCATATGAGGCTCTTTATATAGTGTGCCAGATGTAGGGTTACACCATGTAAACCCTAATGTGCATGGATTTTCATTTCCTCCATGATCCATGGGTTTTAACCTCCATGGAGCATCCATGGAGCACCCAATGAGACTTAGCCCAATCTAGTGAATCATGGATCATAAGCCCACTATATAAGAATGAATGATTTACATAATCAATCCCCATATATTTAATTAGTCTCTTTTGATCACAAAATTAATTCCAAATTAATTCTTGATCAATACTAATTAAATAATATGATTTCATATTAATATATTAGAACTTATAATATATTAACAAATCATAAGTGTCCATGCAACCCAAATGGACCATGCCAAGCCGGGTCAAGTACATACCAAATATAGTTATGGACTTAGACACCTTATCCAACAATTGGGCCTTATGGTGTCGTTTCAGGGTTTGGGCTTATGATGCTTGTGGATTGGTCTTTGGATTTATGGCAATGAAGGAAAAAGGGTAAAATAAAGTTTTACCCTGAAGGTTGGTTATTGGACTAGAATTCTGGTTGGGTCGGGAACCAATTATTGATGAAATATTATCTGATGTTTTCAGTGTGCGGATTCCGGTAGAAGCAGCTTGAGTATTCAGTTATGTTGGTTTGAGGTGAGTCTCCTCACTGTACTATGGGTCGAAGGCACCAATTCTGGCCCATTTGGTTTATGTATTATAGGAAGACCAGGGGGTGGCCATTGGCATTTGTATGAAAGACCAGGAGGTGGCTCCTGGAAATCTGTATGCAAGACCAGAGTTTGGACTCTGGCAGTTAATTAGATAAGTAGTTGTAGATTGTATGCTAGTTGTCTTTGTGATGTTTGCATGGAAGACCAGGAGGTGGCTCCTGGCACTTGTCTGTAAGACCCAGGGTTTTGGCCCCCGGCCTGGCAAGGAAAGACCATGATACGACTCGTGGCTTAATGGCAAGACTATGGTTGGCACATAGCGCCTCCTATTTCATGTTCGATATGTATGACTTGTATGTTATGTATGGTATGTGGTCTTTGGGGAAATCACTAAGCTTTGTGCTTACAACTGTTGTTTATGGTTTAAGGTACTTCGGGTTCGAAAGGGAAGGGCCCGACTTGATCGCAGCGCATACACTCATATTTTCCGCAACATTGAGATTCTGGGATTTTACTCTGGTAACTGCTTTTATTATAAAATACCTTTAAGAGTTTGAATAAATGATAATGAGTGTTTTGGTTGTTTTAAAAATGAAATTTTCACCTTCGGGATGTTACATATAACACATCAGTATATCCTATATCACATATTATTTTCCTTTTCTACTTATTTAAAAACAATTTACAAAAAAAAAAAATAATAGATTATAAAACATATATAGTCATTTTACGATCATGCTCTATTACCTTTTTTTAGGCTGGTAAAATATGAAGAATTTTCCAAAAAATAAAATCCATATGGGTTAAAAGAAACTTATCATTGACATCACAATCAGGATATATGACATCCTTCATTTTAGGCTTTGTTTCATTGTCTCTTGTAGCCTAGATAATTACCAACGGTCAACAGTCAACACTTAACAAAACCAACTGCTGAGACATCTTTATTGATATTTGTAAAGTACATTGTTCTCGTCCAATATTTAGCATGTTCGTTTTATCTTTCTTTCCCTTGATAACACCTCAACCATCTGTTCTCAAGCCTCACCTTGTAACCACCAACAAACACATCAGATGTTGCATTTTAGTTTGTAACATAACTAATTAGAAGTTAGTAAAAAACAATCCAACTTTTCTATCTATTTGCCACTAAAGATTAACATACCTTCGTGTTATAATTGTGCAATATCTCTTCTTCAGATTGTTATTGTATGATTTGACCTTACTTGATTTGTGTTTATTAACCTGATTATAGGTTTGAAAAAGGGATCAAATAAGTTCCAAGCACCTGAAAGTATTATCTGATTATCCATTTAATCTAGAAAATATATTAAGTTTTACATAATTTTAGACTGAAATAAGCTTAATTCCTACATTATAGTATTAATAAAAACCAAAGTTTGTTACCACTGTTTTGAAATTGCCTTTTCGTATTTTCTACCTCTACAACATCAACTTTTTTGTACCTAAATAACATACACAATGCAGTCTGAAGTGACTTTTTTAAATAAAAAAAATAATACGGATAATCAGCCATGTAAATAAAAAGCTTTTTAACATTGTGATAACACAGACCTTGTATTCGGTTTTGTGGAGGAATCGAAGATTTTTTACAAAAAAAAATTAATGTAACAATTCATTTTGTCCACGCATTTAATAAAAACATCATTTTACAGCATTCATTGAATCAAACATTTCATCGAACACCTGGCGTGCAAAAGGAAATACAATTCCAAGTAATAAGAAATTTTTTCAATAGAACCACCAATAAACTCCAAATGATTCAATAGGCAGAAAACAAAATGATACCATGTGTGGTGCTGGTAAAAGGTCCAAAGGTCTGTAATTTGCGAAAACTAAGAAGATGGATGCCCATTTGGCGTACTGATGATGGAAGAGTAGACATCAAGTCAAATACATGATGTTCTGATTATAGTTGCAGTCCCTTTGAACGTCATAAAATGAAGGTTGACTTGAATGCAGATTTAGCGCATGGAGGTTATCGGTCAATCGATAGTGGATTCATAAGTGGAAGAGTCGTAAGTAGAAATCCTGAGCTCGGTCATCGTATTATCCCAAAAACCTGAAACAATTGAACGCAGAAAAGGTACAGAAGGAGCAAGATGAGAAGGGGTATTCCAACCTACTGCTTCTGGTTGGAAGACATTGAAGGGTAAGACGCAAAATAAAGGGAAGATAAAAATCACCAAAAACATGTGGCATCAGACGGTAAGTAATCTGATGACAAAGCCAATCGAAGCAGCAACTCATCAAATCCACTAACCCTTAACTAAGAAATACCAGGCAAACACAAAAAAAAGAAGCTTAAGCAAAGAAGTGGGAGAAAACGCGATATTGAGATATCTAATAGCAATGTCAATCTCGTTAAAAACGTTGGAAGCTGTGAAGAATCAGAATCAGTGGAAGTCCATTTGATTCAATCGATTTAGAAGTGAAGACAATAGTGGAACAAATCGATTCATTATAGTCGTAGTGAACTTGAAGTCAGCATTATACCGGTACTATAATCTTGGTGCCTCCGTGAAGACCGATTCTTCAAGACAGAGAGAAAGGAACAGATGAAATCGGAAGAAGAAATCGGTGGAGAAAATAAGTGAGGATGTGGAAGGGAAAGGTCCAAAGGTCTGTAATTTGTGAAAACTAAGAATATGGACGTCCATTTGGTGTACCGATGATGGAAGAGTAGACATCAAGTCAAATACATGATGTTCTACTTATAGTTTCAGTCCCTTTGAACGTCACAAACTGAAGGTTGAATTGTATGTGAATTTAGGGCATGGAGTTTATCGGTCAATCGATAGTGGATTCAGAGGTGGAAGAACTGTACTTCAAAAGCTTGAACCTGGTCACCGTATTATCCTAAGAACCTGAAACAATTTAACATAGAAAAGGTACAGAAGGAGCGGTTGAGAAGGGTATTCTAACCTACTGCTTTTGGTTGGAAGACCTTGGAGGGTAAGACGTAAAAGAAAGGAAGATAAAAATCACCAAACACATGTGGCATCGGACGGTAAACTAATCTGATGACAAAGCCAATTGAAGCAACAGCTCATCAAATCCACTAACCCTTAACTAAGAAATACCAGGAAAAAAAAGCTTAAAAAAATATGGGGGAGAAAACGCGATATTGAGATATCCAATAGCAATTTCAATCTTGTTAAAAACGTTGGAAGCTATGAAGAATCAGAATCAATGGAAGACCATTCGATTCAATCGATTTATAAGTGAAGACAACAATGGGACAATCTGATTCATTATACTCGCAGTGAACTTGAAGTCGGCTTTATACCGATACTATAATCGATGGCGCCTCTGTGAAGACCGATTCTTCAAGAAAAAGATAAAGGAACAGGTGAAATCGGAAGAAGAAATCGGTTGAGAAAATAAATGAGGATGTGGAAGGGAAAAAGAAACGGGAAACAGAGTTGGGACATGGAGAGGGTTCTGGAAGAACGGTGGAAGCAATCCATGTAACAACCATAAAATTCATGAAAAATTTAAACTTTTCAATAAACCCAAAAACCATCATTGTTTACAAATTGTTTTCAAAATAAGTTCAACATCAGAGAAATCCCAAAATCGTGAAATAAAAACATGAGGAGGTGCACGATCACGCCTTCGCCTTCCCGCGATCCTCTTAAATACCTGAAACATAATCCAAACTGTAAGCCCAAAGCTAAGTGAGTTCCCCCAAAATATCGATACATAACAAATAGCACAAATATAATAACAACATGCAATGGGTCCACACCTAACAGGCCGGATTACCCCTGAGCCCACAACATAAGTCTGACTTGCCCCTGGGACCCACAGCTTATGTCTGGCTTGCTCCCCGTCCTGATCAGTCCTCGGACTGAATACCACCAAGCCCTCAGTATGAGTCTGGCATGCCCTTCCTGACCCTCAGCTCGTATCTGGAATGCTCATGAGCCCTCAGTATAACTCTGGCATGCCCTTCCCGACCCTCAACTCATATCTGGCTTGCTCCAGGGTTTGTTGGCTACAATACGGAGCAGTACAACCTCAACCCAACCCACACAATATATCGACATATAACAGATAATAACATAATCAGATAAACAGACTATAACACAAGTAGACCTACAGCTCTACCAGACTAGCATATCAAGACTAGCATACATATCGATTCCATACTCAACATAGCAACAATATCAAGTTATAAAGCCAAAGGGCCATCCTTGGTGCCTTCGACCCGAAAGTACAATGAGGAAAACTCACTTCACAATGTCGAACCACACTAAAACCCTCTGACTTCTGGCTCACGAAGAATCCCGAACTTCTGGAGCTTCCAAAGGAGATGATGATCCAAGATCTACAAGCTTGCTTTCCTTCCTTGACTCCTTGATTCACTTCCTTCTCCTTTAAGCACACAAATAACACACTTTAATCTCAAAACACTCACTTATGGGGTTAGGGTTTGCTAAGAATGGCTCAAGGACTTGGAGGCTGAAAGAGTGAGTCATCATAATGATGCTTAAATACTCTTCAAACCCTAAAAATTAGGGTTTCTCCTGGACATTAGTACGCCCAACGTACATATGTGTATGTCCAGCGTCTAGGGTGCGCCCTAGTACGCTTCGCGTACTCACATGTACGCCCAACGTACTACTCATGCTCCCAAAAATTACCATTTTGCCACTAGGGCTTCTTAAGGCTACATCTTTATACTCCAAGGACCCAAAATGACATATTTAAAAAACCAAAGGAAGGATTTGAGAAATACCTGAAAGCCCGGGATGTTACAACTCTCCCCCACTTGATCTAGACTTCGTCCTCGAAGTCTGCTGCAGCAAACAAATCTGGGTAATTCTCCCGCATCTCAGCCTCAGGCTCCTAGGTCCACTCGGAGCCCCTCCGATGTTGCCATCGTACCTTTACTAAAGGTACTTCCTCGCTTCAAAAAACCTTTACTTTCCTCTCCAGAATAGCTACTGGTCTCTCAACATAGTTTAGGCACCCATCAACCTGAATATCATGAAATGATACAATTGCATCCTCATCCAATATGCACTTTCGCAGCTGTGAAACATGGAAAGTGTTATGGATCCGACTGAGATCCTTAGGAAGATCCAATCTGTAGGCGACCTTGCCAACCCTGGCAATAACCCAAAATGGCCCAATATATCGGGGACCCAACTTCTACCTCTTCCGGAAATGAATCACACATTTCCAAGGTGAGACCTTCAACAACACCATATCACCGACCTGAAACTCCAACTCAGATCGGTGTCGGTCGGCATAGCCCTTCTACCGACTCTGAGCAGTCTGCAATCTCTGCCTGATATGATGAATCATTTTAGTAGTCTGAAGGACCACCTCGGTCCGCCCCATAATCCTGTGACCAACCTCGCCCCAACAGACTGGGGTACGACATCTCCGCCCATACAAGAGCTCAAAAGGCAGAGCACCAATGTTGGAGTGAAAACTGTTGTTGTAGGAGACCTCCGCAAGAGGTAGATATGAGTCCCAGCTCCCACCAAAATCAATGACACAGGCTCGCAACATATCCTCAAGAGTCTGTATCATCCGCTCACTCTCACCGTCAGTCTGCGGATGATAAGTTGTGCTGAAGTGCAACCTCGTGCCTAGTTCCTCATGGAACTTTTGCCAAAAACGGGAGGTGAACCGAACATCACGGTTTGAAAAAATGGAGACCGGAACCCTATGGCGAGCAACGATCTCGCGAATATACACATCGTCCAGCTTCTCGGCCGAAGAACTCTCCCGAATAGCCAAGAAATGGGCACTCTTGGTCAATTGATCCACGATGACCCAAATAGCATCAAAACCATTTGCCGTCTTCGGCAACTTGGTGATGAAATCCATCGAAATATGCTCCCATTTCCACATGGGAAACTCCAGAAGCTGCTGCTTGCCATGTGGCCTCTGATGCTCGACCTTGACCATCCTGCTGGTCAAGCACCTCTCAACGTACCAGGCGATCTCCCTCTTCATACACGGCCACCAATAGCTTAATCAGATCCCGATTCATCTTGGTGGCCCCCGGATGGATAGAAAAACGAGACTTATGAGCCTCCTCCAACATAATCTATCTGACCCCACCTGACATAGGAACCCATACCCGACCACAACGAGTAAACAACCCACGACTGTCCGGGAAAAATCTGGTGATCTCACCCCTAATCCTCTTAGTCTTCCAATTCTCTTCCCGAGCCTCCCTAATCAGTCCCACACGCAAAGAATCCACTGATATCCTCATACATGACACCCCATCAGAAGGTCCAACCGCCTTGTGGCTCAAGGCATCCGCCACCACATTCGCTTTACCCGGATGGTAAAGGATCTCGCAGTCATAATCCTTGACTACGTCCAGCCATCTGCGCTGCCTCATGTTAAGGTTCGGCTGATCCATAATGTGTCTCAAGATCTTGTGATCCGTGTAGATAGTACAAAGGACCCCATAAAGATAATGCCTCCAAATATTAAGGGCAAAACTCATTGCTCCCAAATCAAGATCATGTGTGGGATACCTCGTCTCATGCAGCTTCAGCTGCCGTGAAGCATAAGTTATCACTCGTCCTCTCTACATGAAGACCGCCCCCAACCCAGTGATGGACGCATCACAGAAAACCACAAAATCATCAATTCTCTCTGGGAGGGTCAAAATTGGGGCCTCGCATAGCCTCTGTCGAAGGGTCTCAAATGCTGACTGTTGCTCAGGGCCCCACCGAAAATCCACCCCTTCCTCGTCAGACGAGTGAAGGGTACCGCAATCTTGGAGAAATCCTGAATAAATCTCCGGTAGTACCCTGCCAATCCCAAGAAACTCCTGATATCCGAAAGAGATTTAGGAACCTCCCACTACATCACCACCTCGATCTTGGTTGGATCGACCAATATCCTATCCTGGTGAACGAGGTGTCCAAGGAACTGAACCTCTCGTAACCAAAAATCACACTTCGAGAAGTTGGCATAAAGTCGTTCTCGCCTCAAAACCCCCAGAAGCTCACGAAGATGTTCCTCATGCTGCTCTCTAGTCTTGGAATATACCAAGATATCATCAATAAACATGATAATTGAACGATCGAGCATCGGCCTACATACCCGATTCATCAAATCCATAAATACTGCATGCGCATTAGTGAGCCCAAATGACATCACCACAAACTCGTAATGCCCATAGCGAGTCCGGAACGCGGTCTTCTCCACGTCCTCTTCTCTCACCCTGACCTGATGGTACCCAGACCTCAGGTCTATCTTGAAGAATCAAGATGCACCCTGCAGCTGATCAAAAAGATCATCAATCTGCGGAAGGGGATAACGGTTCTTCACCGTAAGCTTGTTCGACTCCTGGTAATCAATACACATCCGATGTGAATCATCTTTCTTCTTGACGAATAAAATCGGCGCTCCCCATGGAGAACTACTCAGTCTGATGAACTGCTTGCCTAGCAGCTCCTGCAACTGAGATGAAAACTCCTGCATCTCAGGCGGTAACAAATAGTACGGCGCCTTAGAAATTAGGGCTGCACCTGGCACGAGGTTGATCTTGAACCAGACCTGCCTCTCAGGAGGTACACCGGGCAATTCCTCTGGAAATACATCGGAAAACTCCCTGACTAGCGGGACCTCTGATACTGAAACCTGATCCCCAACACGCGTATCCACCACATAAGCCAAATAACCCGTACATCCGTGCTGAATATACTATCGAGCTCTGGCTGCAGAACAAAACCCTGAACCCATCCCGGTGCCCTCTCCATAAATCACCAGTTCTCCCCCAATTGGGGTTCAAACTACCACGCGCTGGCCCTCACAGTCGATCATAGCACCGAAACGGCTCAGCCAATCCATACCCACAATCACGCAGACATCCCCCATGGGGATATGGATTAAATCAATTGTAAAGGATACCCCAAAGATCTCCAGAACGCAACCCTGATACAATGAAGAAGTAGAAACCCCTTGTCCCTTGGCGATAGAAACTCGCAACGGACACTCCAACTCTCCTAAGGGCATAACAAACTCCCTACTAAATAATCGAGAAACAAAGGACCGACTCGCACCCGAGTCAAACAACACTAAAGCAGGCAAGGATTTCACTAGGAACGTACCTAACAGAGGTATAAATATAAGCATAACACAAAACATAATCAATAAGACAAAGGATAGAAACATACCAGTCACAACACCTAGTGCTGCTCTGGCCTCCTCGGCGGTATGCTGGAAAGCGTGACCTCGATCCCTTGAGGGATCCGCGCTGCCCTGACTCCCGTCAGTGATCCTCAAAGTAGCCGGCGCTAGAACCTGCGTCGGCCTCGTGGTAAGAGATGGATAGTTGGCCTTCACATGGCCAACGTGGTCGCAATGATAACAAATCCAGGAACTGAGTGTTGGAGCCTGTTGGTGGAAATCCCTCGCCATGTGGCCGTGTCGGCCATAATTGTGGCACCCAGATGATGATCGATAAGCACCCTCATGCGTCTTGTCACACTTCCCACAAGTGCGGTCCTTCCGGCCCCCAGATCTGACATCAGTGGTCTTAAACCGCTTTGGTGCAGGCTGCAACTACGTCGGGGTCGTCCTCTGCTCCATCGTCTGGAGATCAATCTCAATCTCACGCCATCTGGCGGCCTCCTGCATCTCCAACAATGTACCATAGAGCTGAGTAGAAACAAACTGCCTGGTATCTGTCTTGAGCATGCTCAAGTAATGGCTCATATGAGCTTGCTCGGTTGAAGCAAACTCAGGACTGAACATAACCCTCTCTGTAAACATCTTGGTGATCTCCTTCACCGTCTCAGAACCCTGCCTCAAATCTAGATACTCCCGGGCCAACTTCTCTCGCTCCACCAGCAACGCATATCGGGAGCGGAACATCTTAGAAAACTGCTCCCAGGTCACAACATCTCTCTGCTCAGTAGAATAGGAACTGGTAGCCAACCTCCACTAATCCTTTGCTCCGGTCCTCAGAAGGTTTAGAGCACACCTGACCTTCTGGTCAGCAGGACACAAACAAGTGAAGAAACATCCCTCCACATCACATAGCCATCTCATGGCGATGATCGGGTCCTACACCCCATCAAAAGTCAAGGGCTTCATATTGTCGAAGTCCCAATACTGAAAAAGCTCGACCCGATCCAACCTCGACAGCTGTAATGGCTGCAGTGGCTACAGCAACAACAGTATCAGACAACACAACATAACGCTAATCAAAGTACTCAACCATGGCAGTCTTGATAGACACAAACATCTCTGCCAACTGTGCTCGGAACCGAGCAACAACCTCCTCCTATAGGATCTCCCTGATCCTCTCATCCAATGCAGCTGACTCACCCTGACGGTCAGCTCCTAATCCCGATCCCGATCATGCCTCAACTCAACGCGTAGTCACCATACTGAAAATAAACCAGGAGGATATCAGATAATACGCATATCATAACGGGGAACCAACTCCCAACAAAGCCCTAGAGGATTGTGACTTCTCTGTTACGCGTACGGGTCTTGTGCTTTTAGTAGTACGGGCCCATACTACCTTCCACACCTACCCGTATTTGTCTCAGAGGATCATCACAACACCCTAACAATAGTCACAAGCATAACCATACACTCAATCTTCACTCCCTAGAGGAAAGGCTAAATATCTCAAAACTGGTCGGCTGACCCCACACGACTCATCCATGAAACTTCCACCAACCATGTAGCACTCGTGTATGTTAGCCATACATAACACTGGAACCTATAGACATTCGAATATCTGATCCTACCCTAAGTCCTTCATCAAACAAGAACAGGAAATAAGGCCAAACCAAACATTCTCAGGCTATAAGATCTTAGTTGTGTATAACCATGATGCATACACTAAGCAACTACAGTAATGATGTCAATTCCATAAAGGAAAGGCCCTAGGATATCAGGCATCATATAATCAGGCAATTCTATCGTGCAGTTCCTAAAGATTCCTAGCCTATCACAAGCATGTTGTTCTAACATAACACAATATCAATAATAGTATGGCATTTTGGGTTCTACTCACTGGCTCCGGCTGATCGTACACATTGCATCCTCCTTGAATATTTTGAAAACCATTTGAAAATCATTTTAAAATCTTTTCCTTAGTTTAAGACTGGATTCACACGAGTGTTCCACCAATTCACTCAAACCAAGGTTGTGATACAAACTTGTAACAACCATAAAATTCATGAAAAATTTAAACTTTTAAATAAACCCAAAAACCATCATTGTTTACAAATTGTTTTCAAAATAAGTTCAACATCAGAGAAATCCTAAAATCGTGAAACAAAAACATGAGGAGGTGCACGATCACACCTTCGCCTTCCCGCGATCCTCTAAAGTACCTGAAACATGATCCAAACTGTAAGCACAAAGCGTAGTGAGTTCCCCCAAAATACCGATACATAACAAATAGCACAAATATAATAAAAACATGCAATGGGCCCACAGCTAACAAACTGGATTACCCCTTATCCCACATCATAAGTCTGGCTTGCCCCCTGGGCGCACAACTTATGTCTGGCTTGCTCCACGGCATGATCAGTCCTCGGACTGAATACCACTAAGCCCTCAGTACGAGTATGGAATGCCATTCCCGACCCTTAACTCGTATCTGGAATGCTCATGAGCCCCAGTATGAGTCTAGCATGCCCTTCCCGACCCTCAACTCATATCTGGCTTGCTCTAGGGTTTGTTGGCTACAGCACGATGCAGTACAACCTCAACCCAACCCACACAATATATCGATATATAACAGATAATAACATAATCAGATAAACAGACAGCATCACAGGTAGTCCTACAGCTCTACCAGACAAGCATATCAAGACTAACATGCATATCGATTCCATACTCAACATATTAACAATATCAGGTTATCAAACCAAAGGGTCGGCCTTGGTGCCTTTGACCCGACTGTACAGTGAGGAAAACTCACTTCACAATGTCGAACTACACTAAAAACCTCCGGCTGCTGGCTCACGAAGAATCCCGAACTTCTGGAGCTTCCAAAGGAGATGATGATCCAAAATCCACAAGCTTGCTTTCCTTTCTTGACTCCTTGATGCACTTCCTTCTCCTTTAAGCACACAAATAACACACTTTAAGCTCAAAACACTCACTTATGGGGTTAGGGTTTGCTAAGAACGGCTCAAGGACTTAAAGGCTGAAAGAGTGAGGCAAAATGATCCATAATGGTAACGGTTGCTAACTTAATTCTTTTTTAATATATATATATATATATATATATATATATATATATATATATATATATATATATATATATATATATATATATATATATATATCAGTGTTGCAGAAATCGGCCTTGGCGGCCTTGAACCGATTACGATTAGGTGCTTGGCAGAAACTGGTCAAAATCGGTCAAACTCGGGCTTGGCGGTCATTCGCGGTCCTCGGCGGGAAATATTTTAAAAAAATCATATTTTTTAATTTTCAAATATTACACCAAAATTTTAAAGTTTTAAGTTTTCAAATTTTCAAATTTTAAATATTATACCAAAATTTTAAAAATTTTAAAATTTTAAAATTTTAAAATTTCAAAATACTTATTCGTTTAGGATATACTAAAATTTTAAAATAATTTTATTAATAATTAAGGGTCTCCGGTTAATCGCCGATTAATCCCCGCCTAGTCCGATTAATCTCTTATCACCATTCGACCAATGAGCTACCGCCAAACGATTTTTACAAAATTGATATATATATATATATATATATATATATATATATATATATATATATATATATATTAATTATTTGGTCACATAAATGATTTTTTATTTAATAAAAACTTATCATTAATAGCTTACTCTAATGGGTGATTGTTTTAAATTAAATCAACTATCTGTGTGAAATATTTATAAAATATTTTATTATAATTTATTGCTTTTAGTTAGTGATATTAGAATTAGAAATTATAATGAAATATCATTGAATATTTAAAATATTATATTAGATAGAGAAAATAATAAAAATTTGATGTTTAAATATGATTATAGAAATAAAATAAAAATTACTAAATAGAAGAACTAATTATACAAAATATAAAAAATGTTTTAATAATATAAATGGTTAAGAAAATGTTTTAATAATATAAATGGTTAAAGAAGAGAAAATAAAATGAAAAAGATATATAATAAGACCATACGGTATACTAAGCACGAGACCATCCATCATATACGTTGCCACAAACCATGATCGTGCACACCGTCCCGGTGTGTCATCGTGGGTCGTGGTTGTTGCGGTTCGTGATGGCTACGTCGAGAGTGAACGACCAATCAGAAAGGCTTGCCCAATTTGAGCGTTTAACGGTCCAATTTTCAAGTTTTTAATTTTTCTTTTTGTTTACAAACTCAACACCTATATAAATACAATACATCAAATTTTAACTCACCTTTTATCAGATTTTACACTCTCATTCTCTAAAACAAAAATACATGGATTTCTTTAAGAACTTTGACTCAAATGATGACGGAGAATTCATCTCGACCTTCTTCAACGTTGTGCAACACATTCACGATGAAGAAAGTTCGAATGTTGCGCGTTCAAGTGTGGTCGTCAATCATGATTGCCAAGCCGCACACGACTTATTGTTACGTGATTACTTTGACAATAATTTTCTTTACAATGATGACTCGTTCGAACGTCGTTTCCTTCTAAATAAGGCTATATTTTTATGTATTCGTAATGCTTTAGAGGCCCGTTATGATTTTTTTAAACAAAAACTCAATGCTAGAGGAAGAATGGGTTTTTCTAGTATACAAAAATGTGCGGCTGCACTTAGGTATTTAGGATACGGTATAACATTTGATGCATCCGACGAGTACTTAAAGGTATCCGAGAGGACCGCAATTGATTGTGTAGATTATTTTTGTGCATGTGTGTATAAGGTTTTTCACAAAGAATATTTGCGTAAACCTACTCCACGTGATATTGAGATATTATATTTGACTCATGAAGAGAGGCATGGATTTCCGGGTATGCTTGGTAGTCTAGATTATACGTATGTGGCTTGGGAAAAATGTCAAAATGCATGAGGCAGTCAATTTACGCGAGGTGATATAAGTAAGCCAACTATAATACTAGAAGTTGTTGCATCTCAGGATTTGTGGATATGACATTCGTTTTTTAGAGTTGCGGGGTCTAACAACGATATTAATGTTCTTGGCTAATCTCCTCTTTTCAACGATATTTGGACCGGCAAAGCACCTGATATGTCATTCACGGTGAACGAGCATTCGTACAAATACGGTTACTACATTTGTGATGGGATATACCCTAATTTGTTTTTGTAACAACCAACAAAATATATTAAAAACGAAACTCTAGCAAGGAGCTAGAGGGGAAGAAAAAAAAGGAAACATTACAAATTGTTTAATGGGTATTGCATCCAATCAACCCATTTAAAAGTATGATTAGTAAATCTATTGCTAGCCCAAAGAAACGAAAACTCCCTGATAGAATAAAAAAGTGTATCTTTTCGCATCTTACCATCTCCAAAAACTTTCTTATTACGAAACCTCCATATGTACCAAGCCAAAGTAGCAAAGTCAATAACATTCCTCTTATTTGTGCTACACTTTAGAGCATCCACCTGGTCGAATAAATTCATAATAGGATCCAACCGATTAAAAGTAATATCCAACCATTTGAAAACGGCATTCCAAGTTCTAGCTGTCACCTCACAACGAATGAATAAGTGTTCGTGCTGCTCCATCTCTAAATGACAAATAGGGCAAAAAAAGGAATGAACATCTATTCCCCGATGATCAAGGTTTGTAAGCGTAGGGAGTCTATCCAGAAGAATTCTCCAAACATTAATATTAACTTTTCCAGGTAAGAACCAATTCCATCTAGTTTTTGTGTCAATAAAAGGAAATTTTTTTGTCACTCCATCTTCTTGTTTCGGCAACAGTAAACTCCCCGTCAGAAGCTGTATTCCAAATCCACCTATCCTTGTGATATGATAAAGAAACATCATATATAACATCCATTAACATCTTCAATCGAGCACTCTCCTCTCCTCCCTAACTTCTCTCCGCCAATGCCAAATCCAGCCGTCTACAATTTTTTCTATCTGCAATTATACAATCACGGTTCATCTCCAACTAAAAAAGCCGAGGAAGACAAGTACACAGAGGTTGTTCTCCATTCCAAATATCCTTCCATAATTTTAAATGCCTCCTATTTTCTAGTTTTCGTTGCATAATCGAAGGATACAAAATATATTTTTTCGTGAAGCCTGTAGTTCGAAGAAATTATCCTAGCCCAAGGACTCGTTCCTTTCCTTCTATCCAAATCCAAATCGAGACCACCTTTCTCTCCATATATCGCTTTTATGATTATCACCCATAAAGAATATTCAATGGTAAAAAATGCCATCTCCACTTTTGCAATAATGCAAAATTAAGATAAGTTAAACATCCTATATCAAGGCATCCTTGAGATTTTGTAGCTAAAACCAGATCCCACTTTACCCAAGACAATTTACGATGGTTCTCATCACTACCCCAAAAAAATTAGCACGTAAAGATTCAAGCTGTTTGGCAACTGCAACTGGCATAAAAAACAATGATAAGTAGTAAGTACTTAAAGATCCCAATATTCATTTGATCAATATAGTCCTTCCACCCATCGAGATAATATTGACCTTCCATATATTCAGTTTCTTTTTGAACTTCTCTATTATCAGTTTCCAAGAGGCAAGTATAGTCATATTCTGTCCAGCCGGAATTCCCAAATATAGAAAGGGCAGTTTATCCAGTTTGCGACCAAACCATATGAGCAAACTCCACAACAGTATCCCAAGGAGCTCCAATGCCATAAATACTCGATTTTTGGAGATTAATCTTCAATCCCGAGACAAGATAATAACATTGGAGAATATACACCATATTAATCAGATTATCTTTCTCCTATTCACCAAAAACGATAACATCATCCGCATAACACAAATGTGAAAGATAGAAATCATTTCACCCTATCTTGACACCTTTAAAAACACCTTCATCAATGGCATCCTCAATAGCGACATGCAATCCTTCCATAACCAAAATAAAAAGAAATGGAGAAAGAGGATCGCCTTGTCTAAGACCTCTTTAAATTTGGAATTCCTATGACGGACTACCATTAATCAAAATAGAAGCTCTAGAAGAAATCAGTCCCGTTATCGCGTTTTCTCCCACTTCTTTGCTTAAGCTTCTTTTTTGTGTTTGCCTGGTATTTCTTAGTTAAGGGTTAGTGGATTTGATGAGTTGCTGCTTCGATTGGCTTTGTCATCAGATTAGTTACCGTCTGATGCCACATGTTTTTGGTGATTTTTATCTTCCCTTTATTTTGCGTCTTACCCTTCAATGTCTTCCAACCAGAAGCAGTAGGTTGGAATACCCATTCTCATCTTGCTCCTTCTGTACCTTTTCTGCGTTCAATTGTTTCAGGTTTTTGGGATAATACGATGACCGAGCTCAGGATTTCTACTTACGACTCTTCCACTTATGAATCCACTATCGATTGACCGATAACCTCCATGCGCTAAATCTGCATACAAGTCAACCTTCATTTTATGACGTTCAAAGGGACTGAAACTATAATCAGAACATCATGTATTTGACTTGATGTCTACTCTTCCATCATCAGTACGCCAAATGGGCATCCATCTTCTTAGTTTTCGCAAATTACAGACCTTTGGACCTTTTACCAGCACCACACATGGTATCATTTTGTTTTCTGCCTATTGAATCATTTGGAGTTTATTGGTGGTTCTATTGAAAAAATTTCTTATTACTTGGAATTGTATTTCCTTTTGCACGCCAGGTGTTCGATGAAATGTTTGATTCAATGAATGCTGTAAAATGATGTTTTTATTAAATGCGTGGACAAAATGAATTGTTACATTAATTTTTTTTTGTAAAAAATCTTCGATTCCTCCACAAAACCGAATACAAGGTCTGTGTTATCACAATGTTAAAAAGCTTTTTATTTACATGGCTGATTATCCGTATTATATTTTTTATTTAAAAAAGTCACTTAAGACTGCATTGTGTATGTTATTTAGGTACAAAAAAGTTGATGTTGTAGAGGTAGAAAATACGAAAAGGCAATTTCAAAACAATGGTAACAAACTTTGGTTTTTATTAATACTATAATGTAGGAATTAAGCTTATTTCAGTCTAAAATTATGTAAAACTTAATATATTTTCTAGATTAAATGGATAATCAGATAATACTTTCAGGTGCTTGGAACTTATTTGATCCTTTTTTCAAACCTATAATCAGGTTAATAAACACAAATCAAGTAAGGTCAAATCATACAATAACAATCTGAAGAAGAGATATTGCACAATTATAACACGAAGGTATGTTAATCTTTAGTGGCAAATAGATAGAAAAGTTGGATTGTTTTTTACTAACTTCTAATTAGTTATGTTACAAACTAAAATGCAACATCTGATGTGTTTGTTGGTGGTTACAAGGTGAGGCTTGAGAACAGATGGTTGAGGTGTTATCAAGGGAAAGAAAGATAAAACGAACATGCTAAATATTGGACGAGAACAATGTACTTTACAAATATCAATAAAGATGTCTCAGCAGTTGGTTTTGTTAAGTGTTGACAGTTGACCGTTGGTAATTATCTAGGCTACAAGAGACAATGAAACAAAGCCTAAAATGAAGGATGTCATATATCCTGATTGTGATGTCAATGATAAGTTTCTTTTAACCCATATGGATTTTATTTTTTGGAAAATTCTTCATATTTTACCAGCCTAAAAAAAGGTAATAGAGCATGATCGTAAAATGACTATATATGTTTTATAATCTATTATTTTTTTTTTTTTGTAAATTGTTTTTAAATAAGTAGAAAAGGAAAATAATATGTGATATAGGATATACTGATGTGTTATATGTAACATCCCGAAGGTGAAAATTTCATTTTTAAAACAACCAAAACACTCATTATCATTTATTCAAACTCTTAAAGGTATTTTATAATAAAAGCAGTTACCAGAGTAAAATCCCAGAATCTCAATGTTGCGGAAAATATGAGTGTATGCGCTGCGATCAAGTCGGGCCCTTCCCTTTCGAACCCGAAGTACCTTAAACCATAAACAACAGTTGTAAGCACAAAGCTTAGTGATTTCCCCAAAGACCACATACCATACATAACATACAAGTCATACATATCGAACATGAAATAGGAGGCGTTATGTGCCAACCATAGTCTTGCCATTAAGCCACGAGTCGTATCATGGTCTTTCCTTGCCAGGCCGGGGGCCAAAACCCTGGGTCTTACAGACAAGTGCCAGGAGCCACCTCCTGGTCTTCCATGCAAACATCACAAAGACAACTAGCATACAATCTACAACTACTTATCTAATTAACTGCCAGAGTCCAAACTCTGGTCTTGCATACAGATTTCCAGGAGCCACCTCCTGGTCTTTCATACAAATGCCAATGGCCACCCCCTGGTCTTCCTATAATACATAAACCAAATGGGCCGGAATTGGTGCCTTCGACCCATAGTATAGTGAGGAGACTCACCTCAAACCAACATAACTGAATACTCAAGCTGCTTCTACCGGAATCCGCACACTGAAAACATCAGATAATATTTCATCAATAATTGGTTCCCGACCCAACCAGAATTCTAGTCCAATAACCAACCTTCAGGGTAAAACTTTATTTTACCCTTTTTCCTTCATTGCCATAAATCCAAAGACCAATCCACAAGCATCATAAGCCCAAACCCTGAAACGACACCATAAGGCCCAATTGTTGGATAAGGTGTCTAAGTCCATAACTATATTTGGTATGTACTTGACCCGGCTTGGCATGGTCCATTTGGGTTGCATGGACACTTATGATTTGTTAATATATTATAAGTTCTAATATATTAATATGAAATCATATTATTTAATTAGTATTGATCAAGAATTAATTTGGAATTAATTTTGTGATCAAAAGAGACTAATTAAATATATGGGGATTGATTATGTAAATCATTCATTCTTATATAGTGGGCTTATGATCCATGATTCACTAGATTGGGCTAAGTCTCATTGGGTGCTCCATGGATGCTCCATGGAGGTTAAAACCCATGGATCATGGAGGAAATGAAAATCCATGCACATTAGGGTTTACATGGTGTAACCCTACATCTGGCACACTATATAAAGAGCCTCATATGGAACAAAATCGGCAACTAAGACTAAGAAAGGAGGGTTTGTGCACAAGTGTACTTCTCTCAAGTTATTCCAAGAGTTGTGGTGTTGTGTGAAGCATTTGAGGCATCACATTTGGGGTGCTAGGCTCACAAGGTCTTAAGGAATCCAAGCAACAAGAAAGGTATGTCATTCTACTAGTTTTTATATTGCATGTACCCCAATCACATGCTAGTTAGGATGAAACCTTTGAAAATGAATATTTGCATGTATAATAGAGAAAACATAGATTCAAGGTTTCTAGGGTTGCATGCACACCACAGGAGTGTTAGAATGCTCAAAACCCATCAGTGATATCAGAGCCTAGGCTTGTTTTCATTATACTTGATGCAAATTGCTGAAAAAGGTCGAAATTCTACTCACTGTTCAGTGAACTCGCCAAGTCCATGGGGGGACTCGAAGAGTCCAAGTGAAATATCATCCTACTCGTCGAATACACCCTTCTACAAATTAGCTTTTAACAAATATATATTATATTTTTTAAAGGGAAATCTTCAGAAAAGTACTAATATTTCACCATAATTTACGAAAAAGTCTCAAACTAAAATTGGTTAAAGAAAAAGACCCGATTACCCGAAAAAAAATGACGATTTGACCATTTTTTCTGGTTTATCGGTTTCAATACTTACCCGGTTTCATTAAAGTCCCATTATTTTACCATAATTTTCATTAAAGTCCCATTATTTTACCATAATTTGTGGCTTATTCATAAATTATGGTAAAATAATGGGACTTTATTAAAACCGGATAAGTAATGAAACCGGTAAACCAGGAAAATAGGGCCAAATCGTCGTTTTTACCGGTAATTGGGACTTTTTCGTAAACAAATTTTAGTTTTGGATTTTTTCATAAATTAGGGTAAAATATTGGGACTTTTCCGGAGATTTCCCTTTTTTAAATACAATAATATTACAAATTATATTATCATAAATAAAATACTTTTATATAATAAATTTAAATTAATTATTATATTGTTATAAATAGTTATTAAATAAATAAGATTATATTTATAATAAATATATCAAGATCACGATCGTATTCAGTTAATATATTTTATAAATTATATTATCGTGTTTCACGTTTTTAGTATATATTTAATTTTTTATATGAATTCGATAAATAAATATTAAAGTCTATATTTATGATTAATTAATATAAATTAGTATATAACATAATATTATAAATATTAAATATTTCATTTAAATTATAATTAGTAGATAAAAATAAACTAGAAATGTATAAAATAAAAAGAGAGGGACTAAAATCGGCAACCAGAACTTCAACTCCATTTTTGGAAATATGAATAGTATTCCCCAAATATGGGGGAATATTATTCATATTTCAAAAAATGGAGATGAAAATAGGGTAGGGTTAGAGAAGAATGGGGGAAAAAATTGGGGAAAAAATGGAGTTTAGGGGTGGGTTGGAGATGCCCTTAGTGGTGATGATGTGGCATCCACGACAATAGTGGTTAGTGGTGGGTATAACGGATGGTCTAACTGTATATCTTCTTGTTAACTTTTACTAACATCTATAAACTATTCTTAAGCTATAATTAAAAAACTTGATTGCCTAAACTTTTCTTTAGGCTGAGGACGTGCCAACCCGTTCACATGGAGGCGGCGGCGTTGTTCTTCGATAATGGGTTGCGCGGGGCGATTGAGGACATTGTGGTTTGTGGTGGCCCTTTCTTTGGCGACATATAGTGGCGACTTGTTTCCCTACCCATTCGGTTTGGTGGTTTGGGTTTATACTCGGCAGTAGAGGCTACGTCATATGCTTTTGTTGCCTCAAGGGCCCAATGTTGGGTATTGCAAGACCACAATGTAGGGGATAGCGACATTTATGGTATGGATTCTGATTATGCTTGTGCATTAGTTTCTCTTCGTAACAAACTTCCAGACATTGACCTTAGCAGTTTAACTACTAAGGACAACCCCCCCCCCCCCCCTAAATCCCAAAATACACTAGCGAGTGCCCTTTTTAGTAAAATTGTCCAAAATATGGAAGTGCATTTCCACATGACGGCTCAACAGAAAGCAATTTTCCAATGTTTACACGCACCACATGCTCAAGATTTTCTTCTAACTATTCCTGTAGATGGGCTTGGCCAACATATGTCTACTGTGGAGTATCGTATCATGCTTAAATATCGACTCATGATTCCATTATTCCCAGCCAACGAGACATGTCTGGTGTGCCGCAATGCATGTTTGGACTCTTTTGGAGAGCATGCAGTTCATTGCAATGAACTTTCGGGGTTCAAATAAAGGCACGATATGGTTAGGGATGGTTTGGTTGACATATTTAAGTGTGTTGGGGTTTCCGCCAATAAATAGGCTCCTGTAAATTTCCTGACTGACCCAACAAAAGGAAGATCAACCCTTAGACCGGCTGACGTTTTGATTTTTGGATGGGTTTGAGGGAAACACGTATGTGTTGACCTTACAAGGGTATCCCCTCTCATATGCTTGAGGGTCGGGGGTTTCACGGCTGGACAGACTGCATTATAAGCTGTTACATGCAAGGTCATCAAAAATGAGAAACCGTGCATTGAAAATCAACACGTGTTCATACCATTTGCATTTGATACGTTTGGGTCGGATATGGTGGGGTTTCTTAGTAGAGTACAATGGATCATGTATAACAATGTTATATCCCCTAGATCTATGGATGTAGTCTTCAAAAGAATTGACTTTACCATACAAAAAGGCTTATCGGCGCAACTTGTCGCCTGTTTGTTTTCTCATTCGTTGTAGGATGATAACTAAAATGTCTTAACTAAAAAAATTAACCATTTTATAGTGGACAATTCAATTGCCTAATGGATTTACTTATTCAATAATAAATCTATTATTTACTTATGATATGATACTAAGTAGATTTTAAAATATTTTCCACGCGAAGGACATTTATAAACTTACTTTTTTGCAATAACATATTAAAAAGTAAACGGAATAATTGTTAGTGGGGTTTGCTAATTAAAAGGCTCAGGTATGGCGAGTGTTCTGGAGATTACTAAAAGCCTTTAATCTTTTATGATATGAAACTATGAACGTGGGTGGGACACTGGAATCTTGAATCGGCATTTATTTATTTATTTTTAATTTCTATCATAAGTCTTTTTTTTTCTATCCAAAAAAGTAATCAAACATTAGTAATGTAGATAAGTTTTTTTCTTATAGAGAAAAAAAGTATATAAAATAATATGTAATAAAAATTGAAACAGTGTAAAATTTTGTAAGTTACAACTTACAACTATTTCGACTAACATTAGATGCAGTTATTAATAAACAAATAAACAATTCTCGAGAAATCCTAAAAGAATAATATAATAATTATTATTATTTTGTATGCTTGGTCTTTATAATGTATTTGAAAAGAATAATATTTGTTGAAAAAATCAAAATCCGAAGAAATTAGGATGTAAGACGTTTATTAAAATGAAGCATCATTCGATTATCTTTTGTTTTATGTTTGGTTTGTCAAACAAAAAGTAGTGATATTGTTGAGCTATATTTATAAAGTTGTATGTTTAATTAAAATTTCCATTTACATTAAGGTACTTCTTATTGTTTATTGTATTTGTTTTGATTGTTAGCGGGCTTATTATCATTATTGTTTATTATGTCGTATTGTGTTTTATGATCGGCTCATTGGCCTTATTCTTATGTAATCGTGTGTGTGTATATATATATGTGTGTGTGTGTGTTTCAATAAAAGAAGATCATATTCATGGGAAAATACAAATGATTTCATGGTATTAAAGCAAACTACTTCCCTATAATCTTGCACATCTTAAAACCCTAGCCGACGGCTTCCTTCATGTCGGTTGCCTTCCTCTTCCTCATTGTTCTTGCTAATTTGATCTTCTACAATCTCCTTCTCTTCTGCTTTCTTACATTGTCAGGAACCAACTTTACTGACAAACGATCCCCTACAATTAACATCAAGCACGTTGTACCTCTAGTACTTGAGCTGGAGCAGATGAATTAAAACATATGGAGAGAGTTATTCGAAGTTCACTACATTGGTGTCGATGATCACCTCCTACCTCCTGTTAAACAAGTCCTGTC
This sequence comes from Lactuca virosa, assembly GCF_052849685.1. NCBI lineage: Eukaryota > Viridiplantae > Streptophyta > Magnoliopsida > Asterales > Asteraceae > Lactuca > Lactuca virosa. The sequence continues at coordinate 181,864,832 of NC_136429.1, read as the reverse complement.
ATCTACAGAGAACGAGAAGGACAAGACGAATGTTGAATAAGCAACAACCAAAGTTGCATGGCTTCGCATAAATGCGATCGTAAGGTCTTGGATGTATGGTACTCTCTTCATACATCTCTTGAATATGATCTTCAAGAAACATGTTACGGCATATGAAGTCTAGCAGTGTCTTGAAAAGGTGTTTCGTGACAACAAAAGTTCAAAGATCATTCAAATCGACAAAGAATTGTGCAATATCTCAATTGGTAAGAACTCTATCATGGAATACTGCAACAAGATTAATTCCCTTGTTGATCGTCTTGAACACATGGATGCAAAGGTCCCTTAAATCAATTTAGATGCATACATAGTAAATGGGTTCACTTCTAAATACAGAAACATAGCAACGACTATTCGTCATTGGGATCCACAACTCTTATTCTGGGAAGCTAGATCGATGTTAGTCCTCGAGGAAAAAGAGATGTTCCATGAAGAACGAAGAGAGGAATCCATCACTCACACTGATCACGCCTCCTCCCAAACGACTCTCATTGTCTCAAATTCAAACAACAGTTCTCATGGAGGATTCCGTGCAGGTTGCGGTGGTCGAAATTTTCGAGGAAATCGAGGTGGAGGACGTAATGGTGGTCGCAACAATTATCATGGAGACAATAATTTTTTTAATCAAGGGCAACAACAACAACGTACGGGAGGAGGTACATGGGCTTATGGTTGGTTAAAAGTGCAACAACCCAACCATGGGACTTAACAGGATGGACTTCTTCCAAGTCCAACTCTCGCTTCTTTTCAGTCCAACAACACTAGTATTGCGCCCAAATAGTAGCAGACCCAACAATAATCAGCCCAACAACATCAATTTTTGGTGGTCCTTCTCAGCCTTCAAGCCCATTTCCGATGCAGCAAGCCTATCACTCTACATACCCGGCCCAACAACAGAGTAATGAGCCCACTACCTTACCTCAGATGTTCAATACCATGAGGACTTTAAATTACCCGAATCATGTTGATTGGTACATGGATACCGGAGCCACATCGCACCTCCACGCCAATGCAAGTATACTCAAGTCCGTTTCTGATAAATATAATAATTTTCCTTCATCGGTTTTAGTTGGGGACGAATCATGAATGCCTATGACTAAAATGGAAAACACCACCCTTCTCCTCTCTAACCCTTATCGCACTTTAATTCTTAAAACTGTCTTAACTACTCCCAATATTATTAAAAAAAATCTTATATCTATTCGTCGTTTTGTTCATGAAAATACTTGTGCCATTGAATTTGACCCTTTTGGATTTTTTTTTGTGAAGGATTACCGCACCAAACAAATTCTCATGCGATGTGACAACACTGGTGATCTCTATCTTTTCACGACACCGACCTCTGAAGCTCTCGTTTTCATTACTCCATCTCTTTAGCACCAACATCTAGCGCACCCAGGACATCATGTTTTTAGACATCTTGTTCACAATGGTTTTATTTAATGTACTCCAAATAAAGACTCTAGGTTATGTCTGATGAATTTTGAGCATTCTAACACTCCTAAGGTGTACATGCAACCCTAAATACCTTGGATCTATGTTTTCTCTAGTATACATGCAAACTTTCATTTTCCAAGGTATTACCATAGCTAGCATACACAACTTTGATACTTGAGTAATAAAACTAGTTAGATAACATACCTTTTCTTGTGGCTTGAAAACCTTGAAGCTTTTGGCCTTTAAGAACTTAGCACCAATAGTGTGAATGACTCAAATGGAATCACAACACATCATGGACAGAGGAAAACATTTTGAGAAAGAATCTTTATACACCAAAAAACTTCTATATGAACTCCAAGAACATTGATTGTCATTTTGGCTATGGAGTAACATATTTATATGTGGAATTCCAAAGGTCATGGGTTAACCCTAATCCCATACCCATAGGTTTATGATCCATGGTTCATGTGGCCCAACTCTTTATGTATCCATACATAAACTTAGTCCAACATGGATCATAAGCCCAACATATAAATATAACTAATTTACACAATTAGTCCCCATTTATTTAATTAGTCTCTTTTGATCACTAAATTAATTCCAAACTAATTCTTGATCAATACTAATTAAATCATATGATATCATATTAATATATTAGAACTTATAATGTATTAATAAACCATAAATAACCTCTTCTCAAAAGTCCATCCTAACAAATTGTCCTGATGATATGCAACCCAAATGGACCATGCTACTCTCGGGTCAAGTACATACCAATTATAGTTATGGGCTTAGACATCTAATCCAACAGTCTCCCACTTGGATAAGTCTAATAACTATTATTGCAAGTGCGACTCCAAAATCCCTACTAGGAATCGTAGCTCTTAAAAGCCGCTGTCGAACTCTGACCTAGTGAATGACGCGTCCATTAGATAAGGGATCATATGTTTTTCTATGGTCCTCACTTTGTGAAATAGATCAATTGAACACATCTTCAATGAAACTTATTTCACAATTCCAAATCTTTATCACCGGTGTAAGAATTCCAAATGCTTGTCACTGCCAAAATGTGTTAGATTCTAAACTATCATGCAATGATTCCTTTGTAATGTCTAGGTACCAAAAGTCACGGAGACTTGACAATTGACATTACAAGGTATTCCAATGGAGAGCAATTCCATGGAAACGAAGTCTCAAATTCAAAGTACATTCCTTTGAACATCCTTCTTGCATTAAGTTTTCTAATCTTACACAGATTTAAAGAATAACTTCCACTTATGGAAACATTCCCATATTCCCATTTTGACTATCACTTCTAAACAAGAGTTGCCTCTTTTCATAATATATCAATATGCTCCTTTCCAAAATTTACACCATACTTCCAAGTGTCCATGAGCAACCAATCTTTGGTAAACCTCAGATTGTCCTCGACAATTGCTTAATCATTTTAGTCATATCCAGTTCTAGTCCTTTTTCCTCTTAATGCCCTAGGCATTTGGAAAATTTAGAACGGATGAATATTACATCACATATAATCTATTTCTATTTGCCATGTTCTCATAATTCGAAATATGAAAAGGGATGTCGTAATCATAGTCGAATTTTGAGAACGCAATTAACACATCTATATATAGAATTTCCTTATGTTGAACCATTCCAACATAACATTCATATATATATATATATATATATATATATATATATATATATATATATATATATATATATATATGACTAAATCTGATTAAAATCTCAATCTAAGCTTTTAGATTTGAAATGAAGTATGAATTCATCTCCCTTAATTATAGTAAAACAACTTTTCAAACCCTGCAACTTGCGAATTGAAACTTTTGTTTTCTATAATTAACATTGCTAACTTGCAACATTCATCATAATTGATTATGCTCCCACTAGCATAATAATCATTACTTTTACTAGCATAACATTTATGCTCCCACTAGCTTTGACATATACCCAGAAATCAGCTGGACTTCTAGAAATCAATACTTGTTGACTTTCATTACCAAAGTTTAGATTTCTGATACGAGATGCTTTGATAAGACTTTATCTAGGCTTCTCAAAATCATACACCTTTCCTTAGATAGCTCACATGTTTTTCTAAACAATTTATGAACTTACAGCAATAAGTCTCAAATGTTTAGACTTTTTTCCATTCCTCACAATTCGAATTATGAAAAGGTATGCCATAATCATAATCAAATTTGAGAATGCAAATATCATAATTGCTATTTTCTTAACATCTACTTAGTGAAAGCGTTTCCTCACAATCATTTTCATGATTTGGAGAGAAACCTTATGACACTTAGATTTTATGGTGTATGTGTTCTTATCTGTGTGAATTTGTCACAACCATAATCACAAGACATGATTAGTGACAAATCCAAACCCATATGGACTGAACTTGTTCAATCTTAATTTCTTTCCACTTGGCAGCACAAGGGCCTACCATTGCTTCCAAGTTGTTATGCAAACAGCTGAGATCATATAGAGCTCACATGTATAGTCAACTTTAACTGGAATGGGCACAGAAACAAGAATATGTCAACACGATAGGTTACAAACCTCAAGTCGTGTGCTAGTGTCTAACAATAGGTTTACCCTTGATTAGTTCTTGTGACTTTCAAGATCTTTAAGACTCCAACTGACCTCTTGACATATAAGATTCTCTGTCAAGAACCATTCCTTGACAAAACAAATATTCAAGAGTTAATGCGGATTCTTATCAAGATAAACACTTCACACAATTGGTCTTATTTGGTCTTTGTCCTTACCAAGACATCACAACTTACCAATTTCAAATTTACAAGAGTAAAACATTTAACTCTACATTTGATGAGTGTTATAAACCTTTCCTAAGTTTATGTCACTCAAGGCACAATCTTGGAGTATGACTCTAAGACTTGTTTTGGAATGAAGTATGACTCATCTTCTTGATTTAACCATTTCAACAATTCATGGTTCCTCTTCTTAGCCATATAAATGCACTAAGATATCCTTAGAGGATCATTTGTGACATGGTTTTCATAATCATTAAGATGATCATAAAACACGATACTCTAGTACTCTCCCATCTTTTCAGATAGGAGAAACTTTTATCTTTCTACCCAATTTGATTCTTCTCATTCGTTCTGCCATTCATTGAAAATTTTCCAATGTTTCAGAATTATACTTAAACTTGTAAGCATAACCATGTTTACTAAACTTTATTAAATCATGACGAATAGTCTTATCGTTATTTGTGGCGGACCTGACCAGCGCACACCCAGTGTACCCGATCCCCTAGTCCTTCACTTGACTCACATATACATGTGAACAAAGAATTAGTCTTAATTTCTCAAAGATAAAGGTTCTCATTCATCACACAATACAAGTTGCATGATTCCAAGTTTCTATCCAATTGAAACCTGGGTGATGAGAATCTTTCCTTATTTGGTAAATTATGACACTTCCACAAACGAAAGAATCAAATATTCCAATATTGCTATCAATGGAAACATATAAGCAACAATTTTTCACAAATGCCATTGTAAGGAAATTTTAAAATAAGATAAATTTCAAAAAATTTCTTTATTTATAAAAATTGCGGAAAACTTATCCTTACAATGCAAATACAAGTGAAAATATGTTGTTATCTATTCCTAAGCAATCTATCATAACTCTTAAGCAGCAGCTCACAAATCTGATCATCGAACCATGCAATCAAAATCCATCTATTCGCGATCTGACTTAGCATACTTTTCCTTTAATCTTCCTTTAATTTCTTTGATTCTTCAAAACATCAAAATGTAATTACATTACATCATGTATTAAGAAACTCCAAATAGGAACTTTAATAGAGTTAGACAATGGATTTTACCTAAAGTAGAGTCAAAAGTTTTGACTTTACCATCCTTGGATCTTTCAGGTAGATATGGAAGCTTCGCAACCAATTCCCCTTCTTTTGGCAATAGAAACATATGGACTCTTTGGAATGGTACACGGGACTATCTCAGACTTAGCCTTTCTCTTTACCATTTGGTCAAATGACTTGACCATGGCCGATCCCTTTCCATTGGGAAGAGAAAGCTTTTCTGGACTTCCAATGTTACCATTGTCAATGTCCATGGAAGTTTGGGGAGTAGACCTTCCAATCAAATTTGCTTTACCAGTGCACCAAATCATTGCTGATTCAGGAGCAACAAACAAATAGGTAAGATCGATAAGGGTCATGTCGTGGTTTGTCACATAGTAGTCCTTAAAGAACCCGCTATATGACTTAGGAAGTAACTGAAGAACCCAGTCAATAGCCAACTTCCTTGAGACTTCGACACCCAACTCTCCCAGCTTGTCAATATGTGACTTCATCTCCAAGACGTGAGCACATACTGACTTTACTTCCTGCCAATAGGGCTTTGAGTGACCTAGAACTTGTGGGTTAGGGAGAATTATTGGAGGAGGTGAAGGAAGTGAAGTTCCACTAAAGCACAAAGAAGGGATTAATCTTTCACCTTGATTACCTGGTGGAATATCATCTTTATAAAGAAAGTTGTTTTTTCAAAAGATTCGGGAAGACCATAGATGTATGAACTTAGACATTTATGAGGGAGAAATTAAAGTTTAGTTGATTTTAGTCCTTAATATAACACCCAAATGAAATATTAAGGCTAGGACCCAACACAATATTTTACAATTCGAAAGAGGGATGTCGTAATCCTATTGCAAAATATTTGAAGGTATGTAAATGACGATTTACCAATTTCCATCATGAAAAACGAAAAGGGACTTTAGGTTTTAAGTGAATTGAAATTCCTGGATCCTTTGAGATTTATTGAACAATTCAATGGCATGTTTAAATCTCGATTGTGCCCTTCAAGTTTATGACTGGGATGCCGAGGATCACAAACAAGGTGTGAATAACCATGCAGATTAGCTTGGTACACTCAATGTTACAACCACCTAATCAATGTTTCGGTTAACCATACACGCTCCATTGACCTATGATTAACATCAAGCTACCCTTTGTCACGCATTGTCAGTCCCAGATTAGTGTGTCGGTTAACCAAACACGCTCCACTAACGACTTAACAAGGTGCAAAGTGCAATTTCATGGGTTAGCACCAAATTCACAATTTCCTAAGTAACTAATATTGGGAATTTATAAGTGTTTAGTTACTTAGTATTTCATTATACTTTTAATGAGAATTTAAATGTCCTGTCAAACCCGTTCGGCTAACGACCCTCCACCAGTCAAGGAAGCGGTGGGTGAGAGTGGACACCCATTAAACTGCCATTTTATTTATCACTCGCTAACGACCCTCCACCAGTCAAGGAAGCGGTGGGTGAGAGTGTACACCCGTTCGGCTAACGACCCTCCACCACTCGCTCTACTCCATGTATTTTCTTGTTTATCCATCTAATCATAAAGGATATAGGTGTCTTAGTCTTGACACAAATGAAACTATTATTTCCCGACATGTGGTGTTTGATGAAACAATCTTTTCTTTTAGTTCTATGACTCCGAATGTCACCCTCTCTTACACGTTTCTTGATCATGTCGGTCTCACCACTCCTCTCTCATATAATAATATGTCTGGCTCACCTATTGATGGTGATTCTCCTCTTAAGACTCTATTTGATTATGTTGATCCTTCTTCTCCACTCACATATTCTCCAAACACCTCATCAGATCATCCCGGTCACACTGAGTCGTCCACCTCTCCTAGAACAGAAGGCCTATATGTGTCTACCAGTCCTAACAACATGTCCCCATCATGCTCAATCAATCCCCAACCCACCTCCTCTTCCTCTTATATCCCTCCTGACTTGTCTTCCGGTGCCACATCCAACATGTTTCATCATCCCATGATTACTCGATCCAAAATGGGTATCACTAAACCCATTAGAAAACTCAATCTTCACACTGACTCAACCTTTCATGTCCCTAAAAATTATTTGCAGGCTTTTTATTATCCTAACTGGCTTAAAGCGATGCAATAAGATTATACTGCTCTTATCTCAAATAAAACTTGGGTACTTGTACCACGACCTCCTGTTGCTAACATTATTAATTGTATTTGGCTAGTTTAGAAGAAATTAAATGCAGAAGGCTCGTTGTCTCGTTATAAAGCTCGTCTTGTTGCTAATAGAGGAAGTCAGAGACCTAGAATTGATTGTGATGAGACTTTCAATCTGGTAGTTAAGTCGGCCATTATACACATGATTTTGAGCATTGCTATCATGCACGGGTGGCCCATACACCAATTAGATGTGAAAAATGCTTTTCTTCATGTTCAGTTTCAGGAAACCATGTATATGTAGTAGCCTCCAGGTTTTCGGGATCCCTCTAGACCTCATCATGTCTGTACGGTCTCAAACAAGCACCTCGAGCCTGATGGGTTTTAGTATACTACAACATCCTATGGTGCACATACAACCCTAAAAACCTTGGATCTATGTTTTCACTAATTATACATGTAAAAGGTTTCCAAGGCATTAAACCTATAACTAGCATGCATTTGACATAAACCATATAAGATACTAGTTAGAGTAACATACCTTTTATGTAGCTTGAAGTCTTGATGTATTTGGCCTTAAGAGCTTAGCCCCAATAGTGTGGAAGCCTCAAATGAAGTCACAACACATCATGGACAAAGGATGAAACTTGAGAGAGAATTCATACACACCAAAACCGTCCATATCCTCCAAGAATACATTTGTGGTGATTTTGGCTATGAAATAACATATTTATATGTAGGATTCCAAGGGTCATGAGTATAACCCAAATCCATACCCATGGGTGTTATGATGCATGGTTCATGTGGCCCAACTCTTTATGTATCCATACATAAACTTGGTCCAACATGGATCATAAGCCCAACACATATAAATATAACTAATTACCATAATTAGTCCCCATAGATTTAATTGGTCTCTTTTGATCACAAAATTAATTCCAAATTAATTCTTGATCAATACTAATTAAAACATATGATTTCATATTAATATATTAGAACTAATAATATATTAATAAATCATATATAATCTTCTCTCAAGAGTCTATCCTAACAAATTGTCCTGATGATATGCAACCCAAATGGACCATGCTACTCTCGGGTTGAGTACATACCAATAATAGTTATGGGCTTAGACATCTAATCCAGCAGTCTCCCACTTGGATAAGTCTAAAACTATTATTGCAAGTAAGACTCCAAAACCCGACTAGCAATCGTAGCTCTTAAAAGCCGTTGTCGAACTCTGACCTAGTCAATGACGCGTCCATTAGATAAGGGATCATATATTCCTCCATTCTGGATATCATATGGACTGAGACATGGATTATAATCAATATCTCTGTCCATTTGTTGTTTCCCGATTTCAGATTTATGACGACGGACTAATTGAACAAATCAAATCAGTCCAGGCCCGCCCGAGCACTTACGTTTGTCATCACTAAATCATCGAGGGGCCCACATATATCGCTTTTATCCCTCCAAGGGTAAAAGGAATGGATAAACTTCGACTCATATGCTTGTACTAACCACTTGTTGAATCATACACAAAGGCACATTTTATAACATCAAGTTACTGATGCATTTTTGTACAATCAATGTATAACCAGCTCATAGTCAACAAATCATATCTCTAGGTTTGAAGAATATAAGATATTATCGTCTCATGATCACTCGTGATAAAATCCATGAAGTGATTCAAATAAACGTGGGTTTAATCCAATACTTGAATCTCATTCCAGGAACACTCATGAATGTTGCAACAACTTTTGTTATGTCTGAACACTTTAGACATCTACAAGCCCAATTCATGACAGTCTTGATTCATACCTACTTCCAAAGTATGATTGACTGTGGAGAGTTTGAATAACCTAGTTATTCGGGAAGGCAAAACATGCAAAGTAAAACACAAGAATAATACTAATCCTATATGGCCCCAAGCACCTTTGAGAGTAAATAAAACACCTTTTATTTAAACACCATATTGATTACTCATTATTCATTGTATAATGTTTCTAATAATCAACTTAATACTTGAACTGAAACAACAGTCATGCCATGCTCCAAGCATGCACACTATGTTTGCCCAAACAACAGTTATGCCATACTCCAAGTATGCACACTACGTTTGTCTATGATCCTTACTTTGTGAAATAGACCAATTGAACATGATTCCAATGATGCTCATTTCACAATCCCAAATCCTTACCATAAATGTAAGAATACCAAATTCTTGTCATTTACTGTAATCTGTTAGATTTTAAACTTATATGCAATTATCCTATTGTAAATACTATGCACAAAAGTGACAAAGACTCAGCAACAGACATTACAAAGTATTCCAATGGAGAGCAATTCCATGGAAACGAAGTCTCAAATTCAAAGTACATTCCTTTGAACATCCTTCTTGCATTAAGTTTTCTAATCTTACACAGATTTAATGAATAACTTCCACCTATGGAAACATTTCCACATTCCCATTTTGACTATCACTTATGAGCAACAGTTGTCTCCTTTCAGAATATGTCAATATGGTCCTTCCAAAAATTTACACCATACTTCCAACTGTCCATGAGCAACCAATCTTTGGTAAACCTTAGATTGTCTTCGACAATTGCTTAATCATGTTAGTCATATCCAATTCTAGACCTTTTTCCCTCTTAATGCCCTAGGCATTTGGAAAATTTAGAAAGGATAAATATTATAGCACATGTAATCGATCCTATACCCGAAGCATATGGGACACGATTCATGATGTCTCACGTAAAGACATGATCCTACACCAGTCTTTTGCTACAATATTTTTTATTTGCCATGTTTTCATAATTCGACTATGAAGAGGGATGTCGTAATCATAATCGAATTTTGAGAACGCAATATATATAGAATTTCCTTATGTTGAACCATTCCAACATAAATATATATATATATATATATATATATATATATATATATATATATATATATATATATATATATATCCTTGACTAAAGATGATTAAAATCTCAATCTAAGCTTTTAGAATTGAAATGAAGTATAATTTCCTCTCCCTTAATTATAGCAAAACAACTTTTCCCAATTGAAACTTTTTGTTTTCTATAATTAACATTGCTAACTTGCAACACTTATCATAATTGATTATGCTCCCACTAGCATAATAATTACTAGCATAACAATTATGCTCCCACTAGCTTTGACATGTATCCAGAAATCAGCTGGACTTCTAGAAATCAATACTTTATTGACTTTCTTACCAAAGTTCAAATTTCTGATACGGGATGCTTTGATAAGACTTTATTAATATCATACACCTTTCTTTAGATAGCTCATGTGTGTGTCTAAACAATTTTTAGAACTATGAAAATGGATGCCGTAATCATAGTCTCAATTGTTTAGACCTTTTCCATATCTCACAAGTCCATATTAGTGTGCCGGTTAACCACACACGCTCCACTAACGACTTTGAGAATGCAAATATCACAATTTCTATCTACTTAAAAACTATTTAGCGAAAGCGTTTCCTCACCATCATTTTCATGAATCGGAGAGAAACCTTATGACACTTAGATTTTAGGGTGTATGTGTTCCTATCCATGTGAATTTGTCATAACCACAAGAGGAGGTTAGTGACAAATCCAAACTCATATGGACTGAACTTGTTCAATCTTAACTTCTTGCCACCTAGCAGCACAAGGGACTCCTGTTGCTTCCTGGTTGTTATGCAAACAATTGAGAACTTATAGAACTCACAAGCATATTCAACTTTAACTGGAATGGGCATATAAATAAGAAAATGTCAACACGATAGGTTACAAACCTCAAGTCGTGTGCTAGTGATAAACAATAGGTTTTATTCTTGATTAGTTCTTGAGACCCTTTTCAAGATCATTAAGACTCCCACTGACCTCTTGACATATAAGATTCTCTTGTCAAGAACCATTCCTTGACAAAACAAATATTCAAGAGTTAGTGCGGATACTTATCAAGATGAACACTTCACACAATTGGTCTTAGTTGGTCTTTGTTTTATCCAAAACATCACAACTTACCAATTTCAAATGCACAAGAGTAAGAAAACATTTTACTCTACATTTGACAAGTGTTATAAACCTTCTTAACATTATGTCACGCAAGGCTCGATCTTGGAGTGTTACTCTAAGACTCAATTTTGGAACGAAGTATGATTCATCTTTTGATTTAACCATGTCAATAATTCACGATTCCTCTTCTTAGTCAAACAAATGCACTAAGATGTCCTTAGAGGATCAATTGTGAAATGGTTTTTCATAATCTTTAAGATGATCATAAACATGATACTGAAATACTCTCCCATTTTTTCAGATTGGAGAAACTTTTATCTTTCTGCCTAATTTGATTCTTCTCATTCGTCCTGCCATACATTGAAACTTTTCCAATGTTTTATAATTATACTTAAACTTGTAAGCACAACCATATTTACTAAACTTTAGTAAATCATGACGAATAGCCTTATCGTTATTTGTGGTGGACCTGATCAGCGCACAACCAAGTGTACCCGATCTCCTAGTCCTTCACTTGACTCACATATACATGTGAACAAGGAATTAGTCTTAATTTCCCAAAGATGAAAATTCTTATTCATCATACAATACAAGTTGCATGATTCCAAGTTTCTATCCAACTGAAACTTGGGTGATGAGAATCTTTCCTTATTTGGTGAATTATGACACTACCACAAACGAAAGAATCAAATCCATTTTCCAATATTGCTATCAATGGAATCATATAAACAACAATTTTTCACAAATGCCATTGTATGGGTACTTAAAATAAATAAAATCAAAAACTTTTCTTTTATTTAAAACTTGTGGAAAAAACTTATCCTTACAATGCAAATGCATATGAAAAACATGTTGTTATCTATTCCTAAGCAATATATCATAACTCTTAAGTAGCAACTCAAAATTCTGATCTTCAGATAATGCGATTGAAATCCATCTCTTCACGATCAGAATTAGCTTACTCTTCCTTTAAGCTTCCTTTCTTCGATTCTACAAAACATCAAAATGTGAGTTAGTCACATCATGTAATAAGAATCTCCAAATAGGAACTTAATAGAGTTAGATAGTTGACTTTACCCGAAGCATAGTCAAATTTATTGACTTTTGCCATCCTAGTGAACTTTCAGGTAAATAGGGCAGCTTCGCAACCAACGCCCCTTCCTTTGGCAATGGACTCTTTAGTAATGGTACACGAGACTTTCTCAGACTTAGCCTTTCTCTTTACCATTTGGTCAACCGGGTTGACTATGGCCAATCCCTTTCCATTAGGAAGAGAAGACTTTTCTGGACTTCCAATATTTCCATTGTCCATGTCCATTAAAGTTTGGGAAGTAGATCTTCCAATCAAATTTGCTTTACCAGTGCCCCAAATCATTGTTGATTCAGCAGCAACAAGCAAATAGGTAAGTTCATTAAGGGTCTTGTCATAGTCTGTTACATAGTAGTCCTTAAAGAACTCACTATGTGACTTAGGAAGTGATTGAAGAACACAGTCAACAGCCAACATCCTTGAGACTTTGACACCCAACTCTCCCAGCCTGTCAATATGTGAATTCATCTCCAAGATGTGAGTACACATACACTTGCCAATAGGGCTTGAGTGACCTTGAACTATTCAAGTCTTTAAACTTGTGGGTTAGGGAGAATTATTAGAGGAGATGGAGACAGCTTGTTCCAAAAGATTTGGGAAGATCATAGTTGTCTGAACTAGACATCTATGTGGGAGAAATTCAAGTTAGTTGATCTAAGTCCTTAATATAACACCCAATATGAAATATTAAGGCTAGGACCCAACACAATATTTTATAAATTGGAAGAGGGATGCCGTAATCCAAGCTACAAAATATTTAAAGGTAGGTAAATGACGATTTACCAATTTCCACCATGAAAAACGAAAAATAATTTTAGGTCTTAAGTGAATTGAAACTCCTAGATCATTTGAGATTCATTGAACTTTTCAAAGGCATGTTTAAATCTCGATTGTTCCCTCTCAAGTTTGTGATTGGGATGCCGAGGATCACAAACAAGGTGTGAATAACCATGCAAATTAACTTGGTACCCTTAATTTTTATCACCTAATCGATGTGTCGGTTACCCACACACGCTCCACCAATCTATGATAAACATTAAGTTACCATTTTCCACTCTTACTAGTCCATGTTAGTGTGCCGGTTACCCACACACGCTTCACCAACGACTTGGTAAGGTACAAAGTGTAATTTCATGGGTTAACATCAAATTCACATTTTCCTAAAGTAACTAAGATTGGGAATTTAATAAGGTTTAGTTACTTTATATTTATCATTATACTTTTAGTGAAAGGAGAATTAATGTCTTGTCAAACCCGTTCGGCTAACGACCCTCCACCAGTCAAGGAAGCGGTCGGTGAGAGTGGACACCCATTAAACTGCCATTTTATAGGCAGTAACCTTATACCCCCTTATAGACCGGCTTCGTAAATGAGGCCTACTAACGGTAAGACTGACTTTGTTCTTATACATATATATAACTATTAACTATTAATATTATAATAGTATAAGGGTTGAATTTTAACTTTTAAAATTCTAAGGGTTTAATCTTGGAATTAAAGTATTCATGGGGGGAAACTTTACAAATTCCAAAACTTGAGGGAAAGTTTTGAACAATTCAAAAAACTTTTGGTTTCCATAACATATGAGTTTAAAGTAGTTTTAATGAAAACACTCTTCAAGTTCCATAACTTGAGGACAAGTTATGGAAGACTTTAAAACCTTTAAAAAATGAGACTCTTCATTTTCATAACTTATGGAAATCTTATGAACTTTTAAAAATCATAAATGAGACTTTTCATATAACTTGAGGACAAGTTACAAAAACAGATATTATGAACAACTTTTAGATCAATTTGGATCGAAAACAAATTATCACATAATTTTTCTATTAATCTAAACTAACTCATAAGAACAAGATAATTCATATCATCAATCTTCAAAAAATTAGCATAAACATATAAACTAATACAAATCTTGAAATTATGACAATTATCTTTTGAATTGGATTAGCATGCACAGGACCACATCAAAAGACAGGTTTATAAGTTAAAAAACAGCTTACGGTAATGTTCCTAGTCCAATTCCAGGCTTAAAAGTCGAAAAACTGCACTCTGGAGCACCAACTCGTCGAGTACATGAACTAACTCGGCGAGTTGGTTAGATTTGTACTTGGACTCGGCGAATCCAAGGCAAAATGCATGCTACTCGACGAGTCTGTCAATGGACTCGGCGAGTCCACTGTCCAGACAGCCAGAAAATCGATTTTTTCAGCAATTTGCATCAAGTATAAATGAAAACAAGCCTTGTCTTTGATACCATTGATGGGTTTTAGTATACTACAACATCCTATGGTGCACATACAACCCTAAAAACCTTGGATCTATGTTTTCACTAATTATACATACAAATGGTTTCCAAGGCATTAAACCTATAACTAGCATGCATTTGACATAAACCATATAAGATACTAGTTATGGTAACATACCTTTCATGTAGCTTGAAGTCTTGATGTATTTGGACTTAAGAGCTTAGCCCCAATAGTGTGGAAGCCTCAAATGAAGTCACAACACATCATGGACAAAGGATGAAACTTGAGAGAGAATTCATACACACCAAAACCGTCCATATTCTCCAAGAATACATTAGTGGTTATTTTGGCTATGAAATAACATATTTATATGTAGGAATCCAAGGGTCATGGGTATAACCGAAATCCATACCCATGGGTGTTATGATCTATGGTTCATGTGGCCCAACTCTTTATGTATCCATACATAAACTTGTTCCAACATGGATCATAAGTCGAACACATATAAATATAACTAATTACCATAATTAGTCCCCATAGATTTAATTAGTCTCTTTTGATCACAAAATTAATTCCAAATTAATTCTTGATCAATACTAATTAAAACATATGATTTCGTATTAATATATTAGAACTTATAATATATGAATAAATCATATATAACCTTCTCTCAATGAGTCTATCCTAACAAATTGTCCTGATGATATGCAACCCAAATGGACCATGCTACTCTCGGGTCAAGTACATACCAATAATAGTTATGGGCTTAGACATCTAATCCAATAGGGCCTGGTTTCAATGGTTTGCGATGTTCATATATCATATTGGATTTGTTCACAACAGGTGTGACTCATCCTTATTCATATATCAGTAGGGGTCCTCTATGCCGTATCTTCTCCTTTATATGGATGATATTGTCCTTACTAGGTCTTCTTCTCGTTTGCTAACTAACATTATATCCTTATTGAGTGTTGGGTTTTCCATGACAGACCTCGGTGATCTACATTATTTTTTGGGTATTTTTATTGTTCGTTCCACTACTTTTTTATTTTTATCTCAAGAAAAATATGCCGCTAAAATCCTTGATTGTGCTTCTATGCTGAACTGCAAACCAGCTCGTACCCTTATTGGTATATCGTCTAAACTTAATGGGTCATGTTCTTATGTTGTTGATCCTACTTTGTATCGCGGTATTGTAGGTGCCCTTTAGTACCTTACTATCACAAGACCAGATATTACATATGCAATGCAACAAATTTGTCTATACATGCATGATCCCCTAGAACCTCATTTTATTGCTCTTAAACGCATTTTGTGTTACATCCGTGGCACCACAGCTCATGGACTTCAATTATTTTCATCACCCAGTCGAGATCAGATTGCCTATTCAGATGCCGACTGGGGTGGCTTCCCGGTCACTCGTCGCTCCACCTCAGGTTATTGTGTTTTTCCCAGCCATAATCTGTTGGCATGGTCTTCCAAACGTGAGAATACGACTTCGAGATCTAGTGCGGAGGCAGGATATCGGGGTGTAGCGAATATTGTTGCAGAAATATGTTGGATTCGTAATCTTTTACTTGAGCTTCATTACTCTCCCCAACGAGCTACCATTGTTTATTGTGACAATGTCAGTGATATGTAAATGTCCTACAATCTGCTTCAACATCAACGGACCAAACACATTGAGATTGGTCTTCATTTTGTTCGAGACAAGGTCACCACTGGTCATGTTCGTGTTCTTCATGTTCCTTCCTCGTCTCAATATACTTACATATTTATGAAGAGTCTCCCTTCTCCATTATTTCTCGATTTTAGATCCAGTTTGAACATTTGAGATCCTACTCTCGGTCACACTGCGGGGGGTTGTTAATGGGCTTAATATCATTATTGCTTATTATGTTGTATTGTGTTTTATAATGGACCCATTGGCCTTATTCTTTTTTAATCATGTATATATATGTTTCAATAATAGAAGATCATATTTCATGGGAAAATACAAATAATTTCATTGATAAATAACTTTTTTTTTGCATTATAGTACTTTTTAAACTACATTTCTTGGTCAAAATGATGATGGTAGTTTTCATTTTTTGGGATAATGTCATAAAAAGCCTTAAAGTTTGGCTAGAAATGTCAGTTTTACCTCCATGGGATTTTGTTTCGTCGTTTTTCATCTTTTACTATAAGGATTCGAGAATTTAAAAGGAAATGTAATGTCCCAAAAATTCAATGAGATTTTTCATTTTGTAAATAAATTATCCAATTAAAACCTTTGTGTCAAAACCATTAAGTATCCTCTATTTGATTAGAACTATACATTATCAGAGTTTAATTACGAAACATTAGAAAACAATATCGTTGATGTGTGTGCACAATCCCGCCGAGCTCTTCTCACGAACATTCCGCAAAACATTTTATTCACAATTGTAAGCATAGAGCTTAGTGAGTTCCCCAATATACCACATATTCCATCAAACATACACTGCATCCCCATATAGTCCTTGGCTCTAGCGCCAAGCTGCCAAGTCTCTTATCAACATGCATATAACATACATAGCATTCATATATAAACTAACGGGTCTTTTCCCAACCCTAAGTGACTGTTATGGGTCAAATCATAGTCTTACATTCACTTCACGCCATGGTCCAAATCATGGTCTTTCCTTGCAATGCCAAGGGCCAAATCCTGGTCTTACATACAAGTGTTAGGGGCTAGATCTTGGTCTTTCATACAATTGTCAGGGGCCATATCCTGGTCTTCCATATAGTTGTCTGGGGCCAAATCCTGATCTTTTATATAATTGTCAGGGGCCAGATCATGGTCTTTCATACAATTGTCAGGGGCCAGATCTTGGTCTTTCATATAATTTCCAGGGTCCAGATCCTGGTCTTTCATACGATTGTCAGAAGTTAGATCCTGGTCTTTCATACAATAAATAGAGTCATATGTAGTCAGAGATCATATATACAGTCAAACAGATGATCCACCCGAGAGCAAACAGTCAAATAAGAACATCACTATTAGACATTATACCAAGAGTTTTCAGGCTATCCAACTTAAGCTACATAAAACCACATAATCATATAACATAAACTAGCATACTAAATTCCCTAGGCAACTAGCCTTCACTCATTACCCTACCATTGACCACTTCTCAATTAAGTCCTTCGCTATTCAAAAAAATATAATCCTGATAGTTGGCATTCCCTAGTTACCCTAACCGAACATAACTTCTAACAGAATCATACAATCAACAGGAAAGACCCTACCAGTCTAGCATATCATCACACTATGTGCCCTACACTTCACAACCAATGTAAGGAGTTATCCCGGTCAACTAGCATGCTTGTAATCTAACAGTACTTTTATCCTAACATACAAATGATATACAATGTCATATGTGGTATAGTGAGAAGACTCGCATGAACCGCAGGACCAGAGAAATGCCGCTATAATCTCAACTCCTCACACTAATCATACATGAAAACCATCTATCACCAAATAAAGATCAAACCACTGGAGTGCCTAGGATAAAATCCCATCTTTTTTGAGCACCTACAACCGTATCAAAAATTCTCACTTTGCCAATATCTCAAATATTACCTATTAATATTTCATAATGTACTTTATTCACTTTCAACATCATATAGGGAATGATGAACTTCTGAAGTCATTTATATTAAAGTACTATACTTAAATTTCATTACTATTTTAATGACAATATAATAACTTTGGGCCTCAAAGTCCAAACAAATTGATTAATAGATATAATTCAGATTAAATTAATTAAAGGTAATTAATTTGATCGAACCATATTCACATAAATATTATCTTTCACTAGATAAAATAAACGACCTTAATGAATCAACTTAGTTCCAATTACAATTAACAAGGCTTTACCTTATATTATGTTTATTTTGATATTAAACCCAACGTTACTTAGCCCAAAACATTAATTGAATCTATAAAGGTTTTAGCCCACTAATTTAAAGCCCAAACCAATAAATGATATTGGCAATTAGGTGAAGGAGTACCTCATGTACTCACGTGTCGTACATGGCCAGCAACAATTCTTTTCGGCGAAGCTTCCATTTTCAGCGGAGCTTCCATCTCTGGTAGAGCTTTGTCAATCGAGCAACACTCAACCATTCTTTATTCAATGGACCTCATCCCTTCCTGTGTTGAACTCGACTGTGTCAACACCTTTGTATACACATTACTCGAAGGTTGCCATTTAACTTCGTAAGGACTCTACCATACCCCTTCCTTGATACTGATAAGCTCATTGGAGCCCGACACTGATGTTTAGGGAGAACTAAACAGAGATATCGGACAACCTTCGGTTGAGCACTTTTGAATGGAGTTAATTGAAGATACCATCTTCGAGACTCCTTAGTCCATTGTCGAAAACAACCCAGCAAACAACATCATCATCGGAGGATTGCAAGCTCAGCCATATACGAGAGTTAACATTCTCTCTCTCTCTCTCTATCTCTCTCTCTCTGATTTCAAGCTAAGGAGGATTGACATTGCTTTATGATGATCAAAATATGCATATTTTGAGGTTGGGGATCAATTTGTAGGATTAGGTGTCCAAGCCAATAACTAAATTGGAATACACTTGAATTATTAGCAAAGTCCTTTTGGGTTGCCCTCAAACCTAGTAATGGAATAGGATCACTTTTAGAAAGAAAGAGAGAGAGAGAGAGAGAGAGAGAGAGAGAGAGATTTATTGATTTATTATATGATTAATAAATAGAAATAAATGATATATTAATATGTTATTAGAATAATATATTAATTAGAAATAGTATTATTTAATTAAGAATTAATCAGGAATTAATTAGAATAAATTTTGGGATTAATTGGATTAATTAAAAGTGCAAGGACCTAAATTGTAATTGTTCAATAGTTGAACAAAAGGGTTCCAGAACCTTCCCCAAATGAGGTGGACGGTTTTGGGGGAATATTCTAGGGTTTCTAAAATATCACTTGAAGATAATTAGGAAGTTGGATAATTACCTAATTTGAAATAATAGTATTATATTTAAATTAGAGTTATCTAGGGTTTTCCTAACCGCTATAAATAGGGTCTTATACCCTTCATATTTCGGCCATCACTTCTATCAAAAGGATAGCTAAAACTTTACATCCCATCTCCTCTCTCTTCAAGTTTCCTAGTTGCTAGGGTTTGGGTGTGAACCATCAGAGGCACGAGATTTCCGGTGCTTGCTTCCAAGAGCTATTGAAGAAGGATGTGATTAGTTATTTACAATAATAACTAAAAGGTATGTAAACCCTAACCTTTTATGTATTTCAAAATTTCTAGGGTTTCCATAGGGCTCTTTTGATGTTCATAGTTTATAACTTTAAATAGTGAAAACATAGATCCAATTAGGTTGATGTTCATAGTTTATACCCATAAAACCTAACAGTGGTATCAGAGCCCAATGTTTTCAATTGAATATGCATATTAGGTAAATAGATCAAATTAGGGTTTATTGAAATTAAACCCTAAGGGATGTAAATTTCGACTTGGGCAAGGGTTCTTGAAACCCTTGCTTCCTCCCTAAGTTTCGAAAATATGGTAGGGATATTAGGGTTTCCTTATTTGATAATTATTTTTTTAATTGGTTAAAATAGAATAATTAAAATTGGATAATCCTTATACCCCATAATTTTCGAAAACTTAGTAGGGGTAAGGATTATAATTAAATTCAAATTATTCAATTAATAGTTTAATGGTAAATAATTATTTAATCCTTATATGATTTAAATTAAATTAATTAATAGTTAATTAAAAGATAAAGATTAAGTCATAAATGGTTTATTTTTAAAATTAAATTAACTTTTTTATTAATTTGAAAAAATTTAAAATTAAACCTAATATTTTAAAAAAGTTTTAAAATACACCTTATATTTCATATATATAATTAAAAGTTTAATATATTATATGTATAAGACAAAGTCTGTCAAATCAATAGTAAGCCTCATTCACGAAGCCATACTATAAGGGAGTTTAAGGAAACGACTTATGAACTGACCGTCATTGGGTATCCACTCTTACCCACCGCTCTCTTGTATGGTGGACGGTCATTAGCCGAACAGATTTGATAGGAAATAATCTCATTAATAAGTATAATGATATAAAGTAACTAAACTATTTTTAAAAAATTCTCACTCTTAGTTACTTTAGGAAAAATGTGAAAAGTATGTCAATCCATAAAATTGCACATTATGCTTTATATGTAGTTAGTGGAGCGTATGTGGTTAACCGTCACACTAATAGTCACTATAAAGAGTAATTATGGGCATCTCAAAATTTATCATTGTTAATGGAGCGTGTGTGGTTAACCACCATATTAATTGGAGATGATAAATGACATCGAGAGTGTCAAGCATATTTGTATGGTTATTCACATTTTGTTTGTAATCCTCAGTATCCCAGTCACAAATAGAAGAGCATAATCTGAGATTAAACATGCCATTGGTAGATTCAATGAATCTCAAAAGATCTAGGAGTTTCATAGTTCGAAATTGGTGAATTGCTTTTACCTACCTTCATAAATTCGCGATAAGATTACGATATCCCTCTTCTTAGTTGTGAATTGTTATTTTTGATCCTAGCCTTAAATATTAAATATGTGTTAAAATAATAAGGATTATTGCTTATTGTCATCTAACTAAAACTATATTTTCTCTATAGATGTATACTCCTATTGATGCTTCTGCTTCTCAAACATCTTCCCACAACTTCTCACTACTTTCGAGTGTGACCAAGGTGACATTGGATGACACCAACTACAATGATTGGATGTGTAACATCAAGATGGCTCTTCGATACGAGGGCAAAGAGTATGTCCTTGAGAAACAACTCATTGAGATCGATGAGGCCACTGCTACTCCTGAAGAAATAGCCTCCTACAAGAAACATTATGACAACGCGAATAAGGTTGTTTGCATCATGGTTGCCACCATGATTCCTGAGTTGCAAAAGTTCTATGAGGACTATTGGCCATACGAGATGAACTTGGATCTTATGGAAAAGTTTCACAAGAGAGCTCGTCAAGAAAAGTATGAGATCGTCAAAGCACTAACGGATAGCAAATTAAAGGAAGGAGAGTCAGTCTGCAATCACGTGTAAAGAACGCAGAGATATGTGGAGTGCTTTGAAAGGCTAAATGTGAATTTCGACGAGGAGTTGGCCCTAGACATGGTCCTTAATTCCTTTCCACCTTGGTTTGATTAGTTCATTTTGGATTATCATTTGAACAATACAGAAACCATATTGCCCAACTCCACAACCTGTTGTGGACAGTTGAGTCGGGAATGAAGAAGAATCAAACCCCTGCCTCTATTAATGCTTATATCCTTACCATTGGACATAACAAAGGAAAGAAAAGGAAAGGTGCTCCTAAGCAGAACTGGAAAGGTAATGCCCATGTTGGGTCGTATAGCAATGGCTGAAAATCGAAACCCAGTTCTGACATTCCTTCTGCTAGTGATCCCAAGGAGGCATTTGCTTCTATTGCAATGATAAGGGCCATTAGAAACGAAGTTGCCCTAAGTACTTGCAGGACATCAAGGATGGCAAGGTAAAGCCATCATCGACAGGTATGTATACTATTCAAACTAATAACTCACAACCTACTCGTTCTTGGGTCCTTGATACAGGATGTGGTTTTCACATTTGTTCTGATTTGCAGGGGCTAAGAGAAAGTAAGGAGGTGGAGCATAGAATGATGAATCTGATCATGGGAAATATGCGATCTTCTCCTGTTACCAAGATTGGAACTAATAGTCTTGTGCTTGGTGGTGATGTTAGATTAGATTTAATTGATTGATGTTATTCATCAGAAATGATGCGAAACATTATTTATTTTCATGAACTTTTTGGACAAGGTTTTCGATATTCGTTTAATGATATGAATGGATCGATTTTGGTTTATAAAAATGGAATTTTTATGTTTGAAGCTTTACCTTGTAATGGTGTGTATGAAATTGTGATTTGTGTTGATAGTTTAGGTAGTGTATTCCATATTGGCTTCTCTAACAGTTTAGACAAGGCATGCTTGTGGCATTATCGTCTTGGGCACATTAACAAGAAACGCATCGCCCAACTCCAAAAGGATGGAGTGTTGTCATCATTTGACTTAAGGCCGAATGATGAATGCGAATCTTGCCTTTTGGGGAAGATGACAAAATCAACTTTCATTGGATCTTGTGAAAGAGGTGAAGGATTGTTGGATCTCAAACACACATATGTGTTTAGGCCCTTCAGATCCACCACAAGGGATGCTAATCGATTTTATGTAAGATTTACTGATGATTATAGCGAATAAGGTTATATCTACTTAATCAAGCATAAATCAGAAACCTTTGAAAGGTTCAAAGAGTTTAAACATGAAGTTATGACTCAATTAGGAAAGAAGATAAAGATGCTCCGATTTGACAGAGGCGGAGAGTATCTTACTATCGAGTTCCATGATGTGACATCCCGGAATTTAGGTCAAAGACTGTGAAGGGTCAAGTTCACTGGAAATCTTTTTGTAATTTGATTCTATGACTTTCAGTGCATCTTATGTGAAATAAATAAATTCATTTCAACTATTATAAGATATCAGATGGTATCTTACATCCAAATATGTAATCTGACAAACAAATCAAACAGCTCAAAATGCAACCTTAGGAATGCGTTTGGAAAACTGAAATTTTGTATTAAGCAGTTTTGAAGAATACAAATACTCTAGTCTTGTAGTACATGTTTCCCTGATTCCGAAAATATAAAGAACGTCCAAAACGGAGTACCTATGCAAAAGATACGACCGTTTTTAGAATCCAAAACCACTATAATACTGATTTTCTTAAAACCGCTAAAACCGTTTATATCCGTTGAGGGACTTGCACACCTCAAATGGAAATAACCATTTCACACAACAAATACTTCACAATACAAAATTATATGATTTTTATATGACATTGCATATTATAACAAGCACGTTATGAAACTCTGTAGTATTTCAAGGACTCAAGCTATTACTATGCATGTTTATTTATATGTTTAAGTACACAACGTTTATACATGTACATATTTTCATTAATTTGAAACATTCATTTTTATAAAAGCAAGCACACCACACTTTTGCATACATGTCAAACATAATTGGCTTTTATAAACCTCATACAACGATATTCATTATGCCTAGTGACTTAATCACAATTAAGTTAAGGTTGAGAGTTATTCACAAACTTTTTAGTTAAGGGCTTTTTAGTGAGATGCTACGTTATTCATTAGCTAAGTCTAACCACTTAGCATACCCACACTACTATAACCGTTAATTTTCGGAGCGAGATACATATGTATAGATCTATACGGGGTTCACATCCCCACCTGTGGTTGCTAGCTACAACCTCGACTGATCAATCGAAGCGGGTGATAGGTGTCTACAATTTTTACTGCAACGTCCAATGAAGCGTTGTAGTCCGGTATACTCAATTCACATAGCTCGGTTATAGGACTCACTATAAACATTAACTCGAATATCTCTCTCTCTCTCTCTTACTACAACTCATAAACTTGATTCTTTCAAAACCATTTTGAGATGGATTTACTTATACAAAGGATACATTTTGGATTTCAAAGATTCGTTACAAACACAGTTTTAAGTATGAATTTACTTATCCAAAAATACATTTTGGCTTTTAAAGACTCATTGAAAACACTGTTTTAACTATTGTTATACGTACAAAGAAAATACTTTTTAGACTTTTTAAAAGTATTACTGTTGTTAGAAGAAAACCTGTAACTCTCACCAACCTTGTGTTGACCCTCAAAACTACATGTATTCTCAAGAAATCACTAAACAGACATTCAAGACGGATTGGATTACAGGTGACCTTGTTTATTTGCTGTTGTATTATATGCCCATCCGTTAACACAATTCATGTATTATTATTATTGGTAAAAACCTTGTATTCAAATATCAAGATGGAACACGAATGTTATATTGTTTATTGTTGTACTTGTGCTATATATTTAGTTTACCTGTGATCCATGAACTTAGTCGCACAGCCCGGCGTGTTCCGCCGCCTCAGCCGGGGGTGTGACACATGACTATCTTAAGGAATGTGGAATTGTTTCACAATTGACTCCTCCTAGGACACCACAACTAAATGGTGTGGCTGAGAGGCGTAATCCGACCTTTTTAGACATGGTTTACTCTATGTTGAGTCGAGCTTCTCTTCCCATTTCTTTCTGAGGGTATGCCTTAGAGACAGCCGCCCATATCCTCAATCTTGTCCCTGCCAAGAAGGTTTCCAAAACACCTTATGAGATGTGGACAAGGAAAGTTCCCTTTTTAGCACATATTAAGGTTTGGGATTATGAAGCTTTCGTTACACGAGAGACTCATGACAAGCTAGAACCTAGAAGTGAGAGGTGTGTTTTTATCGGTTACCCAAAGAAGTCTTTTGGATATTTGTTCTATAGGCCTAGTGAGAATGTGGTCTTTGTAGCATGAAGAGGAGCCTTTCATGAGAGAGAATTCATATGCAAAGAGGAAAGTGGGCGTACAATTGACCTTGAAGAGATTCAAGAGTCAACCAATGGAGGAACCTTGGAAGACACTAACACTCAACCAAAGGAAGAAATTCCAGTTGAGGCCATTGACAATTCAATACCTCTTAGACGCTCTAGTAGAGTTAGCATGCCACCAGAGTTCTATGGTTTCCATATAACTACATATGGGGAAACGTTTGTCAGCGATCGTACACTAGTAAGTTTGGATGAGCTAGCTAACTACAAGGAAGCGATGGCAGGCCTTGAGGCTGCCAACTTGAAAAAGGCGATAGACAACGAGATCAAGTACATGTATGATAACCAAGTTTGGAATTTCATTGATCAAGAACCTGGTCGAAAGATAGTGGGATGCAAATGGATCTTCAAGAAGAAGACCAACATGGATGGAAAGGTACACACTTTCAACGCACGACTAGTTGCGAAGGGCTTTACCCAAACCCCAAGGATTGACTATGATCAGATATTCTTAGCAATGGCTAAGATAAAGTCAATTAGGATAATGTTAGCCATAGCTGCCTTTCATGATTATGAAATATGGAAGATGGATGTCAAACCCGTTTTCCTTCACGGGAAGTTGGTTGAAGATGTGAGATTGAAAAATCCATTTATGGATTGAAACAAGCGTCTCACAGCTAGAATCTTTGCTTCCATGAGAAAGTCAAAGAATTTGTTTTCTCTAGGAGTGAGGATGAGTCATGTGTGTATGTCAAGGCTAGTGGGAGTATAGTAACTTTCCTAGTATTATATGTTGATGACATACTTCTTATGGGAAACGACATTCCAACCTTGCAAGAAGTGAAGTCTTAGCTCGGTAAGTGTTTCTCCATGAAGGATCCAGGGGAAGCTGCCTATATTCTTAGGAGAAGAATTTTAAGGGATAGAAAGAACAGTCTAATTGGTATTAGCTAAAGTACATACTTGGATAAGGTACTAAAATGTTTTAGTATGGAAAATTCCAAGAAATGAGAGCTACCTGTCACAACTAGCATTTTTGCTAGGAAATTCTACTCTCATGTAATCATTCACCTAGTGTAATAACTTGTACTCTAAGAGAATATCATACTCTATGCTCATTCAAATACATCTCATAAGTTCAACTAAGGGTTGAAAACCCTAGAAATCCAGGTTCAAGTTCATTATGGACTAGGATTTTCTTATTGGGCCTAATGGACCAATAAACCTCCAACTTAACTATCTTGGGCCTAGAAACCCTAATTGGGTTCTAAATGGATCCACATTTATAAAACTTAACATTTTGGGCCATGTGGGCCTAAAATGGTTCATTTTATCACTAATGGGCCATAAATGATTCCATTTACCCTAATGGACTTCAGTACGGCCGTGAGCCCTCACAAAGGGCCCAATGGGCCAAAAACCATTTATTTGGGTCTCATAGGATTATAATCAAACATGTAAGGCCCAAATTTACTCCTCCTTCTTCTTTTCTTTCTCACTCTCGGCCCAACTATATATATATATATATATATATATATATATATATATATATATACATATATATATATATATATATATATATATATATATATATATATATATATATATATATATAAAGAAGAAGAAGAAAAAGAGAGGAAGAGATTAAGTAATCAAGGAGTTGACACCTAAGTATTATTTAGAGGTAATCCATGCATTACCCCTCATATTTCCATGATAAATCCAACATGTAATAACCAAAAAAATCTCATTCCTCCCTCTCTTCTTATTGTTCTTGGCCAAACCCCATCACACCACCTTTTATTTCTTTCAAACACTATCAATAACTCATTCAACAACTCTCCTCCCTTTCCTCTAAATTTTCGAGAATTAGAGTGTGTCTCAAGAGGTTTGCACCAAGTTTTCCACCATAATTGGTAAGTTACCCTCAACTCAAGAAGTCTAAGTTCAAGATTTCATCAAAACTTGTTACCTATTAACTCTAAATCCTTGATCATGCTTCATTAGAACCATCTAAGTTCAAAAATCATCTCAAGGAGTTTGCTAGGGCCGAGAATCACATCACCTTCTTCCATACCTTCACCAAACCGAGAACAAACAAAGCAAGGTGAGTTCATAACCCCTATTTTCGATTTTTACTTTGTTTTGGGGGAGAATAAAAGTTGTCTTGTGTAGATCTATGTGTGTATGCATGAATATGTGTGTTTTTCATGATTTATTTGGTGATTATGTGTTACTTACTTCATAAATCTAAAAATATGTTAAGAATATGAAGTTTATCACTTGGATCTACATGAAAACCTTGAGAAAAGTATGTGTTATCACATATAATACATGTAAACTTGTAGATATGGGATTTATACACTTAAAATAGCAAAAACAAGTGTTGTGTACAGACATGGATAACTTAAACTCAAAAATCAGCCCTTAACAGAAAAAGTTTTGGTCCAATATTGAACTGTTTTGACCACCTTAATGGCAATACTTTTCAAAACTGTTTTACATGCAAAAATTTTAGGTTTATACCTTTAAAATGACTACTCTCACGTTTTCATACGAATATTCTACAATATTTGGCGAATTTTACAAAACTGCCTATCATATTTGAAATAATCTCGGACCAGCTTGTGAAGGTGAGCAATTTCACACTGGATAGAGGCCATTAGAAATTATGAGAAAAATTGTGAACAAAGCAGACAAAATTTTCAAACTTCCAGAGTTTACGAATTCCGATTTCGACTTACGATGATTTTTCTACAAATTTTCCAACAACCGGGTCAGAAAAGTATCAAACCATAAAAATGTGTATTTTCACAAAAATAAACCAAAAATGATATTTTTGACGAAAATTGGTTAGAAATGTTATTTTTACCAAAAACTAGCCATAAATACAAGTTTTGAACAAAATGTGGACAAAAGTGTTATTTTTACTAAGATTGGGCCTTAATTGTAAATTTTTGGTTTATTGGGCCAAGAATGTCATTTTTACAAAAAGTGGGCTTTTTATGCTTTTTGGTAAATAATTGGGCTAAAACGAGCAATACAATAACAAACGGGGTAAATTTTGCCATTTTCATGTTATTGTACCTTAGTGGCCCATTTATATGTTTGATGGGTCCTGAATACTATTTGTATGTTTATTGGGCCTCATTGACCCATTAACATGTGCAACGGACCTTGGATACTATTTGTGTGCTATTTGGGCCTGTAAATACCTTACATGTGAAATGGGCCTTAGTTGTCCTTTTACATATATTTCGGGTCCATGTTATATGAATCTCATTCCTATTAGGTCTTGAAATGACTCACATGTTTAGCGATGCCCTAGTGGCTCACTTACATGGTTCGTTGGGCCTGGAATGAGTTTTATACATTTTTCTTCGCGTAAATTCGATTAAGGATCTAGTGAGTTTTATCGATTGACACCTATTGAGTGTACGATCGCAGTCTGTAGTTATAACCAGAGTCTCTTGGAGGGAGAGCGCGAATTTGTGTATAGATCTATACGGGGGTGACGCCCCACACCTGAGCTGTTCACTACGTTTAAACTAGTCCAGTCTAGGGTGACAAACCGTACCTTAAACAAGTCGGCGTCTTCCAGACGTCAAGACAGGCGAAAGATTCATTATCAAGTATGGTTGTAACGGCTCATTTAGAGGAATTAACGTTATAAATTTATGGAAGACCATTCTTTTCTTTTCTCTTTGGATTACTCAGGAACACACATGTACTGGTACTCAACCTCGAGGGTTGGTACGGCAGCATTCTCTATTACAGACGACATCGGGTTGTCTGGGGGCATTCTCTTCACGTTTTCTGCATTCTCTTTATACATTCTAATAAACAATAACACATATGCATTAATACGAGATCTGACACAAACATGTTAAACTGTTTACAGAAAATATCGGATTTTCTGGGTTTTACGAATAATCCAAATCATTTTCACAAACATGCTTATGAACTCACCAACATTTTTATGTTGACCTTTTTAAATTAACTTGTATTCTCAGGGAATCGTTGAAGCAGGTTCGGTGGATCAATTTAATGGACGTTTTGTTATATTTATGTTTCATCATACTTAGAACTTTTGGCATGTAATATTCAAACATAATACTTGATGTGAACAATGTCAGTTGTAATATCGTAATGCATGGTGATGATGATGTTATGTTTCATATATATTCATTGTGATGATATTTCAATTTAAAGTTACACGAGCCCCCGGACGTTTCCGCCGTCTGGTTCGGGGGTGTGACAGGTTGGTATCAGAGCATTGTTTATAGTGAACTAGCATATCTAATCATACACGATATGCAACTATAAATACAATGGGACTAAACTACTCTGAACATAATAATTAAAATACATACCTATGTGTTCATTTTAGAGTAATAACACAACAGGAACAGTAAAAGTCTTTGGAGGATTTGAACATCGCGATTAAACTCGGGCAGTCATGTAGTCGTATTGTGGGTGAATGTAGCCTGATCAACTACATTCATTCAAAATACGACCAATATGTGTTCGGGAGTAACCGTGATGGTCAACGAATCAAAAACTTACCATCTAATTTTCCAAGGGGCTTATAGAACCAAACCTAAACAAAATTTAAAATACTATAGGAGTATTTGGTGTGCTATTGTTTCTAGTATTTATATACTTTCGTGCAAGACACTATGGCCGAGTATCATTAGCCAAGAGACCCCTATTCCCCTAATCAAGGGAATGCAGGGTGGCTTGAATCAGAGGAAAACCAGAGGAGGAACATGAAGTAGAACTTGAAGATGGACCCGCCGAGCCAGTGGTGGACCTCGAAGAAAAAGAGCTCCAGGGCAATGACGATGATGACTCGGTGAGGTCATTAATCCTCCATACATGGCTAAAGTACCGGCTTATCGTATGGGCTCCGATGGCCCCACGCCCCATGGGCACACGATATTAGGAGATGGAATCACCAGCAGGGGATACGACCGCCCTACGGTATGAACCGAGGTCTTTTCGATCTCAGTCATGGTCTGGCGCACCCGAGACATTGTCAACCAAGCTCAGGACACCCCAAATCAAAAAAACCAAATGTGGGTTGCTGATAAGCGAGATGAGAAACAAACACAAGAAGTGATCGGGGACTTCCAAGCGAGACAGTCAGTTTGGGAGTCACGACTACGAGACACCGAGCGACAAGTAGGTCATCTCTAGGGTGTACCCACTTCATCAGTACCACCTCCAGACACTTTTCGCCACGATTAGGATCAACATTTTCTTTTCTCCCCACTATTATCCGTTATGACTCTCTTTCGTGTACTAAGATGGTATTCACTAATGAAACAACTATGTGTTCTTCTTATTTCGTGTTATTGCATGAATCCACTTATATGTACAACCGAAAACCCCGAAACCACTAGATACTCAGGGACCTCAAAACCAAAACAACCTATATACTCTATGGATAGACTTAATATTCGTTCCAACTCTACGATTACCCGCTACCATAAATACATCGTACGGATGTAGATGAAAACATTGTGAATCATACGACGAAACGCGAAGTTTATAGAGTACAACTAGAAATGACCATCGTTACTTACAATCTTACTTATCATCATGCAGCAGAAAATGTCATCCCACAAAGATAACAAGCATGTCCGTGAGACACCAATCATGCGGATGAACTTTGCTACATTCCAAGCTGCCGTAACAGCTGTCGTAACCACTACTATGGCACAACTCAGTGCTAACAACACCAACAAAGGTGGAAATAGTGTTGACCACTCCAGTCGAAGTAACAACCCCGAAAACCAACGAGTGACAGCTTATCAAGGCACTCCAAACCCCAAAAATAAGAGCAGAAAGCAAAAGTCTGGAAGTAAGAGAAAGGGACAGCCAACTCAAGGGTCCTCGAAGAAGCAACATGTTGTTGCTGTCCATGCGACCATGACACTTACTACATCAAAACCAGCGAGAACATATGCTGGAAGCCTTCCAAAATGCAACAAGTGCAATTTCCATCATAAGGGAGCCTGCCAGAAGCGGTATTGTAATAGATGCAACCGAAAGAGTCACACCGCCAGATATTGTAGAACTTATCCACAACAGAATCAGCAGCCAAACAACAACAACAACAACCGCAACAATAGCAACAACAACATCAATGTTGGGGCCAGTCACACCTTTTATGGGTGTGGAGGAACTGGCCATCTCCGACGCAATTTCCCCAAGGCTAACAATCAAGGGGAAGGAGGATCAGGAAGGGTCCTAACCCTAGGTCAAGGCGAAGCGATTCAAGACCCGACAGTTGTTACTGGTACGTTCCCACTTAACAACTCTTTCTCTTGCATCTTATTCGATAGTGGAGCTGAGCGAAGCTTCGT
Organism: Lactuca virosa; assembly: GCF_052849685.1. Lineage (NCBI taxonomy): Eukaryota > Viridiplantae > Streptophyta > Magnoliopsida > Asterales > Asteraceae > Lactuca > Lactuca virosa. The sequence goes on along the minus strand of NC_136429.1, from coordinate 181,833,060 downwards.
TAGTAACAAATTCAAGCGCTTGCTAAAACAACAACCCCAGAAGCTAAACGAAGCCTTCACAGTGGAGATGGCTAATGGGAAAAATCGAAACAACCAAAGATATTCACGTAGGGTGCACATTAACATTGAACAACCATTCATTTCAAATAGATTTGATGCCATTAAATGTTAGGAGTTTTGATGTAATAATCGGCATGGATTGGTTAAGCCCCCACCGTGCCGATATTATGTGCCACGAGAAGGCCGTTTGCCTTCACCTCCCCAGTCACGAAACCCTAATAATCTATGGTGATAAACCTGCCGCCAATCTTCGTCTCATTCCGTGCATTGAGGCACAGAAGTTCCTGCACAAGAAGAACTATGCGTTCCTCGCTTATGTTGTAGATAAAGCCAAAGAAGAAAATCAACATTAAAGACATCCCAGTGGCAAGCGACTTTCCGGATGTATTTCCAGAAGACCTTCCGGGAATACCCCCAGAAAGACGAGTTTGATTTCGAATCAACCTCATAACAGGAGCCACATCAATTGCCAATTCACCCTACAGGTTAGCTTCCGCCGAATTTCAGGAATTATCCAGTCAATTAAGAGAATGGTTGAGCAAAGGATTCATCAGACCAAGCTTCTCACCTGGGGAGCTCCAGTCTTGTTCGTCAAGAAGACGGATCCTTCAGAATGTGCATCAATTTTAGAGAATCGAATAAGCTCACTGTAAAAAAAAACTGCTTTTCTAACTCGATACGGCCATTTCGAATTCATTGTGATATCCTCCGGTCTAACGAATGCCCCCACGGTATTCATGGACCCTACGAACCGAGTTTTCCCAACCATTCCTAGTCAGCCTTTTAATTATTTTCATCGATAACATACTCGCCTGCTCACGAAGCAAGAAAAAAACACTGTCAACACCTACGACCGGCCTTGAAGGCATCGAAACCAGAGAATATCGCGAAGGAAGCACTGCTTGGATGGGGTTTAACTCTAGAAGTCAAAGACGAAGCTTATTGTTACAAGGGTTGATTAGGGCTCTATCTGGGTGATAGTCGATAGGTTAGCCAAATCTGCCCATTTCCTGCCAATAAAGGAATCAAACAAGATGGAAATATTAACACGGAACTATATCAAAGAGATCGTGAGACTTCATGAAGTACCAGTATCTATTATCTCGGATCGTGATAACAGATACTTCAATATTTTGACAGTCACTTCGGAAGGCTATGGGAATACAGCTAGTCATGAGCATTGCTTACCACCCTCAAACCGATGGCCAAAGCGAACGAACCATCCAAACGCTCGAAGACAGGCTCTGAGATGGTGTGATTGATTTCGGCGAGTCATGGGATACCCATTTGCCCTTGACTGAATTCTCATACCACAACAGCTATCACACGAGCATCAAGCTTGCTCCTTTTGAGGCTTTATGTGGACGAAAATGTAGATCGTCTCTATGCTGGGCTGAGGTAGGTGACACCTAACTAGCAAAAGGACAATCACCATATAGCACTCTTACAGGACCAGAAAGCATTCAAGAGGCTACAGAACAGATAACCCAAATCAGAGCTCGACTTAAAGCATCGCGAGAGTGACAGAAGAGTTATGCTGACAAACGGCAAAAGCCTCTGGAATTTTAAGTCGGAGATCGGGTGCTATTGACGGTCTCTCCCTGGAAAGGGATGATCCAATGTGGGAAACGGGGAAAACTAAACCCACGTTATATCGAACCATTCGGGATTCTTGCTCGAATTGGTCCAGTGGCCTATAAGTTGCAGCTACCCTCAGAGCTCAGCAATGTACACCCCGTGTTCCACATCTCAAATTTTAAAGAAATGCTTATCGAATGAAACTCTTGTCATTCCTCTAGACGGAGTCGGAATAAACGAGAATCTCCTGTTCATCGAAGAACCATTCGAGATTTTTGGATAGAGAAGTGAAGCGTACGAAGCAGAGTCATATTCCGATTGTGAAAGTTCGATGGAACGCTAAGCGTGGGCCGGAACTCACATGGGAACGCGAAGACCAGATAAAACAGAAATACCCTCACCTATTCTCTCATTCATGAACCTATCTTTTGAAAGAATTTCGGGACGAAATTCCCTCTAACGGGGGGATGATGTCACAACTAGCATTTTTGCTAGGAAATTCTACTCTCATGTAATCATTCACCTAGTGTAATAACTTGTACTCTAAGCGAATATCATACTCTATGCTCATTCAAATACATCTCATAAGTTCAACTAAGGGCTGAAAACCCTAGAAATCCAGGTTCAAGTTCATTATGGACTAGGATTTTCTTATTGGGCCTAATGGACCAATAAACCTCCAACTTACCTATCTTGGGCCTAGAAACCCTAATTGGGTTCTAAATGGATCCACATTTATAAAACTTAACATTTTGGGCCATGTGGGCCTAAAATGGTTCATTTTATCACTAATGGGCCATAAATGATTCCATTTACCCTAATGGACTTCAATATGGCCGTGAGCCCTCACAAAGTGCCCAATGGGCCAAAAATCATTTATTTGGGTCTCATAGGATTATAATCAAACATGTAAGGCCAAAATTTACTCCTTCTTCTTTTCTTTCTCACTCTCGGCCCAACTATATATATATATATATATATATATATATATATATATATATATATATATATATATATATATATATATATATATATAAAAGAAGAAGAAGATGAAAAAGAGAGGAAGAGATTAAGTAATCAAGGAGTTGACACCTAAGTATTATTTAGAGGTAAGCCATGCATTACCCCTCATATTTCCATGATAAATCCAACATGTAATAACCAAAAAAATCTCATTCCTCCCTCTCTTCTTATTGTTCTCGGCCAAACCCCATCACACCACCTTTCATTTCTTTGAAACACTATCAAGAACTCATTCAAGAACTCTCCCCCCTTTCCTCTAAATTTTCGAGAATTAGAGTGTGTCTCAAGAGGTTTGCACCAAGTTTTCAACCATAATTGGTAGGTTACCCTCAACTCAAGAAGTCTAACTTCAAGATTTCATCAAAACTTGTTGCCTATTAACTCTAAATCCTTGATCATGCTTCATTAGAACCATCTAAGTTCAAAAATCATCTCAAGGAGTTTGCTAGGGCCGAGAATCACATCACCTTCTTCCATACCTTCACCAAACCGAGAACAAACAAAGCAAGGTGAGTTCATAACCCCTATTTTCGATTTTTACTTTGTTTTGGGGGAGAATACAAGTTGTGTTGTGTAGATCTATGTGTGTATGCATGAATATGTGTGTTTTTCATGATTTATTTGGTGATTATGTGTTACTTACTTCATAAATCTAAAAATATGTTAAGAATATGAAGTTTATCACTTGGATCTACATGAAAACCTTGAGAAAAGTATGTGTTATCACATATAATACATGTAAACTTGTAGATATGGGAGTTATACACTTAAAATAGCAAAAACAAGTGTTGTGTACAGACATGGATAACTTAAACTCAAAAATTAGCCCTTAACATAAAAGTTTTGGTCCAATCTCGAACTGTTTTGACCACCTTAATGGCAATACTTTTCAAAACTGTTTTACATGAAAACCGTTCAGGTTTATACCTTTAAAATGACTACTCTCACGTTTTCATACGAATTTTCTACAATTTTTGGCGAATTATACAAAACTGCCTATCATATTTGAAATAATCTCGGACTAGCTTGTGAAGGTGAGCAATTTCACACTGGATAGAGGCCATTAGAAATGATGAGAAAAATTGTGAACAAAGTAGACAAAAGTTTCAAACTTCCAGAGTTTACGGATTCCAATTTCGACTTACGATGATTTTTCTACAAATTTTCCAACAACAGGGTCAGAAAAGTATCAAACCATAAAAATGTGTATTTTCACAAAAATCAAGCAAAAAATGATATTTTTGACGAAAATGGGTTAGAAATGTTATTTTTACTAAAAACTAGCCATAAATACAAGTTTTGAACAAAATGTGGACAAAAGTGTTATTTTTACTAAGATTGAGCCTTAATTGTAAATTTTTGGTTTATTGGGCCAAGAATGTCATTTTTACAAAAAGTGAGCTTTTATGCTTTTTGGTAAATAATTGGGCTAAAACGAGCAATACAATAACAAACGGGCTAAATTTTGTCATTTTCATGTTATTGGGCCTTAGTGGCCCATTTATATGTTTGATGGGTCCTAAATACTATTTGTATGTTTATTGGGCCTCATTGACCCATTAACATGTGCGACGGACATTGGATACTATTTGTGTGCTATTTGGGTCTGTAAATACCTTACATGTGAAATGGGCCTTTGTTGTCCTTTTACATATATTTCGGGCCCATGTTATTGTTGGATTAATGTCTAAGTCCATAACTATAATTGGTAAGACTTGACCCGACCCGACATGGTCCATTTGGGTTGCATGGCACCATGCATTTGGATAGACTATAATGAGAGAAATAACACTTAAGGTTGGTTAATATATTATAAGTTCTAATATATTAATAAGGTTATTTAATTAGTATTGATCAAGAATTAATTTGGAATTAATTAAGTGATCAAAAGGAGACTAATTAAATATATGGGTTGATTGTGTAAATCATTCATTCTTATATATGTGGGATTGTGATCCAAGATTCCTTATGTTGGACTAAGTCCATGGGGTGACCCATGGATACTCCATGGAGGTTAAAATCCATGGAGCATAAGGAATGGGTAAAGTTATGAGTTACATGGTGTAACCCTAATAGCCACCATATAAAAGAATGTCATGGCTCAAGAAATCGTGCACTAATGTGTGAATATGAGGGCTAGACGATTTCAAGGAGTGTTCCATTTCTCTCAAGTCATTCCATGTGCATTTGGTGTTGTGTGAACCATTTGAGGTGTCACACTTGGGGCACTAGGCACTCAAGCTTCATGGAGACAAGCTACATCAAACAAAGGTATGTATTCTATCCATTTGATTACCCAAGTATCAAGTATTGTATGCTAGATAGGGTAATACCTTGGAAAGTTCATAATTGCATGTATAATAGAGAAAACATAGATCCAAGGTATTTAGGGTTGCATGTACACTTAGGAGTGTTAGAATGCTCAAAACCCATCAGTGGTATCAGAGCCAAGGCTTGTTTTCTTGTTGTACTTGCAAAATTAGCTGAAAAATCGAATTGTATTAGTTTAAAAGTTATGCTAATTACTTGAAAAAAATTTGATGTGAATTATCTTTGTTCATATGAGTTTATTAGATTAATAGAAAAGTTAATTGATTATGTGTTTTCAATCCATTTTAATCTAAGAGTTGATTCTAAAATGTGTTTTTGTAACTTGTCCTCAAGTTATATGAAAAGTCACATTTAAGTTTCATAAAACTCATAAAAAGTTGGCAATGGTTACAAAAATGAAGAGTCTTGTCCTCATTAAATGGTTTTATGACTCCATAACTTGTCCTCAAGTTATGGAGGTTCAAGAGTCACTTCATTAAATGATAAAATGTGTAACCTTAATTAGTTCCATAAGTTACAAAAATAAAGAAAAGTTACATTCTTTTATTAGTTTAAAGTCTTCCATAACTTGTCCTCAAGTTATGGTACTTGAAGAGTTTTTTTTGAATTAAAACTACTTTAAACACATAAGTTATGGAAATAATTAGTTTTGAATATTTTCAAAACTTGCCCTCAAGTTTTGGAATTTGTTAAGTTTTCCCCATGAATACTTTAATTCCAAGTTAGCCCTTAGAATTTTAAAAGTTAAAATTCAACCCTTATACTTTATAGTATTATAAGTTAATAATAAATATATGTATAAGAGCAAGTCAGTCTTACCGTTAGTAGTCCTCATTCACGAAGCCGGTCTATAAGGGGGGTATAAGGTTACTGCCTATAAAATGGCAGTTTAATGGGTGTCCACTCTCACCCACCGCTTCCTTGACTGGTGGAGGGTCGTTAGCCGAACGGGTAGGACAAGGACTATAATTCTCCCTTCATTAAAAGTATTAATGATAAATACTAAGTAACTAAACACTTATAAATTCCCAATCTTAGTTACTTAGGAAAATGTGAATAAGGTGCTAATCCATGAAATTACACTTTGCACTTTGTTTAAACCGTTAGTGGAGCGTGTGTGGTTAACCGGCACACTAACCTGGATTTAACAAAGTAGGCAAAGGGTAACTTAATATTTATCATAGTATCGGTGGAGCTCGTGTGGTTAACCGGCACATCGATTGAGGGGTAAATATTAAGGGTACCAAGTATATTTGCATGGTTACTTCACACCTTGTTTTGTGATCCTCGGCATCCCAGTCACAAAACCTGAAGGGCACACTCGAGATTGAAACATGTCATTGAAAAGTTCAATGAATCTCAAAAGATCTAGGAGTTTCAAATCCAATTAAAAACCTAATTACATTATTTCGTTTTTCATGGTGGAAATTGGTAAATCGTCATTTACCTACCTTCAACTATTTTATAACTCGGATTACGGCATCCCTCTTCCAGTTATAAATAGGTTGTTGGATCCTAGCCTTAATATTTCATATTGGGTGTTATATTAAGGACTTTAGATCAACTATCTTGAATATCTCCCAAAAGATGTCTAGTTCAGACATCTATGATCTTCCCAAATCTCTTGGAACTTTACTTCCTCCACCTCCTCCAATTATTCTCCCTAACCCACAAGTTCAAGGTCACTCAAGCCTTAATGGCAAGCAAGGTCTATGTGTGATCACATCTTAGAGATGAAGTCACATATTGACAAGCTGGGAGAGTTGGGTGTCAAAGTCTTGAGAAAGTTGGATGTTCAATCACTTTCTAAGTCACATAGTGAGTTCCTTTGGGACTACTATGAAACAGACTATGACATGAACCTTAATGATCATATCTATTTGCTTGGTGCTGCTGAATCAGCAATGATTTGGAACGATAGTAAAGCAAATTTGATTAGAAGATCAACTTCCCAAAAACTTTATGGACAGTGACAATGGTGACACTGGAAATCCAGAAAAAGCATTCTCTTCCCAATGGAAAGGGATTGGCCATAGTCAACCCGGTTGACCAAATGGTAAGTAGAAAGGCTAAGTCTGAGATAGTCCCATTACCAAAGGGTCCATATGTTTATTTTGCCAAAGGAAGGGGCGTTGATTGCAAAGCTGCCAAGTTTACCTAAGGATGTTAAAGTCAATAAGTCTGACTCTACTTCAGGTAGAGCCCATTATCGAACTCTGTTAAGTTTCTATTCTAAGATCCTCATTACATGATGTGACTGGGTCACATGTTGATGTTTTAAGAATCAAAGAATAGAGAGAAAGCTTAAAGGAAGTATATGCTGATTCTGATCGCGTAGGTGGATTTCGATCGCATCAGAATTTTGAAGCTGTTACTTAGGAGTTATGATATATTGCTTAGGAATAGATAACAACAAGTTTTTATGTATGCATTTTCACTATAAGGATAAGTTTTTTCCGCAAAGTTTTGAAATAAAATAAAAGTTTTTAATTTTATATTTATTTTAAATATCCTTACAAGTGGCATTTGTGAAAAATGGTTGTTTATATGATTCCATTGATAGCAATATTTGAAAAAAAATGGACTTGATTCTTTCGTTTGTGGTAGTGTCATAATTTTCCAAATAAGGAAAGATTCTCATTCCCAAGGCTTCAGTTGGATAGAAACTTGGAATCATGCAAGTTGAATAGTATGATGAATGAGAACTTTCAAGCATTGGAAAATTAAGACTTGTTCACATGGATGTGTGAGTCAAGTTAAGGACTAAAGGGATCGAGTACACATTCTTGTGCACTGGTCAAGTCCACCACAAAGCTCGTTAAGACTATTCGTCATGATTTACTAAATTTTAGTAAATATGGTTATACTTACAAGTTTAAGTATAATTCTGAAACATTGGAAAAGTCTCAATGTATGGTAGAACGAATGGGAAGAATCAAATTAGGCAGACAGATAAAAGTTTCTCAAATCTGAAAAGATGGGAGAGTACTTTAGTATCATGTTTTGTGATCATCTTAATGATTAAAGAACCACATCACAATTGGTCTTCTAAGGACATCTTAGTGCATTCTTATAACTAAGAAGAGGAGTCATGAATTGTTGAAATGGTTAAATCAAGAAGATGAGTCATACTTCGTTTCAAAACAAGTCTTAGAGTCATACTCCAAGACTATAAGTTGAGTGACATATCTTAAAGAAAGGTTTATAACACTTGTCAAATGTAAGAGTAAAAGTGTCATACTCTTGTACATTTGAAGTTGGTAAGTTGTGATGTTTTGGATTAAATAAAGACCAACTAAGGCCAATTGTGTGAAGTGTTTGTCTTGATAAAGAATCCGCACTATCTCTTGAATATTTGGCAAGATAGTCTTATATGTTAAGAGGACAGTGGGAGTCTTAAAGATCCTAAAAAGAATTTCAAGAACTAATCAAGAATAAAACCTGAGGTTCTTCACTAGCACACGACTTGAGGTTTATAACCTATCATGTTGACATATTCTGTGCCCATTCCAGTTAAAGTTGGCTTTGCATAGGAGTTCTGAAAGTTCTCAATTGGTTGCATAACAACTTGGAAGCAATGGCAGGCCCTGTACTGCCAGGTGGCAAGAAGTTAAGATTGCATAAGTTCAGTCCATATGAGTTTGGATTTGTCATTATCCTTGTCTTGTGACTATGGTTTTGACGATTCACATGGATAAGAACACATACACCATAAAATCTAAGGGTCATAAGGTTTCTCTCCGATTCATGAAAATGATGGTGAGGAAACACTTCCACCAAGTAGATTTGAAGCAGATGGCAAAAGGTCTAAACAATTGAGACTATGATTACGGCATCCCTTTTCATAGTTCTGAAATTGTTTAGACACACATGCATGCTATCTAAGGAAAGGTGTATGATTTTGATAAAGTTTTATCAAAGCATCTCGTATCAGAAATCTGAACTTTGGTAAGAAAGTCAATAAAGTATTGATTTCTAGAAGTCCAGTTGATTTCTGAGTACATGTCAAAGCTAGTGGGAGCATAAGTGTTATGCTAATAATCATCATGTTAGTGGGAGCATGATAATTATTGTTAGTGTTTCAAGTTAGCAATGTTAATTATAGAAAACAAAAGTTTCAATTCGTGAGGCTGCAGGGATTGAAAAAGTTGTTTTGCTATAATTAAGGGAGAGGATATACTTCATTTCAGTTCTAAAGGCTTAGATTGAGACCTTAATCATCTTTAGTCAAGAATATATATATGAATTTCATGTTGGATTGGTTCAACTTAAGGAAATTCTATATATTGTGTTCTCAAAATTCGATTATGATTACGGCATCCCTCTTCATAGTCAAATTTTGAAAACATGGCAAATAAAAATATTGTAGCAAAAGACTGGTTTAGAATCATGTCTTTATGTGAGACATCATGAATCGTGTACCATTTGCTTTGGGTACAGGATCGATTGCATGTGCTATAATATTTGTCATTTCTAAATTTTTCCAAATGCCCAGAGGCATTAAGAAGGGAAAAGGTCTAGAATTGGATATGACTAAAATGATTAAGCAATTGTCGAGGACAATCTGAGGTTTACCAAAGATTGGTTGCTCAGGGACAGTTGGAAGTATAGTGCTAATTTTGGAAGGACCATATTGACATATTCTAAAAAGAGGCATCTCTTATTCAGAAGTGATAGTCAAAATGAGAATATGGAGTTGTCTCCATAGGTGGAAGTTATCTGTGTAAGATTAGAAAACTTAATGCAAGAAGCATGTCCAAAGCAATGTACTTTGAATATGAGACTTAGTTTCCATGGAGTTGATCTCCATTCGAATACCTTATAATGACTGTTAACAAGTCTTTGTGACTTTGTACATATTCATTACAGGAGGGTCAGTGCATATAAGTTTAAAATCTAAACAGATTTCGATAAATGATAGGAATTTGAAATTCTCACATTTTTCGATAAGGATTTGGGAGTGTGAAATTAGAATCATTGAAATTATGTTCAATTGGTTTATTTCACAAAGTAAGGATCATAGACAAACATAGAGTGCATACTTGGTGTATGGCAAAGCTATTGTTTAAGAAAAACATAGTGTACATGCTTGGAGCATGGGACAACTAGTCTTTTTAATTCAAGTATAAAGTTGATAAAACCGAAACAATGAATAATGAGTAATCAGTATGGTGATAAATAAAAGTGTTTATTTATATTCATAGAGTTTGATACCATATTTGATTCATTTATTCTTGTGTTTCACTTTGCATGTTTTGACTTCCAGAATAACTAAGTCGCTCTTCCTGAATGATTAAGTTATTCAAACTATCCACAGTCGGTCATATGTTGGAAGTAGATATGAATCAAGACTGTCATGGGTTGGTTTGTAGAGGTCCAAGTTGGTGGACAAAGTGGTGCTACAACACTCATGAGTGCTCATAAGTTCTGAGTATTGGATTCAACCCGGGCTCATTTGAATCACTTCATGGATTTTATCACGAGTGATCATGAGACGATAATATCTTATATTCTTCAAACCTAGAGATATGAGTTGTTACTATGAGTTGGTTGTACATTGATTGCACGAAAACACATTCGGTAACTCGATGTTATAAAACGTGCCTTTGTGTATGATTCAACAAGTAGTAGAACAAGCCATATGAGTCGAAGTTTATCCATTCCTTTTACCTTCGGGTTAAAAGCGATATCTGTGGGCCCCTCAATGATTTAAAGATGATACATGTGAGTGCTTGGCCAAGCCAGGACTGATTTGATTTGTTCAATCAGTCAGTCATCATGAATCGGAAATCGGGAAACAACAAATGGACAGAGAGAATGATTGATAATCCATGTCTCAGTCCATATGATATCTAGAATGGAAGAATATATGATCCCTTATCTAATGGACAAGTCATTGACAAAGGTCAGAATTCATCGACAAGGTCAGAGTTCGACAGAAGCTTTTGAGAGCTACGATTGCTGATCGGTTCCTGAAGTCATACGCAATAATAGTTTTAGACTTATCCAAGTGGGAGACTGTTGGATTAATGTCTAAGTCCATAACTATAATTGGTAAGACTTGACCCGACCCGGCATGGTCCATTTAGGTTGCATGGCATCATGCATTTGGATAGACTATAATGAGAGAAATAACACTTAAGGTTGGTTAATATATTATAAGTTCTAATATATTAATAAGGTTATATAATTAGTATTGATCAAGAATTAATTTGGAATTAATTAAGTGATCAAAAGGAGACTAATTAAATATATGGGTTGATTGTGTAAATCATTCATTCTTATATATGTGGGATTGTGATCCAAGATTCCTTATGTTGGACTAAGTCCATGGGGTGACCCATGGATACTCCATGGAGGTTAAAATCCATGGAGCATAAGGAATGGGTAAAGTTATGAGTTACATGGTGTAACCCTAATAGCCACCATATAAAAGAATCCCATGGCTCAAGAAATCGTGCACTAATGTGTGAATATGAGGGCTAGACGATTTCAAGGAGTGTTCCATTTCTCTCAAGTCATTCCATGTGCATTTGGTGTTGTGTGAACCATTTGAGGTGTCACACTTGGGGCACTAGGCACTCAAGCTTCATGGAGACAAGCTACATCAAACAAAGGTATGTATTCTATCCATTTGATTACCCAAGTATCAAGTATTGTATGCTAGATAGGGTAATACCTTGGAAAGTTCATAATTGCATGTATAATAGAGAAAACATAGATCCAAGGTATTTAGGGTTGCATGTACACTTAGGAGTGTTAGAATGCTCAAAACCCATCAGTTATATGAATCTCATTCCTATTAGGTCTTGAAATGACTCACATGTTTAGCGATGCCCTAGTGGCTCACTTACATGGTTCGTTGGGCCTGGAATGAGTTTTATACATTTTTCTTCGCGTAAATTCGATTAAGGATCTAGTGAGTTTTGTCGATTGACACCTATTGAGTGTACGATCGTAGTCTGTAGTTATAACCAGAGTCTCTTGGAGGAAGAGCGCGAATTTGTGTATAGATCTATACGGGGGTGATGCCCCACACCTGAGCTGTTCGCTACATTTAGACTAGTCCAGTTTAGGGTGACAAACCGTACCTTAAACAAGTCGGCGTCTTCCAGACGTCAAGACAGGCGAAAGAGTCATTATCAAGTATGGTTGTAACGGCTCATTTAGAGGAATTAACGTTATAAATTTACGGAAGACCATTCTTTTCTTTTCTCTTTGGATTACTCAGGAACACACATGTACTGGTACTCAACCTCGAGGGTTGGTACGACATCATTCTCTATTACAGACGACATCGGGTTTTCTGGGGGCATTATCTTCACGTTTTCTGCATTATCTTTATACATTCTAATAAACAATAACACATATGCATTAATACGAGATCTGACACAAACATGCTAAACTGTTTACAAAAAATATCGAATTTATTGGGTTTTACGAATAATCCAAATCATTTTCACAAACATGCTTATGAACTCACCAACATTTTTATGTTGACCTTTTTAAATTAACTTTTATTCTCAGGGAACCGTTGAAGCAGGTTCGGTGGATCAATTTAATGGATGTTTTGTTATATTTATGTTTCATCATACTTAGAACTTTTGGCATGTAATATTCAAACATAATACTTGATGTGAACAATGTCAGTTGTAATATTGTAATGCATGGTGATGATGATGTTATGTTTCATATATATTCATTGTGATGATATTTCAATTCAAAGTCACACGAGCCCCGGACGTTTCCGCCGTCTGGTTCGGGGGTGTGACACTACCTATTCAAAGCAATGCCAAGTTGAGTAAGACTCACATCCCTAGTACCGATGAAGAGATAGCAAAAATGAGTCGAGTCTCTTATGCTTCGGCTATAGGATCAATAATGTATGCTATTACATGTACTCGCCCTGATGTGTCTTTTGCTTTAAGCATGGTTAGTCGCTTTCAGGGAAATCCTAGCAAAGCTCATTGGACAATAGTAAAGAACATTCTCAAGTATCTGCGAAGGACAAAGCATATGATTCTAGTCCTTGGTAGCAGTGATACGTTGAGTAAGTGGGTATAATGACGCCAACTTTCAAACATATAAAGATAACCTTCATTCTCAATCTGGCTGGGTGTTCCTATTAAATGGTGGAGCAGTTACTTGGAAAAGTTCCAAGCAGGACACAATGGCTGATTCTACTTGTGAATCAGATTACATAGCAGTGAGTGAAGCATCAAAGGAAGCAGATTGGCTGACGAATTTCATCGGCGATCTCGGAGTAGTTCCGACCATTCATGAGCCAATGGAACTTTTCTGCGATAATGAAGGATAGGTTGCTTTGACCAAAGAACTGAGAGATCATGGTAAATACAGACATATCGATAGAAAATACCAGTATATTAGACATAGAATTGAAGAAGGTCATCTTATAGTAAAGAGAGAATCATCAGAAGACAATGTTCCAGATCCTTTCATGAAGGCTCTGAGTAGGGTTAAGCATAGTCAACATGCTAAGAGCATTGGTTTGAGAGATGATATTAGTTTTAGTAGTTAGATGATTAGTTTAAAACTTGTAACATAATAAATGTAATTGATTTTGGTGATTAAATAATAGAGATTATTTATGAGCTTGTTTACTGCCTTTGTCAATAATTTATTTTTATGTTTCGATTTTCATATTTTACTTCCTGAATAATTTGATTATTCGAAACTCCACAGTCGCTCATACTTTAGGAAGTAAGTAGTGAATGAAGACTTTCATGAATTGGATTGTAGACTTTCTAAGGAGATTATACATAGCAATTGTGTTGCTGCAACATTCATGACTACTTAGAAAATGGAGATTTTGAGTATTGGATAAACCCACGCTCAGAGAATTACTTCATGGATTCTATCACGAGTAATTCTGAGATGATAATATCTTATATTCTTGAAACGGAGATATATGACTTGTAATTTACAAGTCAGTTGTATATTGGTATTGCGAAAACGCATCAGTAACTTGATGTTATAAAACGTAGTGTCATATATGATTTGGTGAGTAAAGAATACAAGCATACGAGTCAAAGTTTATTCGTTCCTTTTTTCCTAATGGGAAAATCGATATCTTTGGGCCCCTCGGTGATTTGGTGTTCACTTATAGTGATGGGCCCAGCCAGGACTAAATTGATGTATTCAATTAGTAAATCTTATGAGGTCATCACAAATCGGGAAATCGGGAAACAAAATTTTAGACAATGAGATTAAGTCTAATCCATGTCTCGTGTCCATACGGTATCTTATAGAACGAAGGAATATTTTATCACTTATCTTAGGACTAATGGCTGATCAGATCAGAGACCGGAGTTGCTCTGGAAAGCACCATTTGCTGTTAATTAAGAAGTTATACTCGTAATTGTAGTTGTAGACTTATCCAAGTGGGAGACTATTGGATTAGGTGTCTAAGACAATAACTAAATTGGTATATACTTGAATTATTAGGAAAGTCTTTTTGGGTTGCCCTCACACCTAATAATTAAATATGATGACTTTTAGAGAGAGATATATATTTATTGATTTATTATATGATTAATAAATAGCAATAATTGATTTATTAATATATTATGAGAATAATATATTAATTAGAAATAATACTATTTAATTAAGAATTAACCAGAAATTAATTAGAATTAATTTTGTGATTAATTGAATTAATTAAAAGTGCAAGGACCTAAGTTGTAATTGTTCAATAGTTGAACAAAAGGGTTCCATAACCTTCACCTGGTTTTGGGGGAATATTCTAGGATTTCTAGAATATCATTTGAAGATAATTAGGAAGTTGGATAATTACCTAATTTGAAATAGTAGTATTATATTCAAATTAGGGTTATCTAGGGTTTTCCTAATGTCACACCCCCAAACCAAGGATGGCGGAAACGTCCGGGGGTGGCGGACTTCATGTATAGTATCACAACAACGAGTATAATAGTGCTCATAGTAAATACAATCATCATAAATATAATTGAAAAACTTACACCATAGTATGAGTTACATGTTTCAAAATCAATTACATCATGATGACAAAAATGTATAAATTGACGTCTTGCGTCCCATCCTCAAAAGCAGTTGGTTACCTGTTTCACTGGTTCCCTGAGAATACAAGTAGTTTTGAAAGAGTGTCAACAATTAAGTTGGTGAGTTCATAAGTTTTTGGTTGTAGTGATTGAAGAACCCTTATTTGTATATGTAGTGTATATGCAAGAAAATCCAATATTTTCCTTATAAAATGTTATGTAATCTTAAATCCCAAGACCGATTGCATGAGTGTGTTTCGTAATTATAACGATGAATGCAGTTTTAAATAGATAAAACCCTTTTTAAAGTAGGATTCCTCGTAAACTTTAAATGTTGTTAACTTCCTATGTGAGTCGCTATAACCATACTACAACCGGATGACCTGCTACAACGTTTTTCAGGCGTTAGAATTTGCTACAACGGGACCTGCAGGTCTATGGGTGACAAAAGTCATAACAAATTCTAACGCCTGAAAAACGTTGTAGCAGGTCATCCGGTTGTAGTATGGTTATAGCGACTCACATAGGAAGTTAACAACATTTAAAGTTTACGGGGAATCCTACTTTAAAAAGGGTTTTATCTATTTAAAACTGCATTCATCGTTATAATTACGAAACACACTCATGCAATCGGTCTTGGGATTTAAGACTACATAACATTTTATAAGGAAAATATTGGATTTTCTTGCATATACACTACATATACAAATAAGGGTTCTTCAATCACTACAACCAAAAACTTATGAACTCACCAAGTTAATTGTTGACACTCTTTCAAAACTACTTGTATTCTCAGGGAATCAGTGAAACATGTAACCAACTGCTTTTGAGGATGGGACGCAAGACGTCAATTTATACATTTTTGTCATCATGATGTAATTGATTTTGAAACATGTAACTCATACTATGGTGTAACTTTTTCAATTATATTTATGATGGTTATATTTACTATGAGCACTATTATACTCGTTGTTGTGATACTATACATGAAATCCGCCACCCCCGGACGTTTCCGCCATCCTTGGTTTGGGGGTGTGACAGATGTATACTTGTAGGGAAAACCTTTAAATCATAGAGTCTTAGTCCCTTTGTGTTTATAGTTTGTATATCTTATGTGGTTTGATATACTATGTTCACTATAAACAATGCTCTGATACCAATCAGACCAGTCTGTGAATATGGACATTTCACACAAGTTAGAGACTTCCAAAAATCATAATAAAATTTATGAACAAACTAGACACGTTTTCTAAACTCTTAGAGTTTACGGATTTGGTTTTTGAAATGATAGGCAGTTTTGTAAAAATCACCATATATTGTAGAAAAATCGTATGGAGATGTGCAAGTAGTCATTTTAAAGGTATGAACCTGAACTACTTGCATATTAAACAGTTTTGAAAGATATTGAGTTTAAGATGACCAAAACAGTCCGTGAATAGGACTCAACTTTTCTGATGAAAGCTGTTGTTTGAATTTAGTTGAGTTTTTGGCATTTTAACTTGTATTCTCCCCCTAAAACTTGAAAAAAAACATGAAAATGTGGGGGTATGAACTCACCTTGAGTGATCTCTTAAGATGGATGATGAAAAGAAGAAGTTTCCAAGTCAAGAACACTTAGGAGATACTTGAAGATTCGAAGATCCTAAGCACAAATATGATGATATTTGTATAAGAGATTCATGATTTGAGTGAAAGAGTGTAGAGTATTCAAATGTAGGATACCAAGACTGAAGTGAAAAGCTCAAGAGCAACCTTGAAATCTCGAGTTCTAGACGGGGAAAAAGAGAGAGAGAGGTGTTTTCTTTTTGGGTGAGAGTGAATGAGTAAAGTGGGGAGTGATTTGAGTGTTTCCAGCTTTTGATGAAGCTATGCAGCTGGAGGAGGGGTGTCAAAGGACAAATAGTAGACTAAGTAAGGAGGAATAGTGACTGAGGGTTGTCCTATGAGGGTATGGGTGTTAACTTGTGTCATACTCTAGATAAAGTCAACACTCTTTCACAAAATCTAACTTAATAGATTTTATTCTTGGATAAGGATTTCCCCCAAAATAGGATTAAAAAATGAATATTTAGGGTCTCTTATGTTAAAATACGAGTTTGGGTTAAAATCTCGCGTTAAAATCACGAAAAACGGACTTAAAACGAAGTTGGGGTCAAAAACCGGGAAGATGCTGCGAACAGCCGAAGTCAGGAGGCGAGGTTCGGTCTTAGGAGCTTGAACCGAGAGGATGGTTCGGTTGATGCATAAGAACCGAGAGGGAGAGGTTCGGTCCGAGCCTCGCGGACGAAGCCATCAGAAGGAACCGAAGGCGAAGGGTAGTTCGGCTCTTGAGGAGGTCTCGGTTCTTAAGCTAGTTTCGGTTATAATGAGAGGTTCGGCTCCTTAAAGCTGTTTTTCGCATAAACTTCCGTTTTCGAGTTGTTTTCGACTAAATTAAGGGTCGGGATGCCCCGAGTGATTATAAAAAGTTGAGAGATATTTTGAGAGAGATTTGGGAGAGATTTCTCATACTTAGAGAGATTTGGGAGAGATTTCACATACTTGGAGAGATTTCTCATACTTAGAGAGATTTGGGAGAGATTTCACATACTTAGAGAGATTTGGGAGAGATTTCACATACTTAGATAGATTTGGGAGAGATTTCACATACTTAGAGAGATTTGGGAGAGATTTCACATACTTGGAGAGATTTCTCATACTTAGAGAGATTTGGGAGAGATTTCACATACTTGGAGAGATTTCACATACTTAGAGAGATTTAGGAGAGATTTCACATACTTGGAGAGATTTCTCATACTTAGAGAGATTTGGGAGAGATTTCACATACTTAGAGAGATTTGGGAGAGATTTCACATACTTAGAGAGATTTGGGAGAGGTTTAACATACTTGGAGAGATTTCTCATACTTAGAGAGATTTGGGAGAGATTTGAGGTAGACAGAGATAGAGCGAGAGAGATTTGAGAGAGACTTCGTTTGAGACCTTTTTGGATGTTTAGCTTCGCTACGCAAGGTGTGTAACCCTCGTTAAGCCTCGTTATGAATGTTATATGTCCCCGAGGGGTACGGGATAGTGTTTTACCAAGTAGTCTCATCACTTACCCTGATTAGGGTTTAAGAATTCGGAACATATGAATTTTTCAAGTGATAACTTCTTATTAAAATAGCGAGTTGTACAGTAATGACGTAATGTAAACCCTAATATACAAGGTTAATTGAGTTGACCGGTTTGACTTGTTGGCTTTATTTGACTTTGAATTGACCAGAATTTGACGGTTGCCACACCTAATAGCTATAAATATGGCCTTATACCCTTCATATTTCGGCCATCACTTCTCTCAAAAGGATAACCAAAAATTTACCTCCCCTCTCCTCTCTCTTCAAGTTTACTAGTTGCTAGGGTTTGGGTGTGAACCATCAGAGGCACGAGATTTCTGGTGCTTGCTTCCAAGAGCTATTGAAGAAGGATTTGATTAGCTATTTACAATAACAACTAAAAGGTATGTAAACCCTAGCCTTTTATGTATTTCGAAATTTCTAGGGTTTCCATAGGGTTCTTTTGATGTTCATACACTACTAGAAAACAATCGTTTAATGACACGCGAACAATGACACACACACTGATTTACGATATGCATTTTTTGTGTGTCCTAAAAATATTGTCAGCTTTCCAAAATTTGAAGGATAGAGGACACGCATTTGTGCGTGCCCTAAAATTAGTGTCCAACAAAAAAAAATTACAAACATGGAGGGCGCTTATGTTAAATGTGTATCAAATGTCGCTTTATAATTTTTTACTTAGAAGCGTGTTTTTAAGGGGGGGGGGGGGGAATGAAATCCTCTGAAATTCTAAAATTTATAAGTTCCCGCTTCTGCACTCTCTCCTCTTGATCTCCCTCCATTCTCTCCCTCTATTCTCTCTGCAAACCCTAAGCCATCGCCGCCTTCCTTCTCTATAAGACGTGCTAGGGTTTTATTTTATTTTAAGCTTCCACTTCTCTTGTTTTCTCTCAACCCAGTACGTGCGAGGGTCTTTGGTGGTGTTCGACCGTTGGTGAAACGATTTAGCGCCAAAAAAAGAAGCGGATCTCCATTCTCTTCTCGATTGAGATTTCTAAGGATTTACATCGGTATATCAAACGACTTCAACTCTTTTCACAGATTTCTTCCCATCTGATTTTATGATTTCAGATTTCTTCCATATGATTTTGATTTTAGGTTGGGATTTCTAAATGCCAGTCGCCATCTGATTTCACTGTTTCACCAACGGCGATGCTTCTTTTATCTCAATCTTGACGTTGAGGAGAGACGCAGACACCACACCTGATTTCTCTTTCTCTCTCCATCTCTCTCTCTCTCTCTCCCCCTACTGCTCGACAACCACCCACCACCCTTCGTCTTCTCTCTGAATTCTAAATCTTCGGTTTCTCTTTCAGAAGAACCGATGCGCTATCGTAAGTATACTGATGGGTATATTTGTGTTTTTTTATTCGATTGGTTTTGATTTCTCCCTGTCTCAATCGCTTTCAGGCCTTCGACAAGAGCATGTAGCGTCTCTACTAATATAATTATAGGAATCGTGAAGAAATCAAAGAACGAAACATTGGGTTTTTGTTTTTGAATCCTAGGTACAACATTGTCTGAGGTTATTTTTCTTAGCTTCCCTGTTCTGTGCATATACCTGGCATAATTCATGTTTGCCTTTTTCTTTCTGATCCCCAAAGTTAATATGACAATCGGAACTTCAGATGCATAATTTGAATTCTAAAACCCTAGATTCCATCAACATTGTGTACATAATTTTTCCTTTTTATCGCCAAAGTTAACCAATTTACATCACTTGATTGCCGATATAAAACACACATAGTGTAATAATTTGATCAATCTGATTTCAGTTAAAAAAACATCTTCCTCATTGACTGCCATGGCTGAGCCTTCTAAGGAATTGAGCTGCATTATAGTAATTCATTTATGTTATTATGGATCATGGTTCTTCATAGTTTTGGTGCTCATCTGTTGAAAAATCTTATATAACTCTAACTATTAAAACATTAATCTAATTATTATGCATAACAACTGTTTTCTACATTTAATTTCTATGCTTTTCTTTTTTATTATTTGGACAGGAGTGTAAAACACAGTATAACAAGATGGAGACTAGTAGTGATAACCATTTTAAACCCAAGAGAATTGTTTTTGTGACTGTTAGCACAACATCTTTTGATTCTCTTGTTAAAAGTGTGGATACTGACCAAGTCAAATAAGAATTGTCAAAAAAGCTACTTCAACATCCCATTTTTAAAAAAAAATTCCAACAAGTTTTGTCGTTTTCTATTAAAGGGATGGCTTTATCGAAAATAATATGTTTCTTTACAATTTTCATGATTCAATTAATAATAATAATAATAATAATGAGTGTTTTAATGTTTAAAGTTTTATGTGGGGCAGGTTCAGGGAGCATATTTGAGACATTAAGGTGCTGTTTTTGTTTGGAAAAATCCTCTTCAGACCTCTTATTGATGCGCGACGCAGCACATACGCAACACTTTTCATCTCGCAGCTATTTGTTTTTCAGAAGTCTTCGGATTAAAAAACTTCTGCGCGTGTTCTTCTTGGCGCAACACTTGTTTTGCCTCTTCCTACCTCTTCCAACCTCTTCTTCTTTTTTTCTTGCTAAAATATTGATTATATATTGCTGAAATCTTATTTCAATTTTTTTTTTTTCGTTTTTTTTTTGTTTATTCTTGTCGAAATTTTTTATTCTTTTTTTTATATTGAATAATAATTTTTTTTTTCGTTTTTTTTTGTTTATTCTTGTTGAAATTTTTTATTCTTTTTTTTATATTGAATAATAATCATTTGTTGATGAAATATCATTATTTTATGCTAAAATATCTATATTTTCTGTTAAAATATCATTATTTTTTGCTGAAATATCATAAATTCTTGCCGAAATGTCATACATTATTAAATTTTCGATATTAAAAAACTATTTTCGGATTATAAAATCAGTTTATTTTAATTTTTTAATATCTGTAGCAGCATGCAATGCAGATGTTAAAAAACAAACACGCTTCTTATTACAGTCCGCAACCGTTTGGTCCACCTCTTCTACTGCAGAGCGTTGCAGAGGTGGTCCGCAGACTTTATGGATTTTTGCTTCAGAAAAACAAACAACACATAAGGCTAGGGAAACCTTTGATAGTGGTAGTGAATGAAGACCTAATGGAAAACCATCAAAGTGAACTAGCATAAAGGAAGCATTTTTTGTGCTCACCCTCAAACACTCTACCACCTCATTTCAATCATTGGAATTGGAATCCATCATTCTATACCCCCTAGGTTTCATAAGGAACAAACCATTTTGAAATTGTCTAAGGAAACACACCCATCTTTTGGTTCCAATATATCAACCTGAGCACAACCTCAAACATATAGTAAGTTGTTTCAATAATGTGGACAATTTTTGATCCTAAATTGTTGTTAGTTCTATTCTACACAACCTCAACCTTCTTGAAAATAAAATGTAAAATGTATTTAATATTTCTATCAAGAATGAAGTTAAAATAAGTAAAATATAACCCAAATTGAAAAAGGGAAAAAAAATACACTGCTATTTCTCGCAATTTGCTTGTAATTTTATTGAACCATTTGGTGCAACTTAGTTTGAAGAAGCTAACCCGATCTATTGCTTCCTTCTTGTGTGAGATCCTCATATTTATCATTTTATTAATTTATATGTATGTGATTAGAGTTCATGAAGAACTTTTTCTTCCTGGAGAAGTGATTATTGAAGAAGGAAATATAGCATATCAGCTTTACATTGTTTATCATGGGAAGTTGGTATGCATTACAGCCCTTTCTTCATTTTTTCCCCTCATTGCAATATAACAATTAGTTTTGCACTACTTTAAGTCTTTATTTTGTAAAAACAGCACTTCAACAACATGAACGATTTGCTGTTAGTAGCAATTGACAGTTTAGTGTGCTTTGGTGCTTAATTTCACAGTATACTTCAATAACATAATTTTAAAGACATGAAGCCCAATATCATGAATTTGTATAAATTTTAGTTGTGAATGTGTATGTGTTTGTATATGTCATACTTCATAAATCCTTCCACTAATAATTTTAAGTCTATAGAAAGATTCATTTGCAGTATTGTAATATAATTGGGCATGGAAGATTCAGCATATATATTCTAGTTAAGCATTATTCTTTTATTTCTTAGTCGACTAATATTCATATTAAATGGAAAATTACAGGTAATAACAACATACTTTACTCTTTATTTTATTCGCTAATTCTCTTATGTGTTTCTGGAACGTGTGTGAATTGTGATGCTCAAAACCTTCCCAATCAAGAATGATGTAATGGATTCTAGTTGTTTTTGAAACGATTCTTAAAGTTTATTAGTTCTCAACAACATGTAATAAAATATTCTTAAAGTTTATACAGGATTGAAATCATTTGAATCTAGTAAAAAATAGAGATTATATGGAGAATTTATATTATTTTTACAGTTTTTTATAAATTAAAAACATAATAAATGATATGAAAAATATTATTAAAAAAACCCAGAAATACCCCTCTGTTCCTAAAACTTGTTTGATTGTAGATGCTTAGATATGGATGGGCTGGTCATTTCCGAAAGTTTTAGCATGTCAAACTGAAAGGTGTTTCGGTCATTTAGTTTAATTTTCAGAAATAACACTATGTTCCTAAAACTTGTGCTTATTGTATGTGAATCTTTTCATTAATGTATTAGTTGTTGGCTAAATCTACTTGTATCTTTATGTTTCTAGGTTCATTATTTGACGGTTGTTATGCAGAAAACAGTTAGTTCTTCTAAACACATTTTTGCAAAAACCTGAAGTTAACATAAAGAATACAATGAAATACTCAAATGCAGTGTTTTCCATGATAGGCCAAAAGAGGTACCTAATACATCCATGACATGTCTTATGGATTTCATCATTCATTTTTTACTTCTTGACTAAAAAGACCAAAATACCCTTATTTGATTTGGTTGTGTAATTGTAATTACACAGTGGGTCTAATGATTGGAATCAAAGTCTTACATGTTTACTTTGTTTTTATGTGATATCACCAGGTTAGTGTGCGAAAATTGCAAGAGTTAAATTCATTTTCATTTGATACACATACATATTTTGGTAGAAAGATCTGATATGTGAAATTATGGCATTTGGATTGGAAGAGAATGCTTTGGTTCATATAGACAGTGTCATTGGGTTTGGTTTTAATTTGGTATCAAATTATATAACACTTATCTGATTTGGTTATGCGATTGTAGTTACCAAAATATGGTTGCTTTAAAAGACATGCACTGCACTTACTCAGAGTTCTACTTTATGAAAGGTATTACGTTACAATTTACACCACACCAATGGGAAGTTTTTAACTTTTAAAGTCTAAATTCAACAAAAAAATTATCAAAATTTAAGTTAATTTTTCATTTGTTTTTGTTATGTCTTCGTCACCTTCTCATTTATATTTTAATATCATCTAACATGTTATTTGTGTTTATTCAGGTTTTCCACTTTTATTAAGGAGTTATTTGCAAGGCTAATGCTCCAAAAACTAACTTGTCGTCCATACCACCTGGTGGACAGCCGCTCATGACACCAAGTTCTTGGTGGCAAACTAATGACACCAAGGATTCTTTTGACATGATATGTGAAAAATGCAATGTTTTAAATTTATTTAGCATTTGAGAGATTATTTATATTTGAAATACTTATATAATGTGAAATGGATTGTTTTTTCTTGTGTATGATATGTTATTTTGTATGATCGAACATTAACTGTCGTTTAGTTTGAAAAAATAGTAAATCTATATATATATATATATATATATATATATATATATATATATATTTTGAAACATTTAAAATTATGACATGCAAAAATGTGTGTCGTCTTCCGTTATGACATGGGCTTCAATGATACGCATTGAGAGTCGTAAATGTGCGTCGTAAGGTTACGACACGCAAATGTGTGTCGTCTTCCTTTATGACAGGTCCTTCCTTGACATGCAATGTGTGTTGTAAAATCGCATCGTAAATGCGCGTCGTAAGGTTACAACACGCAAATGCGTGTCGTCTTTCTTTATGACAGGGCCTTCATTAACACGTATTTGTGTGTCGTCTGAGCATTTTACGACACGCATTACGTGTCATTAAAGGATATTTTTGTAGCAGTGATAGTTTATAGCTTTCAATATTGAAAACATAGATCCAATTAGGTTGGATGTGAACTTTAAGAGTTAAGTTATTTTCCACCACATGATTTTGTAACCTATAAAACCTAACACAATTGACTTTAAAAAATATCGAGATATGCAGGTCTATAACCAGGAAGACAACACATCTGTTGTGTTCGTCGCTGTCGTCGCTGCAACAGGAAGGTCAAAAGCTGACTTTTCAAAATTGGCGGAAATGGTCCCTAAACCTAGGAATTATGACAATATCTTCCCCAAATTCAAATCTCACTACAAAACAACTTCTAGAAATTTCATAATACACCTCCGACTTATAAATTTTATTTATTTTAATAAGTTGATTAACGATGATTATTATTATTATTATTATTATTATTATTATTATTAATTTAACCCCTTTACATTTACGTAATGTCTCTTATTTAATTAATTCACTAGCCAAACCTATAACATTTAGTCTTTAATTATATAACTATTTGTTATTATTTATTAACCTATTTAGAAATCATTAAATGAAAATGAGGTGTTACAAACAAGCATACCACTAAGGCCATAAGATGTCATACCACACTCACCACATTGTTGTAGTATCACGTCATCGCCACATAATTTTTCCCCTCACCCCACAAAACTGGTGGGTGACATACCACACCTTACCACACTTTTATTTTTTTTATTTTTCTTTTTTTTAATTGATTGTAATTTAATAAAAATGTACTTTTATAAAATTAATAAAAGGAAAATACTTCATTATTTTAATTAAAATGATTACAATGATAAAACGATAATTTAAATAAAACGAGTACATAGATAAAACTGTTGGATTAAGGTGTCTAAGGTCTTAAATAAATTGGTATATTATTGTGAATAAAATCAAAGTCTTTTTTAGGTTGCCCTCATATCTAGAAATAGCTAGGAATGATATTAGAAGAGAGAGTAAATGATTTATTACTTTATTATATGACTAATAAATTAATTATAAATTGATTAGAATTAATTTAGATTTAATCATAATAAACTGGAAAATAATTTTGGGTTAATTGGAATTAATTAAAGGTACAACAGTTAAGCTACAATTGCTTAAAAGTTGAGCAAAGGAGAGATTCTGGAACCTTTTTTTCCTGGATGGTTTTGAGAGGCTCTCCAAGAAGTTTTGGAAGCCTCTAATTGCAGATAAGGAAACTAATTTGAATAATGATTAAAATAGATTATTTTAATATTCAAATTAGGGTTTATCCTTTGACATCTTGCTACTATAAAAGGACCCATAGGATTATAATTTTTGGCCATCCATTCCGTGGGAAGCCTATGTCGAAAATTTCACCTATCTCCTCCCTCTCTAAATAGTTTCTTTAATTTCTAGGGTTTGGGTGTAAGCTATTAAAGGCAATTATAATTTTGGTGCTAGTTTTCTGAAGTAGATATGAGGATTCTAAAGTGTTATATATAACTATAACACAAAGGTATGTATTCCATTCTATGAATTTCGATTATACTTAGGGTTTCTAGTAGTTTCAATAATATGTTGCTATAATATGTAAAGACATAGATCAATCGGTTGCATGTGCCCATAATTAGATTTTGTGTTAATTCGTTGTGCAAATATGTTTAATGTAACCTATAAAACTCATCAGTGGTATCAGAGCCTATGGTGCTTTCCAATATTGATGTATAATTGAAACTGAAAAAATCGAATATACCTAATATTCCTCGAGCGCAACGCGCTTCCTGGTCTGGCAAATTCGAGCTTCTTGCCTATTTTTCATCTTGGAGGATAATTACTTAATATGTAATAGTTATCTTAATCAAATTAAAATATGAACTTTTAAATAAGTAATATGATACATCCGGGCTTCTTCCATTTCATTCGGGATCGGGTTGTGTTACATGCATAAGTGTTACAAGTGTCCTTGGTTTTGTATAACCTAAGAAAGTTTTACCAAACGCTATGTGAGATAGGTTATTTTGTTGGACGTACCAACTATGTTTTTTGAAACTCTCTAAGAACAATGTATTTGTCGCTCTAAGGTCAGTCTTTCGAAAGAGATAGCTGATATCCAAAAGAACTAGTGGGAGCTACATTGATCTTCATAAGACTCAAGAATCAATTAACGAAGAGCCTAAGGAAAAACACTAGGACTTAAGTAGAGGTTAAAACCTATTAAAAAATGAAACCCCTCTACCTCGTCTATATAGATCTAATAGAAGATGCCATAGACCTTGTTGACTCCATGTCACATGGGAAATGAGTCATATATATATATATATATATATATATATATATATATATATATATATATATATATATATATATATATATATTGCGATCTGATTCTATCAACTATCGGAAGCTATGGAAGGCCCAATAAGCCAAAATTAGATGAAGCTATGAGGAATGAGATTCAATCCATGAATGGTTGAAATTTGAATTGATCTAACAATTGGTGTTAAAACCGTATAGTGATTGTGGATCGTCAAAAGTTGACAATCATGGATAGGAACATACATATATTCAAACCAAGATGGGTTGTGAACGATATGTAGGTTTGAGAAGTCCATTGACGAATTCTAATAAGCATCTCATGTTTGGATCATTTGCTTCGATGAGAAATTTAAAAGTTGAATTACGAGAAACAAAAGTTCATATAAATGTCGAAGCAAGTAGGAGCGATGTTGTCCCTTGTATTAAAATAGGAAATGATGTCCTAACTTGGCTAAAAGTAAAAGCTTTGCTTAACCTAGGAATTGTTTTCGCTAAAAAACACATCAGAGGAACAAGAAAGTATACTTAGAGTCTATGGAGATAGATCTAAGTGAATCTTTGATTTAAGCCAAATACTTGGAATCTTGAGGAAACTCAAGATGCAAAATTCTTAAAAGAGTTTGTGCTAATAAAATATTGACTTGTATGCCTTGTGCATGACAAGTCGTATAAGATAATTTTGGCTATAATCAAAGAATCAAGAATATTCTTTAGAATCCTAAAAGGATGAAAAAGATAATATTGCTAGTATGGAAGAAGTCAATAAAAGAGTTATATTGATGATGAGTTCCTTAATAATAGGGACGTTTCCGTTTAGCAGTCAGAGTTCGTGCTCTTAATAAATAATACAATATTAGTTTGGAAGAGTATCAAGTAATACACCTAAGTGGATTTGATAATAAGCTTAGAATATATTGTAGTAAGTTAGATTGCGAAGAAAAATTATGTGACTAAAAGAAATTCATTAGTGACCCCAGTGTGGTATTCAATCATTGATGGTTCTCTTGAAGTTCCTTATGACTAAAAGGTGACTTTACCTCGAGTATAGATCCCAAGTCACATAAGATCAGATGGTAAATACTCAGTAAGTACCTTCACGATTGTGAGGACATCATAGTGAATTAAAGAGAATCTTGTTGATTCATTCGTTTAGACTAAAGTCGCTAATCAAGGTTAATAGTCACATAAAGATCTAATGTTATTAGACTTGCATATGTATTAACTTGAGCATCTTTATTTTAGTTTTTTTTTAAATTTAAGAACTGATGTAGTTGTGGTCTCTATGTGATCTGGCGATTATTAAGTGGAGAACTTAGTATTTGATGGAATTTTATTATTTCATTTAGATTATCATTGTCTTGCACTTTTTCATGTTTAGAACCACTTCCAGAATATTAATTTATTCAAACTTCCACAATCGATCCTACTCCTGGAAGTAAGTAGTGATTTAAGATTGTCATGGAGCATTGGTAGATTGTTCATTGGGATGAACATAACGAAGTTTGCAACCAATACTCATGAGTACTTTAAATTGATATTTAAGGTATTCGAGTAACCCGCACTTAGAGATTACTTCATGGATATTGTCACAAGTAATTCTAAGATGATAATATAATATATTCTTCAAATGGAGATGCATGAGATTTTCTCCTACAATCTGTTGTGCCTTGGTTTTTCCCCAATGTTGTTCGTAAATGGAAATCATATGATTGACTATATATGACATGAGGAATAGGTGAAATCCATGTAGTCAAAGTTTATTTCTTCACTTCTTCTTATAGTTGGAGTCGATATCGTTGGGCCCTTTGATGATTTGGTGTTGATATTTAAAATGCATGGACGTGCTCAGACTGAGTTGATAGATAAATTATGCAGTTTGCTTTTGGTTGACACAAGTCGGATTCGAGAAACAGAATCTTGAACGTTTGAGATTGACTATATTCATGTCTCACATTCATATAGATATCTTGAAGAAACAAAGGAATATATTTAATCACTTATCTGAGGGCTATATCACGACTCCATGTTGTGAGTATGGAAGATACATTTGGTTGTATACTCTCTACTCATTAATAGTGAATATTAGACCAGATAATGTTGGTAACTTGTGCAAGTGGGAGTGATGGAGAATGATGTTCATCGTTACAACACAGTTACAATCTTTAGTAACATTATTATTAATAGTAGGGTCTTTTGGGTTACACGCAATGATAAAAATAAGTAATAAAGGAGTTTTACTCAAAAACCTAGAGAAAATTCAGTCCTATCCTCTCATTCCCAAAAACCTCAAAATCGCGACGCCACGTCGTGGTGGCTTCATTGCCACGACATGGTATCTACACTTCCAGCAGATTCAGATTTTAGAGCATTCGTTTATGGCGTTCGTTGCATGATTTGTTGTCGGATGTTGCTGATCTGAGTACCTTGGGTGCAACTACGAAATAGGTTGTAAAAGTCGCTAGGCAGGAGTCAGGCGGTCGGCTAGGGTTAGGCGCCTAATCGGTCTAGGCGTGGATGAAGCGGCGCCTAGGCGGGGACACTTAATTGTATTAGAATTTATTTTTCAAAAAAAAATTACTTATATCCTAACAAAATTAATAAATATGACAATTTTTTTTGATTATTTACTTATTGTGATATAATATATAAAATTTATTATATTTTTAGAAATAAATATTTAAAAATTTTAAATATTAAAATTTGAAATTTGAAATTTTGAAAATTTATGAGTATTACTTGAAATTTAAAACATTTGACATTTAAAATTTAAAAATTTGAAATTTTTGGGAGTAAATTACACGAATGGTCTTTTAGCTTTACACTTTTTTTTTCCTGAAACGGTCTTTACGAAACTTGTTTTCCTGAGATTGTCCCTACGGAACAAACATTGCATACAAATGGTCATTACCGTAGATGTCCGTTAGATGGATTCGTTAAGTTGAAATAATTTTGGATAATGATTATTTCTGTCATTTTGTGAAACTTGCTTAAGGACCATTTGTGAAATTATACTACCATTTGAAATATTACAATTTTAGTCTCTCATTTTTGTTCTTTTTACATTTTTGGTCATCTTTTTTCGCAAATTTGTTATATATATATATATATATATATATATATATATATATATATATATATATATATATATATATATATATATATATATATATATATATATATATATAATTTTTGTTGTCTAGATTTTAGTTAAAATATTTAAATTACAATACATAATTAAATGTTTTCATTTTCTATTTTTTATCTAAAAATATTTGAAGCATAAAAACATTATTTTACTACTTTTTAATCTTTATATGATGTAATTTTAAGATTTATCTTATAAAAACATATTTATTTTAATGAAAAAAAAAACATGATGTGTTATTATAAAAAACACGTTATTATAGAAATAATAGTATGTTTCTATTTTATTTTAAAAATATAAGTATGTGGTTTTGAGTTAAAGATAAAAATATGTTTCGGTTTTGATTTCATAATATAAGTAGAACAAATTTTATATTGTTTCGATATAAAATTTTGATATTCAATTTTAAAAAATTATTTAGTTTTATCAAATTTTGAATATGTTCCTTAATAGGACATAAACTTTTCAAAGCAAAATTAAAAAACGTATGTTAGCTATTAGTTAACTTCGCTGCTACACGTGCTAAAATAATTAACCATATGAATAATATGACATTAATTCCATTTAATTCATTTTATTTAATAGAAAGTATATATATATATATATATATATATATATATATATATATATATATATATATATATATATATATATATGAAATCGTATATTACAATTTTCAATTGGATTTATTGTTTATAGTTTTAAGAACATGACATAATTCTTTTAGTTGTATTAGTAATAGTTATTACCACATTCAATTATAAAATTAAAACGTTACATTAGTGTTACTTCAGTCGAACATTTAGTAAATTAAAAAAACTACGTAACTAGTTTATTTTACTACACGTCAAAATTACGTGATTTCTTTGATTATCATTAATCTTATAATAGAAAATTAAAATAGTTGGTATATAAATTTATCAATATTTATCAACAAACTTATTGGTAGACAAATATATTGGTACCAAATATATTTGGTACGGTACTGATAAACAATTTTTTATGCCAACTATAATTGATACGGTACACAGTTTAAGAAGAAATGAATCGGTAACATACCATGTTCACCCATACTAGATTGGTCGATCATAAAGTAACACTAAGCTAGTAATCGGTCTAGGCGAGGAGAACCCATATTGAATAGTTTATTAACAAATTAATTGTAGAAGTATTATATATATATATATATATATATATATATATATATATATATATATATATATATATATATATATATATCAAATATCATGAGTTTATTAAAATTTATAACAAAATATATAAATATCAATAGCAAAAATACGTGTTCAAATGTTTAGTGTTAAACTTTAAAATTTTGGTATTCATTATTTAACACTAGACTAATCATTTAATCATTAGTAACCAAATGACCAATGACCTATCGATAAGGAGCGACTTTGTCAAATGAAAGGTTATGTGTTCAAGTCTCGGTGAAGACATAGGTGATATTTAGGAGAGTATGTTTGTTAGTTTGCCGTTTTAAAAAAAATAATTATTAGCCTTCTGTTTTTTGTTCTTTTCCACCAAATTTCTATTAAACTGAAAAAATAAAAAAATAAACAACATGATGTTTACAAATAACTAAGGCGATGTTTGCTTTTTCTGAGGCAAAATGTCTGCATTCTGTGGACCACATGTGCAGACCTCTACAGTAAAAGATGTGTACCAAACGTCTGCAGTCTGAAAGAAGAAGACTGTTTGTTTTTTAACATCTGCAGGATGCTAGAATTAACTAAAATCTAATTAAACCAATTTTTTTAAAAAAAACTTAAAAGAGTTTTTGAATAATTTTATGACTTTATTATAGATAATTAAGAAATGTAGATCGACTTTTATGTATTATTATATAAAAAGTGAAAATAAAATGGTATGAATTAATGTATATATTTGATAAAAATCAACAAACTTTTGTCACAAAGATATACATAAACATTGTAATTAAGGATAAAAGAATTTAACACGTAAAATGGATGGAAAGAAACTTTGATTTTAAATGAAAATTTCAAAATTTTCATTTTACCCTTTCAATTAAATCAATTGAAAATTGGTCATAAGTATTTATTCCAAGAAATGAATGATATTGCATTAAATAATGTTTTATAAAATTTGACACAAAAAAATAAGACGATATTACGATTTTTTTTCATATCTATGTAAACAGCTCTAACGACAATTATTGTAATTAAAGTTTTATTTATAAATTTGTCATAAAAGTCATGATTGTGTCGTCGCACATTTTTTCTTTAAGTATTGCAACTCTTTTTTTTTTTCAAATTGTTTATTATAGATAAAGTTGGAAAAAAATATAAGTTAAAAAAAATAAATAAAAAAAACAAAAAAAAACCTAAGATATATGTGTTTTTTAGGTTAGAAGATGTCTGAACAGGTTTGAAGACTCTGGTTCACATTTGCGTCAAGAAGAGGACGCACAAACCTTTTTAGGACTACAGCCTTTAAAAAAACAGTCTGGGAAGCCTCATGTATGCACGTGGTCTACGCGGCGCAGACAGAAGAGGCCAAGAAGATCTGCAGACAAAAAACATACAACATCTAAATGTATGATGTATGTTAAACTAATTACTTAACAATTATAGTTGTTTATTTAAAAAAAATCAAATTCCGAGTTTGACAGATTTGACCTAGTTAGACCGATTTTCTCTGATTCCGAATACTCGATCAATTATGTCGAGTTTTTAAACACCGATAAAAAATAGAATTTATCTTAAAAATACATACATATTTGATTTTGTTTAAAGTATAAAAATGAAAGAGAATCCAATAATACAATTCAATTTGTTTGCAAATGAAAACCACACAAAAAAATATATATAGAGAACACACAATGAGTATGTCTTATTAATTGTTTTTTTCCCATTTATAGGTTCATGTTTTCATAGGTAAAAGGTTATACATATGAACTTGTTAAACGGTTGTTCTACCACCATCTCATTGAGATATGATTGTTGACATCTATCTTTGATTTATCTCATTCTAATGGGAGTATGGGGTCTTTTTTTTTTCGAACGACAAAAATAAATAAATAAATAACGCACTAACAAGAAGCTAGACAAAATTACAAAATAGCTACAGTTCTCCTTAAAGAAACGAACACCAAGCCATAGTCTAATACAACTAATGTTCTTGAACAAACAAACCCCCAAAACATCATAGATTATAAAACTCTTTATAATGAAAATATATTTATGATACTATAAATTGAAGAATACAAAAACTAACACCCACAACAAATATTCCCAATTGACGAGGGGCTTCATTCGATGACTTGCTTTTATGAGGAACACGATCAATGGTTCCACCTCCGCTTCCCCTTCCTCCTTTTTGTCCCTTTGCTAACATCACAGCATCTTGTTCTAGGAGTTCTCTGTTGCCATTCAAAGTCATTATCCTTAAACCTGTATAGAAATCATATGATCTTTACACGATAATATCTTATCAATATGCTTAAAATAAACGAGTATTACCTTGAGATTCTTGGACTAGAGCCCTTAGACTTTTTGAATGTGCAATTCTTATGTTTTCAAGAGCCAATCTTGATGGGATTTGGGCTAAACAAAGAATCATGAGTAACCAACAAAGAATTTTAAGCTTTCTTTTCTCCATTCCCATTGGTTGTGTGCACTCGCACCTACAAGTAAATGCATATATAAGCATGAGTTCGATTCTTTTCCAAAATATATATTTTTTTAGAAAGAAAAAATGGATATTTTTGGAAATTAGAAGTCATCTTGAGGGTTCAATTGGTTTCCTTTTTCTTGTGGTTGTGGGCTATCTATTGATTCTTATTCTTCTCCTTTTGTTGTTTATCAACAAGCTAGGAAGTTCAGGGTTACATGAAAATATGTTGGACCATTTGGAGATTTTCTTTTTTGTTTGTTTGTTTGTTTTAATATCACGTCTTTGTCTTTGTGTGAACAATAAAAACTGAAATTTAATAAATATTATGATAGAGATATTTGTTTTATCAAATGAAATGGAATGAATAGAGAATCATTTCCGATTACAAAACAACATAAAATTTTATTCTCTTGCTAATTCTAGTTCTATTTATTTCCTTTCACCCAACAATTCACAAAGTTGGCTTGAAAGAATAAATTTAATATAGTATTTTGGAATCGTAACAAGCATAACATTTAATATAGAAGCAACGTAAGAGAATAAGATACCCATTTTCTTCAACAGTAAACATGAAGCTATGTTTTGTTTTAGTAAGATCTTTATAAACTATATATGATATATCCTTTATCAAAGGTTGAAAATAGAAATAACTTCTCAACCATAGATTTTTGCACATGCCAAATTAATATAATAATTTATGTGACAAAGTTATTCTATCCCTGTTAGAAACATAACTGTAGACATCAATCCCCCTATGTTGTTGCTGTTCATTCTTTAACCCTAAATTTGGACTTCGAATTGGTGTTGAGAAATAGCATTTAAAACCAAATAAATGTCATGAGTTCTCGGATGCAAATCATCACCCGAAACAAACTCATGACTAACACCATTCAATTCGATCAAACTGCATCCAGCATTCTTCTTCACCCTCCTTGAATCTCTCAACCTCCTAATCTTCGTTAAATCATCCCAACGTTTTGCATTTGCATAAATATCAGCCATTGTTGAATAAACTCCACCATCTTCAGGACTAATCTCCATAATACACTCGGCAGCTTTCTCTGCAACTTCAACGTTTCCATGGAGTTTACACCCTCCAAGCAAACTCCCCCAAACAAAAACATCACCCGACATTGGCATACTCTCTATCATCTCCATCGCTTCTTTTATCAAACCACCTCTTCCAAGTAAATCCGCCATGGATCCATAATGTTTCAGCTCTTTAGGAACTCCATAGACGACCTCCATCTCCGCAAACAGTGTTCTTGCTTCATCGATTAAACCAGCATGACTACACCCCAACAGAACACCAAGAAACGTCACCCCATCTGGTTTGATTCTGTTCTTCACCATTTTCGAGAAAAAGGTTAGTAACATTTTGCCATGACTGTTTATAGCTAACCCAACAAGCATTGCATTCCAGGTGAACAGATTCTTGTCAGATGTTGCTTCAAATATCTCCATGGCTATCTCTATGCAACCACATTTGGAGTAGAAATCCACTAATGCTGTACACAAGAACGAATCTATTTGAATCTTACTATGTTTGATATAATCATGAACTTCTTTACCTTTTTCTAATTTCCCTAATCGTGAACAGGAGGAGAGAACAGAAACCAATGATGTGTTGTCGGGATGGATCCCTAGAAGAAGCATTTGATCGTATAGATCTAAGCACTCGTTGTAGTGTTTCGTTTGTG
Organism: Lactuca virosa; assembly: GCF_052849685.1. Classification (NCBI taxonomy): domain Eukaryota; kingdom Viridiplantae; phylum Streptophyta; class Magnoliopsida; order Asterales; family Asteraceae; genus Lactuca; species Lactuca virosa. The sequence goes on along the minus strand of NC_136429.1, from coordinate 181,798,030 downwards.
TATAACCAGACAACATTGTGCCCCATGTTGCTGAATCCCTAGTTGGCATTTCTTCAAACACTTGACGAGCACGTTTGGTTTCCCCAGCCTTCACTAACCCATCAAGGATTACATTGTGGGATACAACATCTCTGTGAGCACTTTCGTCGAACACCTTGTACGCATCATCGATAAGACCACAGTGACAATACACGTGAATAAGATTGTTACAGACGAATACGTCGGTCGTGAACCCGAACTTCAACGACTGAGACTGGATGGTTTTTGCAAGGGAAAGTTCACGGAGTTGTGCGCAAGCTTTTAGAACGAAAGGAAAGGTGTGAGCGTCTGGACGAACACATCGCCGCCGCATTCTGATAAAGAAGAAAACCGCATTTTCAGGTAAAGAGAGGAGAGTATGGGAACGAATGATGGTGTTCCAACAAAAAATCGAAGGGTTGCTGATGAGGTTGAATATAGAAAGGGGGTAGTGGATTGAAATGGGCTGATGACGATGCGGCGGCTGTGGAGGGGCAGAGATGACGGAGTTGAAGGTATGGAGGATGGTGGCGTGTAGGTAGGAGGCGGATGAAGGGTGGAGAGAAAGAAGTCCTCTGGTGATTAGTTGGGAATGGATTTGGTGGATTTCTTTGATCGATTTGTATTGATTTTTGAGACTGCATATGAGATCTGCTGACTGTTTGCAATAAATCATCGGTTTTCAGTCTCATCTTACAGGTGATTAAGTACTTGATGTTTGCAGTTCTCAGTTAGAATTGGCGGAGGAAGATTGGACTTTGGAAGAACGCGCCGGAGAACCAACATTAGCAGCTGCCAGCACTTGCAGCCGTTAAACAATGACTTAAAAGGTCATCTAAGTTTTAGAACAGCTCAAAAAACCCAATTATGTTTTGTCTTTTCAAAATTCAACGAACTAACATTTTGTCTAAAAAAAAAAAGTCCAACTAACTTACACTTTCGTTCAAGAAAATCTAACTAACTTACACTTATGTTTTGTCTAAAAAAGTCTAAAAAAGTTCAAATGAACTTACACTTTGTCCAACTAACTAACTTACACTTATGTTTTTTCTGTTCAAGAAAATCCAACGAACTACACTTTCGTTCGCTTCCTATTTAGGGTCAACCGGCTAATTAAAGTCAACGAATGACATGGCTTATGACGTGTAATTAAATATCGGAAAATTACTTGTAAGACCAACGAAGTTTCAAAACCATTCAAAAACCCCAATCATCTTTTTTCAACAAACAAAACATGATTGGGGTCATAAGTCATGTCATTCATTGACTTTCATTAGACGGTTGACCCTAAATGAGAAGTATAAGTTAGTTGGACTTTTTAGACAAAAGGTTAAGTTTGTTGAGTTTTCTTGAACAGACAAAACATAATTGGTGTTTTTTGAACGGTTTGGAACTTCGTTGCGTTTATAATTCATTTTCCCACAAGCTAAAGTATACATGATAGTATATATTTTTGAAAAAATAAAGAGTTTTTTTTTCTTTTATTAACAAGCTATTTTTCAAGTTCTGCATTTATTCAATTATAAGTTTATAAGCTTATTGAAAAGTTTTACCATAATAGATATATGAGTAAATTACATGAATCGTCACTCGTAAGTTTTTCCATATATTATTTAAATTACATGAATCATCACTTGTGTAAGTTTTACCATACATTAATACATTATTCTCCTTTTTTTTTTTGGAAAGGGAACTTCCCTAACGAGGGTTTCCGCTCCAGCTTTCGCGCACCGACTAATCCCCCGCTGCAAACATGAAGCTTTGCCTCATGACCTGGAGTCACTGCAGGCGAACCTCCATGGCCACAAGGGCTGAGTGGTCTCCTTCTTATGCCCTAAATAAAACCCTTAAACCTTTATCATTGGAAATCTTTGGATGGTACATCGAGTTGGCCTCGATTCAATCGTAGTAGATCCCCAATCGGTAGTTAAGGTTTATGAATGTCATGTTAATGGCGAGGTTGTAGTAGAGTGTGTTGTTCATATGGGATAGCGTGAACCGGGTGAGGGTGGCATCGACGACGAGACACCTCCTTCAAATTTGTACTTCATCGTCTCAGATCTATAAACCCTTCATCTTCTCCGATGAGCTTCAGGAAACCCCTTCGATTTTGCAGGGTTTTTTTTATAAACCCGTTGTAATGCTTGTAATTCTCGACACAATTGTGGAGAGAATTCTTATTGAGTATATATAATACAATTACAAATAAATAATATACATTTGAAAAGATTAAACCCTAAGTTTAAATATACATGATAAGAATAGAGAAACCTCTGATAAAGTCTCAATATTTTGGGTCAGTTTACGGTTTAATCCCAATATTTATTTTTTGAACAGAAAAGTCTCGATTATCTAACTTTATACGATAGTATGTCATTTTTTGTTGAAAAGAAATAAGGACTGTTTCGTTAATTTAGGCAAAATATAAAATAATTGGGACTTTTCGGTTCAAAAAATAAAAGTAGGGATTAAAATGTAAACTGGCCCAAAATATTAGGAAGTTATTGGAGATTTCCCGATAAGAATACTAAGGGATAATGCTAGCTATATCTTTATCGCTAATACCCACCCTCAATCGCATGGGTGGTGGTCCAACACAAAGTTTGTGATGAAAATGCTCAAATAACGGCTTTGGAAGACTCTTGGTGAAAATATCTACCACTTGCAACCGGGTAGGAACAAACCTAGTGTGTAATTTACCAGAGGCAAGTAGTTCTTAAACAAAATGGTAATCAATATCAATATGTTTGGCTCTTTTGTTAGAAACTAGATTCTGACTGAGAAAGATGGCACTTCTGTTATTACAGAGAAGGGTCGGACGATCAGGAGGTAAGACATGAAGCTCACAAAAAATATGAGTGGCCCAGACATTCTTAGTGGTTGTATTTGCCACATCACACTACTCAGATTCACAACTAGAGCGGGAGACAGCAGTTGAAGAGCAATGACCCACTGAATTGGTCGAAACAGACGACCCAAATTATGATGAGGCTAAATGAGCTAGATCGGTGGAAAAGGAATCTTTAGCAGGCCCAGTAGGCTGAGGAACGTGATACTTGGTATAGGCATGTCCAAGCTTCTGAGCTGTAGAGTCGGTAGCAAAAATCGGTGGACCAACACAATTACTTGAGAAAAGTAAGGCGGCCAGATCGATGGGTTCAACGTGACCGGAAAATGGGAAACTTGTTTCATCAAATTAGCATAACGAGTTGTATAAATCCGAGAAGTAGGAAAATCTAGACACCAATATCCTTTATATTAAGTGTCATAACTGATGAATCTAAGATTTTTTAGGTCTCCATAAAGGTATCGAACCCGACGATGCTAGAGAGATCCAAAATTTTGTACCTGAAATACAACACAACCAGTTACGAGTTCCCCGGGAACGAGTCCAGAGAGAACTCTCCAATAGTTAAATCAGTCAATGATTGTAACTCGAATTCAATTAATTAAATAAGTGTGTTTGTGTTTTGCATATGATAGAGAGAGAAAAAGAAAGAGAGAGAGAGAGAGAGAGAGAGTTATTTAGATTACCTTTGGGTGTGTGTTGAGAGGTATATATACAGTCGGATGTACCTTTTCCTTGGGTATAAAGCTTATCAGTTGTTCCTGAGATGATTGAGCTGACTGGTGTACCTTTTGTCTTAGGAAGGAGCATAACGTATTACCGAACCGAATCTGGTTGGCCGAATGGCCGAACCGAACTATCAGCGAAAGGCTGAACCAAACTTGAATGGTTGAACAAAACCATCAGCAGAAGACCGAACTGAACCTGGATGGCCGAACCGAACTTGAATGGATGAACCGAACCATCAATAGAAGACCGAACCGAACATGAATGGTTGAATCGAACCATCAGCAGAAGACCAAACCCAACTTGAATGGCCGGACTGAACCTGGTTATCAAACCATATTTAATCGAACAACGTATACTCGAACTTGGAAAAAGGACCGGTGAGATATATACATCATTAAGTCCCCTAAATCTGAAGTTGGAACGATTCAATGTCTGGTCCTGATTAGACTTATACTAGCCGCATACGCAATCAAATATCTTTATTGAGCTGGGTCGGGGAAGTGGCATTGTTCATCATTTTTCAAGTGTACATGAACAAGATTAAAGCCACGATATACTCTGTCTGACAATGTTATTTATTTAACATGTCTTTGCGTGATCGTGAACTTTGCATAAATCAAATGTGTTGTATATAACCAATAGTGTCGAGAAACTAATCGTCGATCACATCGCCATAAGAAGGGAACTGTCCACTAAGTCCCTCAACTCTAAATTTGGAACGGGTCGATATCTTGTCCTGCTTCGGACATATACTATGCTGAGTTATAGCACAATTTTGGATGTTGGTTAGTTACGGTGCTAACCATAACTTTCTGTGTTTACACTTATCCGTTTTAGGACGAGTCTTGTTTTGATAAATGTTGTTTCGATTTTTTTTCGACTAGTTGCGATCCTATGTTGAACCCTGATGTAAGAACCATAGCGACTTTTTAATGTCAAACTAGGGTGTGTGAACCATGATGGTTTTATTATGTCGGATCATGTTATGAGAACCATGGTGGCTTTATTATGCCAAACCATGGTGGCTTTTTTTAGGTCGAACCATGGCAGTGAGTTGATGGTGACTCACTATAACATACCATGGTGATGAGCCATGGTGGCTTTGTAGGTTGAACCATGGCATCGACCAATGGCGACACTTAAAGATGTCGATCCATGGTGATGAACAACAAACAAATTATTAGGTCGAACGATGGCACTGAGCCGATGGTGATTCATTATGCCAAACCACGGTGATGAGACATGGTGGCTTTGTAGGTTGAACCATGGCATCGGCTGATAGTGACTCATTATGTCGAACCATGATGATGAAACATGGTTGATTTATAGGTCGAACCATGGCATCGGCCGATGGTGACTCATTAGGTCGAACCATGATGATGAAACATTGTGGCTTTGTAGGTCGAACCATGGAATCGACCAATGGTGACACTTAATGATGCCGATCCATGGTGATGAACCACGAGCAACTTATTAGGTCGAATCATGGCACTGATCTGATGATGACTCATTATGCCGAACCACGATGATGAAACATGGTGGCTTTGTAGGTCGAACCATGGCATCGACCGATGGCGACACTTAGTGATGCCAATCTGTGGTGATGAACCGCAGGGTGCCGATCAGCATGTGTGACTGATGGAGGTTCTTTTATCATGTATGTGTTTGTAGAAGAAAGTTGTTAGAAGCAAGTTGATGGTAGACTGTCTGCATAACCACAATGTTTTCTTTAATCCAATCTTGTGCAACATTTAGCCATATAGTCTCTTTAATTCTGCTCTTTCCAACAAGATGAAGTTATGATGTATTTGATATCATATAAAAGGTACTGAAAAATTTCTTTTGAGTTTTCGTCATCCCAATTCAAATTATACTAGTGCTTCTTGGTGTTTGAGTATGCAGGCGTCACGGTTATGGCCGACTTGAAGCATTAAGCTGTCCATGTCGAGATTGAATAGAAAAGGTATGGTTGACATTGTTTATTGCTTGGGAAAGAATATGTTTGATAGAGCTTGACTGAATTACAATACATGACATTGATACGCGTGTCGGCTGTTGGATTAGGTGTCTAAGCCAATAACTAAATTAGTATAAACTTGATTTATTAGCAAAGTCATTTTGGGTTGCCCTCAAACCTAGTAATTGATTGGATTGTTATTTAGAGAAAGAGACTGATTTGTTAATTTTTTATATAGTTAATAAATTAATTAGAAATCAAAATAAATGATTTATTAATATCTTATGAGAATAATATTAATTAGATATAGTATTGTTGAATTAAGAATTAATCATGAATTAATTGGAATTAATTTTGGGGTTAATTTGATTAATTAAAAGTGGAAGGACTAAAGGTAACAATATTAAAAAGTTGAACATTGACTAATTCTAGAACCTCCCTAGGAGGATGGACGAAATTCTAGTTGGTAATAGGGTTTCTTGATGGTTTCTAGAGCTTTTCTTGGGCTATAAGGAAACTTGGATGCCTTAGGGGGAAAGCAAAAGGGATAAGGCTTATCTAAGAAAACTGGCGTATCCTTATTCCTTAGCCACCCTATCACCTATATAAACCTTCCTAAGGGTTCAAAATTTCACTAATTCTTTCTACAAGAGGTAGAAATGAAAATCCTTCCTCCTATCCTCTCTCCTCTTTAGCCTCCAACTTGCTAGGATTTGGGTGTAAGCCATTAGAGGAACGGGACTTCTAGTGCTTGCTTCCTAAAGCTAGATTGTGACAACCCGAAATTTCTATCTTGTAAGTCAATTCAATCAATCAAAAGTCAGACTTGTTTCTATTACCTTTATGTTGTGTTAAGGGTATGTTTAAGAGTTTCTAAGCCTAGTACACTCAAGGATTGTGTGTTAGGAAGTGTTAGCTTGAGATCATTGAGTTGCAATCGAGCCGGAAACACCCTCACAAGTAGTTCACGGCCGTGAACTCATCTTGGGCCGTGAACTCATGCCTTATACATGAGTTTTGGCCATTTTTCTTCACTTCTCACATTCCAGCCGTGAATACATCACTTCTCTCTCAGGTATCATCCTAGAAAGGGTCTCCTTTTACTTCAAAATCATATCTCATCCCTTTACCTGTGTACACTTGGAAACCCTTTGAAACTATCATTGATTCATCACTTTCCTTCATCATCTTCAAGATCTTCAAAGTGTTCATAGGGCCGTGAACCACTCTAAGGCCGTGAACCCTCCTTAGATCCAAGCCTGGGCCGTGAACCATTAATCCTTTGGGCCGTGAACTATTCATCATTTGGGCCGTGAACCTTCAAGTGGGCCGTAAACCCTTCAACATTGGGCCGTGAACACTCATGTGTTCTTGGGCCGTGAACACCCCATTGGGCCGTAAACACCTCAAGCCCAGCCGTGAACACCCTTTCAGCCTCCTAACTTGCTTCTAACACTCTTTTGGTGAGTTATTCTTGCATCCTAGGTTGTTTCCCAATAACCTTTGTAGTTAGATTCACTAATTACATGCCAATATGTATCATTATATGTCATTTAGGACTCGATTGTGCCTCGGGACTTCATTCGTGGAACTTATCATCCTTACTCGAATCTTCAATTGAATCACCCACATAAGGTGAGTTCATACCCCTATAATCTATCTTTTAAATGTTTTTAAATGCTTTTAAGGGGGGGAATACAAGTTGAACACAATTATATTGTGTTAATATTTACCTGTGATAACCATCACATTAAAGAATTTCTTATGCTTTTGTAAGTGATTAAATCAATTCAAAAACTCTTTTAAAAAGATGTTAGATTGTTGTTTATAAAACTCCATTATTAAAGTACATGTTTAACTCAGTAGCTAATTGAGTATTTCCCGCACATCAGTAACAGTTCAAACAAACATACTAGTAAACTATAATAGGTATAGTTTAGGGATTCAATACATACTATAACTAGAACAGAGAGGAACATACATACTATAACAAGAACAAGATAACAATAATGTGAAACCACTACTTCATGGCATAGCAATATACTTTTTGTGCCATGTTTTGTAACCAGAGTCTCCTGAAGGGAGAGCGTGAGTTTGTGTATAGATCTATACGAGATTGACCATCCTACACCTTGTTGCTAGCTACAGTGGGACCTGCAGGTCTACGGGTGACAAATGTCATACCATTTTCGACGCCTGAAGAACGTCGTGTTTTATACTAGTCAATCAAGCATGGTTATAACCTCATCACATTTTACCTTAATTAAAAAAAATTAGTTTTAAAGGTAGTTAGTACTTCAGTAGTTATTTTATACAACTCTACTGTACATCTTCATCTTTCCATTACATTCTTATAGTGATATTCTCACATCAACAAATGCAAACTATTTTCTAGTAAAGATAGTCATAAACTTGGGAAAACATACATTCTTACGAGAGAACAAACAAACAAAACAGACGGGTCTTGGTAAATTCAGCTAAAAGGGGGCCTATAATGCTAAATTTATGATTCCTCGGTAGATACATTAGGGATCTATATTAATCGGATCCGGCAGGCAGTAGGATGTGTGCTTTCCGCTTCATTTCCTGTTCCTGGTTTGGTTGTGGGCTTAGAGCAGATTCACATAGTCTACTATCTATTCGATCTTGATATATATATATATATATATATATATATATATATATATATATATATATATATATATATATATATATATATATACTGTATACACCAAGTAATCATAGGGAGTAACAGGTATGGGTCAGGTTACGTCATACAAATTCAGTATACCACTTTCTATCACAAAAACATACTTTTCAGATGGAACATTAAGTAGGGTGAAACTAGAAACTTATCTGTAAAAGGTTTGATACGCATTATTAAACCAATATAACTTAAAGGACCTTAGGTGGTTAATTTTATAATACCTTAGTTTATACATCAGGGTTATATATATAATTAATATCCGATAGGCAGTTGAATGTGTGTTTTCCGCCTCATTTCCTGTTCCTTGTTTGGTTGTGGACTTAGGGCAGATTCATACATTTAACTGTCCGTTCGATATTAGATTATATATAGCTAGTATAAACTAAGTGATTATAGAAGGAACTATTGTGGTTACCATTTTACTAAAGAAAATATATGATTTTCTTAAGGAATGTTTTCTTCAAATATAATAGAACTATTACAGTTAATTTCGTATGCACCTAGTGAATACGCCAGGGTTATATACAATGAGGATCTAACAAACAATGGGATGTGTGACTTCCGCCTCATTTCCTGTTCCTTGTTTGGTTGTGGGCTTAGGGCAGATTCACCCAATCGATTGTATGTTTGATCTGGATTTTATATAACTTGTATTCATTAAGTACTCATAGAAGGAATTGTAGAGTCATTTTTACTTATCTTTCATCGCATCAGAAAATATAGGATTTTCTGGAGGAACAGGCGAACTTTTCTAAAAGAACTTATAGTTTACTTTTCATAACTAGAATATTTATGAACTCACCAGCTTAAATGCTGATCTACTCTTTCAAAATAACTTGTATTCTCAGGAAGCTATTACTTTGGAGTCAATCTTTTGTGAATCTAATACATTGTAAACACTTTAATATTAATGAAATAGTTGTTTTTTACTTTGATTACTATGATGCATGTGTTGTGATACTACATATGACGTCCTCCGCCCCCGAACGTTTCCGGCGTTCCGGTTTGGGTGTGACAGATTGGTATCAGAGCATTGTTTATAGTGAACTAAGTATATCAACCGATAAAAGATATACAACTATAAATACAATGGGGCCGAAGTGCTCTCACTAAAAGTATATTTTTTAAATATAACAATATTCTCTTATAAAATTATACATACCTGCATACATATATACATACTAGAACAAGTATCACAGGAAGAACAAAACAAAAGTACTTAAAGGTTGGACACTGCGGTCAAACCTGGACAGTTGTGTAATCATATCTGGAATCAATATAGTCTGATCAACTATATTTATTTGAGATATGACCAACATGTGTTTGGGAGTGATGTGTTGTTGCAACAGACTTAAAACTTACCTAACTCTATATACGAAGGATTTCTAGAGCAGAACATAAAAGTTAAAACACTATAGGAGTATTTTATGATACTATAAGATAACAACAAGTTTAAAAATTACCAAGTTCATTACATTAAAATACTATAGGAGTATTTTAGGCACTATAAATAACTTATGTGAAAATTTAAAAGACCCTTCTGGTAGGTCTATAATTTCGGAGTGTATACTCCCAAGGTTTTATATAATTGAGATTTTATAGACTTAGAATTTGTGATCTATGCTCTACTTCCTGTTCCTTGTTTGGTTGTGGTTTTAGAGTAGGATCAGTTATTCGAAGGTTTATTTAATCTTAAATTATATAAAACTTGTATATACTGCGCAATTATAGGAGGACCCAGTAAAGATCACCCCATAATGTTTCACTTAATCTCATAGATTCTTTAGACACTTCCATTCTCGCACGACAAACCTAGATAGATGTAACCACTCCATCATAGCAGTCAGCAGAGAAGTCAAGGGGGAACAAAAAGAGATTCATGAGGATTTTTCCAAGGAGGGATCAGCCGAAGAAACCAAAACGTCCTATGTGTCACACTAATAAATAATAACCTTAATTGACTTAGTGAGCTAGTGAATACACTACTCACACTATGTGTTAGGATTATTTCTTTTTCGTGCAGCCAGTAACAGTTATTCAGTTCACCGAAATTCATTCGAGGATAGACACTTCTGATTCATAAAGATTATTTTATATAGACTCCCATTATGAATTGTTTTTCAGAACCCTATGAAAGTCAGAACCGGATACACTCAGAACTAGGATAGCTTAGTCGTTCAGCATTCGGCTTATAACCACTGCTATAGACTTATCTACGTTTCACTTTGTATTCATTTTAGCGAAAAGATGCCTCACGGTAGACCTGTAAGGCGCGTAGTCAATACCACAACAGAGAATCCACCACCACACTGCTGCTCTCCAAGCAGCGATAACAGCCGCAGTAACAGCTGCTATAACTCACATTCGCGGAAGTGGTACCAGTGGATCTGGTAGCGGTACCCACCTAAATAACCCCGAAGTTACCCATGGACACCCACGGGAGTGTTCATACAAGGACTTCATGAACTGCAAACCCAAATCCTTTAATGGAAATGGGGGAGTCATTACTCTAATGCAATGGTTCGAGAAAACAGATTCAAATTTCGAAATTTGTCTGTGCCCAGAAGGGAGCAAAGTGAAGTTTGCTGCCTGCACCTTCTCCGACAGAGCCCTAGCATGGTGGAATAGCCATGTTAAGTCACTGACCCTATCGGTGGCTAACTCTATAGGTTGGGAGAACCTAAAAGAGGTGATGTCGGAAGAATACTGCCCAAGAGGCGAAGTTCAAAAGCTGGAGCAAGAGCTATGGGAGCATACCATGGTCGGCTCAGACATAGTGGCCTACACTGACAGGTTTAGCGACCTGGCAGCACTGTGCCCCGGGATGGTTACCCCCGAGGGTAAGAAGATAGAAAGGTACATCTCGGGGTTAACTACCCCGATTCAGGGGGATGTACTGTCTTCTAATCCAACTACATTCGATAAAGCCAAACGCCTGGGCCAACGACTCATTGACCATGGAGTCCGCCATGACATGGTGGTCCCCGTTCCCGAGACATCAAAGGGAGGGGACTATAAACGGAAGTCGGGGAACAAGAGGAAGGAGCGAACAACACAGGAACCCCCGCAGGAACAACAAGTAGTTACTGTACACGCCGCCACAACACCTGCCACTCCAGCGTCTGTCAGTAGATATGATGGAACTCTCCCCAAGTGTGGTAAGTGTAACTACCACCACACTGGAGTATGTCGGGAAAATGCAGTGCATGAATTGCCGCAGGAAGGGGCACACTGCCCGTTTCTGCAGGGCACCGGCACAACTGATCTCCCAAGTCCCCGAAGTTAAAGTAAGCCATGCCTGTTACGGGTGTGGCGAGACAGGACACTGCAAGAGGGACTGCCCGATAACGAAGAACTCTGGCGCCGATGGACGAATTCTAATGATCACCGCAGGAGAAGCTGCCCCGGAACCACCAGCGAACAACGGTACGTCTCCTAAATAAAAATTACTTTAAAAATTTAAGTTTATATTAATATTAGTATTAAAACTTGGGGAAATTTAAAAGTAATTATAAATTATTAACTCGTCTGAACAAGTCACAACATTCATAAGAGAACTAAAGATCCGTATAGGTGAGCTATGATGGCTTAGTATGTACATCAGGGTTATGCATAACTAAGATTTTGCAGGCTTAGAGTGAGTGATTCCGCCTCATTTCTTGTTCCTTGTTTGGTTGTGGATTTAGGGCAGAGTCACTCAGTCGACCGTCTTATTAATCTTAATTATTCATAACTTGTATATGCCAGGCGATCATAGATTTACCAAGGAGGATCATAATATAGAGTATCGACACTAGTTATCAAAGCACTTTCACTGTTAGTACTCGCTTATCGCGGTACGATTTGTGGCAGTGGTAATATCAAGGAGAAACCTGAAAGAACTAGAAAGTCTACACAGAATACACTGTCGAGCACACTCGGGATACACCATCGTATAACAAACATTTCTTTCAAATTGGCCTAACAGTTGTTTCTATAAAGAGTCTGTCGTCATCATTCGTTATGGATTGGCGTGGTCCTCACCATACCAAGTTCATGTGTTTCGAAATTCCATCGCCTTAACCGGCCAATTAACAAAACCCTCGTAACTCGTAACGACAACCTGACACAGACCTCAAAATCGTCTCCCTCATATTCTCGGCCCCGAAGTACTCATGCGAGGAGTACCTTGCCCTCTGAAACCTTTCCGATGTATAATCAACAGACCTTCCCGAACTACCACTCGTCCAACAAATCAAGTTCAAGCACAGAGGCTAAGGACGAATACAACCCACCTATCACTATTAAATGTATACGCGAGGGTGGTATATAATTATGATTATGCGGATTTAGTATGTGTGTTTCCGCCCTATCTCATGTTCCTTGTTTGTTTATGGACCTGGGGAAGAGTCGCACATCCAACCGTCTTACTAATCTTAATTATATACGACTTGTATACACGAGGTGATGATATATGGACCATGTATGAATCCTATCATGAACTTCAGGGCAGAGTTGCCCAGCTCTACAAGTGGGTATTCTACCATTCAGAGGAGCACGACCCCAAGAGTACTGCTAAGAAATCTAATTTCGGGATGAAATTCCATCTAACGGGGGGATGATGTGACAACCCGAAATTTCTATCTTGTAAGTCAATTCAATCAATCAAAATTCAGACTTGTTTCTATTACCTTTATGCTGTGTTATGGGTCTGTTTAAGAGTTTCTAAGCCTAGTACACTCAAGGATTGAGTGTTAGGAAGCCTAGTACCATTCATCATTTGGGCCGTGAACCTTCAAGTGGGCCGTAAACCCTTCAACATTGGGCCGTGAACACTCATGTGTTCTTGGGCCGTGAACACCTCAAGCCCAGCCGTTAACACCCTTTCAGCCTCCTAACTTGCTTCTAACACTCTTTTGGTGAGTTATTCTTGCATCCTAGGTTGTTTCCCAATCACCTTTGTAGTTAGATTCACTAATTACATGCCGATATATATAATTATATGTCATTTAGGACTCGATTGTGCCTCGGGACTTCATTCGTGGAACTTATCATCCTTACTCGAATATTCAATTGAATCACCCACATAAGGTGAGTTCATACCCCTATAATCTATCTTTTAAATGTTTTTAAATGCTTTTAAGGGGGGAATACAAGTTGAACACAATTATATTGTGTTAATATTTACCTGTGATAACCATCACATTAAAGAGTTTCTTATGCTTTTGTAAGTGATTAAATCAATTCAAAAACTCTTTTAAAAAGATGTTAGATTGTTGTTTATAAAACTCCATTATTAAAGTACATGTTTAACTCAGTAGCTAATTGAGTATTTCCTGCACATCAGTAACAGTTCAAACAAACATACTAGTAAACTATAATAGGTATAGTTTAGGGATTCAATACATACTATAACTAGAACAGAGAGGAACATACATACTATAACAAGAACAAGATAACAATAATGTGAAACCACTACTTCATGGCATAGCAATATACTTGTTGTGCCATGTTTTGTAACCAGAGTCTCCTGGAGGGAGAGCGTGAGTTTGTGTATAGATCTATACGGGATTGACCATCCTACACCTTGCTGCTAGCTATAGTGGGACCTGCAGGTCTACGGGTGACAAATGTCATACCATTTTCGACGCCTGAAGAACGTCGTGTTTTATACTAGTCAATCAAGCATGGTTATAACCTCATCACATTTTACCTAAATTAAACAAATTGGTTTTGAAGGTAGTTAGTACTTCAGTAGTTATTTTATACAACTCTACTGTACATCTTCATCTTTCCATTACATTCTTATAGTGATATTCTCACATCAAGAAATGCAAACTATTTTCTAGTAAAGATAGTCATAAACTTGGGAAAACATACATTCTTACGAGAGAACAAACAAACAGAATAGACGGGTCTTGGTACTGTAACACCCAAAAATTCAAGCCAAATTTAAACTTTCAAAACATGTCGAATTTATCAAACCATTACAACTTTGTTTTCAAAATACATTTATATCAGAGTTTTCCCAGAAACATAACATAATAGGAGGAGCTGTACGATCATGCCTTCGCCTTGCCGCGATCCCCTGATGTACCTGAAACAATAAACTGAAACTGTAAGCCCGAAAGCTTAGTGAGTTACCCCCAAAATACCGATACACATACAGTCCACATAACCATGTCACACCATGACATATCATAACAAACTGAGCAGAACAGCACATAACCGGTCCACAGCTTTATAGACTGGAATACCCCTGGGCCCACAGTGTGAGTCTGGAATGCCTACCGGGCCCTCAGCTCACATCTGGATTGCCACCGAGCCCTCAGTACGAGTTTGGAATGCCTACCGGGCCCTCAGCTCGTATCTGGAATGCCACAGAGCCCTCAGTACGAGTCTGGAATGCCTACCGGGCCCTCAGCTCGTATCTGGAATGCCACCGAGCCCTCAGTACGAGTCTGGAATGCCTATCGGGCCCTCAGCTCGTATCTGGAATGCTCCCAAGTCCTCAGTATGAGTCTGGAATGCCTATCGGGCCCTCAGCTCATATCTGGAATACTCTAGGGTTTGTTGGCTACCGCACGGAGCAGTACAACCTCAACCCATCCCACATAACATATCAACATGTAACAGATAATGCACATGCAGACAATCAATCAGTATCACAGGTAGTCCTACAGACCTACCCTCTAGCGTATCAAACTAGCATGCATAACTAACTCATACTCAACATAATACAACTACTAGGATATCATATCCAATGGGTCGGCCTTGGTGCCTTAGACCCCTTAGTATAGTGAGGATAACTCACCTCGCAACTGTCGTCGGAAATAAGAAGGCTCAACTCCTGGGTCCAACACGAACTTCACCACCTATAGGTACCATACAAACCTTTTTCATAAATCTCCCAATTACCAGAAACCATTAGAAGTCAACTGGTCAACCCTTGGTCCAAGTCAAAGTCCACAGTCAAAGTCAACAGTCTATGTTGACTCGACTCGTCGAGTGCAGATCACCGACTCGTCGAGTCCTTCCTGAACTCGAGAAGTCGTGAAATCCTTGATTGGCTCGTCGAGTTCCCTTTTTAACTCGTCGAGTTCATACGTGGCCAAGATTTGGAAGAAACCCTAGCCAACTCGCTGAGTCTTCTAACAACTCGCCGAGTTCAAGGCAATCTTCAACGAACTCGCCGAGTTGCTCAACCAACTCGCCGAGTTCACGGCTATGTTCATAGGACTCGCCGAGTCCAGCGTTCTACTCGCCGAGTTCATTCAGTCCTTTTTCCATACAGACCTGGTTTGAGCCATGCAGCGGCTCCAAACCACAGATCTAGGCTTCTAGGGCATGCTTATCACGTAAAGTTGCAAACTTTACATGCATGCATAGCTTTAAGGGCTCCTAATGTCAAAACTAAGCTCTTAATGGGGTTCTAAGCTCAAGAGGGACCTCAATCACGAACATAACTGAGACTTTACAACTCTAGAAGGTAATGAGGGTCCAGATCTGAAGTATAGCCCAACCATAAGGTTTCTCTACCAAGGATTTGGGGTTTTAGGGCTTAAAAGCAACAATTTAGGGACAAACAAGATCTAATAGATCAATAATCAAGATGGAAACTTTATTACCAGAATTGGTGACCACAAATGAATGTGTTCTGGATCTAAGTCCCCTTCCTTGAGCTCTTCAACCCCTTCCTTCTTCCACTTGCTCCAATGTGCACCAAAAGTCCCTTCACAAGGCAACAATCACTCAAACTCACCAATGGAGACTAGGGTTTCGATAAGGAATGTTGTGAGGGTGATGGAGGCTGAGATGGGGCTATAAGGACGTTTAAATAGGGTGCAAACCCTAAGGATTAGGGTTTCCTCCTGACTGGCCTACTCGCCGAGTCCAGGCGTGGACTCGCCGAGTAGATCACTTAAAGCCCGCGTCCAATTCGACATCTACTCGGCGAGTTAGGGCTACAACTTGCCGAGTAGCTCTTACAAAAAGAAACATTTAATCAAATTAAATACGTACCAGGAACGGGGCGTTACAATTCTCCCCCACTTGTCTCAGACTTCGTCCTCGAAGTCTGTTGCTGCTGCATCTGAAAACAACTCCGGGTAATGCCCCCGCATCTCCTCTTCGGACTCCCACGTCCACTCTGAACCCTTCCGGTGCTGCCACTGCACCTTCACTAACTGAACCACCTTGTTCCTCAAGGTCTTCGCCTTTCGATCTAAGATCGCAACTGGTCTCTCGATATAATTCAGGCTGCTATCAACTTGAATATCCTCCATGGGTACTACTGCTGACTCGTCCACCAAACACTTCCTCAACTAAGAAACATGGAAAGTGTTGTGGATCTGGCTAAGCTCTGCCGGGAGATCCAATCGATAGGCGACCCGACCCACCCGAGCCAAAACCCTAAAAGGACCAATGAACCTGGGGCCCAGCTTGCCCCTCTTTCGGAATCTGACGACACCCTTCCAGGGTGATACCTTCAGGAGGACCATGTCACCCACCTGAAACTCCAACTCGGATCGGCGTTTGTCGGCATAACTCTTCTGCCGACTCTGAGCGGTCTGCAAACGCTGTCTAACCTGCTGGATCTTTTCGGTAGTCTGCAAGACTACCTCCGTACTACCCATCACCCTGTGCCCAACTTCACCCCAACAAACCGGGTGTTCTCGCCCTTGATCCTCTCCAGCTTCCAATTTTCCGGGCGGATGCCCTCAACCTGGGCATCTCTGATCAAACTCACCAGCGGAGAATCCACCGCTATCCTCATACATACCGCTGGGGTGGAAAACCCCGCTGACTTGCGGCTCAGAGCGTCCGCCACTACATTCGCTTTACCAGGATGGTAAAGGATCTCGCAATCGTAGTCCTTGACTACGTCCAGCCACCTGCGTTGCCTCATGTTCAGGTTCGGTTGATCCATGATATGTCTCAAGCTCTTGTGATCCGTGTAAATGGTACAACGGACCCCATAGAGGTAGTGTCTCCATATCTTGAGGGCGAACACCACCGCCCCCAGTTCCAAGTCATGCGTAGGGTATCTCGTCTCATGTGGCTTTAGCTGACGCGATGCGTAGGCTATCACTCGTCCTCTCTGCATGAGGACCGCCCCTAAACCTGTGATGGATGCATCACAGAACACCACAAAATCCTCGACTCCCTCCGGGAGTGTCAATACTGGAGCCTCGCACAAATGCTGACGGAGGGTCTCAAACGCCCTCTGCTACTCGGGACCCCATCGGAAATCCACTCCCTTCCTTGTCAGACGAGTGAGGGGCACTGCAATCTTGGAGAAGTCTCGTATGAACCTCCGGTAGTACCCTGCCAACCCCAGAAAGCTCCTAATATCTGAGGGAGATTTCGGAACCTCCCACTGCATAACCGCCTCGATTTTGGCCGGATCGACCAAAATCCCCTCCTGGTTAACGAGATGTCCGAGGAACTGGACCTCCCGTAACCAAAACTCACACTTCAAGAACTTGGCGTACAGCCGTTCCCGTCTTAGAACTCCCAACAGCTCTCGCAGATGTTCCTCATGCTGCTCTCGGGTCTTGGAATACACCAAGATATCATCTATAAACACTATGACCGAGCGATCAAGCATCGGTCTACAGACCCGATTCATCAGGTCCATGAACACCGCTGGCGCGTTGGTGAGCCCAAACGGCATCACCACGAAATCGTAATGTCCATAACGAGTTCGGAACGCGGTCTTCTCTACGTCCTCCTCTCTGACCCTGACCTGATGATACCCAGACCTCAAGTCTATCTTGGAAAACCAAGATGCACCCTGTAACTGGTCGAAGAGACCGTCTATCCTCGGGAGTGGATAACGGTTCTTCACTGTCAACTTATTCAACTCCCGGTAATCGATACACATCCGGTGCGAACCGTCCTTCTTCCGGACGAAAAGTATCGGTGCTCCCCATGGAGAACTGCTAGGTCGAATGAACTGCTTGCCCAGCAGTTCCTGCAGCTGCGATGACAGCTCCTGCATCTCTGGCGGTGCCAATCGGTACGGCGCCTTAGCAATAGGGGCCGCACCTGGCACCAGGTCGATCCTGAACTCGACCTGCCTCTCTGGAGGTATCCCTGGTAACTCCTCCGGGAATACGTCTGCGAACTCCCTGACCACCGGTACGTCAGAAACCGAAATCTGATCCCTGGCTCGTGTATCTACCACATACGCTAGATAACATGCACACCCGTGCTGAATGTACTGTCGTGCCCTGGCAGCTGAACAAAACCCTGATCCCACTCTTGTGCCCTCGCCATATACAATTAGTTCTCCCCTACTTGGGGTTCGAACTACTACTCGCTGCCCCTCACAGTCGATCATGGCACCGAATCGACTGAGCCAATCCATGCCTACAATCACGCATACCTCCCCCATGGGAATCGGAATCAAATCTATCGGAAATGACACCCCGAAAATCTCCAAGTCACACCCTCGATAAACTGAAGAAGCAGAAACCCCGTGTTCGTTGGCGATAGACACTCGCAACGGACACTCTAACTCGCCCACTGGCGCACTGAACTCCCTACTAAATGTATGAGATACGAAGGACCGACTCGACCCCGAGTCAAATAAGACCAAAGCAGGCAAGGAGTTCACTAAAAACGTACCAGCAACCACATCTGGTGCTGCTCTGGCCTCCTCCGCTGTAAGCTGGAAGGCACGACCCTGAGCCTTTGGAGGCTCTGCCCTGACTGGTCTCCCATCCGTGATCCTCAAAGTAGCCGGCGCTGGAGCCTGCGCCGGTTTGGCGGCGAGTAACGGGCAGTTGGCCTTCAAATGGCCAACCTGATCACAATGGTAACATAACCTCATACTCTGAACTGGAGCGGCCTGGCGACAGTCTTTCGCGTAATGCCCCTCCTTGCCACACTTGTGGCATCCACTACCAGCTCGACACACACCAAAATGACCCTTGCCACACTTCCCACATGTGCGGCTCTGCTGACCCCCGGTCCTAGTATCAGTGGTCTTAGACCGCTTCGGCGCCGGCTGAGAATGTGCCGGGGCCTGCCGTTGTTCTCTCAACTGCTGCTCAATCTCCAACTCACGCCGTCTGGCAGCCTCCTGCAACTCTAGAAGAGTATCACATCGTTGGGTAGACACAAACTGACGGATATTCGTCTTGAGCATGCTCAGATAACGGGTCATCTGGGCCTGCTCTGAAGCAAACTCCAGGCAAAACATCGCCCTCTCAATGAACATCCGGGTGATCTCCGTCACCGACTCCCCATCCTGTCTCAAACTCAAAAACTCCTGTGCCAATCGCTCCCGCTCAACCCGTGGAATGTAACGGGCACGGAACATATCCCTGAACTGCTCCCAAGTAACAGCAGCTCTCAGATCATCAAAGTACGACCCAGTCGCAAGTCTCCACCAGTCCTTGGCCCCAGACCTAAGCAGGTTCAGAGCACAACTGACCTTCTGGTCAGCAGGACACGAGCAGGTGAAGAAACACCCCTCCACATCTGAAATCCACCTCATAGCCTTGATGGGATCCTGCGTCCCATCAAAAGTAGGGGGCTTCGTGTTATCGAAGTCCCTGTACTGAAAACCTCTACCAACTCCTCCTCCCGTCCCTGATACAGCTGATGCAGCTGTTGCGGCGGCTGTCTCTGCAAGGGCTGCATAACGCTCATCAAAATACTCCACCATGGCGGTCTTGATCGACCCGAACATCTCCGGTAACTGAGCCCGGAATGCAGCAACAACCTCATCATGCAGGATTTCTCGAATCCTGGCATCCAACTCCTCTGTACCCATCTGCACCACTGGCTCAGGTGCTGTTGGCCCCTCTTGGCCTCTGTCCCCTGATCCTGATCCCTAACCGGATCCAGCCACGAAGCACCTCGTCATCACCATTTTGAAACATATCACCAGATATCAGATAATTCATATAAATCACTGGGAGCCAACTCCCTACTAACCCTAGGGATTGCGACTTACTTGACACGCGTATAGGGCGTGTGCTTTCAGTAGCATGGGCCCCTACTACCTTCCACACCTACCCATATTTGTCCCAAGTATCACCACAACACCCTAACAATATGCACAACATGGTGAGCGCTCAATCCTCACTCCTAGAGGAATGCTAAATATCTTATAACTGACCTCCCGGTCTCACTCAATCCCTCCTATCCATGAAACTTCCACCAACCCTGCAGCACTAATGTATGCTAGCCATGCATAACGCTGAACCCTATAGACTTTCGAATATCCAATCCTACCCCAAGCTCCCAATCAAACAAGAACAGAACATAAGGCCAAATCAAACATTCTCAGGCTATAAGATCTTAATTATGTACAACTGGGATGCATACATTAGACAACTACAGTAATGATGTCAATCTCACATAAAGGAAACCCTAGGCTAGCAGGCATCATGTATTCAGGCAATTCTATCATGCAATTCATGAAGATCCCTAGCCTAGCACTAACATGTTGTTCTATCATATCGTATAATCAAATAACTTGTATGGTATTTTGGGGTCTACTTACTGGCTCCGACTGATCGTACGCCCTGCATCCTCCTTTATTTATTTTGAAAACCTTTTTGAAAAATCATTTTGAAAATCCTTTCCTTGATTTGAGACTAGAGTCACACGAGTGTTCCTCCAATTCACTCAAACCAAGGCTCTGATACCAACTTGTTGTTGGATTAGGTGTCTAAGCCCATAACTATAATTGGTATGTACTTGAATTGATAGCAGCACAGTCCTTTTGGGTTGCCCTCAACCTAGCAACTGGACAAGGAAATTATGAAAGGAGAGATATTAATTTATAAGATTAATAAATTAATATATATATATATATATAAATGATTTATTAATATGTTATTGGATTAATATATTAATTAGAAATCATTATGTTTAATTAATTGTTAGCCAGAAATTAATCAGAATTGATTTTGGGGTTAAAAGAATTAATTATAAGGTACAGGGACTAGTTTGCAATTATCTAATAGTTGAGTGGAAGGCTCTAGAACCCCCTTGGAAGAGGGTGGACGAAATCTTTAGGGGAAACCCTAATAATTTCGTCCATAGGGGCTTGGATAAGGCCCTAAGCAAAGGATAACTAGGGTTTCCCTTAAACCCTAGATCCCTCAGCTATATAAGGAGCCTCCTGGTTCATGTTTTTGGTCACTCTTTCTTTTGAAGAAACCCTAAGGCCGAGATTTTGCATACTCCCTCTCCCCTCTCTCTTCTACTTTCCTTCTTGCTGGTTTGGTTGTGATTCCATTAGAGGCATTACACTTGTGGTGCTAAAGCTTCCAAGAAGATCAAGATCAAGATCAAGGGAATATCAATTGTTTGCTATAACAATTGAAAGGTATGTAAACCCTAAACCCTAGTTTGTTAATTTCGAAATTAGCCTCTCTCCTCTAGGGTTCTTGTTTTGCAATTCAAAGTTGTATGTTCAATAGTTAAAACATAGATCCAAAGTAGGTTGCATGTGAACTTAGGAATTGTTTTCTAGTTTATTTGTTGTACTTAAAACCCATCAGTGGTATCAGAGCCATTGTTGTTTTAAATTGAATTGCTACAATTGTTGAATTGCAAATTAGGGTTTATAGCTATTAAACCCTAAAGGCCAATTTTTCGATTTCTAGGGTTTTGGATCAAAGGTTTTTTTTTCGAAAACTCTTGCCTCCAAAGAACCCTAATCGAAATTAGGGTTAGGGTTTTGAAAACCCTAGCCTCCTCCCTTATGAATTTCGAAATATGCTAAGAGGATAACTAGGGTTTCTTGTTTTTGGATAATTGTTACTTAATTAGATTAATTGGATAATTATCCTTACCCTATTTTTCGAAATTAGAGGGATAAGGATTAGGATTAAATTAATTGATTAATTTAATTAGATAATCCTTACAAGATTTAATAATTTGATTAATAGTTAATTAATAGATAAATATTAAATCTAGTTAATTGGTTTATT
Source organism: Lactuca virosa (assembly GCF_052849685.1). Classification (NCBI taxonomy): domain Eukaryota; kingdom Viridiplantae; phylum Streptophyta; class Magnoliopsida; order Asterales; family Asteraceae; genus Lactuca; species Lactuca virosa. Next base: position 181,775,834 of record NC_136429.1, on the reverse strand, counting down.
TAAATTTGAAATTAATAGCTTAAATTTCGAAATTTATATAAACCCTTGAAGTTTTAAAAAGTTTTAAAACACACCTTATATATATATATTATAATTAAAGGTTTAATATTATATGTATAAGAATATGGTCAGTCAAATCGCTAGTATGCCTCATTCACGAAGCTAATCTATAAGGGGGGTATAAGGAAACTGCCTATAAAATGGTAGTTGAATGGGTGTCCACTCTCACCCACCGCTTCCTTGATTAGTGGAGGGTCGTTAGCAGAACAGATTTGATAGGACAACTACTTCTCATTAAAAGTATAATGATATTAAAAGTACTAGAACATTGTTTTCAAAAATCCCAACTCTAGTTACTTTAGGAAAAATGTGAAAAGTATGCTAATCCATGAAATTGCACATTATACTTTATTGGTCGTTAGTGGAGCGTGTGTGGTTAACCAGCACACTAAAAGGCACTAATAAAGAGTAGTAATGGGTATCTCATAATTGTCATTTTGATGGAGCGTGTGTGGTTTACCAGCACATCAATAGTGAATGATAAAGACAATGAGGTTACCAAGCACATTTGCATGGTTATTCACATCTTGTTTGTGATCCTCGGCATCCCAGTCACAAACAGAAGAGCATAATCTGAGATTAAAACATGCCATTGAATAGTTTCAATGTATCTCAAAAGAATTAGGAATTTCACTTCGTTTGTTTCGTCTAATGGTGGAATTGGTGAATCGTCATTCGCCTACCTTTATGAAGTTTGCACTTGGATCTCGGCATCCCATTTCTAAGTTGTGAATCTTCATAGTTGGATCCTAACCTTGATATTATATCTTTGGGTTATTCTATTAAGGTATCTTGAAATCTAACTAAAACTTTCATTCTTTTCAGATGTCTACTCCTGGAAACACTTCTACTTCATCCTCTTCCAACCAGAACTTCTCCTTGCTCAATATATGCTCCAAAGTCGTTATGGATGGCTCAAACTATAACGATTGGATGCGCAACATCAAGATGGCTCTTCGTTTCGAGAACAAAGAATATGTTCTTGAAAAGGAGCTCAAAGAGCTTGATGAGAATGAAGCTACTCCTGAAGATCTTGCTGCCTACAAGAAACATTACGATGATGCTACCAAAGTGGCATGCATCATGGTGGCAACTATGTCCCCAGAACTGCAGAGGTACTATGAGGACTACTGGCCTTTCGAGATGAACAAGGACCTTATGGAAAAGTACCATAAGCGAGCTCGTCAAGAAAAGTTCGAAGTAGTCAAGTCACTCATGGCTTGCAAGATGAAAGATGGGGAGTCGGTTGTGTCACATGTGCAAAGAATGCAACGCTACATAGAGCGTTTGGTCAAGCTCAATATTCACTTTGATGAGGAATTGGCCATTGACATGGTCTTGAACTCACTTCCTGAATGTTATGGTCAGTTTATTCTAACTTACCATTTGAACAATACTGAGCAGACCTTGGCCCAATTGCACAACTTGTTGCAGACAGCTGAGGCAGGGATGAAGGGTAAAAGTATACCCTCCACACCTACGAGTGCCCCTGTTTTGGCTATTGGACAGGGAAAGGGGAAAAAGAGGAAAGGTCCTCCCAAGCAAAACTGGAAGAGCAAGGCTCAAGCTGGGTCATCTAGTAATGGCCCAAAGGCTAAGCCCAATGGTTCCACTCCCCATGTTTCTGATCCAAAAGAGGCAGTTTGCTTTTACTGCAACCAAAAGGGGCATTGGAAGAGATCTTGCCCACAATATCTGCAAGATATGAAGGATGGCAAAGTGAAGCCATCTTCGGCAGGTATTTACACTATTTCTGCTAATAACTCATTATCTTCTCGTTCATGGGTCCTTGATACAGGATGTGGTTTTCATATCTGTTCTGATTTGCAGGGTCTAAAGGAAAGTGAGGAGATAGAGCGAGGAAGGATAAACCTGATCATGGGAAACAGAAAGTCTTCACCAGTAACCAAGATCGGAGTTTATCAGCTTCTGCTTAGTAATGATGTTAGATTAGATTTAATAAATTGTTGCTATTCGTCTGAGATGACGAGAAACATTATTTCATTTCATGCATTGTTCAGACAAGGTTTTACATATTCTTTTAATGATTTGAATGGTTCAATTTCTGTTTATAAGAATGGTGTTTTTATGTTTGAAGCTTTGCCTTGTAATGGTGTGTATGAAACAGTGACTTGTGTTGATAGCTTAGGAAATAGTGTACTTAATATTGACTTGTCTAATAGTGTAGATAAGGCATGCTTGTGGCATTGTCGTCTTGGACACATTAACAAGAAACGCATAGCCCAACTCCAAAAGGATGGAGTGTTGGAATCATTTGACCTAAAGTCAGATGACATGTGTGAATCTTGTCTTTTGGGAAAGATGACAAAATCACCATTCACAGGGTCTTGTGAAAGAGGTGAAGGTCTGTTGGATCTCATACACACAGATGTGTGTGGGCCCTTCAGATCAACTACAAGAGATGCTAATCGATTCTATGTGACTTTCACTGACGATTATAGCAGATATGGATATATCTACTTGATCAAGCATAAGTCAGAAACTTTTGAAAAGTTCAAAGAGTTTACGCATGAAGTCGAAAATCAATTGGGCAGAAAGATAAAGATACTTAGATCCGATAGAGGCGGGGAGTATCTTAGTATCGAGTTTAACGACTATCTGAAAGAATGTGGGATAGTCTCACAATTGACTCCTCCTAGGACACCACAGTTAAATGGTGTAGCTGAGAGGCGCAATCGAACCTTGTTAGACATGGTTCGTTCTATGATGAGTTGGGCTTCGCTTCCTATTCACTTCTGGGGGTATGCCTTAGAGACAGCCGCCCACATCCTCAATCTTGTCCCTACAAAGAAGGTTGCCAAAACACCTCACGAAATGTGGACAGGGAAAGTTCCCTCGTTAGCACATATTAAAGTCTGGGGTTGTGAAGCTTTCGTAAGACGAGAGACTCACGACAAGCTAGCAGCTAGAAGTGAGAAATGTGTTTTCATTGGTTACCCAAAGCAGTCTTTTGGATATTTGTTCTACAGGCCTAGTGAGAACGTGGTCTTTGTAGCACGAAGAGGAGTCTTTCTTGAAAGAGAGCTCATATTCAAAGAGGACAGTGGGAGCACTATTGACCTTGAAGAAATTCAAGAGTCAGCCAATGAAGGAACCTTAGATGACACTAGCACTCAACCAGAGGAAACAGTTCCTGTTGAACCAATCGATAACTCATTACCTCTTAGAAGATCCACTAAGGTGAGTGTGCTACCTGAGTTGTATGGTTTTCATATTACTTCAGATGGTGACACATTCATAAGTGACAGAACACTGGTAAACTTAGATGAACCAGTCACTTATAAGGAAGCAATGGCAGGCCCAGAGGCTTCCAAGTGGAAAGAGGCAATGGACAGCGAGATTAAGTCCATGTATGACAACCAAGTTTGGAATTTGGTTGATAGTGCACCAGGTCGTAAGACAGTTGGGTGCAAATGGATCTTCAAGAAGAAGACAGACATGGATGGAAATGTGCACACATTCAAGGCTCGATTGGTTGCAAAAGGTTTCACTCAAACCCCAGGGGTTGACTATGATGAGACCTTCTCGCCAGTGGCTAAGATTAAATCTATTAGGATATTGCTCGCCATAACTGCCTTTCATGATTATGAAATCTGGCAGATGGATGTCAAAACTGCTTTCCTTAATGGGAAGTTGGCTGAAGATGTTTACATGATTCAGCCAGAGGGTTTTGTTGATGCAAAGTTCCCCAATAGAGTGTGCAAGCTTGAGAAATCCATTTATGGATTGAAACAAGCATCTCGCAGTTGGAATCTTTGCTTCCATGAGAAAGTCAAAGAGTTTGGTTTCTCTAGAAGTGAAGATGAGTTATGTGTGTATATCAAGGCTAGTGGGAGTATAGTAACTTTTCTGGTGTTGTATGTCGATGACATATTACTCATTGGTAACGACGTTCCAACCTTGAAAGAAGTTAAGTCTTGGCTTGGAAAGTGTTTTGCCATGAAAGACCTTGGAGAAGCTGCCTATATTCTTGGGATTAGAATATTGAGAGATAGAAAGAAGAGACTAATTGGACTTAGTCAGAGCACATACTTGGATAAGGTACTAAAGAGGTTTAGTATGGAAAATTCCAAGAAGGGAGAGCTACCTATCCAGAGCAATACCAAATTGAGTAAGACTCAATGCCCGAGTACAGATGTTGAAATAGATGACATGAGTCGTGTACCTTATGCTTCCGCTGTCGGATCGATCATGTACGCTATGACATGTACTCGTCCTGATGTGGCATTTGCTTTGAGCATGGTCAGTCGCTATCAGGGAAACCCAGGTAGAGCTCATTGGATAGCAGTTAAGAATATACTCAAGTATTTGCGAAGGACAAAGGACTGGGTCCTTGTGCTTGGTGGCAGTGATACTTTGAGAGTAGATGGTTACAGTGATGCCAGCTTTCAGACGGATAGAGATAACTTCCGTTCTCAGTCGGGCTGGGTATTTTTAATGAATGGAGGAGCAGTTACTTGGAAGAGTTCCAAGCAAAATACGGTGGCTGATTCTACTTGTGAATCAGAGTACATAGCAGCAAGTGAAGCGTCGAAAGAAGCAGCTTGGTTGAGGAACTTCATCGGGGATCTCGGAGTTGTTCCAACCATCCAGGAGCCTATGGAACTGTTCTGCGATAATGAAGGAACGGTTGCCTTAACAAAGGAACCGAGAGATCATGGTAAGACCAGACATATCGACAGAAAGTACCATTTCATCAGACATAGAGTAGAAGAAGGCCATCTTATAGTAAAGAGGGTGTCATCTGAAGATAACCCAGCAGATCCTCTCACAAAGGGTCTGAGTAGGGCTAAGCATATTCAGCATGCTCGAAGCATTGGACTAAAAAATGATATTAGTTTTAGTAGTTAGATTAGTTATTGAAACTTGTAACAAAGTAAATGTAATTGACTTTTGGTGATTAAATAATAAAGTATTATTTATAAGTTTGGCTACTACCTTTCGTCAATTGTTTATTATTGTGTTTCATTTTTGCATGTTTTACTTCCTGAATAATGAGATTATTCAAACTCCACAGTCGCTCGTACTCTTGGAAGTAAGTAGTGAATTAAGACTGTCATGAATTGGATTGCAGATTGTCTAAGGATAGACATGGCAATAGAATTGCTGCAATGTTCATGAGTACTCAGAAATTGAGATTTGAGTATTGGATAAACCCTCGCTCAGAGTATCACTTCATGGAATTCATCACGAGTAATACTGAGACGATAATATCTTATAATCTTGAAACGAAGATATATGAGTTGTAATTTACAAAGTCGGTAATACATTGGTGATACGAAACCGCATCGGTAACTTGGTGTTATAAAACGTATTGTCATGTATAATTTGATGAGTAAAAGATACAAGCATATGAGTCAACGTTTATTCGTTCCTTTTGCCCTAACAGGAAAATCGATATCTGTGGGCCCCTCGATGATTTGGTGTTGACTTATGTGCTGGGCCCAGCCAGGACTAAATTGATGTGTTCAATTAGAAGTCCTACATCATCACAAATCAGGAATCGGGAAACATAGTTTCTGGACAAAGAGATTGATTACATTCCATGTCTTATGTCTAGAGATATCTAGCAGAACGAAGGATTATATGATCACTTATCTTAGGACACGTAACTGACTGGGTCAGAGTTCGGCAGCAACTTTTGGAAGCTACAATTTGCTGGTCAAATTTAGAAGGCATACTAGCAATTATAGTTACAGACTTATCCAAGTGGGAGACTGTTGGATTAGGTGTCTAAGCCCATAACTATAATTGGTATGTACTTGAATTGATAGCAGCACAGTCCTTTTGGGTTGCCCTCAACCTAGCAACTGGACAAGGAAATTATGAAAGGAGAGATATTAATTTATAAGATTAATAAATTAATATATATATATAAATGATTTATTAATATGTTATTGGATTAATATATTAATTAGAAATCATTATGTTTAATTAATTGTTAGCCAGAAATTAATCAGAATTGATTTTGGGGTTAAAAGAATTAATTATAAGGTACAGGGACTAGTTTGCAATTATCTAATAGTTGAGTGGAAGGCTCTAGAACCCCCTTGGAAGAGGGTGGACGAAATCTTTAGGGGAAACCCTAATAATTTCGTCCATAGGGGCTTGGATAAGGCCCTTGGGTTTGCTTAGGCCCTAAGCAAAGGATAACTAGGTTTTCCCTTAAACCCTAGATCCCTCAGCTATATAAGGAGCCTCCTGGTTCATGTTTTTGGTCACTCTTTCTTTTGAAGAAACCCTAAGGCCGAGATTTTGCATACTCCCTCTCCCCTCTCTCTTCTACTTTCCTTCTTGCTGGTTTGGGTGTGATTCCATTAGAGGCATTACACTTGTGGTGCTAAAGCTTCCAAGAAGATCAAGATCAAGATCAAGGGAATATCAATTGTTTGCTATAACAATTGAAAGGTATGTAAACCCTAAACCCTAGTTTGTTAATTTCGAAATTAGCCTCTCTCCTCTAGGGTTCTTGTTTTGCAATTCAAAGTTGTATGTTCAATAGTTAAAACATAGATCCAAAGTAGGTTGCATGTGAACTTAGGAATTGTTTTCTAGTTTATTTGTTGTACTTAAAACCCATCACTTGTAACACCCAAAAATTCAAGCCAAATTTAAACTTTCAAAACATGTCGAATTTATCAAAACATTACAACTTTGTTTTCAAAATACATTTATATCAGAGTTTTCCCAGAAACATAACATAATAGGAGGAGCTGTACGATCATGCCTTCGCCTTGCCGCGATCCCCTAATGTACCTGAAACAATAACCTGAAACTGTAAGCCCGAAAGCTTAGTGAGTTACCCCCAAAATACCGATACACATACAGTCCACATAACCATGTCACACCATGACATATCATAACAAACTGAGCAGAACAGCACATAACGGGTCCACAGCTTTATAGACTGGAATACCCCTGGGCCCATAGTGTGAGTCTGGAATGCCTACCGGGCCCTCAGCTCACATCTGGATTGCCACCGAGCCCTCAGTACGAGTCTGGAATGCCTACCGGGCCCTCAGCTTGTATCTGGAATGCCACAGAGCCCTCAGTACGAGTCTGGAATGCCTACCGGGCCCTCAGCTCGTATCTGGAATGCCACCGAGCCCTCAGTACGAGTCTGGAATGCCTACCGGGCCCTCAGCTCGTATCTGGAATGCTCCCAAGTCCTCAGTATGAGTCTGGAATGCCTATCGGGCCCTCAGCTCATATCTGGAATACTCTAGGGTTTGTTGGCTACCGCACGGAGCAGTACAACCTCAACCCATCCCACATAACATATCAACATGTAACAGATAATGCACATGCAGACAATCAATCAGTATCACAGGTAGTCCTACAGACCTACCCTCTAGCGTATCAAACTAGCATGCATAACTAACCAATACTCAACATAATACAACTACTAGGATATCATATCCAATGGGCCAGCCTTGGTGCCTTAGACCCCTTAGTATAGTGAGGATAACTCACCTCGCAACTGTCGTCGGAAATAAGAAGGCTCAACTCCTGGGTCCAACACAAACTCCACCACCTATAGGTACCATACAAACCTTTTTCATCAATCTCCCAATTACCAGAAACCATCAGAAGTCAACTGGTCAACCCTTGGTCCAAGTCAAAGTCCACAGTCAAAGTCAACAGTCTATGTTGACTCGACTCGTCGAGTGCAGATCACCGACTCGTCGAGTCCTTCCTGAACTCGAGAAGTCGTGAAATCCTTGATTGGCTCGTCGAGTTCCCTTTTTAACTCGTCGAGTTCATACGTGGCCAAGATTTGGAAGAAACCCTAGCCAACTCGCTGAGTCTTCTAACAACTCGCCGAGTTCAAGGCAATCTTCAACGAACTTGCCGAGTTGCTCAACCAACTCGCCGAGTTCACGGCTATGTTCATAGGACTCGCCGAGTCTAGCGTTCTACTCGTCGAGTTCATTCAGTCCTTTTTCCATACAGACCTGGTTTGAGCCATGCAGCGGCTCCAAACCACATATCTAGGCTTCTAGGGCATGCTTATCACGTAAAGTTGCAAACTTTACATGCATGCATAGCTTTAAGGGCTCCAAATGTCAAAACTAAGCTCTTAATGGGGTTCTAAGCTCAAGAGGGACCTCAATCACGAACATAACTGAGACTTTACAACTCTAGAAGGTAATGAGGGTCCAGATCTGAAGTATAGCCCAACCATAAGGTTTCTCTACCAAGGATTTGGGGTTTTAGGGCTTAAAAGCAACAATTTAGGGACAAAAAAGATCTAATAGATCAATAATCAAGATGGAAACTTTATTACCAGAATGGGTGACCACAAATGAATGTGTTCTGGATCTAAGTCCCCTTCCTTGAGCTCTTCAACCCCTTCCTTCTTCCACTTGCTCCAATGTGCACCAAAAGTCCCTTCACAAGGCAACAATCACTCAAACTCACCAATGGAGACTAGGGTTTCGATAAGGAATGCTGTGAGGGTGATGGAGGCTGAGATGGGGCTATAAGGACGTTTAAATAGGGTGCAAACCCTAAGGATTAGGGTTTCCTCCTGACTGGCCTACTCGCCGAGTCCAGGCGTGGACTCGCCGAGTAGATCACTTAAAGCCCGCGTCCAATTCGACATCTACTCGGCGAGTTAGGGCTACAACTCGCCGAGTAGCTCTTACAAAAAGAAACATTTAATCAAATTAAATACGTACCAGGAACGGGGCGTTACAGGTACATTCAGTTAAAAGGGGGCCTATAATGCTAACTTTATGATTCCTCGGTAGATACATTAGGGATATATATTAATCAGATCCGACAGGCAGTAGGATGTGTGCTTTCCGCTTCATTTCCTGTTCCTTGTTTGGTTGTGGGCTTAGAGCAGATTCACACAGTCTGCTATCTATTCGATCTTGATATATATATATATATATATATATATATATATATATATATATATATATATATATATATATATATATATATATACACCAAGTAATCATAGGAAGTAACAGGTATGGGTCAGGTCACATCATACAAATTCAGTATACCACTTTCTAGTACAAAAACATACTTTTCAGATGGAACATTAAGTAGGTGAAACTAGAAACTTATCTGTAAAAGGTTTGATACACATTTAACTGTCCGTTCGATATTAGATTATATATAGCTAGTATAAACTAAGTGATTATAGAAGGAACTATTGTGGTTACCATTTTACTAAAGGAAATATATGATTTTCTTAAGGAATGTTTTCTTCAAATATAATAGAACTATTACAGTTAACTCCGTAAGCACCTAGTGAATACGCCAGGGTTATATACAATGAGGATCTAACAAACAATGGGATGTGTGACTTCCGCCTCATTTTCCGTTCCTTGTTTGGTTGTGGGCTTAGGGCAGATTCACCCAATCGATTGTTTGTTTGATCTGGATTTTATATAACTTGTATTCTTTAAGTACTCATAGAAGGAATTGTAGAGTCATTTTTACTTATCTTGCATCACATCAGAAAATATAGGATTTTCTGAGGAACAGACGAACTTTCTAAAAGAACTTATAGTTTACTTTTCATAACTAAAATACTTATGAACTCACCAGCTTAAATGTTGATCTAATCTTTCAAAATAACTTGTATTCTCAGGAAACTAGTAGACATGTACGCGCTCAGGGATTCAGAAGATGAAGCATAGTAGCTTCATGTCTTGTTTTGTTATTTACTTTGGAGTCAATCTTTTGTGAATCTAATACATTGTAGACACTTTAATATTAATGCAATGGTTGTTTGTTACTTTGATTACTATTATGCATGTGTTGTGATACTACATATGACGTCCTCCGCCCCCGAATGTTTTCGCCGTTCCGGTTTGGGGTGTGACATAGATCAAGAAGGAATAATTGTTTATTTACTAAAATAAACATAAGGTAAGTATTTTCTAATAACCTTTTAGTATTTTCGAAAATAGAAATATAGTTGTAGGGTTCTTGATATTCAATAGTTGTTTGCAAATCATAGTGAGAGCATAGATCCTTTAGGGTGCATGTGAACTTAGGGTTTATGTTTTTCTGCCAAAAATACATTTTTTGTAACATATAAAACCCATCAGTGGTATCAGAGCCATTGTTCTCATTGATCTTGCACAAAGTTGAATATATCAAAATTAGGGTTTATTGAAACTAAACCCTAATGGAGGCATTTTCGAAAATTGATAGGGTTCTTGAAACCCTAGCCTCCACCTTAGGTTTTTCGATTTTTACAAGGGTTTTAGAAACTCTAGCCTCCTCCTTATTTACGATTACTTATAGGGCAGGTTAGGGTTTCCTTATTTCATAATTATTTTTTTAATTAGTTAAAATAGAATATTTAAAATTTGATAACCTCCAATACCCTTATTTTTCGAAAATTTAGTAGGGATTGGATTAGGAATAAACATAAATTATTTGATTAATAGTTAATTGTAAATAATTATTAAATCCTCATGAGATTTAAATAAATTTAATTAATTGTTAATTAAAAGATAAAGATTAAATCTTAATCGGTTTAATTTTAAATTAAATTAATTTTTATATTAATTTCAAAATTTAAATTTAAACCTAGTATTTTAGAAAAGTTTAAAATACATCTTGTATTATATAATTAAAAGATTAATATAATATATGTATAAGACAAGTCAGTCAGATCACTAGTATGTCTCGGTCACGAAGCCAAACTTTAAGAGGGGGGGGGGGGGTATAAGGAAACTGCCTATAAAATTGTAGTTAAATGAGTGTCTATTCTCACCCACCGCTTCCTTGTTTGGTGGAGGTCGTTATCAGAACGGATCTGATAGGACAATAACTTCATTAAAATTATAATGTTATTAAAGTATTAGAACTATTTTTAAAAACCCATTCTTAGTTACTTTAGAAAAAATATGAAAAATATGTTAATCCATGAAAACGCACATCATGCTTTATATGTCATTAGTGTAGCGTGTGTGGTTAACCGGCACACTAATAGGGACTATAAAGAGAATGATGGACATCTTGAAAATTATCATTTTTGATGGAGCATGTGTGGTTAACCGGCACATCAATGGGAGATGGTAAATGACATCAAGGTTGTTAAGCGGGTTTGCATGGTTATTCACATCTCGTTTGCGATCCTCGGCATCCCAGTCACAAAAGTGAGAGCATAATCTGAGCTTAAACATGTCATTGATAAGAATCAATTAATCTCAAAAGATCTAGGAGTTTCATAAGATTGGAATTGGTAAAAGCCTTACCTACCTAAAACATATTTGAATTTGATTACGGCATCCCTCTTCATAGTTTGAATCGAAAATATGGATCCTAGCCTTAATTTAATTTTATGGGTTGATAATTAAGGATTAAAATCAACTAACTTGAATTCTCTCTTCCTCCCATTTTAAAATATCTTATGAAGATAGAAATGGTCTTTCCTAAATCTTAAGGAAATAATTTTCCTCAATCTTCTAGAGATGATCTTCCAATTTCAAGTCAGGGTGAAATTATTTTCCCTTCCTTAGGAAATGATGGAACTAGACATCATCTTTCTTCCACCTCCTCCTCCTCCTGTGACTCTCCCAACGTCATGTTTTCCTCAAGTTGAAAGATACGAGACTACTCAATCCCTATTGGCATGTAAACATCAAGATGGAAACTTTGTATGTATGCATGTTCTAAAAAGAAATCATACATTGACAAGTTGTATGGATTGGGTGTCATTTTCCCAAGGAAGCAAGCGATTGATTTGGTTCTTCTTTTGCTTCAAAAGTCATATGATCAGTTCATTGAGAACTTTTATATGAAGAATATCAACGTGACCCTAATTGAACTGGCCCAAATGTTGCTTGTTGTTGAAGCGTAAATGCTTAAGAACACATCTAAAGCAGAGATGCTTATTGGGTCTAATTTCAAGGTTTACATGGACATTGACAATGGTGACAATGGTGGTTCATAAATATTTTTCTTCCTAATGGAAAGGGGTCATCCAAGATCAAATCGTTTGATCGTATGGTAAAGAGAAAAGGCTAGTTCTGGGATCGTTCCATGTGTTGACCCCAAAGAGTCCATTTGTTTTTTACTACCAATAGAAGGGACATTGGAAACAAAGCTGCCCAAAATACCTAAAAGAACTTAAAGATAGTAAAGTCAAGTCATGTGACTCTACTTCAAGTACATCCATTATCTGACTCCATTGTTTTTTAGGTTCCTATTCATAGACTCTTAATACATGTGGTGATATTTACATTTTGATAGTATTAAAGGAGCTAAGAGAAAGATGGAAGCTTGAGCAAGGTGAGCAAATCTGATCATGAGAAATGGACTTTGGTTGCATGGTTCGAAGATCAGAATTTGGAGCTACTACTAAGGAGTTAGAATAATTAAATAGATTGCTATTACTCTTAGGAGATGTCTAGAAACATACTTTTTCATTTTATGCATTGTAAGGACAGGTTCCAATTTTTCGTTTTAGTTTCAATAAAAGTGAAATTTTGGTTTATCTGGTTACCTTATTTATATTTCCTTGAAATGGCATTTATGAAAGTGTTGGTTACATTTGTAATATTAGCAATATTAATCATGGATTTGATTCTTATTATATCGTTTGCGGTACTGCCATAATTAACCAAGTGAAAAGAATTATTATCACCAACTGAACAGATACCTGGTGTTGTACAAGTCGTATTGTATAGTGTATGAGAATCTTGTTCATTGAAAATGTTATGATGAATTCATTGATCACATGTTTATGTGAGTCAAGAGAAGGACTAATGGATCTAGTACATAATGATATGGACTCTTCAGATCCACCACAAAGGAAAATAACTCTATTCGTCATGATTTTTTGATGTTTCAGTAAATATGGTTGTGTTTATAAGATTAAGAATAATTCGGACACTTTGAAAAGATTCAAAGAGTAGCAAAACAAATAACAAGAATCTATTAGGCAGAAAGATAAAAGATTCTCTAATCTAAGAAGAAAGGAGAATACTTTAGTATCGTGACCATCTTAGTGATTATGGATTTATGTCACAATTGATGCTCGAAGAACATCTTAGTTCAATTGTATGACTAAGAAGTGGAATCAGATTTTGTTGAAAAATAGTTCAATCAAGATATGAGTCATACTTCATTCCAAATCAAGTTGTGGAGCCATGCTCTAATAAATACAAATCGTATCTTGAGACTAATTCCAAACTAAGAAGGTTGAAAACACCTCAAAGTATATGGAGTAAAAAAAATTCTTACTCTAGCACATATAGAATTGGAGTTGTGATGTTTTTTCATTAATCGAGAAACAAAAGATAAACTGAGACCACTTCTATAATGTGTTTTCTTGTTTAGAATCCACACAAACTTTTGAATATTTGTTTTAGCTCGTCAAGGAATGTTCCTTGAGAGAAAACTTATATGTCAAGAAGTCGGTGGGAGTCATATTGATCTTGAGAGTTTCAAGATTCAATCAATAAACCTTTTAGTTATCACTAGCATGTACCTAAGGTTGATAACCTATCGTGTTTGATTGAGAAATTCTTAATTCTGTGCACCTTCCAATCGAGTTGGCAATTCTTATGAGTTCTAATTTTTTCATTTAACTACAAAAGTAAAGCATGTTGGTCAGTGAAAGTACATTGATCAATATGGGTGAGCTGTTTAACAACACGAAAGCACTGGTAGGCCCTTGTGCTACCAGAGGGCAAGAAATTTAGAATAAACGAAGTTCAGTCCATGAAAGGAAAGCTAAATTTGAATTTAGTTTTGTTCTAAACCTTGTCTTATGATTGTAGGTTGGAAATGATAGATTTACATGGGTGGGAACGTATGCACAATAAAATCTAGGTGGCAAAATTTTCGCTCTAAATCATGAGAATGATTATGAGGAAACACTTTCGCTAGTAGATTTTAAAGGATCTCATAAAGATAAGCATGGATATTGCTTGTATTAATTGCATTCTTAAATTCACAATATGATTACGACATCCCTCTTTATATTTCGAAATGTGAGGAATGGCAAGGAATTGTTTGAACGTTCAAGACTTATAGTTATAAGTTATGAAAGGGTTTGAACACACACACACATGCTATCCAATGAAGGTGTATAAGCTTAAGAAGTCTGGTTGGAGACTTATCGAAGCATCGCGTAACATAAATATGTACTTCAGTAAGAAAGTCGAGAGTATTGATTTCTAGAAGTCCAGTTAATTTCTAGGTACATGTCAGAGCTAGTGGGAGCATAACTGGTATGCTAGTATTACATGTTGACAATATTGTTCGTAGGGAACAAAGTTCTCAATTTGCAAACTTCAAAGTTTGGGAATTGTTTCTTTATGATAGACTTAAGGGAAAGGGCACACATACTTTGTTTCGAATCTAAAGGATTAGATCGTATAGTTTAATAGAACTTAGTCATAGACATATGTGAATATCATGTTGAAATGGTTAAACATAGGAAATTCCATATATGAAAATATTATAGCAAGAGCTTGAACAGATATCAGATATAATGAATTGAGTCCCATATGCTTCGGATATAGGATCGATTACACATGCTGTAATATTCACTTATTCTGATTTTTCCAAATACCTTGAGTATTGAGAGGAAAAGGATTAGATTTTTTTGTAACTAGAGTTGTTAAACAACTGCCAAGAACATTCTAAGATTGTACCAAAAGATTGGTTGCTTGTGGGCAGTTAGAAGTATGATATTTTTGGACAGACCATAGTGACATGATTATGGATTGAAATGATTCTTGATCAGAATTCATGGCCATATGGGAATATGGAAATATTTCCATAATGGGAGTTGGTTATTAAATCTACATGTGAGTTAGAAACTTTAATGCAATAGAAGTGTTTAAGGAGTGTACCTTGGATTTGAACCTTCATTATCATGGAATTATTTCTAGTAACCAAGTTCTAATGGAACATTCTGTAATATCATTGGCTCAATCTCCGTGACTTTGAAGCCTCGACATCACAGAAGGTCAATGCATGTAAGGTTGGAATTCCAATACATTTTAGAGAGTGACAAGAATTTGGAATTGTAAAATGGGCATCATTGGAATAGTGTTCAGTCGATCTATTCACAAAGGAAGGAACATAGAGAGGCATAGTATGCATGTTCATAACATGGCATAACTGATGTTATTAAATTCAAATGGTTAGTTGATTACTCGAAACATTATACAATGACTAAAGTCGTAATTATTATGGTGATTAAATAATAGAGATTATTTATATTCAATAGGGTTGAGACCATTGTTAATTAGTTTAGTATTGTGCTTCACTTTGCATCTTTTACTTCCTGAATAATTTGATTATTCGAATTCCACAGTCGCTCATACTTTTGGAAGTAAGTAATGAATTAAGATTATCATGAATTGGTTTGTAGATTGTCTAATAAGGTTAGACATTGCAATTGTATTGCTACAACATTCATGAGTACTTAGAAATGGAGATTTAAGTATTGGATTAATCCACACTTAGAGAATTACTTCGTGGATTTCATCACGAGTAATTGTGAGACGATAATATCTTATATTCTTAAAATGGAGATATATGAGTTGTAATTTGCAAGTCGGTTGTGCATCGGTATTACGAAAACGCATCAGTAACATGATGTTATAAAGCATAGTATCATGCATGATTTGGTGAGTAAAAGTGTCAGGGCCAGGATCCTCAAAGCATTCAGGATCCTCAACCCTCATCAGATATTCAGGATCCTCAACTATCTCAGGATCTCGACTATTACCGTTATTATTATTTTCTAACATTTATAACGGTTATATTTCGTTCATAACTAACACATGTGCAGAAATAGTCAAGAGAAGACTTATTCTCAACAGAGTTTCGTCTCAACTATATATGCTAAAGACCCGGAATACCAAGTCAAACCAACGTTCACAAAGCTGGTCATAGAGGATCCCAGGAATATCGGACATTTTGTTAGCTAGTTTACACTATAAATTGACACATGTATCTCACACACGACACACTCTGCTTACTCATAGCCTACTCTAGAGACTTTTTCACTTGTTCTTACTGAAATACTCTCTGTAATCATCACTTTTTATTAATAAAATCATCAATGCAGGTGATTATTATCACCTCCCAAGGTTTTGTGTCGAAGATCCTAGCAAGGATCAAGGACTTTCCATGTAAACAATTGTGTCCCTTCCTCCAAAGGAGATAGCTGGAGGAAGAAAGTTTAATAGTAAGGAGATGGAGGATGGTATTTAGGGAAAGGGAGGATTGACCATCGCCAGCAACCATTGAAAACAAAAGAAAGAAGAATAAGCAGAAGAAAATTGACAATATAAGGAATGGATCAAAATATGGTTGATACCCTGTAATGTTTGTAATTATCGACACAACTGTGGACATGATTCTTATTGAGTATATATAATAAAATTATAGATAAGTAACATACATGTGAAAAGATTAAACCCTAAGTTTAAATGTACATGATAAGAATACTAAGGGATAATGTTAACTATATCTTTAGCGCTAATACCCGCCAGTGAGGTCATCTTCTTCCTCCAACAATTTGGTCGATGTGGTTGAAGATTTGACCTATAATGACAGAGAGGAACTGTGATGGTGTTTGAGTTCACCGATGATAGTGATAAATATTTAATAAACAATTTCGTTTAATGGACTAATAATTAATAATTAATTAAAAAATCAAAAAAATAAACAATGACAAAATGGTCTTTTTATGTCCGGAGGAATGTAGTGTGCAAGTTTTAAACAAACGTGTGACGGTCTGAGTTGTTTTATAAAATATGACATTTCCACGAGGGATGATTCATGTAATTTACTATAAATATATATCAAAACTTTTAGGATGTTGAGGCGGCATTTTACATAAAAAAACTTCCTAAAACAATTTTGTCATTTTAAATGCTTTTATACATAAAATATAGTAAGTAAATTTTGATAACAAATTGAAATATAGACAATCAGGAAAACCGTTTCGATGAGTAAATAAGCTCATATAAAAATAAAATATGGTTCACAAATTATGCATGTCATATTTCCATAACATAGATAATCAAGTTTCACTATTTCACAGTTAAAAACTGATATTTGTTGGATTTCTTCACCAAAAAGGATATGTTTTTTGTTCAGTGGAGATAAATTGTATCCATCTAACATCTCTTTTACCTCATTTTGTTATGATATTTGGATTAGGGTGCGCATATGGGCCAAAACCGAACTAATCAATATTGATTTTAGTCGGTTATATTAATGAGGTTTGGTTATGGTTAATATTGCTTTTTTTACTTTTTACCATAATGTTGCAAATTGACATAAAAATAGAAATTAAAAGTACTTTGTTATGAAAAGTGAAAACAGAAAGTACATTGTTGTAAAATAATAGAAAGTTCATTGATATAATGTATTGAAACTAGACTTGATTATAGAAGTAAGTTGTAAAACTTAAAAAGAGAAAGTACATTGTTATAATTGGCAACACTATGGCTAAACTTTCAGGTAGGTAGGGTGGAAAATGTATCGTGTTTGGGTTAGCAAGCCATGGGTTGGGGGGTCACGAAGCTCAACCCAGACACAACTCATATAAATATTATCTTTGTGTCGTCTTGCTCAACCCTAACCCAGATAAGCCAAACCCGAACATCACCCGTGTAACCCATTTAATTATACGTGTTTGCGGGTCAAAACCGGGTTCATGGGTCACGAGGAAGGAAGTCCAAATATTACATATTAACTTATTAGTCCTTTTCTCTCTCTTTTATGTAATAAATATATTTTTTACTTTTTTTAATCCAATAAAATAAACGGTTTCACGGGTCGTCACGTAAAATTATTTGTAAACTCGAACATGACTCGTATAATAAACAGGTTGGCAGGTCATAAAAACTTACACAAACCCGTTTATCTTCGTGTTGGATTCATGTCATGTCGAGAATTACCACCCGTATAGCCCAACAATTTTTTTTTTGAATTCCAAACCACTTTCTTTTCATTATGCTAACAAGTTTTAGTTCTCATTGCTGCTTGCGTATATGTGGATGCTACTTATTTGAAACCATGAATTTGTTTGTCCCTCACGAACTGCTAAAAACAGAGCTCGAACGCAATTGACATAACAAATTGTTATTTTTATTGTTAATATTATTTGTACAATATTTTTATTGTTCATAGTACATGTTTCGCTCTCATAAACTCATTCACATGGTCATTGACTAATTGTACTATATATTATGATCACCTAATATGCAATGATACGTTTTTCAAGCTAAGAAATAACACTTCCGGACACATTTGCCCTTTATGAGCATCGACATAACATCACTTGAATGAGAGTAAACTTTTCAAGTAAATTACACTTTCTTCTACAAAATAACAAAATAGGAATTAACTTAAAAGAATTTCATATACAAAATTCACTAAAAATAATAAAACTTGCAAATTTATTGAACATAAAACTCACCAGAAATTGTTGCATACTTGAATGTTTTCTGGGAGTAAACACTTATAGAAAGACCTTCAAAGTAGATTGCTATAAATGTCGTATACTGATTATCATGTCAAATAGAAAAAGTGGGAAACAATGATGATATGTATTAGCAAGAATTAGATTTCTAGAGATAGATTTGCAAAATCAATAACACAACTGTTTGGTTTCCAAAAACGTCCAACCATGATTTCTGATTTGACTAACATTTTTCTTCACAAAACAAACTTATCTCAGGTGTAAAAGATACTAAGCAAACAAGAAATAATGACACCTAAAAACACGTGGACGGCAGGATTCGAACCTGCGCGGGCAAAGCCCACATGATTTCTAGTCATGCCCGATAACCACTCCGGCACGTCCACTTTATTGTCTTATTTTCTTTCACATATATATAGTACAACAAATCCTTCCAATCAGCCAGAAAGGCAAAAAACGCGCACGTATAAGTTATAACGGGATAAGAACGAGTATTGGGAGGAAGGGGGTTTCGTTGATTGCTCATAAATCATAATCTTAATTATTTTATTAGTTTTATAAACTAATTAGTATTTACTTTTTTGTAGAAGCTGTTAAAAGAGTTTTATGAAACCAATTGAGATGATTTCATTTTTGCAGTTGAGTTTTTCAATTTTAAACACTTGATTGATTAGAAAAAAAAATTAACTCATTTTTTAAGCTTATATCCAATGCTTAATCTTTAAAAAATCAGTACTTTCCTTTTGTAAGATACATATTTATATAGAGACATATATGATCGTGTAAGAATGATATGAGATACACTAAGTAGTCATCCCATTTGCACCGGAAGTCAATTACACATGCTCTCAACATATTTTCTATGGTTAAAATGGTTCTTTAACTTTGGCCGTCGGTTTTAGGGATGGTACGCCGTACATAAATTTGATTTTTGTCCGTAGTTCTTCCTGCATAGATTTCCATAAACGAGGGAAATATGATTTGTTACTACAATGAAAATGAGAATTCATCAATATTTGAAGGAGTAGGTATTGGTACGCCGGAGTACAGCTTATATCAACTCTCGTCACATGTTATATTCACATATGAATAAAACGTGTATTGACTTCACAAGTTATATTTATATACAAAGAACACATTTATCATAGTTTTGTTACAGTTAATTTGTTATTCCTATATGAATAAGTAGTTCAAATTTCAAAACACTTCATTTTTTTAACACACTACTTATTTATATATGAATAACAAATAAACTGTAACAAAAATCTTAGAAATATTTTATTAATATATGAATATAACATATGGTGACAATTAATACACGTTTTATTCATATATAAATATAACGTGTGACGAAAGATGATGTAAAAAAAATATTTTAGATAAGAAAACTTTATAATGTGTTATATTCATATATAAACGATACTTAAACTGTAAAAAATTTTAAGCATGCATTTTATTCATAAATGAATAAAATTTAATCAGATTTTTAGTACAGCACATTCGTTATTCACTTATAAATAAAAAATATGATTAATTTTTTTTACACATTAAGTATCATTCATATATAAATATAACATATAATAAACTTTTTACAACTTATATCAACTCTCGTCACATGTTATATTCACATATGAATAAAACATGTATTGACTTTCCTCACAAGTTATATTTACATACGAAGAACACATTTATCATAATTTTGTTACAGTTCATTTGTTATTCCTATATGAATAAGTAGTTCAAATTTTCATAACACTTCATTTTTTTAACATGCTACTTATTTATATATGAATAACAAATAAACTGTAACAAAAATCTTAGATATGTTTTATTAATATATGAATATAACATATGACGACAATTAATACACGTTTTATTCATATATAAATATAACGTGTGACGAAAGATGATGTAAAAAAATATTTTAGGTAAGAAAACTTTATAACGTGTTTGTAACACCCGAAATCCAGAGGTTTAGTTAAAGGAAGAAAACCCCAAGTAAAGAAGGTCTACTCGCCGAGTCCAAGGGGGTGACTCGACGAGTAGAAGCAAGATCAGGACGCGGGTAGGAAGGACCTACTCGACGAGTCGGGAAGACCTACTCGACGAGTTGGTCAGGGTTTGAGAAACCCTAAATTCGGGTTTGTGTCTCCTATTTAAGCATCTTATTCTCCACCTTTCAGCCCCATTCTCAGCCCCCATTGTCTAAACCCTAGATCTCGAACCCTAATGCTATAGAGAGCCATTATTGAGTACTTTTGAGTGCTTTGAAGCTTGAAGAAGAAGGAGAAGCTTTGGGGATTCAAGGAAGAGATTATAGATCCAGAAGCAACATCATATCCTCATCATTTTCTGGTAATCAAGTTTCCCTCTTAACCTTTAGCTTGATAGATATCTTCTTTGTCACTTTATAAGGGTTTTTGGTCCAGTATCTTAGCATGTAAAGAATGGACGTCCCAAAGGTTTATATTTTCAGATCTAGAACCATTAAGGGCTGTTATGGCATAAAGGTGCAAACTTTATACCATAGGAGTCCCCATGTAAGCAATAGAGTGTTCTTTTGGCCTTTTTAACTCAAAAGGCCATTCATGGAGGGAAAAAGGCAGGAGCTTTGCATGTTATGAGGTGTTTTGGCTCCAGATCTATGTTTGGATGCATTAGTTTGGTGTATGGGTGACTTGTGGACCAAGATCTAGGTCCTTAAGAGTTAGGGTTGAGTGAAATCATTTAAGCAAGGGTATTAACGGGTAAAGTTAGAAACTTTACCCTTCTAAGGTCATTTCCAGAGTGTATTCGAAGTTTGGAGCTCAGATCTGAAGTAAAGTGGCTTAATCCATTAAGGAAGGCTTAACAGACTGAAGAACTCGCCGAGTCCAGGGAGGGACTCGACGAGTTAGGTTGGTATTGTCCCGATTATGTACAGAAGAAACTCGACAAGTATGTGAAGGGACTCGACGAGTTGGTTTATCGTTTCGCGGCTATGAGTAGCATGGGAAATCGGCGATTTAGGGGGTGACTCGATGAGTGGAGTCAACCCGGAGAGTTGACTTTGACCATTGACTTGGACTTTGACCAAGGTTGACCTAGTTTGACTTTTGAAGACCTTTGGAAAAGATTATGTGAGGGGTGGAATGGTCTTCTACCCCAGTGAGGACTTATGGTTAAGTTATCAGAATCCCGGACTTATCTAAGTTGTATGATGATCGGTAGCTCGGGGAGTCGAGAGATCAGCGGTTTAGGGATCTTCCAGCTAGCAGCAAGGGGTTTATTCGCGGGATTCAGCAGTCAGCTTGTGAGGTGAGAAGATCCGGGGGTTAGCCCTAGGCATTATGCATGAAAGACCAGGAGGAGGCTCCTGGCACCCTGTATGTTATTATGTATGATAGGAAGGCCCGGGGGTTAGCCCTAGGTATTATGTATGAAAGACCAGGAGGTGGCTCTTAGCATAATGAATGCTGATTAGCCAAGTAGAGTAGTATATATGCTAGTTGTCTTTGTGATGCTTGCATGGAAGACCAGGAGGTGGCTCTTGGCACTTGTCTGTAAGACCCAGTGATGGCCTCCGGCTTGGCAAGAAAGACCACATGGCGGCCCGTGGCATAATGGCAAGACTATGTGCGGTACATAGCACCTTATTTGATTATGATATATGTATGGCTCATGGTTATGTATGGCATGTATGGATCAGTTGATATGTATGGTATGTGGTATCTGGGGAACTCACTAAGCTTCGTGCTTATGGCTTTCAGCTTTTGTTTCAGGTACTTATGTTTCAAATGAAAGAGCTCGGGGCGATCGCAGCGCATCATACTATGTCTTCCGCATATGAGATCGTTGGGATTATACTCTGATATTGTTTTATGATGACATGTTTTGATTATTGACACACTGGTTTTGACATTGGATAATATTATGGATGTTTTTATACTATTGGTTTTTATAACAACCTATTTTAATCTGAAATTTTTGGTATGAAATCTTGGGATGTTACAAGTTGGTATCAGAGCCTTGGTTTGAGGGATTCGGGCACACTCTCCGGTGTGTCTGAACTCAAACTAAGGACTTGGTATGAAAATTTTCAAAAGTAAAATCATGTTATAGAAAGAAGTTTGAAAAGAATTTGAAAAGAGAAAAGAACTTTGAAAAGAACAAGGTGTGTGATGTATGCAATCGGCTGAGCTCAAGTAAGTGGTTCCCAAAATACCAATACATGTTGTTATGTGATATGATATGATTATGTGATTCACATGATAGATTGGAGTTAAGGATCTAGGATAGATGCCTTTGTATGCTTATATGATCTTGTATATTTGCATGCTAGAACTGATCAGCCAGTAGTAGGATGGAATGTTTATGTTATGTCCGATTGTATGAGCCTCTGAATTACATGCTAGTATAGATTCCTGATAAGCGGACAGAATGACTTGTTTATTTAGATTTTCCATTTGTCTGAATGCTGCTTGCTTTGTGCTTTGTGGGACTTCGAGTGATGGAGTTAGCTACTAGATGAATACGTTAAGTCACATGTGACCAGGGTTGAATAATCTCAGAGTGCTGGATTTGACCCTATTGCGCAGCTCTCATTTGAGTCTAACCGTTATAGGGACGAGTCCTTTACTCGGAGGATTATCCGAGCCTCGTCACATGTGATGGTATTCATGTAGTGGTTAATTGGCATTGTGAAGAGTCCTTCAGCAGCTGAGGATTGGGTGGGTTCAGGAACCTAGGAAATCCTAGGATATGCTGCAGTGGGTTAGTAGCATGGTTCAGTGAGTACTGGTAGAATGGTTGGAAGAAGTGACTTAGAGGATTCAAGAGAATTGCTGAGGAAAGTATGGATAGGTGTGGAAGGTAGTATAGGGCCCGTACTACTGAAAGCATAGGATCCATACTTGAATCGGTGAGAGTCTTGGAGAAGCTAAGAAGCTTATGGATAAAGGACCCATGGTTATGTTTTGACTCTTGGAATGTTGTATTTCAGTTGGAGATGAGCTCTTAGGGAGATGGTCTAGGTTCGGGTTCTGGCTCAGGTGCAGGTGTTGAGCCGATTAGCGCGCAGTTGCGAGAGTTCATTTCATCAGAAATTTCTCGTTGTGTTTCGGAGATAGTGGATGAGCGCTTGGGTGCGTTTCGTACGGAGGTTATGGCTATCATTGGAGCTCGCATATTGACTTTTCGGGAGTTTAGTGCTTGTGGAGCTCCTGCATTTAATGGAGAGAGGGACCCCATTGTCAGTAGGAGGTGGTTGGCGGATATGACTAGTGCATTCAGGACGAGTTTCTACCCCGAGGAGGCGAAGGTCAGATATGCTTCTTGCATGTTAAAGGATCGGGCACGAGTTTGGTGGGAAGAGGTCGGTAGCAAGTTGGGTAATGATGCGGTCGATGCTATGTCGTGGGACGAATTCTCGACCAGGTTTCAAGCTGAGTTTGCACCGACAATTGAGGTGCAGCAATTGGCGCGAGAGTTCCTAGATCTCCGTCAAACTACAGAGACTGTGGCGGAGATCACTGCCAAGTTTCGGGAGAGGGCGTTATTAGTACCACAGTATGTAGTAGACGAGGAGATGAAGGAAGTGAGGTATCATGACATGTTGCGGGATGATATCAGGAAGTTTGTAAGTATTTCAGGGTGCGAGAGCCTGAATATGATCTCTAGAGCCCGAGAGCGAGAGATTGAATTGGAGCACACTTAGAAAAGGAAGTCAGATCAGGTGCACGTTTTGGAGGGTCCCGGGAAGAGACCCAAGACTTCTGACCGGCATGTGAAAGGTCAGCTGGACCGGAGCCAGTGCAACACGTGCGGGAAAATGCACAAGGGAGATTGTCGATCCAGGGGTGTAGGTTGCTACAAGTGTGGCAGTGTTGGTC
Organism: Lactuca virosa; assembly: GCF_052849685.1. Lineage (NCBI taxonomy): Eukaryota > Viridiplantae > Streptophyta > Magnoliopsida > Asterales > Asteraceae > Lactuca > Lactuca virosa. The sequence continues at coordinate 181,751,450 of NC_136429.1, read as the reverse complement.
ACGTCAGCAGGGATTCCCCTCAGGGGGCGAGCCCATTGTGTTTTCTCTACGACTAGGTGGGCCACAAGAAGGCCGACTGCCCGACGATGAGGGGAGGAGCAGGGAGTGCGTTTGTCCCAGCTACTTTGAGGATTACTGATGGACGAGAGGGTAGGGACATGCAGTGACAGACGAGGGAGATCAGGCTTCTAGCAGGCCATGTGGCAGGTATGTATCTTTTGCTCAGTTTGATACTATCGGTACTTAGAGATTTTGTTTTCCCACATTGGTTGAGAGTAGTGTACCTATGGGTTTACCTCTCTGCTTGTATTTGAATTATATTCTCAAGAAATGTCATATGCCAATTGCATACTGGGAATTATTAGTAGTAGAGTAAGGCCATTCTTCCTTTTTGCTGATTCAGAAGTGTTTAGTATTATTTTGGTTACAATCGAGATCGGTTCAGGGGCATTATGTGACAGTCTACGGTCAGGGTTCGGCAGGGTGGTTATCCACCATCGTCAGGATTCGGTGAAGTTCAGTCTTTGTGCTTGGGTTAGCTTTTGAAAGCATCAGGAGAAGCAGTCTATCGCAGAAGAAGTTGCTCTGAGTATCAGTTAATTGGACTTTAAGGTTGAGTGGGGCATCAGGTTAAGCTGTGGGGTCATTAGTATTGGGATTTCAGAAAGCGTTCATCTAGCCTCCATTAATCGTGCGGTTTTTGGAGTGGCTAGCAATGGAACACTAGCCAGGTTAAACATTGGTAGTCAGCGTGTCTATCGCGCAAGAGAAGAAGGAATGGGAATCCTTTAATTCTCGCGTGCCGTGAAGACGTAGTTGAATCCGAGTGGGGGAGAAACGATCATGCATTCAGAATCGGGAGCGGATTAGAACTAGGATAAGTTTCGCATCTTTGTCAGGAAGAAAAGACGGCCCAAGAGGCTGTGTGGATTGAGGGTAGTGTAAGTTGGAATTCCGGGAGACTTGCCAACATTGAGATCGAGTTCCAGTAATGTTCGATAGCAGGTTTATGGCACCAGATTGGGGAGTTCAGTCAGTACACAGGTTCAGCTTGAGTATTTAGATCATGCATGTATGCTCGATTATGGGTGTATTCAGATTAGTAGTTAGTGAAAGACCATGGTCAGCGGTTGAGTTAGTATGGAAAGTGAATTAAGACTACGGGATAGCCGTAGCGTCCATTAGTAGTTGGTCAGCGTGGAAAGTGTTGTAAGACTGCGGGATAGCCATAGTATTCACCAGTGGTCAGATAGCATGAGAAGTGTGACAAGACTGCGGGGTGACCCATATCATTAGTTAGCAGATAGTGTAGAAGTGTTGTAAGACTATGGGGTGGCCCGTAGCGTTTACTAGTTGGCAGATAGAATAGAAGCGTTGTAAGACTGCGGGGTGGCCCGTAGCATTCGTATATTGGTATGGTAAGACTGTGGGGCGTCCCGTAGCACTCGTCAGTTAGCCGTTAGTATATTGGTATAGCAAGACTGCGGGGTGGCCCGTAGCATTCATTAGTGGTCACTTAGTATGGTTGCGTAAGACTGCGGGGTGGCCCGTAGCATTCGTCGGTCCCTATTCAGCAGTGAGAATGTATCAGATGCGGGATTCACATTTGGATTTCTACAGGTGGTTTATACCAGGGCAGGACAGCCCGCATGAATGTGAGTAGGCCACAGTACAGTTGGATTCGGGAAACGGTAGGTCGTTGGAGACCAGGAGTGATGTAAGGCTACAACAGTTCTGGTAGCATTCATCTTTTGTTGTAGATTTGGTGGCAACGGGTAGTCGGACGGTGTGATCGGGAGGATCAACAATATTTATAGAGCTAGAGTGGCTAGGTAAATAGAACAGTGTTAGATAGCCGAAGTTTTCTTCCAAAGTCGTTGGTAGCGACCGAGAGATTGTGCTGGGTTCAGTAACCGGTGGGAGTCCGGTAACCCAGATAATGATAGATCAGTGGGACCAGGGTGGTCTCGGTTCATCCGGAAAACAAATAAGAGACAGCAGGGTATTCGGACAGGAGCAGTGACAAGGGAGTTTTAGTGTGGAGCAGCTAGTTGACCGAGAGGTGTTGAGTCACTCACAGTTGGGTTAAATAATCTCAGAGTAAAGGATTTGACTCTGCTGCGCAACTCTCGTCTGAGCCTAACCGTTGCAGGGATTAGTCTTTTACTCTAAGGATTATCTCATCCGCACGTTGAGTTGGGTGTTCAGCACCGACACATAGTAAGTGGAAGCAGTCAGTAAGTAGCATCGAGGTGACCAACAGTGGGAGTGGTTGGAGATTTAGTTCCAGTGAGGGATCTATCCTTCACAGAGATGGGAAAGGTTGTTGCGTATGAACAACTGCCTGAGGAAGGCCGTGGGCAGTACAGGGTAAAGGGTGAACCCCTTGGATGTCAAGTGTAAGTACTCGGGGATTACCAGAAGGATTGTCGGTTGGGTAAGAGTGATGTATCCAGGATTGACAGTGACTAGAGTACCCTCACCATTTTTAACTCTACGGGTTCGCTTTTCGCTCACGAAGACCAGACGGAAGGCCAATAGAAGCGGTCTTTCGAGGATTGGACCGAGCAGACAGAGTTATGAATCGTATCTAACTGTTGTGAGATGTATGCACGGTAGGTGAAAGATAGCGGAAGCCAAGGGCATGACGCGTGAGGAGTATCCGAGATGGGTAACCGCAGAAGACTTCGAGGACGAAGTCTAGTTTAAATGGGGGAGAGTTGTAACACCCGAAATCCAGAGGGCTAATTAAAGGAAGAAAACCCCAAGTAAATAAGTTATACTCGTCGAGTCCAAGGGGGTGACTCGACGAGTAGAAGCAAGATCGGGACGCGGGTAGGAAGGACTTACTCGACGAGTCGGGAAGACCTACTCGACGAGTTGATCAGGGTTTGAGAAACCCTAAATCCGGGTTTGTGTCTCCTATTTAAGCATCTTATTCTCCACCTTTCAGCCCCATTCTCAGCCCCCACTACCCAAACCCTAGATCTCGAACCCTAATGCTATAGAGAGCCATTATTGAGTACTTTTGAGTGCTTTGAAGCTTGAAGAAGAAGGAGAAGCTTTGGGGATTCAAGGAAGAGATTGTAGATCCAGAAGCAACATCCTATCCTCATCATTTTCTGGTAATCAAGTTTCCATCTTGACCTTTAGCTTGATAGATCTCTTCTTTGTCACTTTGTAAGAGTTTTTCGTCCAAGTATCTTAGCATGTGAAGAATGGACGTCCCAACGGTTTATATTTTCAGATCTAGAACCATTAAGGGCTGCTATGGCATAAAGGTGCAAACTTTATACCATAGGAGTCCCCATGCAAGCAATAAAGTGTTCTTTTGGCCTTTTTAGCTCAGAAGGTCATTCATGGAGGGAAAAAGGCTGGAGCTTTGCATGTTATGAGGTGTTTTGGATCCAGATCTATGTTTGGATGCATTAGTTTGGTGTATGGGTGACTTGTGGACCAAGATCTAGGTCCTTAAGAGTTCGGGTTGAGTGAAATGCTTTAAGCAAGGGTATTAACAGGTAAAGTTGGAAACTTTACCCTTCTAAGGTCATTTCCAGAGTGTATTCGACGTTTGGATCTCAGATCTGAAGTAAAGTGGCTTAATCCATTAAGGAAGGCTTAACAGACCGAAGAACGCGCCGAGTACAGGGAGGGACTCGACAAGTTAAGTTGGTATTGTACCGATTATGTACAGAAGAAACTCGACGAGTCTGTGAAGGGACTCGACGAGTTGGTTCGTGGTTTCGCGACTATGAGTAGCATGGGAACTCGGCGAGTCAGGGGGTGACTCGACAAGTTGATTCAACTCGGGGCGTTGACTTCGGCCGTTGACTTGGATTTTGACCAAGGTTGACCTATTTTTACTTTTTAAGACCTTTGGAAAAGAGTATGTAAGGGGTGGAATGGTATTCTACCCCAGTGAGGACTTATGGTTAAGTTATAAGAATCCCAGACTTATCTAAGTTGTATGATGATCGGTAGCTCGGGGAGTCAAGAGATCAGCAGTTCGGGGATCTTCCAGCTAGCAGGAAGGGGTTTATTCATGGGATTCAGCAGTCAGCTTGTGAGGTAAGTCTCCTCACTGTTTGTATGGGTCTACGACCACAATGCCGGCCCATTTAGTTTATGTATGGTAAGAAGACCCGGGGGTTAGCCCTAGGCATTATGCATGAAAGACCAGGAGGAGGCTCCTGGCAACCTATATGTTATTATGTATGGTAGGAAGACCCGGGGGTTAGCCCTAGGCATTATGTATGAAAGACCAGGAGGTGGCTCTTAGCACACTGTATACTGATTAGCCAAGTAGAGTAGTATATATGCTAGTTGTCTTTGTGATGCTTGCATGGAAGACCAGGAGGTGGCTCTTGGCACTTGTCTGTAAGACCCAGTGATGGCCACCAGCTTGGCAAGAAAGACCACATGGCGCCCCGTGGCATAATGGCAAGACTATATGCGGTACATAGCACCTTATTTGGTTATGATATATGTATGGCTCATGGTTATCTATGGCGTGTATGGATCAGTTGATATGTATGGTATGTGGTGTCTGGGGAACTCACTAAACTTCGTGCTTACGACTTTCAGCTTTTGTTTCAGGTACTTATGTTTCAAATGAAGGAGCTCGGGGTGATAGCAGCGCATCACACTATGTCTTCCGCATATGAGATCTTTGGGATTATACTATGATATTATTTTATGATGACATGTTTTGATTATTGACACACTCGTTTTGACATTGGATAATATTATGGATGTTTTTATACTATTGGTTTTTATAACAACCTATTTAAATCTGAAATTTTTGGTCTGAAATTTTTGGATGTTACAGTGTTATATTCATATATAAACGATATTTAAACTATAAAAAATTTTAAGCATGGGTTTTATTCATAAGTGAATAACGAATGTACTGTAATAAAAATCTGATGCGTTTTTATTCACTTATGAATAACGATAGCTGAAACTCTAAAAACATAATTTTTTTATTTTATCTTAAAACTATATCAATATGATGTCTATTTATAGGAAATAAAAAATTATGAATTTTGATGTATTTCAAATAACTTTTCGATAAAAATAGTATTCTAAAAATAAAAAAAACAAAAAAAATGTTTTTGTTTATTTTAAGGTAATGATTAGCATACTTTAAGGAAACATTTTGGTTGGAAAACACATGTGTATCCGTTACCCATTTCGCCGGTACGCCTAAGTGTTTTGCGTCAAAATAAATGTGTGGCTGAGAATGATTCCCTCATTCTCAACCTTTGTTTTTCTCAATTGAACCCTATATATATATATATATATATATATATATATATATATATATATATATATATATATATATATATATATATAGGGCTAGGTTATAATGTGGATGGTAAGTATTGTGTGGATGTAGGAATGAATGTGGACAAAGAGTTTAAAATACATATTCTAATAGAATACAAATTCTGACGGAATACATATTCTGATTGAATGAACATTTTAAAGAATAACAAAATTTTGAACCATGACTTGAAGAATAACAACATTCTTAAAGAATAATCATCAATTATTAACATTGTTGAAGAATCTAAGGTCCAAAAAAAACAATTTTTACTGTCACATTCTATAAAAATACTGTTATTTTTTGAATTTTTTCCACATTCTATTAGAATACAAGCTTTATAGTGAGTCATCCTTGAAAAAAATCTCCATTCTATAAAAATATAATATCATTCATGAATGAATCTTCATTCTCATTCTTTTTTCATGCTGTTATATTTTGACATTTTGGTGTGGTGAATCTTAATTGTCATGAAATTGTCTCTTAATTTCCATCCACCATTGTTCTTCCAAACAACTTTGCTACATCCTGTATTCTTATTGGAAGCCCCTCTGGTTGATAAATATGTGGAAAATATGCCTGTAGAGTATGTGAACTTGAGTATTATTCAAAGGACATAATTGTCTTTTCTCATAAATATACAATATACTTACTTCGGCACATGCTGTTGGGAGAACCAAAAGACCAATTCTACCAGCATCACTGGCACTCAGAACCTTCTCAAATAGTGGAACAACTGTAGCATTTGAACTTAAAGAAGCAGAATCAAAGAAAATATTACATTGTAAAGATAGATTAATATATTTATTTTAGATTAATGTAATATAAATAATCAAAACATGGTTAAAGATGAATACTCTCCAGATATCTGCTGCAGCTCTTGTTTTGTAATTCTAGGCCACTGAAAGCCAGCTATGAACAGTCAAAATCGGAAACCACATTTTCAAAACTTGACACTATTCCTTAAGCCCACGCAAGAGGACATAAACCAGATACACACTTGCTCTGGATTTAACCATCAAATTAGATTAGAAAAACTTAGATTAGAAAACTGGATTAGATTAGAAAAACTTACACGCAGAGATTTTAGAGAAAAAAGAGAGAAAGATAATTAGGTTTAGATAGAAACACGATTGTTGGTGGTCTGTGTTGTTATCGTGGTTGTTGGTAGCGAACACGATGGTGGATAGACCTTCCGACGACGACAATCCCATTGATCGAGCACACTTGGAGACTTCGGTCCTCCTTTCTCTCTATACTAGCGACACACAGTGGTGTGTGAAGATGATGACGACGATATGAACGATTGTTTCAGAGGAGCCTACGACGACAATTGTGAACATTCTGGCGTAGAATGGCGATGTATGATGGTGAAGAAGGAGAAGGAAGAAGCGACAGTGGCGAGATTATATAAGGGACGATGATGAATGTGACGAGAGGTCGTATGGGGGCAGGAGGGATACGGTTTTGTGGGTGTGATGGAAGATGCAATAGGGTTTTAAATAAAGTAATTTGCCTAATTTAAAGGGTAAATGATTTAATTAATTATTTATTAAAATTAAATAATACTTGGTCCACTTTAATCCATACATCCACACAATATTTGATCATCCACATTTGAACCTACCTATATATATATATATATATATATATATATATATATATATATATATATATATATATATATATATGACGGTAATGATTAACATAGTTTAAGGAAACATGTTTTGTTGGAAAACACATGTGTATTCCTTTCTCATTTCCGCTGGTATGACGGATGCTTTTGTAGTAAAAATAAATGAGTGGCTGAGAATGATTCCCCAATTCTCAACATTTTTTATTTTCTCAATTGAACTTATCTCTCTCTCTCTCTCTCTCTCTCTATATATATATATATATATATATATATATATATATATATATATATATATATATATATATATATATATATATATATATATGGGGTTGAGATCGGTTGAGAACTCATAGTTTCCCGAGAACCCGAGAACTAAAAGTGGAGCGTTGGATCAAAAGTAATTCATTAAGGACATGATCGTCATCTTACCAATCTCATTTAATGTTTATTTTTTTTGTGTTTTTTAACATATTAATATAAATGTCTAAAAATTTAAATCATAAATCAAATTTTCATATTTTTTTTACAAAAATAGTATTTTTCGTTTTTTTTTAAAAAAAATGCAGATTTTTTAATTTTTTATAGAAAACATGAATTTAAAAAAAATTGAAAAAATATTTTTTTAAAATAACTGCAATTTTTTTAAAAAAAACTACAATTTTTTTCAAGAAAACTGCATTTTTTTTCAAAAAGAACTGCAATTTTTTTTAAAAAAAACTGAATTTTTAAATAAAAAAAACTGCAATTTTTTCAAAAAATCTGTAAGTTTTTTTAAAGAAAGTTACATTTTTTTTCAGAAAAAACTGTATCTAACAAAAAAACAGCAATTTTTTTTCAAAAAATTGCATTTTTTTTAGAAAAAAGTAAATTTTTAGGTGCATATGTGCATATTTTTTCAAATGCACATATGTACATTTCTTATACTATAATATTCGTAAGTAAATCACAACAAATCTCATATTTATTAATTAATCTATAAACATAATAGTACAAGTATTTTATTCGATACAAAATATAATATAAAAAATAAAAAAATGCTACAAATTTCAAAGCGTTTTCATGTCTTCGTGTTAATATTTCCATATTTTCTTCAATTTATCATTTTCCACCTCTTCAATATTCACCACAATTTCTTCCAAATCTATAAGAAAATTGAAAAGAAATTGATTGATGCAAAAACATTCACAGAAATACATATGTGATTTACATGTGAATCACATGTAATTCATATCTGATGTACATGTGTATCACATGTAATTCATATGTGAATTACATGTCAATCACATGTAATTCATATGTGATTTACATGTGAATCACATATAATTCATATGTGATTTACATGTGAATCACATGAGAATCACATGTAATTCATATGTAAATTACAATTCATATGTGAATTACATGTGAATCACATGTAATTCATATGTGAATTACATGTGATTTACATGTGAATCACGTGCAATTCATATGTGATTTACATGTGAATCACATGTAATTCATATGTGAATTACATGTGATTTACATATGAACCACATGTAATTCATATGTGAATTACATGTGATTTACGTGTAAATCATATGTAATTCATATGTGATTTACATGTGAATCACATGTAATTCACATATGAATCACATGTAATTCACATATGAATTACATGTGATTTACATGTGAATCAAATGTGATTCATATGTGAATTACATGTGATTTACATGTGAATCACATGTAATTCATATGTGATTTACATGTGAATCACATGTGATTTACATGTGAATCACATGTAATTACAACGTTAAACTTTTTATAAATTTAGCTAAGTAAAAAAGAAGCAACCATAGTTGTCCAGATTATAAGTGTTGAACTCATTATATAATGTTCTCTTCCAATCTCTCTCATATGGCTTAACATGAAGACAATCTTGTTATTGTGTGGACAAGATGAGGACAAATTTATAAAAAGTTAGGGACTTAATGGGAATTGGGAAAGACTCATTCGCCTCAAGTTTCATATTAAGTTATTCTTTATGCATTAAGTCAAACCAACCTGTAAGAACTCGACGATTACGGATTCCAGTTCAAACAGATATCCATTCATCATTTGTGTCAACAATGTTAGAAAGATCATCATTAGAAACTTCAAGAATAGGTACAATAGTACCACATCCAACTAACTTGCAACCCTTTCCAACTACCATGAAAAGAAAAGGAGAACATGGCGATTAGAGGCGAATATCAGTTGCACAATCTAATATTGAATATGCATAAGCTTTTGATTGGGCATCAATAAACAAATAAACAAAACATGCATTGCTTTCTTCTAAAATGCACTTCAGTCTTAGGCATCAATAAACACATAGTAAGAAAAAAACTGACCAAATTTACCAATCACCTCATCTATGATAGAGCACCCACAAGCTGTGCAACTAGGTCTAGAAAGAGCCCCCTAAAATTAGCCAACAAAGGATATTCAACCTGACTTACAACCCTGTAATGAGAAAATTTATCAAATAAACACAACACCACATGACATAATTCCAATTATTCCACTTGAAATCAATGAGCACATCAACTAGATATCTTCAAGTTTCTGAAGATAACTTGCCCTTACCTGTCAGCATTGATCAACCAATCAAATACAAAATGTTCAAGCCCACTCCATAGTTTTTCTGCAATTACAATAAGCATATCCTGTTTTAGAACAAAATAACCTCACTTACAAGGATTAAGGATAGACTAATAGTGGAACAGCCAAACCTTTTTCTGAAATTCAACACTGATTCTTTTATCATCTGCATTAGCTAACTGAGTAGCAAAGATGAAATCTACAAGTTCGTTCACAGGAGCATCTTCACCTATTAAGAATCATGAGAAGAAAAACAAATTGGTAAAATATATTTTGTATGATTTAAAATAAATACAAATTACAATACCAAGTTTGTTTATTGCAAACTCGACTTCCTCAATAGTGAAGTTCATCATTAGTAAGGAAGCCTTTTTGTCATCAATGCCATTGCAGCCTTCATCAAGATCCTGCAGAGTAAGTATTTTTAGCAGATTGATAACAAACTCTGATGAAGATAAAAGTCTAAAACTAACAAATATAATGGACTTGTAGGTCATGTAAACAATAGTAATAATAATCCTAAAAACTATAAATACTATCTACAAGTGAAGGCCCCAATCTATACATATGAATCCATGAAAATAATGATGATGATCTTATTATGATCCCAATTATTTGCATTAACAAAGTCAATTTCACTAAAAATATAAAAAATTCTCCATAAATCTCTAAAGAAATGTTCCTACATACACCCCAAGCTGAACTATTTTAGATGAAACTGAAAAAAAAATACAAATGAAGGATTATAAGAGAGAATGCTAACCAAATTTCTTGACTGACAAAGATGAAGCATAAAATGTCTAGCAAAATTGCAGAAAATAATAGAGCTGTATAAGTTCTCCCGAGACACTCTCTTCCAACTAATCAACATCTATTTCATCAGTTAACATTGTATCAATGTCATAAGCGTTGACCTTCATTTGCAGATGAAAAATTCAAAATGAAATATCATAAAATCATTATTCATATTATGTTTTGCAACCCTTAAACATAGCAAAAGCAAACACATGAGCATCCTTGATTTATAGTTTTTACAAGGTTTGTAAACAGTTTGATAATCAGATTACTAATAGTCCAGATACTTGAAAATGAAGAGAAAATTACGATCTTATTGAAAAATTGGAAACATTACCTTAGAATTTAGAATAGCACTGAGAACAGAACAAAGAGTTGCAACAGATGCTTTGTATCGGAGTCGAGCTTCATTGAGAGCTCCATTGATTTTATCGAAGATAATATCTGAAATCTCGATTCTATCGTATCTTCCAAATGTTTTTTTCCCTTCCATCGCCAACTCGTGTGTCGATTTCTAACTCGTGATGGTCGTGTTGCTACTCTCGTCTATTGATTTCGAATCTTAACACGAAATTGAAATTGTGGATCAGAAAACAATTGCAAACCCTACTTTTTGCAATTGACTGAAACAGGAAGAGGTGAGGCGACGATAGGAGGAGAGAGATTTCTCATCGTCGTGTTCTCTTTCAATCTCTCATCGATGTTATCCTGATCGAAGGAATCATCGTCGCAAAGGCGTAAAGACGTGTGTATGTGTGTGTGTGTTTGTGTGTGTGAGGGAGAAAGAGAAGCGGGGCAGAGACGATGAAGAAGGCAATTAATCGATATGGTGACGATTACCTGAAGCGGCCTTGGCTTTCAGATGGTGGCATTGGATTTCATCAAACGATCAGCGATGAAGTTGACGTGATGAAGGTGTAGGGAGAGAGACGGGATGAAGAGAGAGAGAGAGTGTCACACCCCCAAACCAAGGATGGCGGAAACGTCCGGGGGTGGAGGACTTCATGTATAGTATCACAACAACGAGTATAATAGTGCTCAAAGTAAATACAACCATCATAAATATAATTGAAAAGGTTACACCATAGTATATGTTTACATGTTTCAAAATCAATTACATTATGATGACAAAATGAACTGTTTGACGATTTAACGTCCCATCCTCAAGATGTTGTTGGTTTCCTGTTTCACTGATTTCCTGAGAATACAAGTAGTTTTGAAAAAGTGTCAACAATTAAGTTGGTGAGTTCATAAGAGTTTTATTTGAGAAAGAAGCCGTTTTCCTTATAAAAGCGATAGAGTATGATTCCAGAAAATCCAATATTTTCTTTATTAAGTGTGAAATAAACGCTCCTATGTTATGCGATAATATACCCCTAAAAAGACCCGTAGATTCCTTCTATAATCACCCAGCGTATATAAGTTATATAAAATTTAAGTTAAATAAACCGTCGAATATAATGGGTCTGCCATAGGTCCACAACCAAACAAGGAACAGGAAGTAAGGCGGGCCCACCAATTCTAAGTCGATTACAACTCAATTTTATATAACTCTAACATGTACACTTAGCAATTATAGCTGAAAACTAACAATTCTAAATGATATGTAGTTTTAATACCATAAAACCATTTTGTGTAAACCCGGTACTTTGTATTCATACCCCGTTTATATGAAAACTCGGTACTTTGTAATGTACCCCTTTTTGTATAAACCCGATACTTTGTATTCGTACCCCATTTATATGAAAACCCGATACTTTTTAATGTACCCCTTTTTGTATAAACCCGGTACTTTGTATTCGTACCCCATTTATATGAAAACTCGGTACTTTGTAATGTACCCCTTTTTGTATAAACCCGGTACTTTGTATTCGTACCCCATTTATATGAAAACCCGGTACTTTGTAATGTACCCCTTTTTGTCTAAACCCGGTACTTTGTATTCGTACCCCATTTATATGAAAACCCGGTACTTTGTAATGTACCCCTTTTTGTATAAACCCGGTATTTTGTATTCGTACCCCATTTATATGAAAACCCGGTACTTTGTAATGTACCCCTTTTTGTATAAACCCGGTATTTTGTATTCGTACCCCATTTATATGAAAACCCGGTACTTTGTAATGTACCCCTTTTTATGAAATGAAAACCTTTTGTAATGAGTTCGTAATGTAAATGAAACATAAACTATACCTATTATAGTTTATCATAATGTTTGTAATGTATATGCAACCTAACTATACCTATTATAGTTTAGCATATTTGTTTGTAGTGTATAATAGACTTAACTATACTTATTATAGTTTATTATAATTATTTGTAGTGGTAGCTACCCTTTGTATATGATTCATACATTTAAACTAAGGTAAATAATATGTACTATCAGCAACATGTATTCAAATAATACTACACACTTTGCTCAGCAAGTTACAAGGTGTAAACACGATTGTTAACTATTTTATAGTTTTTAACTTTCCTGTTCCTGTTATTGGAAAATTTATAGAAAAATCATCAGAGGTCGAAATTCAGATCCGTAAACTCTGAGGGTTTAGAAAATGTGTCTATTTTATTCATAAATTTTATCATGATTTTTAGTGACCTTTAACTTTTGCAAAAATGTCCAACTTCACAGACTGGTCCGAAGTGGTTTCTGAAATGATAGGCGGTTTTGTAAAAATCACCATAAATTATAGAAAAATTGTATGAACTTGTGCAAGTAGTCATTTTAAAGGTAGAAATCTGAACTATTTGCACCTTGTACAGTTTTGAAAACTAAAAAGTTTAAGATGTTCAAAACAGTCCGTGAATGGAACTAACTTTCTTGATGAAAGCTGGAGTTTGAGTTTAAGTTACATTATGATGTTTTAACTTGTATTCCCCCCCTAAAACAGAAAGAAAACATAAAAATGTAGGGGTATGAACTCACCTTGAGTGATTTCAGTAGATGGATGATGAAGAAAAGAAGTGTTCAACTCAAGAACACTTGGGAGATGCTTGAAGATTCGAAGATCTAACAACAAATATGATGATATTTGTGTAAGGAACCCTTGATTTGAGTGAAGAAGTGTAAAGAAAACAAGTGAGGGATGAAATATCTTACCAAAGGTGGATGAGAAGCCTTAGAACTCCTGGATAATTTGAGATTTTGGAGAGAAGAGTGAGAGAGAGATGGGTTTGATTCTTCTTGAGAAAGAGTGAATAATGTGGGAAGTGAAGTGAAGATTTCCAGCCCTTTGATCTGATTAGGGGCTGGTGAAATAGTGTGAAAGGACAACTAATTGACTAAGTATGGAGGAATAGTGACTGAGTGTGGCCCTGGAGTGGGTGTGGTGGGTTGCTTGTGTCATAACTCAAAGGTAAAGTCAACACTCCACCTCAAAATCTCACCCACTAGATTTTATTCTTGAATAAAGATTTCCCTAAAAATGTGTTTAAATTATGAATATATAGGGTCTTATATGTCAAAATATGAGTTTGGGTGAAAATCCCACGTTAAAATAATGAAAAACGGGCTTAAAACGAAGTCGTGGTTGAAAACCGGGTGAAAGATGCATTTCAGCGAAGCCTCTCGGATTGGGGCCGAAGTTCGGTCCTGAGAGGGTGAGAACCGAAGGTAAAATGGTGCGAGATGGACCGAAGGCGAAATGGGCCGAAAGGAGGTCCGGTCCGAAGGGACCTTCGGGTTCGGTCCTCCGAGGTTTGGGTTCGGTACATGGTAGGTTCGGTCTTTGGTGGCTTCGGTCTTGGTAAGCTTCGGTCCCATTAGAGAGTTTCAGTTCTAGAGAGGCTTCGGCCCTATATGGCTATTTTTCAAGGTATCTTCCCGTTTCGAGCGGTTTTTCACCAAGTTAACTGTCGGGATGACCCGAATGATTATAAAAAGTTGAAAGAGATTTTGAGAGAGATTTGGGAGAGATTAAGATTGATAAAGAGAGATTGAAAGATACTTTGTTTGTGACCTTTTTGAGTGTTTAGCTTCGCAACTCAAGTTTCGTAAACCCCGTTAAGCTATTTAAGGGTCTTACACACCCCCGAAGGGTATGCAACAGTGTTTTATCGTTTTGTTACCTAACTTATCCCGTTTAGGGTTTAAGAATTTCAATCATACGAACTTTACAAGTGATAACTTCTTATTAAATAGCGAGTTGTACAGTAGCTAACATATTGTAAACCCTAATATACTAGGGTTAGATGAGTTGACCGGTTTTGACTTATTGACTTTATTTGACTTTGACTAGCCTGAAAATTAACGGTTGTCACAGAGAGAGAGAGAGAGAGAGAGTCGACGTGATTAATCTGATAATGGGGTATCAATTACAGTTTCCCTAAATGCCCTTGATTTATTTTAATAAGATGCCCCCGTCCCTTTTATAATTTTCAGGTATTTACAAAAATGCCACAAAGCATCCTAACCCTTTATTATTTTAATCTAACGGTCATTGTTTATTTCTCTGGTTCTCGGGAAACTTTGAGTTCTCAAATGATCATTGCTCTCTCTCTCTCTCTCTGTCTCTCTCTGTCTCTCTCTCTCTCTCTCTCTATATATATATATATATATATATATATATATATATATATATATATATATATATATATATATATATATATATATAGAGAGAGAGAGAGAGAGAGCTAGGTTCAGGTGTTTAAAGTATTTATTGTGTTATTGTATGCATAAATGTGGGCAATCAAAATTTAAAATAAAAATAAATAAATAAATAAATAAGGGTAAATAGGTAATTTGATACTTAGTTTCCACAAATAATATCTTATAATTATGGTAACCATTGACTCCAGCAATTATTTTTTAAAACCACCTCCAATGTAAACCGTAACCCTAATCAAACCATCTCCATCTCCAGTCGTCACCTCTATCCTTATGCCTCCCACCACGGGCCGCCACCCTACCCTCTTGGTCGAAGTACTACAGAGATTCTAGAGAGAGAGATTTTGATCGGTTCGGGATGAGTCGGAGCTTAGGGATACCGGTGAAGCTGCTACACGAGGCCGCCGGTCACATTGTGGCGGTAGAACTCAAAAGCGGAGAAGTGTACAGAGGAAGCTTAGTCGAATGCGAAGACAACTGGAACTGTCAAGTCGAAAACATTACTTTCACTGCTAAGGTTACTCCCCTCGTTTCCCCCAATTAATTTCCAATTTTTATTTTCCGTGATTCGGTGTATTTTATTGATTTTGCTTTTCCTGTGATCTTGTTAAACCCTTGATTTGAACTTTTCTCTTGGGTTGTGTATAACGAATTAAGATACAATATGATGGTTTCTAATTATGTAACTGATGGGTTTTAGGTAAAACAAATAAACCAGAAAACAATTCCTAAGTTCACATGCAACCTACTTTGGATCTATGTTTTAACTATTGAACATACAACTTTGAATTGCAAAACAAGAACCCTAGAGGAGGAGGCTATTTTCGAAAATAGTAAACTAGGGTTTAGGAGTTACATACCTTTCAATTGTTATAGCAAACAATTGATAATTCCCTTGATCTTGATCTTGATCTTCTTGGAAGCTTAGCACCACAAGTGTAATGCCTCTAATGGAATCACACCCAAGAACTAGCAAGAAGGAAACTTGGAGGAGAGAGGGTAGAGAGAGTATGCAATTTCAGCCTAGGGTTTCTTCCCAGAAGTGGTGACCGATTTTGAGAGCTGGGAGGCTCCTTATATAGCTGAGGGATCTAGGGTTTTGGGAAAACCCTAATGCTCCTTTGCTTAGGGCCTAAGCAAACCCAAGGGCCTTATCCAAAGCCCCCTTGGACGAAATCATTAGGGTTTCCCCTATAGATTTCGTCCACCTCCTTCCAAGGAGGTTCTGGAGCCTTCCAGTCAACTATCTGATAATTGCAAACTAGTCCCTGCACTTTATAATTAATATTTTTAACCCCAAAATTAGTTCTAATTAATTTTTGGCTAACTATTAATTAAACATAATGATTTCTAATTAATATATTAATCTTTTAACATATTAATAAATCATTTATATTAATTTATTAATCTTATAAATTAATATCTCTCCTTTCATAATTTCCTTGTCCAGTTGCTAGGTTGAGGGCAACCCAAAAGGACTGTGCTGCTATCAATTCAAATACATACCAATTATAGTTATGGGCTTAGACACCTAATCCAACAGTCTCCCACTTGGATAAGTCTGTAACTATAATTGCTAGCATGCCTTCTAAATTTGACCAGCAAATTGTGGCTTCCAAAAGCTGCTGCCGAACTCTGACCCAGTCAGTTACATGTCCTAAGATAAGTGATCATATAATCCTTTGTTCTGCTAGATATCCCTAGACATAAGACATGGAATGTAATCAATCTCTTTGTCCAGAATCTATGTTTCCCGATTTCTGATTTGTGATGATGTAGGACTTCTAATTGAACACATCAATTTAGTCCTGGCTGGGCCCAGCACATAAGTCAACACCAAATCATCGAGGGGCCCACAGATATCGCTTTTCCGGTTAGGGCAAAAGGAACGAATAAACGTTGACTCATATGCTTGTATCTTTTACTCATCAAATTATACATGACAATACATTTTATAACACCAAGTTACTGATGCGGTTTCGTATCACCAATGTATAACCGACTTTGTAAATTACAACTCATATATCTTCGTTTCAAGATTATAAGATATTATCGTCTCAGTATTACTCGTGATGAATTCCATGAAGTGATACTCTGAGCGAGGGTTTATCCAATACTCAAATCTCAATTTCTGAGTACTCATGAACATTGCAGCAATTCTATTGCCATGTCTATCCTCAGACAATCTACAATCTAGTTCATGACAGTCTTAATTCACTACTTACTTCCAAAAGTACGAGCGACTGTGGAGTTTGAATAATTAAATTATTCGGGAAGTAAAACATGCAAAATATGAAACACAATACCAACCAATCGACAAAAGGCAGTAACCAAACTTATAAATAATACTTTATTATTTAATCACCAAAAGTCAATTACATTTACTTTGTTACAAGTTTCAGAATAAAACTAATTTAACTACTAAAACTAATATCATCTTTCAGTCCTATGCTCCGAGCATGCTGAATATGCTTAGCCCTACTCAGACCCTTTGTGAGGGGATCTGCTGGGTTATCTTCAGATGACACCCTCTTTACTATAAGATGGCCTTCTTCTACTCTATGTCTGATGAAATGGTACTTTCTGTCGATATGTCTGGTTTTACCATGATCTCTCGGTTCCTTTGTCAAGGCAACCGCTCCTTCATTATCGCAGAACAGTTCCATAGGCTCCTGGATGGTTGGAACAACTCCGAGATCTCCGATGAAGTTCCTCAACCAAGCTGCTTCTTTCGACGCTTCACTCGCTGCTATGTACTCTGATTCACAAGTAGAATCAGCCGCCGTATCTTGCTTGGAACTCTTCCAAGTAACTGCTCCTCCATTCAGTAAAAATACCCAGCCTGACTGAGAACGGAAGTTATCTCTATCCGTCTGAAAGCTGGCATCACTGTAACCATCTACTCTCAAAGTATCATTGCCACCAAGCACAAGGACCCAGTCCTTTGTCCTTCGCAAATACTTGAGTATATTCTTAACCGCTATCCAATGAGCTCTACCTGGGTTTCCCTGATAACGACTGACCATGCTCAAAGCAAATGCCACATCAGGGCGAGTACATGTCATAGCGTACATGATCGATCCGACAGCGGAAGCATAAGGTACACGACTCATGTCATCTATTTCCTCATCTGTACTCGGGCATTGAGTCTTACTCAATTTGGTATTGCTCTGGATAAGTAGCTCTCCCTTCTTGGAATTTTCCATACTAAACCTCTTTAGTACCTTATCCAAGTATGTGCTCTGACTAAGTCCAATTAGTCTCTTCTTTCTATCTCTCAATATTCTAATCCCAAGAATATAGGCAGCTTCTCCAAGGTCTTTCATGGCAAAACACTTTCCAAGCCAAGACTTAACTTCTTTCAAGGTTGGAACGTCGTTACCAATGAGTAATATGTCATCGACATATAACACCAGAAAAGTTACTATACTCCCACTAGCCTTGATATACACACAAAACTCATCTTCACTTCTAGAGAAACCAAACTCTTTGACTTTCTCATGGAAGCAAAGATTCCAGCTGCGAGATGCTTGTTTCAATCCATAAATGGATTTCTCAAGCTTGCACACCCTATTGGGAAACTTTGCATCAACAAAACCCTCTGGCTGATTCATGTAAACATCCTCAGCCAACTTCCCGTTAAGGAAAGTAGTCTTGACATCCATCTGCCAGATTTCATAGTCATGAAAGGCAACTATGGCGAGCAATATCCTAATAGATTTAATCTTAGCTACTGGCGAAAAGGTCTCATCATAGTCAACCCCTGGGGTTTGAGTGAAACCTTTTGCAACCAGTCGAGCCTTGAATGTATGCACATTCCCATCCATGTCTGTCTTCTTCTTGAAGATCCATTTGCACCCAACTGTCTTACGACCTGGTGCACTATCAACCAAATTCCAAACTTGGTTGTCATACATGGACTTAATCTCGCTGTCCATTGCCTCTTTCCACTTGGAAGCCTCTGGGCCTGCCATTGCTTCCTTATAAGTGACTGGTTCATCTAATTTAACCAGTGTTCTGTCACTTATGAATGTGTCACCATCTGAAGTAATATGAAAACCATACAACTCAGGTGGCACACTCGCCATAGTGGACCTTCGAAGAGGTAATGAGTTATCAACTGGTTCAACAGGAACTGTTTCCTCTGGTTGAGTGCTAGTGTCATCTAAGGTTCCTTCATTGGCTAACTCTTGAATTTCTTCAAGTTCAATGGTGCTCCCACTGTCCTCTTTGAATATGAGCTCCCTTTCTAGAAAGACTCCTCTTCGTGCTACAAAGACCACGTTTTCACTAGGCCTGTAGAACAAATATCCAAAAGACTGCTTTGGGTAACCAATGAAAACACATTTCTCATTTCTAGCTGCTAGCTTGTCGTGAGTCTCTCGTCTTACGAAAGCTTTACAACCCCAGACTTTAATATGTGCCAACGAGGGAACTTTCCCCGTCCACATTTCGTGAGGTGTTTTGGCAACCTTCTTTGTAGGGACAAGATTGAGGATGTGGGCGGCTGTCTCTAAGGCATACCCCCAGAAGTGAATAGGAAGCGAAGCACGACTCATCATAGAACGAACCATGTCTAACAAGGTTCGATTACGCCTCTCAGCTACACCATTTAACTGAGGTGTCCTAGGAGGAGTCAATTGTGAGACTATCCCACATTCTTTCAGATAGTCGTTGAACTCGATACTAAGATACTCCCCGCCTCTATCGGATCTAAGTATCTTTATCTTCCTGCCCAATTGATTTTCGACCTCATGCTTAAACTCTTTGAACTTTTCAAAGGTTTCTGACTTATGCTTGATCAAGTAGATATAACCATATCTGCTATAATCGTCAGTGAAAGTCACATAGAATCGATTAGCATCTCTTGTAGTTGATCTGAAGCGCCCACACACATCTGTGTGTATGAGATCCAACAGACCTTCACCTCTTTCACAAGACCCTGTGAATGGTGATTTTGTCATCTTTCCCAAAAGACAAGATTCACACATATCATCTGATTTTAGGTCAAATGATTCCAACACTCCATCCTTTTGGAGTTGGTCTATGCGTTTCTTGTTAATGTGTCCAAGACGACAATGCCACAAGCATGCCTTGTCTACACTATTAGACAAGTCAATATTAAGTACACTATTTCCTAAGCTATCAACACAAGTCACTGTTTCATACACACCATCACAAGGTAAAGCTTCAAACATAAAAACACCATTCTTATAAACAGAAATTGAACCATTCAAATCATTAAAAGAATATTTAAAACCTTGTCTGAACAATGCATGAAATGAAATAATGTTTCTCGTCATCTCAGACGAATAGCAACAATTTATCAAATCTAATCTAACATCATTACTAAGCAAAAGCTGATAAACTCCGATCTTGGTTACTGGTGAAGACTTTCTGTTTCCCATGATCAAGTTTATCCTTCCTCGCTCTATCTCCTCACTTTCCTTTAGCCCCTGCATATCAGAACAGATATGAAAACCACATCCTTTATCAAGGACCCATGAACGAGAAGATAATGAGTTATTAGCAGAAATAGTGTAAATACCTGCCGAAGATGGCTTCACTTTGCCATCCTTGATATCTTGTAGATATTGTGGGCAAGATCTCTTCCAGTGCCCCTTTTGATTGCAGTAAAAGCAAACGGCCTCTTTTGGATCAGAAACATGGGGAGTGGAACCATTGGGCTTAGCCTTTGGGCCATTGCTAGATGACCCAGATTGAGCCTTGCTCTTCCAGTTTTGCTTGGGAGGACCTTTCCTCTTTTTCCCCTTTCCCTGTCTAATAGCCAAGACAGGGGCACTTGCAGGTGTGGAGGGTATACTTTTACCCTTCATCCCTGCTTCAGCTGTCTGCAACAAGTTGTGCAATTGGGCCAGAGTCTACTCAGTATTGTTCAAATGGTAAGTTAGAATAAACTGACCATAACAATCAGGTAGTGAGTTCAAGACCATGTCAATGGCCAATTCCTCATCAAAGTGAATGTTAAGCTTGACCAAACGTTGTATGTAGCGTTGCATTCTTTGCACATGTGACACAACCGATTCCCCTTCTTTCATCTTGCAAGCCATGAGTGACTTGACTACTTCAAACTTTTCTTGACGAGCTCGCTTATGGTACTTTTCCATAAGGTCCTTGTTCATCTCGAAAGGCCAGTAGTCCTCATAGTACCTCTGCAGTTCTGGGGACATAGTTGCTACCATGATGCATGCCACTTTGGTAGCATCATCGTAATGTTTCTTGTAGGCAACAAGTTCTTTAGGAGTAGCTTCAGACTCATCAAGTTCTTTGAGCTCCTTTTCAAGAACATATTCTTTGTTCTCAAAACGAAGAGCCATCTTGATGTTGCGCATCCAATCGTTATAGTTAGAGCCATCCATAACGACTTTGGAGCAGATATTGAGCAAAGAGAAGTTTTGGTTGGAGGAGGATGAAGCAGAAGTGTTTCCAGGAGTAGACATCTGAAAAGAAGGAAAGTTTTAGTTAGATTTCAAGATACCTTAATAAAATAACCCAAAGATATAATATCAAGGTTAGGATCCAACTATGAAGATTCACAACTTAGAAATGGGATGCCGAGATCCAAGAGTAAATTTCATAAAGGTAGGTGAATGACGATTCACCAATTCCACCATTAGACGAAACAAACGAAGTGAAAATCCTAATTCTTTTGAGATACATTGAAACTATTCAATGGCATGTTTTAATCTCAGATTATGCTCTTCTATTTGTGACTGGGATGCCGAGGATCACAAACAAGATGTGAATAACCATGCAAATGTGCTTGATAACCTCATTGTCTTTATCATTAACTATTGATGTGCTGGTAAACCACACACGCTCCATCAAAATGACAATTATGAGATACCCATTACTACTCTTTATTAGTGCCTTTTAGTGTGCTGGTTAACCACACACGCTCCACTAACGACCAATAAAGCATAATGTGCAATTTCATGGATTAGCATACTTTTCACATTTTTCCTAAAGTAACTAGAGTTGAGATTTTGAAAAATAATGTTCTAGTACTTTCTTTAATAGCATTATACTTTTAATGAGAAGTAGTTGTCCTATCAAATCCGTTCTGCTAACGACCCTCCACTAATCAAGGGAGCGGTGGGTGAGAGTGGACACCCATTCAACTACCATTTTATAGGCAGTTTCGTTATACCCCCTTATAGACTAGCTTCGTGAATGAGGCATACTAGCGATTTGACTGACCATATTCTTATACATATATAATATTAAACATTTAATCATAGTACATATATAAGGTGTGTTTTAAAACTTTTTAAAACTTCAAGGTTTATATAAATTTCGAAATTCAAACTATTAAATTTAAATTTAAATAAACCAATTAACTAGATTTAATATTTATCTATTAATTAACTTTTAATCAATTTATTAAATCTTGTAAGGATTATCAAATCAAATTAATCAATTAATTTAATCCTAATCCTTATCCCTCTAAATTTCGAAAATTAGGGTAAGGATAATTATCCAATTAATCTAATCAAGTAACAATTATCCAAAACAAGAAACCCTAAAACTTCTAGCATATTTCGAAATTTACAAGGGAGGAGGCTAGGGTTTTCAAAACCCTAACCCTAATTTCGATTAGAGTTCTTTGGAGGCTAGGGTTTTCGAAAACCCTTTGATCCAAAACCCTAAAACGAAAATTTGGCCTTTAAGGTTTAATAGCTATAAACCCTAATTTGCAATTCAACAATTATAGCAATTCAATTTAAAACAAAACAATGGCTCTGATACCACTGATGGGTTTTAGGTAAAACAAATAAACCAGAAAACAATTCCTAAGTTCACATGCAACCTACTTTGGATCTATGTTTTAACTATTGAACATACAACTTTGAATTGCAAAACAAGAACCCTAGAGGAGGAGGCTATTTTCGAAAATAGTAAACTAGGGTTTAGGAGTTACATACCTTTCAATTGTTATAGCAAACAATTGATAATTCCTTTGATCTTGATCTTGATCTTCTTGGAAGCTTAGCACCACAAGTGTAATGCCTCTAATGGAATCACACCCAAGAACTAGCAAGAAGGAAACTTGGAGGAGAGAGGGTAGAGAGAGTATGCAATTTCGGCCTAGGGTTTCTTCCCAGAAGTGGTGACCGATTTTGAGAGCTGGGGAGGCTCCTTATATAGCTGACGGATCTAGGGTTTTGGGAAAACCCTAATCCTCCTTTGCTTAGGGCCTAAGCAAACCCAAGGGCCTTATCCAAAGCCCCCTTGGACGAAATTCTTAGGGTTTCCCCTATAGATTTCGTCCACCTCCTTCCAAGGAGGTTCTGGAGCCTTCCAGTCAACTATCTGATAATTGCAAACTAGTCCCTGCACTTTATAATTAATATTTTTAACCCCAAAATTAGTTCTAATTAATTTCTGGCTAACTATTAATTAAACATAATGATTTCTAATTAATATATTAATCTTTTAACATATTAATAAATCATTTATATTAATTTATTAATCTTATAAATTAATATCTCTCCTTTCATAATTTCCTTGTCCAGTTGCTAGGTTGAGGGCAACCCAAAAGGACTGTGCTGCTATCAATTCAAGTACATACCAATTATAGTTATGGGCTTAGACACCTAATCCAACAGTAACCATTTTGGTAGTAATGTACCAGAGAATCTGTGAAGGGGGTTATGGAATTTACAGATTGATTACATCTTTTTTGGAGGCGAAATTTATCTGATTCATGAGTTTATACTAAATATTTCCAGATGGGCAAAATTTTTTGTAGTAGTTACCATCTGCTTCAGATGAAATAAAACCACAAGATAGAGAAAATCATCAAACTTCAGTCTTTCAGGCTCTCATTTTGTTTAATTTCAACCTGCAACTTAAAGTTTAGTCTATGATCTAAGCTTGACTACAAATTCCTTTTTTCTTTATAAATTCTATAAGGTAGTAGTTGCAAAATCTTTTCCTTCAAGATTAGTCGAATCAAAGAACACAAGAAACCTTTTTTTGTGGTTAAAGAACATCATTTTTTGTTCCTTAAAAGTAAAATTATGCAGAAAGAAGGACCTAATTCTTACTTCTTAGAAAGCATATGCTGGAAGTTCGCTCAAGGTGCAATCAAGTGTTTACAATCTCCTAAATCATTTCATTCAGAAAAATTGGACCATTATTCTAATAATGATTTGGTGTTTATGATGTGCTGGGTCGGAATGATTGAGCAGTTGTTCTTGCAGGTCAAAAGAAAAGTCAAAATTGATGATTTGTGGATGCCAAACTGCGAACGAACGAAACTAGGCTCGCACTCTGACCCACGAACATTCGTTGACTGTGATTGACAAGCGAACCTATGCTTGGGTTTGGGGTATAATCGACAGACTTGGAACGAAACTGGAACAACCCTCTCATCCGAAATTGAAAGTTGTTTTGATGCACACCAAGCGCTCGCTAAAACGCTTCAACTGAATGGTATTTCTTCGTTTATATTATTCTATCAGAAAAGAATGTTTTTTATGATAATCATGAACATATTCTGTTAGAATTCCCCGAATTAATATAATTATTGGTAAATGAATTCCAATTCTATCAGAATGGAATCACGAATTCCAATTATGTTGGAATGGAATATGAATATTTTCTCACTAATTTATTCATTGGCTTTGTTTCTAAAGAAGCTGATGCTTAAAGAACGGACCACAAAATTTGAACGACGCCTCTTAGCAACTTTATTCATTTAGAATGTATTAGCGTCTTTGTTAGATTTTGATGTTTTTTTTTCCATATTTGAAAGTTTTTTTAGTTTTATTCTTTAAAAATAAATGTAATTCTTAGCAATTGTTACATGTATTCTATAAGAATTAATATAATTTTTTTTAATTCTTCAACTGATGGTTCGAGAATTTTGTTATTCTACAAGAAATTTTTAAAGTCATGATCAAGAAATATGTTCAAGAATATTTTTATTATTTTGTGGTTCAAGAATATTTTTATTTTTGAACATACTCAAACATATTCTGTCAGAATGTCCGAATTAAAAACCTTATAATTTGTAAAATTGAATTTTTAAAATTAATAGAATCTATGATCCCTTAAAATATGCAAATTTCCTTTATTAAATCTATGTTAATTGACTAAAATACACTTCTAGTTAAATTATATGGTATTTTTCAATTATATTTAATTCAATAATATGTATTAATCACTTTCTTAAAATAAGTAATTTTGATTGGCCCACATTTATGCATACTATAAAACAATAATTACTTTGAATAGAATAACCTAAGCCTATATATATATATATATATATATATATATATATATATATATATATATATATATATATATATATATATATATATATATATATATATATATATATATATATATATATATGGAAAAGTTCAATAGAGAACCATAATTATTGGTTCTTCAAGGAACCAAATCTTTTTTTCAATTTCTAGAGCTTATTCTTTATCGAAAAAAAATCTAAAAATATCTAAATTCATATATTAACATTGTGAATGTGAAAAATATTTTTCGGATTCACGTTGTGAATTTTCAAAGATTCACATTTTGAATTTGACGTAAAAAAAAAATTCGAATTTGATATCATTGGAAAAAGGATAAAAAATTATGAATTTCTGTATTTTTAGTTTTTTTTGATAAAAAATAAGTTGTAAAAGTTGAAAAAAAGATTGGTTCATTGGTTCCTTGGTTAATTATGATTCTCTATTGAATCTCACCCTATATATATATATATATATATATATATATATATATATATATATATATATATATATATATATATATATATATATATGGGGATAGGGAATATACATTACAGCCCCACCTAAGCTTAGTGACTAAACCTCTAAAATATTTCGTTTTAACTTAGTAATTAAAGTCGATTTGGTTTTCATTTGGTAAATATATCATCCCCAATAATATTTCTTCCCTCCATTATCGTTTTACCATCCTTGTTTTCATTTTTCCATTATCGTTTATTATTTCACCCTAGTGAACATTATTGTTTTCCACCGTCACGAAGGTTGAAGATAATCAATGTTCTTGCTTCCTTATCAAAACTATTATGTACATCATGAATCTACATCTTCAATTATTAATCGTGAATCCCCTAATCGCAATCTTTATATAGTAAAACAACTTATTTTCATGAGGTTTAATACTTAAGCTTAGGTGAGGCTGTAATGTATATTCACTTTTCCCTATATATATATATATATATATATATATATATATATATATATATATATATATATATATATATATATATATTAACATATTTATCTCATAAATTTAGATTGGAATTTGCGACTTCAAAATCCATTTTTAAATATTTTCATGCAATTGTAATTGTTCGTGTTTTTTTTTGCTAGTGTCTCTTCTAATATTTCGCCGTTCCTAAAAAAAAGTTATCTTATAAAAAGGTCACACCCTCTACGACCTTTAGTAAAGGATGGGTACTAGCTTATCCAATAATGCCTTCTAATCCATCATTGCCAACAATGTGTGATGTGTCCATATGAAGTGGATAAGACATACGTTTTTCACTTTCTTTATCATATCCTAAATATAAATCCAAAACTTTATAAAGACTAAGATGAAATTCATAATCGAATGTATTTAAAAAAAAAATCTAGAAAAAAATATAGTACGGTAAATGCCGCAGGACATTTTACAAATGAGTTGGGGAACACACCAATCAAGATTCTTTGTTTTGGATTTTTGATTGTGAGTGACGACTTATCTTTGATTATAAGGGCAATACATGTACTATTAAAATATTTAATTTTAACGTTTCCTAGAAATGGCAGGCATGACTATTTATCCAACAGAAAATATTTTAATGGTGAAATTTATGCTTTTGTTACAAGAAAAGTCGTGTCACCCCACTAATTACTTAGTCCAGATATCAAGATTCTTTGTTTTAGACCATGCTGTATATTCATCATCATCATCATGCGAGCCTGGTGCTTATTTGGCATGCGTGGCTATGCAGAAACACCTCCATCTCGTAGGGAAAATGACTCTTGAGGGTAATTAACTTTTGTGTTTGTACTCATTTGGTTTCTTTCCTTTTTTTTTGTATTCAATATACCATCGAACTTGTTGTTTGTGTTCACTATAACCCTTTTGACCGGCTTTTGACATGTGATAGCCGGTCAAAGGGTTATGGTGAACACAAACAACAAGTTCGATTGTATATTGAGTACAAAAAAAGGAAAGAGACCAAATGAGAACAAATGAAACAGTTGGTTACCCTCCTGATTTATTTTCCCTTTACTCATTTACAACAAATCACACGTCATCTCCTACTGATATTAATGACTTTATGAGATTCATTATTGCTTCTCTTCAAAACATAACCCACGAAAGAACATTATTCATACATGTACAACTTTGTAATGCACTTGATGTAACAACGTTAATTTTCAAAACAATTTTTCATTTTAAAACATACTTTCATTCGTACGATAATCATCAAAACATAATGTGTCCACCGTAACAAAACAAAACATGTCCCAAGATCTCATATACATAAATCCTCTCAGTGTGTACGAATCATGCCGGCGCCTTCCCGCAATCCTTGCTAGTACCTGAAACACATAACACAACAACTGTAAGCATAAATGCTTAGTGAGTTCCCCAAATACCACATACAACACATACGCCACTCGAGGCTATAATACGACCCTTCGGTCGATGTGTCTCAGCGGGACCCCCCCAAGTCCCGTAGCTCGTCGGACCCTCTGGTCCAGTCATAGCTCGTTGGACCCATCAGTCCGGTCTGTATCGTTGGATCCTTCGGTCCGGTCTATATCGTTGGACCCTTCGGTCCGGTCTATATCGTTGGACCCTCCGGTCCGGTCTGTACAACACATAGCATACATATATCACAATGCACATAATCTCCTACAACACATAGCACACAAGACCCTCCAGTCTACACATAGATACCACTCTAGGTAATGTATAGTGAGAAGACTCACCTCGTATGATGTCTAGTAACTCACGTGCTCGATATCCCTGAATCTCGAAACAACGACCTAGCCCCGCCTAATCACATAAAGTAATTATTTCAAATCATTAATGGCTCTCAAGGCTAGACTACATCCCTTTTCTACAATCCCACAGAAGGGTAAAAGACCATTTTACCCCTCCCTGACCCAAAGTCCAAATGTTGACCAAAACTCTAAAAGTCAACAAAAGTCAACTCTCCGGGTTACGCTGCGCGTACCAAACCTGTACGTTGGGCGTACCCGGTAACCTCACAGAATCGAGGAATGCAACCCCCTACGCCGCGCGTACTGGGATTACGCCCAGCGTAATTCCCAGTTTCAGACTTCTTAGCTTTTAGGGTCTTAATCAGTTAAGACTCACGTCCAACTTCTAGATCTGACCTTTTCTAAACCTCTTAATCCATAAAGTTGGTGACTTTAAGCCTTTGCATGGCTGGACAAGTCACTAACACCCATAACATTCCATTTCCCAACTCTAGAAAGCTTATAACTCAAGCATGACTTCATAATAACGACCAAGATGGAAACTTTATGGATCTATAACTCATATATCACTGAAAAGGGACAGATCTAGGTCTATGGAGTCCTTTATGCTCATAAAGTCTCCACCTTTGGGACTTTAACCCTAGAAATGGTCCATGAAGCACAAATCAAAATAACAAGGAAAGCTTTGAGCTTTATACCTCCAAGTGAAGCTCTTCCCTCTGCAGAACTCAGATCCAAGGCTTGCACTCCAACTTCTAGCCTTCACAAGAATCTCCTCTTCTTCCTTACTAACACACAAAGGCACTTTAGCTCCAAAAACACTCACACAAGCTTAGAACGAAGGTTGGCTCTCTTTTAGGGTTTCACTCACTCAAATGGTGGCTGAGGATAAGGCCATAACCTTCTTTATATAGGGCTCAAGTCTAAATTAGGGTTTTGCATCTGGGCCGGTTACGCCCAGCGTACCTCTAAGGGTCCGCATCCATTTCAAGCGCATGAGTACGCGCAGCGTACTCTTGAGTACGCCCAGCGTACTCATTTGCTACAACTTTTCACTCAAGGGCTAACTTTGACAATTTGACAAAAGAGAAGGGTTAAATAGCTGTACCTGAATTTCGGGATGTTACAATTCTCCCCCACTAGAACCAGACTTCGCCCTCGAAGTCTCATGCTGTAAACATCTCCGGATGCTGCTCCCGCATCTCTGACTCTGTCTCCCAAGTCAGCTCAGACCCCCTCCGATGTTGCCACTGAACCTGAACCAGGGGCACCTCCTTGTTCCTCAGAACCTTGATCTTTCGATCCACAATCGCGATTGGCCTCTCAGCATAATTCAGGCTCGCATCCACCTGAATATCCTCTAGTGGTACCACCGCCGACTCGTCAGCTATACACTTCCTCAACTGAGACACGTGGAAGGTATCATGAATCTGACTCAACTCCGCAGGTAGCTCTAACCGATATGCTACCTTGCCCACCCTCGCGGTCACCCTGAACGAACCGATGTACCGGGGCCCCAACTTGCCCCTCTTCCTGAACCGGATCACTCCTTTCCAAGGAGATACCTTCAGGAGTACGAAATCTCCCACCTGGAACTCAAGCTCAGATCGGCGTCTATCCGCATAACTCTTCTGACGACTCTGAGCCATCAGTAACCTCTGTCTAACCTGCTGTATCTGCTCTGTCGTCTGCAGCACTATCTCAATACTACCCATCACACGCTGTCCTACCTCTCCCCAGCAGATGGGAGTCCGACACCTCTTTCCGTACAACAACTCGAAGGGAGCCATACCAATGCTAGAATGGTGGCTGTTGTAGTAGGAAAATTCAGCCAACGGCAAGTACGTGTCCCAACTTCCTCCGAAGTCCAACACACATGCTCGAAGCATGTCCTCGAGCGTCTGAATCGTCCGCTCACTCTGTCCGTCAGTCTGGGGGTGGTAAGCGGTACTGAAATGCAACCTCGTGCCCAACTCCTCGTGAAACTTCTTCCAGAACCTGGAAGTGAAACGTACATCTCGATCTGACACAATCGAGATCGGCACCCCATTTCGTGATACCACCTCCCTCACATAAAACTCTGCCAGCCTCTCCGCAGAAGAGCTCTCACTGATAGCAAGAAAATGCGCGCTCTTCGTCAGCCGGTCGACGATCACCCAAATTGCATCGACACCCCTCGCGGTCCTCGGCAATTTGGTGATGAAATCCATGGAAATCTGTTCCCACTTCCACTGGGGAACCTCAAGCGGCTGCAACTTGCCATGCGGACGCTGGTGCTCGGCCTTAACCTGGCGACATGTCAAGCACCTCTCGACAAACCACGCGACATCCCTATTCATACAGGGCCACCAATAATCTTTCTTCAGGTCCAAATACATCTTCGTGGCCCTGGGATGGATCAAGAACCTCGATCTATGCGCCTCCTCCATCAGAATGGTACGTGCCCCTCCTGCATGCGGCACCCAAATCTGACCCTGAAAGGTCATCAGCCCTCGACTATCGATAACGAACTCGGACACCTGTCCGATCACTCGCTCCCTCTTGCGGTTCTCCGGTATCATGGCCTCTGCCTGGGCCTCCCGGATGGTGTCCAACACCGGGGTCATCACTGTCAATCTCATGCAAGTGCCTCGAATCGGGGCACTTTCCGCCCTACGGCTCAGCGCATCAGCTACAACATTAGCTTTGCCCGGGTGGTACAGGATCTCACAATCGTAATCCTTCACCACGT
This sequence comes from Lactuca virosa, assembly GCF_052849685.1. Lineage (NCBI taxonomy): Eukaryota > Viridiplantae > Streptophyta > Magnoliopsida > Asterales > Asteraceae > Lactuca > Lactuca virosa. The sequence continues at coordinate 181,720,721 of NC_136429.1, read as the reverse complement.
CCAACCATCTCCTCTGACGCATATTCAGATTGGGCTGATCCATCAAATACTTCAAGCTCTTGTGGTCCATGTATATGGTACACCGAACCCCATACAAATAGTGACGCCATATCTTGAGGGCGAACACCACTGCCCCCAACTCCAGATCGTGGGTGGGATATCTCGTCTCATGAGGCTTCAGCTGCCTCGATGCATATGCTATCACATGCCCCCTCTGCATAAGTACTGCACCCAACCCCGATATCGATGCGTCACAATATACCACAAAATCCTCCATCCCTTCCGGGAGGGCTAACACAGGGGCTTCGCATAACTTCTGGCGAAGCGTCTCAAACGAGGTCTGCTGCTCCGGACCCCATGAAAAAGCAACACCCTTCCGGGTCAATCTGGTGAGAGGCACGACAATCTTGGAGAAATCCCTGATAAATCTCCGATAATAGCGTACCAATCCTAGAAAACTCCTGATCTCGGTGGGAGATCTCGGCACGTCCCAACTCATCACTATCTCGATCTTGGCCGGATCGACCAATATCCCCTTCTGATTGACGAGATGCCCCAAGAACTGGACCTCTCGCAACCAGAAATCGCACTTGGAGAATTTGGCATAAAGCCTCTCCGTCCTCAATACCCCGAGAATCTCTCTCAGATGCTCCTCGTGCTGCTCTCTAGATCTCGAATACACCAATATATCGTCGATGAACACGATCACCGAACGATCCAACATCGGTCTACACACCCTGTTCATGAGGTCCATGAATGCTGCTGGTGCATTGGTGAGCCCGAAAGGCATCACCACGAACTCGTAATGTCCATAACGAGTCCTGAACGCCGTCTTCTGGATATCCTCATCACGTACTCTCATCTGGTGATATCCATACCTCAGATCAATCTTGGAGAACCAAGACGCTCCCTGCAACTGATCGAACAAATCGTCGATCCTCGGTAATTGGTAACGGTTCTTGACCGTCAACTTGTTCAACTCCCGGTAATCAATACACATCCGGTGTGAACCATCTTTTTTCTTGACAAAAAGGAGCGGCGCTGCCCATGGTGAGCTACTCGGTCGAATAAACCCCTTCCCCAGCAGCTCCTGAAGCTGCGAGGATAACTCCTGCATCTCCGGCGGCGCAAGGCGATAAGGCGCCTTGGCGATAGGCGCTGCCCCCGGAACCAAATCAATGCGGAACTCTACCTGCCTCTTGGGAGGCACTCCCGGCAACTCCTCGGGAAAAACATCCGGGAACTCACGCACTATCGGAACGTCATCCATCGAACTTGGCCTCCCAGCGGCCTCTCGTGTATCCATCACATAAGCTACGAACCCTTTGCAGCCCTGCTGCAAACTCTGCCTCGCTCTGGCAGCCGAACAGAATGCTGACCCGCCTCGGGTTCCCTCGCCATAAACTGTCAGCACTCCCCCACTAGGATCTCGAATCGTCACCAACTGTCGCTCGCAGTCTATCACAGCCCCAAATCGGCTCAGCCAATCCATACCCACGATAACACATACGTCCCCCATCGCAATCGGGACCAGATCTATCGGAAACTCGACACCGAAGATCTCGAGTACACATCCTCGAATCACGTCCGTGGCATACACCGCTCGCTCGTCCGCTATGGAAACCCGCAGAGGTCGACTCAACGCCTCTCGTCTGCTACTGATGTGCCGACTAAATGCTATCGACACAAATGATCGACTCGCACCCGAGCCAAATAACACTAAGGCAGGTACAGAACTCACAAGAAAAGTACCTACGCATATCATCATATAAGCACAATATCTCATAACTCAACATAAATAAATGAAAGAATACGTACTAGCCACGACATCAGGCGCTGCGCGGACCTCCTCCGCTGTCAACTGGAAAGCTCTCCCGCGAGCCCTCGGTGTCTCGGCCTTCGCTGGCCGGGTCTCAGTAGCTCGAGCAGCTGGCGCAGATCCCTGCGCTGATCCCTGCAGTAGCTGTGGGCACTCGGCCTTCCGATGGCCGGTCTGGTTGCAATGAAAGCAAACCGTGAACCCCTTGGGGAAATCCCTTGCATAGTGCCCCTCCTTCCCGCATTTGTAACATACCCCAGCTCTGCACACTCCCTCGTGGCTCTTGCCGCACTTCCCGCAAGTGCGGCCCTTCGGACCCCCAGATCTCAAATCAGCGGGCTTTGCCCGCTTGGCTGCCGGCTGCGCCTGCGCCGGTCGCCTGTCCCTCCTCTAAGACTCGGCCTCCTCCCTGACCCGAGTCTCCAGCTCGATCTCTCTCTTCCGGGCATTTGCCTGGAGCTCGGCAAATGTCCGGTACGACGAGTTCGCCACGAACTCACGGATATCCCTCCTCAGAATGCTCAAGTACCGGCTCATACGTGCCTGCTCAGTCGACACGTGCTCAGGGCAAAACAATGCCCTCTCATGAAACATCCTCGTAATCACTGTCACATACTCAGTTCCCTGCTTGAGGGACAAGAACTCCTGGGCTAGACGTTCCCTCTCCACAGGGGGAACATACTGATCTCGAAACATCATGGTGAACCTCTCCCAGGTCACCGCAATCAGCTCTGCCATAGTGAAGTCTGCCGTCACAAACTTCCACCAGTCCTTCGCTCCCAAGCGAAGCTGGTTCAACGCAAACCGAACCCTCAGATGCTCTGGACACGAGCAGGTGTAGAAGCATCCCTCGATATCAGAAATCCACGTCATCGCAGCAATCGGGTCCTGCGTCCCATCAAACTCTGGTGGCTTCGTGTTGCTGAACTCTCGGTACAGCAACGAGTCACCTCCCTGCGGCCTGGCAGCAGCAACAGCTGCGGTGGCTGCAGCAACAGCAGCCTCAGTAAGAGCGGCGTACCGCTCATCAAAAGTCTCGATCAACGTGGTCTTGATAGACCCGAACATCTCTAGTATCTCAACTCGAATGGCCGCAACCACCTCCTCATGAATCAACCTACAGATCTCCTCATCACTGGTACCACTGGTACCACTGCCTCCTGGGTGGTGGCACGTCCCAACCATGATGTCTCTGAAATATACCACAAAAGAAATCAGAGATTCGCTCGAGTATACTCGTACTCGATACTCAACCTTACTTGCTCTTTAGTACCCTAAGGATTCTTACTTAGAGTGCGCACTGCTCCGGTATCTTCAGTAGTACGGGCCCTATACTACCGTCCACACCGCATCAGTATTCACCCTAAGTCCTCCTCCTTGGGTCCCAGATCACAAGTACTCTATATCTCATTGGCATAGGCTACCCTTCGGTAGACCTCTCATCAGCTCCTCACTGCTACCTACTCGCTCTCAAGCATCACATTGCATCAAAATCCTTCCTAGGCTAAGGCATCACAAATCAGGCCACTCTAGTCCTAATATGAACACCTAGCCTACTCTAGCATGCATATCATATCATAACATATCTCATAACATATAATGTAAGGGTATTTTGGGAAATCACCGTTCGGGCGCTGGCTGATCGTACACACTGCTTCCTTCTGCCTTTCTCAAAATCTTTTACTCTTTTTAGAAAAATTGTTTATTTTATGAAAACTTTCTCAATTCCTCAGTTTGAGTTCAGATTCATCCGAAGATGCACCCGAATCCCTCAAACCAAGGCTCTGATACCAACTTGTAACAACGTGAATTTTCAAAACAATTTTTCATTTTAAAACATACTTTCATTTGTACGATAATCATCAAAACATAATGTGTCCACTGTAACAAAACAAAACATGTCCCAAGATCTCATATATATAAATCGTCTCAGTATGTACGAATCATGCCGACGCCTTCCCGCAATCCTTGCTAGTACCAAACACATAACACAACAACTGTAAGCATAAATGCTTAGTGAGTTCCCCAAATACCACATACAACACATACGCCACTCGAGGCTATAATACGACCCTTCGGTCGATGTGTCTCAGCGGGACCCCCCCAAGTCCCGTAGCTCGTCGGACCCTCTGGTCCACTCATAGCTCGTTGGACCCATCGGTCCGATCTGTATCGTTGGACCCTTCGGTCCGGTCTATATCGCTGGACCCTTCGGTCCGGTCTATATCGTTGGACCCTCCGGTCCGGTCTGTACAACACATAGCATACATATATCACAATGCACATAATCTCCTACAACACATAGCACACAAGACCCTCCGGTCTACACATAGATACCACTCTAGGTAATGTATAGTGAGAAGACTCACCTCGTATGATGTCTAGTAACTCACGTGCTCGATATCCCTGAATCTCGAAACAACGACCTAGCCCCGCCTAATCACATAAAGTAATTATTTCAAATCATTAACGGCTCTCAAGGCTAGACTACATCCCTTTTCTACAATCCCACAGAAAGGTAAAAGACCATTTTACCCCTCCCTGACCCAAAGTCCAAATGTTGACCAAAACCCTAAAAGTCAACAAAAGTCAACTCTCCGGGTTACGCTGCGCGTACCAAACCTGTACGCTGGGCGTACCCGGCAACCTCACAGAATCGGGGAATGCAACCCCCTACGCTGCACGTACTGGGATTACGCCCAGCGTAATTCCCAGTTTCAGACTTCTTAGCTTTTAGGGTCTTAATCAGTTAAGACTCACGTCCAACTTCTAGATCTGACCTTTTCTAAACCTCTTAATCCATAAAGTTCGTGACTTTAAGCCTTTGCATGGCTGGACAAGTCACTAACACCCATAACATTCCATTTCCCAACTCTAGAAAGCTCATAACTCAAGCATGACTTCATAACAACGACCAAGATGGAAACTTTATGGATCTATAACTCATATATCACTGAAAAGGGACAGATCTAGGTCTATGGAGTCCTTTATGCTCATAAAGTCTCCACCTTTGGGACTTTAACCCTAGAAATGGTCCATGAAGCACAAATCAAAATAACAAGGAAAGCTTTGAGCTTTATACCTCCAAGTGAAGCTCTTCCCTCTGCAGAATTCAGATCCAAGGCTTGCACTCCAACTTCTAGCCTTCACAAGAATCTCCTCTTCTTCCTTACTAACACACAAAGGCACTTTAGCTCCAAAAACACTCACACAAGCTTAGAACGAAGGTTGGCTCTCTTTTAGGGTTTCACTCACTCAAATGGTGGCTAAGGATAAGGCCATAACCTTCTTTATATAGGGCTCAAGTCTAAATTAGGGTTTTGCATCTGGGCCGGTTACGCCCAGCGTAACCTTGGTACACCCAGCGTACCTCTAAGGGTCCGCGTCCATTTCAAGCGCATGAGTACGCGCAACGTACTCTTGAGTACGCCCAACGTACTCATTTGCTACAACTTTTCACTCAAGGGCTAACTTTGACAATTTGACAAAAGAGAAGGGTTAAATAGCTGTACCTGAATTTCAGGATGTTACACTTGAATATTTATTAGGGGAATCTTGACTAAGCAGGCGCATTTCATGACTACATTTACATTTACAATCAAATGATTTATCGTATCATGGATTCTAGACAAGTCTACAAACGAGTGGAATCACAAGTGCTGTGATTTTTGAGTTTACTTAGCTTTAAGATCGAATTCATGGGATAAGACACAACATCAAAATATGTACAATATCATGCTGCTTTTGTAGACACATCACCATAATATACCTTGAGGTAAACGTTTATGCTGATAAATATACCTCTCATACACAGTCATATCTTTTTGCAGAGAGGTGTTGACAGCTAACTAATGTAAGCATAGCATAGACCATGTTTTAACGAGGTTATCCCTTTAAAACGCTCTTCATATACGTTATAGCCAAAGAAGGTTGCAGTCTTTGATAATTTTGCAACTTTAATTTCATTTAACTTTTCGGGGAAAATGACTCAGGAGGGTAACCAACTGTTGAGTTCGTTCTCATTTGGTCACTTTCCTTTTTTTTTTGTACTCAATATACCCTCGAACTTGTTGTTTGTGTTCACCATAACCCTTTGACCGGCTATCACAGGTCAAAAGCCGGTCAAAAGGGTTATGGTGAACGCAAACAACAAGTTCGATGGTGTATTGAATACAAAAAAAAAAAAGGAAAGTGACCAAATGAGTACAAACGCAAAAGTTAATTACCCTCAAGAGTCATTTTCCCCCATCTGGTGTGTTACTCTACCCCCTCTTATGTAATGGGGAAACAGATATAATGGGAAGGTGAAATAAAAGAGAAAGGGAAAAAATAGGATATGTAAAATAAAAAAACATTGAGGAAATGAAAAATAAAAAAAAAATGAATTTTTTTTTGTTTTTTTTTTAATATTTTTTAAAGTATACTAGAATATTCTAGTAAATATTTTTTTCAGTCACCTTATTACTGTCAAAAACTCGAGTATTGCTTGCAACTTTAATGAGGTTGGGAGTCACAAATTGTCACGAAGCATTATAATGAGTCATGAAGTATGATAATTTTTTTTTTTGGAAACGACAAATATTATTAAAACGAACCCCCGACTAGCAAGTAACTAGCAAGAGGACAAGAGTACATAAGCAAAACAAAACTTTTCATGGACAGAGAAATATTAAGTGTTAAATAGAAATTAAAACTGAAATGGAGAAGAGATCCAGTTTTTCCAATCGCCGATTCCTCCTTTGCCCCTGCTCTGTATCCAAAAGAACACCACTGACTTGATGGCCCCTGCACCATGAGTGGGGTTTTGGAACAGTCCGTTGAACACCCGATCGTTTCTGAACTTCCAAAAAGTCCAGAGTAAGCCGTGACAAATGGTAATGAATCTCTTCCGCTTCCTTGGGCATCTTCCCCAGTTTTCTGCAAATACGATTAGATCGCCAACTGATGTGAAAGACTCCTGTTGTAAACCGCACCAAGTGAATATTATCTTCTTGACCTTGCAAGCAAATGAACATTTTATGAGGATGTGATCAGAGCATTCCATTCCATTAACACAGGCACCACATTTGTCATTTTCGATGTTAACTCCTTTTTTTCCTAAGTGTCACTGCAGATGAGATCTTCCTTTGTATCGCTCGCCATATGAAGCAATTGACTTTGTTCGGAGATATCTTATTCCATTTAAAATCTGGTAAGACACGGTTGGGGAATAGTAACTGTTCTAGATGATTTGATAAATTAGTTTTAATTTAAATAGGATATGTTTTTAAAAAAACAATATGTTAAATTAGAGTTTTATAAGATACTTATGATAGATGGATAAATAGTTAATTATTATAAAAATTATTTTGAAAAGGTTAAGTTATTGGAAAAATTTATGCAACCTATTACTAAATAAAGGTCCGTATCAAAATAATAATTCTTTAAAACTCTAATTATTATAGATGTGCTAAACGTATGCCTTTGATAGCCATTAGTGTTACTGTAAAATAAAAATCATTTATACTCTTAACTAAGTTCTAAATAATATTAGGCATTACTTGGCGGTAATGAGAACTTTCAAGTTTTTACGAGCCGTGTCAAGCCACGTCGATTGTAGGGTGTGACTTAAGGCGATAATTTTGTATATAATTTACAATTATATATATATATATATATATATATATATATATATATATATATATATATATATATATATATATATATATATATATATATATATATATATATATATATAGAATGAGGTTAATAGATAACCATAATTAACAAGGAATCAAGGAACCAATCATGAGAATCGGAAATCATAATGATCAACCGCAAAGGAAATAGATGTACACTTGTACATTGGACGTACACACACCGGATTAGATCAAAAAATCCATATTTTTACCAAAAAAACCCACATCTTTTTTTTTGTTTAAAATTTTTTTAGGGCACATTTTTTATCGAAAAAATAAAATAAACCGTATATACCCTTGTTCTCGATTTTTCGTCATCTTTCCATAGAGATCTATGTTGATATATAAAAAACGAATTTTTTTTTCGAAAAAAACCCACTTCATTTTGTTAGTTTTTTCAATATTTAAAATTATTTTTATAAAAAAAAACTAATTATACCAAAAAAATTAATTTTTTCTACTCTATTAATAAACATCAACACCGACTAAAAAAACATCGATCGGTATAGATTCACACAATGAATCTAAACTGTAAATATTTCAATTTTTAACATTCACAATATGAAAAATCTCGATCAGTTCAGATTCACATTGTAAATCTAACTTACTATTATGCACACTGTGAATCTGAAAAGGTTCACAATATGAATCTGAACAAGTTCACAATATGAATCTGAACAGGTTCACAATGTGAATCTGAACTGAAATATCGTTTATTTTTTAACATGAACATGAATCTATGTTTAAAAAGTACCAAAAAGTAAGAATTTTGATATATTTATTAATTTTTTTTCTACAAAAAAATAGGCCTTAACTTTTCAACAAAGAAAATGAAGTGAGTTTTTTTTTCGAAAAAAAAATTTCGTTTTTTATATATAATCATGGATCTCTACGGAAAGAGGACGAAAAATCGTGAACAACGTTATATCCGTTTTTTTTTCGATAAAAAACATGGCCTAAAAAAAATTTAAACGAAAAAAATGAAGTGAGTTTTGTTATAGTACGTCCATTGTAAAAGTCTACAACCTTTCTTTTTGCCGTTGATCGCTTTAAATTTCGACGCTTTTGATTGGTTCATTGGTTCCTTGATTAATAATGGTTCTCTATTGAACTTTTCCATATATATATATATATATATATATATATATATATATATATATATATATATATATATATATATATATATATATATATATATATATTCTACTATTATTCATTTTTCTATATATCCTTTTAGATGAACTCGGTCAACATATGTCTCATGTGAAGTATCGTACTATCATTAAATATCAGGTCATGATCCCAATAATGCCAGTTGATAACATAGGCCTGGTGTGTCGCAAAACATGTTTGGACTTCTTTGGAGAGCATGCAATACATTGTAAAGAAATGTCGGGGTCAAATACTGACACGATATGATTATGGATGTTTTGTTTGAAATATTTAAGCGTGTCATAGTTTCCGCCAAGAAAGAGGCTCCTATGAATTTCTTGACTGGCCCGGCAGAAGGAAGGTCAACCCTTAGGCCGATTGACATTTTGGTTTTTGGAAGGGTTGGAGGGAAACACGCTTGTGTGGACCTTATAGAGGTATCGGTTGGTGGTTTCAAGGCGGGACAGACTGTTTTAAAAGTTGCTACATGCACTGTCACAAAACATGAGAAATCGTGTGTGGAAAATCAACATGTGTTCATACCATTCGCGTTTGATACGTTTGGTTTTCTCGCGTCGGATACGATGAAGTTTCTTAATAGAGTACAACGGATCATGCATAGCTATGTTATGTCCCCTACATTTATAGATGTAGTATTAAAAAAATTGACTTTATGATACAAGAACATTTAGTGGCGTAGATTGTTGTCTGTTTGGTTTCTCGGTCATTGTATTATAACCACTAAGTAGTAGTTGTATTTTATATTATGATTTAATACGATATTTTATTAAAGTGTGGCGTCAAATACAAACCTTGAAGCCACGAGAAGTTTTTTATAATCTTGCTCTTAACACGTTCACCAAATATTGAATAATTATTATTAAAAAAAAGTTAGAAATATGCTACTTTCAAATAACAAAAATATTTTTCGAACTTAATTTTATACATATCATATTTATCTTTTATATAGTTTTAAAATATAAGATCTATCTTAATTTTTAATATTTTATAATTATTTTAATTTCTAATTCTTATCAATCGACTATTGAAAAATAATTGTTATTTCATAGTGAAACAATCCCACACTGTCATCGCATCTATTCAATTGTCAACACCACTCCAGTCCCGGTATACCAAGGTGCACCAGGACCATGTCCCGAGTTGTTGTCTAGAAAAACCATTCGACATCAAAGTTGGCTTAAGCTCTTATCCTATAGGTATCTTTCAACCCACAAGGCCATCACATTATCCGGATAGGATACATACCTAAGTCTAGGTTGCTACCCTTCGCCCCACTAGTGTATTCCCATTTTAATTAATTAATTGTTAATTCATCTTTTAAGGGATTACACAAATGTCATCCATAAGTAATTATGCATATTTATTATCATCGTTTTGTAGCATATTACTTCCCAAATTACTTCTTATGTAAACATGTAAACAAGTAAATTCAAGTTAAACATTTTACATAACATACAAGTTCATGCATATATCATCATTATGGCTTGACAACATCATTAACATGCTTTGTTCTAATCATCATAGACAAGTGTTTCCAAGAAAGCAAGGCATGCATCCATCACAAACAATCATCACCAAAACACTATTTCTAGCATGACCCTAACACACCACTCACATCCAAAAGAATAAGAATCTAGTATTTAAGTAGCATAAATTCTCATACACATAATAGAATATAGTAACCACAAAAAACATATCATATACAATAAGGGCACATGCAACCTAAATAGCCTAGGTTCATTCCATTCCATCTAAGATATGGAATTCCCTAACAAAGTACTTTGAAAATCCACAAGATTAACTCACCTTTGCCAAAAAACATGTCCTCCCTACTCTTCAACTCTTGTAGAAACTGAGTTATCAAGCCTTCCCCGAATAAAACACAAATAAATATATTACTAGAAGTTTACATGAGCAAATAATAACATTTCGCTACCTAAACATGCAAATTAGTCATAAGGCCAACTTTTCAGATTTTGACTTGAAATAGCAGCCTGTTCAAGGCCACTTTATCACTACTTAAACCTGTAAAAATTTCAACTTTATTCCATATTCAGGTAGTTCATACTTTCATATTTAAAAGTACTACTCGCACAGGTCCAAATGATTTTTCTACATTTTCTATGAATTTTACAAAACTGCATATCCGTACAGCTAATTTCCGACCAGTCAGTAAAAAAGACGATTTTCACCTTGGTTATGGACAATATTAGATCTTAGGAAAAATCCTGGACAAACTAGACTCAAAATTCAAACATTGAGCATTTCGGATCATCAATCCGACTCCTGATGATTTTTCCAGATTTGTTTCAAAACAGGGGCAGAATGGGAAATTTTCTGGATTCCCCAACAATGCATTTTAAGGGTTAATTGACAACTTAACCCATTAAGCCATAACCAAAATCAACTTTAAAGATGGAAATTGATTTCTTAACAGTAGCAACATGTCAAGAAGTTAAAATAACAAGTTCAACCTCAAACCATGACTCAAAGTACATTGTTCTTTTGGGAAAAACAATGTATGTTGCAAAAAGAGAAAACACAATTTGGATTTGGGTTTTCTTCACCATTAAGACACATAAAAAAGAAACTCACAGACTGTTTTGAAGAGATTTTGGATGGTTCAAAACATGGTCTTTTTACAGAAAAATACTCACTATAATTGAGGTAGAAATCAACATGAGTTTTTGCAACAACAAAGAAGGTAATGATTCCAAAACTTTGAGCAATTCATGGACTTGATTAATAACAGTTTTGAGAGTGTTCATGAAAATATTTTGGCAGCCACTAAACAACCAAAACACACTCAATAAGGCTGAAAAAGTAACCACACATAGAAACAAGCAAGCGGTGGCTGCAGCAACAGCAGCCTCCGTGACAACAGTGTATCGCTCATCAAATGTCTCAATCATCGTGGTCTTAATAGACCCGAACATCTCTGGTATGGCCTCTCTGATAGCTGCGGCCACCTCCTCAATGCTCATGTAGGTATCTCTCCTAGATTACTCAAACTCTCTCTAGAAGATTCCTGCTATGTATCCCTACTCATCACACATACAGAGTAAATAGCAGATAATATCAATCAATAGCATTTCCTAGGCTAAGGCATCATGAATCAGGCGCTCTAGCTCTAAATCCCTGAAATACCTAGCCTATCCTCTAGCATGCAACTCTAATATCTCATAAGTATCTCATAATATAAACAAGTAATGGTATTTTGGGAAATCACCGTTCGGGCTCTGGCTGATTATACACACTACTCCATCTCGTTTTCTCTTAAAGCTCTTACTCATTTTTTGAAAATCATTTCTTTTTAGATTTTTTTTTTCAAATCCTCAGTTTGAGTCCAGACATACGCGAGAGTACATCTGAATCCCTCAAACCAACGCTTTGATACCAACTTGTAAAACTCTAAATTTTCAAACAAAATTTTCATTTTTAAACCACATAAAACCCAATATCACATTTCTCAAAACCCCAAATGTATAAATTACTCAAAACACAAGACCACAAAATGTTTAATAATATCACAGGATCCTCAAAACATAAACTCAAGATGGTGTGTACAATCAAACCGGCGCCTTCCCGCGATCCTGAGAAGTACCTGAAACACATATCACACAACACTGTAAGCACGAAGCATAGTGAGTTCCCCAAAATACCATGCACAAATAATTAGCATCTCATGGCTAAATCTAAATAAGGACCCTCCGGTCTCACAGCTCGGGTCGGACCCTCCAGTTCGGTATCTCAGTGAAGACCATCCGGTCTCACAACTCGGTGTGGACCCTCCGGTCCTAGCTCAATAAAGCACATAAATAATATACATCATAAATCACAAAGACAAAATGTATGATATCACATAACTCAATATAATCACATAAGACCCTATGGTCAATAACTCAAATAAGACCCTCCAGTCAATAACTAATATAAGACCCTCCGGTCACATAGTATTACCATTCAGGTAAGTATAGTGAGAAGACTCACCTCGTAAGCAAAGCAAGTACGTCTCGTACTCAACGATCGGTCTAGACTCCGCCTACATATCAATATCATCTCTAATTAACACTTTATAATAATAAATCTAAAGATATTAAGCAATCTCCTTTACTAACTCTTGGAAAGGGTGAAAAGACCATTTTACCCCTTCATGGCTTCCATATCCATAACTTGACCAAACCCTAAAAGTCAACGAAAGTCAACACCCGAGTTAACAGTCCATGTTGACCCAACTCTTCAAGTGCATCTATGCGACTTGTCGAGTTCCTCCTGTTCTCAGAAAAATCGGGGAAACTCCAAGTCAACTCGCCGAGTTGTCTCATCAACTCGTCGAGTTTACACGCGTCCAACTATCGGGGAAAACCCTAACCGACTCGTCGAGTTGGCTCATACACTCGTCGAGTCCCTCTAGTCTAATTCTCACTCAGACGATTCTACGCAGAACTAAAAACCCCAAACTCTATATCTAGCCCCCCCAAGGATGAAATACCACATAAAGCTGCAAGCTTTACGTCCATGCATAGCACCTAGGGCTCAAAATGACAAAACAAAGCTCTATAGAAGGTTTAATGTTTGGAACTTGGCCAATAGCTTGGTAAAGCTTGGATCTTTATGCTCAAGGGACCTCATACTATCCAGATATGAAGTTTCAACTTCATGTCATGCTCAAATGGCTTAAAGACTCAAATAAGAGATGAAAATGGCCACAAACTCCCTAGAGAAGAGATCTAACCAAACAATGATCAAGGTGATAGCTTTTTACCTCCAAATAGCAGCTAGCACTGAAGCAACACTAGATCCAAGGCCTTCTTCTCGTTCCAAGACATATGCTCTTCAATCTCCTTCCAAAAATGCACTAGAACATACAATCTTATCCTTTCTCTCTCTCACAGAAGGATACAACTTGTTTTGGGTTTCTCTCAGGGTATTAGGGTGATAAGGGAGGCGGAAATGAAGGCTTAATGTCCTTTAAATATGGTACAAACCCTGAAAATTAGGGTTTTCACACTCAGCACCTACTCGTCGAGTAGACTCTAAAAATCCCGCGGCTATCCCTATCTCTAATCGTCGAGTTGGGGCCTCCAACTCGTCGAGTCGCACTGACAAAATGAATATAACTTAATTAAATATTACGCCTGGGAGCCGGGATGTTACAATTCTCCCCCACTAGAATCAGACTTCGCCCTCGAAGTCATCCTCCGGAAACAACTTTGGGTACTGCTCCCGCATCTCAAATTCCGGCTCCCAAGTCCACTCGGATCCCTTCCGATGCTTCCACTGAACCTGAACCAAAGGTACCTCTTTATTTCTCAAGACCTTCACCTTCCTATCCAAGATCGCTATCGGCTTCTCAATGTAGTTCAAGCGATCATCGACCTGAATGTCCTCTAAAGGAACCCATGTCGTCTCATCAACTACACATTTCCTCAACTGGGACACATGGAAGGTGTTATGAATCTGACACAACTCTGCAGGAAGCTCTAACCGATAAGCTACCTTACCCACCCAGGCGATCACTCTGAAAGGACAGATGTATCTAGGGCCCATCTTGCCTCGTTTCCTGAATCGGATCACCCCTTTCCATGGGGATACCTTAAGGAGGACATAATCCCCATCCTGGAACTCTAGCTATGAACGTCGCCGGTCCGCGTAACTCTTCTGAAGGCTCTGGGCCGTCAGTAACCTCTGTCTGACCTGTTGAATCTGCTCTATCGTCTTGAGCACTATCTCAGTACGACCCATCACTCTCTGCCCTACCTCTCTCCAACAGATTTGAGTCCGACACCTCCTCCCGTATAAAAGCTCAAAAGGAGGCATACCGATACTGGAGTGATGGCTGTTGTTGTATGAAAACTCAGCCAAGGGAAAATAAGTATCCCAACTTCCTCCGAAGTCCATAACACATGCGCGTAGCATGTCCTCGAGTGTCTGGATTGTTCGATCGGTCTACACGTCTGTCTATGGGTGGTAAGCGGTGCTGAAATGCATTCGGGTACCCAACTCCTCTTGAAATTTCTTCCATAACCTGGAAGTAAAACGCACATCCCGATCTGACACTATCGATGTTGGCACCACATGCCGTGCCACCACCTCTCGAACATAGATCTCAGCCAATTTCTCCACAAAAGAGCTCTCACTTATATCCAGGAAGTGAGCACTCTTCGTCAACAGATCTACAATCACCCAAATCGTATCAACACCTCGCGCAGTCCTCGGTAACTTGGTAATAAAATCCATGGAAATCTGCTCCCACTTCCATAGAGGAACCTCCAAAGGCTGCAACTTGCCATGAGGACGCTGGTGCTCTGCCTTGACCTGACGACAGGTCAGACATCTTTCGACTACCCATGCCACATCTCTTTTCATACAGGGCCACCAATAGTCCCTCCTTAAGTACAAATACATCTTAGTGGCCCTAGGGTGAATGGAAAACCTCGAATTATAGGCCTCCTCCATCAAAATCTGTCGAGCTTCACCCGGATATGGCACCCATATCCGCCCATAATAGGTCATAGGCCTAGGATTATCAATCTCAAACTCAAAAATCTGCCCGATCCCCCGCTCTCTCTCTCTCTCTCACCGTTCTCTGGTCTCATGGCCACCACTTCGGCCTCTCGGATGGTATCTAAGACTGGAGTTATCACCTTCATCCTCGTGCACACGTCTCAGATCGAAGCACTCACTGCTCTATGACTCAGGTCATCGACTACCATATTATCCTTGCCAGGATGATACAAAATCTCACAGTCATAGTCTTTCACTACATCCAACCACCTCCTCTGTCTCATATTCAGGTTGGGCTTATCCATAAGGTACTTCAGGCTCTTATGGTCTGTGTATATGGTACATCAGACACCATAGAGATAGTGGCGCCAAATATTGAGGGCGAAAACTACCACCCCCAACTCCAAATCATGGTTGGGATACCTCGTCTCATAAGGCTTCAGCTGCCTCGACGCATATGCTATCACGTGTCCCCTCTACATCAAAACGAAACCCATCCCCGATGTAGATGCATCACAATAGACTACGAAGTCCTCCACTCCCCCAGGAAGGGCTAACATTGGAGCTTCACACAATCTATGGAGAAGAGTCTCAAATGAGGCATACTGCTCGGGCCTCCAGACGAAAGTAACACCCTTCCTGGTCAATCTGGTGAGAGGAATGGCAATCTTGGTGAAATCTATGATAAACTTCCGATAGTAACCCGCCAAACCCAGAAAACTCTTGATCTCGGATGGGGATCTCGGCACCTCCCATCATAAAAATGCCTCAATCTTGGCCGGTTCGACAAAAATCCCATTCTGATTAACGAGGTGTCCTAAGAACTGGACCTTTCGTAACCATAAATCACACTTGGAGAATTTGGCATAAAGCCTCTCCATCCTCAATACTCCAAGAATCTCCCGCATGTACTCCTCATGTTGTTCCCTAGACCTCGAGTACACCAAAATGTCGTCGATGAACACGATCACCAACCTATCCAACATGGGCCTGCGCACCCGGTTCATGAGGTCCATGAACGCTGCAGGTGTATTGGTGAGCCTGAAAGGCATCACCACAAACTCGTAATGCGCATAACGAGTTCGGAAAAGCTGTCTTCTAAATATCCTCCTCACAGACCCTCATCTGATGATACCCAGATCTCAAATCAATCTTGGAAAACCAAGACGCCCCCTACAACTGATCAAATAAATCGTCGATCCTCGGTAGTGGATAACGGTTCTTGACCGTCAACTTGTTCAACTCCCGGTAATTGATGCACATACGGTGTGAACCATCATTTTTCTTGACAAAAAGGATCGACGCTTCCCATGGTGAGCTACTCGGTCTAATAAAAACCTTCCCCAGTAGCTCCTGGATCAGTGAGGACAACTCCTGCATCTCAGGCGGCGCAAGGCGATAAGGTGCCTTGGCAATAGGCGCCGCACCCGAAATCAGATCGATCCGGAACTCCACCTGCCTATCGGGAGGCACACCCGACAATTCTTCGGGGAAAACATCTGGGAACTCACACACTACCGAAACATCGAAAATAGAACTCGACCTCTCAGTGGCAACTCGCGTATCCATCACGTACGCTTAGAACCCCATTCATCCCTATTGTAAACTCTGCCTCGCCCAGGTGGCAGAGCAGAAAGCTGATCCCGATCTAGTTCCCTTGCCATACACAGTAAGCACTCCCCCACTAGGGTCTCGTATGGTCACCATCTGACGCTCACAGTCAATCATAGCTCCAAACCGGCTCAACCAATCCATGCCCACTATGACACAGACATCACCCATCGCTATCGGCACCAGATCTATCGGGAACTCAACACCAAAGATCTCTAAAACACATCCCCGGAATACATGAGTGGCAAAAACCGCATGCTTTTCGGCTATAGAAACCCTCAGTGGTCGACTGAACGCCTCGCGTCTAACACTAATGTGATGACTAAATGATAAAGACACGAAAGACCGACTCGCACCCGAGTCAAATAACACCAAGGCAGGCACATAACTTACAAGAAAAGTACCTATATACAGCACAATATAAGCATAACAAATCTCAAAATAACATAAATAAGGAGATACATACCAGCAACAACATCAGGCGCTGCACGGACCTCCTCTGCAGTCAGCTAGAATGCTCTTCCACGAGCCCTCGGAGCCTCGGCCTTCCCCGACCGACCATCTGTAACCAGTAAAGCTGAAGGAGCAGAAGCCTGGGCTGATACCTGAGTGAGCTGAGGAGACTCAACCTTCTTGTGGCCAGTGTGGATGCAATGAAAGCAAACCGAAAATCCCTTGGGGAAGTCCCTCGCCATGTGCCCCTCCTTGCCACATTTGTAGCAAGTCCCTACTCGGCAAGATCCCTCGTGGCCCTTGTCGCACTTACCACAAGTGCGGCGCTTCTGGCCTCCTGCTCTCGAATCAGCGGGCTTAGCCTGCTTCGTCTTCGGCTACGACTGCGCTGGTCTCCTATCTCTCCCCTGCTGCTCTCCCTCCTCCCTGGTCTGAATCTCCAGCTCAATCTCTCTCCTCCTGGAATTTGTCTGTAAATCAGCCAATGTCCGATATGACGAGTTCACCACGAACTCCTGTATATCTCTCCTCAAAATGCTCAAATACCGGCTCACACGTGCCTGCTTAGTAGACACGTGCTCATGGCAGAACAACGCCCACTCATGAAACATCCTCGTAATCTCTGTCACTGACTCTGTTTTCTGCTTGAGAGACAAAAACTCTTGTGCCGAACGTTCCCTCTTCACCTGGGGAACATCCTCATCTCTGAACAACTTGGTAAATCTCTCCCAAGTAACTGCAACATGATCTACAGGAGTAAAATCAGTCGTCACGAACTTCCATCAGTCCTTCGCTCCCAAGCGAAGCTGGTTCAACGCATATCGTACTCTCAAATTATCCGGGCATGAACATGTATAGAAACACCCCTCAATGTCGGAGATCCATCTCATGGCAGAAATCGGGTCCTGGGTCCCGTCAAACTCTGGTGGCTTCGTGGTGCTGAACTCCCGAAACAACAACGAGTCACCCCATGTGGCCTCGTAGCAGCTACGGCTGCGGTGGCTGCAGCAGCAGCAGCCTCTGTGACAGCATCGTATAACTCATCAAATGTCTTAATCAACATGGTCTTAATAGACCCGAACATCTTTGGTATGACCTCTCTGATAGCTGCGGCCAGCTCCTCATGAATGATCCTACAGATCTCCTCGTCACTGGTACCACTGCTCTCGGGGTTGCTGTGGGTAATCACCATAGTGTCTCTGAAACACAAACACGAAAATCATCAAAGACTAGCTCAAGCACTCAAGCCATTACCCACCCCTACATGCTCCTCAGTATCCTAAGGTTCTTACTTGGGTCGCCTACAGACCCGGTGCTTTTAGTAGTACGGGTCAAATACTACCTTCCACACCAACCTGTAGTCGTCCCAAGTCCTCCTAGGATCCTAACTCACAAGTAGTCTATCCCTCATGGATATCAAACTACTCTCTCAGTAGATTCCTCAATGGTCATGTAGGTATCTCTCGTAGATTACTCAAACTCTCTCTAGAAGATTCCTGCTATGTATGCTTACTCATCACACAGACATAGCAAATAGCAGATAATATTAATCAATAGCATTTCCTAGGCTAAGGCATCATGAATTAGGCACCCTAGCTCTAAATCCCTGAAATACCTAGCCTATCCTCTAGCATGCAACTCTAATATCTCATAAGTATCTCATAATATAAACAAGTAATGGTATTTTGGGAAATCACCGTTCGGGCTCAGGATGATTGTACACACTGCTCCATCGCGTTTTCTCTTAAAGCTCTTACTCATTTTTAGAAAATCATTTCTTTTTAGAATGTTTTTTTAAATCCACAGTTTGAGTCCAGACATACCCGATAGTACATCTGAATCCCTTAAACCAAGGCTCTGATACCAACTTGTAACACTATAAATTTTCAAACAAAATTTTCATTTTTAAACCACAAAAAACCCAATATCACATTTCTCAAAACCCGAAATGTATAAATTATTCAAAACATAAGACCACAAAATGTTTAATAATATCCCAGGATCCTCAAAACATAAACTCAAGCTGGTATGTATAATTAAACTGGCGCCTTCCCGCGATCCTGAGAAGTACCTAAAACACATACTACAGAACACTGTAAGCACAAAGCTTAGTGAGTTCCCCAAAATACCATTCATAAATAATTAGCCTCTCATGGGTAAATCTCAATAAGGACCCTCCGGTCTCACAGCTCGGGTTGGACGCTCCAGTCCGGTATCTTAGGAAGACCCTCCAGTCTGACAACTTGGTTTGGAACCGCCGGTCCTAGCTCAATAAAGCACAGAAATAATATACATCATAAATCACAAAGACAAAATGCATGATATCACATAACTCAGTATAAGCACATAAGAGCCTCCGGTTAATAACTCAAATAAGACCCTCCGGTCAATAACTCATATAAACCCTCCGATCATACAATATTACCACTCACGTAAGTATAGTGAGAAGACTCCCCTCGTAAGCAAAGCAAGTATGTCTCGTACTCAACGATCGGTCTAGACTCCGCCTACATATCAATATCATCTCTAATTACCACTTTATGATAATAACTCTAAAGATATTAAGCAATCCCCTTTACTAACTCTTGGAAAGGGTGAAAAGACCATTTTACCCCTTCATGGCCTCCATATCCATAACTTGACCAAACCCTAAAAGTCAACAGAAGTCAACACCTGAGTCAACAGTCCATGTTGACCCAACTTGTCGAGTGCATCTATGCAACTCGTCGAGTTCCTCCTGTTCTCAGAAAAATTGGGAAAACTCCAACTCAACTCGCCGAGTTGTCTCATCAACTCGTCGAGTTTACACGCGTCCAACTATTGGGGAAAACCCTAACCGATTCGTCGAGTTGGCTTATACACTCGTCGAGTCCCTCTAGTCCAATTCTCACTATGACGATTCTGAGCAGAACTAAAACCCCAAACTCTAGATCTAGCCTCCCAAGGCTGAAATACCATGTAAAGCTACAAGCTTTACGTCCATGCATGGCACTTAGGGCTCAAAATGCCAAAACAAAGCTCTATAGAAGGTTTAATGTTTGGAACTTGACCAATAGCTTGATAAAGCTTGGATCTTTATGCTCAAGGGACCTCATATTGTCCAGATCTGTAGTTTCAACTTCATGTCATGCTCAAATGGCTTAAAGACTCAAATGGGAGGTGAAAGTGGCCACAAACTCCGTAGAGAAGAGATCTAACCAAACAATGATCAATGTGATAGCTTTTTACCTCCAAATAGCAGCTAGCACTGAAGCAACACTAGATCCAAGACCTTCTTCTCGTTCCAAGCCTTATGCTCTTCAATCTCCTTCCGAAAATGCACTAGAACATACAATCTTAGCCTTTCTCTCTCTCACAGAAGGATACAGCTCGCTTAGGGTTTCTCTTAGGGTATTAGGGTGATAAGGGAGGCGGAAATGAAGGCTTAATGTCCTTTAAATAGGGTACAAACCCTGAAAATTAGGGTTTTCATACTCAACACCTACTCGTCGAGTTGGGTCCTCCAACTCGTCGAGTAGACTCTAAAAGTCCCGCGACTATCCCTATCTCTACTCGTCGAGTTGGGGCCTCCAACTCGTCGAGTCGCCCTAAAAAAATGAATATATCTTAATTAAATATTATACCTGAGAGTCATGATCTTACAGTTCTCTCCCAATAGAATTAGACTTCGCCCTCGAAGTCGTTCTCCGGAAACAACTCTGGGTACTGCTCCCGCATCTCAAACTCTGGCTCCCAAGTCCACTCAGATCCCTTCCGATCCTGCCATTGAACCTGAACCAAGGGCACTTATTTATTTCTCAAGACCTTCACCTTCCTATCCAAGACCGCTATTGGCTTCTCAATGTAGTTCAGGCGATCATCAACATGAATGTCCTCTAAAGGAACCCATGCCGTCTCATCAGCTATACACTTCCTCAACTGGGATACATGGAAGGTGTTATGAATCTGACTCAACTCTGCAGCAGCTCTAACCGATAAGCTACCTTACCCACTCGGGCGATCACTCTAAAAGGACCGATGTATCTAAAGCCCAACTTGCCACGTTTCCTGAATCGGATCACCCCTTTCCATGGGGATACCTTCAGGAGGACATACTCCATGACCTGGAACTCTAGCTCTGAACGTCGCCGGTCCACATAACTCTTCTTACGGCTCTGGGATGTCAGTAACCTCAGTCTGACCTGCTGAATCTGCTCTGTCGTCTTGAGCACTATCTCAGTGCTCCCCATCACTATCTTCCCTACCTCTCCCCAACAGATTTGAGTCCGACACCTCCTCCCGTATAAAAGCTCAAAAGGAGGCATACTGATACTAGAGTGATGGCTGTTGTTGTATGAAAACTCAGCCAAGGGAAAATAAGTATCCCAACTTCCACCGATGTCCATAACATATACGCGTAGCATGTCCTCGAGCGTCTGGATCATTCGATCGCTCTGCCCATCTGTCTGTGGGTGGTAAGCGGTGCTGAAATGCAACCAGGTACCCAACTCCTCATGATATTTCGTCCAGAACCTGGAAGTAAAAAGCACATCCCGCTTTGACACTATCAATATTTGCACCCCATGCCGTGCCACCACCTCTCAAACGTAGATCTCAACTAATTTCTCTGCAAAAGAGCTCTAACTTATTGGCAATAAGTGAGCACTCTTCGTCAACCGATCTACAATCACCCAAATCACATCAACACCTCGCGCAGTCCTCGGTAACTTGGTAATAAAATCCATGGAAATCTGCTCCCACTTCCATAGAGGAACCTCCAAAGGCTGCAACTTGCCATGAGGACGCTTGTTCTCTGCGTTGACCTGACGACATGTCAGGCATCTTTCGACTACCCATGCCACATCTCTATTCATATAGGGCCACCAATAGTCCCTCCTTAAGTCCAAATTCATCTTAGTAGCCCCAGGGTGAATAGAAAACCTCGACTTATTGGCCTCCTCCATCAAAATATGTCAAGCTCCACCCGAATATGGCACCCGTATCCGCCTATCATAGGTCATAAGCCCACGATTATCAGTATCAAACTCAGAAATATGCTCGATCACTTGCTCTCTCTTACGGTCTTTGGTCTCATTGCCACCACTTGGGCCTCTCGGATGGTATCTAAGACTTGAGTCATCACCGTCATCCTCATGCACACGTCTCGGATCGGAGCACTCGCTGCTCTACGACTCAGGGCATCGGCTACCACATTAGCCTTGCAAGGATGATACATAATCTCACAGTCATAGTCTTTCACTACATCCAACCATCTCCCCTATCTCATATTCAGGTTGGGCTGATCCATAAGGTACTTCAGGCTCTTATGGCCCGTCTATATGGTACATCGGACACCATAGAGATAGTGGCGCCAAATCTTGAGGGCGAAAACCACCGCCCCCAGCTCCAAATCGTGGGTGGGATGCCTCGTCTCATAAGGCTTCAGTTACCTCGACGCATATGCTACCATGTGTCCCCTCTGCATCAAAACGCCACCCATCCCCGATATACATGCATCACAGTAGACTACGAAGTCCTCCACTCCCTCAGGAAGGGCTAAAACTGGAGCTTCACACAATCTATGGCGAAGAATCTCAAATGAGGCCTGCTGCTCGGGCCGCCAGACGAAAGGAACACCCTTCCTGGTCAATCTGGTGAGAGGAACGACAATCTTGGAGAAATCTCTGATAAACCTCTGATAGTAACCCGCTAAACCCAGAAAACTTCTGATCTCGGATGGGGATCTCGGTACCTCCCATCGCATAACTGCCTCAATCTTGGCTGGGTCGACCAAAATTCCATTCTGATTAACGAGGTGTCCTAAGAACTGGACCTCTCGTAACCAGAAATCACGCTTGGAGAATTTAGCATAAAGCCTCTCCATCCTAAATACTCCAAGAATCTCCCGCAGGTGCTCCTCATGCTGTTCCCTAGACCTCGAGTACACCAAAATGTCGTCGATGAACATGATCATCGACTTATCCAACATGGGCCTGCACACCCGGTTCATGAGGTCCATGAACGGTGCAGGTGCATTGGTGAGCCCGAAAGGCACCACCACAAACTCGTAATGCCCATAATGAGTTCGGAAACCTGTCTTATGAATATCCTCCTCACAGAACCTCATCTGATGATACCCAGATCTCAAATCAATCTTGGAAAACCAAGACGCCCCCTACAACTGATCAAAAAAATCGTCGATCCTCGGTAGTGGAAAACGGTTATTGAAAGTCAACTTGTTAACCTCCCGGTAATCGATGCACATCCGTTGTGAAACATCCTTTTTCTTGAAAAAAAGGATCGACGCTCCCCATGGTGAGCTAATCGGTCTAATAAAACCCTTCCACAGCAGCTCCTGGAGCTGCGAGGACAACTCCTGCATCTCAGGCGACGCAAGGCGATAAGGTGCCTTGGCAATAGGCACCGTACCCGAAATCAGATCTATCAGGAACACCACCTACCTCTTGGGAGGCACACCTGACAATTCTTTGGGGAAAACATCCGGGAACTCACACACTGCCAAATCATCGGAAATAGAACTCGGCCTCTCTGTGGCAACTCGCGTATCCATCACGTACGCTAAGAACCCCATGCATCCCTACTGTAAACTCTACCTCACCCAGGTGGCAGAGCAAAAAGCTGATCCCGATCTAGTTTCCTCGCCATACACAGTAAGCACTCCCCCACTAGGGTCTCGTATAGTCACCATCTGATGCTCACAGTCAATCACAGCTCCAAAACGGCTCAACCAATCCATGTCCACTATGACACAAACATCACCCATCGCTATCGGCACCAGATCTATCGGGAACTCAACACCGAAGATCTCTAAAACACATCCCCGTAATACATCAGTGGCAAAAACCGCATGCTCATCGGCTATAGAAACCCTCGGTGGTCAACTCAACGCCTCGCGTCTAACACTAATGTGACGACTAAAGGATAAAGACACGAAAGAGCTGATCCCTGAGTGAGCTGAGGACACTCGGCCTTTTTGTGGCCAGTCTGGTTCCAATAAAAGCAAACCGAAAATCCCTTGGGGCAGTCCCTCACCATGTGCCCCTCCTTGTCACATTTGTAGCAAGTCCCTACTCGGCAAGATCCCTCGTGGCCCTTGTCGCACTTACCACAAGTGCGGCCTTTTTGGCCTCCTGTTCTCGAATCAGCGGGATTAGCCAGCTTCGTCGTCGGCTGCGACTGCGCTGGTCTCCTATCTCTCCCGTGCTGCTCTCCCTCCTCTCTGGTTTGAATCTCCAGCTCAATCTCTCTCCTCCTGGAATTTGTCTGCAAATCAGCCAATGTCCGATATGACGAGTTCACCACGAACTCCCGTATATCTCTCCTCAAAATGCTCAAATACCGGCTCACACATGCCTGCTTAGTAGACACGTGCTCAGGGCAGAACAACGCCCTCTCATGGAACATCCTCGTAATCTCTGTCACTGACTCTGTCTTCTGCTTGAGAGACAAAAACTCTTGTGCCAAACGTTCCCTCTCCACCTGGGGAACATCCTCATCTCTGAACAACTTGGTAAATCTCTCCCCAAGTAACTGCAACATGATCTGCAGGAGTAAAATCAGTTGTCACGAACTTCCATCAGTCCTTCGCTCCCAAGCGAAGCTGGTTCATCGCAAACTGAACTCTCAAATTATCTGGACATGAACATGTATAGAAACACCCCTCAATGTCGGAGATCTATCTCATGGCAGAAATCGGGTCCTGGGTCCCATCAAACTATGGTGGCTTATTGGTGTTGAACTCCCGAAACAACAACGAGTCACCCCCTATGGCCTCGCAGCAGCTACGACTGACGTGGCTGCAGCAGCAACAACCTCTGTGACAGCAGCATATAGCTAATCAAATGTCTTAATCAGCATGGTCTTAATAGACCCGAACATCTTTGGTATGGCCTCTCTGATAGCTGCGGCCACCTCCTCATGAATGATCCTGCAGATCTCCTCGTTAGTGGTACCACTGCTCCCGGGATTGCTGTGGTTAATCACCATAGTGTCTCTGAAACAAAAACACGAGAATCATCAAAGACTAGCTCAAGCACTCAAGCCATTACCCACCCCTACATGCTCCTTAGTATCCTAAGGTTCTTACTTGGGTCGCCTACGGACCCGGTGCTTTCAGTAGTACGGGCCCAATAATAACTTCCACACCAACCTGTAGTCATTCCAAGTCCTCCTCCTAGGATCCTAATTCACAAGTACTCTATCCCTCATGGATATGAAACTACTCGCTCAGTAGATTCCTCAATGTTCATGTAGGTATCTCTCCTAGATTACTCAAACTCTCTCTAGAAGATTCCTGCTATGTATCCCTACTCATCACACACACGGAGCAAATAGCAGATATTATTAATCAATAGCATTTCCTAGGCTAAGGCATCACGAATCAGGCACTCTAGCTCTAAATCCCTGAAATACCTGGCCTATCCTCTAGAATGCAACTCTAATATCTCATAATATAAACAAGTAATGGTATTTTAGGAAATCACCGTTTGGGCGCTGGCTGATTGTACACACTGCTCCATCTCATTTTCTCTTTAAAGATTTTAATCATTTTTATAAAATCATTTCTTTTTAGAATTTTTTTTTTCAAATACTCAGTTTGAGTCCAGACATACCCGAGAGTACATCTGAATCCCTCAAACCAAGGCTCTGATACCAACTTGTAACACTCTAAATTTTCAAACAAAATTTTCATTTATAAAGCACATAAAACCCAATATCACATTCTTCAAAACCCCAAATGTATAAATTATTCAAAACACAAGACCACAAAATGTTTAATAATATCCCAGGATCCTCAAAACATAAATTCAAGCTGGTGTGTACAATCAAACTGGCGCCTTCCCGTGATCCTGAGAAGTACCTGAAACAGATATCACACAACACCGTAAGCACGAAGCTTAGTGAGTTCCCTCAAATACCATACACAAATAATTAGCCTCTCATGGCTAAATCTCAATAAGGACCCTCCGGTCTCACAGCTCGGGTTGGACCCTCCAGTCCGGTATCTCAGTGAAGACCCTCCGGTCTGACAACTCGGTTTGGACCCGCCAGTGCTAGCTCAATAAAGCACAGAACTAATATACATCATAAATCACAAAGACAAAATGCATGATATCACATAACTCAGTATAAGCACATAAGAGCCTCCGGTTAATAACTCAAATAAGACCCTCCGGTCAATAACTCATATAAACCCTCCGATCATACAATATTACCACTCACGTAAGTATAGTGAGAAGACTCACCTCGTAAGCAAAGCAAGTATGTCTCGTACTCAACGATCGGTCTATATTCCGCCTACATATCAATATCATCTCTAATTAACACTTTATGATAATAACTCTAAAGATATTAAGCAATCCCCTTTACTAACTCTTGGAAAGGGTGAAAAGACCATTTTACCCCTTCATGGCATCCATATCCATAACTTGACCAAACCCTAAAAGTCAACGGAAGTCAACACCCGAGTCAACAGTACATGTTGACCCAAATCGTCGAGTGCATCTATGCAACTCGTCGAGTTCCTCCTGTTCTCAGAAAAATCAGGAAAACTCCAACTCAACTCTCTGAGTTGTCTCATCAACTCGTCGAGTTTACACGCGTCCAACTATCGGGGAAAACCCTAACCGACTCGTCGACTTGGCTCATGCACTCGTCAAGTCCCTCTAGTCCAATTCTCACTCAAACGATTCTAAGCAGAACTAAAACCCCAAACTCTAGATCTAGCCCCCCAAGGCTGAAATACCACGTACAGTTGCAAGTTTTATGTCCATGCATGGCACCTAGGGCTCAAAATGCCAAAACAAAGCTCTATAGAAGGCTTAATGTTTGGAACTTGGCCAATAGATTGATAAAGCTTGGATCTTTATGCTCAAGGGACCTCATACTGTCCAGATCTGAAGTTTAAACTTCATGTCATGCTCAAATGGCTTAAAGACTCAAAGAGGAGATAAAAATGGCCACAAACTCCCTAGAGAATAGATCTAATCAAAAAATGATGAAGGTGATAGCTGTTTACCTCCAAACAGCAGCTAGCACTGAAGGAACACTGGATCCAAGGCCTTATTCTCGTTCCAAGCCTTATGCTCTTCAATCTCCTTCCAAAAATTCACTAGAACATACAATCTTGGCCTTTCTCTCTCTCTTTCTCTCTCTCTCTCTCTCTCTCTCTCTCACACAGAAGGATGCAACTTGTTTAGGGTTTCTCTCAGGGTATTAGGGTGATAAGGGAGGTGGAAATGAAGGCTTAATGTCCTTTAAATAGGGTACAAACCCTGAAAATTAGGCTTTTCACACTCAGCACGTACTCGTCGAGTTGGGTCCTCCAACTCGTCGAGTAGACTTTAAAAATCCCGCGACTATCCCCATCCCTACTCGTCGAGTTGGGACCTCCAACTCATCGAGTCGCCCTGACAAAATGAATATAACTTAATTAAATATTATACTTAGGAGTCGGGATGTTACAGTTTCCAAACAGTATACTCTGTATACCAAACGGACCCTAACCATATAACTTAATCCCACGATATGATCTGTCACACCCCCGAACCAGACGGCGGAAACGTCCGGGGGCTTGAGCGTGACTCCATTGTTGTAGTATCATCACAGAGTATATAATTGAAACATAACATCATCATCATCACACATTTAATATAACAACATTCATTGTTTACATCGAGTATTGTATTCGAATATTACATGCTAAAATAGTCAGAGTATGATAAAACAAAATACCCATTAGTTTGTTCTGCTCAACCTGCTTCATGGGGTCCATGAATACAACGAGGGCATTCGTCATACCAAAAGGGCATAACAACGAATTCGTAATGACCGTATCGAGTTCGGAAAGCAGCCTTTGGAATGTCCTCTTCTCGGACTCGAAGTTGATGATAACCGGTTCTTAGATCTATTTTAGAGAAATAACTAGCTCCTTGAAGCTGGTCAAATAGGTCGTCAATAGGAAGTGGGTATCGGTTTTTGACAGTGAGCTTATTCGATATCCTACAATCGATGCATATTCTGAAGGACCCGTCTTCTTGACGAACAAGACTGGAGTTCCCCAGGGTGAGAAGCTTGGTCTGATGAATCCTTTTGCCCAACCATTCTCTTAATTGACTGGATAACTCCTGAATTTTGGCGGGAGCTAACCTGTAGGATGAATTGGCAATTGATGTGGCTCCCGGTATGAGGTCGATTCGAAATTCAACCTGTCTTTCTGGGGTATTCCCGGAAGGTCTTCAGGAAATACATCCGGAAATTCGCATGCCACTGGGATGTCTTTAATGTTGATTTCTTCTTTGGATTTGTCTACAACATGAGCGATGAACGCATAATTCTTCTTACGTAGGCACTTCTGTGCCTTGATGCACGAGATAAGACGAAGATTGGCGCCAGGTTTATCACCATAGATTATTAGGGTTTCGTGATTGGGGAGATGAAGGCGAACGGCCTTCTCCCAACACATAATATCAACATGATGAGGGCTTAACCAATCCATGCCGATTATCATATCAAAACTCCTAATATTTACTCGCATCAAATCTATTTGAAAAGAGTTATTGTTTAGTGTTAATGTGCACCCTACATAGACATCTTTGGTTGTTTCAGTTTTCCCATTAGTCATTTCCACCGTGAAGGCTTTGTTGAGCTTCTGGGGTTATTGATTTAGTAAGTGTTTGAATTTATTACTAACGAAACTTCGCTCCACCCCTCTATCGAATAAGATGCATGCGTATGTGTTGTTAAGTAGGAATGTACCAGTAACAACTGTTGGGTCCTGAATCGCTTCACCTTGACCCATTGCCAATACCCTTCCTGATGTTCCTGCCCCCTAGTTGTTTGCTTTGGGGAAGTCATGCTTGTAGTGACCGGTTCCTCCACACCTATAGCAGGTGTATCTGGCTCCAGCATTGTTGTTGTTGTTGTTGTTGTTCGACTGTTGGTTCTGTCGTGGTTGAGATCTGCAGTATCGGGCGCTGTGCCCTTCCTTGTTGCATCTATTGCAATACGGCTTCCGGAAGGCTCCCTTATGATGGAATTTGCACTTATTGCATTTTGGAAGGCTTCCAACATATGGTCTTGCTGGTGTTGATGTAGTAGGTGTCATGGCCGCATGGACAACAACATCATGTTGTTTCTTCGAGGACCCTTGAGTTGGTTGTCCCTTCCTCTTACTCCCAGACTCTCGCTTCCTGCTCTTAAGCTTGAGTTTTGGAGTGCCTCGATAATATGTCACTCGTTGGTTCCCGTGGTCGTTACTTCGGCTGGAGTTGTCGACATTATCTCCGTCTATGTTGGTGTTGTTTGCGTTGAGTTGTGCCATAGCAGCGGCTAAGACAGCCGTTACAGCAGCTTGGAATGTAGCAGAGTCCATCTGCAGGATTAGTGTCTCACAGGTGTGCTTGTTATTTCTGTGGGATGACATTTTCTGCTGCATGATGATAAGCAAGATCGTTAGTAACTATGGTCATTTCTGGTTGTATTCTATAAACTTTGCATTTTGTTGTATGATTCACAATGTTTCAATCTACAACCCTATGATGTATTTATGGTAGTGGGTAATCTAGTGTTGGCACGAATATTAAGTCTATCCATAGAGTATATAGGTTGTTTTGGTTTCGAGGTCCTTGAGTATCTAGCGGTTTCGGGGGGGGGGGGGGGTTTGGTTGTGCATATAAGTGGACTCATGCGATAACACGAAATAAGAAGAACAAATAGTTGTTTCATTAGTGAGTACCATCCTAGTACACGAAAGAGAGTCATAATGGATAGCAGTGGGGGAAAAGCTGATCCTAATTGTGGCGGAAAGTGTCTGGTGGTGGTGCTGATGAAGTGGATGCACCCTGGAGATGAGCTACTTGTCGCTCGGTGTCTCGTAGTCGTGCCTCCTAATCTGACTGTCTCGCTTGGGAGTCCCCGATTACTTCTTGTGTTTGTCTCTTGTCTCTCTCAACAGCAGCCCATGTTTGGTCCGTTTGTTCTGAGGTGTCCTGATCTTGGTTATCAATATCTCGGGTGTGTCGGACCATGTCTAAGAGGACCCGGTTAGCTGATCCTCCATGACTAAGATCGAAAAGACCTCGGGTCATACCGTAGGGCGGTCGTATCCCCTGCTGGTGACTCCATCTTCCAATATTGTGTGCCCATGAGGCGTGGGGCCATCAGGGCCCATACGATAAGCCGGTACTCTGGCCATGAATGGAGGATTGATGACCTCAGACTTTGCACCCGAGTCATCATCGTCATTGCCCTTGATCTCTCCCTCTTCGAGGTCCACCACTGGCTCGATGGGTCTATCCGCAATTCCTACTTCATGTTCCTTCTCTGGTTCTTCTTCTGAGCCTCCTTCTGGGTCAAGCCACCCTGTCTTCCCTTGACTAGGGAGATAGGGGTCTCCTGGGTAATGATACCCGGCATAGTGTTTGCACGAAAGTGTATAAATACTATAAACAAATAGCACACCAAATACTTTTATAGTATTTTAATTTTGTTTAGGTTTGGTTCTATAAGCTCTTTGGATTATTAAATGGTAAGTTTTTGATTCATTGTCCATCACGATTACTCCCGAACACATGTTGGTCGTGTTTTGAATGAATGTAGTTGATCAGGCTACATTCACCCCCAATACGACTACATAAGTGCCCGCGTTTAATCGCGATGTTCAAATCCTCCAAAGACTTTTACTGTTCTTGTTGTGGTATTACTCTAAAATGCACACATAGGTATGTATTTTAATTATTAGGTTTAGAGTAGTTTAGTCCCATTGTATTTATAGTTACATATCTTTTATGATTAGATATGCTAGTTCACTATAAACAATGCTCTGATACCAATTTGTCACACCACCAAACCAGACGGCGGAAACGTTCGGGGCTTGAGCGTGACTCCATTGTTGTAGTATCATCACAGAGTATATAATTGAAACATAACATCATCATCATCACACATTTAATATAACAACATTCATTGTTTACATCGAGTATTGTATTCGAATATTACATGCCAAAATATTCAGAGTATGATGAAACAAAATATAACAAAATACCCATTAGTTTGTTCCGCTCAACCTGCTTCATCGGTTTCCTGAGAATACAAGTTAATTTAAAAAGGTCAACATAAAAATGTTGGTGAGTTCATAAGCATGTTTGTGAAAATGATTTGTACAACTTTGAACCCACAAGAAAATCCTATATTTTCTGAAAACAGTTTAGTATGTTTGTGTCACATCTTGTATTAATGCATGTGTGTTATTGTTTATTAGAATGTATAAAGATAATGCAAAAAAGGTAAAGAGAATGTAAATAGAATGCCCAAACAACCCTATGTTGTCTGTAAAAGGAGAATGCTGCCATACCCACCCCCGAGGTTGAGTACCAGTATGAGTATGTTCCTGAGTAATCCAAAGAAGAAAAGAAATGAATGGTATCCCGTAAATTTATAACGTTAATTCCTCTAAGTGAGCCGTCATAACCATACTAATTAAAGACAATTTCGCCTATCTTGGCGTTTGTGAACGCCGACGGAAAAATAGAATAAGGTTATCGTCACCCTAGACTGATGTAGTCTAACTGTAGCGAACAGCTCAGGTGTGGGGTGTCATCCCCGTATAGATCTATACATAAAACCCCACTCTCCCTCCAAGAGACTCTGATTATAACTACAGGCTACGATCGTACACTCAATAGGTGTCAACCGACAAGTCTCACTTGATACTTAATCGAATTTTACGCGAAGAGAAACATATAAACTCATTCCGGGCCCAATGAACCATGTCTGCAGACCACTGAGTCTCACTGAACACGTAAGTCATTTTCAGGCCCGAAAGAAATGAAATTATATAACATGGGCCCAAAATATATGTAAAAGGACACTTAAGGCCCATTTCACATGTAAGGTATTTATTGGCCCAAATAGCACACAAATAGTATCCAAGGTCCGTCGTGCATGTTAATGGGTTAGTGAGGCCCAATAAACAAATAAATAGTATTCAGAACCTATCAAACATATTAATGGGCCACTAAGGCCCAATATTATACGAATGGCAAAATTAGTCCGTTTGTTATTTTATTGCTAGTATTAGCCAAATTATTTACCAAAATAGCATAAAAAGCCCACTTTTTGTAAAAATGACATTCTTGGCCCAATAAGCCAAAGATTTACAATTAAGACCCAATCTTAGTAATAATAACACTTTTGTCCCCATTTTGTTCAAAACTTATATTTATGGCTAGGTTTTGGTAAAAAAAAATATTTTTAACCTATTTTTGTCAAAAGTATCATTTTTGGCTTGATTTTTGTGAAAATACACATTTTTCTGGTTTTTGACTTTTCTGACCCGGTTGTTGGAAAATTTGTAGAAAAATCATCGTGAGTCGAAATTTGGATCCATAAACTCTGGAAGTTTGGAAAGTTTGTCTACTTTGTTCAAAATTTTTCTCATAATTTTTAATGGCCTCTATCTAGTGTGAAATTGCTCACCTTCATAGGCTGGTCCGAGATTATTTCAAATATGATAGACACTTTTGTAAAATTCGCCAAACATTGTAGAAAAATCGTATGAAAACGTGAGAGTAGTCATTTTAAAGGTTTAAACCTGAAATGTTTGCATG
Organism: Lactuca virosa; assembly: GCF_052849685.1. NCBI lineage: Eukaryota > Viridiplantae > Streptophyta > Magnoliopsida > Asterales > Asteraceae > Lactuca > Lactuca virosa. The sequence continues at coordinate 181,687,872 of NC_136429.1, read as the reverse complement.
TAAAATAGTTTTGAAAAATATTACCATTAAGGTGGTCAAAACAGTTCGAGATTGGACCAAAACGTTTCTGTCAAGGGCTGATTTTTGAGTTTAAGTTATCCATGTTTGTACACAACACTTGTTTTTGCTATATTAGGTGTATAAATCCCAAATCTACAAGTTTACATGTATTATATGTGATAACACATACTTTTCTCAAGGTTTTTGATGTACATCCAAGTGTTAAACTTCATATTCTTAACATATTTTTTGATTTATGAAGTAAACAACACATAATCACCAAATAAATCATGAAAACACACATAGTCATGCATATACACATAGATCTACACAAAACAACTTGTATTCTCCCCCAAGACAAAGTAAAAATCGAAATAGGGGGTATGAACTCACCGTAGGGTTTGGATTTGGTTTTGATGAAGATTTGAGAGAAGATTTCGGCCCTAGCAACTCCTTGAGGAAGTTTTCGAACTTAGATGGTTGTAGGGAGTTAGATCATGAAATAAGGCTATGTAAGAAAGAGTTCTTAACATTAAGATGGAAAGTAGGTGTTTATACATGATAACCACTTACCAAGAGGTTGAAAACTTGAAGAACAGTCTTGAAACACCCACACACACCCACGATTTTGATGAGGAAGGAGGAGGAATTTTCTTTGTGCTCTTGGAAGATATGAGAGGATTGTTACTAAGTTGGAAGTAAGAAAATGAGGGGGATTGGTAATGCTCTTGGCCATAAGTAGAGAGGAGAGAGGAGAGACCCAAAAAGGGTTAATACATGAAGGATTTGGCTTAGAGATATGTGAGGTACTAACTTGGATTACCACAATATAAAAATAAGTTGTCACCAATTCTATCAATTCAATTATTCTCTTTTTTATACAAGTGTGGGCCGAGAAAGGGAAAAGAGAAAAGAAGAAGGAAAGTTTGGGCCATAAAGTCTTTATTTTGATTTTCATGAGGCCCAAATGGATGGTTCTCAGCCCATTGGGCCTACCTATGCGTTTACGGCCCAACGAGATAAAGGGAATGGGGTTTACGGCCCATTAGGGCTAATTAAAGCATTTATGGCCCAACATGGCCCAATAGGGATACAATGAATCATTCTAAGCTCACATGGCCCAAAATATGTTAGTTTCATGGATGTGGCTCCAATTAGAGTCCAGATAGGGTTCCTTGGCCCAAGATAGTCAAATTGAAAACTTACTGGTCCATTAGGCCCAATAAGAAGATCCTAGCCCATAATAAACTTGAGTTTGGGGTGTTTAGGGTTTTCGACTCACAGTTGAATATGTGAAATGTATTCCATTAGGTTTTGAACTCACTCAAGGGTTTTGATTGAAATGAATGGTTTTGATTAAGCATTGAACATGATATTCACTCAGATTACAAGTATTACAAGAGTTGATGAGAACATAATTTCATAGCTAGAATGCCAGTTGTGACATCATCCTACCTGGTTATCCCTATCAGCTATAGATCAGTAGAGTTTGGAATTAATGATGGATCTAGGCTATCTTTATTCGTAAGGAATATTAGCCTAAGACTTAGTGTTAATTGAACCTAGTTCACGTCAAAGGAAAAGCTAAGTGCGGACTAGATATTGTTCTATATATGATAAAAAGGTATAAGTCTATTTTCACATGATAACAATAATAGAAATATCATTAGAGAAATAGAAAAAACTATATTAATACTTAAAATAGTTTACGCTAAATATATATACACAAAGGTAGGATAGTGTTATCTAGACAGAGTTGGTATTAGAGGTTTGGTAGCTATGTCTGTTTATAATATAAGACTAATTCAATTAAGTTTGATATCAGGTAGTCTCATTCAGGACGTGTGTGTGTAAGTTAGGAACGGAGAGTAGAATTCTGTTCCTTGAAACTTTTAGGTGTTGATGTACGGTAGCTCCGTACGGGAGTACGATATAGTATTCCCCTTGGGATGACCAGATATGGTGGGTCTTGATCAGAAAACGGTAATGGTATGTCTGCATATTCTTGGATAACAAGAAATGGTATGTCCTTATCTGATAACTACAGTGATATCTCTGCGTATTTCTAAATGGTTCGTTAAGCAGGATAATCCCTCTTGATAATCGTAGACTAGGAGCTGTGAGGATTGATTGGGTGCAGATCGGATTAGGTATGAGGGTATGTAGATATCCAAATTGAATGCACATCTATATTGTTTGGTAATAATTGGTTTTACAATATTATTGAAATATATATATATATATATATATATATATATATATATATATATATATATATATATATGTTATAACATTGTGCGATTGAAACCCCTATGTACTCACCAGGTTTCCCAACCTGACCCACTCAGTTTCTTCGTATCACAAGTAGCGATACAAATGTACATGCACAATGAGAGGTTCAAGGCGATATAAATTGTTAGTATATTGTGACATTGTAAGTCTCCGTTTCAGTTATGACATACCAAGTCTTAAAAATATAAACAAAACACACTTCTTCGAAAATGATTTGATAATATTAGTATCATGTTCTGGGACAATTTCCGCATAATTAATCTTTTTAAAAGAATACTCTGATTTAATAAGCATAAACAAATCAGTCTTTTCTGGCCGTAAAATGGGGATGTCACAGTTGGTATCAAAGCATTAGTTTAAGTGAACTATGAATTTGTAGGATTTCTAGAATTAAACTTAGAATGCTAAGCAATGATCGTGAGGTGTGTGTCCATATTATTTTAGGTAGTACACCTGAATTAAAAAAAGTACTAGCTTACTTTAGGATAAGATGCCTAATTTGCTTTTATATGCTAAATGATTTGTAGCAAGCTTTAGGTTGCCTAAATTGCTATTTCTTAATTAGATTTAAGGTTTGTTGCCGACCTAGATATAGGTAATTTTATGTGTTCAGGTTTCTAAACGTTAATTACGGTATTAGAATCGACATATAAGTTTTCGGAGTAATAAGGAGGATTACGCGTCTAAACATTCTCTATCTATATTCTCGTCTCGATACACCGAACGCTTGCTTTGCTGTATAGAATGTCATGATAAGAACTCGTATCATACTAAGCTAAACAGAAGTCTTACGATAGTGAATGATACCTATCAGAAGGTCTGAATGTTAGAACTTTTGGTGTAACTCCTAAAGTCGTCTCATCGTCTTACGTTTCCACCGCCAACCAAGTAGAAGAAGAATCGTGGTTGAAGATATGCGAGGAAGAAACCTTAGAAGAGTCTATTAGGACACATGCTTATTTGGACACAATAGTATGTGTTAAATTGTTTGATGATTTTAGGAATAGAACTTAATGGACTGCAAGACAATACTTGGGACAAGTAGGAGTAGGTGTGAAACGTAGTAGAGGCCTATACTACCGGAAGCACATGACTCGCACTTGGATCAAGGAAAGTCACAAGGTTACTAAGTCTCTAAGTAGTTGAGCTATTTTGTTCATTTCCATCATTACCTTTGTTTAGGTAATGACTATGAAGATAAATATTATTCCAACCTTAGTGGTCATATCAAATCGTGTTTGAATAATGTACGAAGTAAGTTCGACATAACATTCAACTTTAGATTGACAGAAAAGATAATCGAAGCGATTAGTAGAGGTATCACGTTCGCCATTAAGATTAAGAAACCTGTAGCTAGGAAAGTTACATGAAAGAATGAGATTATATCACATTAGAACGTGAAGGAAGGTATCCTTCGTGTTAGAGTCTGACTCAAAGAGAACCGAATCTAACATTTGCATCATACGATGAGAGGTCATTAGAACATGAACCATCGGTATGTTACGATATTCAAAGTAGATTACGCGCAAAACCATAAAAAGTCAAGAAGTCTATGAGTTAGAAACTTGATAGAAGAAGACATGAGAGTTACGGTTATCACCTAGGATGGAGAGGTAACATGGGGAGTCATTATACAAGCCTTGTTTTGTTGACGATTTCGGGACGTAATCATCCTAAGGGGATGGTAGTGTAACGCCTGCAAATTCGGACTAGACAATTAAGATATAATAAGTAGTAATTATTATAATTAAAATCCTTAATTAGGATAATCTATAGCCGTGTGCGTTGTAGACTATATAATGTAAGTTTCGTAAGATAGGAAAAATCAACTGAATCGTCTGTAAACCATAAAAATAAGTGCGCCTAAACACACACACACACACACACACACACACACATATATATATATATATATATATATATATATATATATATATATATATATATATATATATATATATATTGAAAGTACACGTCATCCCGATCCTGAAAATATAAATTTCGTAGAAATCCGATTACGTATGAATTAGATATGATTTTTATAAAGATATAAAAGTCAGATGTGCATAAGGAATGTGTGATGTTAAAAGGTATGAAGAGAATGGTGGAATTTTGGATAAAGTCACCAAAATGAAAGTCGTAGTACTCATTAAGATAGGAATTTTGGTAAAAGGAACACCAAAATCGGAGTCCGTACGAGAGAGTTGTAATTTTTGCAAAATCATTAAATCATTTAAAAATAAAGGTGAAAAATAAAGTCAGAATTAGCCTATGCTGCCTAACGGAATGTTGTAGTACTCGTCGAGAGCTACCCGAAAAAATGAATGTCAAAACGGAGTCCGTATGAAGAAGTTATGGAATTTACAAAATCTGCGATTTACTCCCCGCACAGTGCGCGCCAGGTGCATAAAAACATTCATAAGAAAATACTGTGAAAACACATCATCTCATAAAACAATGCATCATGTCTGAAAACCCAAGTCATAAAATAACAACATATCAGAGTACAATCCCAGAAAACTCCATGCGGAAATCATGTGTGTGTGTGATGCGTTGCTACACTGCCGGCTCCTTCCCCTTAGACGAAGAGGTACCTGAAACCAAAACTAAAACTGTAAGCACAAAGCTTAGTGAGTTCCCCCATCATACCACATACCATACAATATCATCGGTATCTTTCAACCGGTAATCATCGTCGGTATCTTTCAACCGGTAATCATCATCGGTATCTTTCAACCGGTAATCATCATCGGTATCTTTCAACTGGTAATCATCATCGGTATCTTTCAACCGGTAATCATCATCAGTATCTTTCAACCGGTAACTGTCATCGGTATCTTTCAACCGGTAACTGGGGACTATTCCACCCCTTACCACTAGCATACAACAACAAGATATAAACATACAGTCAGGCATATCCGGGTACTGACCTAACCTTCGGTCCTAAGGACCGCTGTGAGGGAAACTAATGCCTATTATACACGTAACATATCATACAGATAAAACTCATGACCAAAGCACGTAACCAGACCAAGATAATTATCACGAAGACAATCATCATCTAAATACCCCTCTTTGGTGGGCCGGCATTGTGGCCTTAGACCCACCCCTACTGGAAGGTAACTCACCTCGTACGAGTAGCTACTGATAATCTATGCGGGAAACCTCTGTCTGCTGCTGCTGCTCCGGAAATCCTCCGGCTACAATCCCCACAAAACACTCAGTCAGAATCTGATATCTACTCTTAGGGTAAAATGACTATTTTACCCCCAACCAAGTCCAAGTCAAAGTCAACTTCCAGTTGACCCGACTCGCCGAGTTGGGTCGTCAACTCGTCGAGTCCCTTCCCTTTACTCGTCCTTATCCACGACTCGACTCGTCGAGTTCCCCTTCTTTACGAACATCAATGAACCTTCATCCGACTCGCCGAGTCGTATGAACAACTCGTTGAGTTCGCCTTCAACTGAAGAACAAGTCCTGACCTTGATTCGTCGAGTTGTATGAACAACTCGTCGAGTTCATCTTCAAACCTAAGAAGATTGCCTTGGACTCGCCGAGTCTGTTCTAGCACTCGTCGAGTCCCATGAACTCCAGGTCTAAAACTAAGTCCAATGCGTTGGGTCACTCTTTCTGTCCTGCTACAACCCTTCTAACACCCAACTGAGTTCTTTGACCCTCAACAGATATGGGACTCAAAGCCTTGGACTCGTTCGAGTCCCAAGAACGGACTCGTCGAGTTGATAACGTCCACACCCTAAATTTTCGATTTCTGATGTACAACACTTGTCCAAATGATAGATCCAGGCCCCTAAGCTCGATCTAGCACGTAAAGTTTTGAACTTTACGTGCATGCATGGGACTTTTGAGCCAAAAGGCTCTAAAATGGCTCTTATGTTGCATGGGGCCTTCCTTGAGTGCAAAAGCAACCCAAATCTGCCTTGTGACCCCTCCCAAGACTTAGATCCGAAGTCTTGACCCCCAACCATGTTTGCAATCATGGTTGGCTACCTCATATGGCTTAAAAAGCCCTAAATCTTCCCCAAAAAGGGATCTAACAAACAAGCAAGCAAGGTACAGACTTTATACCTTTCAAAGACTGCAAATGATGAACCAAACTTGAATCCTTCAGTCTCCTCTTGATCCTTCTATGCTCTTCCTCCTTCCTTGAGGTCAAAACCCACAAAAATCACTCAAAAGCCTTAGATCTTGCACCAAAACACCTAGGGTTTGCTATGGAGGGTTTCTGGGAGCTTAAAGGGGCGATGGAGGCTGTATAAGGTTGTTTAAATAGGGTGCAAACCCTCATATTAGGGTTTTGTCCAGTCATAGCCTACTCGTCGAGTCCGGGACCCGACTCGACGAGTCCATCACTTAAATCCCGTGTCTCATCCCGCTTCTACTCGGCGAGTTGGTCCTTCAACTCGCCGAGTCCAAGGCCAAAAGTGCAAAATTACTTAAATAAAATACATACCAAACCAGGTGCTACAAATCTCCCCCACTTATTTTAGACTTCGTCCTCGAAGTCTGCTGCTCGTTCCTGGAAAAGCTCTGGGTAATGCCCCATCATCTCATCCACCGGCTCCCAAGTCCATTCCGAGCCCTTCCGGTGCTGCCATTGCACCTTTACCAGCTCGACCCTCTTGTTCCTCAGATCCTTCGAATTCCGGTCGAGAATCGCTATAGGCCGCTCGATGTAATTCAGGCTGTCATCGACCTGAACATCCTCTAATGGTACCACTTCCGAATCGTCCACCAAACATTTCCGTAACTGGGAGACGTGAAAAGCTCTATGAATCTGACTGAGTTCGGCTGGCAGATCCAACCTATATGCCCCCTTGCCCACCCGGGCTATAACCCTGAAGGGTCCAATATACCTGGGACCCAACTTGCCCCGTTTCCTGAATCGGATGACGCCCTTCCATGGCGACACCTTCAGAAGAACCATATCCCCGACCTGAAACTCCAGGTCCGATCGGCGCTTGTCGGCATAACTTTTCTGCCGACTCTGTGCAGTCTGAAGTCTGCTCCGAACCTGCTGAATCCTCTCTGTCTTCTTGAGCACCACTTCGGTGCTCCCCATGACCCTCTGGTGAACCTCACCCCAACATATCGGGGTTCTGCACTTCCTCCCGTATAACATCTCGAAGGGAGGATGGTCGATACTCGCATGATAGCTATTATTATACGAGAACTCCGCCAACGGAAGGTAGGTATCCCAGCTACCTCCGAAGTCTAAAACACAAGCCCGCAGCATATCCTCTAGCGTCTGGATGGTCCGCTCGCTCTGACCATCCGTCCGCGGGAGAAAGGCGGTGCTAAAATGCAGACGAGTACCCAGCTCGTCATGAAACTTCTTCCAAAACCTGGAAGTGAACCGCACATCCCTGTCGGAAATCACTGAAACTGGCACTCCGTGCCGAGCTACCACCTCTCAGATATAGATGTTGGCCAACTTCTCGGCCGAGATACTCTTCTGGATCGGTATGAAATGGGCACTCTTGGTCAACCGATCCACGATTACCGAAATCGAATCCACTCCCCGTGCAGTCTTGGGAAGCTTGGTGATGAAATCCATGGTAATATCTTCCCATTTCCACATGGGAATATCTAACGGCTGCATCTTGCCGTGTGGCCTCTGGTGCTCGGCTTTGACCTTCCTGCAGGTCAAGCACCGCTCCACATACCATGCTACGTCCCGCTTCATGCAGGGCCACCAATAATCAGGACGAAGATCTCTATACATCTTCGTCGCTCCGGGATGGATAGAAAATCTGGATTTGTGTGCCTCCTCCATCAGGATCTGGCGCACGCCTCCATGATAAGGGACCCACACCCTACGGTGAAGAGTCAATAACCCTCGGCTATCATAGTCGAAGGAGGAAACCTGCCCCACAATCGGCTCGCTCTTCCGATGTTCCTACTTCATGGCCTCCTGCTGGGCCTCCCGAATCTACTCCAACAGCGGAGTCACCACTGTCATCCTCAGACAGATATCCCTGATCGGCGCTGCCTTGCGCCTAAGCGCGTCGGCCACCACATTGGCCTTCCCCGGGTGGTAGAGGATCTCACAGTCATAATCCTTTACCACATCAAGCCACCGACGCTGCCTCATATTCAGATTTGGCTGGTCCATGAGATACCTCAGGCTCTTGTGGTCCGTGTAAATCGTACAACGAACCCCATAGAGGCAATGACGCCAAATCTTGAGGGCGAACACAACAGCCCCCAGCTCCAAATCATGCGTTGGGTAGTTCGCCTTGTGAGGCTTCAGTTGCCTCAAAGCGTAAGTAATGACATGCCCTCTCTGCATCAATACTGCGCCCAAACCCGAGATGGACGCATCACAATACACGACGAAATCCTCCATGCCCTCTGGCAGGGCTAGGATTGGCGCCTCGCACAATCTCTGCCTCAATGTCTCGAATGCAGCCTGCTACTCAGGCCCCCAACGAAAGCTCACGGCCTTCCTCGTTAGCCTGGTCAGGGGTACGACTATCTTGGAGAAATCCTGGATGAATCTCCGATAGTAGCCGGCTAATCCTAGGAAACTCCGAATCTCAGATGGAGACCTCGGAACCTCCCATCTCATCACGACCTCCACTTTGGCCGGATCTACCGAAATCGCGCAACCAGAACCTCTCGCAGATGCTCCTCATGCTGCTCTTGCGTCTTGGAGTAAACCAAGATATCATCAATAAACACTATCACAGACCGGTCTAACATCGGTCTACACACGCGGTTCATGAGGTCCATGAACGCGGCAGGAGCATTGGTGAGCCCGAAAGGCATCACCACGAACTCATAGTGGCCATAGCGCGTCCGGAATGCAATCGTCTGTACATCCTCCTCTCTGACCCTCATCTGATGATACCCTGATCGCAAATCAATTTTGGAGAACCAAGATGCTCCCTGTAGCTGGTCAAAGAGGTCATCAATCCTCGGGAGTGGGTAACGGTTCTTCACCGTTACCTTATTCAGCTCCCTATAATCTATACACATCCGATGCGACCCATCCTTCTTCTTCACAAATAGAATCGGGGCTCCCCAGGGTGAACTGCTCGGTCTAATGAAACCCTTTGTCTAACAGCTCCTGCAGCTGTGTAGACAACTCCTGCATCTCAGGAGGAGCCAACCGATACGGTGCCTTGGCTATCGGAGCCGCACCAGGGACTAGTTAAATCCTGAACTCTACCTGCCTCTCCGGAGGTATCCCAGGCAACTCCTCGGGGAATACGTCCGCAAACTCTCGTACTACGGGCACATCGCTCACCGGTTCCTTACCCATCTCCCAGGTATCCATCACATAGGCAACAAATCCTGCACAACCCTGCTGAAGGTAACGCCTAGCTCTCGCTGCTGAACATAAAGCTGGTCCTTGCTGTGGCCTCTCGCCCTGAATCACCAGCTCTCCCCCACTTAGGGTCCTGATCCGCACCAACTGCTGCGCACAGTCAATCACTTCCCCATTGGGGCTTAGCCAATCCATACCGATAATAACCTTGTTCCCCCGCAAAGGTATGGGAAGCCGATCTACCAGATAACGCTCCTCAAACAGTCGCAGGACGCAATCTTGGTAGACCTCTGATGCTCGCACTGACCGGTCGTCCGCAATCTCGACCTCTAGAGGGCAATCCAACATGTGCACTGACCCAAACCTTTAACATGTTTAATGATATGCACATGTTGGGTACCACTAAAGAATCATCTTAGTTGGTGTTGAATTTCTTAGACTCATTGGGAAAGAGCTGGGAACATTGAGCTGATGTTCTCAAGAACAACAAAAAGATCAACACAATGGATCTAAACTCACTATTTTTCCATATGCATAACTATGAAGTAACCAAGGCTCTTCGTAAAGACAACATGAAGGAATCTAGCAAGGAAAAATTTGTGGCTTTATTCTCTAGAAAGGAGATGTATGTTAGTGACTCTGAAGCATCAAATCAGGGTGAAACACCTGATGATGTTTACTCGGATAAGTTAGTTGCTAGAGTTGCACTCATTGTTAAACGCTATGAAGAAAGCAAATCGAGTGGGCGTAAGATGTTAAACATGATTCTTTAATTTCCCACCTATGCGATCATATATTTTCCTTTCACTCGCTATTTAATCCTCCACACATTTCTGAATCCTTTCCTTTTTCCCTCATCATTTCTTCTTTTTTCTCCTCTCATGGCTAATGATTCTGGAGTTGTATCTTCTACCGCTGAATTCGAAAACCTTCACCAGGTTTATGGTTTCTCCTTAGACGACGATGTGGAGTTCCCTGCTCTTGATTCCATGATCTTGTCTCCTTATCCGGGGAAAGTTGGTGTTTATGTAAAGACTTTCGATGATGGACTTCATCTTCCCCATTCCGATTTCCAAGACGAACTTCTCCAGAAGAATGGTTATAGCATTCAGATGTTGACCCCGAACACCGTGAACAAAATGGTAGAATTTGAGATGGTCTGTCGCGCCAGCAAAGTTCTTCCTGAATTCTTCATCTTCAATTTCTTTTTCTAGTTTAGCACTACAGGAGACAAGTTCACTTTCTCCACCTATCGCGGCGGTCATGTTATTTTTCTTGTTGGCAATACTCCGAAAAATTGGCAGGACCAGTGGTTTTCAGTTAATGTGAGTCGAATCAGTCGTGGGTATTTTTGCTTCAGTGGCTTTTCTAATGTTACTTCCAAACTGTATCCCAAAAACCAAGCGATCGTTGATATGCTGAAGGATATTTAGGTTCCTTCGGATGAGTACCATGAGCACATTCTTGTTGGTGCTAATAGGAATTCGAGCTGGCGAGCGAGGAGGAAGATGTCGACCTTCTACACCGTTGTTGAGGGTACGTTTTTTATCTCTATTATTTCATTCCTTCTCCTCCCTTTTTTATTGTAATTTTTGTGTTTTCTTATACGTGTCGAGTCCCTACTTTCTTTTGACTTTGTTCTCTAGAGGAAGTTCAAGGGGAAGATCGAGTATCATGAAGTTGATCTTCTCGAGACTCTATAAGGTCGAACCTTATCTGATGAGTCAAGTACACGCTGACCATCAGCTACAGCGGCAGCATCAACTTCAGCTCATGTACCTCACTAGTGTTAGTGTGTGATCACTTGTAGTAGTGTATTTACTTTTTTTTTTGTAAATATAGTAATAGTAAATGTTTGTTAACCGATCCTTACTCTCAGTGATTAGGATTGGTTTGTTTACTTAGATAAGATTCAATCCCCTAAATGTCGGGATTGATTGTTACTAGTTTTACTATATATTTGTGTAATCGGGTAGTTCTCATTGCAACCATAATCATCGCTTTGTGTTGATTCTCTTTGTAAGGATCATTTCTTAGTGAAAACATCTTTATGATAACCTTTTTATTTGTTCTTTCTTGTTTGTATCCGATCTACAAACCTTCAAGTGGTATCAGAGCAGGTTTTCTGATACATTGAAGATATCATGTCTTCTTCATACCAGTACCATCCTAAATCCTCAGCGGTTAAAAAAATTCCATTGTTCGATGAAAATAATTTTTCCACATGGAAGACAAAACTTTGGATGTTCTTGAAACCTCGGACTATGACATGCTCGACATCGTCAATCATTGTTTATATGTTCCCATGTACCAACCCATGGTTAATAATGCTCATGTTGGTGGATTGAAACAGAAACCGAAGGCTAACTATGATGAAGAAGATAAGACACTCATAAGTATAGATGTGAAAGCAAGGGCTCCCATTAGAAATTCTCTTCCTTACCATATTTATCATCTGGTTCACAACTGTGAATCCGCACATGAAATGATGAAGACACTGACCATTGCCTACGAAGACACTGTTGAAGTTCAAGCAAAACAGATCAACAACTTGAATCGGAGATATGAGCACTTCTTTGCTCAACAAGGTGAGACACTGACCCAAACCTTTAACATGTTTAATGATATGCACATGTTGGGTACCACTAAAGAATCATCTTAGTTGGTGTTGAATTTCTTAGACTCATTGGGAAAGAGCTGGGAACATCGAGCTGATGTTCTCAAGAACAACAAAAAGATCAACACAATGGATCTAAACTCACTATTTTTCCATATGCATAACTATGAAGTAACCAAGGCTCTTCGTAAAGACAACATGAAGGAATCTAGCAAGGAAAAATTTGTGGCTTTATTCTCTAGAAAGGAGATGTATGTTAGTGACTCTGAAGCATCAAATAAGGGTGAAACACCTGATGATGTTTACTCGGATAAGTTAGTTGCTAGAGTTGCACTCATTGTTAAACGCTATGAAGAAAGCAAATCGAGTGGGCGTAAGAAGTTTCAGTCTAGAGGAAGCAGCTCACGAGCGAGAAAGAAAGTCGCTGATAAAAAAATGATAGGAAGTGCTTCAACTGTGGAAGTACTGATCACTTTGCCATGGAATGAAAGGAAAAGAAGGTATCAAAAAACTTAGAAAGATACAAAGTGATGTACAAGAAGCTGTTGGCTTATATGAAGAAAGAGAACATTCCTCTTCCAAAAGAACTTGTTGCCAAGTAGGAGAAAACTGAGGAATGGGTAGATGAAAAAAAGACCTTTGAAGATAAGTAGCAAAAAGAGAAGCATCTAATGGCTCGCATTGATGAATTTCACACCGAGGAGTCCAGTAGCAGTTTCAACACTTTCGACGCTGACCTTTCTCAAGCTGCTAGGGACTCAAAGATGCAAGACTGGGACTCTTCTTCCATGTATCTGGTTAAGAAAATTTTCAATTACTCTTCTAATGAAAATACGATATGTTTGATTATTTGTGTTTTGATATTTCAAAATCTAACTCTAAAAAAGTTAATTCTTAAATCAGAGATTAAGGTTTTAAAGGAAAAACTGATTACCAATGAAAATTCTCTCACACTTTTGAATAAAGAAAAAACAAATCCGTCTTTATCAAACAAATTCTTCTTCACTGGAAAGGAAAAATATGATAAACTTGCCAAAAATTTATAGCTTATAGTTCATAATTGGGCACATTCACATTTAAAGTTAAACAAAATAATAAACACTCAAATTCTAATCAGTGTGAGAAAATTCTTGGTGGTAATATTGATGACGCTGTAAAAATACTTGAACATATTGAATCTGAACAAAAATTTGACGCTGCTTGTGATCTTGAAAAGGACTTTAAAACTAGATTTTTCAGTACCACATTTATAAATCAAAGTTTGATAGACAAACACTATGTCACTAACTCACATGGACACAGTGAATGTAAATCTGACTTGTCCGCTCTTGATCCATCACGACAACCTCCAAATCATGAATATGTGTTGCCTTCAACTAAAATATTGCTAAAATATCCTATTTCAAATGGTGAATTTCACTCGGTGAATGAAATTCTTAGTTAATTTCCTCAATGCACTATCAGTGATGTTGACACTAACTGTAACATCCATAAAATTCGAACCAATTTAAAACTTTTCAAATCATTTAAACCCATTCAGTTATTACAATTTGTTTTCAAAATAGTTTAAACATCAGAGTTCCCAGAAATCATAATCATCAATTGCGGAAGTGTACGGTCACGCATTCGCCTTACCACAGTCATCAGCTGAACCTAAAACAATAAACTGAAACTGTAAGCCCGATAGCCTAGTGAGTTACCCCCAAAATACCCATACACAACAATACACATACAATAACAAACAACATACTAAGGGTCCAATCATCCATCGGGATGGAATATCCCATGCCCTCAACCATCGAGTTGGAATGCCAACATACTATGGGTCCAATGAACCATCGGGTTGGAATACCCCAGGCCCTCAACCATCAGGTTAGAATGCCAACATACCATGGGTCCAATCAACCATCGGGTTAGGATACCCCAGGCCCTCAACTATCGGGTTGGAATGCCAACATAACCAATCAAACATGTGCACCTATATCAAATAATCATATAACAGTCTATAAAGACAACATACTAGGGTCATATCATCCTCGGGATGGAATACCCCCAACCACCAATCAATCATGTGCACATATAACAGATAATCTCCTACCAAAATACATACAGTCAGGCCAAACTATAGGTCACTAAGCATGACCATATCCGATCTAACAGGATACTGATCTAACAGATCATACTAGCATATAACCATCCTCTCTACCAGGATACCGATCTAACATATCATACCAACATTTAACCATCCTACCTACCAGGATACCGATCTAATAGATCATACCATCATATAACCATCATATCTACCAGGATACCGATCTAACAGATCATACCAGCATATAACCATCCTATCTACCAGTATACCAATCTAACAGATCATACCAACATATAACCATCCTACCTACCAGGATACCAATCTAACAGATCATACCAACATATAACCATCATATCTACCAGGATACCGATCTAACAGATCACAACAGTAACAAGCCCGAATAACAAATCACAAATCAAAGGGCCGACCTTGGTGCCTTAGACCCTTGAGTATAGTGAGGATAACTCACCTCGAAATGCCGATCTGAACTGAAGAACCGAGCTCCCGAACCGCTATCTCACCAGAAATCCCGAACTATCACATAATAAATACCAAGCCATTACACAACATAACAATCTTGACTAAGGATCCACACCATCCATCATGTCCATTCTCTTTATTAGGCCAAGGCCCAATGCCAAGTCCACTTGAAAGTCCTTATGCAAAGCCCATTATTGGCCCAATTTACCCAATTGGGCCCAACTACCTAATTGGGCCTAATTCCAAGATCCATTATCAAAACTTGGCCCAAAACATAATAGTCATAAAGTCCAGCAAAGGCCCAAATCCAACTAGTCCAAAAACAGTCCAAAACCCGAAGCCCAATTGCTAAAGGCCCAACAAGGGACGTACGCGGGGCGTAGTCCTCTGGTACGCGGGGCGTACCCGTCCAGATGTTGACCACCATCGGGGTGGTTGACCCAGTATGCTGGGCATACCGGATTTACGCTGGGCATAAACGCAGGGTTTCTCCAAAACCCTAATAAGTGCTTAATAGCTTAAGCACTCAAGCCCAAACTCCAGATCCATCGATCAAATGTGCCATAGGACTATAAAGTCTCGAACTTTATCACTTTGGACGTCCAGAAAGTTCTTAACACATTGTTTTAATCCATTAAGACCTTCCTACTTCATGCATGAGACAAATCTAGCTATTGGGACACCATTTTTATTACTTAGGACCTCTTCTAAGGTCTGAAAGGAAAACTCATTTCGTCTAAATCATAACATGCACCATTTTGGGACTTTTGGAACAAGAATGCTTCCATAAAGCTAAAATGACTAGATCTATCTCATACAAGTATAAAGTTCCAAGCTTTTTACCTTTTGGAGCTCCCAAAACAGATGATGAACCAAGATCTACAAGCCAATCTTCCCTCCTTGGATCCCTTGATGCACAAGCTCCTTTTTGAAAGCACCAAAAATACACTTATAAGCTCAAGAAGGATCACTAGGAGGCTAGCGTTCTCTCAAGGCGACTGGGGGAGGTGTGGAGGCTGAAAGAGAAGGGAGGTTATGGTCCATAAGGTGCTTAAATACTCCACAAACTCTAAAAGTTAGGGTTCCATCCTGGCACACGTACGTCCAGCGTACACATGCGTACGCCCAGTGTACTAGGGCGCGCCCTGGTACGCTTAGCATACCACATGTACGCCCAGCTTACTACTTAAGTTTCCAAAGTTACCATTTTGTCACTAGGGCCTCCTTTTGCCACTTCCTTCTACTCAAGGGCCAAAATGACATAATTAAAATCTGAGGAATGAATTTTGAAACTAATGGAAAAATGGGATGTTACACTAACTATCTTTCAAGCACTTCTGACACTAATGAGTCTTCCAACTCATCAGCGTGTAAGGATAGTGTTTCTTCATAGAGCAGCGTATCTGATTCCAGAATAAGAGAAAGGGTTTTAAATTAAATGAAGAAGACTCCACTCACAGGAAGCCAAATTTTAAAAGATATCAAAACTCAAGTTTTAAATGGAGAAATATTGGAATTAAGATATGTTGTCACTGTGGAGACCCTTCACACAAGGTCAGTGAGTGCACATATGAAGCGAATACCAGACATGTTGAAAACATCATAGCTCGAAATAACAAATGGATCAAAAAGGAAAATTATCTAAATTGTCTTCCAAATGAATGCTAAAACATTTTCCTTCCTAAGAGACCCACTGAAAAATGGGTCATTATGTACTAATATGTATTTTAGTACTGCAGGGTCAATAGCATATCTGGTTCTTAGACAGTGGATGCTCTCGGCATATGACAAGATTCAATTCTCTCCTGGATGATTATGTGAAGAAAGATGCACCGTAAAGTTATATTTGAAGACATCAGCAAGGGAGAAATCAAAGGTTTTGGTACTATCAATTGCAAATCAATTGAGATGAAGAAGATGTCTTATGTCAAAAGCCTTGAAAACAATCTCATATGAATCTATCATTTGTGTAATGTTGGCTATAAAGTTTTCTTCTACAAGGAGGAGGGAAAATTTGTGGATTCAAGGAACTCTATCGTGCTTACTGCCATCAGGAAGAATAATGTTTATATGTTTTATGATCTTTCTTTCTGATAAACAATTACTTCTTTATGCTTTCTTTAATTTACTGCTTTTCTTTTAATAAATTCAAAAATTTGCGATTTCGGATTTAAGAAAAATACAACAAAAAATTCTTCTTTTACCAAAGGAGTATACATGTTTTCTATTAACATCTTCTATATATAATGATCTCTAGTATGTTTCTTCTCTCTTTATATTTTAGTCTCAGGATCATCTATCTTCTACCAATGAAGTTAACAAGTATCTCTTTTTGTTAAGAAGAAAAGACCAGCTCGCCTAACCTTACACACCATTTGTTGCAAGATCTTATCATTGATCTTGGCTCTGCATCTTTTCTTTAGTGTCTGCATCCTTTAGTATGAAGATGATGGTTAGGGTGATTGGCACTAAGCAACTCATATTTGACACAAGATAGAAAAAATTGTGTCTAAACATTAGGTTATTGATGCTCTTCTTGCCCTTCCTTGAAACCTATTTCTATTACAATGTGGCTAGGTGAATCTAGTGAGTATAGCACGACTAATTTCCATAGACACTCTCACTACTACACCAAACCCCATCTGCGATCCAAAGAACACATTGTCAAGACAATGCTCCATGTCTCTCATTTCATGGTTCCCAACGCCTTGTTTCTTCGAGTCTTCTCCTACCCCCTTTCATAACTCGAAGGTTACAAAGATCGGAACCTTATAACTCATTTGTTACAATGATTGTGTCTTGTTGAACCTCTTTTGGTTTTGATAGATATGGAGCTTGGAATCCATCTGCAATACTTCAATGTACGGGAATATTTCTCTCTAATTTTTGTGTTTGAACCCGTATTTTAATGTGTTTAGTTGTGTTTTGGTTATGTTCTTTTTATTGACGAATGTAGCGTGGTAGATTTCTTGGAAAGAAGGTAGTGATTAATGACCTTTCAATTTAAAGGATCCATCAAATCTGGTCTTTATGAATTTTCCTAAAAAGTTTCATGTTTTCCTTTGAATGCTTACTTGTTTGACTAATTATTCTATTTTATTTATTATTTTTTTTCTTGTACCAATGAATTGAAAGTATGAAACTTTTGACAATTCTCTCTACCTACAGCATGCTGCTATATGTTACAAAATATCTCTAAGTATCTCATCAGCAATACCATCTGCTGAGATGCCATTGAGTCACCTACTCACCCTGACGCTTATACACTGACATATCCTTCATCATGATATCGCCTAATTAATGTGTTTGGTTGTGTTTCAGTTATGTTATTTTTATAGACGAAGGTAGCTTGGTAGATTTCTTTGAAAGAAGGTAGTCATTAATGACCTTTCAATTCAAAGGATCCGCCAAATCTGGTCTTTATGATTTTTCTGAAAAAGTTGCATGTTTTCCTTCTTTGAATGCTTCCTTGTTTGACTAATTATTTTATTTTATTTATTATTTTTGTCTTGTACCAATGAATGGAAAGTATGAAACTTTTGAAAATTCTGTGTCCCTAGAAGCATGCTGCTGTATGTGATAAAATCTCTCTAAGTATCTCATCAGCAAGACCATCTGATGAGATGTCATTGAGTCACCCACTCACCCTGACACTTATGCACTGACAAAATCTCTCTAAGTATCTCATCAGCAATACCATATGATGAGATGCCATTAAGTCACCCACTCACGCTGACGCTTATGCATTGACATATCATTCAACGTGATATCGCCTTATCAGAAAATTATTATAAGGCTTGGGTGTATTTCATGATTGATCAGTCATCCAGACTCTGTCCCTGGAAGCATGCTTGTCATATGCATCAAGTTTCACGTTCTGCTGAAACATCGAGCATTACCCAGTGGCCTACCCTGATTTCACTGTCATAAACGTAAGAGATACTTTTTAGGTCCTTAATTGAAAAAGGGTTACTCAAGTTCTTTTAAAATAGAAATTGATGATTCACTGTATTTTACCATACATTGATAAAAATTTGAAACTATGTGTCGATGGTTAGACTATGTTTCGTAGGCTATCACATGCACTAGCCCCTTGTCACCCTATTTTTCTTCTTAAAAGTTTTATGATTCAGCGTAAGATGCCAGACGCTGATAAGAACTTAAAAAAATTTGTGCCGATGGGTATATCTTGTTCCAGGGTATATTACATGCACCTATCCACTCTTTCCCCTTTCTTCTAATAAAAGAAGTTAATGGTTCAACGTATAAAACCATACACTGATGAGATTTCGCAACACTATGTCAATGATCTAAAGTATCATAACATACTATCAGGAGACATCACTAACACATCCATCATTCCGCTGCAACTCATGATACGCTGATATCTTCTTCTGTAACTCGTGACATATTGATACATTAGGTTGCAATATGTGATACGCTGTTTCAAAATAGTAATTATTCAATGGTAACTTTTAGATGAGGATAAGAATGCAAACCTACCTTGGGATTCGAGCTTTTTATGGAACGTTTTCTTCCCCAATGATTACGTGAAAGGTGGGGGAATTTTGAATATAAAAAGGAGTTTTCTCTCTCCTAGGTCTCTCCGTTTCACTTTTCAAGCAAAATCTCTCCAATCCCACTTCGATCATTTTCATTTTTTCAAAAGTTCTGCTGCTTCAGTTCAATCTCTTTACAGACATCAACAATTGCTCAAGTTTTATTTGATTTCATTCATATTGTAGATGTTCTAAAGGCTCACAATACTTTTGATACTCCCATTGTCATCCAAGCCAATAATGTCGCCTTCATAGACGCCATTCCACCGAAACATCAAAATTCAGGCATCGAAGACTTTGTTGAATATTTGAAGTGATGCCCTCTTTGCTATGACTTAAGTGACATTCCAGAGCCCTTCTTCCCAAAGCAAGTATGTGGGTTTTATTACACATGTGTAGTTGATGTGTAATGCAAAAAAATCACAACAAATTTAAACTTTTCAAAAACAACCCATTTGCTCAAACAGTGTTTACATAACCATTGTTACCAAAAACATTATTTAATATCAGTGTCTCCCAAGATCCAACAACATAAAACCAAGGATGTGTAAGGTCATGCCTTCGCCTTGCCGCGATCCTTAGAAGTACCTGAAACAAAACAAAAACTATAAGCCAATTCTTAGTGAGTTCCCCTAAAGTACCACCATATAAACATAACAAACAATAACACGAATACAGAGCCTTCAACATGACTGGACCGCCTCACTAGGCCTTCAGCCTATCTGGACCGTTCTCTCGGCCTTTGGCCTGCATGGACCACCTTACAGGCCTTCAGTCTATCTGGACCGCCCTGGGTGTCTTGGCCTCCAGTATCAACTGGTCCGCCTCAACCCAGTAAACCATAACATATCAATACATAACATTATCAATCAATAACAGCAAGCACATGTAGTCCTACAGCTCTACCAATCTTATCACATAGCCAGTACCACATAACAACATACAACAAAGCATGATATCTAATCAAATAGGTCGGCCTTGGTGCCTTCGACCCATATGTACAGTGAGGAAAACTCACCTCTTAGTCTGAAAACAATCTGAATGAATCTCTGCTCCGACAACCGGCTCTACCCGACTCTTAATAATCAAAACATTTCCCAATCTAAATTAAAATCAATTTCCCAAAAATACCCTTGGTCAAAATCAACGAAATCAAGCGATTCAACCCAGCCGAGTCAACTCATCTGAGTCAACCTAGCCCTCAGACGCACTCATTGTCCAAGGAGTCGGGACTCAAACTGCATACGTGCAGCGTACCTAGGGCCGTCAAATCTGGCAGTCATGTTGTGTTTTTGTCTAACACGACACGACACGACAAAGTTTTGTATAACACGAACACGACACGACATGATGTCATGATTTTTTTCATTAACACAAAAACGAACCAATTAAAATACGACAACACGACACAACACGAAAAAAATAATATTACATAACTATTAGTTTATTTCATTCATACTTAAAGATATATAACATGCAAAAAATGACAAACACGAAGAACACGACAACCACATGCTTAATCGTGTCAATTTTGTGTCGATTTATGAACACGAATACGAAACGACACGACATCGTGTTTTTTAATCTTAACACAAACACGACACGAACACGAATTCGAATTTTGATTTCGTCCCGTTTTCGTTTTATTTCGTGTATTTTTTTCGTGTCGTGTCATAAATTGACACCCAAAAGCGTACCAATTGGTACGCCCAACGTACACACTGATTTTCCACTTAATGGATTAAGAGCTTATTGCTTAAGCTATCACGACCAAATTGTATATCCAACTCCCAAATATCATCCTTGACCATAAAGTTTCCAACTTTATGGTCTTGCATGGCTAATAAGATTTAAATGCTAAAAACTCCATCCTCTTAACCCATTAAGACAATCAAACACATGCATGGAAAACGATTAAGAGCCAAGATCTTATTTTTATGCTTCTAAACCCCTCAAAACATCTGAAAGGGCAACTAGAATAGACTAGAGCATCACATACTCCAAAAAGGTCAAGAAATGGGACAAATGTTCAAGAATCAAGGACTTAGCAAGATCTAATGAAATACAAGCCAAGTTTGCAACTTTATACCTCTTGGAGGTTTCTAGAGAGGTGAAGATCCCAAATCCAAGGCTCCTTCAAGCTTCCAAGGTGGCTCTACTTCCTTCTTACTCCTTTAAGATCACCAAACACACATACAAGGGTCAAGAATGCTCAAACAAGTGGCTAGGTTTTGCTAAAATCGATTGGAGGTGTTGGTGGCTGATGAGAGATTAGGTTAGAGGCCATAATGATGTTTAAATAGGGTCCAAACCCTAAAAATTAGGGTTTGAGGATCTCTCACGTATGCCCTGCGTACTCGGTATACGCCTAGCGTACTTAGACATGTGCATGTACTCTCAGCATACATAACGTGCGCTCAACGTACTAGCCTTAGTTCGGAATTTACAAAAATGCCACTATGGGCCCTTTTTCTAACTTTCTCATACACAAGGGCCAAATACTATAAGTCTTTATACTTAAGGGTTAAATTTAAAAATACCTCAACGTCGGGGTTTTACATGACGCAAATGCTCAAATAATCTCCAAAACTATTGGAGATGGTCATTCAAGGGTCGACATATCTCCAACACTCATACGAAAAGTTCTTCGTCTCCCTTGTTAAGATGCATATGACGAGACTCCTTCTAAAGCCAGATGCATATATTCCAGGAATTGGGTATGATCTCTCTCTTCAGGGCAAACGAGACCCTGCCAAATATGTTCTTCGCCATTCTCTTAATGTTGGCTGGAAATATGTGATGGGAGTTATTCGGAAGGTATATGGCACAAAAGTGGTAGCTTGGACTAGTTGAATTTGTTCGAGAGATAAATTCCATATGCCATAGTTTATGAAAAAAAACCTATATTTTGCTTAATTTTTCTTTGATCAGATGGTGGAGTGTATCAGCGGCAATAAGCGTCCAACATATGTGTCATATCAATGTTGGATTGCTCTTATTTTGGGACACGCTGAATGGGTTATAAAAACAATCATGGGGAATCTATTCCAGATCCGATTCTTCCTCAAAAATAATCAATGCAGACCCTAAAGAAGGAGATATTCACTTATTTCAGTGGATGGTTCTTTGGACATAACATCCATATAATTATGAGGATGCAGAAGATGAAGAAGACGAGGATGCAGAATCCAATAATTCCTCCAGTGAATCAAGTGCCTCCTGAACTTACCACAACGCTAATACTGAATTGGTTGTTGTTCTTGATCAAGAAACAAAGGTTATTGCTCTTATACCTATTCAGTTTGCACTTGGAGAGAATGAATATGAAGCTGAAGGTCATTTTTCTGACTCTCCGATTTCAGCCAGGGTATCTCCTCCAAGACTGAATAAACACATTCATTTTCACTCTCCATCTCCCATTCATTCTCCTGAACCCATAACATAGCATGGATCAACTCCTCCACAAGTTGATCTATCCATTCCACTAACATCTCCACCTGAACCCATCCCACAACGTGAGACAACACCTCCACTCGCTGATACATCTATTCCCCTTCTCGTCGTTACCATTCCTCCACTTAATGTTGGTGCTATCGGTGCTACTTTTCCGCAGCCTCCTCCCTTTCAAGTTGCTGCTACTTTTCAGGGGGAGTCTATTTCATCTGATTTTCAATCAATCGTTCTCTCCAAGCTTACATTGCTGCTCAACTTGACTGATTCATTGGGATAACATCTGATTAATATTGAGGCCAAATGTGGATCACATAAGGCGCATCATTCCCATGGTAGAAGGCACTAAAGATATTGTTGATTCTCCCTCCAGTTCTCATCACAATCATCAGCCTCCACTACCTCCTCCACCTCCGCCTACTTGTAACAATCCTCCAGCTCTATTTAAACCACATCCTCCTTCAAATCCCCCACCTTCAATTCCCTCTTATCCTATCAACACTCATCCTAGGTCTCCTCCAGGGTCTCCTCCACATGCTGATGATGTCAAAAAGAGGGAGAATGATAAAGCAATAGTAGTACACACAGAAAAATTTGAAGATGTTGATGATCAGCCTGACACTGATGATGATGAAGACTTTCTGGATATGGATTTCATGTCACAAGCTATGCCTCTAAATATTATTTATCTATAAGCTAATCCTGAGGGGAAGTTTCCTCATCACAAGGAAAAAGAAGACCACCTCCTCAGGGAAAGTTCATGACACTGGTGAAGACTCCTCTGCTCGTCCCAGCGAGAAAAGGAAGCTCACAGTCAGTCTAGACACATTGGCCAGGGACAGGAGATTTCCAGTTGAGGAGGTTTGAAAAATTCTCACTGAGCATAATGCCTCTTAGAAATAGGAGAATGATGAATGTCGTTCCACTAAGCTTGAAATGAAGTTTTCCTCTACTGAATGGTGCATAAATGAACAATGATCAAATCTACAATGCTTTAACAATTTGGTCGCCAACTGAAAAGGATTTCACAGCTGAATGATCGTATTGACCGGAAGAAATTATAGAACTTTCTAATTCGGAGAACTAAACCCGATCCTATCATTAAGGTTAGGTGTACTAAACCCAAGGATGAAACACTGAAGATTCATCTAGTCAGAAAGAAAACTAAGTATGTATACACTGAAATTGTGTTTGCTCGCGAATTGGTCAAGTATTGTTACATCGAGTGGACTTGGATTCATGATTTAATTTCAAAGCATAAAAGTATTTGTGCTTAAGAGCTAAAGTTAGTACTACAAAAAATGATCAATAAAGTAAAAAAGCTAAATTTAGTGCCTTCAGCTCCTCCTTCTCAGCCTTCTACCTCAACGCCAGCCCCAAAGCAAAGGCAATCCAAATATGCCAAGTTCCTTCTTCATTTTGGCAATATCTACATCAAAAAAATGTTGCCAGTGAGTGTTCATTCGATTCAACACTTGTTCATTCAGGAGCCTGAGCATGGTATGTTCTATCTCAATGTATAAAATCAGATGTGCTTTCAACGCAATGAAGAACTTCATGATGCTCCCAATGAGCATATTTTTATCTTCGAATGGAGTGCATGGTGCATGAATAAGTGGAACAAGATTATCAATGGCTGATCTCAGTGGAACTAAGTAATCACATTGAAGAGCTTGAAGGAGATAACTTCCAGTGGATGAAACAAGAAATAATGGATGAAGCTGACATTTGCAATTAGAGTTAGTTTTGACATCATTAGATTATGGGAGATTGTAAGATCGATCCTTATAATCTGATGATTCAAATACACGTTGACAATCAGCTCACGCGCCAGCGCCAACGCCAACGACAATGCTAGCTCATGCAACTGACCAACGTCGGTATGTGACCACTTGTAATAGTGTATTTACTTTATATTGTGTAAATATAGTAATAGAAGGTGTCGGTTAACTGATCCTTAATCTCAGTGATTAGGATCATTCGGTTTACTTAGATTAGAGTCAATCCCCTAAATTTCAGGATTGATTGTTACTAGTTCTACTATATATTTGTATACTCGGGTTGTTCTCATTACAACCTTAATAGTCTCTTTGTTAAGATTCTCTTTGTGAGGATCATTTCTTAGTGAAAACGTCTTTGTTATTTTTTCTTTCTTGTTTGTATCCAATCTACGAACCTTCATACTATTCCTCCTTCGTGTACGGTTGATCGTCTGGCTATTCTTCCTAAGTACTCAGATATACCTCTAGACGATTCTGCCATATCCGGTGTTGATCCACCTATAATGGTTCGACCTATCTCTGTCGTCATTCCCTCAAGAACAGTCGCTCCCTCTTCTTCTGAGATGGTGTAGGATAATAAAGAAGGCATCATTTTTGGTGTTCAGCGGGCCAGGGCAAAAAGGAAAGCAAATTTTGAGCGTTGCCGACATTTCTTTCGATGCGACTAACTGGAACATGGGGAGGCACATGAATCAACATAGGGGTCTCACATGTTTTATAGGTTCTATTCCCTCTGATAAAGAGGGGGTGTGGTGATTACAGATGATGACGTTCAATAATCTCATAGAAATCAAGGGACGTCGAAGCAGTCCGGTTCTACAACTATTGTTGTCCCTAGTTTAACTCCTATAAGTTTCTTTTCCGACCATGATCCCACTCCTACTCCATCCAAAGGGGGTGGTTCTAGGATTCATGGTTGAGAGCACTCCTCTAATAATTTCCTTCCTAAGCACTTGGTCCAAGGCTGTTGGGTTTTGAGCATTCTAACACTTCCTAAGTGTACATGCAACCCTAATAAACCTTGGATCTATGTTTGTCTAAGGTACATGCAAAATATTAATTTCCAAGGTTTATAACCTATCTAGCATGGCATGGGGTACTTTTAAACATAAAAGGACTAGATGAATTACATACCTTTTGTTGATTGTTGATTCCTTGGAGTTTGAGAGCCAAGCACCAATAATGTGAATGCCTCAAATGGAAATCACAAATCACCACAAACTTGGAAAATGTATGAGAGAGTATACTAACACTTAGAAATCGGCCACCACTATTACACACACACACTAGGGTAGTATTTCATGCAACATGAGCTTGTTTATATAGTGTGCATGGTTAGGGTGAAACCCTAATAACCCATGTCTTTTCCTTTCCAAGGATCCATGGGTTAAAAGCTCCATGGATCATCCATGGACTTCCACATAAGCTTAGCCCATTAACAAATGAGTATTAGCCCACACCATATAAATATAATAGCCCATGATTTAATTAGTCTTCCTTTTAATCACTAAATTAATTCATAATTAATTCAAGATTAAAACTAATTAAATAACATGACTTTATATTAATATATTATAACTTATAATATATTAATAAATCGTAAGTATACAATTCTCATAAAATTATCCATAAACAGTTTGGGTGAAGTGCAACCCAAATTGACCATGCCGGGTCGGGTCAAGTATATACCAAATAAGTTATGGGCTTAGACACCTTATCCAACAGTCTCCCACTTGGATAAGTCTAATAACTGTATTTGCGTATGTTACTTCAAGAACCAACCAGCAATCGTAGCTCTCGAAAACTCTGTTGAACTATGAAGCGCCATTTTAGATAAGTGATCATATAATCCTCTGTTCTCATGATATCAGCCGGACAAATACATGGAACAACGTCGTACTTATTGTCCAGCAGTTTGTTTCCCGATTTCCGATTTGTTTGACAAAGAACTGAATTGAACACATCAATTAGGTTCTGACCGGGCCCGGTACATAGGTCAAAACAAAATCATCGAGGGGCCCAGATATTGCTTCTAATCCTCCAAGGACTAGAAGGAACAGATAAACTTCGACTCATATACTTGTTTCTACTACTTGTTGAATTATACACAAAGGCATGTTTTATAACATCAAGTTACTGATGCGTTTACGTGCAATCAATGCACAACCAACTCATAGGTAACAACTCATATCTCTAGGTTTGAAGACTTATATGATATTACCGTCTCACGATCACTCGAGATAAATTCCATGAAGTGATACAAGTGAGCGTGGGTTAATTCCAATACTCATAACTTATGAGTACTCATGAATGTTGTAGCAACCATTGCTATGTCTAAACACGTTTAGCCATCTACAAACTCGATTCATGACAGTCTTAATTCATACCTACTTCCAACATATGAACGACTGTGGAGTGTTTAAATAACTTAGTCATTCGGAAAGAATAACCTAGCTATCCTGGAAGTCAAAACATGCAAAGTGAAACACAATAATAATCGAATCCAATATGGTCTCAGAACCCTTTTGAATATAAATAAAACCACCTTTTATTTATCACCATATTGATTACACATTATTCATTGTATAATGTTTCAAATAATCAACTTAATACTTGAACAAAAAACAACAGTCGTCCCATGCTCCTAGCATGTACACTTTGTTTTTCTAAACAATAGTTGTGCCATACTCCAAGTATGCACACTATGTTTGTCTATGATCTTTACTTTGTGAAATAGATCAATTGAACATGATTCCAATGATGCTCATTTCACAATCCCAAATCCTTATTGTAAATGTAAGAATTCCTAATTCCTACCATTTACCAAAAAAAACTGTTAGATTTTAAACTTATATGCACTGATCCTCTCGTAATGATTATGCACAAGGTCACCAAAACCTTGTCATCAGTCATTACAGAGGATTCCAAAGGAGATCAACTCTATGGAAACGAACTCTCATATTCAAAGTACATTGCTTTGAACATCCTTCTTGCATAAAAGTTTCTAACTTTCTCATAGATTCTTAATATCCAACTCCCAATATGGAAAATTTCCATATTCCTATTTTGATTGTCATATCTGAACAAGAGCTACCTCTTTTCAGAATATATCCATATGGTCCTTCCAAAATTTAACACTATACTTCCAACTGTCCCTGAGCAACCAATCTTTGGTGAGCCTTAGATAGTCCTCGACAATTGCTTAATCATTTCAGTCTTATCCAATTCTAGACTTTTCCCTTCTTAATGCTCTGAGCATTTGGAAAATTTAGAAAGGATGAATATTATAGCACATGTGACCGATCCTATACCCGAAGCATATGGGACACGATTCACGATGTCTCACATAAAGACCTGATACTGGATCAGTCTTTTGCTACAATATTTTTTTTTTATTTTCCATGTTTTCAAAAATCGACTATGAAGAGGGATGTTGTAATCATAATCGAATTTGAGAACGCAATATATATAGAATTTCCTTATGTTGAACCATTCCAACATAAAATTCATATATATATATCCTTGACTAAAGATGATTAAAACTCAATCTAAGCTTTTAGAATTGAAATGAAGTATAATTTCATCTCCCTTAATTATAGCAAAACAACTTTTTCAACCCCTACAACTTTACGAATAGAAACTTTTGTTTTTCTATAATTAACATTGCTAACTTGCAACACTAAACATAATAATCATGCTCCCACTAACATGATGATTATCAGCATAACACTTATGCTCCCACTAGCTCTGACATATTTCCAGAAATCAGCTGGACTTCTGAAATTTAGATTCGTACACCCTTTCTTAGATAGCTCACATGTGTGTCTAAACAATTTCCAGAACTATGAAAAGGGATGTCGTAATCATAGTCTTAATTGTTTAGACCTTTGCCATTTCTCACAAGTCCATGTTAGTGTGCCGGTTAACCACACACGCTCCACTAACGACTTTGAGAATGCAAACATCACAATTGCTATCTACTTAAAATCTTCTTAGTGAAAGCATTTCCTCACCATCATTTTCATGAATCGGAGAGAAACCTTATGACACTTAGATTTTATGGTGTATGAGTTCCTATCCATGTGAATTTGTCAAAACCATAATCACAAGACAAGGTTAGTAACAAATTCAGCCTTACATGTATTGAACTTGTTCAATCTTAATTTCTTGTCATCTGGTAGCACAAGGCCCACCAATGCTTCCAAGTTATTATGCACACAGTTTAGAACTAACAGAACTCATATGCATAGTCAACTTAATAGGAACAGACACAGAAACAAGAATTATGTCAACTTAATAGGTTTCAAACCTTAAGTCGTGTGCTAGTGATAAAACTCAGGTTTTACTCTTGATTAAATCTTGAAATCCTTTCAGGATCTTTAAGACTCCCACTGTCCTCTTGACATATAAGTTTCCCTAGTCAAGAACCATTCCTTGACAAAACAAATATTCAAGGGATAGTGCAGATTCTTATTAAGATAAACACTTCACACAATTGGTCTTAGTTGGTCTTTGTCTTATCCAAGACATCACAACTTACCAATTTCAAATGTACAGGAGTAGAAAACATTTTACACTACATTTGATAAGTGTTTTAAACCTTACTTTATGTCACTCAATGTTACAATCTTGGAGTATGACTCTAAGAGTTGTTTTGGAACGAAGTATGATCCATCTTCTTGATTTTAACCATTCCAACAATTCATGACCCCTCATCTTAGTCATAACAATGCACTAAGATGTCCTTAGAGTATGAATTTGTGATATGGTTTCATAATCATTAAGATGATCATAAAAACATGTATGATCCATCTTCTTGCTTTTAACCATTCCAACAATTCATGACCCCTCATCTTAGTCATAACAATGCACTAAGATGTCCTTAGAGTATGAATTTGTGATATGGTTTCATAATCATTAAGATGATCATAAAAACATGATACTAAAGTACTCTCCCATATTTTCATATTTGAGAAACTTTTATCTTTCTGCCAAATTTGATTCATCTCATCCGTTCTGCCATACATTGAAACTTTTCCAATGTTACAGAATTATACTTAAACTTATAAGTATAACCATATTTACTAATCTCTAGTAAATCATGACGAATTGATCTTTGTGGTGGACCTTGACCAACACACACCCAGTATACCTAATTCCTTAGTCCTTCAATTGACTCACATATGCATGTGATCAATGAATTAGTCTCAATTTTTACAAAGATGAAAATTATCATTCATCATACAATACAACTTGTATGATTCCAAGTTTCTGTCTAACTGAAGCTTGGGTGATGAGAACCTTTCCCCATTTGGTAAATTCAGACACTACCACATATGAGAGAATCAAACTCATATTTCCAATATTGCTAGAAACATACAAACATCAATTTCCATAAATTCCATTGTAAGGGGATATAATATAAAATAAACTAAACAAAACTTTTATTTCTTTATTAAAATGCGAAAAAATATTCCTTACAATGCATCTTCAAATGAAAACTATGATATTACATATTTCCTAGCAATCTATCATAACTTTTAAGTAGTAGCTCAAAAATCCGATCCTCGAACCATGCGATAGAAATCCATCTTCGTGATCAGATTCAGCACACTCTTATTTTAACCTTCCTTTTGCTCGATCCTGCTAAACATCAAGATGCAACCTAGTCACATCATGTAATAAGAATCAACAATTAGGAACTTTAACAAAGTTAGATAGTGGACTTACCTGAAGCCGAGTCAAACATTTTGTCTCTACTTGCTTTCAAATATTTCAGGTATTCAGGGCAGCTTCGCTTCCAATGTCCCTTCTCATGACAATAAAAACATATAGACTCTTTGGGAATGGTACACGAGACAATCACAGACTTAGCCTTTCCCTTTACCTTTTGGTCAACCGGGTTGACCAAGGCCGATCCCCTTCCATTGGGACGAGAAAGCTTTTCTGGACTTCCAATGTTACCATTGTCCATGTCCATGGAAGTTTGAGAAATAGATTTTCCATCAATATTTGCTCGACCATTGCGCCAAATCATTGCTGATTCAGCAGCAACAAGCTAATAAGAAAGATCTATTAGGGTTATGTCGAGATCTGTCATATGGTAGTCTTTAATAAACTCACTATATGACTCAGGAAGTGACTGAAGAACCCAGTCAATAGCGAACTTCCTTGAAATAACAGCACCCAACATTCTCAACCTGTCTATGTGTGACTTCATTCCTAAGACATGAGTGCACACAGGTCTTCCATCTTTATGTTTCATTTCTAGTAGAGCTTGAGTGATCTTGAACCTTTCAAGTCTTCGGGCTTGTGGGTCAGGGAGAATAAATGGAGGAGGTGGGGGGAGTGAAGCATGATGTTGAGGGACATCATCTTCAAGAGGAAAGCTTGTTTCAAGCGATTTGGGAAGATCATAGTTGTCTGAACCAGACATCTACAATGGGAGAAAATCAAGTTAGTTGATTCAAGTCCTTAATATAACACCCAATATGAAATATTAAGGCTAGGACCCAACACAATATTTTATAACTTGGAAGAGGGATGCCGTAATCCAAGCTATAAAATATTTGAAGGTAGGTGAATGACGATTCACCAATTTCCACCATGAAAAACGAAATAATTTATTAGGTTTTAATTGGATTTGAAACTCCTAGATCTTTTGAGATTCATTGAACTTTTCAATGGCATGTTTCAATCTCGATTGTGCCCTTCAGGTTTTGTGACTGGGATGCCGAGGATCACAAAACAAGGTGTGAATAACCATGCAAACTCACTTGGTACCCTTAATATTATCACCTAATCGATGTGCCGGTTAACCACACACGCTCCACCGATCTATGATAAACATTAAGTCACCCTTCGTGATCCTTACTAGTCCAAGTTAGTGTGCCGGTTAACCACACACGCTCCACCAACGACTTGGTAAGGTACAAAGTGTGAATTTCATGGGTTAGCACCATATTCACATTTTCCTAAAGTAACTAAGATTGGGAATTTATAAAAGGTTTAGTTACTTTATAATATTCATTATACTTTTAATGAGAATTTAAAGTCATTGTCCTACCCGTTCGGCTAACGACCCTCCACCGATCAAGGAAGCGGTGGGTGAGAATGGACACCCATTAAGTTGCCATTTTATAGGCAACAACCTTATACCCCCCTTATAGACCGACTTCGTGAATGAGGCCTACTAACGGTAAAACGACTTGATCTTATACATATATATAATAATTAACCATTAATATTATAAATAGTATAAGGGTTGAATTTTAACTTTTAAAACTCTAAGGGTTTGGAATTAAAGTTTATTAAAGTGTGTGAAACTTTACAAATTCCAAAACTTGAGGGCAAGTTTTGTAACTATCCAAAACTTTTCATTTCATAACTTATGAATTAAAGGTTCATAAAAATGAAGACTCTTCATTTTATGTAACTTATGTGTTTTAAGTGTGTGTTTAAAAGAAGTGACCTTTGGATATCCATAACTTGAGGACAAATTATGGACTCCATTAAAACACATAAATGATCAAGAATTAATCCTAAACAATTCAGCAAATAATTCCTATCATCTTCTAAATTCATAAGAACATGAACATGATCATCAAAGTTTCAAGAATTATATGAACACATACAAAGCATGAAATTTTGATATAAGCTATTGTAAATGGATTAGAACTACCATTACACCAACTAAAACAAGTTTTAAAACACCAAAACAGTTTAGGGTAATGTTTCTAGTCCATTTCCAGGAGCAAAAGTCAAAAATCTGCATTCTGAGGCTCCTACTCGCCGAGTGCACGAACCTACTCGGCGAGTAGGATGAGTTTACACATGAACTCGGCGAGTCCCCCCATGGACTCGGCGAGTTCATCAGTCAGACAGCAAAAAATCGACTTTTTATCACTGTTGGGTTTTGAGCATTCTAACACTTCCTAAGTGTACATGCAACCCTAATAAACCTTGGATCTATGTTTGTCTAAGGTACATGCAAAATATTAATTTCCAAGGTTTATAACCTATCTAGCATGGCATGGGGTACTTTTAAACATAAAAGGACTAGATGAATTACATACCTTTTGTTGATTGTTGATTCCTTGGAGTTTGAGAGCCAAGCACCAATAATGTGAATGCCTCAAATGGAAATCACAAATCACCACAAACTTGGAAAATATATGAGAGAGTATACTAACACTTAGAAATCGGCCACCACCATTACACACACACTAGGGTAGTATTTCATGCAACATGAGCTTGTTTATATAGTGTGCATGGTTAGGGTGAAACCCTAATAACCCATGTCTTTTCCTTTCCAAGGATCCATGGGTTAAAAGCTCCATGGATCATCCATGGACTTCCACATAAGCTTAGCCCATTAACAAATGAGTATTAGCCCACACCATATAAATATAATAGCCCATGATTTAATTAGTCTTCCTTTTAATCACTAAATTAATTCATAATTAATTCAAGATTAAAACTAATTAAATAACATGACTTTATATTAATATATTATAACTTATAATATATTAATAAATCGTAAGTATACAATTCTCATAAAATTATCCATAAACAGTTTGGGTGAAGTGCAACCCAAATGGACCATGCCGGGTCGGGTCAAGTATATATCAAATAAGTTATGGACTTAGACACCTTATCCAACAAAGGCATCCGCCACTTCTCTCCTAATTCAAATCTTGTAAATGGATCTCGTCTTTTTATTTGTGCTAATTCTATTGATTTCACTCGTCATGCTTTTTTTTTCAGACTATCATGGCGGATATGGATAGTATGATAAGTCCTACCCTTGTTCACAACATGAAATATGTTGTTGCTTAGTGCATGTGCTCCCTTTATTTTTGTGCTTGACGCGTCCAACGGCTGAGCGACTTTGAGCAAAGTTGTTTAGCTTTGGTGGTTACTGAAAAGGAATTGAATTGTCAACTTGTTGTGCTCGAGGGGAAAACTCTTATGTTTGACCATAAGTACGAGGTGTTGTTGGATGAGAAGTTGTATGTTGAGGAAGTGAGAGCTGTTTTGGAGAGCAAGGTGGATACTCTTACTTAGGCCAATGAATGCTTAATGATACAGAATAAGAGCCCGGACCGATATGTTAGTGACCGAGACAAGCTTGTTGAGGAAGTTAGGTTAGAATTGGTGTAAATGGGTGAGGATTTGGATTGGATGCTTCGTGTGGGTGTTTTTCAGTTTATCGAAAAATTGATTGAACACCATGAGTTTGCCAATGGCGTCCGCTGGATCCGTCATGCTTGTTTCGTCATTGTAGAGGAATATGTTCATGCATGCCTAAAAGCTGAGATTGCCGCTGGGATGTATGCACCTGATGCCAGTGATTCCTGTTCCAACCATACTAACGATATGTACCAAACCATTGTGGATTTTTCGACGCTTGATTATGCATCTATGCTTTGTCTTAGTCGTCTTGACATTGCATGTCTGAAGTAATTGGTTGAAATTTGGTGTCCCATTGTGCTACCCTTTCGGGTGTGAAGAAAGCTTATGTTTTTTTTTTTCATTTAGATGGTAGCCCTGCGTGATGTATGGTTATTTAATGCCTTTTTGGATTGTCTTTTGAAACAATGCTCTAATCATCCCCCCTTTATGTTGGGATAGTTTATGTTATTTTGCATCTTGTCATTTGGTATTTGTTTCCAATGTGGCCCTATATTCTTTCTCTGTCTTTGTACTATTTGACTTTCATTTTTGCATTCTGTTGTTGAGACAAAGTTTATTCAGAATTCCAAGTGATTTGAGATGGAATTCTTCGAGCCTTTGTACTTAGGGTGAGGACACCAAGCAATTTCAAAGCCGAGATTTTGATCTCTAAGATTTTGCTTCTGGGCGTGCTGGTCGGCGTGTGGAAGTTGGGTGGAGACGCCAAGCAACTTCAAAGATGAGATTAGAATCTCTAATCTTTTGTTTCTGGGCCTGTTGGTCGGCGTGTGGAAGTTGGGTGGAGACGCCAAGCAACTTCAAAGATGAGATTGGAAACTCTAAGCTTTTATTTTTTGGCATGTTGGCCACCGTGTGGAAGTTGGGCGGAGATGCGAATCAACTTCAAAGATGAGATTGGAATCTCTAAGTTTTGTTTCTGGGCCTGTTGGCAGACGTGTGGAAATTGGGCAGAGATGCCTAGCAACTTCAAGACTAAAGTTATGAGCCTTTGGAGTCTCCCCCCCCCTTGTGTTATCTATAGGGTGGTTATAAACTTTTATCTTAATTGTCGACATTGAAAAGTAAATGCATACGAATTAAAAATCGAATTGGGTGATAAGCCCATATGGGAAACAAACATACAAGATATGAAGAAGTTCACAAATTCCTCCCTCCTTAATATAGGTTAGATAATATCCTAATCGTGACTGTTCTTGAAATGACATTTGGTTCTTCATCATTTTGGTCGAACTACATTCCTTTAGAAGAAAAACTGTTTGAGGTTCCTTGGATTCCATGTCCTAGGTATGGGTCGTCCCTCCGGAGTTTCGAACGTATATAACCCATTTCGATGGGCTTCAACAAATTTGTATGGTCCCTCCCAGGTCGGCCTCGGTTTTCCTCTGGGTAGGGCGTGGCTTACTTCGTTCTTCATTCGCACGAAGTCTCCGACATTAAATACCTTTTGCCTTTCAATCGCTTGTTGTAATAGATTTCGATGGCATTCTTTTTGGCCGCATGGTGGATATAGGACCACTCACATCTTTCCTTGAGGAGTTCTAGGTCTTGCCTCAGATCTAGCCCTGCTTTATCCTCTTGGGAGTTGACCATTCACATTAATGCGACCATCAGTTATGTATGAAGCACCGCTTCCGTTCAGTAAGTTAGGCTAAAAGGAGTTGTGTGGGTGGTGTAGTTATGTATGACCAGAGCCCTCTGGGAAACTCTTCCACCCGGTTGCCTTTAGCTTATTCTAATTGCTTTTTGATTCCATTGACCAAAAGGAGTTTCATGGGCGGTGTGGTTATGTATGACTAGAGCCCACTGGGCAGCTCTTCGACCTATTTGCCTTTAGCTTTTTCTTATCGCTTTTTGATTTCATTTAACAACGTTCTATTTGATATATTTGTCTGCCATTGGCTTGGGGGTGTGCTACCGATGTGAACCTTTGTTCTATGTGCTTCTCAACACACTAACTACTAAATGGGTTTTCGACAAACTTTAATGCATTGTCACTTATCATGAGTTTTGGTGTTCCAAATCTTGTCAGGATGTTCTTGCATAGGAATTTGATGATCTGTCTCCCTAAAATGCAGGCCAGAGGCTCTTCTTCGATCCATTTGGTGAAGTAGTCTACTGCTCCTACCAAGAACTTCACCTTTCCAGGGGCCTCTAGGAATGGCTCTACTATGTCTATACCTCATTGATAAAAGGGTCACGGGCTCGTGATATGTACCACCTGGAATCCAGAAGGCCAATTAAGGAAAGAAAGACCCCAAATCAAAAGGCAACTCGTCGAGTCCAAGGAGAAGAACTCGATGAGTAGGAACAGATTTAGGATGCGGGTTAGGAAACCTACTCGACGAGTTGGAGGGACCAACTCGACGAGTTGGTCTGGGTTTGGGAAACTCTAAATCCAGGTTTTTGTACCCTATTTAAGCATCCTATTCCCCACCATTCAGCCTCATTTCCAGCCTCCATCGATCAAACCCTAGATCTCGAACCCTAATGCTATAGTGAGCCATTTTTGAGTGTTTTGGGGAGTATTGAAGCTTGGAAAGGAAAGAGAAGCTTGGGGGAATCAAGAAGAAGCTAGTAGATCTAGAAACACCTTGGCTTTCTCATCATTTTTGGGTAAGAAAGTCTTCATCTTGCTCAATGAATAGTTAGATCTTCTTAGCACCTTTTCTAGTGGGTTTTGGTCCAAGAAGCTTGACTCTTGGGATTTGGACGTCCTAGTGAGGAACACTTCAGATCTAATGTCTAGAGGGACTCTCATGGCATCAAGGTGCCAACTTTATGGCCATGGAAGTCCCATGCAACCTCTAAGCCTCTATTTTGGCCTTTTTAGCTCCAAAAGGTTATGCATGTAGATAAAGCTTAAAGCTTTACGTGTTTTGTAGTATCTAGAGTCCAGATCTCAGTTTATATGCCTTGGTTTAGAGTGTTGATGATGTTTGGATCAAGATCTAAGTCTTCAAGGACTAGGGTTTGAGTTATAGCCATTAAGTGAGTGTATTAACGGGTAAAGCTGGAAACTTTACCCTTAAAAGGACATTTTCAGTGTATATGAGAAGTATGAAGCTTAGATCTAAATGGAAATAATAAGCACATAGAGCATCTAAGCAAATTAAATATTAGATATCTATGTGTAAGGTGAAAGTAACTATGCACTCACGTCGATAAAAGTGGTACTTTATCTTTTCCTCTGACGTGACCTAGGTTCATATTACTAAGTCTTAGTCTTACATTCTTGGTGACTAATGATAGTCTATATTTCTCACTAATCACAATGTCTACATCAAGATCTATCAAGTGAGGAACAACCAGGTAAGATCATATTGGCGGTAGGGTCCATTTGGTATACAGAGTATAGAGTTTGGAAATCCCACTTTAAACACTGATATATGCATATTTAGTCATATAATTCATGCATTATGTTAATATTTTATGTTCCATTTGTGTCAATTGTTGAAACAAAAGGTGCTTAATTGGTTGAAAAATTGTTTTGCAGCAGCCAAGACATGCTCGAAAAGAAAAGGAAGCAAAATTGGTGAATTGAAGCTAAGATCTTGGATTTTCAAAGAAGGAGAAGTTTCACAAGACCACGCCGTGTTGACATCAAATACAGTGTTGTGGATTGAAGATTCGCAATGGATTCTTTCCTTGCCGGATACATGTTTTTAATGAAGACCACGACATGTTGGCTATTAACCACGTTGTGGTTCGCTGTTTTTCATGATCTATTTATAGATCGTTTTCCTTCTCAACCCTAACTTATGCTGGAGGTTTTTATCGACTTTTGTATCCCAGAGACATCCCTTGCGAGCTGTGGAGTGCAAAAGTCGATTCTAAGCTTGATTTTGAAGAGATCTAAGGCAAATCATCTATATTTTACTTAATGCGTTTGTTTTCATTATGTTTGCAAGAGTGAATTCTATTTCTATTCTTTTATTTGCTGAAGTTATGGGCTAAAAACCCTACTTTCGTTTAGAGTAGAGGATCTTACAATTATTTGTTGATTTTGTGGTTTTGGATTATGTTGATTTGATTATTTATCATGTTATCTTGTTAAAAGAACCTTTATATGTTAATGCTAATTATTTTTCTGTTAATCTATTGAGTTAATTGAGATTGCATGACTATCTTTCTTGGTTTGCTTGAATCTTATAGTTTTGTGACCATCACGATTATAAGACTAGTGTTTTGAACAAAACCTAGGATTAACTAGAAAAGTAAGTAAATTGAATCTGTCACACCCCAAAACCGGAACGGCGGAAACGTTCTGGGGTGGAGGACGTCATGTCAAGTATCACAACACATGCAGTATAGTAATCAAAGTACAACAACCATTGCATTAATAGTAATAGTTTTACATAGATTACATTTAGCAACAACATCAATGTAGATATCGAAAATAACATAAGACGCAGTTCGGTACAAGGCTGTCTTCACAAAATCTCCCGAAGTGTACCTGTCTACTGACGACCTGAGAATACAAGTTATTTTGAAAGAGAGTACCAGCATTTTAATGAACAACCATATAGGAAATTAATTTGATCAACCAATTGAATTAATCACCATTACAAGTTTTGCATGATTTGAATAATACTAGTAAACTTGTTAGTTTAATCAACTGATCACTGTTTGAATTAACTTGTTTGCTAAACGATTAGTCTAGTGAACATTAACCTAATTACATTAGAAATCGGTAATTGATGACACATTAATCCATTGCACTTTCCACGAAATCAACCATAGGAGTAAGTGAATCATATCCAAACGAAAGTCTCTTTCATAATCTTTATTCAAATCATTTTTTGTTCCTTGATTAGTTGTTAATTGATTCCTTGCTAAGTGTTTGAGTGATTATTTAAGTTTCTAGTCTTGTAAAACTAGAGAAAAAACCCCTTTTAATCATTATTTAAATTAGTTAACGTTAGTAGTAATTTTAATTATCATTACTGTTTCCTATGTTCGACACCCTACTTACCTGCACTAAACTGCTATTCGATTAGGTACACTGCCTATCGTGTTTTAGTTTTTTTCTAGATTACTTGGATTAAAACTAGTATATATTTCACATATCAAGTTTTTGGTTCAGTTGACGGGTAATAGTTCAATAATAGTTAATTTTATTTGCTAATTGTTATTGATCCTTTGCGTGAGGTTTTTCTCATATAAAGTTATAAGTTTTCTATTTATAAGTTTTATTGTCATTTTTAGTTCTGTTTTGCGTTAACCACATCGTGGTAAGCGTACTTCTACTTTTTGTTTTCTTCATTTTTGTTCGTTTTATGCGTAATTTTCTGTTTTGTTTCAGTTTATGACCCGAAGATCCAAATCACCAGTAATACCACCATTGGAGGATCCAGACTCAGCTTTTCACAAAAAGAAGGAAAAAATAATCGAGAAATCAAGAACCAACTCGCAATCAAGCAATTTTGAAAGCTTCGAGAAAACTCACCACAAGAAGGCAGTGGATCACGAGCCCGAGACACCTAAATCCGAAACAAAGTGTGAACCCGAATCAGAAGTAGTGATGACAGACATTGTAGATATATCAATGGTGGAATATAGGAAGCAGATGCATGACGATACTGGGCCAGATCTTGTGCAACCCGCAATTCCAGCAACAGCAAACTTTGAGCTGAAAGGTCACATACTCGCCCAACTAAAGGACATTCCATTCTACGGGAAAGATCACAAGGATGCCTAGAAGCACATTGATGAGGTCAACAACATCGTCGACTATTTCAACATTCCAAATGTGCCACGCGAGACCGTGCTAATAAGGGTGTTATTGGTTACATTCAAAGCAGCCGCAAAAGATTGGTTATAGGCACTCCCCCCAGGATCAATAAAAACATGCCCAAAGATGTGTGAAGAGTTAATACAACAATTTTTCCCACCATCTAAAGTCTTGAAGTTGAAGAAAGCAATTGCCAATTTTGAACAGCTGGGAGGCGAATCACTTTATAAGGTCTGGGAGAGATACAAGGGCTTATTGAGAAATTGCCCCCATTATGATATCAATATACAACAAGAGGTCTCCATTTTCTATGATGGGGTAAATATAACAACTAGTCAGCTCTTTGATTCTCAAGGACCACCCACGAAGAAACCACCAGCTGTAATAAAGGGATTGATTGAAGAATTCTCTAAACATTCAAGAGAATATCATAATCCACGTAATGACACGACTCGAGGGATGCTGAATGCAGCTTCTAATGATATAGCAGCAGTAATGGTCAGGTTGGATAGCATGGATTAAAGGATGACAAAGATGGACCAATAAATCCATGCCATTCGTGTTGGGTGTGATAATTGTAGCGGTTTACATCTAACAAAGGGTTGCGACCTTGATGAGAATGGACACCGGAAAGCTCAAGCATGTTTATCAAGTGGGGCTCGTTATGATGAAGATTGCAGGAAACCCAAAAAGGAATGGCTACCCTATGATGAGTACAAGAAGGCCAAGGAGGAAAAGTACAAGCAAAAGGCAAGAGGGTTCTATCAAAAAGAAGAACCGACATCCGAAAAGAAAACAGATTTTGAAGCAATGCTCATCTATTTTGCACCGGCATCAGAAAAGAGGCATGATGAAACCGATGTAACAATAAGAGATTAGCAAGCTTCAATGAGAAATCAGCAAGCTTCAATTCTCAACATTGAGAAACAACTCGGGCAACTAGCTAAGAAATTCAATGAACGTTTGTCGGGCACACTTCCAAGAAACACCAAACAAAATCCAAGAGGGGTGCACATCAACGTAGTGACATCAAGGAGAGGAACAATTATCACTCCCTTGACCCCAATTCCTAATGAACATCCAAAAGTTGTGCAGGAGGTAGAAGAAGAAAACCGAGAAAAGCACTCTGACGAATAACCACGACGTGGTGAAGAAAAGACCATGGCGTGGTCTTCGGCTGAGGAAAATAAGAACCCTCCAGATAAGCCGTATCAGCCTCCATTGCCATTCCCGAGCTGAGCTAGATAAGATAAGCATACTGAAGACTACAAGAAGTTCCTGGAGCATATCAAGGCCCTCCAAATCAACATTCCATTCATTGAGGTAGTGGCTCAAATGCCAAAGTCTGCAAATTTCTTAAAAGATCTTCTCACCAATAGAAAGAAAATGGAGGAGGCATCTAAAGTAATACTAAACGATAATTTCTCAGCCGTAATTTTGAACAAACTACCAAAGAAGATAGGGGACCAAGGAAGTCTAACTTTTCCACGTCAATTTGGGAATTTGGCTACAAGTTATCCATTGAACGATTCGGGAGCTAGTGTCAATCTTATGTCATATACATTTTTGAAGAAGTTGAATCTTCCGGAACCAAGGCCCATCCGCA
This sequence comes from Lactuca virosa, assembly GCF_052849685.1. Lineage (NCBI taxonomy): Eukaryota > Viridiplantae > Streptophyta > Magnoliopsida > Asterales > Asteraceae > Lactuca > Lactuca virosa. The sequence goes on along the minus strand of NC_136429.1, from coordinate 181,646,778 downwards.
TGGCAATTCACTTAAAAACAAGACGGTGACGTTTCCAAGAGGGATTTTTGAAGATCTTTTGGTTAAAGTTGATAATTATTTTTTCCTGCAAATTTCATTGTGCTAGACGTGGAAGAAAATCATCAAGTCCCAATAATTCTTGGAATACCTTTTCTAAGCACTGCTCAGGCTCTAGTGGATGTAAGAGAGTCTAAACTTACTCTCCAGGTAGGAAAAGATGCCATCACCTTTGGAGTAGATCGAACAATGAAGCACTCAAATTTTAGTGACGATACAGTTTTCATGGTGGAGACGTTGATGAGTTATTGGAAAAAGAACTGACAAGTTGGCAAGAAGATAAGTCAGAGGGATTCACATTCTTATCTGAAGGGAATTTTTATGCTGAGAATGACCTAGAAGAGCTGGAGAAGTTTCTCTAAGAAAGTGAGTATGAAGAGCGTAAAATAGCTTCTGAATAATCACCACGACATGGTAAGGATACAACCACGACATGGTGGGATCAAAAATCACGACCTGACGAATCTATTAACCATAACACGACATGTTTGGCTGATGTCCACGCCGTGGTCAGTGATCAGAAGACGAAATTAGAAATCAAAACTTTACCGGAACATTTGGAGTACATTTTTATGCATGAGGATGAACAAAAGCCAGTTATATCTGCTTCTGATCTTGCACCAAATGAAAAAGAAAGTCTTGTGGAGGCTTTAAAGAAACGAAAGAATTCCATTGCTTGAAAGATCACCGACATCAAAGGAATTAGTCCTTCATATTGCTCGCACAAGATCAATCTAGCAGAAGGAGCTAAACCAGTAGTATAACACCAGAGAAGATTGAATCCAAATATGCAAGAAGTAGTCAAAAAGGAGGTCATGAAGCTCATGGATGTCGGAATCATCTACTCCATTTCCGATACCCAATGGGTGAGTCCTATACAAGTGGTGCCAAAGAAAGGAGGCATGACGGTCGTGACGAACGAGAAAACCGAGCTCATACCTATAAGAACGGTAATCGGTTGGTGAGTGTGCATCGATTATCATAAATTAAACGATATCACTTGCAAATACCACTTTCCTCTACCTTTTATTAATCAAATTCTTGAACGATTATCTGGTCACCGTCATTACTGTTTTCTAGATGGTTTTTCAGGTAACTTCCAGATTCCCATTGACCCAAAAGATCAAGAGAAGATAACATTTACTTTTCCAAGAGGAACTTTTGCGTATCGTCGCATGCCTTTCGTGTTATGCAATGCACCGGCCACATTTCAACGATGCATGATGTCCATATTCCATGGCATGGTGGATAATTTTATGGAAGTCTTTATGGATGATTTTTTAGTTTTTGGTTCTTCTTTTGATGATTGTCTTACTAACCTTGATTTGATGCTTGCTAGGTGTGAAAAGACCAACTTGGTCTTGGATTGGAAAAAAATTCATTTCATGGTGAAGGAAGGAATCATTTTGGGTCACAAAGTTTCCAAATAGGGGATTGAGGTGGATCGAGCAAAGATCAACACTATTGCCAAGTTACCTCCACCAACAAATGTCAAGGGCATTAGGATTTTTTTAGGGCACACGAAGTTTTACCTCCGCTTTATAAAATATTTTTCAAAAATAACAAGAGCTTTAACTCAATTACTCTTAAAAGATGCAACATTCAAATTTTCTAATGAGTGTTTAGAAGCTTTTGAAATTTTAAAAGAAATTTTGACTAATGCCCCGATCATCATCGTCCCAAATTGGAACTTACCTTTTGAAATTATGTGTCATGCCAGTGATTTTGCTTTGGGAGCAGTCCTTGGACAAAGGGTTGATAAGCACTTTCAACCCATTTATTATGCAAGCAAAACACTAAATCCGGCCCAAGAAAACTACACCACTACTAAAAAAGAGCTATTAGTCGGGTGGTTTATGCATTTGAAAATTTTCGTCACTATCTTATTTTGTCCAAAATAATTGTATTTACTGACCACTCTGCTATCAAATATTTGTTTTCCAAGAAGGATTCGAAACCAAGATTGATCTGATGGGTTCTTCTACTTCAAGAATTTGACATCGAGATCCGAGACAAGAAGGGAATCGAGAATGTAGCAGCCGACCACCGGTCCAGATTAGAAAATCCAAAAAGGGAAGAGATGGAGAACAGGATCACTGGAGATGATTTTCGGAGGAGTACTTGATGGTGGTAGTGGGGGAAGAACCTTGGTATGCAAATATCGCCAACTTTTTGGCAGGCAGTTACCTTCCCAAAGGATTAACTCACCAAAAAAATAAGAAGCTTTTCTCAGATATCAAATATTATTTATGGGATGGGCCTTATCTTTTCAGGATTTGTGCGGATGGAATCCTTTGAAGATGCATATTTGGAAAAGAAATTAGTGAAATTTTGAGGCATTGTCACAGCGGGCCTATGGGAGGACATCATGGGGCCCAATACACAACCAAGAAAGTATTCGATGCAGCTTTTTACAGGCCCACAATCATCAAGGATGAAACCACTTACGTGAGAGAATGTGACTCATACCAAAGATCGGGTAATATTTCAGCACGAAACGAGATGCCCCAAAAGAGCATCCAAGTTTGTGAGGTATTCGATGTTTGGGGAATAGATTTTATGGGGCCATTTCCAACGTCTCGAGGGAAAAAATACATTCTCGTGGCAGTCGACTATGTTTCAAAGCGGGTGGAGGCGCACGCACTACCCACCAATGATGCTCGAGTGGTTGTGAAATTTCTAAAAAGATTATGTTCTTGCTTTGGAATGCCAAAAGCACTTATAAGTGATCGAGGAACCCATTTTTCCAATGAACAACTTGCCAAAGTGTTACAAAAATATGGGGTACACCATAGTTTGCAACACCATACAATCCTCAAACAAATAGAAAAACTGAGATCACAAATCGGGCATTAAAGAGGATTTTGGAGCGATCGGTTGGGAGCAATAAAAAAGAGTGGTCGAAAAAAATCGATGACGCGCTTTGGGCATTTCGCACCGCATTCAAGACACCAATTGGGACTACACCTTATAGGTTAGTTTTTGGAAATAATTGTCACTTGTCGATGGAAATCGAGCACCAAGCGTATTGGGCTTTAAAGACATACAACTTTGAACTAAGCAAATTACGCACTAATCGGCTTTTGAAAATGAATGCCTTGGAGGAATTGAGAAACGAGTAATACACAAAATCGTTAATCTACAAAGACAAGATGAAAAAATGGCATGATGCAAGATTGAGAGGAAACAAGGAGTTTGAGGCAGGTCAAATATTCCTCCTTTACAATTCAACGACGAAGATTTTTCCCGGAGCGTTGCAAACACGTTGGTCCGGGCCATTTAAAGCAAAGCAAGTATTCCCACATGGAGCCATAGAGCTATTCAATGAAGATGGTTCAACCTTAAAGGTCAACGGGCATCGAGTGAAACACTATGAAGAAGGAATGCCAAGCGAGGAGAGAGTAGGGGAACACATAGATTTGGAGGAAGCCGCCATAATGTAGGGCGGAAAGGAGTCCATATGAAGACTCCTAAAAAAGAAGTGCATACGGGAGGCAACCCGTAATTTGAGTTTGTATTTCTTTTTCCTTTATCTTTTTTTTACTCTTTCATTTTTCTTTCTTTCTTTTATTTTGTTAAGGATTCTCGTTCTTTTTCTCCTTCTAATAAATGGTGCGTGAGGGCAAGCAAGGGTTCAGTGTAGGGTGTGGTAAATTGTTTTATGAAAAACCAATTTTTTTTCTGGACCACAAACACAGCGTGGAGGAGCTGTTCCCACGTCGTGCTTATATAGGGGAATACGATTTGTCGAGGGTAGAACGTTAACCACGGCGTGATTATCAATAAACACGTCGTGTTTGGTTTTCAGTTACCGAAATTAGAGAATTTTAAACGCAGTCAAAATGGTTTCAACTCTAAACCCTAAAAAGCAAAAAAAAAATTCACTTTTCACAACAAACCCTCTACAACCTCCATCTCCAATATCATACGTTTTTGCTTTAAATCTTCAAGAAAGGTATGATTTTTCACCTCCGAATCTCTTTATATGCATGTATTCATCGATTTTATGCATCGATTGGCATGTTAGAACGAATTCTAGGAAATTTCCATGTTTTCTAGGGTTCCAAATTTTGAGTAAATTAGGGTGTATTGGTTCGATTTTCTTGTGAAATCAAAAGTCTAAGAGTATATCTTCGTGTTCTAAACAAACCCTTGCACTTATTTGGAGTTGGATTGGTCAGATTTGTTATGAATCAGAATGTTTCAGCCGAACTGTTCGACAAACACGACGTGGTGTTCTTGAAACACAGCGTGTTTGTCTTTCAGTAGCCCATTTTTGAAGTGTTTTATTCTAATTTCTTTTGGTGTTGGTTTTCTCTCCTGTTATTTAATGTTGCAGAGAAATGAGGAGGGGTCAGCATGCTCAACAAGATCTACAAGAGCGCCCGACATTCCCGTGGTACAACTTCCCCGATGTGGTTGTTCCTGCAGTGTTATTGGAATGGAGGAACATGTTAACGAAGCTGAAGGCAAAGGAATTTAATGTGGCCAATGAAATCGATTGGAATTGGCTTAAAGAAGTGGGATTGGTTGAGGTAATGGACCTATATTTAACCAAAATTTTTGTGGGGGATGGTGTTAGGATCACATGCATGGGGTGGAGAAGACTCTTCCGAATAAAAGAGTTGGTTTATAAGGAGATATGTTTGGAATTCTTAGCCACAGTACGGTTTAGAAAGAGGTATGATATTTTTGACATATAAAATCTCACATTTTGGTTAGGTGGGGAAAGGCGAGAGTGCAGTGTGGCCGAGCTATCTTGGAGATTGGGATTATATAATCAATCAGAAGCCATGTCTGAGGGGTTTGGTGTTTTTCTTGATACTTGTCACATGTCCCTTCCGGAAGGAGTGAACGGGACGACTTGGTGGGCCACGATAGTAAAAGGGACATACATTCCAGCGACAGCCCAAGAGGGTGACATTCGATCACCTATTCACCATTTTCATCCATCGCCTTGTCTCTAGTACGATAAATATAAGGAAGGACACGGACAAGGTCCCGAATCTTGATGTCTTCTTCTTGTGGAGCGTTCTTTCACCAGGGGTTTTCTGTAACATCCCTCATTGTGTGGTGGAATTTTTAGCAGAAAGAACGGGGAAAGACAGGAAAGGGGAACCAATTTGTGGGGGTATGTTAATCACGAGGTTGGCTCGGTCTTATGGCTTACTTGAAAGGAGGGGAGCCTATTTTTTGACTTTGATGTCGGCCTGTGGTTTCATGTAACATCCCCATTGGCACGTATCATAATATTGTCCGCTTTGGGCTCCCGGTGCGAAAACTTCCCAGGGGGTCACCCATCCCTGGATTGCTCTCGCCCGGGTACACTTAACTGTAGAGTTCTTATGGGATTTGCTGCCCTCAAGACTTTAAAACGCGTTGTGATAAGGAAGGTATCCACACTCCTTTTAAAGAAATGCTTCGTTCTCCTTCCAAGCCGATGTAGGATCAGGTGCAACCCACCTTCACCCCCCTCCCATTATAGGGTTCGACGTCCCCTTCGAACACATCGACCCATGCCCTAGCTCTGATATCATTTGTAACATCCCCCTATGGCACGTATCACAATATTGTCCACTTTGGGCTCCCAACGCGAAAACTTCCCGGGGGGTCACCCATCCCTGGATTGCTCTTGCACGGACACGCTTAACTGTAGAGTTCTTATGGGATCTGCTGTCCTCACGACTTTAAAACGCATTATATCAAAGAAGGTGTCCACACTCCTTTTAAAGAAATGCTTCATTCTCCTTCCAAACGTGTTGTAACGCCTGCAGATTCGGGCTAGTCAATTTAGAGACGATAATCGTTAAAAATGACTTTTTGATAGAATATTATTTAGAATAAATAATCTTAACCAAAGTATAGTATATGTCACAAGGATTTCGTACATATAAAGAACGCTGAAATCTGACTTATAACGAATAAGTTATGACCCGTCGAAGTTTTGCGACAAAACCGGCATGCAACTGTGTATCGTAAAAAGTGAGTTTGTGATAAAATACATTTTCGCCTTATCGAAGATCTCGTTAATAGGAGCTCAACTATATAAATACAAACGAAAACGGACGTCCGATGACAGAGTTACGAATTTTTAACAGACTTTATCTATCTAAGCCTGTTAAAATATAACTTTAAAAATAAATTTAAAATTAGCCCACAAAGTCTAAACAAAACTTGTTCATCATGTCGCTGCCTACGCGTGGATATAAAGAACGTCAAAAACAGAGCTCGTATGCGAAAGTTACGGATTTTAGAAGATAATTATTTTTCTATTTAATCCGAATGTGACACGTTGCTAAATCCAGACCATTGCTTTCTCCCCACGCCTTGCCACTGGATGCTGACACGTGGTCACGTACGCCCCGCATACTGAGTACGCCCATCGTATGTGTTAGTACGCTCAGCGTACGCACTTCGCCCAGACTATTAATAGAGCTCATTTCTTCTCATTTTTCCACACCAATTCTCATCTACTTCTCTCCTAACGCCCCAAACCCTCAAGGCTTTTCCCTAGAACTTCCTAAGTGTTAGTAGAGAGTCCCGAAGCACCATAAGGCTCCGAGAAGAAGAGATTTCGGCTCAGAAGTTCTACCTCGTAGAGCCCGACTCCTAACTAAAACCCCTTGTAAGTGAGTTATGCTTACCCTACTTTAAGTATAACTTATGTTTAAGTTCATTATCGTTATTATGAACTTATAAACAATACATGTGCTAAGTATGATAAATTATACAAAATGTTATTATAATACCTTTTAACTGCTCACGGTACGAGGAATATGGTTTGAAGGGCCACATAGGGTTGTTGGATTTTAGAACAGCTTAAATGCCAAAATGGTCCTACCCTCTGGTGTTTCATATCTGGCCCCTGTCTGTACATAGTAGTTGAAAAGTATTTTTGAACACTTATATAATACAAGAAAAACAATATTGCTCGTAGACCTTGAGTTAATGATAAATCTAGACTAATAATTAGTCGCAATAAATATTAGACTAAAATCTAGTGATAATGATACTAGGTTTCATCGAAGGAAAATAAAATTGTTACAAGCGAAGCGCTGCCTGAGTTTGGAGTCATCACTTTAACAAGTGAGTGCATATTTACTTTCATGTTACACATAGATATGAAGTATTTAATAATAATACATGTTATACGTGCATATTATCTATGTTCCTGATATCTATGATGGATGAACGATTTATACATGTTTTACTTGATTTAAAATGTATATGTATTTTAAACCTATAAATGTATTGGGTAAAGATGGGTAGATGAAAGATGATATGGATGATGAGATATGAAAGGTGATATAGATGTTGAGAGGTGTAAGATGATGAGAAACCTTGACTTTAACGACAATGTCATCTAGCAGAGTATGGATGACAACCACGGACTATTCTAGACAGTCCAGTGGAACGCTAGCAAGCTCACAGCCTGTATGTGTTGTGAACGATGTGTTCACCAGATGTACTCTAAAAACCCTGGCAGCTATGGACTTAGTGCCTTACAAATGAGTGTTGGCATCTAAGGATTTAGTGTCGTATAGATGAATATTGGCAACTATGGAATTAGTGCCTAACAGATAACATCGGTAGCTATGGACTTAGTGCCTGTTAGATATACCCTAGCAGCATTGGACTTCATGCCTATTCCTTAGGAAAATCCTTAGGAATGAATGAATGAAGAATAGATGATTCTTAGGGTAGATCCTTAAGAATAAAGAAGATAACGGGGATGGGAAGTTGGGATAATTGTTTGATGACTAAACATAATAATTATATTATTATGGGTTGAAAACCCTATGTATTCACCAGGTTTCCCAACCTGACCCACTCAGTTTATTTGTATCGCATGTGTCAATACGAAGCTACATTACACTGAGCGATTAACGGAGATGTAAATAATTAGTGTAAATGAATGTAAGTTCTATTATGCTTATGTTTCTGTATTGACGATGACACCCCAATGTTTTAATATAAACAAAATACATTTCTTCGAAAATGCTTTGATAATATCTTTATCATGTTTGCTGGGAACAAATTCCGCAAAATTACTCTTCAAAAAGGATACTCTGATTTTAAAATAAGCATAAATAAAATTTTTAAAATGACTATGAATTTGGGGATGTCACATTTCAACCGCCTCCTCTACAAACAAGCATGCATTGTGTAAGATAATGGAGGTGGTAATTTTTCTATTCCCGAGGATGATCCGGAGGTGCAACCGGAATTAGGAAGGAGAGTGAGGCCACGTCACGACGATATTCATGTGGATCTCGGGGTGATTCCCGAAGAATATGAGATGCGTATGGACATGTACAACCGATCCATGCATCAATATCAAGATAACATTGGGCGCGGTATAAACTACCAAAACATGCACATGGACCTTTTGTTCAACACTTGCAAATTGACCGTCTGGCGGGATACCCAACTTCGTATCCATATATTCCAACATGGGATGAGTTGTGGGGAGAGATGCAAGTAGGTGTGAGAACAATAATGATTGATAGATTCTATATTAATGACGTGAATTAAATACAAGAACAATATTAATCAAAAGTGTGCCTAATGCTTAGATTGAAATGGCTCTAGAAGAGTTCACAAAGAAGGAATTTTTCTGTAAGAGCTTACAAAAGGCGTTAGGGTTTTCCAAGCATAACCCTAAAATGTTACATGCATGCACTATATATAGACTAGACTACTCAGCAATTCCAAACCTGGACAGGCCCATGTCAGAATGAACAAAACTATAAAAGCACACATTTGACACAACACATTATAGACCTAACAATCTCCCCCTTTGTGTCAAATCGAAAGGAGAGTCTTCATTGGCGTCTTTTCTGCGTGTCAAACAATTTAGGCACTAAATTCAAAAGCATGTTCCGGACACATAAGTACCATCTAATCATATCCGAAAAGCATTTAAGGTCGGCAGTAGAGTTCGCTTTGTTTTCTTCAGCCATAGAAATAATAGTCTTTAAAGCGGCTGTGGAGTAAGGGTGTTTATCTCGTAGAAAGAACTTGTTGTTCTGAACTACATCACCATCCTTTCTCTTATAGACTATGCTCCAATGCTCTTTTTGGATAATTCCCACCTTTAGCTTTTGAATGTCCTTTGGTTGCTCTTCCGACTTCAGAATGGGCCTCTTTTTCAGAACTGATGTTATCTCAACATCCATCTTTGCAATTTCAAGGATGTAGCAAATGAGCATCCTTTTCAAATGCGCAAAAATAGGCTCATACTTCTTTTTGTCTTTCGTAACAATGTGGAACAAGGAGATCCAGTCATATGGGTTCAGAAATGGCAGGTCCGCCAGAGTGAACAAATCTAAAATCTGATTAGCTCCTCTGAATCCCTTGAAATCTATGTTCAAAAAGTTTTCGGTCTGAACATGTAATCCAGGTTTCACAACCACTATTCTCTTAAAGCTCCAAGTCTCGTACTGTGGTTTGCATACTTCAAGTAAAACAAAAATAGCTTCTGATTTACAAGACAGTCAGAGAACAAAGACTTCTCAATGTTTTCAAAACAATGAATGAGAAATGCCCTTGGAGTGATGGGAAAATCAAGTAGAGATTCTACATCATTGTTCAAATCAAATAAGATCGAGGGCTCCAGCTAGTAGATGCTTGGATCGTCAATTGCCTCTTTATGAATGTGCTCCATTGTCCAAGGAGGAAATAATGACTTCTGAGTTTCAAGCACAATCTTGGCATTCTTAGCCTCAGCTTCCTCAGCTTCTAATTTCTTCCGAATAGCTAGAACATCATCTAGCTCTTTGTCACGTTTCTCCATGGCAATCCTTTCGGATTCGGTCATCTTCGGATTATCATCAGTGTCATATTCCAAGATACATTTTCCTTTGTCTTTGTCTTTGTCTTTGCCTGAACTAGAAGCTACATTATCCTTTTGTTCAGTTTCAGTATTTGGTTGTTGGTCCTTGTCTCCCCCTTGTTTCCTAGAAGCCCCGCTTCCGGAAACACCTTGTATTTGATTGAGCATAGCAAATACCAGTTGAAGCTTGTCAGATAATTGTTGTCGAATCTAGACAGTGAACAAGGAGTCACGAGTCTCAACAAGCCTCATTAAGTATTGGTTGATCTCTAAAACACAACTTTTGACTATTGTTCTCTCGTCTTAAAGATCAACAATATGCTTGGTAGCACTCTTCAGTTTCACAGAAAGGACCTTGGCCTTCTGAGTTTTCTCAGCCAACTCATCCATTATCTTGTTTTCAACTGCCAAGTCTTATTGCAGCTTTTCAATCTTTGAGACAATGGAGGAAGTGAGTTCTATATTTTCAACTTTGAGGTCGGAACGAATGAGCGAGAGAGTCTCCTTCTCAGCTTTCAATGAATTGCGAAAGCCTTCAATCACCTTATTCATGTCTATAGTATTTTTTCAGAGGAGGTTTTGAATTCATTCATAAATGTTGTCACCTCTTGATGTAGTTTTTCGACTTTTGCGGTCATTTCAGAAATCGTATTTTGAGAGGCTTGTATTGCCTTGGTTGCTTCTACAAGAACTTTGGCATTTGACGATGTGAGCATCTCAACAGTGGCTTTGTGAGATGTCATCATATGTTCCCACTTGGATGAAGATGAAGAGGTGGAAGACTCCAAAATTGAATCCAGCTTTTCGTGCGGTTTTTTAAACTGCCCTTTGGTCATTGGAGCATCATCTTCATCACTGTTGAGGTTGATGGTAAAAGGGATAAAGAAAAAATCAATAAATGTCTCCTAATCATCTCCAAACATGAAGTCATCAGTATCATTAGAAGGATGATTAGTTGAAGTGCCCTGTTCGGAAGTCACACTGGTGGTGATATTTGCCCCCGCATCAGATGCGTTGACATGAATGCCTGAAGTATGTACCTCCTCCGAGACGGATTTGGATACATGGACTTCCGGTGTTGCTGAGACTGATGTTGTGGTAGGATTGGTGGAATCGGTAAACATAGTTGAGGTTAATGGGATGGAGATCTGAGGAAGAGAAATTCCAACAGAAATCATAGGTGGCAAGGGGGAATGGAGGAAACGGGAATTGTGGAGGATATTGGTGAGGAACGCATTGGTAAGGTAGGTTGAATAACGGGATGGGATTGTGGAGGAGTAGATAAGTTCAGAAGAAGTTCTTTCAAAATGTCTCCAATAAAGTCATAAGTTGGAACAGTTGAGAATGGAGGAGAAGATACCTTCGGAATCTATTTTTCAGTGGTTGGTTCCGAAGTTGTTTTAGTGACCTCTACCTCATGTCTGATGGTATCATCATCTTGAACTTCTGTAATAGTTCTTGAGTCTGATTCTTCTGGAAGTACCGAGGATGGAGATCTCGGTTTCTTGGCAGGTTTCCTTGTCCTCTTGGGAGCTTTGACAATTTCCGACGAAGCAACCTTGGCTTTTCTTTTACCTCCCCTCTTCGGTTTTGTGCTCTCATCAATCAGTTGTCGAAGATCAGCTGGCATTGGACGAACCCCAGAAGAAGGTAAATTCTGATACTCCCTCACAATTGCATTGTCAAGAGGAACTTTAACCAACATGGCATCTAGATTTGTACCCAACAAAATCAAATTTTATAGCATCCGACATCACAAAGGTAGACATTTGGTGTGTTGGAATTTCAACCATTAATGACTCTTTCATCAAAGGGATTTTGAAGTGCCTTAAGGCACGATTGACGAAAATCGACCAAAATCTAGCACATGAAATCTCAGTGTGGTGAGTAGTAGAGACAGTGCTTTGAATGAGCTGAGCCCACAAAATAGAACCATAGTCAATATTGACTCCATGGTATAACCCAAAGATGAGAGTGTAGAAGAGTTTGTTGGCACTATCTGACCGAGCAACCCTCTCTAAGAAACTTTTGAACGTGAGAGTGAACAACCCATTCCACATTGGAGGAAAAAAGGGTTTCAAGAACTTTGATAGCAGTGAGATGTCACCAATGTAGCCCATTTGATTGAACATCTCGATTAAAGCAGTGGTTGGAATCGACTTTCGATCCACATGAAATTCAGGTAAAGTAAACCTTAGAAGTTTGCTGAAATGGGGCTTTGTGATTGAGGTCTTGTGAGAGGCAACCTCGAAGTGGATGATATCATCTGCTTGTGTGGTTTCCCGTTGAATTAAGATCATCAGTTTATTAAGAAATAGTGAAAGGCTTCTTTTAGTAGGATTTAAGGGTGGCTTAGGCTTCAACCAAATTCCGAAACTCAACATAATTCTGAAGATCTGAATGAAGTACTTGTTTAACCGGTGTAGCCATAATAACAAGTAAGCTTTGGATTTTCTTTAAAGTGACTGGATATAAAGGAAATCTCAAAAAAAAATCTAGATCTTTTTGGAAGAAATGACTTGGGTTGAGACCATTTCATTAAGATCACTCAAAAAGAAAAATTGAGATTAAAAATTTGTAACGGTGCAAACTAATAATGCTTGATCGTTAATATCGTGGTTAAATTTTCTAGAACAAAAAGATGGTCACCGTCAATTCGGAAATAGGAATCCGATTTTGGGTTTCACTCGAAATTGTGGTGATAACAATTTCAAGATCATAAACACAGATGTTGTGTAACCATAAATCTCAGTGGTAATTTCTGAGAATCTTAAGGGTTATGTTTATGAACATGAAAATGATGGAGAATATATAGATTGGTTCCGAAGAAGATAATGTACCTCTGCTATATGTGTATAACAAAGCAGTAAACTCTTAACTCACTATGAGAAGAGTAAGGTAGCTCGATGACTTATGTGATTTAATAGCCTGATTGGGAAGAAACGATTGGAATGAAAGTTTCATTAAGGCTTCGAACATAGAGTCTAAGAGGCTTTGGACAACATGCAACATCATGCTTCTAGGGACGCTTAGCTAGTATACAGTTTTGCAATCATACCCGCCCCTTCATTCTGAATTAAGGTAATTGAGAAAATTAACCTGAGAAAAGAACGTCAATTCCTTGAAAATAACATGTTTTTAGTGTTTTTGATTTTTAAAAAGAAAATACATAAACAAATAAAGTATTTTGGAATTTTTGAATTTTCTAAAGAAAATGAAAATAGAAGTAAAAGAAAAATATTTTTGATATTTCTGATGTTCTGAAAAAAATGAAAAACATAAATAAAAGAAAAATATCTAAGACAGAAGAATTCAAAAACTTAAATGAACAGTAACTTTCGAACCATTCCGAAGCTCGGAATCAGTCGGAAGAGACTTAATTCACAAAGGATATAAAGTGTTCCAAAACGAGGATGAACAGTAGTATCCGAAGCATTCCGAAGCTCGGAACCAATCAAAATATGAACAGTAAGTTCCGAAACAGTTCGAAATGTGAACAAAGAATTCTGAAACATTCCGGAGCTCGGAACCGTTCGGAATGTGAACAGAAAATTCCGAAACATTCCAAAGCTCGGAACCATTCAGAATGTGAATTGTAACCTTGTCAATTACGAAGATGGTTTTAGAACTGAGTCATCTTCAATCATTCCTAACCCTTGTAAAATCCGATTTAAGGATGCTTTGGGTACGGCCTTTGTGAATATATCTGCCAACTGATCTGAGGATCTAACAAAATAAACTTCTACGTTCCCATCCTCGACATGATCCTTTATGAAGTGATATCGCAGTGCTATATGCTTCATCATGGAGTGCTGCACTAGATTGTGGCAAATTCTTATGGCATTTTCGGAATCACAGTACAGAGGTATTCTCTTCTTGTTAATACCATAATCTCTAAGATGGTTCTGAATCCACACTACTTGGGATGTACAAGATGCTGCTGCAATGTATTCAGCTTTAGCAGTCGATAAGGATACACATGTCTACTTCTTAGATTGCCAACTAACGAGCTTGCCATCCAAAAATTGACATCCCCCAGAAGTGATTTTCCGATCAAGGCCACATCCACCTAGGTCAGCATCAGAGTATGCTTGCACAAAGAATCCCGAATTCGATGGATACCACAGACCAAGAGAAGTAGTCCACTCCAGATACCGAAGATATTCTTAACTGCCAACATATGAGGCTCTCGAGGATTGGCTTGAAATCGAGTGCAGTAACACATAGCAAACACGATGTCAGTACGAATGGAAGTTATATACAACAGAGACCCAATCATTTATCGATAAAAAGTGATATCAACTGTTGGTTTATCAAGAGAATGAGTGAGTTTCGTTCCGAACGCCATTGGAACTTTGACTTTAGAATCACCCACCATTCTGAATTTCGCCAATAAAGTCTTAGTGAAGGCTTCTTGATTGATGAATATACCTTTTGAACTCTGTCTTATATTTAAACCAAGGAAAAAGTTCATTTTACCATTTCAAATTTAGTTTCCAATAGTTTTCGGAATTTAGCTGTTAAGTTGGGATTAGTCGATCCGAAAATAATGTCATCAACGTAAATCTGAACTATCTTTAGATGGTTACCTTCCTTCTTTCGGAAGACGGTAGGATCAACAATACCTTGTTTAAATTTAGATTGCTTAAGGAAACGAGTCAGAGTTTCATACCATGCCCTCAGAGCTTGTTTAAGACCATATACCGTTTTATCAAGAACATAGCAATTATTCGGAAATATTTCGTTCACAAAACCTGGCGATTGTTCAACATAGATTGTTTCTTCAAGTTCTCCATTTAGAAATGCACCTTTCACATCCATTTGATATACATCAAAGTTTTTGTGAGCTGCATAGGCGAGAAAAATACGAACTGATTCCAGTCTAGCCACCGGTGCGAACGTCTCTTCGTATTCGATTCCTTCTTCTTGACAGTAACCTTTAACTACCAACCTAGCCTTGTTGCGAATTACATTTCCTTCTTTATCCATCTTATTCCATAACACCCATTTCATTCCAACTACAGATGCATCATTCGGAATGGGGACCAATCCCCATACTTTATTTCGCTCAAATTGATTGAGTTCTTCCTGCATAGCTTGAACCCAATCTACATGATCAAGAGCAATTTTAACAATTTTAGGCTCAATTTTAGAAATAAAAGAATTAAACATGAAAAATTCCAATTTAGAAAATAATGCAGTTTGTTTCGCTTTTTGTTGAGCGCGAGTCAAAACTTCTGAAGATGAGTCTCCGATCACTTGAGATTTGGGATGATCTCTAGTCCATTTTGCCATTGGAGGGTAATTCTGATCATAAGGATCAATTTCAGCATAAACTTCTTCAAATTTCGATTGTACATCCGAGTCATTATTTTCATTCTCCCCCGGGAAGTTTGCATGTGACCCGTTGTTCAGAATTAAACTCTCCCCTGGAGCGGATCATCGGAAGTGAGGTTTGGAGCGGAACTCTTTCCCTGTATGGAAGCATCATAAGGTTCTGGCTAAGGTCCATTCAGAATTGGTTGCATAGGAGGATTCTTGTTGTCTTCAACAACCTTATTAATAATCTTTATCAATTCATATTCTTGATTATCCTTGGCCTTTAGTTTTGAGGAAATTGCCTTTTCAGGTTCATCAAACAAATTTAGAAATTCCTCATATAAATTAATAATAGAAATATTCGTAGAATTTTTTGACGGGAATATTTCCTCAGATTGACAATCTTCTTTTTGATATTTCTTCATGTAGTTGTCGTCAAAGGTGACATAGTCAATTTCTTCAATTTTCTTAGATCTTTTGTTCAGAACTCGATATGCCCTTGAAGTTAGTGAATATCCCAGAAAGATTCCTTCATCGGCTTATTCATCAAATTTGCTCTGATTTCCTTTGGAATAGAGTAGAAAGAACCTAGATCCAAACACATGAAAAAATTTAACGTTAGGTTTCCGATTGTTGAGAGATTCGTATGGAGTAATCAGAAATCTTTTGTTGATGTATGAACGGTTCTGAGTAAAACAAGAAATTGCAACAACATTAGCCCAGAAGTATAAATGAAGATTTGCAAATGAAAGCATAGTCCTTGCAGCTTCACAGAGAGAGCGGTTTCGTATTTCAAATACACCATTTTTCTGTGAAGTATAAGGTGAAGAGAAGTTGTGAGAAATCCCTTTGCCAGTTAAGAATTCTTCAAATGCATGATTTTTAAATTCCGAACCGTTGCCACTACGAATTTTCCGAACAGGCTTTCGTAATTGTAGCTCAACCTGCTTGATAAAATCTATCAGCTTCTGAGTGGCATCAAATTTCTATCTAAGAAATAATACTCAGGTAAACCTAGAAAAATCATCAACAACAACCAAAATATATTTCTTACCAATATTACTTTCGATTGCTGAAGGAACACAAAGATCAATGTGCAATAATTCTAGTGGCTCAATGATTTTTGTGTTTTTGATCGGTGAGTGACTCTTTCTGCTTTGTTTTCCCAGCTCGCAGGCAGCACATAAGTGTTCTTTTTTGAATTTATGAAGAGGTAGGCTGTGGACAAGCTCACCAATGACGACCTTGTTAATATCCTTGAAGTTCAGATGGGAAAGCGTTCTGTTCCATAGCCAACTATCATCCGAAGATGATTTCGTAAGCAAGCAAATAGATGGTTTCCCTTTCATAGGATTCAAATTCAGAGGATACATCTCTCCCTTCCTTGAGAGTAATTTCCGGTTCTGAAGCAACTTTGTTTTCAACCTTAGAAACTTTTGTTTTGGTGAGAGGTTTTGAAAACTGTGGTTTAGGTGAACACTTGGGTTTTGATTTCAGAATTTGAGACGATTCTTTATTTTTATTAGAAGATTGTGATGAGTTGACAGAACTTTGATTGCAATTCATTTTCTTCCAAAAATGCTTTCTTTCTTTTAAATTCTTTCTATATCTAGCATTCAACTGCCTTTTCTTTGTAATTAATTCTTTAGCATATTTATGAATGTTAGTTTTCGGTTTTTCCTTTTTGACTGGCATTTCATTTATTACGAAGAGGTTTCATTTGAAACAACTTTTGTGCCACTTGGTCTGGACTTATCGTAACAAAGGTACACACGATTCAGTGGTGTTGAAACGTATTTCCCTTTTGTTTTCCAAGAGATCATTCCTGAAAGACCTTTTGTTTCATCCGCATTATCTATCAGCGTTGACCAGAAGTATTCATCACATCCATTCGCATTATCATCAGCAACCAGGGACGTTAGTTCAGATGTGTCATTTTTATTCAGTCTTTTCTTTACAAAAACATGATTTAGAACAGTTTGGAATTTCGGAAAAATAGTTGCATCTTCTTTCAAAACTTTAGAACCTTTGTGCTCAACAATTCGAACAAATTTGATTGAGTTTTCTGAAATTAGATTTTTCTTTGGTTCGTCAAAATTTTGCAAAAAATCAGAACAATAAATTTCGTCCTCTACAGATATTTCACTCATTTCACCTTCATCAAATTCAGAAATTTTTTCAGAATCAAAAGCATTTTCTGAATTTAATTTCTTGCATAATAAGTCATATTTCTTCATAGCATTTAATTTGATTTCTTCTTTATCTTTTTCATTTAACATTTCTTTTACCATATTTTTATGGTCTTTGGACTGAATATATTCTTCGATTTTCTCAAGTCCAACCCTGTAAGAATCAGAAATATCATCCGAAGAAACAATCGATTCGCATTTATAGCATCCAGCATCGATTTCATCCTCTTTCAATTCAAGAAAGGGTAAAATCATTTTATGAAAACCTTTCCCTATTTCACAATTCAAATGCAACTGGGTAATATTAAAATATAAACGTTTAGCAATCAAACAAAAAATATTCCTTTGTTTCAAAAGTGCAATACTATCTCTTTTAAGGTAAATAATATCATCTCGTGATCTAGTGAGCTCTACTTCCAGTGCCTCTATTCTTAATCTTCTCTCTTCACTCTTAAATGTTACCCTGTTAAGTTGATCATTAAAATTAGAATTATTAAGACGAGTTCTTTTTATACTATCACTAAAATTAGAAATAGTATATCGTAAATCGTCTAATACATAATCATGACAGGACGTAGGAATGTTAAGAGATTTGATAATAGAATGCACCTTCTCGACCACCTTCTCGCACTCCTTCACCTACTCCATGACTGTCTTCGCATCAAAACAGCTCTCCAAAGCTTTACCACCATTAGTCGCATACCCTATTGGTTCCGAAACACCATTATGAATCATCAAGAACTTTTATTCATAGCCTTGCTTCTCTGAGTTCACAAAAAAACACCCGCCATGGGTGGGTTTCCTTACCTCATCATCCTTTGAGTCTGTAGACCAAACTTCAACACGACCATCATCACTTTCTTATTGAACTATAAACACTGGTTTCGCACTTCATACATTTTTCTTTCTGAGATCCCCTATCTTCTGAACGTAATACGCTTCGTGTTTCTCCCTTTCCTTCTTCTCATTCTGCTTCCCCAACATGCATTCCTTTGCAAATTGATTCTTTGCATGACAATAATTATAGTCATAACCAGATTCAACCAATAACTTCTTTTCCTTTTTCTCTTGTTCATTCTGAGAGTTCATGTAACTCTCATCCCTTAGCTTTTCTGAACTGGAATTTCCTTATTTGAACTTATTTCTGTAACAAGAGAAATTCTTCTTAAATAACTTCTTAAGATTGGACACCATTAGAGCCTTGTCTTCTTTTGAGATTTCTTTTTCCGAAAAGTCAGATTCGGAATCATCTTCTCCTGACTTCTTTCCTTTCGCAACTAATTCCAAGGATCCAACACTGGAAATAGGATTCACTTCTTCGTTACTTCATCTTCGTGAGATCTCATAATACCCACGAGTTTGGCCAACAAGTAGCTTTTGAATTGTTCGTGTGCCTTAACAGTGGAAACAATATCCTTCCATTCGGATCTGAGTCCATTCAGGAACGTGACTTTCTGTTCAATAACTTGACGCTCAAGATTGTGTTTCGGCATTTTGCTTAACAAATGATTGAAGCGATTGAACGTCTGATCTAACTTCTCATTAGATTTTTGTATAAAGGATCTAAACTCCGATAAGATATGTGTTTGCAAAGAGTGTTCTAAATCAGCATCACCTGAACACAATTCCTTCAGCCTATCCCAAATACCTTTTGCAATATCACATGCACTAACAAGACGAAAAGTGTCTGGAGGAAGAGCAAATCAAATTATTCTCATTGCCTTTATGTTACTCATCAGCTTATTCTCTCATCCAGTGGAACGTCAGTGTGTTCAACAATAAGTGCATTGTACTCCACCAGAATTTTAATTTCTTTTGTGGTACCCGTATGCGTGTCCATTTCCTGCGTTATTGCATGCCATATCGTGGAACCATGTTCTTCGATTCCAAGAACGTAATCTTCAAAGTGAAGAACCCAGACTTCATAAACTTATAGAAAGAGGATTGGGATCCATTTCGTAGATCCAATGCTACTTGATAGATTGAACGAAAGAGAGTGAGGATCATCGTTAGGCATATTATCAAGAATTCACCAAAACAAATATAGAACCAGATGTGTAAAACTTGAATCGAGTTTAAGGGAAATCTAGAGATCTAGAACTTGGATCTACAATCGATTGACACGATTTAGACAACAAGAACATGTCTGCTAAATACGTAGAACCCTAATGCAAAACTCGACAGAAGAATAGCGAATTGATTACACTATCTCCTGCTCTGATACCAATTCTGAGAACAATAATAATCGATAGATTCTATATTAATGACGCGAATTAAAGACAAGAACAATATTGATCAAAAGTGTGCCTAATGCTTAGATTGAAATGGCTCTAGAAGAGTTCACAAAGAAGGAACTTTTCTTTAAGAGCTTACAAAAGGCATTAGGGTTTTCAAAGCTTAACCCTAAAATGTTACATGCATGCGCTATATATAGACTAGACTACTCAGCAATTCTGAACGTGGACAGGTCCATTTCGGAATGAGCGAAACTATAAAAGCCCACATTTGACACAACACATTATAAACCTAACAGGAGATGCCGGTGGTAGTGGAGCGGGAGGTGGAGACGAAGAATGATTATCCTTTTTCATTTTGTTTTTATATTTTGGAGTTTGGTCTAAAGACTATTTTATTTTTTATTTTTTTTGTTTGGAGTTGTTTGTTTGAACTTCTAGTAATTTAGGATTAATGTAGGATTTCAAGTAAGTTTAAGTTATTTTGTTTTCCTTTCTTATCACCCATTTGTTATTTTTGTTTAGATTTTTGCAGAATTAGTGTTGAGGAGTGAAACGAATTTCAAGGCAATAAAACAAACTAAGTAAGGGGTGGAGTTTTTTATGAGAAATAAAGATTTTGAGTGAAGATGTTGACCCCATGGTCATAATTTTAGATGGGAAGCATTTTGCAGAAGATTTAGAAAGATGTACTGCGTTGATTACTTCAGAGAATCAGCAATTTCGCCGAAAGAAATTTAATAGCAAAATTACCGTCAAACACGGCGTGGCCACAAATAAACACGCCGTGGTAAGGGCAAAATACGCGATGGTCTGTTTCGTCAATAGAAGACCACGGCGTGGTGAAGGCCCAATCAACATTTTTAAGTCGTTACTTCACACCTATTCAAGGCAAAAAAAAAATTCCAGAATTCTTGAATCCATTCCAGAAGCATTCCAGAGTATTAACTTCCAGTTGTGTTACGAGATGTCAACCACACGAGACAAATGAAAACCAAGGCGTGGATGAGCTGTTCCCATGTCATAGTCAGCTGAAGGGGAAAAGAGAAGAAAATCAACCTTATCACTTCTATCCCAGGGGAGTCTGTTACTTTTTCTCCCATTTTACTTGTTGATATTTATTTTACATAGCATGCAATGGGGACATTGCATGAATTAAGTGTGGGGTAGGGGTTGGTTGCACTATAATCCAAGTATGATTTTTTTTTTGAAAAATTGCACTATCATGGAAAATTGCTAGTTAATTTAGGAAATTAAGGTAAATTTAAAAGGAAATTTCATTATTAGGATTCAATGTGAACCTGAATATTTAGTTGAGCCAACATATGTTATACTATATTTGTGGCTTCCCTATCCTAGTGAAATCATGGAACAAAAACACGAAACTGCTTAGTTTGAGGGCGCAATATGTTTAGCATCGTGTAGCAGAAACGTATCCAGGAGAGTTATGTAGTCATTGCACATTAGACTAATACCTCTAACCAATAAAGGTTTAAGTTAAGTCCCCTTGCTTAAGCATATGTTTTTTTAGGATTTTTAGTTTTGAGCGGAAAAAAAAGTGAGTAAAAAAAGAGAGAGTTGCAAAGTTTGAAAGAATCTACAAAGCTATGAAGATGAAGAAATATCATGAAGAAAAGCTCCAAATTATCAAAGATTCAAAGACAAAAGTTGTCAAGTTATTTATTGTATTTTTTATTTTCTAGGTTATTTTTCCATATGCATGTTTGGGTGTTTAACCAAAAATACCTTGAGGTTAAGAAATATTTCTAGGGATGGATTCGGAGGGATGCATAAAATGAGCGTTGTTCAAAAGAAGTGGGCAAGTGTTGGATATGGCCTCTCACCATTATCTCTGCTATGGTCTCTCACCCCTACTCTATTTTTGGAATTGTCTCTCACCACTATTTTCTCTAGTATGGTCTCTCACCACTATTCTATATCTTCATGGTCTCTCACCATTGTACTATCTCTTTTCTTTCTCTACCCTTTTTACCCGGTACAATATAAGTATAATAAAATATACATATAAATTACTACTATGAGTAAAAATCATTATCTCATTTAGCACAATTATCAGGATCACAGACAATAAGAACATAGAGCATCTAATCAAAATTAAATACTTGATATCTATGTGTATAGTGAAAGTAACTATGCACTCACATCGATAAAAGTGGATGCCTTGGAATTTGGGCAGAACTTCGCCTTGGTACTTTATCTTTTCCTCTTATGTGACCTAAGTTCACATTACTAACTCTTAGTCTTACATTCCTGGCGACTAATGATAGTCTATATTTCTCACTAATGTCTACATCAAGATCTATCAGGTAAGGAACAACCTGGTAAGATCATATCGGAGGTAGGGTCTATTTGGTATACAGAGTATAGTGTTTGGAAATCCCACTTTAAACACTGATATATGCATATTTAGTCATATAATTCATGCATTATCTCAATATTTTATGTTGCATTAGTGTCAATTATTGAACAAAAGGTGCTTAATTGGTTGAAAATTTGTTTTGCAGCATCCAAGACATGCTCGGAAAGAAAAGGAAGCAAAATTGGTGAACGGAAGTTAGGATCTTGGATTTTTAAAGAATAAGAAGTTTCACAAGACCACGACGTGTTGAAATCAAACACAACATGGTGGATTAAAGATTCTCGATGGATTCTTGCCTTGTCGGATACACGTTTTTAATGAAGACCACGGCGTGTTGGCTATTAACCACGTCGTGGTTCGCCGTTTTTCATGATCTATTTGTAGATCATTTTCCTTCTCAACCCTAACTTATGCTGGAAGTTTTTATCAACTTTTGGAGGCCAGAGACATCCCTTGGGAACTATGGAGTGCATAATTCGGTTCTATGCTTGATTTTGAAGAGATCTAAGGAAAATCATCTCTATTTTACTTAATTCGTTTGTTTTCATTATGTTTGCAAGAGTGAATTATGTTTCTATGCTTTTATTTGCTGAAGTTATGGGCTAAAAACCCTACTTTCGTTTAGAGTATAGGATCTTACAACTATGTGTTGATTTTGTTGTTTTGGATTATGTTGATTTGATTATTTATCATGTTAGCTTGTTAAAAGAACCTTTATATGTTAGTGATAATTATTTTTTCTGTTAATTACCGAGTTAATTGAGATTACATGACTATCTTTATTGGTTTGCTTGAATATTATAGTTTTATCACCATCAAGATTGTAATACTAGTGTTTTGAACAAAACCTAGGGTTAACTAGAAAAGTAAGTAAATTGATGTGTGAGTTATATATGATGACCAACCATATATGAAATTAATTTAATCAACCAATTAAATTAATCACCATTACAAGTCTTGCATGATTCGAACTTAATACTAGTAAACTTGTTAGTTTAATCAATTGGTCACTATTTGAATTAACTTGTTTGCTAAAGGATTATTCTAGTGAACATTAACCTAATCACATTAGAAATTTGTAATTGATGACACATTAATCCATTGCACTTTCCACGAAATCAACCATATGAGTAAGTGAATCGTATCTAAACGGGAGTCTCTTTAATATTCTTGATTCAAATCGTTTTTTGTTCCTTGATTAGTTGTTAATTGATTCCTTGCTAATTGTTTAAGTGATTATTTAAGTTTCTAGTCTTGTAAAGCTAGAGAAAAAACCCCTTTTAATCATTGTTTAAATTAGTTAACATTAGTAGTAATTTTAATTATCATTATTGTTCCCTATGTTCGATACCCTACTTACCTGCACTAAACTTCTATTCGATTAGGTACACTGCCTATCGTGTGTTAGTTTTTGTCTAGATTAGTTGGATTAAAACTAGTATATATTTCACATATTAAACACCTCACTTAATCCAACCTAGACATCATCCCCGTAAGTAAATCAATTAATATTATTACTTGAAATCACTAATAAATCTTATTTATAGGTTCATAATAACGACTTATGAATATAAATATTAGTTACACTAAAAGAAAAAGTGTGTAGCTTAACTTACAGAGGTTTTAACAAAAACTGAGAAAACGCACGGGTAGAACTCTGAAACTGAAAGCTTCTATTAGTTGGACTTCTAAATCTAGAGAGAGGATGGGCGATTTTTTTTAAGAACAAATGAGAAAATCAGGTACTATATACAGGTCGGGCCATGCGCGTCATACACCGACCATAGGCACGTCGCGCCCTTCAGTCGTCATGGCTCCTACCCCCCCCCCCCCTTGACATGTGTCATCGCCACATTGGTCTACATCCTTCCTTCTACAAGGTTGCCATGTGTCACCATTTCATGGTGTCACGTGACTCTATTTCCTTGGGCCACGTCATCATGTCTCGAAAGAGAAGAGGGTCGTCGACCAGTCCGCATGTCACCTCCAGAATGTGCCACGTCATCAACATAGTGTAATTTTTGCTGATCTTCGTATGGCCATAACTTTCGCATACGAGCTTCGTTTTTGAAGTTCTTTATGTCCCTAGAATCCTCTCGACGAGCACTAAAACTTTCATTAAGGTCTCAACATCTAAATCTTGCTCTAACAAAATCACATATTTTAATCGGTTTAGACTGTTAAAGTCCATACGAAATTCATAACTTATTCATACGAACTTCTTTCTTGAATGTCTTTATATCGATGAGTTCATACTCACAAAATCTTAAATTCTCGTTTATATTATTTCGGCTAACAATCTACCGATTTGAATTTTGATTTCTATGCCCTCACTGTTGCGCTGAAACTTCGAAAAATAATAACTTCCTCTCACGAAGTCAGATTTGGACGTTCTCTATATGAACGCTCTTGGTTTAAAGACTTTTATGACTTTCATTTAGATCACTTAGACTACAAAGTAATTTATCAAAAATTCACTTTTTATGATATGCATAGCTGAGTCGGTTTAATCGCGAAACTTCGAAGAAGCATAACTTCTTCGTACGAAGTCGGATTTTAGCGTTCTTTATATGTACGGAATCCTTGTCACAAATACTACAAATTTGGTTAAGATTATTTATCCTAAATATTCTTTTATCAAAAAGTCATTTTTAATGTTTATTATATTTTAATTGACTAGCCCGAATCTGCTGGTGTTACAATTATTCTTACCTTAGGATGATTACGTCTCGATATAATCAACAAAACAGAGCATGTATAATGACTTCTCACGTTACCTTTCCATCCTAGGTAATAACTGTAACATCGATGTCCTTCGAACTTTTTAATTACTTGCGGTGCTCAATCTTGCACCTGCTCTTGATTCCAAATTCGATCTTCATTGGAGACTCCTGCTCCCTCTAGAGTAAACTTAACCTAAGAAAAGGACTTTAATTCGACTACCATAACAGAATGAATGGTCATGCTCTATTGGCCTTCCATCATATGATGCAATGTATAGACTTAGGTCTCTTTGAGTCAGACTCTAACAAGGATGATACCTTCCTTCATGTTCTAATGTGATATAATCACATTATAGCATGTAGCACTTCTAGCTACAAGCTGCCTAGTCTCAATGACGACTGCGATACTTCTACTGATCGCTTCGATTATCTTTTCCTTCAATCTAAAGTCGGATGCTACGTTGAACATTACTTCATAGATTATTTGGACTCGATCTGATCTGACCACTAGGGTCAGAATAATATTTATCTTCGTAGTCATTACCAAAACAAAGCTAATGATGGAAATGGAGAAAATAGCTCAAATACTTAGAGACTTAGTAACCTTATGACTTTCTCTGATCCAAGTGCGAGTCATGTGCTTCCGGTAGTATAGAGCTCTACCACCTTTCACACCTACTCATACTTTTCCCAAGTATTGTCTCACAATTCACTAAGTTATCATAAAAGAAAGCCACACATAACTTAGCACGTTAAATAATGTATTTAGGAAATTATATTGATTCTTTGATGATTATAATACTTGTTTGAGTTCATTATACTCAATGCCTTATACATTAGGCTACATAGGATAATACTAATTATTTATCTCATTCCTTCAAGTACTCCAGACAAGCAGCTCTAAATTCCCGTCCTCTTGTTTCCTCATCAAGCATCATACGGTACGGTCTAGCCTTTGGCTTTGGTGGCATTTTTGGCTTTGTAGCTCTTTCCTTCTTTGGGAAATCTTTCTTGAAGTGTCCTTCTTCACCACACTTAAAGCAAACTTCTTTCTTGGTTGCGTATTCGTTGGCATAGTGACCAGTCTTCCCGAATTTGAAGCATGTCACATCTTCCAAGCATTTCCCAAAGTGCTTCCTTCTCCACTTGTCACACCACTTTTCCTCGTTGCTCCCAGACTTCTAATGCTTTGACTTCGAAATTTTACTCTTCTTATCGGATTTTGAGAATCCTTCACTCTTCCTTTTCTCGCCAAATTCAATCTTGTCTATGTTTCTTGCCTTCATCATGCTTTCCTAAGATCTTGCAGCCCAGAAGGCTGCTTCAAAAGTAGGAGACTGCTTAACTGTCACAGTGTACTCCTAAGGTAGTCCTTTAGAGTACCTATCGATTTGTGTAAGCTCATCGGGTAAAAGGCACAAAGCGAACTACATATTGTTTGTGAAGGTGTTGGTGTATTCCTCAACCGACATGTTGTCCTTCTTTAATGCCAGAAGATGATTCTCAAGCTCTAGCATGTTTTGGGCCAAGCAGAATTTGCGCTTGAAGCGAACCAAGAACTCTTCCCATGTAAGTTGTAGTGACTTGTTAGGGCTTAAAATCTTTCCTAATGTATTCCACCAACGAACAACCCCGCCTCTAAACTGGCTAGTATTCCGGCTATAGTTTCCTTCCTCTGACTGTTCCTCTTCTAGCTCACATTGCAGGACTGGTGCAGTAGGTTCATCCCTAATCCCTTGCAGTAAACACATTGTCTCTTCCATCTAGTGATCTAACATTGAATGTATCATTGCCATCGTGATTGGTTCGGATGCAGGCATTGCCTCTGGTGCATGCTCAACTATACGAGGCTCAGACTACTGGTTTCCGTTATCGCTTCCTAATCCACTCTGGGTTCTCATCATGACGATCTGTACACCGCAGCAGGCGTTCAGTGTACCGTGATGAGAATATAGATAAGAAAGGTTTAGATGCATATTTTTTCTTATCACTCCGAAAATTTATATGTCAGTTCTAATACCTTAATTAAACGTTTAGAAACCTGAACACATAAATTTCCTAATCCTAGGTTAGGAACAGACCTTAATCCTAATAATAGTAATTTAGATAGGCAACTTAAGGCATGCTATAATACAAACTGTTTAGAACATAAAAGCAAATTAGGCATCTTATCCTAAAGTGAGCTAGTGTTGGTGTCAATTCAGGTGTATTATCTAAAATATAATAGACACTAATATCATGATCATCGCTTAATATTCTAAGTTTAAGTCTAGAAATCCTCTAAATTCCTAGTTCCATTAAAAAAATGCTCTGATACCAATTGAGACATCCCCAATTTTCTCAGCCAGAAAAGACCGCTTTGTTTATGCTAATTTTAAAACAGATTTTAATTA
Organism: Lactuca virosa; assembly: GCF_052849685.1. Classification (NCBI taxonomy): domain Eukaryota; kingdom Viridiplantae; phylum Streptophyta; class Magnoliopsida; order Asterales; family Asteraceae; genus Lactuca; species Lactuca virosa. Next base: position 181,619,648 of record NC_136429.1, on the reverse strand, counting down.
TAAATGCATAATTCATCCCAAAAAAGTATTTTCGAAGAAATGTTTTTCATTGATTATTATAACTTTGGGATGTCATAATTGATACAATAAACATAAGCATGAACTTGATCATTATAGACCTTACAGTAACTCATTGCACTAATGGCCTATACTCCTTGAATCTCTCAGTGGATTGTACCTTCGTACCGATATCTATGATACAAAGAAACTGAGTGGGTCAGGCTCGGGAGCCTGGTGAGCACCTAGGGTTTCCAACCCACATTATTATTATTATATTGTTTTAAGTATATATAACACACCAAACAAATTAATCTCGGTTACCCATTCCCATTATTCTTAATCTACGATCCTAAAATGATAATCTCAAGGGACCTATACATAGGGTTCCCAACCCATAATATTATTATTATATTGTTTTAAGTATATGTAGCACACCAAACAGGTAAATCTCGATTACCCATTCCCTTAATTCTTACTCTTCGATCCTAAATGATAATAGAGGATCTCTGTAACAACAAGTAGACAACATTGCCTCGGGGATTCGTTAGCAATACATGTCAGTAAGGAAACCATGAGGGAGATAGTGTACTCGAATGAACACATAATCCATACTCCCGGATAGTATGCTTCATTTACACCTACAGATTGCTAGTCTTCTACTGTTTCCACTGGACTATCTAGAAGAGTCTGTAGTTGTCATCAATACTTTGCTAGATGACTGCTCTTGGTTGTGCATGGTCTCTCATCATTATCTCCGGTATGGTCTCTCACCACTATTCTATCTATGGCATGGTCTCTCACCACTATTTTCTCTAGTATGGTATCTCACCACAATCAGTTCTCCGGCGTAGTCTCTTCCTATTATACTATCTCTTTTCTATCTCTACCCTTTTTATCTAGTATAATATAAGTATAATAAAATACACATATAATTTATTGCGAGTAAAAATCATTATCTCATTTAGCATAATTATCAGGAAGGCATATAATAAGCATATAGAGCATTTAAGCAAATTAAATATTTGATATCTATTTGTATGGTGAAAGTAACTATGCACTCACATCGATAAAAGTGGTTGCCTCAGAATTTTAGTAGAACTTCTCCTTGGTAATTTATGTGTTCCTCTAACGTGACTTAGGTTCACATTACCAAGTCTTAGTCTTACATTCTTGGACCCTAATGATAATCTAGATTTCTTAATAACCATAATGTCTACATCAAGATCTATCAAGTAAGGAACAACCATGTAGGACCATATCGGAGGTACGGTCTGTTTAGTATACAGAGTATACTATTTGGAAATCCCACTTTAAACACCTCACTAAATCCAGCCTAACTATCATCCCCGTAAGTAGATCAATAAGTATTGTTACTTGGAATCATCGATAATCTTATTTATAGGTTCATAATGATGACTTGTGACTATAAATATAAGGTAAACTAAAAGCAAGAGAGTGTAGCTTAACCTACAAAGGTTTTAGCAAAAACTGAGAAAACGCACAGACAGAACTCCGAAACCAAAAGCTTCTATTAGCCAGACTTCTAAATATAGTAGAGCCTTGTTAAAATACTAAAAAACTCTGAAAAAGTCGGTCCTATAGCTGAAAAATCATTCTAGACAGGATGGGCGATTGTTGTGAAGAACAAAGGAGAAAATCAGCTACTATATATAGATGGGGCCAAGCGCTCTGCGCCCTTCAGTCATCGTGGCTCCTTCTCCCCCCCCCCCCTTTTGACACGTGTCATCGTCGTATTGCTCCACATCCTCCCTTCTATAAGGTTTCCACGTGTCACCATTTCATGGTGCCACGTGTCTCCATTTCCTTGGGCCACGTCGCCATGTCTCTCGGAAGAGAGGGGGTCGCCGACCATGCCACGTGTCGCCTCCAGAATGTGCCACGTCATCAACAAAGTGAAATTTTCGCTGATCTTCGGATGGCCATAACTTTCGCATACGACATTCGTTTTCGATGTTCTTTATATCTTCTGAATCCTCTCGTCATGCACTAAAACTTTCATTCAGGTCTCAACATCTAATTCTCACTCTAACAAAAATTCATATTTAGACCCGTTTAGACTGTTAAAATTCGTGCGAAATTCATAACTTATTCATACGAACTACATTCTTGATTATCTTTATATCGACGGTTTCATATTCACGATATTTTCAATACTCGTTTAGATTGGTTTGGCTAACAATCAACTTATTTGAATTTCAGTTTCTATGTATGCACTGATGTGCTGAAACTTCGAAAAATCATAACTTCCTCTCATGAAGTCAGATTTGGACGTTCTCTATATGCACGCTCTTGGTTTAAAGACTAATATGACCTTCGTTTAGATCACTTAGGATAAAAACTAATTTATCAAAAATTAACTTTCTACGATACGTATAGTCGTGTCGGTTTAATCGTGAAACTTCGAAGAAGCATAACTTTTTTGTACGAAGTCAGATATTAGCATTCTTTATATGTAAAGAATCCTTGTCACATATACTATACCTTTGATTAATAATATCCTAAATAATCTTCTATCAAAATATCATTTTTAACGTTTATTATATTTTAATTGACTAGCCTGAATCTACGGGTGTTACAAGATAGTTATGTATTTGAGACTCTTAGGTCTTGGTTCGTTAGTCTTGTTGGCATGGTTGGGTGTTAGAGAATTATTAGAAGACCAGAGGCCTACTGTCCAGCTGGTTTTAAATCATGCATTTGGTAGAATGTTGTTTTATTGGATGTATTAGTTGTGCATCAGAAGTCCCTTGTTGAGTGTTTGCATTCGTGGATCCCTGCTTGCTTTTGTGGGATGTTTATTAGGAGTTTGGTTACCAGTTTTTTGTATTGGTTCTAGAACTTTGGACCAGGAACTTCATTGTAGATCTCTTAGTTGATTTATCAGGTAGTTATTCACCTAAGTTTATATGGTAGTTTGGATGACACGCGAGATTTTGGATTGGTCATTGTTATGCTCGTGGGAGTGAAGGGATATTGATGACTTGTGAATAAGTCAAGGGTGCATTTGAGTTCTTTTGGGCCTGAATTTCCAGATCTGGGATTGGTTGAAATTTATGATCGAAATGTTTTGATTGTTCGTTTCAGCATGGTTTAGTAGTTTTTCCTATTCAGGGGATAGGGGTAGGTATATCAGATGGATAATTGTCATTCTTTATGTATGATTTTTGGATTTTAGACTGATGGGTTCCTAGTCTTGTGAAGTATATTGTTGGAGTTGGTTTGTAGTTGCAGTTTTGGGAGTTTCCCAGTTTTTGTGTTTTTTTCTAGGAGATGGTATGTACCGTTGGTAGGAGAAAGGTAGTTGTTGCAGTTCAGAATGTTCAAATGATTGGGTTGTTTTGTTGGTATTAATTAGGTTCTAAGTGGCTCACAAACCTTTTATGGATTCATTGATTTTATGAAGTGGTTGGAAGAAGCTTATAGATTGTGTATGGAGTTGTTTTATGAGATTATAACTGATACGGATTTCGAGGATGAAATCCAGTTTAAGTGGGGGAAAGTTGTAACATCCAGTTTCGGGACTTTTCTTATTTTGCATTGGAGAACTTTAATTTAGTCAAGAGAAGGTATCGGGATTTTAAATATGAGGTTTGGACCTAAAAGGATTGAGATTTTGCGCTAAATGTATATGTCTTAAGATTTAAAAGGTTAGTTTTGGGCTAAGATCAATTTGGGCTTAAGTTGATTGGGCCTTGCTAGACCAGGCCAATCATGGGACGACATTGAGAGATTCATGGCGCGAATTGCATACATCCCAAGCCCATGATTTTAGGGTTTACCTTGTATTTAAAGGCATTATTTTCTAGTTTTAGGTCATTTCCATCTCCCCATCACATCAATGAACCTCCTGGGAGCAAAACCCAGCCCCATATTGTTCATACTCCATTCCTTATATGATTTGATGATCTTGGAAGATTTGAATGGAATATTATAAAAGAAACAAGGATCATTTATTGAGAGTTGCTTTCCCTGGAGTTCATCTTCACTCATGCAACTTTTGGACATGGTATGATGCAAAGTTTCCTTTGTATTTCTTATTTGATGATAGATCTAGATTATAAGTTGTCTATTGGTGTCTTGTGGCCTCTTTTTGTGGTGTTATTGGATTTTGGAGAACTCCAAAACCATAAGAGCGATTTGATCAACTTTTGGACTTGATTAGTGTAGGAAAAATGTTTGTGGATGTTTTTCCTTTGACCATGCATTGGGTTTGGCATACTAAGTGTAATTTTGGACTTAGGGTTTAAGATTTAGATTTATTAAGCTCTTAGGATGGATAAACTTCGAAAATCTATCCATTAAGTCGTTATGGAGTATCAAATATGAGAATTAGAGCTTCTATTGTAAAGGATTAAGAGCTTAATGAGTTAAGATGTTTGGACGGTGTTGAAGCATAAAAGTGACCCTCTTAAACTTGACAGATCCGAAGCCATCTCCAGATCCGCAGTCATGATCTCAACCGCAATCAAGAACCTCATCCGCAGTCGACATCATCAATCCTTAGTCTTAAATTTTATCTGTTATCTTATGTCTTTACATTACTTTACCCAGTGTGCCTTGCATGGCCACCTTAGACAGATTAGACTTTGTAATCTTCGAGACTCTATAAATAGAGTTCTCTCTTTCTAATTGAATACATTGAGTATCTCTTCTTGAATATCATATCTTACTTATTCTTACTCTCTCATCCCAAAGATCCTCAAAACTTATATTGTTCATAATCTCTCTTCGGAGCAAGTCAGTCTTGACTTAATCACCAAGTGTGATCTCACTTACTAACTTGGTTTGATTGCAATCCTCGTTAAGTATCAGCTTAAGTGTCTTCTTGATATAGTACTTGTTGTCATTTACATTTCCTTATATTTCCACACCTAACTATCTAACTATCTAATTCTAACTTATTAATGTTGAGCTTTATGATCCTCTGAGTTAAACTTCATTCCGCAATATTACTTGTACTAACGTTTGTTCAAGTGTGTTACTCAAGTTTTTTCTCTCAACAATTGGTATCAGAGCTCTTGTTTAAAAAGCAACCACTTTGGTTCTGATACCAATTGTTGAGAGAAAAAACTTGAGTAACACACTTGAACAAACGTTAGTACAAGTAATATTGCGGAATGAAGTTTAACTCATAGGATCATAAATCTCAACAATAATAAGTTAGAATTAGATAGTTAGATAGTTAGGTGCGGAAATATAAGGAAATGTAAATGAAAACAAGTATTATATCAAGAAGACACTTACGCTGATACTTAACGAGGATTGCAATCAAACCAAGTTAGTAAGTGAGATCAGACTTAGTGATTAAGTCAAGACTGACTTGCTCCGAATAGAGATTATGAACAATATAAGTTTTGAGGATCTTTGGGGTGAGAGAGTAAGAATAAGTAAGATATGATATTCAAGAAGAGATACTCAATGTATTCAATTAGAAAGAGAGAACTCTTTTTATAGAGTCTCAAAGATTACAAAGTCTAATCTGTATAAGGTGGCCATGCAAGGCACACTGGGTAAAGTAATGTAAAGACATAAGATAACAGATAAAATCTAAGACTAAGGATTGATGATGTCGACTGTGGATGAGGTTCTTGATTGCGGTTGAGATCATGACTGCGGATCTGGAGATGGCTTCGGATCTGTCAAGTTTAAGATTGGATAACCGAAATGACTGAGACCATTCGCAACGCGCAGTCCCTTCACGATGGTGCTAGTCCATCCTATCCCCCTCCAACAAAAGTTGTTCAAGACTCCCAAGATGACGGAACCGCAATCGAAGTCAGTTCCGGACCTACTTTTTCCTTTGATGACTTTGATATGAATGAAGTCAATCAACCGGAGCCATCAGATGATATGGTGATGATATTCGACGAAGACGAAGAATCAAGCGGATCCCAGCACTCTACATCCAAACCTAAGGAGAAGAAAAAGAAGAAGAAACTGGCAGTTTCAAGAAAAGAATTTCTAAGCCTACAAAACAAGGTCGATCAGATTTTAGCTGCTGTGAAATCTAGCCAACCACAACCTGAAGATGTGCCCGGACCGCAATCCCTTATCGACAGAATTGAACGCTTGGAAGCAAGGGAAAGACTCGTTGCTGAGAGAATCTCTCTCAAGGTCGAAATGGGTATCTGTGACATCCCCATTTTCACGGCCAGAAAAGACCGATTTTTTTTATGCTTGTTTGAAAATCATAGTAACATTTTAAATAAAAGTGTTGCGGAATTTGTCCCAAAACAAAATATGATAGAGATTTATCAAAAGCATTTCCAAAGAAATGTATTTCATTAAAAGACTCGGGATGTCATGTTCAATACAGATCAAAAGCATAAACAGTACAACATAAGCCTTACTACATTATTTTGTATTTACAGGCCTATAATCCCTTATCTCTCATCCAAACATCTATGCTCATGCGCCACTACCTGTAATACAAGAAACTGAGTGGGTCAGGCTTGGGAGCATAGTGAGCACATAGGGTTTTCAACCCACAATAAATAAGTTTATTAACTTTATCAAACCAAACAAACCCGATTACCCCTTCTCGTTATCCTCACTTTACGTCCCTAAAACATCTAACTCAGGAGACCTAGTCTAAGGACTTTCATCGGGGTGACAACACATGCTTCGGGGATTCCTCAGCAATTCATGTCAAATAAGGCAACTATGTGGGGGATGGAGTACTGCTGGTAAACACACAGTTCAAATAAACACCTACAGGTTGCGAGCCTGCTAGCGTTCCATTGGACTGTCTAGAATAGTCCGTGGTCGTCATCTATACTCCGCTAGATGACTGGATCATCAATAACATCTATAACGAGGCCTCTCATTATTTTATTTTGTCACACAGCATCTATTACATCTACCCATGTTTTACCCAACACATTTTGTAGATATAAAATACATATACAGTTTTAATCATTTAAAACATGTATAAACTCGTTCATCCAGCATAGATAGCAAGTATACAGATAATATGCACATGTAGCACGTAATTTATATAAAATACTTCATATCTATGTGTAAGATGAAAGTAACTATGCACTCACCTGATTAGGTGGTGACTCGGTACTCGAACAGTACTTCGTTATCTCAAAACAATTTTTTCCTTGACCAAAACCTAGTATCAATACCACTAGAGTTTAGTTTTAACGTTAACCGCGACTAATTAATAGTCTAGCCATTATTATTATTATATAAGCGTTAAATAACACTCAATATAACTCATAATAATAGCCCAAATAATTATTTTAAGGACCTAATAACATTACTATAATTATTTAAAAGCTATATTAAAAATTGTGTAGGCGTAGCTCACTTACAGCGGGTTTTCTTAAAAACCGGGCTTTGCTCGGAGCAGCGTTTCTGAACCGAAAAACCATTTTTCTCGGGACTCTGGGAGCCTCGGGGCTTCCTTTGGGTGCTAGGGGTCTTTCCTAGGGTTTAGGGGGGTTAAAACCCTTAGAGAGAGAAAGTAGTTTAGAGAGAGAAGTGATTTGGTGTGAAATTTTCGAAAGAATTCGCATCCTCTTACAGGGCCAGCAGCTCGGACGAACGTTGGGCGTTCAGCACAGCTACGCTAGGCGTAGCTTCGGATAAGGTCCAACTGCGTCCAGCTGTCTCGCACACCGGAAGAGGATAAGGACCGAAGGTACGCTGGGCGTACCAACCTTGGACGTGGGGCGTAGGGAGAAGCGAGGCGATGTGGCATGATCCGAAGGGTGCTCTGCGATCAGCGATGGACGGCTGCGATGAGGCCACGTCATCCATCTCGCATCAGACTTCGTGATTTCGATTCCAAACTTCAAAAATTCGTATCTTCCTCATACGAGCTCCGTTTTTGACGTTCTTTATATGCACGCGGAGGCGGGAACGCACTCTACAACTTTCGTTTAGACTCCGTCGACTAATTTTGACTTTATTTTAAATTTATATTTTTAACAGGCCGGGACAGGATTCGTCCGTTAAAAATTCATAACTTCTTCATCCGACGTCCGTTTTCGTCTGTCTTCTTATCGTTATGCTACTAATAACGAGATCTTCGATTCTCGTTTTGGTTATGTCGGCTAAAACCCGCTCGATCTAATATTTGAACTTCGGGGTGTACACTGCTAAGCCGAAACTTCGAAAAATCAAAACTTCCTCATACGAAGTCAGATTTGGGCGTTCTTTTTATGGACGCTCTCGATTTAACGTATTCTACGACTTTCGTTTAGATTGCTAAGGCTAAAAGTCTTTCTTTCGTAAATTCACTATTTACGCTTCCCGGTGTCGTGTCGGTTCCCTCGTGAAACTTCGACGGGTCATAACTTCTTCGTTATAACTCGAATTTCGGCGTTCTTTACATCCCCGAAATCATTGTTTCGACCACTACAACTTTATGTAAAGATATCGGGCTTATCTGACACTTTAATTTTGACGCTTATTTTTATTCTTTATTAATTATACATTTCTAATTAAGTTATAAGCACACAAATACATATAATTCACATAGTATTCAAATATTTCATCTTTATTACTTCAAAAAGAGTTACAATAGTTGACCTAGACTATTACATCATCTAAAACTGCTTAGCCCCGAAACCTGGGCGTTACAATTCTCTTCCCCTTAGGATGATTCCGTCCCGGAATCATGCATCAGCAAACAGATGTGGGTATCGACTCATCATGTCACTTTCTGTTTCCCAAGTGAGATTCAGCCCATTCGAATGTTTCCATCGGACTAGCACTAGGTCGACCATCTTGCGTCGTAACTTCTTAGTCTTACGGTCAACAATTGCCTCGGGCTCTTCGATCAACCTCTTATTCTCATCCATCCTTAACTCTGAGATTGGAATTATGTCGGGAACTTCTCCCGTGAATTTCCTTAGATAACACACATGGAAGGTGTTATGAATACCATCGAGTTCTTCGGGCAATTCCAGCTTGTAAGCTTGGTTCCCAATCTTCTGAAGAACTTTGAACGGTCCAATAAATCTTGGACTCAACTTTCCTCGTTTTTCGAATCTTATAAGTCCCTTCCACAGTGAGACTTTAAGCAAAACCGAATCCCCAACTTCGAAGGTCATCGGTCGTCTCTTCTTATCAGCATAGCTCTTCTGACGATCCCGAGCTGCTAACATTCTTTCCCTAATTACTTTCAGCTTCTCAGCAGTCTCATGGACTATCTCGGGGCCCATAAACTGCTTCTCTCCAGCCTCAAGCCAACAAGACGGCGTACGAAACTTCTTTCCGTACAAGGCTTGATAGGGTGCCATCTTGAGGCTCGAGTGGAAATTGTTGTTGTAGGAAAATTCTACTAGAGGTAAGTGCTCATCCCAATTACCTTGGAACTCGAGGGTACATGCTCTCAGCATATCTTCCAGTGTCTGAATCATTCTTTCACTCTGACCATCGGTCTGCGGATGATAAGCTGTACTCAAACACAACTTCGTACCCAATTCCTCTTGTAGACTCCTCCAAAACCTCGACGTGAAACGACTATCACGATCGGATACAATCGTTAGAGGAACACCGTGAAGTCTTACTATCTCCTTCACGTAAGCATTTGCGAGCTTATCCATAGACCACCTTTCGTTGGCTGCTATGAAGTGTGCACTCTTAGTGAAACGATCCACGACCACCCAAATTGTGTCGTGTCCGTTCTTCGTCCTGGGAAGTTTAGTCACAAAATCCATGGTGATGTCTTCCCATTTACCCATGGGTACAGGTAAGGGTTCCAAACTCCCGTATGGTTTCTGATGTTGTGCCTTGACTCTTGCACAAGTTACACACTCGGCCACATACTTTGCAACATCGAGCTTCATCGTCGGCCACCAGTAGTAGGGTTTTAGGTCCCTTTACATTTTTGTGCTACCGGGATGAATTGAGTACATGGTCTTGTGAGCTTCTTCCATCAGAAATTCTCTTACTCCTCCTATCTTAGGTACCCAAATCCGATCTTGGAATACCTTCAGTCCTTGACGGTTTGTACCGAATACCAACGTCATTCCCAAACGTTCTTCCTTTCGGCCATTCTTTTCTGAAGCTTCTTCTTGAGCTTTCTTGATACTTTCCACAATTGTCGAGACAACTTCAATTCTCAATGCTCTTGGCCTTTTCCTTTCAAGATTGACTTTCCGACTGAGAGCATCAGCAACAATATTTGCTTTACCGGGGTGGCAAAGTATCTCACAGTCATAGTCCTTGAGTAATTCTAGCCAGCGTCGTTGTCTCGTGTTCAATTCTTTCTGATTAAAGAGATATTGGAGACTCTTATGATCAGTGAAAATTTTGCACTTCGTGCCATAGAGGTAATGCCTCCATATCTTTAAGGCAAATACTACCGCTGCCAACTCCAGATCATGAGTGGGGTAGTTCTTTTCGTACTCTTTCAATTGTCGAGAGGCATATGCTATCACCTTTTCTCTTTGGGTCAGAACACAACCCAACCCGACTCCAGATGCGTCACTGTAGACTGCGAAGTCTTCGACTCCATCGGGTAGAGAAAGAATCGGTGCTTCATATAACTTCTTCTTTAGCTTTTCGAATGCCTCTTTGTGTTTCTCACTCCATGAATATGTAGCTCCTTTATGGGTCAAAGCTGTCAACGGAGCAACTATCGAAGAAAAGCCTTGGATAAATCGTTGGTAGTATCCGGCTAATCCTAGAAAGCTTCGAATCTCCGTGGGACTCTTTGGTCGTTCCCACTTCATCACCGCTTCGATTTTTGCTGGGTCAACCATTATCCCCTCTTGGTTAACCACATGACCCAAGAATTGGACTTCTCGGATCCAAAAATCACATTTGGAGAACTTAGCGTAAAGCTTCTCCTTCTTCAAGACTTCCAACACTTCTCGTAGATGCTTGCCATGCTCCTCCTGGCTTTTCGAGTAGATCACAATGTCGTCGATGAACACTATCACGGATTTATCGAGGAATGGTTTACAAACCCTGTTCATCAAATCCATGAATGCTGCTGGAGCATTGGTTAGTCCAAACGACATAAATAAGAACTTGTAGTATCCATATCTCGTTCTGAATGCAGTCTTCTCAATATCCTGATCTCTCACCTTCAGCTGATGATATCCTGACCTAAGATCGATCTTTGAGAAATAGCTCGAACCTTGCAGCTGGTCGAATAGGTCATCAATCCTCGGCAATGGGTATTTGTTCTTCACTGTTGCCTTGTTCAGCTCTCTATAATCTATGCACATCCTCATGCTTCCGTCTTTCTTCTTCACGAATAGCACCGGAGCTCCCCAGGGTGATGAACTAGGTCGAATGAAACCGTTGTCCAACAACTCCTGAAGTTGCGTCATAAGCTCCTTCATCTCCGTCGGTGCTAATCGGTATGGTGCCTTTGCTATCGGTGTTGTACCTGGTAACAAGTCTATCCGAAATTCCACTTGTCTATTAGGTGGTAATCCGGGAAGATCTTCGGGAAAGACTTCCGGATAATCACACACAACCGGTATATTCTGCACCTCTTTCTTTTCCTTCTTAGCATCGATTACGAATGCCAAGTATGATGCACATCCCTTGGACAAACATTTTCTGGCTTTCATCAGGGAGATGATTCCAGAATTTACTCGGCGTTTGTCCCCGTACACCATAAATGACTCCTTTTCGGGTGGGTTTACCCTTACTATCTTCTTTCGGCATTGAATCTCAGCATCGTTGGCGCTAAGCCAGTCCATACCCAAAACGATGTTGAAACCGTTCAACTCTATGGTTAATAGCTCTTCGTGGAATTCGTTTCCGTTTAGGTCGATGACGATGTTCCTAATATGGTTACTAACAGGTACGAACTTGCCACTGGCAACTTCCACAATTAGGGCATTATCAAGTTTTTCTACAGGCAATGCTAATTTCCCACCAAATTTATGCGACACAAAGGAGTAGTTGGCTCCGGAATCAAATAGTATATTGGCAGGCAATCCATTTACAAGAAAGGTACCTGAAGCGACGTCTGCTGCCTCCTTTGCACCCTCGAGCGTCATCTGGAAGGCTCTCGCCTTCGGCTTTGGTGGAATGTTGGGCCTTGCCGCGTCTTTCTTCTTTGGGCAATCCTTAGCAATATGCCCTTCTTCACGGCACTCGTAGCACACCCTCTTGTTGATGGTGCACTCATTGGCATAGTGCCCCGTTTTCCCACACTTTTAGCAGGTCACTTCCTCGCTACATTTTCCCGAGTGCTTCTTCTTGCACTTCTCGCACCATTTTGATTCATTTCCTCCCCCGAACTTCTTTGAACCGAACTTGCTTTTCTTATTGTTGGGTTTAGCAGAACCATCAAATTTTCTCTTCTCGCCAACCTCAACCTTGCTGGCAGCCCTTCCTTTAATCATATCCTCCACAGATTTGGCAGCCCAGATAACTGCCTCTAGGGTATATGCCTGACGTATCGGCACCGCATACTCCCATGGGAGTCCCTTGGCGTACTTGTCGATTTTTTTTAGCTCATCCGGGACAAGACGCAAGGAAAACTCCATTTTCTCTGTGAAGTTGTTTGTGTATTCATCGATTGACATGCTTCCCTTCTTCAGGGTCAGAAACTGGTTCTCTAGCTCGAGCAAGTTTTGGGCTGAGCAGTACTTGCGCTTGAATTGTACTAAAAACTCCGCCCATGTCAGCTGTTGGGGCTCATTGGGGCTCAAGGTCTTCCCCAGGGTGTTCCACCAGCGTACTGCTCCTCCTCGGAACTGGCGTATTGCAAAAGTGGTTTGCAGCTTGCCTCTGCAACCGCATGTCATAAAAGCTAACTCCATTTTTGAGATCCAATCCATGACTCCGATCGGATCTTCCTTTCCAGTGAAAGTCGATGGCTTGCAAGTCAGAAAATCTTTGTACTTGCATCCGTTTCTCTCGACTCCATCATCTTGTCCGTTTCTTCTATTTACTGGCGGATCAGCTTGGCCCACTGATCTACTGTAGTTTCCTTCCTCCGATTATTCGGGGATCGGCTCCTGTTGCACAATGGGCACGGTGGCTTCGTCCCTATTCTCTTGCATCATTTGCCTCATTTCTTCCCTTTGTTCAGCTAACATAGCCCGCATCATGGCTTGTACTCCAGCCATGGTGATTGGCTCAGGTGCAACTTCTACTACGATTGGTATTTGCTGTATCACTAGGGGTTGATCTCGGTTCCCATTTGCATTCACGTTTCCGCTACGGGTCCTTGCCATCTTGATCTATACACCGAATAAGGTGAATTTAGATCTTTATTTAGGATAGTCGTTTAAACCGTCCTTATCACTCCGAAACGTTTACATGTTAGTTCTAATATCGTAGTCGTACGTTTAGAATCCTAAACACATAAGGTTTCCAGATCCGGTCGGCAACAGACCATAGATCCGAACAAATAACAGCATATCAGGCAAAAAGCATTTAACACATAAAAGCATTTTAGGCACGATTCCCAAAATAAGCTAGTGCTCACACCTCACAATCATCGCTTAGCATTCTAAGTTTAAGTCTAGAAATCCTACAAATTCCTAGTTCGCTTAAACTAATGCTCTGATACCAACTGTGACATCCCCATTTTCACGGCCAGAAAAGACCGATTTTGTTTATGCTTGTTTGAAAATCAGAGTAACATTTTAAATAAAAGTGTTGCGGAATTTGTCCCAAAACAAAATATGATAGAGATTTATCAAAAGCATTTCCAAAGAAATGTATTTCATTAAAAGACTCGGGATGTCATGTTCGATACAGATCAAAAGCATAAACAGTACAACATAAGCCTTACTACATTATTTCGTATTTACAGGCCTATAATCCCTTATCTCTCATCCAAACATCTATGCTCATGCGCCACTACCTGTAATACAAGAAACTGAGTGGGTCAGGCTTGGGAGCCTGGTGAGCACATAGGGTTTTCAACCCACAATAAATAAATTTATTAACTTTATCAAACCAAACAAGCCCGATTACCCGTTCCCGTTATCCTCACTTTACGTCCCTAAAACATCTAACTCAAGGGACCTAGTCTAAGGACTTTCATCGGGGTGACAACACATGCTTCGGGGATTCCTCAGCAATTCATGTCAAATAAGGCAACCATGTGGGGGATGGAGTACTACTCGTAAACACACAGTTCAAATAAACACCTACAGGTTGCGAGCCTGCTAGCGTTCCACTGGACTGTCTAGAATAGTCCGTGGTCGTCATCTATACTCTGTTAGATGACTGGATCATCAATAACATCTATAACGAGGCCTCTCATTATTTTATTTTGTCACACAGCATCTATTACATCTACCCATGTTTTACCCAACACATTTTGTAGATATAAAATACATATACAGTTTAAATCATTTAAAACATGTATAAACTCGTTCATCCAGCATAGATAGCAAGTATACAGATAATATGCACACGTAGCACGTAATTTATATAATATACTTCATATCTATGTGTAAGATGAAAGTAACTATGCACTCACCTGATTAGGTGGTGACTCGGTACTCGAACAGTACTTCGTTATCTCAAAACAATTTTTTCCTTGACCAAAACCTAGTATCAACACCACTAGAGTTTAGTTTTAACGTTAACCGCGACTAATTAATAGTCTAGCTATTATTATTATTATATAAGCGTTAAATAACACTCAATATAACTCATAATAATAGCCCAAATAATTATTTTAAGGACCTAATAACATTACTATAATTATTTAAAAGCTATATTAAAAATTGCTTAGGCGTAGCTCACTTACAGCGGGTTTTCTTAAAAACCGGGCTTTGCTCGGAGCAGCGTTTCTGAACCGAAAAACCATTTTTCTCGGGACTCTGGGAGCCTCGGGGCTTCCTTTGGGTGCTAGGGGTCTTTCCTAGGGTTTAGGGGGGTTAAAACCCTTAGAGAGAGAAAGTAGTTTAGAGAGAGAAGTGATTTGGTGTGAAATTTTCGAAAGAATTCGCATCCTCTTACAGGGCCAGCAGCTCGGACGAACGTTGGGCGTTCAGCACAGCTACGCTAGGCGTAGCTTCGGATAAGGTCCAACTGCGTCCAGCTGTCTCGCACACCGGAAGAGGATAAGGACCGAAGGTACGCTGGGCGTACCAACCTTGGACGTGGGGCGTAGGGAGAAGCGAGGCGATGTGGCATGATCCGAAGGGTGCTCTGCGATCAGCGATGGACGGCTGCGATGAGGCCACGTCATCCATCTCGCATCAGACTTCGTGATTTCGATTCCAAACTTCAAAAATTCGTATCTTCCTCATACGAGCTCCGTTTTTGACGTTCTTTATATGCACGCGAAGGCGGGAACGCACTCTACAACTTTCGTTTAGACTCCGTCGGCTAATTTTGATTTTATTTTAAATTTATATTTTTAACAGGCCGGGACAGGATTGGTCCGTTAAAAATTCATAACTTCTTCATCCGACGTCCGTTTTCGTCTGTCTTCTTATCGTTATGCTACTAATAACGAGATCTTCGATTCTCGTTTAGGTTATGTCGGCTAAAAACCGCTCGATCTAATATTTGAACTTCGGGCTATACACTGCTAAGCCGAAACTTCGAAAAATCATAACTTCCTCATACGAAGTCAGATTTGGGCGTTCTTTTTATGGACGCTCTCGGTTTAACGTATTCTACGACTTTCGTTTAGATTGCTAAGGCTAAAAGTCTCTCTTTTGTAAATTCACTATTTACGCTTCCCGGTGTCGTGCCGGTTCCCTCGTGAAACTTCGACGGGTCATAACTTCTTCGTTATAACTCGGATTTCGGCGTTCTTTACATCCCCGGAATCCTTGTTTCGACCACTACAACTTTATGTAAAGATATCAGGCTTATCTCACACTTTAACTTTGACGCTTATTTTTATTCTTTATTAATTATACATTTATAATTAAGTTATAAGCACACAAATACACATAATTCACATAGTATTCAAATATTTCATCTTTATTACTTCAAAAAGAGTTACAATAGTTGACCTAGACTATTACATCATCTAAAAATGCTTAGCCCCGAAACCTGGGCGTTACAGTATCCGAGCCCTGGATACAAACCAAAAGGTTGATCATCAACAATTCATAGCCATTGCGGAGCGACTCATCACTGAAGTGTCCGCAATCAAAGCTGAACTTCAAACAACCATTGCAGGTCAAGATGCTCATTCAAAGAAGCTTGTTGAGGAAACTCACAATGCTTATGAGTCCACTATCTTTGTCTTACAAACAACCATTAACAACCTCAGACGTTCCTTATCTTCCAACTTCCATGGCCAGGAGATTCTGAAACTTACCAAGGAGATCCAAAAACTACTCTTCAACACCACCATTCCCAACAATCAACAACTTGGTGATGCACTCAAAGCTCAGTTTAATGATGTATTTGCCAAGATTGACGGTCTTAAACAATGGCTTGAGGAGGAACCAGGTGTTCCTTCCTCAAGAGGGGGAAGTGAAGACGGTGACTCGGAACGCATCTCACATCAGCATTGACATATGCGTCAACATTTACAAACTCCCATCCGAATCGGTCTCAGTCATCAGCAACCATTCATACCGCAATCGATCTTTCAAGAACCCATCATTCAACAAAAGGTTCCTACCCCGCAACCTTCCCCCACAACCATCTCCCAAAAACAAGATTCATGTGCCCTCTCCTCAACAAAGTCAAATTCATTCCTCTCATATGAAGTTCAACAAGTTCAAGATGTTCAACATCCTTCTTCCCCGCATCCGGAGACTCCCCTTCACTTCCAAAATTTAGCCCCAACAATGTCATCCGAAAACTCCTATGACACTCCCAAAACCAAGCAAAGGAAATTTAATTGGAATGCAGCTAAATTTGCAGAGTTGATATGGAAGGATCATGGATTCGACATTACTATGTATGAATCCCTTATCAATTCATGTATTAATCCTACCAGAAGATTACTTGATGACGACTACAAGCCTTATCTCACCTATGCGGAACCCCCATCTGATGGTTATTGGGACATTCCCATCTCTCCCAATGCAAAATTCTTCACCGTTTTCAAATCATTTGACCGCAACCTCCCCGATGATCAGAGGTTGCCACTGGAATTTGAAAGACTTAACAGATTCCATGCCAAGCATGGATCTGAATTTGAAAACATTTGGTCAAGTGACAAGCCCACCGCAGTAAAAAAAACTACAAGCCCAGAAAGTTTATGAAAGCAGACTTCATTCAGTACACTCTCACAAGAAGAAATTCAGACTATGTCCGAACCCAAGCGAACTTACCTTGCATGAACCCGGAGGAAATCTTTCTGATTGCTAAGTTATTTCAGAACAAGTGTGAGAAGCACCCAAAGATGAAGATTGCGTATGAAAGGGCTTGTACATTTCTAAAAGAAATTGTTTGTGACTTTGCTAATATTGACGCGGATATTCACCCTGCTCTCGTACAGATTTCAACCTTCCTCCTCTTGAACCATCTCCGGTGCTGGCTGAAGGCTTTCAAGAGAGATCCCTTGGAGCAACTAACTTCCCGGATCTTGGAGTCATTTTCAAACGCAAGAATAATGAAACAAAATATTTCATTCCAATGACTGCCATCAATCGCATGACCCGGAAGCAACTAGATATCACTCAAACTGCAGTCAACAGGTCAAAACACACAACTGCTGAAGTAAAGTTTGAAATCTCCAGGAGAATTGTTTGGCTCAGAGAAGTCAGGAAGTTCTGGTGGATTCTCATCAAATTCCTGAAGCTTGACAAATGAAAGGAAAGTTGAAGAGGTCACTTATGGGGAAATTGTTGAAGCATAAAAGTGACCTTCTTAAACTTGACACATCCGAAGCCATCTCCAGATCTGCAGTCATGATCTCAAACGCAATCAATAACCTCATCCACAGTCGACGTCATCAATCCTTAGTCTTACTTTTTATCTGTTATCTTATGTCTTTACATTACTTTACCCAGTGTGCCTTGCATGGCCACCTTAGACAGATTAGACTTTGTAATCTTCGAGACTCTATAAATAGAGTTCTCTCTTTCTAATTGAATACATTGAGTATCTCTTCTTGAATATCATATCTTACTTATTCTTACTCTCTCATCCCAAAGATCCTCAAAACTTATATTATTCATAATCTCTCTTCGGAGCAAGTCCGTCTTGACTTAATCACTAAGTCTGATCTCACTTACTAACTTGGTTTGATTGCAATCCTCGTTAAGTATCAGCTTAAGTGTCTTCTTGATATAGTACTTGTTGTCATTTACATTTCCTTATATTTCCACACCTAACTATCTAACTATCTAATTCTAACTTATTATTGTTGAGCTTTATGATCCTCTAAGTTAAACTTCATTCCACAATATTTCTTGTACTAACGTTTGTTCAAGTGTGTTACTCAAGTTTTTTCTCTCAACAGACGGATTTCACGGCACAACACTTAGAGTGTCACGACGTGATTTTAGAAGTGATCCCGACTTTTTTGTTATTTAGCGAATCACGATGTGAGTGGTCAAGGTTAACGATGTGATTGGATGTTTATCGTTGACTTTGACTTTGACCGTTGACTTTTGACTTTTTGCCCAGTTTGACTTTTGGTTAAAACTTGGTGGTTTTGAGCTTTAGACTGAGATTTATCATATGTTTGGTTTAGGCGATTCATGTAACTGATTCATTCAGACTACGGTTAGTCGGATTTAGCTTTGGGTTTTAGGTGAATCTTCTCACTATACTATAGGGCACTAGGTGTCATGTATGTTTGTTGTCTTTGTAACTCTGGCTGGTATGTTTATACCCTTTTTGCGTTGGGCCTGCTTATATGCTTGTTGGCTTGGGCCCACTACCTTAAAATAGAGCGTTGGATTGGGCCCGCTATGTTATGATGTGTGTGGTATCGTGGGGAATTCACTAAGCTTTTTGTTTACGGTTTTAATTTTCAATTTTAGTAATTTTACTTGCATGGGGAAGGGCACGGCGTGGTTGCATCGTAACTGTTGCACTATTGATTTTATGATTACTCTGAATTATGTTGTTAAAAAAATTGGTTGATTATTCTTTATGAATGAAAATGATATGATTCCCTTTGATTTAAAAAACAAAAATTTGGTTTGAAAATTTAGGATGCTACATTATGGAATGTGTAACACCCCATTTTGAGAATCTTTAACCGTAGATCGGGGTGTAGTTATCCTTTAAAATGGGTTGGTTATATGATAATAACCTTTGAATATGTTGGTAAAACACAACATTCATAGCTATGTATTTCGAGAAGATTTGTTTAATTCATATTAAATAAACCATTAGCTGATACCCGATGTTTGAGAATTTGGGAGTAGGAGCTAATAGAGTTAAAATTATTAAGTTCCGGTCATGGAATGTATCCAAGTCAATTTAAAATGTGTGGGTGAAAGAATTGGCTAAAACGAGGTATGTATGAGGAAATCATGACTGTTTGAAGTTTCTACTGAAAGGACATTGCCTAGGTAGGCATGTTAAGCTGAACACGGGCCATGTATCACTGCTAAGGTCCTGAAAAACATTTGTCAAAGGTTTTTAATAAAGCACATTGCCATTTTGAGTTTTTTTAGGTGCAACACGGTCGTGTCCCAGGGTTGGTCGAAAAAAATTACTTTTAAAGGTGTTAAGTTGGTCATTATTCTTCATTAGACGTCAACACGCATAAGGGAGCTTACCAGGGGGGATTTTGAGAGCCAAACACTTGCGGAAGAAGATTGATTCAAGGAAACTTAAAAAGAATCAAGAGTTAAGCTCTATTATATGGATTAAAGGTAACTTCATCTTCTTATAGAGCTTAAATGGTGTTTTCTTGATGAACTTAAAAATAGATGAAACCCTAGTCAATATGTTAGGAAAATCTTGATGATAGTAATCTAATGGGTGTAATGATCTTGTTTCAGGCTTGTTATAACCATATCTATGGTCGAATGCTTGAAATTGAAGAAGGTGATTATGAACCCTAATTTGAGTCAATTGTGATAATGTGAAATTGAGCATATATCGTGATGAAATAAGACATGTAAATAAGATATCACTACAACAAAAAGGACTTATAGCCACACTTTTTAAGGCCTAAAAAAACGTGACTGTATTCTACGGCCAGACTTATTTTTTTCATCAAAAATGTGATCGTATGTCGTGACACCATAGGTGTCTTACGGCCACATTGAAATTCATCATTTAAGTGTGGCTATAATCTACCTTTTAGTCATATATAACATGAGACAAGTTGGTGTTAACAATTGTTACTTTATATTTGATGTGGCTATTGTTTACCCTTTAGTCGTATTAGTTTATGTTAAATCATGATGTATGATATCATTTAGTCACATAAAGAAAACTTTTAAAGAAAATAATGTGACCATTTATTAGGTATTAGTGATACATAATTATGAAAAGCATTATTGAATATTACTTATAGCAACATTTGTTTTCTAAATGATGTGGCCATTTGGTACCATTTAGTGACATTCATTTATGATAAAGCGTGGCATATGAAATCATTTAGTCACATGAACAAATCACATAACGAACAAAAATGTGACCATTGTTTGCTTTTCGTCATACCAAAATGTTAAAACCATCGATGAATAGTACGTATAGCAATACCTTTTTCTAAATCATGTGGCTATTTGTTACCCTTTAGTGACATTTATTTTCATTATATTGTAATATATGATATCATTTAGCCACATAAAGAAAACTCATAAAGAAATGAATCTGACTATTGGTTGCCTTTGGGGATACTTAGTTGTTAAAACCATCGTTGTATATTAGTTATAACAACACATTGTTTCTAAATGATGTGGCTATTTGTTACCTTTAGTTACATTCTTTTACATAAAATCATGACGTATGATATCATTTATCCACATAAAGAAAATCATAAAAAATATGACCATTGTTTGGGCTTCATGATACATAATTGTTAAAACCATCGCATTTTATCTAATTGGTGTGGCTATTTGTTACCCTCTAGCCACATTTAATTTTGTGATCATGGTTCTAGTTAACATTCGGTAACATTTATAAATGGACGACAGGAATATTAAAATGTTGCAAATATATATTATAGGAGTAAACAAGAATAAAAGAAACTAGCATTAATCATAAAGCCAACTTAAATAATATACAAATATGTTGTAATCAAAATATACCTAGCATGTATACAAATAGAAAATGAAATGTAATTCATAAAAGGAAAGCTACACTAATTCTTCCTCCTATTAACCATGCTCCTCGTCTTCAATGCCACAGGTTTTATGTACGATATTTTGAGCTTTTTAGAGTTGGCAATTTTACCTTCTTTACTTGAAGTTGTAGTCGGTACCTGTAGCAACACAATTTGTATGCATCGTCAAACATTAAAACAAAAATGATTAAAAGAAAAAAAATACTTAAAAAGATATAACTGAATAAACAAACATGTCAATGTAATATGACAAGGTCTTTTTTCCAACCAAAAAAACATTTGTGTGCTTCTCCAACTGATTTGTGTTCCATAGTTTGCTTTGGTAAATATGCATTCTCCTTTAACACTTCTTCAATAAATATCTAATTACCAACATAGAGAATTAAGCCAACTTATTTCCTTCGAGTGCTATACATGAATGATACCATCATAATATATTCATATGGAAAATTGTAATTTATGATGCACTATGATGAATGATTGAAGGCTCCAATATAAGTTCTTTCACGTTCTTCCACCATTTTCTCTAAATTTGACGGGTCTTGTAACCACTCGTCCAATATTGACCACTTGTTCATCCTTCCACTCTACATTCACAGGCATGTGGACATGGATAGAGATTATACCATTGATTTTGAAAGCAAACTGTTACGTTAGAGTAAATGCTATTTGCAAGTAAAGTAGCAAACCACATGTTTCCCATTTTGTTCCAAATTTAGTCTCAACCCATTTCTCCATCCTTAGATTAACAAATACAAAAAAAAAATCCAAAAGATAACTATTTAGATCAATTTTCAACTGGAAAATTAATCTCATCAGCTAAAGAGAATATCAATTTAGAGCAGAACCGCATACCTCATAATGTCCTTCCTATTTCTCCCACATATTGTTTATTAAGTATATTGTATTTGTGTGCTCTATTCTGCTCCAACCTATTACACATGCAGAAAAAACCCTAGAAAAGTGGATTTTAGAAGTTACTACTCTTATAAAGCATAAAATTTATAACACCAATCATGAAAATGTTTTTCTACTATGCATATTAAATGTGCATCAGCAACCATATTGATCTGAACATAACAGTCACACATATAGATAGACTTTACCATACCACTACCTTGAAGATTTCCATTATCTACACATCCAAGCCCTCACACATAAGAAGTAATTAGCCCTAAAATTGTTTGATGTACCTGCAAGTCCAAGGAAAGAGAAGGTTTTAGCATCACATTTAATATACATAGTAGAAGGTTTGAGCATCACATTTGTGTAAATGGTCTTTTTCACATATAAGATTGGAGCAGTATATATTAATAGAGATATAAGAAACATGCATCTTGTCAATCTCTTCGGTTATCAAACTATTACATGGCTCAGTTGGACCAGAGAGCACAAGGATATATGCATTAACACACACTACTCGAATCTAATATGTGTAACAAAACAAAAGTCTAAAACTTCATCCTATTAGAATCTTAGCTCAATGAATCACTTGGGATTACATGTGGGTCTAATATGTCATATAACACACCATCACTTTCTGATGAGAAAAACTAGGTTCATTATGTAAAATACCATCTAAAAATTTGAAACAACAAAAAGGAAAATTGACCAAAACTAAAATTCAGAATCCTCAAATTTCATAATATCTACTGAGTAATAAAGATATACGAAATCAGTAGTTATCTGGAGAATCATTTCTAATTAGACATATGACCTCAGTCAGAATGTTGAATAGGCATCACAATTATATTACACCAACCTGATAATGCTCTAGTGATGATGTTGTACAACCAAATTGCCGAAAGTGATGTAATCAAGTATCTACACCATAACCCTGTATGAAGGTGTAATAAAATACGGATGAGATTAGAAATGAGGAGTAAACAGAAAAAGGATGTCAAAATTAGAAATGATGAGTGAACACTTATGATGAGGCTTTTATGCTTTGACATCGGAAATCCAACTCACGGTCCTCAATCCCGCTAAGTGATGTGGAACAGGTGGTGTAACATCTTGTTTTGAGGCACTTTCATTGTTGACCCTTTGATGTGTCGATAATGCTACACCTAATTTTACCTACTATCCTACTAGCTATTCAACCCAGGGCAGTGTACCCTTTCGCAAATAGTATAGCACAAAGAGTCGGGTATCGATCTCAGGGAACGAAATTAACTATTTAACCTACTTACTATTAAATTAACCTAAAATTCTAAGCAAAAGTAATATGGTTTTTATCTAATTTTGCAAGTTTAAACAAACTTAAATTTTTAACAACTATTCAATCAAATATCAAAAACACTTCTGTTCAGTTCGAATCCACTTTCCCTCAATGGTTAGCTATTAATTATGCACAATTCTTGTTGGTTACCAATTAATATATTATTAGCAATTTAAGTCCAAATTCACTAACGTTGAATCAATTCATGTAGAGCTATGCATGGTCACACATAATTTAACACAGAATCGATTATTAATTATAATTGGAGCTATGTAAGATTGATTAAACAAACACAATATTATAGTCACAATATATGTTCTCTAGCACATCCAAAACTTATACTTTAATCACTTCACTAAGATTGGTTGGATCCTAGCTCTAGCAATTCAATGGTCACTAAATTACTAGGTATCAAGTTCATGCAATTTAATATTCACTAAGCTACACAGAACATGAGTTTAAGCAATTTAAGTATCAAATTCTAACATGCTAGGTATTAACCATCAAACACAAGCATTCAACTAACAAGAAAAATCCATAATCACAAAAGTAATCCATGAGTTCAAGCTTCATCTAACTAAACAGAAGCAGCTAGATTTAGCTACTCATTGTAACAATCAGACAAACAATCTTCATTATTAAAAACATAGTAATGTACCAAACTAAGAATAAAGTTATGATCTTCTCTTTCTCCTTCCTTGGATGTTATTACTAAGTTTCTGCCTTCTTTTCCTATGAAAATCGACTTATGGACTCTCTATTCTCTCTATCTAACCTCCTAAATCCATAAGCATCAAGGATATTTATACTTTTCGAAATCACCCTCCTCACGTCAAGAGAAAAGGCTTCTCACGTCGTGAGCTCAGTCCTAATCCGTATCCAACACGGATTCTTGCCTCCAGATGCTTATCTTCTAGAATCTCAGTGCTCACGTCGTGAGACATGATTCCTCACGTCGTGAGGTTGTCTTTTTGCTGAGTTCTTCATCTTTTAAGCTTTAAACCTCCAAGGTTCCAATTCATTGTCACTGTTAGTCCTTATTCTTCAAGATGACTTCATTTGGCTGCAAAATGTAATTAGATCTTATAAGTACCATTTATCTATGAAAATAACCAAAATATTAATCAAAATGTATTCAAGTATTCCCTAAAAATATGTATAAATATGGCAATATCACCCTTATATTGAGATTTATTACATATTGGTCCCTAAGTAAAGTAAAGTGTGCAAAAAGGGCCCATAGTGGCATTTTGGTAAATAGGGATTTGGGAGTACGTTGAGCGTACGTGTGTACACTAAGGTGCTATTTGTTTTTTTAAAGCAAAAATTCATAAAGTCTGCGGACCACCTCTGCAACCCTCTGCAGTAGAAGAGGTGGACCAAACGGCTCCAGACTGTAATAAGAAGCGTGTTTGTTTTTTTAACATCTGCATGCTGCTGCAGATATTAAAAAATTAAAATAAATTGATTTTATAATCCGAAAATAGTGTTTTAATACCGAAAATTTAATAATGTATGACATTTGGCAAAAGTTTATGATATTTCAGCAAAAAATAATTATATTTTAACAAAAAATAAAAATATTTTAGCATAAAATGATGATATTTTATCAAGAAATTATTATTATTCAATATAAAAAAAAAAGAAAAAAAATTCAACAAGAATAAACAAAAAAAAAACAAAAAAAAATGTGAAATAAGAATTCAACAATATATAATCAATATTTTAGCAAGAAAAAAAAGAAGAAGAAGAGGTTGGAAGAGGTAGGAAGAGGCAAAACAAGTGCTGCGCCAAGAAGAACACGCGAAAAGGTTTTTTAATCTGAAGACTTCTAAAAAACAAACAGCTGCGAGATGAAAAGTGTTGCGCGTGTGCTGCGCCGCGTAGCAATAAGAGGTTTGAAGAGGTTTTTTCCAAAAAACAAACAGCATCTAAGCGTACTAAGGCGAGCCTTAGTACGATGGGCGTACACCTCGTATGCAAGGCGTATGTAAGGTTCATGAAAACCCTAATTGTTAAGGTTTGGCTCATATTTAAGCATCATTATAGCCTCACATCTCATTCTTATTCAGCCTCCTTCTGTGAAATCGATCCCCAAGCAAACCCTAAGAGAAAGAGAGCATTTTGGAGCCTTTGGAGTTATTAGAGGTGTACTTGAAGAAGAGAAGAGTGGTGTGGAGAGCTTGGAGATTGGGAAACAATTTGGATCTGAAGTTTTCTCCTTATTTGCAACCTCCAAGAGGTATAAAGCTTTCAACTTTACCACTCCATCTTGTAAATCTAGACATTTCACTCTTTTAAGTCACGTTTTGTCCCAAAATGGATATTGTTGAGTATGGCATGTTCTTGACCCATTAAGTCGTCCTTTCAAACCTTAGGAGGGGTATTGAGTCATAAAAATGGGATCTTAATGGTTGGTTTTGATTCATGCATTCTTTAGAAGGTCTTAATGTATTAAGATGTTGAGTTAAGCACTTAATGGACATGCAAAATCATAAAGTTGGAAACTTTATGACTCTTGAGGATGATTTGGCCTTGTGTCTGGAAGTTGTACTTAAGCGCTTAAGGCATTAAGCTCTTAATGTGTTTTTGGGAAGACTGGGTGTACGCCCTGCGTAATCTGAGTACGCAGCGCGTACGTGGTCAACCAACCCGATGGTAGTCAATGCTTGAGTACGCCCAGCGTACCTTCAGTGTACGCCCCACGTACGTGTTCTGTGTCGACTCGGCTGAGTTGACTCAACATGGTTGACTCGGCTAGGTTGACTCAGTTGACTTATGGATTTTGACCAGTTTGACATTGACTTTGACCAAGGGGTATCTTGGGTATTTTGGATGGTGTTTGAGAATTGGTATTTTGGATGGATAAGTGTCAGTTAGAGCTAAGATTAGGAGTCAGGACCTCATTATCTATTGATCAGATCGAGAGGTGAGTCTTCCTCACTGTAGTTACGGGTCTAAGGCACCAAGGTCTGCCCATTGGATTAGATATCATGTTATGTGATAGTATGTTATCGTGTTGTAGTGATCTGTTAGATCTGCATCCTGGTATATACGATAATGTTATGCTTAGTGATCTGTAGATCTGTATGATTTTCTGTTGATTGATTATATGTTTATCTGTTATATGTGCTCATATTTTGGTTGCTGGTTGAGGCTTTACTGCTATGTGTGTGAGCCAACAGACCGAGGGCATTCCAACCCGATGGTTGATTGGGCCCGAGGGTATTCCATCCCGAGGATGATTGGACCCGTTGTATATTGGCATACCAAATCGATGGTTGACTAGGTGTGGGGTTTCCAACCTGATGGTTGACTGGACCCATTGTATTTTGACATTCCAACCTGGGGTATTCCATCCCGAGGATGACTGGACCCGGAGGTTGACTGGGCCTGGGGTATTCCAACCCGATGGTTGATTGGACCCTACATGCTTGATTATATATGTTATTTGTTTGTGTGGTGGTACTTTAAGGGAACTCACTAAGCTTCATGCTTACAATTTCAGCTTATTGTTTCAGGTGCTTCACATGATTGTGGCAAGGCGAATGTGTGACCGTACACATCCTTGGTTTTTTGAATGATTGGATCTTGGGAGACTCTGATTTTAAATAATGTTTTGGAAACAATGGTTTTGTAAATACTTCTTTAGTAAATGGGCCGTTTTAAAAAGTTTAAAATTTTTTGTATTTTTTGGGATGTTACAAGTGGTATATTGTGGTCGGAGTTAACTCTGGTAGGGTTTCGATTGGGTGGTGGTTGATGGTGGTTTTCGGCTTCATCTTGGGAGGGTTGGGATGGTTTTTGAGAAGATTTGTAGGGGTTTGTAACAAAAGTACTAGTCCTTCCATTCAGGTAGGGTTTGATCGAGATGGATTCTGAATTCTTTACTGAATCGGTGATAATGGGGGCAAGAACGGGTAGAATCGAAGATGATGGTGTTGGGGGAGAGCAAAAGCATCCAGTTTATAATCAGATGCATAGTTGCAAACTTAGATTAATAATTAAAAATGTTTTATGTCAATTTTCTGAAAACAATGACAAGTTTTCAGTTGAACAATAAGAAAAGGGAAGCAATAACTCGTATGAGTCTCAAATAAGGGTTTATGTTTTTAAGGGAATATATGGAAGGCGGTTTATTTAAGCGAAATTTTTTAAAATTAAAATTTGAAATCGTTATCAAATTAAGGTTTATGTTTTTTGGGGGGAGTTTTTTTGTAGTGAAAAAAATTCTAAAGTTATTTAATTTTCAAACATAAAGATTATTTTTTTATAACTTTATGATATTATATATTTATAATTGATCATATTTAGCTATGGAATTTTAAATTGTAGTTAATTTTATAGTTGAACAACCTCAAGGTATATATAAACTCAAACTTGAAGAGTCAAATATGATGATGAAATTTAAACCCTATATAGAGAGAGTAACGTTTATGGGTGTGGGTGGGTGATGTAAGGTGGGGCTTGGGGTTAGGCTTGGGATAAGCATGTGTATAAGTATGAGGGTAGGGGTTAGGGTGGGTGTATGTGGGTGATGTAATTTATATGGGGTGAGGATGGGTAGGCGTGGGGTGTGGGTGTGGATAGGGACGTGGTGGTGTGGGGATGGGGTCTTAATTATTTGTTCATGTGTCAGCATTGACCACTTTTGAAAATGTATTCATATTGCATCGATGTAAAATGTATTTGCAAAACTGACATGGCACATACGAAAGATTACTGGCATTACATTGGTGTGGAATATATAAGGCAATGATTGGATGTGTATAAGGTGTGTAGTGTGGAATTGGGTGTGAGGTGGAGGTTAACAGGGGTAGGCATCAACATGGGCTTGTAAGAATGGGCGCATAGTTATGGGCGTGTGGGGGTATGGGTGTAGGTAGGTATGGCCTAATGATTATGGATTAAGTCTTATGGTTTAGGTTTTAGGGCTTCTTGCTTATAGCGTAAGGCTTATGGATTATGTATATATGGCTTAGAGCTTAGGGATTTTGGCCTAAGCACTAAGCCTTATGCCTTAAACCTTAAGCAGTAAGACTTTAACATTAATACATAAACTATAAGCCATAATACCTAATCCATACATTATAAGTCATATGCCATAATCACTAAGCATTAAGTCGTGTGCCCCAATCCCTATGTCCTAAGCCATAATCAATAAGTCATAAACCATCATCTATAAGCCATAAACAATAATCAATAAGTTATAAGTCGTAAAATATTAGTTCCACGCCTTAAGCCCTTAGCCATAAGACATAAGCCCTAATCCATACGTCATAAGTGATAAGTTCTAACCTATAGCCCATAAGTCTCAATCCTTAAGCCACACGCCACACACCTTATGCCATAAGTCATATGCCCTAAGCCCTAAGTCATCAATCATATGTATGCCTTATGCCATATGCCATTGCTTTAAGCCCCACGTCATAAGATTCAAGCCATTACCTGAGTATAATCCTAATATCATAAACATTTATCGCTAAGCCACAAACAAAAAGCCTTAAGCCATAAGTCATAAGCCCTAATCTTTAATCCATAAGCGTTACGCCATAAGCAAGAAGCGTAAGACATAAGCCACCACAAGCCACCACCCCTAACCTGTACACCCCACCCCATCCCACCCTCATCCCCACCCTCACTACAACAGCTATATATCCCTACCTATAAACCCACACATACATCCTACCTTATCCTAAATCCTTATATCTGTCAACCCGTAACCAAACCACCGGTACCTACATGTACACCCACACATACATCTTACTTTCAACTTTAACCTATAATAGCTTCCTACTTTAATTTATAACCCATAACAGAATCCAACTTTCATTTATAACCAATAATACCATCTTACTTTCATTTTTAACCCATAATGACATCTTACTTTCAACTTTAAACCATAATAGCATCCTACTTTCATTTTTAACCCATAATAACGTTCTACTTTCAACTTTAACCCATAATAACATACCACTTTCGTTTTTAAACATAATGGCATCTTACTACCCCCTTGTCCACCATTATCACCTCCTCAATCACTACCACCACCACCTCTGCCATCGCCACCACCATCATCACCACTAGCCCATCACCACCCTTTCTGCTAACACAATCATGACCACCTTTCCCAGTGTCACCACCACCACCTTCCACATCACCACCCCAACCACCACCACACCTCCAATATCTCTGCCACCCCCACCACAACAATAACATATCCCCACCACCTTCAACGTCACCACAACTGCCACCACCACCATCATACCTCTGCCATCCCCACCACCTCCATAACCATCGCCATCTCCACCACCTGTTTTGTCACCACCTCCACAACAATCACCACCTCCACCTCCACCCCTTCTGTTACGACCACTTTCACCGTCATAACCACCACCATCGTTGCCACGACCAACACAACATATGTCACCGCCACCGCTACCACGTCCACCCCTACGATTGAGAAAGGTTCTGATTCTTAATTTTTTGGAACCGCTACCCGCTTGTTCCCGTCGGGTACTATTCCAGTAATAACAACATGTATATTTTGGCAATCACTTTCCTTTCTAAGCTTTGACTGACGGCACGCATCACATTCTTTTCTTTTGAATAAAGTTCTTTTTCTTAAAAACATTTGTTAAGATATTCAAGTCCTCAGTTTGAGTCTGGAATCACACGAGTTCATCCTATTCTCTCAAACCAAGGCTCTGATACCAACTTGTAACGTCCCCATTTTCAACCCAAATTTTTCATCATTTTTTTATTAAATATATCATAGCATAATTACAATGGCGGAAACATGTTGCGAATGTGCGCGTGTACAATTGAACCTTGCCCTTCTTACGAATCACTGAAGTACCTCAAAAAACATTTTTATTCAACTGGGTAAGTATGAGGCTTACTGAGTTTCCTAAAATACCATATACCACAATACATATATCCGGCCCCGCCCACTAAGCATATAAACGGGCCCCCACCTAAACTACACAATTGGCCCCGCCCAACCTACTTAAAAATGGGTCCCACCCAAACTACCTAATGGGTCCTGCCCCAATCTACATGACGACCCCCACCCAGTATACATACATAATGGGCCCCGCCCGACATACATAACGATATTACACATATAGAGACTACACATTTAGGCTCTACTAATACATACACGTAGCGACTATACTTTCTACTATACTAGCTTCGAATACACTAACATTAGGCACATAGAGGCTATACTATAAGCTCTACTCTACTAGCTCCTATATCCTATCACACATGGATATGTATTATAATACACAGTATAGTGAGATAACTCACATTGACAATTACTCAGACGATTGACAGTTATCTGGGTGATCCTACTGGCGATCCAACTGGCGGGTAACGCGCCTAACAAGTATTAACCTATAATACTATAACTTATTAACCGATATGACAATCTGGTAATGAAAGCTATATCTTTCACTAGTCCCAATGAATACTGTGAGTTATTTTAAATAAGGATCAGTCAGGCTGGATAGTTGGGAGGCATGATCATTTCGACGTATAGCCTTTCTGAAATCCAACAACCAAGCCAACATGACCATTCTAGACATCTTTCCCATAAGTATATCAATCAGTATTATAACTGGAATTACTGATAAATATTATTTATACATTCATAACAATGACTATGAATATAAATATAAGTTACACTAGAAGCGTAGCTTAACTTACACGAATGCTAGCGAAAACCAGGAAGATTGCAGGCAGGGCTTCGATACCGAGCACTTCTATTTTCCCGACCCATTGACTCAGAGCTTCGCTAAAGCACTCCAAAAACCCAAAAAGGTCGGACTCGAGGGTTGGGTGGTCTCAAAAGAGTGTGGAGTGAAGAGAGTGTGAGGAAAGAGTGAGAAATGAAAGGAACCAAAGACATCTATTTATAGTAGGGGGTGCATGATTTACACCGCAGATGCGTGTCGTGGATTCAGTCAGAGGGTGACACGTGGCAAAAACGTGGTAGGCCGCGTCAGGCTGTCTTTGCGCGCCACGCGTACGCGTGAGATTTTCGGATTTTTGTAAATTCTATAACTACTTCATACGAGCTCCATTTTCGACGTTCTTTATATCCACACGTAGATATCGACGAGATCTACAACTTTCATTTAGACTCTGTCGGCTAATTCTCACTTTATTTTTAAATCTATATTTTTAACAAGCTTAGACTGTTAAAGCCCATATAAAAATCATAACTCTCTCATATGAATTCCGTTCTCGACTATCTTTATATCGACGAAATTATATTGATGAGATCTTCAACTCTCGTTTAGATTGTTTTTCCCAACAATCGACCGATCTCCATTTTGGTTTCTGTGTCGTACACTGCTAAGCTGAAATTTCTAAAAATCATAACTTCCTCATAAGAAGTTGGATTTGGACGTTCTCTATATGCACACTCTCTCTTTTATGACTAGTACAACTTTTATCAAGACTATTTATCCTAATGTTCTATCAAAATGTCTATTTTACGTAATCAGTCGTTTATACTTGTTAGGCGAAAATGAGGCGTTACATTTTAATTTTTAGATCAACTCAAGAACACATACACATCACATTATATTACAATTTTCAAATAAAAAACTCAAGAACACACATGCACACATCATATTTTGGTATTTAAAATCAATTAAAGCATCGTGTTCTTGTTTAACTTTTGATAACATGTGTCAGTTCTTGAAGAAAAATCGATGTGTGTGTTATTGAACAAAAATCGATGTATGTGTATGCTCATATTATTTCCAAAAATTAAATGATCTTCAAGGTTTGTAGATCTTCATAGTGTTAATCTTCTTCCTAGATTTCAAACGATTTCCAGAAGTGTTCACTTGTATGTGTTCATGCTCTAACATCAGATATGGGTTGTAGGTTGAAGACCTATGAACATCAGATCTAGAATAACACTTTGATTTAAAACACGATGGAACAAACTTTGAATTCAAGAACACGGTATGTAAAACATGATGATCCACGACAAATCTGAAAACCCATAACATGAATAAGCACGACTCTGTGAGGGTTCTTAATCTGAAACACAAAAATCCCACAGCTTGATTTCTTGTATGAACTCCATTTCAAATTCGTCATCAAAAACCCATAAATGCCATATTTCTTGTATGAACTCCATTTCAGATTCGAGTGTGTGTGTGTGTTTGGATTTGAGTTATGAGTTCATAAATCGAAACAAAATATGCCATAAATCGAGACGAAACCAAATATGATGTGTGTGTTATTTATCTAAAAATCAAAATATGAAGAACACATACACAAACCAAAAATAGGCTAAACTAGATCTGAATATAGACAACAATGTGTATTCTTTATTAGAACTAAAAATAGACAACAATATGAAGAACCCAAACGACTTATGGACTTATGTTCTTGAAAATAGACAACATTGTGTATATATGTGTTCTTGATCTAAAAATCAAAAATTAAATTATTTTAGATTTTTGGCCAGAGGCTCGTTGGAGACGATGACTGAAGTCTAGTTGGAGCTGACAAATATGTCGGAAACTGGCTAAATCTCTGATAATAGGTCATAATAATGTTTTTTGAGCAATTCATCAAGTTCAATAAGAAAAATAATAATAAAAAAAAAAAGAACTAAATGTGTACGAATCAAAAAAATATATTATCATTTTAAGTCATTATCCCTTATTAAAAATGTTTTTAAATTTAACCATCAAAAAGTTATAAAACTGAATAGTGATACGTCTATTATTGAATTCATATGATCCCAACAATTAAGTTATATCTTTCTCCCTTCTTTTTTAATGGAAAGTAATATATGTCTAAATCTTTAGTAGATTTAGGTATTAAAAAACATGTGTCGTCCCACTAATAAATTGGTTAAGACGCCCATCAAGATTCTTCCAATTGGATGATTATTATGCCGAGTTTGGTGGTCCAAACTACACATCTATATTCACCTTTTATTATTCTCCTCCATTTTGTTGCTAATATCAACTTTAACGAACTTTTCCTTTTTTTTTTTTTTTTTTTTTTAGTTTTTGAAGTAAGTAATTTCAATAAACCTAATTTCAGAGGTTATTTGATTGTATTCAATATTTACTCCTGAATGATTATAATATCTTAAATACATATTATTCATTAGTCCATGTTTTTAATTAGTTTTGAAAAGGGTTGAAGATAATATATTATGCATACTATTTATGACTTCGGAAACTATTTTGTTTGGACTATGAATTATTTAAACATTTTCTTTTGGATTACGAGTTAAACATATATTATGGATTACGGCTACAAACCCTTTGTCATATGCCTTGTATTATGGATCATTAAACCTTTGGCTTTGAATTTTATGTCATTATGACCTTTTCATTTGAATTTACGGATTATTGTATCCTTGATTTTGGTTACGATACCCCGTTAACTTTGTATGTGGATTCATAGTACCTAACCTTGAGATTATTAAATCTTTTATATTAGGTTGATGTAAAATTGATTTTAAAGGTTTGATTCAAGTATAACTATTAAGAGTATAACTATTGTTATATTTATATATTTAAAATGATTCAACGCGAGTATTCTCATTAGGCATTCCATTGCCTAAGTATATATTGTTATATTTACATATTTAAAATGAATCAACGTCAAGTATTCTCATTAGGCATTTCATTGTCTAAGGTTATGTTTGTTTGTTTTTTTTTTTGGCAAAATGTATGCAGTCTGCGGACCACATTTGTAGATATTTGCAGTAGCAGAGGTAGACCAAACGTCTGCAGTCTGAAAAAGAAGACTGTATGTTTTTTTAACATCTGCAGACTACTAAAATAAACTAAAATCTAAATAAACTGATTTTTTTAACTTCAAAGTGATTTTTTAATATTTTTAGGACTTTGTTTTAAATAATTAACAAATCTAGATTAACTTTTATGTATTATTGTATAAAAAATGAAAATAAAATTATACGAATTAACGTATATATTTGACTATAAATTTGTCATTTTTAGTTTTATATTCATTGACTTACAGTCCTCCAAAGTCGAAATATCAAAGTTGAAAGTTTTTAGTTGTTCAGTTTTTTTGTATTCTGTGAAAGTTTTAAAACACGCATATCTAATTCGTTTGAAGTCGAATTGACTTGTGGTTTTTTTCAACTTATAGTTTAGAGATTTTACATGAGTTTAGACTATAATTTTTGTCATTTTGATTTAATATTCAATGATTTACAGTCCCCCGAAGTCGGGATATCAAAACTGAAAATTTTCAATTTTTCAGCTATTTGTTTTTGTACTTTGTATTCTGTGAAAATGTTAACATATGCA
The DNA here is from genome assembly GCF_052849685.1 of Lactuca virosa. Taxonomy (NCBI): domain Eukaryota; kingdom Viridiplantae; phylum Streptophyta; class Magnoliopsida; order Asterales; family Asteraceae; genus Lactuca; species Lactuca virosa. The sequence goes on along the minus strand of NC_136429.1, from coordinate 181,584,964 downwards.
TATCTCATTCGTTTAAAATCGGATTAAATGCGGTTTTTTCCAGAGTGTAGTTTAAAGTTTGTACATGATTTTAGACTATAATTTTGTCAATTTTGGTTTCATATTTAATGAGTTACAGTCCCCCAAAATCAGGATATCAATATGAAAATTTTCAAAGTTCAACCCACTAAGTAGTAAGTAATTACCAAAAAATTCTGGTTTTTCCGGTTCTAAACTCACTTCAAAACGACGTAGTTTTGCTTTAAATTAAGTAAGTGACTTTGGATTAAATTTAATAGATTTTAAGGCCTATCGTTTTTTATTTTAGGCTCTTCAATATCTCATGTTTTTTGTTAATCTTTTTGCACGTTAAAAAATATTAATCCAACTAAGTGTAATAATGAATATAAAACTAAGATTTTATAATTGCAAATTGAATCGATATAATAACCAATAAAAGTTCATTAAAATCTTAAGTTATCTTTTTATTAAAGCAAAGGAAATTTATATTCGTTTTTGTTGACATATGCAAGTTTTGAAGTATTAATCTGCGTATCAATATAGTATTTAGTAACGTAAGGATCTTGGGAAAGTAAGAATACGATGAAAAATATTTATAGAAATATAATAGTTATAATGGAAATGATAAAATATTATTTTATTAATCAAAACAATAAATATAGTTTTAAATGGTTCTATACCTATGATTAGATACATGACAACCATATATATATATATATATATATATATATATATATATATATATATATATATATATATATATATATATAGATGTAGGTTCAAATGTTTCTCATATCTATTGGGTGCTAAAATGTACCAATAAAAATTTAGTATTAATTATATGTATATTAAATGTTATCCATACTTATAATTCATTTTTATGGAAACTAATTAAATTATTCATTAATGTCAACAATAATATTCTTTCAGAATGAATTCATATCTAGAAGAATGAGAGTAACTTCCAGCAAAATGAGAGTGTATTCTAGTAGAATATACTCTTGTTCTTCATATTCCATACAACTTTATTGTATTTTAAGTGATTGGATCCTGAAACAAAATACGAACTCATATATAAAAACCTAGATGCGAATTTATTCTGAAATAATGTTATTGCTAACATTAATGACGGATTTAATTAGTTTCCATAACAACAGAATTATACTTATGGATATCATTTAATATACATATAATTATGGAAATAATTTAATATCTATATTTATTTAATTAAATAATTATTTAATTTACTAAATTCCTATTGGTGCATTCTAGCACACAATAAATATAAGAAAACAAAATAATCTAACCCTATATATATATATATATATATATATATATATATATATATATATATATATATATATATATATGCCTAGATTATTCTATTAAAAGTAATTATTGTGTTATCGTATGCATAAATGTAGAACAATCATTTTACTTATTTTAAGAAAGTGATTAATACATATTATTTAATTAAATATAATTGAAAAATACCACCTAATTTAACTAGAAGGGTATTTTAGTCCGTTAACATAGATTTAATAAAGGAAATTTGCATATTTTAAGGGATCAAAGATTCTATTAATTTTAAAATTCCGATTTTACAAATTATAAGGTTTTTAGTTCGGACATTCTGACAGAATATGTTTGAGTATGTTCAAAAATAACAAAATTTTTTGTAGAATAACAAGATTCTCGAACCATCAATTGAAGAATTAAAACAAAAATTACATTAATTCTTATAGAATACATGTAACAATTGCTAAGAATTACATTTATTTTTAAAGAATAAAACTAAAAACACTTTCAAATCTGGAAAAAAGAACATCAAAATCTAATAAAAACACTAATACATTCTAAAAGAATAATGTTGCTAAGAGGCGTCGTTCAAATTTTGTGGTCCGTTCTTCAAGCATCAGCTTCTGTAGAAACAAATACAATGAATAAATTAGTGAGAAAATATTCATACTTCATTCCAACATAATTGGAATTCGTGATTCTATTATGATAGAATTGGAATTCATTTACCAATTATATTAATTCGGGGAATTCTAACAAAATATGTTCATGATTATCATAAAAAACATTCTTTTCTGATAGAATGCTATAAACAAAGAAATACCATTCAGTTGAAGCATTTTAGCGAGCACTTGTTGTGCATGAAAACAACTTTCAATTCAGTTGAAGCATTCATCTGTCAAATAAGCAACCAAAACAACCATGATTTGTGTTTAACCAATCAAACCCAAAAACTCATCTAAACCTATCGATTAAACTTCATCGATTTACAGTAAATCAATCAAAATAAGAAAGAATATTAAGAAACCTGTGATTATCCAGCCAACAACAACCCTTTGTTTCTTCTTCTGTTTGCCCATTGATTTCACAGTCTCAATCCAAACACCCATCTGATTTCGGTTCTTCTTCCCTGCCTCCACCGAACCATTGATGCATTTTGTCGAATGTTTTATGTGCGTGATTATACCTGAGAAAGCTGGATTGGAAAATTGGGTTTGTCATCAGTGGTTTATGTGAGTTTTGAATTATCATTCGAAATCAATTGCAGATCCAAATCAATTACGAGTCAATTTCAACTACGGAAAGTTTCATCAACGAGATCAATTATATGTAACATTGATAATTTGAAAAAAGAAAAGTACCAGGAGCCAATTTTCGATTTGGCTTTGATTCTCCCTTGCCGATAAAACGAAAAGATAAACCCTAACATGTCCTTTGACTTTCGAATTGATATCAGTATTGGTCTCTGGTCGGATTCTTGTCTTCCTCGTTCGTCATTCCCTTTTGTTTTGATCGAAGAGGGTAGATGTGGTATCGTCGGCAACGATGGCTATGAGGAAGGAAGTGGGTCATCATGGTGGTCGTATGCTATGAAGATGATGGTGTGGTTATCTGCGATGAAGATGATGGTGGTGCTCAGCAACCGTAAAAACAGGAATATGGTGGCGGTCGTCTGGTAAATTTTGTGGGTCGATGTTTCTATATGGTGGAATCGGTGGAACGAGGGGTTTGTTCAATTTAGGGTTTTCAGAATCGGTTTTTAGATAAAGAGGGGAACGAAATTTAAACTGGAGAGATACCGTGATTATAGGGATTATTTTTGGAAGTTATTAAACAAATGACTAACTTACCCTTATTTGTTTATTTTATTATTTAATTTTGATTGGCCCACATTGATGCATACAATAGCACAATACTTAGTTAAAACACCTAACCTATCTCTCTCTCTCTCTCTCTCTCTCTATATATATATATATATATATATATATATATATATATATATATATATATTTGTTTGTTTCTTTGTTTAGTGGTGCAAGATTATAAGGTTAAATTTGAGAATAAAGACAAGGGGGACCATTAGGAGAATTCCATTATAGACATCGGTCTCTTTCTACTTTTCACTAAATTACCAACCGCGACCACCGTGTTATATATATTCACATGACTGGCGTAAGAAGAGATCACCATCGGCTCTCTGAATCAAACATGTCGCCAAAGAAGAAGAAGAAGAAGAAGGCTTATGGGGGCTGAAGCTCGTGTTTGGCGGTGCTCGGAATGCGAAGAACAACCTTCTTGGTTCGATTGTTTTGTGATCGATTGATTAGGTGAAAGGGAGGATGAAACTAAGAGGCAAGTCATTCAGGCAAAGGGAAGGTGACGCCTTTCTTCCAGCGGTTTTCTTGAAGTTGTGTGTGTGTGTGTCTTGTGTTTGTTTTAGTTTGTATTATTTGAGGTGTGTTGTCATGATCTACAACAGATATTTGGTATGCTGTTGTTATTGTTTGTTTTTCTATGGTTAATGATGTATGGTTGTCGATCCGTTCTCCTTGAGCCGTTAATTGAAACATGTTGCTTTGAGATTTCATTGATCGATTGTGTGATTGCAAGTGATTTGAAGTTAGAGAGAACAATGGCATGTTGGCTTTTACACTTTGTAGTTTCGATTTGGAGATTGGGTTTTATGGTTGTGACACTTTACAATTGTTAAAAAATGGGTCAGAAGTCAAACCGACCAGAAAATGGCATGTTGTGAAACCAGAATTGATGGAAAGAAAAAGTTGATGAAGATTACCTTGATGGTTAAGCAAAAGAAAAGTAGAGCGGTGGTAAAGTTTGAATGATTTTGAACTGTCGAGCTGTTTCGAAGGCCCTCTGTCCAACCACCCCAAAAGGGCTTGAGGTATGTAGGGAATAGAATACAAAGAGCTAAAACGCTTTAACGAATTAAAGAATGATCTAATTACTGTATCGGGTAATGAAGTTTGATGCTATTTGGATAAACCTTATAATATTACACCATAGCTAACCATCACACCTTAATTTAAATGCTAAAGACCAAGGGTTGTTTCCTGATGTGCTTAATAGGTTAAGTACTTATTCGTATAGGCAACATGCCTATACATGGTTGTTTCTTATTGTTAATTCAGATTTCATCAATCATCTTTAACAGTTAAAACTCACACGGGTATCAAGTATTCAAGTGGGATTATAAGATAAGCCTTCAAACTTGCCTAGAAGCTGTAGAGTGTATATATTGATACGCTAGTTTTATGGCATTGATGCTATCAATATTCTTTGTTGATCATATACGCTATGTTTGTCCATTCTAGTGTCAAAAAATCTTTTAAGAAAAGTGTCCAACACAAATCCTTTTGATATCCTAGGTTTTAATTATCGAATAACATTTCATTTAAATTCAGCCTCTCTAACAATGAATGAATTATTAGACTTCCAACTATTGACACAAGATGTACAAAAGATTAGGTTAAATGGTGGTCATATTCATATATTCATTAATGATTAAACTTCCAACCATTTGACTTATAATTGTTGAATCTACAAGTCTTTCTTTCTTTCTTTCTTCTTCTTGCTTGAATAACTTGTTTTAGATACCATGGAACACATACAAGTTAAAACAGACAGACTTTCCACAATTCAACATGTATCAATGTAAAAAAGAATCAGAAAGTTGTAATGTATTGAATTTAGGCATGACCTAGTTGCAAGTATACATAGTTCTCAACAAATAGACAACAGGAACAAGATATTCCAGGATACCTCCTCCCTACAAAACCCCCGCAAAATTAACACCTATTATGTAACTCAAACAATGGCTATTACAATTACCATTCTTATTCTTATTTCTCATCATCATCATCATCATGTCAGTACCACCAAAATTACCACAATACAATCAATCATTCAAGATCTAAACTGTTCTTCATCGTCTCATAAACCATATACGTAATACTAGCTGCTGGAACAACTTTAAGAAGATTCGGTAAAAGCCCTTTATAGAATCCTCTCATTCCTTCTTTCTGATACGTTCTCATGAACACATCAGACATCCCTTTATACCCAGTCGATCCACCTGGCGCTTGAGCCTGCATCCTATAACCACAGTATCAGAACACAACACAGACTCCAACATATACAGAATGTCAGATAAAAGCAAATGCAAAGTTACCTTGTTCTGACAACCTGCAACGGGTACACAAAAGTGGCTCCTAGAGCCCCGGAAACTGTCCCACAACCTAATTGTACCAAAGGCCCAGGTTCTGCATCATAAAATTAACCAAAGATTCATCATTATCATGTCAAAATAGGGTGTGAGTTGTGTGTAATTGAGATGAAATATTGATAATTTATATTCATACCACTGTCTTCAAGAATGTATGTTCTTGACATTTCTTTCAAAGTCTCATAAGCAGCTAAATCAATTCCAGCATAAGGAATAATTCCGAAAAGAGAAGGTACAATTCCTCTGTAAAAAGCTCGAGGTCCTTCATGAACCCATATGTCCTTTGAAAGCTTTCCCAAACTAGGAACTTTTGTGTTTTCAGAAGCGAAAGTTTGTAACCGGGTTTTGACTAAATCCATTGGATAAATCGCTGTTTGTGCAACAGCTCCGGCCATACCGCCGGCGAGAAGACGACCGGACGTTCCGATATCGCCCTGACCTTCTTCCCCTCCGATGAAGTTCTTCAACATTTCGTAAGTGTAAAACTTTATAGCGCTTTCAGGGGCGACTTTAACAACGTTTAGTCCATTACCTCTGAAGAAAGATAAAACCCCACCTTCTTTCCATATGTTCTTGACTGCGGATGCAATTGATGCGTTTGAGGTTTGGACTTGGAGGAGGACTTTTAGGCGATCAAGAGGAGCGGTGGCTGTACGGGAAGCAGCTCCGGCAACCCCACCTGCGATCAGGTACTTGCTGGCGGGAACATGTTTGTTCATGCCTGCCGGAATTACAGGTTGTTCTCCGATGTCTACAAGATAAACTCTTTCCCAGTATTGGTAAATGTTCTCGATAGTTGCTTCGTGGGGATAGAGAAGAAGAAAGTCTCTCCATTCTTCGAAAGTTATGATGCCATTGTTGTCCTTGTCAACTCGCTCCACGAAGCTTGCTAGTTCGTCATCGTCAAGTTCTATCCCTGCAAAAGAAAAGCTGCCATGGCTAATAAGAGGAAGACAACTCGAAGGGTGTTTGAATTTGTTCTTGTTGATTACAGAATTATGAACTTCATGGAAAAATGGAAGTAAATTGCAGAGAAGATAAAAGGGGGAAGTATGGTAGAATACCAGCCTTAACGAGAGCATCATAAAGTTCTTCCGGCAAAATGCAACCATTATGTTCGACATCAATGGCTTGGAAAATACGATAAAGCTCAAGCTCCTTGTCATCCATGTACCTTCTGAACTCCTGATAATCAACTCTCCCATCCCTATTTGCATCGCAAACCCTAAGTAACTCTTTCGCGTACTTGTAATCCGCCGGAATTTGCATCGCCGATAGCCCTACCTCGATCTGCACAGAATCCAAGTACCCTGCGTTTGATGTATCGAAGAAATTAAACAACCCCCGAAATCGTGATTCTCTCTCGTCTTTTGTCTCTCTCAAAGCCAATAACACATGTTCGATTGTCACCGGTCCCTGCTCCTTGACAGGATTACAGCATCCCGCCGGTAAGTCCCTGGCGGAAGATGGACGCCGGTGGTGATCTCCGACATGCTTAATCGCAGATGATGCCATCAAAGAAATAAACCCTCAATTACTCGAAAACATATCCCAAAATTGCTATAAGGGAAAAGATCTATATGTGGAATTAGGTTCCAAGAAATCAAAACGCATACAGTAGATATAATATTGGAAGATTCTTTGAAAGTTAACCGATAACTTGACCCAATCGATTCAAAGTAAGGGCTCAATCTTTCCGGGTCAAAATTGTGGAGCTTTTGTTAATGGCGCATGAGAGAGGCCAGGGGGTTAAAGTGAGTGGGGTGGAAAGACCCGATAATACAGGGTGTATGTTGAAATCGTTCAAAGAAACCTCCACACACACACATCAGTGCGTGTGAGAGAGAAAAAGCGAGAAATGGGGGAAACGAAGGTGACGATTGTTAGAGTAAATTATACTACGCGTTATCTGTGTGTGCGAAATTTTTGATCAAGAATCTTTTATGGAAAGGAGATTTTTATTTTTAATTCACGAAAAATATTTTTGAGAGGGGATTTTGTTATAAATAATGTTATATTTTAGAGGTTACAAAACCATGGTATATTCCATTATTCGTATGTTTATACTTTATGCCAATGGTTGTTGTATCACAAGATTGAAAGATGTATTTATAAAAACATACTTAATCTTAACTTATATCATATTGACATACTTCGTAACAATATCAAGATATACATAAATATGCATTTGTAACGAAATGCAAAACGAGTTTATTTTTGTGTGCCACGTATATGTGTTTTTGGTAGGGATGACAAATCGGACAATCATATCGTCTTTTTGTATGACATAACATGGCATTGATTTAATACGAATATGACACAATTAAAAACGACAAGCAAAACACGACACGACAAAGATAACATAAAATAACAATTAGTGTATTTAATTAATACTTAATCATACATAACACGACAACAAATCTTAAATCGTATATATTTCGTGTCGAATTTTGAACATGAACATTACATGACACGACATATTATTTTTATACTTGACACGAACACGACACAAACGCAAATTTGAATTTCAGTTTTGTTTCAATTTCGATTCGTGTTGTTTATTTTTGTCGTGTTATATCATCAATTGTTACCCCTATTATTTGACCATATATTTCGGATGCCAAAAAGACTAATAGAAAAAACTCAAAAAAAACTTCAGATTTCTTTTATGTGAGTGATTTTCATCAACTTTGACATAAAAATGTTAAAAAAATCACCGTCTTTATTTTTTAATATTCAAACAAGAATATTATTAATAATGAATACAAATTATTCTATTCGTAATATTTAAATAAAATATCATTAACATTTTAAAAAATTTAAAAATTGTAATATTATGATAAAAATATTATAAATACTTTTATAAATAATATTATATTTAAAGTATCTCGTCTAAGTGAATTTAGAAATACTTTAAAATTAAATTAGATTTATTGTTCCCAAAAAAAAGAAAGTGAGTCATACATACATATTTACCATTCATTTAGTATCCTTAAACTTCATTTGTTTTTATATTCCTTACCCATAAATTAATTTTTATCTCATGGTTTTCACTTTTCACTTCTCATAATTTTTTAAGTTATTAGTATTTTATAAATTATAATTTTCGTCTTTTATTACATTTTAAATTTATGCTTTTGGCCTTTTACATAATTTATTATAGTTTTTGTTTTTATTAATATTACATTTTATTATTTAAATTAATTGTTATTTATGTATTATACCAATCAATATACTCTTTCAAATCTTATTTTTGTATGTCTTCTTCCTAAATAGTTGTGTCGATCAACTTTATTTTATATTTTTATAGTTTCTGCCGTAACGTGCTGGACGATGGAATTTAATATCAAATATTCTTTTAAAGCTTTTCAAATATTTATGTTTTTTATCCTCAAAATTTGTCTAAAAATACGTCTTTTGGACATTGGTAGGCATTTGGACACCTAATTTTGGTGCGGAAAATATATAACTCATTTAGATTATTTTTTGTGGATTCTAAGATCATCAAACTTTTATTTAGTGTTTCAATTATTTAAAAAAGTATTTTGATGTTGCCTTGTTCGATATTATTATCTTTTAAAGACATTGACGCAATACCTTTTTTATTCCTTAATACTATTCTCCTTTATTTGTAAAATTAATTTTTTTTTATCTCTATGTTAATTTGTTGAATCTGGTGCTATAAATATGTGAATTAAAAAGAAAATGAAAAAAGTTTGAGATTTAAAAAGATATTTTAATATCATGAAAATGATAGTATTGTTTGGACCACGTCGAACCCATTTCAGAACAAGTTTCGAACCTTAAAACCTAAAATCACTTTTATTAAATGAAACAGCTCAACTACTAAGCTCCGTTAAGCTCTATATTCTAATATGACGATGTGGAAATAAATATACAACTCATTTAGATTGTTCTTTTTTTTTTTTGGGGGGGATTTTAAGATCATCAAACTTTTATTTATTGTTTGAATCATTTAAAAAGGTATTTTGATGTTGCCTTTTGCTGGATATTATTATATTTTAAAGACATTAACATTGTACCCTTCTTATTCCTTAATACTATTCTCCTTTATTTGTAAATTAATATTTTTTAGCTCTATGTTAATTTTATGAATCGTGTGCTATACATATGTCCGAATTTCTTTTTTTTTTAAACAAAGAAACCTTTTTTTTTTTTTGGAGATTTAAATAAATATTTTAATATCATGAAATGGCAAATTTCACTTTTTGGACGGTCCACGTCGAACCGGTCCCGAAACAAGTTTTTAAACGTTAAACTTGAACCTCTTTTATTAAGGCTCCATCACAGGACCATGTTATAATATGATTTGTAATAGAATAAAGACAAAGTAGAAATTAAAAGAAGAAATGAAGATATATTATATGATGTGAAAAACATATATAAACGAATAACCTCATCGTACATTTTTTCGTTTATCATTTACTTATTCACTCGATTTCACATGATTGTTTTCTAAATTTTAATTATTAGCATAATGTCATCCATTTTCTTTGTTTGTTTTGAAGCTGCTTTGAGAGACATCACGAACAATTTCATTCCATTTCAGCGTAAGCTAAATTAATTTACTTTTCTTAAGTTCTATTCTAATGAACATGGTTTTAAAGTACACAATTGGTCCACCAAACAAACATGTGGTGTGATTGGTGAACTATAATATTCCACAAACTATACTAAACTATATTTTAATATTTTATTAAATCATAGCTTGTCACTTTTTCTATATGATACTTGTCATGCCACCCATATATATTACAAAAGCATTCTTTCTCCTATCACACATGATTACAGCGACAAAAGTTAAAAACTCAACTTTATTTCGTATGCAACACATCCTTATATTTTTTTTTCACATATTCATTTAAGTAAAACATATAGTTTCACCAAATACCAACCAACACAGTTTATGTTGAAGTTGAAATAGAATGGTAGCCATCTTCACTTTGCCTTTGTCTCCTATAAGAAACAACAACAGCTGCAAAAATTGCAAATCCAAACACAGCTACACCCCAAAAGAAGATTGGTACTACCGAATCTTGATTAATCTGAAAACCACACCCAAGATAGCAACATACTTACATTATTTACCATGTATAGTAACATACTTAAAGGGCTTTTTTGGGATTTAGAAAATCTTACTTGAACTGAAGCATCCAAAGTAGAAGAAGACTCAGCAACAAGAATATAAAAGAGTCCCATAACTCCCGTATGGCTCTTTTCACTGCTGTAATTAGACTCCAAAGTTAAAACTTCATCTTTGGTTATCTTTATAGACCCTGGTTTAGGGTAACATGTGGTCATTCCTACGATATATCCAGCTTCATTTCCTGCTTCATTTCCTTCCCCATATATAGCTCTAGATGAGCAAATCACACGTCCATCCTGAATAAAGTTCATAAATTTTCATCTTTTTACACAAATCCAGATTAAAAAAAATAAACAACACCCAACTCCAAAAAGTTGAAATATTCACCTCTCCATATAAAGCAGAACCTATTCCACCACTATGCAGATGTGCAGAACCATAGACAACATCACCAGAAATTGGGAAATTCACTTTTGATCTTCTGGTGCTGGTGAAGTCATTAGTTGTAATTCCATTTTCATTTTTTTCAACATTAAACTCAATCTGTAAGATTCAAAATTTTAGTAAAAAGGTGTAACGTTTTGGAGAAATTTTATGTATAAAGATGAAGGGTTGAATTAAGTTACGACTTACCAAGCAATCATGGATTCCAGTGTTCTCCCAAGTATCAGTGACATCAAAGATATAGATATTAACAGGTATTATGGAGTCACTCCAATCAACCCACTCAACAGTGTACTTTAGGTAAAGGTTTCTTTTCACACTTTGAACCCCGTTTTTCACTTTGCATTGTGTTCCATCATAGCAACAGAATAAACCTCCCACATAATCTGGTTTCAAAGGTCGACCATATTCATCCTTTGTCACATTATACAAGTTACATCTGCATTCAGTACATCCCATTGCATCAACTGCACCTCGAGTGTCAATTGCATGGACATTGAACAACCATTTCTCTTCATATCCATTGGGAACTTGAAGTGGATTACCCACTTCGATTCCATAAGTATCAGGAACATGTGTATCTGTCTTTCGTGTTTCAGATCCCAAACCAAAAAATTGGGTAAGACCTTTACTGCATACTCCAGCATTCCTAGCAATAACGAAATCTGATTGGTGGAATCCCAGATTACCATTATATTTTGCTTCTTTTATACCCTTACGTTGGTAGTATCTTACTGCAACCCAATGGTGGAGATAAGTTTCTTGAAGGGAAACAGGATTCCCTTCTTCATCAACAACTTCGGCATTGAAACTCTTTATAGCAATATGACCTTTTGGGAACTCGATATCGTAGTAGAATTTGTTTGAAACGGATCCCGGATGTTGAGTTATTTTAGGTGATAAATACACCTTTGATTTAACCCCGTTTTCAAGTGTTACACGACCTACTGATTGTAGAGCGCATATTGACAATAAAGATAGAGCTAAAACGAACAGAAGACCTTGAGTACCAGCTAACATCGTTCTGAAAAAGAAATTGGGAAACTTTTTGATAATGAATTCAAATAACATCATTTAAGATTTCATATGTTTGCTACGAAGATTGATTTGGTTCTATAATATATATATAAACATCCAAGAATCATTTTGATAAGCAGTAGCGGTGCGGATTCTACAAAGTAATAGTCAGCGGTGGACTCGATTTTGTGAAGTTCACATGATCAAAAGATTAAGCAAGAATACTGAATACCCACAAATATTTTTGATTAAAGAACCCTTCAAACTAACAAAATTGTGCAGAAAATTGTGAAGAAGGAAAGAAAAGAAATTCATACCCAAGAATAGTAGTCAATGAAAGCCTCTAAACTTTACGACCTGACGACAACCTTCTGGAGATTACAGAGACGAAGGAGTGGCTCGTAACTGTCGGGTTTATAAGAAACGAGAGGATGATGGCAGCGCTTACGCCACTGGTGTGAATGTTTGATTTCTATTTGATAGGATAGGGAGGGTAGTCGACGACGAAACAAGACAAAGAAATTAACTGAAAATGGAACGTGGCTTTGAAGTGGGGGTGGGGAGAAGATAATAGCCAAACAAATTGTAGATCTTTGTGTTTGTTCGTTTCTGAATTGATTCGTGTAATTAAATCGTGTGTAATTTTAACACCACCAAGATTAGATAGGGGTGGTAGTGGGTGCCGTTTATGTATCAAAGAACGAACAAAAATAAGATTTCTTTATTTATTTGAATAAATAAATTAATCTATGTCATTCAAATTCAAATTAATTTATTTATTTGTTTTCTTCTTCCCATATCCTTTTTTCTTTATTTTGTTTAAACTCCATTTGAAGTTTATTGTCTATATGAGTCAATCCAACCGTTTTTGGTATTCAGAAATGATGAATAATTGTGTCAATGTTGTACATTACAGGGAAAAGAAATGTGTTCTTAATTTGATGGTTAATGCGCTGAAACTGTGTTGTCAATTTAAGTGAAAGTTGTATATTTAAAGATAAAATAAAAGTTTTGTAAATTTTGATATTTTTGAATTGTGTTATGAACATAAATGTGTTTGAAGTGTGTTTTTGAAAGAAAAAATGAGATAAATGTGTTTGAATGGTGTTATGAACGTAAATGTGTTTGAAGTGTGTTTTTAAAAGAAAGAATGAGATTAAATATTAAATTTTAATGGGTTATGTTCTTATAGATGAAATAATACAAGACATAACAGAAATATATATATATATATATATATATATATATATATATATATATATATATATAGAGGTATGTTCAAATGTTTCTAGCAACTATTGTGTGTCTAAATGTATCAATGAGAATTCAAAAAATAATAAATAATTAAATAAATCATTAAAGGGTATTTTGGACTTTTTGTAATTTTAATTAAGGAAATCATTTAATTGAAATATTGCAATTAAGGAAATTAAGTTTTGATTTCTTTTTCTTTGACTATTTAGGCGTCGACCGCCTCAAATCTCTCGACTCGCACCTTCAGATCACAAAGAAGGCCGGAGAAAACGAAGCTCACAGGCGGCCATCATCGACCTTGTAGACAGATGCAGGTGAGTCTTCCAACCACCGTCTCCGATCAATACCATCACCCACCACCAAGCTACCATCGCCCCCATCGACCTTATACTGTTTGACTTTTTCTAGGTTTTCCGATTCAGATTTACAGAGAGAAAATGGTGAGAGCGCCATGCTGCGAGAAGACAGGATTGAAGCGAGGACCATGGGCACAGGAAAAAGACGACCTTCTGATCGATTACATCAACAAAAACGGCCATGGAAGCTGGTGATCTCTCCCAAAACTCGCTGGTACGTATCTCGATCTTCGTTTTTTCTATCTTCTCGATCGGAGTTCATACCATTTCTTTTTGTTGTTGATTTGTTGCGGATTTGATGTCCACCATGAAATCAACGCGATAAAGTTTAGGAAAATCTAGTACGATTTTGATTCATAGTTAATGTGTTTCACACCAATTGCTCAGTTTGACTTTATATTCTTGGAATTTTGCACTGTAATTCACAAATTAGATGCTGATCTTAAATGTGTTTCACACCAATTGCTCAGTTTGTAGTGGGACTGCTTCAGGGTAACCCCAGTAAACTAAATTCGAAAGTTTTGATATGTTTGACTTTGTTCTACTTCTTGTTACTTTTGGCTTCTTCATATTTGTCGGTTTTTGCTACTGAGTTAATTTGACTGGACTCTAATATATAATGGGTTTAACCAAAAATTGGGATTGGAAGTTGGAACTGTGTAAAATCTACTCAATTTGAAGTGGAATCACTTAAGGGTAAAAGCTCAAATCTTGAATTCTTGTAGTTCAAGAATGCTGATTTCTCTATTTCCATTGGTATTTACTTTTGTTGGTCTGTGGTTTTCTGTTTGTACTTTTTGCTTTACCAAATGAATGTTAACCTGAAAATTCTAATGAGGGCAATATTCTTTTAGAATAAAGAGGGCTTTAGTTTGAAGAAGGCTACTATTCTTTCAGAATGAAGAAGGAAAATATTCTTTACATGTAATCCTACAAATTGATCAGACCTAGACAACCAAAAAAGGCAGGGAAGCTTTAATTTTAGTCTTTTACAAAGATTGTTCTTTAAGAATGAACTCGAATTTTATTCTTTATTTTTTTTTTCATATCAGAATGCAAACACAAGTGTATCACTACAAATTCCTTGGCAATAGAAATTGCTTGAAGACCTGATGGGAAAGGATTGAAGAATGAATTAAAGAATGACCACACTTATTGTTTAAGAATGTTGTTATTTTTTAAGAATTATACTTGTTATTCTTTTAGAATGTTTGTTATTATTCAATGAATCACAATCATATAATGTAATTATTTGGTATATTATTAGTTCAAGAATCGATTTTGTGTATTCTTTCAGAATGTATTTACTACTTTATAGTTGACATTCTGTCATTCTGACAGAATAAAATCGAAAAATATATTTATTAGTTTATGGTTAAAATTCTATCATTCTGACAGAATAAAATCGGATTTTTAATTTTAAATTAATTTAAAATATTAAGATTTTTAAAAATATAGGAATTAATTATCCCTAAAAATCCGAAAATTTCCTTTTTGAATATAGGTTAATTGACTAAAATGCCCTTATGCTCAAATTTGTGTGATTATATGGTACATGTTATCATATTCTACTATCATAGACCATCAGATCATGACATTTGATTATATTCCATCCAATGGTCCAGATCTGTGTATTTTGGCACACAGTAGTTACTAAAAACAAAATAACCTAACCCTATATATATATATATATATATATATATATATATATATATATATATATATATATATAAAAGAACAATAAGTTTTGCAATAAAAGAGTTATTTTTTATGGTTATTCTTCACACTAATGATCAAGAATTGTGTTGCGATAAAAAAAACGAAAAAACAAAACAATAAGTTGACTATATTATTGGTTGGTGTAAATTAATTCAAATGATGCTTATTAAAATACCCTATAACATTCTTATCTTTTTTTAAGAATCGTGGTTTGAAAAGTTTCCATATATATAAGATATTTTAAAAATCATAGATTTACAAGGTCATAAAAAGATATTCCTTATTTTAAACTCTTTTGAATTCAATTTCTTCTATTTATTTATTTATTTGTGTGTAAATGGTGTCGTGAATTACATTTGTAAATTCATGTTGAAGGTAATATCATTTATTATGATTTGATTCAATTCTTTTTTTCCCTAAAAGATATTATAATTAAATACAATACAAACAACAATTATTACTTTGAGCCAAATAAACGAATAGTTTTTAACACTTTTATGAAAATTGGCTACCATCATTTGAATTTCATTCTTGGATAAAAAAAACATTAATATTTGTTTTTCAATTATTGTGTTATTGTAATTTAATTCATATAAATGCTATTAATTTTTTTGAATACAAAACAATAGATGTACATAATTTAATTTGTAATAACTCATTTTAAGATTTTTGGTATATTATTTAGTTAAAAAAGTTAGAAGATTCTATTAGTCATTTAATTTACTAAACACAATTTTAATATTTTAATCATACTTTTTTAAGTCTTATAAGTATCAATTAAGTGTGATGAATGAAAAAACCTGGTTTCTTTTTAAATAACATTTAATTGGAATTTGAAAAGTTGGAATATTAAAATAGAATTTCAATGCAATCATTAATTTTTTATTATATCAATCTGGTTAAAAATATATATTTTAATTGCTCTTACCAATACTCACTTAAATAATCACCATTTATATAATAACTTATATATTTATACAAAATTCCGTATATAAATAATACACACAGAATACAGACGCACATAATTAATTTTTTAAACTTGTGCAACGCACGGGTATTTGCCAAGTTATTAGTAAAGACAAAGATACGTCTTTACTTTTTTTTATTGTGCTCATTTTTTAAAACAATTCATTAAGATTTTTGTATCATAGTTTGTAAACTAAGATATTATTTAGACATAGGGGCTGTATAGTAGCCTCTTAATTGAAAATTTAAGGGACATACTCTTACTTTTCTAGATTAAAAAAACATTTTTTTAGAACGGCGGGTTAATATATGTTTGGGATAGAACTCAGGACCTCCTTGTTAGTAACTTATCATTAGTTTTTCAGAGGTGAAGGCATGTCCGAATTGAAATTTTTTTTCTACATATTTTTTTGACGAACAAAATAAATGAATCACTAGATGATTCATTTGTAAGATGATTCACAAGAAAAAATTCCCAAAAAAATATCTTTATGATTCATTTTTAAGTAAATTAAGAAAAAATTCATTTTTATGACAATTTTAGTGAATAACAACAAAATCATTGTATAAATGAATCATCGAGATGTTTTTTTGAGAATTTTTTCTTGTGAATCATCTTACAAATGAATCATCTAATGATTCATTTTGTTTGTTCGTCAAAAAAATATGTAGAAAAAAAACTTCTTACCTTCCTACCAAAAATCTCCTTCTTATTTGATCTTGACTCTCTCTCTCTCTCTCTCTCTCTCTCTCTCTCTATATATATATATATATATATATATATATATATATATATATATATATATATATATATATATATATATGAATGTCCCAATATCGCCCTAAAATATTTTCCCTTTTCTCTTTCCCCTTCACACGACATTGGCCATGTCTCCCTCCCACCGTCTCTCCGATCTACAACCATCCGCCACCAACCGGTCATCGCCTCCGCTAGCAACGTTGCCCTTGCCAGCGACGTCGCCTTCGTCAACAACGTCATCAATGATTTTTTCACCTTTTCTTATGCCTGCTCCACCACCCCTCTAACACACATCATATTCAGGTAAACAAAAAATCAAACCAACATTTAACGATTTATTAGAGAATTTGGAGGGGATTCTCATGCACGTTATTCATATGCCATTGATATTATATGTATTCATTTTGTCTCTCAAATCGAACCCACATGAACTAAAAATCGTACCCTTAAAACATCTTTGTGAATTTTTTTGTTCTTTTTGGTTGTCTTTGTTTGGATTATTGGTTTGATTAGAAGCTTACAAATTGCTTGTGGAATCTATGTTGAGTCATGAAACTTCATATACATTATTGGTTTGATTAGAATTGAAACTTCAAATGGATTATTGGTTTGATTAAAATCAATGTTGGTCTTGAAACTTGGTTTTAAAAATACGGTTACCATAGAGTGTGGTTTTATGTGATTATTTAATTTTATGTAAGCATAAACTTTTATACTTGAAAGAAACCAAATTCTTGAGAAGCCTTCAAGATTGGTTTAATTGGTTGAATATGTATTCCAAGGTCTATGACAAGAAAGGAATCCATATGAACACATATGTGTTACATACATATACACACAATTTTCTAATCCTCTCTTTATCCATTGTATTCTAATTTGTTTTAGTTTTATGATGATCAATTAAATTTTGAAGTCAATGAAAATACCTCCATTAATGATTGTATAATTTTCCATTGAACCTATTTGTTTCCTTGTTGAATTTGGATTTGCAGGTTGAAATGTTAGAAAAATAATAGAGGGGCTATTGAAGGGCATGTTTGATGTAATGATGGAGAAAGAGTATGGATGTATTTGTTTAGCTTGAAAGTCCACTTGTTGTTTTTCCCTGATCACTTTTTTTCTAATAGATTTACTAATCACAACAAGGTATTTTGTATGTTTTCATGGATTTGAAATTATTTATGTTTGATTTGGATTTGTGTTTAATTTGGATTTTGTATGGTGCTAATTGCAAGAAATAGCAATGTATTTTTATTGATTTTTCTATTATAGCATCATACTTTCACCTTTTTCTATTAGAGCATTGTATTTTATAAACATAAACATTAAATTCAGCAAAAAAAATACAAAGGGTAAAATTAACATTTTTAAAATTAAGCATAGCAAACATGTTAAAAATTCAGATCTTAAAAATTCAGACTCTTTTAGAAATTCATAACTCTTCATATTTTAGATCTTAAAAATTCATATCCTACTAAACAACCCCTTAATCATTGTTATTTATTTAAATTGTTTTATTAAACTAGGTTACAACCCGTGGAAACCACGGGTAAAAAATTTAGAAAAAAAATTATATTATTAATAAGAGTTAAGTTTGTTTAGCAATTGTTGTATTGATTATTTAAATTTAAAATTAATATTAATATAACTTTGTAAAAAAGATTATAAATTTGAATATATGTTAAAGAGAAACACAATTAATCCATGCAAAGGTAAATATGAAGATAACTAAAATAAATCTTTCAATATGTGAATGCTTTATGAAGTGTGAGGGGAAATCATTATTTTTTGATTTGAGTGAGCAATCAAGAAACACCATGTGGCATCTATTAAAGCCTGCAAATAAAATATTGAAACAAATTAAATATTATGGATTACAATGCTTTATAAAAAATAAAAAATAAAAAAAAATGAAAAAAAAAAGAAAAAAACACATTTGTTTGAATTTAAAAACTACAAAGCATTTATAAATTTCTAAAAACTTCCTTATACACAACATTGGAAGTTTTGTTTGTAAGTCTACCATCCTTATCTAAAATTAACAATTTCAATCCTTCTCTACTTTGAACTCTAGATAAGGCAACATACAACTGTCCATGTGAAAAAACAGGATCTTTGAGATACAGACCAACCTTTGATAACGACTGCCCCTGACTTTTATTAATTGTCATTGCAAAACATACAGCCAATGGAAATTGTCTTCTTTGAATTTGAAGGGAATTTTTTTTTCAGATGGACTTAAAGACATCCTTGGAATAAAGGTTTTATTTCCAATATTAGTTCCAGATATGATAATTGCCTCAATAACACGTTTGCCCAGAGATTTCACTTGTAGTCTAGTGCCGTTACATAAGCCATTTTTCTGATCAATGTTTCTTAGTAACATAACTGGAACACCGACCTTTAAAATTAACTTGTGATTTGGCAAACCTGATACTTTAAGACCATTTAAAATATCTGGGGAGTATAAATTGGGATCAAACTGATCATGAACAAACTCTGATTGGCAAAGACTATCTGAACTTAAATATTCTACTTCATCTCCGGGAAACAATGCTAACAAACGATCATTGATTTGTTGGACAACTTCATTTTTCGGAGCTAGTATAGCTCTTTCTTGAAAATAACTCGTAACGTTGAATTTTTCCAAGATTGAAGGATATACAAACTCAATTAATGAACCTATAGGATCATGTGGATCATTAATGAGAATATCATCCGGAACATCAATAATCGCTTCACCATCATTCGAACCACCAACTTTTCCTTCTCCTATATCCAAAAGCCAGTTTGCAAAATTATGTATTTTTCGAATATCAGATGGATCCCTTCCAACGGTTAGTCTCATGTTTATTGTTAATCTATGGACTTTGCATTGTTGCCATATATATGAAGAACTTAAAGAAGCATTAACGATATTTTGTCTACTACCTCCTTGAACAACAGGTAGAATCTGTCTGAAATCTCCTCCAAAAACAATCGCTTTCCCTCCAAATGGAATTTTTGAGTTGCTAGACTTATCGAACTTACATACATCTTTCAGAGCTCGATCTAAAGCTTCAAATGCATGCTTGTGGACCATAGGTGCTTCATCCTAAATAATCAATGAGCTTTTTCTTACTAATCTGTCGAGTTCGCTATCAGGCGGTATCTTACAAACAGAATCCTCCGTAAGATTCAACGGAATTATAAACCGAGAGTGTGCTGTCCTTCCTCCAGGCAATAATAACGATGCAATACCACTTGAAGCAACATTTAAAACTATATCACCATTACATCTAATTGCTGCAGATATTGTCTTCCAAAGAAATGTTTTGCCCGTTCCACCATATCCATACACAAAAAACACACCTCCTTTGTTCTCATTGACTGTATTCATTATATCAAGAAAAATATTGCGTTGCTCGTTTGTTAATGCATCAAACATACGATCAAACTCTTTCTTTAAAATCGGTATGTCATAGTCTAGCTCCTCCATGATAAGGCGATTTGTTGAAGAAGAAACTGTATCAGAATCAGGGTAAGGCATTTGTTTATAATTTTTAAGACTGGTGTTGTTACGAAGTAAAATCTGTTCGATCTCGAACAAAGTAAGGTTTTTAAGTTGATCCTCATTGAGTGATAAACCTGTAAAAAATGAACAATATCTCAAAAAGAATATAATATTAAACAGTTTATAATGGTAATAAAAAATTTATGCATATTGAAAATATATAATATCAATTTTTACAAATAATAATAGAAAATTATAATACCTGGAGACTTTAATCTACGTTATTGGTTGTAAAGAATACCATCCGACAAGTGTTGCCATGTATTTTCCCAAACAAACTCTGGTCTACCCAAACTGTTAGACATTAACATCGTAGCAAATAAGAAACGCAGATAAAAACCAGTTCCTGAATGACTTGCTTCCTTAATTGCATTGACGTATTCTTTGTCGTCATCTAAGAGGCCCAAAGCATAACATGCATCTCGAAAAGTAGGAAATTCTTCACCATTTACCGTACGAATTTCTTCAAATGATTTTGGACCTTTCACTTTATTTAAAAGAATCCGTAAGAAGTATATTTCGCCGAGTTTAGGTGAAACAGAGTGAATCCTTCCTATTGAACGTCCAATTTTCCTTGGCTTCCACAACCTATCATCAGGTTTCCAAACAAACTTTGTAGGAAATTCAACATATGTAAGTTTCCGTGCATCTTTATTAATTTTATTACATTCCATCCAAGATGTGAACATTGAAGCAACAACTGAAGGTTGTTCAAGAACATTGTCAATATCATCGTCTGCAGCATATATGACTTGTTGTTGATCAGGAAGATGAAAAGGTAGTCGCATCACAGAAGGATATCGGTAATGAACATCATATTTAAATATTCTCCATGATGCTTCACATGCAGATATATATCTACAATCATAATAATCATTTATTTCATCCACAACCTTTTCTTGATGAGAATCAGTGTTGATGTCAACAACAATTGTAGCTCTATCTGGACCTTTGTTTATATATTTAAACAAATACTTTATGGAAGATCCCTGATTGCACCATTCAACATTAATGTGTGCCTGATATCTTTTCAACAGATATTTGTTATATGGAACAACATTTCTGTTGTCTAACTTGACACCTGATTTTTCGACAAAATATCCTTTGTTTCTTCTCATATATAAGGGGTAACCGTTGACATCAACTGAAGAATGATTACAGAATTGCTTGGGAAAATTTTTCGAACATTGCTTGTCAACCATGCATGGGCAATTCATATTTTCAGCTCCACAAGGACCTTGTATCATGAATTCACTTACAAGTGAATACAACTCTGGATCTTCATTGATATTTGGAATCTCAGCGGAAATAATCGGATCAATATATTCAACAGTAGGCCGCTTTGAGTCAGCATGCATAAATAGACAAATATGACTATGTGGCAAACCTCTTTTTTGAAATTCAATTGTATAGACCACTGCAAAATTAATTTTACAAATAAGATATGATTTGTACTGGATGAAATATATTTGCAAATAATAAAAAATGTTAAGAAACGAAAAAATCATTATAAAAAAAATTTGTATTAAACAACTTTTAATACCTGCTTGAACGATGCCAAAAATTTTATTTTCCCGTATGTCTTTAATAAAAGCATCGAGCTTTATTTTGAATAACCTACATAAGATATCAGGTCTATCTTCTGGATGCAGTGAAGTGTTATGAAGAAACCTTTTAACTTCAGGCCATTTTGGATTACATGTAAAGGTTATAAAGAAATCAGGATATCCAAACCATTTACATAAGGACATGGCGTCAAGGTAGTTTTGCATCATATAACGTGCACCGCCAGTGAATGATGAAGGTAAGATAACACGTTGTCCGACGTTGGATATATCTTTATTCCCGAGGTCTTGTTGATTACGTAAATTCTCATAAGACTCGCATCTAAGAATTTGTTGTTTGCTCCTTATGAAATGTAATCTCTCGCTTTCGATCATAGTATAAGCATCTACCAAAAACTGTTGGAACAACCTTTTTGAATTAAGAATTAGTGAAAAATATTGATCCCTGTCCTGTATTCTATAAGAAAAAAATTCTCTCATTGTACAGTTGGGCCGCTTGCTGTTGCTTGAAGGTGTAATACCTCGATGTGGTATGTCAACCCTGTAACCATCATCACCATATGGAAACAGTAGTGGATACTGAAGAGGAAGGTATGATGGATGTAATTCACTAATACGCCGTAGAGAACCAGATGAAGTTTGAACAACAATATCTCTATTATCAATTGAATCACCAATATCTCCAACAATTAAAGCGGCAACCTCAGAAGCAGATGGTAGGTTGTATGTCCTTCCATCTTGGTCCCTTCTTCCAATAATTCTCAATTTGATATTAACATGAGGGTTTTCATGAAAACAATCTCTAACCATTCTATAAGACTGAACCAAGACATTATTTGAATCTAACATCAACTTCAAATCTTGTATAATATCATTATCAAGAACATAAGAATTTGATGTAGATCGTTGATTTTCTCCACTGCAAGTAAGATGAACATATAAACATAAGATAAATAAATAAAGTAATGCTGATGAATAAGATATCTATTAATGTGATAATTGTGAAAAGTGTACCCAAAACATGTTCGTCTATTTGCGATCTCATTATCAGTATCGTATATGTACAACTGAGAGAATTTTGGTTTAAATCCCTGTTCCGGTAAAAGGCTTCCGATACTATGATAATTTTAACCGCTAAGTCGAAAAATGTATGGAGCATTTCCTTTATTGATTGAGGAATCAATCTTGCCACCCATTGACGTAAAAGAAAACATAGAATTGTAAGAACGAATGTTCTTCATGAACTGTTTGCTTTTAGAATCTCCAGATCTAAAAAGATTTTCATAACTTGGAGGTGCATTCTTTAACTCCGGTAGTTCAACTTTTCCATAAGCACAACATAGAGAATAATTTTCATTCTCATTTTTTTTACATCTGACAGCTTCATCTTTCCATAATTTTGCAAAACATGTTTGGCATACGACAATCTGATCACCATGATCCAAATAATCTGTCAATTAATGTTGACAAAAAAAGTTATTCATGTAAGGTTTTATAATTGAAAATGATTGAATGAAGTAATTTTAATATTATATTTATAAATAAATTACCTTTTGATATACCTTCGTATATGTTTTGATTATTTTGGCAATCGTTGTTGTGTTGAACGGATCTCAGACCAATTATTGGAATAGGAGATACATTTGCCCTTTTTTTCTTACTTTTATGATTTAGGTTAGGTAACATGACTGAAGATGATCTTGATGTTATTCTAGATGATTTGTTTGATGTGTCACCATTCGAAAATACAACGTATTGTCTAATATTTGGTAACGGTGATTGAAAACTGTTATTGGAAATATCCATCGTTGCGGAAAAGAAGATTGAATATATGCATTGTTAAATATGATAGAATAATAATAATAATATAATAATATATATTATAAAAGCCAAAGGTAAAATAAATGAGTTACCATTGGAAATGTTAGATAACGGAGTTCTAACATTTAAAAGTGAATGAGGAGTTTGTAACATTGATTGTTTTGACATATCTGCAGTTGATTTAGATGCGTATATGTTATTATTTTGATGTACAACTCCTTTGAATTTGTGTGAAAAAAAAATAAATGTTTATGAGAAATGCATGAATATTTAATAATTTGTTTAATTTCATTTAAATATGAATATTGATAAAGAGATGATATAATAAAACGATGAAGTAATAAGTTTTATTTTATATATTAAAAGGAAACATAAAAAGTTTAAAAGCAATAAAGTATGTTACCGTTTGAATCCAATCTGATGTTTGGTAACGGTGTTTGAAAACTGTTATTGGAAATATCTATGACTGGGAAAAGAAGATTGAAGGTATACATTATTAAATATGATACAATAACATATATTATAAAATAAAATCGTAAGATATATGAGTTACCATTGGAGATGTTAGATAACGGAGTTCTAACATTTAAATGTGAAGGAGAAGTTTGTAACATTGGTTGTTTTGACATATACACACTTGCTGTAGATGTGGATACATTTTTATTTCGATGGACAACTCCTTTGAATTTGTCTGTAAAAAAATTATGTTATAAGAAATGGATAAATTATAATTAATATTGTAATTTTTTAAACAGCGTATGAATATTTAAAGGACTTCCGAATTATTCTATATTATATAAAAATTAAAAATTGAGGATGTAAAAATTATTATTTTAAATATTTAAAGGATATAAAAAAAGTGTAAAACAATGAAGTATGTTACCGTTTGAATCCAATCTGATGTTTGGTAACGATGATTGATGACTGTTATTGGAAATATCCATGACTGGGAAATGAAGATTGAAGGTATACATTATTAAATATGATACAATAACAATATATATTATAAAATAAAATGGTAATGTAAATGAGTTACCATTGGAAATGCTAGATAACGGAGTTCTAACATTTAAATGTGAAGGAGGATTTTGTAACATTGATTTTTTTGACATTTTTGCATTTGATGTAGATGCGGATACGTTTTTACTTCGTTGGACAACTCTTTTGAGTTTGTCTGGAAATTAAAGAGATGTTATAAGAAATAGATAAATTTGAAACAATAATTTAATTTTTTAAATAATATATGAATATTAATATTGATAAATCCTTATTATAAAATAAAAGCATGTCAGAATTTTTTTTACATATTTAAAGTATAGTAAAAAGTGTAAAAGAAATTAATTAGGTTACCGTTTCCCTTCATTTTTAAAAGATTTAATGTCGATGAAGTTGTATGGATTCATTCGGTCATACCTTTTTTTTTATTGTCCAAGTATAACTTTCTTATTCTTCTTTTTTCTCTAGCCTGAACATGATAGATATTCCTATTTGAATTTGCATAAGGGTTGATAAAATAAGTCGTAAAATATTTAATGAAGAGATTAAAATTAAAAACATTCATAAAAAAAGTCGTAAAATATTTAATGATCGTACCATTAGCACCTGGGTTACTCTCATTTGTAGAAGATGAAATTCGACCGACTGATGTAGTGTACATAGGTATTTGTTTTGTATTATCCAGATAAAAATTATTTATTTTTATCTTCTTATTAGTCTTAAAAACATCCATTTTAATGGTTAGTATCTGAAACATAAGAAAATTTATAAGTTTATATTCAAAAAAAGTATATAAAATATTATTTCTTCTTAAATAAAACTTAAATATATGATGAAAATAAAGTATATTCAAACAAAGCAAATAAAACAAAAAGACAAATATAATAATAAGAAAGAGAAACAGGAAGGGACAAATTATAAGTATGTTTAAATTGTCATATGCCGTTGGTGTTGCTCGAGACATTACAAAAAACAAAACTATGATCCATATTCATTCAACCACTTTACTAAAATATTCAATAAAACCTAAAAACACGAATAAAAGATGATTTCATTATTTGTTTAAGTCAAAACATAAAAACATGTCATCGAATTTGTTAGTTACTTATGCTTTTAGTTATCATATATACGATTAAGAAATACATATAATTTAACATTGAGAATTCATGTAGAAATATATTACTCATAAAATCAATTGAATAAAATAATAATAATAAAAATTCCAGCAGGCATCCTTTTGACTTTTTTTTAAATTTCCCCGTCGAATTTTTACCCCCTTCTTTTATTCCTCTCTTTCCCAACATAAGCGACTGCACCTCCATCACTCTGTACGACACTTGAATTCCCCATTTAATTCAATCTTCTCAAATCTCATTTCGCTTATCTCAGAAATAGAGAGAGAAAGTATTTGCTTAAATCAACATCGTCGATGAAGATAATGTCGGGAAATTTGGTTATTTTTTTCACTATCGGTGCTTTCCTAATCGCAATTACCGGCGCTGAAGATCCATACGGTATCAAAGAATGGAATGTCACATATGGCGATATCTATCGACTCGGTGTTCGTCAACAGGTCGATTTTTATCCAATCAATCACTAAGTTTACTCCAATCAACATTTTTTACGTTTGATTTCTCAGTTTTGTGTTAAAAAAAAACTTACTAAAAGTTTCATCTTAAAGGTAATATTTTGGTTATGGATATCACTATAACCATGTGAGAACAACACCGTAGTGAGACACATGCATTTTCAGATGTAGTTGATGGTTAATATTAAACAAAAATATCAACAGCAAGGGAGCAAATAAATGTCGCCATGTTCTGTCCATGACTGGGAAACAGGGGATTAAAAAAACATTTTAGTTCATAAAGAGAAATAGCAACAGTTAAGCAGTCACAAACACGCATACACATTAAGAAGAAGAAACAAAATTTGATTATGATTAACAGACGCATACACATTGAGAAGCAGAAACTGATTGGAAAAAAACAACACAGACATTAAAAAAACACAAGAAGAAAGAAAAGATAAAAAGCAATCTGAAAGTAGTTTTTTTATAAACTTACCGAAAGGAATGAATTCTGGGATTGACTGGACGAGTTTTGACTGTGATGATTTCAAACCTTGGAAAGAGGATGATGTAAAGGAATTATACAATGGTATGTTTGAATTTTATATAGTTTAGAATATGATAAAATTGACATAATAATTAAAAGTAAATGTAATTGACATTATTGATATGATACCTTATATATGAAATCAGATTTGATAATAAGATGCCCTTAATCTGCTATGTAATGAAATTGACTGTGATGATCGAAAACATTGATATGATTTTGATATGTTACCTTATATATGAAATCGGATTTCCATAATAAGATGCTGTATAATGTTGGTAAGGGCATTTTCGTCCTTTGTACATACCATTTATTTTTGTAATGTACTGTCTAAAAACATGTTTGTTTCTTTCTGTTATTGCATAAAGATATATGTATTGGCGAGGGCATTTTCGTTCTTTGAACTTACTTATAATATGTAAAAGAAAAGTGCAATGCATTTATATGTAATTTTTTCGAATTTTATTGCATATATTTTGTTAATAAAAGTCTTTAATAACATAATGTTTATAATTTCAGTATACTGCTTCTCCTAGAGTCTCTGATATTTTACTTTGTTTCTATATGCATAATGTTTATTATTTCAGATAAAGTTAAGCATTGCTGGAAAGGATACTGTTAAGGAGGATGATTTTGATGAATTGACTTCCAATTCCATAGTTACAGATTATGATATATCAAGCATGTCAGGTTTAGAAAATGAAGCATAAGATTTTTATGCCTCTATCCAATGGAGAAACGATTTCATTCTGGAAGTGCTTGCTTCTTGGTGAGTCTGAGAAAATTATGTTTGAACATGATTTACATGAGTTTACAAAGGACGATAATACCCCTTGTGTTATAGTGAAGGAAATGACTGAGAGACTGTTGAATGCGATCCATGTAGCTATGTCCCACCCGTTTTAGAGTTATGTTGCTTGCTACTGGTGGGCATTTTGTTGGTTGTGTTTTTGATGGAAACTCCATTGTTGCCCACAAAACATTCCACAGGTCTGTTCTTTATCTATCTTATCACTTTAATTTTATCAGAAAAATTATTTATGAGCTTAAAATTAATACATCCTTGCCCAGAACTAAAAATATACCTTATTAGTATCCATGATTGTAAATACAGGTCATGTAATTTAATTGCATATAATATCCTTATTTGTATATGCTTGAAAAGAATTAATCCTTGTCAACACCACCATCATTAAATAATTAGTATATTGCTAATAAGACCCTTTAAAAACATATTTGTTTCCTTCTTTTACACCATAAATAGACAGACATATATGCCACACATATATTAAAAGAAGATTAGTCTAATTACAATGATAACCCTAAAAGCATAATCGTATTAAGATAGAGAATAGCAGCGAAAATAAAGCAAGAAGTATCAGTGTTTGAATAGTGGACACCACAAAGAGCAATACTGTGAAAGAGAATAAAAAAAAAACCAAATTCAAGAACATTGTTGATTCAAAAACGACAATCTGAAATTACTTTTCAATCTTTGGTATTAATAGACCTGTGTTGCCATCAACTTTGGAATTCAATCGAGGGACCTTGGTAGACGAATTCACGTTATCATACTCATCAACATCAATGGTATCTCCAGCGTTTCGTTTTTTTACCATTGTTGGCGAATTATACTTGAACGGACTTGTAGCTTCAAATTTGTCAGGCATTGAAGGGGTCAAATTATCACCTGTCTGTGAGATCGCATCCTTAAAACAAAATGTTGTAAATAGCTTTAGTACTAAAATATTAACAAAAAATACTTTTTAAAATAGACTATATAAAATTAAATAATGTAGATTTATAATATAACCTTTAAGGACTTCGTTTCGTGAGATGCTTCATGAGATGCGATTTCTATATCATCAGCATTTGCAGGAGTACCTGCCTGATTCAGAAATTTAAATATTTATATAATTTGTGGGACATAGCTCTCAATCGATAGAGATTTACAATTAATTAGTGAAAATCATTAAAGAAAAGTATGGATCATAAAAAGTAATATTAAAAAAAGAAATAAAAATAATATATAAATACCTCGACAGCTAACTTTTTTTCCAAAGCATCGATAACGTTACTATCAACTGTATAGTCAAGTATCCCAAACCGATTGTAGTTATTGGAAACGTTAAAACTATTAACATCTACCTTAAAAGCCATCTTTTTATGCTCCAGACATTTGAGGTCATAAGGATACAATCTTGGATTATCCCCAGCCTGGAATAAATGTGTTATATAATATAGTTATGGTTAAAAGCACATTAATATAAAGAAAATCCAAAAAATAACAGCAATTAATAAAACAAATATTATAATTATGTTATACCTGTTTGATTTTCTCTATAAGATCACGTGCGCGTTTTTTGACAAGTCTATAAGCATCTCTATCAAAGAGAGTTAGAGTGATTGTTCCAGAATCATCTTGCACACGAATAGGTATTTTATACCTATAAAACATTCCCACATAAATAAATATTAAATATGTTTAATATTTAATAATGTAGTTAAGTTGTTCATTTGATATTTTCTTAAATGTAAAAAACCTTGGAACAGAAGAGATCTTCTTATTTATACACTTATCACCATAACATTTTACAACCACACTTGCATCACCACTATCTGGACCGCTGAACACATCTCTTGTTTCAACTTTCTTTCCACAGTTTGTACACGCATCATAATACCAATCAATATCTTGGCGAATACCATAAATGGTCCCAACAATGATATATTGGCCGACCTAAAAAAATATAAAATATCAAAAGGATCATAAAAAACAATACAATTAGATTATCTGTCAAATAGAAAACAATATCACATCAAGACAGTTAAAATATTCACATACCTCTTGTGGTTCTATCAAATCGACAACATTTTTAACTTCGTAATTATTCAAAAAGTCATCAGATTCCGAATATGATTGAGAGCTATCAACAGTCAAAGAAGAAGAAGGGTTTTGAATTCCTCGTAATCCAACCAAGCTGTTTTTAATTTAGGAGATTAAAAATAAAATTAGTAAAATTATTAAAAAGAAACAAAAAAAACGATGAATTATTAAAATAGTTTGTTACCTATCTGTGAAGGTAACAATTTCGGGAAGATTAACATTTATGAACATCCGTGTTTGTTCAAAATAACTGTTAACGGAAGGTGTTCCTGATGAAACAAAATAAAATAGTCAAAAGAATGAGTAATATAAAAGACTAAAATAAGGTTGCTTTGTATAAAAAATGTACCGTTATAGACATTAAGTTTTGCAAACTGCAAAAGGACAATCACACGACCAACTTGTTTATGAGCTTCAAGA
The DNA here is from genome assembly GCF_052849685.1 of Lactuca virosa. Lineage (NCBI taxonomy): Eukaryota > Viridiplantae > Streptophyta > Magnoliopsida > Asterales > Asteraceae > Lactuca > Lactuca virosa. The sequence continues at coordinate 181,554,440 of NC_136429.1, read as the reverse complement.
TAAGAAATCAATTGGTATGCAATATCTCCAAACAATGTCATGTTAACCTGCAAACCTCTGCAAAAATAATAATGGTTAAATGAATATATAATACTAAAATAACACATGCAAGTTGTAAAGTAATGAATGTAATATAAGATATAATATAAGAAAAGTTTTGGTTACTCTAAGTTTCTGATTTGTAAAGGTAGCCTATGTAGAGATTTGCTGACATCACGGGAATCAAGCTTTCCTAATGAAACAACTTCACCAATAATATCTACAAAATGATAATACAATATGTCAAAATGATGTAAAATTAAAGAATTAAATATAATATACAATCAAGAAGGGGGAAAAATTACCAATTGAGTCATTAGAGGTAGCTGTTGCAGAGATTATTGTTTCAAAAGAAACACAAGAAAAGCCATATGTTGTTTTCGATTGAAAGTGTAGACACTCATTAACAGTTGTTCTTCCGTGCAAATTTAACTTGGAGGTTACATCACTTATTTTAAAAGTGTATCTGTTAGGAGCGATAGTGGGGGACCGGATGTAAACAACATGATCTTCTTTCAGCTTGGACTCAAACCTTTGAAAATCTCTTGGATACACACTTGCTCGGATTTTTGTACACTATTCACACAGGATAAGAATATTATATAATGTTAAAAAGTGATATTCTAATAAATATAAATTGGTCAACATTGAAAATGTTATTCGACCATGAAAGATTTTGAATAATATTATTGGAATGATCAAATAAACAAAAAAATGATTTTGAATAATGCTATTGGAATAGTAGATTTTACCATTTCATCCATGAGTATCATCTCAATTGATTTGACATTAATGGGGTTGCCATCTGAAAGTGATTTCCACAGCCGGATGATAGACACTTTTATTGTGTAATCATCCTTCATGTTGTCCAAGTCTTTAATCAAAGTGATGTTTCTATCTGCCATTGTCACTATAACAGAAAAGTACACACAGAAATTATAAACAGAAATAAAATTACCATTATGTCCATGAAGTACTAATAATATAAGAACAAACTCAATAATGCAATATGGTTATATTCATTCATACAAAGAAAACAAAAACTGAAAGAAACATGCTAACAGAAACTATATACCCCTGTACATCATTCATAATTAAAAATAATAATGATAAGTGAAACAACAGGCTAACATAAACTATATACCCCTGTACATCATTCATAATTAAAAATAATAATGATAAGTGAAACAACAGGCTAACAGAAAGTATATACCCCTGTACATCATTCATAATTAAAAATAATAATGATAAGTGAAACAAATATATTAGAAATAGTAGAAGTCGATGTTGTTTTTCAAAAAATATATTAATAATAGTAATATGAATGATCAAGAAACATACAATTTACAAGAATGGCCAATTAGTGATCAAAAGTTATGGTGATAAGAATTTAGAATATGTCGTAACTGTGTTTGGCCCACTGAAAGGTGATGTTGATTTGTTGATACTTGCTTCCAATTTGGACTTAAAAAAGTTACTATAATTGTATCTTACTTGGTCTAATTGATGGATATGAATAATATGCACCTTGGTAGGCTCCATGGAATGATTTTTTAGTCTAAACCTATTTTTATTTGTAAAAGCATGAACACATGTATATTATGAGTTTTTATATTTTGAAGTTAATTAATAATTTTTGGCAGTTTCTAGATATTTGGTTGGTTTATCATTAGAAATAATTTTTCAACTTTGATAAAGTGATCATAATTCATAAATTGACTTTTGACTTTTGTCATTAAGAAACACATCGAATCGAAACAAATAATTTACACAAAGTACAATGCTTAAATATTTGATTGGTTTATCATTAAGAGTTCATTTTTGGAAACTAAAACTAAATTATGGCATTGTACTTAAAAAGTACAATGCTTAAATAAGAATAGTAGTTGAAGTGAGTTATAGTTGTAAGAGCAAAAAACAAAGTTTCACAGGGCAATGAAATTAGACATAAGAAGTAACAACAAACAGCCAACAATGTTACTTAGGATAATCTTGCGAAAAAAGACCAAAATGCCCTTTATCCAAAATAAAGACAAAAATAACATTTTCTTTTCTTTTTAACCCACCATTTGCACATATCACATTTTGGTAAAAGTAAAAACTTCATAATTTGCTAATAATATGATTATTATTAAGTAGTTTTTGACCAAGGGTTACATGTTGATTTTTAGTTAAAAGTAGTTTTCTGAGCAGGGGCAAAACAGTCACATTTGTTGCAATAAATTTTTTTTACAACACATAGTCACACAGAAAAAACATTGTACTTTGCTTTGTAAGAAATGTTAAAAATCATATTTTTATAAAGTACAATGCTAGTTTTCTGCATATTTTCTTAAGTTTTAATGTTAAATTTCATTTTTCTATAAAAGGACCAAAATGACCTTTATCCATAATATGACACTATCTACTATTCAAGAAAACATGTTTATGAATCTATCAATAGGGTTGCACACTTGAAAATTGGTGAATTATATCCATTGCTTGCATAACGAATCTAAGTAAATTGTATGATTTGAATCACGAATCCTATATTCAAACTTGGAAAAACTAAAATTGGAATCTATTTTTAATTTGAAAGTTGTGTAGAACTTCAAAATCAAATGTGTGATTAATGGTACACTTGTGATAATCAGCAACTAATTAATTTTTTTCAACCTAAATCATTATATATACAAAATGATGTTCATCAAATATACCCACTTCAAGTTTAAGCAGATGTATGATAAGATAAAGGCATATCAGTACTAATACCGTTGTTTATGAATTTGTCATCAGGGTTACAAACTGCTGAGGCAAGGGCAAAACAGTCACTATACAACTGGATGCCAACCACAGTATCATGTTTCAGAGACAATTAACATTGGATGAACAATCTAACTTTCTTATTATAATAATTAAAAATCGTTTGAAGGAACTTACATCCAAAAGACTTTGCTAACCTGGTGTAGAAAAGCATGTATGTCGTATTTAAAGATAAATAGCAACAGCAAAGGAGCAACAGTGGCATACACATTAAGTAGCAGAACCATATTAAGACGAATTATGATTGTTAAATAAGTTTTTAATCGTTCTTTTGATGGTTCTTATTTACGATGGTATCTCATAGTGAAATACGAATAAGGTATCAGTTAAATTGTCACACAGACGCATACTCATTAAGTAACAGAAATAATTTTCAATTATGATTAACACAGACATTGAGAAGCAGAATTGAGAAGCAGAAACTTACAGAAGAATCGAAGTCGCTGATTGTCGATGATGCTTGATTGTTGGAAGACGATGCAGTAAAGAATGATTCATATCGTATGAATCAAGTATATATTGAGCATAATACGATGAAATCGACATAATCCTCAAAATTAAATGTAAGCGATACGATTGATATGCATACCATAATAAGATGCTCTTAATCGGGCATGTAACAAAATTGAGTTAATGTGTAGAGCTGTTATGAGCAATAAAAAATGAAACAAAAACATAGCGTTATATGGATTGCATATTCCATTCGATATCTATCCATATTCCATTTTCCAAATTTCAAATTGCCATATTGCCGTATTTGCATATGTAATCTAATTTCCATATGTAATCTAATTTCCATATGTAATGCTCTGTGTAACGAAGTAGGGGTAAAACTGGGATTTAACATGGGCAGAAGAATGAATTTTTGATAGGACACGTGGACAACCGGTTATGTTTATTAGATAGGGAGATTTGTTTAGATCTAAAAAATTTACATATAATAATAATGTCATAAAAGCCACTTTAATATCCATTTATTTCATTTTTGACACTCATTTTTCAAATAACTCATCATTTGTATTTTTTTTCAGTTCCAGACTGATAGGTTCATTTTATTTACTTCTTTTATAGTTTATTTTAGCATAATTCATTCCAGTTCTAGTTAATCATTATGCATATTTTCCTTTTTCTTGTCTATATCCGAAACTTTCTAGTCTTTAAGTATAATTGCAAATTTTTAGAAGACTAATATGGAGCGAAGATGTCAGGGGATTACGAGAATCAGTTGGACTTGCAGATTGAGAAATCTTGGGCTTGGTAACTCTTGTGGAGATGATAAAAATGGGCTAGTTGATGAATGGAAGATTGAAGAAATATGGGCCTTGAACTTAAAATAGGATGGAAGTAATATTTGAGCTTACAAATTTGATTGATCGAGCGGTTATTCAAGCTATGGATGATTAAGAGGAGGTGAATTGGGCCGAATTTGAAGATATATTGAAGAATCATGGCCTTTAATCTGTTGGGGAGGAACTGGACTAGTGGGTGATGTGTTTTATATACAACCACTTAAAAGCTTTAAATTTATAACCTAATTATTCAATTCAGCTAAAACACAATAGACAGTGTATATAGTCGTGTAGCAATTTAGTATAGTAAGTAAGAGTTGAACACATGAAACGAAATTCTAATTAGGAAAATAATGTTAATAATTAAACTAAAAGAAATACTTAAATGGAGGGTTTTATCCGATTTTGTAAGTTCGGAAAAACTTAACTAAAATGATTTATTAAAAAATATTTCAAACTAAAGCAAACAACTTAGAAAACGATTTTTGATCAAGAATTAAAAGATACTTCTGTTTAGCTTCGAATTCCTCCTTTTTCCTACGGTTGATTTCAAAATAATGGATTAATTCCATTAGTTACCAAACAAAAAGTTAATAGTCATCATCATCAGACTAACTAGCATGAATTAATTCATGAACCTAACCCCAATGATCATGCAAGTTAAGAACACTAAATTGATTTTAAGAATAATTTGGACTCTGAATGATAAGATTTAGCAATTGCTTTTCTATGATCAAGTCAAGTAATAAAGCATATATTATGATCAAATAATTCCCTCTAACATAGTCAAGTGACTAGCTTACCACCAATACTAGGGTATGATCAACCTCTAGCTCTAGAAATTTAATGATCATAAACAACTACGAAAAACAAGTTCATGCAATCAATTGCAGTTTAACTACACAAAGCTTGAGGCAAGGCAATAAAGATAGAAACTTTAACAAGTTAGGTTAAGATTTATCAAACAATATTTAAAGCAAAAACTAACTTCATAGATCCATCAAATATGAAATTAACTCATAGTATTAGGAGTTCATCTAAACTAAATGAAAGCAAATGGTTATTAGCCCATGACTATGGAAAAATAACACATAATCAAATAACGAACTAGATTAAACATGATTAAATCTAGGCAAACCGAATGATTAATGGTGATTTGTAACGACCCAATTTAAAAAAAATAAACAAAACAAAATAAAGCCAGTCGTTACCCTTTTAATAATATAATTAAACTTTTCAAAAACATTCAACCACTTTTATAACATAATATTTCTAAAAGCATTGCGGATGCAGAAAATATCTCAGGTTTAAAACATACAATAGTAATTTCATATATCTTCAAGAGAATGTTACCTGGAGTCACATTACTCTACCATTATATATATCATTTACTTACACGTAGAACACATAACACATTTCACATAAAACATAACATAACATAACATAAACATTTGTACAACATACTATTGGTACCAAATCTACATCAGCAGGCTGATTCCCCCGAAGGGTCTATCTCAGACACTACCACATTGGGGACTAATCACTACCCCCGAAGGGTCTGTCATAATCATTCGTACCTCAACCACTTCCCCCGAAGGTTCTATCATGGTCAAGAACATATCCTTGTCCACTCTACCGGATTAGGGTATCCGTGATAATAACATAAAACAAGTAATGCGTACATAATAGGAGAGTTAGTGTAACTCACCTCTTTTGATAACTTGAAACACTCTAGTTGCAAAGAGGTAAATGAACCTCCTCCTTTCTGAACACCTATACAACAATTATAACATTTACTTAACTTATGCTTCATAACTATATTTTAAAATTGGGCAAATGACATAAAAGCCCTTAAATTTTTCAAAAATTGTCGGTTTTTACCCTTGGATGAGTTTTTGGGTTAATAAAGTCGGATACTTTCATTAAATGGTGAATTTATTGAGTTTGAGTCGGTGAACAAGTTATAAACGGTAACCCTTTAGAGACGTGGCATATAACTGATGAGTTGGAAAATGGCGTTAATGAGATAACATCCGTTTACCTGGAGAAGCAAACCAATCACCTTTCAGCACGTAAACATACTCCTTCACTCAAAACATTCGTATAATCGACCTCATTCATCTCAAATTAAGGGGGTTTTGAAGGAGATTAGGGTTCAATTATGAGGTAAAGGTTCTAAAAGGTGTAATTTGAGGTTATCGGAGAGTCGATTTCACAGGGTAAGTTGTTACATTTCATGTTTAATCTTTTTGTTATTGAGAGGTGAATGTTAATGTGTTTGTGGCTTTTCGGGTTCTTGTGATGGATTGGGATTCAGAACACGAAGGCAACACAAACCCATTTTCTGGTTTACGCGAGCCTTTCTCTGGTCTTAATGAGATGGATTTTGAGCTTCATGTGCTAGTCCTTTTTCCCTTTCAATACGCAAGGCATTTGGAAAAATCAGAACAAGTGAATATTATAGCATATGTAAATGATCATATATCCGAAGCATATGGGACTCAATACATAATGTCTTACATAAAGGCATGATATCTGATCAGTCTCTTGCTATAATATTTCCATATATCGAATTTCCTATGTTGAATCATTTCAACACAATATTCATATATATGTCCAAGACTAAGTTCTTATAAACCCTTTAATCTAAACTTTTAGATTTCAAACGAAGTATGAGTACCTTCTCTCTTGAGCCTTTACTATAGCGAAACAATTTCCAAACTTTGCAACTTGCAAATTTGTGGACTTTGTTTCCTACAAATAGTATTGCCAACTTGCAAAACTTAGCATAACCATTATGCTCCCACTAGCTTTGATATGTATCTAGAAATCAACTAGACTTCTAGAAATCAATACTTTTTTACTTCCTTAATAAAGTGCAGATTTCTGATACGTGATGCTTCGATAAGTCTTCATCTAGAACTTATACACCTTCATTAGATAGCATATGTGTGTGTTTAAACCCTTTCAGAACTTATAGCTATAAATCATGAACGTTCAAACTATTTCTTGCCATTTCTCACAATTCGAACCATGAAAAGGGATGTCGTAATCATATTGCAAATTTGAGAATGCAATTATCACAACCACTAACCATAATAACATTTATCAAATCTTCAAAATCTACTAGCGAAAGTGTTTCCTCATAATCATTTTCATGAATTAGAGCGAAACCTTTTGCCACCTAGATTTTATGGTGTATATGTTCCCATCCATTTGAATCTATAATTTCCAACCTACAATCATAAGACAAGGTTTATGACAAATTCAAATTTTAATTTAGCTTTCCTGGACTGAACTTTACTTGTTCTTAATTTCTTGCTAGCACAAGGGCCTACCAGCACTTCCATGTTGTTTAAGCAGCTCACCCATATTGATCAATGTACTTTCACTGACCAACGTGCTATGCCTTTTGCAATCAAATGAGAACCATAGTATTCATAAGCATTGCCAACTAAACTGGAAGGTGCACAAAAACAAGAATGTGTCAACTTAACGCGATAGGTTATCAACCTCAGGTCGTGTGCTAGTGATAACTAAAAGGTTTATTCTTGATTGACTCCTAAAAAATCTTCAAGATCATTGAGAATCCCACTGACTTCTTGACATATAAGTTCTCTCTTAAGGAACATTCCTTGACGAGCATAAACAAATATTCAAAAGTTAGTTTGGATTCTTGACAAGAAAACACTTTGTAGAATTGGTCTTTAGCTTATCCTTTGTTTTAACCCAAACATCACAACTTCCAATTCCAATGTGCTAGAGTAAGAAAACATTATTACTCCACATGTTATGAGGTGTTATAAACCTAATTAGTACGAAACAAGCTTCAAGATACGATTTGTAGTTACTAGAGTATGACTCTAAATTTTTTAAATTGCATACGAAGTATGACTCATCTCATGATTGAACCATTTCAACAATATCCGATTCCTCTTCTTAGTCAACAATTGCACTAGGATGTTCTTCGAGGATCAATTTGTGACATGGTTCCACAATCATTAAGATGATCATAAAACATGATAATAAAGTACTCTCCCTTCCTTTAGATTGGAGAAACCTTTATCTTTATGCCTAACAGATTCTTATTATTCCTTCTGCCACTCTTTGAAACTTCTCAAAGTATCAGAATTATGCTTAATCTTATAAACACAACCATGTTTACTAAAGCATCAGTAGATCATGACGAATAAAGTTATCATCCTTTGTGGCGTATCTGAATAGTCCACATCAATGTGTACTAGATCCTTTAGTCCTTCACTTGACTCATATAAACATGTGATCAACGAATTAGTCATAACTTTCCAATGTTCAAGATTCTCATACATCACACTATTCAAATTGCATGACTCCAAGTTTCTATCCAATTGAAACTTGGGCGATGAGATTTCCTTTTCACTTGGTTAAGTATGACAATACCACAAACGATATAATAAAGAATCAAATCCACATTTAACATTGCTAATAATAGAAATGTAACCACCAGTTTTCATAAATGTCATTTCAATGAAATATAAAGTAAACTAGATAAATCAAAATTTCACTTTTATTGATAATAAGCGGAAAAATTTGTCCTTACAATGCAAAATATGAAAACAATGTTTCTAGACATTTTCTAAGCAATCTATTAAGTCATCATAACTCCTAAGAGTAGGTTCCAAAATCTGATCGTCGAACCATGCGACCGAAATCCATCTCTCATGATCAGATTCAACTCACTCTTCTTAAGCTTCCTTCTTTCTCTTTGATCCCACAAAACATCAAAATGTGATCATCACATCATTTATTAAGAATCTACGAATAGGAACTTAATAAAATAATGGAGTTAGATAATGGATGTACCTGAAGTAGAGTCACACGACTTGACTTTAGCATCTCTAAGATCTTTCAGGTATTCTGGGAAACTTCACAACTAATGCCCTTCCAATTAGCAATAGAAACATATGGACCTTTTAGGATTGGCACATGGAACTATCTCAGAACTAGCCTTTCTTTTTATCATATGGTCAAACGGTTTGACCTTGACCGATCCATTTCCACTGGGAAGAGAAACCTTTTTTGGACTACCATTGTCAATGTCCATGGAAATTTGGGAGATAGATCCTTCAAACACTTTTGCTTGACTTGTGCTCTTATGCATTTCTACTTCAGTAGCAATCAACATATGTGTTAGATCAATTAGGGTCACGTCATGGTCAGTTATATATTAGTCTTTAATGAACTGACTATATGGCTCAGGAAGTGAAAGTTGAACCAAGTCAATGGCTAGCTCCCTTGGAAAAACGACACCCAACATACCTAATCTGTCACTGTACGATTTCATTTTCAGAACATGTGCACACACAAACTTTCCATCACCATTGCTAGAAGAAGGGAATATTCTTTCACCTTGACCAGAATGTGGAAGGTCATCTTCAGAAGGAAACACATTTCCAGAAGAACGATGAAGACCTTTGTTGTTTGAACTTGACATCTATAATAGGAGAAAAGAGAATTCAAGTTAGTTGATTTTAATCCTTAATTATTAACCCATAAATTTAAATTAAGGCTATGATCCATATTTTCGATTCGAACTTTGAATAGGGATGTTGTAATCACATTCGAATATATTTTAGGTAGGTAAGGCATTTACCAATTTCAATCTCATGAAACTCCTAGATTTAAGATTCATTGATTATAATCAATGACATGTTTAATCTCGATTATGCTCTCACTTTGTGACTGGGATGCCGAGGATCACAAACGAGATTGAATAACCATGCAAAATAGCTTGGTAATCTCGATGTCATTTATCATCTCATTTTAATGTGCCGGTTAACCACACGCACTCCATTAGTCAACGATAATTTTCGAGACACCCATTACCACCATTTATTAGTCCATATTAGTGTGTCGGTTAGCCACACGCGCTCCACTAACGACTTATAAAGTGTAATGTGCAATTTCATGGGTTAGCATCAAATTCACATTTTCCTTAAAGTAACTAGGAGTGGGATTCTAGAAAATAGTTTAGTTACTTTTCATCATTATACTTTTAATGAGGTTATGTCCTATCAAGCCCCTCCACCAATCAAGGAAGTTGTGGGTAAGAATGGATACCCAATGGCGGTCATTTTATAGGCCGCTTCCTTAAACTCCCCTTATAGATCGGCTTCGTGAATGAGGCGTACTAGCGGTTCGACTGACTTGTCTTATACATATAGTAAATATTGAACATTTAATTTTATATATAGTATAAGGTGTATTTTAAACATTTCAAAATAATAAGGGTTTAATCTTTTAATAAATTAAACATTTAATTTAATTAAATTAAAACCTTTATGGATTTATTAATAATCTTTTAATTAATCACTTAATTAAATTAATAATAAGATCCATAAGGATGTATTTTAAACTTTTCAAAATGCTAGGGTTTTTAAATCTTAAATTTCAAAATTAAAGAAAATTTAATTTAAATTTAAAAATATAAAAACAAATGATTTAATAATTATCTTATTAATTAAATATTTAATTAATTTATTAAAACACTTGAGGATTATCCAATTAAATTAATCAAGATAATTTAACCTAATCCTATCCCACTAGATTTTGAAAATCATGGGAGGGATACACCAAATCTTATAATTATCTAATTAATCAAATACGAAGATAATTACCAAAAATAAGAAATCCCTACCAAAACCCTAATTTTCGAAAAATGGCAAAACTTGGGTAGGAAGGCAAGGATTTCAATCCTTTCCATAATTCGAAAATCTAGAGGGTTAAAAAACCCTAGTTTTCGAAACTTGTAGGACAAGGGAAAGGGTTAAAACCCTTTTCCAAAATTTTGAAATCTAGGGTTAAGAAACCCTAATTGCGAAAATCCTAAGTCCAAAGGGTTTATTTTCCATAAACCCTGATTGATCAAATTCAAACAATTACAATCAGTTCAATAGAAAACAAGCCAAGGCTCTGATATTGCTGATGGGTTTTGAGCATAACAAAAAAAAAACTTATGTGTGCATGCAACCCTAATTTCCCGATCTATGTTTTCTCTAATTAAACATACAACATTTGAACATCAATAGGAAACCCTAGGAGGTATATTTTATTTTCTAAATTCACATAAATAGTGTTAGAATACATACCTTAATTCTTATATTGCAATGACAATGAATTCCTAGTCTTCTTGAACTTTGAGAGCAAGCGTCACAAGTGTCACGTCTCTAATGGTTCACACCCAACCTCTTCTAGGATTTTAGGAGGAAACCCTAATTCCTTAGCTTAGAGCCAAAGCTAGAATTTTAGGAGGAAACCCTAATTCCTTAGCTTAAGGACCAAGCAGCCCATAAACTCTCATCCAAGAGCCCTTGGACGAAAATTCTAGGGCTTTCCTAGAGATTTTCGTCCAACCTCTTCTAGAGAGGTTCTAGAGCCCAATTCCTCAACTATCAATAAATTCCCAAACAGCCCATGCACTTTTAATTAATACAATTAATCCCAAAATTAATTCCAATTTATTTCTGATTAACTATTAATTAAATAATATGATTTCTAATTAATATATTATTTTCATAATACATTAATAAATCATTTATTTCAATTTATTAATCAAATAATAAATTCAACCTCTCTCTCCGAAAGTCATCATGTCTAGTTGCTAGTTTTGAGGGCAAACCAAAAGGATTTTGCTACCATCAATTCAAGTTTATACCAATTATAGTTATGGGCTTAGACACCTAATCCAACACTTGGATCCAAATTTTGTAGCAATTTTCTCTACACTTTGAAGGCTTGAAGAACTTAAAGTAGACTTCACTTTTATCACTTTATTCTTGGGTTAATGTTTGGTACTTCTAAACTTTATTTCTTTTTCTTGAGTTTTGCCATGTTAGGCTAAACTAATCTTGGTTGAAATTGGAATTTATCTTCAAATATTTGATTGATTTTGAAGAACATCAAGAACTTGTGTTTAAATCTTTATGAAAATATTTTCCATTTCAACATCTGATCTATCCAAATGTTTTTATGCATGAATTTAGATGTATGTTTAGTGATTAGTAATGGATCTTCAAATTAGTATGCAACAAATGGTTTTTTTTGTGTTTGTTTTCCTTTCACACAATCATAAAATATTTTCTCCAACATGGTAGTGAAAGCATTTTGACTCCTCTCAGATTTGGTGGCTTTTAAAACTTAATGCTAGTTAATTTTCATTAATTACATGCTTCATAGAAATTATGAATTTAACTAAGAAACTATGTTATGAGATTCTCTATCCATTGTATTAACTAAGAAAAATCTAGGTGATTTCAAGCTTCTTGGATTGCTATAGCCAAATTAGAGATTCATTAGAAGTATTGCATCTTGAGTTCTAATGATCTATTTACCAAATGTTCAATGATGAAATTACAATGTCAACCATTTACTCCATATTGATTTTCATCAACCTTTTACTAGTTTAATTTGTGTTTCTTTTGTGCTAGTTAAAATTAGATTTATAACAAATACTAAAATCCCCATTTTTTACTTTTATTATCGTTTCACAAGTATTTTTACAAATCGATTTTAATTGAGTTACAAATTGAACCAATCTCCATGGATTCGATCCCTCTACCATTATACGTTATTTTAGTGTGTAATATTTAGGGTATTTATTTGTTAGCCTTGACAACCACCATAGCCTTCTAATCCAGATGAAACATCTTATATTTTTGAATTGTCATTAGATCTCCCTTTACGTGGAAAGGAAATTTGGGTATAACCACATTCATGTCAAAGATTGGATCAATTAGTGTTTTTACTGGAAAAGAAAAACCAACACCATGTTCTTAGTTATGTGGCAACTAAATTACTTGAAATTGTTTACAATTTCTCGATTATAGTCAATGGTCGTCAATAATTATGGATTCACATCACTCATTTAACATGTTGAAGGTACAAACACATCGTACAATGATGAGTTGGAACAAGATAGTGAATTTGAAGAAGAAAGTGACCACAATTAGCGTTTTGTGGTGGATTAAGAATTAGAAGATAATGCCAAAGAATTCAATGAGGACAACAATAATGATGCACCATGTTATGTTATGATCGAACCACTTCATATGGGTTTCTTGATGTCAAACTGATCGAAGAAGAGGTTTATGCCAATGTGAATAAAAGAAGATGGTCATTCTGATGATGACACTCATACTGAAAAGGAAATAAAATAAAGATGTACTTAAAGTCGGCGTTGAACATACCACCCATAACCTCAGTATGTTGTGGAACAATATGCGACCTACTATTAGTGAAAGGTATCTAAATATGGAGGATTGATAACTTTGTTTGCCTAAGAGTGTTGTTGCAAGTGAATATCCCTTGGAGATTATCAAAACTGATTCAAACATTCTACAAGTTAGATGAGACACTAACAAATATTAATTAGATGTCCCTTTTTATTTTGTACATCATGGATGAACAACGAAAGGTATTCCAAATTAAAGGTTTTGATGAAACATACACATGCATTATGGAGTTTAAACACAATACCTTGCAATACATTAAAGAGTTGAACATGGATCCTAAAATGAAATCATTCAGAAGATGTAAAGAAGAATATTTTATGTGAAGTATCAATGGGATTGTAATACGAAAAATAAGAAATCCTTGTAAATAATAAATGGTAAGTTAACTAACTATTATACTCGTGTATAGGATAATGCAATTTAGATATTAAAATCTAATCTCAAAATTACTTTCGAAGTAGGTATTTCAGTAAACCCAAATGTAAATACATAAATCCATATGTTTTATGTTTGCTTTAAGTCTTTGAAATAAGAGTGAAGTATGGCTATATGAGAGTAGCTGGATTCGATGTATGATTTCTTAAAGGCCAATACTAAGGAGTTACTTACTGCAATTGATAGGGATATAGTGGATTGAGAGTGTAAATCAAACTGGAAGTGGTTAGTTGAATTATTGATATATGTTATTGGGTTACCATGTGGTGGACTTACCATTATATAAACACAACATAAGGTACATTCACCACTACTTTTTTGCATATTTTTTCTTATTTCATTTTCTAATGTTCTAACTAAGTTTATAACTTGTATATATGTTTTGGGTCTAATAGAAGCTGTAAAGGACGTTCTTCCATTAGTTGAGGACATGTAATAATGCTAGCCATCTATATGCCAAATTCAAGAAAGCATACAATAAGGTGGAATATAATACATTTTTTTTGGGTGCTTCAACTACTAGCATTGAATTTTTTTTAAATGAAAGAAGTTTTTATTCTTAAATATTAAGTCAACGAGTACCTTATCTAAAAATACCCACTCACTTGGACTATATATTTCTTTTCTAGTGAAAGAGGATGTAAACCGGTGGAAAATTCTACCTTAAAATGCTTCAACTTAATAATACTTAATATAAGGACAAAACCACTACTCACCGTGATAGAGGATACAAGGATATTTGCAATAGATAGATTCTCTAAGATGCAAAGTAATAACTTGAATTGGAAGGATGTAGTTTTGTCTATCAATCAAAAGAAAGTTGAGAGACTAGTTTATAGATATAAGGTACACAACTTAGAATACTTTGTCATGTATTTTTGGAAAATATTTTGTCGTGTGTATCGGACTAAATCTTAATACATTGTAGGTCATGATTAACTATCAATAGTTAAAAAATATATTTAAAGTTAAGAATAGCTATGGGGCACTAAAAAAATTAAAAGGAAGATAATGAACTTGTAGGAGTTTGGAAATATTTGGAATTCCTTGTGTTCAAGCATGTGATTCCATGAACTATAAACACCAACATTTAGATTCTTATATGAGCAATTACAAGGTTCATGAGTTTTCTCTTGGTTGAATAAATCCAAGGACAAGAAGACCGAAAAGACACTTGCATTTCAAGAAAAATACTACAAAAAACCAAAAAACGAGGAATGTTTTCTCTTGGTAAGAAAATTCCATGAGTTTTTTTATCTAACAAGAAAGTTTAGAAATTATGATGGGTTTAGCAAGGAACGAAAACATGATAAGAATTCAAAGGTATAAGAACCACTAAAGGAGCAACCTAAGTGATGACAAGTCCATGTTACTTACTACATGTGAAGAAAATTGCCACTATACAAATGAGTGGCCAAAACAAAACTATAAAGTTGAAGAAAGAAATTATTTCAGATACGTCTAGGTATGTAATGATGATACGTAGGATGAAATCTATGACTTGTGGCACAAAGTGACGATAAGGTATGTTTGTCCTCCTTGGCGATTATGATATTGATATTGGGTTTTGGTAGGGCTATCACAATTATGAAAATGACAACAAAAGAAAAATATGACTAAAACCGATACAACGTCAAAAGGGATCGTCCATGGAACTACAAAAACTATAAATACAATCCTATGGAGTTCAAAAAAGTATTTATTGGGGGATACACAATGGTTGACGTAGGACTGAATTTATGTAGTATAAATATGATACATATAGGCAAAATCTAAATGCAAGAGTAGAATGTTACTTCAATGATCAAATCAACTTTACAAGATGGAATAGAGTACCTTAAAAAAGCCCTCTAAATATCTTATAAATGTAAAGCATGAATAAGGAATTAGGTAAGTAAAGCTAGCATATATCACTTATACACCGCGATTAGGGTTTCATAAACGTCTTAGGTTGAAGGTCTAGCATCAATGTTTTAAAAATCAAATTTTTAGTTGAACTGATCTGATGATTGGTTACCGGTTCGACCGATCTTTTAGTTGAACTGATATGGCAGTTGTGTGCATCGGCTTCGAGTTGTGTCCGCTTCTAAAATGTTCAATTTTCTTTAGAAAATGATTGTTTTTTTAACTGACTAAGTGAAATCCAATTATATATGTCTAATGAACCGGTTCAAACGATCTTTTATCGGTTGTGTCATACTGGTTCAATCCGATTTTTGAAGAAATCGTCCGGTTCGATCTGGTTTAGAAATTAACATAAAATCGATCGTTATTGAACCGCTCTTGTCCCCAGTTCCTGGTCCAACCGGTTCGATCAGACGGTTCAAATCGGTTTTTAAAACATTACCTAGCATCACTCTGCTATTTTTCCTTATAAATAGGGATGTATGGATCAGTTTGGGTCGATTAAAGATTAAAATAAAAAAACCAGTTCATACAAATCCCTAACCAATTAGTTTCGGTTAAGCGAGTTGTGGTAATAGGTTAACCATTATAGTGGAAAGTGAATAATTCTTATAAAAAGTTATAAAGAACATCGTTATAAAAAAAATCATATTGCTAAAAAATTATCTTGCCAAATGAGAAAGAACGAGACAAGGCAACAAAGTTGCAACCATCAATAAGAATTCTAGAGCGCAAAACACAACTGTCAACATATGTTAAGAGCTAATTTGGAGGGTATATTTTCTCGAGTTATGTGTATTGTTGAACATACATATGTATTCGTAGCAAAATGTAGAATCATTAAAATATTTTGCACTCGATAAACATAAAATATTTCGAAAGCTGAAAACAGACAAATAATCCAAGGCTATGGCATAAACAAATCAAGTCTACACCATATTATTTAGACTTGGAAAAACAACTTATATACGGATTATGTAATCCAATTAATTAAATGTATTTAAACTTGAATATTATAATTTTTAGAGTAAGTTACTAAAATCGTCTCTATGGTTTGGTCAAAATTGCATGTTTGGTCCCTAACCTTTTTTTTGCACTCAGATGGTCCCTATGGTTTGATTTTGTTACTTTTTTCGTCCCTTACATACATAACGTTAGGGACCAAACGTGCAATTTTGACCAAACCATAGGGACGAAAAACGTAACAAAATCAAACCACAGAGATGATCCGAATGCAAAAAAAAAAAAGTTAGGGACCTAACGTGTAATTTTGACTAAACCATAGGAACGATTTCAATAATTTACTCTAATTTTTAATTATTATGTGCTGGTTCAGATATCTATTAAAAAAAAAAGCAAAACCGATCAATTTCAGTCGGTTGACCAAAACCTAAAGAGAAATTAAATATCTTCCTACTTTTTGTTGCTATAAATTCTTCTACCCAATTAAATGGTGATACGTGTAACATTTAATGCTCGTTTAATGAAATATAATGATATTTTAGTATAGTAAAAGGACACATGTCATCATTTAAATCGGTAGAATGATTAGTAGGAACATAAGCTAGGAGGATATTTAATTTCTCAAAACCAAAAACTGAAGCTTATATAATGATTTATTTGGACCTTGTGTCTCTTATTTGAAAATAAACTTATAACGTAACCCCATAAACCTTTGACTTTATAAGTATCTTCTCTAAAAAGAACATCAACCAAAAATACATACACTTTATCAGATAAACAAACATGTGGTAAACTATATGTCTATATATTCCACCACATGCAACAAACCATATTTTATTATACATTATATTGTCTCTTTTATGTGTGATACTTGACATGCCAACCATATATATTACAAAATCATTCCTTCTTCTAAACGTGAGAATACAGTGACATCTTAACTAAGTTTTATTTTATAGCAACATATCCTTATATTTTTCACATATTACGGGTCTGTAAAACGTATAGTTTTACCAACCAACACGATTCATGTCACATAGCATCTAATTGTCACATATGGCAGAAAGGTTGCTTAAGTTGCAATAAACTGGTACCCATCCTTACTTTGCCTTTGTCGCCTATAAGCAACTACAACAGCTGCAAAAATTGCCAATCCGAACACAGCTACACCCCAAAAGAAGATCGGTACTTTTGATTCTTGATGAATCTGCAACCCACACCCAAGAAAGTTTACTAAAAATGCTCCAACTACAAAAAAACATATTGTACGCATAAAACATAAGAAAAATGTTACAAACGGCTAAAAACATGAATCCCTTTGTAGGCTAAAGAACATGATCATATAAGTATATCTGGCTTTTTAATATTTGCATCGATGATCCATTCATGTTAATACTTTTAGATATTCTAATAATCTCTCAGAATGGTATATGTAATCTCCTTTACTAGGTATGTTTTCAAATTTATGTCATGATACTTTGAAGAACTATGCAATCGGTGACAATATGTGAGGTATCTACGAGCTATACCGACTACGTACATGGAAAGTATAAGAAACTTAATGTGACTAAAACCGTTTTCCAAACGAAGCTTTTAGCTTACAAATATCCAATAATCATATGCAAAAAATGTTTTCACATGTAAATCAAAACATGCTAGTGTCAAACTTAATACTAGAACAACCTAGATGGCGGGAATCAAAGCGATTGAACGATGTGTAATATTTGTAATTAAAGCTAAAGTTTTATACGTCCTCCGTTCCATCTAAATTACAATATCCTTTCAAGTTAAAATTATTTATTTTCCCACTATCAACCTCACAAATTAAACAACATTCTTTTGCAAAATCGCTAATGAGTAAAGGGTAGAAATCTTACTTGAACTGGAGAATCCAACGTCGTAGAAGAGTCCGCAACAAGAATATAGAAGAGCCCCATAACTCCTATATGGTTCTTCTGACTGCTGTAATTAGACTCCAAAGTCAAAACTTCACCTTTAGCTATCTTCATAGACCCTGGTTTAGGGTAACATGTGGTCATTCCTACAATATAACCAGCTTCATCTCCTGCCTCGTTTCCTTCCCCATAAATAGCTCTAGACGAACAAATAACTCGTCCATCCTGAATAAAGTTCATAACTTGATACTTTAGACATCAATCCAGATTACAAGAAACACGACCCATTTCCAAAAAACTGAAATATTCACCTCTCCATATAAAGCAGAACCTATTCCACCACTGTGTAGGTGTGCAACACCATACACTACATCACCAGAAATTGGGAAACTTGCATTTGATCTTCTGGTACTGGTGTAGTCATTTGTTATACTATGTTCAACATCAAACTCAATCTGTAAGATATAACAAAAAGCTTCAAAATTTTCCTAAAAAGGTATTGAATTTTGACAAAATTTATGTGTGAAGATGAAGTGATGAGGTAAGTTACCGAGCAATCATGGATTCCTGTATTCTGCCAGGTGTCAGTGACGTCAAATATATAGATTTTAACAGGTATTATGGAGTCACTCCAATCAACCCACTCAACAGTGTACTTCATGTAAAGGTTTCTCTTCACACTTTGAACCCCGTTTTTCACTTTGCATTGTGTTTCATCATAGCAACAGTATAAACCTCCCAAATAATTTGGATCCAAAGGCTGACCATATTCATCCTTCGTCACATTGTACAAGTTACATCTTCATCATAAGAAAACCCATTAATCCAACTAAATTTTGAGATAATTCAATCTCAAAAGCTAAATGCTTTAAAGTTTTAGTTACATGATATATATACCTGCATTCAGTACATCCGATTGCATCTACTACACCTCGAGTGTCGATTGCATGGACATTAAGCACCCATTTCTCTTCATATCCATCAGGAACTTCAAGCGGATTACCCACTTCGATTCCATAAGGATCAGGAACATGTGTGGATGTTTTTCGTGTTTCAGATCCCAACCCGAAAAATTGGGAAAGACCGCTTTCAATATTGCATACCCCAGCATTCCCAGCAGCAAGGAAATCTGATTGGTGGGATCCGATATTACTGTTATACTTCGGACTTTTAATACCTTTACGTTGGTAGTATCTTGCTGCAACCCAATGGTGGAGATAAGTTTCTTGAAGAGAAACAGGATTCCCTTCTTCATCAACAACTTCGGCATTGAAACTCTTTATAGCAATATGACCTTTTGGGAACTCAATATTGTAGTAGAATTTGTTTGAAACGGATCCCGGGTGTTGAGTTATCTGAGGTGATAAATACACCTTTGATTTCACCCCGTTTTCAAGTGTTACACGACCTACTGATTGTTGAGCGCATATTGACAATAACGCTATAGCTAACAAGAACACAAGATCTTTGGTACCACGTGACATTGTTCTGAAATAAAGAAAAGATATCGGCGAAAGCTATATGATAAAATCACATTACATCATATTCAAGATTTCTTGATACTTTAAACTAAGGTTTTTAATCTTATTTCTTTGGTTTTCCGTGTCAAGACTTCCATATGTTTTCATGAAGCAATAATCGTTTTATTTTACAGCAAGAAAGAACGATATATAACCACCCACGGACTAGCTAGAAGCTAGAAATAATACATGAATCAATATTCAAAACTGGCGAAAATAATGTTTCATGAGTCAATAATTTGACTTTATTTTATTGTTTACGATTGGCAAAAATAATGTTTCAAGATTCAAAACTGGAGCATTTTATGAGCTCTTGAAGTTAACGAAGCAAGATTTAAAACTCTGAATAAGAAAGATTTGAACAGCTTATAAAACTTTAAATATGGGGTCCATGCACCTTTTCGTTTTCCTCAAGAAACCCAAATAGAAAGACTATGTACGAATTCATGAGACAGTAATTAGTTTCATTCTGAAAACATCCAAGATCTCAATTTGAGATGCAGTAGTGGTTCGGATTCTACAAAGTAACAGTCAATAGTAGACTCCGTTTTACATAGTTCCCATGATCAGAAAATTAAGCAAGAATACCCTCGTATATTTTGGATGAAAGAACCCTTCAAATTAGCAAAACTGTGCAGAAAATCATCGTAAAAAAGTCGAAAAGAAATTCGTACCCAGAAAATATTTGATGAAAACCTCTGAACTTGACGACTTGACGACGACCTTCTCAAGATTACAGTAAATGGTTCCTAAAAGTCGGGATTTAAAAGAAACGAAGGGTGATGGCAGCGCTTACGCCACTGATGGGACGTTTGATTAAATTTCTTGGGAAAGGGGCGAAGTTGACAACAAAAACAAAGATTTATTGAGAGAGAGAGGATAAGGAATTGTAGATCTTCGGCTTTGTTCGTTTGTCGTTTAAGTATTTAAGTTTAACACAGCCAAGATTAGGTTGGTAGTGGACTAACGTTGAAACAGTCTCAAGTTCGTTTATTTATTAAAAATAGATAATTTAAATAAATTATTCGTTTAATCAGATTAAGGAATACAAACGTTGTTTACCATTTATGGACATAAACGAGTGAAACATGTTAATATTATGCAGATGATAACTGATAACTAATAATTGTTATGTTATGTTGATATATATTATTGTAAGTTTTTTTTCTTTTGAAGAAAATGATAAGATAAATATATATTGTAATTAAATTTTGTAATGAATTCTATATTGGGTTTACACATAAATAAAGTTAAAGTTAAATACAATTTTTGATTTAGATATACCTTTAATTATTGTTATAATTGATTAATTTAAAAATTATTTATTTGATTGAATATTATTTTTAACTATGTTAGTTAACTAACTAGAAAACTTATTCTAAAACATTTATAAATGGCTTGGGAAAGTTTTTGATAAATATTAAATAAAAAAATTATTTTCATAACTTAAATCACCTTTAATGATAGTTTTTTATGATTTATTATTATTCTATCAAACATTGGATAACTTATTTTGTTAGTATTTATTGACGATTTAGTATTTAGAATCATATATATATATATATATATATATATATATATATATATATATATATATATATATATATATATATATATAATCTCTCGTCTTATAACAATATCATTTTATTTTATATTTTATTATTTATTGAGTAATTAATCTAATATTTTATATGCACAAGATAAAATTCAATATTATATAGAAAAATATATATAAAAAACATGTTAAAGGCAACTAAAATGACATCAAATTTTATTAAAATCAAAAATCAAATGAGGATCATATCTAGTATGTAATATAATTAACAAAATTAATTACATTTATGTGTATTAAATTACATTAGCACAATAATCGAAGTATAGAATCTTCCAAAAACCTTTTTGGAGTTCAAAATTTGAAAGTTAAACACTATGATATGAAATTTTTTCAAAATACAACTCTTAAAAAAATTAAAATTAAAATAATTGTACAATTAAAATAATGGTCACGATATGAGTGCCAAAAAAAAAATAATAATAACATCTATAGAATACACATACATTTTTATTCAATAGTTAAAATTTATATATTTACTCGTATTGATGTAATAAAAATTTGTTAATTGCATTCAAGTTCTATTTTAATATTTTCAGCTTTTCAACTCCCAATTAAAGGTTATTTAGAATTAAACCACTTCAACTAAAGAGGTTTTTCACTCATGATATTTAGTTGATACTTATGATACTTAATTAAATATATACTTAAATTATATTTAGTAATTAAATGAATAATATAATAATCTAATGTCTAAACCAAATATTATTCCAAAAGCCTTCAAACCAATTATTAAAAACTAAATTATATGCATCTATTATTTTGTGTGTATTTATTTATATGAGAGTGTATGTTATTTTGCTCCACAATGCAAACATATTAATCAATTACATAACACACAATTATATATATTTAAGACAACAATTTCATAACTACCTAATGAAATTAATCACATTTATATGTATTAAATTACAAATATATGTTTGGAAGATGCAGTGTATACAAACTTAAGGACCTACAATTTTAAAAATAATAATTGTCATATGTTTATAGTTAGTAGTCGATAAATTTCAACCACAATATACGATTAATAAAATTAATCAAATTTATGTGTATTAAATTAAAATAGCACAATCATCGAAATATATATTCTTCCAAAAACCATTTTGTAATAAAAAAAATGGAAGTTCAACGCTATGATGTGGAAAATTTTCAAAGTATACCTCTTGAAAATATAAGAATTAAAAGAATCATGTCATTAAAATGAAAGTCATGATGGTGATAAAAGGATAATAATTACATCCATAAAATCCTCGTACTTTTCTATTGAAAAACATACTTTAAACACATTAATATTTGTAGTTTCTTCATATACTTATTTTATCGATGTGAAAAGAACTCATCTAAACACAATTCTCTTTTAAGAAAACTTCAAAAACATCAAAATTCACAACACTTTTCTTTTAGCTCTAAATGTACAACCTTCACCTAAAATTTTTATGTTGTTTCTATCTTCTTTTTTCTTTGACACACACATTTTCAACACATAAAACATAAAAATTGACTAAATTTTCTTTTAGCTCTAAATGTATAACCTTTAGATAATTCATCATCATCTCTAAATACTAAAAACTTTTGGATTTGATCGTGTACACAACAAAATTCTAATGGATTTTAAAAATATATAAGGAACAAATATGTGGAAAGAATAAAAGCAAACATACTTGAAACTTCTTCATTCTAATGCACTCTCTTCAATCGATAAGGAAAATGAAAAAAAGAAGATAAAGCAAAATAAAAAGAGAAGATAAGCAAATGTTTCTTATATAAGCCAAATATTTGAATTGAATAATCATTTAAGTAGCATAAGGTGAAAAGTTTGAGAGTTTCAAATGAATATGGTTTAAGATAGATGGTCTATCTTGAACCACATTCATTTGAATGACGTCTTTTATAAGAGATAGATAGATATATCAAACGGTTTTTGACCTAGCAGTGTTAAAATATTGAAAATATGTCATTTTCTAATGTGTTGAGGGCTCAAGTCCCGTGGTGGACAAAACAAATAGTTTAGGAGTAGGATTTTGTGAGTTTATGTTATCCGTTCAAAAAAATATGATTGTTGAAAATATAAAATATAAGATAATAACTGTAACGCTAGTGTTCCAGGTATTCTTCATATTGAACTTGTTTCATTAAATTTTTTGCAAAGTTGGTACCTACGCTAGCTGTACGAGATAAGTACGTCGTTCGTAGATCACTAAAACGGTTCGCATGTTTCCTCTCGTACACTAGGCGTAAGCGTGTGTACACTGGGCGTACTCATGTAGAGGAAAAACCTTAGTTTTAGGGTTTAGACCCTATTTAAAGGACTTTATGGCCTCAAACCCTTCCTTACCTCCAGCCTCCATCCCTATTAGCCCTCATCTCAAAACCCTAATTCTTTTGTGAAATTTTTGAAGCATTTTAGTGACATTGTGGTGTTCTTAGTGGTGAAGGAAGACCCTTGGAGTTGTGGTGTGGCACTCAAGCTCTTGGATCCAACATCTAATCACCTTTGTACATCTTTAGTAGGTATAAAGATCAAATCTTGATGCTTACCTTGCTAGATCTTGTTAGGTTGCAAGTTATGACCTTTTTTCCTAAAAACCTTAGTCTCATGAGTATTTTCATCCATGCAAGAGTTATGGAGTTGTAGATGGTAATATAAGTTAAGGTTTTGGTTTTGAGCTTCCTTTTGCCATGCGAAGGCATAAAGGTTACAACTTTATAGTTTTAGACGTTCAATAGGTTTAGATTTGAAGTTTGGACATTAAGTCTTAAGGTATTAAGACCTTAATATACCTTAATAGAGGATTTTGTCGTCTGAAGGGTACGTTGGGCGTAACCATGAGTACGCCGGGCGTACTGGGTTGCAGCCCCGTAAGCCCTCCAAGTCGAAGCTGTACGCTGGGAGTAAATGTCAGTACGCAGGGCGTACTCCCAGAAAACCCTCTTGGGCCATTTTTGGGCCTTAGGTTATTAGGGGTTTTGGGCCTTGTATTTGGGTCATGCATGGGAGGGGAAAAATGGTCTTTTGCCTTTAGTAAGATGAATTATGATTTAGACCATTAATTATGGGTTAAACCCTGATTATTAACTAGGGTTGTCTTTGGGTTTTGATTAGTGTGAGGAGCCGTGTTAGCAGCAACTCGAGTGTGTGATTCAGTTATCTTCAGTTTGAGGTGAGTCCTCTCACTGCGCTTATGGGTCGAAGGCACCAATGTCGGCCCACCATATTGTTTATATGGAATGCTAGATGTTATATGATTCTTACATGTTTGTATGATCGGGTTGAAATAGACCCCATGGATGGGTCCATTATTGTATAACTAGGTTAAAATAAAACCCATGACTGGGCCCATGAGTACATGATGGGTTGGAAGAAACGCCAGGGCTGAGCCCCAAGGCTGGGCCTATACTTGTGTATTGGGTTGGGATATACCCTAGGGTTAGGCCCAATTATATGTTTGGTATGTGGTGCTTTGGGTAAATCACTAAGATTTATGGTTACAGTTTATATTTATGGTTTCAGATACTTCCGGTACGAAGGGGAAGAACCCGACGTGATGGCACAACATCCCCTTCATGATTTCCGCATTATCTGGATATTTGTACTCTAATGTTTTGATACTGTATTTTGCATTTGACTTGGTGACGCATGATGAATGAAACTATTGGTTTTTAAAAATAAAAATTTTATCACTGTTTTTGGGTCGTTACAATAAACAAGTCTTTCTCCACCTATCCATATAACTATCAAGTTCTAAGACTAGAAATGTTGTTAGACAAAAATTCAGAACCACCCCTATGGTTTTCAGAAGTTTCCATAAAATGATATATTGAGGATAACACTGAAAAGTGCTACGTTCTCATTTCATGTATTCTTCAAAAGTTTCATTCATGGTTCTTATTTGACAACCAGTCACATTAGATTTGTTTTCTCCCATTACAAGAGAACACTTTTGTCTTTGTACTTGTCACTGTCATTTTGTATTCAATTAAGCTAATATAATAGGTCTAACGACTCAGATTTTCTAACATAGTATCTAAGGAAATTATCAAAGTTGTGTCTACAATGCAGAATTCTATAAAAAAAATTAAAACAATTTAAATCCCAGGTTTAATCACGGGTTTACAATAAAAATCTATCTATTAAATAAGCAAGAAGGAATATACAGAGAAATAAATCTACTCCTAATCTAGGTCCTTGTGCTCTAGTCCTCTCTTGTACCACGACTTCTACCTGAACCTACAAAACATGAAAATATATACTACATTAGACCACAAGTCTGGTGAGTTATATTCTAATATGTTTTCATTTTTCATCCATTCTTCTTTTATTTCTCTTTTTTATTTTACTTTGCAATCTAATCTCTTTCTTTCATAGCATACATTGATATTTTTTCTTATCTCATCACATCTATCACATCTCGTCTTTTTCTCTTTACTTCTTCTTATTTCTCATCTTATCTACTACGTTCTCTTCTTCATATCATCGATCTCTTTACCATCCATCTATTCTCATGATTTATCATTCCATTCCTTCATCTCATAATCTATCTTCTCTAATATTTTCTTCTCATCTCTTACTCCCTCTTAGCCTCTACTCAGGCACATCTCATCTCTATTCATACTCTTTCTTCTCTTTATTTCTTTTACATACTCTATCTTTTCTAATCTTTATCTACTCTTCTCTATACTCTATGCATGCTCTTCTTTATCTCTTACTCTGTTCTTATCCTATCTCTTAATCTTAGCATGCCTTCCCATACTTTGCTTACTCTTCATCTCTTTATTCTCAAATCTAATGCCTCAACATTCTATTCTCATCTAGACCCGACGATCTCATCTCATACTATACTCTCATCTGTCTTCTAATAAAAACCACATCCCACTAACATTATCGGGTACACTCATTCAGACTTACTCCCCTCTCTTTTGATCCCTCGTGGATCCTTAATCACCCATCTTCTCTTGAATTCCTTATGGATTCTTTACTCTTAATCCCTCACATATTATATCTAAGTTCTTAAAAGAACTTTGTTACCTTTTTCCACTAATGGAACCTTTTCTCTATCTTTTCTAACCATACACAATTTTTATTCTCCCATGAATCATCTATTGTAACATCCCAAAAATCATGACCAAAAATTTCTTTTTAAAACATTACTAAATCATAGTATCAAATCATTTCAACATACAAAAAGGGTTATATAATAAATCAGAGTATCTTTTCAAAACACTTGTTCATTTTATCAGAGTAAACATCCTAGGCTAAACTTCTTTGCTGTGTGTGTGCCATGCGATCACCCCGAGCTCTTTCCTCCGCTACCGGAAGTACCTGAAACCAAAACTGAAAACCGTAAGCATGAAGATTAGTGAGTTCCCCAACCTACCACATACCACATACTGGGCCTTGCCCACTGCATCGGGCCCTGCCTGTCATCGGACCGTAGTCCGGATTAACTTGGGCCCCGCCCACTGCATCGGGCCCCGCCCGACATTAGGCCTCGCCTGGCATCGAGCCGCGCTCGGTATACAGATCTGTTCTCTTAGGCCCCGCCTGTCTCTGGGCCTCACCCGCTACTAACAAATACAAGCATATAACATAACACATATCATAAAGCTAAACATACTCTAATGTACTACTGATATAAGGCCTCGCCTATCTTGGGCCCCGCCCCTGTCTTGCTACTGGTGAGCCATGGAACCCCATCCACGCTCCTACTGATAGTGAGATACGGGCACCCGCCCACACTCACCTCCCTCCTAACTCGGGCCTCGCCCTGCTCCGCTACTAATGAGATACGGAACCCCGTCCATACTCGGCTAGTGATGAGACACGGGACCTCGCCCGACTCACCTCCCTACCAGGCACATACAAGTATCACAAAGACAATAAGTATAACTACACTTCCACTACTGCCTCGGGTACCACCCGGCATCGAACCGAAATCCGGAACATATAAACTGCATCGGGCTAACCCCGGTAACGGATCTAAATCCGAACAAATCACTATAAGTGCCTAGGGCTAACCCCCAGGTCTTCCTACTACATATAACCATAAGCATAAACATAATGGTCCGGCATTGTGGCCGTAGACCCATGCACACAGTGAGGAGACTCACCTCGTACTGCTGAAACTGCTGATAACCCTCTGGCTGCTATCCAACAACTCTCCGAACTGCTGCTCCTCTAGCTCCCCGAGCTACCAATACCAAATAATAGTACACTTAGCCTAACTGTCCTTAAGAAGTCAACTAAGTCAACTCTGGTCAGAGTCCTTCTCAAGGTCAAAGTCCTGGTCAAACTCAACCTTCCAGTTGACTCGACTCGTCGAGTTGTTCTGCCAACTCGCCGAGTCCATGCTCCTCAAATCCCAAAACAACCCCGACTCCACTCGTCGAGTCTAGCGAGAACTCGACGAGTTCTCCTTCATCTAACACTTTGGGACTATCCTCAACCGACTCGCCGAGTTCATCCTTGAACTCGTCGAGTTCATCATCATCGTATGAATATCTAGGCCATGACTCGCCGAGTTGTATGAACAACTCGTCGAGTTCATCTTCATAACTAAAAAGATTGTCTTGGACTCGCCGAGTTCCTCTTCGAACTCGTCGAGTACTATGATCTTCATGTCCATTACGGACCCAGTCTGGTTGAATCCTTTACTAACTCCACTCACTGATCCGAATCATAAACAGAAGAATTTGGGTTTGCGACCCAACTCGCCGAGTCCATGAACTGACTCGTCGAGTCCACCTTGTGACATCTCTATTCTGTCGATTACAGTCCATTCCAACACCTTCAACCCATAGATCTGGACTTCTAATGCTAGCATTGCACGTAAAGTTTATAACTTTACGTGCATGCAAGGTATTATGAGGCTAGAACACTTAATCCAAGCTACAAAGAAGGCCTAGGTCATGAAATGAAGCCATGGCTTGGTAAAGCTGCCCCCTCAGAGCTTCTAAAGCTCAGAAATGCTTAGATCTTAAGTCCTTTTCGTCCTCAATGGCTCAATGTTCGGATTGACCTTGGAAATGGTCCAAATGTGACAAAATCTATGCTAGAAAGGGGATCTAGATGATTAGCAGTCAAGGTATAAGCTTTTTACCTCTAAATGGTCTAAAATGCTACCCCAACTCTGGATCTATAGCTTCTTCTTGCACCACCAAGGTCCTTCTTCCTTCTCCAAGCTTCAATTCACTCTCAAGGAAAGAACTAGCTCAACAATGGAGTTGGGTGGCTAGGGTTTCGAGTTCTGGACAATAGGGGCCACAAATGAGCCCTAGGGAAGAGAATAAGATGCTTAAATAGGGTGCCAAGTCCCGTAATTAGGGTTTCCAAACCCAGACCAGACTCGTCGAGTCCACTCGCCGACTCGCCGAGTCGGTCACTTAATCTTTGACACGGAACCCGCTCCAACTCGTCGAGTTCTTCCCTAGAATCGACGAGTTGACCCCTTTGACTTAGGGTTCCTTTCCTTTCTTGGTCTTTCTGATTCTGGGTGTTACAACTCTCCCCCACTTAAAATAGACTTCGTCCTCGAAGTCCGCTACGACCAACTGTCCTGCAATCTGCTTTCAAACTTCCTGCCTGATGAATCTAACTCCTGCTGACCACTTCCATTGACCTTCCTCCTGGTTATTACGGCTAAACTAGTCCCTGCAGATAATACCCTCGAGTGCGTTCTAATCCCGTCAATACTGAGAACGCAACTTACTCAACTGACAATCCTTCCGGTACTCCTCGAGTACTTATGATGGACATCTTAGGGGCTCACCCCTTAACTCTGTGCCGCTACGGCCTTCCCAAGGAAACAGTACACAATCAACTCCTTCTCCTATCTCTGTGAAGGACATGACCTTTGTTGTATCTACATCTCCAGTCACTCCCAGTGCTGGTCACTTCACTGATACCTACTGAATGTTTCCCCTTACTATATCCTGATGTTGTATACCCCTCCCAACGAATGGACCAGATAATCCTTCGAGTAATAGACTCATCCCTGCAACGGTTAGACTCAGACGAGAGCTGCGCAACAGAGTCAAATCACTCACTCCGAGATTATTTAATCCTGCTGTTAGTGGCCTAGCACCTCTCAGTCAACTAACTACTTCCACTCACGGACCCCCTTATTGTTGTCCATGTCCGAAGATTTTGTTGTCTCTGATCCGCTCTCTGGACGAACCGAGACTACCCCGGTCCCAACTAATCTGCCATTACCTTGACTACCGGACTCCTACCAGTTATTGAACTCAAACTCCATCTCTCAGTCGCTCTCAGCGACTTCCGAAGGAAAATTCGGCTAACTAAAACAGCTCTGTCTACCTTGCCACTCTGGCTCTCTAAATCCTGGGATCCTCGATCCCCTATCTTGTTTCTAAAGTCTCTACCAGGTTCCACCTGCGCTGCTAAAATCTCACGGGCCTCGCCCATGGGTCTCACCCAAACTAGATCTAGAGCGGTCTCTCCTTCTAGTTTCACCTGTACTGCTACTAATATACGGGCCTCGCCCACGGGTCTCACCCAACTGTATCTTGGAGTGGCCTCTCCCTCAGGTCTCACCTATCTAGGGATATGCAGGCCTGCCTCCACACTAAATCTCAATGAACTATGTCTACCTGATCCTGACCATACTAACTAGGAGATACGGACCTCGCCCACACTCTGCTAACTAGGAGATACGGGCCCTCGCCCACACTCCCCTATCTAGGAGATACGGGCCCTCGCCCACACTCCTCTATCTAGGAGATACGGGCCCTCGCCCACACTCCTCTAATTGGCTACTAACAAATGTTGCAGCTATCCCGCAGTCTTACCACACTCCCCATGTTGTCCCTACACTGACTACTAATCCGAAAGCATCCCATGCCGGACATTTACTCAATCTGCATCTTGACTCACTCGAGTCCTGCCGGCGATCCTCCAACATGGTCTTCCGAACCAGCTATCGTCTAACATCATTACTATGGTCATCCCGTAGCCTCACTACACTTCCCGTACTTTCTACCTGCTGGTGAATGCTACGGCTGTCCCGTAGTCTTACATCCTGGCTAAAATCACGTCCTGCCGAGAAAATCTTCAACCTGGTTTCCCAAACCAATCATCTACTGATCATCATTACACGCACTCAACACTGGGAAGTTTCCCAAACTCCCAACTCACGCGTTTCTCATCCGAACAGCCACTCATACTATTGCCCTGCTCAATAGAGTTGCGAACTCATTCCAACTCCTTACTTACTTCTGATCCTGAATACTTGGAGGGCTCCCCCCCCCCCACTTTGACTCAACTAGCTCCTTGCAGTTTTCTGTCTGGGAAGGATTCCCAATCCTTCTTACCATTCCATAATCGTTCTGCTAAAAACTGAGGTTTACCGCTGCCAGTGCTCCAAAGCTAACCAATACCATGACGCCACCGTCCTTGAAAGCTGGCGAAATACTTCTAGAGTCCCAATGCACGCTTGCTACATCGACCACATCCTGAGTAACCTGCTCTAAAAGGGGTACAAATACGGACTACTACTTTAAACCCATGGTATGCAGATGGCATATAACTCAATCATAAGCAGGAAACAGCATCCAAAGTACAATCACTAATACCGATGCGGTACCATAGCAATTACATCATAAATAAAACTGTCAAGCAACTAAAGGATACACACCTGCCACATCTGGGGCTGCTCGCACGTCATCTGAAACCAACTAGTACACCCTGCTCCGTGCCGTAGGCGCCTCTGCCCGGCCCTGCCGGCCGTCGGTGATCCTCAAAGTCGCAGGGGCAGGTGTTATCACCTGTCCTGCTGAAAGTAAACTCGGATACTGGGCCTTCTTGTGGCCCCTCTGACTACAATGAAAACATATCAGGTCTGATCCCTGAGTGGTGGTGGTTGTACAATCTCTACTAACATGACCAGTCCGGCCGCACTTGAAGCAGCCAGAATCACCACCACTACCGCTCCTGTATGCACCCTCATGCATCCTGCTACACTTGCCACAGCGGTTGCGGCTCTAGAAATCCCTCGACCTCGAATCTGACCCCTTGGGTCTCTTGCCTGAACCTGTGGCTACCTGAATCTCCTCCGGTTTCCTCTTCCTCTCTAACTCCAAATCAATCTCTCTCTCCCTGGCACGAGCAATCATATCCTCTAGTGTCTTGCAGCTGGACCTGCTCATAAACTGCCTGATGTCACATCTCGGCATCTCGTGATACCGAGCCTTCTTCATCTCCTCGTACGCCACATACTGCGGCACGAGAAGGGCTCTCTCTCTAAACTTAGAGGTGATCTCCGCCACAGTCTCACTCATCTGCTTCAAATCCTGAAACTCTCGTGCTAGCTGCTGCACCTCGATCACTGGTGCAAACTCGGCCCTGAACCTAGCCGAGAAATCAGTCCATGTCATCGCGTCCAACACGGCATCATCTCCAATGGCATGTCCAACCTCCTCCCACCAATCCCGTGCTCTGTCCTTCAGAAGACAGGAGGCAAGTCAGATCTTGTCCCCTACGGGACATCGGCTCGTATGAAAGGCGTTGGCAACATCGGCCAACCACCTGCTACTAGCGATGGGGTCCCTAGCCACATGGTAATCTGGTGCGCCACAAGCTCTAAACTCTCGGAATGTCAAAGTACGTGCTCCCTTCATGGCCACCATCTCTGCGCGGAAGGCTCCCAGCCTCTCATCCAATATCTACAGTATGCCCTCCTTGACCGTGCCAAAGATCACAGGAGTCTGATCTAGAATGTTGCGCGTAACCTCGGCTGCTACAAACTCCCTCATCCGCTCCTCGAGCTGCTCGGTCCCTGAACCCGAGCCTGATCCCTCTCCGGCGCCTGATCCGCCAACTGGTCTACCCCGTAGTGTCACCATTTTGCAACATAACATAATTATCATTAACATACCCATCTCTACCGAGGGATCATACTCACACTACAAGTTCCCCGGTTTCGTCTCAGCCCTTCTTGAATCGAGTACAGATCCTCTGCTTTCAGTAGTATGGTCCCCTACTACCTTCCACATCTATCCGTACTTTCCTCAAGAATTGCCTCGACTACACCAAGTCCCTTTCACTGCTACTAACACTGCTCCCAGCACTACTCTCATCCTAGGCTTGCCCTAGGGTAACCTCCAACTCACTATCTGCCATCAGCTGCATAAGAAGTCCCTGCTATCTCCCCTTAACTAACTCGCGAATACCATTACATATTGCTTAGACTAGATAATTCTTCGAATGAGAGGTCCTACCCTACAACGGTTAGACTCAGACAAGAGCTGTGAAATAGGGCTATACCTAACCTTCTGAAATTATTTAGTCCTCGCGATATGTAACTTAACATATTCGTTTACTAGTTAATTAGAGATAACTAAAACTCCTAATAGCACAAAGCAAGCAGCATTCGGGCATTGGGAAAGATAACCACATAATACAATCAAGTTGTTCTATCATCTAATCAGGAATCTGTACTAGCATGCAAGTCATAAGGCTCATACACATATAACAGGCACATAAGGCATCCTCTTAGATCCTTAGTCCTAATCTAGCATGCAGTTCTAATAAGCATATTATAACATAACTTGTATGGGTATTTTGGGGTACTTACTTGAGCTCGGCTGATTGCATGCACCACACCTCTTTTCTTCTTTTTCAAAACTCTTTTCTTTTTCTAGAAATTCCTTTCTTTTCTCAAAGCTCTCTTTTTCCAAAAATGATTTTCCTTTTGAAAAATTTCATACCAATTCCTCAGTTTGAGTCCAGACACACCCGAGAGCGTGCCCGAATCCCTCAAACCAAGGCTCTGATACCAACTTGTAACATCATAAAAATCATGACCAAAAATTTATTTTTAAAACATTACTAAATCATAGTATCAAATCATTTCAACATACAAAAAGGGTTACATAATAAATCAGAGTATCTTTTCAAAATACTTGTTCATTTTATCAGAGTAAACATCCCAGGATAAACTTCTTTGTTGTGTGTGTGTGCCATGCGATCACCTCGAGCTCTTCCCTCCGCTACCGGAAGTACCTGAAACCAAAACTGAAAACCGTAAGAACGAAGCTTAGTGAGTTCCCCAACCTACCACATACCACATACTTGGACTTGCCCACTGCATCGGGCCCTTCCCGATATCGGACCGTAGTCCAGACTAACTTGGGCCCCGCCCACTGTATCGGGCCCCGCCCGGAATCAGGCCCCGCCTGACATCAGGCCGCGCCTGGCATCGAGCCCTGCTCGGTATACAGATCTTTTCTCTTAGGCCCCGCCTGTCTCTGGTCCTCGCCCGCTACTAACAAATACAAGCATATAACATAACACATATCACAAAGCTAAACATACTCTAATGTACTACTGATATAAGGCATCGCCTATCTTGGGCCCCGCCCCTGTCCTGCTACTGGTGAGCCATGGAACCCCATCAACGCTCCTGCTGATAGTGAGATACGGGCCCCCGCCCACACTCACCTCCCTCCTAACTCAGGCTTCGCCCCTGCTTCGCTACTAATGAGATACGGAACCCCGTCCATACTCGGCTAGTGATGAGACACGGGACCTCGCCCGACTCACCTCCCTACCAGGCACATACAAGTATCACAAAGACAACAAGTATAACTACACTTCCACTACTGCCTCGGGTACCACCTGACATCAGACCGAAATTCGGAACATATAAACTGCATCGGGCTAACCCCGGTAACGGATCTAAATCCGAACAAGTCACTATAAGTGCCTAGGGCTAACCCCCGGGTCTTCCTACTACACATAACCATAAGCATAAACATAATGGGCCGACATTATGGCCGTAGACCCATGCACACAGTGAGGAGACTCACCTCGTACTGCTGAAACTGCTGATAACCCTCTGGCTGCTATCCAACAACTCTCCGAACTGCTGCTCCTCTAGCTTCCCGAGCTACGAATACCAAATAATAGTACACTTAGCCTAACTGTCCTCAAGAAGTGAACTAAGTCAACTCTGGTTAAAGTCCTTCTCAAGGTCAAATTCCTGGTCAAAGTCAACCTTCCAGTTGACTCGACTCGTCGAGTTGTTCTGCCAACTTGCCGAGTCCATGCTCCTCAAATCCCAAAACAACCCTGACTCCACTCGTCGAGTCTAGCGAGAACTCGACGAGTTCTTCTTCATCTAACACTTCGGGACTATCCTCAACCGACTCGCCGAGTTCATCGTTGAACTCGTCGAGTTCATCATCATCGTATGAATATCTAGGCCATGACTCGCCGAGTTGTATGAACAACTCGTCGAGTTCATCTTCATAACTAAGAAGATTGTCTTGGACTCGCCGAATTCCTCTTCGAACTCGTCGAGTACTATGATCTTCATGTCCATTACGGACCCAGTCTAGTTGAATCCTTTACTAACTCCACTCATTGATCCGGATCATAAACAGAAGGGTTTGGGTTTGTGACCCGACTCGCCGAGTCCATGAACTGACTCGTCGAGTCCACCTTGTGACATCTCTATTCTGTTAATTACAGTCCATTCCAACACCTTCAACCCATAGATCTGGACTTCTAATGCTAGCATTGTACGTAAAGTTGCTAACTTTACCTGCATGCATGTAACACTAGTCAAAATAGGTCAATAGACAATCACATGTGATTATACCAATCATGTAATGTGATTTTGTTAAACTAGTAATATGATAAGAGTGATATGTAGTTCATGATAAATTCTGATATAAATATGAACTTTCTTTATGATACAACTCAAACTATACGTCCATACGATTCCAAAAATATAGAGAATGTCTGAATCTGACTTCGCATGAAGAAGTTATGATAAACCGAACACTATAAATCTCTATAACAAGAGGAATTTAAAATAAACTTAGAATTAGCTATTGGAGTCTAAAAGAGAGTTGTAGTACTTGTAAATACCTACACGTGCATATAAAGAACGTCAAAAACGGAGTTCGTATGTGAAAGTTACGACCTTCCGAAGATTCAGCTGTCAGAAACCCTAATCTGACTTAGCTCACGACGTGAGCACAGAACTCACGACGTGAGGAGTCATTTATCCACATCTCAGAATCTAGAAGGTATGTGACGAGGCTGCGAGGGGATAAGATCCAAACTCACGACGTGAACAAGGATATCCCACGACGTGATGAGTCACATGGCCACCTTCCGAAGCTAGGGACGCAAATGACAAGTCTACGGGGATAAGATCCAAAGTCACGACGTGGGCCTTATAAAACCCACGACGTGGGGGTCTAAAATCCCTACTATAAATAGCAGGTCCGACTTCAGCCACTCTTACACCAAAACTTCTTTCTCCTCTCTCCTTTGCTGAGGCCATCTTGCATCCCGAGCCCCGACGACCTTGTACGCTGATTGTTTATGCTTAGATTACATAAAATCACGCTACTAGGGTGAGTTTCACGACCCCACTTTCTATTATTTCGGGGGGAAACGCATGCTAAATATTATATATATGTTATTATTATGTCTATATGATAGTATATAATTATATTAGCCGGGTATAGTTGTTCTAAATATAATATTTTGAATATATACAACTATTATCAACCTGTCGGCTTGTTATTATACTAATGTAGATCTTGAGTTATACTTAGGATTCTATATATATGTTGTGTGCGATATAGTTCCGAAGTTATATTCGGAAGTTCTATATGTTAAGTTATAAAGTATGTTGCTATTATTGGTTTTATGTCAAGATAAAAGTTGGTATGTTATATGTTGTTATTGTTAGTTTTATGTCAAGATAAAACTTAGTATGTTATATATTGTTATTGATAGTTTTATGTCAAGATAAAACTAGGAACGTTATATGTTGTTATTATTGGTTTTAGGTCAAGATAAAACCTGGTTTTACTTCAAGATATAGCTGTTATACTGCCTAAATGTTATAAAGTTAGGAGTAATGTTTAAAAGCATAGTCTAGTAACTTAGGGTTTTAGACATGAAAATGATTTTGTTGTTAGAGCTATAGGAAGCCGTCGAAGTCTACATGAGTAATTGTATTCATCAACTAAGATTGGGGATCTTAGTGGAAATCCTCTGAACTGTAAACGTTAATCCCGTGTGAGCGAGGAAGTCGTGTATAATTAGTACACGGGTTGACCACCCCACTTGTGACTGTTAGCTACAGTCAACGAAAAGCGAGTGATGAACTATCCTTTTACTTGTTATTGTTCCGGCGTCGATGAAGCGTACGGTGTTGTTTCTCATGGTAAATCATGAGTGTATTGTTTCTGATGGTAAATCATGAGTGTGTTTTATCAGAGGTATTATGTCATAGCAACGGTTACAGGCTCATGGTAGCAAATTGTTAGAAACATTATACTTTGTCGTATACAAGTATTAATGTTAAGTACAAGTTTCCCCCTACTTATACCTTAGGTTTAATAAATGTTTAGGTATAACACTTAATCGATAAGAAAACTATTATACCTATTATACCTACTAAATGTTGGAGAGTCAAAATGATACTTTCAAAACTATACTTTTGAACGTGGAA
Organism: Lactuca virosa; assembly: GCF_052849685.1. Lineage (NCBI taxonomy): Eukaryota > Viridiplantae > Streptophyta > Magnoliopsida > Asterales > Asteraceae > Lactuca > Lactuca virosa. The sequence continues at coordinate 181,517,217 of NC_136429.1, read as the reverse complement.
AAATGTATTATTTTATGGAGTCAAAACCTGTGGACTCACCAACTTTATGTTGATGTATTTTAAAATGCATGTGTTTTCAGGAACTTGAAAAGCCGGTATGTATTCGAACAGAAGAAGTTTTACTATTACCTTTCTGTTCATTAAGAAGTATGTCATAGTCGGATATTATGTAATAGGTTCTAGAAAAACAGTTATGTAACTTTCAATTATCGATAAAGGTATGTATTTTCTTAATACTGTTCAATGTATGTTATATAACTGTGATACGAAGAATGACGTTACACTACCCGGTGTTTCCGCCGATGGCTGGAGGTGTGACAGAAATTGGTATCAGAGCTATTAACTATAGTGAACTAGTACTTTCTTAGGAAAGCACGACTATAGTTTAGGGCTTACTCTATTAGGTTTAGGTATATCCCTTTGCCTACAATAAAAAGTATTATTAATTATTCTACTGAAGGACTACTTACGGGAGCGGTGTCAAGGATAGACATGTCGATTTGGGTTGCTGGATTCCAGAACGGCTATATGCTAAAATGATCATGCCCTTTCGATTGTCCTAAACTGGTCGGAGCCTTATCAGATAGACTTGAAGTAACAAACAATAGTTAAAACGTGAATACAATAAATAAGAATATAGAGTCATATATAAAGACTCAGATCCACGATGAGAATACACCTTAATACCCGTAATGTTTTTGATCTCAAGGATTTAGATCAAATATTCCAACTAAAGTTTATATGTGCGTATATCCTATCACAATTAGGTGTAGGTGCGCAACTACATTTTATTATGATCAGATCATATGAACTATTTAATTTGGGAGTAATATTTGATAGACTAAAACTCTTGGTGATCCAAAACGTATAGGAATTCGACATGGCACATTCACGAGAATGGATAATCATCGAGGATACGGATGATGAAGAGGAAGTTTCATTCCCCATGATGGTAGGTGATCCTTACTACCCTATAAATCCAACCACCTTTCATCCAATACCTTCTGAAGATGGAGCACCTTTACCGTCCAACGAATGGGAAGAGAGTGAACCAATGGAAGAAAGCGAATCCATGGAGGAGACAGAGTCGGTGGCATCATCTTTACCACCACTGAACACCCTTTACCGTAAAGTTCCAGGAGGAGTAAAAATAAAACGCACGACATGTAAATCCATACCGATATGGCAGAAATTAAGAAGAGTCAGAAGGCGACATCTTCACGAAGTCATAGAGTTCAAGATGAACCTGCATGGATCGCACAAACCGTTGATAGGTGGGTGGCGGAAGAAAGAGCTGCTAAAATGTATGAGACTGGTCAATCATCTCGACCACATCTCCCACATTCTTCAGAAGATAACACTTTATCTCAATTGTTTGAGAAAAGTGTGAAAATTGAAGATAAGATGGAAATTGTAGAAGGAAGGGCTACTCATCTCTCTGGAAGAGTACGAAGGCTAGAAGGACAAAGGACGCGAGATCAGGAATCGGTGATGGATGTCCATCATCGTATAAATTTTGCTTATAACGACATGATTACTCACGATGAAAGGATTGCAGAGTTAGAACTCAACAATCAAACCTCAAGAAATGAAGAACGCACGGGAAGTCTTGAGCAGAGAACTCAATCACTTGAGGAGGAAGTGGTTAATGTCATTGACGTGCTAGGTCATCATTTAGGTTTCTGGTAGATAAGCTAAAACTAGTGGTTGTGTAAATAGAGAAATCAGACTAGTTAAGGCGAAAAGAGGAAAGTTTATAGCAAGGATGTAGAAAACCTTGCAAATTTTGCAATGTTTATAGAAACGTTTCTCTTATAAACCTAAATAAACTGATGTAACCGCTGGTAATAATATGAAGCATATATTACAATAATCATTGTGTGGTCCATTATGTTTACACTTTGAAGAATAATTGAAGTATTTAGTACTCGTGTATTAAATAATTAATAAAACTCATAAAAATTCTTATTATTTTAGGAACTAAAAGAAAATGCCTAGAAGGAGTAATCGGCTAAACCCTAACCGACCATCAGCACCACAACAACCACCAGAACCAAACCCCCCAATAGGTACAACACAACTGGAAGAAATCATAGCTCAAAGAATTGTTGCGGCTCTATCTAATGTCACAAGAGATGGAGTTAGAAATGAAGGCCATGTAGGGACCGCTAGAACGTGTACCTACAAAGATTTTATGAATTGCAGGCCAAAAAGCTTTCATGGAAATGAAGGGGTAGTTAATTTGACGAGGTGGATAGAAAAGACAGAGTCCGTCTTTCAAATAAGATTCTGTCCAGATGATTATAAATTACGATTTACAGCATGTACTTTCGTTGATGCAACACTCACATGGTGGAACAACCATGTGAATACAATGGGAATTGATACTACAAATTCCATGAAATGGGAGGAGCTAAAAATGATGCTAGTGGAAGAGTATTGTCCTAGGGAGGAGATACATAAGCTGGAACAAGAATTGTGGACCCTAACCATGAAGGGTTCAGAGATAAAAGCTTATACCGCTAGATTTAATGATCTTGCAGTAATGTGTCCAACACTTGTAACCCCTGAATATAAGAAAATTGAGCGATATATCTGGGGTTTAGCATCGCAAATTAAAGACATGGTGATTGCATCAAAGCCTACGACCTATGACAGCACCAAGAGAATAGCTCATCAGCTAACCCTCACAGAGATCCAAGGAACAGAAGTGGTCTCAAAGGCTGAGTCTCCCAAATCTGGGACAAACAAGCACAAGTTTAATAGGAAGAATCCCAAACAATCATCTGAGAAAAGACAAGAAGTGGCAACCAATTATGCAGCCACGACAGCAGTACCCACACAACCAAAATCTTCATGGTACAATCAGTGCAACCGTCATCATCCAGGTGACTGTTTTGTCTGCACAAAGTGCAAGAAAAAGGGGCATACTGCTAGTTACTGCAGGAGCACAACACCTGCAACAGTGAATCAGGGAACAAATACTGGAGCAGGCCATGGTGAAGGAAGAAAGTGCTATGAGTGTGGGGAGGTTGGACACATCAAGAAAGAATGTCCAAAGTTAAGGAGTCAAGGAGGCATAGGATGTGGCAGGGCGTTTGTGATCGGAAGCAGAGAGGCTATCCAGGACCCTTCGGTCGTATCTGGTACGTTTCTTATAGATAATTTATATGCTACTATACTCTTCGACTCTGGAGCAGATCGAAGTTTTATAACTCCGACGTTTAGAAAATTGGTAAGTCATAAGTCTAGCATATTAAAAGAAATCTATGAAGTAGAAATCGCTAACTGTCAAACTGAGAAAACACATGAAATCCTAGAAAACTGTCTGTTAACTCTTAATAACTACCTTTTTTCACGTCAACCTCATGCCAATGCCTATCGGTAGTTTTGATGTCATAATTGGCATGGATTGGTTATCTTCACACCGCGCCGAAATTCTATGTCATGAGAAAGCCATACGACTACCCTTACCAAATGGTGAAGCCCTGATTATCTATGGTGATAAACCTGGGAAGAACCTCAAAGTCATCTCTTGTACTAAGACCCATAAATATCTACATAATAAATGTAGCGCATTCTTAGCCCACATTGTAGATAAGAAGAGAAAGACAAAAGAAATCAAGGACATACCTCAAGTATGTGATTTCCCTGACGTGTTTCCTGAAGATCTACCTGGAATACCTCCCGTCCGACAAGTCGAGTTTCGAATCGACTTAATTCCAGGAGCAGCACCAGTAGCGAAATATCCTTATCGGTTGGCTCCATCTGAAATGCAAGAATTGTCTAGCCAACTACAAGAACTTCTTGACAAAGGCTTTATTCGACCAAGTTTTTCACCTTGGGGAGCACCAATCTTGTTTGGAAAAGAAAAAGGACGGATCCTTTCGAATGTGTATTGATTATCGGGAGCTGAACAAGCTAACGATCAAGAATCGTTATCCGCTTCCAAAATTTGATGATCTATTCGATCAACTGCAAGGATCCAGCTACTACTCAAAGATAGATCTTAGATCAGGATACCATCAACTCAGAGTACAAGAAGACGACATTCCAAAAACAACATTTAGAACTCGTTATGGTCATTATGAGTTCTTAGTTATGTCTTTTGGATTGACCAATGCCCCAACAGTGTTTATGGATCTCATGAATCGTGTTTGCAAACCATACTTGGATAAATTCATGATCGTATTTATCGATGATATATTGATATATTCACGAACCAAGGAAGAACATGGTCAACACCTGCAAATAATCTTGGAACTACTAAGAAAAGAAAAGTTGTAGGCTAAATTCTCCAAATGTGAATTTTGGATTAGAGAAGTACAATTTTTAGGTCATGTAGTTAGCAATAAAGGAATTCATCTTGACCCATCCAAAGTTGAAGCAATCAGGAATTGGGAAGCACCAAAAACGCCAACAGAGGTGCGTCAATTCCTAGGACTTGCTGGCTATTACCGTAGATTCATAGAGAATTTCTCCAAAATAGCCAAGCCGCTTACAACACTAACCCAGAAGGATACGAAGTCCAACTGGGAAGACAAACAAAAAGCTGCTTTTCAGAATCTGAAGCAAATGTTGTGTAGTACACCAATATTATCCCTTCCAGATGGAACAGAAGATTTCGTTGTATAATGCGATGCATCAAATCAAGGATTGGGATGTGTGTTGATGCAAAGAGGAAAAGTTATCGCCTATGCATCACGACAACTTAAGGTGCATGAGAATAATTACACTACCCATGATCTTGAATTGGGAGTTGTAGTTTTTGCACTAAAAATTTGGAGACATTACTTATATGGTACTAAGTGTACTATTTTTACCGACCACAAGAGTCTCCAGCACATCTTCAACCAAAAAGATATTAATATGAGACAACGAAGATGGGTCAAATTGTTGAATGATTACAAATGTGAGATTCGTTATCATCCCGGAAAGGCAAATGTGGTAGCAGATGCCTTGAGCCGGAAAGAATATATTAAAACCCGATGGGTACGAGCATTAACTATAACTATCCATTTTAACTTTACCGCACAAATAAGAGAAGCTCAACTTGAGGCTCTAAAAGAAGAAAACATCAAGAACGAAGCTTTGCGAGGAATGGAAAAACAACTTATACAAAGAGATGATGGAACGCGACACTTTATGAACCGAATTTGGACGCCTAAGTTCGGTGGAGTCAGGAACTTGGTCTTAGAAGAAACCCACAAGTCCAGATATTCCGTACATCCAGGCTCTGACAAAATGTACTTAGATTTAAAGGTACATTATTGGTGGCCAAACATGAAGGCAGAAATTGCTACTTATGTGAGCAAATGTTTGACTTGTTCTAGAGTAAAGGCAGAACATCAAAAGTCTTCAGGTTTACTTCAACAACCGGAAATACCTGAATGGAAATGGGAGCAGATATCAATGGACTTCATCACTAAGTTACCTAAAACTCCTAGTGGGTTCGGCACTATTTGGGTAATAGTCAATAGGTTGACTAAGTCCGCCCATTTATTACCAATTAAGGAGAACGACAAGATGGAGAAGCTGACTAGAGTTTATCTTAAGGAAATTGTCAGATTGCATGGAGTTCCAAATTCTATTATTTCTGACCGAGATAGTAGATTCACTTCACGATTTTGGCAATCTCTACAAAAATCCTTAAGAACACGTCTAGACATGAGTACAGCTTACCATCCACAGACTGATGGTCAGAGTGAGAGGACCATTCAGACTTTAGAAGATATGCTCTGAGCCTGTGTAATAGACTTTGGAAATGCATGGGATACTTATTTACCGTTAATTGAGTTTTCCTACAACAATAGTCATCACACCAGCATCAAGGCTGCACCGTTTGAGGCTCTTTATGGACGAAACTGTCGTTCCCCAGTATGTTGGGAAAAAGTTGGAGATACACAGATGGCTAGAGAACGTACAGGCGATACCTTACGTACTGGACCAGAAATAATTAACGAGACAACTGAAAAGATCGTGCAAATTAAGGATCGATTAAAGGCTGCGCGTGATCGTCAAAAGAGCTATGCTGACGTAAGACGTAAGCCTTTAGAATTCCAAGTTGGAGATAAAGTAATGTTGAAAGTCTCTCCTTGGAAAGGCGTAATTCGATTTGGAAAACGAGGCAAACTAAACCCACGGTATATAGGACCTTTTGAAATTCTAGCAAGAATTGGTTCTGTCGCATACCAACTTAAGTTGCCTCAAGAGCTAAGTAATGTGCACGATGTTTTTCACGTATCAAATCTCAAAAGATGTCTTTCCGGTGACACTCTTGTTATACCTCTCGAAGAGATACAAGTCAATACGAAACTCAACTTTGTAGAAGAACCTGTTGAGATCATGGATCGAGAAGTCAAACGATTAAAGCAAAGTCGTATTCCCATAGTGAAAGTTCGATGGAACTCGTTACGAGGACCTAAATTTACTTGGGAACGTGAAGATCAGATGAAAGAAAAATACCCCCAACTGTTTGACGAAACCCCATCCATAATATAAATTTAGAGATGAAATTATTCTAACGGGGGGAGAATGTAACACTAGTCAAAATAGGTCAATAGACAATCACATGTGATTATACCAATCATGTAATGTGATTTTGTTAAACTAGTAATATGATAAGAGTGATATGTAGTTCATGATAAATTCTGATATAAATATGAACTTTCTTTATGATACAACTCAAGCTATACGTCCATACGATTCCAAAAATATAGAGAATGTCTAAATCTGACTTCGCATGAAGAAGTTATGATAAACCGAACACTATAAATCTCTATAATAAGAGGAATTTAAAATAAACTTAGAATTAGATATTGGAGTCTAAAAGAGAGTTGTAGTACTTGTAAATACCTACACGTGCATATAAAGAACGTCAAAAACGGAGTTCGTATGTGAAAGTTACGACCTTCCGAAGATTCAGCTGTCAGAAACCCTAATCTGACTGAGCTCACGACGTGAGCACAGAACTCACGACGTGAGGAGTCATTTATCCACATCTCGGAATCTAGAAGGTATGTGACGAGGCTGCGAGGGGATAAGATCCAAACTCACGACGTGAACAAGGATATCCCACGATGTGATGAGTCACATGGCCACCTTCCGAAGCTAGGGACGCAAATGGCAAGTCTACGGGGATAAGATGCAAAGTCACGACGTGGGCCTTATAAAACCCACGACGTGGGGGTCCAAAATCCCTACTATAAATAGCAGGTCCGACTTCAGCCATTCTTACACCAAAGCTTCTTTCTCCTCTCTCCTTTGCTGAGGCCATCTTGCATCCCGAGCCCCGACGACCTTGTACGCTGATCGTTTCTGCTTAGATTACATAAAATCACGCTATTAGGGTGAGTGTCACGGCCCCACTTTCTATTATTTTGGGGGAAAACGCATGCTAAATATTATATATACGTTATTATTATGTCTATATGATAGTATATAATTATATTAGCCGGGTATAGTTGTTCTAAATATAATATTTTGAATATATACAACTATTATCAACCTGTCGGCATGTTATTATACTAATGTAGATCTTGAGTTATACTTAGGATTCTATATATATGTTGTGTGCGATATAGTTCCGAAGTTATATTCGGAAGTTCTATATGTTAAGTTATAAAGTATGTTGCTATTATTGGTTTTATGTCAAGATAAAACTTGGTATGTTATATGTTGTTATTGTTAGTTTTATGTCAAGATAAAACTTAGTATGTTATATATTGTTATTGATAGTTTTATGTCAAGATAAAACTAGGAACGTTATATGTTGTTATTATTGGTTTTAGGTCAAGATAAAACCTGGTTTTACTTCAACATATAGTTGTTATACTGCCTAAATGTTATAAAGTTAGGAGTAATGTTTAAAAGCATAGTCTAGTAACTTAGGGTTTTAGAAATGAAAATGCTTTTGTTGTTAGAGCTATAGGAAGCCGTCGAAGTCTACATGAGTAATTATATTCATCAACTAAGATTGGGGATCTTAGTGGAAATCCTCTGAACTGTAAACGTTAATCCCGTGTGAGCGAGGAAGTCGTGTATAATTAGTATACGGGTTGACCACCCCACTTGTGACTGTTAGCTACAGTCAACCAAAAGCGAGTGATGAACTCTCCTTTTACTTGTTATTGTTCCGGCGTCGATGAAGCGTACGATGTTGTTTCTCATGGTAAATCATGAGTGTATTGTTTCTGATGGTAAATCATGAGTGTGTTTTATCAGAGGTATTATGTCATAGCAACGGTTACAGGCTCATGGTAGCAAATTGTTAGAAAAATTATACTTTGTCGTATACAAGTATTAATGTTAAGTATAAGTTTCCCCCTACTTATACCTTAGGTTTAAGAAATGTTTAGGTATAACACTTAATTGATAAGTAAACTATTATACCTAATATACCTACTAAATGTTGGAGAGTCAAAATGATACTTTCAAAACTATACTTTTGAACGTGGAAAAATGTATTATTTTATGGAGTCAAAACCTGTGGACTCACCAACTTTATGTTGACGTATTTTAAAATGCACGTGTTTTCAGGAACTTGAAAAGCCGGTATGTATTCGAACAGAAGAAGTTTTACTATTACCTTTCTTTTCATTAAGAAGTATGCCATAGTCGGATATTATGTAATAGGTTCTAGAAAAGCAGTTATGTAACTTTCAATTATCAATAAAGGTATGTATTTTCTTAGTACTGTTCAATGTATGTTATATAACTGTGATACGAAGAATGACGTTACACTACCCGGTGTTTCCGCCGATGGCTAGGGGTGTGACAATGCAAGGTATTATGAGGCTAGAACACTTAATCCAAGCTACAAAGAAGGCCTAGGTCATGAAATGAAGCCATGGCTGGGTAAAGCTGCCCCCTCAGAGCTTCTAAAGCTCAGAAATGCTTAGATCTTATGTCCTTTTCGTCCTCAATGGCTCAATGTTCGGATTGACCTTGAAAATGGTCCAAATGTGACAAAATCTATGCTAGAAAGGAGATCTAGATGATTAACAGTCAAGGTATAAGCTTTTTACCTCTAAATGGTCTAAAATGCTACCCCAACTCTGGATCTATAGCTTCTTCTTGCACCACCAAGGTCCTTCTTCCTTCTCCAAGCTTCAATTCACTCTCAAGGAAAGAACTAGCTCAACAATGGAGTTGGGTGGCTAGGGTTTCGAGTTCTGGACAATAGGGGCCGCAAATGAGCCCTAGGGAAGAGAATAAGATGCTTAATTAGGGTGCCAAGTCCCAGAATTAGGGTTTCCAAACCCAGACCAGACTCGCCGAGTCCACTCGCTGACTCGCCGAGTCGGTCACTTAATCTTTGACACGGAACCCGCTCTGACTCGTCGAGTTCTTCCCTAGACTCGACGAGTTGACCCCTTTGACTTAGGGTTCCTTTCCTTTCTTGGTCTTTCTGATTCTGGGTGTTACATCTATCCACATCCCTAGAGGGATCATCATCTCTTTCCCCACAAGGACATAATCTCATTTGCAAACGAATCATACTCTTTATTCCCGAAGGAATCATTCTCCAATTCTTGTGGGAATCTTACTCTTTATTCCCGAAGGAATTATACTATTCTCTTTATTCCCGAAGGGATCATCATCTCTTTCCCCTCTCTTTTAACCCCTTATAAGTCAAACTTGGTCAAAGACTAAAATCAAATTCAAAGTCAACGGTTTGAGTTGACTCAACTCGCCGAGTTGTCCTTCAACTCGTCAATTTTCTCCTTTAACTGCACAGATCGGGAAAAATATTATCAACTCGCCGAGTTCGCCAGGAATCCAACAACTTAATGCATTAAGTTGTTACCATCGAATATAGGAACTCCAAATCTCATATCTCTTCCAAAATGATGTCTGGAAGGGTAAAGTTTCCAACTCATTAGAGTGAGGCTTGACCCATTAAGCCCTTAAACTCCCAAAACATAGTCTCAAAATACAGATCTGACATCCAAAGGTTGGAAAATCATGTAAAGTTCCCATCTTTACGTCCATGAATGCTAGAACGAAACCCTAGGGTTCAAATGGTCTAAGAAGGGACTTATTGCATGAATGGGATCTAGAACTTAGTAAATCTTGCAACTTTAAGCAAAAAAGACCATAAAATGGTCAGATCTAACATAACAATCCCTGGAACACTCAACTTCTTGGACAATCCACCCATGAGCCCAAAATCAAGATAAAACCTCAAAACTAAGAGATCTAAACAATAACAAAGAGATGTATAAACTTGATACCTCTAAAAGACAACAATGAGTGGGGAGATTCTAGATCTAAGTCTTCCCTCCAAGCTATGCACCTTCAACTTCAAACTTCTCCAAAAATGTGCAAAAATATCAACACTTAAGGCCCTCCACAAGTTTACACACTCACAAGGACGATGATACACGCTTTTAGGGTTTTCTGGACAGAGGAGGCTGGTAAGGAGGCCAACCAAGGGACTTAAGGCCTTTAAATAGGGTGCAACACCCTAAAAATTAGGGTTTTCTTCCCAGCCGCCAACTCGTCGAGTTGAAGCACCTCGACTCGTCGAGTTGGTTCATTAACTTCCGCGTCCAAAGCCCTCTCGACACGCTGAGTTGAAGCTTCCAACTCGCCGAGTCCCAAAGGAAAATACAACAATTTGAAGGATAAACTCATACCTAAACCAAGCGTTACACAAAACAATAATTATTCCTTAATTAAATACAAGAATTGATATTATTTATTAATAATCATAATAATAATAAATATATACAATATGTGCCAACTTGATAAAGGTGTGACCCTATAGGATCATATATTATTAGCAATGTCTCTCAATAGTAATTATTGGGCATATAGATTCAACACCATGTTGTTAGATGCTATAGAGGTAGCACTAATAAGAGATAAACTAGAAAATAGAAAAGAGAAAGAGGTAAAGATAAAAGTTAAAGAGGTGCAACAAGTGTCGTGATGGACACTTTAGAGAAAGAGAAAGTTAGTAAGAATATTCCATTATAACTGTTAAGAGCTAAGGAATAAGAGAAAATAGGTCAAGCCTTCTGAGGAAGTCAAAGAGATAGATTATATAGAGCAAGAGGCCACTTTGATAATGTGCCTAAAAGATAGAAATAAGTGGATTTGTAGCTCCTATAGAAAATATAGACCCATGAGAGTATGCATAGATGTATGCATTCTATGAACGTGTACTTGCGAGTATCTATTAGAGAAAAAAGAAAGATTAAACATTATGTGTAATAAGGGATAGATAGAGAAAGTAAATGTGTTGCATAGAAAAGTGGAAAGATAGTGGACTCATGAGAAGAGTCTATGGTTGGGTGTGAAGTACCAGTAGAGAATAAGGTGACCAGATGTCACACAGAGAAAGAGAAGTTGTAAATATGGAAGTGTGATACTTCCTAAGGTGAAATATAAGCATGCTTGGTAAGATATATCTTTGGTGTATCAAGAATAGATTTTGGTAAGTAATAAGAAATGAGAAAGTCATAGTAGTTGGCTTGCGATCAACTGAGGACTAGAAAAGATAAGTACCCAAGAATTTTCATGATTTAAAATGGGTTATGAGAAAAAAGAAAGATAAGTTGTGAATCAGTGATGAGATGGTAATATTGAAACATGGTAAGTATGATGTGCATGCAGTGTGTGGGAACTGCAGACACATGGTACTCATTGTGGTTCAATGGAGCCACTAAGTTACTTGAGGATCAACTGGTTAAAAGAGGAAAGAGATAGCATGGTAAATTGAGAAGAATTTACCATGAAAAGATAGAATACTTGTGAACTAGGGAATGTTATGGTGAGGTTGAATCTAGATAAGTACAATGTGTATATAGAAGTATAGGTTTTGCATACAGACCACACTTAACACGATTCAATTAAAACATTAAGCTACCTAAGGCTCAAGTGTTGGGATAAGAAATATAATTATAGTATTTGTAAGAAAGTGCCATGAATAGACGAGACTTGAGATCTCGGTAATAAAAAAGAGATAGAAAGCTTGTTAATGGTGTTTTGATGATTAGAGTTAATTATGTTAGATTAGAGTAAGAAAGCTTCTTAGTAGTGTTAAAGAAGGTAGTTAGATGCATTTAACAAGCTTTGTATGTGATTTCCATGCTGAAATCAATGTATGAGAAGTTAGGGTTTGAAAACCTAACTTATGAGATTATGTTAATTGATGCATTAGATGATAGATTATGGTGAATTGAGTATTATGGTATGCCTAATTCACCAATTAAATGAGATTAATAGATAGAGAATGAAAAGATATACTAAGGATCCATTACGTGGTTATGTTAACTTCTAAGAGTTAAAGCTCTTCATAGGCTAAGACAAGTATTAAGAACTTGTATGTACATGTGATTAGGTATAAGAGCAAGAAAGATGGATCCAAGATGCATCAATTGAGGAAAAGAGCCAAAGTAGGACAAAGAGGAAGGAAATATAGGGTTATATAGATTATAACCCTATGGAAGATTAAGTAGTTGTTATATATGTAAGACATGTATTTGAGTATGTATGTATAACCAAAGTATATACAAGTGGGTAAAGAAGAATATAGGTATTGTGAGGTATACCCATGAGAGTAAATAAAGAAATAATAGGATTATATGTAATATAATCCTATGTATGAGTAGATGATAAGAAAGGTATCTATGGATACCTAAGAGATACAATATGATTATATGTAATATAATCATAAGAGTATGTAAGTATTTTTAGCTACCATTAGTATTGTAGAATGATATATGGTACTAGAGATAGATAAAGTTTAAGTACTTAACGAGTTAAGTACTAGAAGAAAAAGATTAGAAGGTCTCTTAATGAGACATAGAGATAAATGTTCCTTCGAGGACAAAAGACAAATTGTTCCTACAAAAACATGAGTATGGTTCCTACGGGGATAAAAGATAGAAGATTCCTATAGGAATAAGAGTAAGGTTCCTATATGGACAAAAGATATAAGATTCCTTTGGGGATAAGAGTAAGGTTCCTATAGGGACAAAAGAGAGAAGATTCCTTTGGGAATAAGAGATAGATAGTTCTTCGGGGACAAGAGCATGGTTCCTTTGGGAATAAGAATATAGTTCCTACATGAAAAAGAGTATGGTTCCTAGGGGAACAACAATAAGGTTCCTTCGGGGACAAGAGTATGGTTCCTAAGGGGATAAAGAGTATGATTCTTGCGGGAATGACTTTATGTTCGTATAGGAAAAAGACAGATGATTCCCTCTGGGAATATAGATAGATGATTCTTCCGAGAATCTACAAAGGGTATGGTTTGAAAACATGGAGAACGGTTCACTGCGAGGAACAAGATTAGAGATTTATTTGTAAGAACTTGGATGTAAACCACGAGGGGTTAAGAGTAAGGAGTCCATGAGGGATTCAAGACTAAGAAGAAGAAATAAGGATCCACGAGGGATCACAAGAGAGAGGGATAAGAATGGGTTAATGTGCCCAGTAAAGAAAAGATAGAGGTTTCTCCCTTAGAGTAGATTAAGAGAAAGGTTTGTTAAGAGGCCAAGAGAAGAGTTAGAGAAGAGGTTGTTAAGAGGCTAAGAGAAGAGTAAGAGATAGGATACGACAAGAGCCTGTTAAGAGGATAAGAGCAAAGTAAGAGACAGAATAAGAGAAGATCTTGTTAAGAGGCTAAGAGCAGAGTAAGAGACAAAGTGAGAGAAGAGCTTGTTAAGAGGCTAAGGGTCAGAGTAAGAGACAGAGTAAGAGAATAGCCTGTTAAGAGGCTAAGAGCAAAGTAAGAGAAGAGCATGTTAAGAGGCTAAGAATAGAGTAAGTGACAAAGTAAGAGAAGATCATGTTAAGAGGCTAAGAGCAGAGTAAGAGACAGAGTAAGAGAAGATCATGTTTAGAGGCTAAAAACCGAGTAAGAGAGAAGTATAAGAAGAGCTTGTTAAGAGGCTAAGATAAGAGTAAAAGGAAAAGGTTGGAGAAGAAAGATAGAGTATAAGAAAGAGAAGGAAAGAAAAATAAGAAAAGACATCATAATAACTCACAAGACACATTGTGTCTCGTGCTGCATAGATTTTATGTTTTGCAGGTCCAAGTTGTAGCAACCGTTATACCAGAAGAGAAGACATGAGCACAACGAAGGAATAAATAGTAAGTTAATATTTATGTAATGTCATTGTTGTTCATTATATATATATATATATATATATATATATATATATATATATATATATATATATATAAAGATTTTAGTGTACACCCATAATTCATCCTGGGAAGTAGAAGGTTTAATTTGTTTTCCGCATTATATGTAAAACTCTAATATTTCCCATAGAATATATGTATAGAAGATTCGGGTCGTTAAAGTAAGTATTGCTCCATGCTACTTAAAGTCAATCTACAATGAAATGGAACTTCTAGACTTAAAAAACATTACCCTAAGTGTGACAAGAACCAATGAATGTTGCCATGAAAGAACAAAGTACATTCAGTATAAAAATAAGTTGGTGGGGAAGGTCATGTGCAAACCTGAAAACATGATAAGGCTAGGATAAAAAAAAGTTATATCAAACTCGTTCATTGTTAGTGAAATTTTGTTTCAAATTATTAGAAAACGAGACATTTGTTGAACACGATATTGCTTTAAATGGGAAGTTTTCTTTGCTATCACATCACAAAATGTGTAGGGATGTTGGTAAATATTGCATAGAGAAATAATAAGTTACTAGGCTACTTGCACATCATCATGTCAAAGGGTATACTACATGGTTGTTACAACTCATTTCATAGATGACAATTGTATAATGCATAAACATATTATTAACTTTAGAAACATAGTTAGTCATAGGGACAAGGATACGAATCGTGATTTGTTAGAGAGCATAGATGGTTTGGGGATTAAAAACATTATGACGATGACATTTGATAATATGTATACTAATGATAAGGCGGTCGAGTTTTTAATGAAAACCAGCACAATCACTATGATGGTATGAAAGATTTTCCCAAACCTCATTGTGAAAGAAGTTTTAAAACGTAATAAATATCATATTCACTATTCCCAAAAGGAAGGTCGATATATATTATAGAATTGTCATAAAGAGTAATTAAATTTGAAAGGTACTTTAAATATTGTTCAGTCACATCAAAAATGTTTTTATGTCCTGATTGTCCTACTATGTGGAATTCCACATATAAGATGTTCAAAATTTACGACAAATATGTGTTTTTTTAAAGTATGAAGTTAAAGATAGTAGCTTTCTTCGTGATCTTGAGAGATGCTGAACATGAAGACTTTGAGATTCGAAAACAAATTGTTGATTTTTCTAAACAAAGCAAAATTAAAACAAAAATTGAATCATCATCTTTAAAACCGTTACACATTTGTTTTTAGAGATTCTTGATGTAGACAAACATCTACGAATGTAGAAGCGATTTTTTTTTCTCGTATAGCGGCCACTTCAATGAAAGACATTGTTATAGGTAATAAGTTCATAGTTTTTTTTTTTATCATATTATATGTGAAATTTAAAAATTGTTTGGTTTTGGTTTTATGTACAGAGATTAAAGAGGCGATAAGCAGGGAAACGGTAACAGAAAACGAAATATTTCTACAGATAATTAAGTTGCAACATTACATACTTTGTTACATTATTATATTTGTTTTTGAATGTTTTGGAATGTCGATAGACATTTAGTAGTTTGGTTTTGAATTTATGATTTTATAATTATGTCAACATCTTTGGCTATAAAAGTCTTCGATCGGTTAAGTTCACAAAATTAATTGGAATCCTAACTTAGGAGTAAAAAATTTACAACATTTTGAATAATGATAAAAAATAGGAATTTCACCAAATTCAGAAATTTTTATATGTTATTGCTAGGTCTACCATTAGAAAAAGAACAAGTCTCTATGTCAAGTAAATGAGATAATGAATTGGGCTTTTTGGGCTGTTTTGTGAGAATTCATAAATCAGTCCTATTGTGGTGTTGTAACTGAAACCAATCCTGATAACTACACAAACCGGGCCCATTTACAAGCAGCCGGTGTGGTCTTCGGTTCTTAAAATGGTCAAAAAAAATAAACCGGTGCCAACCAGTTTGGTACCAGTTCAGTCCCATGATCATCCCTAATAGTATGCATATATACAATGCTTTCGCATATAGTTAAAAATACACTTGTATCAACCTTGAAACAAGAACAACCTAAATGGCGGGAATTAAAAAGCTTATATGTCATGTAAAATTTGTAAATAGCTAAAGTTTTATAAGACTCTAGGATTTCGCAACAAGAATGTAAAAGAACCCCGTAACTCCTATATGGCTCTTTTGGCTGCTGTAACTAGACTCCAAAGTTAAAACTTCATCTTTTGCTATCTTTATAGACCCTGGTTTAGGGTAACATGTGGTCATTCCTACCATGTAACCAGCTTCATCTCCTGCCTCATTTCCTTCCCCATATATAGCTCTAGAAGAGCAAATAACACGTCCATCCTGAATAAAATTCATAGCTTTTAATTTTAGACTCTATATATCCCCTTAAAAGAAACAACACCTAACTCAAAAACTGAAATAGTCACCTCCCCATATAGTACAGAACCTATCCCACCATTGTGCAGGTGTGCAACACCATACACCACATCACCAGAAGATTGGATGCTTGTAGTTGATCTTCTGGCACTTATGCAATCATTAGTTGCAACTCCAGTGGCACATTGTTCGACATCATACTCTAGCTGTAGGAAAACACGAAAAGATCCAATGTTACACTAAAAAGGTGCCAAATTTTAGACAATTTTCATGTCAAAAGATGAAGTCATGATGAGCTAAATTACCAAGCAATCATGGATTCTTGTGTGCTGCCAACTATCAGTCACATCAAATATATAGATTTTAACGGGTACAATGGAGTCACTCCAATCAACCCACTCAACACTATACTTCATGTAAATGTTTCTTTTCACACTTTTAAGCCCATTTTTCACTTTGCATTGTGTTCCATCATAGCAACAGAAAAAACCTCCCACGTAATTTGGTTTGAAAGGCTGACCATCTTTATCCTCAGTCACATTATACAAACTACATCTGCATCACCATCACCAAATCCATTACACAAAACCCATAAAAATCTCAAACGCTTATAAATGCGTTGAAGTTTGAATTACATAATCATACCTGCATTCAGCACAACCCATAGCATCTACTGCACCCCGAGTGTCGATTGCATGAACATTAAGCATCCATTTCTCTTCATATCCAGCAGGAACTTCAAGTGGGTTACCCACTTCGATTCCATAAGGATCAGGAACATGTGTATCTGTCTTTCGTGTTTCAGATCCTAAACCAAAAAATTGGGAAAGACCACCATTGCATACTCCAGCATTCCTAGCAACAACCAAATCTGATTGATGGAGTCCTAGATTACTGTTATATTTTGGTTCTTTATTACCCTTTCGTTGATAGTATCTTACTACAGCCCAATGATGGAGATACGTTTCTTTAAGGGAAATAGGATTCCCTTCTTCATCGACAAACTCGGCATTGAAACTCTTTATAGCAATATGACCTTTTGGGAACTCTATATTATAGTAAGTTTTATTTGAAACGGAACCCGGATGTTGAGTTATTTTGGGTGTTAAATACACCTTTGATTTCACCCTGTTTTCATGTGTTACACGAGCTTGCGAATTTTGAGCACATATTGCCAATAAGACTATAGCTAACAAGAACACAAAACCTTGGGCACCCCGTGACATGATTCTGGAAAAAAAAAATTTATCCGGGAAAAATTAGAAAATGAACTCAAATTGCATCATTCAAGATTTCATACATTGATAAAGATGGTTGCTACTAAATCGTGAACCAATGAATCGAAAGTTTTAATATTCTTTCTTTAGCTTTGTCGTGTATATGTTTTCATGAACCAATAATTTGATCACCTTATGTTCTTGTTTATGATTGGCGAAAATACAGTTTCAAGATTCAAAACTGGAGCATTTTATGAGCTCTTGAAGTTACCGAAGCAAGATTTAAAGCTTTGAATTAGAAATATTTGAACAGCTTCAAGAACTTTGAATATTGAGTTCACGTTCCATTCGGCAAGAAACCGAAATAGAAATCGATGAATTCATGAGACAGAGATTGATTTCATTTTGAAAACATCTAAGATTTCAATTTTAGAAGCAGTAAATGTTCTGATTCTACAAAGTAACAAAGGTGGACTCCATTTTACTTGGTTCTCATGATCAGAAAATTAAGCAAGAACACAAATATTTTGGATAAAGAACCCTTCAAACTAGCATTGTGCAGAAAAACATCATAAAAGAAATCCTTACCCAGAAAGGTATTGGATGAAAACCTGTAAACTTTACGACTTGACGACAACCTTCTCACAATATTACAGAGGATGGTTCATGGTTCCTAATAGTCGGGATTTATACTTAAAGTTAAAAAAACAAAAGGGTGATGGCAGCGCTTACGACTTAACGTCAACCTTCTCATCTGTCGACCATTGAATATAATATATTTTCCAACCAAAGAGTAATTACTTTACTCAATTATTTTGCATGGTCCCATGGTACAATACAAAGGTGTAATAGATAACTATCAAAGGAGAATCCTGATCTAACTTATCTAGTCCCCTGCACTGGAAACTTTAGAAAACGGGATGTTGAGACTGTCCCAGAAGTGTATGTTTGGCAACCGGTTCTGTTTTTTAAAAAAAAAAAAAAAAAAAAAAAAAACCTCGATTTATAAAAGGTTTCGTTTGATAATAGGAGCTTTTAGCTTTTAAGTTCCAAAAGTGCCAAAATGCACTTATCTTCGTTCATAGAGCAAAGAAAGATCTTATATGCACTCTCTACTCAAGCTAAAGGACAGATCTGGAACTAAACACAAATCAAAAGCTTTGGAATTCTACAAACTCCATGGATTAGGCCTTAAAGCAACCAAAACTCATTAAAATAGACCAAAAACTCAATTAACCAACTCCTAGATCTATGGATGAAATGAAATAAAGCTTGGATCTTTTGAACTTACAAGGGTCCAAAATGTTGGATTAGGTATCTACGGTCATAACTAAATTGATATAACTTTATAGAATACAGACAAAGTATTTTTTGGATTGCCCTCAATAACTAGAGATAACTAGGAACAACTTTAGGAGTGTGAGAAAATTACTTGTTAATTTATTATTTGATTAATAAATTACTTAGAAATGGTTTAGAATTAATCATAATTAATTGGAAATTAATTTTGGATTAATTTGAACTAATTAAAGGTGGAAAAGGTGAACTGCAATTGTTTGATAATTAAACAAGGAAGGTATTCTACAACTTTGATCAATAGGGTGGACGGTTTTCCTAGGGTTCCAGAAGGGTTTTAGAAGCCTCCTATAGTTGATAAGGACAATTGTCTGGAATAGATTAAATTATATTATTTATCTATTTAATTAGGGTTTATCCTGGAATGTCCATCAGCTATAAATAGGGACCCTAACCCTTAGTATTTTTGGCACTAGCTACTCACAAAGAGAAATCTAAAAATCCTCCTCCATCCTCTTTCCAAATCGTTCCTAGGGTTTCTAGTGTATTGGATGTGAACCATTAGATGCATCCACACTATTGGTGCTAGATTTCCAAGGAAGACTTGAAGATCAAAAGGGTTGCAATATTTGATTATTGCAAAGGTATGTGTTCTAATATTTGTGTTTTTTTATTATTCTTAGATTGGATAAAAGTTTTCATAATATGTTGCTATAATGAGCAAAGACATAGACATCTAGGTTGCATGCCCCCATAAAATAGTTTTATGATTCTTCTGCGTAAATATGTTGTTTTATAACCTAGAAAACTCATCACAGAAGTGATAAGAAGACTGATTACTTTAAATGCAAAGTTCCCTTAATCAATCTTTCTTATTTTCTTCATTCTAGAGCAACAAAAGAACACCAAAATGGACTTTAGGAGAGAGGATGAACTCAAAAATCTTCAATGGAATCTAGGGTTTCTTAAGGAATGTTTGGAGGGTGATGGAGGCTATGAATGACGAAACCCTAGGGGTTTGTGCCCCTTAAATGGGCCCAAAACCCTAGAAAACAATAGCAGCCCAAAGGTTTGAGCGCCCGCGCCTCCAGGTAAAAATTCTGATTCTTTGCGGTTAATTCCTTCATGCTTCGCCCTTTCTTTCTACCTTTTCTTGGACTTTAAAACCACTAATATAAGAATTGAAAAACACAATCAGAACTCAGGTGTTACGATTCTACCTCACTTGAATTGGATTTTGTCCTCGAAATCCGCCTTGGCTAAATTGCAGATGACAACCATACGCAAATATTTCATGACTCCACCAAACCACTCCCTAATTCGATAGATTCGATAAAAGGGTTCTCGAGACCTCTCAGAACCTATAAAGTGCCACCATTTCAAACTTAACCATTTGCACTTACACAACCACAATAGTTACCTCAATTTCCATTGACGATTCTATCAATCTTCTAGCAAAACCACTCAAAATCGGGAACTCCAATAACGTAACCACAACCAAATCCAAAGATAAACTTCACAATACCAAAAACTTATTGGTCTATAACCCTAGAAATCATAAACTAAGATTGATGATTACCTTCTGATATACACATCCCTTAGTCCTTCGACTAGGAACACTCCGTCCGTAAAAAATTATCTAATACCCAATCTGGAACTTGTGCCTAAAAAGGGCTTCTGATGCACACTTAACTTCCTAAAAAGTCATCACTATCCCACTGTTCCCACAATCATACCAATAAACGAATCATAATCTAACGTTGAATCTAAACTCCCATTAAGGCTCAAGCACGCACCCACCTGAATTACTCCGAACTCCATGGTTCGAAGTTTCCAGAACCAGTACTCCATTACTGGTAATCAAACTCATAATAAACAACTCTTATAAACAAATAGGGATCCACAAATGAAAAAATTTAAACATGAACTTCTAATGCACAACTATGAGTTATCTAACAAGTCAACATTCTTCTAAGCGCCCGACCCAAAAGCTGCTAGACACTAAGCCGCGAATAACCCTTCCACAAGGCTTTAAACATTCAAACGGCGACAAGGTAAAACAAGGAACACAAACATATAAACTTTGACAATACAAGTATCGGGTTCCACCCGCACAAGTCGCACATACACAAGCTCATAACATGTCATGACACCATCTAACCATACATCCTCATACAATTTCTTTGCTCAAGCCGTAGCCTTTAATACTAATTCTATCCCTAGTACAAGTACAACCATTATTATTACCGAACACAACCCATGAAGAGAACACAAAAGCCGTCTTAGATCCACTACATTCCCCTGGCTTATTACTCTACTTGAAAAGTGAAGTATCTCGCAATTCGATACCCATACCACATCTAATCGAACACTCAATTCTTATTGCAACATCTACTTAGAGTCTCATCTAATATCACCATCAGGTCAAATTGACGGAAGAACATCAAACCACTAATAGCATGCTCTCATAAATAATTGAAACATGATTCAAAACCTTGGAAAAAATTGGATAGATCTCCGACAATACCCAACTAACTCAGTCAAACTCCCAACCTCGGAGGAAACTCCAAATTTCACCTATAATGATTCTAACAGAACCCTGGTCAAACCGACCCAACTATCGTCCTTACCGATATGAAATCCCATAACTGAACTTCATGCAACTTAGAGTTACACATGGAGAATTTTGACAAAACGCCGCTCCAACATCTGAACTTCTATTTCCTCATGCTATATCATTCGACTAACCACAGAAGTTAGTGATAATCACTTCAGGCGTGTTCGGAAAAATTAGTTGGTAGCGGATAGCTTATAGCTTTTTGTTAAACGCTACATGAAGTAGCATTTGGATTTGGAGCGTTTTGTTTAAACTAAACGTTAGAAGCTTGTAGTGTCGAACGAGGCTTTCTGTTCAAAACAAAGCGTTTTGTCAAACGCTAGAAGCTAGAAGCTCTCAAACGCTCCGTGCCGAACATGCTTTTAAACCAATGAGTCCAACAAGATTCGATCAATCTCAATCGAAAAACCTAACAATATTAATGGTGCACAAGCGAGACTTAAAATGCATCACCCATATCCTTATGGCCATAACCCAATATAAAAGTTGTCCTCACACACTCAATTACTCACATACTCACGTCGGTACCCAAGGGATCATTAATAATGAAAGTACACATACCTACTACTAAGATTGGTCAACAGCCGCCAATCCTTGATAATACATAACCAATCCTTACACAACTTAACCAAACTCTTTAAATCAGGTTCAGAACTTGAGTTTCCCATCTACTTTTCATGAAAATACTCGGCGCTCCCATGGGGAACCACTTGCCAGAGTGAGTTCCCTGTCTAGCAACTCCTATGCTGCAAGGACAATTTTTTCATCCCTAATGACATCAACCCATTCGATTTCTCGAGTTGTACCTGTGATCTGATCGACTCCTTAATTATCTCTGATGCTTGGAGGGAACATCAAAAAATCCTTGAGGAACATAACAAGAGAAATTGTAACCCTAAGCACTCCAGTGATAGACTGATTTATCTCCCTTCCCGCAACAAGAAGCCTGAACTAATAATCCTGCATACTAGAACCACAAATTTTTTTGACCCATGACACAATAACCGAAATTTGAACGGTCCTTTGAACTCCAAATCTAAATACTCAGTTCTCCCCCCACTTAGGGTTCAAACTACTACCGTACTTTATACATAACCATAAGATCCACGAACCAGCCCAACTATTACATACAATCTTTGATTCTCAAAGACTACACCTAATATAGAATCATATAGTCCTTCGAGTAAATAACTCTGCTCTAGAACCCTATCAACCAAGAACATGCAGAAGTGCTAAGTTAAAATTCTAAGCCTATGTAATTCAGTTATGCATAGTCCCCTGGAAATTGAAAGAAATTCTTGAATGTCTCACCAAAGATTTCAATGTTCTCAACTAACATGAAGCCCTTGCTTACAAAAAGCGATCACGTCGTACAATTCGATGAAAAATCAACAAGACTAAAACAATAGCAGATCAACCAAAAATGAACCGACACACAAGCATATTGTAAGTCCCAAATCTGCTTGTGTATCAATCAGATCCGCTTGATGGTGTGGAATCCCAATCAAGCGGATGATGCCAGATCTAATGAAGAAGACGGAGAAGAAGAATAATATGAATCTATGATGTATTCAAGATTGGAATGATGAACAATACACAAGATTCACACACACTTGCACCTTCTCTCCTTTCTCTCTCTAGAACACCTTAGAATACACACACTTAAGCTCCTCTAGCCGTACACTCATTTAACACTCCTCACCCCTAACACCTATATATATACTTGGGGAACATGGGCCGTAAATGGGTTCATGGCCGTGAACCAGTTCATGGCCGTAAACACCCATTGGGTCGTAAACACACCCGTGAACACATCTAACCGCAAACACCAAGGATGTTTATAGTCCTAGACTAAAAAAATACAATTGCCTAGAAAAGCAAAGTATAAACCATAATTTTAGACCCAACAATCTCCCCCTTGGTTTATAGCTTTCTTTTCTAACTGACCCAACAAACTCCCCCTAAAAAGGTAGCTGACTTTTCTTGTTAATCTTCATTGGGAGCTTGGCTTCAGCGTTTATCTTCGATTTTTGCACAGCTTCAAGATGAACTTGATGAATCTTCAATGAATGACTTCATCTTGAGCAGTTGGGCTTTTCTTCAGAATTTGACTATGAACGCACGTTGGGTGAGGAGGATTCTTGATAAGATTCTTGAAAATTAGCGCTTTCAGCTTGAGAATCTTCAGAGAGAACAATAGAGAGATCTAATCTTCTGGATCACTTCAGCAGGTACATAGATAACAGCAAATTGATTGAGGAGGCTTCAATGCAATCTGTCACATAAACTTCAAGTGCAACTTCACATTGCTTCTGGGGTTGAAGGATTGAATGTTGAAAGAATAGTCTTCATTTCTTGCTCCTTCGAATGAGAATTCTTCGATGATCACGGATGAAGCTTTGGCTCAGAAATCTCGATACAGTCTCCATGAATCTCATCTACACCTGAATTCACTTTTCAAGACAAAACAAAACTAAAAGAAAACTTAGCACACAATATTTTTGGATTTTTTTTTGAAAAAAATAAAACAGAGTATAACACTATTTTTGGATTCTGAATTTTCTGGTTTTTTGTTTGATTTTTGAATTTTTTTTTAATTCTCCCCCTAAATTTGTGCATAGAGGAAAACTATGAACAAATTTAACAAAAACAAAAATATTTGGGATCAAAGTTGTGAGACAGTCTTAACTTGTTTATCTGTACCTTCACCTTGATGAATAGATCTGGTCAATTGACGGTATTGTGGTCCACTTAAACATGAAGGATATCGACAAACTTTTGCAAATATACCATTTAGCTGACGACGACCACGTGTATTGTTGTCCACTTAAATTAAGCAGCGAGATCTACAGACAACCTCTAAATGGTTCAATTTTAGTTGCACTAGATCCTGTTCCCCACTTCCCGATATACCCTGGTTATCAAGAATTTCCAAAGAGCTCCTTACTTTAAGTGAATACACAATTATTAAGGAGGAAGTCAAATTTAGAAATAGGTGCATATGTTGTTTCCCAAGTCGGATCTCTTTCAATCACGCAGAGGGGACAACATATGACTAACTAGGATAGAGGGATTGAAAGGTAGAATGTTGCATATGATGTGTTCCAGGTCGGATCATTTCAATCACGCAGAGGAGACAACATATGGCTAACAGATAGAAAGAATTGCATAGATAAAGAGGTGCATAGAAATAGAGTTGCATATGTTGCATTCCAGGTCGGATCTCTTCCAATCACGCAGAGGAAGCAACATATGACTGGCAGATAGAAAGCAAGAAAATAATTTCCTACAGACCTACTTTATCAGAACTCCTAGTCGCCCTATCAGAACCAGAATTGAGGACATAAGTCTGTACATCAAGGAAAAGTTGAATCATTGTTCTAGATGCGAATTAATTTAGTGTATCCTGTGGGTTCCCGTGTTTATCTCACTGCTCAATCTACCCGAGCATCGTATGGTCAGTCCAAACAATCCTATCTAAATCCACACTGTCAAATCCTTCGTGTCTACCAGCACATTGAACACAGAGTCTCGACAGTTCAGATTCAGTCCCTTACACATGTTTTAGACTGCCCGTTATCATTCTATCTTGATATCACTTCCCAAAAACGCCTACTAAAGAAAGACATATAAAGAAATTAAAGAAAATTATCTTTGAAATGAATCAATGTAAGAGAAACTCAGGAGTATCGAGAAGAACAATCAAACCGTAAGTCACCGATTGAATTTGCATCCAAAAGGTCTGAGAACAGCACATATAATCTCAGAACAGATCCGAAAATTCTTCACATCGTTAAGCACAAACCCCATGTGTGATCCTTTCCTTTCTTCCTTTCCCGCAAAAGGACACATACTCTCAAACAAAGGGCTGAATGTTGTACAACTGAGAGATGTCCCCTATCATGTGCCTGGAACAGCCACTACCAACAAACCGAAGTCTGATGATATGCCTCCATAACAATACTTGGGTACGTATTGTCTGATTTACCTCCTGGTACAAGGCATTGGGAAGTAAGTGAATCCTCAAAAGGAAAATGAAGGTGTATGGCACAATTGATAAGTATAAAGTCAGATTGGTTATCCAAGGCTTTAGGCAAAAGGAAGGCATTGACTTCTTTGATACTTATGCTCATGTTGCTAGAAGTTACACAATTAGATTATTGTTAGCTCTTGCAGCTATACATAATCTTGTGATTCACCAAATGGATGTGAAAACTACATTCTTGAATGGTGACTTGGATGAGGAAATTTACATGAAACAACCTGAAGGGTTTGTAATGCCTGGTAATGAAAATAAGGTGTGCAAGTTGAAGAAATCATTATATGGTTTGAAACAAGCACCAAAACAATGGCATCAAAAGTTTGATGATGTGATATTGTCTAATGGTTTTGCATTAAACCAGGCTAATAAATGTGTATATAGCAAATTTGATTCTTCTGGTAAAGGAGTTATAATTTGTCTATATGTTGATGATATGTTAATTTTTTGGTAGTGATCAAGGTGAAGTTGATAAAACCAAGAAATTCTTGTCATCTAGTTTTGATATGAAAGATATGGGGGAGGCTGAGGTAATTCTTGGTATAAGAATTAGAAAAGGGAACAATGGGATTTTAATTTCTCAATCTCATTACATTGAGAAGATATTGAAAAAGTTTAACTTTGAGACTTGTTCTCCTGTAAGCACTCCTATAGATCCTAATCTTAAGCTTCTACCAAATAAATGATCTCCAGTGTCTCAACTTGAATATTCAAGAGCAATTGGTTGTCTTATGTATGCCATGATTAGTACTAGGCCTTATATAGCTTTTGTTGTGGGAAAGCTTAGTAGATATACTAGTAATCCTAGTATACATCATTGGCAAGCAGTGAATAGAGTATTCAAGTATTTGAAAGGAACCAAGGATTATGGTTTGACTTATAGTGGATATCCTTCTGTTTTGGAAGGTTATTCAGATGCCAGCTGGATTACCAACTTAGAAGATCACTCTTCTACAAGTGGTTGGGTATTTCTTCTTGGAGGAGGAGCCATTTCTTGGGCATCCAAGAAACATACTTATATTACTAACTCAACTATGGAGTCTGATTTTGTAGCATTGTCTGCTAGTGGTAAGGAAGCTGAGTGGCTAAGGAATTTGATTTATGAAATTTCATTATGGCCTAAACCGATATCTACCATTTCTATAAGATGTGATAGTGTTGCAACCTTGGCTAAGGCTTATAGTCAAGTATATAACGGGAAGTCTAGACACTTAGGTGTTAGACATAGCATGATTCGTGAGCTCATCATGACTGGTGTGATATCTGTGGAGTTTGTGAGAACTCAGTTGAATTTGGCCGATTATCTAACCAAATGGTTAACAAGAGATCTTGTGCACAAGGCGGTTATAGGGATGGGTTTAAAGTCCACTTAAAATCTTTTATATTAAGATACCCAATTCCCATCTAATGTAATATTAGATGCTGAATTCAATGTGGAAAGCTTGATATTTGAAGATTGGAACACATTATTATCATCATCCCAATGTATGTGTTCAGTACTGCAAGTTAAGGATGTTGAATTTAAATTCTTAATAGTTCTTTTGAAAAATTGCATTTGCAGGTGCAAGAATAAAAGGACTAACTATATAAACATGAAGTTTAGCTGCTTCAAGAAGTTAGGACTTGGCTTTCATATGCTTATTGAAGGATGGGACACAAGCTTGTAAAATATAGCGTCAAGTTAGAACTTATGAGAATATAAATTGTTGTGTGTATTATTTTCATGTATTCACTATGAATAGAAAGTGTCCAATCCTTAGTGACACCCTGATATTTGAATATTTGGATTGGATAATATACTGATGTGAAATTCAATCGTTACAAAATTTCATTTATGCATCAGTTTGTTGTTGTTATGATTTGTTTTAAGTTAATCAAGATTACACTTAAATAGGGGAGGTTTGTTGGTGATTTTGTATCATCAATGTGTATTTAAGTGTAATGGATTGACTTGTTGACCAAAAATCAATCTTGATGAATATTAAACAAGTAAGGAAGGTGCGGAGGGCACACGTGTTTAATTTTATTCAAGATTCAAAGTAGATTGTCATTTAGGGGCAAAGCTCCTAAACAAACGGGGGTCCGGGGGCAGCGCTCCTGGGAGCGGGGTCCAAGGGGCAGAGCCCCTGGCTGGGGTGAAGCTGCCAGGTTAGCACGATATTTTTTTATATGAGTTATGTTGTTATATAATGTAACGCCCGTAGATCCGGGCTAGTCAATCTAGAGATAATAGGGGTCGAAAACGACTTTTCGACAAAAGATTATTTAGGATAAATAATCATAACCAAGTTGTAGAATATGTCTCAAGGGTTTCGTACATATAAAGAACGCCGAAATCCGAGTTATAACGAAGAAGTTATGGCCCGTCGAAGTTTCGCGACGGAACCGGCACGGCACCGCGAAGCGTAAATAGTGAATTTACGATAGAGCGACTTTTAGCCTTAGCGATCTAAACGAAAGTCGTAGAAAACGTTAAACCGAGGGCGTCCATAAAAAGAACGCCCAAATCTGACTTCGTATGAGGAAGTTATGATTTTTCGAAGTTTCGGCTTAGCAGTGTACAGCCCGAAGTTCGAATATTAGACCGAGCGGTTTTTAGCCGACACAACCTAAACGAGAATCGAAGATCTCATTAATAGTAGCGTATCGATAAAAAGACAGACGAAAACGGACGTCGTATGAAGAAGTTATGAATTTTTAACGGACCAATCGTGTCCCTGCCTGTTAAAAATATAACTTTTAAAATAAAATCAAAATTAGCTGACGGAGTCTAAACGAAAGTTGTAGAGTACGTTCCCGCCTTCGCATGAATATAAATAACGTCAAAAACGGAGCTCGTATGAGGAAGATACGAATTTTTGAAGTTTGGAATCGAAATCACGAAGTCTGATGGGAGATGGATGGCGTGGCCTCATCGCAGCCGTCCATCGCTGATCGCAGAGCACCCTTCGGATCACACCACGTCGCCTCGCTTCGCCCTACACCCCGCGTCCAAGGTTGGTATGCCCAGCGTACCTTCGGTCCTTATCCCTTCCGAGCCACATGCGAGACAGCTGGATGCGAGGTGGCAAGCTTATCCGAGTTACGCCCAGCGTAACCAAAGGCTACGCCCATCGTAGTCCGAGGAGCTGCAGCCTATAAATAGCTGCGAAGTCTTACGAGTTTTTCACACCATTCTCCTTCTCTCTCTAAACTACTTTCTCTCTCTAAGGGTTTTAACTCCCCTAAACCCTAGGAAAAACCCCTAGCACCCGAAGGAAGCCCAAGGCTCCCGGAGTCCCGAGAAAAAGGGTCTTTCGGTTCGGAAACGCTGCTCCAAGCGAAGCCCCGGTTTTTCTTTAAAATCCGCTGTAAGTGAGCTACGCCTATGAAATTTTTAATATAACTTTTAAATAATTATAGTAATGTTATTAGGTCCTTAAAATAATTATTTGGGCTATTATTATGAGTTATATAGAGTGTTGTTTAACGCTTATATAATAATAATAATAATAGCTAGACTATTAATTAGTCGCGGTTAACGTTAGACTAAACCCTAGTGGTATTGATATTAGGTTTTGTCGAGGAAAAATTATTTTGAGATAACGAAGTGCTGTTCGAGTGCCGAGTCACCAACTTTTCAAGTGAGTGCATAATCCCTTTCATCTTACACATAGATATGAAGTATTTAAAATTTCGTGCTATATGTGCATATTGTCTGTATACTTGCCGTCTGTGTTGGGTGAAAAATTTTTATACATGTTTTAAATGATTTAAACTGTATATGTATTTTCTATCTACAAAATGTGTTGGGTAAAACATGGGTAGATGAAATAGTTGCTGTGTGACAAAAATATAATGTTGAGAAGTGATATAGACCATGAGATAAGGGTGAGAGGTAAACCATGAGAGAAGCCTTTTACCCATGTGTTGGCCCTGTCATTCAGCAGAGTATGGATGACAACCACGGACTATTCTAGACAGTCCAGTGGACACTAGCATGCTCGCAACCTGTAGGTGTTTTGAACTGTGTATTCACCAGGTGTACTCTAAAAACCCATTAACATGTATTGCGAGTGGATTCTCGGAAACGATACTGTCGATAAATAAAACCTGGCGACCATGCGACGTAGTGCCTGTTGTATAAACCCTGGCGACTATGAGACTTAGTGCCTAAAACCTGACGACTATGCGACGTAGTGCCAATTGAGTAGACTCTGGCAACGATGGATTTCGTGCCGATTCCTAAGGATAATCCTTAGGAATAAATGAACGAGGAATAGTTGATTCTTAGGGTAAAATAAAGAAGATAATGGGGATGGATAATTGGGTTGATTGTTTAATTGTTAAAACATAATAATTATATTATTGTGGGTTGAAAACCCTATGTACTCACCAGGTTTCCCAACCTGACCCACTCAGTTTATTTGTATCACAGGTATCGATATGAGGTTACATTACACTGAGGGATTAAGGAGATATAAATCACTAGTGATAATAAATGTAAGTTCTGTTTATGCTTATGTTTCTGTATTGACGATGACATCCCAATATTTTAAAATGAATAAATATACATTTCTTCGGAAATGCTTTGATAATGTATTTATCATGTTTTTCTGGGAACAAATTCCGCAACATTTTTATTAAAAGATGTACTTTGATTTTTATAAAGCATAAACAAAAATCGGTCTTTTCTGGCCGTGAAAATGGGGATGTCACATATAAAAGTGCATTAAAAATCTGAATACTTGTAAATGAACCCGATTTTTTACTTCATTTTGACCCTTATTAAAAATCCGGTTTTAGTGACAGTTTATGACTGTTATAAACGGTTTTTGACAGTTTGAGTAGTTTTTGGACAAAGAAAATTGATTTGACAGTTTTTCAGACAAATGAAGTACTTAATCATTTTGGTCATCATTTTTCCTGGTACAACAACAATCACGAAAATCATACTTTATATTCTCTGTTCTTGAAATTCTTCTGAGTTTTATCCGATTAAAAGTTGAGAGTACCACCCAAATACTTTAATATGAAAGTGTACACACGATTCTCAGAATTTTCAAGCCTTTTATTACTCCGAATTTCTAACGGAATGGAATATTAGTCATAGTAACAAATTCATTGTTTTCATCACGATTATGAGATTCCTATAATTATTGACGGTTACCAAATTCAACAAGATTATTAATTCTCTATAATTAAGGAAATTTGTTTGAACACATGTTAAATATATCCAACTTATGTATTATACATGTATATTCAACTTGTATATCAAATTCTCTATGTATATTTAGTTTGTGTATTGAGTGTTGAATATATTCAACTTGTGTATTATACATGTTTATTCAACTTGTGTATCAATTTTTCCATTTATATTCAACTTGTGTCTCAAATTATCCATGTATATCAAATTCTTCATGTATATTTAAGTTGTGTATTCTCCATGTATATTCAACTATTGAAGACTATTGAATTTTGTTTAGAAAGGTAATTGAATCCGATTAATTAAACCATTTTCACAATTATACGGCTATTGAAGATGGCGGTTTCGATAAATTATGATTAACACTATGACTAATATACCCTTTCGCATTAATTATTGTCGGTTTCTTAATTATTTTAATTATTTAATTAATTAAATCCAAAAAATACATATGATTGAATATAAGTCATTCTCATATAATATTTTCATAATTGTTTTGAAGTCAGCCATTTTCCACATAATATTAAATGTATACAAACAAATCTTACTTCTTACGATAACTGGCTTGTTGATTTTTAAGGTTAGTATTCTACTCTTCTATGTAATTTCAATGCTCTTATAAGCTATCTGCTTCATGCATCTTTCACCTTATCTGAATGGTTAAATTGTGATGTTTTTGTAACTTGAAAGGTCAATTATGTCATAAGTCCTAAATGCAACATAAATAAACCTGCTATAACATAGGGTTTGTCCCATTTGATAAGGCGCCCCATCCGTCTTTAGGAGGTCGAATGATCAAAACCCTTATGGAGATATAGATGGAGAAATTAGGGTGTTTTATATAGAGTTTTTAACCAAAATAGGGTTATTGAAAAAAATATTTATCAATCTAGTATAGTTTGAAAAATATTTACCAAACTAGTGTTTTTCTTCATTTTTTTTATTTTTCAATATTTCTTATTGTTTTTCTATTTATTTAAAATATCAGCTTTTTTACTTTTTTTTATTTCAGTTTTTTTACTATTTATTTTAAATATCAGTTTATTATTATTATTATTATTATTATTATTATTATTATTATTATTTACTATGTATTTAACATAAATATCTAACATACAAAAGAGCTTTATTATTTTGGTTCATTACATGCCTATTTGATTAATTTTTTTCTACCGTTTATATAGTGATTACGAGTTTACTTTAATTTTCTTACCATTTATTTATACATATATTTTAAAAACTTAACCCTTTTACAAATTCAAGTTTTTTCTCATGTCTTTATTTATACAACCTTTGCATGCTTTTTAATTGAGTGTCTTTACATTATAAAATATAAAAAGCAAAAGTTTACATATTTTTTGTCTTTACATAAAAACAAATATGTAAAAACATAGAAAACAAATTTTAAAAAAAATCTAATTTGTAAAACGAAAGAAATCATAAAATACATGCATAAAACGAAATATGTAAAAAATATTTAGAAAACAAATTTCCAAATCAATAAAAACTATTATTTCAAAACACGTGAAAACAAAATTGTAAAAAAAAATATACGGACAAAATTTTATAACACAACTATTACTTTTGCTTTTTATATTTTATTTTCAATGTAAAGAAACTCAATTAAAAAGCATGCAAAGGTTGTATAAATAAAGACATGAGAAGAAACTTCTTTTTGTAAAGGGTTAAGTTTTTAAAATATATATATAAATAAATGGTAAGAAAATTAAAGTAAACTCGTAATCACTATATAAACGGTAGAAAAAAAATTAATCAAATAGACATATAATGAACTAAAATAATAAAGCTCTTTTGTATGTTAGATATTTATGTTAAATGTATAGTAAATAAAAGTATATAAAATTTAATAAAAAAAATTGAAACAAAAATAAAATAAAAAAATAAACTGATATTTAAAAACAATAAATAGTAAAAAAAAAAAACTGAATTAAAAAAAGTAAAAAAAGCTGATTTTTTAATAAATAGAAAAACAATAAGAAATATTGAAAAATAAAAAAAAATGAAGAAAAACACTAATTTGGTAAATAATTTTCATACTATACTAGATTGGTAAATATTTTTTTCAATAACCTCATTTTGGTTAAAAACTCGTTTTTTTATATATATAGTTAACCGTTTAAAATAATAAAATTAAAAAATAAAATAAAAGACTTCAGTGGCTTATTTATGACGATTAGAATTTTGATGACTAAACGGAGACATTTTGGAGACTTTGATAGCCGTTAAAGTCAAAACTCTTATCTTTACACACCAAGATACTGAATTTGAAAGTCAAAATAGGACCATTTGGCCAATTTCAAAAAATTGGATCGCTTACTTAAATTATTGGTTATTTTTGTGAATATCTCAATTTATATTATCATTTTAATAATAATTTTCGTTTTAGTTGGTATAAATTTTAATCCTTAAATAATTACTAATTAGACCATGCATATTCACCGGGGCAACGCGGAAGTTGGTGGTTGCATGGATGCCTTGTCTCTCTCTCCTCCTCAAATTCAAATCATCCTCACCCCTCTTTCTCTCTCTCTAAAGAAGTAGAGATTAAAGCCAATTTCATAATCGAAATTTAATTTTATTTGATCTCATCGATCGATGCAATGGATAAATCAGAGAAACAGGATAAAAGGGAGAGGGCCAAGGAGCGTAGAGAGAAACGTCGTCAAGAGATCTCTCTAATCCGTTCGATCCCTTATTCCGATCACCAGAGGTATGCAATGCATGCACTCGTTAGTATTTTTCTCATATTTTGGATTGAGAACGAACTCCTCAAAATTTGCTAACGATTAATCTAATCGTTGAAATATGTTGATGCTGCATCTTTTGATGAATTTGAATTTAAAGGTAAAATAGGAACCGAATCATTGATTTAAATTTGTAATCGCTTGGAATAAAACATAAGTTTTCTGGAATCAAATCAAAATGTATTCGAAAACCAGAATTTGCAACAGCTTTCAAGGATTCAATGAAACCTAATTGCGTTAACCTAAATTGAAGAGATCTGTGATATTCAATTCTTTCTTTTCCTTCAATTTTTCGTATTATACATTTTTAATCAGTGATTCACTTTTGACATGATGAATTCATGAGGTAATAGAAACTCGTCCATTCAGATCTCTTATAAAAGTTTTTCAAATTTTTTGTTCTTATGGAGTGTAAATGTTACTTTAGATGGTGGTCTGCGGATACAATAGCAGTGGTGACAGGTGCAAATCGAGGAATTGGATTTGAAATTGCACACCAACTTGGATTACATGGATTAACAGTTGTTCTTACTTCAAGAGAAACTGCTGTGGGTGAAGAAGCAGCAAAAGTCCTACAAGAAGGTGGATTAAAAGTTGTATTCCATCAACTCGATGTTATCGATCATGAATCTATCAATACATTTTGCAAATGGATAAAAGACAACTACGGTGGTATAGATATTCTGGTAAAAATCTTTTCATTTTGCTAGAATTCAATTTCTTTAAATCTTGGTCACATGTGGTTATTATGAGTGCAAACTTTGCAGATAAACAATGCAGGATTCAATCATAATGTTGGGTCAGAGAATTCCGTTGAACTTGCTGAAAAAGTCATCGCCACCAATTATTTTGGCACAAAAAACATGATTAAAGCTGCAATCCCATTAATGAGGCCTAATAATGCAGGTACTAGGATTGTTTCAGTGAGTTCACGATTGGGTCGACTTAATGGCAGGAAAAATGTACGTGTAATTTTTTTACCTGATTATTTGAAATGCAGAATTAGATTTTTATAATTTATTTTATAAAATTTGATATTAGAGGATTTCTAATGACGAATTGAGACAACAACTAGAAGATGTAGACTCACTATCCGAGGAGAAGATAGATGCAATGGTGAACAAGTTTTTAGAGCAAGTGAAAGATGGGAGTTGGAGTTCTGGAGGGTGGCCACAAAACAATACAGATTACGCACTCTCAAAACTGGCAGTCAATGCATACACAAGGGTGGTTGCCCGGGAACTTTCGGGCAGACCCGAAGGTGAAAAAATTTACATCAACTGCTACTGCCCGGGTTGGGTCAAGACTGCTATGACCGGTTGGGCAGGGCAGGTTACTACTGAAGAAGGAGCTGATACAGCTTTGTGGCTTTCTTTGCTTCCAGATATGCGTATTAGTGGCAAATTCTTTGCTGAAAGGCGCGAGATACATTTCTGATACGAGTTTTTTTTTTTTTTTTTTTTTATATTAAAAATACTATTGTAAACATAGAAGATAATCATTTTTTTTTTTAATTATAGCTAGGCATTGTTTTTTGTATGTTGTGATATTGATATGATTTCCTTTTCTATGTTTCAAGTTTTTTTCAACAAATGAATGGAAACTAGATTCTAGTTCAAATATGAAACTTGAAAGATTCCGACAAAACTGAATTCCGTGTCCCTCTGGCAACCAAACACAACACGGAATGGAATCTCAAATTCCAATTCCGTTAGGTGATAAGGGGTGTGTGTTTTTTCAGATAAATATACAAACAGAGTAGAGAAGTATCTGATGCCTGCTTTATATTTCTCTAGACTTTCTTTATAAATGGTACAGTTTTAATATATGAATTTTCTGGATGAATAAAACCAGATTGTACAAATATAAATACATCAAGCAGAGTTCTTGGAGGAAATCAGAATCTACAAAACTGAAATCAGATTACAGTAATTTTCGGGCAACGTACCAATTCTGGGCAAAAGTATTAGAAAGTGCTGTTGAGGTACAAGTATAAGCCAACAAGCGCAACGACTCCAACAGCAATTGCAATTGGTAACGCTTTCCTGATGAAAATAAGATAAAAAGTCATTGATGAGTATATGTGTGTGTTCTTGAGCTCTATACATGTGATGTTTGTGTTTTATGTTTAGGACTTACCCGATGGCTTCATCTCTCTTGAGTTCAGCTTTCCTTGCCTTTCTAACATCTGTTGAATTCGCATTTTTGGTCACCGGAGGTGTGTATTCCCTGAATCGTCGTTTCGGGGCACCACAAACTGCAATCAATTCAAACATTTACATTCTTTTTTCCTGAATCGGAAGATTTATAAGTTGTACATGCAGAATTAGGTTCGACTTTGATACCTGGGCAGAAGTATTTATCAGGGAGCTTCTCAAAGGGGGTTTTATCGCTATAGATGTACCTGCATCCCTCAAACACAAACACACATGAAATTCACAGCGAAATTCGATCAAACATAGAGATGCGAAATAGAAATTCGACAACAATCGGAAGAATTACCCGCAGTCGCGGCAAATGTAAGCTTGTTTGGAGGCAGCTCGCATGGCGAATTTGGGTGCGGCTGAGGGCTGATGGCGGGGAAGCAGTAATTGAAGGGAGGGTGAGAGATAGAATGATGATTTCATTGCTAGCTGGTTGGATGGCCGGCGGAGGCCGACATTGCTGCCGCCTGCCGGAGATAGAGTAGAAGGTGAAGGTGTTGATCTGGTGGTTGGTAGTCTGAGTGGCGTCTGGAGAGCCATTGTTTTGGATGAGATAGATGCATGTAATCTTGGTAGTGGTTGTTGTATAGGCTTTTGGTGGGAAAGCGTGGACGCCATACTCCCCACATAATTGAATGCGCCAAAACGTTTTGCTTTTTTCTTTCTTTCTTTCTTTTTTCGTGTTTTCTATATGCTTCTTGAATGTCTTTTTGAGGAAAAAGATGGCATTTGTCTTAAATGTTTATTATTTAAAAGAAAATGTTTAAGTTTTGTTAGTAGTCACTAGTCATTATAGTCTAGGGTTTTATGTGATATTTTCATAAGAAAACTATATATTAAAAGTGCACTTTTGTAACATAAAGAATGAAACCATGTTGCAAGAACAATATTAGTGTGTTGTTCTTTCTTGTATCAAGAGAGGATAGGCTTCAAGGTATAAAAACACATGACTCCCTGTCTAGCTTATCTGGGATACTAATATGTCAAACATACATTCGATTAGATTAAACTAGATGTGTTGAGCTATAAGGTTAGAGGTACGTCGACTATGATATCAAGTTAATTAGGCTATGATATCAAGTTAATTAGGTTTATATATAATATAGAGAGTATTAGATGTTCTATCTAAATGAGCTCTTAGAGATATATGAGAATAGGTCTAGCTAATATGAGGCACTAATATTTATGAAGTAGAAATTAGTCTTTTAGTAACGCAATCGCTTACTTGATTAAAAACTTAAGTGTTGTTTGTTTTTAAGAGATAAAATGTTTACAGTCTGCAGACCACATCCATAGAAGAAGAGGGGGATCGAACGTTTACAGACTGCAAGAAGAAGACTGTTTGTTCTTTAAAATCAGCAGACTGCTAAAATAAAGTGATTTTTAAACTTTGAAGAGCTCTTTTTTCAATTACCTTTTATCAATAATTAATAGATAAAAAAACTAAGAGTAAATTACACGAATGGTCCATATGGTTTAGGGTAATTTGCACGTTTGGTCCCTAACTTATTTTTTTAACTCGGAAGGTCCCTACTATTTGTTTTTGTTACGCGCTTGGTCCCTGTCTTACCTAAAAAAACTATTTTTCCCTTGATTTTTTAATTTATTTAAATAAACAAACCCCCAACCCCATCTCACTCACCTTACCTTTCCTACCCCGCAATTTTTCCCTATTTAAATAATAGTATTTTTAGGTAAGACATGGACCAAACGCGTAATAAAAACAAACATTAGAGAACAAGCGCGTAACAAAAACAAACAGTAGGGATTTTCCGAGTTAAAAAAATAAGTTAGGGACCAAACGCGCAAATTACCCCAAACCATAGGGACCATTCGTGTAATTTACTGAAACTAAATCAAATTCAAAACAATATTCATGTATAAAGAGAATCAATCAATTGATTCAAACTATTTAAAAAAATTTACAGAAAATGTTATCTATGAAACAATTTATGAAACCATCTATAGGAAATCATCTTTAAGAAGAGCTAATTGCAAAAAAAAACTATATGCATGAAACCATCTATGGAAAAATTCAAGGGAAAATGACGTAATGGCCCTACTATATATTTCAACTTTACCATTTCAGTTCCTAAAGTTTTTTTCGTGTCTTTTAAGGGAACAAACTGTTTAGTGACTTGATCATTTACTCCCTTTAACTTTTTTAACCAGTTAAAAGCGCCACATAAGCAAGTTAAGCCAGCTCAGTTATGACTTGGAGTAAACGACGACGTTTCAGACATGACGCAACATAAACCAGCTCACAATCGAGTTGGACCATACGACGTCGTTTTGAATATAACCCTTAGGGAGTAAGTTTCAGACTGTTCATTGCCCGAAGTGGTTATAAAACGCATGTTGGCGCCCTAAAATGATCACAACCACTAACTTTGTTGCCCTAAATTCGCAAAGAAAATCGTACCCTAAGTAAGACAAACATGCCTTCTATTACGTCGCCATGCAACAGCTGGTCCTTCGAAGATTGACGTCACATACCCAGGGGCGGAGCCAAGATTTTTTAATAAAGGGGGTCGTACATCGCAATAATATGTTAAAGTATATTTTATCATCGTAGTAATATATTAAAATATATTTTATCATCGTAATAATATATTAAAGTATATTTGATCTTCGAATAATTTAATAGTATTTAAATTTGAAAAAGAAATTAACAAAGAAAAAATTGTCTAAATAAAAATTACAACTACAACGATTTTCACCTATAATGATATATTCTCTAAATAGGAAGTAAATCTAAAAAAATAATATAGATATACATATCCAATTATATTTGTATATTTTAGTAATAAAAGAACGGGAGATGAAAAATATATAGTAATAATAATAATACTATATATGTGAATTATGTATCTGTATTGTTGCAATGGAAATATATGTGTTGATTGTTGACGAGTTATAAAAAAACAAAAGAAATGCTTAATTGACTGAGTATGGTAACTGTTCAATGTGAAGGGGCTGATTCTGTAAATTTGATGAAATACAAAATCAAATCTGTAATAAGGTGCTTTACTTCGAAATGCTAGGTTCAACTTCTAAATGCTATGTTCAACTATGGTGGGCTTATTGAAGTAACTAACAGACTAATATTAGGGGGGCTAAGCATCGGCCAACCCCGGTACTCCCTCCGCTACCGCACATACCAACGAACGAATATATTGCAGGCGAGCCACAAGACATCCAGATCACTATTCTCCAACTTCAGCTTGAGGTTTCCCTTATCAGGGAGGAATTCAAGGCAGACCAGCGTCACATCAGGGAAAGTCTTCTTCAGGAGATGGATTACCTAAATCATGAGGTCGATGATATTAGGGTAGGGCTATTAGAGGTGTCCAATTTGACTGACGACTTGAGGAATCATTTTTATTCACTCCAGCCAGCGTATGTCATGGCATCGACTGACATAGCTAAACTGAAGAAGGTGCTTGTTGTCACAAGTTTATTCGGAGTGGTCATTGTTGCAGGAGTGGTGGCAGCTTACAAATGGTTCTGATGAAGGGCAGTTGCTTTGCTTTGTTTGGGTTTTGGTCTTTGGGTGTTAAGTCTTAGTGTTTTGGTGCAATTCGGTAGTATAGTTATGGTTTTCTTGTTTTATGGTAGATATTATGTTGTATGTGGCTGCCAAATATGGAAGCTACTCTTTTGGATGTCTTTTTCAATATCCAGAAACAACATCATGAATGTATTATGTAGGATTATGTACTTAAAAAGGATTTACAAAACCCGGATGAATGCAAATGAATATTATGGCTATATACACATTTTCCTTTTATTTTAGTACATGTCAACACATGTTGTAGGACCCAAAGGTAGAACTTGTTCATGTATGTTGCTCTATTTTAAGGAAAACAATCTTGTTATATATACAGATTTATGATCACATGTTGTTAAGGTTTAAGGAAAAAAATTGTTTTATATGACCACATGTTGTAAAGGTTTAAGGGAAAAAAGTTTTTGTTTTATATGCCACATTGGGATATCAGGCCCCTCAATCACCACGTCTTGCACATACCAATAACTAAATAAAGTAAACACTTACATGGATAGAAAGTTACCAAAACAGGAAAAACAGGAGGAATATATTTTTTTTGTTTCTTATTAAAAGGATTTATATTCAATATCATACGTGGGACAACATTGGTAAGGCCAAATATGGAAGAAAAAACCTACATGGATCACAACTGTGACATGCACTTATTCTTGATTAATAATTAAAGGGGCAATTAAGGAAAGTATTTATACTAACGTCTCAAATAAACATTTAAAAAGCAATACAAATTAAATAAACATTTAAAAAGTAATACAAATTACATAAACACCCTTTTCTATAACAACCTTTCAACATATTCCATTAAAAGCAAATGAAATTACATAAATACCCTTCCCCATACACTACATCCACACTAATCCACATCCATAGGCTTTGATGCACTGCTACCTTCACCTTCAATTTTTTCCCAACTTCATTTTAAGGATTCTTTTAGACTTTTTCCTCTCCCTTAGTTGTTCCATTTTACCAAACTGCACTTCAGCTCATTAACCCTGACATCTTGACCATCAATATCAGCCATTGCAACATCTTCCCCATCAACATCAGTCATTGCAACATCGTCCCCACCCCTATTCATGTTCACTGACCCTTGTGTTTGTCTCACACCTTGTGTTTTCCTACCATTAGTTTTTGGAGGCCTTTCAACTTGA
Organism: Lactuca virosa; assembly: GCF_052849685.1. NCBI lineage: Eukaryota > Viridiplantae > Streptophyta > Magnoliopsida > Asterales > Asteraceae > Lactuca > Lactuca virosa. The sequence goes on along the minus strand of NC_136429.1, from coordinate 181,476,690 downwards.
GGACAAGTGGTCTTGTTGTGTCTTTTCTGTTTGCATATACCACATCATATAGATTTCCCAGCCTTTGATATAGTGTGTATGCCACGCCTTTCTGAACCATCTCTTTTTCTCTTCATAGTAGTTCTGCCAGGAATTCTTCTTTTAATTGGGGGCAAAGGAGGGATTTTGTTTGTAGATGGCCACATGTCCATTCCATTCATCCCATGTATGGGCTCTTTGTAAGTATTATGGGATAATGCTGCAAAGTACATTTTGTCGACATGTGCTTGATAATCTGTAGTGTTTAAGAATGATAATGTTGCAACTGAGTGTACACAACCATACCCATTTAATTGCCACAATTTGCATGTAAATTCCCTATTTTGTACATCAACAACATAAGATTGATCCAGGTTTCTTGTTTCAAACTTCATCACCCTAAAAGAAATAACTTTCCAATACCTAAATTTAGTAACAACGGTTAACTATAACTCAAAGTTGTGAAATTATTCATTAAATAGTATAATTAGTGACATACCTTTGCTTTATTTTTAACAAATTCAACTTGTCCCTGATGTCAGGACATACATTTAAACAATCTCATCCTTGTCCCTTAAGTTGCATTTTGACCATCCTTTGCATGACATAAATACGAATATCTTTTAACATACTGATAATAGGTTTCTTCATAGCATCCATTATAACACTATTGAAGCTTTATAAGTATCCATTCTCCACAATTCACAACCTTGGTGAACTTTGAAGAAAGCCAAAGACCATGTCCTAGGATCCCTCTCCATAAGATGCACAAAGGCAGCAGGATTTAGTTCTTGAATCTCCTTCATGGCTACATTGAAATGTGCTTCAGTAGTTGTTTTACTGGCCCTCTAGAAAATATTTTCAAATTGTGCTCCAGGAAATTTATTTCTAAAGTTAGCATAGATATGTCTTGCACACCATCTATGTTCTGTTGCTGTACGTACCTCTTTCACTGCCTCAACCAATCCCTAAATATGTTCAATGATATAAAAATTTAGAAGGACATATCATATATCCTAACATATTAACAAAAAAAAGTAGCATACCTTGTGTTGATCAGATATTAGCACAACCCCAAATCCTTGATGTTGAAGGTTCAAGTCTTCTGTAAGATTATCGATAAACCACTTCCAATTTTCTTTGTTCTCTACGCATACAACAACTCAAGCAGTTGGGAATATGTCATTGTTAGCATCCCTACCCACAGCACAAAGTAGCTCACCCTGGCAATAACTTTTCAAAAAACAACCATCAAGGTTAAATATCCTTCTACACCCTCCTCCCTAACCCTCTTTCACTCCTTGAAAACATATGTAAATCCTATTAATGTATTTTTTACCATCAGGCATTAAATCAACAGAAATTTTTAAAGTTGAACCTGGATTTGATCTTTTAATCTCCTCACCATATGACCATAGCTTGGCATAGTTGTCTGTAATTGTACCTTCCACTAGAGTAAAAGCGAATTTCTTGGCTCTCCTACACGGACTCATACTCACTTTCAATGCCAAATGTGTTTTACACCTCCTCTCTAAGCAGCCTAACACTCATCTTCTGATTGTTTACAAATTCTTGGGTGAAATGGCTTCCTATCCATCTATAAGTGACAACTGACCCAAATTTAAAACTCCTAGAACAATTATGGTCAATTATTAGAGACTTAATCTATAAAGATTTATCATCACTCATCCATGACCCCCAAAGCCTAAATGTACAGCTTCCATCACAACATTTAACTAATGGCCTTCTATTATCATTTTTCTTAAAACATAGTTGATAACCATTAGCAACTGCATAATTACATAACATGTGTTTGAGTTGTTTAGGATTCTCAAACCTCATACCTAACACAGGTTGTTGCTCCTTCCAGGGTTGCTCTTCATTGAAAATATTTGGCAAATCAGTATCAACATCAACCTCATCATCTTCATTATCCCCTATGTCATCATTAGCAGGTTCACCTTCACATGCACTGTCACTCATCTCACAATCTGGATTATTATCTTTTTTGAAAAAATGAGGGTTGTCATTATCATATGTATGCCTTGTCTCATCTGTTTCGTAGACATCATCAACAACTTCTTCATAATTAGTATCAACCACTTCCTCTCTTTCTTCATCCAACCACTCCTGCATGTTAGTAGTACCAAAATGGTCTACCTGCAGTGAGAGTACGACACCACATTCATACGCAATGGATATGAAAGTGGAATAATCAAGTTCATTCCTAATTAACCTCAAACCTTTTGAAAAATCGATATCAGGAAGACATTAATAAAGTTTCTCATATTTTCTCCTGTGAATCTTTTCGTGAACACGTAGCACTCGTTCTTGTGCATGCCTGCGAAATCAATGTTCTCTAGTCTCTATGTAGTACCATCACTATATCATATGGGGTACCTTTCAAAGATTCCTTGAAAATGCACATCGACAGTGATGTAGATAGCCATGGTTGAAGCAAGAAATTGGATTATTGGAAATTGATGCAGTAGACGGAGAGAGTTGATGAAGACGGAGAGAATGGGTGAACTATTGTCGGTACCTCATTAAAAACCCGAACTAAACACAACGAGCCGTTACACATGGAAATTTTAAATGATGTGGCAAGGATGTTACCGGCTAACCCCTTCAATTCTTAAAAAATGACCAAATCGACCCGACAAAAAACAGTTTGTTCCCTTAAAAGGCACGAAAAAAAACTTTATGGACTGAAAGAGCAAAGTCGAAATACATAGTAGGTCCGTTGCGTCATTTTCCAAAAATTCAAACAGATGATTCATAAATAATAAACACAAAAAATAAGTTGCATCATCAAAATCCTTAAACAGATGAGAATCGAATTGATTGAATAAAACTATTTGATATTGTTTGTTAATCCATTGTGTAGTTAAAAATAGTTTGTTGATTACAAAAATGGGTATCAAGTTGGTTGAATAAGATTATGTCATTTGATTAATGAAGTTAATAGCAAACAATTTGAATGGACATTGGCATCATAAGAATTTTGTTTTTCCTAAACTTATTTTATGTTAATATTTATATTAAATAATGTAGTTTTATGACTTTTGTCTATTTATTAATATTTTTTACATTTTGAATATATGATGAAGGCTTGAAGCTTTTAAAAAATGACTTGGTTAATCCTAATTAAAATATTAGTTTGGATATAGATTTGAACTTTATAGTTTTTGGTGGACGTATATATAAGTTTTAGATTTTGTAAGGATATAAAAGTAATATTTAAAGTTTGAAAGGATATAAATAAAATCATGTTTTTTTATCAGAAAGACGTCTGCAAACTTCAACAAAGGTGAGTCCATGTCTGCTTTTGCTCCAATAAGATAACGCACAGACATTTTTAGGTCAGGATAGATGTGTAGACTAGCATCATTATTCTTTTTTTCCCATGATTTTTAATGTTGAAATATGTTTCCCCCCGAATAAGTGTCTTCTATTATATTTATATATTTTTACGGATTATACATATGTACCTTTTTATTTGCTCACCTAGCCTTATTTCCTTCATGTTTTCTTGTCTTTCCCCATTTATAGGCCCTTGTGACACAGTTGTTTTTCTCTATATGGAGACATGACTGTCCACATCTACCTCCTTCTACCCCATTATAATGAGATTCTCGAGTCTGTTGGTTGTGATGGTCTTCTGAAAAAACAAACATTATGTAAGAAGAAATGTTTGTGCGTTGTCTGTCACGATATAGACGAAAAAGGTTACGAAGTGCTTTTTGAAAAAATAAATAAATAAAGAAAGAAAAAAAAAACACCACCTTAAAATGTATCATTTAAACCTTGAGTTTGAAAATTATGTTTTTCTATGTACAAATTAACTAAAAATAAGTTATTTTAACACACTTACCCATTCACTTTCTTTCCTGGCAATACACATTCACTTTCTTTCATGGCTTCTATAACTAGTGAACTCATTTGGTTCCAAATACTTGTTGAATCCATTTTTGCTCATACACAATGAAGCAATAACTTTATTATTTTGAAAGTCCGACTAAAATGTGATATAGTTACAAATCCAAACTTACATATAAAAAAAGAAAACATATTGAAATTGATTCCCTTACACGCATATTTAAGTCGGCAAGTTTATAACTTCACATTTAGGTTCGAGATTCCAACCAATTGATATCGTAACAAAAACTCTTACAAAATCACATTTTAACTTTTTAGAAGCAAGTTGGCATAGACACATCTTTGTTAATTCATTCTCTTTCACATGCCAAAAGCACATCTTAAGGCTGTCACTTACCATTAATGCCCACTTCTCACATGGTAGCCAAGAGCCTAACCCAACCAAAAGCACATTAGCACAACAAGAAAGATGATAACATGCCAAAATATGCCCACAAACACATAAACATAGTGCTTTACGATTCTCTTGGGCAATTTACCAAACACTTGGTGTGCATGAAGAACCCCAATGTTGTTGTGCAGAAACCCACAACAAATAACAATCTAATCAACATCACACACTTCATAAGACTCGAAAATAAGAACAAGAGTGCAAAAGTCCATAAGATTTAATAATCATCCATTCCCTTCAAGATCAACTACAGTGTAAAAAACCCAACAAAAAATCCCCAAAAATTCTATAACTTTTGAAATACAACAGTCAAGATTTCAGCCCATGATTTCTTTTAACAACAGACATTTTGAAATCTACCAAGGCTTAAGATCAGCTAAAGGACCTGCAGTCCAATTCAAGACCTTCTCCCCTTTCCTCAAATAAACACTCTTATCATGAGGCAACTTACGTGCAAGCCCATTCAAGATCTGATGAAAAGCATCACCTGATTGAGCAGGATGAGGGAACAACATGGCCTGTTTCATTGAAGGATTAGCAAGCAATCTCTGTTTCCTCAATATCACTTCTGTTGGAATTGATGTCAAAATGGTGTCCAAATTTGGAACATCTTTTTCATCCACATACACACCAATGTCTTCCCATGGAATCGCATCAGCAAAAGGTAAGACAATGTCATCTGCTATGATAACTGGAATGCAACCGAAGATAACTGCTTCAACTAGTCTTGGACTCCATGGGGCCCACCCAAGTGGACATAAGCAAAAAACAGCTCTTTGCATGTCTTCATAGTATGTTGTTGGATGTTCTGTTGAGATGTCAAAAAGAGGATTGTCTTTGAAGTTTTCCCACACTGCTGCTCTTGCTCCTCTGCAAAATTTAAAAAAATATGATTTTTTTAATAACCGCATAACTTGCATAATTTTAAGAATATAAGAAACACATATGACATACCTTGCATAATAACCACCTTCAGGGTCATTTCCTACATCATAAAACAAGCCTCTAAAGTAAACAAAAATGGATCTTGGAATACTTGGAGGGATCAAATGAGACTGCATCTTTTGTGGAGGGGCATAAGGGGGAACTGTGATCGAACCCTCTTTCAAACAAACATGATTCCTTTGACCAAATGTTTGAACCAAAGTAGCCCTTTGAAGAAGAGGAAGAATTCCTCTTTCAATCGCCTTTTCTTCCTACAAAAAAAAGAATCAAAAGATAAACACAAAGTGACAAAACCATAACAAGATAGAAAATTAGAAACCCGAAAGATTAAGATTCACTTACTTGATAATGAAAACAAGCACCAAAATCATGTGGGACAATGAAGAAATGATCAGCTCCTTCGGTTCTATTCCAATAAGGCCAATTGGAGGATATAAGTTGAATTGCACTTCTCATCATACGAGGTGATTTGAAAGGTAAAGGGAGGCCATTTGGTGTTAGGTCACAAGTGGTGTAAACAGGGGTGTAAAACCAATCGGCTTCTTCTGGATTTAGGGTTCTAACAGGGCTTGATAACAGGAATCTGTGCATGTAAATTTCAGCTGCAAACATGTGGTTGAGACATCGAGGGTCTTTTTGTAATATTTTCTTGTTGTATTTACTTGGAAGCTCATAAACAAACACTTTTAACCTTCCAACTGGATCATCTTCCAATACATCCCCTGCACTACCTACATTGCACAAATTTAACTGGGATTAGCACCGAATAGTGTTAAGTCCATATAAAATGACCATTATGCCCTCTTCTTCTTCCCTCGAAACCATAAAATGAATTGGGTTTTAAATGGTTCAGCCAAGGCTCTAAGTTTTCATCACAACTACCCTACTTCACAACATAAATAATGGAGTACAGATTTTGCTAAGAGTAGCTTATCAATGATGGTTTGATCCTAAGTTATCCAGGAGAAAAGGAATAAAAATCAAAATCTAACGAATATAAGATCAATATCAATGCAGAATCTAATTACTTGTGTTATGATGAAGCTGTTTATTCAGACCAAAAACCAATAACAGAAACAACAGCAGAGAAAAGAAAGAAACGAACTATACAGCTTCATAAAGTTTCGCATCAAGTCAACAGTTATGTTGGGCAAAACCATGGGTTTGAATTAGGGTAGAACTCCTAGTCCGTGAGACAAAAATCGGGCCAGATCGAGAGCTCATAAGTTCAAATGGAACCCAAATCTCTAAATCTAACGATCATTTCACCAAAATCGAGAAATTAAAAGGTTTGGAGTTGAAATTACCTGAAATTCTCTCGGTTTTTTGACCTTTACGAAGCTCAAAAGCATCAAGATTCAACACGATAGCAGACAAAACCAGCAAAATAAAACCCCAACTCCGATTCCTCATCTTTAGTCTTGGGTATCTTCAATAATCCTTCAAATCTACAAACAAGAAGTGCAACTCGAGAGTTTTTTGTTTTGGGTAATGAGAGAAAACCACAACGTTTTATTTACTTAAATGGGCGAAGAGATAGTTGGAATGTCATTAGACGAAGTAGTTGTTGGATTGGAAGAAGACCCTTTCTTGCAAATTAGGTTTTGGAATCGAAAGGGGAAATTGATAAATAGAAAATAGAGAGAGATGGGTATGTGAAAATTGCTTAAAGAAACAGGGAAGAAGAGGAGAGGGATGCATCTAAGGTTGGTTTGGTATGGTTGTCAAATCTGTTGGGACTTCTTGAAAACTCATGCTCTTTTACAAAACTAGCTGTTGCAACATCCTTGTAAATCGATAATATATTTGTATACGCAAAAGGGGTTTTTATATTTTCACACACAGAGGGGAAGTATAGTTGACAATGACGGTGGAAGAAAAGAAAGACTCTCTCAATCTGATGAAAGTGAGTTGAGAGAGCTGGAGGGTTACAGTCAAAGACTTTTCTAATTCTTGATCACATTAAATGGTTTATCAACCATTTTAACACTATAAATCTCATTTTATGTGTGTTGTTACTCATTAACTTCAAAATACTTATTATTTTAAATATTTAACTTTATGTATTTTATTAAGATCATTCGTTATACTCATCACTAACCACTATAATGATGAGTGTCACATCATCATCACACTCTTTACCATTAATCATGAGATATTTACCATTAAACGAACAACTCCACCTTATTTTTTTATTTAAATTTAATTCAAAAATACATTAAAAAAACATATAATTTTTTAAAAAGACAAAATTGCAAAAATGGTCCCTGTGGTAATTTTTGGAGTTTTAATCCAAACCCTGAGTTTTTTGGATTCACGGTCCTTTTGAAATGGTTTGTATGTGGAATTGGTCGCCGGATTTAACTTCAGTTAAGTTGTTGCTGTTAACCCCCTCATGTGCCTCCCACATGAGGGTATATTTGTCTTTTCACTTCTAAGGGACCATTTTCACACCTGAAAAAAATATATCCCTATTTAAAAAAATAATAATAATACTTATTTATTTATTTTAATAATTAAAAAATAAAAGAGGTCTCTCTCTCTCTCTCTCTCTCTCTCTCTCTCTCTCTCTCTCTCTCTCTCTCTCTCTCTCTCCAGAGTTGACATACTGTATATATATATATCCAGAACAAAACTTATAAATTTCTTCTCTTTTGATTATGTCACTCGGCAATGGCGCTTTCATCTACATTCGAAGAGAGACTTTATCAAATGCTGGAAACCAGAAACCAACGCCTCTCTCTTTTGCAGGTATCATTCCTTAAATGCTATCACACAACCAGAATCACATTCTATGCTGCAAATATTTGATCGAGATCATTGGTAGGCCGAGAAAGAGCTCCAGCAAAATAAATCTCAAGCTCTAGCTTCGAAGCTTTCTGGTATCTGATACATTGAACAGAGGTGCTTCAAGCTCGATACAAAATAGCCTCACAACAATTCATCATTTCTTCCCTCAAATCACAACTTGATCGCCTTGATTCATGAACACATACACAAACACTCCATATTTTTTAGGTTTATTCTTCAAACACACACTCAAGAACACATTCACAAAATCAAATATGATGAAGGGTTATCTGATGAACACATTAAAGAAGACGAAATCAGATCGAGTTATGGGTCTCCGATCTCCTCCATAGATGACGAGCTCTCCTCCTCCTCCAGTAATTGGACTTTTTGGCAGTCCACAAGACTAGAAATTTCAAACAATCACTTCACTGGTGCTGCATCTCAGGCAACCTCCTTTCTCAATTTCTATCAATTGAACCTCACTTTTGTCAGATAAACTCACCTCGAAGTTCAATTTCACGATTACGAATCGTAACCCTAATAAGAAGATTGTGTGTGTATACGATCCGATTTCTGTTTCGCTCAATTTGAAAGACGTCGATGTCGGTGACAAATTGATTCTGGCTTTCACGTCGGTGTGTTTTCCAAATCTGTTAAAGGTGTGTTTCTTGGAGGCTTAAAGGATTAAACTCATATTTTCATGGAGGCTTAAAGGATTTAGAAATTTTTTTTAGGGGAAATTGGGTTAATGGCGTCCAGGAGCGAGCGAGAGAGAGAGAGAGAGACCTCTTTTATTTTTTAATTATTAAAATAAATAAATAGGTATTAATGTTTTTTAAAAAAATGGGGATATATTTTTTTTCAGGTGCAAAATTGGTCATTTAGAAGTGAAAAGACAAATATATCCTCATGTGGGAGGCACATGAGGGGGTTAACAACAACAACTTAACTGAAGTTAAATCCGGGGACCAATTCCACATACAAACCACTTCAAAAGGACCATGAATCCAAAAAACTCAGGGTTTGGACTAAAACCCCAAAAATTTGCATACCACAGGGACCATTTTTGCAATTTTGTCTTTTTTTAAATACTAATAAGTGATGTCAAGTAATTAATTATACAAATAAGTGATTTAATAATAAGAAGAATAATAATTTAAATAAATGAAATTACTTAATTAATTAGGAAATATAAAGCCAAGGTTTAATTTGTCATTTTAGAAACTATATATGTTAAAGGATTTCTGGTCAGGGGTGCTTTCTGCCAATGGACTATATCTCAGGGATCAAAGTTTTCAATACTTGAGAAGCTATGTCTTCTTCCCCAACAAAAGGACGCAGCTCGCAGGAGCTCTTTTTCTCAGTTTTCAGTCCTTTAAATCAGGATTCATTCGAAAGCAAATTTATTTTAACCACAAATTCTAAAAAGTTCTTTTGATGCAAAAAGAGAAAGCAGGTTGTGTTCCTTCTCCAGCAACCTCTTCAATGGTCAAAATGAGCAATCCAACCCCATTGGTCGTTTAGTTTCGTGATTGGTACCACTGAGGACCACGACCACGACGAACCACGATGGTCCGGGCTAGTGTGCACGAGCCACGGTCGTGGCCAGCTATACCATGAGACCCATTGTGGTCTGTATACTAGATGGTCTAATGAAAAACTCACTCGCTTTTCAATTAAAGTACATGGTTCAAGTTTCTATCTAAAATATATGTGAAATTATGAGTTGTTTGGAAGTAGATTAAATTTTAAAAAAAAAAAAAGTTGATTAACATTTTTTTAATTAACAAATTTATTTTAACGTGTCTTTAATATCTCTTTTTTCTCAATTTTCGGTCCTTCAAATCAGGATTCATTCGAAAGCAAAATTTATTTTAACCACAAATTCTAAAAAGTTCTTTTGATGCAAAAAGAGAAAGCCCTATCCTCTCATCCATGGAAATGAGCTTGGCGGATTGTGTGACAACCCGAAATTTCTATCTTGTACAGCATTTAAACTCAATCAAAGTCAGACTCGTATCTGCTATCTTTTAGCACTGTTTAGGGTCTATTTGAGTGTTTTAATCATAGTACATCCAAGGATCGGGTATTAAGAAGTAACTGCTTGAGTCCATGGTGCACCAAGTAAGCCATAAACTTCATCATGTGGAGTTTACGGCCACACCATATGAGTTTACGGCCGTAAACTCAAGGTGGCCGTAAACTCACCCTATAAACATGATATTCCGCCCTTTCTTCCTCATTATTCACCATTTCAACCTCAAAAACTCGAATTCTCTCTCAAGTATCATAAGGATCTTCATTTTATTCTTCAAAAATGTAAGTGTTTCATCCTTTGTTTAGTTGATACATCTCATTATCTAGTATCAACCTTTGATTTCATCCATTAACTTCATCTTTTTGGGTTTGATCTTCAAGATCACTAAGAACACCAAGAACACACACTAGTGTTTTGGGCCGAAATCAACTCTATTTGCTTCCATATTGTAAGTATCTTCTTCCTATACATGTTATCTAGTAGGAACCCTCGATTTGCACCTTGAAAACATCCTTTTCCCAAGAAAAATAGGAGTTTACGGCCAAGAGCATCTCCCTTGGCCGTAAACCCTTGTTAAAGGTGCATTTGTTGGCCATAAACTCCCTTAAGCTAAGCATTATGTCTAGAACACTTCCTTGATGTTTGCAAGGCCTTGACAACACTTTTTGGCACAAAACTTCTTTAGTTTATGGTCGTAAACTCATAGGGCCGTAAACCCTATGGCCGTAAACTCATGAGGCCGTGAACACATGGCCGTAAACTCTAAGGCCGTAAACCCTATGGCCGTAAACTCCAATGTTTGGCCATACACTCCTTAGATGCAATCCCTTGTGATTATAACACTTCCATATAAGTGTTTTCTAGTTCCTAAGGTGTGTTCCTTACATGATTAGTTGTTTAAACACTAATTACATACATATATGTGTCATTATATGCTTATTAGGATCCGTTGTGCTCAAGGCTTCACTTGGCACTTATCATCCTTCAAATCGATATTTCATTCGTATAACTCACTGCAGGTGAGTTCATACCCCTTTAACTTACCTTTTAAATGATTTTAAATGCTTTTATGGGGGGGGGGGAATACAAGTACAGACATAATGGTTATTATATTAATCACATGTGATTAATAACTATCAAACAGATAGAATTCTTATACTTCAAACCGTGTTTTCAACTAATTGCTTCAAATAGTTCTACAAACTCTTTTATATATGCAAAACTCTTTATCAAACTCTTTCATACTTATATTTTGTCAAAAGCATATCTATATAGATATAGTTATATAAGTAGGATTGAAAGCACTTAGGACTGATAGCTCACCTTACTTCTTGTTCCTTGTTTGGTTGTGGACTGAGGGTATCGGTTGTTTGTCCGAAGGCCGTTTGAATCTTAGTTATATATTATGGGTATGTATATATATTAAAGTTCTTCATTCAGTTCAATACCTTTGGGTAGCAAAGGTGTACAAACATGTTCATTCATACAAACAACATTACTAGTAAACTATAATAGGTATAGTTTAGGAAGTCACTAATACTATTACTAGAACAACGAAACATACAAAGAGTCAGTTCATACATGATTCAATACATACTATAACGAGAAACAATACTCACTATAAAGAGAAACAGATAGAGAATACTATAACGAGAAACAATACTCACTATAAAGAGAAACATATAGAGCATACTATAACGAGAATCAATACATACTACACACAATACACTAGAGAACATACTACATACTAGACAGAGAGAACATACATTACACTAGTACATGCTATACAAATACAAGAATACTATAACATTAATGTGAGATACTACTTCATGGCTCGGCATATATTGCTGTGTCACGTTTTGTACCCAGAGTCTCCTGGAGGGAGAGCGTGAATTTGTGTATAGATCTATACGGGACTTACCCTCCTACACCTTGCTGCTAGCTACAGTGGGACCTGCAGGTCTGCGGGTGACGAATGTCATATCATTTCGACGTCTCGAACGTCGTGTTATACTGGTCAATCGAGTATGGTTACAATCATATCACATTTTATCTTAATTAACTAACAAGTTTAAAGGTAGTTAGTACATTAGTAGTTTCCTAGATAAAACTACAGTACATCTTTATTTTTCCCAATTCATTCACATTGTGATCTTCTCACATAAACGGTAATGAGAAACTATATTTTGGTAATGATAGTCATACTTTGGGAAAACTCACACTTTTACAAAAGAAAAAACATAGAGAACAGTTGAGTCTTGGTAGAAGACTACTTTAGTAGAAAATATAGGATTTTCTAGGAAGATTACAAACATTTACATCAAATACTTACAAACTTTTACATCAAACATTTACATCAAACATTTACATCAAACATTTACAACTACCTACTTAAAACTTATACAAACAATGACACTAAAATACTTATGAACACACCAGCTTTAATGCTGATCTACGCTTTCAAAATAACTTGTATTCTCAGGTCACCAGTAGACAGGTACCGCTGACCAGGTTTTGAGAAGATGGAGCACGTTCAAGACTCATCTCTTATTTTGATTATTCATTTTTGGTGTCTTATAAACTTCAGAACACACTTGTATTAAAATATTACTATTAATACAATGGATGATGTTGTTGCTTGTTTACTATTATGCATTGTTGTGATACTGTACATGACGTCCTCCGCCCCCGAACGTTTCCGTCGTTCCGGTTTTGGGGTGTGACAGATTGGTATCAGAGCATTGTTTATAGTGAATCGAGTATATCAACCCATAAAAGATATACAACTATAAACACAATGGGATTAAAATACTCTGACCAAGAGTTTATACTTTTAAATAATAAAATATTTAACCTAAGTATACATACCTGTAATCATACTAAAACCTGTGTCACTAGGACAGAACAAAAGTATTACGATTGTTGGACAACACAAGTAGTCTTGGGGACATATAATCAGATCTGGGAGTGATATAGCCTGATCAACTATATCTTTCCGAGAAGTGATTAGCATGTGTCCAGGATTGTTTGTGATGTTGCAGCAAGTCTAAAAACTTACCAACACTACTACAATGAAAACATTAGAACAGAACATAAACTTAAAATACTATAGGAGTATTTTGTTTTACCATAATTACTTATGTGCAAACTAAAACGGTCTTTATTAGTATGTCAATAGTTGCTGAGTGGATACGCCAAGGTTATATGTGACTAGAGTGTTATAGACTTAGAATGTGATCTTTGCTTTACTTCATGTTCCTTGTTTGGTTGTGGACTTAGAGTTAGGGTCACTTATTCAAAAGTCTATCCTGTTTTGGTTACATATGACTGGTATGCACTACGCAAATGTTGGAGTAACTGGTAAGGATCATCTTATAATTATCGTATTTAGTACGTTTATTAATGATTTCTTTTACCCCTTTTCTCGCGTAGATAACATGGCTGGATTCCTTATCCCCGGAGACCCGTACTATCCCAACCAAGGCGACGGAGGATGGCTCGATGTTGAGCCCGAAGAGGAACCTGCAATTCCATTGGATGATGACTTTGCTGAGAAATTCCCGGAGGATTCTGACTCCGATCCAGAAGTCAACGATCAACCCCTGGTAGCTCCAAACCCAAATCCAAACCCACGTCCGACATTTCAAGGCCCGACGCCTCTGTGGGTGGAGAGTCTGGAGACCTGGAGTCAGGAACAGGGCCAACCCATCCCATACAATGGAGACAGAAGCTTCTACAATGTGATCGAAGGAGGCTCAGCGGACAGAGTCCTGCCTATTCTGGTCCGCAGGGTTGCTCATAATGAAATTCAGGGTAGGACAGCCCTCCACCGAATTGCGGAACTTGATGCCAATACAGGGATCAACACTGTCTGCATTCGTCGTCTGGAAGATGCTCGTGAGAGAACTGCAGGAGACCATGAGTCTCTACTTCAAGCACTAGCTGAGACTAGGGCGGAAGTCATAGAGCATCGCGTACGCCAGCGAGTGTACGAGCGACACCTTCTTGAATTGGAGTGTCAGATGGACAACTTAAGGGTTCGCCCAATGGGTTCCCGCCGTCAGTAGAGGATGCTCTGCTCATCCCTTTTCTTTTGGATTAAGGATTAGCCTTTTTATCTATGTTCTAAGTAGCACTTTTCCTGTAATTTCCGATTATCTTAAGACCTTGAACTTTCGGTAGATAGGTCTTTATTCTGTCAAAATTTTCTTATCTTGGTGTGATGTAAGACCTTCTCCTAGGTCATTTTTCCCGAACTTATTACATCTGTAATACCAGTATTATTGACAGATATTTAATCTTGTGAAAAATTATTATCCAAATGCTTTCATCTTCCTAGTACTAGATTTCTATTCAATCATACTTTCATCTGTTTTGTTGGGCTATGGAGAGTTAGTCCATGTTTCACTCTCATCATTCTCTCTCTTTGAATTCTTATCAATATCTTCATCTTTTGAACTTATAGCTACAAGATGCCTCCACGCCGGATAATGAGGCGCAACCCTCCGAATCAAACTCCTCCTCCTCCTCAATACAACCCAGCAGCAATTCAAGCTACCGTGAATGCAGCTGTTACGGCAGCTCTAGCGCAATTCACCTCAACCGGTACCAGCGAGAGTGGGACGAATGTGCCTCCCACCCCAGTTGAAGCTCCAGTGCGCTCTAGGGAGTGCTCGTATAAGGACTTCACCAACTATAAGCCCAGGTCCTTCAACGGGACTGGCGGAATCATTGTCTTCTCGTAATGGTTCGAGAAGACGGAATCGATCTTCGAGATCTGTTCCTGTCCGGAAGGAAGCAAGGTTAAATTTGCTGCTTGCACCTTCGCGGAACGAGCCCTGACGTGGTGGAATAGCCATGTCAAGTCACTATCTCTTATAGTGGCAAATGATATGGGCTGGGAAGCTCTTAAAGAGCTCAGGATCGAAGAATACTGCCCGAGGGGCGAAGTCCAGAAGTTGGAGCAAGAGCTCTGGAGCCTAACCATGAAGGGCTCCGATATAGTTTCCTACACTTCCAGATTCAGCGATCTGGTGGCACTATGTCCATCCATGGTCCCTACTGAGGGGAAGAATATAGAGAGGTATATCTGGGGGATGGTGCCTCCATTCCAAGGGAACGTACTAGCTTCTCACCCCACTACCTTCGATAGTGCCAAGCAATTGGCACAAAGGCTCATTGACCATGGGGTCCGAACCCCGTCAACAACAACAACCCTAGCCATCTCAGAACCCCTCCAAAGCCGCTGATAACAAGTGGAAGTTCTGGGATGACAAGAAAAAGCAGAAAGCTGCCAAAAAGCAGCAGGTCATATCTGTTCATGCTGCGATAGCACCTGCCGCCGCTGCACCGGTAAAGCAGTACGCGGGAAACTTGTCGAAGTGCAACAAATGCAACTTCCACCACAATGGACCCTACCGGGAAATGCAGTGCTCTAACTGCAATAGGAAGGGGCACACTGCCCGCTTCTGCAAGGCTCCGGCAAGGCCAATCGCCCAAGTCCTCGGCGCTGGTGTGGGTCAGGCTTGCTACGGTTGTGGCGAGGCGGGCCACTACAAAAGGAACTGCCCAAAGGCAGGGAATGTCGGCGGAGTGGGAAGGGTTTTGGCTATAGGCCACGAGGAAGCAGTTGCCGACCCTACAGTGGTCACTGGTACGTTTCTCCTCGATAACTCATATGCATGCATACTGTTTGATAGTGGAGCGGAGAGGAGTTTCGTGAATCAGAAATTTGCTCAATTACTTAAGCAAAAATCATGAGCACTTAAAGAACCATTCACCGTAGAAATGGCTAATGGAAAGACAGAGAGCACTAGCTGCATATACATAGGTTGTACACTAACACTAGATAGCCATTCATTTCCAATCGACCTCATGTCGGTCTCAATTAAAAGTTTCGACGTCATAATCGGCATGGATTGGTTGAGTTCTCATCGTGCCGACATCATGTATTACGAAAAGGTTGTTCGCCTTAATCTGCCGTCTAGCGAAACTCTAGTAATCTACGGCGACAAACCCGGCACTAACCTTCGCCTCATCTCGATCATTCAAGCCCAGAAATTCTTGCGAAAGGAATGTCGCGCATTCCTTGCTCATGTTGTCAACGTGAGCCAAGAGACGAAAGACATAAAGAACATTCAAGTGGTACGCGACTTTCCCGACATCTTTCCAGAAGAACTCCCAGGATTACCACCGCAACGTCAGGTCGAGTTCAGAATCAACTTAGTTCCAGGGGCTACCCCAGTAGCCAAATCGCCCTATCGTCTAGCACCAGCTGAGATGCAGGAGCTATCCAGTCAACTTAACGAATTGCTCAGCAAGGGCTTCATTAGGACAAGCTTCTCACCCTAGGGAGAACCGGTCTTGTTCGTCAAGAAGAAATATGGATCGTTCCGTATGTGCATCGACTATAGGGAACTTAACAAGCTAACCGTCAAAAATCGTTACCCTCTGCCTCGCATAGACGATTTGTTCGACCAACTGCAAGGGGCGAATTTCTTTTCAAAAATTGACCTGAGATCCGGGTATCACCAGTTACGAGTGCTAGGGGAGGATGTTCCGAATACAGCCTTCCGAACCCGTTATGAACACTACGAGTTTGTAGTGATGCCGTTCGGATTGACCAATGTGCCCGCAGTATTCATGGACTTAATGAATAGGGTGTGCCGTCCTTACTTAGATCAGTTTGTCATTGTCTTCATCGATGACATACTTATCTACTCTCGTAGTAAGGATGAGCATCGTCAACATCTGCGACAGGTCTTAGAAACGCTGCGATCAGAGAAGCTGTATGCGATGTTCTCGAAATGTGAATTTTGGATCTGAAGAGTAGAATTCTTAGGGCACGTGGTTAGCGAAGAGGGAATACACGTGGACCCTTCCAAAATTCAAGCCATTGAGAACTGGTCAGCACCGAAGACGCCTACGGAAACTCGTCAATTTCTAAGCCTCGCTGGCTACTATCTCAGGTTCATTCAGAACTTCTCACGGATTGCGAAACCTCTTAAAACATTGACCCAGAAGGGCGTGGCCTTTGACTGGGAAGAGAAACAAGAGAAAGCATTCCAAACGCTAAAGCGAGCCTTATGCACCGCACCGATACTGTCCCTCCCTGAAGGGATAGAAGACTTCGTGGTTTATTGCGATGCATCCAATCACGGGCTCGGCTGTGTTCTGATGCAACGAGGTAAGGTCATCGCCTATGCCTCAAGGCAGCTGAAGACACACGAGGTCAACTACACCACACACGATCTTGAGTTAGGAGCAGTAGTGTTTTCTCTGAAGATCTGGAGACACTACCTGTACGGTACGAAAAGCACTATCTTCACAGACCACAAAAGCCTGCAACACATATTCGACCAGAAGGAGCTCAACATGAGACAACGACGGTGGGTTGAGCTACTCAGTGATTACGAATGCGAAATTCGTTATCATCCCGGAAAGGCCAACGTAGTAGCTGACGCCCTAAGTCGGAAAGAATACTCTGGTCGTAGAGTCAAATCATTGACTATGTCTATCCATTCATCCTTGTCCACAAAAATTAAGGAGGCTCAGCTCGAAGATTTGAAACCTGAAAATGTGGCGGGTGAATCCCTGAGAGGGATGGACAAGAACTTGGAAGTCAAGGGTGGCGGAGCCTTATATCTCGTGGATCGGATCTGGACACCGAACACGGTGGTTTCAGAGACTTGGTCATGACCGAAGCTCACAACACTCGATATTCCGTTCACCCAGGTTCAGATAAGATGTATCTGGATCTTAAAAAGTTATACTGGTGGCCTAACATGAAAGCAGAGATTGCTACCTTCGTAAGTAAATGTCTTACTTGCGCGAAGGTTAAGGTCGAATACCAGAAACCATCAGGTTTACTTCAGCAACCGGAGATACCTGAATGGAAGTGGGAGCGGATCACGATGGACTTCATAACCAAGTTGCCCAAGACTACGGGTGTTCTCGATACCATATGGGTGATCGTAGACAGGTTAACAAAGTCCGCACACTTCCTGCCTATCAAAGAAACTGACAAAATGGAGAAGCTAACAAGAACATACATTAGCAAGATAGTACGACTGCACGGTGTTCCCATATCCATTATCTCTGATAGAGATAGTAGAGTCACTTCGAGGTTCTGGCAGTTGCTATAGAGTTCCCTAGGAACTAGGCTAGACATGAGTACAGCCTACCATCCGCAAACCGACGGACAAAGTGAGAGGACTATTTAAACTTTGGAAGATATGTAGCGAGCCTGCGTGATAGACTTTGGGAAGGCATGGGATACTCATTTACCCCTGGTCGAGTTCTCCTACAACAATAGTTATCACACGAGCATAAAGGCTGCTCCATTTGAAGCCCTCTATGGCCGTAAGTGCATATCCCCTCTATGTTGGGCTGAGGTGGGCGACACACAGTTAGCTAAAGGACGAGTTCCTGACAGCACTCTCACCGGTCCGGAGATCATTCGGGAAACGACAGAGAAGATCGTTCAGATTCGTGAGCGATTGAAAGCCTCTAGAGACCGACAGAAAAGCTACGCAGACAAGAGAAGGAAACCGTTGGAATTCCAGGTGGGCGACCGTGTCCTATTGAAGGTCTCACCCTAGAAGGGCTTGATACGCTTCGGAAAGCGTGGAAAGCTAAATCCAAGATACGTTGGGCCTTTCGAGATTCTCGCTAGAATCGGCCCTGTAGCTTACAAACTCAAACTACCTCGCGAACTCAGTAACGTACATTCTACTTTCCACGTCTCAAACTTGAAAAAGTGTCTGTCCGACGAGACTCTTGTAATCCCAATCGACGAGATCGAGATCAATGAGAGCCTCAACTTCGTGGAAGAACCTGTAGAGATCATGGACCGAGAGGTCAAGCAAACAAAGCAAAGCTGTATCCCGATAGTGAAGGTTCGCTGGAATGCCAAGCGAGGACCTGAATTCACTTGGGAGCGCGAGGATCAAATGAAACTGAAATATTCTCATATTTTCGTTTAGTTATTTGTAAAAGCTTATTTGTTAAACTCTAATTTCGGAACGAAATTCTCTCTAACGGGGGGATGATGTGACAACCCGAAATTTCTATCTTGTACAACATTTAAACTCAATCAAAGTCAGACTCGTATCTGCTATCTTTTAGCACTGTTTAGGGTCTATTTGAGTGTTTTAATCATAGTACATCCAAGGATCGGGTATTAAAAAGTAACTGCTTGAGTCCATGGTGCACCAAGTAAGCCATAAACTTCATCATGTGGAGTTTACGGCCACACCATATGAGTTTACGGCCGTAAACTCAAGGTAGCCGTAAACTCACCCTATAAACATGATATTCCGCCCTTTCTTCCTCATTATTCACCATTTCAACCTCAAAAACTCAAATTCTCTCTCAAGTATCATAAGGATCTTCATTTTATTCTTCAAAAATGTAAGTGTTTCATCCTTTGTTTAGTTGATACATCTCATTATCTAGTATCAACCTTTGATTTCATCCATTAACTTCATCTTTTTGGGTTTGATCTTCAAGATCACTAAGAACACCAAGAACACACACTAGTGTTTTGGGCCGAAATCAACTCTATTTGCTTCCATATTGTAAGTATCTTCTTCCTATACATGTTATCTAGTAGGAACCCTCGATTTGCACATTGAAAACATCCTTTTCCCAAGAAAAATAGGAGTTTACGGCCAAGAGCATCTCCCTTGGCCGTAAACCCTTGTTAAAGGTGCATTTGTTGGCCATAAACTCCCTTAAGCTAAGCATTATGTCTAGAACACTTCCTTGATGTTTGCAAGGCCTTGACAACACTTTTTGGCACAAAACTTCTTGAGTTTACGGTCGTAAACTCATAGGGCCGTAATGCAGGGTTTTGAGCATTCTAACACTCCTATGGTGTACATGCAACCCTATAAACCTTGGATCTATGTTTTCTCTATTATACATGCAAATATTAACTATTCCAAGGTTTCATCCTAACTAGCATATTATGAAGCACCTATACTACAAAGTTCTAGTTAAATGACATACCTTTTGATGTAGCTTGATGTCTTCAAGCTTTAAGAGCTTAGCCCCAATAGTGTGGAAGCCTTAAATGGAATCACAAATCACCAAAACACCTTGGAAGAACTTGAGAGAATATGTATGCACACTAAAATCGGCCCACTCTTATTTTCACACACTTGTCCCAATTTTGTGAGCCAAGGACCCCTTTATATATTATGGAGGATTAGGGTTACATCCATGTAAACCCTAATACCCATGACCTTTCATTTACATAGGATCCATGGGTTAAAAGCTCCATGGACCATCCATGAAAGCTTAGCCCAACCTAAATGAACTTGGCCCATTCCATATATATAAGAGTCCATATTTAATTAGTTCTTTTTGATCACTTAATTAATTCTAAATTAATTCTTGATCAATACTAATTAAATAATATGATTCCATATTAATATATTAGAACTTATAATATATTAATATAAATCATAAATATACTATTCTCAAAAGACTATCCATATAAATTGTGCCGGTGAAGTGCAACCCAAATGGACCATGCCGGGTCGGGTCAAGTACATACCAAATATAGTTATGGACTTAGACATTAATCCAACAGTCTCCCACTTGGATAAGTCTAAAACTATTATTGAGTATGACTTCAAAACCTAACTGGCAATCGTAGCTCTTAAAGCCGCTGTCGAACTCTGACCTTGTCAATGACTTGTCCATTAGATAAGGGATCATATATTCCTCCATTCTAGATATCATATGGACTGAGACATGGATTATAATCATTCTCTCTGTCCATTTGTTGTTTCCCGATTTTCGATTTATGATGACTGACTGATTGAACAAATCAAATCAGTCCTGGCTTGGCCAAGCACTCACATGTGTCATCGCTAAATCATCGAGGGGCCCACAGATATCGCTTTTATCCCGAAGGTAAAAGGAATGGATAAACTTCGACTCATATGGCTTGTTCTACTACTTGTTGAATCATACACAAAGGCACGTTTTATAACATCGAGTTACCAAATGCGTTTTCGTGCAATCAATGTATAACCAACTCATAGTAACAACTCATATCTCTAGGTTTGAAGAATATAAGATATTATCGTCTCATGATCACTCGTGATAAAATCCATGAAGTGATTCAAATGAGCGCGGGTTGAATCCAATACTCAGAACTTATGAGCACTCATGAGTGTTGTAGCACCACTTTTTCCACCAACTTGGACCTCTACAAACCAACCCATGACAGTCTTGATTCATATCTACTTCCAACATATGACCGACTGTGGATGGTTTGAATAACTTAATCATTCAGGAAGAGCGACTTAGTTATTCTGGAAGTCAAAACATGCAAAGTGAAACACAAGAATAAATGAATCAAATATGGTATCAAACCCTATGAATATAAATAAACACTTTTATTTATCACCATACTGATTACTCATTATTCATTGTTTCGGTTTTATCAACTTTATACTTGAATTAAAAACACTAGTTGTCCCATGCTCCAAGCATGTACACTATGTTTTTCTTAAACAATAGCTTTTCCATACACCAAGTATGCACTCTATGTTTGTCTATGATCCTTACTTTGTGAAATAAACCAATTGAACATAATTTCAATGATTCTAATTTCACACTCCCAAATCCTTATCGAAAAATGTGAGAATTTCAAATTCCTATCATTTATCGAAATCTGTTTAGATTTTAAACTTATATGCACTGACCCTCCTGTAATGAATATGTACAAAGTCACAAAGACTTGTCAACAATCATTATAAGGTATTCCAATGGAGATCAACTCCATGGAAACTAAGTCTCATATTCAAAGTACATTGCTTTGGACATGCTTCTTGCATTAAGTTTTCTAATCTTACACAGATAACTTCCACCTATGGAGACAACTCTATATTCTCATTTTGACTATCACTTCTGAATAAGAGATGCCTCTTTTCAGAATATGTCAATATGGTCCTTCCAAAATTAGCACTATACTTCCAACTGTCCCTGAGCACCCAATCTTTGGTAAACCTCAGATTGTCCTCGACAATTGCTTAATCATTTTAGTCATATCCAATTCTAGACCTTTTCCCTTCTTAATGCCTCTGGGCATTTGGAAAAATTTAGAAATGACAAATATTATAGCACATGCAATCGATCCTGTACCCAAAGCAAATGGTACACGATTCATGATGTCTCACATAAAGACATGATTCTAGACCAGTCTTTTGCTACAATATTTTTATTTGCCATGTTTTCAAAATTTGACTATGAAGAGGGATGCAGTAATCATAATCGAATTTTGAGAACGCAATATATAGAATTTCCTTAAGTTGAACCAATCCAACATGAAATTCATATATATATTCTTGACTAAAGATGATTAAGGTCTCAATCTAAGCCTTTAGAACTGAAATGAAGTATATCCTCTCCCTTAATTATAGCAAAACAACTTTTTCAATCCCTGCAGCCTCACGAATTGAAACTTTTGTTTTCTATAATTAACATTTCTAACTTGCAACACTAACAATAATTATCATGCTCCCACTAACATGATGATTATTAGCATAACACTTATGCTCCCGCTAGCTTTGACATGTACTCAGAAATCAGCTGGACTTTTAGAAATCAATACTTTATTGACTTTCTTACCAAAGTTCAGATTTCTGATACGAGATGCTTTGATAAAACTTTATCAAAATCATACACCTTTCCTTAGATAGCATGCATGTGTGTCTAAACAATTTCAGAACTATGAAAAGGGATGCCGTAATCATAGTCTCAATTGTTTAGACCTTTTGCCATCTGCTTCAAATCTACTTGGTGGAAGTGTTTCCTCACCATCATTTTCATGAATCGGAGAGAAACCTTATGACCCTTAGATTTTATGGTGTATGTGTTCTTATCCATGTGAATCATCAAAACCATAGTCACAAGACAAGGATAATGACAAATCCAAACTCATATGGACTGAACTTATGCAATCTTAACTTCTTGCCACCTGGCAGTACAGGGCCTGCCATTGCTTCCAAGTTGTTATGAAACCAATTGAGAACTTTCAGAACTCCTATGCAAAGCCAACTTTAACTGGAATGGGCACATAATATGTCAACACGATAGGTTATAAACCTCAAGTCGTGTGCTAGTGAAGAACCTCATGTTTTATTCTTGATTAGTTCTTGAAATTATGTTTAGGATCTTTAAGACTCCCACTATCCTCTTGACATATAAGGCTATCTTGCCAAATATTCAAGAGATAGTGCGGATTCTTTATCAAGACAAACACTTCACACAATTGGCCTTAGTTGGTCTTTGTTTTATCCAAAACATCACAACTTACCAATTTCAAATGTACAAGAGTAGGACACTTTTACTCTTACATTTGACAAGTGTTTTAAACCTTTCTTTAAGATATGTCACCCAAGTTACAATCTTGGAGTATGACTCTAAGAATTGTTTTGGAACGAAGTATGACTCATCTTCCTGATCTAACCATTTCAACAATTCATGACTCCTCTTCTTAGTCATAAGAATGCACTAAGATGACCTTTAGAGGACTAATTGTGATATGATTTCTAAATCATTAAGATGATCACAAACATGATACTAAAGTACTCTCCCATCTTTTCATATTTGAGAAACTTTTATCTTTCTGCCTAATTTGATTCTTCCCATTCATTCTGCCATACATTGAGACTTTTCCAATGTTTCAGAATTATACTTAAACTTGTAAGTATAACCATATTTACTAAACTTTAGTAAATCAAATAGTCTTAACGAGCTTTGTGGTGGACATGACCAGTGCACAAGAATGTGTACTCGATCCCTTTAGTCCTTCACTTGACTCACACATCCATGTGAACAAGTAATTAGTCTTGATTTTCCAATGCTTGAAAGTTCTCATTCATCATACTATTCAACTTGCATGATTCCAAGTTTCGGTCCAATTGAAACTTGGGCGATGAGGAACTTTCCTGATTTGGTAAATTTAGACACTACCACAAATGAAAGAATCAAATCCATTTTCCAATATTGTTGTCAGTGGAATTATATAAGCAACAATTTTCCACAAATGCCATTGTAAGGATACTTCAAATAAATAAAATTAAACAATTTTCTTTTATTTTAAAACTTTGCGGAAAAACTTATCCTTACAATCCACATGGAAAATTGTTGTTATCTATTCCTTAGCAATATATCATAACTTCTTAAGCAACTGCTCAAAATTCTGATGCGATCGAAATCCACCTTCGCTATCAGAATCAACATATACTTCCTTTAAGATTTCTCTCTATTCTTTGATTCTTAAAACATCAACATGTGACCCAGTCACATCATGTAATGAAGATCTCAGAATAGAACTTAACAGAGTCAGATAATGGGCTCTACCTGATGTAGAGTCAAACTTATTGACTTTAACATCCTTAGGTAATTTTGGCAGCTTTGCAATCAACGCCCCTTCCTTTGGCAAAATAAACATATGGACCCTTTGGTAATGGGACTATCTCAGACTTAGCCTTTCTCTTTACCATTTGGTCAACCGGGTTGACTATGGCCAATCCCTTTCCATTGGGAAGAGAATGCTTTTTCTGGATTTCCAGTGTCACCATTGTCACTGTCCATAAAGTTTTTGGGAAGTTGATCTTCTAATCAAATTTGCTTCACTATCGTTCCAAATCATTGCTGATTCAGCAGCACCAAGCAAATAGATATGATCATTAAGGTTCATGTCATAGTCTGTATCATAGTAGTCCCAAAGGAACTCACTATGTGACTTAGAAAGTGATTGAATATCCAACTTTCTCAAGACTTTGAAACCCAACTCTCCCGGCTTGTCAATATGTGACTTCATCTCTAAGATGTGATCACACATAGACCTTGCTTGCCATTAGGGCTTGAGTGACCTTGAACTTGTGGGTTAGGGAGAATAATTGGCGGAGGTGGAGGAAGTAAAGTTCCAAGAGATTTGGGAAGATCATAGATGTCTGAACTCGACATCTTTTGGGAGATATTCAAGATAGTTGATCTAAAGTCCTTAATATAACACCCAATATGAAATATTAAGGCTAGGATCCAACAACCTATTTATAACTGGAAGAGGGATGCCGTAATCCGAGTTATAAAATAGTTGAAGGTAGGTAAATGACGATTTACCAATTTCCCCCATGAAAAACGAAATAATTTAATTAGGTTTTTACTTGGATTTAAAACTCCTAGATCTTTTGAGATTCATTGAACTTTTCAATGGCATGTTTCAATCTCGAGTGTGCCCTTCAGGTTTTGTGACTGGGATGCCGAGGATCACAAAACAAGGTGTGAAGTAACCATGAAAATATACTTGGTACCCTTAATATTTACCCCTCAATCGATGTGCCGATTAACCACACGAGCTCCACCGATACTATGATAAATATTAAGTTACCCTTTGCATACTTTGTTAAATCCAGGTTAGTGTGCCGGTTAACCACACACGCTCCACTAACGGTTTAAACAAAGTGCAAAGTGTAATTTCATGGATTAGCACCTTATTCACATTTTCCTAAGTAACTAAGATTGGGAATTAATAAAAGGTTTAGTTACTTAGTATTTATCATTAATACTTTTAATGAAGGGAGAATTATAGTCCTTGTCCTACCTGTTCGGCTAACGACCCTCCACCAGTCAAGGAAGTTGTGGGTGAGAGTGGACACCCATTAAGCTGCCATTTTATAGGCAACAACCTTATGCCCCCCTTATAGATCGGCTTCGTGAATGGGGCCTACTAATGGTAAGACGACTTGCTCTTATACATATAATATATTAAACTTTTAATATTATAATAGTATAAGGGTGTATTTTAGACATTTAAAATACTTGATGGTTTAATCTATTAATTAAACTAGACTTTTAATTTAATTAAACTCAAACCATATATTTATGGATTTAATAATACTCTTTTAATTAAACGCTTTAATTAACTATTAATAAAGTCCATAAGAGTTAATTTGAAGTATTCAACAAAACATCATAATTCCAATTATTAAACTCAAAATTAAAACCATTTAATTAATTGTTTAAGTTATGAACCCAAGAGTTTTAGAATTCAATTCTTTTTTTTCATAAAAAACTTTTCTCAAATTCCAAAACTTGAGGGCAAGTTTTGTAATTCTTGAAAACCTTTGGATTCCATAACTTATGGAATTAATGGTGTTTTATGATGAAACTTTCCGTGGTCCATAACTTAAGAACAAGTTATGGAATTCTTTAAAACATTAACACCAAATTTTGTAACTCCATAAAAACTTTGAATCAATTTTTTTTTTTTTTTAAAAAAAACTTTCATATCCATAACTTATGGAAGTTTCAAAAACCCTTAAGATCACTACTTTAAAAAAAACTTTTGAGCTCCAAAATTTTATGACAAAATATGTAACTCCTTAAAACATTTAGATCAAACTTTTAAAACTAATAAAATAATCATATCATTTTATCTTTTACTAAATTTGATCTAATTCAACTCATATAACAAATGATTCAAATTTTACAAATAATTCGTTTTTCACAAAACAAGTAATTGTCTTAAAATTTGACAAACGTCATGTTTTTTTTTTCCTTTTTTTTCAACTTGAAAATGAAACATTTGCATCAATATAACAGAAAACAACCTGGCTCTGATACCACTATTGGGTTTTGAGCATTCTAACACTCCTATGGTGTACATGCAACCCTATAAACCTTGGATCTATGTTTTCTCTATTATACATGCAAATATTAACTATTCCAAGGTTTCATCCTAACTAGCATATTATGAAGCACCTATACTACAAAGTTCTAGTTAGATGACATACCTTTTGATGTAGCTTGATGTTTTCAAGCTTTAAGAGCTTAGCCCCAATAGTGTGGAAGCTTCAAATGGAATCACAAATCACCAAAACACCTTGGAAGAACTTGATCATGACCGAAGCTCACAACACTCGATATTCCGGTGGTTTCAGAGACTTGGTCATGACCGAAGCTCACAACACTCGATATTCCGTTCACCCAGGTTCAGATAAGATGTATCTGGATCTTAAAAAGTTATACTGGTGGCCTAACATGAAAGCAGAGATTGCTACCTTCGTAAGTAAATGTCTTACTTGCGCCAAGGTTAAGGTCGAATACCAGAAACCATCAGGTTTACTTCAACAACCGGAGATACCTGAATGGAAGTGGGAGCGGATCACGATGGACTTCATAACCAAGTTGCCCAAGACTACGGGTGGTCTCGATACCATATGGGTGATCGTAGACAGGTTAACAAAGTCCGCACACTTCCTGCCTATCAAAGAAACTGACAAAATGGAGAAGCTAACAAGAACATACATTAGCGAGATAGTACGACTGCACGGTGTTCCCATATCCATTATCTCTGATAGAGATAGTAGAGTCACTTTGAGGTTCTGGCAGTTGCTATAGAGTTCCCTAGGAACTAGGCTAGACATGAGTACAGCCTACCATCCGCAAACCGACGGACAAAGTGAGAGGACTATTTAAACTTTGGAAGATATGTTGCGAGCCTGCGTGATAGACTTTGGGAAGGCATGGGATACTCATTTACCCCTGGTCGAGTTCTCCTACAACAATAGTTATCACACGAGCATAAAGGCTGCTCCATTTGAAGCCCTCTATGGCCGTAAGTGCATATCCCCTCTATGTTGGGCTGAGGTGGGCGACACACAGTTAGCTAAAGGACGAGTTCCTGACAGCACTCTCACCGGTTCGGAGATCATTCAGGAAACGACAGAGAAGATCGTTCAGATTCGTGAGCGATTGAAAGCCTCTAGAGACCGACAGAAAAGCTACGCAGACAAGAGAAGGAAACCGTTGGAATTCCAGGTGGGCGACCGTGTCCTATTGAAGGTCTCACCCTAGAAGGGCTGGATACGCTTCGGAAAGCGTGGAAAGCTAAATCCAAGATACGTAGGGCCTTTCGAGATTCTCGCTAGAATCGGCCCTGTAGCTTACAAACTCAAACTACCTCGCGAACTCAGTAACGTACATTCTACTTTCCACGTCTTGAACTTGAAAAAGTGTCTGTGCGACGAGACTCTTGTAATCCCAATCGACGAGATCGAGATCAATGAGAGCCTCAACTTCGTGGAAGAACCTGTAGAGATCATGGACCGAGAGGTCAAGCAAACAAAGCAAAGCCGTACCCCGATAGTGAAGGTTCGCTGGAATGCCAAGCGAGGACCTGAATTCACTTGGGAGCGCGAGGATCAAATGAAACTGAAATATTCTCATCTTTTCGTTTAGTTATTTGTAAAAGCTTATTTGTTAAACTCTAATTTCGGAACGAAATTCTCTCTAACGGGGGGGATGATGTGACAACCCGAAATTTCTATCTTGTACAGCATTTAAACTCAATGAAAGTCAGACTCGTATCTGCTATCTTTTAGCACTGTTTAGGGTCTATTTGAGTGTTTTAATCATAGTACATCCAAGGATCGGGTATTAAGAAGTAACTGCTTGAGTCCATGGTGCACCAAGTAAGCCATAAACTTCATCATGTGGAGTTTACGGCCACACCATATGAGTTTACGGCCGTAAACTCAAGGTAGCCGTAAACTCACCCTATAAACATGATATTCCGCCCTTTCTTCCTCATTATTCACCATTTCAACCTCAAAAACTCAAATTCTCTCTCAAGTATCATAAGGATCTTCATTTTATTCTTCAAAAATGTAAGTGTTTCATCCTTTGTTTAGTTGATACATCTCATTATCTAGTATCAACCTTTGATTTCATCCATTAACTTCATCTTTTTGGGTTTGATCTTCAAGATCACTAAGAACACCAAGAACACACACTAGTGTTTTGGGCCGAAATCAACTCTATTTGCTTCCATATTGTAAGTATCTTCTTCCTATACATGTTATCTAGTAGGAACCCTCGATTTGCACCTTGAGTTTACGGCCAAGAGCATCTCCCTTGGCCGTAAACCCTTGTTAAAGGTGCATTTGTTGGCCATAAACTCCCTTAAGCTAAGCATTATGTCTAGAACACTTCCTTGATGTTTGCAAGGCCTTGACAACACTTTTTGGCACAAAACTTCTTTAGTTTACGGTCGTAAACTCATAGGGCCGTAAACCCTATTGCCGTAAACTCATGAGGCCGTGAACACATGGCCGTAAACTCTAAGGCCGTAAACCCCATGGCCGTAAACTCCAATGTTTGGCCATACACTCCTTAGATGCAATCCCTTGTGATTATAACACTTCCATATAAGTGTTTTCTAGTTCCTAAGGTGTGTTCCTTACATGATTAGTTGTTTAAACACTAATTACATACATATATGTGTCATTATATGCTTATTAGGATCCGTTGTGCTCAAGGCTTCACTTGGCACTTATCATCCTTCAAATCGATATTTCATTCGTATAACTCACTGCAGGTGAGTTCATACCCCTTTAACTTACCTTTTAAATGATTTTAAATGCTTTTATGGGGGGGGGGGAATACAAGTAGGATTGAAAGCACTTAGGACTGAAAGCACTTAGGACTGATAGCTCACCTTACTTCTTGTTCCTTGTTTGGTTGTGGACTGAGGGTATCGGTTGTTTGTCCGAAGGCCGTTTGAATCTTAGTTATATATTATGGGTATGTATATATATTAAAGTTCTTCATTCAGTTCAATACCTTTGGGTAGCAAAGGTGTACAAACATGTTCATTCATACAAACAACATTACTAGTAAACTATAATAGGTATAGTTTAGGAAGTCACTAATACTATTACTAGAACAACGAAACATACAAAGAGTTAGTTCATACATGATTGAAAGCATATCTATATAGATATAGTTATATAAGTAGGATTGAAAGCACTTAGGACTGATAGCTCACCTTACTTCTTGTTCCTTGTTTGGTTGTGGACTGAGGGTATCGGTTGTTTGTCCGAAGGCCGTTTGAATCTTAGTTATATATTATGGGTATGTATATATATTAAAGTTCTTCATTCAGTTCAATACCTTTGGGTAGCAAAGGTGTACAAACATGTTCATTCATACAAACAACATTACTAGTAAACTATAATAGGTATAGTTTAGGAAGTCACTAATACTATTACTAGAACAACGAAACATACAAAGAGTCAGTTCATACATGATTCAATACATACTATAACGAGAAACAATACTCACTATAAAGAGAAACAGATAGAGAATACTATAACGAGAAACAATACTCACTATAAAGAGAAACATATAGAGCATACTATAACGAGAATCAATACATACTACACACAATACACTAGAGAACATACTACATACTAGACAGAGAGAACATACATTACACTAGTACATGCTATACAAATACAAGAATACTATAACATTAATGTGAGATACTACTTCATGGCTCGGCATATATTGCTGTGTCACGTTTTGTACCCAGAGTCTCCTGGAGGGAGAGCGTGAATTTGTGTATAGATCTATACGGGACTTACCCTCCTACACCTTGCTGCTAGCTACAGTGGGACCTGCAGGTCTGCGGGTGACGAATGTCATATCATTTCGACGTCTCGAACGTCGTGTTATACTGGTCAATCGAGTATGGTTACAATCATATCACATTTTATCTTAATTAACTAACAAGTTTAAAGGTAGTTAGTACATTAGTAGTTTCCTAGATAAAACTACAGTACATCTTTATTTTTCCCAATTCATTCACATTGTGATCTTCTCACATAAACGGTAATGAGAAACTATATTTTGGTAATGATAGTCATACTTTGGGAAAACTCACACTTTTACAAAAGAAAAAACATAGAGAACAGTTGAGTCTTGGTAGAAGACTAGTTTAGTAGAAAATATAGGATTTTCTAGGAAGATTACAAACATTTACATCAAATACTTACAAACTTTTACATCAAACATTTACTACTACTTACTTAAAACTTATACAAACAATGACACTAAAATACTTATGAACACACCAGCTTTAATGCATATCTACGCTTTCAAAATAACTTGTATTCTCAGGTCACCAATAGACAGGTACCGATGACCAGGTTTTGAGAAGATGGAGCACGTTCAAGACTCATCTCTTATTTTGATTATTCATTTTTGGTGTCTTATAAACTTCAGAACACACTTGTATTAAAATATTACTATTAATGCAATGGATGATGTTGTTGCTTGTTTACTATTATGCATTGTTGTGATACTGTACATGACGTCCTCCGCCCCCGAACATTTCCGTCGTTTCGGTTTTGGGGTGTGACAGATTGGTATCAGAGCATTGTTTATAGTGAATCGAGTATATCAACCCGTAAAAGATATACAACTATAAACACAATGGGATTAAAATACTCTGACCAAGAGTTTATACTTTTAAATAATAAAATATTTAACCTAAGTATACATACCTGCAATCATACTAAAACCTGTTTCACTAGGACAGAACAAAAGTATTACGATTGTTGGACAACACGAGTAGTCTTGGGGACATATAATCAGATCTGGGAGTGATATAGCCTGATCAACTATATCTCTCGGAGAAGTGATTAGCATGTGTCCAGGATTGTTTGTGATGTTGCAGCAAGTCTAAAAACTTACCAACACTACTACAATGAAAACATTAGAACATAACATAAACTTAAAATACTATAGGAGTATTTTGTTTTACCATAATTACTTATGTGCAAACTAAAACGGTCTTTATTAGTATGTCAATAGTTGCTGAGTGGATACGCCAAGGTTATATGTGACTAGAGTGTTATAGACTTAGAATGTGATCTTTGCTTTACTTCATGTTCCTTGTTTGGTTATGGACTTAGAGTTAGGGTCACTTATTCAAAAGTCTATCCTGTTTTGGTTACATATGACTGGTATGCACTACGCAAATGTTGGAGTAACTGGTAAAGATCATCTTATAATTATCGTATTTAGTACGTTTATTAATGATTTCTTTTACCCCTTTTCTCGCGTAGATAACATGGCTGGATTCCATATCCCCGAAGACCCGTACTATCCCAACCAAGGCGACGGAGGATGGCTCGATGTTGAGCCCGAAGAGGAACCTGCAATTCCATTGGATGATGACTTTGCTGAGAAATTCCCGGAGGATTCTGACTCCGATCCAGAAGTCAACGATCAACCCCTGGTAGCTCCAAACCCAAATCCAAACCCACGCCCGACATTTCAAGGCCCGACGCCTCTGTGGGTGGAGAGTCTGGAGACCTGGAGTCAGGAACAGGGCCAACCCATCCCATACAATGGAGACAGAAGCTTCTACAATGTGATCGAAGGAGGCTCAACGGACAGTGTCCTGCCTATTCTGGTCCGCAGGGTTGCTTATAATGAAATTCAGGGTAGGACAGCCCTCCATCGAATTGCGGAACTTGATGCCAATACAGGGATCAACACTGTCCGCATTCGTCGTCTGGAAGATGCTCGTGAGAGAACTGCAGGAGACCATGAGTCTCTACTTCAAGCACTAGCTGAGACTAGGGCTGAAGTCATAGAGCATCACGTACGCCAGCGAGTGTACGAGCGACGCCTTCTTGAATTGGAGTGTCAGATGGACAACTTAAGGGTTCGCCCAATGGGTTCCCGCCGTCAGTAGAGGATGCTCTGCTCATCCCTTTTCTTTTGGATTAAGGATTAGCCTTCTTATCTATGTTCTAAGTAGCACTTTTCCTGTAATTTCCGGTTATCTTAAGACCTTGAACTTTCGGTAGATAGGTCTTTATTCTGTCAAAATTTTCTTATCTTGGTGTGATGTAAGACCTTCTCCTAGGTCATTTTTCCCGAACTTATTACATCTGTAATACCAGTATTATTGACAGATATTTAATCTTGTGAAAAATTATTATCCAAATGCTTTCATCTTCCTAGTACTAGATTTCTATTCAATCATACTTTCATCTGTTTTGTTGGGCTATGGAGAGTTAGTCCATGTTTCACTCTTATCATTCTCTCTCTTTGAATTCTTATCAATATCTTCATCTTTTGAACTTATAGCTACAAGATGCCTCCACGCCGGATAATGAGGCGCAACCCTCCGAATCAAACTCCTCCTCCTCCTCAATACAACCCAGGAGCTATTCAAGCTGCCGTGAATGCGGCTGTTACGGCAGCTCTAGTGCAATTCACCTCAACCGGTACCAGCGAGAGTGGGACGAATGTGCCTCCCACCCCAGTTGAAGCTCCAGTGCGCTCTAGGGAGTGCTCGTATAAGGACTTCACCAACTATAAGCCCAGGTCCTTCAACGGGACTGGCGGAATCATTGTCTTCTCGCAATGGTTCGAGAAGACGGAATCGATCTTCGAGATCTGTTCCTGTCCGGAAGGAAGCAAGGTTAAATTTGCTACTTGCACCTTCGCGGAACGAGCCCTGACGTGGTGGAATAGCCATGTCAAGTCACTATCTCTTATAGTGGCAAATGATATGGGCTGGGAAGCTCTTAAAGAGCTCATGATCGAAGAATACTGCCCGAGGGGCGAAGTCCAGAAGTTGGAGCAAGAGCTCTGGAGCCTAACCATGAAGGGCTCCGATATAGTTTCCTACACTTCCAGATTCAGCGATCTGGTGGCACTATGTCCATCCATGGTCCCTACTGAGGGGAAGAATATAGAGAGGTATATCTGGGGGATGGTGCCTCCATTCCAAGGGAACGTACTAGCTTCTCACCCCACTACCTTCGATAGTGCCAAGCAATTGGCACAAAGGCTCATTGACCATGGGGTCCGAACCCCGTCAACAACAACAACCCTAGCCATCTCAGAACCCCTCCAAATCCGTTGATAACAAGTGGAAGTTCTGGGATGACAAGAAAAAGCAGAAAGCTGCCAAAAAGCAGCAGGTCATATCTGTTCATGCTGCGATAGCACCTGCCGCCGCTGCACCGGTAAAGCAGTACGCGGGAAACTTGTCGAAGTGCAACAAATGCAACTTCCACCACAATGGACCCTACCGGGAAATGCAGTGCTCTAACTGCAATAGGAAGGGGCACACTGCCCGCTTCTGCAAGGCTCCGGCAAGGCCAATCGCCCAAGTCCTCGGCGCTGGTGTGGGTCAGGCTTGCTACGGTTGTGGCGAGGCGGGCCACTACAAAAGGAACTGCCCAAAGGTAGGGAATGCCGGCGGAGTGGGAAGGGTTTTGGCTATAGGCCACGAGGAA
Organism: Lactuca virosa; assembly: GCF_052849685.1. Classification (NCBI taxonomy): domain Eukaryota; kingdom Viridiplantae; phylum Streptophyta; class Magnoliopsida; order Asterales; family Asteraceae; genus Lactuca; species Lactuca virosa. The sequence continues at coordinate 181,442,435 of NC_136429.1, read as the reverse complement.
GCAGTTGCCGACCCTACAGTGGTCACTGGTACGTTTCTCCTCGATAACTCATATGCATGCATACTGTTTGATAGTGGAGCGGAGAGGAGTTTCGTGAATCAGAAATTTGCTCAATTACTTAAGCAAAAATCATGAGCACTTAAAGAACCATTCACCGTAGAAATGGCTAATGGAAAGACAGAGAGCACTAGCTGCATATACATAGGTTGTACACTAACACTAGATAGCCATTCATTTCCAATCGACCTCATGTCGGTCTCAATTAAAAGTTTCGACGTCATAATCGGCATGGATTGGTTGAGTTCTCATCGTGCCGACATCATGTATTACGAAAAGGTTGTTCGCCTTAATCTGCCGTCTAGCGAAACTCTAGTAATCTACGGCGACAAACCCGGCACTAACCTTCGCCTCATCTCGATCATTCAAGCCCAGAAATTCTTGCGAAAGGAATGTCGCGCATTCCTTGCTCATGTTGTCAACGTGAGCCAAGAGACGAAAGACATAAAGAACATTCAAGTGGTACGCGACTTTCCCGACATCTTTCCAGAAGAACTCCCAGGATTACCACCGCAACGTCAGGTCGAGTTCAGAATCGACTTAGTTCCAGGGGCTACCCCAGTAGCCAAATCGCCCTATCGTCTAGCACCAGCTGAGATGCAGGAGCTATCCAGTCAACTTAACGAATTGCTCAGCAAGGGCTTCATTAGGACAAGCTTCTCACCCTAGGGAGCACTGGTCTTGTTCGTCAAGAAGAAATATGGATCGTTCCGTATGTGCATCGACTATAGGGAACTTAACAAGCTAACCGTCAAAAATTGTTACCCTCTGCCTCGCATAGACGATTTGTTCGACCAACTGCAAGGGGCGAATTTCTTTTCAAAAATTGACCTGAGATCCGGGTATCACCAGTTACGAGTGCTAGGGGAGGATGTTCCGAATACAGCCTTCCGAACCCGTTATGGACACTACGAGTTTGTAGTGATGTCGTTCGGATTGACCAATGCGCCGGCAGTATTCATGGACTTAATGAATAGGGTGTGCCGTCCTTACTTAGATCAGTTCGTCATTGTCTTCATCGATGACATACTTATCTACTCTTGTAGTAAGGATGAGCATAGTCAACATCTGCGACAGGTCTTAGAAACGCTGCGATCAGAGAAGCTCTATGCGATGTTCTCGAAATGTGAATTTTGGATCTGAAGAGTCGAATTCTTAGGGCACGTGGTTAGCGAAGAGGGAATACACGTGGACCCTTCCAAAATTCAAGCCATTGAGAACTGGTCAGCACCGAAGACGCCTACGGAAACTCGTCAATTTCTAAGCCTCGCTGGCTACTATCGCAGGTTTATTCAGAACTTCTCGCGGATTGCGAAACCTCTTACAACATTGACCCAGAAGGGCGTGGCCTTTGACTGGGAAGAGAAACAAGAGAAAGCGTTCCAAACGCTAAAGCGAGCCTTATGCACCGCACCGATACTGTCCCTCCCTGAAGGGATAGAAGACTTCTTGTTCCTTGTTTGGTTGTGGACTAAGGGTATCGGTTGTTTGTCCGAAGGCCGTTTGAATCTTAGTTATATATTATGGGTATGTATATAGATCTTAAAGTTATTCATTCAGTTCAATACCTTTGGGTAGCAAAGGTGTACAAACATGTTCATTCATACAAACAACATTACTAGTAAACTATAATAGGTATAGTTTAGGAAGTCACTAATACTATTACTAGAACAACGAAACATACAAAGAGTCAGTTCATACGTGAGTCAATACATACTATAACGAGAAACAATACTCACTATAAAGAGAAACAGATAGAGAATACTATAACGAGAAACAATACTCACTATAAAGAGAAACATATAGAGCATACTATAACGAGAATCAATACATACTACACACAATACACTAGAGAACATACTACATACTAGACAGAGAGAACATACATTACACTAGTACATGCTATACAAATACAAGAATACTATAACATTAATGTGAGATACTACTTCATGGCTCGGCATATATTGCTGTGTCACGTTTTGTACCCAGAGTCTCCTGGAAGGAGAGCGTGAATTTGTGTATAGATCTATACGGGACTGACCCTCCTACACCTTGCTGCTAGCTACAGTGGGACCTGCAGGTCTGCGGGTGACGAATGTCATATCATTTCGACGTCTCGAACGTCGTGTTATACTGGTCAATCGAGTATGGTTACAATCATATCACATTTTATCTTAATTAACTAACAAGTTTAAAGGTAGTTAGTACATTAGTAGTTTCCTAGATAAAACTACAGTACATCTTTATTTTTCCCAATTCATTCACATTGTGATCTTCTCACATAAACGGTAATGAGAAACTATATTTTGGTAATGATAGTCATACTTTGGGAAAACTCACACTTTTACAAAAGAAAAAACATAGAGAACAGTTGAGTCTTGATAGAAGACTACTTTAGTAGAAAATATAGGATTTTCTAGGAAGATTACAAACATTTACATCAAATACTTACAAACTTTTACATCAAACATTTACAACTACTTACTTAAAACTTATACAAACAATGACACTAAAATACTTATGAACTCACCGGCTTTAATGCTGATCTACGCTTTCAAAATAACTTGTATTCTCAGGTCACCAGTAGACATGTACCGATGACCAGGTTTTGAGAAGATGGAGCACGTTCAAGACTCATCTCTTATTTTGATTATTCATTTTTGGTGTCTTATAAACTTCAGAACACACTTGTATTAAAATATTACTATTAATGCAATGGATGATGTTGTTGCTTGTTTACTATTATGCATTATTGTGATACTGTACATGATGTCCTCCGCCCCTGAACGTTTCCGCCGTTCCGGTTTTGGGGTGTGACAGATTGATCTTGAGGTTGTTTACTTCATTTGGTGGAACTGGAAGAAGAAAGAAGTTCACTTTGATGAAAGTAAGAAAGGTGCAAGCTTGGATCCAACATCTTCTTCACATTTCTAAGTTATTGGAGGTATAAAGTTCATACCTTGACCATTTTCTCCTTGTTCTAAGTTTGAGCCCATTTTGGATGATTTTAGTCGCTTTCTTGGATGCCCTTGGGATTTAAGGAACTCCAGAGCTTGATATGGTCTTCTTATGGTTATGGACTTCAGTAGAGTGAGAAAAATGTCTTAGTTTGAGAGTTCTTGGTTCCATGTGCAAGTCTTGGCTATATTAAGTGCTTAATGGACCTAGGGTTGTAGATATTGCTTTGGGGTGAGGTCCTAATGGACAAAGTTGGAAACTTTATCCTTTATCCATTAAGTCATTAGGAAGAAGTAAATCTAAAAGTATGAGCCTTGATCTGAAAGGATTAAGCTCTTAATGTGAGTAATGGCATTCTGATAGTGACTGCGATGTGACCAATAGATAGCCACGATGTGGTGAGGTTTAGAACCGTGACTGTTTTTTCCTGGCATTGCCACAATGTGGTTAAGGAGGGACCACAACGTGGAAATGTCCTGCATGTTGACTTTTTGACCTTACGTAACCACTCCATGGACAAGGAGGGCCCACGACGTGGCGTTAACTTTGTGGACCTTTGATCGTTAACTTTTGACCAGTTTGACTTGGTGTCAAACTTGGAGGATTTGGGTTGCTGATTGTGGATTTACCTGTCTTGGTTTTAGTTGGTTCGTGGGATTGAGTAGTGCAACGTGTGAGGGTATTGTTGTGCATCTTTGACTCTTCAGTTTAAGTGATTTCCTCATTATGCTACGTATCTCATTGTATCCTTTGCATGGTAGGATAGAGATACAGTTAGAGTATCAGTATGCTAGTGGTCTAGGGTGAGTTCTTGTTATGCCTTCTAGTTAGAGCACTTGGTGCTTCAATATGCTAGACTGGTAGGGTTTTTACTGTTTATCATATGATTCTGTTTGGAGGTATGTTTGGCAGGGTAACTAAGGAAGGCTAGTGCCAAGGGAATATGCTATGTTATTTGTGCATGTGTTTATGCTATATGGATATGAGGTAGTGAAAGCATGGGTCCTATGTAGTCTAAGTTGGATAGCCTAAGAACTCTTGGTCTAATGCATGATTGTGATGTTCTTATCTGATTGTTCGCTCTCGGGTGGATCATCTGTTCGATTGTCTATCTGATCCCTGACTACATACAACTTTATGCCTTATATGGAAGACTAGGAGATGACTCCTGGAAATGGGGGTTGGGTTGGGCCCGTTTACTCCTTGGGTGGGGCTCGATATGTATAGTTGGGTGGGGCTTGTTATGTACGGTTGGGTCGGGGCCCGTTATATGAGTTGGGCGGGGCCCGTAAATCAAACAGATATTTCTAAATGACTTTTGAAATAATGGTTTTAATCGATTAATCTATTTAATATATGAAAAATCTCTTTGTAATTTTTGGGACGATACAGTTACAATGCACTTGTAAAATCAAAAGTTACCATAATGCACCCAAATCTAACCCATAACTACAACCGATCGAAGATTCGCCCCTAATTGAAGGTCACGTCAGAAAATAAATGCATCCTAGAGCATATTATTCCCAAATCAAGCTCAAATAAGCATGTCGCATGGCATATATGTCTTATCCTCAAGGAAACTCGACAAAAGTCATCTTAAGTTATAAAAGATATAGATGGATAATTAAATAGTTTGATTTCATCAAGACTGAAAGGTCCACATGTTTACAAGAAGGATATTAAAATCACAAATGTTTCTATGATCTAGTACATATATGACATTCTGCTCATAATAAACGACATCTTATCGTTTCAAAGTGTCATGTCTTAGCTAAGGAAGTGTTTCAATAAGAAAGAATGATATATATGATGCCAATTTGAATAAAGGGAGTGAATTTTACCTCAATAACCTCTTTTAATTCAGCATACCCCAACATGATATATGAACCATATCAATATGAAAACTCCAAGGCACCTCATATATGAACGCAAAAAAGACTGGTTACAATGTAGCTGGGGGATCAAAAGCTTTCGTTAAGTACCCGTAACTATAGCCAGCCGAAAAGCCACCCTTAATTGAACATCATGTTAGAAAACGAAGGCACCCCAGATGTTATTATTCCCAAATCAGGCTCAATTAAGCACGCCACATGGCATACGTGTCTTCTCATTACGACAACTCAACAAAAGTACTCTTAAGTTATATAAGATATATATGAGAGAATCAAAGAGTTTGGTTTCATCAAGACCGAAGATGGTCCCCGTATTTACAAGTAGTCAGTTCACAATTGTCTCTATGATCTAATACATAGATGGCATACTCCTCATAAGTAGCAACATCCTATCTTTGCAAAGTGTTATGTAGCACCTGGTTCTTGGTATGTATTTTTATTTAATTATTTTGCATTTTTGGCCTTGGACTCGGCGAGTTGAAGGGCCAACTCGCCGAGTAGAAGCGGGATGAGGCGCGGGATTTAAGTGATGGACTCGGCGAGTCGGGTCCCGGACTCGACGAGTAGGCTCTGACTGGACAAAACCCTAATCTGAGGGTTTGCACCCTATTTAAACAACCTTATGCAGCCTCCATCGCCCCTTTATGCTCCCAGAAACCCTCCATAGCAAACCCTAAGTGTTTTGGTGCAAGATCTAAGGCTTTTGAGTGATTTTTGTGGGTTTTGACCTCAAGGAAGAAGGAAGAGCATAGAAGGATCAAGAGGATACTGAAGGATTCGAGTTTGGTTCATCATTTGCAGTCTTTGAGAGGTATAAAGTCTGTACCTTGCTCTTTCATTTGATAGATCCCTTTTTGGGGAGATTTAGGGCTTTTATAAGCCATTTTTGGTAACCAACCATGATTGCAAACATGGTTGGGGGTTGAGGCTTTGGAATCAGGTCTTTATAGGGGTCACAAGGCAGATTTGGGTTGCTTTTGCACCCAAGGAAGGCCCCATGCAACACTAGAGATTATTTTATGTCCTTTTGAGCTCAAAGTCCCATGCATGCACGTAAAGTTTGTAACTTTACGTGCTAGAACGATTGAAGGAGCTTAGATCTATCTTTTGGTCAAGTGTTGTACATCAGAAATCGAGGATTTAGGGTGTGGATGTTATCGACTCGACGAGTCCGTTCTTGGGACTCGACGAGTCCAAGGCTTGAGTCCCATATCTGTTGAGGGTCAAAAGAACTCAGATGGGTGTTAGAAGGGTTGTAGCAGGACAGAAAGAGTGACCCAACGCATTGGACTTAATTTTAAACTTGGAGTTCATGGGACTCGACGAGTGCTAGAACAGACTCGGCGAGTCCAAGGCAATCTCCTTATGTTTGAAGATGAACTCGACGAGTCAAGGTCAGGACTTGTTCATCAGTTGAAGGTGAACTCGGCGAGTGTTCATCCGACTCGGCGAGTCGGATGAAGGTTCATTGATGTTCGTAAGGAAGGGGAACTCGTCGAGTCGTTGCTAAACTCGACGAGTCGAGTCGTGGATAAGGATGAGTAAAGGGAAGGGACTCGACGAGTTGACGGACCAACTCGGCGAGTCGGGTCAACTGGAAGTTGACTTTGACTTGGACTTGGATAGGGGTAAAATGGTCATTTTGCCCTAAGAGTAGATATCAGTTTCTAACTGAGTGTTTTGTGGGGATTGTAGCCGGAGGATTTCCGGAGCAGCAGCGGACGGAGGTTTCCCGCACAAATTATCAGTAGTTTCTCGTACGAGGTGAGTTACCTTCCAGTAGGGGTGGGTCTAAAGCCACAATGCCGGCCCACCAAAGAGGAGTATTTAGAAGATGATTGTCTTTGTGATAATTATCTTGGTCTGGTTACATGCTTTGGTCATGAGTTTTATTTGTATGATATGTTACGTGTATGATAGGGATTGGTTTCCCTGATAGTGGTCCTTAGGACCGAAGGGTAGGTCAGTACCCGGATATGCCTGACTCTATGTTTATATCATGTTGTTGTATGCTAGTGGTAGGGGGTGGAATAGTCCCCAGTTACCGGTTGAAAGATACCGATGACAGTTACCGGTTGAAAGATACCGATGAGGATTACCGGTTGAAAGATACCGACGATGATTACCGGTTGAAAGATACCGAGGATATTGTATGGTATGTGATGATTACCGGTTGAAAGATACCGATGAGGATTACCGGTTGAAAGATACCGACGATGATTACCGGTTGAAAGATACCGAGGATATTGTATGGTATGTGGTATGATGGGGGAACTCACTAAGCTTTGTGCTTACGGTTTCGGTTTTGGTTTCAGGTACCTCTTCGTCTAAGGGGAAGGAGCCGGCGGCGTAGCATCGCATCATACACACACACACATGATTTCCGCATGGAGTTTTCTGGGATTGTACTTTGATATGTTATTATTTTATGACTTGAGTTTTCAGACATGATGCATGGTTTTATGAGATGATGTGTTTTCACAGTATTTTCTTATGAATGTTTTTATGAGTCAATTAATTAAAAAGAAATTTTTGGACTTGAAAATTGGGATGTTACATGTTATGTCTTAATTAAGGATAAGCGTAGGCGGGTACCCGAGCTAATTATCTGGAACTGGAACCGGCGGTTCCTAAAATGTTGGAACCAGAACCAAAACTGACGGGTAACAGTTCCAATACCGGGTACCCAGTTCGTTAATTTTTTAAAACGTATAAAAGTATATCTATTGTAAACTTACAAGAAAGTTATCGATATCATCAATACGTAATTCACTACGTATTAAAAATTGTGATTAGAAAATATCATTAGCTTGATTAACATGACGAAAAAATATTGTGCATGTTTTTTAAAACCTTTAAATGTTCAAAATGTATTACTCAAAAATCTAAAATTTCAAATGATGTTATTCAAGATACCGTATAAAATATGTAATTGTGATATATATATATATATATATATATATATATATATATATATATATATATATATATATATATATATATATATATATATATATATATATTCCAGTTCCGGTAGGTACCCAGCGGGTAGCGGTTCCGTAAAAATAAGAACCCAACCGAAACCATTTAAGGTGGTTCCGATTCTGGAACCGACGGTTCCGGTTCCGAAAGCGGGTACCCAATTTCGCTGCTCATCCATAGTCTTAATGATTGCATTAGTAGTCTTGGATGGGTTTTATGTAGGGATGAGCATTAGAACCGCTGGAACCGGAACCGGACCGGAACCGAACCGGAACCGGAACCGGAATTGGTAATAAGGTCTGGTTACCGATTCTCCATTTTTATGAAAACCGGTCCTGGTTCTAAAAACCGGAACCAGTTTGACATTTTTCTCGTTTTTTAAAATACGCATAACTCACTCATATGAAGTCGGAATTACTTGATTTTTTTTCCAACATGTAATTTGGAGTTCGTAATTCATTTTTTCATGTACAAACATATGTTTTGGTTAGATATTGAATCAGACCCATGCCCCGAAAAAAAGAATATCGATGTTGCGTTTTTTCTATTTCATCATTTTATTGTTTTTTTTGAATCTGTCCCCTTTTTTGTTTAAATGTGCATAACTCATTCATATGACGTCGGAATTACTTAATTTTTTTTCATCATGTAATTTGGTGTTTGTACTTCATTTTAAGAACACATATTTTGGTTAGATATTGAATCAATTATAGACCCCAGAACACAACATATCAATGCTGCGTATTTTTTGTTTCAACATTTTCTTTCTGGAATCTGTCCCGCTTTTAAAATGCGCATAACTCGCTCATACGAAGTCGAAATTACTTTATTATTTTTTCATCATGTAATTTAGTGTTTGTACTTCAATTTAGAATGTAAAAAGTCATAATTTGGTTAAATATTGAATCATTTACAGCCTCCGGAAGATAACATATCATCTATAATATTTCAACCGGTTCTAGTTTGAAAAATAACCGAAAAACCGGAACTGAAACCGGAACCGGAACCGGTGCTAGAACCGGCGGTCTGGTTCCCGGTTCCGGTTCCGAACCGTTCCGGATCTAAAGCTCATCCCTAATTTTATGCGATATTTGAGAAAATTACACATTTATATGAGCAATATATATATATATATATATATATATATATATATATATATATATATATATATATATATATATATTTGAGCTTCAATATAAGCTACATCAAAAGTTTAGAACCATGATCAAATGCCTTAACAACAACTAACAACAACCATTATTGAGCATGATATAAATGAAATTTCGGAATTTTGGTCTGCATAATCTTCAACAAAGAAAAACGTGGTGTGATTGGCCTAAAAATTTACGGGTGTTGTCCTAACTCGGATTTGGATGAAGTAAGTTGCAGTTTTTGACATTGTGAAGACAATGAATTGAACTGCAACAAAAAACAACTCGCTTCTTCAATTTCATCCATGGTTCTAAAAAGCGTGTCATGGCGCGCCTCAAGGCGCGAGGTGTGGTGTAGCTGTTACGAAAACGTCAAATGCGGGTTTGTTAAACGTGATGCCTAAATAACGTGTCAAATGCGCGCCTTATCGTGTTATGACGCGATGTTTTTTCAAGGCACAATTCTTTTTTTTTTTTTTTTTTCTGATCGGACATAAAATAATTGGGTTTTTGTTAACTCTTTTATACTAAATATTAATATAACACTTCTAAAAACTTGATATATTAGATAAAATTTAATAATTATACGATTTATCTTTTTTAATGTACATGAAATAATCACATCTTGAAAAACATCATAGCTTAATTTAGACATTGCCATCAAGTCCACACCTCACGTTGTTTAGAACCTTGATTTCATCATAGAGAGTAAGAGTTGAATTTTAACAACCCATTTCATGATTAATTTTGGCCGAAAGCTGATAAATAACAGTCGAAGAAGTTCAATTCAGCTAAATAGCCCATTAAAAAAAATCCTATTATTGTGATTTAAAATCAGCCAATGGAAAATGGGAAATGGGAAAATGCAAATATGCAAATATGCAATGCCAATGGAAAATGGGAAATACGTCCTTGTTGATAAAGAAAATCCAAGCTTTGATCTTATAACTAGTTATGTATTAACTAAATTATCTATGAAGTAGTTTAAAGGGATATTCATTTCAATAACCATAAGTATTAGATAAAAATCACATCTGCATGAAGAATCATATATGATAAGGGATGGAATATGTTTTGAACCAACCCGGACCCAAAATTTTTTTTCTAGAATCCCAGAACCAAACTGAATACCTATATGTGGTTTTGATTTTGGTATGTTCCTCTGTTAATTCTCTCATCCCTATATATGATCATCATGTTCGAAAATCTTGATTGTCGTAGTGTGATTTTCTTTCATAAAATATGTTTGAAAATTAGGATTTTCAAAAAGATCTTAAATTTTCGAAAATAAAAATTTCCGAATATGCCTATAATTTTAGCAAATTGATTTTTGACATAACATATTTTTGGAAAAAAAATTCCAAAATGTTCAATCTCATTCAAAATTTTTGAACTCACTCTTTGGTAAGACCTAAACTTTAAAGATTTAAATTTTTAAGATGCCAACATTTTTAAGAGACTCTAAATTATTAAGAGGCCGGAGAGGACAATATGAGGGAAAAAGGGAGGCGTCCATTTTAAATAAAAAGAGGAGAGGGGCAAAGGTTTGCCGAAAAACTTAGGTATTTCCTGAAAACATTCTTTTCTTATTTAGATATAACTATTTGTCTTAAAAATTAAGATGGTGCTGAACAATTAAGAGACAAAAACTAAGAGACAATAAAAGCTCTGAATCTGAAAGAAAGAGTCTACCTCTTAATTGAAAATTTAAGTGGCTATTAAGATTCTATTTCAAGTATTTCCAATTTTTTTCTAGAATTATTGAATTCGTTCATAATTTTCGAACTTCAATTATATTTTTGAGATTTTAATTTCTAACATGAAACAATTTTGAAAATTCTTTTTTCTGATTTTTTGAACTGTATTATGATTTTTAGACTAACTTTTCTGGAAAACGAAGTTCAAAATTTTGAACTTGGTAACAAATCTCAAATATCCTTCTTATTTTTTTTGTCTATTTAATGGTGCTTTTTCTTTTCGCTATATATTCTCACTTATTGACTTGCTCATACATCAAACATTTTCAATATTATGCCCTGAAGAGAACTAACACTCTTTAACATAAGATTTTGAGTCATTCATGCCTACTACATCACCACCAAGACATCTTGAAATCCAATTTTCTCAAACTATTAATCAATAAATTTTTCGTAGATCACTTAGGATGTACATATAATCTTTTGAAAATTTCTTGGCTAAGTGATCAACAAGTCAAAAGAAGCTATTCGACCAAGAAGAAAACCAAGAGACAGTTTCATGTCTTTGACCTGTAACATATGGTCTATAGTAACGAAATCCTGAACGAACTACAGAAACTCAACCTTAATGACATTGTTGGCTTAAAAACGCCTTATAAGCATGTTATTACCTACAATTTGGCCGACAGGTGGAAGATGCCATAAAAGCCAAGAAACAACTTTGTAAAAATTAGTTTGATATTTGTCGATGGTAGAGGAAGTAACAAGAAAGACTTAGGAAGTTACATCTACTTATTAGTTCAATGATAACTCAGGTGAAAGTATGTCAGATTCTAATCTAATCATCTAAGAAATAGTTGCTCATTCCTACATTTTTTTAAAAAAAATATTGATAAATCAAGATGTAATGTTTATTATAAATCCTTTGATAAAATATAGAGTAAATTACACAAATCGTCCCTCGTGCACATGCCAAAAAGCATGTTCAGTCATTATTTTCAAAAAATAACTCAGACCGTCCCTCGTTTGCTTAAAACTTGTACACTTCGTCCCTGATATGTTTTTTTCTTGCGAATGTAGTCCGTGCCTCAATTGAAATGACGATAATGCCCTTGGATATTTATTTCTTAGTTATTCTAATATTATTTATTATTATTTATCAATTAACAAAGAAAATAAAAAAAACAACTCTCTGTAATCTCTACCTCTCTCAGTTACAATGGAAAATACCACTACCTCCTCCGATCGATCTCTCACTCTCTTTCCCCATTCTTCTTCGATACCTGCTCTCATCTTTTCCAACCCATCCACCCCTTCACTTCCAAACCCTCACGCTATTGTTAGTGATCGAAGATAAAAGAGTAACCCAAAACACACACACACACATGTGTTTTGATACGATATCGGGATAGAGGTCAAGTGAGATGGAGATATAGCACGATACCGAGAGAGAAATAGGTTGAGAGAGACAGACTCAATGAAAGCAAAAAAGGAGACCATAGGAAATGGGTGAGATGGAGATGTAGCACGATAAGAGAGAGAAATACTTGATTTCGATTTTGATTTTGAGTTTCCTCCTTCTTCATCGTCATCAAATCCAGAAATTGAAACTGATTTAGGTTTTCATTTTGATTTTAAGTTTCGTTTCAGGTTTGGTTTGATTTTATTTCAATGGATTTGTCTTGGACTTGATTTCAATCGGTTACTTGTTTCGATTTTGAAGATGAAGATAGGTTGGGACTTTGAATGCAGTGAGATGTCATGAACTTGTGATTGTGATTGCTTCTGGGTGTCATTTGTGTTGATTAAATCTCGTCAGTATTTCAATGTTTCGAAGATTGAATTATTGTTTCGATGGTGATGGTTATGGTTCAGAGAAATAACTTTCGATTAGAGCAGTGGATGGATCGATTTGATTATTGGGTTTCACCACGAAGCATATAGATTGAAATTGGTAGTTTTGATGGTCGTTGGTGTTCTTAAGGCAGAGGGAGAGAACGAAGATAAGGATGGTGGTTTGGGGTCTGGTTTTGTGGTTTGGAGGGATATTTGTTTACCCTTGTTTTATTATATATATATATATATATATATATATATATATATATATATATATATATATATATATATATATATATAATTTAAACTGATAAAGAAATAAAAAAGGAAAAAAGAAATAACTAAGTGCAAATTAGTCTTTTCATGTCAATAGGGATGATGCGTGTAAGTTTAAAACAAATAAGGGACCGTCCGAGTTAATTTTTGAAAATAGGGACTGAATGTGCTTTTCGACACCTGCACGAGAGACGATTGATATATTTTACCCTAAAATATACACACTCATTGCCGTTTGTGATATACACGATTAGTTTCAATATTTTAATATTAATTATATTTTTTGTGAATTATTATTATATCCAATATTTTTCAATCATTTCGTATAATTTAGGGATTTTTCTACCAAATAACATACTAGCTAAATATAACCATCATATACTCCTTAATACAAAATCTTATAATTTTATTTATAAGAAAGTTTCATGCATAATACACTTTCCCAGATAATTTATATCTTGTCCACAAAAAGGCTAGGACCGAAATTATATCTCTTGATTGATAATCACTCATATGAAAGATTAATCACTGACACACTTTCACAAGAACGATTATCAAATCAAGATATAGAAAAACATTATTAGTTTTTCATAGCCACATATACGAGAACGATCCTTGGTTAGATGAGACGATCTCTTGCCAAAAGTAATTAGAACGTCTATATTAGGCGAGTAATGTAGGCCAACAGCTTGCACATGACCTCTAACTCCGGTCGCTGGTGGGATTCCCGACAGGTAAATGCACTAGGTTATAGATATGAATACATCATCGGTTGACTTCATTTTTCTTGGCTTGATAATCACTCGAACACATACAACATGAGTTTTTTTCTATCATATAAACAAAAGATTAATTAAAGACAAAAAAATTCAATAAAATTTACATCTTCTCGAACATGTTCCTCATTTTACAAACATGCTCATCATTTTCAAACATGTTCAAAATATTTGAAAAAGATCATGATTTTTGAAGACTAAGCTGCTCATGATTTACGAACATAAATAGTGTTTTTATATTAACCAAAACAGAATGAATGAGAGATTATCATACTTTTATTTGTGTAAAACAATCGAAGACATTTATATGTTTTGAACACATTCTTCATAAAATATCTAACAGCACATGCAAGAAATTTCAAAGATTAATTTTCGAAGTCATGTTGGATAATGAATTATTATTTGTAACAAATAACACAAGTTAAAGGGCATACAACCATCATATAATCCTTATTTTCATAATTGAACATTTTTATTTATAACAAAGTTTCATTACATAATATATTCTCCCATATTATAAAGGGTTTTTATTTATAATATAATTTTCATTACATAATACATTTTCCCATATAATTGATTATCGTTCACCAAAAAACAAGTAGTGAATTTCTATCTCTTATTTGATAAACTTTCACGTGAAAGATTAGTCTCCGATATATTTTCACATGAAAAATTCTTGAAATAAGAGATGGAAAAATATTATTGTTTTTCAAGTGCCTTCTGGATCTACCTATGGCCTTCAGGATTGTACATATGAATAACCACATCTTTCACGGCGGTTGTAGGTCGGATGTGATATTCTCTTGCCGAAATACAATGTCAACACCTAGATTAGCAAAGAATGTTGGTAAACAGATAGTCCATGACCTCTAATTTATACTTTTGATGTGAGTCATTTCCTATAAATGCACCATGTCATAGGCATGACTATTTCATTCGTTGGCTTCATTTATATTGTTTTGATAATGTTTCGAGCATAAACACTTTAAAATTAACATAAAGTTAATAAAAGGCAAGACACTTTCGAAGAAGTTCATCATTTTCAAAACCTATTTTTACATGATTTTTGAACTTGTTCTTTTTTTTTTTCGAAAAATTTCATGATTTTGAATATTAATATCTTCATAATTTTCCAAAGAATTATTTTTATACCAACAAAATGAGATGATTGCTTCTGTTCGTGCAAAACGTTTGACCTAAAAGCACTTTCTTCAAAGATTTACATGATTTGAACATGTTTTTTAGGAAATACTTACATGATTTGAACATGTTTTTTAGGAAATACTGGAATATGTATAAGATTTTCGAAGAAATATTTTCGAATTTATGTTAGAGAAAGAAAATGATATCACTTTAACTATAGAGATCACTTCAAAAATATTACATGTTAGAAAATGGCTTCTCCGAAAATATGTCACCAAGTATTTGATAATTATCTTGATCGTTTAGCAACATCATGCTTAAATTTTGAGGAAGAGTGGTGGGTTGTTCGGAGGCTAAATTGTTAGGACAAGACAATTGATTTGGTGTGGGATTTTGGGTTGTGAAGAAGGTCTGATTGGTGGTCGGTGTGAGCGTTGATACTGGAAGGACGAAGAAGAGTCGAGTGTGCCAAACGTTGGGTGGTGCAGAGCCTAGGCTCATGTAATGGTGTGGATCCAAAAGTGTGTAACATGCATGTCGATGGTAGATAAGGCCCAACATGGCGCATGACTGACTTATATGTGGTGAGGAACATGCCAACGAGTATTACCCATATCTCTACACGTTCGGAGTTCGGAGTGGTATTTTGCGGCAGGGTAGCGGGGTAGCCCACCATAAGAATTTAGAGTCCATGAGAAAAATAGGCAAAAGAAGAAAAAAGAAGAGTGGGAAGATGGTGGGTGAGGTCGACAGTTTGGAGATAAGTCGATGGCTAGGGCAACGTTAGGCAGAGATGAAAAAGAAGAGATGTTTTAGGAAAAGATGAACTTAAGTATCTTTTGTTTAGATACCATGATAATTTATTATTTTCTTAGTAGTTAATTTATCTCATATATCTTTATATCCCTTCCCTTATTTTAATAAAAGAGTACGTATAGGCTACGTGGCATCTCTTCATCAACCATCACCATCACCATCTTTTCATGCCCATATTATCAAACTGAAGTACCCATTTTGACCTTGCTTCTGCTGCTTTAAACTCTGATGACATTACATTATTCCTTTTATTCATTCTTTTTAACGAGGATCCTATAACCTCGTCGTTTATCGTTTTGATTCAAATTTTGAAATAAAAAGATTTTTATTAACCATGTAATACTTGATTTCTCTTCATTAAATCAATTTCTCTTCTTTTACACAGTCAATTCATAATCATTCTCAATTTCTCAATTTACTTGTAAAGTTTCTCTCAAAACATAGCGGATGGGTTTGAATAATTTATTCAATCAGAATAAGAGGAACTAAACCGGTGACGATAAAGAAAAACTAGGTACCAACTGCTATTTTGTGTCTCCCGTTATCTCAGTCTTGCTTAAGAATTCTCTTTTTACCATTTTATCTCATTCTCTTTGTCTAACGGATGACCACAAAAGAATGTCTTCGATGTGGAGGTCAGTCATTTCTTTTTGACTGTTAGCAATAACTCTTCCCTCTTCTGTACGTATTTCTGAGTTATATTATATATATATATATATATTTTTTATTTTGATTTTTGGTTTCTAGATTTCGTACGACCTTGAATGACGTTCTTTTTTTCATATCTACTCATTCAACTTTTGTGACAAGGGAAAAGGGGGTTGGTTTTTGTTTTTGTTTGATTCTTGTTGTTATGAATGATTATGTTGTTGTTTGATAGAGAGATGCATCGAGGATTCGAAGGTCTCAAGCAAGAATCAGAGGTAATAATTAATGGATTAATCTATTAGTTAAGGTTTGATGTCGATGATTCTAATCGGGATTCTTTTGCAACAAGTCATCGTGAATGTGTGCATGTGCATTTAGGGAGTGACCTAAAGGTTTTTGATGAAATGTCTAAGAGAAATACAGTTACATGATCAGCTCTAACTATGAGCGTCTTTCTTTTGGTTTAGTAGAAAAATTGATTAGTTTGTGTAAGCAATTATGTCCCGAGCAAGATTTTCTGTTGTAAATTTTTTTTACTTTTTTGCATTTTTACTGTCATGAAACATTGTTTAATTAGAGGAGCCGAATATGACCACACTTCTCCATACCCACCTATTTCCATACTTTTGTTGTATTTTATTTAACATGAATGGTTTTCTATGAGAGACAAACCCAACTAAGACATAGTAAGCTAGTGATCATTCAGTGATGGTATTAGGAGGTTTAATTTTGAAATTATACAGCCAGGTTCTGTTGATATTTTATGCAGATGGGTGTGTTATCTTTAGCACACGAAAATACCTCTCCACATCTCAATGCATGTATAATCAGTATAAATGGAGTATCCAAGATAAATGATGGAAATCATTAGTTGTTAGATCTGAAATTGTTGGTACCGGTTCACATGGAGCATCATTTCATAACAATTATCAGGTTGTCCCAATTTCATTTTACTCCAACATAACTTGTAGTTCGACTTGGGTTTCAAACATATTCCATTTTACTTCACAATACATATTAATTTGAAAGTTATGTTAGAAGAAATTAAGCCTACATTGAATTTTATGAAGTGGATGGTACCAACAACAAAAATTTAGGTCTCAAAATTCCCAATTTGGAGTGAGTGATACATGAAAAAGTTGGGAATTGAAAAGATTATGGAAGAGCACCATGTTTGTAGTTTTACTTTTTTTTTCTTGGAAAGACAGTGTACTTTGTAAAAGATGCTCAATTAAAGCATTGCACTTCTATTTTTATTATTAGGACGTTGAGTACATTTTTCAAAATGCAATGGTGTAATGAAATAAAAATTAAAGTAGGATGATATAAATAACAAAATGAATGTGAGTACATTACTATTTCATGCATCTGACGTAATTTCAAGTCTTTTTATACAATTAACATTAAAAGAGTACCTGACTTTTCCTTTACAGAATGATATATACCTGGTTCTGATATGAACAAAAGTGATTGAAATCCAACATTGTAATATCCATACATTTATAAATAATCAGTTAATCATCAGAATGTTAAGTTCATTTTATTAAGTAAAATATGAAAATATGAAACCTATATTGTACCTTGTGACAATAATTTCTGCAAATCATCCCTCTTATTCTTCTCCAAAGTGGTATATGTAGGCTCTAAAATACAAAATAAACTACACGTTAATATATTATATGGAAAAAATTGTTTTTAAGCTAAAAAACAAAAACAAAACTTTGCTCAGCAAGATTAGGGACCTCTATTTTTACTGCCATTCGTTGCAGTATATTTGTGGGAACAACATCTACAAAATCTTTTATCACCCATGGAGAAACTTTGTCAGGTCGGGTCCATCCGATTGGATCTGGAATGGTCAACAATTCAATTGGATCACGAAGAAACACAATCCAATCAAGCATCCAAATGAAAAAAAAATTGAACACCCGGATTAGAAAAATATAAATATAGGGGTTACCTTCTTTACGAAGAATCCTGCCCTCAAACCTCATCTAAGATTGTTTACAGCTTCTATATACTTGTTTGACCTAACGATAAACTAAAATTGTTTGATTGTTCATAGAATCGGAATCCAAATGTAATGTGATAAAAACTTATTTCATCAAAAAGAATAACTGAATTCTACCTGGAACAATTTGAGAAGGCCATAGCAACTGCACTTAGAAGCTTACTAGCCTCTGGTGCATCAAGAATAACCCCACTGACACTTTGGGGTGCGATTACCTGTTTACACTTGAAACGTAAATGCCTTATATTTAATTATTTTACAGTATAATTCATCTTTAATTGCTTCAGTCATAGTGTTAGATTCCTTTTCATGCATCTTTTATAGTAGTTTTTAGTAGTGTTTTGCATGATATTTTATGCATTTATGTCTGCATTAGTTTAAATAATGTTCAGCTCATATTTATTGCTAGAATTTCTGTATTCCTCATGTTTTTATGTCTTTTTTAGATATTTCGAGTGGAGCAGAGTTTTGGAAGCAGCTTGGATACATAATTGGAGCTTAATGGAGCTAAAATACCTGAGGGAGCTGGAAGTTGGGTCAGATTTGCTTAAACCGAATAGTTCGTGTCCAAAACATGCATTTTCGAGTTTACAAGATCGTTTTTTTCTTCATGCGATCGTGTTTTTGGTCGTGCTTCTCTTACGCAACTTTTCCAGGCCAAAAGTCAAGTTTTAGGAATCCGTAGCACAAACACGATCGTGTTTTCCCAAGAAACACGATCGTTCTTTCCCATGAAACACGATCGTGTTTTTGAGTTTTATGTCCGATATAGCAACACATTTCATTAAACGGAGAATTCGAGACTTCGAAGGAAAAAATAACACTATCAAACCGATTGTGTTTTTCCCCAAAACATGATCGTGTTTTTCACTTTTTCGCGTTTTTTGTTGTTGGGTCGTATATAAATACATCTTATCTGGTCAGTTTAAACCCTAGACGTTCTCAGACGAAAAAAAACCCTTTTGAGATGATTTATGCACCTTTTCATCACTATATGAAGATATGAAGGTTATGGATCATCTCAAGCACTTATTTTAGTACGAATGAGTAGTTTAATATTTCTTTTCATTAGTTTTGATCAGATTTTAACCATGTCTGGCTAAACCCTAGATTTCAGTTATGCATAGATTAGTACTTTTCATGCAGTCAATCATTAGACCTAGTTTTTTATTTGTGATTCTATCTAGATTTTTCAGTTTTGTACTTAATGAATGTTTGATTTCGATTCTTTTTAGCTTGATCACCTAATTTATGATTACGTCATTCCAGTCAATCAGTTAATAGAATCCATAATTGTTCTAATCAACTGGTAATAAGTAACAAGTATCAGATTAGTTCTGTGTTAGGATTTAATTTTGATATAAACTGAAATTTCAAAATTGTACACTTACTACAACTTGTTAGTAGTTTTCAGTATCAACTTAGATAGAACACATTTTGATTAAGCAGGTTTGTGTTGATTGCATGATTAGGAAAGTCGCAGCAGAACTGAATTTGTTTTTTTTTTTTATTGAATTTTACTTATTTTATTTAACTGCTATTTTAGTTACAACAAAAAACCCAATTTTTACATTTTTTGTTTTATGACTTGTATCTGCCTTACGCAAAGCGGCATTGACTATTAAGCCGTGTCTCTATGGATTCAACTATTAAGCCGTGTCTCTATGGATTCAACAACGTTTTAACAAATTGGAGCTGTTGCCCGGGACACGGTGCTGCTAACTGTTTTACGCCAATATCTTTTCGTACATGCAAGGTTGTAGAACTCGCTACTCGGTACCTGTTCGACTGACTACCGAGTAGCGAGTACTCAGGAGTACTCGAATTCGGTAATTCATGTATAAATATTTTTAGGGAAATTATATATGTCAAAATCATAAGTTAAAATCATAAGTTGATTGAAATATATAACAAAATTAGATGCATGTGAATACACAAAAACTGAAAAACACACAATGGTCTCACTTCGTGAATAATTACTGGAAATTTAAGATATATATATATATATATATATATATATATATATATATATATATATATATATAGTAATGATCACATGTGTGTGTGTGTTAAGCAATAAATCATTAAGTATATTATACATATTAATCATTGAGTTGTCCGAGTTTTACAACACTGCTTGCTTTAGTAAGGGGACGATCGGGGATTACCCGAATTCTGTAACTCACCTCGGAAAGGGGCCGAGTAGGGAATACTCGGCCAACTCGGCGAGTTTTACAACACTGCGTACATGTAGACCTTTAGTCTTCGATGCATAAATTGAGAAAACCGCAAGGAAGTTGAAGAAGAAAACCAATTTTCAGAAGCAATAAACGGGTTCCTCAAATCCATCATCCTCTTTACCGCCAAAAATCACCACACCACAAAGTAGTCCCTTGTGGAACGAACCATAAATAATCATTTCATCTTTTCTCAAAGCACCTCTTTCCTCACCTTCGCACGATCCATGCAAAACTTAGGGGCTGTTTGGCAGGATCTGATTTTTAAGATCTGAAACTTTAAGAGGTCTGAATTTCTAAGAGGATCTGAATTTTTAACAATCGTTTTGGTTGGAACCTCTGAATTGTTGTGATGAATAAAGAAAATGACCATTTTACCCTTCTGTACTATTTTTTGCTAAATTCAGTAATTATATTTTATAAAATAATTTAACCAACTTCTTAAATAATTATAAAAAAAAATATAAACACCATATAAAATCCAAACACCCTACAAAATCAAAATATAAACACCCCACAAAATCCAACACATATGAAAACACATAAAACTATTGCAAACATGAGCTACACATAACTACAAAATGCTATAATTAGAAGAACTCTATCACCAGAAACCAACATTACCATATCCCATATGCATAAATGCATATGAGATATGGTAATGCATGTAATTGGAAGAACTCTACCACCACCACCAAACTTAGTCCTTGCATAAATGCATGTATTTGTATGTATATGTGTGTAGGTGTGTTGAAATGTTATTATTTCATGTTAATTCTTCATAAACTTGAGATTTTACAAATCTTATGATGTTAGGACTAAGTTATCTTTGTATAGATCTACATACTTGGTATTTTATTAAACATAAAAACTAAGTTACTAGAAAAATTATGAGAAGTGACACAAAATGGTAAATTGTGGTTGAAACTACATTCACCACTAAAAAATTGTGCAAACATTGAGACATAATAAATTTTCATGGGATTATAGGAAGTTTGATGAAACTATTGACAATATTTCAGTCACAACAAGAAAGAACATTTTGTTTGCAAAGATCTTCACAAAATTTTTGGGTATGTCAAAACACCCTACAAAGCATGACCATTTTTCTAAAAATAAATGTTGCTAGTAAATCAATCATGTTATGTTGCTACCATTTCAAGGGTTTTGGAAACTTGGAACATTATGTCATATTCATAACTTTTTTCAAGTTAACAAACTATTAGTGATTATTTATAAATATTCAATATAAATAATTTCATCAAGAAAATGTACAAAACAGGGCTTTTATGACAGATTTATTCGCATGTCATAAACTGCCGTCATAAAACTTTCAGAAATACAAGTGATAAGCTGTATGTCATAAAGCAGTAAAACACGTGTCATAAAGCTGCAGTCATAACTTTACACAAGGAAAACATTATTTGCATTATTTGACAAAGGGAGAAAAACTCGCGTACATTCCATTAAGGCTTCTGTGAGACTAGTTTTGTTTTCTTCGCCGTACCTATTTAGGTACATTGTAAGTCCTGTGTTTATAACCAGAGTCCCCTAGAGGGGGAGCAGGATAATTGTGTATAGATTTATACGGGGTTGACACCTCACACCTATGTTGTTCGCTGCAGCCAGACCGGCCAGTCTAAGGTGACAAATATATGGACCGTATCTGACGCCTGAAGAACGTCAGGGCATGCATTCTCGTCGTATCAGTATGGTTGTAAACGAATCATATAGAGTAGGGTCCTCTTGACATTGGAAATTACGTGGAATATACACCCCATTAGTTTTTATAATATACGATACTATGTTTCGTATATTTGGTAAACTGATTTCACAACTTCGGTCTCAGGGTTATGGGACCACAACATCTTTTATATACAGAAAATATAGGATTTTCTGGGACACCCTCTTTTCAGTAACAACAAAGGAAAACTAAGAAACATGCATGCAGTTATACACGATTTTGGGACGAGACCCACAAATTACTTTTTAGAGAAAATATTGGATTTTCTGGAATTTTACAACTTACTATGAATAAAGACAATATAAAGTTTTTCTACAACTATGCTTATGAACTCACCAACATTCTATGTTGACGCTTTTCAAAACGACTTGTATTATGATGAACTCAGTGAACAGGTACTCGAGCCTCAGATCTGGACATGTTACTATTTTTGGGAACATCATACTTTTTGGTGATTTTGTGTAATTCAAAGAACAAATACACTCTGTAAACAATGAATGTTGTTATATTGTATTGTATGATGTTTGGTTGCTATGTATCATTTATATTAGACTGCTATGATATTACTCAATGATGTCAACCACCCCCAGACGTTTCCGCCGTCCCGGTTCGGGGGTGTGACAGATTGGTATCAGAGCATTGTTTATAGTGAACTAGTATATCTAACCATACAAGATATACAACTATAAACACAATGGGACTAAAAAACTCTGAATAAAAGTATACCTACCTGTAAACACATTATTAGTAGGGTCTTAATAGGGAAACAATTAAGAGTCCTTAGAAGAGTTGGTCATCGAGACTAAACTTGGATAGTTATGTAATCATATCTAGGGTAAATATAGCCTGATCAACTATATTTATTCGAGATATGACCAACATGTGTCTAAGAGTGGTCGAGGTGAATGACAAATCTAAAACTTACTAACTTAAAACTACAAGGGTCTGAGAACAAAAACTAAAAGAAATAAAAATACTATAGGAGTATTTTGGCATCCCCTCTATTTTCTCGTACTTATATATTCTCGTACAGACGGCATGGCAGGCTTTCACCTCCCCGGAGACCCTTACTTCCCCAATCAGGGGAATGGGGGTTGGATCGAGGAAGACCTAGAGGAAGACCCCGAGGAACCCATGGAGGATACCGAAGAGCCGATAGAGTTTAAAGAAGAAGACGTCGATGAAGAAATCGAGGAAGATAACGACGATGAGGTTGAGGAGGAAGATGAATCAGACGCAGAGTCTGAAGTTATCAACCCTCCTTACATGTCAAGAGCACCACCACATAGAATGGGCTACAATGGCCCTACACCTCCTTGGGCTGACGATATTGAGAGTTAGGGCCGACGCTAGGGATGAGATTTAGAACCGGAAACCCGGACCGGAACTGGAATCGGACCGGAATCGGAACCGTTAGAACCGGAATATATAGAACCGGTTCCGGTTCCGGTTCCGGGTTTAAAAATTGGCTTTATCCGGGTTCCGGGTAATCCGGGTTTGGGTCCATCGGGTCCGGGTAAACCGGGTCTGAAAACCGGAACCGGTGTTAGGAACCGGAACCACTTTTAGGGCCGGAACCGGTTTTTGTGAAACGTTTAAAAGATGCATATCTCGTTCGTTTCAACTCCGAGTGACATGCGGTTTTTTCCAACATGTATTTTAGAGTTTGTACATGATTTTAGACTATAAATTTGCCATTTTTAGTTTTATATTCATTGATTTACAGTCCCCCAAAGTCGAGATATCAAAGCTGAAAGTTTTTAGTTTTTCCGTATTTTGTGAAAGTTTTAAAACATGCATATCTAATTCGTTTGAAGTCGGATTGACATGTGGTTTTTTCCAACTTGTACATGAGATTAGACTAAAATTTTGTCATTTTTTGGTTTAATATTCAATGATATACTGGCCCCCGAAGTCGGGATATCAAAACTGAAAATTTTCAACTTTTCAGCTATTTGTTTTTGTACTTTCTATTCCGTGAAAATGTTAACACATGCATATCTCATTCGTTTAAAGTCGGATTGATATGAGGTTTTTTCCAGAGTATAGTTTAGAGTTTGTACTTGATTTTAGACTATAATTTTGTCAATTTTGGTTTCATATTCAATGAGTTACAGTCCCCCAAAGTCGGGATATCAATATGAAAATTTTCAAAGTTCAACCCACTAAGTAGTAAGTAATTACCAAAAAATTTCGGTTTTTCCGGGTTTTCTGGTTCTAAACCCACTTTATCCGGTTCCAATCTACCCACTTTGATGTTTCCGGGTTTTCCGGTTCTAGACCCACTTTATCCGGTACCGTACCCGGAACCGAACCGGAACCGGTTCCTATATACCGGTCCGGTTTCCGGTTCTACAAAATCCCGTTAACCGGTTCCGGGTCCATCCGGTCCGGGTTTGGACCCACTTTCATCCCTAGCCGACGCCAGGGTCAGCAACCGCCATTTGGGATGAACCGAGGTTTCTACAACCTCCATCATGGAGGACCAGCGGATCGCGTACTTCCTGTTGTGGTCAGGCGTATTAGGGACATCGGTGACCAGGCTCAAGTGACCACCGACCGGGTGCTGCAAATGCGGGCGCCTATGCAGGTTACGGATGCTCGCACGCGAGACCTGGAGCGAGACTTCTATCCAATGGAACGACTCATGGAGGACCTTGCCACTGCGCGAGCGGAGGTCAGGGAATACCAGGTGAGGCACGCTGCTCTGGAGGAGCGTGTGCGGATAACCGAACGCCAGTTAGCCGAGTTGCAGGGCGCGTCTACCTCCTCACAGGTTCCGCCAGAAGACGTTCGTCATAAGTAGGACCTATCCTACCCGCCACTCGTTGTAGTTTGATTTCCTTATGTATGTAGTATCGACCCTACTATTAAGTGCCCACACCACTCATAGGGTCGTTATGTTATAAGTTTCTTTATCTCGCAAAGGATTGTAGACCTTTCAAAGGTCAATTTTCATGCATGAATGTATTAAGAAAGTTATCATTAATGAAACAGTTCCGTGTTTTATTTGTGATGTTGTTATCTTCTTTGTTTTCTCTCTTTATTTATATTTGATATAATAGAAGTCAATTATAAGTACATTCGAAACACCGTAACCGCTAGAAACAATAGAAATTCATAAACTCATCATGGTACCTGTCTCATAGCAGGAAATGGCAATAGGTTATGTTCGCAAGAACACTACAGCACCACCACCGCCGCCTCCTTCGGAGACGAACTCTGCTGCATTTCAAGCTGCCGTCTCAGCAACAGTCACGGCAGCGCTAACACACATTAACCAGGGCAACAACGGGGGAGGCAACGACCAAGTGACCGGAAGTTCTAATAACAGAGACCTTCAGGGACAACCAAGAGCTAGCACTTATAAAGATTTCACGAATGCAAAACCGAAGACTTTCAACGGGAGTGGGGTTTAATAGCTCTCACTCGATGGTTTGAGAAAATTGAATCGGTTTTTGAAATCCGCGGCTGTGTCGAGGAGAATAAGGTGAAATTCGCTGCCTGTACCTTTGCTGACAGAGCTTTATCATGGTGGAGCGGCCACATCAAATCCCTTACTCTCCCGGTCGCCAACGCCATGTCATGGGAAGATCTTAAGTTGATGATGCTGGAATAAGACTGTCCCCGGGGTGAAGTTCAAAAACTTGAGAAGGAATTGTGGAACCTGACCATACACAACTCTGATATCGAGGCATACATCGCTAGATTCAGTGAGTTGGCACTTCTGTGCCCTGGGATGATAACATCAGAGGGCAAAAAGGTCGAACGCTTTATTTGGGGGTTAACACCTCCGATCCAGGGGAACGTGATAGCTGCAAACCCCTCGACCTTCGACAGTGCCAAGCGTCTGACACAAAAATTGTACGACCATGGTGATGGAAAAAGCACAAAAGCTTCTGGTGCTGAAACAAAGAAAGAGGGCAACAACAAGAACAACAGGGGAAATAAAAGAAAAGGGCGCCAGAATCAAGAATCATCCAAGAAACAAACCGTAGCGGTTCACGCTGCTACTACCCAGACCACACCAACCCCAGCCGCACCGATGCCGACTACACCAACACCTGCAAGACCTTACGCAGGCACTCAACCGAAGTGTGACAAATGCGGTTTCCACCACCACGGCGCATGCCGAGACTTGCAGTGCACTTACTGCAATCGAAAAGGGTACACTGCCCGGTATTGCAGATCTCGACCGCAACAAAACATCCAAACCAACAATACCAGGTCAAGTCAAGCATGTTACGGGTGCGGGGAGACCTGCCACTATGAAAGGAACTGCCCCAAGGCAAACAACCGAAATGAGGGAGGAACAAACAGAGTCCTAGCCATGGGACAAGGGGAAGCTGTGCAGGATCCGATAGTGGTAACGGGTACGTTTCCCCTCAACAATACTTATCCATGCATTTTATTCGATAGTGGTGCCGAGCGGAGTTTTGTGAGTCGTAAATTCGAACACCTACTAAATCAACAGCCCCAAAAGCTAAACGAAGCCTTCACGGTGGAGATGGCTAATGGGAAGACCGAAACAACCAAAGATATATACGTAGGATGCACGTTAACGCTAAATAACCACTCATTTTTAATCGACTTAATGTCGGTTAATATCCGAAGTTTTGATGTGATCATCGGCATGGATTGGTTAAGCCCCAACCATGCCGATATTATGTGCCACGAGAAGGCCGTTTGCCTTCACCTACCCACCAACGAAACCCTAATCGTTTACAGCGATAAATCGAGTGTAAATGTTCGCCTGATCTCGTGCATCAAGGCACAAAAGTGCCTGCACAAGGAAAATCATGCCTTTCTAGCCCACGTAGTGGACAAACAGAAAGAGGAAAAGAACATCAACGATATTCCGGATGTGCGTGATTTCCCAGATGTATTACCAGAAGACCTGTCGGGGATACCTCCCAGGAGACAGGTTGAATTTCGAATCGACCTGATCCCTGGAGCCTCATCAATTGCCAAATCACCCTATAGGCTAGCCCCTGTGGAAATGCAGGAGTTATCGAGCCAACTAAGCGAACTCCTCAATAAAGGATTCATCAGGCTGAGCTTCTCACCCTGGGGAGCCCCGGTCTTGTTTGTCAAGAAGAAGGATGGATCTTTCAGAATGTGCATCGATTATCGGTAGTTGAACAAGCTCACCATCAAGAACCGATACCCTCTTCCTCAGATTGACGATCTATTCGACCATCTTCAAGGAGTCAGTTACTTTTCAAAGATAGATCTACGGTCCGGATACCATCAACTACGGTTCCGAGAAAAAGATATTCCCAAAACTGCATTCCGAACCCGTTACAGACATTTCGAGTTTGTAGTAATGCCCTTCGGTCTAACGAATGCACTCGCAGCATTCATGGACCTCATGAACCGAGTTTGTCGACCATTCCTCGACAATTTTGTGATCGTCTTCATCGATGACATACTCGTTTATTCGCGAAGCAAAGAAGAGCACAGTCAACACCTGAAGCAAGTCTTGGAAACTCTAAGGGCGGAGAGGTTGTACGTAAAACTCTCCAAATGCGAATTCTAGATTCGTAGGGTGGAATTCTTAGGGCACGTAGTCAGTGAAGAAGGAATACATGTGGACCCTTCTAAGATCAAGGCTATTGAGGGCTGGACAACCCCAAAGACACCAACGGAGATCAGGCAATTCTTGGGCCTTGCTGGGTATTACAAAAGGTTCATACAAAATTTCTCCAAAATCGCCAAGCATATCACCAATCTAATCCAAAAGGGCATACCATTCAAATGGACCGAAAAGCAAGAAGCCGCCTTTCAAACTCTGAAGCGAGCCCTCTGTAGTGCTCCGGTTTTGACACTGCTAGAAGGAACGGAAGATTTCGTGGTATATTGCGATGCTTCCAACCAGGGTTTGGGCTGTGTTCTAATGCAACGTGGAAAGGTGATTGCCTACACGTCCAGACAACTGAAAACCCACAAGGTGAATTACACTACCCACGATCTCGAGTTGGGAGCTGTGGTCTTCACCTTGAAAATATGGAGGTACTACCTTTATGGTACGAAATGCACCATCTACACGGACCAAAAAAGCCTCCAGCACATCTTGAATTAGAAAGAATTAAATATGAGGCAGCGAAGATGGGTTGAACTGCTCAATGACTACGAGTGTGAGATCAAGTACCATCCTGGCAAGGCTAACGTGGTGGCCAACGCCTTAAGCAGGAAGGAATACTCGGGCCGCCGAGTAAAAACGCTGACAATAACCATTCATTCCCACTTATCTTCACAGATCAAAGAGGCTCAGCTAGAAGCCTCGAAACCAGAAAACACAGCTGGTGAAGCCCTGCGAGGAATGGAAAAGAATCTTGAAATCAAAGAAGACGGAGTTTACTATTTCATGAATTGAATCTGGACCCCAAAATTTGGAGGGTTCAGAGACGTAGTCATGAATGAAGCTCATAAGACACGATACTCCGTCCATCCAGGATCAGATAAGATGTACCTGGATATCAAACAATATTATTGGTGGCCGAACATGAAAGCGGAGATAGCTACCTACGTGGGCAAGTGCCTGACTTGCGCAAAGGTTAAGGTAGAATATCAGAAGCCCTCGGGACTCTTACAACAACCAACGATACCCGAGTGGAAATGGGAGCGAATAACAATGGTTTTTATAACCAAACTGCCTAAATCGGCTGATGGACTGGATGCCATTTGGGTAATTTTCGATCGATTGACTAAATCCGCCCATTTCCTACCCATAAAAGAAACATACAAAGTGGAGAGATTAACTCGGATCTACATCAAGGAAGTGGTGAGACTGCATGGAGTGTCGATATCTATCATCTCTGACCGATATAGTAGATTCACCTCCCGATTCTGGCAGTCCCTCCAGAAGGCAATGGGAACTCAACTTGATATGAGTACTGCCTACCACCCCCAGACCGACGACCAAAGTGAGCGAACCATTCAAACATTGGAAGACATGCTCCGAGCTTGTGTGATAGATTTTGGAAAGGCTTGGGATACTCACCTGCCGCTAATCGAATTCTCATACAACAACAACTACCACACAAGCATTAAAGTCGCTCCCTTCGAGGCCTTGCACGGTCGTAAATGTAGATCCCCTATTTGCTGGGCTGAGGTGGGAGATACCCAACTAGCTAGGGGCAAATGCCAGACAGTACACTCACATGACCTGTGATCATTCGGGAAACAACAGAGAAAATCGTTCAAATCAGGGCACGACTCCAAGCATCGTGAGACCGGCAGAAGAGCTATGCTGACAGGAGGCGAAAACCTCTGGAATTTCAAGTAGGCGATCGCGTACTACTGAAGGTCTCTCCCTGTAAGGGGATGATATGGTTTGGGAAACGAGGAAAACTAAATCCACAGTACATCGGTTCATTCGAGATTCTTGCCCGAATTGGCCCGGTGGCCTACATATTACAACTACCCTCAGAACTTAGCAACGCACACCCCGTTTTCCATGTGTCAAAATTGAAAAAGTGCTTATCAGACGAAACCCTCGTTGTTCCACTTGATGAGATTGAGATGAACGAGAATCTCCTATTCGTTGAAGAACCGGTCAAAATCATGGACAGAGAAGTAAAGCGTACGAAGCAAAACCGAATTCCAATTGTGAAGGTTCGATGGAATGCCAAACGCGGACCGGAATTCACATGGGAGCGCGAAGATCAAATGATGAAGAAATACCCTCACCTCTTCTCTGGTTCTTAAGGACATCATACAAAAAGAATTTCGGGACGAAATTCCCTCTAACGGGGGGATGATGTCACAACTAGAGATTTTAGATCAAAAACCAAGTCCAAGGGTCTTGTAGATGCAAGTGTTTCTAGCTATGATACAACTATGATATATATATATATATACATACATATATATACATATATATATATATATATATATATATATATATATATATATATATATATATATAATTGAAGTTCATATTTTTCTCAAAACCTTAATGTTTATAGCAAATCAAATATGAATCATGATATAGACATAAAGACTTGTGTATATATTACAATCTTGAATATATGAACTATAAGGCCAACATAAATAAATTGCTAAGACCATAAACACCTCTATTTGACCAAGTTAGACCATGAACACATTCCTAGGAAACATTGAGCGTAAACACCCTAAAATACCATAGCTAGGCCGTGAACACATCCCTAGGTAGTGTCTTGGGCGTAAACTACATGAATAATCCCAACCTTGACCATGAACACATTCCTAGGCAACATGTTGAGCGTAAACCCCTCCCCATGAATACCTTTACGCCGTAAACCCCTCCACATGAGCATATTAGGCCGTAAACTCAAAAGAGAAAAGGAATATAAAACCATAAACCCTTTGGTGGACCATCCATGAGCGTAAACACCTAGATATTTCAAGGTGCTTACGGACTTGTGAGTTTTCAATTGCCATTTTCCCATGCAAATCCCAATAAAAACATATTAACCTCTTATAACAAAGCTTTTTCCATCAGTAATCTGTAACACTAGTCAAAATAGGTCAATAGACAATCACATGTGATTATGCCAATCATGTAATGTGATTTTGTTAAACTATTAATGTGATAAGAGTGCTACGTAGTTCCTAATAAATTCTAATACAAATATGAACTTTCTTTATGATACAACTCAAAGTATACGTCCATACGATTCCAAAAATATAGAGAATGTCTGAATCTGACTTCGCATGAAGAAGTTATGATAAACCGAACACTATAAATCTCTATAATAAGAGGAATTTAGAATAGACTTAGAATTAGCTATTGGAGTCTAAAAGAGAGTTGCAGTACTTGTAAATACCTACGCGTGCATATAAAGAACGTCAAAAAAGGGGTTCGTATGTGAAAGTTACGACCTTCCGAAGATTCAGCTATCAGAAACCCTAATCTGACTTAGCTCACGACGTGAGCACAGAAACTCACGACGTGAGGAGTCATTTTGCCACATCTTGGAATCTAGAAGGTGTGTGACGAGGCTGCGAGGGGATAAGATCCAAACTTACGACGTGAAGAGTCACACGGCCACCTTCCGAAGCTAGGGACGCAAATGGCAAGTCTACGGGGATAAGATCCAAACTCACGACGTGGGCCTTATAAAACTCACGACGTGGGGGGTCCAAAATCCTTACTATAAATAGCAGGTCCGACTTCAGCCATTCTTACACCTAAACTTCTTTCTCCTCTCTCCTTTGCTGAAGCCATCTTGCATCCCGAGCCCCGACGACCTCGTACGCTGACCGTTTCTGCTTAGATTACATAAAATCACGCTACTAGGGTGAGTTTCACGGCCCCACTTTCTAATATTTTGGGGGAAAACGCATGCTAAATATTGTATATACATTACTATTATGCCTATATGACAGTATATAGTTATAATAGTCGGGGTATAGTTGTTCTAAATATAATATTTTGAATATATACAACTATTATCAACTTGTCAGCAAGTTATTATACTAATGTAGATCTTGAGTTATACTTAGGATTCTATATATATGTTGTGTGCGATATAGTTCCGAAGTTATATTCGGAAGTTCT
This sequence comes from Lactuca virosa, assembly GCF_052849685.1. Lineage (NCBI taxonomy): Eukaryota > Viridiplantae > Streptophyta > Magnoliopsida > Asterales > Asteraceae > Lactuca > Lactuca virosa. The sequence goes on along the minus strand of NC_136429.1, from coordinate 181,410,664 downwards.
ATATGTTAATTTATAAAGTATGTTGCTATTATTGGTTTTATGTCAAGATAAAACTTGGTACGTTATATGTTGTTATTGTTAGTTTTATGACCAGATAAAACTTGGTATGTTATATGTTGCTGTTGTTATTGGTTTTATGTCAAGATAAAACTTGGTATGTTATATGTTTTTATTGTTAGTTTTATGACCAGATAAAACTTGGTATGTTATATGTTGCTGTTGTTATTGGTTTTATGTCAAGATAAATCCTGGTTTTACTTCAAGTTATAGCTGTTATACTGCCTAAATGGTATGAAGTTAGGAGTAATGTTTAAAAGCATAGTCTAGTAACTTAGGGTTTTAGACATGAAAATGCTTTTGTTGTTAGAGCTATAGGAAACCGTCGAAGTCTACATGAGTAATTGTATTCATCAACTAAGATTGGGGATCTTAGCGGAATTCCTCTGAACTGTAACCGTTAATCCCGTGTGAGCGAGGAAGTCGTGTATAATTAGTATACGGGTTGACCACCCCACTTGTGACTGTTAGCTACAGTCAACCAAAAGCGAGTGATGAACTATCCTTTTACTTGTTATTGTTCTGGCGTCGATGAAGCGTACGGTTTTGTTTCTCATGGTAAATCATGAGTGTGTTGTTTCTCATGGTAAATCATGAGTGTGTTTTATCAGAGGTATTATGTCATCGGAGTGGTTACAGGCTCATGGTAGCAAATTGTTAGAAACATTATACTTTGTCGTATACAAGTATTAATGTTAAATATAAGTTTCCCCTACTTATACCTTAGGTTTAAGGAATGTTTAGGTATAACACTTAATTGATAAGTAAACTATTATACCTAATATACATACTAAATGTTGGAGAGTCAGAATGATACTTTCAAAACTATACTTTTGAACGTGGAAAATGTATTATTTTATGGAGTCAAAAGCTGTGGACTCACCAACTTTATGTTGACGTATTTTAAAATGCATGTGTTTTCAGGAACTTGAAAAGCTGGTATGTATTCGAACAGAAGAAGTTTTACTATTACCTTTCTGTTCATTAAGAAGTATGCCATAGTCGTATATTATGTAATAGGTCCTAGAAAAACAGTTATGTAACTTTCAGTTATCAATAAAGGTATGTATTTTCTGTAGTACTGTTCAATGTATGTTATATAACTGTGACACGAAGAATGACGTTACACAACCCGCTGTTCCCGCCGATGGTTGGGGGTGTGACAGAAATTGGTATCAGAGCTATTAACTGTAGTGAACTAGTACTTTCTTAGGAAAGCACGTCTATAGTTTAGGGCTTACTCTATTAGGTTTAGGTATATCCCTTAGCCCACAATAAAAAGTATTATTAATTATTCTACTGAAGGACTACTTACGAGAGCAGTGACAAGCATAGACATGTCGATTTGGGTTGCTGGATTCCAGAACGGCTATATGCTAAAATGATCCTGCCCTTTTCCACTGTCCTGACTGGCCGGAGCCTTATCAGATAGACCTGAAGTAACAAACAATAACTAAAGCTTGAATACAATAAATAAGAATATAGAGTCATATATAAAGACTCAGACCTGCGATGAGAATACACCTTAATACCCGGAATGTTTTTGATCTCAAGGATTTAGATCAAATATTCCAACTAAAGTTTATATGTGCGTATATCCTATCATAATTAGGTGTAGGTGCGCAACTACATTTTATTATGATCAGATCATGTGAACTATTTAATTTGGGAGTAACATTTGATAGACTAAAATCTTGGTGATCCAAAACGTATAGGAATTCGACATGGCACATTCACGAGAATGGATAATCATCGAGGATACAAATGAAGAAGAGGAAGTTTCATTCCCTATGATGATAGGCGATCCTTACTACCCTATAAATCCAACCACCTTTCATCCAATACCTTCTGACGATGGAGCACCTTTACCCTCCAACGAATGGGAAGAGAGTGAACCAATGAAAGATAGTGAACCAATGGAAGAGACAGAATCGGTGGCATCATCTTTACCACCACTAAATACTCTTTACCGTAAAGTTCCAGGAGGAGAAAAAATGAAACGCACGGCACGTAAATCCATACCGATATCGCAAAAGATTAAGAAGAATCAGAAGGTGACGTCTTCAGGAAGTCATAGAGTTCAAGATGAACCTGCACGGATCGCACAAACCATTGATAGGTGGGTGGCAGAAGAAAGAGCTGCTAAGATGTATGAGACTGGTCAATCATCTCGACCACATCTCCCACATTCTTCTAAAGTTAACACTTTATCTCAATTGTTTGAGAAAAGTGTGAAAATTGAAGATAATATGGAAATTGTCGAAGGGAGGGCTACTCATCTCTCTGGAAGAGTATGAAGGCTAGAAGGACAAAGGACGTGAGATCAGGAATCGGTGATGGATGTCCATCATCGTATAAATTTCACTTATACCGACATGATTACTCACGATGCATGGATTGTAGAGTTAGAGCTCTACAATCAAACCTCAAGAAATGAAGAACGCACGTGAAGTCTTGAGCAGAGAACTCAAGCACTTGAGGAGCAAGTGTTTAATGTCACTGACGTGCTAGGTCATCACTTAGGTTTCTGGTAGATAAGATAAAACTAGTGGTTGTGTAAATAGAGAAATCAGACTAGTTAAGGCGAAAAGAGGAAATTTTATAGCAAGGATGTAGAAAACATTGCAAATTTTGCAATGTTTATAGAAACTTTTCTCTTATAAACCTAAATAAACTGATGTAACCACTGGTAATAATATGAAGCATATATTACAGTAATCATTGTGTTGTCCATTATGTTTTACACTTTGAAGAATAATTGAAGTATTTAGTACTCGTGTATTAAATGATTAACAAAACTCATAAAATTCTTATTATTTATAATAGGAACTAAAAAAAAATTCCTAGAAGAAGTAGTGCTCGGCTAAACCCTAACCGACCATCAGCACCGCAACAACAACCACCGGAACCAAACCCCCCAATAAATACAACACAACTGGAAGAAATCATAGCTCAAAGAATTACTGCGGCTCTATCTAATGTCACAAGAGATGGAGTTAGAAATGAAGGCCATGTAGGGACCGCTAGAACGTGTACCTACAAGGATTTTGTGAATTGCAGGCCAAAGAGCTTTCTTGGAAATGAAGGAGTTGTTAATTTGACTAGGTGGATAGAAAAGACAGAGTCCGTCTTTCAAATAAGCTTCTGTCCAGATGACTGTAAAGTACGGTTTGCAGCATGTACTTTCGCTGATGCAGCACTGACATGGTGGAATAGCCATGTGAATGCAATGGGAATTGATACTGCAAATTCCATGAAATGGGATGAGATATAAATGATGCTAGTAGAAGAGTATTGTCCTAGGGAGGAGATACATAAACTGGAACAAGAATTGTGGACCCTAACCATGAAGGGTTCAAAGATAAAAGCTTATACCGCTAGATTTAATGATCTTGCAGTAATGTGTCCAGCACTTGTAACCCCTGAATATAAGAAAGTTGAGCAATATATCTGGGGTTTAGCATCGCAAATTAAAGGCATGGTGATCGCATCAAAGCCTACGACCTATGACAACACCAAAAAAATAGCTCATCAGCTACCCCTCACAGAGATCTAAGGAACATAAGTGGTCTCAAAGGCTGAGTCTCCCAAATCTGGAAAAAACAAGCGCAAGTTTAATAGGAAGAATCCTAAACAATTATCTGAGAAAAGACAATAAGTGGCAACCAATTATGCAGCCACGACAGCAGTACCCACACAACCAAAATCTTCATGGTGCAATCAGTGCAACCGTCATCATCCAGGTGACTGTTTTGTCTGCACGAAGTGCAAGAAAAAGGGGCATACTGCTAGTTACTGCAGGAGCACAACACCTACAACAGTCGATTAGGAAACAAATACTGGAACAGGCTGTGGTGAAGGAAGAAAGTGCTATGAGTATGGAGAGGTTGGACACATCAAGAAAGAATGTCCAAAGTTAAGGAGTCAAGGAGGCATAGGACGTGGCATGGCGTTTGTGATCGGAAGCAGAGAGGCTATCCAGGACCCTTCGGTCGTATCTGGTACGTTTCTCATAGATAATTTATATGCTACTATACTCTTCGACTCTGGAGCAGATAGAAGTTTTATAACTCCGACGTTTAGAAAATTGTTAAGTCATAAGTCTAGCAAATTAAAAGAAATCTATGAAGTAGAAATTGCTAACGGTCAAACTGAGAAAACACATGAAATCCTAGAAAACTGTCTGTTAACTCTTAATAACTACCTTTTTCACGTCAACCTCATGCCAATGCCTATCGGTAGTTTTGATGTCATAATTGGCATGGATTGGTTATCTTGACATCGTGCCGAAATTCTATGTCATGAGAAAGCCATACGACTACCCTTACCAAACGACGAAGCCCTGATTATCTATGGTGATAAATCTGGGAAGAACCTCAAAGTCATCTCTTGTACTAAGACCCAGAAATATCTACATAAAAAATGTAGCGTATTCTTAGCCTACATTGTAGATAGGAAGAGAAAGATAAAAGAAATCAAGGACATACCTCAAGTATGTGATTTCCCTGACGTGTTTCCTGAAGATCTACCTGGAATACCTCCCGCCCGACAAGTCTAGTTTCCAATCGACTTAATTCCAGGAGCAGCACCAATAGCGAAATCTCCTTATCGGTTGGCTCCATCTGAAATGCAAGAATTGTCTAGCCAACTACAAGAACTTCTTGACAAAGGCTTTATCCGACCAATTTTTTCACCTTGGGGAGCACCAATCTTGTTTGTTAAGAAGAAGGATGGATCCTTTCGAATGTGTATTGATTATCGGGAGCTGAACAAGCTAACGATCAAGAATCGTTATCCGCTTCCAAGAATTGATGATCTATTCGATCAACTGCAAGGATCCATCTACTACTCAAAGATAGATCTTAGATCAGGATACCATCAACTCAGAGTACAAGAAGATGACATTCCAAAGACATCATTTAGAACTCGTTATGGTCATTATGAGTTCTTAGTTATGTCTTTTGGATTGACCAATGCCCCAGCAGTGTTTATGGATCTCATGAATCGTGTTTGCAAACCATACTTGGATAAATTTGTGATCGTATTTATCGATGATATATTGATATATTCACGAACCAAGGAAGAACATGGTCAACACCTGCAAATAATCTTGGAACTACTAAGAAAAGAAAAGTTGTACGCCAAATTCTCCAAATGTGAGTTTTGGATTAGAGAAGTACAACTTTTAGGTCATGTAGTTAGCAACGAAGGAATTCATGTTGACCCATCCAAAGTTGAAGCAATCAGGAATTGGGAAGCACCAAAGACGCCAACAGAGGTGCGTCAATTCCTAGGACTTGCTGGCTATTACCGTAGATTCATAGAGAATTTCTCCAAAATAGCCAAGCCGCTTACAACACTAACCCAGAAGGATACGAAGTTCAACTGGGAAGACAAACAAGAAGCTGCTTTTCAGAAACTGAAGCAAATGTTGTGTAGTGCACCAATCCTATCCCTTCCAGATGGGACAGAAGATTTTGTCGTATACTGCGACGCATCAAATCAAGGATTGGGATGTGTGTTGATGCAAAGAGGAAAAGTTATCGCCTATGCATCACGACAATATAAGGTGCATGAGAATAATTACACTACCCATGATCTTGAATTGGAAGCTGTAGTTTTTGCACTAAAAATTTGGAGACATTACTTATACGGTACTAAGTGTACTATTTTTACCGACCATAAGAGTCTCCAGCACATCTTCAACCAAAAAAATCTTAATATGAGACAACGAAGATGGGTCGAATTGTTGAATGATTACGAATGTGAGATTCGTTATCATCCCGGAAAGGCAAATGTGGTAGCAGATGCCTTGAGCCGGAAAGAATATATTAAACCCCGTTGGGTACGAGCATTAACTATAACTATTCATTCTAACTTTACCGCACAAATTAGAGAAGCTCAACTTGAGGCTCTAAAAGAAGAAAATATCAAGAACGAAGCTTTGCGAGGAATTGAAAAGCAACTTATACAAAAAGATGACGGAACGCGACACTTTATGAACCGAATTTGGACGCCTAAGTTCGGTGGAGTCAGGGACTTGGTCTTAGAAGAAGCCCACAAGTCCAGATATTCCGTGCATCCAGGTTCTAACAAAATGTACTTAGATTTAAAAGTACATTATTGGTGGCCAAACATGAAGGCTGAAATTGCTACTTATGTGAGCAAATGCTTGACTTGTTCTAGAGTAAAATCAGAACATCAAAAGCCTTCAGGTTTACTTCAACAACCAGAAATACGTGAATGGAAATGGGAGCATATATCAATGGACTTCATCACTAAGTTACCTAAAACTCTTAGTGGGTTCGACACTATTTGGGTAATAGTCGATAGATTGACTAAGTCCGCCCATTTCTTACCAATTAATGAGAACGACAAGATGGAGAAGCTGACTAGAATTTATCTTAAGGAAATTGTCAGATTGCATGGAGTTCTAAATTCTATTATTTTTGACTGAGATAGTAGATTCACTTCACGATTTTGGCAATCTCTACAAAAATCCTTAGGAACACGTCTAGATATGAGTACAGCTTACCATCCATAGACTGATGGTCAGAGTGAGAGAACCATTCAGACTTTAGAAGATATGCTCTGAGCCTGTGTAATAGACTTTGGAAATGCATGGGATACTCATTTACCGTTAATTGAGTTTTCCTACAACAATAGTCATCACACCAGCATCAAGGCTGCACCGTTTGAGGCTCTTTATGGATGAAAATGTCGTTCCCCAGTATGTTGGGCAGAAGTTGGAGATACGCAGATGGACAGAGAACGTACAGGCGATACCTTACGTACTGGACCAGAAATAATCCACGAAACAACTGAAAAGATCATGCAAATTAAGGATCAATTAAAGGATGCACGTGATCGTCAAAAGAGTTATGCTGACGTAAGATGTAAGCCTTTAGAATTCCAAGTTGGAGATAAAGTAATGTTGAAGGTCTCTCCTTGGAAAGGCATAATTCGATTCGGGAAATGAGGCAAACTAAACCCACGGTATATAGGGCCTTTTGAAATTCTAGCAAGAATTGGTTCTGTCGCATACCAACTCAAGTTGCCTCAAGAGGTAACTAATGTGCACGATGTTTTTCACGTATCAAATCTCAAAAGATGTCTTTACGATGACACTCTTGTTATACCTCTCGAAGAGATACAAGTCAATACGAAACTCAACTTTATAGAAGAACCTGTTGAGATCATGGATCGAGAAGTCAAACGATTAAAGCAAAGTCGTATTCCCATAGTGAAAGTTCGATGGAACTCTTTACGAGGACCTGAATTTACTTGGGAACGCGAAGATCAGATGAAAGAAAAATACCCCCAACTGTTTGACAAAACCCCATCCATAAGATAAATTTCGGGACGAAATTATTCTAACGGGGGGAGAATGTAACACTAGTCAAAATAGGACAATAGACAATCACATGTGATTATGCCAATCATGTAATGTGATTTTGTTAAACTAGTAATGTGATAAGAGTGCTATGTAGTTCATGATAAATTCTAATACAAATATGAACTTTCTTTATGATACAACTCAAGGTATACGTCCATACGATTCCAAAAATATAGAGAATGTCTGAATCTGACTTCGCATGAAGAAGTTATGATAAACCGAACACTATAAATCTCTATAATAAGAGGAATTTAGAATAGACTTAGAATTAGCTATTGGAGTCTAAAAGAGAGTTGTAGTACTTGTAAATACCTACACGTGCATATAAAGAACGTCAAAAAAGGGGTTCGTATGTGAAAGTTACGACCTTCCGAAGATTCAGCTGTCAGAAACCCTAATCTGAATGAGCTCACGACGTGAGCACAGAAACTCAAGACGTGAGGAGTCATTTTGCCACATCTCAGAATCTAGAAGGTGTGTGACGAGGCTGCGAGGGGATAAGTCCAAACTCACGACGTGAGCAAGGATATCTCACGACGTGAAGAGTCACACGACCACCTTCCGAAGCTAGGGACGCAAATGGCAAGTCTACGGGGATAAGATCCAAACTCATGACGTGGGCCTTATAAAACTCACGATGTGGGGGTCCAAAATCCTTACTATAAATAGCAGGTCCGAATTCAACCATTCTTACACCTAAACTTCTTTCTCCTCTCTCCTTTGCTGAAGCCATCTTGCATCCAGAGCCCCGACGACCTCGTACGCTGACCGTTTCTGCTTAGATTACATAAAATCACGCTACTAGGGTGAGTTTTACGGCCCCACTTTCTAATATTTTGGGGGAAAACGCATGCTAAATATTGTATATACATTACTATTATGTCTATATGATAGTATATAGTTATAATAGCCGAGGTATAGTTGTTCTAAATATAATATTTTGAATATATACAACTATTTTCAACTTGTCAGCATGTTATTATACTAATGTAGATCTTGAGTTATACTTAGGATTCTATATATATGTTGTGTGCGATATAGTTCCGAAGTTATATTCGGAAGTTCTATATGTTAATTTATAAAGTATGTTGCTATTATTGGTTTTATGTCAAGATAAAACTTGGTATGTTATATGTTGCTGTTGTTATTGGTTTTATGTCAAGATAAAACTTGGTATGTTATATGTTGTTATTGTTAGTTTTATGACCAGATAAAACTTGGTATGTTATATGTTGCTGTTGTTATTGGTTTTATGTTAAGATAAATCCTGGTTTTACTTCAAGTTATAGCTGTTATACTGCCTAAATGTTATGAAGTTAGGAGTAATGTTTAAAAGCATAGTCTAGTAACTTAGGGTTTTAGACATGAAAATGCTTTTGTTGTTAGAGCTATAGGAAGCCGTCGAAGTCTACATGAGTAATTGTATTCATCAACTAAGATTTGGGATCTTAGCGGAATTCCTCTGAACTGTAACCGTTAATCCCGTGTGAGCGAGGAAGTCGTGTATAATTAGTATACGGGTTGACCACCCCACTTGTGACTGTTAGCTACAGTCAACCAAAAGCGAGTGATGAACTATCCTTTTACTTGTTATTGTTCTGGCGTCGATGAAGCATACGGTTTTGTTTCTCATGGTAAATCATGAGTGTGTTGTTTCTCATGGTAAATCATGAGTGTGTTTTATCAGAGGTATTATGTCATAGGAGTGGTTACAGGCTCATGGTAGCAAATTGTTAGAAACATTATACTTTGTCGTATGCAAGTATTAATGTTAAGTATAAGTTTCCCCTACTTATACCTTAGGTTTAAGGAATGTTTAGGTATAACACTTAATTGATAAGTAAACTATTATACCTAATATACATACTAAATGTTGGAGAGTCAGAATGATACTTTCAAAACTATACTTTTGAACGTGGAAAATGTATTATTTTATGGAGCCAAAACCTGTGGACTCACCAACTTTATGTTGACGTATTTTAAAATGCATGTGTTTTCAGGAACTTGAAAAGCTGGTATGTATTCGAACAGAAGAAGTTTTACTATTACCTTTCTATTCATGAAGAAGTATGTCATAGTCGTATATTATGTAATAGGTCCTAGAAAAACAGTTATGTAACTTTCAGTTATCAATAAAGGTATGTATTTTCTGTAGTATTGTTCAATGTATGTTATATAACTGTGATACGAAGAATGACGTTACACCACCCGCTGTTTCCGCCGATGGTTGGGGGTGTGACAGAAATTGGTATCAGAGCTATTAACTGTAGTGAACTAGTACTTTCTTAGGAAAGCACGTCTATAGTTTAGGGCTTACTCTATTAGGTTTAGGTATATCCCTTAGCCCACAATAAAAAGTATTATTAATTATTCTACTGAAGGACTACTTACGGGAGCAGTGACAAGCATAGACATGTCGATTTGGGTTGCTGGATTCCAGAACGGCTATATGCTAAAATGATCCTGCCCTTTCCAATGTCCTGACTGGCCGGAGCCTTATCAGATAGACCTGAAGTAACAAACAATAACTAAAGCTTGAATACAATAAATAAGAATATAGAGTCATATATAAAGACTCAGACCCGCGATGAGAATACACCTTAATACCCGGAATGTTTTTGATCTCAAGGATTTAGATCAAATATTCCAACTAAAGTTTATATGTGCGTATATCCTATCATAATTAGGTGTAGGTGCGCAACTACATTTTATTATGATCAGATCATGTGAACTATTTAATTTGGGAGTAACATTTGATAGACTAAAATCTTGGTGATCCAAAACGTATAGGAATTCGACATGGCACATTCACGAGAATGGATAATCATCGAGGATACGGATGAAGAAGAGGAAGTTTCATTCCCTATGATGGTAGGCGATCCTTACTACCCTATAAATCCAACCACCTTTCATCCAATACCTTCTGACGATGGAGCACCTTTACCCTCCAACGAATGGGAAGAGAGTGAACCAATGGAAGATAGCGAACCAATGGAGGAGACAGAATCGGTGGCATCATCTTTACCACCACTAAATACTCTTTACCGTAAAGTTCCAGGAGGAGCAAAAATGAAACGCACGACACGTAAATCCATACCGATATGGCAAAAGATTAAGAAGAATCAGAAGGCGACGTATTCAGGAAGTCATAGAGTTCAAGATGAACCTGCACGGATCACACAAACCATTGATAGGTGGGTGGCGGAAGAAAGAGCTGCTAAGATGTATGAGACTGGTCAATCATCTCGACCACATCTCCCACATTCTTCTGAAGTTAACACTTTATCTCAATTGTTTGAGAAAAGTGTGAAAATTGAAGATAAGATGGAAATTGTCGAAGGGAGGGCTACTCATCTCTCTGGAAGAGTATGAAGGCTAGAAGGACAAAGGACGCGAGATTAGGAATCGGTGATGGATGTCCATCATCGTATAAATTTCACTTATAACGACATGATTACTCACGATGCAAGGATTGCAGAGTTAGAGCTCTACAATCAAACCTCAAGAAATGAAGAACGCACGTGAAGTCTTGAGCAGAGAACTTAAGCACTCGAGGAGCAAGTGGTTAATGTCACTGACGTGCTAGGTCATCACTTAGGTTTCTGGTAGATAAGCTAAAACTAGTGGTTGTGTAAATAGAGAAATCAGACTAGTTAAGGCGAAAAGAGGAAATTTTATAGCAAGGATGTAGAAAACATTGCAAATTTTGCAATGTTTATAGAAACTTTTCTCTTATAAACCTAAATAAACTGATGTAACCGCTGGTAATAATATGAAGCATATATTACAGTAATCATTGTGTTGTCCATTATGTTTTACACTTTGAAGAATAATTGAAGTATTTAGTACTCGTGTATTAAATGATTAACAAAACTCATAAAATTCTTATTATTTATAATAGGAACTAAAACAAAATGCCTAGAAGAAGTAGTGCTCGGCTAAACCCTAAACGACCATCAGCTCCACAACAACAACCACCATAACCAAACCCCCCAATAAATACAGCACAACTGGAAGAAATCATAGCTCAAAGAATTACTGTGGCTCTATCTAATGTCACAAGAGATGGAGTTAGAAATGAAGGCCATGTAGGGACCGCTAGAACATGTACCTACAAGGATTTATGAATTGCAGGCCAAAGATATTTCATGGAAATGAAGGAGTTGTTAATTTGACTAGGTGGATAGAAAAGACAGAGTCCGTCTTTCAAATAAGCTTCTATCCAGATGATTGTAAAGTACGGTTTGCAGCATGTACTTTCGCTCATGCAGCACTTACATGGTGGAATAGCCATGTGAATGCAATGGGAATTGATACTGCAAATTCCATGAAATGGGAAGAGATAAAAATGATGCTAGTAGAAGAGTATTGTCCTAGGGAGGAGATACATAAACTGGAACAAGAATTGTGGACCCTAACCATGAAGGGTTCAAAGATAAAAGCTTATACCGCTAGATTTAATGATCTTGCAGTAATGTGTCCAACACTGGTAACCCCTGAATATAAGAAAATTGAGCAATATATCTGGGGTTTAGCATCGTAAATTAAAGGCATGGTGATCGCATCAAAGCCTACGACCTATGACAACACCAAAAGAATTGCTCATCAGCTAACCCTCATAGAGATCCAAGGAACATAAGTGGTCTCAAAGGCTGAGTCTCCCAAATCTGGAACAAACAAGCTCAATGTATGTTATATAACTGTGATACGAAGAATGACGTTACACCACCCGGTGTTTCCGCCGATGGTTGGGGTGTGACAGAAATTGGTATCAGAGCTATTAACTATAGTGAACTAGTACTTTCTTAGGAAAGCACGTCTATAGTTTAGGGCTTACTCTATTAGGTTTAGGTATATCCCTTAGCCCACAATAAAAAGTATTATTAATTATTCTGTAAATTTCATTATATTTACACATAAAATTATGTGTACATATTCTTAGGATATTCTAAAGTTCAAAGAGATTATCAAACCCTTCAAGTGTTAGAACTTGGGAACTCCTTAACATCTCTTGAAATTATCCACCAAACCAAACCAAGGCGAGCTTCATACCCCACTGTTTTCAAGTTTTCATTCTTTTAGGGGAGAATACAAGTCAAATATTGTCTAAATCCTTGGATAACTGCATGTATTTGTATGTTTATGTGTGTAGGTGTGTTGAAATGTTTTTATTTCATGTTAATTCTTCATAAACTTGAGATTTTACAAATCTTATGATGTTAGGACTAAGTTATCTTTGTATAGATCTACATACTTGGTATTTTATTAAACATAAAAACTAAGTTACTAGAAAAATTATGAGAAGTGACACAAAACGGTAAATTGTGGTTGAAACTACATTCACCACTAAAAACTTGTGCAAACATTGAGACATAATAAATTTTCATGGGATTATAGGAAGTTTGATGAAACTATTGACAATATTTCAGTCACAACAAGAAAGAACATTTTGTTTGCAAAGATCTTCACAAAATTTTTGGGTATGTCAAAACACCCTACAAAGCATGACCATTTTTCTAAAAATAAATGTTGCTAGTAAATCAATCATGTTATGTTGCTACCATTTCAATGGTTTTGGAAACTTGGAACATTATGTCATATTCATAACTTTTTGCAAGTTAACAAACTATTAGTGATTATTTATAAATATTCAATATAAATAATTTCATCAAGAAAATGTACAAAACAGGGCTTTTATTACAGATTTATTCGCATGTCATAAACTGACGTCATAAAACTTTCAGAAATACAAGTGATAAGTTGTATGTCATAAAGCAGTAAAACGCGTGTCATAAAGCTGCAGTCATAACTTTACACAAGGAAAACATTATTTGCATTATTTGACAAAGGGAGAAAAACTCGCGTACATTCCATTAAGGCTCCTGTGAGACTAGTTTTGTTTTCTTCGCCGTACCTATTTAGGTACATTGTAAGTTCTGTGTTTATAACCAGAGTCCCCTGGAGGGGGAGCGTGATAATTGTGTATAGATCTATAAGGGGTCGACACCCCACACCTGTGCTGTTCGCTACTGCTAGACCGACCAGTCTAAGGTGACAAATATCTGGACCGTATCTGACGGCTGAAGAACGTCACGGCAGGCGTTCTCGTCATATCAGTATGGTTGTAAACGACTCACATAGAGTAGGGTCCTCTTGACATTGGAAATTACGTGGAATATACACCCCATTAGTTTTTATAATATACGATACTATGTTTCGTATATTTGGTAAACTGATTTCACAACTTTGGTCTCAGGGTTATGGGACCAGAACATCTTTTATATACAGAAGATATAGGATTTTCTGCGAACACCCTCTTTTCAGAAACAACAAAGGAAAACTAAGAAACACGCATGCAGTTATACACGATTTTGGGACGAGACCCACAAATTACTTTTTAGAGAAAATATTGGATTTTCTGGAATTTTACAACTTACTATGAATAAAGACAATATAAAGTTTTTCTACAACTATGCTTATGAACTCACCAACATTCTATGTTGACGCTTTTCAAAACGACTTGTATTATGATGAACTCAGTGAACAGGTACTCGAGCCTCGGATCTGGACATGTTACTATTTTTGGGAACATCATACTTTTTGGTGATTTTGTGTAATTCAAAGAACAAATACACTCTGTAAACAATGAATGTTGTTATATTGTATTGTATGATGTTTGGTTTCTATGTATCATTTATATTAAACTGCTATGATATTACTCAATGATGTCAACCGCCCCCGGACGTTTCCGCCGTCCCAGTTCAGGGGTGTGACAGATTGGTATCAGAGCATTGTTTATAGTGAACTAATATATCTATCCATACAAGATATACAACTATAAACACAATGGGACTAAAACACTCTGAATAAAAGTATACCTACCTGTAAACACATTATTAGTAGGGTCTTAATAGGGAAACAATTAAGAATCCTTAGAAGAGTTGGTCATCGAGACTAAACTTGGACAGTTATGTAATCATATCTAGGGTAAATATAGCCTGATCAACTATATTTATTCGAGATATGACCAACATGTGTCTAAGAGTGGTCGAGGTGAATGACAAATCTAAAACTTACTAACTTAAAACTACAAGGGTTTGAGAACAAAAACTGAAAGAAATAAAAATACTATAGGAGTATTTTGGCATTCCCTCTATTTTCTCGTACTTATATAAGCCGTTAATATAGCTTTGTTAGACATTATCTTCAAGTACTTACCTAAGTACCAAAAAAGGTCCTTTATTATAACCAGAGTCTGCTGGAGGGAGAGCGTGACACTTGTGTATAGATATATTCGGGACTGACGATCCCGCACCTAAGCTGCTTGCAACAGCTAGACCGGCATGTTTGGGGTGACAAATGTCGTACCATTCCGACACCTGAAGAACGTCGTAACAGGCCATGAGTCGTTAAGTATGGTTATAATAACTCACAATTGGGTAATAACAATACATTTGGTTTACATACATACCATCAAATCGTTTTATTTAGATAAAACTACGCTACACTACTATCCAGTACAATACCGTTACATTTTTGGTAACATATATTTAAAGGATTACATTCAGATAACTCTACACTATGTTATTTTACAAGTACAAATGACAGCTCCAGATACATACAGTAAAAAGGATTTACACAGATACAACTATAGAACATTATTTACTAATACAAAACAATTTTCATTTCTGAAAAACATACACTTAAATGGTTTTATAGATGTATAAAACTACATATTACTATTTTAAGTATGGAAAATACTTATACATTTCAGTCTTAGGATATTTAAGACTACAATTCATTTATAAATAAAATATTGGATTTTCTGGAAGAACACACTATCATTTTCAATGAACAAAGATATATATATTTCTCATACAAAATGCTTATGAACTCACCAACTTAATTGTTGACACTCTTTTTGAAAATCACTTGTATTCTCAGGAAATCAGTAGACAGGTACCCACTCAAGTTTTGCCACGACGGAGCTTGTATTGTTACGTCTTATATATTGTTATACGCTTTTGGAGTCAAACAATAATTCAAAAACAATGTAAATATTAAATTATCAATACAATGTTTGTGATGCTTTGATCTCTATTATGCAATTGTTATGATACGGTACATGACATCATCTACCCTCGGACGTTTCCGCCGTTTACTCGGTTCGGGGGTGTGACACATTAAGACCTCTCTACCACTTGCATGGGACACTTCTAGCCATTGGGACCTCATTTTTATTACTTAGAACCCTTCGTAGGGTCTGAAAGGACAACTTAACACGTCCAAAACATAACATGCACAATATTGGGACTTTTTGGGACAAGAAAGGTGTCATAAAGCTATCAAGGCAAGATCTACATCATATAAGCGCAAAGGCTGAATCTTTTTACCTCCTGGAGCTTCTAGAGGACAAGATAACCTCAGATCTTCAAGCTTGCCTTCCTTCTCCAACTCCTTGATGCAACTTCTTCTTCTTCAACTACTCAAAACACACACTTTTAGCTCATACACTCAAGAGAGGGGTTAAGGTTTGGGGAAAACGGCTCAAGACTATGGAGGCTAAAATGATAGAGGGTTATGAGCTCATAAGGATGTTTATATACCACTGAAACCCTAAATATTAGGGTTTCCATCTGACGTGAGTACCCCCAACGTAAACAAGTGTACGCCCAGCGTACTAAGGCGCGCCTAGTACGCTCAGCGTACCCTTATGTACGCACAACGTACTAAGGCGTGCCTAGTAAGCTCATCGTACCCTTATGTACGCACAACGTACTCCTCTTGATCCAAAATTACAATATTAGCCATTAGGGCATCTCATGGCTACACCCTTCCACCCCAAGGACTAAAAATGACAAAATAATAATGAAGGGAGGATTCGAAAATACCTGAAAATTCCGGGATGTTACCTACCACTTCAAGATGCATAAGAATACACCAAACTTCTTCACAAGAGCACAAAAGCACCAAAACAAAGGCTAAGGGCAATATTAGGGTTGGAAGATATGGAGGCTGGTTAAACATGTCCAAATGAGGCTACAATGAGGTTTAAATAGGGTGCAAACCCTGAAAATTAGGGTTTGCCTCAGCCTCACGTACGCCCTGCGTACTCCATGTACGCCCCGCGTATGTGGTTAAGACCCGCGATCGAGAAATGAGCCAATACGCCCAGCATACAAGGAGTACGCCCAATGTACTCCAAGTTTTTTGAAGTCGGCAAATCTGCCCCCCTAGAGACCAATTTTGCAAAACAGTAACACATAAAGGGTCTAAACTGAAAGGCACTTGAGTAGGGTGTTACAACTCTCCCCCACTTAAATTAGATTTCGTCCTCGAAATCACTCCTCACTATCTCCCAACCACACCAAATAATTGAACAACCATTACAACTCATGCTACGAACTAAGAGAAAGACTCACCCAAACAACAACATACCAAACTTGTGACCGAACTAGGCCTTAGCAGGGCTCTCACATCCTTGCGACGAACATATTCTTACTCTATTAGAGAATAACCCTTACTACTCTACCGAAGTCCGAAATCCTAATACCCTGTCTGACTCCCCGAAAAACAGCCCACTCTGAATCAATTCCACTTAATTTCCATTTCGGATTCCAACCGATCATAACACTTCCACCCCTTGATTATCTTGTTGATTCCACTAAAAACAGAATCACTATCCAATTCTTACTGCCGAAACTATTCACTTGATAGAAGGCTTAGATAATCCTTCGAGTACAAGACTCGTCCCTACAACGGTTAGACTCATACGAGAGCTGCACAATAAGGTCAAATCAATTACTCTGAGATTATTTAACCCATGCAACAATTGACTGAACATATTCACTTAACAACAAGCGACTCCCAACACGAGTCCCAAACACTAGCGCCACCCCAGGCCCATCTTATTTCCCCATCACTTGCCTGACCTCCACACAGGTGGAACTAATCCGAAAACACACTCACATAGTCCTTTCTTATCATCAAAACTGAAAACATCCTTTTGACCCTGAATCTTCCAAATGATATCCTGGGCATACAGATTCCTTAATCCATAACCTACTAAGGTAAAAATCTTGCATATATATACTAACGAATCCCAACACGAATCTCGACCAAAAGCCAACTTGGTACATAAATCATAACTAGAGATCCAAGGATTTACACTTGCATTTCACCCAAAATCTTTTGATTCACGGCAACCATTCACTAAACTAAGATATAAGAATCTCCAATCCACCACTGAGATTTCCAGTCTCACACCTGGTCCATACACAAGGTTCCTGAGAGTCCAACTGATAAGGCTACTCTAACCTATGCACCACACTTGTGCCACTCACTGACCACATAGCCATCCCACTATAACCATGATCTAATTAATACCTTGACCCGACCGGTCCCTACCGGGTCTCACCCGTATTGTCATAACCATACGGGCCTCGCCCATGGGTCTCACCCATTCTATACATACAAACAGGCCACACCCACAGGTCTCACCCAATTGATGGCTACTCAGTCCTAACCTTGCCTCGGACTCCAATGGTCTTCCTCTCATAACAGAGATATATTTTCGACACTACTGTCCGCCTTGGCCTAGGCACGAACTGGTCCTCCTTCATACCAACGACCACCCCAACGAAGGTCTTCCTCAATCAGGCGGATACTACGATCCTATCGCGGACTTACCATAATTCCACACTGTCTGATATCTCGGTGAATGCTACGGTCACCCCATAGTCTTACGATACTCCTATTCCGCCATGGTCACCGCCCATGGCCTTACCACACCTCTACCATACCGACCAAAATCATCTTGAATCAAGCCCGCATCCGACTATATCTCAATCAGGTGTTCGGGCCGTGTGTCGAACCCTAAAGCCTTAATCAGGCAAGAACAGGAAGAGAGGCCCTAACACTACCCTCGACTTGGATCCATATACATATCCGCCATGTGTCATTACTGATGTGAAACAAAACCCGAATATCCTTTCTTGAGCAATCCCTTAGACCAACGATTCTTCCCCACTTGGATTCTACTTCACCCTTCCAATTCACAGTTTTGATGGATTTCCAATCCATCTCGCAGCCTTGCGATTCCTACTGTCGACAATCTGAGCTTAAAATTGCCCGCAACCCATTACTAGCCAATCTCCATGATCACGTGAACACCCAAAATCCAGGTGAACCCTTCTCGATATCTCAGCAAGTCTGATAACCTCAATCGCTTCCCATGATACAACACAGAATCCTTCAGTCCTTTATGCTTAGTGACAAAGACTATAACCCTTGTCCGAAACTGGCGAATCTTCACTTCAACTTCCCATTCTTAGTAGGATCTCTGCATTAGAACCAACTCCAACCCTTGCGATTATGAAATTCCCCTGACACTTGCAATGTCCAAACAACTCACGCGACTGCCACCTTCTACTTCTTGCTACCGCTCCTTCCCTAGCAACGGTAGTGACTGGACCCAAAGGTCCTTTCCATAGACGGCTGCCGCTTATCCCTAAACAATTGCTAATACATATGAACCCAGACTGGATGATAAACTAATCCTGCTATTTCATCTACAGACCTTCCAAGCGATACCCCTAAATTGACCCCATCAAAGAATCAGAACAACAACCGAACAACTAAATCCCTCTCCACAAGATGCGACCCACTAATACTCTCGACATGCAAAGATGGCATAAAACAACTCTTGATGATAAAACCCATGCAATACTATAGAACTAAACCAGAGATAATGGTGTTGGATTACTGTCTATGTCCAAAACTATAATTGGTATGTACTTGACCCGACCCGGCATGGTCCATTTGGGTTGCACTTCAACGGGACAATTTGTATGGATAGACTTATGAGAAAAGGATATTTATGATTTATTAAAATATTATAAGTTCTAATATATTAATATGAAATCATATTATTTAATTAGTATTGATCAAGAATTAATTTGGAATTAATTTAGTGATCAAAAGAGACTAGTTAAATATGGACTCATATAGTATGGGTAATGTTATTTAGGATGGGGTAAGCCTACATGGAAGTCCATGGAGCTTTTAACCCATGGATCCTAAGTAATGTGGAAAGTCATGGGTATTAGGGTTTACCCTAATCATGCATACTATATAAAGGAGTCCTTGGCTCATAAAATCGGCACTAGTGTGTGTGTAAGAAGCTTGGCCGATTTTGTGAAGCAACTCTCTCTCTCTCTCTCAAGTCTTCCAAGTTGTTGATGGTGATTTGTGATTCCACTTGAGGCATTCACATTATTGGTTCTAGGCTCTTAAAGCTCCAAGTAATCAACTACAAGAAAAGGTATGTATTCTATCTAATTTTTGTTATGCAAATACATATGATTATATGCTAGTTAGGGTAATACCTTGGAAACTTCAAGTTTGCATGTATAATAGAGAAAACATAGATCCAAGGTATTTAGGGTTGCATGAACACCTTAGTAGTGTTAGAATTCTCAAAACCCATCAGTGGTATCAGAGCCTAGGCTTGGTTTTCAATTATACTTGATGCAATTGCTGAAAAAAACGAAAAACCGTCTTTCTGGATTGTGGACACGCTGAGTCCACTGGGGGACTCGCCGAGTCCAAGAGTAAAATCATCCTACTCGTCGAGTATGTTCATACTCTCGACGAGTAGGAGGCCCAGAGTGCATATTTTCGACTTTTAAGGCTGGAATTGGACTAGAATCATTACCTTAAGCTGTTTTGAACTTATAAACCTGTTTTTGATGTGGTAATGATCATTCTAATCCAATTCAAAAGATAATTGTCAAAAGTTTCATGTTCAATATTAGTTAAATGGTTAGGCTAATTACATGAAAATTGTTTGATTTGAATTTCCTTGTTCATATGAGTTTAACCTAGATCATAGTTTTTCTTGACATGTTTGTTTGTTTATTAGATGAACTAAATGGCCTTTAATGGATTCCATAACTTGTCCTTAAGTTATGGAAAACCAAAATTTTTTCTTTTAAATAGATCATTAAAAGTCATAAGTTATAAAACTTGAAGAGTCTCTTTTCATAAATTGTTTTATGATCTCCATAACTTGTCCTCAAGTTATGGATTTTCAACAGTCTTGCCATTAAAGAAACATTAAACTCATATGTTATGAATATGAAAGGTTTTGAATAGTTTCAAAACTTGCCCTCAAGTTTTGGAATTTGTAAAGTCTCACACACATTAATACTTTAATTCCAGAAAACCATTAGAATTTTAATAGTTTAAAATTCAACCCTTATACTATTATAATATTATAGGTTTAATATTTATACATATTTATAAGAATAAAGTCAGTCTTACCGTTAGTAGGCCTCATTCACAAAGCCGGTCTATAAGGGGGTATAAGGTTACTACCTATAAAATGGCAGTTTAATGGGTGTCCACTCTCACCCACCGCTTCCTTGACTGGTGGAGGGTCGTTAGCTGAACGGGTAGGACAGGACATTAATTCTCCCTTCATTAAAAGTATAATGATAAATACTAAGTAACTAAACACTTATAAATTCCCAATCTTAGTTACTTAGGAAAATGTGAATTTGGTGCTAACCCATGAAATTGCACTTTGCACCTTGTTAAGTCGTTAGTGGAGCGTGTGTGGTTAACCGACACACTAATCTGGGACTGACAATGTGTGGAAAAGGGTAGCTTGATGTTAATCATAGATCAATGGAGCGTGTGTGGTTAACTGACACATTGATTAGGTGGTTGTAACATCAAGTGTACCAAGTTAATTTGCATGGTTATTCACTCCTTGTTTGTGATCCTCGGCATCCCACTCACAAACTTGAAGGGCACAATCGAGATTTAAACATGCCGTTGAATAGTTCAATGAATCTCAAAGGATCTAGGAGTTTCATTCCGATTAAAACTTAATGAACAATTTCGTTTTTCATGGTGGAAATTGGTAAATCGTCATTTACCTACCTTCAAATATTTTGTATCTTGGATTACGACATCCCTCTTCCAAGTTATAAAATATTGTGTTGGATCCTAGCCTTAATATTTCATATTGGTGTTATATTAAGGATTTAAATCAACTTAACTTGAAATTCTCCCTAATAGATGTCTATTTCAGACAACTATGGTCTTCCCAAATCTTTAGGAACAAGCTTCCTAGTGAAGATGATATCCCACATGGCGATCAAGGTAAAAGATTGGTCCCTTTGTTGTGCATTAATGGGACTGGAAATCATACTTCACTTCCTCCACCTCCTCCAATTATTCTCTCTATCCCACCAGTTTCAAGACTTGAAAAGTTCAAGGTCACTCAATCCCTATTGGCAAGCAAAGTCTATATGTGCTCATGTCTTGGAGATCTAGTCACACATTGACAGGCTGGAAGAGTTGGGTGTCGAAGTCTCGAGCAAGCTGGCTGTTGACTGGGTTCTTTAGTCACTTCCTGATGGCAGATCACGACATGACCCTTATCGATCTTACCTATTTGCTTGTTGCTGCTGAATCAGTAATGATTTGGATCACTGGTAAAGCAAATTTGATTTGAAGGTCCACTTCCCAAACTTCCATGGACATTTACAATGATAACATTAGAAGTCCAGAAAAGCTTTCTCTTCCCAATGGAAAGGGATCGGCCATGGTCAAGTCGTTTGACCCAATGGTAAAGAGAAAGGCTAAGTCTGGGATAGTGTCGTGTACCATTTCCAAAGAGTCCATATGTTTCTTTTTCCAAGATAAGGGGCATTGGAAGCAAAGCTTCCCTGACTACCTGAGATATCTAAAAGATAGTAAAGTCAAAAAGTTTGACGCTACTTCAGGTGAAGTCCACTATCTAACTCTATTAAGTTCCTGTTTGGAGATTCTTAATACATGATGTAATGTAATTACATTTTGATGTTTTGAAGAATCAAGGAAAAGTAAGGAAGCTCAAAGAAAGAGTAAGCTGATTCTGATCGCGAAGAGATAGATTTCGATCGCATGGTTCGGTGATCAGAATTTTGAGCTGTTGCTTAAGAGTTACGATATATTGCTTAGGAATAGATAACAAAATGTTTTTCATATGTTTTTGCATTGTAAGGATAAGTATTTCCGCAAGTTTTAAAATAAAAGAAAAGTTTTGATTTTATTTATTTTAAGTATCCTTACAATGACATTAGTGGAAAATTGTTGTTTATATGATTCCATTGATAGCAATATTGGAAAATGGATTTGATTCTTTCATTTGTGGTAGTGTCATAATTTACCAAATAAGGAAAGATTCTCATCACTCAAGTTTCAGTTGGATAGAAACTTGGAATCATGCAACTTGTATTGTATGATGAATGAGAATTTTCATCTTTGGGAAATTAAGACTAATTCCTTGTTCACATGTAAATGTGAGTCAAGTGAAGGACTAGAGGATTAGGTACACTTGGTTGTGCGCTGGTCAAGTCCACCACAAGGAATGACAAGATTATTCGTTATGATTTACTAAAGTTTAGTAAATATGGTTATGCTTACAAGTTTAAGTGTAATTCTGAAACATTGGAAAAAATTTCAATGCAAGGCAGAGCGAATGAGAAGAATCAAATTAGGCAGAAAGATAGAAGTTTCTCCAATCTGAAGAGATGGGAGAGTACTTTAGTATCTTGGTTTATGATTATCTTAGTGATTATGAAACCATATCACAATTGATACTCTAAGGACATCTTAGTGCATTTGTATGGCTAAGAAGAGGAATCGTGAATTATTGAAATGGTTAAATCAAAAGATCAATCATACTTCGTTCCAGAATCAAATCTAAGAATCATACTCCAAGATTGAGCCTTGAGTGACATAATCTTAAAAGGGTTTAAAACACTCATCAAATGTAGAGTAAAATGTTTTCTACTATGGTACATTTGAAATTGGTAAGTTGTGATGTTTTGGATAAAACAAAGACCAACTAAGACCAATTGTGTGAAGTGTTTAACTTGGTAAGAATCCGCACTAACTCTTGAATATTTGTTTTATGGTTCTTGACAAAGAAAATCTTATATGTCAAGAAGTCAGTGGGAGTCTTAAAAGATCTTGAGATAGTTTCAAGAACTAATCAACAGTATTGTTAATCACTAGCCCACGACTTGAGGTTTGTAACCTATCGTGTTGACATATTCTTTTTTCTTTGTCTATTCCAGTTAAAAGTTGACTATGCTTGTGTGTTCTATGAGTTCTCAATTGTTTGCATAACAACCTGGAAGCAATGGTAGGCCCTTGAGCTAGCCAGGAGGCAAGAAATTAAGATTAAACAAGTTCAGTCCATATGAGTTTGGATTTGTCACTAACCTTGTCTTGTGATTATGGTTATGACAAATTTACATGGATAGGAACACATACACCATAAAAATCTAAGTGTCATAAGGTTTCTCTCCAATTCATGAAAATGATGGTGAGGAAACACTTTCACTAAGTATATTTTAAGTAGATAGCAGTTGTAATATTTGCATTCTCAAATTCGTTAGTGGAGCGTGTGTGGTTAACCGGCACACTGACATGGACTTGTGAGAAATGGCAAAAAGGTCTAAACATTATGATTACGACATCCTTCTTCATAATTGTTTAGACACACAGGTGAGCTATCTACAAAGCATCTCGTATCAGAAATCTGAACTTTGGTAAGAAAGTCAATACAATATTGATTTCTAGAAGTCCAGATGATTTTTGGGTACATGTCAAAGCTATTGGGAGCATAAGTGTTATGCTGATAATTATCATGTTAGTAGGAGCATGATTATTTTGTTAAGTGTTAGCAATATTAATTATAGAAAACAAAAGTTTCAAATTTGCAAAGCCGTAGGGTTTGAAAAGTTGTTCTCCTATAATTAAGGGAGAGGAAATTATACTTCATTCCAATTCTAAAAGCTTAGATTGAGATTTTAATCAAATTTAGTCAAGTATATATATGAATGTTATGTTGGAATGGTTCAATGTCACACCCCAAAACCAGAACGGCGGAAACGTTCGGGGGTGGAGGACGTCATGTATAGTATCACAACAATGAATAGTAGTAAACAAGCAACAACATCATCCATTGCATTAATAATATAATTTAATACAAGTGTGTTCTGTGAAGTGTATAAGACACTAAAAATGTAAATCAAAATAAAAGATGAGTCTTGAACGAGCTCCATCTTCTCAAAACCTGGCACCGGTACCTGTCTACTGGTGACCTGAGAATACAAGTTATTTTGAAAGAGTTTATCAGCTTTAAAGCTGGTGAGATCATAAGTATTTTAGTGTCATTGTTTGTATGAAAGCGTTTGTAAGTACTTGATGTATAAGTTTGTAAATGTTTGTAAATGTTTGTATCTCCTAGAAAACCCTATGTTTTCTACTAAAAGTAGCCTTCTACCAAGGCATCAAATGTTTGTATGTAAGTCTCTTGTAAGAGTATGTATTTTCCCAAATCTGACTATCATTAACCAAAAATATAGTTTTTACATTACTGTTCATTGTGTGAAGATCACAAAGTGAATGCAATGGGAAAATGAAATAGTACTGTAGCGTTGTATTAAGTAACTACTGCTGTACTAACTACCTTAAACAAATTATTATTTAAAGTACTTATGTGATCGGCCTGTACCATACTACCGACTATAAACACGACGATGTAAGACGTCGGGATGAATGACGTTTGGCACCCGTAGACTTGCAAGTCCCACTGTAGCGAGCAGCAAGGTGTAGGATAGTCAATCCAGTATAGATCTATACACAAACTCAACGCTCTCCATTTAAGGAGATTCTGGATACAAAACGAGCCATGACAGGTGATGCCATGCCCCGTTACGTGGCTCACATACTTGTATTAGTGCACTTGTGAATGTATTGTATGTACTAGCTGTATTGTATGTTCTCTCTCTGTCTAGTATGTATGTATGTTCTCTCCGTATGGTATTGTATGTACTAGCTGTATTGTATGTTCTCTCTCTGTCTAGTATGTATGTATGTTCTCTCTCTGTATGGCATTGTTTGTTTCTCATCATAGTATTCTCTATCTGTATGTTATGTTCTCTCTGTATGGTATTGACTCATGTATGAACTGACTCATTGTATGTTTCACTGTTCTAGTAATAGTATTAGTATCTTCCTAAACTACACCTATTATAGTTTACTAGTAATATGGTTTGTATGTATGAACATGTTTGTATACCTTTGCTACCCAAAGGTATTGAATAGAAAGAAGGAACTTTTATATCTATATACATATACATAATATATAACTAGGATTCAAACGACCTTCGGACAAACAACCGATACCCTAAGTCCACAACCAAACGAGGAACAGGAGGTAAGGTGAGCTATTAGTCCTAAGTCCTTTCAATCCTACTTATATAACTATATCTATATAGATACACATTTAACAGAATATAAGTTTAAAAGAGTTTAATAAAAGTATTTGACATGTAAAAGAGTTTATAAAACAGTTTAAAGTAGTTTGTTTGATAACACAGTTTGACAAGTAAGAAATCCACTTGTTTGGTAGTTATTAATCACATGTGATTGATATAATAACTATAATAGTTCAACTTGTATCCCCCCATAAAAGAATTTAAAATCATTTAAAAGGTTGATTAAGGGGTATGAACTCACCTGTAGTGAGTGGTTTGGATGAACGGATGGTATAGGATGCTAAGTGTCAAGTGAAGACTTGAACACACACAAGGATCCTAGTTAACATATATATATATATATATATATATATATATATATATATATATATATATATATATATATATCCAATTAGTCATTTAACAACTAATTAACCAAGTTAAGACATCCTAGGACATGAAAAACACTTGATTTAAGTGCTATAAGTACTAAGGATTGCATCTAAGGGTTGTAGGGCTTGGCTTTTGAGTTTAGGGTCCAAGGGTAAACTCTTTATGAGTTTACGGTTTTGGGACCAACTCCCTTGGAGTTTACGGTCGTAAACCCATGCGTTTACGGCCGTAAACCCATGTTACTTCTACCATTTTGTGTTTTGAAGTCCTGGAAGTCATAATGAAGCATCCTTACTTCAAGTCTAAGCCTTAGGAAGTGATTATGGCAACATTTCACCCCTTTGTAGAGTTTACGGCCCATGGACCATTTCTCCATGAGTTTACGGCCGTAAACTCTAATGGTCCTTGATGTTTTCGATGTTTAAGGTCCTATACACTTCAAGGATGTGATCTAGACTAGTATCCAAGGCTTGGTAAGGGACTAGGGCACACAATGGCCCTTTCATTAGGGTTTACGGTCCAAGAACATGTTTGGACCGTAAACACCTTTGATCTTGTGTTTCTTTGTGTTTTCTAGTTGATTAAGAAGTGTAACAAGCCTTATAACACACTAGGGTAAGAGTACTTACAATAAAGGAGCTTGAAAGGGTGTTAAAAGTCCAAGAACACTAGTGTGTGTTCTTGGTGAAACTAAGAACACTTGAAGATCTACACATATGGAATGATTTCACGGATGAAATCATGTAAGATCACTAGATTAAGTAAGATATCAACTAATTAGGGCAAGAAACACTTACAAAGTTGAAGATCAAGAAGGAAAATCGGATGATACTTGAGAGGATTTGATGTTCTAGCTTTTGAAAGTGTGAAAAAAATGAGTAAAATGACTAAGTGTCATATTTATACTCTTTGGAGTTTACGGCCGTAAACTCCATGTTTAGGCCGTAAACTCCAAACTCTTGGAGTTTTGAGACCTTACTGATGCACAATAAACCCTAGAGCATCCTCTCTCCAGTTATCTCCTGAAGTACTAAGCTTTAAAACACTCAAACTGACTCTACACAGCTCAAAAGTTAGCAGAAACAGTTCTGACTTCTATTGAAGTGAATGGTTGTACATAATAGAAATTTTGGGTTGTCACATTCAACATAAGGAAATTCTATATATGAGAACATTATTTGCATTCTAAAATTCGATTATGATTACGAAATCCCTCTTTATTGTCCAAATTGTGAGAACATGGCAAATAGAAAAATTATAGCAAAAGGCTGGTCTAGTATCATGCCTTTATGTGAGACATTATGAATCGTATCCCATATGCTTCGGGTATAGGATCGATTACATATGCTATAATATTTCTATGTGTTCTGAATTTTCCAAAGGCCTAGGGCATTAAGAGGGAAAAGGACCAGAACTGAATATGATTAAAATGATTAACCAATTGTCGAGGACAATCTGAGGCTTACCAAAGATTGGTTGCTCATGGACAGTTGGAAGTATAGTGTAAATTTCGGATGGACCATATTGACATATTCTGAAATGGGGCAACTCTTGGTCAGAAGTGATAGTCAAAATGGGAATATGGAAATGTTTCCATAAGTGGAAGTTATTTATTAAATCTGTGTAAGATTAGAAAAACTTAATACAAGAAGGATGTTCAAAGGAATGTACTTTGAATATGAGACCTCGTTTCCATGGAATTTCTCTCCATTTGAATACTTTGTAATGTCTGTTTCCAAGTCTTTGTGACTTTTGTGCATAGTCATTACAAGAGGATCAATGCATATAATTTTAGAATCTAACATATTTCCGAAAATGGTAAGAATTTGGTATTCTTACATTTATCATAAGGATTTAGAGTTGTGAAATGAGCATCATTGAAATGTTTTCAATTGATCTATTCCACAAAGAAAGGACCGTAGACAAACATAGTGTGCATGCTTGGAGCATGGCATAACTATTGTTTTAATTCAAGTATAAAGTTGATTATTCGAAACATTATACAATGAATAATGAGTAATCAATATGGTGATTAAATAAAAGGTGTTTTATTTACTCAAAAGTTTTGGGGCCATATAGGATTAGTATTATTCTTGTGTTTCACTTTGCATGTTTTGACTTCCCGAATAACTAAGTTTATTCAAACTCTCCACAGTCAATCATACTTTGGAAGTAGGTATGAATCAAGACTGTCATGAATTTGGCTTGTAGATGTCTAAGGTGTTTAGACATATCAAAAGTTGCTGCAACATTCATGAGTGCTCCTGGAATAAGATTCGAGTATTGGATTAAACCCATGCTCATTTGAATCACTTCATGGATTTTATCACGAGTGATCATGAGACGATAATATCTTATATTCTTCAAACCTAAAGATATGAATTGTTGACTATGAGTTGGTTGTACATTGATTGTATGAAAATGCATCAGTAACTTGATGTTATAAAATGTGCCTTTGTGTATGATTCAACAAGTAGTTAGTACAAGCATATGAGTCGAAGTTTATCCATTCCTTTTACCCTTGGAGGGATAAAAGCGATATTTGTGGGCCCCTTGATGATTTTAGTGATGACACCTAAGTGCTTGGCCAAGCCTGGACTGATTTGATTTATTCAATTAGTCGGTCGTCATAAATCGAAAATCGGGAAAAAACAGATGGACAAAGAGAATGATTATAATCCATGTCTCAGTCCATATGATATCTTGAAGAATGGAGGAATATATGATCCCTTATCTAATGTACGCGTCATTGATTTGTTCAGAGTTCGACAGCGGCTTTAAGAGCTACGATTGCTAGTCGGGTTGTGAAGTCGTACCTGCAATAATTGTTATTAGACTTATCCAAGTGGGAGACTGTTGGATTAGTGTCTAAGTCCAAAAATATAATTGGTATGTACTTGACCCGACCCGGCATGGTCCATTTGGGTTGCACTTCACCGGGACAATTTGTATGGATAGACTTATGAGAAAAGGATATTTATGATTTATTAATATATTATAAGTTCTAATATATTAATATGAAATCATATTATTTAATTAGTATTGATCACGAATTAGGGTGGGCTAATGTTATTTAGGATGGGCTAAGCCTACATGGAAGTCCATGGATAGTACATGGAGCTTTTAACCCATGGATCCTAAGTAATGTGGAAAATCATGGGTATTAGGGTTTACCTTAATCATGCATACTATATAAAGGAGTCCTTTGCTCATAAAATCGGCACTAGTGTGTGTGTAAGAAGCTTGGCCGATTTTGTGAAGCAACTCTCTCTCTCAAGTCTTCCAAGTTGTTGATGGTGATTTGTGATTCCACTTGAGGCATTCACATTATTGGTGCTAGGCTCTTAAAGCTCCAAGTAATCAACTACAAGAAAAGGTATGTATTCTATCTAGTTTTTGTTATGCAAATACATATGATTATATGCTAGTTAGGGTTAACCTTGGAAACTTCAACTTTGCATGTATAATAGAGAAAACATAGATTAAAGGTATTTAGGGTTGCATGAACACCTTAGGAGTGTTAGAATGCTCAAAACCCATCAAATGGTTACCCAAACCAATACAAGATTCCAAAGAAAATATAAACACCGATAATGAGCTTGATGAAAGCAAAAGATGGCATACCTGCAACGTCTCAGGGTTCTACTCCCCCTTCCTTCCGTAGCGCATGCGACGGAATCCGAGCTGCTCCAGCCACTAAGCGTGGGCAATTGGCACTGATATGTCTAGACTGACGACAACAATGACATAGTTCTACCTCCATGGTACATTATTGGCGAAGGTGGCCCTTCCATCTACACTTGCCACATTTAGACTTGCTGCGCCCACTCTGATGTGTTTCTTCATCCTTTGCATAAACATCGTGGCCCCTTGGGCCTCTAACGGTAGACATGACAACATCCAGCTGTCGGAACAATCTAGATTTGATCCTCGTACATCACGCGGAAACTCAGTGGCAATCTAAACATGGAATCGATCCCTAGGAATGCATGATGCATCAACCACCTTCGATCCCTCATGACAAGTGCTATCAATAAGATTCCCATCCCTGAAAGATTCTAGGGCTCCACAAGCCTCGAGCTCCCGATGAGCCCCCAACTGTACTGTTGTAATCTCGGTCCTAAAAGCCCCGAGACGATCATCCAATAACTCCATAATCCCCTCCTTGACCGAACCAAAAATCACCGGAGTCTGCTCAAAAATATCATGGGTAATCTCCGACGAGATGAACTCTTGCATCCGCTCATCGATCGGCTTAGTACCTGCACCTGATTCGGAACCAGAACCTGAACCACCTTCCTTAGTTCTCATCACCATTCCGAAAAACAACCATACAATGATCAGAACATAACCATGAATCCTCTTCCCATAGGCTTCCTAGATTCTCCAAGACTCTCCTTAATTCGAGTATGGATTCTGTGCTTTCATTAGTACGGGCCCAATACTACCTTCCACACCTATCCATAATTTCCTCAAGAATCATCCCGAATCCTCCGGGTCACCCTCTCAAACTGATACTCCAAACTCGCTACTCAGCGCAAGCATCCCACTAAAAGCACTTCCTTGGCTCTCCTAGGTTCTCGACCTCACCCTACCATCAGCTGCGGAAAGACTCCCACTAATGTCAGCTAACTACCTCGTGAATATAGTCACATGCAACAAAGCTCAGATAATCCTTCGAGTAAAAAACTCATCCCTAGAATGGTTGGACTCAGACGAGAGTTGTGCAATAAGGTCAAATTCCATCACTCTGAAATTATTTAACCTAGTAGCTAACCTACATCACTAAGGACCCCACAAAGCACAAAGCAAGCAACATTCGGGCAATAGAAAATCTTACCAGCATACCAAATAATCAAACCATTCTATCCAATTATCTGAAACCCATAGTATCATGCATTTCTAAAAGCTCAAACAATCAGACACATAAAGGCATCTCTCCTAATGACGATATCTTGAGCAAATTCTTAGCCCTAATCTAGCATGCAATTCATATAACATATAATCATAACAAACATGTATGGTTATTCTGGGAATCACTTACTTGAGCTCGGCTGATTGCACGCATCACATCCCCTTTGTCTTTATAAAAATCCATTTAGAAATTTATTCCCTTTACAAAAAAAAATATCTTTTTAAAAACTCATTTTCTTTCAAAAATTATCAATTCCTCAGCTTGAGTTCAGACATACCCGAGAGTATGTGTCACACCCCCAAACCAGACGGCGGAAACGTACGGGGGTGGAGGACTTCAATTGTAGTATCACAACACATGCATCATAGTAATCAAAGTACAAACAACCATTGTATTTAAAAAGTATAAGTATTTACATGTGTTCAATCATTGTATATTGAACCAAAATAGTTATACAAAAGAAGATATGACTCAACATAGCTCCATCTTCTCAAAAAGCTCGGGGAGTACCTGTGTATTATTTCCCTGAGAATACAAGTAATTTTAAAAGAGAGTGTCAACATAAAGTTGAGTGAGTGCATAAGTGTTTATGTTTGAAAGAGTATCTCTGTATCTTGTATATGTAAACTGTTCCAGAAAATCCTATATTTTCTGTTGTATATGAAAAGTAGTTTTATTTCCATAAAACCGTTCTCTTTGTATCAATGTTTTGTATTTGTATTCCTTTATGAAAAACTTGTAACTGAGAGTGTGCCTGGCTCCACCAGCTGTTATTGAAAACTGTATTGAACCATTGTAGTTTGTATTCTGTAAACTGGTAGTTTGAAGGTGAACTTTCGTTTAGTTGTTTATACATTAACGTATTGTTAATATCTTTTTAATGAGTTATTATAACCATACTATGACGGATGGCCTAAAACAAACGCTTTGTGGGCGTTTAAACTGTTGATAACAATTGCCACTCATTGGCGTGTATGCCTGACTGTAGCTAGCAGCCTGAGTGCGGGGTTGTCAATCCCGATATAGATCTACACACAACTTGTTTCGATCCCCGGGCTGGAGATTCTGGTTATAATGTCAGGACTTTACCTTGGTTGTCTAAAATGAATTAAACAAGCTGAATTGAATGTCTCATAAACAGCATATAAACGTTACATGTATATTAGTTATGAAGACCCAATCATTCTGAAATAAATGATTGACAGTATGTTCTTGAATTAGTATTCTGAACATGTATTTGATAAGTGTAAACCCTTGATTTGTTCTGAATCAAAACCCAATCATTCTGAAATATATGATTGACAGTATGTTCTTGAATTAGTATTCCGAACATGTATTTGATAAGTGTAAACCCTTGATTTGTTCTGAATCAAAACCCTTGTTTCTTGTAAAACAGTGTATTCCAGTATACTTGAATCATGAATTATTGTTCTACGGATCATAAATTATACCTATTATAATTTATATGTACTTTCTAAATCAATATTTAACTATGTTTGCATGTAATCCCTTGCTCAACATGTTACAAAGGTAGTTAAACTGATGAAATAACTTTTTTATTTATATATATATACAATTTTATATATAAGTAAAATTTAAACGATACTCGGACAAATAACCAGTACTATAAGCCCACATCCAAACAAGGAAAAGGACCCAGAATGAGTTATCAGTCCTAAGCCTTTTAAATCTTATTTATATATATATATATATATATATATATATATATATATATATATATATACAAATATGAATTTTGGGGAAAAATATAAGATTATAAAAGAGTTTAATGTTTTGAGTATTTTTGATGATTTAATGTCGTTTTATCATGATTTGAAATCATAATTTTATAACACAAAGTTCTTGTGTTATGCTTGTATTCCTCCCCTTAAAACAGTAAAAATTATGAAAATACGGGGGTATGACCTCACTTGTTAGATGGGGATTTGGGCAGCGTTTCGTTTCCCGGAAAGGAGTTTATTTGACGAGAAACCGGCTCAAATCGGGCAGAGTTTCGACTGGAGAGAGGTTAACTTCTCGGGAATTTCGATGCTTCGAGGCTTGCTTAGGGTTTGAAATAGGATACCGGGGCTTTAGGGATTGTAAATATGCTTGTGGGGGTAGAAAGTCTGAAGAAAGATGAATATTGGGGTGAAATATGTGAATTCTTCGGAAGCCCTCGCATGCCTTATATAGGCCGGAGTCTCGGATCCGAGGCTATGCGAGACTGACGCGTGTTCGGACAGGTGGCGAAGGAAGGAGGCTGCTTCGGACAGGTGGCTCGCAGGTGGTGGCTTCGGACTGGACCGGACTTCGGTCCAATGGGAAGAAGGCACGGTGCGAGGGGGTGTCCGGGGGGTGTCTCATGCGAGAGTGTCAGCTGCTTATTGGACCTCGGACTTGGTCGAATCAGAAGGCGACACAGTGAACTGCGGTCCTATCAGAAGGTGACACGTGGAGGCTCGCATACGACGGTGACGTGTCCGAAGGTCACCCATGCGAAATTGCCCGGTTTTCAATATTTCTTGGTTTTTGTGCCAAAAACTTGCGAAAATCATAACTTTCGCATACGAGCTCCGTTTTTGACGTTATTTATATGCACGCATAGGTAAAATTATACTCTACGATTTTCGTTTAGACTTCGTCGGATGATTTTGAATTTATTTTTAATATTATTATTTTTAACAGACCGGGACAGGAAATCCGTTAAAAATTCATAACTTCTTCATCCGACGTCCGTTTTTGTCTGTCCTTTTGCCGTTGTACTACTATTGACGAGACCTTCAATTCTCGTTTAGGTTGTGTCGGCTAAAAATCACTCGATCTTTATTTCAAGTTTTTAGCTGTACACCGCTATACTGAAACTTAGAAAAATCGTAACTTCCTCATACGAAGTCAGATTTTGCCGTTCTTTTTATGAAAGTTCTCGGTTTAACATAAACTACAACTTTCATTTAGATTGTTAAGGCTAAAAAGCATTTTATTGAAAATTCAGTTTTTACACTGAACAGTGTTTTGCCGGTTTTGTCGCGGATCTTCGATTGGTCATAACTTCTTCGTTATAACTCGGATTTTAGTGTTCTTTATGTTTTTGGAAACCTTGTTACAATCTCTATCACTTGGTGCATCCCAATCGAGATTGTTTAATAATTTATTTTTGAGGGTCAATTATGTAAATATACACATTATGCTAAAATTTCTCTTTATTATTTTAAAAAGAAATACAAATTGACCTACATTATTACATAGGTTTGAAATAACGGTTTGTTACATTATCCCCCCGTTAGAGAGAATTTCGTCCCGAAATTAGCATTACAGATAGACTAGGGAAAAGATGTGGATATTTCTGTTGCATTTGATCCTCCCGTTCCCAAGTGAATTCAGGTCCCCGTTTTGCATTCCAGCGAACCTTCACTATCGGGATACGACTTTGTTTGGTTTTTTTAACTTCCCTGTCTAGAATCTCTACGGGCTCTTCCACAAAGTTGAGGCTCTCGTTTAACTTGATTTCCTCGAGTGGGATTACATGAGTCTCGTCGGATAGACACTTTTTCAAGTTCGAAACGTGGAAGGTAGGATGAATGTTATTTAGTTCTTGGGGTAATCGAAGTTTGTAAGCTACAGGACCAATTCTAGCAAGAATTTCGAAGGGTCTTGTGTACCTTCGATTCAATTTGTCACGCTTTCCAAAGCGTATCATGCCCTTCCAGGGTGAGACCTTTAACAAGACGTGGTCACCAACCTGGAATTCCAAGGGTTTTCTCCTTTTGTCAGCGTAGCTTTTCTGTCTATCTCTGGAAGCTTTAAGTCGCTCCTGAATTTGTACGATTTTCTCGGTGGTTTCTCGAATAATTTCCGGACCAGTGAGAGCACTTTCAAGAGTTTGACCTCTAGCTAGCTGTGTGTCACCCATTTCAGCCCAGCACAGAGGGGATCTGCACTTGCGGCCATAGAGGGCTTCGAATGGAGCAGCATTTATGCTAGTGTGATAACTATTGTTATAAGAGAATTCAACAAGGGGTAAATGAATATCCCATGCCTTTCCAAAGTCTATCATGCAAGCTCGCAACATGTCTTCTAATGTTTGAATCGTCCTCTCACTTTGTCCGTCGGTTTGTGGATGGTAGGCTGTACTCATGTCCAGCCTAGTTCCCAAAGAGTTTTGTAAAGACTGCCAGAAATGAGAGGTGAATCTACTATCTCGGTCCGAAATAATAGATATTGGTACACCATGCAGTCTAACAATATCCCTGAGGTAAGTTCTGGTTAGTTTCTGCATCTTGTCGGTTTCTTTTATTGGCGAGAAGTGTGCGGATTTGGTTAATCTGTCGACGATTACCCAAATAGTATCATAACCACCCGAAGTCTTGGGTAATTTGGTTATGAAATCCATTGTAATCCGCTCCCACATCCATCCAGGGATTTTAGGTTGTTGTAATAAACCTGAAGGTTTTTGGTACTCTACTTTGACTTTGGTACAAGTAAGGCACTTGCCCACAAAGGTAGCGATTTCAGCCTTCATGTTAGGCCACCAGTATAGTTTCTTAAGGTCCAGATACATCTTTTCTGAACCTGGATGAATGGAGTATCGGGTTTTGTGTGCTTCATTCATAACCACGTCTCTGTAACCACCGAACTTTGGTGTCCAGATCCGGTTCATGAAATAATAGACTCCATCATCCTTGATTTCGAAGTTCTTATCCATTCCTCTCAGAGTTTCACCTGCCATGTTTTCGGGTTTCAAGGCTTCAAGTTGAGCTTCTTTGATCTGTGTGGACAGATGTGAATGGATTGTCATGGTCAACGACTTTACTTGGCGTCCCGAGTATTCTTTTCTGCTAAGGGCATCAACTACTACGTTTGCTTTACCAGGGTGATAAAGAATTTCACATTCGTAGTCGTTCAGTAGCTCCACCCATCGTCGTTGTCTCATGTTCAGCTCTTTTTGATCGAAGATATGTTGGAGACTTTTATGGTCCGTGAATATTGTGCATTTCGTGCCATATAAGTAATGTCTCCAGATCTTCAGAGCAAACACCACCGCTCCTAGCTCAAGGTCGTGTGTTGTATAGTTGACTTCATGCGTCTTAAGTTGTCTTGAGGCGTAGGAGATAACCTTTCCTCTTTGCATAAGTACACACCCAAGCCCTTGATTTGAAGCATCACAGTACACTACAAAGTCTTCTTTCCCTTCGGGTAGAGACAAGATCGGTGCACTGCACAAGGCTTGTTTGAGCGTTTGGAATGTTGTTTCTTACTTCTCTCCCTAACTAAAAGTTACACCCTTTTGCGTCAGGGTGGTAAGCGGTTTAGCGATTCGGGAGAAATTTTGGATGAATCTGCGATAGTAGCCAGCAAGACCTAAGAGTTGACGGATTTCTGTAGGTATTTTGGGTGCTGGCCAGTTTTCAATTGCCTTGATTTTGGAAGGGTCCACGTGTATTACTTCTGAACTGATCACGTGACCTAGGAATTCAACCCTCCTAATCCAAAACTCGCACTTTGAAAACTTTTCATAGAGTTTTCCTGTCCTAAGGGTTTGTAATACTAGACGAAGATGTTGGCCATGTTCCTCTTTGCTTCTTGAGTATATAAGGATGTCGTCGATGAAGACTATGACGAATTTGTCCAGGAATGGATGACACACTCTGTTCATTAGATCCATGAACACAGCAGGTGCATTCGTCAATCCGAATGGCATCACTATAAAATCATAATGACCATAACGAGTTCTAAACGCGGTCTTAGGAATGTCTTCCACCAAAATCCGTAACTGGTGATACCCGGATCTTAAGTCTATTTTCAAGAAGTAGTTCGCACCTTGAAGTTGGTCGAACAGATCGTCAATGCGAGGCAAAGGATATCGATTCTTGATGGTAAGTTTATTCAGCTCTCGGTAGTCTATGCACATGCAGAATGATCCATCCTTCTTCTTTACGAACAAAACCGGTGCTCCCCATGGTGAGAAGCTTGGTCTTATGAAACCTTTGCTAAGGAGTTCGTTAAGCTAGCTGGATAATTCTTGCATTTCCGAAGGTACAAGACGATAGGGGGATTTGGCTACAGGGGTAGCTCCAGGGATTAAGTCGATTCGGAATTCGACTTGTCGTTCGGGAGGTACCCCTGGAAGATCATCAGGAAAAATATCGGGAAAGTTGCAGACCTCTGGAATGCTTGCGATATCTTTCACTTCTTGCTTTTTGTCTACGATGTGAGCTAAGAAAGCACAGTACTCTTTGTGAAGGTACTTCTGTTCCTTGATGCAAGAAATGATCTGAAGGTTCGTTCCGGGTTTGTCGCCATAAATAATAAGAGTTTCATTAGTTGGCAAGTTCAAACGAATAACTCTTTTATAACATAGGATGTCGGCATGGTTGGGGCACAACCAATCCATACCTATTATGATGTCAAAACTTTTGATAAAGACCGGCATAAGGTCTATTGGGAAAGACAAGTCATTCAAGGTAAGGATACATCCTATGTATATATCGTTGGTGGATTCAGATTTCCCGTTAGCCATTTCTACTGTAAACGTTTCATTTAGTGGTTGGGAGTTTGGATTTAGTAGATGTTTAAAATTATGGCTCACGAAGCTCCTCTCAGCACCACAATCAAATAGAATGCATGCATAAGTATTGTTGAGAAGGAACGTACCCGTGACCACTGCAGGGTCTGCCACCGCTTCTTCATGACCCAGTGCTAAAATCCTCCCAACTCCACCGACATTTCCAGATTTTGGACAATCTTTTTTGAAATGCCCCACATCACCGCATTGGTAGCATGCTCGGCCTACTCCAGCGGCATGTACTTGGTTAAGTGGTTGGGGTGGTATTCTACAGAATTGGGCAGTATGCCCTTTCCTGTTGCAGTTACGGCACTGCATTTCTCGGCAATTTCCGTTGTGGTGAAAATTGCACTTGTTGCATTTAGGGAGGGTACCAGCATAGGGCTTAGTTGGTGCAAGGTTATTAGGGACAGCATCAGGTACAGTAGCAGGTATGGTAGTAGGTACAGTAGTAGCATGGACTGCCACTACTTTTTGCCTCTTTGCAGGTTCCAGAGGAGATTTGTCCTTCCTCTTGTTCCAACCCTTCTTCTTGTTGTTGTTCTCCTTGGGTTGTTCTGGAGCAGAAACCACAGAGTTTTGACGGGCTCCGTGGTCGATAAGAGATTGTGCCAGCTCTTTGGCACTGTCAAAAGTAATAGGCTTCGAAGCTAAAACACTTGACTGAATTTGGGGCGACATACCCCAAATACATCTCTCAATCTTTTTGCTCTCCATAGGAACCATATCCGGACAAAGAATTGCCAGATCATAGAACCTACTGGTATAGGTTGATATGTCTGAACCAACCATTGTAAGACCCAATAGTTCTTGCTCCAGTTTCTGTATTTCCCCTC
The DNA here is from genome assembly GCF_052849685.1 of Lactuca virosa. Taxonomy (NCBI): domain Eukaryota; kingdom Viridiplantae; phylum Streptophyta; class Magnoliopsida; order Asterales; family Asteraceae; genus Lactuca; species Lactuca virosa. Next base: position 181,372,179 of record NC_136429.1, on the reverse strand, counting down.
GCGGATAGTATTCCTGCATTAACATGGCTTTTAGGCTCTCCCAGCTGATAGAGTTAGCCACTACCAGAGTAAGTGACTTAATGTGGCCATTCCACCACGTTAGAGCCCTATCTGAAAAAGTACAGGCAGCAAATTTAACTTTGCTACCCTCCGGAGAGGAGCAAATTTCGAAAATTGCTTCTGTCTTCTCTATCCACTGCCTTAGTGCCATAACTCCCCCAGTCCCATTAAAGGTCCTGGGTTTGGCATTAGAAAAATCCTTATAAGTGCACTCTCGCGAATGCCTATGACTTTCGCCATGGTTAGAAGGATGTGCACCAACTCCCGACCCACTAACACCAGGAGTATGGATATGAGACATGGCAGCCGCTACAGCCGCCGTGACCGCCGCTTGAAACATAACGGGGTCGAATTGAGGAGGTGGTGGTGGGGGTGGCGTCGGTGCTTCATTGATATTGATATGTCTTGGATTTCTACGAGGAGGCATCTTTTTCTATAAAAGTCAATAGATAAAAAGATAGTGAGATATCAAGAATGAATATGAATTTGATATCTCTGAACTAAACACTTAATTCAACATGAATTTCGCAAAGAATTGGAAATAGAAATCCACTGCAAGTACAACTTGCAACAAGATAATATGAAATGGAATGGTTATTTTTCAAAGAGTATGAATGTACATGTCGACTGTATTGGTATATTAAGTGTATGTAATCTGGAACACTTGACCTTAAATCAGGTCTATAATATACCACAATACTGAGGAAGTGTCGACATCAAACCGACCAACCGAAAATAACATTTCCGCGGTCGTATTGAAAGCATGAAAAATAACACTGGAACATTTCTGTGATCCAAAACTTTGGAATAGGATGTTTATAAGAATTGTACTAACTCTTGTTGAAGTAAAGCGCTTATTGTTTTATTGATACTCGGTTTTGTACATATCGTGAAAAGTAGTATATACATTCGATATAGAATGTAGAAAGTAGAAGTAGTGCGAACACTACTTGCGGCGGTTGCTACGATGGTTGCTAGGTTCCGCTTCGTCTTGTGCTTTCCAGCGCCTTTCTTGGGCAGCTTGATGCTCTCTCAACTCCCTTATCTCAGATTGAGCAGCATATACTTGCCTCTGAAGGGCTTCTGTATGGTGCTGGGTATCATCCTGCATTTCGTGAAGACGAAGGATATCTGCAGTGTTCGCCTGCGCAACCGTATTCACTTCTAGGATTCGATTGATCGACATCCTTGATTGATCGAATTGCCGAACTATTCGGTTTACTATAACTGGAAGAGCTCTATCGGGTGTTCCTCCTCTCGAGACGTTATAGAAACCTCGTGTCATTCCGTAAGGAGGGCGTTGGCCGTCTTGTCGACTCCAATGGTTTATGTATTGGCCCCACTCGGGTATGGGTTCTGCTTCCTCTTGCCTCAGGGGACGCTCCCCAGGGTTGCATACTTGTGGCTCTGTATCCGTACCACTTGATTCTCTATCCTCAAAGGGTTCTTCATCTGAGTCTGAGATCCAGCCTGCATTTTGTGGATTGTAGGGGTCTCCCGGTAAATTGTGTTCAACCATAGGTTCTGTATTAGAAGTAAGGTTAGTAAAATACTCTGCGTAGTAATTTTAATCTTTGTGTTTTGTTCTATAGTTCTTCTGAATATGTATGGTAAGTTTTAGACATGTCGCAAAACCACTATCACTCCCAAACACATGTTGGTCATATCTCAAATCAATATAGTTGATCAGGCTATATTAATTCCAGATATGATTACATAACTGCTCAGGTTCGACTATAGTGTTCAACATCCAAATACTTTTAAGTTCTTATGACTGTGATACTGTACTTGTAGGTATGAGTGTTAGTATACTTCTTATAAAAATACTTAAATCTTTAAAAAAATATACTTGTCGTCAGAGCTCCTAGCGCCGATGTATTTATAGCTTGTATATCTTTTATGGATTGATATACTGAGTTGACTATAAAAAATGCTCTGATACCAATCTGTCACACCCCCAAACCAGACGACGGAAACGCCCGGGGGTGGAGGACTTCAATTGTAGTATCACAACACATGCATCATAGTAATCAAAGTACAAACAACCATTGTATTTAAAAAGTATAAGTATTTACATGTGTTCAATCATTGTATATTGAACCAAAATAGTTATACAAAAGAAGATATGACTCAACATAGCTCCATCTTCTCAAAAAGCTCGGGGAGTACCTGTGTATTATTTCCCTGAGAATACAAGTTATTTGAAAAGAGAGTATCAACATAAAGTTGAGTGAGTGCATAAGTGTTTATGTTTGAAAGAGTATCTCTGTATCTTGTATATGTAAACTGTTCCAGAAAATCCTATATTTTCTGTAGTATATGAAAAGTAGTTTTGTTCCCATAAAACCGTTCTCTTTGTATCAATGTTTTGTATTTGTATTCCTTTATGAAAAACTTGTAACTGAGAGTGTGCCTAGCTCCACCAGCTGTTATTGAAAACTGTATTGAACCATTGTAGTTTGTATTCTGTAAACTGGTACTTTGAAGGTGTACTTTCGTTTAGTTGTTTATACATTAACGTATTGTTAATATATTTTTAATGAGTTATTATAACCATACTATGACGGATGGCCTGAAACAAACGCTTTGTGGGCGTTTAAACTGTTGATAACAATTGCCACTCATTGGCGTGTATGCCTGACTGTAGCTAGCAGCCTGAGTGCGGGGTTGTCAATCCCGATATAGATCTACACACAACTTGTTTCGATCCCCGGGCTGGAGATTCTGGTTATAATGTCAGGACTTTACCTTGGTTGTCTAAAATGAATTAAACAACCTGAATTGAATGTCTTATAAAAAGCATATAAACGTTACATGTATATTAGTTATGAAGACCCAATCATTCTGAAATAAATGATTGACAATATGTTCTTGAATTAGTATTCTGAACATGTATTTAATAAGTGTAAACCCTTGATTTGTTCTGAATCAAAACCCAATCATTCTGAAATAAATGATTGACAGTATGTTCTTGAATTAGTATTCCGAACATGTATTTGATAAGTGTAAACCCTTGATTTGTTCTGAATCAAAACCCTTGTTTCTTGTAAAACAGTGTATTCCAGTATACTTGAATCATGAATTATTGTTCTATGTATCATAAATTATACCTATTATAATTTATATGTACTTTCTGAATCGGTATTTAACTATGTTTGCATGTAATCCCTTACTCAGCATGTTACAAAGGTAGTTAAACTGATGAAATAACTTTTATATTTATATACATATACAATTTGATATATAAGTAAAATTTAAACGACACTCGGACAAATAACCGGTACTATAAGCCCACATCCAAACAAGGAAAAGGACCGAGAATGAGTTATCAGTCCTAAGCCTTTTAAATCTTATATATATATATATATATATATATATATATATATATATATATATATATATATATATATATATATATATATATATATATATATATACAAATATGAATTTTGGGGAAAAATATAAGATTATAAAAGAGTTTAATGTTTTGAGTATTTTTGATGATTTAATGTCGTTTTATCATGATTTGAAATCATAATTTTATAACACAAAGTTCTTGTGTTATGCTTGTATTCCCCCCCCCCCCTTAAAACAGTAAAAATTATGAAAATACGGGGGTATGAACTCACTTGTTAGATGGGGATTTGGGTAGCGTTTTATTTCCCGCAAAGGAGTTTATTTGACGAGAAACCGGTTCAAATCGGGCAGAGTTTCGACTAGAGAGAGGTTAACTTCTCGGGAATCTCGGGGCTTCGAGGCTTGCTTAGGGTTTGAAATAGGATACCGGGGCTTTAGGGATTGTAAATATGCTTGTGGGGGTAGAAAGTGTGAAGAAAGATGAATTTTGGGGTGAAATATGTGAATTCTTCGGAAGCCCTCGCATGCCTTATATAGGCCAAAGCCTCGGATCCGACGGTATGCGAGACTGACGCGTGTTCGGACAGGTGGCGAAGGAAGGAGGCTGCTTCGGACCGGTGGCTCGCAGGTGGTGGCTTCGGACTGGACCGGACTTTGGTCCAATGGGAAGAAGGCACGGTGCGATGGGGTGTCCGGGGGGTGTCTCATGCGAGAGTGTCAGCTGCTTATTGGACCTCGGACTTGGTCGAATCAGAAGGCGACACGGTGAACTGCGGTCCTATCAGAAGGTAACACGTGGAGGCTTGCATACGAGGGTGACGTGTCCGAAGGTCACCCATGCGAAATTGCCCGGTTTTCAATATTTCTTGGTTTTTGTGCCAAAAACTTGCGAAAATCATAACTTTCGCATACGAGCTCCGTTTTTGACGTTATTTATATGCACGCATAGGTAAAATTATACTCTACGATTTTCGTTTAGACTTCGTCGGATGATTTTGAATTTATTTTTAATATTATTATTTTTAACAGACCGGGACAGGAAATCCGTTAAAAATTCATAACTTCTTCATCCGACGTCCGTTTTTGTCTGTCCTTTTGCCGTTGTACTACTATTGACGAGACCTTCAATTCTCGTTTAGGTTGTGTCGGCTAAAAATCACTCGATCTTTATTTTGAGTTTTTAGCTGTACACCGTTATACTGAAACTTAGAAAAATCGTAACTTCCTCATATGAAGTCAGATTTTCCCGTTCTTTTTATGAAAGTTCTCGGTCTAACATAAACTACGACTTTCATTTAGATTGTTAAGGCTAAAAAGCCTTTTATTGAAAATTCAGTTTTTACACTGAACAATGTTTTGCCGGTTTTGTCGCGGATCTTCGATTGGTCATAACTTCTTCGTTATAACTCGGATTTTAGTGTTCTTTATGTTTTTGGAAACCTTGTTACAATCTCTATCACTTGGTTCATCCCAATCGAGATTGTTTAATAATTTATTTTTGAGGGTCAATTATGTAAATATACACAGTATGCTAAAATTTCTCTTTATTATTTTAAAAAGAAATACAAATTAACCTACATTATTACATAGGTTTGAAATAACAGTTTGTTACAGTATGCCCGAATCCCTCAAACCAAGGCTCTGATACCAACTTGTAACATCCCAAAAATTATGAGGTAAAAATTTTCGTTTTAATACAATTAAAACACCAATCATCAGTTATTCAAACAATTAAAAGTATTTCATAATAAAACAGTCATCAGAGTACAATCCCAAAATCATCACAATGTGGAAACATGGGTGGATGTGCTGCGATCACGCTGATCTCTTCCATTTTGAACCGGAAGTACTTGACACCATAACCATAAAAACCGTAAGCACAAAGCTTAGTGAGTTCCCCAAAATACTACATAACGTACATAATAGCCACATACTAGGTCCCCGCTCATCATCGGGCACTGGGCAGCATCGAGCCCCGGTCAGTATACAGATCTGTCAGTTACATGTGGTCGGCCCCGCCCAACACACTCACCAGGCCCCGCCTGGCATCAGGCTCTGCCCGATATACATACCAACACATACAAGACATGCAAGAGTCACAAAGACAATTAGCATAGTATAACACAATCTATTGGGCCGGTATTGGTGCCTTCGACCCACAAGTACAGTGACAACTCTCATACCATAACATACTCATCAGGCCCCGCCTGGCATCGGACCTCATCCGGTATACATATCACATAATACACATGCAAAAGTCACAAGATAATAGCTCACATAACAGTCATCAGGACCCGCCCGACATCGGGCCTTTCCCGGTAACGTACTAGCACATAACACATGCAAGAGTCACACATACATCTAGCACCTTAAACATAATAAACCATAGGCCGGTATTGGTGCTTTCGACCTCAAGCTTCTCAATCACTCGAAAGATCTTTGAGTGTCGGTCCGGAAATATCTCTGCGCTATCAATATCAAATAACGTCTAATTAATAATTGAATTCCAACTCACAACCAAAAGTCTAAGCTACTTAGCCCAAAACCAGGGTAAAAGACCATTTTACCCTTTATCCAAATTTTCCCAAAGCCAAGGCCCAATTCAACCACTTAAAAGGCCCAACATCTAAAAGACAACTTCAAGCCCAAAATATGGCCTAATTTCCAAATTAGGCCCACAACCCATTATGACCTAAAACCAAGGAGCCCAAATGCTAGATAACAGCCCTAAACAGAAATCTAATGGCCCAACAAGGCCCAAATCCAAAACATGGCACAAATATGCCAATCCATAATCTCTTCGGCCCAGACTAGCGCATGCTCGACATACCTTGCTCGTACGCCCAGCGTACGCGATCGATGCAGATACAAGACTCATAGCCAGTACGCTCAGCGTACCCAAGAGTATGCCCTGCGTACCGGCCAGATTCTAATTCCTTGGCCAAATGACTTAATCACTTCAGAACTTGCTATTCACTCCATAATATGTATTCATACTAAGGTCTTAACCCATAAAGTTGAAGGATTTAAGCCTTTGAATGGCTAAAATACTCCAAAAAGCCAAAACTAGAATCTTAGCTCCATAGAATGATACATCAACTTTGCATGGATGCACAAAACCCATAAAGGAGATATTTTTATGCACAATGCACTCCTAAAATGTCCAGATCTAAAGGCTAAGGTTCTGAAACAACGTTTGCTCACAAGGACCAACCAAAAGGGACCAAAACAAGCCATAAACAAACCCAACTAGATCTACACAATGAGATATCAAGCTAAGAACTTTATACTTCAAATGGATTGAAATAAAGATGCTAACTCTGGATCTATAAGCTCCACTCCAAGGAATAGTCTTCAATCTCCTTCTACCACTTCAAGATGCACAAGAATACACCAAACTTCTTCACAAGAGCACAAAAACACCAAAACAAAGGCTAAGGGCAAGATTAGGGTTGGGAGATATGGAGGCTGGTTAAATATGTCCAAATGAGGCTACAATGAGGTTGAAATAGGGTGCAAACCCTAAATATTAGGGTTTGCCTCATCCTCACGTACGCCCTGCGTACGTGGTTAAGACCCACGATCAAGAAATGAGTCAATACGCCCATCGTATAAGGAGTAAAACGAGCATACTTCAACTTTTCCAAAGTTGGCAAATCTACCCCCCTAGAGACCAATTCTGCAAAACATTAACACACAAAGGGTCTAAACTGAAAGGTACTTGAATCGGGTGTTACATGCGGTCATCCTCTTTCATTCTTGTTTAATTTGATGTGAATTTGGTTTCCAAATCCTTAGCAAGTATCGATGTAGTTCTTTAAAGGAGTCGTGCATTCGAGAACTCTAGAAGTACGGTGCAATCAGTGTCGGTCGGCTTTCAAATCCTGAGCAAATATCGATATGGATTTATTAATGAGATAGAGATAAGAATTAGATGTAATGGGTACAGGTCATTGGTAAAAGAAATAAGCTTTTATTGATAGGTTTTTAAAGGTTATAAAAAAACATGTGAAGCGGAAAACCTTAACTCTTAAGTGGACATACAACCTATAAAGGATATATGTTTTCTCTAACTGATAGCAATAAAACATTGAACATCAAGAACCCTAGGGGAACGCTATAATAATTGAAATATACAAGGGATTACGGTTTACATGCTTTTTTATTATTATAGAAAATAACCAAATAAAACCCTTCTTCAAAAGCCTTGGAAAGCAAGCCCCAAAAGCTTAGTGCCTCTAATGGTTTGTACCCAAACCCTAGCAATTAAAAGACTTGAGGAGAGAGGAGCATTGGGTTTTTTATTCAAAAAATTAGTGTCAAAACATAAAATTTAGCAATGTAAGACTTTGATTTTGAACAACATAAAACAAGTTTATAACCAACCATGGATCTTCTTGCAAAGTTTGGAAAGAAAACAAGCACCAAAGAAGAAGAAGATGAATATAAAAACCTTTGTTGTCTTTGAGTCCTCAAGGGGAGGCTTGGAAGTTGTAGAAGAATGTGGAACTTTTGAGACACCAACTTGATGTAGATGCTAGTCCATAAACTCTTTCACTCTTAAGCTTCAAGTTCATATCCAAAGTATGAACTTCAAGAGAGTAAAATGCAAGTTTTCTTCAAGTGTTTATCACCAAAATAAGAGAGAATGAGTGGGAGAGAAGGAGCTATGGTTTTGTCATGAAAAATACCCCAAAAAGGTATTAGCACTTCATGTTATGGTCTTAAAACAAAGGTAATACCCATAAGGTATTAGCACTTTAAGACCTACCATGTCCCTAATGTTCCCCATAACTTTAAGCTATGATTTATTTTCATTTAAATAATCAAAAGACCATAATTAGTCTAAGTCGTTAGAGGATTCATAAAGTAAAGTCAAAGTTTTATAAATTTTATAAACTCTCTTATAAAATATAAAACTTAACTTTTGGGATAAAGAAAAAAATTATTTCTAGTCCAAAAATTTATACATGACTTAATTAATCATACCATATGGTATATTATGTCACTTGTAATGAAAATTATTATTTCCAAGAAATAAATAATTTCCAATTAATTATAAGAGCTTATTAAATATTTATTAAAATCAATTTCTAATAAATAATCAATTGTATCAAGTTTTTTTTAGTGTGACCCTTAGGATCATATGCTAATTAGGAATATCACTTTAATATGACTCTTGATCAGACTAGATCTTTCAATCTCCCACTTACGTAAGACTCATACTAGACTGATATTGACAGTGGTGAACGTCTAACAATATTTCACTGCCTCCAACAACGTACAGCTTTGTGCTATTCTATAAACGCCCAATTCCCCAGAAGCTCAAACATACAATTGGTGCATAAGGTAAGTTTATCGATTATCCCTTTGTCACAGACATCATGTTGAACATGATATTTAGATGGCGATCAATCTCATTAGGTGTTCAACTTTTGGTAAGGCCATTTAGATGTCTAACTCTCAACACATAAGAGGAACAAATCCCATCTTGACTACATAAGCCTCTTGCATAGTTCACACCATACCTGAAAATGGATTTTATAATTGCCTGTTTAAGGATCAACCTTTGTCCATATCAAGTCATAACACTCTGTACACTTAAGACTCATTATGTATCTCAGGTGTTATGGATTCAAAGATAGTACGTTTTAATCAAGTATCACTCATGATAGCATTCTATGAGGTGATGTTGATGTGGGTCGGTTCAATACTAGTTCTCTGACAAGTACCTATGAAACTTGGTTACAACCACTTGCCTACTTTCACCTGGTGAAAGTCAACCAATCCAATTCATATTAGTCTTACTTCATAACTGCTCCCACGATTATAACCGACTATGAACCTTTTATAATAATAAGATTATTCATGAATTAAACATGTTAATATTGAACACAACAAGTATTCATGTGATGATCATATCCCAGTATATCAAAACATTTTATAATAGTTGTTGTCACATCGTTCCAATATCCAAATATTAAATCCAAATCAAAATCCCATTTCTAGAATAATAAAGTCTTACAGCTGAAGTGTGACCATTCATACTTAGCTCAAAAGGGCTTTATTAATGAGTTTGAATAAATTTAATTTGTGTGAATTCTGCGAATACTATCATCTCCATATTTGATTCTACTCTAAGTATAGTTAAATATCTTAGAGATTATGATTGGTGTTCTTTCATTACATAGAGTCTCTTAACTTGAATAAGTATACTCTCGAAGTCATAAATATTTCTATGTGATCCTTGAATGGCAGAAATCAACATCGTTATTTAATGTACTCATTCATCCAATCATATTTGTTTTCAACTTCTTAAAGTACTGTATTCATATTTTGTAGTAGATTGTGTCATAATGTTTTTCTTGGATCTCATTGCAACTAAACTTACTCTTTATTAAGTCAAAATTCCATTATAACTCATAATTATCAATATCTATTTAGAAATCAATATCTTATGTAGCTCTTTACATAAAGATACTTTCTAAACTACTTATCTCATATACATTCTCTTAGTTCTTCTAAATGTACTATTCGAATGTTCTCATAGTCATCTAGTGACTTAACCATGTATTCAATTGGTATCTCATGATGTGCTCAATACATGCTCATATACCAGGTCTCATGCATGATATGGCTTAAATGATGGATTCGTTTTCCAAGAAAATTGAATATAAATCATTTCATCTAGTTCAAACCTATGACCTTGGTCCTTTTGAGGCTAACTCAAAATATTGCCATGCGACAATGCAAAGAATCCTCTAAAATAATCTTGTGTCTTGATCCATTTTAAGATATTGCCAATACATGCATAAAGACATAAAACTTTTAACATTCATATTTATCTATCTCTTATAGATTTTACATTCCAAGAATGTATATTGTCCTTCCTAAGTCTTTCATTTTAGAAGCACTTTCTGAGTCAATGTGAAACAACCTTGCTTAGTCGGAATGTGATTTTAAATGATTAAGTATGTCTCATTCATACAAGATTAGGAATATCACTATGCTCCCACTAGTTTTTGGTAAACACACATGTTCTCTTTATTTTGATATAAAAGTACACCTTGTATTTTCATATTAAAATGACAATTCCAACCTTGAGATGTTTTCTTTATATCCTCGATTGGATCTCAAGCTTTACACATTTTGTTAGGATAACTAGGATTTAGAAAACCTCCAGGCTAAGCTATATAGACATTTTCAAGTTGATGTCTACTAAGAAAAGCGGTCTTTCTTGAAATATATTTGTTATATCTCATATTGAGAATATTAATTTATAGTAAATAATATCTTTCATGATCTAATCATACCTACTTATGAAAAAGGTTTGATCATATTCAATGTCATGAGTATGATGAGGACCATAGTCAATGACATGAGTATGAGAAAATACTTTTATAACAAGTCTTGCTTTAAATGTGTATAGTTGTCAATGTAATATATTCTTTCTAGAAGAATCACTTACTCCTCCTAGCATTGCTATAGGGAGGAAGTTTAATCAAGACCATACTTGATTATTATACATGGATTACATCTCATGTTTATAACTCTAAGTCATTTATTAGATACGAGATCTGATATATAGCATTTTAGTAGTTCAAGGATTTGCCAGAAACCATTAAGCAGAATTCATCAATGAGACATTCCACATTTCTCAACTCATATATGACTTCTACCACTAATGCGAAAAATTTGTGTTTGTGAATAGATATTATTCAAGTTTAACAATCCATTGTTAAAACTAGTGACACCTGTTACTACATCAGGCTATGGTTCGTGAGCTACTTCATGTTCCATGTGCTTCCTATTTGCTTTGTCATTGGAAGCTTGCTTTCTGCTAACTTAGCTTTTAGAAGAATAAGATAACTTATTCTTTGTGGGTTTGCATATAATAATCTAAGCCACATTTAGAACATTATATAAATATGTATTTAGTAGATTTTGGGTTTGGAAACTTTAGTCCAACATAGGCTTCAAATCCACAAAACATTTAAATAAGATAGGGATGGAGTATTTCCATACAAAATCTTATAAAGAAAATGTTTTTTCTACTTATTAGTTGGTATTTGTACTCAAAGTACAATTTATAGTGTTCTAGGTGTTATCCCAAGGGAATAAAATGAGGATATTTCTACTGATTAGAAAGCAAATCATACCAAGTAAAATTTAATTCATCCTTTATTATCGTTAATGCTTTAGATGGTATTACTGGTTTGTATCTCAACTTTATATTTGAAAGCTTTAACCAATATTTCACAATTATGTTTTAACATGTAAAATATAATTTATAGCTACTATAGTTGTTAATAAAGTTGATTTGCTATCTTATGCTAAATCTTAGACATTAATTAGAAAGGAAGTCATACATCACAGTGTATAGTCCCTTAATAATTTATTTTTTCTATTACTTAGTGAAAATATCATTAGGGATCTTTTATATATAAATAGATTTCACATATGTCAAATAAGCTACATTATTTGCCTTCAAAGATCCCTTTCTTGAAGTTGGAATATATGAATGTCATTTATATAATAAAGATAACAATGTCAAAGATGAGTTTGATTCAAAACAAGTTTAAGTCAAAAAATACTTTGCATATAGAACTTTTTATTTATAAATATTGATACTTACTTTATAATTCTTATTAAGAGATCTAGTCTCATAAAAAGAATTTTAATCATTTTTGAATATAAAGGTGATCGTTATGAAAAACGATTTAAGAAAATAATCAATCATTCATAAATTATTTGAGACATATATTTAGACAACATAAATTAAAACGTACATTGTTCCAGAATAAACATTGTTTCACAATACAAGTGAATTATGTTCCTAGCATAATTAATAAACTAAACTCCAAGAGTGCAGTTACAACTTGATTGTCCTCAGCTGGTTACTACTCTTTTGTAAATATCTGCAAGCCATTTACAAATATTAGATTAACATTTAAGTACCAAGTACTTGAGTGTTATATCAAAAGTAAGAGTTCTATCTAGTAGATACATGAAGTACTAGTCTCTTCCAGACTTTCTTTCCAAATAAGAGGAGCAGTTCCTTTTCCAGTGTCTAGTTTCTCCACAAAAGATACAAGATCCATCTATGTGGGCCTTACTGGATTTCTTGGGCTTAAAGGTGTTCAATCCATGAAACACGGGTCTCTTAGATCACACAAAGTGACTTCTTTTAGCCTTGCACTATTCCAATGTTTGAACTAGTTTAAAACAAAATATCACTGTATTTATTGAAATATTATTTAACCTGTTATATCATCAAATATATATATATATATATATATATATATATATATATATATATATATATATATATTATCCAAGACTTCCTAGAAGTCAAGAATAACTATTCATAGTTTGATGTTAGAAGCATCTTTAGCATAATAGTGATGACTTTACTAGGTATCATGTTCAGGTCTATTGCTCAAAGTAAGAAGTTTAGGACTACGACCTTTAAGTGTATATAATTTCATGTCTCTTATGAGGTCTCTCAAGACATGAACTCATTCATTGAAGTTGTATCTATTGAATGTTATTGTTTCATTAAGTCATTAAAGAAAAGGACAATTTATGGTTATGAGAAAGGATTATTTGTCTACAAAATTTTAACAAATTGATTTAGTATTTTCAATATTTAAACCTTTAATAATTAATACCCTTTTAGTTTCTAAAAACATTAATTATCAAAGTCTAGGATCCAAGTTACAAAACAAATAAATGGTTAGGTATCATTTATCCCATCCATTTGAATCCAACCCGGTAGATATCGATTATCAATTATATCTTCCTATGTAATTCCTAGATTTACATGATCGCTATTGACAAATTTAATTAGACATGTTTGATCCCATCTATGCCTCAAAACTCACTTGCTTAAGTATCTTTTATCACAAAAGATTTCCGATCAAATCATCCAATTTGAAATACTTGTGTAATCGGCCTATAACTTAGTTATATAAATCGCGAATACACCTCATCCATCAAAAGATAACACTAAGAGGTTAGGTATCATTTATCCCACTAGTGCATACAAGAGATGTCTGAGTGTTTTTCAAATGGATTGCATAGATTTGAGGTTTGAAAGGGTATTTTTATGTTTTATAATTATAGTTTTACAAACATATGATATCATGGTTATTACATGCATATAATAAGCCATATTATCAATTTTCAAAATAAAATCACTTTTAAAGGTTCTATGTAAGAAGCTTGTTTTTATATAATTTGGCACGATTCAGTTTTAAATTTAATAACCGGTATTAAGCTTGAGTTTGAGTGCATTTGAACATTTTATATCTTTAATAAAACTTCCTTTTATTACTTATATAATTGGATTTTGTATAAGTTACAAAAATCACCATTTTAAAACTTATAATTGAGTATTTCAAATTTTGTTGTTATTAACGTTTTTATAAAACCGGATTTTATTTTAAAACAATAACTTTGTTACATCTTATGTCCACATTATAAATTTTGACAACCAAACTCCATGTGATGTTTATTTTGTCCAAAATTATTTTACCATGTGAAAAACTAATATCAACCATACATAATAACTGCATAAAAATAAACAACACAAGCATACATAAAACATATGTGCATAAACATAACCAACTAATGACATTTTTGTGAGCCAACACAAAAGATGTCAATTCCATTCCTAAATGGACATTTAAAGGGATCAAAAATATTCTAGTAATGTTGTTGTAAAAGCTCATACTTGAAAAAACTATCCATTGTTTGCAAAAGGTTGAAAAAACTTCTTGAAGGTAATAATTTAGCAACATGCAACACTTTTCAGAAAAGGTTGCATTAGGTCCAACAGCTCCAAGGGAAACTGCCAACATCAACAACTTTTGCAATAGTTTGCAGAAAGGTTGCATTTTCCCCCGCACGCCTCATAGTTGCGTAAATCACCCTTTTGTCTTCAAAAAAATGGCTTCATCTTCATTTATTGTTACATTTTTGTACAGATAAATTATTTCTAAAAACTAATCTATTACTTACAAAAATAAACCAAGAAAACTAATATGTTTAATTTATTACATACCATATGAATAAAAAAATTATTACAACCATTTTTTAACAAAACAATAAACTCAACAACACAAAAGTCCTTGGCTAGTTTATGCATATCATACATATCAACATACACGTTAAACACCCTTTGTTTTTCTAAGACAACTTAGTGACAAAATATGCATGAAAACTTTATTCATAAAATAACAATTTTTAAAGTTCTCATAGAAAATATGTATGAACTCATTTTCTTGCAAAAACAAGTTATCCATATTTTCCAAAAACAAAGATTTCCAAAAATCATAAAATTTAACCAAACTTGCAAGGATGGCTCTGATACCAATTGTTGGGTTTTTATTAAAAAAATAGTTTCAAAAACATAAAATTTAGCCACAGAAGACTTTGATTTAGAACAACATAAAACAAGTTTATAACCAACCATGGATCTTCTTGCAAAGTTTGGAATGAAAACAAGCATCAAATAAGATGATGAAGATAACAACCTTTGTTGTCTTTGAGTCCTCAAGGGGAGGCTTGGAAGTTGTAGAATAATGTGGAACCTATGAGACACCAACATGAAACCAACTTGATGTAGATGCTAGTCCATAAACTCTTATACTCTTAAGCTTGAAGTTCATATCCAAAATATGAACTTCAAGAGAGTAAAATTCAAGTTTTCTTCAAGTGTTTATCACCAAAACAAAAGAGAATGAGTGGGAGAAAATGAGCTACTATTTTGGCATGAAATATACCCCAAAAATGAAATCCTTCATGTTATGGTCTTAAAACAAAGGTAATAACCATAAGGTCTTAGAACGTTAAGACCTACCATGTCCCTAATGTTCCCCATAATTTTAAGCCATGTTATCTTTTCATTTAAATAATCAAAAGACCATAACTAGTCTAACTAGTTAGAGGATTCATAAAATAAAGTCAAATTTTTATAAATTTTATAAACCCTCTTAGAAAGTATAAAACTTAACTTTTTGGATAAATACAAAAAGTCTTTATAGTCCAAAAAGATGTACATGACTTAATAAGTCATACCAGATGATATATTATGTTACTTGCTAATGGAAATTATTATTTCCAATAAATAAATAATTTCCAATTAATTATAAGAGCTTATTTAATATTTATTAAAATCAATTTCTAATAAATAATCAATTGTATCAAGTTGTTGTTAGTATGACCGTTAGGATCCTATGTTAATTAGCAATATCACTTTAATATAACTCTTGATCATACTAAATCTTTCAAGGAGAGGGGTGCAAAGTTTCGTCTCTTCTTGTGTGTGAGAGGTTGGACGAAAATATGACACCTAGAGGGTCCTATTTATAGCTGATAGGAAAACCCTAGAAACCCTAATTTGAAATAAAATAATATTATTTCAAATATGGTATTTATCTAGTTTCCTAATTTTCCACATGGAGCATTCTAGAACCCCTAATGGCAAGCCAAAATTCGGTTACCCTAGGAAGGATCTAGAATCCTTCTCTTGTTTAACTTTTGAACATTTACAACTTAAGTCGTTGCACTTTTAATTAACCCAATTAATCTCAAAATTAGTTTCTGATTAATTTATATTTAAATAATACTATTTCTAATTAATAGATTAATCACCTAATATATTAACAAGTTATTTATTGCTATTTATTAATCATATAATAAATCAATAAATCAACCTCTCTCTCTAAAAGTCATTCTACTCAATTACTAGTTTTGAGGGCAACCCAAAAAGGACTTTGCTTTCAATTCAAGTATATACCAATTTGGTTATGATCTTAGACACCTTAATCCAACAGTACGCGACTTGGATACCTCTATAACTACAATTGCAAGTATAACTTCTAAATTAAACAACAAAGTGTGCTTTCCGAAGCAACTCCCGAACTCTGATCCAATCAAGCATTGGCCCTAAGATAAGTGATCAAATATTCCTTTGTTCTTCAAGATATCGTATGGACATGAAACATGGATTATAATCAATCTCATTGTCCAAAATCCTATTTCCTGATTTCCCAATTTGTGATGATGTCATTAGACTACTAATTGAATACATCAATATAGTCCTGGCTGGGCCCAACACTATAATGTCAATACCAAATCACCAAGGGTCCCACAGATATTGCTTTTCCTGTTAGGAAAAATTAACAAATAAACTTTGACTATATAACTGTATCCTTTGCTTACCAAATTATACATGACACTATGTTTTATAACATCATGATACTGATGCGTTTACGCAATACCGATGCACAACTGACTCCTAAATTGCGACTTTATATATCTCCGTTTGAAGAATAAAAGATATTATCGTCTTATATTTACTCGTGATTAAATCCGTGAAGTAATCTCTAAGTGTGGTTGTATCCGATTCTCAAAATCTCAATTTTCTAAGTACTCATGAATATTTTAGCAAACTCATTGCAATGTCTAATCTCCATAGACAATCTACAATATATTCATGAGAGTCTTAATTTATTACTCACTTCCAAAAGTATGAGCGATCGTGGAATTGTGAATAATCAAGTCATTCAGGAAGTAAAACATGCAAAATGAAACCCAAAAATAAACAGTTGAAAAAGGTAGTAACCATACTCATAAATAATTCTCCAATATTGAATCACCAAAATCAATTATATTTATTTTGTTACAAAGTTTCAAACTATCAACTAACTACTAAAACTAACATCTTCTCTCAAGCCAATGTTCCTATCATACTGGTTGTGTTTAGCCCTTCTTAGAGCCTTCGTGAAAGCATCTGCATGATTGTCTTATGATGATACTCGCTTCACCAGAAGATGACTTTCTTTAACCCTATGTAAGATGTAATGGTACTTTCTGTCGATATGATTGGATCTACCATGATCCTTTGATTCTTTTGTCAAAGCAATCGCCCCTTCATTATCACAAAAAAGTTCCATTCGCTCTTGAATGGACGAGACTACTCTGAGATTGCTGATGAAGTTCTTTAACCAAACTGCTTCCTTTGATGCCTCACTTTCTACGATGTACTCTGATTCACAAGTAGAATCAGCCACCGTATCCTGATTGGAAATTTTTCATGTTACCGCTCCACCATTTAGCACAAATACCAGCCCGACTGAGAAAAAAAGTTGTCTCGATCTGTCTGAAAGTTGGTGTCATTATATCTGTTGGATTAATGTCTAAGTCCATAACTATATTTGGTATGTACTTGACCCGACCCGGCATGGTCCATTTGGGTTGCACTTCACCGGCACAATTTATATGGATAGTCTTTTGAGAATAGTATATTTATGATTTATATTAATATATTATAAGTTCTAATATGGAATCATATTATTTAATTAGTATTGATCAAGAATTAATTTAGAATTAATTAAGTGATCAAAAAGAACTAATTAAATATGGACTCTTATATATATGGAATGGGCCAAGTTCATTTAGGTTGGGCTAAGCTTTCATGGATGGTCCATGGAGCTTTTAACCCATGGATCCTATGTAAATGAAAGGTCATGGGTATTAGGGTTTACATGGTTGTAACCCTAATCCTCCATAATATATAAAGGGGTCCTTGGCTCACAAAATTGGCACAAGTGTGTGAAAATAAGAGTGGGCCGATTTTAGTGTGCATACATATTCTCTCAAGTTCTTCCAAGGTGTTTTGGTGATTTGTGATTCCATTTGAGGCTTCCACACTATTGGGGCTAAGCTCTTAAAGCTTGAAGACATCAAGCTACATCAAAAGGTATGTCATCTAACTAGAACTTTGTAGTATAGGTGCTTCATAATATGCTAGTTAGGATGAAACCTTGGAATAGTTAATATTTGCATGTATAATAGAGAAAACATAGATCCAAGGTTTATAGGGTTGCATGTACACCATAGGAGTGTTAGAATGCTCAAAACCAACAGTGGTATCAGAGCCATGGGTTGTTTTCTATTATATTCATGCAAATGTTTGATTGTCAAAGTTGGAAAAAAAAGGAAAAAAACATGACGTTTGTCAAATTTTAAGATAATTACTTGTTTTTGTGAAAAACTAATTATTTGTAAAATTTGAATCATTTGCTATATGAGTTGAATTAGGTCAAATTTAGTAAAAGATAAAATGATATGACTATTTTATTAGTTTTAAAAGTTTGATCAAAATTTTTTAAGGAGTTACATATTTTGTCATAAAATTTTGGAGCTCAAAAGTTTTTTTTTTAAAGTTGTGATCTTAAGGGTTTTTGAAACTTCCATAAGTTATGGATATGAAAGTTTTTTTTAAAAAAAAATTGATTCAAAGTTTTTATGGAGTTACAAAATTTGGTGTTAATGTTTTAAAGAATTCCATAACTTGTTCTTAAGTTATGGAACATAAAAAGTTTCATCATAAAACACCATTAATTCCATAAGTTATGGAATCCAAAGGTTTTCAAGAATTACAAAACTTGCCCTCAAGTTTTGGAATTTGAGAAAAGTTTTTTATAAAAAAAAAAGAATTGAATTCTAAAACTCTTGGGTTCATAACTTAAACAATTAATTAAATGGTTTTAATTTTGAATTTAATAATTGGAATTATGATGTTTTATTGAATAATTTAATTAACTCTTATGGACTTTATTAATAGTTAATTAAAGCGTTTAATTAAAAGAGTATTATTAAATTCATAAGTAAAGATATGGTTTGAGTTTAATTAAATTAAAAGTTTAGTTTAATTAATAGATTAAACCACCAAGTATTTTAATTAATAGATTAAACCACCAAGTATTATTAAATTCATAGGTAAAGATATGGCTTGTTCTACTACTTGTTGAATCATACACAAAGGCACGTTTTATAACACCGATTTACCGAATGCGTTTTCGTGCAATCAATGTACAACCAACTCATAGTAACAACTCATATCTCTAGGTTTGAAGAATATAAGATATTATCGTCTCATGATCACTCGTGATAAAATCCATGAAGTGATTCCAATGAGCGCGGGTTGAATCCAATACTCAGAACTTATGAGCACTCATAAGTGTTGTAGCCCCTTGTCCAACATCTTAGACCTCTACAAGCCAACCCATGACAGTCTTGATTCATATCTACTTCCAACATATGACCGACTGTGGATAGTTTGAATAACTTAGTCAATCAGGAAGAACGACCTAGTTATTCTGGAAGTCAAAACATGCAAAATGAAACACAATAATAATAGAATCTAATATGGTATCAAAACCTATGAACATAAATAAAACACTTTTTATTTATCACCATATGATTACACATTATTCATTGTATACTGTTTCAGCTATCAACTTTATTCTTGAATTTAAAACCATAGTTGTCCCATGCTCCAAGCATGTACACTATGTTTTCTAAACACTAGTCATGCCATACACCAAGTATGCATACTATGTTTGTCTATGATCTTCACTTTGTGAATTAGATCATTTGAACATAACTCCAATGATCCTCTTTCACAGTCCCAAATCCTTACTGCAAATGCAAGAATTCCAAATTCATGCCATTTACTGAAATCTGTTAGATTCTAAACTTATATGCATTGATCCTCCTGTAATGATTATGCACAGAGTCAGAAAGACTTGACAACAACCATTACAGAGCATTCCAAAGGAGATCAGCTCCTTGGAAATATCCTTCTTGCATTAAGTTTCCTAATCTTACACAGATTGAATAATTTCCAACTTTGAAACATTTCCATATTCCATTTTGACTATCACTTCTGAACAAGAGTTGCCTCCTTACAGATTATGTCAATATGGTCCTTCCAGAATTATCACTATACTTCCAACTGTCCTTGAGCAACCAATCTTTGGTAAACCTTAGATTGTCCTCGACAATTGCTTAATCCTTTTAGTCATATCCAGTTCTAGACCTTTTCCCTTCTTAATGCCCTAGGCATTTGGAAAATTTTAGAAAGGATAAATATAGCACATGTAATCGATCCTATATCCGAAGCATATGGGACTCGAGTCATGATGTCTCACATAAAGACTAAACCAGTCTTTTGCTATAACATTTCCATTTCTATTTGCCAAGTTCTCATAATTCAGATTATGAAAAGGGATGTCGTAATCATAATCGAATTTTAGAACGCAAATAATGGACCCATATATAGAATTTCCTTATGTTGAGTCATTCCAACATGAAATTCATATATATATCCTTGACTAAATACGACTTAAAACCTCAATCTAAGCTTTTAGAATTGAAATGAAGTATAATTTTCTCTCCCTTAATTATAGCAAAACAACTTTTTCAACCCCTGCAGCCTCACGAATTGAAACTTTTGTTTTCTATAATTAACATTGCTAACTTGCAACCTTTATCATAATTATCATGCTCCCACTAACATGATGATTATTAGCATAACACTTATGCTCCTACTAGCTTTGACATGTAATCAGAAATCAGCTGGACTTCTAGAAATCAATACTTTATTGACTTTCTTACCAAAGTTCAGATTTCTGATACTAGATTGCTTTGATAAAACTTTATCAATATCATACACCTTATCTTAGATAGCTCACAGGTGTGTCTAAACAATTTTAAGAACTATGAAAAAGGATGCCGTGATCATAGTCTCGATTGTTTAGACCTTTACCACTTCTCACAAGTCCATGTTAGTGTGCTGGTTAACCACACACGCTCCACTAACGACTTTGAGAATGCAAATATCACAATTGCTATCTAGCTAAAATCTACTTAGTGAAAGTGTTTCCTCACCATCATTTTCATGAATCGGAGAGAAACCTTATGACACTTAGATTTTATGGTGTATGAGTTCCTATCCATATGAATTTTGTCAAAACCATAATCACAAGACAAGGTTACTGACAAATCCACACTTATATGGATTAAACTTGTGCAATCTTAAATTCTTGCCATTTGGCAGCTCAAGGGCCTGCCATTGCTTCCAAATAGTTGTGCAACCAATTGAGAACTCTCAGAACTCCTATGCAAAGCCAACTTGAATAGGCACAGACATGTCGACACGATAGGTTATAAACCTCAAGTCGTGTGCTAGTGAAGAACTTCAGGTTTTATTCTTGATTAGTTCTTGAGACTTTCAAGACCTTTAAGACTCCCACTGTCCTCTTGACATATAAGACTTTCTTGTCAGATATTCAAGAGATAGTGTGGATTCTAATCAAGACAAACACTTCACATAATTGGCCTTAGTTGGTCTTTGTTTTATCCAAAACATCACAACTTACCAATTTCAAATGTACAACAGTAGAAAACTTTTACTCTTACATTTGACAAGTGTTTTAAACCTTCTTTAAGACATGTCACTCACGTTACAATCTTAGAGTTAACTCTAAGAATTGTTTTTGGAACGAAGTATAAATCATCTTCTTGATTTAACCACTTCAACAATTCATAGCTCCTCTTCTTAGCTACCAGAATGCACTTAGAGGATGAATTGTGATAAGGTCTCTTAATCATTAAGATGATTATATAACATGATACTAAAGTACTCTCCCATCTTTTTTGATTTGAGAAACTTTTATCTTTCTACCTAAGTTGATTCTTCTTATTCGCTCTGCCATACATTGAAACCTTTTCCAATGTCTCAGAATTACACTTAAGCTTGTAAGTATAACCATATTTACTGAATTTTAGTAAATAATGACGAATAGTCTTAACGATTATTTGTGGTGGGGTTGATCAGTGCACAAGAATGTGTACTCGATCCTTTACTTGACTCACACATCCATGTGAACAAGTAGTTAGTCTTAATTTTTCCAATGCTTGAAAGTTCTTATTCATCATGCTATACAACTTGCATGATTCCAAGTTTCTATCCAACTGAAACTTAGGTGATGAGAATCTTTCCTTATTTGGTAAATTTAGACACTACCACAAATGAAAGAATCAAATTCATATTTCCACTCTTGCTCTTAATGGAATCTTATAAGCAACAAAAGTTTTCACAAATGCCATTGTAAGGATATTTTAAAATAAATAAAATCAAAAAAAAATTTCTTTTATTTTAAAACTTTCCGGAAAAACTATCCTTACAATGCAAAAGCACATGAAAACTTTGTTGTTATTTATTCCTAAGCAATATATCATAACTCTTAAGAAGTAGCTCAAGAATTCGATCTTCAAACTATGCGATAGAAATCCATCTATGCCATCAGATTCAGCATATTCTTTCTTTAAGTTTCTTCACTTTTTCTTTGATTCTTAAAACATCAACATGTGACCCAGTCACATCATGTATCAAGAATCTCATAATAGAAACTTAGCAGAGTTAGATAGTGGACTTTATCCGAAGTAGAGTCAAACTTATTGACTTTAATATCCTTAGGTAAATTTGGCAGCTTCGCAACCAATGCCCCTTTCTTTGGCAATGGACCCTTGATAATGGGACTATCTCAGACTTAGCCTCTCTCTTTACCATTTGGTCAACCGAGTTGACTATGGCCGATCCCTTTCCATTGGGAAGAGAGAGCTTTACTGGATATCCAATGTCATCATTGTCAATGTCCATAAAGTTTTAGGAAGTTGATCTTAGCAAATAGATAAGATCATTAAGGGTCTTGTCATAGTCTGTTTCATAGGAGTCCCAAAGGAACTCACTATGTGACTTAGAAAATAGTTGAGTCACCAACTTTCTCAAGACTTTGACACCCAACTCTCCCGGCTTGTCAATATCTGACTACATCTCCAAGATGTGATCACATATAGACCTTTGCTTGCCAATAGGGCTTGAGTGACCTTAAACTTTTCAGGAACTTGTGGGTTAGGGAGAATAATTGGAGGAGGTGAAAGAAGTATGATTTCCATGGGACATCATCTTCATTTAGGAAAGCTTGTTTCAAGAGATTTGGGAAGATCATCTTTTGGGAGATATTCAAGAGAGTTGATTTAAAGTCCTTAATATAACACCCAATATGAAATATTAAGGCTAGGACCCAACACAATACTTTTATAACTTGGAAGAGGGATGCCGTAATCCAAGCTATAAAATATTTGAAGGTAGGTGAATGACGATTCACCGATTTCCACCAAGATAAACGAAATGTAATATTAGGTTTTAATTGGTTTTGAAACTCCTAGATCTTTGAGATTCATTGAACTTTTCAATGGAATGTTTCAATCTCGAGTGTGCCCTTCAGGTTTTGTGACTGGGATGCCGAGGATCACAAAACAAGGTGTGAAGTAACCATGCAAATTACTTGGTACTCTTAAATATTTATCACCCAACCGATGTGCCGGTAAACCACACACGCTCCACCGGCCTATGATAAATTTTAAGAAACCCTTTGCCTACCTTGTTAAATCAAGCTAGTGTGTCGGTAAACCACACACGCTCCACCAACCGACTTAAGCAAAGTGCAAAGTGTAATTTCATGGGTTAGCACCTTATTCACATTTTCCTAAGTAACTAAGATTGGGAATGTACAAGTGTTTAGTTACTTAGTATTTATCATTAATACTTTTAATGAAGGGAGAATTATAGTCCTTTCCTACCCGTTCGGCTAACGACCCTCCACCAGTCAAGGAAGCGGTGGGTGAGAGTGGACACCCATTAAACTGCCATTTTATAGGCAGTAACCTTATACCCCCCTTATAGACCGGCTTCGTGAATGAGGCCTACTAACGGTAAGATTGACTTTATCTTATACATATCTATATAATTAAAATTATAATAATAGTATAAGGGTTTGAATTTTAACTTTTAAAATTCTAAGGGCTAACTTGGAATTAAAGTATTCATAAGAGAAAACTTTTCAAATTCCAAAACTTGAGGGCAAGTTTTGAAACTATTCAAAACTAATTAATTCCATAACTTATGTGTTTAAATTAGTTTTAATTAAAAAACTCTTCAAGTTCCATAACTTGAGGACAAGTTATGGAAGACTTTAAACTAATAAAAGAATGTAACTTTTCTTTATTTTGTAACTTATGGAATTAATTAAGGTTACACATTTTATTACTTAATGAAGTGACTCTTGAACCTCCATAACTTGAGGACAAGACTCTTCATTTTTGTAACCATTGCCAACTTTTATGAGTTTTATGAAACTTAAATGTGACTTTTCATATAACTTGAGGACAAGTTACAAAAACACATTTTAGAATCAAATCTTAGATTAAAATGGATTGAAAACACATAATCAATTAATTTTTCTATTAATCTAAGCAACTCATAAGAACAAGATAATTCAAATCAAACTTTTTCATGTAATTAGCCTAATCACTAAACTAATACAAAACATGAATCTATTGACAATTATCTTTGAAATTGGATTAGTATGAACATTACCACATCAAAACAAGTTTATAAGTTCAAAAACATCTTATGGTAATGTTTCTAGTCCATTTCTAGCCAAAAAAACTCGAAAATATGCTGTCTGGGGCTCCTACTCGTCGAGTGTATCAACCTACTCGCCGAGTAGGATGATTTTCTTCATGGACTCGGCGAGTTCATCAGTGGACTCGGCGAGTTCATCAGTGGACTCGGCGAGTCCAGTGCCCAGAATGCCCGAAATTCGACTTTTTCAGCATTTTTTCAGCAATTTGCATCAAGTATAATTGAAAACAAGCCTAGGCTCTGATACCACTGTTGGGTTTTGAGCATTCTAACACTACTAAGTGTACATGCAACCCTAAATACCTTGGATCTATGTTTTCTCTATTATACATGCAAATATGATTATCCAAGGTATTATCCTAACTAGCATACCAAAACATTGATACTAGGATAATAAAATAGATAGAATACATACCTTGTTGTTGTTGCTTGACTCCATGAAGCTTGAGAGCCTAGTGCCCCAAGTGTGACACCTCAAATGGTTCACACAACATCATGAACTCTTGGAATAACCATGAGAAGAAGACATACATGTTCAAATCGACTAGCCCTCAAAATATGTATCACTAGTGCCAATTTCTTGAACTAAAGGGGTTCTTATATAGTGTGGCTATTAGGGTTACACCATGTAACTCATGACTTTACCCATTCCTTATGCTCCATGGGTTTTAACCTCCATGTAGTATCCATGGATCACCACATGGGTTAAACCCAACATAAAGGAATCTTGGATCATAAGCTCACATATATAAGAATGAATGATTTACACAATCAATCCCCATATATTTAATTAGTCTCTTTTTGATCACTAAATTAAGTCCAAATTCATTCTTGATCAATACTAATTAAATAACATGATTTCATATTAATATATTAGAACTTATAATATATTAATATGTCACAAAATGTCTTTTCCTCATAAACGGTCTATCCAAATGTTCCGATGCCATGCAACCCAAATGGACCATGCCGAGTCGGGTCAAGTACATACCAATTATAGTTATGGACTTAGACACTAATCCAACATTAATGATAAATACTAAGTAACTAAACACTTATAAATTCCCAATCTTAGTTACTTAGGAAAATGTGAATAAGGTGCTAATCCATGAAATTACACTTTGCACTTTGTTTAAGCTGTTAGTGGAGCGTGTGTGGTTAACCGGCACACTAACCTGGACTTAACAAGGTAGGCAAAGGGTAACTTAATGTTTATCATAGTATCGTTGGAGCGTGTGTGGTTAACCGGCACATTGATTGAGGGGTAAATATTAAGGGTACCAAGTATATTTGCATGGTTACTTCACACCTTGTTTTGTGATCCTGGGCATCCCAGTCACAAAACCTGAAGGGCACACTCGAGATTGAAACATGCCATTGAAAAGTTCAATGAATCTCAAAAGAATCTAGGAGTTTCAAAACCAATTAAAACCTAATAATACATTTCGTTTATCTTGGTGGAAATTGGTGAATCGTCATTCACCTACCTTCAAATATTTTATAGCTTGGATTACGGCATCCCTCTTCCAAGTTATAAAATAGTTTGTTGGGTCCTAGCCTTAATATATCATATTGGGTGTTATATTAAGGACTTAAATCAACTTTACGTGAATTTCTCCCATTGTTGATGTCTGGTTTAGACAACAATGATCTTCCCAAACCAAGCTTTCCTAATGAATATGACTTCCCGAGTTTGGCTCATGGAAGTCATACTTCTCTTCCTCCACCTCCTCCAATTATTCTCCCTAACCCACAAGTTCAAGGTCACTCAAGCCCTAATGGCCAGCAAGGTCTATGTGTGATCACATATTAGAGATGAAGTCACATATTGACAAGTCGGGAGAGTTGGGTGTTAAAGTCTTGAGAAAGTTGGATGTTCAATCACTTTCTAAGTCACATAGTGAGTTCCTTTGGGACTACTATGAAACAGACTATGTCATGAACCTTAATGATCATATCTATTTGCTTGGTGCTGCTGAATCAGCAATGATTTGGAACGATAGTAAAGCAAATTTGATTAGAAGATCAACTTCCCAAAAACTTTATGGACAGTGACAATGGTGACACTGGAAATCCAGAAAAAGCATTCTCTTCCCAATGGAAAGGGATTGACCATAGTCAACCCGGTTGACCAAATGGTAAAGAGAAAGGCTAAGTCTGAGATAGTCCCATTACCAAAGGGTCCATATGTTTATTTTGCCAAAGGAAGGGGCGTTGATTGCAAAGCTGCCAAATTTACCTAAGGATGTTAAAGTCAATAAGTTTGACTCTACATCAGGTAGAGCCCATTATCTAACTCTGTTAAGTTCTATTCTGAGATCCTCATTACATGATGTGACTGGGTCACATGTTGATGTTTTAAGAATCAAAGAATAGAGAGAAATCTTAAAGGAAGTATATGCTGATTCTGATCGCGAAGGTGGATTTCGATCGCATCAGAATTTTGAGCAGTTGCTTAAGAAGTTATGATATATTGCTAAGGAATAGATAACAACAATTTTCCATGTGGATTGTAAGGATAAGTTTTTCCTAAAGTTTTAAAATAAAAGAAAATTGTTTAATTTTATTTATTTGAAGTATCCTTACAATGGCATTTGTGGAAAATTGTTGCTTATATGATTCCACTGACAGCAATATTGGAAAATGGATTTGATTCTTTCATTTGTGGTAGTGTCTAAATTTACCAAATCAGGAAAGTTCCTCATCACCCAAGTTTCAATTGGACCGAAACTTGGAATCATGCAAGTTGAATAGTATGATGAATGAGAACTTTCAAGCATTGGAAAATCAAGACTAATTACTTGTTCACATGGATGTGTGAGTCAAGTGAAAGACTAAAGGGATCGAGTACACATTCTTGTGCACTGGTCATGTCCACCACAAAGCTCGTTAAGACTATTTGATTTACTAAAGTTTAGTAAATATGGTTATACTTACAAGTTTAAGTATAATTCTGAAACATTGGAAAAGTCTCAGTGTATGGCAGAACGAATGGGAAGAATCAAATTAGGCAGAAAGATAAAAGTTTCTCAAATATGAAAAGATGGGAGAGTACTTTAGTATCATGTTTGTGATCATCTTAATGATTTAGAAATCATATCACAATTAGTCCTCTAAAGGTCATCTTAGTGCATTCTTATGACTAAGAAGAGGAGTCATGAATTGTTGAAATGGTTAGATCAGGAAAATGAGTCATACTTCGTTCCAAAACAATTCTTAGAGTCATACTCCAAGATTGTAACTTGAGTGACATATCTTAAAGAAAGGTTTAAAACACTTGTCAAATGTAAGAGTAAAAGTGTCCTACTCTTGTACATTTGAAATTGGTAAGTTGTGATGTTTTGGATAAAACAAAGACCAACTAAGGCCAATTGTGTGAAGTGTTTGTCTTGATAAAGAATCTGCACTATCTCTTGAATATTTGGCAAGATAGTCTTATATGTCAAGAGGATAGTGGGAGTCTTAAAGATCCTAAAAAGAATTTCAAGAACTAATCAAGAATAAAACCTGAGGTTCTTCACTAGCACACGACTTGAGGTTTATAACCTATCGTGTTGACATATTCTGTGCCCATTCCAGTTAAAGTTGGCTTTGCATAGGAGTTCTGAAAGTTCTCAATTGGTTGCATAACAACTTGGAAGCAATGGCAGGCCCTGTACTGCCAGGTGGCCAGAAGTTAAGATTGCATAAGTTCAGTCCATATGAGTTTGGATTTGTCATTATCCTTGTCTTATGACTATGGTTTTGACGATTCACATGGATAAGAACACATACACCATAAAATCTAAGGGTCATAAGGTTTCTCTCCGATTCATGAAAATGATGGTGAGGAAACACTTCCACCAAGTAGATTTGAAGCAGATGGCAAAAGGTCTAAACAATTGAGACTATGATTACGGCATCCCTTTTCATAGTTCTGAAATTGTTTCGACACACATGCATGCTATCTAAGGAAAGGTGTATGATTTTGATAAAGTTTTATCAAAGCATCTCGTATTAGAAATCTGAACTTTGGTAAGAAAGTCAATAAAGTATTGATTTCTAGAAGTCCAGCTGATTTCTGAGTACATGTCAAAGCTAGTGGGAGCATAAGTGTTATGCTAATAATCATCATGTTAGTGGGAGCATGATAATTATTGTTAGTGTTGCAAGTTAGCAATGTTAATTATAGAAAACAAAAGTTTCAATTCGTGAGGCTGCAGGGATTGAAAAAGTTTTTTTGCTATAATTAAGGGAGAGGATATACTTCATTTCAGTTCTAAAGGCTTAGATTGAGACCTTAATCATATTTAGTCAAGAATATATATATGAATTTCATGTTGGATTGGTTCAACTTAAGGAAATTCTATATATTGCGTTCTCAAAATTCGATTATGATTACGACATCCCTCTTCATAGTCAAATTTTGAAAACATGGCAAATAAAAATATTGTAGCAAAAGACTGGTCTAGAATCATGTCATTATGTGAGACATCATGAATCGTGTACCATTTGCTTTGGGTACAGGATCGATTGCATGTGCTATAATATTTGTCATTTCTAAATTTTTCCAAATGCCCAGAGGCATTAAGAAGGGAAAAGGTCTAGAATTGGATATGACTAAAATGATTAAGCAATTGTCGAGGACAATCTGAGGTTTACCAAAGATTGGTTGCTCAGGGACAGTTGGAAGTATAGTGCTAATTTTGGAAGGACCATATTGACATATTCTGAAAAGAGGCATCTCTTATTCAGAAGTGATAGTCAAAATGAGAATATGGAGTTGTCTCCATAGGTGGAAGTTATCTGTGTAAGATTAGAAAACTTAATGCAAGAAGCATGTCCAAAGCAATGTACTTTGAATATGAGACTTAGTTTCCATGGAGTTGATCTCCATTGGAATACCTTATAATGACTGTTGACAAGTCTTTGTGACTTTGTACATATTCATTACAGGAGGGTCAGTGCATATAAGTTTAAAATCTAAACAGATTTCGATAAATGATAGGAATTTGAAATTCTCACATTTTTCGATAAGGATTTGGGAGTGTGAAATTAGAATCATTGAAATTATGTTCAATTGGTTTATTTCACAAAGTAAGGATCATAGACAAACATAGAGTGCATACTTGGTGTATGGCAAAGCTATTGTTTAAGAAAAACATAGTGTACATGCTTGGAGCATGGGACAACTAGTGTTTTTAATTCAAGTATAAAGTTGATAAAACCAAAACAATGAATAATGAGTAATCAGTATGGTGATAAATAAAAGTGTTTATTTATATTCATAGGGTTTGATACCATATTTGATTCATTTATTCTTGTGTTTCACTTTGCATGTTTTGACTTCCAGAATAACTAAGTCGCTCTTCCTGAATGATTAAGTTATTCAAACCATCCACAGTCGGTCATATGCTGGAAGTAGATATGAATCAAGACTGTCATGGGTTGGTTTGTAGAGGTCCAAGTTGGTGGACAAAGTGGTGCTACAACACTCATGAGTGCTCATAAGTTCTGAGTATTGGATTCAACCCGCGCTCATTTGAATCACTTCATGGATTTTATCACGAGTGATCATGAGACGATAATATCTTATATTCTTCAAACCTAGAGATATGAGTTGGTTATACATTGATTGCACGAAAACGCATTTGGTAACTCGATGTTATAAAACGTGCCTTTGTGTATGATTCAGCAAGTAGTAGAACAAGCCATATGAGTCGAAGTTTATCCATTCCTTTTACCTTCGGGATAAAAGCGATATCTGTGGGCCCCTCGATGATTTAGCGATGACACATGTGAGTGCTTGGCCAAGCCAGGACTGAATTGATTTGTTCAATCAGTCAGTCATCATAAATCGAAAATCAGGAAACAACAAATGGACAGAGAGAATGATTATAATCCATGTCTCAGTCCATATGATATCTACAATGGAGGAATATATGATCCCTTATCTAATGGACAAGTCATTGACAAGGTCAGAGTTCGACAGCGGCTTTAAGAGCTACGATTGCCAGTTAGGTTTTGAAGTCATACTCAATAATAGTTTTAGACTTATCCAAGTGGGAGACTGTTGGATTAATGTCTAAGTCCATAACTATATTTGGTATGTACTTGACCCGACCCGACATGGTCTATTTGGGTTGCACTTTACCGGCACAATTTATATGGATAGTCTTTTGAGAATAGTATATTTATGATTTATATTAATATATTATAAGTTCTAATATGGAATCATATTATTTAAGTAGTATTGATTAAGAATTAATTTAGAATTAATTAAGTGATCAAAAAGAATTAATTAAATATGGACTCTTATATATATGGAATGGGCCAAGTTCATTTAGGTTGGGCTAAGCTTTCATGGATGGTCCATGGAGCTTTTAACCCATGGATCCTATGTAAATGAAAGGTCATGGGTATTAGGGTTTACATGGTTGTAACCCTAATCCTCCATAATATATAAAGGGGTCCTTGGCTCACAAAATTGGCACAAGTGTGTGAAAATAAGAGTGGGCCGATTTTAGTGTGCATACATATTCTATCAAGTTCTTCCAAGGTGTTTTGGTGATTTGTGATTCCATTTGAGGCTTCCACACTATTGGGGCTAAGCTCTTAAAGCTTGAAGACATCAAGCTACAACAAAAGGTATGTCATCTAACTAGAACTTTGTAGTATAGGTGCTTCATAATATGCTAGTTAGGATGAAACCTTGGAATAGTTAATATTTGCATGTATAATAGAGAAAACATAGATCCAAGGTTTATAGGGTTGCATGTACACCATAGGAGTGTTAGAATGCTCAAAACCAACAATATCCACTCACTCTTAACGTATCACTGCCACCAAGGACTATAAACATGTCCTTCGTCCTCTACGGATACTTAAGAATATTCTTGACTGCATTCCAATGAGCTCTTCCAGGATTGAGCTGAAATCGACTAACCATGCTCAAAGCATAAGTCACATCAGGGCGAGTACATTTCATAGCATACATGATCGAACCTATAGCCGAAGCATATGGGACCCAACTCCTTTCAACTATTTCCTCATCAATATTGAGGCTTTGAGTCTTACTCAACTTAACAGTATGATGGATGGGCAAATCCCCTTTCTTGGAATTCTCCATACTAAAATGTTTTAGTATTTTATCCAAGTATGTAATCTGGCTAAGACCAATAGGTCGTTTCTTTATATCCCTTTAAATCCTTATTCCAAGAATATAGGCTGCTTCCCATAGGTCCTTCATAGCAACACACTTTCCAAGCCAAGATTTCACTTCTTTCAAGTTTGGAATGTTGTTTCCTATAAGGAGTATGTCATAAACATGCAATACTAGGAAAGTTACTATACTCCTATTAGCTTTGACATACACACATGACTCATCCTCACTCCTAGAGAATCCAAACTCTTTGACTTTCTCATGGAAGCAAAGATTCCAGCTGCGAGTCACTTGTTTTAATCGATAAATGGATTTCTCAAGCTTACACACTCTATCAAGAAATTTCGCATGTATAAAACCCTCTGGCTGACTCATGTAAACATCCTCAGCCAACTTCCCATTAAGGAAAGCGGTTTTAACATCCATTTTCCATATTACATAATCATGAAATGATGCTATTTCTAGCATTATCCTGATAGACTTTATCTTACCCACTGGTGAGAAAGTCTCATCATAGTCAATCCCTTGTGTTTGAGTAAAGCCCTTCGCAACCAGTCGTGCAGTAAATGTGTGCATCTTTCCATCTATTTTGATCTTCTTCTTGATGATCCAATTGCACCTAACTGTATTTCAATCTTTTACATTATCAACCAAATTCCAAACTTGGTTATCATACACAGACTGGATCTCGCTATCCATTTCCATTTAGCAGCCTCAGGGCCTGCCATTTCTTCCTTGTAGTTAGCAGGCTCATACAAATTTACAAGTGTTCTATCACTGATAAACGTGTCACCATCCGACGTAATAAGGAAACCATAGAACGAAGGTGGCAAGCTAACCTTACTGGATTAACGAAGAGGTAATGAATTATCAATGGGCTTAACATGAGTCTCATCCTCTGGTTGAGAGCTAGTGTCTTCTAAGGTTCCTTCATTGGTTGACTCCTGAATCTATTTAATGTCAATTACACTCCCACTGTCGTCTTTAAATATGAGCTCTCTTTCGCGAAAGAATCCCCTTCGAGCTACAAATACCACATTCTCACTAGGTTTGTAGAACAAGTATCCAAAAAACTTATGTGGGTAGCTAATGAAAATACACCTCTCGACCTTGGGTTCTAGTTTGTCATGAGTTTCTCGTCTCATGAGAGCCTCAGAACCCCAAACCTTGATATATGCGAGTGAGGGTACTTTCCCTATCCACATCTCATTAGGTGTTTTGGAAACCTTCTTAGTAGGAGCAAGATTTAGGATATGGGCGGCTGTCTCTATGGCATACCCCCAAAAAGAAATATGAAAAGAAGCTCGAATCATATGGAACGAACCATGTCTAACAATGTTCAATTTCTCCTCTCAACCACATCATTAAGTTGTGGTGTCCTAGGAGGAGTCAATTGTGAAACTATTCCACATTTCTTAAGATAGTCGTGGAACTCGATACTAAGATACTCTCCGCCTCTATCAGATCGGAGCGTCTTTATCTTCCTGTCCAATTGATTCTTGACCTCGTGTCTAAACTCTTTGAACATTTCAAATGTTTCTGATTTATGTTTGATTATGTACCCATATCTACTATAATCATCCGTAGATGTCACGTAGTATCGATTTGCATCCCTTGTAGCAGATCTGAAGGGCCCACATACATTAGTATGAATAAGGTCCAAAATCCTTCACCTCTTTCACATGTTTTAGTGAAAGGTGATTTTTGTCATCTTCCCCTACAGACAAGACTCGCTTTCATCATCATTACCTTAAGGCAAATGATTCCAACACTTCATACTTTTGGAGTTGGGCGATGCGTTTCTTGTTTATGTGCCCAAGGCGACAATGTTACAATCATGCTTTGTCTACACCATTAGACGAATCAATGTGAAATACACTATTTCTTAAGTTATCAACACAAATCAAATATTCATACACACCATTACAATGTAAAGATTTAAACACAAAACACCATTTTTGTAAGCTAAAATCGAACCATTCATATCATCAAAATAATATCAAAAACCTTATATGAACAATGCATGAAAAGAAATAATGTTTCATGTCATTTCTAACGAATAACAGTAATCTATCAAATCTATTCTAACATCACCACCGATCACTAGACCATAAGTTCCAATCTTGGTAACAGGTGAAGACCACCTATTCCCCATGATCAAATTTATTCTTCCATGCTCCACCACCTCACTTTCTCTTATTCCCTGCAAATTAGAACAAATGTGGTAACCACATCCTGTGTCAAGGACCAAATAACGAGTAAGTTGTGAGTTATTGACTTGAATAATGTACATACCTACCGAAGATGGCTCGACCTTTCCATAGTTTAAATATTGCAAGTATTTAGGGAAATTTAATATGAAATTCCTAGATCTTTTGAGATTCATTGAATCTTATCAATGACATGTTTAATCATATATTATGTTCTTCCATTTGTTACTGGGATACCGAGGATCACAAACAAGATGTGAATAACCATGCAAACACACTTGACAACCTCGATGTCAGTTATCATCTCAAATTAGTAGGCCGGTAAACCACACACACTCCATTAACAATGATAATTTTTGAGTTGTACCATCATGTCAACTTTATAGTCCCAAATTAGTGTGCCATTGATCTATTCACGCTCCACTAACGACTAATAAATAATGATGTGTGTTTTCATGGATTAGCATACTTTTCACATTTTTTTTCTAAAGTAATTAGACTGGGATTTTAAAAGAAAGTTCTAGTACTTTATAGATTATACTTTTAATCTTGATTATGTCCTATCAAACCCGTTCAACTAACGACCCTCCACCACATAGGGGAGCGGTGGGTGAAAAGGACACCCATTCAACAGTCATTTTATAGGCTATTTCCTTATACCCTCTTTATAGCTTGGCTTCGTGAATGAGGCTTACTAGCGATTCGACTGACTTTCCTTATACATATAGTAATTCAACTTTTAATATATCTATATATATATATATATATATATATATATATATATATATATATATATATATATATATATATATATGTGTGTGTGTGTGTGTGTGTGTGTATGTGTGTGTGTGTATATATATAAGGTGTATTTTAAAACTTTTCAAAATACAAGGCTTAAATATTAATTATCTAAATAAAACTTTTAATTAATTAAATTTAAACCAATTATGATTTAATCTTTATCTTTTAATTAAACCTTTAATTAAATTAATTTAAATCATTTAGGGATTAATTAATTATTTTCAATTAAACAATTAATAAATAATTTAAATTTAGTCATAATCAAAAACCCTAATAATTTTTGAAAATTAGAGTTTAGGGTTATCTGGTTTTAATTATTTAAATTTTAAGGCAACTAAAATAATAATTAAGGAAACTAGAAAACACTAAAGGAGCCCTAGCAATTTTCGAAAATAAGGGGGTGGAGGCTAGGGTTTCAAGATACCCTATCCAAGTCGAAATTTTCAAGCCAAAGGGTTTATTTTCAATAAACCCTAATTTTAATCCTTTCAATTTTGTGCACAATCAAGAGACAACAATGACTCTGATACCACTGATAGGTTTTATAGATTATAACAAAACATGTGAAGCGAAAAATCTTAACTTTTAAATGCACATGCAAACTATAAGGATCTATGTTTTCTCTAATTGATAACAATAAAACATTGAACATCAAGAACCCTGAGGGAACCCTATAATACTCGAAATATACAAGGGATTAAGGTTTACATACCTTTTGATTATTATAGAAAATAACCAAATGAAATCTATCTTTAAAAGCCTTGGAAAGCAAGAACCAAAAGTTTAGTGTCTCTAACGGTTTGTATCTAAACCCTAGCAATTAGAAGACTTCAGGAGAGAGGAGAAGGGAGAAAATTTTGGCTCTTCTTGTGTGTGAGAGGTTGGACGAAAATGAGGCACCTAGAGGGTCTTATTTATAGCTGATAGAAAAACAATAGAAACCCTAATATTATTTCCAATATGATATTTATCTAGTTTCCTAATTATCCACATGGAGCATTCTAGAAATCCTAATGTCAAGCCAAAATTCGGCCGCCCTAGAAAGGATCTAGAATCCTTCTCTTGTTCAACTTTTGAACATTTATAGCTTAAGTCCTTGCACTTTTAATTAATCCAATTAATCACAAAATTAATTCCAAATAATTTCTGATTAATTCTTAAGAAAATAATACTATTTCTAATTAATATAATAACTACATAATATATTAACAAATCATTTATTGCTATTTATTAATCATATAATATATTAATAAATCAACCTCTCTCTTAAAATGTCATCCTACTAAATTACTAGTTCTGAGGGCAATCCAAAAAGGACTTTGCTTTAAATTCAAATATATACCAAATTAGTTATGATCTTAGACACATTAATCCCATATTTATAAACCCAAAAACTTTAAATGAGTAAATTAAAATGCAAATGATATGATTATCTAAAGCTTCTTGCACTTACAGGTTGGCAACGTCTTGAGTAGAAGGTAATGTGGAGACCAAAGAACAAATCTTACAAAACATTGCCTTTCAAGAGAATTTATGTAAGTAACGACACCAATAAAATAATCAAACAATTGACAAGATCGAAGATGATTTAGGGTTTGTCTTCTTCGTCGTTTATCTACTTTTTGCCCCTCTCCAAGTCGACATTTCTCCGTGAAATCAATATAGATATAGATTAAAGAAGCCGCATAAAAAACAGAGTGGTAAAGAAAGGAGGCGAAGGAAACAAACATGGGTTCAGAAGACACGTATCAATATCGAGAAGATGAAGCCGAGTTGGAGCCACAATTCGTGGGAACCACGGGTAAAATAATTATAAAGCATTTATATTATTAATAAGATTTAAGTTTTTTTTTAGAAATTTTGTATTTATTATTTAATATATATATATATATATATATATATATATATATATATATATATATATATATATATATATATATACACCTTTCTCTAAAGTAACAATTCCTGGTTTTTATAATATATTAATTAATTACAAAATAATAAATGAAAAAAAACACTTAAAACTTAATAAAATATGTAATAACCTTTCTCTAAAGGTAACACTTTCTGGAAGATCAACATTTATGAAAAATCAAGTGTGATCATAATGGGTCATAACGGAAGGCACTCCTCAAAAAAAATAACAAACTGATAAACATAACATTTTTTATAATCTCAGTTTGTAAAAAAACATATTGTTAAAGACATTAATTTTAAAAAAACTGCATGTGTATAATCACACAACCAATATCTTTATTATTGCTAACAAAATCAATCAATTTGTATCCATAATCGCTCCACAAAGTTATATTAATTTGTAGACCTCTGTAAAAAAAACATAAATGTGTAAATGATTTTTGAAAACAAACATAATACAATGTATTAAATGTAAGGAATATAATATAACAAAAGTAATGGTTACTCTAGGTTCCAGAATAAAAAACACAAAAAATAGCAACTCACATTTGAAATTGGATATTACATGACCAATCAAGAAGTGGAGTTAAAACTTTCAATTAAAAAATTTAGTTTTAAGACAAATTCACAAATGGTCCTAATTCTTTTCAAATTTTCCTTAATATAGTCCTTATGAAACTTTTTTTTGTGTGGATGATCCTTTTGGAGCAAACGTAGCACACCGATGACCCCTTTCGACAAAACGTACCACACCAATGGTCCCTATGTTGGATGTCCATTTCATTCTGTTAACAATTAAGGGTTAGGTTCATCTAAAATTACCAATATATCCTTGATGAATTACTTTTAAATAAATTGATATATGATTAAAAAAAGATAATTGGGGTTTCATGTTAGTTTGACCTGGATATCAATACCATCACTATCGATAACATAACCACCGAACACATTTCCACCAAATGTTGACTATTATGAAGATAGGATGAGTTCAATTAACTATTCAGCCACAAAGGAACCCTAAACGACAAGGAAAATTTGGATCTTCTACAGTTGTTGAGAGGGTATGAAGTGAAGGATAATTAGTGCTCAATGGTGATTTGGGGGGGGGGGAAGTGCGTTGGAGGAATCATTAAGAAAGCGGTGGGGGAGAATTAGGGCTCAATGGTTATTAAGTTACGAATTCAGCAGATGTATATGAAACATACCACCAAGGATCCTGGTTTAGATTAAGGAAAACTTGCAACCATTGTTCTTCTAGTAAATGGGAAAAAGACACGAAGAGGAAGAAAGGATTTGTTAATTGAACCTGGTCCATTAGAAGAATTACAAACTAATGAATCTGTTTGAGCTCATGTGGAAG
Source organism: Lactuca virosa (assembly GCF_052849685.1). Taxonomy (NCBI): domain Eukaryota; kingdom Viridiplantae; phylum Streptophyta; class Magnoliopsida; order Asterales; family Asteraceae; genus Lactuca; species Lactuca virosa. Next base: position 181,333,990 of record NC_136429.1, on the reverse strand, counting down.
AGGAGAAAGGAGCTCAATGTCATGAAATCAATTTTTCTGGTGACCTCCCTCACATCCTTCTCCAAATTTGCAAAATGATTTTTACCAGATTTGATTTCAATTCAGTTTCAGTGGATTTTCCGGGTTTTGAGGTACTTCAATGCATAAATCGTCTTTTATTATCCCTCTATCTAAAGCAGACTTCATTAGGTGGAAGTGAAACTCGATTGAAATTCAAGATTTGTTCATCGAAGGTTTCTTCATTGGAATAGGTTAAGTTCATGTCATCAGAAGAATATTTGATACTCTCATCATCATGTTCATGTCTCTCATCATCGTCACAATAATAAGCATCATCTTCTTCTTCATAATCATTGGTTTCAAGATTATGAGATCCAACTATGTCATAATGGAATTTAAGGGTTGGGAGTAGATTGTAGTATTTATAAGTTGAGGAATTAAATGAAAGTGGGTATTTAGGAATAATTGGGTATCTGTGATCTATTTCAGCCTCTCTTTAAGGTGAATGCACCTTTTGCTCTTTCTGTAACCTCTGTTTGTACCATATGACTTTTTATGAACACAATATTGAAATTTAGGTTTTTATTTAACTGAATAGGAAATACAAAGAAAAATAAACAAAAACAATTATAAGCCAGCACAAACTTGATGAAAATCGTTTTCATGGTTCATAATTGAGAGTTGAAGTGCATACATGTTTAACCCAGTTTAGTTCCATTTCGTTTAATCCCTCCGTGAAGATTTTTACGAAGAGAATGGGGAGGTCTATTGATTAATAATTAAATAAATTTAGGGCAATGTAGTCTTTTCATATTATATTTAACGGAAAACTAACAATGTTCATCATTAGGATCGATGATGTGCAAGGTTTTCTCCAAAGGGGCCATCCATGGAAATGAATCGGCCAAAGAAGCAGTTTGGCTCAAGAAGTTCATCAATGATTTGCGTGTTGTTCCTAGCATAGTCGAACCAGTTGAATTCTTTTGTGATAATGAGGGAGCAGTGGCTTTAGCTAACGAACCTCGAGATCACAAGCGCACAAGGCATATTCAGAGAAAGTTTCACTATATTAGGAAACCAGTTAAAGATGGAGACATCATTATGAGAAGAGTTCCATTAGAAGATAATCCAGGTAATCCGCTCACTAAACCATTGTCACAGATCAAGCATGATGCTAATTAGGGGTGTTCAAAAATATCTGTATATGAAATTCTGAATCCGAAATATCTGAAAAATCGGATATCAAAAAATTTGGATATCTGAAAATTTGGACTTTCGAAAATTCGCATATCCAATTTTTCGGAATCGGAATTGGATAGTGATTTTCAGATTTTTCGAATAAATTGGATATTCGATATCCGAAAAAATCCCATTTTTACTATTTTAGCCTTTTAGTTTGGGCCATTTAGCCTTTTGATTTGGATTCAAATTACAAGCTTAAACATTTTAGTTAGAATTAAAAAAAAAACCCTCACTGTTTCTTCCCAATACACATTCACGATCACGACTTAACTATCCCTACCTACTTCAAAGTTCAAATTGTCGATACTTCTAAGTTCCAAGTTCTTCAACCTAGCTCCTTGGTTCGACAATGGCTTCACTTTCACCTCGATCCGATTAGCTAGGGCCTAGGGTTTACGATTCGATTAACAATAGGTTTCAATTGATAACTTCGTTTGAATCCAAGTTGTGATTAGCATTTAGCGACTTCGGTCTTAAAATTCGTTATTCCAAGAAACAATACTTCTTCTATACTTCACTTCCTAAAGGTTAGTTATTGATCCAACTTCATATTCTAATTCATTATTCTAATTTTTTATTAGTTTGGTTAGGTTGTTTAATGAACTTGTATAAAATTAGCTATTGATCCAACTTCATATTCTAGTTCATTAATGAACTTATATATATATATATATATATATATATATATATATATATATATATATATATATATATATATATGGCTAGGTTAATGTGTTTCTTATATTTATTAAGTTCTACAATGCACCAATATGAATTTAGTAAAATTAAATAATTATTTAATTAAATAAAGATGGATATAAAATAATTTCCATAATTGTATGTATATTAAATGATATCCATAATTATAATTCTCTTTTTATGGAAACTAATTAAATTCGTTATTAATGTCAGCTATAACATTCTGTCATAATGAATTCGAATCTAGGTTTTTATGTATGGGTTTGTTTTTTGTTTCAGGACTCACTCAGTTAAAATACATTAAAATTGCATGGAATATGAAGAACGAGAGTGTATTCTACTAGAATACACTCTCATTCCACTAGAGTACACTCTCATTTCTCTAGATACGAATTTATTCTGAAAGAATATTATTGTTGACATTAATGATGAATTTAATTAGCTTCCATAAAAAGGAATTATAAGTATGGATATCATTTAATTGACATATAATTTTTACTAAATTCTTATTGGTGCATTCTAGCACACAATAGATGTGAGAAACATTTGAACCTACCTCTCTCTCTTTCTCTCTTTCTCTCTCTCTCTCTCTCTCTCTCTCTCTCTTATATATATATATATATATATATATATATATATATATATATATATATATATATAGTTTGATTGATCAAACTAATAACAATGTATAATAAAATAATTTCTTTTCTTCTGATTTTAATTCATTCATGAATAAGGCCATGTATATTTATGTATAAGTGTAGAAGAGTATCTCCAATGGTTACACTATAAATAAGTGTCACATCATAATTCCATTAATATCGACCTTTAAATAAAAGTTCATTAATGTTTTGAATCTATTTTATATATTAATTAAAAATAACGATCATAGACTAACGAAAAAAAGAATTAATGTTGTATAAAAATAATTGTTTATGAAAAAAAGAATTAATGTTGATAAAAATAAATGTTTATGAAATTATGATTAACGATTACGATTTTTATAGTCTATATTATATTATTTGTTACCTGAATAATATACGAGTTATAACCTAGATTACATGTGATATTATTAGGCAAACGTGCTATTGATGTAACTGTCATATCTGGAAGTAAATATTGGAAACCGAACTTTTATTTCAAGAATATCTTTAAGTCCTTCTGAAAAAAAAATACTCCCTTCAATTCCAAAGAAAACAATTTTAATTGGTTGTTTGTTTTGCAATGACTGTTAATAAGAGTCAAAAACATTCATTATCCAATGTTGGTTTGTTTTCGAAGATCCTGTTTTTTTTCAAATGGACAAGTTTATGTTGTCTTATCTAAAGTTTAAAGTAAAGAATAATTAAAATTGTTAATTTTAGGTAAGGATGGTAGATACACGAATAAAACTTATAATGTTGTTTATAAATAAATTTTTAGAAATTTATAAAAAGTTTGTAGATTTTTTTTTATCATCTTTTGCTTAATTATAATAAATCACACTTTATTCATCATTTTAATTTATAGTGTATTGTGTTGTGTTTATGTATGTTTATTACATTACCGTCATGTTTAATTTGTCATATATCAATGTCATTTCCACAATTTACCGTGTTTTTTTCACTATACTCAAATATATGTTGCATTGTACAAACTTATGTTTTTAGAAAATATATAAACATACAAAACATATATTGGATATTCATAACGGTTTATAAATTAATTTTAAAACAAAATTATATACTTAACGACAAAACTTCTATCTTTGTAAATTAATAAATTTTATGCAAATATTTGATTAGTTGTTACGATTTTGAGTTATGATTAGTGTTTTTGTTTATCAACTGTGGTTTTCATGAGTTTAAACCTAATATACAATACAATGGTCATAATATGAAAAAGTTAAGTTCATCTAGCTTAAGAGCCAAGATATACAAATACAAATACAAATTACATTATAAACAATATATTAACAATATTGTCTTCGAAAATTATACATCTTCGATTTTATTTCAAAAATTATAGTTATATACAATGTTTTAAAACCCGGGTCGACCCGGCCGGTTCAACCAGTTGGACCGTGACTCGGGGTAGAAGGCAGGTCAACTGAGAACGGTTTTTTGTAAAAATACGGACCGCATCGAACCGGCCGGGTCTCCCCTAAACCGCGGTCGAACCGTGTAGCACCTTGTTCTTGGTATGTATTCTTTTATTTAAATCTTTGAGTATTTCGCATGTTTGGCCTTGGACTCGGCGAGTCAAAGGCTCGACTCGCCGAGTAGGAGCGGGAAGGGGCACGGGGTTTAAGTCGCGGACTCGCCGAGTCGGGTCCCGGACTCGGCAAGTAGCCTCTGTCTGGACAAAAACCCTAATCTGAGGGTTTGCACCCTATTTAAACAACCTTATGCAGCCCCCATCGCCCCTTTATGCTTCTAGAAACCCCTCATATCAAACCCTAGCCGTTTTTGAGAAGATCTAAGACTTTTTGAGTGATTCTTGTGAGTTTTGACCTCAAGGAAGAAGGAAGAGCATAGAAGGATCAAGAGGGGACTGAAGGATTCGAGTTTGGTTCATCATTTGCAGTCTTTGGAAGGTATAAAGTCTGAACCTTGCTCATTCATTTGTTAGATCCCTCTTTGAGGTGATTTAGGGCTTTTATAAGCCATTTTTGGTGGCCAACCATGTTTGCAAACATGGTTGGGGGTTTGGGCTTCTGTATCATGTCGTTTTATGAGTCACAAGTCAGATCTAGGTTGCTTTTGCACCCAAGGAAGGCCCCATGCAACAAAAGAACCATTTTAGAGCCTTTTAAGCTCTAATGTCCCATGCATGCACGTAAAGTTTGTAACTTTACGTGCTAGATCGAGTCCATGGGTTGGGATCTATCATTTGGTCAAGTGTTGTTCATCTGAAATCGAAGTTTTAGTGAGGGGATGAGACCGACTCGGCGAGTCTAAGGGTTTTGCCCTTTCTGTTGAGGGTCAAAAGAACCCAGTTGAGTGTGGAAAGGTGTTAAGGGGGTCCCAGGGAGTGACCCAACGTTCTGGACTAAGCCATTGTGCTGGAAGTTCATGGGACTCGGCGAGTGCATGAACGGACTCGGCGAGTCCAAGGCAATCTCCTTAGAACTCGGCGAGTTGTTCATCAACTCGGCGAGTTGAGGACAGATCTGGTTCATCAGATAAAGGCCAACTCGACGAGTTGTTCATCAACTCGGCGAGTCGGATGAGTTTTCATGGGGCGTTCGAATGAGAGAAGAACTCGTCGAGTTGACGGCCCAACTCGACGAGTAGGGTCACGGATGAGGACGAGTAGAGAGTGAGGGACTCGGCGAGTTGACGGCCCAACTCGGCGAGTCGGGTCAACTGGAAGTTGACTTTGACTTTGACTTGACTTGGTTGGGGGTAAATGGTCATTTTATCCTAAGTATAGAGATCAGTTTCTAACTGAGTGTTTATGGGGTTTGTAGCCGGAGGATTTCCGGAGCAGCAGCGGACGGAGGTTTCCCGCACAGATTATCAGCAGCCACTTGTACGAGGTGAGTTACCTTCCAGTAGGGGTGGGTCTACGGCCACAATGCCGGCCCACCAATGAGGAGTATTTAGAAGATGATTGTCTTTGTGATAATTATCTTGGTTTGGTTATGAGTTATATCTGTATGATATGTTACGTGCATGATAAGGATACTTTCCCTGATAGTGGTCCCTAGGACCGAGGGGTAGGTCAGTACCCGGATATGCCTGACTGTATGCTTATATCTTGTATTGTATGTTAGTGGTAGGGGGTGGAATAGTCCCCAGTTACCGGTTGAAAGATATCGATGAATGGTTACCGGTTGTAAGATACCGATGAATGATTACCGGTTGAAAGATACCGATGAATGGTTACCGGTTGAAAGATACTGATGATATTGTATGGTATGTGGTATGATGGGGGAACTCACTAAGCTTTGTGCTTACGGTTTCAGTTTTGGTTTCAGGTACCTCTTCGTCTAAGGGGAAGGAGCCGGCGGCGTAGCATGGCATCACACACACACACATGATTTTCCGCATGGTGTTCTCTGGGATTGTACTCTGATATGACATTTGTTTATGTTGTGGGTTTCAAACATGATACTTGGTTTTTTGAGATGACGTGTTTATACAATATTTTCTAATAAATGTTTTATGAATTAATTAATCAAAAATGAAATTTTTGGGCTTGAATTTTGGGATGTTACAAGTTGGTATCAGAGCTCTGGTTTGAGGGATTCGGACACACCCTCGGGGGTGTCTGGACTCAAACTGAGGGGCTAAAAGATTTGTACAATAAAATGGTTTTCTAAAAGTCTAAACGGAAGGGTTTTAAGAAAAACAAGGTGTGTGATGCATGCGACGGCCGGGCTCAAGTAAGTTTCCCCAAGATACCCATACTTGTTATATTATGCTATATGGTTTGATTCGGAATTGCATGCTAGAATAGGACTAAGGATCTAGGAAGATGCCTTGTGTGCCTAATATATGATTCTGATAATTGCATGCTAGTTAGGGCTAAGGGTCTAGGAGGATGCCTTATACGCCGGTTGTATGAGCTGTATGCTAGGACTGTTTAGTCAGCAGTAGGATGGCCTGTATAGGTTATGCATGGTTTGGTTACTCGATGCACGAATGCTGCTTGCTTTGTGCTATGGGGGTCCTGGCCATTTCCAACTAACTAAGGAGCGGATATGTAACAGTATCTGCAAGTTAGTTAGGGGGAGATAATAGGGACTCCTAATGCAGCTGATGGCGGAGGGTAGGTCGGAGAGTGCCCTAGGGAAGCCTAGGATGAGGTCAGTGGAAAGGGTATCGGTAAAGGGACTTGGCGAAGTCGAAGCAATCCTTGAGGAAAGTACAGGTAGATGTGGAAGGTAGTATGGGCCCGTACTACTGAAAGCAGAGGACCCGTACTCGAATCAAGGAGGGCCTAGATGGAACCAAGGACCTTGGAGAGGGTGTTAGATCTCTCGAGTATATGTATGATCCTGACGTTTATGCGTGTATTTTCAGCATGGTGACCACACGACATGGAGCAGGAGGTTCCAGATCAGGATCAGGATCGGGATCAGGCTCGGGTGCAAGATCCGAGCAGGTTGATGACGGGTTGCGCGAGTTCATTGCGTCTGAGATCATGAGAGGCATCCTTGAGTCGACCCCTATCATCTTCGGGTCGATCAAGGAGGGGATTGTTGAGCTAATGGAGGATCGCCTCCGAGCATTCAGGAGTGATATGGCGTCTAGCCAGGTGGGCACGCGCACAATGTCCTTCAAGGACTTTCGTGGGAGTGGTGCGTCAGATTTCCATGGGGTGAAAGACCCCATTGCTGCCCGGAGATGGATCGCAGACATTGAGTCTGCGCAGCTGACGAGCTTCTGCCCGGAGGGGTCGAAGGTGAGGTATGCAGCAGGTTGCTTGCGAGACAGGGCCCGAGATTGGTGGGAGTCTGTTAGTGACTCATTGGGAGCCTCGGCGGTTGAGGCTATGACCTGGTCGGACTTTGTGACCAGATTCAGGGAATAGTTGCGCCAGCTGTGGAGCTTCAGCGGCTGGCCAGGGAGTTCTTGGATATGAGACAGACAACGGAGACTGTGGCGGAGATCACCGCCAAGTCCGGGAGAGGGCATTGCTGGTGCCCCAGTATGCGGGAGACGAGGATATGAGGAGGACCTGCTACCACGACATGCTACGAGATGACATTCGGGAGCATGTTAGTTTTTCGGCTTGCCCTACCTTGGATTCCATGGTTGCCAGGGATAGGGAGAGGGAGATTGATCTGGAGCACATCCAGAAGAGGAAGGCGGTAGATGGGCTGACGACCGGGGCTTCGGGGAAAATCCCAAGGGATCTGATGGTAGGCCGAAAGGCCAGGCAGGACGGGACCGCTGTGGGAAATACGGTCGGTCACACGAGGGGGCTTGTCGCACTGGGCCGGGTTCGGGCTGCTATAAGTGCGGCAAGGTTGGGCATTTTGGCAGGGATTGTACTGCCCCCGCCCCCGCAGTACAGACGACATACCTGATTTGCTTCCACTGCAATCAGAGAGGCCACAAAAGGGCCAACTGCCCGAGATTGGCAGCAGCGCCAGCAGCGGCGCCGGTTTCAGGGACGCCGCGGGTTGCAGATGGCCGGAAGGTCAAGGCAGAGGCTCCAGTGGTGTGGAGCCGAGCGTTTCAGCTGACAGCCGAGGAGGCACGCGCTGCACCCGATGTGGTGACGGGTATGATTCTTTCCCTCTGATTTATTTTTATGATGTTTATGTTATTGATATGTGCTCTGTTTAGGATCGTTCCATGTGAACGGCATCCCGGTTCAGGTGTTGTTTGATTCGGGCGCTACCCGATCGTTTGTTTCTCTTGCGCTCAGCAAGAGGTTTTCCGAGTCTTCGGGTATGTTGGATTGCCCTCTAGAGGTAGAGATTGCAGACGACCGTTCGGTGCGAGCATCGACGGTGTTCCGAGATTGTGTGCTGAGATTATTCGAGGAGCGCTACCTGGTGGACCTGGTTCCCATACCTTTGCGGGGGAACAAGGTCATTATTGGCATGGATTGGTTGAGCCCCAATGGGGCAGTGATCGACTGCGCGCATCAGTTGGTACGGATCAGGACCCCAAGTGGGGGAGAGCTGGTGATTCAGGGCGAGAGGCCACAGCGAGGACCAGCTTTATGTTCAACAGCGAGAGCTAGGCGTTACCTTCAGCAGGGTTGCGCAGGTTATGTCGCCTACGTTATGGATACCCGGGAGGCGGGTAGGATTACGGTGGACGATGTGCCCGTGGTACGAGAGTTTGCGGACGTATTCCCCGAGGAGTTGCCTGGGATACCTCCGGAGCGACAGGTGGAGTTCAGGATCGACCTAGTCCCTGGTGCGGCTCCGATAGCCAAGGCACCGTATTGGTTGGCTCCTCCTGAGATGCAGGAGTTGTCTACACAGCTTCAGGAGCTGTTAGACAAGGGTTTCATTCGACCGAGCAGTTCACCCTGGGGAGCCGCGATTCTGTTTGTGAAGAAGAAGGACGGGTCGCATCGGATGTGTATAGATTATCGGGAGCTGAATAAGGTAACAGTGAAGAACCGCTACCCACTCCCGAAGATTGATGACCTCTTTGACCAGCTACAGGGAGCATCTTGGTTCTCCAAGATTGATTTGCGTTCGGGGTATCATCAGATGAGGGTCAGAGAGGAGGATATGCAGAGGACTGCGTTTCGGACGCGTTATGGCCATTATGAGTTTGTGGTGATGCCATTCGGGCTCACCAATGCTCCTGTCGCGTTCATGGACCTAATGAACCGCGTGTGTAGACCGATGTTAGACCGATCGGTGATAGTATTTATTGATGATATCTTGGTTTACTCCAAGACGCGAGAGCAGCATGAGGAGCATCTGCGAGAGGTTCTAGAGACCTTGAGGAGGGAGAACTTGTATGCCAAGTTCTCCAAGTGTGAGTTCTGGTTGCGCGAGGTGCAGTTTCTTGGGCACCTTGTCAACCAGAACGGGATTTCGGTGGATCCAGCCAAGGTGGAGGCCGTGATGAGATGGGAGGTTCCGAAGTCTCCATCTGAGATTCGGAGTTTCCTGGGATTAGCTGGCTACTATCGGAGATTCATCCAGGATTTCTCCAAGATAGCATTACCCCTGACCAGGCTAACGAGGAAGGCTGTGGTCTTTCGTTGGGGGCCTGAGCAGCAGGCAGCGTTTGAGGCTTTGAGACAGAGATTGTGCGAAGCGCCAATCTTAGCCCTGCCAGAGGGCGTGGAGGATTTTGTAGTATACTGTGACGCGTCCATTTCAGGTTTGGGCGCGGTATTGATGTAGAGAGGGCACGTCATCGCCTACGCGTCGAGGCAGCTGAAGCCTCACGAGGCGAACTACCCGACGCATGATTTGGAGTTGGGGGATGTTGTGTTCACCCTCAAGATTTGGCGACATTACCTCTATGGGGTTCGTTGTACGATTTACACGGACCACAAGAGCTTGAGGTACCTCATGGATCAGCCGAATCTGAACATGAGGCAGCGTCGGTGGTAGGACGTGGTAAAGGATTATGACTGCGAGATCCTTTACCATCCGGGGAAGGCCAACGTGGTGGCCGACGTGCTTAGCCGCAAGGCGGCGCCGATCAGAGGTATCTGCATGCGGATGACAGTGGTGACTTCGCTTTTGGAGCGGATTCGGGAGGCCCAACAGGAGGCCATGAAGGAGGAACATCGGAAGAGTGAGCGTATAGTGGGTCAGGTTTCCTCCTTCGATTATGATAGCCGAGGGTTATTGACCCTTCACCGTAGGGTGTGGATCCCTTATCATGGAGGCGTGCGCCAGGTCCTGATGGAGGAGGCGCACAAATCCCGATTTTCCATCCATCCCGGAGCGACGAAGATGTATAGGGATCTTCGTCCCGATTACTGGTGGCCCTGCATGAAGCGGGACGTGGCATGGTATGTGGAGCGGTGCTTAACCTGCAGGAAGGTCAAGGCCGAGCACCAGAGACCGCACGGCAAGATGCAGTCGTTGGATTCCCTCTGTGGAAATGGGAAGCCATCACGATGGATTTCATCACCAAGCTTCCCAGGACCACGCGGGGAGTGGATTCGATTTGGGTCATCGTCGATCGATTGACCAAGAGCGCCTACTTTATCCCGATCCAGGAGGGCATCTCGGCCGAGAAATTGGCCGATATCTACATCAGAGAGGTGGTGGCGCGGCACAGAGTGCCAGTTTCGGTGATTTCGGATAGGGATGTGCGATTCACTTCCAGGTCCTGGAAGAAGTTTCATGACGAGCTGGGTACTCGTCTGCATTTTATCACTGCCTTTCACCCGCAGACGGATGGCCAGAGCGAGCGGACCATTCAGACTCTGGAGGACATGCTGCGGGCGTGTGTTTTAGACTTTGGAGGTAGCTGGGATACCTACCTTCCGTTGGAGGAATTCTCGTATAATAATAGCTATCATGCGAGTATCGACCGTCCTCCCTTCGAGATGTTGTATGGGAGGAAGTGCAGGACCCCGATATGTTGGGGCGAGGTTGGACAGAGAGTGATGGGGAGCACCGAAGTGGTGCTCGAGACGACCGAGAGGATTCAGCAGGCTCGGAGCAGGCTTCAGACTGCTCAGAGTCGGCAGAAAAGTTATGCCGACAAGCGTCGATCAGACCTGGAGTTCCAGGTCGGGGATATGGTTCTCCTGAAGGTGTCGCCTTGGAAAGGTGTCATCCGATTCAGGAAGCGGGGCAAGTTGGGCCCCAGGTACATTGGTCCGTTCAGGGTATTAGCCCGGGTGGGCAAGGTGGCGTATAGGTTGGATTTGCTGGCCGAGCTCAGACAGATACACAGCAATTTCCATGTTTCGCAGCTGCGGAAGTGCCTGGTGGACGACACTGCAGTGGCGCCTTTGGAGGACATTCAGGTTGATGACAGCCTAAATTACATCGAGCGGCCTGTAGCGATCCTCGACCGGAAGTCGAAGGATTTGAGGAACAAGAGAGTGGAACTCGTGAAGGTGCAATGGCAGCACCGGAAGGGGTCGGAGTGGACTTGGGAGCCGATGGATGAGATGATGATGCATTACCCCGAGCTGTTTCAGGAGCAAGCAACAGACTTCGAGGACGAAGTCTAAAATAAGTGGGGGAGATTTGTAGCACCTGGTTCTTGGTACGTATTCTTTTATTTAAATCTTTGAGTATTTCGCATGTTTGGCCTTGGACTCGGCGAGTCAAAGGCCCGGACTCGGCAAGTAGCCTCTGTCTGGACAAAAACCCTAATCTGAGGGTTTGCACCCTATTTAAACAACCTTATGCAGCCCCCATCGCCCCTTTATGCTTCTAGAAACCCCTCATATCAAACCCTAGCCGTTTTTGAGAAGATCTAAGACTTTTTGAGTGATTCTTGTGAGTTTTGACCTCAAGGAAGAAGGAAGAGCATAGAAGGATCAAGAGGGGACTGAAGGATTCGAGTTTGGTTCATCATTTGCAGTCTTTGGAAGGTATAAAGTCTGAACCTTGCTCATTCATTTGTTAGATCCCTCTTTGAGGTGATTTAGGGCTTTTATAAGCCATTTTTGGTGGCCAACCATGTTTGCAAACATGGTTGGGGGTTTGGGCTTCTATATCATGTCGTTTTATGAGTCACAAGTCAGATCTAGGTTGCTTTTGCACCCAAGGAAGGCCCCATGCAACAAAAGAACCATTTTAGAGCCTTTTAAGCTCTAATGTCCCATGCATGCACGTAAAGTTTGTAACTTTACGTGCTAGATCGAGTCCAGGGGTTGGGATCTATCATTTGGTCAAGTGTTGTTCATCTGAAATCGAAGTTTTAGTGAGGGGATGAGACCGACTCGGCGAGTCCATTCTTGGACTCGGCGAGTCTAAGGGTTTTGCCCTTTCTGTTGAGGGTCAAAAGAACCCAGTTGAGTGTGGAAAGGTTTTAAGGGGGTCCCAGGGAGTGACCCAACGTTCTGGACTAAGCCATTGTGCTGGAAGTTCATGGGACTCGGCGAGTGCATGAACGGACTCGGCGAGTCCAAGGCAATCTCCTTAGAACTCGGCGAGTTGTTCATCAACTCGGCGAGTTGAGGACAGATCTGGTTCATCAGATAAAGGCCAACTCGACGAGTTGTTCATCAACTCGGCGAGTCGGATGAGTTTTCATGGGGCGTTTGAATGAGAGAAGAACTCGTCGAGTTGACGGCCCAACTCGACGAGTAGGGTCACGGATGAGGACGAGTAGAGAGTGAGGGACTCGGCGAGTTGACGGCCCAACTCGGCGAGTCGGGTCAACTGGAAGTTGACTTTGACTTTGACTTGACTTGGTTGGGGGTAAATGGTCATTTTACCCTAAGTATAGAGATCAGTTTCTAACTGAGTGTTTATGAGGTTTGTAGCCGGAGGATTTCCGGAGCAGCAGCGGACGGAGGTTTCCCGCACAGATTATCAGCAGCCACTTGTACGAGGTGAGTTACCTTCCAGTAGGGGTGGGTCTACGGCCACAATGCCGGCCCACCAATGAGGAGTATTTAGAAGATGATTGTCTTTGTGATAATTATCTTGGTTTGGTTATGAGTTATATCTGTATGATATGTTACGTGCATGATAAGGATAGTTTCCCTGATAGTGGTCCTTAGGACCGAGGGGTAGGTCAGTACCCGAATATGTCTGACTGTATGCTTATATCTTGTATTGTATGTTAGTGGTAGGGGGTGGAATAGTCCCCAGTTACCGGTTGAAAGATATCGATGAATGGTTACCGGTTGAAAGATACCGATGAATGATTACCGGTTGAAAGATACCGATGAATGGTTACCGGTTGAAAGATACCGATGATATTGTATGGTATGTGGTATGATGGGGGAACTCACTAAGCTTTGTGCTTACGGTTTCAGTTTTGGTTTCAGGTACCTCTTCGTCTAAGGGGAAGGAGCCGACGGCATAGCATGGCATCACACACACAGATGATTTTCCGCATGGTGTTCTCTGGGATTGTACTCTGATATGACATTTGTTTATGTTGTGGGTTTCAAACATGATACTTGGTTTTTTGAGATGACGTGTTTATACAATATTTTCTAATAAATGTTTTATGAATTAATTAATCAAAAATGAAATTTTTGGGTTTGAATTTTGGGATGTTACAAACCGTTTGTGTTGAACCGGTTAAAACCGAATTGATCCGTTTTAATAGGACTTAGATACAAATACGGACCGGATCAAATCGTTTGTGTCAAATGGGCTTCTCAATCACAAGGTAACCATGTTGATCATGCAGTTGATAGTGAATTTCAATTACTAAGTGACCGCGAGATCGATGCTTATAATACTCCAATTTCTCAAGATCCATGATTTAGTTTGGTCGCGGCGTGTTTGGATCCGTCTAAAACTATGGTTTGTTTTGTTATTTATAATCTATGTGGTTGTTTATTGTGTTTAGATTGATCTATAACATGTTTTGATATGTTTTTCAATGTTTAAACTTTGTGGACATCAAATTATTGGTTTTATATGTCTATGCATATGCAGGAAAGTAAAAATATATGAAAATAGAGAAAGACCATAAACCGTGTTGACCCGGCGGTTCAACCGGCTGAACCGGTTGACCCGTGAACCGGTCATCACACCGGGTCAACTAAAAACCCGGGTTTTAAAACATTTGTTATTGTTATTTTTGGAGATGATGACGTGTTTCTATTATTCAGTCAATGTCCCTTTAATTAATCAAATAAAAACGATAACTCCAAAAGTTGAAAGAAGAGTAGGTGCAACTACATAGTCATTATAACTAGTAGATAGATCCGGAAGGAAGTTGGGCGTATCGGCTATCTAACAAATGGGTCAATGATGTATTGATGTTGGTAAGCCACGAAACATCTATTAACCATACGAAATTAATTGCAAAATGACAATTTTATCTCATACGCATAAATATATGTTAGTATTTTAATTTTTTTTTGGGTCCGAAATAGATACGAGTGCAGATTTGGTAAATGAGTCCGAATGGTTTAAAATCATGAAGGATGTTTAGGGACGGGTAAAATGGGTAGTTATAAAGGACGCAATTTTTTTGGGCTCAATTTTTTTTTAAATTACATGATATATGTATATATATTTATATATTTATTTATTTAAAAATAAAAAACTTATAATAAATTGCCTTTTTTTTTCTGACTTGTTCAGAGTATTTGAGGATGTTTAAATCGTCCTATTTAAAATAATAAAAAACCATATTCAATCTTCTAAAACTTTTTAAATCATTTATATTATAATAGTTTTTTAAACATTTATATATATATATATATATATATATATATATATATATATATATATATATATATATATATATATATATATATATTCCCTCATTTTAGAGACTATTTCTCTAAAAGATACATTATGGAGAGAAAAAATTCAACATATATAACCATTTATAGGACTCTTTCGTCAGGGCCAATATATTGAATTTTAATATCTAGGACGAGATAAAAAATTTATGCACCTATATTTATACGTACAATAGACAAAAAGTAAATATACAAAAATTATAATAACAAAAATGTAGTAAATTTTATAGTCAAACAAAATCAACAAATAAAAACCTACAAAATCACTTAAAACCATGCATTCATGCAAGAGTGATTTATATAATTTATCATTAAAAAGCAAACATTCTAAATCATAACATAAAAAATAAACTCCATAAAATATAATCCATGGGAAAGTCATCGATGCAATCATAACATAAAAAATAAACTCCATAAAATACAATCCATGGGAAAGTCATCGATGCAAAAGATAAAAAATAAAATCCATATACAAACATTTTATAAACAATTTTAAATTCATTCCACTCAACAAAATTGCAAAGTTTGAGGCAACATGTAAGAATCATCCCTCTATACATTTATGAACACTTTCCTTTTAAAAACAAAAGATTGGTGAGGGTAGACATAGATGTATCAGGGCACGAAAGTGACTCTTAAAACCATGTAAGATCGAAAGAGGAGACTGCTGTGTGTGTCTATATATATATATATATATATATATATATATATATATATATATATATATATATATATATATAGAATCGTGCCACACCGATAAGAGATTATGAAGTCCAAAGAAAAGGAAAAAAAGAAAGTGTTAATTAGAGGTGTCAAATTAGACAAATTGTGTCATGTTTTTCCATACATGACATGACAATTATGTAACAAGAACACCACTAACACGAAAATGAATCAATTAAAATTTGATAAACACGATACGACATAACAAAGATAACATAAAATAACCATTAGTATACTTCATTCATAATTAATCATGAAAAACATGACAAACACATGTTAATACCTTGTCGAGTTTTGAACACATACAAGACATAGCATTGTGTTTTTTACATTAGACACGAAGACAACACGAACATGAATTTGAATTTTAATATCGTCCCAATTGACACCCCCAATGTTACTGAATAAATGTGAACAATCTCCTGAACAACTTTATTTCATCTTCTATTTTCTTAGTGGAACAAAAAACGCTTTGAAATGTTCTATTGTTTGGTATTTTTGCATAGTTTTTACAAGTGTTGTAAAACTCATCATACTCGGCCGCGAACTCGGAATTGGGTATATACCACGAATATTTGATGAAAATGAGACAAAAGCACTCGGACGTAGTCAAACTAAGTGCTACATGGTTAAACTCGATGCCACTTGGTTCAAACTCGACCAAACTTGGAGCAAATTGGTACAACTCAGTCAAATCAGTTAAACTCGATAATTTTGTCTTTGTTAATAAATAACTATAAGTGGTTCCTATAGATGGGAAACAGATCCTATGGTTGCATAATGGGCTAGATTGGTCCACCGATTTAAACCCCCAAAAAAAATACTTCTCATTTTTCTTCTCGTATTTTTGAAGTGGAACCAATAATGCCTTAAAATGTTCTATTGTTTGGTATTTTCACATAGATTTTACTAGTGTTGTAAAACTCAAGCTAGCGGTCGAGTAGTCGGAATCAGGTATGTACCAAGTACATTTGATGGAAATCGGACAAAAGTACTCGGACTCGGTCAAACTCAGTGCCGCTCTCGGTGCTACTCGGTTAAACTTGTTGCCATGCGGGTCAAACTAGGTCCAAATAAGAGCAAATCGATCCAAATCAGTTAAATTGAGTATTTTCTAAATAAATGATTATACTTGTTAAGTAATTAATTAACAAATATATCATATATTTTGTTATTTATTAAGCCTTATTGTTTAATTAAAACTAGTGGTTAGTTTAAAATGTCTTTTAAAATGTTTTAATTTGAAAAATAAAATGGTTTTAAGTTAAAAAAGTATTAATAATACATAATTATGGTCCAAACAACAAACAAAAGATTGAAGTTTCCAAAATAAAGCGAGGTGCATCAATGCAATATCATAACAAAGTTTAAGTTAACCACAAAACCTGTGGCCTTCAAAATATCATCACTAATCTTTATTCTAAATCTAGTATTTAATCTATGCACATATTAAAGTAAGTTAGACAATAGAATGCCTAGTGAGAATACCCGAGATTGATACATTTAGAGTAAGTGATGATAGCAATCATCATACTTGAGTCAAGCCTCAAAATCAATTAATATCAACAAATAGTAGCACAATATCAATAATACAAAATCAAGGGTATAATGGACCTAAATTCGAAATAAAAAGGGTAAATTGTTGGATTATGTGTCTAAGGTCTTAACTAAATTGGTATAATCTTGAAGAATAAAAGTGAAATCCTTTTTAGGTTGCCCTCAAAACCAAGAAATAGCTTGGATTGATTATATGAGAGATATAAATGATTTATTAATATATTATACGATTGATATACTAACTGGAAATAGTAATAATTAATTCTAGGTTAACCAAAATTAGTTAGAGGTACAAGGATTGAGCTGCAATTGTTCAATAGTTTAACAAAAGAGAGGATTTAGAAGCTCCCAAGGAGGGGACGATTTTAGGAGCCCTAATGAAAGGTTATGGAAGCCTCCAACTCATATAAGGAAACTGTATTTGAATAAGAGTTGTAACATCCCCAAAATCAAGGGTAAAAATTTCATTTTTATTATAATCAAAACACAGATGTAACTTGATCCAAACATTTAAAAGCATTTCAAAATAAACAATTATCAGAGTTCAATCCCAAAATCACATATTGCGGAAAACACGGGTGTATGCGCTGCGATCAAGCCGGGCACTTCCCTTACGAACCGGAAGTACCTGAAACCATAAACCACAAACTATAAACACAAAGCTTAGTGAGTTCCCCAAATACCACATACCATATATATCACACGATCCATACATGTCATACATATTCAATCAATCAATAAAAGTGCTATGTGCCAACCATAGTCTTGTCATTATGCCACGAGCCGCCTCGTGGTCTTCCTTCCCAGGTCGGGGGTCAAAACCCTGGGTCTTACAGACAAGTGCCAGGAGCCACCTCCTGGTCTTCCATGCAAGCATCACAAAGACAACTAGCATACAATCTACAACTACTTAACTAATAATTGCCAGACTTCAGACTCTGGGTTTTGATACAGATTGCCAAGAGCCGACTCCTGGTCTTTCATACAAAATGCCAAGGGTTACCCCCGGGTCTTCCTATAATACATAAACAAAATGGTCCGACATTGGTGCCTTCGACCCATAGAAAAGTGAGGAGACTCACCTCGAATGCTAAAGCTCACTACAAGAAATCTCTAGCTGCTGCCATGATGACACCCGAGCTATCAATCCATAATAACACCCAATTAGCAATTGGGTTCCAAACTATAATCCATAATCCACATTTGGGATAAAATTACCAATTTACCCCTGACCCAACATGACCCAAAACTGAGGCCCAAGCCCAAGACCAAAAAGGCCCAAAATCGAAAGATCCACAAATGCCAACTAATGGCCCAATTTTCCAAATTGGGCCCAACCCCCATATGGGCCTTATCCTAAGCCCAATAATTACCTTAGACCAATAATTAAACTCAGATGACCCAAAAGACCCAAAGCAACAAGGTGGCCCAAGAATACAAAGCCCAAAACACAACAAGCCCAAAAACCCATCTGCGACGAACGTGGGGCGTACGCTCAGCTACGCTGGGCGTACTCGACGAACCTGGGTCGCGATCTCAATTCAGTACGCTGAGCATACGACTAGTTACGCGGGGCGTAACCTGGCTTAATCCAAACTCGATTTCTGACTTAACCAATTAAGCACTTTGTACCCAAACTTCAGGGAACCTCAAAATAAAGCTCTTAATGCATAAAGTCGGCACCTTTATGCATTTACATGACCCAATGGGACCCAACCACCATCTTAGTCCATCAAGACCCAACATAATCCAACTAGAACATGCATGGACCAATCTTAAACACCAAGCAAGCATTTTTGTGAACTAGAAACATCAAAAGAGGCAAGATCTATCACTCCAAGCTCTTGGAGTGGCTTAAACTCACAAGGAGAACTTAATACACCATAAAAACTCTTAATCTTGCCCTAAACTCAAACTAGCATACTAAGAAGCCAAGATAAGAACTTTTTTTTACCTTGAATGAGCAGGAAATGTAGCCAAAAAGTCTGATCTAAAAGTCTTCCTTCAAACCACAAGCTAGCACCAAGCATCCTTCTCTTGAAAATGAGCAAAACCCCACCAAAATGCACACTTAGATCTCTCAACACTCAAAAGGAGATTATGGTTTCCAAAATGAGGCTAGGAGGCTGAGAAATGAAAGAGTCTTGAGCTCATAAAGATGTTTAAATAATGCCCAAACCCTAAAAATTAGGGTTTGGCACTCTGACCATTACGCTGGGCCTACCTCCAGCTTATGCTGGGCATACTCAACATGCACGTGCCTTAAACCATGCACGCATGGGACTAAAACGCAAGCCGTTTCCATTAAGGGCCACTTCTGCCAAAATCTTCAAATTGCCATAACTTCCTCATCTTAGGTCCGTTTTCAACGAACCTTATATCCACAGAAAGGTGGCGAGAATCCCTACGCTTTTAACAAAATACCCGAGCCTTAAAACTTCTCGAACAAAATCCAAAATCCATAAAAGACCGAATTATTAAATTACGATTATACCCTTGGCCTCCAAAGACACCATCGAACACTTGGATCACTTAAACCATGACATCCACATCCAATAAGGGTCAAATCCTTCCTTCCCCAAGTCCCTAATCCTCATGACCACAGATGATTGGGCCACAGCCTTGAATAATGAAACAAATCCGAAACCGAGTGTTACAAGAATAAAATAGTATTATTTTATGTTTCAAATATAGGGTTTCAGGGTTATCTGGCAGCTATATAAAGGGTTCTAACCCTAATCCAAAACCGTTCCCTCCTCCTCACATAGACTAATCAGTTTTCCACTCTCCCCCTCTCATATATTTGATCCTACGGTTTTGGGTGTGACGCATTAGAGGCTACCACACAATTGGAGCTAGTTTTTCCAAAGAGATCTTCAACTGTTTGAGTGCTTAATTTGATTTAAGCAAAAAGTATGATTTCTTTGTCTCAGATTTTCAATTTAAATATGTTTTAGTTTTGTTTCATAAAGTCTGTTGCTATTAATAGTAAAATGCCATAGATCCTTTTTTAGGTTGCATATGCCCGTAAGTGTTTATGTGAAATTCCACAAGTACATGTGATTGATTGTAACATTATAATTTCCAGGTATTATACTTTTGGACCTTGTGTTAATTTTATTTACAAAATGGCCCCATGTGCATGTTGCAAGAAATGTATGTCTGGCTCCGTACGCCCAACATAATACGGGATACGAGCAACGTAATGTGTTAATGAACATGGGTGGCTAAGGCACTACGCCCATCATACGTCAAACTACGCCCAACATAGTATGGCTGACTTAAACCCTAATTTTGGAGGGTTTGGATACTATATAATCACACTTATGGCTCATGTTACCCTCATTTCACCGCCTCCACCAACCTTATAGCCTCATCTTGAAACCCGAGACCTTTCCATTGTGTTTTTGAGCTCATTATATGCATCTTGGTGTGTTTTGGTTCATTATCAAGAAGAAGGAGTTTGGTGGAAGGTTGTGGATCAAGGAAGAGCTTGTGGATCCTAATTCTCTACTCTATTTCCAGCTTGTTTGAGGTAAAAAGCCACGACCTTGTTCATTAGAAGCTTAAATTTAGTTTATATGGGTTTTGGACCCTTTTTGACCCCATGAATGAGATCTAGTTGTTTGACACCACTTCGGCAGCTATAAGTTGCCACTCTTGGTGTTTCTGAGGTTCAATGTCCATAAAGTTGGCACCTTTAGGGTTTAGAATCATCCACACATGAGATTATATCCATTTAGTGAAAGTAGAGTGCTACATCTGGAAGTTGGGTCCTTTTGGGTCATACAAAGTCACCAAGTCAGTGACTTTATGGTTCTAGATGCTTATTAAGGGCTTGATCTGTGGTTTGGACTTTTGGTCTTACGCATTAAGTGTAAAAAGTGAGTTTTGGCTGAATGGGTGAGTACACTGGGCGTACAAGTCTATATGCGCCGCGTACAAGCCATTTAGCGTGTACGCTTAGCATACAGCTGAGTATGCCTCGCGTACTCAGTTTGTTGGGCATAGCGTTTTGGGCTTCGAGTTTGGGCCATTCTTTGGGCTTAGATGTTTGGGGTCTTGTTGGGTCATCTGAGTGCAAGTGTTTTGGACTAGGAGAATTAGTGGGCTTTAGGGTAAGGCCCATGTAAGGGCTTGGGCCCAATTTAGAAAATTGGGCCAAGTATGGGCCTTGAATGGTTACTTGGATTTTGGGCCTTTTGGATTCTAGGTTTGGGCCTAAGTCTTAGTCCAAACTAGGTAAGGGGTAAAATGGTCTTTTTACCCTAATTATGGACTGATAGTTATGGATTAGAATCCAATTATTAATTGGATATTATTTGGTATTGATAGCTCAGAGATTCGTCGGACAACAGCCAGAGATTTAGTCGTGTGATTTAGTAGTCGAGGTGAGTTTCCTCACTGGGTTTAGCGGGTCTAAGGCACCAGATCCGGCCCTTGTGATTTATGTTAGGATGCTAGGAGACTGCGTGACCCTTTCATGTGATATGCGCTGCTATGTATATCGGACGGGGCTCGATGCCAGGCGAGGCCCGATGACTGTATCATATGCTATTGTTTATGATCATTGTATGTGTTAGTATGATTATGTGATATATGTCTATGTGTATAGTGGGCGGGGTCCGATATCAGACGGGGCCTAAGAATAACAGATTTGTATACCAAGTGGGGCTCGATGTCGGGCGGGACTCGAAGCCGAGTGAGACTTGATACCGGGCGGGGCCCGATGGAGGGAGGGGCCCAATATGTGATTTATTATGTATGGTATTGGGTAGTTTGGGGAACTCACTAAGCTTTGTGCTTATAGTTTTTAGTTTATGTTTCAGGTACTTGTAGTTCCAAAGGGAAGGGCTCGGGATGATTGTAGCTCACATACCACCTATTTCCGTTTTTGTGTTTTACTCTGATTCGAGATGATGTTTGATACACTTAGTTTCATTGGGATTGTATTGATGTTGTTTTTGGAATAGTGAATTTATTAAATTAAAAATGAAATTTTTAGGTCGTATTTTTGGGATTTTTCAAGTTGGTATCAGAACCTTAGTTTGAGGGATTCGAACATACTCTGGGGTGTGTTTGAACTCAAACTGAGGATTTGGTAAATTTTTTCAAAAAGAAATATTTTCTGAGAAAAGAGTTTTCCTGAGACAAGAAAGGGTGTGGTGCATGCAATCAGTCGAGCTCAAGTAAGTTTTCCCAAATTACCCATACATGTAATCTGATGAGGAAAAGGTTAGGCTCACCTCCTGTATTTTGAAGGACAGGGCACGAGACTGGTGGGAGGAGGTAGGACGTGCAATGGGTGATGATAATGTTGATGTGATGACATGGGATGATTTATCGACCAGTTTCCGAGCTGAGTTTGCACCGGTGATTGAGGTGCAGCAGTTGGCACAATAGTTTTAGGATCTCCGCCAGACTATGGAGACGGTGGCTGAGATCACCGCGATGTTTCGGAAAAGGGCGCTTCTGGTTCCATAGTATGTGGCGAATGAGGATATGAAGAAGGCCCGATATCATGAGATGTTGAGGAGTGACATTCGACAATTTGTGAGACGATACAACTACAAGACACTGGAGGATTTAATAGCACGAGCTAGCGAGAGGGAGATTGATATGGAGATGGAGAAGAAGTGGAAGCCATATTCTATGCCGAGTATTGAGGGTTCGGGAAATAGGCTCAAGGTATCTGAGTCAAGATCGAGAGGTCATTAGGGCCGGAGCCCCTGTGGCAAGTGCGGCAAGGCGCACGAGGGACCGTGCAGGGTTGGTGGTTCTGGTTGCTTTAAGTGCCGCGGGAAGGGTCATTATAGCAGGGATTGTACTGCTACCACCACCCAGGGATATGATCTGATTTGCTTCCGTTGCAATCAGAGGGGCCACAAGAAGGCCCATTGTCTGTGTTTGGCTGCAGTAGGACCGATGTCAGCACCCACTCCTGCAACTCTTCGGATTACTAACAGCCGCCATGGCCAGGAAGACACGCCTGTGGTGAAGAGTAGGGCTTTCCAGTTGACGGCCGAGGAGGCACGTGCAACTCTCGACATGGTGACGGGTATGTATCTTCTCCTTATCTCTTTAGTTATATTGAATTGCTTGCTTATGTTTATGTGTTTTATTTTAGGATCGTTCCTTGTGGACGATATTTTTGCATTGGTAATGTTTGATTCAGGGATACCCAATCCTTTGTATCGTTTGCACTTAGCAATAGATTTGATGGAGCTCCGGGGAGCTAGATTGTCCTCTTGATGTTGAGATTGCTGATGATAGGTCTGTTCGGGTGGTGAGAGTTCATCGGGGTTGTACTCTTCAGTTGTTCAATGAGCAGTATTTGGTGGATTTGGTTCCCATTCCGTTGCGTAGGAACATGGTTATTGTGGGCATGGATTGGTTGAACCCTAATGGGTCAGTGATCGATTGTAAGCAGCAGTTGGTACGGGTTCGGACCCCAAGTGGGGGAGAGATCTCTACGTGGACCGATTTTGTGTTCAACGGCGAGGGCCAGGAGCTATTTTCAGCAGGGTTGTTTCGGTTATGTTGCCTATGTCATGAATACCCGGGATAAGGGTAAGACGATCGTGGATGATGTGTCGATTGTGCGGGATTACCCGGATATGTTTCCGGAGGATTTTCCTGGGGTGACTCTAGAGAGGCAGATTGAGTTCAGGATTGATCTGCTTCTTGGTGCAGCTCTGATAGCCAAAGCACCATTTCGGTTGGTTCCTCCCGAGATGTAGGAGTTGTCTACACAGCTTCAGGATATGTTAGACAAGGGGTTCATTCGACTGAGCAGTTCACATTGGGAGCACCGATCTTGTTCGTGAAGAAGAAGGATGGGTATCACCATATGTGCATCGACTACCGGGAGCTGAATAAGGTAACGGTGAAGAACCGTTATCCACTCCTGAGGATTGATGATATTTTTGACCAGCTTCAGGGTGCATCTTGTTTTTCCAAGATTGATTTGCGATCGAATTATCATTAGATGCGGGTCAGGGATGAGGTTATGCAGAAAACTGCTTTCCAGACTCGTTATGGTCATTACAAGTTCGTGGTGATGCCTTTTGGGCTCACCAATGCTCCATCCGCATTCATGGATCTCATGAACCGGGTGTTTAGACTGATGTTGGATCGGTTTGTGATTGTATTCATCGATGATATCTTGGTCTATTCCACGACTTAGGAGCAGCACAGGGAGCACTTGAGGGAAGTGCTGGAGACTTTGAGGAGGGAGAGGCTTTTCACAAAGTTCTCCAAGTGCGAGTTCTGGTTGCGCGAGGTGCAGCTTCTGGGGTACCTTGTCAACCAGAATGGTATTCTGGTCGATATGGCCAAGGTTGAGGCCGTGATGCAGTGGGAGGTTCCGAGGTCTCCATCCGATATTAAGAGTTTTCTTGGTTTAGAGGATTATTACCAGAGATTCATCCATGATTTCTCCAAGATAGTCGTTCCTCTAACCGACTAACAAAGAAGACGGTTGCATTTTGCTGGGGGCCAGAGCAGCAGACAACTTTCGATACTTTGAGATAGCGGTTGTGCGAGGCGCCGATTTTGACCCTGCCGGAGGGTGTTGATGATTTCGTGGTTTATTGTGATGCTTCGATCACATGATTGGGGCAGTGTTGATGCATAGGGGTTGCATGATTGCTTATGCTTCGAGGCAGCTGAAGCCTCATGAGGTGAATTATCTGACACATGATTTGGAGTTAGGGGCCGTGGTTTTCTCCCTCAAGATTTTGCGGCATTACCTCTATGGGTTCCGTTGTACTATTTACACGGATTAAAAGATCCCGAGGTACTTGATGGATCAGCCGAATATGAATATAAGGCAGCGTTGATGGTTGGATGTGGTGAAGGATTATGATTGCGAGATCCTTTATCACCCGGGAAAGGCCAATGTGGTGGCCGATGCTCTCAGCCTCAAGGCGGTCGCGGCTCCGATCAGAGACATGTTTGAGGATGATCGTGATTACTCCGTTGTTAGAGCAGATTCGTGAGGCACAAGTTGAGGCTATGAAGGAAGAGCACCGAAAGAGCGAGCGTATTGTGGGTCAGGTGTCTTCCTTCGATTATGATAGCCGTGGATTGTTGACTTTGCACCGACGAGTTTCGGTTCCGTATTGGGGTGGTGTATGCTAGATTTTGATGGAGGAGGCTCACAAGTAGAGGTTCTCCATTCATCCCGGGGCGAACAAGATGTATAGGGATCTTCGTCCTGATTATGTGTGACCCTACATGAAGCGGGATGTGGCCCGGTACGTGGAGCGGTACTTGAATTGAAGGAAAGTCAAGGCCGAGCATCAGCGTCTTCACGGCAAGATGCAACTGTTGGAGATACCGATATGGAAATGGGAGGATATCACCATGGATTTTATCACGAAGCTTCCCAAGACTCCTCGCGGAGTGGATTCGATATGGGTCATCATGGATCGTTTGACCAAGAGCGCAGAGAAGTTGGCCGAGGTTTATATCAGGGAGGTTGTGACACGTCATGGAGTGCTGGTATTGGTGGTTTCTGACAGAGATGTCCGGTTTACTTCCAGGTTTTGGAAGAAGTTTCATGACGAGTTGGGCACTCGTCTCCACTTCAAAATAATATTCCATCCGCAGACCGATGATCAGAGTGAGCGGACTATACAGACCGTTGAAGATATGTTGTGAGCGTGCATTTTGGACTTTGGAGGGAGTTGGGATACGTATCTTCCGTTAGCGGAATTTTCGTATAACAACAGTTATCACGCCAGCATTGATCGACCTCCTTGTGAGATGCTCTACGGGAGGAAATGCAGAACCCCGATTTGTTGGGGCGAGGTCGGTCAGCGGATTATGGGGTACCGAGGTGGTATTTACAGACCACTGAGCTGATTCACTAGGTTCGGAGCAGGGTCCAGACAGCTCAGAGTCGCCAGAAGAGTTATGCCGACATGCACCAGCCAAACTTAGAGTTCCAATAGGGAGATATGGTTCTCCTGAAGGAATCACCTTGGAAAGGTGTCATTCGGTTCAGGAAGCGGGGAAAGCTGGGCCCCAGGTATATTGGTCCTTTCAGGGTTTTGGCTCGGGTGGGTCGGGATGCTTATCGCTTGGATCTTCCAGACGAGCTTAGTCAAATTGATAGCACGTTCCACGTCTGTCAGCTGCGTAAGTTCTTAGTGGATGATTCCGCAGTAGTACCATTAGAGGATATTTAGGTGGTTGACCACCTGAATTATATTGAGAGACCGGTGGTGATCTTGGATCGGAAGACGAAAACCTTGAGGAACAAGGTTGTCGACCTGGTGAAGGTGAAATGGCAGCACCGTAATGGACCGGAGTGGACTTGGGAGCCCGAGGATGAGATGAGAGAGCACTATTCGGAGTTGTTCGGGGAATCAGACTTTGAGGACGAAGTCTGATTCAAATGGGGGAAAATTATAACATTATAATTTCCAGGTATTATATTTTTGGCCCTTGTGTTAATTTTATTTCAAAAATGGTCCCATGTGCATGTTTCAAGAAACACGTATCTGACTCCATACGCCCAAGGTAGTATGGGTATGCCCAACGTAATGGGAATGAACGCGGGTGGCTAAGGCACTACGCCTAGCGTACGTCAAAATACGCCCAATGTAGTGCGTCTGACTTAAACCGTAATATTAGAGGGTTTGGACACTATTAATCACAACTTATGGCTCATATTACCATTATTTCTCAGCCTCCACCGACCTTATTGCCTTATCTTGAAATCATAGACCTTTCCATTGTGTTTTTGAGCTCATTGTGTGCATCTTGGTGTGTTTTGGTTCATTATCAAGAAGGAGTTTGGTGCACGGTTGTGGATCAAGGAAGAGCTTGTGGATCGTGATTCTCTACTCCATTTCCAGCTTGTTTGAGGTAAACAACTATGACCTTGTTCATTAGAAGCTTAGCTTTAGTTTATATGGGTTTTGGACCCTTTTTGGCCCCATGAATGAGATCTAGTGGTTTGACACCACTCCAGGAGCTATGAGTTGCCACTCTTGGTGTTTCTGAGGTTCAAGGTCCATAAATTTGGCACCTTTAGGGTTTAGAATCATCCATGCATGAGATTATGTCCATTTAGTGAAATTTGGCACGCTTATTAAGGGCTTGATCTATGGTTTGGACTTCTGGTCTTAAGCATTAAGTGCAAAAAGTGAGTTTTGGATGAATGGGTGATTACGCTAGGCATACAAGTCTATACGTGTCGCGTACAAGCCATTTAGTTTGTACGCTTAACGTACACCTGAGTACGCCCCGCATACTCAGTCTGTTGGGTTTAGTGTTTTGGGCTTTGAGTTTGGGCCATTCTTTGGGGTTAGATGTTTGGGGTCTTGTTCGGCCATCTGAGTGAAAGTGTTTTGCACTAGGAGAATTGGTGGGCTTTAGGGTAAGGCCCATATAAGGGCTTGGGCCCAATTTGGAAAATTGGGCCAAGTATGGGCCTTGAACGGTTAGTTGGATTTGGGCCTTTTGGATTCTTGGTTTGGGCCTAAGTCTTGGTCCAAACTAGGTAAGGGGTAAAATGGTCTTTTTACGCTAATTATGGACTAATAGTTATGGATTAGAATCCAATTATTATTTTGATGTTATTTGGTATTGATAGCTCAGGGATTCGTCGGACAGCAGCCATCGATTTAGTCATGTGATTCAGCAGTCGAGGTGATTTTTCTCACTGGGTTTAGCGGGTCTAAGGCACCAAATCCAGCCCTTGTGATTTATGTTAGGATGCTAGGAGTCTGTGTGATACTTGCATGTGATATGCGCTGTTATGTATACCGGGCGGGGCTCGATGTCGGGCGAGGCCTGATGACTGTATCGTATGTTATTTTTTATGATCATTGTATGTGTTAGTATGATTATGTGATATATGTCTATGTGTACAACAAGCGGGACCCGATGTCAGGCAGGGCCTAAGAATACCAGATCTGTATACTGAGTGGGCCTCGATGTCGAGCGGGGCCCGAAGCCGAGTGAGACTCGATACCGGGCAGGGCCCGGTGGAGAGCGGGGACCTAGTATGTGATTTATTATGTATGGTATTGGGTAGTTTGGGGAACTCACTAAGCCCTGTGCTTACGATTTTCAGTTTATGTTTCAGGTACTTCCAGTTCCAAAGGGAAGGGCTTGAGATGATTGCAGCGCACACACCACCTAGTTTTGTTTTTGTGTTTTATTATGATTCGAGATGATGTTTGATACACTTACTTTCATTGGGATTGTATTGGTGTTGTTTTTGGAATACTAAATTTATTAAATTAAAAATAAAATTTTTGGGTCGTATTTTTGGGATGTTTCATTGATAACCTAAAAAACACATTATTGGTATAAGAGCTTAACTTTGTCAGTTAGTAGTGCATCAAGATGAAACCAAAAAACTAAACAAAAATTCAACAATCTGCTATGACCACGACGTGTGAAGTCCTCTGCTATGTCGTGGGAACTGCTTGAGATTAAAACTTAGGATTTTCTTGCATTGTTCAAAAGATAGGATAATTATTAGTTATTTAATATTATTTTAAGTGTTTAAAATCTGAATATTATATCTAGATAATTAGAAAACCTAATTTGGATATAAGGAAGTTTTAAAAGTTAATTATCTAATTATAAGATAATTAGATTATTGAATTATCCAATAATAAAGATTTAATATTTTTCAAATATTAATTAATCTAAAGGTTAATTAAATTTATTCGATTTGAACCTTGTAACTGAAAAAGGTTTTAAAATACACCCTATACATATGTATAAGAGTATAATACTATATGTATAACTAAAATTCAGTCAAATCAATAGTCAGCCTCATTCATGAAGCCACACTATAAGAGAGGTATAAAAAAATGACCTATAAAATGACTGTTTTTTTTAACAACAAGAAATTTAATTAAAGCAACATAAGCAGGAGTGTCCGTGGCTAACAAATACACTAATGTGGGACTATAAAGATGAAATGATGGCACATACTCGAATTTATGGTTGTTGATGGAGCATGTGTGGTTAACCGCCACATCAATGTGAGATCATAAACGACCTCAAGGATGTCACATGGGTTTGCATGGTTATTCACATCTTGTTTGTGATTCTCGTCATCCAGTCACAAATTAAAGATCATAATCTGAGATCAAACATGCCATTGAATAGTTTAGTGAATCTCAAAAGATCTAGAAATTTCATATTAGATTGAAATTGGTAAAGTGCTTTACTTACCCAAAATAAATTCTCAATTAGATTACGACATCTCTATTCTTAATTTCGAATTGTATTTATGGATCCTAGCCTTGAATATTAATTTGGGTTAAAATATTAAGGATTGAATAAACTAAGTAAAATCTTATCTCTTGTTTTAGATGTGTGGAAATGGTGATCTTCTTGCTCCTCCTCCTCCTCCACCCAGTCATAACTTTACTCTTTTGTTGATCCTCTCAAAGGAAAAACTTACTGGTCCAAACTACATGGATGGGATGCGTAATTTGAAGATGACATTGTGATATGAGAACAAAGAGTATGTTCTCGACACTCTTGTTCTATAAATTGATAAAGAAACTGCTACTCCTGAGGAATTAGCTGAACACAACCAACACGTTGACGACGTCACTGGGGTCGCTTGCATTATGATTGCAAAAATGGCACCTGACCTTCAAAAGTCATATGAGGACTACTGGACCCGCGAGATGAACTTGTATCTTTATCAAATGTTCCACAAGAAATCAAGGAAAGAGCTTTATGAAGTCGTTAAGGCCATGGACGTGGTGCTCAACTCCTTGCCCAGTAGTTATGATTAGTTCATCCTGACCTATCATTTGAACAATACTGAGACCATATTGATTGAGCTTCACAATCTATTGCAAACAACTGAAGCAGGAATGAAGAAGTATCATTCCAATAGTGTTGTAAGTGACCCGATCATGGCTATTCAACAACGCAAGGCCCATTCCCAACCCAAGTGGAAAGGGAAATCCCACATTAGAGAGTCCAGTGGGTCAAAGGGAAAGGTCAACTTCAATGGTCCTCCTATCGGTGATCCGAAAGAAACTACATGCTTTCATTGTGGCCAAAAGAGACATTGGAAGAGAAGGTGCCCAAGTACCTACAAGAAGTGAGAGCGGCTGAGGGCAAGGTGTCTGGCTCTTCATCTAGTATGTGCTCTATTGAAATCAATAACAATTATATTTCAAACTCTTGGATCCGTGATACTGGATGTGGTTTCCATATTTGTTATGATATTTAGGGACTAAGGAAAAGTGAAGAGGTCGAGCATGGGAAGCTGAACTTGATCATGGGGAATAGACAACATTTGGCTGTTACCAGGATTGGGAATTATGAGCTAATGTTTGATAGTGTTAGGGTTGATTTGAACAATTGCTGTTATTCATCAGAAATGACAAGAAACATAATTTCATTTCATGTTTTATTTAGAAAAGGATATCATTATAGTTTTGATGATAATGATGGTGAAATTTTAGTTTATAAAAATGGTGCATTTATTTTCAAAGCTTATCATTGTAATGGTGTATATGAAACTGTTGTGTGTGTGAATGAGTTTAAGCACGAAGTAGAGAATCAATTGGGCAAGAAGATAAAGGTTCTCCGGTCAGATAGAGGTGGAGAATATCTTAGTATTGAGTTCAACGACTATCTGAAGGAATATGGAATCGTTTCACAATTGACACCTCAGAGGACACCATAAATTAATGGTGTAGCTGAGAGGCGTAAACGAACCTTACTAGACATGGTTCATTCCTTGATGAGTCGAGCTTCACTCCCTATATCATTTCGGTGGTATGCCTCAGAGACAACCACCCATATCCTCAATCTTGTTCCTACCAAGAAGGTTACCAAAACACCTCATGATATGTGGACATGGAAACCTCCCTCACTCTCACATATCAATGTATGGGTTTGTGAGGTTCTTGTTAGGCACGAGACCCAAGATAAACTGGAGCCCAGAGGTGAGAGATATATTTTCATTGGCTATCCACAAAAGCATTTTGGATACTTGTTCTACAGAAGTAAGAACGTTGTTTTTGTAGCTCAAAGGAGAGTATTTCGTGAGAGATAGCTCATATCCAAAGAGGACAGTGCGAGTATAATTAATCTTGAAGATATTCAAGAGTCATCCAGTGAAGGAAACTGTTGGGTTATGAGCAAAACATCAATCCTATGGTGCACATGCAAACCCTAAAGCTTTGGATCTAGTTTTTCTATTTGTACATGCAATAATCATCCAAAGCTTACAAACCCTAATCTAACATACAACAAAAAATCGAAATCTACATCTACTGAAGAGTTAGGATATTACCTTTGATTGTAGCTTGATGATCTTGAGCTTTTGAGAACCTAGCACCTCAAACGCGATGCCTCTAATAGATCACAAACACCAAATCAATTGGAGAATATTAGAGAGAGAGAGAGGGGAAAGGCTATTTTCAGCTCTAGGAATCCTTCTAGGGTTGTGGTAGTCGAAAATATGAAGCCAATGGGGTCTTTATATAGGTGCGGAATCAGGGTTTCATTCAAAGGCCTAATCTGGTTGCTTAGCCTCTAGGCAGCCCATAAGAATCTTCTAGAACCCTAGCCTTGGACGAAATCCTTATGGGCTCCCATAGGATTTCGTCCACCCCTATCTTTAGGGTTCCTCAGCCCATATTGCAATTATCTTATAATTACAACTTCAGCCCCATAATTCAATTAACCTCTTTTGACCATAAATATAATTCTAAATTAATTCTTGACCAATTTTAATTAAATAATCTGATTTCTCTTTTAATATATTATTCACATAATATATTCATAGACCACATTTATCCTCTTTCTCAATTATCCATCCAGTTAAGTTGCTTTGGTGACGGCAACCCAAAAGGACCATGCTACAATCGGGTCAAGTACATACCAAATATAGTTATGGTCTTAGACACCTAATCCAACAATCTCCCACTTAGATAAGTCTAATAACTATAAATGCAAGTACGACCTCAAAATCCGATTAGCAATCGTAGCTCTCAAAAGCTGCTGTCGAACTCTGACACGTCCTATAGATAAGGTGTAACATCCCGATTCCTTGGTATTATATTTTTATAATTTTCATGACTTTCATTGAGCAACTCGATGAGTTAGAGGCCCCAACTCGTCAAGTAGAGAAGAGTTTTGGCCGCGTGGGTTTTACAACCAACTCGACGAGTCGGAGAGCCAACTCGACGAGTTGGTGCTGTGGGAGGAAAAAACCTAAATCTCTGGGGTTGGGTCCTAGTTAAAGGACCTTAAGCCCTCATTTCCACCTCAACAACCACCTTACTCCCCTATGTGAAACCCTAATCGTGTATATTGAGCTAAGAGAGAAAGAGAGCTAATACTTGGGTATTTTAGTGCACTATTTGAAGAGAAGAGAAGAGTATCAAAGAAAGGAACGAGAAGGGACTGTTGGATCTGGTGTTATTTCATCTATAGCTTCTGTTGAAGGTAAAAAAGTCTTCACCTTGTTCATTATTTCAATTAGATCTCACTTTTATGGAGCTTTAGGGCTTTTTCCATCTTTCTTGGAGGCTTTGAGTGTGATGAGCTTACCAAGAGATTTAGACTTCAGATCTGGACCTTGTGAGATCCCTAGAGTCCAAAGGTCCCAGCTTTATCCAGCTATAGAAGAGCTTTTATGCTTAAGACCTAAATGGAAACTTGTTTTGGCATTTCAAGCCCTAAGTGCCATGCATGGACGTAAACCTTGTAGCTTTACGTGGTATCTCAGCCTTGGGAGGCTAGATCTAGAGTTTAGGGTTGTAAATCTGCCTTAAAGAGTCTGAATGAGGAAATGGTATGAAGGGACTCGACGAGTCGGTGAACTGACTCGACGAGTCGGTTAGGGTTTTCCACGATGAGTCTGGACACGGGTGACTCAATGAGTTGATAAGACAACTCGACGAGTTAAGTTGGACTTTCACGAAACTTCTGAGGAAACAAGGGGACTCGACGAGTCACATAGATGCACTCGACAAGTCGGGTCAACATGGACTGTTGACTTGAGTGTTGACTTTTGTTGACTTTAGGGTTTGGTCAAGTCAGAGAATATGGAGACCATGGAGGGGTAAAATGGTCTTTTACCGATTCCAAGAGATTAAAGAGAGAAAATAGCTTGGTTTATTTAGAGTTGTGATTTAAGTGTTAATTAGAGATAATTATCGTATGTGTTAGGCGGAGGCTAGATCGGTGATTCGTGTACGAGATTTATTTGCTTGTTTACGAGGTGAGTCTTCTCACTATGATTACCTTGAGTGGTAATTTGTGTGACCGGAGGGTCTTGTATGTTATTGTTGAGTCTTGTGATATCCTGTATTATGTCTTTCTGATTTATGTTGTGTATTATTCTGAGCTTTACTGAGTTAGGACCGGAGGGTCCACCCGAGTTGTGGGACCGGAGGGTTTCACTGAGACACATTAACCGGAGGATCTTATTTGATATATAGCCATGAGAGGCTAATGAGATGTGTGTGGTATTTTGGGGAACTCACTAAGCTTCATGATTACCGTGTTATGTGATATATGTTTCAGGTACTTCTCAGGATCGCGGGAAGGCACCGGCTTGATTGTACACACACGATGTTGGGTATTTTGTGTTGCGTCATGGGCTTTGTTTTTGTATATCCGTATTGGGCCTGTCCATCCGTGATTATTGATTAGGGTTAAGCTATTTATAGTGCATGCATGTATGCCTTAGATACGATCATCATTATTATTATTATTGCTTTGTAACCCTAAACACCTCTACAGTCGAAGTTCTTAATCGAGCTCTTCTGAGGTGTTAAAGCTTAATCATTCGACATCAGTTAAACCATTCCTGTGTTCTTTATTACGTTATTTATTGCTTTTCTGCTTAGAATCAATCGATCCTACTAGAACTTTGATCTAACAATTGGTATCAGAGCAGGAGACTGTGTAATCAATACACATTCCTTCTGTTTGAAGAATTCTTTAGGGTTTCCACTTTTATCGAATATAAAGAAGCCGTCTTCTTCCTGTCGACGGTAACTCTTGTGTTTGATAAAACCCTAATCTCAAGTTTACAGGTCTGATTCTAGCAGTTCCAAGGAAAGGCTCATCATGTCTCACGACGATTCTCAAACTAATCCCATCAACATCTCCAACAACATTGGATCCACTACAAGAGTTCCCATTCTTTACACTCAAGACTATGAAGTGTGGGCGCATCACTTTGAAGATTACGTAGTTGGATCTGAAGATAATGGTTATCTCATCTGGGAGGCTATCACGACTGGGTCGTTTGTTCATTCTGGAACGAACAGGACAGTGAAGACTCAAAAAGAATATAATCAGCTTTTGGTGGACGTAGAGAAGATTCCACAAGATGAAAAGGATAAGCTGCTATGTAACGTGAAAGCCATGAGAATGATCAGATTCGCATTACAATCTGACACTTTTCGTTTAGTCGGTTCATGCACGGCGGCTAAAGAAATATAGGATAGGTTAAAAGAACTGTACTCAACCGATGAGGATCTAGAACACTCGATCCAAACCTTGTTGCTCTCAGAATTTGGAGCTTTCGAACAGAAACCTAAAGAGAAACTGATACAGACCTTCGATCGCTTCAATCATCTCCTCAGCAAGATGATCAAGCATGACATTGAAAGAAAATTGATTGAGCAAAAGGTGACCTTCATGAATGGTTTAAGACCAGAATGGATGGCATTGGTTTCAACGGTGAAAGCTCATGAACAGTTTAAATCATACTCGCTAGCGAAACTGATGGGTATTCTTAAATCCCATGAAAGCGTGGTAACCAAGGAGGCAAAGGTAGTTTCGGGTGTGGGATCGCTGGCCCTTGTCTCAAAAGGCAAAAGTGTAGCAGAAGAAGAGGAGGATTCAGATATGTCTGAGTGTGACCTTACTGGCGAAGAATATGCAATGATGGTCACCAACCTAAAGAAGTTTGCACGAAAGAAGTTCCCTGTCAATAAGAACCGAAACTGGCAAGGAAGTTACAGCTCTGAGAAGGTGAAAGAAGAAACGAAGAACACCTCTCAAAAGGATGACGACAAGAAAGAAAGCAAGCTTGTAGGAGACTCTGGATTCGACTGCAATTATTGTCATGGCAAGAACCACTTTGCCAAAGATTGCATGTTGAGGAAGATGGCTGAGAAAAGGGACGGTGAAGATGATGAGGCTTATTACATGCGAAAGTTGGAAGAAATAAAGAAAAAGAAGGCAACTAATAGTTCAATGAATGCCTTGATTGTGTAGGAAAATGTGGATGAAGATGAGTTCGGTGGCGTTGAAGTCTGGTCAACCGATTCTGAGGATGAAGAAGTGAGAAAACCCACACATGGAAAAGCTTACGTGTCGAGAGAGGAAGCTACTAGTTCGGCTGGGAAATGTTTGATGGTTACTGCTGGAAGACCAACCGAAGGTGAGAATAAGGAGCCGAACCTGACTGAGGACAAGTGTTTTGTAGCCAAGCCCATGAGTGAGAGGATCAACGACTGTGATCGGCTGATCAAAAAGGTACAATCCATCCTTGAATCACTTAAATTTCCCGTAACAAATTATGAAGAAGAATTAAATGAACTAAAATTTAAATTTTCTAACTTAAGTGGTAGTCTCATGCAAACTCGCTTAGCGAACTCTAACCTAACTGACCAACTCAGCAGGGTGTCTTCGAAGAGTGAGGAGAGAAGGATGTGGATTGAGTTGAAGGAGACGGAGTTAACTAGGGCTAGGGATGAGATTATTTATTTGCAACGAGACAATTTAAAGTTTTTGAAACAACGAAATGTTTTGTGCTTGATTGCTAAACGCTTATATACGAATATTACTCAGTTGCACTTAAATTGTGAAATAGGGAAAAAGATTCATAAGATGATCTTACCCTTCCTTGAATTTAAGGAGGATGAGGTCATCGCTGAGTGTGAATCCATAATGTCCTCAGAAGAGACTTCCATCACTTATGAAATCGGACTAGACAAGATATAGACCTTTATTGACTCTAAGGAACATAAATGTATGCTCAAAAATCTTTTAGATGAAAATGATAGGTTGAAAATTAAGTCTGAGACCATTCAAACATTTGACTCGTCTAACGCCAAATTAATTTCAGAACATAAAATGAATATAGAAAACACGTCTGAATTTGATGAGGAAAGTGAAATGAGCGAAATCTCGGTGGAAGATGTGGTTGATTGCTCTGAATTTTTGAAGAGCGAAACCGAGAATGAAAAACCACTCATTTCTGAGAACTCGGTTGAATATGCTCGCCTGTCAAAGGACAAGTCGAAGAAACTCAAAGAGAAAGCAATGGTCTATCAGAAAGTTCAAACAGTGCCAAATCAAGTATATGCTGTTAAAGGGGTCACTAAAAAACAAACATCAGAATTTAAAATCTTGGTCGACATAGACAATGCTGAAGGGTGCGGCGATTACTTCTGGTCCGTCCCTATCGATAATGCAGACGAAACCGTTGGCTTATCGGAGCGAACCTCGTGGAGGGTAAGGGTAGATACGTGGCTGAACCCATCAATAAACCCTCAAGTTTTGATAAACCAAGCTCGAGTGGAACAAAAGAGATACCAGAAGAACCAAAGAAGGCATCCAATGTATCTTCCAAGACAACCGAAACTCAAAAGGGGAAGCCAAAATCAAGCTTCAATATTCATAAATCTCAAAAGCAGCTGGCTGAACAGAAACGCCAAAGAAATCAGAGATACATGAAGAATCTGAATGAGCGAAAACGGTTTTGGCAGTCTCAAAACCCTAACCACGTTCCTTCCAAGAAAGAGTCAACTGTCAAATAAAATGACAAGCCAAACCGAAAGGAAAGTTTTAGTCCAAGCTCCTATTATTCCAAAGCTCAGAACCGAACATCCAGTTTCGGTTCCAACACCAGAGCTCAGAACCGAACATCCAGTTTCGGTCACAACCTCAAGGCTAAAAACCGAAAGTCAAGCTTTGGTCCTTCTTGATGCCAACGAAAGCCGTATTCAGTGAAGGACATCAAAGGAAAGGGAACGCTTGATTCAAATTCTGACATCAATAATAAGAAAAAGTCAGCTAACCCTAGGACTCAAAAGAATATTCCAAAACCATCTAACAACAAACCATCTGATACACCACAATTTAAACAAGATAAAAACAAAATCAAGGTGTATACCATCAAAAGAAAAGACGAAACCACTCTAATAAAAAGAACTTATTTGGTTGATCTTTCTGTTGCTATTCCTTTTTTTGTAAAAGACTCACCAGGGCCCAAGAGACTTTGGGTTCCTAAATCTGCTTGAATTTACAGGTTATAAGTGACGAGCAGTTCGATGACGAATGGTACATAGACAGTGGTTGCTCACGTCACATGACAGGAAGGAGGGAAGAGTTGAGGGAGTTTCGGTCCCTTAAGGATGGTGGATGTGTGAAGTATGGAAACAATTCTTACGGCACAATCAAAGGATATGGAATGATAACCAACGGAGAATTCACAATTCGAAAAGTGGCTTACGTGGAAGGATTGCAGCACAACCTCATCAGTGTATCTCAATTGGTTGTGGGAACCGGTTTGAAAGTTTCATTCGATGATGAGGGATCAGAAATTATTGAAAAGCAATCCAAAAGAGTTCTGTTGAATTCAGAACGCAAGGGAGAGATGTATCCTTTAAATCTCAACCCAATTTGAGGAAAACCAGCAATATGCCTGCTGTCAAAGGCGAACTCTGATGAAAGCTGGTTATGGCATCGACGCCTATCGCACCTGAACTTCAAAGACAATAATAAGTTGGTGCTTAGTGATCATGTTCGAGTCCTTCCTCTTCTCAAGTTTGATAAGGAACACCTGTGTGCAGCGTGTGAGATGGGCAAACAAAGCAGAAAGAGCCATCCTACACGTATCAATACAAAGATTGTTGAAGCTTTTGAACTTCTGCATATTGACTTATGTGGACCTTCGGCTATCGAAAGCATCGGTGGTAGTAAGTTCATTCTTGTCATAGTAGATGATTTTTCACACTTCACCTGGGTTTTCTTTCTTAAACAGAAATCAGACGCGACTCCTAAGTTGAAGGCGTTTATCAAGCAAGTGGAACTGTAGCTGCAAAAGATGGTGAGGAATATTAGAAGCGACAATGGGCTTGAATTCAAGAATAAAGATTTTGAAGATTTTCTGGCTGAAAAGGGGATATCTCACAACTTCTCGGCTCCCTATACACCACAACATAATGGAATTGTTGAAAGACGAAACCGTTCCTTATGTGAGGCAGCTGGAACCATGCTGAGCTTCGCTTTTCTTCCGCTATACTTTTGGGCTGATGCAGTTGCAACTGCATGCTACACTCAGAACCGATCCTTACTTAACAAACGATTCTCCATCACTCCGTATGAGATTCTGAACAATCGGAAGCCCAACATTAAGTTTTTCCACATGTTCGGTTCAAGATGCTTCATTTTTAACTCCAAAGAGAACCGAAACAAGTTCGACGTCAGAGCCGATGAGGGAATTTTTCTTGGTTATTCACTCACTTCAAAGGCATATAGGGTTTTGAATAAACACTCCAAGCGTATTGAAGAAACCTACTATGTAACCTTTGATGACAACTACATGAAGAAAGTTCAAACAAGCAAAAGTACCATGGGGGAAATATTTCCAGAATCAGGAAAAGTCTCGGTTCCCATTTCCAACTTGTTTGAAGAGTACATAAGGCTATTTGATGAACCAGAAAAGGCTATACACTCAGAGGCAAAAGCAGCAGACAAGAAAATCAACAATCTGAAAAAGATCAATTAATGAAGCTGCAAAAGATATGGAAAATGAACCTCCTAAACCGACTGGTGGTCAACCCTCAACTGACCCTCCAAACAACAGCTCAATGTTCAAGGGGGAGGGTTCATCTGTACCAAAAACAATCGATTTGCCTTTCGAGGGGGAGAATCCAACTCCAACCCCAACCCATGATAGTCCAATCGAGGGGGAGAATCCAACTCCAACTGAGGGGGAGAATCCTGAACCTGACATGGGATACGCTTCGCCATTTGAGGGGGAGAATGAGAATACAAATAACGAAGGTGATCAATTAGAATTTGAAGAAGAGGTAAATGCAGAGTTGGATCCTGTCTATGACCCTAATTACCCTCCTCTAACGAAATGGACTAAGGATCATCCCAAAACACAAATAATTGGTGAATCATCTGAGCGAGTTCTCACACGTTCTCAATTGAAAGTGAAACAAACTGCCTTATTCTCTCATGTTGAGTTATGACTGTTTAATTCGTTTGTCTCGAAAATCGAACCAAAGACGGTTAATGATGCACTTGATCACGCTGATTGGGTACAAGCAATGCAAGATGAACTCCATGAGTTTGAACGTAATCGAGTTTGGAGGCTGATTCCCACTCCAAAGGATGCTTCTGTGGTCGGCTTAAAATGGGTCTTCAGGAATAAGTTGGATAAAGAGGGCAACGTCATTCGCAATAAGGCTCGGCTGGTGGTGAAAGGATATTGCCAAGAAGAAGGGATAGACTATGAGGGGACCTTCGCTCCTGTAGCAAGGTTGGAATCAGTTAGAATCTTTCTGGCATATGCTGCACATAAAAACTTCGAATTTTCCAGATGGATGTGAAATGTGCTTTCTTAAATGGAGAACTAGAAGAAAGGGTGTACGTTGAGCAACCACCTGGGTTCGTGAATGAGAAATACCCTGATCACTGCTATGTGTTGGATAAAGCTGTATATGGTCTGAAGCAAGCACCAAGGGCCTGGTATGAAACATTAACTCGCTTTATTAAAATGTCGAAATTCAAGCAAGGTTCGGTTGACCCAACCTTCTTTCGAAAGAAAGAAGGTGAACATCTAAGGATAGTTCAGATTTATGTCGATGACATCATCTTCGGCTCCACGAATCCTAGCTTAACGGCTGAATTCAGGAAGTTGATGGAGACTAAATTTGAAATGAGTGCAATGGGTCCAATTAACCTTTTCCTTGGATTGAATATAAGACAGGGACCAGAAGGCATTTTTATCAACCAGGAGGCCTACACGAAGAACTTGCTGGCGAAGTTCGATATGACGGGAGATTCGAAGGTGAATGTTCCCATGGTGTTTGGCACAAAGTTAACACCATCTCTGGAAAAACCTGCTGTTGACGTAACACTCTATCGTCAAATGATAGGGTCTCTTATGTATCTAACAGCTAGTAGACCAGACAATATGTTCTCTGTTTGTTATTGTGCTAGGTTTCAAGCAAATCCAAGAGAACCTCACATGGTGTCAGTGAAAAATATTTTCCGTTATCTGAAGCGAACCTCTTCTCTCGGTCTTTGGTACCCTGCTAGATCCGGATTCTTTGTTCAAGCCTTTTCTGACGCCGATCTTGGAGGATGCGGTCTGGACCGAAAGAGCACAACTGGAGGATGCCAATTCCTTGATGGTAAACTTGTTAGCTGGCAGTCCAAGAAGCAAACTTGTGTGTCTCTTTCAACAGTCGAAGCTGAGTACATAGCTGCAGCATCCTGTACCTCACAAGTGATCTGGATACAAAGCCAACTAAGAGACTACGGACTGAGTATGAAGAAAATACCTCTCTATTGTGACTCTGAAAGCGCGATAAGAATATGTCACAATCCAGTGCAACACTCAAAGACAAAGCATATTGCACTAAGATACCATTTCATCAAGGACCATGTTGAAGATGGAAACGTGGAAGTTCATTTCATTCGGTCCTCTGATCAACTAGCTGACATCTTCACTAAAGCCTTACCAGAAGCAAGCTTCAATAAAATTTTACAAGGTTTGGGAATGATGGAAGCAAAGTCGGTACCGAACCCTCAAACCTCTCTCTAAAAATTAGACAAGCGAAATAGAGCGAACGCTCGGTCTATTTCGGTTCCGGATTTTACGGGAACCGAAATGAACCGAACGCTCGGTCTATTTCAGCTCCATAATTTTCGGGAACCAAAATGAACCGAACGCTCGGTCTATTTCGGCTCCGGAATTTTAGGGAACCGAAATGAACCGATCGCTCGGCTTAATTCGCTTCATTCCTTTAAGGTTTGATTTCGCTGTATACTTTGTAAACTCTCTTTTAAATCTTTTTCTTGCTATGTTTTCTCTTTTATCTTTATTCCTATATGTTTTAACATTAATTTCGTTTATTCTTGTTTCTTTTTCTGTTTTTATTATTTTTTAGAAAACTTCAAAATTCAAAAATATTATTTCTGTTTTTATTATTTTTCAGAAAACTTCAAAATCCAAAAATATTTTTTTTGTTTTTATTATTTTTCAGAAAATTCAAAATTCCAAAAGGTTTTATCTTTTATTTATCTCTTTATTATCTTCTGTTTTGTTTGTGTGTGTGGTTTGTTTATCTTTGTTTATTCTCTTTACTAGGTGCCAAGTACATCGTTGCTACATAAATTGGAGCTAGGGCAGGTACGACCATTTTAATTTGAACTAGTTAAGTGTCCCTAGAAGCATGCTGCTGTATGTAGACCGAAGCCTCTAAGACTATGAGTAAGGCCTTAATGATTCGATCTATACCTATCGTTTCTTCCCAATCAGGCTGCTAAATTCACTCAAGTCATGAGCTACCTTACTCTTCTCAAATGAGTTAAGAGTTTTCTGCTTTGACACTTTTATATAGCTGGGGTACTTTCGGTTCCTTAACCACCTCCTCTACATTCTCCATCAACTTTCGTTTCACCAAGGCAACCCTTGAGACTCTCAAATATTACCACTGAGGTTTATGGTTACACAAAATTTGTGTTTATGATCTTAGATGCGTACACCACGTGCTGAGTGAGACCCAAAATCCAACTCCAATAATGAATTGACGGTGAATATTTATATTCAAGATCTCACTTGTTACCTAACGAAATCTCATTTTATTTTTTGAGTGGTCTTTATGAAATTGTCTAACACCAAGGCATTTCTTCCTAAAAAGATCCAGTTTGGTTTTTGTTTTTGAGATTTTTATAACATCATTAGTCACAACAAATTCTATCCAACCTACTTGTTCAACAGACCACATCGGTCTCACAAGTACTTCATCCAACTTTCGGTCTTATGTTAAGTATCGATGTTTGGTTGAAGATAAGTCATCCTTTAGACCCATTATTTGAAAAGAATCCTTTCGGTGTTTCTTTACAAACACTCGATCGTATTTTCTCGGGGAACCACACAAGCACTTCAAGTCTCTCTTGACTTTGAAGGAAGAGATTCTTGCCCGGAATCATCTGCTTCATGTCTTATTAAAGACATCACTCACATCCTATACACATTTTGCTTTATTTCTTTATTTTTGGCACACTCTTGCACGAAAATTCTTTGTGATTTTCCAAAATTCTGGTTGATGTTCCTTATGGCCCGTTTAAAGTTTTTTTTTTGGAGCGAAAGTGGTTATTTTGACATATGGAGCGAAAGTGAATTTGAAAAGATGATATGTGGATAAGATTTTGAATCGCGTCATCAGATAACCATTCATATTGGACACATGAATTTGAAACAGTTCCTAAACCCACACTTGATGACGTCTATCTGGGGAAACCAAACTGTCAAATCGCGCTTTTTCAGGCGACGTTTCAGTGATCGTATCATCATCACGGAGATTCTTTCTCTCTCCTGGCAACGGTATATAAAGGATTTCTCACACCTATTGTACCTTCTTACCTTCTTCAAACTCTCTCAAATACAACAGGCGATCTTCAACTGTTCATCTTCTTCCTTACATCAACAATGGCGGAATCATCATCTTTTCAAGATTAAACTAATTCATCGTCATTGCTTGTGATCAAACCTAATCAGAACCTGATCATTCAACTAAACCCCTTTTCGTATGATTCGTACATGCTCCACGTTGTCGAATGTCTCAAGTACTCCCCACTGCTTATCGTTCTTACGCAGGTGGAATCTGTTCCCATGTCTCTGCTGTCACAAGTGTACTCTACTGCGTCTTACGACAAGAACAAGGAGAGGATCTATTTTCAAATCTTCAATCACAAGGCATCTATTTCGAAAGCCCGATTCTGCTCCCTGTTAGGGCTTGTCGTCGATGCTTCTTTCATCTCTCCTGATTTCATTACCACAACCCAGTTGTTTATAATGTTTTATGAGATGGGATATACTGATGTCCTTACAACAGTGACAAAGTATAAGAAGTCCTGTTTGCCGCCGCAATGGAATGGGTTACTTACTCTTATCAACAAGGGTTTGGCGGAACGGGTAGCTGGGTCAGATGGTACGAGTAAGGGTTTTATGACCATTCTCTATGGTCTCTACAATGGTATTAACCTGGATTATGGCTCTATTATTTGGTCGCAACTGGTGTAATGTCTCAACTCCTCAACGAGACATTCAGAGATTTCTTGTGGTCGTTTCTGGACCATCATCACCCGACGGGCCATTGAGAACTTACAGATTCTAGTTATGAAAGATGCAATGCTCTCCTCTGTGGCTACTTTTCATACAAAGAAGATTATCTTCTCAGATGCCACCAAGTTTTCTCACAATGGTTCGATACCTGAAACAATGTACAGGTGTGTGTCGAGCGAAAGTCATGTGATGGCTGACTAGCGGAAGCTTACTCCCAAGGGCCCAAGAGAACTGACTCCTAAACAGCAG
Source organism: Lactuca virosa (assembly GCF_052849685.1). Taxonomy (NCBI): domain Eukaryota; kingdom Viridiplantae; phylum Streptophyta; class Magnoliopsida; order Asterales; family Asteraceae; genus Lactuca; species Lactuca virosa. Next base: position 181,290,351 of record NC_136429.1, on the reverse strand, counting down.
GCTGCCTAGGATGCTGTGGAAAAGCCAGCAAAGCGAGGGAAGAGGGCAGATACTAAGAAGGTGGAAACCGAAGGTCCTTCTTCTAAGCCTGTCAAGTCCAAAAAGCGAAAGGCTGAAAAGGGTGATTCTTCGGCTCCAAAGAAAGTCAAGAAAATGGCAAGGAAACCAAAGAGTCCTACCCCTTCAAGCTCAGAACATGATGAGGAGCAATCGGCTGATGAGGAAGAAGAAGTTCAGCATGACGGTTCACTAAGAGGTAATACACCTCCTTGTTCTCCAACTCCTACTGAACAACTCAATGACAAAATTCCAACTCCTCCTCTATCTCCACCGAAGACTACTGTTCAAGTTTCGGTTGCTCCAATTCCACCAACTCCTACAACTCAACCTACCACTACTGTTCCACCACCACCACCAATTAGTACAGTACCTATCTCTACAACTCCTTTACCACCTCCCATTTTTTCACAAGCAACTACCACAACTACCCATATCTCCACCACTCCTACCGAACCTCCACTAAATGTCAACGTATCTGATACAGGGGCTAATACTGAAACTGAAACCCCTGTTACATCCAAACCTCTTTCACCCTCATCCTCAACTGATTCTGGTCCTACTCTCGGTGGTGAAAATTTTGAGTTTGACTCAACCTATTACAGTCCTTATAGACTTCCCCATGATGAAGATGAAGAGGCTCCGGTCACCAAACAACAAGTGCAGAGTATCGATGATAAGCTTCATCGATTGCTCGCCTCTTCTTCGAAGTACAATGATGTTGTGCTGAAGGCTTTCATAGACACTGCTTTTGAACAGTACACAGAAGCAATTGATAAATCAACAAAGGCGGTTGAAGCATCCACATCTTCATGCCAGAAGGCTACAACCAATGTTGCGAAACTCATTCATAATTCCCAGATCTTTCTTGAATCCCTTCAGGGTCATGCTGATGCGAATGCAGCTAAGGTGAATGCATCGATTGACTCTATCTCAAAGTCACTTCAAGGGTAGCAAGCCAAATTCGAGACTGTTCGTTCTGAGATTCAAGCTGAGAACACTTCTCTTCTTAGCTCAGTGAATTCTCGTCTTGAAAAGCTCCATGCTGATTTAACAAAGGAGAGCAAATTGATGGATGATCTTGCACGTCAAACCACTACCATTGAAGTCCAGAAGGTTCAACTGGCTCTAGCCGATCGGGAAATTTCTTTGTTGAAAACTGAGCGTTCCGTTTTCCGAAGTTGTGCTGGTGACGTTCTTAACATGCTGCACAATGTTCTTCATGCTCATGATCCAATTCTTACACTGACAATCCGGAATCACCTGACCTCCAAGCTTCTTCCTGCAATTAAACTTCTACGTGAAATGAAGGGTGTTACGGAGCGATTGGTTACTCCGCAACATGGGGGAGAAGGTGCTCAGAAAACTACTCCTATTAAACCGAAGGTGATTGTCAAAACAGAACCGAAGGGTAATGTAGCTTCAAGTTCTGGTAATCAAGAAAAGAAGAAAGGTCTTGCTGATGAACATGATGATAGTGATGAAGATCAAGAAACTATTGCTGATGCCCTAAAACGGAAGAAAAGGGATCAGGAGTTAGATGAAAACCTTCGGGTTGTAAAGGAAGAAGAAGAGAGGGAGCGAAAGAAGAAGGAAGAGCATGATGCCCTAATTTGCAAAAAGGATTTGTTTCCTCCTTGGACTAGGGAAACACTGATCAAAGAAGCGATAGAGTTTCCAAGCACGTACTGGCTAGAACCTGTAGCTTCGTTTGATTGTGAGAATACGAGGGACTCACAGTTTGATATGCCTATAACACGAAAGGCATTTACTTTTCACTGTTTTGATTCAACAGTTCAAGTTCCCTCACCTCACCCTCAAGTTGATCATGAACTTATTGATTATTAGCTCAAGTTCGGTCAGCCGCAGTATCTGACTTGGAGTGCACAGAAGATTACAACAGTCAAGGTGCTGAAACCTTCGCCTGCAGGGAAATTTGTTAATGTTCATTTCAAGATAACCCGAGGTTCACACAACTCGGTTTCTATGATTTCCCTAGCAGATCTTCCTAACTTAAATCCTCATGATTGGATCTTATTGTACAATATTTTTCTCACTAATACGAAGGAGTATGAGCCGATCCTAGATCATTTGAAGAGGATGTTGGCTTCCTATGTCCATGAAGTTGCTACAATGGATCAGGAGATTGCTAGTGTTTTAAAGAAGAAACCAACTGTGAAGCCAACTGTAAAGCCTGGAGATGTGAACAAGATGCAGCTGGGTCAAATTGATTCTACACATCTCACAGTGATGTTCACAAGAGGCGAAGCTAATAGATTTCTTTTCGCTCTTGTTGATAAGCATCTGTTCTCAACGGACTGCTTGGAGCACATAATCAATATTATCCATCGATGCAAGCACAACAATGAGTCAGACAAGAAGAACTTCACTGACATGCTTCGGTGGTATATTACTTTTCGTCATACTCTAATGGCCATTATACCGAAGGTGTTCAAGACCATCAAGAAGTTTTCTATAGCTCAACCAAACTGAGCTCTCGGCTCCATTGACGCAAAGGGGGAGATTGTTGGGTATTTTGTGTTGCGTCATGGGCTTTGTTTTTGTATATCCGGATTGGGCCTGTCCATCCGTGATTATTGATTAGGGTTAAGCTATTTATAGTGCATGAATGTATGCCTTAGATACAATCGTCATTATTATTATTATTGCTTTGTAACCCTAAGCACCTCCACAGTCGAAGTTCTTAATCGAGCTCTTCTAAGGTGTTAAAGCTTAATCATTCGACATCAGTTAAACCATTCCTGTGTTCTTTATTACGTTATTTATTGCTTTTCTGCTTAGAATCAATCGATCCTACTAGAACTTTGATCTAACACACGAGATGGAGTTTATGCTTTGAGGATCCTGGATTTTTATCAAACAATTTCTGAATTTGTGTTTTTGAAAATTTGACAATTGTGGTTTTGGAATGTGATGTTGAGAATTATGTGGTTTGAAAATGAAAAATTTGTCTGAGAATTTACGGTGTTACATAAGGGATTGTATAGTCCTCCGTTCTCAAGATATCGTGTGGACAATCACATGGAACATAGTCATACTTATTGTCCAGCAGTTTGTTTCTCGATCTCTGATTTGTCTGACATAGAACTTAATTGAACACATCAATTCAGTCCTGACTGGGCCCGAAACATAAGTCAAAACAAAATCATCGAGGGGCCCAAGATATCGCTTTTAACCTCGTAGGATAAAAGGAACAGATAAACTTCGACTTATATGCTTGTACTATTTACTCATCAAATTGTACACAACAATGTGTTTTATAACATCAAGTTACTGATGCATTTACGCATTATCAATGCACAACCAACTCGTAAACAACAACTCATATATCTAGGTTTAAAGACTATATGATATTATCGTCTCACAATCACTCGTGATTAAATTCCATGAAGTGATTCATGTGAGCGCGTGTTTAATCCAATACTCAAATATTATTTCAGAAGTACTCATGAACGTTGCAGCAAACTTTTGCTATGTCTAAACACTTAGACAATCTACAAGCCAATTCATGACAGTCTTATTTCATACTTACTTCCAACGTATGATCGATTGTGGATAGTTTAAACAATCTTATTATTTAGGAAGTCAAAACATGCAAAATGAAACAATAGTAAATAATTAACACAAGACAGTAACTTTACTTATAAATAAAACTCCTTTATTTAACCATAAAATGTTAATTACAATTTATCTATTACAAGTTTCTAAAAAGCTATCTAATCACTAAAACTAATATCGTCCTTCAACCCAATGCTCCCAGCGTTGCTGCAAGTGCTTAACCCTACTCAGTCCCTTCGTAAGGGGATCTGCTGGGTTATCCTCTGACGATACCCACTTCACTACGAGGAGTCCCTCTTCTACCCGATGTCTAATGAAATGATATTTTCTATCGATATGCCTGGATCTGCCATGATCCTTCAGTTCCTTGGTCAAGGCAACCACACCTTCGTTATCGCAGAAAATCTCCATAGGATCCTTTATGGCAGGTACAACTCCAATGTCTCCGATGAAGTTCTTTAGCCATATTGCCTCCTTCGACGCTTCGCTCGCTGCTATGTACTCTGATTCGCACGTTGAATCAGCTACGGTCTCCTGCTTGGAACTTTTCCATGTCACTGATCCTTCATTGAGGGTAAAGACCCAACCCGACTGAGAGCGGAAATTATCTCGGTCGGTCTGAAACTGGAGTCACTATACCCTCACACTCTCAAGTCATCACTGCCACCGAGGATAAGAAACCAATCCTTAGTCCTCCGCAGGTACTTAAGAATGTTCTTTACCGCAATCCAATGAGCTCTACCAGGATTCCCTTGATATATGCTGACCATGCTCAAAGCGAAGGCCACATCAGGGCGAGTACATGTCATAGCATACATGATTAAGCCAACTGCGGATGCATAAGGTACTCTGCTCATTTATGCTATCTCGGCATCGGTACTCGGACTTTGAGTCTTACTCAACTTGGTATTGCTTTGGATCGGTAACTCCCCTTTCTTGGAATTTTCCATGCTAAAACGTTTTAACACTTTATCCAAGTAAGTACTTTGACTAAGTCCTATTAGTCTCTTACTCCTGTTTCTCAATATCCTTATTCCTAGAATATAAGCACCTTCTCTGAGGTCATTCATAGCGAAGCACTTACCAAGCCAGGACATAACCTCCTGCAAGGTTGGGATGTCGTTTCCAATGAGTAGTATGTCATCTACATAGAAAACGAGAAAGCTAACTATACTCCCACTGGCTTTGACATATACACAGGACTCATCCTCGCTTCTTGAAAAACAAAACTCTTTGACTTTCTCATCGAAACAAAGATTCCATCTGTGAGATGCTTGTTTCAATCCATAGATGGATTTCACAAACTTACACACTCTATTAGGGTGCTCTACATTGACAAAACCCTCTGGCTGACTCATGTAAACATCTTCAGCCAACTTCCCATTAAGGAAACCAATTTTGACATCCATTTGCCATATTTCATAGTCATGAAATGCAGCTATGGCTAGCATAACCCTTATAGATTTAATCTTCGCCACTGGTGAGAAGGTCTCATCATAGTCAACTCCTGGAGTTTGAGTAAATCCCTTCGCAACCAATCGCGACTTATACGTGTGCACTTTCCCATCTGTGTCGGTCTTCTTCTTAAAGATCCATTTGCACCTGACCGTCTTACGACCTGGCACATTGTCAACCAAGTTCCAAACTTGATTGTCATACATGGACTGAATCTCCCTGTCCATAGCCTCTTTCCATTTCGGAGACTCCGGGCCTGCCATGGCTTCTTGTACTTGTACCGTTCATCCAAATTTATTAGTGTACTATCACTAATAAACGTATCACCCTCAGCAGTTATATGGAAACCATATAATACGGGTGGAACACTAACTCTACTAGAACGTCTAAGAGGTAGGGACTCATCAATTGGTTCAACAGGAGTTTCCTCCTCGGGTTGAGCGCCAGTGTTAGAGGTTCCTTCATCGTTTGATTCTAGAAGCTCTTCAAGATTAATTTTCCTCCCACTGTCCTCTTGGCATATGAGTTCTCGTTCATGGAAAACCCCTCTCCTCGCAACGAAGACAACATTGTCACTCGGTCTATAGAAGAGATATCCAAAGGACTTCTGTGGATAGCCGATGAAAATACACCGCTCACTACGAGATTCGAGCTTGTTGTGAGCCTCTCGTCTTACGAAAGCCTCGGAACCCCAAACCTTGACATGTGCCAACGAGGGAACCTTCCCTGTCCACATCTCGTGAGGTGTTTTGGCAACCTTCTTAGTTGGGACTAGATTAAGGATATGGGCGGCAGTCTCTAAGGCATACCCCCAGAATGAGATAGGTAACGAAGCTCGACTCATCATGGAACGAACCATGTCCAACAAGGTTAGATTGCGCCTCTCAGCCACACCATTCAACTGCGGTGTCCTAGGTGGCGTCAATTGCGAAACGATTCTGCATTCCTTGAGGTAGTTGTGGAATTCAATACTAAGGTACTCACCACCTCGATCGGATCGGAGCATCTTAATTTTCCTGCCCAGCTGATTCTCCACTTCTTGTTTAAACTCTTTGAACTTTTCAAAAGTTTCTGACTTGTGCTTGATTAAGTAGATATACCCATATCTACTGTAATCATCGGTAAAAGTCACATAGAAGCGGTTTACATCCCTTGTGGTGGATCTAAAGGGTCCACATACATCCGTATGTATGAGATCCAATAAACCCTCACCCCTTTCACAAGTACCAGTGAAGGGTGACTTGGTCATCTTTCCAAGTAAACACGATTCGCATGTGTCATCCGACTTGAGGTCGAATGACTCTAACACTCCATCCTTTTGGAGTTGGGTTATGCGCTTCTTGTTGACATGTCCAAGATGACAATGCCACAAGCATGCTTTGTCCAAACCATTGGACGAATCAATGTGCAACACATTATTTCCTAATTTATCTACAACATTCAAAGTTTCATATACTCCATTATAAGACAATGCTTCAAAATAGAATGTACCATTCAAGAAAGCATTAATAGAACCAATTTCATTATTAAACGAAAATCTAAAACCTTGTCTATACAAACCATGAAAAGAAATAATGTTTCTCGCCATTTCTGACGAGTAGCAACAATTATTCAAATCTAAACCTAACCCACTACTAAGCACTAAAGAGTAAATTCCAATCTTGGTGACAGGTGACGCTTTCCTATTCCCCATGATCAGGTTCATCTTCCCATGCTCCACATCCCTACTTCTTCTTAGACCCTGCAAATCAGAACAAATATGAAAACCACATCCTGTATCAAGGAACCAAGAAATAACATGTGATGAGTTGTTAGATTGAATAGTATAAATACATTATCTTCCCATCCTTGATGTCTTGCAGATATTTCGGGCAACTTCGTTTCTAATGCCCTTTGTCGTGATAGTAGAAGCACTCCGCATCCTTCGGATTAGAGAAAGGGGTAGCAGTACCAGCTTTGGTCCCACTAGAAGAGGATCCATCATGGGGTTTACCCTTGTGCCTCTTAGAAGGAGCCTTCCTCTTCTTCCCTTTCCCTTGTCTAATTGCCAAGACAGGGGAAACAGTAGTAGGAGTAGATGCAACAGATTTGCCTTTCAGACTACTCTCAGCAGTCCTTAGAAGGCCTTGATGCTTGCTCAGAGTGACCTCCTCCTTGTTCATATGATAGGTCATACGAAACTGGTCATAATAAGGAGGAAACGAGTGTAGAATGATATATATGGCTAGCTCCTCATCGAAGTTCACATTCAACTTTAGCAAGCGGTCCACAAACCTTTGCTTTTTCTGCAAGTGGGCCGTGATGGACTCTCCATCCTTCATTTTGGTAGTGATCATCGAGACGATGATCTCGTACCTCTCCTGCCTAGCACTTTGATGTTACCTTTCCATAAAATCTTGGTGCATCTCGTATGGATAGTAGTCCTCGTAGGACTTTTGGAGTTCAGGTTATTGTTGCGAGCATGATGCAATAAACCTTCGTAGCATCTCGCACATGAGTTCCGTACACAACAATTTCCTCGGGAGTAGAAGTGTTCACGTTAACCTCCTTCAGCTCCTTGTCGAGAACATACTCTTTGTCCTCGTAACGGGTGACCATGCGAATGTTGCGGATCCAATCATTCAAATTGGTTCCATCAAAGATCACCCTCCCACACAAGTTCATGAGTGAGAATGAGCCAGAAGGGGTCGTGCCAGAAGCGTTGTTGTTTTGAGTAGACATCTGAAATAGAAAAGGAACAAAAGTTTAGATTAGATAATAATCCCCAATTAAACACCCAAATGGGAAATCAGGGGTAGGACCCAACATAATTATTTACAATTCAGAAGAGGGATGCCGTAATCTAATTGCAAATAATATGAAGGCAGGTAATTGACGATTTACCAATTTCCACAATGAAAAACGAAAAAGATTTTAAGTTTTAAATGAATTGAAATTCCTAGATTCTTTTGAGATTCATTGAACTTTTCAATGGCATGTTTAAATCTCGATTATGTCCTTCAAGTTTGTGACTGGGATACCGATGATCACAAACAAGGTGTGAATAACCATGCAAATGTACTTGGCACTCTCGATGTCATTTACCACCTAATCAATGTGTCGATTAACCACACACGCTCCATTGATCTATGATAAACATCGAGCTACCCTTTGCCACCCTTGCTAGTTCCGAATTAGTGTGGCGGTTAACCACACACGCTCCACTAACGACTTGGCAAGGTGCAAAGTGCAATTTCATGGAATAGCATACATTTTCACATTTTTCCTAAAGCAACTAAGATTGAGAATTTATAAAAACATTTAGTTACTTTGTAAAATCATTATACTTATTAATGAGGAATTATTTTTTCCTATCCTACCCATTCGGCTAACGACCCTGCACTAGTCAAGAGTGCGGTGGGTAAGAGTGGATACCTAATGGTGGTTATTTTACAGGTCGCTTCCTTAAACACCCTTATAGACCAGCTTCGTGAATGAGACCTACTAACGATAAGACTGACTCCTCTTATACATATATATAATTATTAATCTTATTATATTATAATTGTATAAGGGTTGAATTTTAAACTTGTAAAATTCTAGGGTTTGGAATTTAATTATTTCAAAATTAAAACTATTAATTAAAAATTTAAATTCCAAAACTTGAGGGCAAGTTTTGAAACTTTTCAAAACCGTCTAGATCAAATTTCAAATAATTTAATTAATCAAATAATTTGTGATTATCTAAATTTGACCTAATTCAATTTATGGAAAGATAATTCATATTAAATAATACAAATAATTTATATTATCATATAAACAAGTAATTATCTTATTATTTAACAATTATCTTCTAATTGGATGAGGATAATCAATACCACATTGAAAAAATCGGATTTTATGAGTTAAAAACGTTTATGGTAATTATCTTAACCCAATTCCAGTCAAATCCCAAAAAATCTGCTAACAGACGAGCCGACTCGCCGAGTCACAAAATGGACTCTTCGAGTAGCCCTGACTCGTCGAGTTCATTAGGGGACTCGACGAGTTCATTAGTCAGAAGCATAATTTTCGACTTTTTCAGTTTTGAACAATTTAGCTATGCATCAAATATAATAGAAAAACGACCTAGGCTCTGATACCATTGTTGGGTTATGAGCAAAACTTCAATCCTATGGTGCACATGCGAACCCTAAAGCTCTGGATCTAGTTTTTCTATTTGTACATGCAATAATCATCCAAAGCTTACAAACCCTAATCTAGCATACAACAAAAAATCGAAATCTACATCTAATGAAGAGTTAGGATATTACCTTTGATTGTAGCTTGATGATCTTGAGCTTTTGAGAACCTAGCACCTCAAAGGCGATGCCTCTAATAGATCACAAACACCAAAGCAATTGGAGAATATTAGAGAGAGAGGGGAAAGGCTATTTTCGGCTCTAGGAATCCTTATAGGGTTGTGGTAGCCGAAAATATGAAGCAAAGGGGGTCTTTATATAGGTGAGGAATTAGGGTTTCAGTCCAAGACCTAATCCGGTTGTTGAGGCTCTAAGCAGCCCATAAGAATCTTCCAGAACCCTGGCCTTGGACGAAATCCTTATGGGCTCCCATAGGATTTCGTTCACCCCTATCTTTAGGGTTCCTAAGCCCATATTGCAATTATCTTATAATTACAACTTCAGTCCCCTTAATTCAATTAACCTCTTTTGACCATAAAATTAATTCTAAATTAATTCTTGACCAATGTTAATTAATTAATATGATTTATCTTTTAATATATTATTCACATAATATATTAATAAACCACATTTATCCTCTTTCTCAATTATTCATCCAGTCAAGTTGCTTTGGTGAAGGAAACCCAAAAGGACCATGCTACAATCGGGTCAAGTACATACCAAATATAGTTATGGGCTTACACACCTAATCCAACAGAAACTTTGATGACACTAGCTCTTAACCTGAGGCTGAACTTATTGAGACCATTGAAAATTTGTTACCTCTTCATTGATCTAGTAGAGTTAGCATACCACCTTTGATTTATGGTTTCCATATAACGACAAATGAGGAGACGTTTATTAGTGATAACACACTGGTAAATTTGGATGATCCAACTAACTACAAAGAAGCAATGGCAGGCCTTGAAGCGTCACAATGGATAGAGGCAATGGATATTGAGATGCAATCCATGTATAATAACTAAGTATGGACTTTGTTTGATCAAACGCCCGTTCGAAATATAGTAGGGTGCTAATGGATCTTCAAGAAGAAGAAGAATGAAATAGATGGTAATGTACAGACCTTCAAGGTAAGGTTGGTTGCAAAGGGATTTACTCAAACCCAATGGGTTGACTATGGTGAGAATTTTTCACCAATGGCCAAGGTTAAGTCAATTAGGGTAATGTTTTCCATAGCTGCTTATCATGAATATGAAGTGTGGCACATGGATGTTAAAACTATTTTCCTTAATGGGAAACTGACTGAGGATGTTTACATGGCTTATCTATAGGGTTTCAAACATGCAAAATTCCCTAATAAGGTGTGCAAGCTTGAGAGGTCTATCTATGGACTGGAACAAGCATCTCATAGCTGGAATCTTTTCTTCCATGAAAAGGTCAAATAGTTTGGATTTTCTAGAAGTGAGGATGAGTCTTGGGTGCATGTCAAAACTAGTGGGAGTGTAACGACCTTTTTAGTTTTATATGTTGATGACATACTCCTAATAGGGAACAATGTTCCAACTTTGCAAGAAGTGAAATCATGGCTTGGGAAATGTTTCTCTATGAAGGATCTTGGAGAGGCTACGTATATTCTTGGAATATGGTTTTAGAGAGATAGGCAGAGACGCTTACTTGGGCTTAGCCAGAGTACTTACTTGGATAAAATATTGAAACAGTTCAATATGGAGATTTACAAGAAAGGGGATTTATCAATGCATCATACTGTAAAATTTAGCAAGGCTCAATATCCTAGTAATGATAAGGAAATTGATGGGTTTTATATGTTACAAAAAATTTTATTTTGTCGGAAAAACATAAACCCTAAGTTCACATGCACCCTAAAGGATCTATGTTCTCACTATGATTTGAAAACAACTATTGAATATCAAGAACCATAGAACTACTATTCTATTTTCGAAATTATTAAAGGGATATTAGAAAAATACATACCTTAGTTTGTTATTGTAAATAAACTAGTTTCATGCCTCTGATGGCTCCCACCCAAACCCTAGATAATTGGAGGCTAAAGTGGAGAGATGGGAAAAAGGATGATTTTCGGTTTTCTCTCTTGGAAAAGGGATGGCCAAAAATCATAACCTCTAAAGGGTTTATATAGGTGACTAAGGAATGTTAGGATAAGTCAGTTTCCTTAGATAAGGCCTTTATCCCTTTACTTCCTCCCTAAGGCATCCAAGGCTCCTTAATGCCTAAGAAAAACCCTAGAACCCCTTATAGATTTCGTCCACCACATTAGGAGGTTCTAGAATTGGTCAATATTCAACTTTTGAACATTTTCACCTTTAGTCCTTCTACTTTTAATTAATCCAATTAATCACAAAATTAATTCCAATTAATTTCTGATTAATTCTTAATTAAATAATACTATTTCTAATTAATATATTATTCTCATAATATATTAATAAATCATTTATTTTGATTTCTAATTAATTTATTAAAAATAAATAATAAATCAATCTCTCTCTCCAAATAGCATTATAGTCTTTTACTAGGTTTGAGGGCAACCCAAAATGGTTGTGCTACTATCAATTCAAGTATATACCAATTATAGTTATGAGCTTAGATACTTAATCTAACAGAAATAGATACTATCATTTGAGTCCCATACACTTTGACTATTGGATCGATCATGTATGTTGTGACTTGTACTCGACCTAAAATAGCTTATGCTTTAAGCATGGTTAGCAATTATCAAGGAAATCATGGCACGACTCATTGGACAACAATGAAAAACATTCTTAAGTATTTAAGAAAAACAAAAGATATTATCTTAGTTTTTATTGGCAAAGATGAACTTAAGGTGCATGGTTATAGTGATGCCAATTTTCAAACGGATCAGGATAATAGTTATTCGCAATATGGTTGGGTATTTCTATTGAATGGTGGAGCGGTAATGTGGAAGAGTTCGAAGAAGTAGATGATGATTGATTCTACTTGTGAATCAGAGTACATCATAACAAGCGAGGCAGCAAAGGAAGCAATGTGGTTGAAGAATTTTATTAGAGATCTTGGAGTTGTTCCATTAATCCAAGTGCTAAAGGAGATATTCTGCGACAACGATGGTGCGGTTGTTTTAACTAAAGAACCAAATGATCATGGTAGATCAAGACACAATGAAAGGAAATACCATTACATCGGACATAAGGTATATGAAGGCATACTCGTGGTGAAGATGTATTATAAGAAGATAATCATGTTGATCCTGTCACAAAGGGTTTGAGCAAGATTAAGCACTTCGAGCATGCTAGGAGCATTTGGCTAATAGATGATATTAGATTTTAGATTTTGGTAGTTAGTTGATAACCACTGAAACAATGTAACAATGATAAATTGTAATTGAATGGTGACTAAATAATAGAGACTTATTTATGTTCAAAGTGTGTGATACCATTTGTCAATTAATTTATTCTTGTGTGATACTATTTGTCAATTATTTTATTCTTGTGTTTCACATTTCATGTTTTACTTCCTAAATATTAATTTATTCAAAATACCATAGTCGATCATACTTTGGGAGTTAGTATTGACTAAATATTGTCATGAATCGTTTATACATTGTCCAATTTTTTTTCTTTTTCAGCCCATTTTTTTAATACTCATTTATTTTTTAAAACCCATCATTTTTTTACCCTTTTTTACACTAATTTTTTTTTCCACACCATTTTTTTCCACAAATTTTTATTTTAACAACAATTTTTTTTAAAACCAATTTTTTTATTAACACAATTTTTTCCACTACAACGCATGATCAAAAGCACTTTTATGAATAATAATTGTTACAAGACTCGATTTATTGTCTTCGCAAAAGAGATTATTATAGGATATTTATTCTAGCTTCGATCGTCACAATGCATTACTTTTTGCAGATTATATTGGAAGAATTTTATACTTTCCATGAGGATTGCCCTTTAATCAAGGTCTGTCGACCATCATTCCTTAGATCAGTGTCTTAGAACCAATGATCCTCCATACCACAATCATACATCATATTCCTCTTCGCGAAGTTGGCACCGCAGTTGCATATGATCAACAAAATTGTTTCAAAACCTTCTCTCTACGAAGACTTTTTATGACTTGTCGCTCTTGATCTTCGGTTGACGAACCATGAATCTTGAGCAAGTGGACTTTATTTATTGAAGAGCACTTCAGGAGTTCTGGCACCGTAGTTTGGGTACATCAGCATTTCTCAACAGAGAAAAGATATTTCATGCAGTGTTCTTACTTGTTACTACGGTACTTGTTCGAGCAGTTTTCAGCAACATAATCAATCGGCTACTTATGACCGGAGAGTATTTATTTTACTTTCATTCTTGTGTTGTATCGAGACCCTTCATACATCTAGGGGAGCATGCTAAGCTCTTGCTATCCGACACTCTCCAGCCTAATTGATTTATTTATTTTTGATATCCTGGCATTGGTTTTCAAAAATAGGTAGAGAATGTTATGAGCATCTGGATTATTGATTATGTTCTTCAGAGTGTGGATTTTGAAGATTTCTGGGAAAAAAAGATTATTTAGTATTTTGAGGTGCTAATTTATCTTGGCTTATCATCAACTTGTTTAGTCAAACCGACGCCATGATGATGGTTATGATTGAAGTTTGAAGTCTGATCCTTGCCTGTAGATCATTGTAGCTTCTATTCCTCAAATTAGACATGTTTATTATTCGAACTCTACCACATGATGTTTTCATGTTTTTAGCAGGTTATTCTTTTAAAGAATTTTGGGTATATTATGATTCGAGAACTAGAGATGTTTCAGACTATTGCAGCCGAAGTGTGACTTGATTATGGGACGTCCAGTTCAAGAGTTATTGGTACACTTTTGAAGTTGATAAACTTAGTTTACTAATCACATCTATAGATTGGAATCTCACTCTTCAACACCAGAGATGATGGACTTCGTTGCTTAAAAGACTTTGACTATAGAGATTTCATCGCCCAGTTTTAAACATCACAGACACTTCAGAGTTTCAGAGAAATTTCATCATTTAGTTCTCATTATGTATCATTGTATCATTTTTATTTTCCGCACTTGCTAGTTGGTTACTATGTATTTTTGCCTTTTATCACTGTATTTGTATCCCTCATCATTTGCGAGCATTTAGGGAGAGATGGTTGGAGCATAGAAATTCTCTACAAGTTATGAGTGATATGTTAGGTTATTTTATTCCATTTTATTGTATTGTAAGTTATCTCTCTCTATAAATAGATAGGGATGGTCATTGTTTTATGTGTGCACCTAAAATGTAGTCTTTTGTTTTAGTCAGAGAGAAGCTCTCGGTTGGGATCTCTCCCACCGAAGTGTTATTCAAAGTTGTAACCTCTCTTTCTATTATAATCATTAGATTACTCATCTTATGTTCTTCATATATGTTTTGTTATCGTTAAATCTAAAGATCCTTTTATTCCACACCTAGTCGATCGTCCAAATGGGCTCCTACAATTATTAATGGAAATAATATTTTCTAAGAGAGAAAAATAACTAGTTATTCATAAGGTATACTTAATAAGTTGTGTACAACATTTTGAACTAGTTAGAGTTCGTATGTAACTTACATGTATTATATAAATAACTACGGAATAAAAGATCAACTACCTTTGACTTTTGCTAGTCAAATTATGGATCCCCAAGTATGGGTGAGAGTTGCTTGTAAAGCAACCACTTACAATACCATACTTCTAGTTTCCACCATGCTTTCATTTATTAAAGGTATGGACCTTCTTACATGC
Organism: Lactuca virosa; assembly: GCF_052849685.1. NCBI lineage: Eukaryota > Viridiplantae > Streptophyta > Magnoliopsida > Asterales > Asteraceae > Lactuca > Lactuca virosa. The sequence continues at coordinate 181,275,308 of NC_136429.1, read as the reverse complement.
ATGTGAGTATTTAAAGAGAAGATTGACAAGAATTTATCGCTAGTTTTTCTAAGTCTTTTCATCTCATTTTTCTATAAGAAAACTGTGAGTTTTAGAGCTCCTTTCTTTTTCCCCTCTCTTGAAAAGGTTGTGTAGAACTAGGTGCTTAATATGCTTATCCTTTAATACTTTTTTGGTATAAGATCTTTAACGCTTAAGAAGTGAATTATACAAGAAAAGACAAGCGTCTTGAAGTGGTTTATCCTTGCTTGGTGGATACATATAGAGAGGTTCTAGTTTGGAGCTTCTTGCCTCACTTCATTAACTTCCAATCTCCCATGAGAATCAAAGTCTTCAAAGGTTATAGCTTGTTTCCTTCTATGGTTGATTTAATCTTTCCATGCTTTGAAAAATGATCCTTGGTGGGTTAAAATGGTTTTAAGTTTATTCAAATTTTAATGCTTCCATTGCTAAACTTGTTGTTTATTATAAACTATTTTTTAATATAAACCCAACATGAGAATGTTCTTTTGACTTATTCAAGTTCTAGTTCCTAATTTGCCCACCAAACTTATCATCTTCACACTTTAACCACCATTCTCCTATACGCCTAAATAATAGTTTCCTAATTTTCATATTAGGTGCTTCCCCATCATATTTATAACAAATGAGGTCCTAAACCCCCTCTATGCGACTGTTCCTTCCTCATCTTCCTTCACCCCTACTTTTTACCACCCAACAAAAGCACATCAATCAAACAAGCAACAACATTGGTTTTCATGACAAATGAAATTGTAAGTTGCCGACCAAGGATCTCAATTGTTGATTTTATTTTCTTTTCCAAACTCAAGATTTCATATGGAATCTTATCAAAGAAACAAACAAAGTGATAGACATAATAAATGATCGATAAATTCTATATTACGAGACAAATCAATGATATGGAACGATGATGATTGAAAAGAGTTGGATTCTATTAATCTCAGCAATAGAACAATTCGTGAAGATGAAACTATTCTTTTAGTGTTGTAGGAAGACGTAACCCTAGATGTTACATGCATACACTATATATAGACAAAATAATACAACAATTTGAAAAATGGACATGCCCCATTTTGGAATCGGAATTGATCATTAATCCGGAAACAAACATTTGACACAACACTAAATTAGACTTAACAATCCCCCCCTTTGTGTCAAATCGGAAAAAGGTCTTATTTATTACCTTTGAGCACCAAAAATCTTTGGCATGATCTTCAGAAGGGATGTCTAGACAGATATATACCAACGAATCATGTCTGAAACACATTTAAAATCCGCAGTTGAGTTGCTCCTGTTCGCTTCAGCCCTTGTAAGAATGGAGTTCAGAACACTTGTAGAGTACAAATGCTTATCTCTCAAAAAGAACATGCAGTTTTTAATTTCTTATCCTTCTTTTATTTTATAAACGATGCTCCAATGCTTCTTGTCAATGAATCCTCCCTTCAGATGTTGGATGTCTTCCGGTTGATAAACGACTTCTGAATTGGTCTCTTCTTCAGAACAGAAGCTATCTTAACATCCATCTTCGCAATTTATTGGATATAACATTTGATCATCTGCTTCAAGTGTTCAAATATGGGCTCATACTTTTTCACATTCTTCACAACAATGTAAAACAACGAAATCCAATCATAAGGATTCATGAACGGCAAGTCAGCCAAAGTGAACTCGTAAAGAACATGATTGGCAACTCAGAATCCTTTGAATTGCACATTCATAAATTCATCTGTCTAAACCGGCAAGCCAACCTTCAGTCCCATAATTATTTTTAAACTCCATGACTCGTATTGCGGTTTCGCATATTTCAAATAAAATATGAAGAGCTTTTGATTTACAACTTTGTTGGAGATCAAGGATGTCTCAATATTTTCAAAGCACCTGAAGAGAAAGCCTCTTGGAGTCATGGGTAAATCCAACTAACACTCTATATCATTATTCGTGTCAAAGGAGGTTTTTGGCTATAACCAATAAAGATTTGGATCATCAGTTGCTTCCTTCTGTATTCGCTCAAGAGTGCAGGCTGGAAATAAGAATTTCTGATTTTCAAGAATCAATTTTGAAATTTTCACCTCAGCTTCTTCAGCATCAACTTTTTTTCCTGAGGGCATTGAGTTCGTCAATCTCTTTATCCCTTTTCTCTCTTGCAACCCTTTCGGATTCAGTCATCATTGGGTCCTCTTCAGAATCCTCAACAACTTTGCCTTTTCATTTTCATGATCCGGAAGCTTCATTATCCTTCTGATCAGTCTCATTTTCAAGTTTTCCTCCTCTTCTCCCCCTTATTTCGAAGAAGCCCCGGTTCCTGAAACACCCTGGATCTGATTAAGCAGTGCGAACACATGTTTAAGTTTTTTGGAAAGAGACTGAAGCACTGAGTCTGTGAACGGAGCATTTCTGTTCTCAACAATTTGTAACAATCATTGGTTGATTTCAGAATTAAAAGATCTAACTGACAGTTTCTCTTATTCAAGATTGGCAATATTAGTTGATGCATTCTTCATCTTTTCATTAAGAACACTTTTTTTTCTGAGTTTGCTCAGCCAATGCGTCCATGATCTTGTTTTTAGCGGCCAAGTCATTTTGTAACTTGGTGAGCTGTTGAGAGATTAATGAATTGAGATCAACATTGTCAAGCTTAATGTCTGCACTGAGGGATGATAGAGCTTCTTTTTCTGCTTTCAAAGAAGACCAAAAACCTTCTATGACTTTGTTCATATCTGCAATATTTTTTTTAGAAGAAGTCCGAAAGTCAGTCATGAATTCATTGATTTCCTGTTGCAATTTCAGGACCTTTTCTGCATCTTCTGAGATTTTTCGTTCAAAAGCTTGATTAGCCTTTGTTGTTTCTTCAAGGACGTTGGTATTTGAGGATGTAAGCATTTCCACTGTTGCTCTATGAGTTGTCAGCATATTTCCCATTTGGTGGAAGAGAAAGCATGTGAATAGTCCAAAATTGAAGCAAGATTTTCATTTAGTTGCTTGAACTGAGCTTTTGTCATCGGTGCCTCATCATCATCACTGTTGATGTTGACAGTAAAGGGGTGGAAGACGAAGTCGGAAATCGGTTCTTGATCATCTCCAAACATGATATCACCATCATCATCATCAAAAGGAGGAACAGAAGAAGAAGGTTGTTCAGAAGTCACACCAATGTTGGCATTTCGCCCCACATCAGATGTGTTGCCAGGGATGCCGGAAGTCCGAATCTCCTCCGAAACAGATTTGATAATCGAAAATTATGGTGGAGTGGAGACATTTGATGTTTTAGGTATGGTTGAATCTATGAAGATTGGTGAGGATATAGGAATTGAAACTATAGGAAGTGATGTTTCAACAGAACTCATTTGTGGTAGAGGAGGGATGGATGTTATCATATTGATGAGATGATAGGTGAGGTTGTCGTTTGTGATGTTGGTGGATTGAATGGAGGAGGAGGAGGAGTAATGGTGATATTCAGAAATGGATTCTACATGATAGTGTCAAAAATATTTGGTACCGGAATGGAAGAGATTGTAGGTGAAGATACCTTCAAAATACTTTCGACATTGGTGGGTTCGGAAGTTGCAGCTGTATGTTCCTCTTCATTTTGTAAAATAGTGTTCCTTTGAATATCATATTCCATCCTCTCATCAGATTGATCTTGAAGCACGGGAGAGGGAGACCGTGGTTTCGGAACTGGCTTCTTTGATTTCTTCGTTACTTTGTTTTCCTCAGAAGGAGCAACCTTGGCCTGCTTTTTTCCTCCCCGTTTCGGTTTTTCACCTTCATCAATAATCTTCTTTAATTCTATAGGCTTGAGACGAACACCAGAAGAGGGCATTTTTCCATAAGACCTATTAATTGTGTGGTTAAGCTGAACTTTCTCCAACAATGCGTCCAGGAGTTTAACCAATAGATTCAAAATTCCTAGGACCCGATATTACGAATGTAATGGTTTGAAGCTTCGTAATTTCAGCCATAAGGGAATCTTGCATCTGAGGAACCTTATAGTGAATTAGGGCACTGTTCACAATGATTGACCAGAAACGAGCACATGAAATTTCCATGTGTCGTGTGGATGAACTAGTGCTTTGAACAAATTGTTCCCAAATAACAGACGTACAACCCAAGTTGATACCATGATATAACCCATAGATCAAGGTGTAGAAGATCTTGCTTGCACTATCAGAACCTGAAACCCTTTTTGACAAGCTTTTGAACAGGGGAGTAAATAATCCATTCCACATTGGAGGTAAGAAGGATTTCCTGAACTTTGAATGCAAGGAGATATCACCAGTGTAGCCCATTTGGAAAAACATCTCGATCAAGTAGGTGAAAGGAATTGATTCAGTAATAACACTGACTTCAAGCGTAACAAGCCCTAGAAGTTTGCAGAAATTGGGCTTCGAGATCGAGTTCTTGTGGTTTGATACTTCAAAATTGATGACATCTTCAGACTTGTTGTAGATTGCAGTGGAGAAAGCTTCTGAGAGATGAACGAGAGAAATATCTTCTGACATTGTTACAGCTTTCATCAATGGTGAGAACTTCAAACACTCAATCAAAGGTCTGATTAGAGCGTTGTAACGAGAAGCATCACGGTCAATGATAAGATTTTGGTTTGGTTTAACATTCAACATGATCACAGAGGCAGATTGATCTGCAAACGAAACGTTCTCAGAGGTAGCCATGGAAGAGTGAAGAAGAAGATAAACAGTAGATGCCTTTGATTTTGCTTGAAAGTTCGTGAGCAGTGTTTGCGGTGATAGAAAAAAACCGTTTGAAATCCTTATAAATCATAGATAATGAGCAGTGAGAGAAACCGCCGTTTCATGTTCCCACAGAGCCGAAAAATAAGCCAATAATAATATGCTAACTCATCAATCTGCTACCAGAAGCCGTTATAACAGACATACAGTTGTCATGGAAATTGAAAAGTCGCACCAAGTTTTGAATTAGCCAATATGATGAAAATGTCTTTTCAGAATCACCAATTTCAGAATTATCATGTTCGGAATCATCAATCTACCCTCCAGCTTTGCATAAGCTAGAATAGTATCCATTGGAATTACGACTGAGATTCATGTCTTCAAAAATCAAATGGCCAATTAGAACAGAAACCAGACTTGTTAAAAACACAAGGATTTTAGTGCAAGAGTGTGCCAAAGAAAAAGAATTAAGCAAATTTAAATTGTGGGATTTGTGATATCAAACAAGTTTGATATGAAAAGAAGGTGGATTACGGGCAACGATCTCTTCCTTCTGAGTCAAGAGAGACTTTGAAGTACTTGTGTGGTTTCCTGTTGAATTACGACCAATAGTTTGTTAAGAAACTATGAAAGGCAACTTTTATAAGGCTTAATGTGTGGTTTTAGCTTCAAATAGATTCTGAAACTTAACATAAGTCCGAAGATCTGAAGAAGTACTTGTTTGACCAGTGTAGCCATAAAAACAAGTAAGTTTTGGATTTTCTTTAAAGTAACTTAGTTTTTCAGAAAAAGTTCATTCGGAAATCTAAAAAAAAACTTAAAAAAAACCTGGATCTATTGGGAGGAAATGACTAGGGTCAAGGACATTTCATTAAGACCACGCAAAGGAAAAATGAAATTTTGAATATTCAAAGGTACAAACAAAAGTATTTATCCGTTAATTTAGTTGGAACATTACTAGAACAATGAATTGTTCAATGTCAAATCATTGGGTAAATATCCAGAACAATAAATTGTTCACCGTTAATTCAGAAAACGTATTCGGAGTATTGAGTTTTACTCGAAATCATGTTGATGATGATTTCAAGATCATAAACACAGATGTTTTGTAACCTAGACTTCAGTGGTAAATCCTGAGAGTCTTAAGGTTTACGATGCAGAATAATAGATTAGGAGTTGAATGGTTGGGAGTTTCACGAAAATCATGTTAAGAATGATTTTGCAATCATAACCAAGAATTATTGTAGTCCTATACCGAAACTGGTTTTGTTCCGATAGTCAAGGGAACTACGTGAAAGTCGTGATAAGATATGGTAGAAAGAAATTATGATGTCAACCGTCAATCCCTTGTTGCAGATTAAAATTCATAAATGAATTTCAATTCTTAGAAAAGAAAATATTTTTGATGTTTCAGAAAATTGAAATAAAGAAAAATATTTTTGAGATTTTTGAATTTCTGAAAAAGAAAATACAGAAATGAATAAAATATTTTTGGAATTTTGTTTTTCTAGAAAGAATAAGAAAAATATTTTTGGATTTTTGCTTTTCTGAAAAGATTTACAAAGATAGTAAATTCCGAAATCTGAATGAACAGTTACTTCAGAACCATTCAGAAGATCGGGATAATTCAGAAATGAACAGTAAATTCTGACAGGTTCCGAAGATCGGAACCATTCGGAATGTACAGTAACTCTGATAATTACAATGTGGATTTCGGAACAGATTCAACTTCGATCATTCCCAAACCTTGTAAAATCCGATTGAATGAGACTTTTGGTAAGGCCTTCGTAAAGATATCTGCTAACTGATATGAGGATCGAACAAAATGAACTTCCATATTAACATCTTCGACATGGTACTTTATAAAGTGGTATCTCAGTGCTATATGCTTTATCTTGGAATGTTGCATCGGACTGTGGCATATTTGTATGGCACTTTCAAAATCAGAATATAATGGAATTCGTTTCATATTGATTCCATAGTCTCTTAGTTGGTTCTGAATCCAAACTAATTGGGATGTACATGATGCTGCTGCAATGTATTCTGCTTCAGCTGTGGATAAGGATACACAAGTTTGTTTCTTAGATTGCCAACTGACAAGCTTGCCATCCAGAAACTGACATCCACCTGATGTGCTTTTCCGATCAAGGCCACAACCCCCTAAATCAGCATTGGAGTACGCTTAAACAAAGAATCCCGAATTGGATGGATGCCATAAACCAAGAGAAGTAGTTCTTTTCAGATACCAGAATATGTTCTTAACTTCCAACATATGAGGTTCTTGAGGATTCTCTTGAAACCTGGCACAGTAACAAACCGCAAACATCATGTCATGACGACTAGATGTTAGATACATTAAATATCCGATCATTTGACGAAACAAGGTAATATCTATTGTTGGTTTATCAAGAGAAGGAGTGAGTTTTATTCCGAACGCCATAAGGACTTTGACTTTTGAATCACCCACCATTCTAAATTTGGCCAATAACGACTTTGTGAAAGCTTCTTGATTGATGGATATTTCCTATAAACACTGTCTTATATTTAAACCAAGGAAAAAGTTAATTTTACCCATAGAACTCATTTCAAATTTTGTTCCCATTAATTTTCGGAATTCAACAGTTAATTAGTTGATCCGAAAATAATGTCATCAACATAAATCTGAACTATCATTAAATGGTCACCCTCATTCTTCCAAAAGAAGGTAGGATCAACTGAACCTTGTTCGAATTTAGATTGTTTTTGAAAATGAGTTAGAGTTTCATTACATGCCCGTTGAGCTTGTTTAAGACCATGCATTGCTTTGTCCAGAATATAACAATGATTTGGAAAATTTTCATTCACAAAACCTGGAGGTTGTTCAACGTAGACTGTTTCTTCAAGTTCTCCATTCAGAAATGCACACTTCACATCCATTTGATATACTTCAAAGTTTTTGTGAGCAGCATAGGCGAGAAATATGCGAACACAATTCAAGTCTAGCCACAGGTGCGAACGTCTCTTCGTAATCGATGCCTTCTTCTTGACAATATGCTTTGATGACCAGACGTGCTTTATTGTGAATTACATTCCCTTCTTTGTCCGTCTTATTTCTGAATACCCATTTCATACCAACCAGAGATGCATTTTCTGGAGTGGGAACCAATCTCCATACTTTGTTATGATCAAATTCATTAAGTTCTTCTTACATTGCTTGAACCCAATCTGCATGATCAAGAGCAATTTTAATAGTTTTAGGTTCAATTTTTGAAATAAAAGATATAAGCATGCAAAATTCAAATTTAGAAAATAATGCAGTTTGCTTTGATTTTTGTTGAGCACGAGTGAGATAGTTCTGATCGTAGACTGGGTCAATTTCAGCAACGGTTTCTTTAAATTCCGATTGAGCACCCGAGTCATTATTTTCATTATCCCCCCCCTAGAAATTTGCATGTGACCCATCATTCAGATTTGAGCTCTCCCCCTGGAGTGGAACATTTGAATTGATATTTGGAGTTGAACTCTCCCCCTGGATTGGAACATCAAGAGGTTCTAATTGAGTTGGTATTTCAGTTGCATTCAGAATAGGTTGCTCGTGAGGAGTCTCTATTTCTTCAACAGCTTCATCAACAATCTTTATTAATTCATCCTCATGATTATCCTTGGAGTTTGATTCTGAGGAAATTTCCCTTTCAGGTTCATCAAACAAATTTACAAAACCCTCACATAGATTCATAAGAGGAATATTCTTAGAATTTGTTGATGGGAAGATTTCTTAAGTTTGATAATCACCTTTTTGATATTTCTTCATGTAATTGTCATCAAACGTAACATAATAGCTTTCTTCAATCTTCTTTGATTTCTTGTTCAGAACACGATATGCATTTGATGTCAATGAATATCCGAAAAAGATTCATTCATCAGCTTTCACATCAATTTTGTTCCGATTTTCTTTGGAATTGTATAAAAAGCACCTGGATCCAAACACAAGAAAGAATCTAACGTTAGGCTTTTGATTCTTCAGAATTTCATAAGGAGTGATTTGAAAACGTTTGTTAATATAAAAGAGATTCTGAGTAAATCAAGCAGTTGCAACAGCGTCAACCCTGAAATACAGAGGAAGATTCGCAAACGATAGCATTGTTCTTGCAGCTTCACAGAGAGAACGATTTTGTCTTTCGACGACACCATTCTGCTGTGGAGTGTAAGTCGAATAGAAATTGTGAAAAATTCCTTTGCTTGTCAAGAATTTTTCAAATGCATGATTTTTAAATTCCGAACCATTATCACTTCGAATTTTCCGAGCTGGCTTTCGCAATTGTAGCTCAACTTGTTTGATGAAATCATTGAGCTTCTGAGTCGCTTCGGATTTATGTTTAAAAAAGAATACCCAAGTAAATCGAGAAAAATAATCAAGAATAACCAAAATGTATTTGTTACCACCAATGCTTTCTATAGCTGAAGGACCATAGAGATCAATATGCAATAATTCCAGTGATTCAATGATCTTGGTATTCATTATAGAAGAATGACTCTTTCTGCTTTGTTTTCCGAGCTCACAAGCAGCACATAAGTGTTCCTTTTCAATTTCAGAAGAGGAAGACCACGAACAAGATCACCAAGCACAAGCTTGTTGATATCTTTGAAGTTCAAATGAGAAAGCCTTCTGTGCCACAACCAACTATCATCCAAAGACGCTTTCGCAAGTAGACAAATAGATGGTTTTCCTTTAATCAGATTTAGATTGAGAGGATACATTTATCCTTTCCTGCTTGACTTCAGAAGAACAACTTTAGATTTCTTTTCTATGATTTCAGAACCTTCTTCATCAAAAGATACTTTGACACCTGTACCTACAACCAATTAAGAAACGCTAATTAAGTTGTGTTGCAGACCTTCAATGTAAGCTACCTTACGAATTGTGAATTATCCATTAGTTATCATGCCATATCTTATTTTTCTAGTGGAATTGTTTCCATATTTCACTTTTCCTCCATCTTTTAAAGTCCAAAACTCTCTTAATTCCTCTTTCCTTCCTGTCATGTGATGAGAACAACCGCTATCAATGTATCATTCCGAATCATACTGCTCATCACACATAACCTGCAAAATTTAAACATGTTTAGGAACCCAAACCGATTTGGGCCCATGTAAGAATTTTGTTTGAATAGGAAAAATCTTTGTTTTGTCAACCCAAAATGATTCTCTGATCAAAGTATTGTTCATCCCTTTTTCCATTTTAAAAACTTCAACTTTGTTATCACAAAGATTTATTTCAACAAAATCAGATTTTCTTTGAATATGTTCTTTTTAGTTTGAAGCAATCTTTTTCGAAAACTCTTTTTCTTCCTTTTTCAAACGTGCTTCGTATTCTGCGAGAATAATTTCCGGTTCCGAAACAACTTTTTTTTCAACATTAAAATCTTTTGATTTATCAATCGGTTTTGAAATTTGTGACTTTGGTGAATAACGTGATTTTGGTTTCGGAATTTGAGATGAATCATTATTTTGATTAGAAGATCTTGATGAATTGGCATAATTTTGATTTGAATTCATTCCAATTTTCTTCCAAAATTGTTTTTTATTAATCAAATTCTTTTTGTGTCTCGAATTCATTTGTCTTTTCTTTGCAATCAATTCCTCAGCAGATGTCCGATTGTTTGCTTTAGGTTTTTCTTTTCTAATTGGTATTTAATTCTTTTCCAATGAAGTTTCACTTGAAATTTCTTTTGTACCACTTGGTCCGGCTTCATCAAAACAAAAATCCACATTGATTCAATGGTTCTGAAATGTATTTTCCTTTTGATTTCCAGGAGGTCATTTCTGAGAGACCTTTCGTTTCATCAGCATTGTCAATTGGCTTTGATCAGAAAAATTCATCACACCCTTTTGCATTATCAAGAGCAACCATGGACGTTAATTCAGAAGTGTCATTTTTGTCCAGTCCTTTCTTTAAAAAAAACTTGATTTGGTGTTTTTTGATTTCTTGGAAAAAGTGTTGCTTCTTCTTTCAAAAATTTCGAACCCTTATTTTCAACAATTTTAACAAATTCAATTGAGTTTTCAGAAACTAAATTTTTCTTTGGTTCATCAAGATTTTTCACAAAAGTAGAACAATCAATTTCGTCTTCTACAGATATTTCACTCATTTCACTTTCATCAAATTCAGAAATATTCTCAGAATTAAGAGTATTATCTGAATTCAATTTCTTGCATAAGAAGTCATATTTCTGCATAGCACTCATTTTGATTTCTTGTTTATCTTCTTCGGTTAAGATATCTTTCAACATGTTTTTATGTTCTTTGGACTTAATATATTCTTCAATTTTCTCAAGTCCAACTCTGTAAGAATCAGAAACATCATCTGAAGATACAATTGATTAACATTTATAACATTCAGCATCAATCACATCTTCTTTCAGTTGAAGAAAAGGAAAAATCATTTTATGCAAACCTTTACCTATTTTGCAATCTAAATGTAGCTGAGTTATATTAAAATACAAACATTTAGCAATTAAACAGAAAATGTTTCACTATTTCAAAAGTACTCTATTATCTCTCTTAAGCAAAATAATATCATGTCTATATCTATTAAGCTCAACCTCCAAGGCTTCTATTCTTATTAGTCTCTCCTCATTCTTAAATGTTATCATGTTAAGATTATCATTTAGATTAGAATTACTGATACGAGTCATTTTCAAGCTATCACTAAAATTAGAAAATCGTATAATGCAAATCAATCAATTCAAAATCATAACATGATGTTGGAATATTAAGAGATTTAAGAATAGAGTGTACCTTGTCGACAACCTTCTCGTATTCACTTACTTGCTCCTTGATTGTCTTCATAGCAAAATAACTATCAGAAGCTTTTCCACCATCAGTTGCGTATCATTTCCTTTCTGAACTGATACTCTGAACCACCAAACACTTTCTTGTATAGCCTTGCTTTTTTGATTTCACCATGAAACATCCACCGTGAGCAAGTTTCCTTACTTCCTCATCTTCTGAGTGGGTGGACCACACTTCGACTTGTCCATCATCACTGTCCTCTTGTACCATCAGCACAGGTTTCACAGTTGATGCATTTTTCTTTCGGAGTTCTTCTATTTCTTAGTGTAGTAGGCTTCGTCTTTATCATTCTCCTTCTTCTCATTCTGTTTACGTAGCATGCACTCTTTTGCAAAATGATTCTTGCCATGACAATAGTTACAATCATATCCAGAATCACCTAACAATTTCTTCTCTTTCTTCTCATTGACATTCTGAGAATTCTTATAACTCTCCTCTCTTCGCTTCTCGTAGTTTGAGTTGCCCTGCTTGTACTTGCTTCGGAAATGAGAGAAATTCTTCTTGAAGAACTTCTTTGGGTTAGACACCATCAACACTTTATCTTCCTTTGAGAGATCAACATCCGAAATGTTAGATTCGGAATCATCAACAACTGACCTATTTTGCTTATCACCTTTAGAGACCAATGCCAACAATCCAACACCAAAGACTAGCTTCGCTTCGTTTGTGGCTTCATCATCATGAGATTTTAGAATTCCCACGAGTTTTGCCAGCGCATAGTTTTTGAACTATTCATGAGCTATAACATTAGAAACTATTGATTTCCATTCAGATCTGAGACCGTTCATGAATCTTACTTTTTCTTCAATAACTTCTCGTTGAAGCTTGTATTTAAGCATTCTGCTCAACAAGTTATTAAAGTGATTGACATTTTGTCCTAGATTCTCATTTGGTTTATGCACAAAGGATCCAAACTCTGACAAAAATGTCGTTTGCAGAGAATGTTCCAAGCCGTCATCACCTGAATATAATTCCTTCAGTCTGTCCCTGATTCCTTCAGTGTCATATGAATTAACAAGACGTAATGTGTCAAGGGGGAGAGCAAATCGAATGATTCTCATTTCCTTTTAAATTTCACAATATCTTGTCCGTCTCATCATTCAGGATGTCAGTATGTTCAGTAATGATTGCATCATAGCTAGACTGAGTTTTGAATACTTTTCTGGTACCCGAATACTTGTACGTTTCAACCTTCATTGCATGCCAAATACTAGATCCATGTGTTTCGATACACAACACATAATCTTCAAAGTGAAGAACCCAGACCTCATAATCTTAAGGAAAAGGGATAGGAATCCTTGTCGTTGATCCAATGCTGCTTGGGAGATTAAATTAGAGAGATGGAAGATCGTCGTTAGCCATTTTAACGAGAATTCAATGAAACAAAATATAGAATCAAATGTGTAAGCTTGAATCGAGTTCAAGGGAAAACGATAGATTTATATCTGACATCTACAATCGATTGAAACGATTAAGATACCAAGACCAGATCTGAGAAAACAGAAAAACCCTAATGAACACCAACACTTTATTTAAATGCCAATTAGAACACCAGCAATAAAGTCATCACCACATATGATTGCCTTTCAGTCCATCTATCTCTCTCTCTCTCTCAGTCATTCTCTCTCTCCCTCTCTCTCTCTCTATCTTAATTCTTAAATTAGATTTCCTATATTTTAGGTCATACGATTTCCTAGATTTTTTTACCATAAGGGTGTTTTTTTAAAAAAAAAATTTACCATATAGGTATAATTTTAAAAGTATTTACCAAATAGGCATGGTTTTAATTTTTTTTTTTTAATTTAACCTTTCAGTTAGTTTTTTTTACTATAATTTTATTTATTATATTTTGTAACTTTTTGCTAGTAATGTTTATCAATTTTTAACAAACATGATTATAACAAACAATTTATTTGAATCTAAACCAACTTCTTATAAAAACCAACAAACAAATTTTTTAATCTAAACCAACAAACATCTTAAATTAAAACCAACAAAGAACATCTTAAATTAAAACCAATTCGTAGGTACAAAACCAACAATGTTTTAGGTACAAAACCAATTCGTGTGCCATCAATGCTAATCACCGGTTGACAATGTGCAAACCCCTTGATATAAGGAGAAAAAGCCCAAAAAACACGTCTAAAGGACTCATCAGTTCCATATCGATTGATCTCGAAACACACCAGTGGGCTATAGTCACCAGATTGAGCTTTTGAAGTGCACATATAATTTTTGGTAAAGCGGAATAAGATTCTTCCCAATTGCCAAACACATGTTCATTTGCCTTCTGTTTCCAGTCCAAGCCTTTTTGTATCAACTTGATTGTCACTCAGTCATTCCATTTCTCACAACAACAAAAACTTGATACGTGTAGAAACGGCGCCAAAAACTTGATACGTGTGGAATTTACTAGTTTTAATCCTAATTAACTTAAACAAAAACAAACACACTGTAGTTAATGTACCTATCGATTATCAGTTTAGTGAAGGTAAGTAGGGTATCGAACACAGGGAACGGTAAACAATTAAAACAATTACTAATGTTAACTAATTAAAACAATTACAAAAGAATGGGGGTTTTTCTCTAGTTTTACAAGACTAGAAACTTAACAAATTAATTAAACACTTTAGAAAGAACATTTAACAACTAAAAAGAGGAACAAAAGACAACTAGATTCAATAATATTAAAGAGGCTTCCGTTTAGATTCGATTCACTTATTTCTATGGTTGATTTCGTGGCAAGTGCAATAGATTAATGTATCATCAATTACCGATTTCTAATGTGATTAGGTTCATGTTCACTATTACTAATCCTTTAGCAAAAAATCAATTCAAGCGGTGATCAAGTGATTAAACTAAAGAGTTTACTAGTGTTCAATTCGAATCAAGCAAGACTTATAATGATAGTTAATTAAATTGGTTGGTTCAATTAACTCATATATGGTTGGTCATCATACATGCCCACACATTAATTTACTTATTTTCTAATTGACCCTAGGTTATGTTCACAACACTAGGCATACAATCTTGATGGTCATCAAAATCATAAGAGGCAACCAATCAAGAAAATGTTCATACAACTCAATATACTTAGTAATTAACAGAAAATAATTGCCATTAACACATAATGATCTTTTAAAAAGCTTATCATGATAAATAACTAAATCAACTTAATCCAAAGCCACTCAATCAACACATAGTCATAAGATCATCTAATCTAAACAGAAGTATGGTGTTTTAGCCCATAACTTCAGCAAACAAAACCATAAACACGAAATTCAATGTTGCAAACATGATTCACACAAAGAATTAAGAAAGAATAATGATTAATTGCCTTTGAACTCTTCACAAATAGCCTCTAGTTGAATTCTGAGTTCCAAAGCTCCTTGAGAATGTCTCTGGCCTCCAAAAGTCACTAAAAACTCCCAACATTCGTTAGGGTTTCGAACAAAAATGATCTTTATGTGGATTCTGAAAATAGGCTCAACACGTTGTGTTCAAGGTCCAAACACGTCGTGTTCTTCATTAAAAACGAGTGAACGACAAAGCACTATTTTGTCGGAAATTTCCATATCAACACGCCGTGTTTAAAACAAACACTTCGTGTTCTTCTTCAATTTCATCTTCTTTCTTCAAAATCCAAATTCCAATCTTCCAATTGCCAATTCTGGTTCCTTTTCCTTCCGAGCATGACTTTGTTGCTGAAAATGAAATTTCAAACTAATTAAGTACCATTTGTTTAATGTTTGAGATAAAAAACAAAAAGTATTAAGATAATGCATGAATTATATGACTAAATATGCCCATATAAAAATACCCCACACTTGACTTTTGCTTGCCCCCAAGCAAAACTGAATTTTAGCATACTAATACCACATAAGATAATCCCAATTGGACCCAACCATTATGCCAAGACTGCAACACATTCATTTGTGTCTAATTTTTCCTAAGGACCCTAACCCTAAATACTCACAATCTTCATAAAAACTCGCCCACTTTTTCCGAACAACGCTCATTCTATGCATTACTCCGAATCCATCCGCAGAAAACTTTCTTAACCTCAAGGTATATTTGGTTAAACCCCCAAGCATACATATGAAAAAACAACCTAGAAAAGAAAATTACAAATAAAATAAAAATACAACTTTTTCTTTGAATCTTTGACATTTTGTAGCTCTTCTTCATGTCTTCATACTTGTAGATTCTTTCAAACATTTCAGCACTCTTTTTTTTTCAAACACACTTTTTTCACTCAAATCCAAAAACCTAGAAAAACATATGCTTACGCAAGGGGTTTTAACTTCAACCTTTATTGATTAAAGGTATTAGTCTTAGTGTGCAATGACTACTTAAGCTTTCTTGGATACATTTTAAGTACACGATGCTAAACATGTTGCATCCCTCAAACTAAGAAAGGTTATGTTTTTGTTCCATGATTTCACTAGAATAAAGGAGGGCACAAATGCATTATAACGTATATTGGCTTAATTAAACATTTAGGTCCTCAAAGAATAATCTAACAAAATACTAGCATGGAATCCTAATTGCTTTATAATAATTTCCTAAATTAACCTAGCAATTTTTTATTCTCAAAATTTTAAAATTATACCTAGGATTCTTATATAACTAATGTAACCAACCCCCTACCCCACACTTATTTTATGCAATGTCCCCATTGCATGTTATGCATAATAAAAAACATAAAACTAAAGAGAGAGAATTGGAACAGACTCCCCTGGGATAGTAGTGGCGAGGTTGATATTTCTTCTTTTAAGCTCCTTCTTCAGCTGACTTTGGCATGGGAATAGCTCATCCATGCCTTGGGTGTCAAATGTCTCGTGTGGTTGACAGCTCGTAACATAACTGGAAAAATCTTCTTGGAATTGCCTAGAAATGGACTTCATAAATGTGGAAAATGCCCGCTGTCACAACTAGCATTCTAGGGTTAGGTTTCCTATCCATGCGCAAGATAGTTCCTTGGTGTAACTATGTAACACTATATGTAGTAAAAGTTAATTTCAATTCAATACAAATTTATGCATCCAAAATTTTGTTTCAAGTCGAAACCTTCCCGTGTAAGCCTAAAAATCTAACCCAATAAGTATATTCACTCAACATTGGGCCTTAGCCCAAGTTTTCTCGGTCCAAACCCCTTAATGGGCCAAAACTCTCTTATTGGGCCTAATGGGCCAATAACCCCTCAACTTGGCTCCCTTGGGCCGAAAACCCACTTTTGGGCCATACTTGGGCCAAAAATATTTACTTAATACCGTATTGGACCATGAAGAATTATTTTAAGCATATTGGGCTGAGAACCCTTTTATTTGGCCTCATTGGGCTGCAAACCCATAAATGGGCCTTCATGGGCCGAAAACCTTTATTGGGCCAATTGTGCTCTCGGCTACACTTCAAATCCAACCCCAAATTCTATTTCTTCCTTCCCTCTCCTATTGGGCCGATCGGAATTTAAAAAAATGAAGAATGGCAATGGATTAAATTGTGACACCTCACAATTACCTTGCACGTAAACATGCAATTTGCATCCCATACATCTATGCAAATTGTATTATCCATTAAGTAATAACCACATACTCTCTCCTCTCTTCCTCTATTTGCGGCCGAGAAACACCACCACCACCCTCACTCCATTTTAATTCTCTAGCAAATAATACTCTCAACTCCCTATCTCTCAAGAAGCTCTCTTTTCTTCCTCTAAAAACTGTGAGTTGTGTGGGTGTTCTCAAGGAGTTTTCTTCACGTATTGTGCTCTTGGTCAGTCTTTGGTTGAACTCCATTGTTTCATTTCCATATTACACTCAAAATTGTAACACCAGTCAAAATAGGTCAATAGACAATCACATGTGATTATGCCAATCACGTAATGTGATTTTGTTAAACTAGTAATGTGATAAACTTACTATGTAATTCATGTTAAAATATGAACATTCATACATAATTTATGATACAACTCAAAGTATACGTCCATACGATTCCAAAAATATAGAGAACGTCTAAATCTGACTTCGCGTGAAGAAGTTATGATAAACCCGAACACTATAAATCTCTATAATAAGAGGAATTTAAAATAGACTTAGAATTAGCTATTGGAGTCTAAAATAAAGTCGTAGTACTCGGAATTAGCTACGCGTTCATATAAAGAACGTCAAAAACGGAGTTCGTATGCAAAAGTTATGACCTTCCGAAGATGCAACTGTCTAAGGACATGACACGTGGCAGAAACCCTAGCCGCTATGGTTCACGATGTGGACATTAATTTCACGACGTGAAACGTGTCAGGGACACTAATCAGGGCTAGAAAACACATGTTAAAGCTACGGGGTGACTCATGGAAGTCCACGACGTGGCCATATGTATTCCACGAAGTGGAATGGCCCAGAACAGCCTATAAATAGCGATCAAGACCCTCTCATTCCTTACACCAAATCTCATCTTTCTCTCTCATTTCCGAAGGCCGTTTTCCTTCCCGAGCCTGACTACGACGAGCCTCTGACCACTTAGATTCTATAGATCACGCTACTAGGGTGAGTTTCACGGACCCACTTTCTAATATTTTCGGGGGGAAACGCATGCTAAATATTGTATATACGTTATTATTATGTCTATATGATAGTATATTAGTATCAACGTAGATAGTTATAATAACCGGGATATAGTTATTTCGTATCTGAAAATATACAACTATCGTAAAGTTGTTAGCATGTTATTGTTATAGTAGTATACTAATGTAGATCTTGAGTAATACTTAGGATTCTATATATATGTTGTGTGCGATATAGTTCCAGAGTTATACTCGGAAGTTCTATATGTTAATTAATAAGTATGTTGTTATTATTGGTTTTATGTCAAGATAAAACCTAGTTTTAATTCTAATTATAGATGTTGTACTACCGCAAGGTGTGATCCTTGTACTACTGCAAGGTGTAATCCTTGTACTACCGCAAGGTGTAATCCTTGTACTACCGCAATGTGTGATCCTTGTAATAATAATAAGAGGTATAAAACTAGGTCATATAGTCGCAGCTACAGACTCATGGTAGCACAACTTTAGAAGCATTATACTTTGTCGATATACAAGTATGAATGTTAAGTATAAGTTTCCCAAAGACTTATACTCTAAGTATAAGAATCTAGTAGGTATATTACTTGTATATTAAGTAGACCACTATACCTATCCTACTTACTCGTATAGAATTGAAATAGATTTATACGTAGCGGTTTTATTCGTATAGAATTGAAATAAGATTTATACGTAGCAACTTAGTTTGTATGGAATTACAAACATTTATATTTATAATATATGAGACTTATAGGTATATACTTATTTGGTAAGTAAACCATTATACCTAGGATATATATACTAAACGTTGGAAAGTCAAAATAATACTTTCAAAACTATACTTTTGAACTTGGTAAATGTATTATTTTTATATGGAGTCAAATTATGTTGACGTATTTTTAAAGTGCATGTGTTTTCAGGAAGTTGATAACTATGATACGAGAAATGATGTTACACTGCCCGGTGTTTCCGCCGACGGTCGGGGTGTGACAAAAATCTATCCTCTTGTAACTCCATTTTCATTTTCATGCTCATAGAACCACCTTGGTTTCGAAAACCATCTCAAGGAAGCTAGCTAAGGCCGAAAACTCACTTCATCTCCCTCTTCAAAACCGATCAAACCCCAAGGTGAGCTTCATACCCCCTTGTTTTTGAGTTTTTCTTTGTTTTGAGGGAGGATACAAGTCAAATTCTTGTGTAATATTTGTATATTTGCTTGCATGTGTATGTTTTTCATGTTATGTGTGTTAAAATGTTGTGATATTATGCTAAAAGCTCCATAAATTTGAGATTTATCCAAGTCTTGAAGTTGTTGGAATAAGTTACTTTATGTAGCTTCTTATGTTTGGTTAAATATGTTAAGTATGTTTAAAAACTCACTATGAAACTAAAGATAACTTAAAAAGGGACTTTAGTTGACAAGAAAGTGGAAAAATGTGTATCTTTGGTCATTTTTCACAATAAAAATAAATTTGGGCCATTTTTGACCATTTTGGTAAAATGGGCCGAAAATGGGCCTTTTTATTAAAAATGGACCATTTTTGAACATTTTGATAAACTTGGGCCTTATCTGTATATTTTAGTATAAAAGGGCCGAAAATGGACTTTCTAATAAACTTGGGCTATTTTTGATCATCTTAACAAAACTGGGCTGAAAATGGGATTTCCCATAAATTTGGGCCATTTTTGAAATACTTTTGTTAAAATTGGCCTTAAGTGAACCTTTTAGTAAAAATGGGCCTTAAATGACCATTTTTGTTAATTTGCCATTTTTGAACAAGTCTAGTAAAAATGGGCATTGTATAATAATTTGGATAAATTGGACCATGAATAACAATGTGATATTTTGACACCTTCGGTAAAAAGATTATATTATATTTTTATCACCATTGGTTTTTAGTCAAAATATACCTTAGTAACATTATTTATAACGTTAAATAATGAAACTCAATGTTAGCGTAAATTCCGTTCAGACTCTTGTGCGACGCACCTTCACCGTACCCTTTTTAGTGTACACCGTAACCCTGTAGTTTTAACCAGAGTCTCCTGGAGGGAGAACGGGAGTTTGTGTATAGATCTATACGGGGTTGACTCCCCACACCTGAGCTGTTCGCTACAGCTAGACCGGCCAGTCTAGGCTGACAAATATCTTCTCAGAAACCGACGCCCGAAGAACGTCAAGACAGGCACTCCGTTATATTAGTATGGTTATAACGACTCGCATAGAGAATAACGATATTATATTATATAAAAGTTTACGCAATATCTACACTTTACTCATGTTACGAAGTACAAACCTATGCATCAACTATTTTACACCTACTTTCACCACTCGGGTCTTAGGATTTAAGACCATACTTTTCATATAAAAGAAAATACATGATTTTCTGGGAACCACTCACTATACATTTTCAAACAAGGTCAACAAAGTATACATACGCAATTATACATGATTGGAAACAAAACTTACAAACTATTTTTACAAGAAAATATCGGATTTTCTAGAGATTTACAAACTACTACCAAGTTTTTATACAAACGTGCTTATGAACTCACCAACATTTTTATGTTGATGATTTTCAAACGACTTATATTCTCAGGAACACATAGAGCCGGATTCTTTACAACTATGGATTTGAATGAATGTTGTATTTTGGTTTCATCATACATTTGTTATTTTGGGATGTAATTTTTGTGAACAAACGCAATACTATAAACCATGTATGTTGTGATCTTAAATGTATGACAATGATGATGGCTATTTTTCAATTATATACGTTGTTATGATAGTACAAGATGAAGTCATTCGCCCCCGGACGTTTCCGCCGTTCCGGTTCGGGGGTGTGACAGATTGGTATCAGAGCACTGTTTATAGTGAACTAGCATGTCTAACCCTACAAGATATGCAACTATAAATACAATGGGACTAAAACACTCTGAACAAAAATAAGAAATAAATAAAAGTATTTAGAAGAGTTGGACATCGCGGTTAAACCCATGCAGTTATGTAATCATATTGGGGGTAAATATAGCCTGATCAACTATATTTATTCAAAATACAACCAACATGTGTTTGGGAGTGATTGGGGTGGACAACGAATCTAAAACTTGTCAACCTAATACATAAAGGATCGAAAAGTCAAACATAAACAATTAAAATACTATAGGAGTATTTAACAGTAAGTGAAACCTTTATTGTATTTTATAATATCGTCTTTTGTGCTTACATTATCGTACAGACAACATGGCTGGTTTTCACCCAGGCCCATACATTCCCAATCAGGGAAATGCTAGTTGGCTTGAGGAGGAACCAGAGGAAGACCCAGAGGAGTTAGAAGCGGAGCCCGAAGCCCCGGAGGTGGACTTTGAGGAGGATGAGTTGGGTGATAGTGACGAGGACATTTAGGAGGATGACTCAGACACGGAGTCTGAATTCATCAATCCGCCTTACATGGAACGAGTGTCAGTGCACAGGATGGACCCCACTGGCCCGATGCCCCCATGGGCCCACGACATTTGGAGATGGTGTAGACAGAAAGGGGTGCGAGCACCCTTCAACATGGACCAGGACACCACCGATCAGATGGCCCAGATGAGAGCAGCTGTGGAGAGGGCCGAGAGGCAGACTCAGGAGGTAGTAAGAGACTACGAAGAGCGACAGGCGGCATTGGAGACCAGACTGCGTGTCATTGAGCGCCAGTTGGCCAGGTTCCAGGGCGCATCCACTTCGCCATCAACACCACCGGATACCTCCCGCCGTGAGTAGGACCCATCCTACCCACCACATGCTCTTGATGTTATTTCCTTTTCCTTTTTACTTTTGTGTGTAGGGTTGACCCCTCGATTAAGTGATTACACTACTCGATGGGGTTGTTATGCTGTTTAACTTTTATCACATGTACTATAGGCCTTAAAAAGGCCAAATTTTCACGTAACATGTACTAGACTTTTATCAGTAATGAAATAAGTGTGTGCCATGTTTGTGATGTTGTTATCTGTTATGTTTTCTATTTTCATTATTTCTTGACATTTCATGATTTCACTTATAAGCACAAATCGATTCACCGAAACAACTATTATGTGATCATCATCCTTCTGTTCCATGACAGAAGATGCCTTGAAGGTACGTTCGTAGAAACAACAACACACCTCCACCTCCGCCGCCTCCACCGGAGATAAGCTCTGCTGCATTCCAGGCAGTAGTATCCGCTGCAGTTACTGTCGCGTTGGCTCACATCCACAACGGTAACAACGGGGGTGGCAATGGTCAGGGAATGGGAAGTTCCAATCAGGGAGCCAATCAAGGACCTACCAGAACCTGCACCTATAAAGACTTTACCAATGCGAAACCCCAAACTTTCAACGGAACCGGTGGAGTAATAGCTTTAACACGCTGGTTTGAGAAAAATGAATCCATCTTTGAGATTTGTGATTGTCCTGAAGAAAGCAAGGTGAGGTTTGTTGCATGTACATTTGCTGATCGAGCTTTATCATGGTGGAATGGCCATGTCAAGGCCTTAACTCTTCCGGTTGCGAACGCTATGTTGTGGGAGGATCTCAAGATAATGATGTTGGCTGAGTATTGCCCTCGCGGGGAGGTACAAAAGCTTGAACAGGAACTCTGGAACCTTACTGTACAAAACTATGATGTTGAAGCCTATATCGCTAGGTTCAGTGAACTGGCACTTCTGTGTCTAGGGATGATAACCTCATAAGTCAAGAAAATCGAATGCTCTATTTAGGGGTTAACTACTCTAATTCAGGGAAACGTAATTGCTGCCAACCCTGAAACGTTCGATAGCGCAAAACGCTTGGCGCAAAAACTGTATGATCATGGGAACAAGAAGGGCACCAAAATTCCGGATGCAGAAACCAAGAAGGAAGACAGCAACAAGAGAAACAAGGGAAGTAAAAGGAAAGGGGAACAAGCTTCAAATTCTTCTATGAAACAGCAAACGGTAGCGGTTCACGCTGCTACCACACAGACCGTACAAACTCCAGCTGCAACCATGACAACCAAACCTGCACCTGCCAGGTCCTATGCAGGTTCACACCCAAAGTGTGACAAATGTAGTTTCCATCATGTCGGGGCATGCAAGGATTTCCAATGTACAAACTGCAATAGAAAAAGGCACACTGTCCGATATTGCAGAGCGCCTCCACAACAAAACAACCCTCAACCCGACAATGCTGGGGCCAGCCGCACGTGTTACGGATGTGGGGAGGCTAGCCATTTCAAGCGGAATTGTCCAAAAGCTAACAATCAGGTTGTCGGGGGATCCGACAGGGTCCAAACGTTGGGGCAGGGTGAAGCGGTGCGAGACCCGGCTGTAGTCACTGGTACGTTTTCCCTAAACAACACTTATGCATGCATTATATTCGATAACGGGGCTGAGCGGAGCTTTGTTAGTCATAAATTCAAACACCTACTAAATCAAAACTCCCAAAAGCTAAGCGAAGCCTTCATGGTGGAGATGGCTGATGGGAAGACCGGAACAACAAAAGACATTTTCATAGGGTGCACGTTAACATTAAACAATCACTCGTTTCAAATCAACTTGATGTCGGTAAATATTAGGAGCTTTGATGTGATCATCGGCATAGATTGGTTAAGTCCCCACCATGTCGATATTATGTGCCACGAGAAGGTCTTTCCCCTTCACCTCCCCACTAATGAAACACTAATTATCTATTGCGATAAACCCGGTGCAATCCTCTGTCTTATCTTGTGCATCAAGGCAAAAAAGTGCCTGCACAAGAAGAATCATGCCTTTCAAGCCCACGTGGTGGACAAACAGAAAGAGGAAAAGAACATCAAGGATATTCCGGTGGTAGGTAACTTTCCAGATGTGTTTCGGAAAGACCTCCCGGGATTACCTCCCGAGAGACAGGTCGAATTTCGGATTGACCTGATTCCTGGAGCCACATTAATTGTCAAGTCACCCTATAGGTTAGCCCCTACGGAAATGCAGGAGTTATCCAGTCAATTGAGCGAACTCCTAGACAAAGGATTCATCAGGCCGAGTTTCTCACCCTCGGGAGCTCCGGTCTTGTTTGTCAAAAAGAAGGATGGATCTTTCAGAATGTGCATCAATTATCGGGAGTTAAACAAGCTCACTATCAAAAACCGATACCCTCTCCCTTGGATTGATGATCTATTCGACCAGCTTCAAGGAGCCAGCTAATTTTCCAAGATAGATCTATGATCCGGATACCACCAACTGCGGGTCCGAGAAGAAGATGTACCCAAGACAGCTTTCCGAACTCGCTACGGCCATTTCGAATTCGTAGTAATGCCCTTTGGTCTGACGAATGCCCCCGCAACATTTATGGACCTAATGAACCGAGTCTACCGATCGTTCCTCAACAACTTTGTAATTGTCTTCATCGACGATATGCTCGTTTACTCTCGGAGCAAAGAAGAACACGACCAATACCTACGGCAGGTCTTGGAAACCTTAAGGGCGGAGAAGCTTTATGCAAAATTCTCCACATGCGAGTTCTGGATTCGCAAGGTAGACTTCTTAGGACACGTAGTCAGTGAAGAATGGATTCATGTGGACCCTTCCAAAATAAAAGCTATTGAGGGTTGGGCAAACCCGAGTACACCAATGGAAATCAAGCAATTCTTGGGCCTTGGTGGTTATTACAGGAGGTTCATTCAGAATTTCTCGAAAATCGCCAAGCCCCTCACCACCCTCACCCAAAAAGGCGTACCTTTCGACTGGGATGCGAAACAAGAAGCTGACTTTCAAACCTTGAAGCAAGCCCTCTGCAGTGCTCCAGTGTTGTCTCTGCTAGAGGGGACGGAATATTTCGTAGTGTATTGCGACGCTTCCAATCAAGGACTGGGATGCGTGCTTATGCAGCGCGGGAAGGTGATAGCTTACGCATCCAGACAATTAAAGACCCACAAACTAAACTATACCACCCATGATCTCGAGCTGGGAGTTGTGGTCTTCGCTCTTAAAATTTTGAGGCATTACCTATACGGTACAAAGTGCACCATCTTCACCGACCATAAGAGCCTCCAGCACATC
Source organism: Lactuca virosa (assembly GCF_052849685.1). Lineage (NCBI taxonomy): Eukaryota > Viridiplantae > Streptophyta > Magnoliopsida > Asterales > Asteraceae > Lactuca > Lactuca virosa. The sequence continues at coordinate 181,250,148 of NC_136429.1, read as the reverse complement.
TTGAATCAAAAGGAACTGAACATGAGGCAGCGACGATGGGTCGAGTTGCTAAACGACTACAAATTCGAGATCAAGTACCATCCGGGCAAAGCTAACGTGGTGGCCGATGCCTTGAGCAGGAAAGAATACTCGGGCCGCCGAGTAAAAACGCTAACAATGACCATCCATTCCCACCTGTCTTCACAAATCAAGGAGGCTCAACTGGAAGCCTTGAAGCCAGAAAACGTCGTGAGCGAAGCATTGCGTGGGATGGATAAGAATCTCGCAATCAAGTAGGACGGAGCACACTATCTCATGGACCGGATCTGGATCCCAAAGTTTGGAGGGTTCAGATACGTAGTTATAAATGAAGCGCATAAGACACAATACTCCGTCCATCCGGGTTTCGACAAAATGTACCTGGATATCAAACAACATTATTAGTGGCCTAACATGAAAGCTGAAATTGTTACCTACATGGGAAAGTGCCTAACTTGCGCAAAGGTTAAGGTAGAATATCAGAAGCCCTCGGGATTATTACAACAACCAATGATACCCGAGTGGAAATGGGAGCGCCTAACAATGGATTTTATAACCAAATTGCCGTAGTCGGCAGACGAACTGGATACCATTTGGGTGATTGTCGATCGGTTGACTAAATCCGCCCATTTCCTACCAATAAAAGAAACATATAAAATGGAGAAATTAACGCGGATCTACATAAAGGAGGTGGTGAGACTACACAGAGTACCGATATCTATTATCTCTGACCGAGATAGCAGATTCACCTCACGATTTTGGTAGTCGCTCCAAAGGGCATTGGGAACTCAGCTGGATATGAGCACTGCCTACCACTCTCAGACTGACGGCCAAAGTGAGCGAACCATTCAGACACTAGAGGATATGCTCCAAGCTTGTGTAATAGATTTTGGCAAGGCATGGGATACCCACTTGCCACTAATTGAATTCTCCTACAATAACAGCTACCACACAAGCATTAAAGTCACTCCCTTAGAGGCTTTGTACGGTCGGAAATATAGATCACCTCTCTGTTAGGCTGAGGTAGGAGACACCCAGCTAGCAAGGATTCAAGTGCCAAACAGCACCCTCACAGGACCTGAGATCATCCGAGAAACAACTGAGAAAATCATCCAAATCAGGGCACGACTCCAAGCATCCTGGGATAGACAGAAGAGCTACACATACAAAAGACGAAAGCCGCTGGAGTTCCAAGTAGGTGATCACGTGCTGCTAAAAGTCTCTCCCTGCAAAGGGATGATAAGGTTTGGAAATCGGGGAAAGCTAAACCCACGATACATCGGACCATTCGAGATACTTTGCCAGGATCGGTCCGGTAGCCTACAAGCTGCAGCTGCCATCGGAGCTCATCAACGTACACCCTGTCTTTCACGTGTCTAACCTCAAGAAATGCCTATTGGATGAAACCGTTGTTGTTCCACTCGATGAGATTGAGGTGAATGAAAATCTCCTATTCGTTGAGGAACCAGTCGAAATTATGGATAGAGAAGTGAAGCGTACCAAGAAAATCCGCATTCCTATTGTAAAGGTTGGATGTGGCCCAATTATTCAAAAGTACCCTCACCTCTTTTCTAGCTCTTAAGGATAACTCAAGAAAGAATTTCAGGACGAAATTCCCTTTAACGGGGGGGATGATGTCAATTCAATACAAATTTATGCATCCAAAATTTTGTTTCAAGTCGAAACCTTCCCGTGTAAGCCCAAAAATCTAACCCAATAAGTATATTCACTCAACTTTCGGCCTTAGCCCAAGTTTTCTCTGTCCAAACCCCTTAATGGGCCAAAACTCTCTTATTGGGCCTAATGGGCCAATAACCCCTCAACTTGGCTCCCTTGGGCCGAAAACCCACTTTTGGACCATAATTGGGCCAAAATCTTTATTTAACACCGTATTGGGCCATAAGACCCTTATTGGGCCTTATTGGCTCATGAAGAATTATTTTAAGCATATTGGGCCGAGAACCCTTTTATTTAACCTCATTGGGCTGCAAACCCATAAATGGGCCTTCATAGGCCGAAAACCCTTATTGGGCCAATTGTGCTCCGGACTACACTTCAAATCCAAGCCCAAATTCTATTTCTTTCTTCCCTCTCCTATTGGGCCGATCAGAATTTAAAAAAAAATGAAGAATGGCAATGGATTAAATTGTGACACCGCACAATTACCTTGCATGTAAACATGCAATTTGCATCCCATGCATCTATGCAAATTGTATTAGCCATTAAGTAATAACCACTAATCTCTCTCCTCTCTTCCTCTACTTGCGGCCGAGAAACACCACCACCACCCTCACTTCATTTCAATTCTCTAGCAAATAATACTCTCAACTCTCTATCTCTCAAGAAGCTCTCTTTTCTTCCTCTAAAAACCGTGAGTTGTGTGGGTGTTCTCAAGGAGTTTTCTTCAAGTATTGTGCTCTTTGTAAGTCTTTGGTTGAACATCATTATTTCATTTCCATATTACACTCAAAATCTATCCTCTTGTAACTCCATTTTCGTTTTCATGCTCATAGAACCACCTTGGTTTCGAAAACCATCTCAAGGAAGCTAGCTAAGGCCGAAAACTCACTTCATCTCCCTCTTCAAAACCGATCAAACCCCAAGGTGAGCTTTATACCCCCTTGTTTTCGAGTTTTTCTTTGTTTTGGAGGAGGATACAAGTGAAAGTCTTGTGAAATATTTGTATATTTGCTTGTATGTGTATGTTTTTCATGTTATGTGTGTTAAAATGTTGTGATATTATGCTAAAAGCTCCATAAATTTGAGATTTATCCAAGTCTTGAAGTTATTGGAATAAGTTACCTTATGTAACTTCTTATGTTTGGTTAAATATGTTAAGTATGTTTAAAAACTAACTATGAAACTAAAGAAAACTTAAAAAGGGACTTTACTTGATAAGAAAGTGGAAAAATGTGTATCTTTGGTCATTTTTGACAATAAAAAAAATTTGCGCCATTTTTGACCATTTTGGAAAAATGGGCCGAAAAAGGATCATTTTTGAACATTTTGATAAACTTGGTCCTTATTTGTATATTTTAGTATAAAAGGGCCGAAAATGGTCTTTTTAATAAACTTGGGCTATTTTTGAACATCTTAACAAAAGTGGGTCGAAAATGGGCTTTCCCATAAATTTGGGCCATTTTTGAAATACTTTTGTTAAAATGGGCTATTTTTGTCAACTTTAGTAAAAATGGGCCTTAAGTCAACCTTTTAGTAAAAATGGGCCTCAAATGAACATTTTTGTTAAAATGGGCCATTTTTTAACAACTCTAGTAAAAATGGGCCTTGTATAATAATTTGGATAAATTGGGCCATGAATAACAATGTGATATTTTGACACCTTCGGTAAAAAGATTATATTATATTTTTATCACCATTGGTTTGTTGTCAAAATATACCTTAGTAACATTATTTATAACGTTAAATAATGAAACTCAATGTTAGCGTAAATTCCGTTAAGGCTCTTGTGAGACGCACCTTCACCGTACCCTTTTTAGTGTACATCGTAAGCCCTGTAGTTTTAACCAGAGTCTCCTGGAGGGAGAACGAGAGTTTGTGTATAGATCTATACGGGGTTGACTCTCCACACCTGAGTTGTTCGCTACAGCTAGACTGGCCAGTCTAGGCTGACAAATATCTTCTCAGAAACCGACGCCAGAAGAACGTCAAGACAGGCACTCCGTCATATTAGTATGGTTATAACGACTCACATAGAGAATAACGATATTATATTATATTATATTATATTATATGAAAATTTACGCAATATCTACACTCTACTCATGTTACGAAGTACAAACCTATGCATCAACTATTTTACACCTACTTTCACCACTCGGGTCGTAGGATTTAAGACCATACTTTTCATATAAAAGAAAATACAAGATTTTCTGGGAACCACTCACTATACATTTTCAAACAAGGTCAACAAAGTATACATATGCAATTATACATGATTGGAAACAAGACTTACAAACTATTTTTACAAGAGAATATCGGATTTTCTGGAGATTTACAAACTACTACCAAGTTTTTATACAAACGTGTTTATGAACTCACCAACATTTTTATGTTGACGCTTTTCAGAAGACTTGTATTCTCAGGAACACAGTGAGCCGGATTCTTTACAGCTATGGATTTGAATGAATGTTGTATTTTGGTTTCATCATACATTTGTTATTTTGGGATGTAATTTTTGTGAACAAACACAATACTTTAAGCCATGTATGTTGTGATCTTAAATGTATGACGATGATGATGGTTATGTTTCAATTATATAAATTGTTATGATAGTACAAGATGAAGTCATTCGCCCCCGAACGTTTCCTCCGTTCCAGTTCGGGGGTGTGACACCCGCCTTGAATAGCATCAAATCAATTACTTGAGAAAATTGACTAAGATAGAAACACGTCGAGTTGTAGTGGAGAGCACGTCGTGTTGAATTTTCATTAAGGCAGAATCACGTTTTTCTTCTGGAACACGCCGTGTTGGTTTATGACCACGACCTTTTTAATGTTCAAAACGTGACTTTTATTCTCTTCTGCTTCAGTGCTGATTTCTTAGTCAAAGGGGGTATTAATGCAATACACCTCTTTATTTCTTCTATAACGTGGCTTCCTTTAGCAATGATAATCACCAGACTCAAAAATGTCACACAAAGTCTTCTAATCTCTTGTTAACGACTCGACTGCTCACTTGTTCCTCTCACTCTTAAATAGTCGTTCTATTCTCAACCTAACTTCTGCAAAGATCAAAAACAAAAACTACATAATAAAAGGAAAACATATATTAATTTAAAGTTCCTAAATTACTCCTAATTACTAGAAGTTTGAAAACAAACCAACCAAACACATAAAATAAAAAAACAAATAAAAAATTGTCTTCAAACACAAATAAAATAAGATTAAAAAGTAAAAGAAAGATAAAGGAAAAAGAAATGCAAACTCAAATGACGGGTTGCCTCCTGCAAGCACTTCCTTTAGTGCGAGTCTTGAGCTGGACTCTCAATTTAATAAACTTCTAATAAAATCAATGCCAATCCATCCGTTGCATTGAATATTTTTTTGGACCAATTTTTAAAATTAGACTCTTTGCTTCTAAAATTGGCCAAGCAAGCTTGAATTCAGAAAACCCAATAATTTTGACAAGGGTTGGAACCGGTTGGATATTAATCAGAAATGGATTGCACTTCAGAACTTTCTCCAAAGTTGGAATCGTCACCCCATGCTTCGAAACACAAACTGGAAATACAGGGGGCCACGTCGTGGTAATGGTCAAACTACGGCGTGGTTCCTGCAATTCAGCTTGTTCTTGTTCTTCATCTGAATCCTCTGTTAGCAACCTTTCCAGCTCCTCCAAATCTCGTTCTTGATTAAATTCTTCATCTTGTAACTTTTGCTCTTGTAACTCAGATCTCTCTTGTTTGTTATGCAAGATGTTATCTAACCATCTTCCTAAATTCATCAAATCTTCATCTCAATCATACTCCTCATCTTGTTGCTCAATTTCCTGTACTACTTCCTCAAGAAAAGCATCAAGAGCATCGAGATTTGGAAAATACATAATAATAAATATTAAAACAGAAAAACTTGTAACTTTATATGAGATAAATCTCACACAAAGGATCTATAACAACTAGCAAATAAAATTAACTATTTAGAATCGTTCCCCGGCAACGGCGCCAAAAAAACATGATACGTGTGGAATGTACTACTTTTAATCCTAATTAACTTAAACAAAAACAAACACACGGTAGGCAGTGTACCTATCGATTAACAGTTTAGTGAAGGTAAGTAGGGTATCGAACACAGGAAACGGTAAACAATTAATGCAATTACGAATGTTAACTAATTAAAACAATTATAAAAGAAGGGGTTTTTTCTCTAGTTTTACAGGACTAGAAACTTAAGAAATTAATTAAACACTTTAGCAAGAACAATTAACAACTAAAAAGAGGAACAAAAGACAACTAGATTCAATAATATTAAAGAGACTTCCGTTTAGATTCGATTCACTTATTCCTATGGTTGATTTCATGGCAAGTGCAATAGATTAATGTATCATCAATTACCGATTTCTAATGTGATTAGGCTCATGTTCACTATTACTAATCCTTTAGCAAAAAATCAATTCAAGCGGTGATCAAGTGATTAAACTAAATAGTTTACTAGTGTTCAATTCGAATCAAGCAAGACTTGTAATGATAGTTAATTAAATTGGTTGGTTCAATTAACTTATATATGGTTGGTCATCATACATGCTCACACATTAATTTACTTATTTTCTAATAAACCCTAGGTTATGTTCACAACACTAGGCATACAATCTTGATGGTCATCAAAATCATAAGAGGCACGCAATCAAGAAGATGTTCATACAACTCAATATACTTAGTAATTAACAGAAAATAATTGTCATTAACACATAAGGATCTTTTAACAAACTTATCATGATAAATAACTAAATCAACTTAATCCAAAGCCACTCAATCAACACATAGTCATAAGATCATTTATTCTAAAAGTAGTATTGTGTTTTAGCCCATAACTTCAACAAATAAAACCATAAACACAAAATTCAATGTTGCAAACATGAATCACACAAAGAATTAAGAAAGAATAATGATTAATTGCCTTTGATCTCTTCACAAATAGACTCTAGTCGAATTCTAAGTTCCAAAGCTCCTTGAGAATGTCTCTGGCCTCCAAAAGTCGCTAAAAACTCCCAGCATTTGTTAGGGTTTCAAACAGAAACGATCTTTATATAGATTCTGAAAATAGGATCAACACGTCGTGTTCAAGGTCCAAACACGTCGTGTTCTTCATTAAAAATGCGTGAACGACAAGGCACTGTTTTGTCGGGAATTTCCATATCAAAAGGTCGTGTTTAAGGCAAACATGTCGTGTTCTCCTTCAATTTCATCTTCTTTCTTCAAAATCAAAATTTCAAGCTTCCAATCGCCAATTCTGCTTCCTTTTCCTTTCGAGCATGTCTTTGTTGCTGAAAATGAAATTTCAAACTAATTAAGTACCTTTTGTTCAATTTTCGAGATAAAAACAAGAAAAAGTATTAAGATAATGCATGAATTATATGTCTAAATATGCCCATATCACACGTCTAAAGGACTCATCAGTTCCATATCGATCGATCTCGAAACATGTCACACCCCAAAACCGGAACGGCAGAATCGTTCAGGGGTGGAGGACGTCATGTTTAGTATCACGAGATATGTATATGGTAAGCAAGTAATGAACAACCATTTCATTTCGAAAGAAAGTGTTTACAATGTGTGTGTTCACAAAACATAGAATTCATACACAAATAACAACACAAGACTTGAAGCTATAATGCTCCATCTTCTGAATTCCCAGCACGAGCACCTGTCTAATAGTCTCCTGAGAATACAAGTTATTTGAAAGAGTTGATCAGCAATTAAGCTGGTGAGTTCATAAGATTTTAGTGATGTGAGTAAGTTGTAAAGTGTTGTTGAAAATGTAGATGTAAAATGGTGTAAGTTGTAAGTTCTGTTTTGAAAAGTTCGTCTGTTCCTCTAGAAAATCCTATATTTCCTACTTTAATGGAAGTTTAAGTAAAATAACACTACAACCCTTTCTATGGGTACTAAGTGGATACAAATTATATAAGACTCAGAGTAAACAAACAATCGATTGTGCGCATCTGCCCTAAGCTCACAACCAAACGAGGAACAAAAATTAAGGCAGATAGCACACATCCCATTGGTTGTTAGATCATCGTCATATATAACCCCGGTGTACTCAGTTGTTACTCATGGAGTTAATTGTAATGGTTCCTTTATATCTAATGAAAAAGTTCTTTAAGAAAACTCATATTTCTTATAATAAAATGGTGACCACAGTGACTACTTTTATAATAGCTTAGTTTATACTGATATATATAATCTAATATCGGATAGAAAGTTAATTGAGTGAATCTGCCCTAAGCCCACAACCAAACAAGGAACAGGAAGTAAGGCGGAAAGCACACATCCAACTACCTATTGGGTATTAGTTTTATATATAAACATGATGTATAAACTAAGGTATTATAGAGTTACTCACCCAAGGTCCTTTAAATTGTACTGGTTTAATAAAATGGATTAAACCCTTTACTAGGAAGTTTCTAGTTTTGTATACCAAAAGTACTGATTTTGGAAAGTATGTTTTGTACTAGAAAAACTGTGCTTTGACTCTGTGTCCTATAACCTGACCCATTCCTGGTACCCTTATGATGACTTAATGTATACTAAGCATACATATATATAGAATCGAATAGAAAATAGATTGGGTGAATTCGTTCCAAGCCCACAACCAAACAAGGAACAGGAAATGAAGCGGAGAGCACACATCCTATTACCTGTCGGACCCTATTGGTATATATATATATATATATATATATATATATATATATATATATCCTGTGATGTATACATTAAGGAATCATAAGACTAGCATTATGGTCCCTTTCTTTTAAACGTAGCCTTCTACCAAGGCATCTTCTGTTAAATGTAACCTTCTACCAAGGCATCTACTGTTATGTGCTAGACTCGACTGTTCTGTTTTTCGTTTGTAAAAATGTATGTTTTCCCTAGTTTATAACTATCTTAACTCGAAAATAGTTTGAGTTTGACTTTCAAGTGGTACTGTTACTTTTTGAAAGTAATGGGAAATGTAAGCACACAGTTGTCGTTTATAATGACATGCGGATGTACTGATGACCTAAAAACATGTTTGTTTTATTATGGTCATAATGTGAAGGCTAGAACCCCTACTAAACGTTATCATGTCTAGAGATTAAGGGAACCAAACGCGACCTCTGCAAATTCTTGCAAGCCGTGTAATTCACATTTGTCATATGATCATGTATACCTAATATAACTATCACCTTTTGTTCAAAACAATGAGTTAGTGATCAATTGGTATAATTAGATCCTGTGTGTTCTCATGCTATAGCAACCTAACTTGTTTGTTTTGTACTGTATATTGTACGTTCTGTTTGTTTCTCATAATTGTGTGTTCTCTATGTATGGTATTGTTTGTTTCTCTTCACTATATGTTCTGTATGGTATTGTTTGTTTCTCTTCACTGTGTGTTTGACTCATGTATGATCTGACTCTTTGTGTGCTTCATTGTACTAGAAGTTATGAGTAGCATTCTCCTAAACTATACCTATTATAGTTTACTAATGTTCTACTTGGACTGTTACTGAAAAGACTCATTTATCTACTAAGTTATGTTTGTACTTTAAAAACGGAGTTTTGTATAACTATAAAGTAACATAACTTTAAAAGAGTTTTTGAAATGTTTTGACAACTTATAAATGACATAAGTAACATTTTGAAAGATGTTTATAACAAACATTTACACAATTATCATTGTGTTCAACTTGTATTCCCCCCCTTAAAACAGTTAAAACAGTTAAAAGATTCATTACGGGGTATGAACTCACCTGATGTGGGTGATTCAAACGGGTATGCGTGTAAGGATGAGAAGTTCCACGAATGGAGTCCCAAGGCACAATAGGTCCTAAATGACATATAATGACACATATTGGCATGAATATAGTGTTTATAAACAACTATATGAAAGGAAACACCTTCCGGGACTAGGAAACACTTTGACCAAGTGTTGGAATCACATGTGATTCATCAAAGGGAAGTGGAATGGCACTAACTTGAGTTTACTACCATGGGTTTATGGCCCAAGGGAGTTTACGGCCGTAAACTCATGGTCAAACATGCATATGTTTTGGTTTGAAAGCTAGGGAAACTTTAGGGACTTTTGCTCTACACAAGTATGAAAAAGACCAACCCATTGAAGGCTTTTGATGAGTTTACGGCCCAAAGGAGTTTACGGCCGTAAACTCATGGTCATTGTGCACTTGAGAGTAGTTTAAGGTCCTAATCTCATCCATGAAGGGTCCTGGGTCACTAGCTTTGCACCTAGGAGGGTTTATGGCCAAAATGGCAACCTTAAAGGGGTTTACGGCCTTGGGAGATGGCTTGGGCGTAAACTTCTTTTGTCCTTGTGTTCTTGATGTTTTCAAGTCTCTATGCATGGATACTAACTAGATAAGAAGTATAGGGAAGAGTACTTACGATCTAGAAGCTTGAAATGGTTGATATTCGCCAAGAACACTAGTGTGTGTTCTTGGTGTTCTTGGTGAAACTTGAAGATCTAAGAAAAGAATGATTTTCATGGATGAATCATGAGGATGAAGCTAGTTAAGAAGGTTTAACAACAAACTAGAGCAAGAACACTTACACTTTTGAAGATCTAAGATGAAAAGTTAGATGATACTTGAGAGAGAATGGGACCTTCTTGACTTGGAAATGAGAATAATGAAGAATATGAAGGATATGAGTTCTTAAGGGTGAGTTTACGGCCCACCATGAGTTTACGGCTGTAAACTCATGTGTTGTGGTCGTGAACTCTCAATAAGAAGGTTAAGGCTTGATTTCTTGGACAGTGTGTCTAGCAGGTACATTCTACACTCATTCCTTAAGTGTACTAGGCTTAAAACTCCTTAGAATGACCTTTAACCGGGCTAGAACTCATTACCAATGAGTCTGACACTCATTTGAGTTGATTGACTGGGCTTTTAAAAGTAAAAATTTTCCGGGTTGTCACAAAACACACCAGTTGACTATAATCACCAGATTGAACTTTTGAAGTGCACATAGAATTTTTTGTAAAGCGGAATAAGATTCTTCCCAATTGCCAAACACTTGTTCAATTGCCTTCTATTTCCACTCCAAGCCTTTTTGTATCAACTTCATTGTCACTCTGTCATTCCATTGCTCACAACAACAACTTTGAAAGATTGTGTAGAAATCTTCATTATGAATAATGTCTGCTATGACATTAGCATTCATCTACCAAAAACAACATCGAAAATCAACATCAGTAATAGTAAACGAAATCAGTAAGCAACATCTACCATCAATTATAACGATAAACTCACATTCAAAATCAGATACAAGAAAACAACATACAAAACTCAAAATCAGATACGAGAAAACAAAAATCATTTATTTAACCTTAGAAAAATTCTACATCAAAATTCAAACTCAAAATCAATCCACTATCTGTTTGATTTAAGCAGCAACTTGGTATGTTCAATTCAAAAATCTAAACCTAAGCTTCTTCAACAAAAAATTCGACATTACCTAACAAATAAAAAAGAAAGTTCAAAATGGAAACTTAATGAAATTGAAGCTGTGAGTTGGAGAAATCGAAGCTAAACAAAGCATAATCGAAGTTGAATGTGTAGAAATCAAAGTTGTGAGATGGATTAAAAAAATCGCACCTAAAATCAAATCGCCGACTGATGTGGTCGGAGATAGAGTCGTCGCCAACTGTTGTAGTCAGAGGTGGAGTGTCCGACCGGAGCTGTGGCCGGTAATGGTGGTGTATCTGGGTGAGACGATGGTTTTATTCTTCCCCTGCCTGCATTGGGTTATTGCTTGCGTCGTTCAGTAATTTAGGGCACGAGATTGTTTTTTTTACTAAATGGCAAAATCACCCTTGTTGGTAAATACTTTCAAAAGTATACCCGTATGGTAAATAGTTTTTTCAAAAATACCATTATGGTAAAAAAAATCTGATTTCCTATATATAAAACAAAACATTAATTAAAAAAATCAATAAACAAATTATTTATGAAAAAATAGTCATTTTATGTCAAATCCAAAATAAAGCCAAAATTTCAAATTTGGTCCTTGTGTTTTTTTAAAAAATCTCTCTTTAAGGATGACTACCAAAAATGTCACACAACTGGTCCTTGATGTTTGAAAATCTTGCATTGTTGGTCCTTTTGCCTAACTCTGTTAAAAATTATGTTAAATCTATAGTAAAAAGACATTTTTACCCTCATACCAAAGTTAATAAAACGTATATACTTGAGGGCCCATCTCTGTAAATTATAAATAAAATAATAAAAACCACTGGACCCACCTAAACTTCTCCCACTGCTACCGCTCTTATCATCGTTGCCTTCCCCCTTCTTTAGTACCCCTTACATCACATCCAACGACCACTATACCTCTTCCTATCTTCACCAACTAAATAAAAGCTAATGAAGCATGAGGGTTGGATTACCTTCACCCACAAAACTCTCTCACACTCATCTCTATTATCAAAACTCACCCTCCCACCCCATATTCTCTCCCTGATAATTACGCCCGGCCTCATCGGAAATCACCTTACCAGAAACCACCACACAAAATAATATATGACATCAATGACTGGATTTCAAGGGTGGATTATGATTATAGATGCCAAATAAGCCACAATAAAAATAGATGAACAAGAATAGAGGTTTTTAGGATGAAGACGAAGAAAAAAACACTTATTCATAAATCAAAGTTAATCCAGAAAATACAAATCTTCTTGTTAAGGTTTTTGCAATTTTTCTAGATTCCAGATTTGTGTTTGTGATTGGGTTTCTAGATTGTTGGAGATATCCATCAGATGTTACCAAGTTGACCATCAAGCTTAACAACACCCACTCTCCTTTTCATTTTAGTTCATTTTATGGGTTTTTATTCAAAAGTATTTTCAAAAACTCAAAATTTTAGCAAACGAAAGACTTTAAAATTTGAATAACATAAAACTAGTTTAAACCCACCAAGGATCTTCTTACAAAGTTTGGAAAGAAAAACATTAACCAAAGTAAAAGAAAGAATATGACAACAGGTGCAGCCTTTGAATCCTCAAAGGGAGGCTTGAATGTTGATGTAGAATGTGAGTAGAACTCTTCCTTTGTGGACACGAACAAAAAACCAACTTGATGTAGATGCTAGTCCAAAACTTTATGCTCTTAAGCTTTAAGTTCATAACCAAAATATGAACTTAAAGACAACAAATTCATGCATGTAACTTAGAACTATTCTTTTCAAGAGAGAAAAGTGAGACACGGAGAATTAGATACGGTTCTAGTGCAAGAACAAAATAATGATGAAAGCCACTTCACAAAGCTGATTCTTGGAACATACAGACTTAACACTTTAGGCACAACATGTCCCTATAATCTACTTCCCTACCATGCCCCTTATGTTATGAATTCTTTTCCTTTAAATAATTAAAAGACCATGCCATGCATAAGGCATCCATGCCTATGGTTTTGAAAAAAAAAGGAAGCCAATTTTATCAATTATATAAACTCTTCTATATTTTATAAACTTTGGCTTTTGGCTAAAAGACAAAAGTATTTCTAGTCTAAAATAATATACATGACTTAATAAATCATACCATATAATATATTATGTTACTTACCATTGAAAATTAATATTTCCATGAAATAAGTAATTTCCAATTAATTATAAGAGTTTATTGAATATTTCTTAAAATCATATTATAACAAAAAATCAATTATATAAAGTTGGTGTTAGTGTGACCCTTTAGGATCATATATTATCTAGATATATAATTTTATAATGACTATTTGGCATACAGATCTTTCAATCTCCCACTTGTACATGACTCGTTATAGATTGATATAGACAATGATGAACGTCTAACAACATTTCACCGCCACTAGTAATATATGAATTTGTGCCATTCTGTCAACATCCAATTCCCCATAATCTCAAAGCTAAAATTAATGTATAAGGTAAATTATCAGTTATCCCTTTGTCACATATATCATGTTGAACATGAGATACATAGCACAATCAATCTCATTAGGTGTTAAACTTTTAATAACGCGCCTTAGATCTCTAACCCTTAACACACAAGAGGAACAAATGCCATCTTGATCATATAAGCCTTTTGCATACTTCACGCTACACCTGAAAATAGCCTTTATAATTGACCGATTAAGGATCAACATTTGACCACATCAAAATATAGCATTCCATTTACTTAATTCACACTATGCGTCTCAGGTATTAAGGATACAAAATGTCACGTTTTATTAAGTATCACCCACGACAATGATCCATAAGGTGATCTTGATGCGGGCCAGTTCAATACCAGTTCTCTAGCAAGTACCTATGAATCTTGGTTACAACCACTTGCCTAATTTCATATTGTGAGAGTAAACCAATCCAATTCATATTAGTCTTACTTCATAATTGCTCCTACAATTATAACAGACTATGAAATTTTAGAATAATAAGAATATCCATGGATTAAACATGTTAATACAAAACATAACAAGTATTGATGTGATGATCATATCCCAATATATCAAAACAATATAATAGTTGTTGTTTTAATGTTCCAATATCCAAATACTAAATCCAAATGAAATATCATTTATTGAATAATAAAGTCTTGTAGTTGAAGTGTGACCACTCATACTTAGCTTAAAAGGAGGACTTTATTAATGGGTCTGATGAAATTTAATTTCTATGAATTTTGCAAACACTAAGATCTCCACATTTGACTTTACTCTAAGTATATAAATATGTTGGAGAATATGCTTGGTGTTATGATGTAACATAGAGTCTCTTCGCTAGAGTAGTATACACTCGAACTCAGAAAAGATTTCTATTTGATCCTAGAATGGTTGGACTCGTCATAGTTTTTCAATAAACTCTTTTATCCAATCATATTTGATTACAACTTCTGAAGTAACAATGTATTGTTATTTTGTAGTAGACTAAGAAATTTTGTTTTGCTTGGACCTCATTTGAACAAAACTTACTCTTCATTCCATAATGAATTCATAATCAAATTATAAATCATAATTTTATCAGTCAGTTTTGAAGCCAACATCTTGTGTATCTCTTTACATAAAGATTTGTGTATCTATTTACGTAAAGATCTTTTTCTAAAATGGTTATCATATATACATTCTCTTAGTCTTGATTAAGTACTCTTAGAATTTCCTCTATGTCATCCAATGACCTACCCATGTATTCAGTTGGTATCTTATGATATGTTCATAGCATAATCATATACATTGTCTTGTGTATAATATGACATTAATGATGGATTCATTTGTCAAGAAAATGGAATATAACTCATTTTATCTAGCTCAAGCCTGTATGCAAGGTCCTTTTGAGTCATGCTCAAAATGGTGTCATGTGGAAATGCGAAGAATCTTTCAAAGGAATCTTGTATCTTGATCTCCTTCAAGATATTGTCAAAATATGCATAAGCATTTAAAACTTTAACATTCATCTTCATCTATTTCTATAGATTTTACATTCCAATAATGTATCTTGTCCTTCCTTAGTCTTTCATCTTAGAAATACTTTTCAAGTCAAGGCGAAACAACCTTGCATAATCGAAATGTAATTTCTCATGATTAAGTATGACTTAGTCATACAAGATTAGAAATATCACTATGCTCCCACTAGTTCTTAGTAATTACACATGTTGTCTTCATTTTGATATAAAATAATACCTTGTATTTTCATATTAAAATGATGATTCCAAACTTGAGATGTTTTCTTTATATCCACAAGTGGATCTCAAGCTTTACAGATTTTGTTAGGATAACATGGATTAAAAAACACCTCCAGGCTAACCTATACAAATATCTTCAAGTAGATGTCTTTTAAGAAAAGCGGTTTTTCTTGAAATCTATTTGCCATATCTCATATTAAGAATATGTAGTTATAATAAATAAAATCATTGTTGATCTAATCATAGCTACTTGTGGAAAGGTATGATCATAGTCAATGACATGAGTATGATAAAGACAATAGTCAGTGTTATGGGTATGAGAACATCCTTTTATAACAAGTACTTACTAAATGTATATAGATATCTATGTATGTATTCTATCTAGAAGAACTACTTACTCCTTCTAGCCTTGCTATAGGGAGGAAGATTAATCAAGTCAACAATTGATTATTAGACATGGATTACATCTCACTGTTCATGACTCTAAGTCATTAATTAGGTTCAAAGTTTGATATAACATTTTGGTATTTGATAGGTTTGATAGAAACCATCAAGAAGTCATTAATCAGGTTCGAAGTTTGACTTACCCATGTATTCAAGAAGAACTTACCATTAATGCGAACAATTTGTGTTTATGAATAGTTGTTATTCATGTTCAAGAATTCCATGTTGAAACTAGTGCTGACTGTGAATACATCAGACTATGATTCTTGAGTTGCTTCAAGTTCCATGTGCCTACCATTTTCTTTGTCATTAGACGATTGCTTTCTACTAACTCAGATTTAAGTAGAATAAGAAAACTTATACTTGGTAGGTTTGTATATAACAATCTAAGCAACCTTTTAGAGAATTTTACAAATATGTAATTAGTAGATTTAGGTTCAGAAGCTTTAGTCTAACATAGGCTTCAAATCAACAAAACATTAAAGAAGATAGGGATTGAACCTTTCCATACAAAATCTTACAAAGTGTTTTATCTACTTATTAGTTGGTGTTTGTATCCAAGTATAATTGATAGTGATCAAAGAATAATCCCAAAAGAATAAAGGAAGATAATTTCCACTAATTAGGAAGTAAACCATATAAAGTAAGGTTTAATTCATCCTTTATTACCATTAGGGCTTTAGATGGTTCAACTGGTTTATATCTCAACTTTATACTTGAAAACTACAACAAAGGTTTCACAATTATCTTTTAACTTGTAAAATATAATCACAACGACTGTAGTTGTTAATAAAGTTGATTTGGTATCTTTTGCCAAATCGTAGACATTTATTAGAAAGGAAATCATACATCATAGTGTATAGTTCCTTAAGAATGATTTTATCTACAGTTTAGTGAAAATATCATTAGAAATCTTTTATATATAAATAACATTCTCATATTGTTAGGTTTTTTATTCAAAAAGTAGTTTAAAAAACATGATTTTAGCTACGGAAGACTTTAATATTTTTGAACAATTTTAAACTAGTTATAACCAACCATGGATCTTCTTAAAAAGTTTGGAAATAAAACAAGTACCAAATAAGAATATTAAGAAAAGACAACCTTTGTAGTTCTTTGGGTCCTCTTGGGAGGCTTGGAAGTTGATGGAGAATGTATAACTTTTGAGACACCAACAAGTTACCAACTTGATTTAGGATGCTAGTCCTTTTGATGAACTTTAAGCTTGGAAATAAAATACCCAAGTATTATATCCAAGAGAGCAAAACATATGCAAGTAACATTCAAAAAGCAATGAACAAAATGAGAAAGAATGCATACCAATATGCATGTTACGTTTTTTGCATGTCCAAAAGAGAAGTGAAATTACACACCTCATAAAGCCAAAACTTTACACAAAGGGTCTTCCGCTTTTTAGTCAAACCATGCACATAATGTTCCCCATGCTTTCTTACTTTTGGTTAAACTAATCATAACACCATAACTTGTCTTTTAAAGAGAAAGTTAGCTTTTTTACTAGTAAGAAATATTTAAGGTTTGTAAATTTTATAAACTCTTTTATAAAAATATAAACCTTAACTTTTTGGTAAAAGATAAAAGAGTCTTTCTAGTCCAAAATATTTTACATGACTTAATAATTCATACCATATGAATTATATAATGTTACTTGCTAAAGAAAACTATTATTTCCTATAAATAAATAATTTTAATTATAAGAGTTTATTGAATATTTATTAAACCCAGTTTCTAATAAGTAATCAATTGTATCAAGTTGTTGTTAGTGTGACCCATTAGTATCACATGTTAATTAGCAATATCATTTTAATATGTTCCTTGAGCATACTAGATCTTTCAATCTCCGACTTGCGTAAGATTCATATTAGACTGATATAGACAGTGGTGAATGTCTAGCAACATTTCACTTTCCCCATCAACATACGACTTTGTGTCATTCTATCAACACCAAATTCCTCATAAGCTCAAAGCTACAATTGGTGTATAAGATAAGTTTATCAGTTATCCCTATGTCTTAGACAGCATGTTGAACATGAGATACGGATCGCAATCAATCGCATCTAGTGTTCAACTTTTGGTAAGGCGCCTTAGATGTCTAACTCTCAAAACATAAGAGGAACAAGTCTCATCTTGACTACATAAGCCTCTTGCATAGTTCACACCATACCTGAAAATGGATTTAATAGCTGCCCGATTAAGGACCAGCATTTGACCATATCAAAGCACACCACTCCTTACACTTAAGTCCCATTATGTATATCAAGTGTTAAGGATACAAAGATAGTACCTTTTAATCAAGTATCAATCATGATAGCGATCCATGAAATGATCTTGATGCGGGTCAACTCAATACTAATTCTCTAACAAGTAACTATGAAACTTGGTTACAATCCATTGCCTACCTTCATCTGGTGAAAGTCAACCAATCCAATTCATATTAGTCTTACTTCATAATTGCTCCCATAATTATAACCGACTATGAACTTTTAGAATAATAAGATTATTCACGGATTAAACATGTTAATATAGAACACAACAAGTATTGATGTTATGATCATATCCTAGTATATCAAAACATTATATAATAGTTGTTGATACAATGTTCCAATATCCAAATACTAAATCCAAATCAAAATCCCATTACTAGAAAAATAAAGTCTTATAGCTTAAGTGTGACCATTCATACTTAGCTCAGAGGAAGGAATTTATTAATGGGTCCGACAAAACTTAATTTGTGTGAATTCTATAAATATTATCATCTCCATATTTGACTTTACTCTATGTATAGTTAAATATATTGGAGTGTATGATTGGTGTTCTTTTATGACATGGAGTTTATTAGCTTGATTAAGTATACTCTCGAAGTCATAAAGATTTCTATGTGATCCTTGAATGGCAGAAATCAAAACAGTTTTTCAATCAATTCATTCATCCAATCATATTAGATTTCAAATTCTAAAGTAGTGTATTCTTATTTTGTAGTATATTGTGTCATTATGTTTTTCTTGGAACTCATTCTAACAAAACTTACTCTTCATTCCATAATGAAGTCATAATCCAATTATTATTCATAATTATCTATATTTTTTTAGAAATCAGAATCATATGTAGCTATTTACATAAATATTTTATTCTAAACTAATTATCTCATATACATTCTCTTAGTTCTTCTAAAGTACTCTTAGAATCTTCCTACAGTCATCCGATGACTTGACCATGTATCTAATTGGTATCTTATGATATGCTCACAACATGATCATATACCAGGTCTTATGCATATTATGGATTAAATGACGGATTTATTTGCCAAGTAAATCGGATATAAATCATTTAAGCTAGTTAAAACCTATGAGCTCGGTCCTTTTGAGGTTAGCTCAAAGCTTAGTGCCATGTGACAATGTCAAGATTCCTCCGAAGGAATTTTGTATCTTGATCACTTTCAAGATGTTCTTCATATGTGTATAAAGATATAAAACTTTGAACATTCATTTTATTTATCTCTATAGATTTTACATTCCAAGAATGTATCTTGTCCTTTAAAGTCTTTCATTTTAGAAACACATTCCGAGTCAAGGTGAAAAAGCCTGGCATAGTCAGAATGTAAATTCTCATGATTAAGTATATCTCATTCATACAAGATTAGGAATGTCATTATGCTCAAACTAGTTCTTAGTAAACACACATGTTCTATTCATTTTGATATAAAAGCACACCTTGTGGTTTCATATTAAAATGATGATTACAACATTGAGATGTTTTCTTTACATCCACAAGTGGATCCCAAGATTTACACATTTTTCTAGGATAACATGGATTAATAAAACCTCCAGGCTAATCTATATATATATATATATATATATATATATATATATATATATATATATATATATATTCAAGTAGATGTCTATTAAGAAAAGCAGACTTTCTTGAAATTTATTTGCAATATGTCACATTAAGAATATGATTTATACTAAATAATATCCTTGTTGATCTAGTCATATCTACTTGTGAAAAAGGTTTGATCATATTCAATGTCATGAATATGATAAGGAATATAGTCAATGAAATGAGTATGAGAAAATCCTTTTATAACAAGTCTTGCTTTAAATGTGTATAGTTATCCATGTATTGTATTCCTTCTAGCCTTGCTATAGAGAGGAAGTTCAATCAAGACCATACTTGATTATCATACATGGATTACATCTCATGTTCATGACTCTAAGTCATTAGTCAAATTTGAGATCTGACATGGCATCTTGGTATTTGATGGATTTGCCATAAACCATCAATAAAAAGTCATCAATGAGAGATTTCACATTTCTCAAGTCATAGATGATTTCTACCACCAATGCGAACAATTTGTGTTTTTGAATAACTATTATTCAAGTTTAACAATACTTGTTAAAACTAACGCCAACTGTAACTACATCATGTTGTGGTTCTTGAGTTGTTTCAAGTTCTATGTACCTCCCACTTGCTTTGTCATTAGAAGCTTGCTTTCTACTAACTCAACTATCAAAGGATTAAGAAAATTTATTCTTGGTGGGTTTGCATATAACTATCTAAGCCACATTTGTAGTATTATATACAAATATGTATTTAGTGAATTTTGGGTTTAGAAGCTTTAGTCCAACATAGTCTTCAAATGCACAAAAGATTTAATAAGATAGGGATGAAGCCTTTCCATACGAATTCTTATAAAGAAAATGTTATATCTACTTATTAGTTGGTATTTGTACTCAAGGTACAATTAATAGTGTTCTAGGTGTTATCCCAAGGAAATAAAAGGAGGACAATTTCTACTTATTAGAAAGTAAATCATACCAAGTAAGATTTAATTCATCCTTTATTATCATTAAGGCCTTAGATAGTTTTTACCGGTTTGTATCTCAACTTTATATTTGAAAGCTTTAACCAAGATTTTATAATTATCCTTTAACATGTAAAATATAATTATAGTTGTTAATAAAGTTGATTTGGTATTTTATGCTTAATCTTAGACATTTATTAGAAAGGAAATCATACATCACAGTGTAGTATAGTTCCTCAATAATTTATTTTGTCTACTACTTAGTGAAAATATCATTAGGAATCTTATATATATATATATATATATATATATATATATATATATATATATATATATATAAGATTTACATATGTCAAATAAACTACATTATTTGCCTTCAAAGATCCTTTTCTTGAAGTTGGAATATGTAAATGTTATTTATATAATAAAGATAGCAATGTCAAAAATGAGTTTGATTTAAACAATTTTATGTCAAAAGTATTTGCATATAGAACTTGTTATTGATAAAACGTTGATATTTACTTTATAATTCTTATTAAGATATCTAGTCTCATAAACATAATTTTAATCATTTTCGAATATGAAGGTGATCGTTATGAAAAACGATTTAAGTAAATAGTCAATCATTCATAAAGTAACTGAGACATATATTTAGACAAGCTAAATTAAAACATACATTGTTCCAAAACAAACATTGTTTTATATTACAAGTAGATTATGTTCCTAGCATAATTAATAAACTAAACTCCGAGAGTGTAGTTCCAACTTGATTGTGCTCAGTTGGTTAGTCTTCTGTAAATATCTGCAAGCCATTTACAAATATTATATTAACATTTAAGTACCAAGTACTTGAGTATTATATGAAAAGTATGAGTTCTGTCTAGTAGATACCAGAAGTACTAGTCTATCCCATACTTTCTTTCCAGATAAGAGGATTGGATCCTCTTCTGGTGTCCAGTTTCTCCACAAAAGAAACAAGATCCATCTATGTGGGCCTTATTGGATTTCTTGGGCTTAAAGGTGTTCAGTCCATAAAATATGGGCCTCCTAGATCACACAAGGTGACTCTTTTGGCCTTGCACTATTCCAAACATTTGAACTAGTTTAAAACAAAATATCGCTGTATTTATTGGAATATTGCTTAATCTGTTATATCATCACATATATATATATATATATATATATATATATATATATATATATATATATATATATGTAAATTATTCAAGACTTCCTGGAGGTCAGGAATAAATATTCCTAGTTTGATGTTAGAAACAACTTTAGCATAACATTGATGCATTTACCAAGTGTCATGTTTAGGTGAGTTTCTCAAAGCAAATAGTTTAGGACTAAGACTTTTAAGAGTATACAATTTCATATCTCTCACGAGATTGTCTCTTAAGACATGAGCCCATTCATTGAACTTGTATCTATTGAATGTTATTGTTTCATTAAGTCATTAAAAAAATGACAATTTCATGGTAATGAGAATAGATTATTTAACTACAAAATTTAAAAAAAAAATTCATTTAGTATTTTCAGTTTAAACTCTTTAATAATTAATACCCTTTTAGTTTAAAAAAATATTAATTATCAAAGTCTAGGATCCAAGTTGCAAAACCAATAAATGGTTAGGTGACCTTTATCCCATTTATTTGAATCCAACCCAGTAGATATTCATTATCAATTATATCTTACTATATAATTCTTATATTTATGGGATCGCTAATAACAAATTTAATTAGACATGTTTGATCCAATTTATGCTTCAGAACTCCCTTGCTTAGGTGACCTTTATCACAAAAGATTTCCGATCAAATCATCCAATTTGAAAAACATGAGTAATCGCCCTATAACTTGGTTATAGCAATCGCGAAGACACCCTGCCCATCAAAAATAACACTAATCGGTTAGGTGACCTTTATCCCACTAGTGCATACAAGAGATGTGTGAGTGTTCTTCGAGATAGATTGCATAGATTTTAGGTTTGAAAAGGGTATTTTATATGTTTTATAATTATAGATTTAAAAACATATGATATTATGGTTATTAAATGCATATAATAAACCATGGTACCAATTTTCAAAAGAAAATCACTTTTAAAGGTTCTATATAAAAAGCTAGTTTATTACATACCATATGAATAAATAAATTATTACAATTATTTTATAACAAAAACAACAAACACAATGGTCATTGGCTAGTTTATGCACATCATACATAACAACATACACATAAAACAACCTTTATTTTTCTAAGACAATTTTGAATAGACAAAAGATGTATGAAACTTTTGTCACATAAAAATAATAACAATAACAAAGTTGTCAAAGAAAATATGTATGAACTTATTTTTATACAAAAACAAGTTATCCATATTCTCCAAAAACTATGATTTCCAAAAATCAAAAAAATCTAACCAAACTTGCAAGGTAGCTCTGATACCAATTGTTGGGTTTTTTTATTCAAAAATTAGTTTCAAAAACGTGATTTTAGCAACGAAAGAGTTTAATATTTTTGAACAATTATAAACTAGTTATAACCAACCATGGATCTTCTTGTAAAGTTTGGAAAGAAAACAATCACCAAAGAAGAAGATGAAGAAAAGACAACCTTTGTAGTTCTTTGGGTCATCTTGGGATGCTTGGAAGTTGATGGAGAATGTATAACTTTTGAGACACCAACAAGTTACCAACTTGATTTAGGATGCTAGTCCTTTTGATGAACTCTTAAGCTTGAAATAAAATACCCAAGTATTTTATCCAAGAGAGCAAAAGATATGCAAGTAACTATCAAAAAAGGACGAACAATCAAAAAGGGATGAACAAAATGAGAGAGAATGCATACCAATATGAATGTTACGTTTTTTTGCATGTGCAAAAGAGAAGTGAAACTGCAAAACTCATAAAACCAAAACTTTACACAAAGGGTCTTCCAATTTTTAGTCAAACCATGCACATAATGTTCCCCATGCTTTCTTACTTTTGATTAAACTAATAAAAACACCATAACTTTCCCTTAAAGAGAAAGCTAGCTTTTTGACTAGTAAGAAATATTTAAAGTTTGTAAATGTTATAAACTATTTTATAAAATACAAACCTTAATTTTTTGGTAAAAGAAAAAAGAGTTTTTAGTCCAAAATGTTGTACATGACTTACTAGTTCATACCATATGAATTATACAATGTTACTTGCTAAAGAAAATTATTATTTCCTAGAAACAAATAATTTCCAATTAATTATAAGAGTTTATTGAATATTTAGTAAAATCAATTTTTAATAAATAATCAATTGTATCAAGTTGTTGTTAGTGTGACCCATTAGTATCATATGTTAATTAGCAATATCATTTTAATATGTTTCTTGAACATACTAGATCTTTCACATATGTCAAATAAACTACATTACTTTCCTTCAAAGATCCCTTTTTGATGTTGGAATATGTGAATATGATTTATATAATAAAGATAACAATGTAGAAGATAAGTTTAATTCAAAACAAATTTAAGTAAAAAGTGGTTGCACATAGAGCTTGTTATTCATAAAAAAAATGATATTTACTTTACAATTCTAATTAAGGGATCTAGTCTCATAAATAGAATTTCAGTCATTAATGAATATGAACGGATCGTTATTAAAACCGATTTAACTAAATAATAAAATTTTTATAAATCAACTGATACATATATTTAGACAAGCTAAATTAAAACATACAATGTTCCAAAAAAAATCTTGTTTTACATTACAAGTATTTTATGTTCTAAGCATAAATAATAAACTAAACTTCAAGAGTGTAGTTCCAACTTGCTTGTGCTTAACTGGTTACTCTGTTGTAAATATTTGCATGTCATTTACAAATATTAGATAAACATTAAGTACCAAGTACTTGAGTGCTATATGAAAAGTATGTGTTCTATCTAGTAGATACCTGAAGTACTAGTCTATCCAGACTTTCTTCTCAAAAAAGAGGGTCAGTTCCTCTTCCAGTGTCCTATTTCTTTGCAGAAGAAACATGATCCAAATATGTGGGCTTTCTTGGACTTCTTGGGTTTAAAGGTGTCATTTCTATAAGCTAAAGGCCTCTTAGAACACACACGATGACTCTTTTTTGCATTACATTCTTCCTTTGTTTAATCTAGTTTAAACCAAAAATCTCTATATGTTCGGAATATTTGCTCAACCTGACGAAACATATAATAAATGAATACAATATCATTTTAGAAACATCTTTAGAATCATTTAATTCTTCTACCAAGAATTATGTTAAGTTATATGGTTAATATCAGGTTGTTCAGAAATAGGGCCTTTAAGAATTCACAATTTATTATCCTTTATGAGATTGTCTCTCAAGACACGACTCCATTGGATAATATTGTATCCGTAAAAAGTTATATGTTCATATTGATTTGCAAGATCAAAGTGATGCATGGTAACAAGATTGAATTTAGATCTCATCTACAAAAAGTTTAACAAAATTCATTTATTGTATTCAATATTTAACTCTTTAATAATTAATATCCTTTTAGTTTCTAAAAACATTAATTATCAAAGTCTAGGATCCAAGCTGTAAAACAAACAAATGATTATGTGACCTTTATCCCGTTCATTTGAGTCCAAACCGATAGACATCGATTATCAATTATATTCTACTATATAATTCATAGTTTTATGAGATTGCTAATAACAAAATTTAATAGACAAGTTTGATCCCATCCATGCCTCGAATCTCTCTTGCTTATGTGACTTTTATCACAAAAGATTTCCGATCAAATCATTCAATTTGAAAAACTTGTGTAATCGACCTATAACTTGGTTATAGAAGTCGTGAACACATCCCGACCATCAAAAGATAACATTAAGCGATTAAGTGACCTTTTATCCCACTAGTGTATCATGAGATGCACGAGTGCTTTCAAAATGGATTGCATAGATTTGAGGTTTATAAAGGGTCCTTGATGTTTTATAATTCTTGTTTTAAAAATATGATATCATGGTTATTACATGCATATAATAAGCCATGGTTTTAATTTTCAAAAAAATCACTTTTAGAAGTTCCATATAAATCTCTAGTTTTTATATAATTTGATGCAATTCAATTTTAAATTTAATATCCGGTATTAAGTTTGACTCTTAGCGCTTTAGAACCTTTATACCTTTAATAAAACTTCATTTTATTATTTAGACTAGGTGTGAGACCCATGTATTACATGAGTTTATTTAAAAGAAATTTTAAATATAAAATTCAAAATATTTGAGAAGTTTAAATTTATAAGAAAAGTGAGAAAAATATTGAATTATAAAAATTAAAGTGTTTATTTTTTTCTCTTTTAAATTTAAACAAATTATTTAGATAAATAAATAGAGGAAATTAATAAAACTTTAATTTAGTAATTTTAAATTAGAAGGAAAGACTATTAATGAAATTGATATGCATTTATTATTATATTTAAATAATATATAAAATTTAATAAAATAGAAAAACCATAAAATGACATATGGAATAATAATAAATTTAAAATAACCACAAAATTACATGTGACAAAATAAATGAGAATGTGACATGTGGCAAAAAGATCTTTATTTATTAAGAAGGATATTGGAGTTTGTATAAGTTCCAAAAAATTCACCATTTTAGACTTAAATTTAGTATTTCAAAATTTGCCGTTATTAACGTTTTTTTAAAACCGATTTTTATTTTAAAATTATAACTTGTTACATATTATATTCATATTGTAAATTTTTAAAACCAAACTACATGTGATTTTTATTTTTTCCAAACAATAGTTTGAGTTTGAGAAAAGATAATTTATCAACCATACAAACAATTTACATATAAATGAACAACACAAGCATGCATTAAGACATTAACAAGCCATGATCTAGTTGACATTTTTGTAAGCCAACAAAATAGTGTCAGGTCCTTTCCTAAATGGACAAATGAACCAAATAATCTTCATGTTGACTCTAAGCTCCCAATTGTAATAACAACCAACATCGTAGCAACTTTTACAAGATTTTATAAAAGTTACAAATCATTTAGAAAACCTTCATAAAATCATGGGCACCTCTAAGGTCTTCAAAAATGGCCATATTCTTCATATTGTTACATTTTATATAAAATAACCTAGTCTAAAACTAATCTATTACATAAAATAACAAACATGAAAAACTAGCTACTTACTATTACATACTTTATGAATAACAGAATATTACAAACCACCTTTAAAAATCCACATAAAATAACAACAAAAATGGTCCATGTATCTTCTTGGAAAATTTGGAAAGAAAAACATCAATCAATAAGGAAGAAAGAAGATAACAACCTTTGTAGCCTTTGAATCCTCAAAGGGAGGCTTGAATGTTGATGTAGAATGTGAGTAGAACTCTTCCTTTGTGGACACCAACAAGAAACCAACTTGATGTAAATGTTAGTCCAAAACTCTTAAGATCTTAAGCTTTAAGTTCATAACCAAAATATGAACTTAAAAAGATAAAATGCATGCATGGAACTTGGAACTATTCTTTTCAAGAGAGAAAAGTGAGAGAGGGAGAACTAGATATGGTTCCAGTGAAAGAATAAAAGAAAGATGAAAGCCTCTTCATAAAGCTCATTATTGGATCATAGGTTATGGGTTTTGAGCATAACAACAATCCTATGGTGCACATGCAAACCCTAAAGCTTT
Source organism: Lactuca virosa (assembly GCF_052849685.1). Taxonomy (NCBI): domain Eukaryota; kingdom Viridiplantae; phylum Streptophyta; class Magnoliopsida; order Asterales; family Asteraceae; genus Lactuca; species Lactuca virosa. The sequence goes on along the minus strand of NC_136429.1, from coordinate 181,222,805 downwards.
GGATCTAGTTTTTCTAATTGTACATGCAATAATCATCCAAAGCTTATAAACCCTATGTCTAGCATACAAAATCGAAAATCATAGCTAAAACAAAGTTAGGATGTTACCTTTCAATTATAGCTTGATCTTTAACCTTTGAGAACTTTAGTATCACAAGTGTAATACCTCTAATCGATCACAAACACCAAGAAGCAAGTTGGAGAATATGAGAGAGAGAGAGAGAGAGGAGGAGGCTCAAAATCGGCTCTAAGATCCTTCTAGGGTTTCTGGTAGTCGATTTTAGGTGCCCAAGGGGTTCCTTATATAACTGATAATTAGGGTTTCAGTCAAATACCTAATTTGGTTGCTTCAGCCCTAAGCAGCCCATAGGATCCTTCCAGAACCTTATCCTTGGACGAAATCCTTATGGGCTTCCATAAGATTTCGTCCATCTCTTATCTAAGAGATCCTCAACCCATTTTGCAACTATCTTATAATTACAATATCAGTCCCCTAAATTTAATTAATCTCTTTTGACCACAAAATTAATTCTAAATTAATTCTTGACCAATATCAATTAAATAATATGATTTCTCTTTTAATATATTATTCACATAATATATTAATAAATCATAATTAACCTCTTTCTCCATAATTCATACAGTCAAGTTGCTTTGGTGAAGGCAACCCAAAAGGACCATGCTACTATCGGGTCAAGTACATACCAATTATAGTTATGGGCTTAGACACCTAATCCAACAATAAGTCCTTAACACTTTAAGAACATCATGTCCCTATACTCTACTTGTCTCCCATGCCCCTTAAGTCATGAATTCTTTTCCTGTAAAAAGGCCATGACATGCACAAGGAATACATGCCTACGGTTTCAACAAAAAGAAAGGAAGTCGACTTTATAAATTTTATAAACTCTTTTATATATTATAAACTTTGGCTATTGGCTAAAGGACAAAAGTTTTTCTTATCTAAAATAATGTACATAAATTAATAAATCATACTATATGATATATTATGTTACTTTCCATTAAAAATTAATATTTCAATGAAATAAGTAACTTCCAATTAATTATAAGAGTTTATCGAATATTTATTAAAATCAATTTCTAATAAATAATAAATTTTATCAAGTTATTGTTAGTGTGACCCTTTAGGATCACATATTATCTAGCAATATCATTTTCTAATGACTCTTGGGCATATATATCTCTTAGTCTCCCACTTGCACAAGACTCATTATAGATTGATATAGATAGCGGTGAACGTCTAACAACATTTCATTACCCCTGGTAATATATGACTTTGTGCCATTCTGTCAACATCCAATTCCTCATAAGCTCAAAGCTACAATTCATGTATAAGGTAAGTTATAAGTTATCCATTTGTCATAGAGATCATGTTAAACATGAGATACATATCACAATCAACCTCATTAGGTGTTCAACTTTTGGTAAAATGCCTTAGATGTGTAACTCTGAACACATAAGAGGAACAAATCTCATCTTGATTACATAAGCCTTTTGCATAGTTTACATTACACCTGAAAATAATCATTATAACCACCCGATTAAGGATCAACATTTGAACACATCAAAATATAGCATTCCCTATACTTAAGTCTCGTTATGCATCTCATCTATTAAGGATACAAAGATAATACCTATTATCAAGTATCACTCACGACATCGATCCATGAGGTGATCTTGATGCAGATCAGGTCAATACCAGTTCTCTGATAAATACCTATGAATCTTGGTTACAACCACTTGCCTACTTTCATCTTGTAAGAGTCAACCAATCAAATTCATATTAGTCTTACATAATAATTGATCCCACAGTTATAACAAACTATGAACTTTTAGAATAATAAGATTATCCATGGATTAAACATGTTAATACAAAATGCAACAAGTATTGATGTGATGATTATATCCCAATATATCAAAACAATATCCAATATATCAAAACAATATAATAATTGTTGTCTTAATGTTCCAATATCAAAATACTAAATCCAAATCAAATCACATTTCTAGAATAATAATTTTTTATAGTTGAAGTGTGATCAATCATTCTTAGCTTAAAATGATGACTTTATTAATGAGCCCGACTAAATTTAATTTATGTGAATTTTACGAATACTACCATCTCCATATTTGACTTACTCTAAGTATAGTAAATATCTTGGAAAATATGATTTGTGTTCTGATATGACATAGAGTCGCTTAACTAGATTAAATATATAATCTTGAACTCACAAAAGATTTTTATGTGATCCTAGAATGGTAGGACTCATCATAGTTTTTCAATAAATTCTTTTATCCAATTATATTTGATTACAACTCATGAAGTAACAATGTATTCTTATTTTATAATAGACTAAGCAATTCTTTTGCTTGGACGTCGTTCCAACAAAACTTAATTTTCATTCCATAATAAAATCATAATCTTGTACCACTATTGTGAATGACTTACCCTCCACATGGTGGTCCATAAGATGGGTTTGTATGGCTTATCGGCACAAACAAGTCCAATCTTCAACTTGAGATATACTAATTTTAGATTGTACAAATATAGAATCGATGCCACGATTTCTACTCTTTTGGATGTAAACTTTTATAATATTGTTTAAAAAATAAGAATATAATACCTTCGGGTCACAATGACTTCAACAAATGTACCATTAATTATTTAATTAATTGCATTTCATATGCACAGCCATACACGCCTCTTGGCCCCATTAACAATTTTACATGTCGATTTTTAGCCACCTACTTTCAACCAAGTAATGAATAGCTGATGGCAAAACAAATCCTTTCCAATACGTAGTTTATTAGTTTGTTTTGGAAGAAAATATCGGACTTCAAATGTCGCGTTTTGTTAAGGGTTTTGGCGAACAAACAAAAGTTTAGAATTAATCCATGTCTAGAATATTAGTCTAGATAGGCGGATTGAGTAAATATTTCTAGGAAAAGGTCAAAAAATGTGTGTAAATATTTCAACACATTAGGTTTATTAGTTAATTTTGAGAAAAGTCGTATTCTGCAGCCTTTGACTACTTCATTTTCTTACATACCCCCTTTCATTTGTCTTCAATTTTCGAAGCATGACTAAAAAATTTCCCAGCCAGCTATCATTTTGTGGGTCTGTTGTAAACTGTTATGTTACACCAGGCCGCAGGTGATCAAGATTCTAAGTCGATGTACATTTAACATCAATTAAAACCCCACATCCACACAAATCCACATACAGATACAAGAGACCCCCACCCCCTTCTAGAGAGAGAGAGTGATTTGTGTCGACTTTTAGGGTCTAGAGAGAGAAACTGTAGCAGATGGAGGGGACAACAATGGTGGATCAGCCAAGAGAATGCAAAATTTACACAGAAACAGAGAGTGTTTCTATGCACAACGATAACGGAAGCTTTCAAGATGAACCCAGGAAAATTCTTCAAATGAGAGCCTTACTTGAAAAACATGATCCCACTTCCAAGGTCTCTCTCTCTCTCTCTCTCTCTCTCTCTCTCTCTCTCTCTCTCTCTCTCACACACACACACACACACACAAACGCACACACACTAACACTCACACATACTTTCTCTCTGAAGATCCTAATGAAACTGTTCAAGGTAGGCAATATGGCATCAGGACAAAATCTAGACCCGAGATAAAATTAATTTTAACTTTTAAGATTCGTTGTAATCTATTATATTATTAATATTATATATTCTTCCATCACATGGTGCATAGTTAAAGTCCCCATAATCACTAAACAACAAGACTCATGATCCAACTTTCCTGTGAGAAAAGTCCATGACTTTGACTACTTCTATATCATTAACTTTCATCCTAACTGGTCAAAAGTTGAATAGAGTTCGAAAACTGAACGTCAAAAGCCTTCAACTTTGAATACAAGATCAATGATTTTGTAAAAACTTGTGGCATGAAATGTAAATAACTTCAATTGCAATCCAGGAGTATGATGATCTGACCATCAGAAGGTTCCTTCGTGCTCGTGATCTTGACATTGACAAAGCATGTGCCATGTTTCTGAAATACCTAAAATGGAGGAAAACATTTACTCCAGAAGGTTCTATCTGTGTATCGGAAGTCCAAAACGAAATAGCACAGAACAAGATGTTCATGCAAGGATCTGATAAAAACGGACGCCCAATAACAGTCGTATTTGGAGGTAGACATTTCTGCAACAAAAAAGGAGGTCTAGAAGAGTTCAAACGTATGTTCTTAAACTTATGTTTATGATCCAAAATCAAATCTTTTCATAGTTTCATCAATTAATCGCAATTGAAACTGCAGGTTTTGTGGTATTTGGCCTAGACAAATTATGTTCCAGGTATAATTTCACATCAAATTAAGGGTTAAATTATTATAAATGTCATTAAGCATTAAGCAATATCTTTATTCTTTAATATGAATTTAGGATACCTCAAGGCCAAGAAAAGTTCGTTGTTATCGGAGATCTTCAAGGATGGGGATATACATGTACTGATATACGTGGATATCTTGCAGCACTCTCTATTTTGCAGGTATATATCTTTGTGTGTAGAGAAATAATAGTTTTTGATTCCTTATTATTTTTGTTAATTATATTCTAGAAGAGACACTTAATGAATGACTTAATCATGTTCACGCAAAAATGCACCTTCACCAACCTTTCAATGTCGCTCATTAATGGCTACCTAAAGTGGGCAATATATATCAATAATGTACAGCTGTTGTATTTATGACAGGATTATTATCCAGAAAGGCTTGGGAAGCTGTTTATAGTACATGTCCCTTATGTGTTTATGACTGTATGGAAGATGGTTTATCCCTTTATTGATGAAAAAACAAAGAAAAAAGTAAGAATTCTTTTATGTCTTGAGAGCATCTTTTTGGTATATGACTACATCGACACAAGAGTATGACTGAATAATGAATATACACTAATCTTGCAGATTGTATTTGTTGAAAACAAGCAGCTGAAATCAACATTGATGAAAGACATTGATGAAAACCAGATTCCAGAAATTTATGGAGGCAATCTGAAATTGGTTCCCATCCAAGATAGTTAATGTGCCTAATGTTATTACTATTATATTTGTAAACTCTGGAATATGGGGATTGTGCCTGAATACACCAGTAACTTAGCTGGACGCAATCCTTTCATTAATGGAGAAAAAATTGAGATCTGGTAGCCCATCTTAGATGGGCTCTAAGATTTGCATTGGGCTTTTTTTTTTCGATTATGGTTTCAGGGTTGGTAACTACTATACTTACCCGAGAAATTTATTGGCTTCTAACACAACGTTTTTTTTTACAACAAAGTACAAACTATTAAAAATTATAATATTAAAAGTAAGTTACATGTTTAGTCCGAGAGGTTTCTTCAATATAAAACCTTTGGTCCAAAGTTTGTGATTGACGCATAAATTGTCCCTATTTCAAACTAAATTAGTAGGTTTGGACCCTCATATGCTCACACTAACTACCGTTTCGTCTTTTCACCAATTTAGCCCAAACTTTGTTACTATATTTGTATGTACCCCCTCCCCCCCCCCCCCCCCCACACACACACACACACACACACCCCTCTCTCTCTTTCTAACAATGTTGTGACAATTACTTATATTATGCATGCAAAGTCATGAACGTCTTGCAGATTATAAAAAACGACAAGTTAACACCATGGTAAAGTAATACATACACCACAAACATATATCAAAAGACATAATGTGCTATGTTATCCTTGGCCAACTAAAATTTTCCTGTTCCAGCCTCTTCTCACCGCCCTCCCTCAATTACAGAAACACCCCTTTAAAAGGGGAAATGTACAATCTTTTAAGACAAAATTACATAAATGGTCCTTTGGTTGGCTGAAAATACCGTGAGGAATTTTGAATATGGTTGGTTCTTTTTAAGTTTAAAATGCGTACCATGGGTCCTTTTAATGAACACCGTCAGCTAGGGGTGAACATTTGGACCGAACCGGATCGGACCGGACCGGCTCTTGGACCGGACCGGTTATGGAGAATATTGTGGACCGTGGACCGGACCGGATGAGTCGTGTCCGTGTCCGTATTCGGGTCCGGGTCCAGGTCCGGATTTTCCGGTTCTTCGACCAGTTTGGACCGGTACAACTTTAATTGCATAGAGTACAATTCGTTAAAATAAGTTTTTGGGTTTGATAGAACTCGTTAAAACAAATATATTGTTGGGTTTGATATGATACAACTAATAAAAATGATTACATTTCCGTTTCATGCATAAATAATCTACCTTGATGTTATAATATTATAACTTGCAAAATTAATTTTCCAAATAAAAGCAACTAACGTATAGATCAAGTTCACCAAGATCCCTTTCATATGAATCAAGTTCACCAAGACTGTAACTTATTAAATATAATACCAAAATCAACATAATTATAGTCTAAATTCATCTAAAAACTGTAAATTAAACGTTGGAAAAAACCGCATGTCAATCCGACTTAAAACAAATGAGTTAAGGTTGTTTAAAAATTTTCACAGATTATAAAATTTTAAAAATGTTGTTGAAAAGCTGAAACTTTTCAGCTTTAATAGCTCAACTTTGAAGAATTGTAACTCACTGAATATAATACCTAAATCAACAAAATTATAGTCTAAATTCATCTACAAATTGTAAACTAAATATTGGAAAAAACCGCAGGTCAATCCGACTTAAAACGAATGAGTTATGGTTGTTTAAATAAATTCACAGATTACAAAATTTTAAAAATCTTGCTGAAAAGCTGAAAATTTTCAGCTTTGATAGCTCAACTTTGAAAGACTTTAACTCATTGAATATAATACCAAAATCAACAAAATTATAGTCTAAGTTCATCTACAAACTGTAAATTAAACGTTGGAAAAAACCGCGTGTCAATCCGACTAAAAACGAATGAGTTATGGTTGTTTAAAAATTTTCACAGATTACAAAATTTAAAAAATGTTGCTGAAAAGCTGAAATTTTCCAGCTTTGATAGCTCAACTTCGAAAGACTGTAACTCATTGAATATAATACCAAAATCAATAAAACTATACTATAAATTCATCTACAAATTGTAAATTAAATGTTGGAAAAAACCGCGTGTCAATCCGACTTAAAACGAATGAGTTATGGTTGTTTAAAAAAATTCACAGATTACAATTTTTTTTAAATCGGGTCCAACCGGTTTTAAACCCGGTAAAAACCGGACCGGACCGGGAAAAAAACCGGACCGGTTTTGATGGATTCCTAGAACCGAGAACCGGCCCGAGGGTCCAAAAAAACGGTCCGGTCCACCGGTCCAAATGCTCACCCCTACGGCGTCAGCTAACAAGGGTTAAATGTAGGCATGACTAAACGAACCGAACCGTCCGGAACCGGCCCAACCCGGGAACCGGCTTCGGCCGAAACCAAGAACCGAACCGGACCGCCGGCTCTACCGGTTCTGGTTCCAAAAATTGACAACATTATAGTATTGGTCCCGGCCCGACCGGTTCCATCGGGTTCCGGTTCCGGTTCCCCGATCCATATGCTCATCACTAGTTAAGTGTTTGTGAAATTACTATTTTACCCTTATTGATTCTTTTTCCATTCATTTTAAATGTTTTGTAACTAATAAAACAAAAAAATAGGGCCTCTCTCTCTCAACTTCTCTTTCTATGTCTATTCAAAACATATACACACGCGAACACACACTCTCTTAAGAATACCCACACCCCGAAATTTGATATTAATATTTATCTATAGTTCTATAGTGTTTTTAGGGTCTTATATGGTTAATCTAATTGTCATACTACAACAAATAGTTGTACATCCCTTATCATTATAGTACCCTGCTTTGAACCAAAGTTGATGAGTTATTATCAAAATAAATCTATCTTCAACGTATCATATACTAATTTCACACACAAATAAATATACTGTATGCACAATATCAAATAGAAATGAAGTAAAACGTTAGAACACCAAACCATAAAATTTGGTGTAACAGATTAAAACCACAATTATACATAACTTTAGGATAAAAAAATGGCATGAAATTCATCATATTCCAAAGTACAAGAGCTTCTTTCAAACCACAAAAAGCTAAATCTAAAATGTTATACCTTTAATTTAAGAGAACTTGTACACAAAGGACTTTCATGATAGATATAATGTCATTATACAATGCAAAAGTTATATAATTTATTCAGGCATATCGGGTACATAATCAATTCATTACATGCATTAAGTTATAACTAAATTTCCAAAAAAGAGGGATTTAATTTACTTGAATAAAAAACGACGGTTGAAGAAGCTGGTGTTAAACGAAGGGTGGACATAGTGGAATTTCTAGTGAATTTTAGTGGGAAATTCGAATTTCAAGGTAATATATGGATATTAAAGATTGTAACAACCAGAAATTTGCTACTTCATTATATCAAGAAGTAAAAGGAAAATGGTGTAGAGACAAACGTGACGCAAATGCATGGATGGGTGGCAAGGAGTAGATACAAAGCAAGCTTGTGGTGTGGCATGTGGAAGCGACCTGTCCCGCGTCCACTTTTGTGACACGGTACGTGTCATAGAAAGCTATAAATAGTTGAAATTTTCCGGTGATACGTTTCCCAACCAGAACTCTGGATTCTCAAGCGACGACTCGTAGCTAAAGGAAGTGCGTAACGACGTTGATTATGAGGATACATTACAAAACACGATAAGGTAGTTTTTATTTTAGATGGTTAGTAAAGTTCATAATAAGGTGTTATTATGAACTCGATGGTAAGTTTGACGGTTGAATTCCTTGATGGAATTCTTAGTCCGGTTAGCAAGGGAAACCCTAATTTAGGAGATGATTAGAAATGAGTATTTGAGCTAACGGATTGCGAGGTTAAGCCGTTTGGAAGTTCTTTATGGAACTTGTTGAGTTTGGTAACAAATGATTACCAAGAACTTGTTAATTATACTCGAAGGGTGACTACTATGATCGTAGTTAAACTCTACAAGTGTTAAGAGCTTTATGGGAAGCTATTGGCATAAGCCTATATGTGAATATAGGTTAGAAGCTTTATAAAAAGCTATGTGTGGAAAGACATAAAATGACTTCTATGCGATTAACGATATTTTGTACTCCACAAGCGAGTACTATGAAATGGATCATGAATATTATATGAGCCTCATGCCAGGTTATGGTCACAAGTCCCTAAAATATAACTCAACTACAGGCCCCATAAGGGGAAGTGGCAACAACAGTCAGAATGGTACTTCTTATAGATAGCAGTTTGACTTGCCTAATAAGATAATAGCCTCAAAAAGATTCTTTCTCTGACGGTTTATAAGGAGTTGGATTTGCGCTGGCTAGGGATATGAACTCCCCAGATGTGTGAATTATATTATTTGAAGCTAGTTATGTGCTGATTTGTGCTAGTATTAGATAAGAATTCCCATGTTTAGAGTCGGTATGATTAGCTAGATTATTATAATAGGAGGCTAGAGCCAGATTCAAAAGCTTGTCGGAGGGCAAAGCCAGATTCGATTATAACCAAAGGCACTATGTATACGTTAGTACCTCATATACTAATGTTTAGAATGTTCATGACTTATTAGATTCTCATAAAAGTTTTCAATCGTGTATCAAATTAAGTTAACGAGTTGTAGAATATTTTATCTTTTATTATGGTGGTTGGTATTTATTTGTAACACTAAAAGCTGTAAACTCTAATAATAAATATGAAAGTTTTTGTAAAACAATAATTTATTAGTATATATTAGGTTTCAAAAGTAAGGTGTTACATTTTGGTATTAGAGTTTGTGGTTTAAGCGAATTAGGCAAGGATTAACCTTCCTAGGCTTAAATTATAGGAGATAGGATGTGAGGGATTATGCAAATGACCGAGTTATTTGGACTAATATACCTAAAATAGAAGTGATGAGAACTTTCTTTATAAATGTATGTATTTGCTGATGACTTGATAGATAATTACAATATTGTAATATAAGTTAAGTACGCACAATCAAATAGATCGTTCACTTTGTGAAGTTGAAAATTAAGTAAGTGATTAAATGTTTTGAAGTTAGTAAGAATCTTGTTGTCTTGTAGCATCCTGTCAGGAAGAATAAGCAGACACGAGGTTCTTCAGGAAGAAACCCATGCATAGTTATATAGAAAAAAGAGTAAAGGAAAACCTTCACATGAACAAGAGTGATGTATCAATCCACAAATACACTGAAAGGTTCACCAATCAACTAGGCTTACTTGATAATATACGTTTCTCTGGGGAGGAAAATGTATATTATTATAAAAAAGGATTGCCAAAAGAGCATTTCCAAGTTTAGGACAAGCCTTTTTTTTATGCAATAAGAATAACCTTGTCCATAGGGACCCTAGAGGAGAGGAAATTAAATCCGAAGAGGAAAGTTAACAAGAGGAAGAGAGTGAACAAGGTCAGGGAGAGCAATATGAGGAACATCTCACCGAAGCATACAAACAACCATTAATAATAGATGAACAATGTAGCATGTATCACAAGATAGGACATTATCGAGAAATGTGTCAAAAAAGACCATATAAAATATTTGCACACGACTACACTTAGGAAGACTTCAAGGATATTAACTAAAAAGCGAGGAATAGATGGAAGTGAAAGAAATAGAAATATGACTCCTAAGATGAAAGGATGCATATGATATTTGTGTTGCAATAAACTAAGTAACTTGTAGGTATGTGTCAGGCCGAACCTTAAAATCTGATGTGTCAAACGTACTTCATACTAGTTATCTATCAGCGTCCAATACGCTATCTGGTCTTTATCAGCACAAACGTGAAGCTTTTCTATTTTAGTATCAGATCCACAATCTTAGTGATTAGGATCTTATTTTTGTATAGTTTGTTTAAATCATATATATGTATGGATTTCCATTATATTCGATAGATTTACTTAATATATAAGTATTTTTACGGTCTATTGTAAAGGAGACGACTTTGTGCAATCTCTCTTTGTGAGAGAACAATTTCTTAGTGAAAACCTTAATCGAAATGTAGGTTCGATTAAGAATTTGTGACAATCTTTGATCTTTCATTTATATTATTGCATGCTGTTGATTCTAATGATCCTATAACTGGTATCAGAGCAGGTTTTCTGATTACTTCAATCAATATCTACCTCCACCAGTTCTACCAAACTAAGCTTCGAATCTATGTCTCTGTACAAGATCGCTCTATTCAATGAGAAAAACTTTACAATGTGTAAGAGTAAGGCCATTGTTATCCTCGAAACCATGTATCACCATATGTTGGACATAATTAAAAAGGGTCCTTATGTTCTAACCTTTATCGAGGTAAAAGACGGAGTTGATGGTGAACCGAAAAGAACTCCTGCACATGCATATGTTGGACATCATTGAAAAGGGTCCTTATGTTTTTAAGAACTCTTGATGTTCGTGCTAGGGTTGCGATTGACAATGTATCCCCTTATGAGATCTATCATCTAGTTTAAAATTGTCTAGTATCAAAAGAGATGATGGATACACTGAATGTTTCTTATGAAGGCACTGCTGAGGTCAGGGCCACTTAGGAAAACAGCCTCAATCGAAAGTATAATTTTTTTCATATAAGAATAGAACTCTTACTCAAACTTTTAATCTCCTTAATTATCTAATTAATGATATGAGAAGGTTTAACATCTTAAAGTATGAAACTGTTCTTTTCCTAACGTTTTTGGATTCTTTAGATGACAAGTAGGAACATCATGTTAATGTTAGTGAAAAAAATCAAAACTATGGATTTACAAAACCTGTTTGGAAATCTATGTAATCATGAAGAAACCAAGATTTTCCACAAGGAGATCATGAAGGACAAGTTCAAGGACAAATCCCCTGCCCTAATCTCAAGGAAGTTAATCCATGCTCCTGACAGCGATAGCGAAAACTCTGGTCATGCTGATTCTGAGGATGAATATTATGTTGAACTCGCTTCAAGTGTTGCTATGATTGTGAAACATTTTAGAAAGTTTTAATAAGGAAGGAATTTTAATATCAAGAAAATTTAATTTTAGTTCATCAACATCAAGAAAATTTGATGTTGGTAGTTCGAGGAAGGCTACACTAAGAAGAAAGATGATGGAAAATGTTTCAATTATAGAGGTGATGAACATTTTGCAAGGGATTTCAAGCTAAAGGAGAACGACTCAAAGGAAGATTCATATGAGCTCAAGTAAAAAAGACTAGTTTCTTCTCTTAAAAAGAAAAACCTATAATTTAAAGTTCTTTTGGTTGAAGAAGAGGAATGTATTGAAGAAGAGGAGTCCTCTAATGAAGATGTCAAGGGAAAGGAAAAATGTCTAATGGAAACCATTGATATATCATTCACTAAAGAATCAAATGACAACACAAACACCTTCGAAGCTTACATGTCTAATGCTACCATAGATTCCATGGCTCAGAAATGCGACTCCTCATTCTTGTATGAGGTTAAAAACTTTGCAACTTACTCTCATAATTAAAGATAACCATGTTTGGATATTTGCTTCTTAATCTCTTTAAATTCGAATAGGAGAAGTTGGAACTAAAAAATAAGATTAAATCATTAAACACTCATCTATGCTTAGTGAGAAGTCTCTCTCCCTGATAAGTTCAAAATTCAGAGAAGTGGAACTTATCAGTAACTAAGAGCCTGCTTAAAGGTTTTTTTGAAAATTATCCAAAAAATAATTGATAACTAGGCTCATTCTCACATCAAAACTACCAAAATAACAAATGATCAAATTCTACATCAGTGTCAAAAGATAATCAGTGACAAAAGCCAAGACATTTTTGAGATGTTTAAACAAATTGAAATTGAACCTTGTTTTCAAGAATAATTGATAATTGAGCTCATTCTCACATCAAGACCTAGTAGAATGTAATTTGTCATTGTTAATTTAGAGTACATGCATAAACGGTTGCCAATGCATGTGTACAATCGAGCTTTGCCCTTATCTCATGGAGTACCTGAAAACATTTAATATCAACTGGATAAGTGTCATGCTTAGTATGTTCCCCAAAATATCATTTACCACAATACATATATAGTACATACACATAAATGTTGGATTCGGTGTCTAAGCCAATAACTAAATTAGTATAATCTTGAATTATTAACAAAGTTTCTTTTGGATTGCCCTCAAACTAGTAATTGATGGAGAAAGAGACTGATTTATTAATTTATATATGACTAATAAAATAATTAGAAATCAAAATAAATGATTTATTAATATATTATGTGAATACTATATTAATTATGAATAATATTATTTAATTAAGAATTAATCAGAAATTAATTTTGGGATTAATTTGACTAATTAAAAGTATAGGGGTCTAACTGTAATTGTTCAATAGTTGAACATGAGGTTCCAGAACCTTCCTCCATAAGGGTGGAGGGTTTTGGAGAGGATATTCAAGGGTTTTAAGAATATTCCTTATAGATAAATAGGGAGTAGATAATTACCTAATTTGAGATATTAATATAATATTCAAATTAGGGTTATATAGGGTTTCCTAATTCAACGATATAAAGACCCATTAGCCTTCAATTTTTGGCCATGGCTTCTTCAAAGGGAACAACTAAAAATTTCATACTCTCTCCTCCTTCCTTCAAAGCTTCTAATTACTAGGGTTTGGGTGTGAACTATTAGAGGCACAAGATTTCTAGTGCTTGCTTTCTAAAGCTAGATCAAGAAGGAATCATTGTTTATTTACTATAATAAACAAAAGGTATGTAATTTCTATAACCCTTTGATAATTTCGAAAATAGCTTCTTATTTCTAAGGTTTTTGATGTTCAATTGTTTGTTCCAAATCATAGTGAGAACATAGATCCTTTAGGTTGCATTTGAACTTAGGGTTTAAGTTTTTCCGCCAAAATAAGATTTTGTAACCTTTAAAACCCATCAGTGGTATCAGAGACATTGTTCTCATTAATCTTGCACAAAGTTGAATAAGATCAAAATTAGGGTTTATAGAAACTAAACCCTAATGGAGACATTTTTCAAAAACTGCTAGGGTTCTTGAAACCCTAGCCTCCACCATTAGAATTTTTGAAATTGGCTAGGGTTTTAGAAACCCTAGCCTCCATATCCCATTTTCTAAAATTAGGGACCCCTTTTATGTTTTATCTAGTTTCCTTAATTGTTGTTTTAAAAGCATTAAAATAGAATAATGAAAACCTGATAAACCCAAACCCTATTTTCGAAAATTAAGGGGTTTTGGATTAGGATTAAATTTGAATTATTAAATGATTAATAGTAAACAGTTATTTAATCCTCAAATGATTTAAATTAATTTAATTAAAAGTTTAATTAAAATATAAATATTAAATCATAAATGATTTAAATTTATTAATTAAAAGTTAATTAAAAGATAAAGATTAAATCATAATTGGTTTAAATTTAATTAAATTAAAAGTTTAATATAGATAAGTAATATTTAAACATTGTATTTTGAAAAAGTTTTAAAATACACATTATATATGTATTATTAAAAGTTAATTACTATATGTATAAGATTAAGTCGGTCAGATCGCTAGTATGCCTCATTCACGAAGCCAGACTCTAAGGGGGTGTAAGGAAACTGTCTGTAAAAAAGTAGTTGAATGGGTGTCCACTCTCACCCACCGCTTCCTTGTTTGGTGGAGGGTCGTTAGCATAACGGATCTGCTAGGACATTAACTTCATTAAAAGTATAATGCTATTAAATTACTAGAACTCTTTTATAAAATCTCACTCTAGTTACTTTAGGAAAATGTGAAAAATATGCAAATCCATGAAAACGCATATCATGCTTTATATGTCATTATTGGAGCATGTGTGGTTAACCGACACACTAATAGGGCTATAAAGAGATATGATGGGCATCTCGAGAATTATCGTTGTTGATGGAGCATGTGTGGTTAACCGACACATCAATGTGAGATGATAAATGACATCAAGGTTGCCAAGTGGGTTTGTGTGGTTATTCACATCTATTTTGAGAGTATAATCTGAGATTAAACATGCCATTGATAAGATTCAATGAATCTCAAAAGATCTAGGAGTTTCATAAGACTGAAATTGGTAAAAGCTTTACTTACGTAAAATAGATTCGAATTTGACTACGACACCCCTCTTCAAAGTTCGAATAAAAAATATGGATCCAAGCCTTAATTTAAAATTTATGGGTTAATATTTAAGGATTAAAATCAACTAACTTGAATCCTCTTTTATCTGATTATAGATGTCAAGTCAAGACAATAATGGTCTTCCTCATTCCTTTGGAAATGGTTTTTGTGTTCCTTCTGAAGATGATCTTCCACTTTCTAATCAAGGTGAAAATGTTTTCTCTTCTTCGGGAAATGGTGGAACCGGACATCATGCTTCTTCAAATCTTCCAACTCCTCCTCCTGTGACTCTCCCAACGTCGCGTTTTCCTCGAGTTGAAAGATACGAAACTACTCAAGCCCTATTGATATGTAGACATCAAGATGGAAATTCTCTATGTGCGCATGTTTCGTTGATCCCAATGAGATAAGAACCGTCACTTGTTTCGAACTGTCACCATAAAGTTTCGTCAATCAAGAGAACACTTGGCATTCACAATGAGGTTAGGCTCATTCGCTTTTGGGTTTGTAAAGCGAAGTCATATTCCAGACTTGGCGAAATCTAGGTTTTGAATTGGAATTACCCAAAACCTCAAGGATTCCAGTGCAAATGTGTGCCAAAGAATTAGCAGGAATCAAATAAAAAAAATGTGCGGATAGTGACATCAAAAAGATATTTGATGTAAAAGTAGTTGGATCCCGGGAAAAGATCACTTCATTCGACATCAAGAGAGATGATGAACTACTTGCTTGGTTTCCCGTGAAGTACAATCGAATACTCCTCAATGAGTATCGAAGGGCCTCTTTTTGCATAGGTTTTTAAGGTAGGCACAATTTTGTTCAATACCACAACTTAACATAAGTGTGAATTGATTGAACAAAATTACTTGTATGACCAGTGTAGTCAAGAACAAGTAGGAGGTTGGGTAACATATCAAAGTGACTAGAGTTCGAAAAGATATTCAGACGAAAATCATTTTCCAAAAAAAATTAAGATATGGATCCTGGTGGGCAAAAATGTCTTGGTTAAAGAACATTTTGTCAAGATCATGCATAACGAAAGGAATATGGTTTTGAATATTGAAAAGTGGTACAAAAACAAATGTTTCGTTATAATCTTGAACATAATGTTCACCGTTAATTCCATAAGAGTTGGGATTGTTGGGTTTCACCATCATCATGGAAAAATGAATCAGTATCATAAACACAGACTTGTGCAATATCTACATTCTGGTTGGTTTCTACCAGAGACGAAGAGGATATGCAGTGATGTGTGTGATCGTGAAGAAATTTTTTGATGAAAAAGATTGGTTAACAAAACGCATTGTACCTCTACTAAAGATATGGACATTGAAGAAATATCTTAACTAAAAAATGAGAAGAGAAAGGTAGCTCTTCGACTAATGTGAATATAGCCTGTTTGGGAAGGAACACTCATATTGAGAGATCCATTAAGGCTTCGAACACATAGAGTCTTTGAGGCTTAAGGTCAACATACAATAGCATGCTTCTAGGGACACCTAACTAGTGCAATAGTTCGATATCATACTTGTCCCGCTTTTGAATGTGTTGCATTGAGCATTCGCCACCATAGTATGTTAATACTAAGAGTCACAGAAATGTTAAACACACAAAACAAAATAAAGAAAATCTTTTTGAATTTTTGTTTTTGAAAATTAAAGATAAAAATAAGAAAATCTTTTTGGAATTTTTGTTTTTGAAAATTAAAGACACAAATAAGAAAATCTTTTTGGAATTTTTGTTTTTGAAAATTAAAGACAAAAATAAGAAATATTTTTAGAATTTTTGTTTTAGAATACTGAAATTAAAAATAAATAAATAAAGTGTTACCAAATACTTTCGATGTAAGAAGTAGCAACTTCCAGAGAAGTGTACATCGAACAACATTTCTACTAGAAAGTGAAGTGTGATCTGAACCATTCAGAGGAATTTCGAAATCGAAGGTAGTCGAACGCTGAACAGTGAACAGTAACCTCTGAACACTTCAGCAAAATTTCGACATCTTTTTCCTCACGAGGACGAACCAGTAACTAAGCTTGCATCAATCATTCCTAAATCATTTAAGATACTTAGAAATGATTTCTCATCCAAAGGTTTTGTGACTATATCTGCTATTTGATCCGTCGTTTTGACAAAATGAACCTCGATATTACCATCTTTGACATGATCATTGATAAAATGATAGCGAAGAGCAATGTGTTTTGTATTTGAATGTTGGACCGGATTATGGCATATGCGTATGGCACTTTCTGAATCACAATATAAAGGAATCTTCTTCATATTGATTTCATAATCATGAAGTTGGCTTTGAATCCAGATGACTTGAAAAGTGTAAGTTGCAGCAACAACATATTGTGCTTCTGTTATGGAAATCGAAACACATGTTTTGTCTTCGATTGCCAACTTACAAGCTTCCTGTCTAAAAGTTGACATCCACCAATTGTGCTCTTTCTGTCAAGTTAACAACGACCAAGGTCTGCATCAGAAAATGCTTGTATGAAAAATCTAGTCTTCAAAGGGTACAATAATCCCAATGAAACAGTTCCTTTGAGATATCGAAATATGTTCTTCTCTGGTGTTATATGAGGTTCTATGGGATTCGATTGATACCTGACACAATTGCAAACATCAAAGATGATATCAGGTCTACTAGCAGTTAAGTACAATAGAGAACCTATCATGTTTCTATACAAAGTGAGATCCACATCAGGCTTATCCAACGAAGGACTTAAGCACGTGCCTACTGCCATCGATACTTTCACTTTTGAACAATTTTTCATGCCAAATTTCTCAAGCAATTTACGAGTGTACTTCTCTTGATTTATGAAAATACCTTCCCTGCTTTGAAGAATATTCAATCCTAGAAAATTATTTATGTTACCCATCATTTTCATTTCGAACTGGATTTTCATCATATTTTCAAATTCCCTAGACAATGAAGGGTCGATGGAGCCAAAAATAATATCATCTAGATAAATTTGAACTAGCATCAGATGATCCCCTACTTTCTTTCGAAATAAAGTAGGATCAACTTATCCTTGTTTAAATTTAGAGAGTTTCAAGAAATTGGTAAGAGTTGCATACCAGGCTTGAGGTGATTGTTTTAAGCCATATACTGCCTTATCAAGTATATAACAATGATAACGAAATTTATCATTTACCAAACCTGGTGGTTGTTCAACATAAACAGTTTCCTCTATGAATCCATTGAGAAAAGCGCACTTGACGTCCATTTGGTACACATCAAAATCTTTATGTGCTGCATGTGCAAGAAATATTCGAACAACCTCGAGTCTTGCTACAGGGGCAAAGGTTTCCTCATAGTAAATACCTTCTTATTGCGAATATCCTATTACAACAAGTCTTGCTTTGTTTCGAACACCTCATCAGGTTTTGGAACTAGTCTCCAAACTTTATTTCGTTCAAATTCAGCAAGTTCAGATTGCATTGCAACAATCCAATCAGGATCTTCCAATGCAACCTTAACTGTTTTTGGTTCCATTTTTTAAATGAATAAATTAAACATACAGAATTCCTGGTGAGTATTCAGTTTCTTGTTCTTAGCTAGAATTTGTGCACTCGTCATAACTCCAACATGAGGATCGCCAAGAACCTGTTCTTTTGGATGACGTTGTGTCCATTTGTCCATCAGTGGATATGCAAGATCAAAATCCAAAGGTGCATCTTCGAATATTTCATCCATTTCAGAACCTTCACCTGCATTTGACACATGATCAGAAACATCATGAAAGTTGTCAGTTTGATTAGTAGAAACATTAGGTATTGATCCATTTAGCTCCCTAGACTAATGGATTTGGTTTGTGATGCTCCCCCTCGACATCAACATTGTTATTTCCATGCCCCCCCTCAAATTGATGTGTATTTCGATCATGATCCCCCTCAATAGTTGAATCATGAATATGATCATGTGACATCGAACTCAAGTGCCCCCTTCCACTTGATCACCCTGCAAAACAGGTAGACGTTCGACATGCACTTGTGAAGTTGAGGTAGATTGGGAATTATCTTCTTCCCTAGTCACCGTCGAATCATCAGAATGCTTCGATGCTTCAGGAATCCAATTATCATCAGCATGAATTTCAACATCTATTGCTCTGTCTGGAATACCAAAAGTTAAATCATAGTCAATATCAAAAGAATTCACAATTCCTGACTCGTTATTCGTTTCAAAAAGAATTGGCCTTTGTGTGAAAGTCTGTTCGACACGTTTGATGTGATAGTCATCAAAAGTAAGATTGAAAGTTTCCTCAATCTTTCTTATTCTCTTATTCAACACCCGATATGCTACAGAGTTGTGCGAGATCCCAAGAATATTCCTTCATCAGCTTTTGATTGAAATTTTGAAAGATTATCTTTGAGATTCATGATAAAGCATATGCAACCAAAAACATGGAAATTTTGACATTAGGCTTTCGAATGTTGATGATTTCATAATAGGTGATGTTAACACGATGATGAATGAATGAACATTTTTGTGTGAAACACGTTGTCAAGACTGCTTCTGCCCAGAGATATTGAGGCAAATTCGCATATGTCAGCATTGTTCCTGCCACTTCGCATAAAGATATATTCCTCCATTCGACAACAACACATTGTTGTGGTGTGTAAGCGGATGAAAATTTATGCAAAATTCCTAATCCAGCCAAGAATGAATCAAGAGTTTGATTCTTGAATTCTGAACCATTATCAATTTTGATTCTTCTAACTTTCTTCCTCATACTTAATTCATTGTTCTTGATGAAATCAATCATTACTTGGACAACTTCAGACTTCCGACGAAGAAAGAAAACCCAAGTAAACCTTGAAAACTCATCGACAATGACCAATATGTACTTCGTCTTATTGTGAGTCTCAACAGTCGAAGGTCCACAAAAGTCAGTGTGAAGAAGTTCTAGAGTTTCGATGATCTTTGAGTTGATGGTGATGGGATGGCTTAGACGATGTTCCTATCCCTATTCACAAGCTGGATATAATGAATCGTCATCAAATTTTAATACAAGTAAGCCACGAACAAGATCATGTATAACCAGTTTGTTAAGATTCTTGAAATTCAGATGGGAGAGTCCATGATGGCACAACCAGCTGAGATTTGATGAGGCTTTCAAAAGTAAGTAGACAGAGGGAACACCAACAATGGGCTTCATATCGAGTGTGAACATGTCACCTTTCCTTTTCGACTTAAGCAAAATTTCCTTCGTTTCTTTGTTTGAGATGACACTTCCTTCTTCATCGAAGACTACTTGATTTCCAGTTCCCAAAACAAGTTTTGAAACACTTATCAAGTTGTGTTGTAAGCCTTCGACATATGCCACTCTGTTTGCAGTTAACATCCCGTTCGTTACTTTGACATAACCTTTTACTTTGCATTTTTGACTGTTTCAAAACTTCACTACTCCAACATTACCCAAACTTCTATAGTCTCGCAGATTATCCTTTCAACCTGTCATGTGACGAGAGCAACCACTATCGATATACGAATGTTCATCGTATTGCTCGTCACACGGTACATGCGATCAGTCAAAAGAATTTAGGTCTCAAGGATTTTGGGGTCCTTGAATATTAGTTTGAAATGCATTGTGAAATGAAGAACCTAGCACCCAATTTCAAACGACTTTAAATTATGTATTAAATCAAATACGACAGAGTTGGGCATCGAAATGTAATCATTCAATGGTTTAGGTTCGACACCGACTTTCCCTTTTGCATCTACAGTTCGTTGTGTTTCAATCTTTGTGTTGGGTCTAAAAGTGTTGCGTCCTTGGGCTCAGTCCTTAGCCCATTTTTGTTATCCGGTTTGGGCCTGTCCAACCGTGTTTGTTTTATTAGGGTTTAGTATTTAAGGTGCATGCATGCATCCTTTGTCAGTAGCGCTTTAATTATTATTCTGATCATTGTACTACAAACCCTAGCTCGCCTCTATAGTGGAAGTTCTTAATCGAGCTCTGCTGAGGCGTGACTACTTTTGAATCATTAAGCATTACTTGATTCTATATCGTGTTCATTGTGTTTGTTTGCTTTTATTGTTTAGCCTGTTGAAGATCTAATCGATCTAAGAGTTTTTCAACTCATCAATTGGTATCAGAGCAGGAGACTATGTAATTCATACACATCTCTTCTGTTGAAGAAGATCTTAGGGTTTTCCACTTTGATTGATATTGTTAGAGCCGTCATTTACTATTGACGTAGTTCTTTAAATATTCGATCTTACCCTAACGTTATTTACAAGTCTGATCTTAAGCAGGTTTCTGAACAAACATCGTCATGTCTATGGATGATTCTCAGTCTAACCCAATCAATATCTCCAACAGCATAGGATCGACGACAAGGATTCCTATATTGTACACTCAGGATTATGAGGTCTGGACGCATCACTTTGAAGATTACGTGATTGGCTCAGAAGACAATGGATACTTGATCTGGGAGGCGATTACTGTAGGTCCATTTGCTCACGCAAGCACTTCAAGAATTGTTAAAACTCAAAAGGAGTACAATCAACTCGTCAGTGATGTGAAAGACATTCCCCAAATGAGAAGGAAAAGTTTCAGTGCAACATCAAAGCTTTAAGAATGATTAGGTTTGCTTTTCAATCGGACACGTTTCGGTTAGTAAGCTCATGCACAACGGCAAAAGAAATATGGAACAGATTGAAGGAATTATATTCTACGGATGAAGATCTTGAGCATTCAATCCAAACACTGTTGCTCTCAGAATTTGGTGACTTGAAGCAAAAGTCAGAAGAGAAGCTTATTCAAGCCTTCGATCACTTCAATCATCTCCTTAGTAAGATGATAAAGCATGGGATTGAAAGGAAAGTCATTGAACAGAAGGTGACATTCATGAATGGACTTAGACCCGAATGGATGGCTGTGGTGTCTACTGTGAAGGCTCATGAACAATTCCAGAATTATTCTCTAGCAAAAATAGTGGGAATATTAAAGTCACATGAGAGTGCCGTGACTAAAGAAACGGATGTGGTTTCTAGCATGGGTTCCTTGGCCCTAATCTCCAAAGGAAAGAGTGCTGCTGAAGAAGAAGAAGATTTGGTTCTCTCTGAATATGATCTAACAAGTGAAGAGTATGCTTTGATGGTGTCAAATCCCAAGAAGTTCATCAAAAGAAGGTTCCCAACAAATAAGAACCGAAACTTGCAAGGTAGCTACAGTGCTGAGAAAGCAAAGGAGGAACCGAAGAGTGTTTCTCAGACCGAAGAACCAAAGAAGGAAGCAAAACTTGGAGGTGACTCGGGCTTTAATTGTCACTACTGCGGAGGCAAAAATCACTTCGCCAAAGATTGTATGCTGAGAAAGATGTCAGAAAGGAATGAAGATGAGGACGAGGAAGCGAACCTCACACGACGATTGGAAGAAATCAAGAAGAAGAAAGCTGGATCTAATAACACTATGAATGCTCTTATTATACAGGGAAATATTGTTGACGATGAGTTTGGAGGTGTTGAAGTTTGGTCCACTGATTCAGAAGATGAAGAAGTGAGGAAGCCTACTCATGGCAGGGCTTTGTTGGTGAAAGAAGAGGACGTTGCTGGAACGTGTCTAATGGTGACTTCTGGGGTGTCACAAATGAGAGGCTATACCACTGATGGGGGATTGGATGAAGCAAAGGAGCGAGAAGACAGGTGTTTTGCAGCGAAACCTGTCGGTGAGCAGATCAACGAATGTGATGAGTTGATCAAGAAGGTACAATCTATTCTTGTTTCCTTACAAATTCCCATCACAAACTATGAAAAGAACTAAATGGATTAACATCTAAATTTTCTAGTATAAGTGGTAGTTTAACTCAAAATCGCGTCACAAACTCTAACCTAACTGATCAAATCAGCAGGGTATCATCGAAGAGTGAGGAGAGGCGTATGTGGATTGAGCAGAAGGAGAAGGAGTTGATTAGGTCTAGGGATGAAACAATTTACTTGCAAAGAGATAATTTGAAGCTTTTAAAACAACGAAATGTTTTTTGTTTAATTGCTAAACGATTATATACCAACATTACTCAATTGCATCTTGATTGTGAAATAGGGAAGAAGATACATCGTATGATTTTACCCTTTCTTGAGTTAAAGGAGGATGAAATCGATGCCGATGCTTATAACTGTGAAAACGTTATTTCTTCTGATGATATTTCTCCCGCATATAAAATTGGTCTGGACAAAATAGAGTCCTTCATAAAGTCAAAACACCATAAGGACATGCTCAAAAATTTGTTGGATGAAAATGACAAATTAAAAATCAAAACCGAAACTGTACAGAAATTTGACTCTCTGAATGCCAAGTTGAGTTCAGAAAATAAAATTGATATTGAAAACACTTCTGAATTCAATGAGGATGATGATACGAGTGAAATATCTATAGAAGATATGGTAGATTGTTCCGAATTTGTCAAGAGCAAACCCGAAACAAACAAAAATCTTATTTCTGAAAATTCTGTTGAGTTCGCTTGTTTATCCAAAGAAAAGACCAAAGTTCTCAAGGAAAAGGCTGTTGTATATCAAAAGGTTCAAACAACTCCAAATCAAGTTTATGCAGTTCATGGAGTTACTAAGCAACAGACAGCCGAACTGACAGCATTAGTAGCAGAAGATAATGCTGATGGCTGTGATGAGTTTTTCTGGTCAGCACCGATTGATAACGCTGACGAAACAATAGGTTTATCTACGAAAACATCATGGAGAGTAAAAGGAAGGTATGTGGCAGAACCACTTAATGGGAGCTTTGATGTGCCCAGCACAAGTGGTACCAAAACTCCTTTAGGCGAACCAGTCATGATGTCAAGCGAAACCTCTTCGCTAAAGAGTGAAACTCATGCTCAAAGACCAAAGAAAAAGGCCAACATCCACAAAAATCCAAAACAGGTGTTAGAACGAAAGCATCAACGAAACTTGAGATACAAGAAGAATCTCACTGAAAGGAAACAGTTTTGGCGTTCTCAAAACCCTAATTACGTTCGCTATGAAAAACCCTCTAAGTCAAAGGAAGAAGCAAAAGCAAACTCAGCTTCTCGCGCTCAACATAATGAAAACAGCCGAAAGGAGAGTTTCGGTCCCCATGCTCAAAACAGCCGAAAGGAGAGTTTCGGTCCCCATGCTCAAAACAACCGAAAACAGAGTATCGGTCCACAAAGGCACTGCAACCGAAAAAGGAGTTTTGATCCTCAAGATGAGAGAAACCAAAAGGGTGGTTTCGGTCCTAAACCAACCAATGAGAGGAACCCAAGGGAAAGTAGTTTCGACTCTCAAACAAGAAAGAGCAATGACGGAAAGCTTAACTCTGCTCCCAAGTCTCATCTTTCTCATTCTCATTCTCACTCACAGAATGATCGAAAGGGAAAAGGGAAGCTCTTTCCGGAAAATGAAAAGATGACGTCGATTAAACCCGATTTCAAGAACCAAAAGTCTGCCAACGTCAAATTCTCAAATTCAAAAACTGAACCTAAAGTACTCAAGTCTGATAAAATCAAAGTTTTCACCATAAAAAGAAAAGATGAAACAAACTTAATAAAAAGAACTTTTTTAGTTGATGTTTCTCTTACAATTCCCTGTTCTGTAAAAGGCTCACAAGGACCCAAGAAACTTTGGGTTCCTAAATCTGCTTAATTTTTGCAGGTTATGCGTGACGAGCAGTTTGACGATGAATGGTACATAGACAGTGGTTGCTCGCGTCACATGACAGGGAGAAATGAAGAGCTGAGGGAATTTCGGTCCCTTCAAGATGGTGGAAGTGTCAAGTATGGTAATAATTCTCGATACGAAAAGTGGCGTACGTTGAAGGTTTACAACACAACCTTATCATTGTTTCTCAACTGGTGGTTGGTACCGGGTTAAAAGTTTCGTTCGATGACGATGGCTCATAGATTATTGAAAAGAGGACGAACAATATTCTGCTGAAATCGAAGCGAAAAAGAGAGATGTACCCTCTGAATCTCAATCCCATACGAGGGAAACCAGCTGTTTGCTTGCTAACCAAAGCTCACTCAAACGAAAGCTGGCTTTGGCACCGAAGACTCTCCCATCTCAATTTCAAAGACATCAACAAACTGGTGCTTGGGGATCATGTTCGAGGTCTTCCTGTTCTAAGGTTCGACAAAGAACATTTGTGTGCTGCGTGTGAAATGGGAAAGCAAAGTCGACAAAGTCATTCTTCTGTAGTAAATACGAAAATCATTGAACCACTAGAATTACTTCATATTGATTTATGTGGTCCTTCTTCAATCGAGAGAATTGGTGGTAACAGGTATATACTTGTAATTGTGGATGACTTCTCTCGGTTTACTTGGGTGTTCTTTTTGAAGCAGAAATCAGAGGCCACTCCCAAGCTTAAACTCTTCATCAAGCAGATAGAGGTTCAACTACAGAAGATTGTTCGAAACATAAGAAGCGACAACGGGTTGGAGTTCAAGAACAAGGACTTTGAAGATTTTCTTGCAGAGAAGGAAACCACTCACAATTTCTCGGCTCCGTATACTCCACAACAGAATGGAATTGTCGAAAGGCGAAACCGATCCTTATGTGAAGCAGCCTGAACTATGCTGAGCTTCGCTTCTCTACCTCTATATTTCTGGGCTGATGCCATTGCTGCTGCGTGTTTTACACAGAACATATCTTATCTCAAAAAACGTTTCTCCATCACTCCTTATGAGATCTTGAACAACCGAAAGCCAAATGTAAAGTTTTTTCATGTGTTCGGTTCAAGATGCTTCATCTTCAATTCAAAGGAGCACCGAAACAAGTTCGATGTCAAAGTAGACGAAGGAATCTTTCTGGGTTATTCCTTAACCTCCAAAGCATATAGGGTTCTCAACAAGCGTTCAAAGAAAATAGAGGAGACCTATTATGTCACCTTCGATGATAACTACGTCAAGAAACTGAAGGCAACCGAAGGCTCTGTGGAGGAAATATTTCCAAAATCTGGTCAAGTTACGGTACCAATTTCAAACCTCTTTGAGCAATACATGCTGCTATTTGATGAACCAGAAAAGGCTATTCTCTCCGAATCTAAAGCTGCAGACAACAAGGTAGATAACTTGAAAAAGATAATCGATGATGCTGCGAAGAAAATGGCAGAAGAAGAACCGGTAACAACCGAAAAGCCAGACACAAGCGAACCTCCAAAAGATAGTTCTCTTATTCAAGGGGAGGGTTCGTCTTTTCCACATAACCAAGATTCACCATTCCAGGGGGAGAGCTCATCATCATTCATTCCAATCGAAAGTCGAGTCCAGGGGGTGAATTCTGAGCCTGAAACTGAGGAAGTATCATCATTCGAGGGGGAGAATGCGAATACAAACGATGACGACACTCAGTCAGAATTTGAAGAAGAAGTGAATGCTGAACTGGATCCTCATATGATCCTAATTACCCTCCTCTCACCAAATGGACCAAAGATCATCCACAAACACAAATTATTGGTGATTCGACAGAAAAGGTTCTCACACGATCACAACTGAAAGCGAAACAAACTGCACTTTTCTCTAAAGTAGAATTCTGCATGTTTAATTCGTTCGTCTCCAAAGTCGAACCAAAGACGATCAAGACTGCACTCGATCACTCTGATTGGGTACAGGCGATGCAGGACGAACTCAATGAGTTCGAGCAAAATAAAGTGTGGAGACTGATTCCAACACCAAAGGATGCTTCTGTGGTTGGATTAAAGTGGGTTTTCAGGAACAAGATGGATAAAGAAGGAAATGTGATACGCAACAAGGCAAGATTGGTTGTGAAAAGTTACTGTCAAGAAGAAGGCATAGATTACGATGAGACCTTCGCTCCAGTAGCAAGGCTAGAATCGGTTCGTATCTTTCTCGCCTATGCTGCACACAAGAACTTTGAAGTATTCCAAATGTATGTGAAGTGTGCCTTCCTAAATGGAGAACTGGAAGAGACGGTGTATGTAGAGCAACCACCGGGTTTCGTGAATGAGAAGTATCAAGATCACTGCTACATTCTGGACAAGGCAGTCTACGGTCTCAAGCAAGCACCAAGGGCATGGTATGAAACTCTAGCTAGATTTCTCAAAATGTCTAAGTTTAAACAAGGTTCGGTTAACCCAACCTTCTTTCGTAAGAAAGAGGGTGACCACCTTATGATTGTTCAAATTTACGTTGATGATATCATCTTCGGTTCCACAAATCCTAGCTTAACAGCTGAATTTAGGAAGTTGATGGAGACTAAATTTGAAATGAGCTCAATGGGTCTTATTAACTTTTTCCTTGGCTTGAATATAAGATAGGGACCCGAAGGCATTTTCATTAATCAAGAGGCTTACACGAAGACCTTCCTCGCCAAGTTTAGAATGATGGGACATTTGAAAGTAAAGGTTCCTATGGCGTTTGGCACAAAGCTAACACCTTCTCTGAACAAACCGGCTGCTGACATGACTCTTTATCGTCAGATGATAGGGTCTCTAATGTATCTAACAGCAAGTCGACCAGACATAATGTTCTCTGTTTGTTATTGTGCCAGGTTTCAAGCAAATCCACGTGAACCTCACCTGCTAGCTGTGAAGAACATATTTCGGTACCTGAAGCGAACCTCTTCTCTTGGTTTGTGGTACCCAGCCAAATCAGGGTTCTTTGTCCAAGAATTCTCAGATGCTGATCTTGGGGGATGTGGACTGGACCGAAAGAGTACCACTGGAGGATGCCAATTTCTAGACGGCAAACTAGTTAGCTGGCATTCCAAGAAACAAACTTGTGTGTCTCTGTCCACTGTCGAAGCAGAATATATAGCCGCTGCATCATGCACATCTCAGGTCATTTGGATACAAAGTCAACTTCGAGACTACGGCCTGAACATGAAGAAAATCTCACTATATTGTGACTCAGAGAGTGCAATTAGGATTTGTCATAACCAAAAGATGGTTTTGGTTGTATAGTATGTCTACTCTTTTCTCGCAATTTATTTTATGTTTTTCCTTTTATTTTCATAAAATTCAAAAATATTTTTCTTTCTGTTTTAATTCCTTTTCAGAAAACCTTATAAAATTCAAAAATATTTTTTCTTTTCTGTTTTATTTCTTTTCAAGAACTTCAAAACTCAAAAATATTTTCTTTCATTTTATTGTAATTTACTTTACTCTTAATATAATTTGTATATAAGGACCATTCTCAATGATGGAGCTGGGGCAGGTATAATTCTTTATCTATGTACTAGCTAAGTGTCCCTAGAAGCATGCTGCTGCATGTTGACCCAAGCCTCAAAAGATTTTGAGTGAAGCCTTAATGACTTGATATATACAAATCATATCTTCCCAATCTGGCTGTCAAATTCACTCTAATCATGAGCTACCTTACTCTTCTTAAATGGAGTTAAGAGTTTTTCTGCTTAGTCTATCTTTTGTAGCAGAGGTACATTCGAATCTTTTACTACCTCTTATTCATTCTCCATCATACTTCATCACATAAATGTAACCCTTGAGACTCTCAGCATTACCACTGAGGTTTACAGTTACACAACTTCTGTGTTAATGATCTTAGTTTCATGCCACTACGTGCTAAGTGAAACCCAAAATTCAAAACCTTTAAAGCATTGACGGTGAACAATTATATGTTCTAGTTTTCACCTTTGAATTAACGAAACCACTTCTGTGGAAGTACCTTGAAATCTCCTTTTATTATGAGAGATCCTCATGAAAATGTCTTGCACCACGACTTTTCTTCCGAAAGGATCCTGTTTTTATTTTTTTTAAGATTTCTAATTAACGATTTTCAACAAGTCACTAAATATGTTCCAAACCTACTTGTTTAACAGGCCACATCGGTCTCACAAGTACTTCGTTCTATTTTTGGTCTTATATCAAGTATCGAAAACCGGAACTGAAGCAAAAGCTACCCTTAAATAGCCTTATATATAAAAGATGTCTTTCAATGCTTCTCAACAAGTACTTGATCGTAATTCAACGGGAATCCAAACAAGCACTTTGAAGTCTCTCTTGACTTTGAAGGAAGAGATTCGTGCCCGGGATCCACTGCTTTATGTCTTAAATGACATCACAAATTCCCACAAAGAGTTTGATTTATTTCTTTATCTTTGACACTACCTTGCACGAAAATCTTGAATTTTCCAAAAGTCTTGTTTGGTTATTTATAAGTTATTCCTAAATATATAGCTTCGGTTCCTAACGATGTAATGCAGTTATTTCCAAACGAAGGGATGGGTCAATATTAAGCCTTTAGTAATTATGGTAATAAAGATTCGATTGAAGGTTCAAACGGTGACTCAGCATGAAGTGTAATCGATTGGTGATTTGGAAAGAGGATAAGTATGGAAGGCGCGAGAATTTGAATCGTTACCTAATCATGCGTCATCAGCTGTTTTATCGGAGTTGCTAGTTGTCACATCACGCCTTTTTAGGCGTCGTTTCCCAAATTAATGGAATCATTGCTCATGATTTTTCTCTCTCTTCAAAATCATATATAAGGGATTGATTTCTGTGGGATTCCTTTCTACCACACTTCATCTCTCTCAAGCAAAAGAAGGCGATTTAATTTCCACTATTCATCTTCTTCTTCATCAAGCTTCAACAATGGCATAATCTTCCTCTGTTCAAGAAACCACTGGACACTCCACTCTTCTCGCAATCAAGTCCAACTAGAACTTGTTGATCGATCTTACACCGTTCCTCTACGATATTTACATGTATCAAGTGGTGGAATGTCTAAAGTATTCCCCACTTGTCAAGGCTCTCTCAACGGTGGAAGTCGTACCAATGGCATGCCTCTCCTAACTTTATTCCACTGCTACGTACGACAAAGGTGCAGAGAAGATTTACTTCGACATTCTAAAACAGAAAGCTTCAATATCCAAGAGCCGATTTTGCTCGTTGCTAGGGCTCACTTATGACGAATCCATGGTGAATCCTGATTCCATCTCTACAGGTCAGCTTTTCTCGATGTTCTACAACATGGGGTACATTGAAACCCTAACTACTGTGACCAAGTTTAAGAAATAATGCCTTCCTCCTGAATGGAATGGCCTCTTCACCCTTCTTTTCAAAGGCCTTTCAGGACGAAGTGCAGGATCTGATGGTGCTAGCAAGTCTTTCATGACTCTGCTTTATGGGTTGTACCATGGTGTCAACCTTGATTATGGTTTGGTTTTATGGCTTCAACTTGTCCAAAGTTTTTCATCTGCTACTCGCCACACAGAAATTTCATGTGCCCGGTTTTGGACCATTATCACTCACTGGATTATGGAGCGTTATCATGTTCCTATCATGGCAGACTCACTGCTCTCCTCCATTGCTACATTTCATACCACTAACATCATTGTCACTCATCCGTCAAAGTTTCACTTCGTTGGCTCAATTCCTGAGGCAATGTATGCTTGTGTGTCCCCTGCGAGCAAGATTATTCAGGAGTACAAGAAGCTCCCCTCTTCTGGTCCAAGGGAACTTTCTCCTGAAATGATAAAATCTATTGAGGAAGCAGACAAACCTGCTAAGCGGGGCAAGAAGCAAGAAGCAAAAAAGGGGGATAAAGGAGGTCTGGTATCAAAGGTTCAGACTCCAAGGAAGCGAAAGTCTGAGAAGGCAGCACCTTCCCAGCCCAAGCAGAAGAAGGTCAGGAAACCTGCTCGGAAGCTTATTCTTCAATCATCAAGCGACTCAGACTTCGAGTACGTGCCTACTGGTCATAAACAACCCATTCCTAGCAAATCTGAGAGCGAAAGCTCAGATGATGAAGGTTCGGCTCGTGGTGGTACACCACCTCGTTCGCCTACACCAGAGGTACATGTTCGCTCCCAAGCACCTTCTCCTCCACCTGTTTCCATTCCTATTTCCTTACCTCCCATTTTCCCTATCATCACATCACAACCTTCCTCTACCATTCCCATTCCTACACCTATTTTCTCTGAAGCTACAACTACAACCACCACTGGAGTTTAGACCAACGTATCTGATACGGGGGTTCATTCTTCAGCATCCGAAACCCCTGTTACCACCAAACCTCTATCACCTACCCAATCGACAGAAACCAATACCATTCTTGGAGGTGAGGACTTGGAGTTTTATTCTACTTACTGCAGTCCTTATCGTGTCCAAAGCGATGATGATGAAGATGTTCCTCTTACCAAGCGACATCTCAAGGTTGTGACTGATAAAATTGATCAGTTACTTTCTTCGTCCTCTGATTGTCCTTATTCAGAAGCTGCCCTCAAAGCTTTGTTCTCTTCAGTAGTAAAAGAATATGCTACCTCAATCTCCGATGCTGCAAAGGCTATTGATGCTTCTTCATCCCAATGCCAGAAGGCTTCGCTTGCTGTTGAAGCCTCAATAAAAGACTGCAAGGATGCAACCGCAAAAGTCGAAAAACTAATATCAGAGGCTCAACTCTTTTTGGATTCTTTGAAAGCAGCTGCTCCGAAAAATGCACAAACAGTGAACGCATCTGTTGACACTCTCACACGTTCACTAGAGGCAGAGAAGACACAACTTGAAGTGGCTCGAAAAGCTATTGAAGCTGCTAACGAAGAGCTTCATACTAATGTTGACGATCGCTTAACTCAGCTTGAGGCCGAGCAGTCGAAAATAAAATAATGGATGAGCTGGACAAGCGAACTTCCCAGCTCAAAATTCAGAATTTAAAGCTCCGAACCGCAACCAAAGAGCTTGAAGATTTAAAGTCTGAACGAGAGGTGATTCGACGCTCAATGGGTGATGTCCATTCAATCTTGTTGCATCTCCTGGACGCCCATGACTCCATTTTGACTATCTCCATTCGACGCCACTTAGCTGAGAAGCTACGACCTGCTTTGGATATCTTAAGTAGGATTGAGAGTGTTCTGGAGACTAGTGTTCATCCGAAACAAGTGGGAGAAAAGTTTCCACAAGGCAAGGCTGGTAAGGCTCAATCTCAACCCCCTCCAGAACCAAAAGCTACTGCTGAACCGAAGGATAATGTAGCTTCGGTCAGTAAGAGGGAAAAGAAAAAGAAGAAGATTGGAGAAGACGATGAAGATGATGATGATGATGATGATATTGAATACATCATGAAAGGGAATCCTTCTAAACCTGATCAAAAAATCAAGCCTACTGATCAAGAAATTCGGGAGAAGATGGATCTTTTGGAGAAGGAGTTGAAAGAAAAAGATCTCTTAGAGAAAAAGAAGTCCATGTTTTCGGAATGGACCAATGAATCTCTCAAGAGGGAAGTCATTGATGAACCGAGCACTCACTGGCTTGAACCTGTTATGTCGTTCGGTCTTGAGAACTCGAAGGATGCTCAATTCGATATGCCAATCACCCGAAAGGCATTTATCTTCCATTGCTTTGACTCAACGGCTGTCGTTCCCTCTCCAGACCCGAAGGTAGATCGGGATTTATTGGAGTTTTATTTGGAGTTTGCTCAGCCTCAATACTTCACCTGGAGCACACAGAAGATTACAACGGTCAAGGTATTGAAGCCCTCTTCGGCTGGGAAATTCGTTAATGTTAAATTCAAAGTAACCCGAGGCTCGGATAGCTCGGTCCATACTATTTCCCTGGCTGATCTACCGAACTTGAACCCGCACGACTGGATACTCCTCAACAATATTTTGATGTCCAATCCTCAGGAGTATCAGCCGATCATTGATCACGTCAAGCGAATGCTTGTTTGTTACATTCACGAAGTAGCAAAGATGGATCAAGAAATCGCATCTGCCATTCACAAGCGAACTACGATAAAAACGATTGGAAGAACTGGCAATGTGAATGCGATGGTCAAGGCTAAAATCGTTCCTAAGTTTCATACAGTGATGTTCATTAGGGGCGAAGGTCAAAAGTGCCTGTTCGCTCTTATTGACAAGCACCTGTTCTCTACTGCTTCCTTGGAGCACATTTTGGAGATCAAACATAGGTGTAATCAGAACAGTGAAGCTGGAAAGAAGTTGTTCACCGATATGCTTCGTTGGTACATTCAGTTTCGGCAGACACTTCTTGCGATCATCCCTCGGCTGTTCAAGGTTGTGAAAAAGGTCGAGGTCACTCAACCGAAGTAGTCTCTCGCCTCATTTGACGCAAAGGGGGAGATTGTTGGGTCTAATAGTGTTGCGCCCTTGGGCTCAGTCCTTAGCCCAGTTTTGTTATCCGGTTTGGGCATGTCCAACGATGTTTGTTTTATTAGGGTTTAGTATTTAAGGTGCATGCATGCATCCTTTGTCAGTAGCGCTTTAATTATTATTCTGATCATTGTACTACAAACCCTAGCTCGCCTCTACAGTGGAAGTTCTTAATCGAGCTCTGCTGAGGCGTGACTACTTTTGAATCATTAAGCATTACTTGATTCTATATCGTGTTCATTGTGTTTGTTTGCTTTTATTGTTTAGCCTGTTGAAGATCTAATCGATCTAAGAGTTTTTCAACTCATCACTTTGTCTTAGGAGTTTCTTTCCACCGTTTCAATGATGGATTCGACTCCAATGATGATAAGCTACCATTTAGCGAATCATTTAAGTAGCTTTCATAAGCATACTTAATTTTCTCTTCAGAGTACTTTCCTGATTGGTATTGCTTCCCTTTTCCTTCAAGCCAATGGTTGATATTCTTCACATCATTTCTCCCTTTCAGAAAAGAAGATTTGACTTTCTTCTTTGACTCGTGATTTGGAAAGTGAGGTTTTGTTGGCTTAAACGGTTCATGTTTCTTCCCTTTTACTTCTAACTTTTCAAAATTTCGTTTTGGAAAAGATGGATTTGGAGAATTATGAAAACAATTTTGATATTGCTTATTATAACCAACCGATATTTGATTAAAAACCTTTTGTCTTTGAGAAAAACTTCTTTGACTTTGAGCTTGATTGAAATTTCTTTGTTCATTACTTCAAACAATATTTCATTGAAATTTGCTTTGAGAAACCTTTCTTTTTGAGAATATGGAACAAAATTCCTTGAATGTTGGTTTTGGGCAAAAGTTTCATTTCTTTGATTTTGAACAATTGGAGTTCGAACTTGTTTTCGAACATTAGATTGACCTGTTGGAAAATCCTTTTGTTTTTTAGTTGACTTGTTTTGAACAAAAGTCTTATTTTGAGAAAAAGTCTTAACTTGTTCAGATGGTTTTTGCTTAAAAACTTTTTGTTTTTGAAAGGTCTTGACATTTTTATAATAGACTTTGTTTCGTGCTTTTGACATCAAAACACCTTCCTCTTTTGCAACTTTTTGAACACTTTCAATGAAGATTTGTGACTTTGTCTTTTGATTTTTCAAAACTATTTCATTTGTTTGAACATCATCATCTGATTTTTCAGATTTTACTTCCCAAACTCGTTTCGGTTTTTGTCTTTGAAAAGTACTTAAGTTTTTGTTTAAACTATTTTCAACCATGCGTTTGTTCGAGAAGAAACCTTCTTTTGTCACACCTTTGATATCTTCTTCAACAATTTTATTTATCTAAGGATTCACTTTGTCACCATTTCATGTAGTGACAAACACTTGATTTGGGAATACAACTGCATCGATGCATTTGAAAGACGGATAGACTGCTGAGTTTGATTTAAGATAATGAGGACCTTTTTCTTTCATCACCTTTTCGAACAGTTTGTTTCTTCATAAACATGTTCCACAACAACTCTGGGAATAGTTGTTTCAGTTGAACCTTCTTCCTCATCATTATCACTATCATAGTCTTTGACAACAACGTAATCATAATCATGAACTTTCGATGTAGAGGGTTGGTCAGTGTTAACCTTCTACATTGAATCATGACAAATTTCGTTGCCCTTGGCCATCTAAGTGACCTTAAGGACAAATAATTAAGAACAATCAATAGTTTCCTCTTCCTAAATTTCACTGATATTTTCATAATCATCTTCGATATCATCAAAATTTTGTTGAGAGTCTAATGTTGAATTCTCAGTCATGTTCACAATTTTGATTTGTTCAGTTTTAGATAGAGTTTCATTAACAATATGCACTAACTCATCAGCATTCAAACATTCACCAATTTTAAGAATTCCATATGTATATGAATCATTAGGCACTTTATCGAATTCTGCTATTTTCTTTTCATAATCATAGGAACTAGCATCAATTTTCTCTTTTTCGTGTTGTAAGAAAGGTAATAACTTCCTATTGTTGGGTATTAGATGTTGCGTCATTTGGCTTTTAGTTTAGTCTTTTATGTAAACGGGTTGGGCCTGTCCTCCCGTAGTTATCTACTAGGGTTAGAATATTTAAGATGCATGCATACATCGTATTTTTGAAAACTCTGACCCTAATCACACCTCTACAGTAGCAATTCTTTGTCGAGTTCTTCTGAGGCATGACACTTAATCATTCAGCATTATTTGGATCATCGATTGTGTTCTTGCTTTTACTTGTTTTGAATCTAAACGATCATTAAGTATTTCATCCTAACAATTTGTATCAGAGCAGGAGGTTGTGTAATCTATACGCATCTCTTCTGTATATTGAGTTATTAGGGTTTCCGTTAATATAGGATCTTGTTTAATCATCTCTATTGTGATTTTGACGACATACAGTGATCTTGATATTACCCTATAAACTGTCATAGTTTACACATCTGATTCTTAACAGTTTTATAGATCTTGTCATCATGCAGCAAGACGATTCTCACTTCAACTCAATCAATCTGTCTAGTGCCCTTGGTTCAACTTCAAGGATTCCTATCCTATTTCGCAATGAATATGAAGTTTGGGCTCTTCACTTTGAAGATTATGTTCTTGGTCTGGAGGACAATGGTTATCTTATCCGGGAAGCTATCACTCGGGGTGCTTTTGTTCACACTGGAACCGGAATGGTAATCAAAACTCAAAAGGAATACAACTAGATGCTCCTTGATGTAAAGGACGTTCCTCAGGAGGGGAAAGAGAAGCTAATCAGCATCGTTAAAGCAATGAGGATCATTAGATTCGCTTTGCAGGCTAATACTTTTCGTCTAGTTAGTTCATGTGATACTTCTAAAGCAATTTGGGATCGACTTAAGGAACTCTACTCAACAGATGCAGATCTTGAGCACTCAACTCAAACGCTCTTGCTTTCAGAGTTTGGTGCCTTTTCACAGAAGGCTGAAGAGAGTTTAAGTCAAACCTTTTGAGCAGAATGACGAAACACGGAATTGGACGAGAGTTAATAGAACAAAAAGTCTAGTTTATGAACGGACTTCGATCAGAGTGGAAGGCAGTGGTGTCTA
Organism: Lactuca virosa; assembly: GCF_052849685.1. Taxonomy (NCBI): domain Eukaryota; kingdom Viridiplantae; phylum Streptophyta; class Magnoliopsida; order Asterales; family Asteraceae; genus Lactuca; species Lactuca virosa. The sequence continues at coordinate 181,186,537 of NC_136429.1, read as the reverse complement.
CAGTTAAGGCACATGAGCAGTTCAAGAACTATACTCTTGCCAAGCTTGTTGGTATCCTAAGGTCACATGAAGATGAAGTGACTAAAGAAGCGAAAGTTGTCTCGGGAATGGGTTCGTTGGCTCTTGTTGCGAAAGGTAAGAAGATAGATGAAGAGGATGATTCATATTTTGAGTTTTCTGAATGCGAACTCTCTAAAGAAGAGTTTGCTATGATGGTTTCACAGCCCAAGAGATTCGCAAAGAAAAACTTCAACCGGAATTGGCAGGGCAGTTATAGCTCTGAAAAGGTGAAAGAAGAAACTGCGAACGGTTCGCAGAAGTATGAAGACAAAAAGAGAAGAAACTCAAGGGTGACTTCGGATATGATTACAACTATTGCCATGCGATAAACCACTTGGCAAAGGAGTGTATGCTACGAAGGTTAAACGAGAAGAAGGAAGGAAAAGATGATGAGGCTTACCAGATGCGAAAGCTAGAAGATATTAAGAAGAAAAAAAATGTTGATAACTCTATGACTGCTTTAATTGTGCACGAAAATACAGATGAAAACGAGTTTGGAGGAGTTGAGATCTGGTCAACAGACTCAGAAGATGACGAGGTTCGTAGACCCACGCACGGCATAACATTTGTTGTGAAATAAAAGAGTTCGCAGTTTGGAGGAAGATGCTTGGTGGTGACAAACGAAAGGTCACAGATGCAGGGGAGTACTACTGAGGGTGAAAGACGGGATGATAGTTGCTTCATAGCGAAACCAGTTGGTGAACAAATTAATGAGTGTGAATAGATGATCAACAAGGTAAATCTAATTCTTAAATCTCTCAATATACTTGTGTCTAGATACGAGACTGAACTAAATGACCTAAAATTCACCTTTTCAAGCATTAGTGATAGTTTAAAATGAACCTGTTTAACAAACTCTAACCTAACTGATAAAATTAGCATGGTTTCGTCGAAAAGTGATGAGAGGAGAATGTGGATAGAAAAGATCGAGTCAGATTTGTCTAAGTCTAAGGATCAATTAATTTACTTGCAACGAGATAATTTAATGCTTTTAAAACAACGTAACATTTTTTGTTTGATTGCTAAAAGGCTTTCATTACTCAGTTGCACCTTGATTGTGAGATTGGTGGGAAAATTCACAAGATGATTTTATCATTTCTTGAATTAAAGGAAGATGAAATTGACGCCGATTGTTATAAGTGTGAATCCATCGTCTCATCTGACGAGACTTCTGATGCTTACAGGGTAGGACTGGAAAGAAATGAATCATATATTAAGTCCAAAGACCACAAAAATATGTTAAAACAACTTTTGGATGAAAATGATAAGAACCAAATAAAATTTGATACTATGCAGAAGTTCGATTCATTGAGTTCCAAATTGAGTTAAGAAAACAAAATCAATGTTGAAAGTACATCAGAATTTGATGAGGACAGTGATATGAGCGAAATATCTATAAAGGATGAGATTGACTGCTCAGAGTTTGTTAAAAATGAAACTGAACCTGCGAAAGCTTTGATTTCTGAAAATTCGGTTGAATTCACACGTATTTCTCAAAATAAACCTAAAATTTTAAAAGCTAAAGCTTTGATTTCTGAAAATTCGGTTGATGATTTTTCACGTTTCACTTGGGTGTACTTTCTTAAACATAAATATGAAGCCACACCAAAACTCAAGAATTTCATAATGCCAATTGAGCTTAAACTGCGAAAGCTGGTTTGCAATGTTCGCAGCGACAATGGGCTGGAATTCAAAAACCAAACATTTGAATACTTTCTTACTGAAAAGGGAATCTCACACAACTTTTCTACTCCCTATACTCCACAACAGAACGGCGTAGTTGAAAGACGAAACCGATCTTTGTGCGAAGCTGCAAGAACCATGTTGTCGTTCGCATGTCTACCTCTCTATTTCTGGGCCGATGTCATCGCAACTACATGCTTTACCCAAAACAGATCCATCCTAAATAAGCGATTCTCAGTTACTCCTTATGAAATCATCAATAATCACAAACCTAACGTTAAGTTTTTCCCATGTATTTGGTTCCAGGTGTTTCATCTTCAACTCCAAGGAACAACGAAACAAATTCGATGCGAAAGCTGACGAGGGTATATTTTTGGGATATTCGCTGACCTCTAAGGCATATAGGGTTCTTAACAAACGATCCAAAAAGATGGAAGAAACCTACTATGTCACATTCGACGGCAACTACTTGAAAAAGATTCAGTCGAATGAGAGTCAATCGAAGGAAATCTTTCCTAAGCCATGTCCACCACGATTCCTTTAGCCAATATGTATGAGGAATTCATGTTACTTTTTGATGAGCCAGAAAAGACCATTTCATCCGAATCAAAAGCAGCTCACAACAAATAGGATGAATTGAAGAAAATAATTGATGATGTTGTGAAGGATTTGCCACAACAGCTAACAAATGCGAACATCCCTCAAACCACGAATACTACATTCCAGGGGGAGAATTCTAACTCCAATGCAAGTCCTCAGGGGGAGCAATCTACACCACAAGATATGAACATTCCATCGCAGGGGGAGGGTTACACTTTGTCTCTTTCTTCTGACCCACCCTCTGATACAAATGACTCACCTCCCACAATGACTCACGAACCTCCATTCACAGGAAATACTTCAATTCCTGAAGAAGAGGACCTCTCGTCATTCGAGGGGGAGAATAAGGATGATTCGGACGTTCAATGAGAATTTGAAGAAGTAAATGTTGAATTGGATCCATCTTGTGATCCAAATTCTCCTCCACTAACCAAATGGACTAGGGATCACCCAAGAACCCAAGTAATCGACGAATCTTCTGCAGGAGTCCTTACGAGATCTCAGCAAAAAGCAAAACAAACTGCATTATTCTCTAAAGTGGAATTTTGTATGTTTAACTCATTCTTTTCCAAAGTAGAACCTAAAATGGTTAATGTTGCTCTCGATCATTCTGATTGGGTGCAAGCGATGCAAGACGAACTCAACGAGTTTTAACGAAACAAGGTTTGGAGGCTAATTCCAACTCCACCAGATGCATCAGTTGTAGGTTTAAAGTGGGTGTTTCGAAAAAAAATGGATAAAGAAGGGAATGTTATAAGAAACAAGGCGAGACTCGTGGTTAAGGGGTATTGTCAGGAAGAAGGCATCAACTACGAAGAAACCTTCGCACCTGTTGCAAGGTTGGAATTTGTTCGCATCTTCTTGGCATACGCAACGCACAAGAACTTCGAGTTATTTCAGATGGACGTTAAATGTGCATTCTTGAACGGAGAATTAGAAGAGACTGTATACATGGAACAACCACCTGGGTTCGTAAACGAGAAGTATCCCAATCAATGCTACATCTTAGACAAGGCAGTCTATGGTCTGAAGCAAGCTCCAAGAGCTTGGTATGAAATTCTCACTCGTTTCCTTAAAATGTCCAAATTTAAACAAGGTTCGGTTGACCCAACCTTCTTTCGCAAGAAAGAGGGTGACCACTTGATGATCGTCCAAATTTATGTTGATGACATCATTTTCGGTTCTACGAATCCCAGGTTAACAGCTGAATTCCGAAAGTTGATGGAAACTAAATTTGAGATGAGCTCCATAGGTCCAATTAACTTTTTCCTTGGATTGAATATAAAACAGGGACCAGAAGGTATTTTCATAAATCAGGAAGCATATACGAAGACTTTACTAACTAAGTTTGGCATGGTGGGAGACTCTAAAGCGAAGGTTCCAATGGCATTCAGAATGAAATTGACACCATCTCTAGAAAAACCAGCTGCTAATATGACCCTTTATCGTCAAATGATAGGATCAAATATTATGTTTTCCGTTTGTTATTGTGCTAGATTTCAAGCAAATCCTCGCGAACCTCATATGGTGACCGTCAAGAATATCTTCAGATACTTGAAACGAACCTCATCACTTGGCATATGGTATCCTGCGAAATTAGGCTTCTTCGTACAAGCGTTTCCGGATGCTGACCTTGGGGGATGTGGATTAGATAGAAAAAGCACAACTAGAGGATGCCAATTTCTCGATGGCAAATTTGTTAGTTGGCAATCTGTAACATACACGTTCAGTTATCGTGTTTTGTTAGTTTAAAAATAAATAATATTATTAAATATTATATGAAATTAAGCGTTGAGTTCTAACAGATAGTTTTTACCAGAGTTAAAGTAAAACTATGTTTAGAATCACTCAGAAGGTATTGGAAGTCTTATGAGATTCCAATCAAAAGTCAAATATCAAAATTTAACGAAAATGTAAAATTTGAAATAAGTAAAATTTTATTGTTGAAAGTTGTAAGAATCTCGTTAGAAACATTTAGGCGAAAACCTCATCGAAATCCGAGCTATAACGAAGAAGTTATGACTCCTTGAAGTTTCGCGACAGAACGGGACGACGCCTAATGACGTAAAAAGTGAGTTTTTGATAAACTACTTTTTAGCATATATTATCTAAATGATAGTCGTAGTATTCGTTAAACCGAGAACTTTCATAAAAAAACGTCTAAATCTGACTTCGTATGAGGAAGTTATGATTTTTCTAAGTTTCGGTATAGCAGTAGACAGCTAAAAGCTCGAAATAAAGATCGAGTGATTTTTAGCCAAAACAACCTAAACGAGAATCGAAGGTGTCGTGAATAGTAGTACAACGGTAAAAAGAAAGACAAAAACGGACGTCGGATGAAGAAGTTATGAAATTTTAACGGACTTTTCCTGTCTCGGCCCGTTAAAATATAATATAATATAATATTAAAAATAAAGTTAAAATTAGCCGACGGAGCTCGTATGCGAAAGATATGGATTTTTGAAGTTCGGAGCACAAACTTCGAGAATTTGACTGCATTCACGACGTGAACACACTGTTCACGACCTGAACTCAGTGAATGACACGTTTCGAGCCTAGAAGACACACGACAAGCCTAGGGGATGACCGGGATCAAACCTCACGACGTGAACAATCATGGTTCACGTCATGAATCTCGAAATTCAGCCTATAAATAGGAATCGAAGCCCTCCAGTTTTAGGTTACAATTTCTCACTCTCTCTCACTTTTTACTCTCTTCCAATCTACTTTTAACCCCCCCTATAGTCCCGGTATCATCCCTAAAACCTGAAGCAAGTCCCGACGCCCCGAAGTTCCCGAGAAAATCATCTTTCCAGTCGAAACTCTGCCCGCGTAAAATCCGGATTTTAACTAAAATCATCGGTTTCGTCAAAGAAAGTCATATATAGAAACGAAGTGCTTCCTGAATCGTCATATAATTATTCGGTTAATTCATGGTGAGTTCAATATATAGGAGCAATTGTATCTTATGTGTTATATGTGTTATGTGCTTTCCTGTGTTATCTTGATTTTTATATCATTGATTATGTAGAGCATGTCCCGTATCACTTATGGTATTGGCTTTGAGCCTTTGGCCATGTAGAGCATGTATCGTATTATTCTGGTATCGGATTTATGTATTTGGTTAGGTAGAGCATGTCTCGTATCACTTTTGGTATTGGCTTTGTGCCTTTGGCCATGTAGAGCATGACTCGTATCACTTCTGGTATTAGTATAGGGCTATGTAGGGCTGAAAGCCTGTATATTCTAGCAAAATGATAATCCGAAATTGTATGTCTTCTGTGCCATTTGAGCCAAAGTGTTATTGATGTATATCAAGTAGTTGAAATTGTTATGTCTCATTGATTGTATATCATTGAATCAAATCATCGATTGATATGGAAAGCCTGTCATATGATACACATATGCCTTTGTTGTTCCTTGTTTCTCTTTGCTTCTGCCATATTGAAGTATATATATGGCATAACATTATATTGTATATATTATTGAACTCACTAAGCGTCACCGCTTACCCCTCTCAGTGTTTAACAATTGCAGGTAATAAGCATCCAGTATAGTCTTATACTATTGGAAGATTTAGAATAGTTTATACTATTACTTTTGTAACTGGGTTTATGTATGTATATGAATAATAGATTCCTGGGTAGTTATGTAATATACTAAAACTTAGTCGGTTTGTATCCAGTCTTTTGTAATCACACTATCAATGCAAAATATTGTTTATAAATATGCATGTAGCATGTTTTGGAGTAACAATATTGTGAAGTATGAAAGTTTGGGCCTTTCAGAAATACGAAAGTTAGGGTCTTTCACAATCCAAGAATAAAACGTGTGTATCCTTGTCAACAGCTGAAGCTGAATATATAGCTGCTGCCTCATGTACATCCGAAGTCATTTGGATTCAATGCCAACTTCGTGATTATGGCTTAAGCATGAAACGAATCCCACTATACTGTGACTCCGAAAGTTTCATTTGCATTTGTCACAACCCAGTGCAACACTCAAAGAAGAAACACATAGCACTGAGGTATCATTTCATCAAAGATCACATAGAAGACGACAACGTTGAAATTCACTTCGTGAGATCCTCTGATCAGTTGGCTGACATATTCTCAAAAGCCTTTCCTGAAACAACCTTCAATAGAATTCTTCAAGGCATAGGAATGATGGAAGTTGAATCTGTTCGAAAACCACTTTCGCATACATAATGATTACACTGCGAATCGGTGAGAACGTTCGTAGTAGTTCGTAGTCCACTGTTCATTTGCAGTCTACTTTAACACTGCGAATCGGGGCGAACGCTCGCAGTAATTCGCAGTCAACTGTTCATTCATGGTTCAGATTTTTGAATATCCTTTTGTACTTTATGTATATTATTTCTTATCCTTATTTTGTTTTTCAATCTTTTGTTTTTTTTATTTTTTTTAGAAAATCTCAAAATACAAAAATATTTTATTTGTGTTTATTTTTATTTCTTTTATTTTCACAAATCTCAAAAATACCAAAAATATCTTAAGAAGATCATGGAGGCACTAGTTCATATCATATCTCAATTCGTGTGATGAGGCAGGTATAAATCTCTTTATCTATGTTTAGCTAAGTGTCCCTAGAAGCATGCTGTTGTATGTTGTCCGAAACCTCAATCGACTCGATGTGAAGCCTTAATAAACTGATTCTACCAATCGTTTGTTTCCAACCAGGCTGTTATATTCACATTAGTCATGAGCTACCTTACTCTTCTCACTTTGAGTTAAGAGTTATCTGCTTAGTCACGTTCGTATAGTAGAGGTACATTCGTTTCTCTGGAACCACCTTCACACTTCTCCATTGCCTTCGCACTCCTGAATGTCACCCTTGAGACTCTCAGCTATACCACTGAGGTTTATAGTTAAACAACTTCTATGTTAATGATCTTAGCTTCGTTCACCACGAACTGAGTGAAACCCAAAATCCAACACACTTACATGAATTGACGGTGAACAATTAAATGTTCAAGATTTTCACCATGGAATTAACGAAAGCCACTTTCGTGGCTTGTACCAAGGAATCTCTTTTTCTTTTGCGAGATCTTTATGAAGTGTTCTGGTCCCAAGTCACTTCTTCCCACAAGACCCAATTTTTTTTTAGATTTCAAAGTTTAATCTTGTCACCAAAATAATTCCAAACCTACTTGTTCAACTGACTACACTTGTCACATGAGTACTTTGTCTAACTCTCGGACTTATGTCAAGTTTCGGAGTTTGGATGAAGTTGAAGCCACCTTGTCAGCCTACTAAAGATACGTTTCAATGTTTCTTATCAAACACTTGATCGTATTTCAACGATAAACCACACAGACACTTCTTAGTCTCTCTTTACTTCGAAGGAAGAGATTTTTGCCTGGGATCCACAGTTTTGTGTCTTTATTTAGACATCACAAAATCCCACATACAAGTATTGGTTTATTTCTTTATCTTTGACACTCTTGCATGAGGATCCTAGTGATTTTGAAAAAGTCTGGTTCGTGGTAATTATGTTTATTTTCAAGTTCGCAGTTCAATCAATGAAGTTCACTTTCAGGTGAGTCAAATGAAATCACTCTCAACTGCGAAAGGGTAAAGCTGACGCGACAATTCACTGTCGATAAGAATTCAAATGGGCACGTGAAATTTTGAATCGACAGCTACTTTACCGCAGTATGACGCATGGGTCTAACATCTACATTTGTCAAGTCGCGCTTCATCTTCTTCTTTCTCAAGCTTTATCAATGGTGGATTCCTCTGAAAATGTGTCTGTTCAAGATCAAACTACACACTCCTCCTTACTGGCCATCAAACAACATCAGAACTTGATGATCGATCTCGAACCGGTCAAGTACTATAGTTTTATGCTTCCAATCGTTGAATGTCTCAAGTATTCTCCGTTGACTGTTGTTCTCACCAAGATGGAAAATGTTTCGATGTCAATTTTTTCTAAAGCTTACTCATATGCTACTTATATCAAGGAAGAACAGAAGATTACTTTTGAAATCCACAATCAGACAACTTCCATCACCAAAACACGATTCAGTTCACTTCTAACGTTTCCACAGATAGACGACATGATCAACCCAGAAACGGTGTCCAGTGCGGCCCTTCTAGAGATGTTTTACCAAATGGGATACAAATAAACCCTAAGCTCCATCTCGAAGTTCAGGAAACCTAATCTACCTCCTCAATGGAATGGTCTTTTCACCTTGCTATTCAAAAGTTTTTCTGAAAGAGTAACTGGGTCCGACTGTGCCAGTAAGATGTTCATGGGGATTCTATATGGTCTCTACACAGGTTTGAATGTCGATTATGGGTCTGTTCTTTGGGCTCAAGTTGTTCAGAGAACCCTCTCTACCACACGTCATAGTGAAATCTCCTATGCACGTTTTTAGACCATCATTGTCCACAGGTCCATTGAAAAGCTTAAGATCCTACTGATGCAAGATGCGATGATGGCTTCAATCTCTACCTTTCACACCACTGGGATTATCGTTTCTGATTCTTCAAAATTTTCTTTCATTGGTTCAATTCCAAAGGTAATGTTTCGTGATGTGCCAGTGTCTAGCAAAATCTTGGAGGGATACAAGAAGTTGAATGCTTCGGGGTTTCGTCCCTTGACTCCTGAAATGCAAGAAATTATAGTTGAGGCAGACAAACCCAAGAAGGGGGCAAAAGGTTATGAAGAAGGGAGAAAAGAAAACTACTAATGAGGAAGGACCATTAACAGCTGCGAAACCTCCTACAAAATGAAAGGCGAAAGCTGCTCCTTCTATTGCAGCTCCTATAAGGCGAAAGCAACCTGCTCGCAAGCGAAAGTCTCCTACCCCCACTCCTAGCAAAAGTGAGAGTTCAGAGTCTGAATCTCAATCGGATGATCGTAACGAACAAGAACCACCAATTCGCAACAAGGGGGAAGAGTCTGCTCGCAACGATGATGAGACATAAAATCCTGAGGTAACTCAAACTCACAATGACTTTATTCCATCTCTTCCTCCTTCACCTAAAACGACCACAACACCGATCACCATTGCACCTTGTCCACCACCTGTTTCTACTCAACCACAGGCAACTATTCCCTTGACTACTCCATTGTTCACAACTTCAACCACCACCATCGTTACTAAAACACCCGCTTCCATAATTCCTCCTCCCACCTCAGCTGAACCTTCAGTTTCAGTCAACGTATCTGATACGGGGGCTAAAACTTCAGTTTTCTCCACTCATATCTCACAACCTATTTCTCCCGTTCTCCAAGATGACCCAGACATGATTTTTGGTGATGATGAAGACGAAGATCTTGGGGGTTTTACCTATAGTCCCTTTCAAATAAGGACTGACAGTGAAGTCGAGACCCCAGTCACGAAAGGGTAACTCCAATCCATACATGATAAACTTGACCAACTGCTTCTTCTTTCCAAGGCTTCCTCTTCTGAGCCATATTCTAAAGCAGCGGTCGAGTTCCTTTTTGAAAGAATAACGAAGGAGCATTCTAATAATATTGATAGAATGACTAAAGCAGTTGAGGCTTCTGATTCTGTTTGCACCACTTCGACCGAAAAAGTCAATAAACTAATTTCAGATGTTACTGCTTTCATGGAAAAGTTCCAACCTTCTTCCGAGTCCACAACTGCTGAAGCCAACAAAGTTATTCATAGCCTAAACAACACTTTGAGGTCAGAAAAGGTGAAACTTCAATAGGTTCGTGATGGTCTCAAAACTGATCATGAAGCTTTCCAAACCTCAATCTCTTCTCAAATTACAAAGCTTCAGGACGAGCTCGCAATGGAGAGTAAAATCAAGGACTCTCTTGCCATCAAAACTGAGAAGATCTAAGTTCTGAATGTCAAACTAGAAGCTTATGACAAACAGGTCAAGGATTTGTTGTGTGAATGGGCTGTTATGAGAAGCTGTATCACTGATGTTACAGGCTTACTTTTCGGATATCATTGAGACCAGGGACTCAGTGATCACTATTTCAATGCGAAAACATATTGCTGAGAAGTTAAGGCCAGTATTCGCAATGCTTCACAAGCTGGAGGGTGTTCCAAAATCTGGCATTATTCTGAAACAAGGGGGAGAAGGTGCGTCAAGGAAAGATGACTCCAAAGCGAATCCAGCTAAACCTGCTGTCAAAAAGGAACCTAAGCCTAAGGGTAAGGAAAAACTTTTCAGTGAAGATACCATCATTGATAACAGTGAAGATGAAGAGTTGGATGAAGATGAGCTTAAAAGGTGAAAGGCTCGTGAGGCTGGAATAGATGAGCACCAACAAATCATCTAAGAGGCTGAAGAAAAGGAGAAAGCTGAGAAAGAAGCTCAAGCCACTCTTCAAAGCAGAAAGCTTTTATTTCCCAAGTGGACTCTGAAGCATGATGTTATTGATCTACCTAGCCAGTATTGGTTAGAGCCAGTTGTGTCGTTTGATCTTCAAAACACACAAGACTTGCAACTAGATCTTCCAATCACTCCAAAAGCCTTCAAGTTTCGCTCTTTTGTGAAAGTTGCGAACGCTCCATCCACTGATAGCGGGGCTGATCACATGCTTGTCTCATTCTATATAAAGCACATGAAGCCGCAATAAGAAATATGGTTTGTAATAAAAATAATTGGTGTGAAAGTCACAGGACCAATCGAAACTGACAGCTTCCCAAACGCAAAGTTCAAAGTGGCAAGAGGTTCAGCTCGCTAGGGCTACGAATTCACACTCGCGGACTTGCCTTGTCTTAGCCCCTATGACTGGTTCGTTCTTTACAACATGTTGCTAAAAGACAAAGAAAAATACGAACCTGACATGTCTCATCTCTAGTTAATGATAAGTTCTTACATTCAAGAGATTGGGGAAATGGACGTAGAGATAGCCACGGTGTTACGAAAGAAGCCTTCTGTTGTTCGTAAGGAATCTCCAAAGGACTTTGAAAAGCTAAAGCTAGGGAAGATTTACAGTGAGGGATGGCATGTGGTGTATCAAGCTAGGGAACGAACAAGTGCAGACTTTCGCAAGGAATGCTTCTTTCTTTCTAACAAACATTTGTACACTACATCCTTTCTTGAGTTTATATTGGACTTGGTGAATAAATTCAAGGGAAACAGTAAGGATGACCTCAAGTGCTTCTCTAATATGGTCTTGTGGTACACTCAAGTTCGCCAGGTACTTTTTGGCATCATTCCAAAAGTTTACGAAGTGCGGAAGCGAATTCAAGGCTAATGGTTTCTTGCCTCAATTGACGCAAAGGGGGAGATTGTTGGGTATTAGATGTTGCGTCATTGGGCTTTTAGTTTAGTCTTTTATGTAAACGGGTTGGGCCTGTCCTCCCGTAGTTATCTACTAGGGTTAGAATATTTAATATGCATGCATGCATCGTATTTTTAAAAACTCTGATAATTTTCTGTAACCCTAATCACGCCTCTACAGTAGCAATTCTTTGTCAAGTTCTTCTGAGGCGCGACACTTAATCATTCATCATTATTTGGATCATCGATTGTGTTCTTGCGTTTACTTGTTTTGAATCTAAACGATCATTAAGGATTTCATCCTAACACCTATGTTTGTCTTTGCATATGTGTGAAGAGTGATGAAGGTCAGTTAATTTGGCATACAATCTCTTAGTGCTATTATAGTAAATGTTTCATTGTTTCATTAACAAAATATTATCATCTCTAACTGAATCTATATCTATAGTGATATTTCGCAATTACAGCTCTAAACTATCAATTCTACTCTTCTTAGACTCCAAACAATTTTGAGTATTTAGTAACAACGTTATCGAACGCTCAGCTTTGCTACTAACAGGAATTTGCATATCATTAACATATGAGAGAGTATCATCAAAATCAGATAAAACTGTAAGAAAAGAACTTGAAGGAATATCAAACGATTCAAGAAGAGAACGTACCTTCGATGTTATAGGTGACTTATCAGCTCCTGTTGACACGAAACACCTACCAATGACTTTTTCCTCTTCTTCAAACTGTGCAAACATCGCACCATGGTTGAGGTTTCTCATCTCTTCATCGTCTGAACAAAATGAACATATCTGGTAGGTTCCATCCTCTTCATCACCTCCCTTCACGACCAACGACAAACCTTTAGTCTTCGCTCTCACCTCTTCCATCATTTCGACATAATATTCCTCGCCTTTAGCTCTCTCCTTATTCTCCTCCTTTTTGCTCAGCATGAACTCTATTGCAATATGATTTGCACCATTATAGTAGTTAAAATAGAACCCTGAATCTCCCTTCAGCTTTTTCTCATTCTTCTCAACAACACTCTTGCTTTCTTTATTCTCTTCCTTCGACTCCACTCTTGTTCTTTTCCAGATGAAGTGTTACACTTGAATTCATTGTTGCTTTTGTATTTCATATTAAAAGGATTTGTAAAGAAGTTTTTCACTTTATTGTTTGAATAAAACGCCACAGCCTCATCCTCTGAATTCATTAGAAATCTTTCATCGTCTGAACCAACTTGTTCAGCAACTTCGATCTCAGAGTCTTTTGCTGAAACCTTCGACATCAAGGTTAGAGGACCTCCTAGACTCATATTCCCTTTTCTCAACAATTTCATTGATTTTGCTCTCATGAGCTTTGTGCACGTTATACAAGTCTCCTAATGAATAGCCATCAAAGCTTTGTTGAGTTTTTATCATAAGGTTGATGTTCCTCCACTCCTTACGCAATCCTATCAGAAATGTAAAGTTGTATTTAAGAGTTGAGCGTGTAACACCATTTCGATTGCACTTGAATATTAAATTATTCAAGCGATCATAGTAGAGTTCGATGGCTTCACTTTCCTTGTGCTTGAATTCGCCTAGTTCAAGTAAACATTGCTTCACAGAGCTCTTCTTCGCTTTCTCACTTCCCTGATACTTTTTTTCAAAGTATCCCAAATCTCTTTTACAGACTTGCATCCTCGAACAAAGTTATAAACAACCGATGGAAGAGCACCGCGAAGTTCACGAAGACACTTTTTATCATTAGCTTTTTGTTTATCAGCTTGCAAGGCAACATCGACAGAAGAACCACTCGTAACACAAATCAAAAGATCTTCATCGATCCCGTTGAGATAATCTTCCATGCGATTCGCCTACTGCTCGTAATACTCTGGAATGAGCATTGGAATCTTAGTGGAAGATCTAAGAAAATGAGAAAATCATGACATTGTGTTCACATTCAAATTCGCTATTGTTGTACGGACAAAAGTGACGATGAGATTCAGAAAAAGAGATCTAACGGATGAATCTATCAGAAAATGATCAGAAAAAATTCGATCTATCAAACCGATTGCAGAATCGAAACAAATCAATCAGTTAGAACAAGTTTTCTTAATCAAAAGTGCAAAAATGTTTTGAACATGAAAGAGTGATTCAAAAACTTTTGAAAAAGAGTAGAAAACTTGTAATGACTGAATGTATCCTGCTCTGATACCAAATGTAGTGTGCTTGAATCGAGTATTCAGAACAAAATCAATAATAAAAATAGTCGAAAACAAAATTGTAAAAAAGTTTTGTTTGGCTCTTTGACTTCGTCTGAATGAGTATACAAGTACACGAGAGAGAAAATAACAAAGTGCTCAAAAGCTACTCTCGACTCCTATACTAACCCTATTTATAGGGTGATACAGACATACAAAAAATATGTAAGGACTAGACATTAAGCTTCGACATCTAACATTGCCTTACATAATACATACATCGCAAAGTGCTTGACTTTGACATCGACACTACACATACCTAAAAGTACTTCGACACCTCACTAGACATTTCGACCCTTACAACCCTTACTGGTTACCACGTGCCCTATAAAGTGTACTTTTCTTATCCAAAATTCACACTTAGAAAATTTTGAATGTGACATTTCTTTCCTTAATAGATTTAGGATCATTGGAATATGTTGCCCATGCTCTTCCTTGGTTCGTGAGTAGATCATAATATCGTCAATTAAAACTATCACGAATTTATCCAAGTAGGGTTTGCATACTCGATTCATAAGATCCATAAAAATAGCTGGGGCATTAGTCAGTCGGGAAGGCATGATTAAGAACTCATAATGACCATATCGAGTTCTAAAAGTAGTCTTTGGAATGTCCTCTTCCATAACTCGGAGTTGATGATATCCCAGTCTGAAGTCGATCTTGGAGTAGTAACTGGATCCTTGCAGTTAATCAAAGAGATCATATCTTTGGGGTAGTAGATACCGATTCTTGATAGTAAACTTATTAAACTCTCTATAGTCGATACACATCCGAAAAGATCCATCTTTTTTCTTGAAAAATAGCACGGGTGCACCCCAAGGCGAGAAACTTGGTCTGATGAAACCCTTGTCAAGAAGTTCGTGTAGCTGAATGGAGAGCTCTTGCATCTCTAACGGTTCTAATCAATAAGGAGACTTTTCTACTAAGGCGACTCCTGGGATTAGGTTGATCCTAAACTCTACTTGTCGAGCTGGCGGCAGTCCTGGTAGCTCTTCTGGGAATACGTCAGGGTAATCGCACATCTAAGGTACCACCTCGATCATCTTCTTGTCATTCTTCTTATCGAGAATGTGGGCTAGGAAGGCTTAGTAGTTCTTCTGCAAGTACTTTCTGGCCTTCATGCAGGAAATTATGCTAAGGTTTCTACTAGGTTTGTCGCTGAAGACGATTAAGAATTCTCCATTTGATAGGGATAGACACAATGCTTTCTCAAAGTATAAGACTTCGACATGGTTATCGTATAACCAATCCATACCGATGATGGCATTGAAACTACCAATGACCATAAGCATAAGGTCAACGAGGAATGTATGATTATCTAATGTAAGGTACCGGTCCTAAGTATCTCTTAGGTACTACTGATTTGGTCGTTAGCCATTTCCACCCTATAGGCTTCCCCAAGTTTACTAGATAGGTGATTTAATAGTTTTCTTAACTTGGGAGGAGTATAGCTTCTATCGGCATCAGTATCAAAAAGTACATTGGCATATAAGTTATTTATTAGGAGTGTACCCGTAACTACTGTTGGGTCCTCAATGGCTTATCATGCTCCTATAACAAAGGCCCGACCTCTACCTCGCTCCCTCAACCTTGTACAATTCTTCCTGAAATGCCCCACATCCTTACACTCGAAACATGCCTTATCTCCTAATGTTGCGGTTGCTATCGTCCTTTCATTTTTCGGAGTACTGTACCTGTTGGAAATATGACCTTTCTTACCACAATTTGTGCAAATACAACAAGCTCCTGAATGATTATACCCACACTATTTACACCTTGCACTACCTCCTATAGTAATCCTTGTTGGGGTTGTAACCGCAAACGCCTGAACTGCTTCTCGTTTCCTCTCTGTTGGTTACCTAGCCATTCCCTTATATTCCTTTCCAAGTTTTCTCTTCATGTTCTCCGACCTTGGGAGATCAGCCTTCTAGACCACTATTCTACGACGGATCTCTTGATTTATCAGGCTAAAAGCTAGTCTCTTGGCGCTGTCATAGGTGGTTGGCTTTGAAGCAGTAACCAATCCTCGCATGGGCTGGGGCAAACCTCAAATGTGCCTTTCTGTTTTCTTATATTCCGGAGTGACAATTCCGGGACATAAGGTAGAAAAGTCATTGAAACGGTTTGTATAAGCAACTACATCAGCTTCCTTCATCATTAGATTCCATAGCTTCTGCATCTCTTCACGGGGGCAGTATTCATCAATCATAAGCTGCTTTAGCTCGCTCCAAGACATTGCATACACTACAATGATTGCCATGGTTTTTGCATGACTTGTCCACCAACGTAGGACAGTAACTGCCAATGTGTATGTAGCGAACCTAACTTTACAGTCTTTACGCATAGAAGTGTAACGACCAAAAATTTCAACCAAATTAAAACATTTTAATTCATTCAAAAACCATTAAGTTCATACATCTCGTTTTCAAAATAGTTTAAACATCAGAGTATCCCCCAGAACCATATCACATAAATCATAAAACATGAGGAGCGGTACGATGACGCCTTCGCCTTGCCACGATCTCCTGAAGTACCTGAAACAATACACTGAAACTGTAAGCCCGGAAGCTTAGTGAGTTACCCCCAAAATACCAACCGCACATAAACATACTCATAACATATCACAAATAGAACAACCATGCACATCGGGTCTACTGTGTGACTGGTCCGCCCGCACCGGGCCTTCAGTCCACCTGGTCCACCCTCCGAGTCTAGCCATGTACATCGAGTCTACAGTGTGATTGGTCCGCCCGCACCGGGCATTCAATCCACCTGCTCCACTCTCTGAGTCTACAGTATGACTGGTCCGCCCACACCGGGCCTTCAGTCGGCCTGGTCCACTCTCCGAGCCTCGGCACGTCTGGTCCGCCCTCTTGGGGCCTTCAGCCTATCCGGACCGCTCACTGGGCCTTCGGAATATCCGGTCCGCCCTGGGTATGTTGGCCTACAGCACAAAGCAGGACTCGCATCAACCCAACCCCCTTCAAACAACCATGTGCACATAAAACAATTAATCACATAACAAATCCTTAACCAGACAAACAGTCTAACAGATCACATAGCATATCAACATCCTAACCAGGATTCCGACCTAACCAGTCACTAGCATAACATTACCCTATATTCCGGGTACCGACCTTAACCAGGTCACTAACATAACATTACCCTATATACCGGGTACCGACCTTAACCAGGTCACTAACATAACACTATCCTAAATATCAGGATGCAGATCTAGCAAGGCAATAACATAACAAACAATACCCGGATTTCCATCCAATAAAGGGCCGGCCTTGGTGCCGTAGACCCTATTGATATAGTGAGGATGACTCACCTGAATGAAGAACCGAACCATGAAAGCACACACCCGAAGCATTGCTCCAAACTCCAACACCTATTGCCATCAATGGACCATTGACATAAATAACCAATTACCATAACACCCTTGAAGGTGAAAGTCAAAGTCAAAGCCAAAGTCAAACTTCATTACTGACCCTACTCGCCGAGTCAACCCGTTGACTCGTCGAGTCCTTATACTCTGAAAACTCTTAGAACACGACTCAACTCGCCGAGTCACCCCAAGACTCGTCGATTCCAACGATCTCCGAGTCCCATCCTGTCCACCTCACTGAGTCACCCCTCGACTCACTGATCTGCGTCTTAACCAGAAGAGGTTAGGGGTTCTGCGACCTGACTCGCCGAGTCCAAGAACAGATTCACCGAGTCCAAGGCAATCTTCAACAGACTCGCCGAGTTGTTCTTCCAACTCGCCGAGTCCATGCACATGTTCATACAACTCGTCGAGTACACCCATGTGACTCGCCGAGTCTCTCCAGTTCTCAATCCATACAGAGGCTTTTCGAGCCATGCAGGGGCACCAATCCATAGTTCCACTCTTCTACAGTCTAACCCTCACATAAAGTTGCAAACTTTACGTGAAACCAAGGAGATATAGGCCCAAAACACTCTAGGGCTAGGGTTCATGACAAAGTGGCTTTACGAACAACTGTTAGACAGAAGCTTTATGACATTTTGGACCATCACAAGCCTAGATCTGAAGTAGCAACCTCAGATCTAAGCCTCTAACTCGAAATAGCTCTCAATCATACCAAAAATTCCCCAAATCTCAAATGATAATAGATCTAGATGCAAAAGAGCCCAAGCAACAGATTATTACCTCCAAAATAAGCTCCAAGTGAAGTAGATCCCGGACCTACACCACTCCTTTGCAGCAAACCTCTTGATCTTCAAGCCCCTTTCCAAGATTTTCTCCTCCAAAGCTCTATTCTCTCTATTAATGGAAGCTCACTCGATTCTAGGGTTTCTGGATCTCAAAAGGGTATTAAAGAGGCTGAGTGTGGGTTATAATGTGCTTTATATAGGGCACAACCCCCGGGATTAGGGTTTTCTCTCATCAGCACCAACTCGTCGAGTCCAAGCCGCCGACTCGGCGAGTTGGCCACTTAAACCGCGATAGAATCCCGCTCCAACTCTGCGAGTAAGCGGACCTACTCGTCGAGTCCCTTTCCTAAATTTACACTTTTGGCCCTTCATTGAAAAATTGAAATTTGGGGTGTTACAACTCTCCCCCACTTAAATTAGGCTTCGTCCTCGAAGCCTACTGCAGTATACGCCTCAGAACGAACCCCTTGCACTGCAGACTCTGACTTCTCAATCAACTCATACTCTTACAAACCCTACTTCTGCATCTCTCTTAAAATGGCTTATTCTCACGTGGCATCCTTGCAACTACTCCAAGCCGATCATCGGCCTTTCAACTCAATAGCACCACGAATTAACCACGAATCACCCGATAATACTAACCCTTCATATCAGGGACACGCTTCCACGCCCTACAACGCTAGATTCCACAAACACCCACTGAGCTCTGCTAAGAAACTAATCCATCTTCCTTCGCCCAAAATTGGCGATAACCCTGATAACTTGCAACCTAGAACGAATCCTCATGATGGAATACCCCAGATTGGAATACCTCCACATATATAACTTAAGCCTATAACCATACTCGGAACTAAGGACCTTGTCCTTGCGTCACCCTCGAACCCTTCGGTTCGACACAACGGAGTGCAACCCACTCACACCTCCCTATCACGATCTTTAGGTCCTTGACCTCCGACTATAATATCCTTATACAGTCCTCAACAGAGTCTGTTAACCTTCTATCTCACCTTCATCTGTCCCAATCTCCAATCTGGAACCACTTTCCTCCTCCTCTTCCAAGGAGACTGAAAACATGCCTGCGCATCATCCAACATTGCCACAACCTCAACGGGCATCCAACCCGTATGTGCTTTCATATATCTGGTACAATCCCAGTGCTTACTACCAAGCACTTTCGATCATCCATTTACTCCACTGCCTTCCTTTCAGAGGACCCAAACTCCTTCCGGAGCTACATACCTTCCCTTTCCAGGAAGTCTACTCAACAACCCTTACCGCACCTATAAGTGCCACAGAGCTAAACTCCACTCTACACTATCCATGTAGAGCAACTGCTATTCTCGAACTCCCATATACTCCGAATCCGATCACATAACTAACAAGGCCCACGCACGGCCTCCAGCCAACTTCATCATCATGATCAATACTTGGGGCCAGACCATATCAATTACTATTGCATGGCGACACTGTCACTTATTCTCCGCATACAGATCTACTAACACATACAGAGTCTTCAGCATGACTGGACCGCCTTACCAGGCCTTCAGCCTATCTGGACCACTCTCAGAACCTTCAGCATGTCTGGACCGCCCTCCTGGGCCTTCAGCCTGTCTGGACCGTTCCCCGAGCCTTCGGTCTGACTGGTACGCCTTCTGGCCTTCAGTCTATCCGGACCGCTCAAAACTGTCGTACGTCACCCTGAACCATCCTTCCCGGGAATCTCTCCCATGCAGTCTGTTCTAGCCCTCTTGGGGTTCCGAACTCCAGCTCCATTCCATATACTAAATTCCCGGCCTAACCCTAGGCCTTACAACAATCAGTCACCTTTTCCGAAAACCATGGTCTGTGCTCCGCCCCACTTGTCTACCATTTGCTCTCACTGATCCACACCCTCAGCAAAACACTGCTGAAATCCAAACAGCTAACCATCCTTGGATGCATGTTGTTTCACCGGAGAATTTTCCGATTCTCCCCCACTTAGTGCACCGACTACTAACCACCGATGCCCAAAACCGGCATAGCTCAATCGCCCTTACTCCATATATTCCCTCTTAACCATGAATTGACTCCCTCGGGAGTGAGTAACCTTCACCGAATAACCCTTCTGCCATCGCACACCCAAACTCCAGGGAAGTTGAATCTCAGCTGAACACTTCTCACATCGCAGGTGCCATACCCAGCAAAGATATCATATACCCGACCTTTCGATCATATATCCTCTTGGATTCTAACCAACTACAACTCCTAACTACTAAGATCCTCAATCATACCGCAGCTGCATCCGGCTTTGCGCTGACCTCCTCTGCTGTAAGCTGGAATGCGCGTCCCTTAGCCCTCGGAGGCTCCGCCCACCCTGACCCCCGCCAGTAATCCTCAAAGTGGTCGGTGCTGGAGCCTGCACCGGTCTTGCAACAAGTTGTGGACAGTTGACCCTCAAGTGTCCAACCTGATGGCAATGATAACAAATCCTCATATCCTGCACCGGAGCCGACTGACGACAATCCCTCGCATAATGCCCCTCTCTCCCGCACTTGCGACACGCACCACTGGATTGGCAAACTCCGGCATGACCCTTCCCACACTTCTCACAAGTGTGGCTGCCCTGACCTCCAACCCTAGAGTCAACGGTTTTGAACCGTTTCAGCGCCGGCTGCGACTGCACCGGGGCCTGCCTCTACTCTCGCAACTGCAACTCAATCTCCAACTCACGCCGCCTGGCGGCCTCCTGCAACTCTAACAAGGTATCACATCTCTGCGTGGACATAAACTGTCTAATATCCCTCTTGAGCATACTCAGATATCGGGACATCTGAGCCTGCTCTGACGCGAACTCCGGGCAAAACATCGCCCTCTCAGTGAACATCCTGGTGATCTCCGTCACCGACTCTGAACCCTGCTTCAGTTCTAGGAACTTCTGAGCCAACCTCTCTCTCTCAACCTGCGGAACATAACAAGTACTGAACATCTCCCGGAACTGATCCCACGAAACCGCAGCCCGTTGCGCATCAGAATAAGATCTCGTAGTCAACCTCCACCAATCCTTAGCCCCGAGCCTCAAAAGGTTCAGAGCACACCTCACCCTCTGATCCGCAGGGCATGAACACGTGAAGAAACAACCCTCCACGTCTGACAACCATCTCATAGCAACAATCGGATCCTGAACTCCATCGAAAGTAGGGGGCTTCGTATTGTCGAAATCCCGATACTGAAAGCCCCGACTGGCTCCTCCTCCTGTCGCTGCCACAGCCGCTGCGGCTGTCGCGGCCGCTGTTTGTGCAAGAGCTGCATAGCGCTCATCAAAATACTCAACCATGGCGGTCTTGATCGACCCAAACAGTTCCGCCAACTCAGCCCGGAACATAGCAGCAACCTCATAATGCAGGATCTCACGAATCCTGGCATCCAACGCATCCGCACTCATCTGACCGATGACTTCGGGTGGTGCTGGTCCATCCTGACCACCCTCTCCTGATCCCGATCCTGAACCGGATCCTGCCTCGAAACGTCTCGCATCCGCCATAATGAAACGAACCATAAGAACCTCAGATACCTCGCATAACCGCCGAGAACTAACCTCTAACCAACAACCTAGGGGTTGTGACTTCCTTGACACGCGTATGGGTCCTGTGCTTTCAGTAGTACGGGCCCATACTACCTTCCACACCTACCCATATTTGTCTCAAGTATCACCACAACGCCCTAAGCACAAACATACATAACAAGCACTCCATCCTCACCCCTAGAGGAATACTGAATATCCCATAACAAGAAACCCTAAGCTAGCAGGCATCATAAATCAGGCAATTCTATAATGCAATTCCTGAAGATCCCTAGCCTAGTACTAGCATGCTGTTATAACATATCACATAATCAAAATAACTTATATGGTATTTTGGGGTCTACTTACTGGCTTTGGCTGATCGTACCCTCTGCATCCTCCTTTACTTATTTCGGAAACCTTTTGAAAACCATTTTGAAAATCCCTCCTTGATTTGAGACTGGATTCACACGAATGTTCCTCCAATTCACTCAAACCAAGTCTCTGATACCAACTTGTAACGACCAAAAATTTCAACCAAATTAAAACATTTTAATTCATTCAAAAACCATTAAGTTCATACATCTCGTTTTCAAAATTGTTTAAACATCAGAGTATCTCCCAGAACCATATCACATAAATCATAAAACATGAGGAGCGGTACGATCACGCTTTCGTCTTGCCACGATCTCCTGAAGTACCTGAAACAATACACTGAAACTGTAAGCCCGGACGCTTAGTGAGTTACCCCCAAAATACCAACCGCACATAAACATACTCATAACATATCACAAATAGAACAACCATGCACATCGGGTCTACTGTGTGACTGGTCCGCCCGCACCGGGCCTTCAGTCCACCTGGTCCACCCTCCGAGTCTAGCCATGTACATCGAGTCTACAGTGTGATTGGTCCGCCCGCACCGGGCCTTCAATCCACCTGGTCCACTCTCTGAGTCAACAGTATGACTGGTCCGCCCATACCGGGCCTCACTTGGCCTGGTCCACTCTCCGAGCCTCGGCACGTCTGGTCCGCCCTCTTGGGGCCTTCAGCCTATCCGGACCGCTTACTGGGCCTTCGGAATATACGGTCCGCCCTGGGTATGTTGGCCTACAGCACAAAGCAGGACCCGCCTCAACCCAACCCCCGTCAAACAACCATGTGCACATAAAACAATTAATCACATAACAGATCCTTAACCAGACAAACAGTCTAACAGATCACATAGCATATCAACATCCTAACCAGGATTCCGACCTAACCGGTCACTAGCATAACATTACCCTATATTTCGGGTACCGACCTTAACCAGGTCACTAACATAACATTACCCTATATACCGGGTACCGACCTTAACCAGGTCACTAACATAACACCATCCTAAATACCAGGATGCAGATCTAGCAAGGCAATAACATAACAAACAATACCCAGATTTCCATCCGATAAAGGGCCGGCCTTGGTGCCGTAGACCCTGTTGATATAGTAAGGATAACTCACCTGAAATGAAGAACCGAACCACGGAAGCACACACCCGAAGCACTGCTCCAAACTCCAACACCTATTGCCATCAATGGACCATTGACATAAATAACCAATTACCATAACACCCTTGAAGGTCAAATTCAAAGTCAAAGCCAAAGTCAAACTTCCTGACTGACCCTACTCGCCGAGTCAACCCGTTGACTCGTTGAGTCCTTATACTCTGAAAACTCTTAGAACACGACTCAACTCGCCGAGTCACCCAAAGACTCGTCGAGTCCAACGATCTCCGAGTCCCATCCTGTCCAACTCACTGAGTCACCCCTCGACTCACTGATCTGCGTCTTAACCAGAAGAGGTTAGGGGTTCTGCGACCTGGCTCGCCGAGTCCAAGAACAGACTCGCCGAGTCCAAGGCAATCTTCAACAGACTCGCCGAGTTGTTCTTCCAACTCGCCGAGTCCATGCACATGTTCATACAACTCGTCGAGTACACCCATGTGACTCGCCGAGTCTCTCCAGTTCTCAATCCATACAGAGGCTTTTCGAGCCATGCAGGGGCTCCAATCCATAGATCCACTCTTCTACAGTCTAACCCTCACATAAAGTTGCAAACTTTACGTGAAACCAATGAGATATAGGCCCAAAACACTCTAGGGCTAGGGTTCATGACAAAGGGGCTTTACCAACAACTCTTAGACAGAAGCTTTATGACATTTTGGACCATCACAAGCCTAGATCTGAAGTAGCAACCTCAGATCTAAGCCTCTAACTCGAAATAGCTCTCAATCATACCAAAAATGCCCCAAATCTCAAATGATAATAGATCTAGATGCAAAAGATCCCAAGCAACAGATTATTACCTCCAAAATAAGCTCCAACTGAAGTAGATCCCAGATCTACACCACTCCTTTGCAGCAAACCTCTTGATCTTCAAGCCCCTTTCCAAGATTTTCTCCTCCAAAGCTCTATTCTCTCTATTAATGGAAGCTCACTCAATTCTAGGGTTTCTGGATCTCAAAAGGGTAGCAAAGAGGCTGAGGGTGCGTTATAATGTGCTTTATATAGGGCACAACCCCCAGGGTTAGGGTTTTCTCTCATCAGCACCAACTCGTCGAGTCCAAGCCGCCGACTCGGCGAGTTGGCCACTTAAACTGCGATAGAATCCCGCTCCGACTCGGCGAGTAAGCGGACCTACTCGTCGAGTCCCTTTCCTAAATTTACACTTTTGGCCCTTCATTGAACAATTGAAATTTGGGATGTTACAAGAAGCTTATCTTGAAAATAAAAAACATTTTTTCTATCCATCGATTCAATCCAACTACCCCTTCGTTTCTGTGGAAAATCTTGGGTTACAGTTCATAAAGTCTTTGTATGAACAAGCCCTAGATGGACCTCGATTATCTTCGTGCGAACTCTCACCTCCATTTCCTCTTGAATCGACGTTCCTATAGGCTTCTAGGTTAGCTAAGGCTTCGTCTATGTGTTGAGTTACTATTGCTTCAATGGCGGCTGAACTCATGGGTTCCGGGTTAGATTCAGTCTGTCCTCTTGTGACAGGCATGTTTCTAAATTTAAGGTGTAATTTAGTTGTTATGATTAGTTTAATGTTCGTATTTAAGAATTTCGTTAAGACAGCTAACTAGGTCAAACAGATAACATAATATACAAAAGGATATATATATATATATATATATATATATATATATATATATATATATATATATATATATATATATATATATATATATATATATGTATGCATATATATGTATATTGATTTTTGGATACTTTTTACATCAGCAAATAAAAATGTACAATGGTGAGGTTGGAATAGGAAAAACATCTATTTTACACAAAAGACGTAGCAATAACCTATAACTGCTACCCAATTTTTCCCTCCTCCAAACCCAAAAGAATAGGCCTGAGCTTCCCTAGCTTGACCATCTACCATATATCAAAATAAACAACCACTAACGCCACAAGTTTTTCCATCTGATGGTGTAGGAACCAAACCATCACCTCTGTGGTAACATTCCTGTTCTCTAACATCATGGCTCTATGCTCCATCTCATCCAAACGATGTTCCAAACCGTCTATCACTATCTTCTGTAATTGCACCTGAGAATAGGTCTCCTCTAGGTGCTCGTAAGCATGAAGGATACGTCAACAACCTGATTTGTTCTCTCATCAAGTCACGATCTACATCTCCATGGTATATCCTATCACCATGTCGTGTGGCTCAGGAACCTATACAAAAATCACTATTTCAATAGGGTCATCTGGGATAAGATCTCTCAACGGTGTTTTTAAGAACTCTCCAACCTCATACACTCTAATGCTATCCTCCTCGATCCATTAGTCTACCTGAGGGGTCCATTTGTGTCTAGGGTATGACTTCTTGGAGACTCTCAGTGAAGATGGGGATGATGTCACTCACTTCCAAGATGGTATGGGAATAGATTTTTGTAGGGTGTAAATCACTTGGGGTCCTGAAGTATGCGTCTTGGAAGGTTAGATGAAAGGTGATGCTTGAATTCCCAGAGAAGGCTCTGACTCAGAAGTGTCCTCCTCTCGAGCCTCAGGATGATCATTCGTGTCATCATGGGATGACGAGTCTCGGTATGGCGAACTATTGGTTAGATATATGCTTGTATCTGTATCGTGTTGCTCCCCCACCCCATCTAGCTCCTCATCCACAAATGGCACCTCATCCTTAAATGGTTACTCATCCTCAGATGGCTCCTCCACATCTGCAGGTGTAGGTGGTTTAGGCATCCAGGGATCGTACTCTACCTCATATGTCACTACAGAACATGGTACCACCTGATCAATCTCTGGGGAAGGATGAGGTACTGACTCCCAAATATCCTCCATTAATGAGCTCCTGGTGATCACACTACTCCGATTGTCCTGCATAAGACATCAAACAGGTTAGATGTTTATGAGAGATAAAATAAAATCGGTAATACATATAATCTTCGATTATAAGTATATATAGTAGATAGTACCAGATCTACTACAATTTTCTCTAAGGGGTACGTCAGATAGCTTCTCTAGATCATCATCCTCGAGCTATGGTTTGAATCCTCATGTAGTGAGCTTGGCCCTAATTCTATCTAAGGATCCTAGCTAGTCGAACTATGACGCTAATCCATAAATCCTCAAGTGATTAGCTTGCCAACTATTGTATCCAGGTTTAAGCGTACGTCAGTCGGACCATAATAAAACTTAGTGCGCATTCCAGGTCTAGTTGTGGTATGTTCGCAGTACTATATTAACCCTAGGTATGGTTTTTGTCTCTAAAACCTTGAGTTGTGATTTGATGGATATTGTTTTGGGGTAACTATGTATATTTTTATGAGTTTGTATATCACTCTATATATTGTTATGCTTGGTTTAGTGTATTTTATTAATCCTATGTTTTATACTTCAAGATTAGTAAGTAGGGATCATCCAGATGGGAACTGCCGGAGGGTAGGACCATTTTGGCGTAAAGTTATTCTGAAATCTAACAACCCAAGCGACAGTTCAAACTAGACACCTCTCCCTTCATTAGTCTATTTGTATGTTAATTGGTAATTTTACTTTTTATTAGCTTTAACTAGTTTAGAGTATACGTCCTAGGTTATAGTCGTAGTTCCTAAGGAATTATTAGTTCGCTATAACCTGAGGCTCTGATACCAATCTGTCACACCATGCACAACCGACTACGAAAAACACTAGTCAGTGCGACATGGGGTTAATTGGATCTAGGCAATCAATATATTGAACATTACACACTATAATATTACAAATGATACTTTTATTTATTTTAATGTAGGGATTACATTGTTTTAGTAGACCAAGCGTACATCTTAAACGAAATTAAACATAGAACAAATAAAAAAAACTTCCAGCATTCTTTCATGATGACTCCCTCTTCAGTCTGCTTGTTCTCTATACTCATCTCCCTGAGAATACATGTATTTTGAAAACGTCAACAGGATGTTGTGAGTTCACAGGTTTTGATTAATTTTTGCATTATATGATCTTTAATGCTTTTTCATTTTGGAAGAATCTATTTTAAAATATTTTATTATGTTATTTAAGAATCATGACCACCTAAGTATTTTAGGGTGTTTTATTTATCCTAGATCTATTTAGGATATCTTAACAGTTGAACTACTTGAAGGCGTCCCTCTATGTAGTCGCCTCCCTTAAGGTTGTTAATCACATTACGATGAGCCCCTATAATCGAAGTTGTAGACTTATAATTGTTGGATTAGTGTCTAAGCCCATAACTATAATTGGTATGTACTTGACCCGATTTGGCATGGTCCATTTGGGTTGCACTTCACCGGAACAATTTATATGGATAGTCTTTTGAGAATAGTATATATTTATGATTTATATTACTATATTATAAGTTCTAATATATTAATATGGAATCATATTATTTAATTAGTATTGATCAAGAATTAATTTAGTGATCGAAAGGAACTAATTAAATATGGACTCTTATATATAGTATGGGCCAAGTTCATTTAGGTTGGGCTAAGCTTGCATGGATAGTCCATGGAGTTTTTAATCCATGGATCCTACGGAAATGAAAGGTCATGGGTATTAGGGTTTACATGGATGAAACCCTAATCCTCCATACTATATAAAGAGGTCCTTGGCACATGAAATGACACTAGTGTGTGTGTGTGTAACCATAAGTGAGCCAATTTCTAGTGTGCTTACTATTCTCTCAAGTTTTCCAAGGTGTTTTTGGTGATTTGTGATTCCACTTGAGGCTTCCACACTATTGGGGCTAAGCTCTTAAAGTTCAAGACTTCAACCTTAATAAAAAGGTATGTTTTCTAACTAGGCTTTTGTAGTATAGTTGCTTCATATTATGCTAGTTATGATAAAACCTTGGAATATTGAATATTTGCATGTATAATAGAGAAAACATAAATCCAATGTTTATAGGTACACCATAGGAGTGTTAGAATGCTCAAAACCCATCAGTGGTATCAGAGCGTAGGCTTGTTTTCAATTATACTTAATGCTATTTGCTAGAAAAATCGTTTTTTTGGAATCTGGCAGTTCACCACGAGGTGGTAAAATTTACCACGAGGTGGTGACTGTTCAGTGAATTTTTTTTTTTAGTTTTTTGCCTATTTTGGATTAGAATCATTACCACAAAGTGTTTTTTTCATAAGACTTGATTTTGATGTTATGGTAATGTTTATTCTCATCCAAATAAATGATGATTATCAAAATTTCAAGTTTTATGTGTGTTTAGCTAAGTTCTTGAAAAGTGTTGATATGAATTATCTTCACTTATGAGTTTGATCTTGTTCATAGAAAAATTACTTGATTATTGTGTTAATTGGTAATTTGATCTTAATGGTTTTTATGAACTCCAAAACTTGTCCTCAAGTTATGGAAAATGAAGAGTTTTTCTTTTAAAGTGTCATTAAAAGTCATAGGTTATGAAAATGGAAGAGTCTCTAATTTTAATGTCATCATAAAAAGTTTTTTATGTCTTCCGTAACTTGTCCTCAAGTTATGGAACTTGAAAAGTGTTCCATAAAAACCATATTAAACTCATAAGTTATGGAAACCAAAAGTTTTTGAATTTTTCAAAACTTGCCCTCAAGTTTTGGAATTTCTAAAGTCTCACACACACTTTAATTCCAAACCCCTAGAATTTTAAAAGTTAAAATTCAACCCTTATACTTTATAGTATTATAAGTTAATAATATATATATATATATATATATATATATATATATATATATATATATATATATATGTGTGTGTATAAGATCAAGTCGTTTTACCGTTAGTAGGCCTCATTCACGAAGCCGGTCTATAAGGGGGTATAAGGTTACTGCCTATAAAATGGCAGTTTAATGGGTGTCCACTCTCACCCACCGCTTCCTTGACTGGTGGAGGGTCGTTAGCCGAACGGGTAGGACAAGGACTATAATTCTCCCTTGATTAAAAGTATTAATGATAAATACTAAGTAACCAAACCTTTTATAAATTCCCAATCTTAGTTACTTAGGAAAATGTGAATTTGGTGCTAACCCATGAAATTACACTTTGCACTTTGCTTAAGTCGTTAGTGGAGCGCGTGTGGTTAACCGACACACTAACCTGGATTTAACAAGGTAGGCAAAGGGTAACTTAATGTTTATCATAGTATCGGTGGAGCGCGTGTGGTTAACCGGCACATCGATTGAGTGGTAAATATTAAGGGTACCAAGTATATTTGCATGGTTATTCACACCTTGTTTTGTGATCCTCGGCATCCCAGTCACAAAATTTGAGAGGGCACAATCGAGATTGAAACATGCCATTGAAAAGTTCAATGAATCTCAAAAGATCTAGGAGTTTCAAATCCAATTAAAACCTAATAAATTATTTCGTTTTTCATGGTGGAAATTGGTGAAGCGTCATTCGTCTACCTTCAAATATTCTATAGCTTGGATTACGACATCCCTCTTCCAAGTTATAAAATATTGTGTTGGGTCCTAGCCTTAATATTTCATATTGGGTGTTATATTAAGGACTTTAAATCAACTATCTTGAATATCTCCCAAAAGGTGTCTGGTTCAGACAATTATGATCTTCCCAAATCTTTTGAAACAAGTTTTCCTAATGAAGATGATGTTCCGTGGTTGGATAATGGAAATTATACTTCTCTTCCTCCACCTCCTCCAATTATTCTCCCTAACCCACAAGTTCTTGAATAGTTCGAAGTCACTCAAGCCCTATTGGCAAGCAAGGTCTATGTGTGCTCACATATTGACAAGTTGGGAGAGTTAGGTGTCAAAGTCTTGAGAAAGTTGGTTGTTCAATCACTTTCTAAGTCACACAGTGAGTTCCTTTGGGACTACTATGTAACAGACTATGACATGACCCTAATGATCTTATCTATTTGCTTGGTGCTGCTGAATCAGCAATGATTTGGAGCTCTGGTAAAGCAAATTTGATTAGTAGATCAACTTCCCAAACTACCATGGACATTGACAATTGGTAACATTGGATATCTAGAAAAGCTTTTTCTTCCCAATGGAAAGGGATCGTCCATAGTCAACTCGGTTGACCAAATGGTAAAGAGAAAGGCTAAGTCTGAGATAGTCCTATGTGCCATTCCCAAAGGGTCCATATATTTTTGTTGCCAAAAGAAGGGGCATTGGTTGCGAAGCTCCCTTAACTACCTGAAAGATCTGAGAGAAGGTCTAGTCAAAAAGTTTGACTCTGCTTCAGGTAAGTCCACTATCTAACTCAATTAAGTTCCTATTTGAAGATTCTTAATACATTTTGATGTATGGCAGGATCAAGCAAAGGGAAGGGAACTTAAAGAAAGAGTATGTTGAATCTGATCGCGAAGATGGATTTCAATCGCATGGTTCGAAGATCGGATTCTTGAGCTACTACTTAGAGAGTTATGATAGATTGCTAGGAAATGTGTAATAGCATAGTTTCCATTTAAAGTTGCATTGTAAGGAAAAAGATTTTACCACACCTTATAAATAAATAAAAAATTTTGTTTTATTTTATTTTATCTCCTTGCAATGACATTTATGGAAAATTGATGTTTATATGTTTCTAGAAATAATGGAAATATGAAATTGATTCTTTCATTTGTGGTAGTGTCTAAATTTACCAAATAAGGAAAGATTCGCATCACCCAAGTTTTCAGTTGGACCGAAACTTGGAATCATGCAAGTTGTATAGTATGATGAATGAGAACTTTCAGCTTTGGAAAATTAAGACTAATTCCTCGTTCACATGTATATGTAAGTCAAGTGAAGGACTAAGGGATCAAGTATACATTCTTGTGCACTGGTCAAGTCCACCACAAAAGATCGATAAGACTATTCGTCATGATTTACTAAAGTTTAGTAAATATGGTTATACTTACAAGTTTAAGTATAATTCTGAAACATTGGAAAAAGTTTCGATGTATGGCAGAACGAACGAGCAGAATCAAATTAGGCAGAAAGATAAAAGTTTCTCAAATCTGAAAAGACGGGAGAGTACTTTAGTATCATGTTTTATGATCATCTTAATGATTGTGAGACCATATCACAATTAATCCTCTAAGGACATCTTAGTGCATTCTTATGGCTAAGAAGAGGAGTCATGAATTGTTGAAATGGTTAAATCAAGAAGATGAGCCATACTTCGTTCCAAAACAAATATTAGAGTCATACTTCAAGATTGTAACTTGAGTGACATATCTTAAAGAAAGGTTTATAACACTTGTCAAATGTAAGAGTAAAATGTGTCCTACTCTTGTACATTTGAAATTGGTAAGTTGTGATGTTTTGGATAAAACAAAGACCAACTAAGGCCAATTGTGTGAAGTGTTTGTCTTGATAAAGAATCTACACTATCTCTTGAATATTTGGCAAGAAAGTCTTATATGTCAAGAGGACAGTGGGAGTCTAAAAGATCTTGAAAGAGTCTAATCAAGAATAAAAACATGTAGTTTATCACTAGCACACGACGTGAGGTTTATAACCTATCGTGTTGACATATTCCTATTTTTGTGCCCATTCTAGTTAAAGTTGACTTTGCATATGAGTTCTGAGAGTTCTCAATTGGTTGCATAACAACTTGGAAGCAGTGGCAGGCCCTTATGCTGCCAGGTGGCAAGAAGTTAAGACTGCACAAGATCAATCCATATGAGTTTAGATTTGTCACTAACCTTGTCTTGTGATTATGGTTTTGACAAATTCACATGGATAGGAACACATACACCATAAAATCTAAGTGTCATAAGGTTTCTCTCTGATTCATGAAAATGATGGTGAGGAAACGCTTTCACTAAGTGGTTTTAAGTAGATAGCAATTGTGATATTTGCATTCTCAAAGTCGTTAGTGGAGTGTGTGTGGTTAACCGGCACACTAACATGGACTTGTGAGGAATGGAAAAGGTCTAAACAATTGAGACTATGATTACGGCATCCCTTTTCATAGTTCTGAAATTGTTTAGACACACATGTGTGCTGTCTAGGGAAAGGTGTATGATTTTGATAAAGTTTTATCAAAGCATCTCGTATCGGAAATCTGAACTGTGGTAAGAAAGTCAATAAAGTATTGAGTTCTAGAAGTCCAGCTGATTTCTGAGTACATGTCAAAGCTAGTGGGAGCATAAGTGTTATGCTAATAATCATCATGTTAGTGGGAGCATGATAATTATGATAAGTATTGCAAGTTAACAATGTTAATTATAGAAAAACAAAAGTTCAATTGGGAAAAGTTGTTTTTGCTATAATTAAGGGAGAGGAAATAATACTTCATTTCAATTCTAAAAGCTTAGATTGAGGTTTTAATCATCTTTAGTCAAGGATATATATATATATATGAATTTTATGCTGGAATGGCTCAACATAAGGAAATTCTATATATGGGTCCATTATTTGTGTTCTAAAATTCGATTATGATTACGGCATCCCTTTTCATAATCTAAATTATGAGAACTTGGCAAATAGAAATAGAAATATTATAGCAGAAAGACCGGTCTAGTATCATGTCTTTATGTGAGACATCATGAATCGTGTCCCATATGCTTCGGATATAGGATCGATTGCATGTGCTATAATATTCATCTGTTCTAAATTTTTCCAAATGCCTAGAGCATTAAGAGTGAAAAAGTACTAGAACTTGATATGACTAATCTGATTAAGCAATTGTCGAGAACAATCTAAGGTTTACCAAAGATTGGTTGCTCAGGGACAGTTGGAAGTATGGTGTAAATTTTTGGAAAGGACCATATTGACATATTCTGAAAAGAGGCAACTCTTGTTCAGAAGTGATAGTCAAAATGGGAATATGGAAATGTTTCCATAGGTGGAAGCTGTTCAATCTGTGTAAGATTAGAAAGCTTAATGCAAGAAGGATGTTCAAAGCAATGTACTTTGAACATGAGACTTCGGTTCCATGGAATTGATCTCCATTGGAATACTCTGTAATGTCTGTTGACAAGTCTTTGTGACTTTGTGCATAATCATTACAAGAGTATCAGTGCATATAAGTTTAAAATCTAACAGATTTCGGTAAATGACAGGAATTTGGAATTCTTGCATTTGCGGTAAGGATTTGGGATTGTGAAATGAGAATCATTGAAATTATGTTCAATCGATCTATTCCACAAAGTAAAGATCATAGACAAACATAGTGTGCATCCTGGTGTATGGCATGACTAGTGTTAGAAAAACATAGTGTACATGCTTGGAGCATGGGACAGTTATTGTTTTAATTCAAGTATAAAGTTGATAATTTGAAACAGTATGCAATGAACAATGTGTAATCAATATGGTGATAAATAAAAGGTGTTCTATTTATATTCATAAGTTCTGAGACCATATTGGATTCGATTATTCTTGTGTTTCACTTTGCATGTTTTGACTTCCAGAATAACTAGGTCATTCTTCCCGAATGACTAAGTTATTCAAACCATCCACAATCGATAATATGTTGGAAGTAGGTATTAAGGCAAGAGTGTCATCAATTGGGTTTGTAGATGTCTAAGGTGTTGTACATAGAAAGAGTTGCTACAACATTCATGAGTGCTCATAAGTTCTGAGTATTGGATTAAACCCACACTCATTTGACTCATTTCATGGATTTTATCACGAGTGATCATGAGACGATAATATCTTATATTCTTCAAACCTAGAGATATGAGTTGTTGCCTATGAGTTGGCTATGCATTGATTGTACGTAAACCCATTGGTAACTCGATGTTATAAAACGTGCCTTTGTGTATGATTCAACAAGTAGTAGAACAAGCATATGAGTCAAAGTTTATCCATTCCTTTTACCCTTGAAGGGATAAAAGCGATATCTGTGGGCCCCTCGATGATTTAGTGATGACACCCCAAAGTGCTTGGCCAAGTCTGGACTGATTTGATTTGTTCAATTAGTCGGTCGTCATAAATCGGAAATCGGGAAACAACAAATGGACAGATAGAATGATTATAATCCATGTCTCAGTCCATATGATATCCAAAATGGAGGAATATATGATCCCTTATCTAATGGACAAGTCATTGACTAATGTCAGAGTTCGACAACGGCTTTAAGAGCTACGATTGCTAGTCGGGTATTGGAGTCATACACAATAATAGTTTTAGACTTATCCAAGTGGGAGACTGTTGGATTAGTGTCTAAGCCCATAACTATAACTGGTATGTACTTGACCTGATTTGGCATGGTCCATTTGGGTTTCACTTCACCGGAACAATTTATATGGATAGTCTTTTGAGAATAGTATATATTTATGATTTATATTAATATATTATAAGTTCTAATATATTAATATGGAATCATATTATTTAGTTAGTATTGATCAAGAATTAATTTAGTGATCGAAAGGAATTAATTAAATATGGACTCTTATATATAGTATGGGCCAAGTTCATTTAGGTTGGGCTAAGCTTGCATGGATAGTCCATGGAGTTTTTAACCCATGGATCCTATGTAAATGAAAGGTCATAGGTATTAGGGTTTACAAGGATGAAACCCTAATCCTCCATACTATACAAAGAGGTCCTTGGCACATGAAATGGCACTAGTGTGTATGTGTAAACATAAGTGAGCCAATTTCTAGTGTTCTTACTATTCTCTCATGTTTTCCAAGGTGTTTTTGGTGATTTGTGATTCCACTTGAGGCTTCCACACTATTGGGGCTAAGCTCTTAAAGTTCAAGACTTCAAGCTTAATAAAAAGGTATGTTTTCTAACTAGGCTTTTGTAGTATAGTTGCTTCATATTATGCTAGTTATGATAAAACCTTGGAATATTGAATATTTGCATGTATAATAGAGAAAACATAGATCCACGGTTTATAGGGTTGCATGTACACCATAGGAGTGTTAGAATGCTCAAAACCCATCAATAATAACCCCGCATGACGCTTCATCAGACGTCTTAATATTAACCGATTAAAGAAAGGTATCCTGCTGTGATTGTAGCTAGCAATCGTAGGCGGGGGTGTCAAACCCCGCATAGATCTATACATATCTTTCCAGCTCTCTTTAAGATTAACGATTATATGCCGGGGTAACCGAATTTAATCAAGGATTTAAGCTCACCAACACTTTAGCCTTGGGTATTTTATCTTATCTTTGAATCTTATATTTTATTAAATATAGCATCCCAAAAACACAATAAAATTTTCATTTTTAATTTCAATTGCTCACCTGAACTAAATGTCACAGTTCTCCCCCACTTGAACTAGATTTTTTCCTCGAAGTCTGCTATTGTGAGCAATTCAGGGTAATGCTCCCGCATCTCTGACTCGGCTTCCCTCTTCCATTTGGAACCTTTCTGATGTTGCCACTAAACCTTGCCCAAAGACACTACCTTGTTGCGTAAGGCCTTCGTCTTTCGATCCAAGATCGTCATTGGTCTCTCAATGTAATTCAGGCGATTATCAACCTGAACATCATCCATAGGAACAAACAATGAATCTTCAGCCACACACTTCCGAAGCTGCGAAACATGGAAGGTGTTTTGGATCTGACTAAGCTCCACGGGCAAATCTAACGTATAAGCTACCTTACCAACCCTGGCAATCACTAGAAATGGACCAATATACCGGGGCCCCAACTTACCCCTCTTCCTGAAGCATGCCCTTCCAGGTGATATCTTCAAAAAAAGCATGTCTCCAACCCGGAACTCCAGCTCATATCGATGCTTGTCGGCATAACTCTTCTACCGACTCTGAGCTGTCTAAAGTCTCTGCCTAATTTGCTGAATAAGCTTTGTCGTCTAAAGGTCTACCTCATTCCTTCCCATAAATCCGTGACCAACCTCTCCCTAACAAAAAGGGGTATGACACTTCCTCCCATAAAGGAGCTCAATAGACAGTGCACCGATACTGGAGTGATAGTTGTTATTGTAAGAAAACTCTGCTAGGGGAAGGTAGGAGTCCCAATTCCCACCGAAATCTATGACACAAGCTCTCAGCATGTCCTTAAGTGTCTGAATGGTCCTCTCACTTTGGCCGTCAATCTGCGAATGATAAACAGTGCTAAACTGCAATCTCGTACCCAGCTCCCCCTGGAACTTCTGCCAAAACCGCAAAGCAAACTGAACATCCCGATCGGAAACAATAGCAACCAGAACACCATGTCGAACGACAATCTCGTGTACATAAACATCGGCCAATTTCTTGGTCGACAAGCTCTCACCGATGGCTAAGAAGTGGCCACTCTTGGTCAACCGATCCATTATCACCCAAATTGAATAATGCCCCTTATCCGTCCGAGGTAACTTGGTAATAAAATCCATGGTGATCTGTTCCCATTTCTACACTGGAACCTCCAAAGGCTGAAGCTTTCCTTGCGGCATGTGGTGCTCGACATTGACCATCCGACATGTCAAACACCGCTCAACATACAAGGATATCTACCGATTCATGCATGGCCACCAATAACTGATTCACAAATCCAGATACATCTTGTTGGCTCCAGGGTGTATCGAAAATTTTGACTTGTTCGCCTCCTCCAGCACAACCTGTCTGATCCCAACAAAAAATGGCACCCAAACTCATCTGTACCGTGTCAATAATCCACGACTGTCAGTAGCAAACCTGTAAATCTCACCCCTAAGTCTTTCTTGTTTCAAATTTTCTTTCTTGACTCCCTCTTCCTAAGCCTCCCTATTCATACTCAATAATGGTGACACAATCGAAATCCTCATGCAAAGGCCCCCAACAGCAGAACTATCCGTTTTGCAGCTCAAAGCATCAACAACCACATTTGCTTTCCCCGGATAGTACAAAATCTTGCAGTCATAATCCTTGACCACGAAAAGCCACCTACGCTGCCGCATGTTTAGATTTGGCTAATCCATGAGATATCTCAAACTCTTGTGATCCGTGTAGATGGTACAGCAGACCCCATACATATAATTTTTCCAAATCCTGAGGGAAAATACTATCGCCCCAACTCCCAATCATGAGTTGGATAACGAACCTCATGCGGCTTTTGCTACCGAGAAGCATAAGTAATAACCCTCCCTTACTGCATAAGCATTGCCCCCAGACCGGTGATGGACGCATCAAAAAAACACCATGAAATTCTCAACACCCTCAGGGAGAGTCAACATTGCGGCCTCACATAACTTCTGCCTCAAAGTTTCGAATGCAACCTGTTATTCGGGGCCCCATCGAAAATCCATGCCCTTCCTCATCTAATGAGTTAGGGGTACCGCAATCTTGGAGAAGTCCTGAATAAATATCCGCTAATACCCTGCTAATCCTATGAAACTCTTGAGCTCCAAGGGAGACTTCGAAACCTCCCACTTCATCACAAACTCAATCTTGTCCGGTTCGATCAAAATCCCATTATGGTTAACAAGATGCCCCAATAACTGGACCTCTCGTAACCAAAACTTACACTTTGAGAACTTGGCATACATTCGTTCTCGCCTCAAAACTCCTAGAAGCTCTCGAAGGTGCTCCTCACGTTGCTCCCTAGTCTTGGAATATACCAAGATATCATTAATGAAAACAATGAATGGTCGATCAAGCGCTGACATGCATAACCGATTCATCAAATCCATAAATGACGCATGCGTATTAGTAACCCCAAATGGCATGACCATGAACTCGTAATGACCAGAACGAGTCTGTAATGCGTGCTTCTCCACATCGTGCTCTCTAACCCTCATCTGATGATACCTTAACCTCAAATCGATCTTGGAGAATCAAGATGCACCATGTAACTGATCAAAGAGGTCATCAATCCGTGGAAGTGGGTAACGGTTCTTCACCTACAACTTATTCAACTCCCGGTAATCAATGCACATCCGGTACGAGTCGTCTTTCTTCTCGACAAACAAAATCGATGCTCCCCACGGCGAACTGATCGGTCTAATAAATTCCTTGTCCATCAACTCCTGAAGCTATGAGGACAACTCATGAATCTCCGGTGGTGCCAATCGGTACGGTACCTTAGCAATCAGAGCCGCACCTGGAACCAAATCGATCTAGAACTCAACCTGCCTTTCAGGAGAAACGTCGGGTAACTCCTCCAGGAACACATCAGCAAACTCTCTAACAACATGTACATTTGAAACTGAAACCTCCTTCCCAATCCGTGTATCGAACACATACGCAAGATAGCCTAAACAACCGTGCTGAATATACTGTCGAGCCCTAGCAGCAGAACAAAAAGCTAAACCAATCCTCATACCCTCTCCATAGATAACCAGTTCTCCCCCACTTGGGGTTCGAACTACCACTCGCTGACCCTCGCAGTCAAACATATCACCAAACCTGCTCAACCAATCCATACCTACTATCACACACACATCCCCTATGGGACTAGGAATCACATCAATCGGCTAAGGCACCCCAAAAATCTCCCAGACACAACCCTGGTAAACACTCGATGCAGAAACCCTGTGTTCGTTGGCGACAGAAATCTACAACAGACACTCTAACTCTCCAAGATTCGTACCAAAACCTATACTGAAGGACTGAGATACAAAAGACAGACTCGTACCAGAGTACTTCCCTGACCTCCTCCGACATAAGCTGAAAAGCATGACCCTGAGCTTTCGGTGGCTCCACCCTACCCTGGCGCCTATCCGTGATCCTAGGAGTAGCAATAGTTGGTGTCTGAACAGGCCTGACGGTAAGTAAGGGCTAATGGGCCTTCATATGGCCCACCTGCTAGTAATGGTAACAAATCCTAGGACCCAATGGCGGGTCTTGCTAACGAAAATCACTCGCATAGTTCCTCTCCTTGCCACATTTTTCGCAACCAGAAGAAGAATATCGACAAACACCATCATGAACCTTGTTGCACTTTCCACAAGTGCGACTGCTCGAACCTCGTGATCGCGAATCAGCATATTTGAACCGCTTCATCGCAGGCTGGGACTGAACCGGAGTCTGACGTTCCTCTATCGTCTGCGTCTCAATCTTAATATCTTGCTTCCTAGCGGGATCCTGGAGCTCAGCGAGGGTACCGTATCGCTGGGTAAACATAAACTGTCGAATATCCGTCTTGAGCATGCTCAAGTATCTGGTCACCTGGGCCTGCTCCGAATCCGCAAATTCAGGACAAAACAATGCCCTCTTAGTGAATATCTTGGTAATCTCCATCATTGTCTTAGTCGACTGCCTCAGATCCAGGTACCCGTGGGCCAATCTCTCCCTGTCCACCAAGGGTGACCTCGTATGGAACATCTCCAAGAACTGCTGCCAATTCACCACAGCCCTCTACTCAGGAGTGTAAGAGCCAGTAACCAATTTCCACCAATCTTTTTCCCCTGAACAGAGAAGGTTCAGGGCACACTTGACCTTTTGGTCATCCGGACAAGAACATGTGAAGAAACAACCCTCCACATCAGACAAACGTCTCATCGCCACAATTGGGTCCTTGACCCCATCAAACTCCGGGGGCTTCGTATTGTAGAAGTTCTGATACTGGAAAGATCTCTCCATTCAAATCCCCGCAACAAAAACGGTTGCAGTAGCTGCAGTAGTAGTAGCCTCAGTAAGAGCAACATAATGATCATCAAACAGCTCAATCATGGCAGTCTTGATAGACCCACACAACTATGGAATCGATCCCCGGATAGCAGTAGCCACCTCAGCAACAATCATCTCACGTATCTGATCATCATTCAATCCTAACCTATCCTGGCCACTCGCTCCAGATCCGGAACCAGATCCTCTCGTGAACACCATATTAAAAGTGAACCAAAATATATCAGAAATGTCATAATTCATATCGCCACACTATCACAGATTGAGTAAACCCTAAGGGAATATGACTTCCTTATTACGCATACGGGTCTTGTGCTTTCAATAGTACGGGACCATACTACCTTCCACACCTACCCTTATTTGTCTTAAGGATCTTCACAACACCCGAACAAATACTCAACTAGAATACACATACATACTATCCTCACTCTACTGGTTGTGGCTAATCATTTCTTATTCAGCCAGCTGTTCAAACATAATCACCCATGAAACTTCCACCAACCCTGCAGCCACTCTTTCATGCTAATCATACATAACACTGGATCCTATAGACAATCAAATACTTGGTTCTAACATAAACCCACAACCTAAAAAGGAACAGGAAGTAAGGCCAAATCAAACATTCTCAGGCTATAGGATCTTATTTATGTACAACTATGATGCGCACACTAAGCAACTACAGTACTGATGTCAATTTCATACAAGAAGTCTTCCTAGGCTATCATGCATCATATATTAGGAAATTCTATCATGTAATTCTTGAAGATCCCTAACCTATCACTAGCATGTAGTTCTATCATAATCATCATAAGAAAATAATCGTGTGGGTAACTTGGGGTATACTTTCTACTCCAGCAGATCGTACACATCACGTCCTTCTCTAGTTACCTTTGAAAACAGCTTTTGAAAATTATTTTGGAAATTATTTTGAAAACTTTACAGATCCTTAGTTTGAGTCTGGATTCACACAAATGCTCATCCAATTCTCTGAAATCAGGGATCTGATACCAAGTTGTAACATCCCAAAAACACGATAAAAATTTTCATTTTTAATTTAAAGGAAATCATTAAGCATACCCATCTCAAAATCAAGTATCAAAATACATATATATCCCAAGATCAATGTATCATAAATTTCAAAAACATATCACTGAAGGATGTGTACGATCATGTCTTCGTGTTTCCCTGGCCATCAAAAGTACCTGAAACATAAACTTAAACCGTAAGCCATAGCTTAGTGAGTTCCCCCAAAGTACCACACACAACCATACAAATAACATCATGCATATATGAGCCTACAACATGACTAGTCCGCCGCACTAGGCCTACAGCCTATCTGAACCGCTCTCCGAGCCTTCAACATGTATGGACTGCCGCGTCGGGCCTATAGCCTATCTAGACCGCTCTCCGGGCTTTCGGCCTAACCGGACAGCCTTGCAGGCCTTCAGTCTATGCGGACCGCCCTGGGTATCTTGGCCTTCAGCACAAAGCAGGACCGCCTCAACCCAACCAACAATAACACATCAACATATATCGTAACAATCAATAGCTAGAAAATACAGGTAGTCCTACAGATCTACCAGTTTAACATATATCCAGTAATACAGTTAATCATACAGTTCTACCAGTCTAACGTGTATCAGTAATCTTCAGGTAATCATACAGATCTACCGCATACTCAACATAACATGTATCAATATACCAGGATACCAAATCCAGTGGTCCGACCTTAGTGCCTTCAACCCACAAGTATAGTAAGGAAAACTCACTTATTCATCAAATAGTGATCAATCTCAAATACAACTCAAAATACCCAAAATACCCTTAGGTCAAACTTGGTCAACCCTAGTCAAAGTCAAATCCAATTCACACTTGAAAGTCCCACAGCTGTTAGTCACGTCGTGACCCCTAGTGGTCACGTCGTGACCTAATAAGTACAAAATAGTCGAGGAACCACATCCTCACTTCGTGACACCCCTTGTGTTCATGTCGTGAGAACGCTCTGATAAGAAGTTATTAATGAAACACTTAACCTCTTTTCGGCCCATGAACCAAATCCCCCATAGTGTCTTATTTACTCTAGAACATTATAAAAATCGAGGATTTTTGGACATGCATGTCCACTGCATGTCCAAACACTAGCCAGTGTACAACATGGGAAAATGACACCAAATCTCATGTAAGAGCCATAAAACTCAACCATCTTCCAGATTTAGCATCTATACTACTCAAGGGACACTGAGATCCATAAAGTTGGCAACTTTATGGATTTCAACCAATACATCATACTGAATATGAAGGATTAAGCATAAAAAACTAGATCTAAGCTTATGGACTCATAAAGTAAGGAACTTGAAACTCACAAAAGGTCCAGAAGATGTGCAAATACTTGCTGGTGAGACTTGAATGTAGAAATAATGGACTAGATGCTCTTCCTCTTCTTTTCCTTGGCTAAAATCACCACAAATAAGCTTCAAGATCAAATATGGATGCTAGGGTTTCAAAGGAAGGGTAGGGGTGCAAAGAGGTGATGGAGGTTGAGGGTGGGCTAACCCTAGCCCTCACTTCCTTTAAATACGGAAATAAAACCCCCCAAAATTAGGGTTTCCTCTTAGGTAGTTCTCACGTCGTGAGCCAAAATGTGCTCACGACGTGAGCCTAAAAGTGATGCGCGTACTCATTAAACTCCTCACGACGTGACATACATTCCTCACGTTTGGAGTAGGGTTAAATCCTTTGAAATTTTAAACTGGACAACTGCTCACCTGAACTGAATGTTACGTAAAAACTCTACATAATTATCACTATATACCTTTATTATATATGATAATAATTATTTATTTATCCCATAACTATCTTTGTATATATATATATATATATATATATATATATATATATATATATATATATATATATATATATATAATCTTATAACATATATATACCCTATAATGAAAGACCCTAACTTTCGTACTAAAGACATTGTCACTCCAAAACATGCTACATGCATATTTATAAATAATATTTGACATTGATAGTGTGATTACAAAAGACTGGATACAAACCGACTAAGTTTTAGTATATATTACATAACTATCCAGGATATTATAATTTTTTTATGCAAACATAAACCCAAATACAAAAGTAATAGTATAAACTATTCTAAATCTTCCAACAGTATATGCCTATAATAGATTCTCATTACCTGCAATTGTTAAACACTGAGAGAGGTAAGCGGTGACGCTTAGTGAGTTCAATAATAGATACAATATAACGTTATGCCATATATATATATATATATATATATATATATATATATATATATATATCAATATGACAGACGCAAAGAGGTAAAAAGAACAACAAAGGCAGATGAGTATCATATGACATACTTTCCATATCAATCAATAAGACATAACAATTTCAACTACTTGATATACATCAATAAAGTTTCGGCCTAAATGGCGCATAAGACATATACTTTCTGATTAAACATTTTGGTAGATTTCAGGCTTCCAGCCCTGTCTAACCATCTGCCAATGTCATAGAATAGAAGTCATTCTCTTACGAGACATGCTCTACATGGCCAGAGGCTACATACCAATACCCAAGTGATGCTTATGTCATACACTTCAAGTCAAAGGTATAGCTCCGTTAGTATACAAATCATGTTTTACATAGCCAAAGGTATAAAACCTGAATAACACAGGAAAGCACATTGAACATATAACACATAACATACAATTGTTCCTATATATTGAACTCACCATGAAATAACCGGGGGTTAAATTAGTAATTTGGGCAGCACTTCGGCTCTAAATATAACTTCCTTCGTTGAAAACCGAGAGATTTATTGAAAACCGGGCTCTGCGAAGGTAGAGCTTCAAACCGAAAAGATAAGTTTCTCGGGGTCTTCGGGCACTTCGGGGCGTGTTTCGGGTGTTAAAAATAATATCGGGGCTTCGGGGAAAGTGGAATTAGCCAAAATATGGAATAAGAGGTGAAAAATGGGCAAAAATCAAATATTACCCGACAAGTCTCGCAGCCCCCCTTTTATAGGGTGCGAGACCGAAGAACTGCGGCTGAGAAGGCTCCACGCGGCATCAGATGCGAGGGCCAGGTGGCTCGTGCGAGCCTCGGACACGCGAAGGGGCACGCGTCGCTCCGCGGTTGGACCGGCGCTTCGGATGCGAGGGAGTGCGACACGCGTTGCCAGCTGCTCGGATGACTCATCAGATCGGAACACAGGGCGCCTGCGACGAGTGGGTGACGTGGCCTATTCCGGACCATGCGGAATTTCTCGGATTTCGGGCTTTTCTCGATTTTTGAGCCAAAAACTTCTAAAATCTATAACTTTCGCATACGGGCTCCGTTTTTGACGTTCTTTATATGCATGCGTAGGTAAAATTATGCTCTACAACTTTCATTTAGACTTCGTCGGCTAATTTTGACTTTATTTTTAATATTATTATTTTTAACAGATCGGGACAGGAAAATCCATTAAAAATTCATAACTTCTTCATCTGATATCCGTTTTCGTCTGTCTTTTCACCGTTGTACTACTATTGATAAGACCTTCGATTCTCGTTTAGGTTGTGTCGGCTAAAAATAACTCGATCTAAAATTCGAGTTTTTAGTTGTCTACTGCTAAGCTGAAACTTAGAAAAATCATAACTTCCTCATACGAAGTCAGATTTGGACGTTCTTTTTATGGGAATTCTCTGTTTAACGAATACTACGACTTTCATTTAGATTACTAAAGCTAAAAAGTAGTTTATCGAAAACTCACTTTTTACGTCATACGGCGTCGTGCCGGTTCTGTCGCGAAACTTCAAATAGTCATAACTTCTTCGTTATAACTCGGATTTCGATGAGGTTTTCGCCTAAATGTTTCTAACGAGATTCTTTACAACTTTAATTAATATAATTTTACTTATTTCCAAATTTTATATTTTCGTTAAATTTCAATATTTGACTTTTGATTGGAATCTCATAAGACTTCCAATATTTCCGAGTGATTCTAAACATAGTTTTACTTCATTTCTAGTAACAACTATCTGTTAGAACTCAACACTCAATATCATATAATATTTCATAATATTATTCACTT
The DNA here is from genome assembly GCF_052849685.1 of Lactuca virosa. Lineage (NCBI taxonomy): Eukaryota > Viridiplantae > Streptophyta > Magnoliopsida > Asterales > Asteraceae > Lactuca > Lactuca virosa. The sequence continues at coordinate 181,141,911 of NC_136429.1, read as the reverse complement.
TTAAAATTACATAACACGATAACTGAACGTGTATGTTACAAGTACCTCCACCTTTTGAGGATTTCGCCCCCGAAATCATAACGATTTAAACAAATGGGGATATTTCGTTCTTATATCATTCTTACTTTCTCAAGTATAATTTGGGCCTCGATGATATTTCCACTTAATAAGCACTAACTCTGCTTCTTTATTACATAGATCAATTGTTCTTTCATTCACGATCTCCTTCTTCAATCTTCTGACTGAAATTTCGTCACTACACAAGACATGGTTCTCTGAACCAATCAACTCACTTCGCAGATTTATATTAATCGGACTCGATTCTTTATGACCAATAAGGTCTGAACGAAAATCATCTTCTTAATCATCACCGAAACGAAGGTAATGCCATACTCGAACAAAAACGGAATCAATTTTCTAGCTTCTTGGTAACCTTGTGACTTTCCCTGATCCAAGTGTGAGTCCTGTGCTTCCGGTAGTATAGGCCTCTACTACCATTCACTCCTACTCATACTCGTTCCAAGAATTGTCTCGCAGTCCCCAAGTCACCGTATCAAGAATTTTTACAAAGGAACTTATCACACATGAATGTGTTCAAACAAGTACATACGACAATTTCTCTTAGACTCAACTGGGGATTTCACGTTTCTATCAAACATATCTTGGATTTCCTATACTCATCTTCTAGGATTCTTCTCATGCATATGCTCGATCTAGCATATTCTAATACTTTTTCATAGGTCGATAGAAATTTTACTTCCAATTCTTCATATAAATTCTTTCTCGGGTAGTGTCTACTCTACAAGACACACTATACCAGAATTTACTCTAACAGCATGGAGACAAACGGTCTCCAATTACTTGCATCATCTTCTAACTAATGCAAACCATCATGCACATTTGTTCGTTTCATTATCCTTTCATGACATCGTCATTCCTTTATATGTGAAAATTTTCTTCTCATGGGTGTATCTTTTAAGTCTTCTTCATAGGAGTCTATCCTAGGAAGTCTGCATTATAGTTGTATCTCAGCAAGCTCTACTAGCTTCAACTTGGTTCTCTGTCATTCCTAACTACAACATCTTTTCTCATACAAGACTATGGGTGTATTGCTTCTTCAACTAAGCATTCTACCTTACTTAGACAAGTAAGTTACTTAGCCTTTTACCACTAAATGACTTAATTCACCATCCTAATCATGTATGTTAAAGTTGGCTTAACACACAATGGAACTTCCATAAGGATGTGATAGAAGTAAATCGTCACTCAGTATTATTAAATACTAAGTCCGAACATCCTGTATAGGGTTACTACTTGAAATACTACATCAACATGTTTAGGCAAAGTCTTGGCCTATTGAGTCTGAAAACTTCATTAGCCTTTCCTTTGATCTTTATTTAATTCTTCTAAATCCTGCACAACATCAATTGCGATATTGCTGAAGTATTGATCACCATCTTCGGTTCTTCTTACTCTATAAGCAATCATTGCTTCATTCTGGACAGTGGTGGAACAACTTCATCGGTTATGCGAAAACATTCATCTCGTCCGAATGTACTTCGAATGCACAACATTCTTCCAACGGTGTTACTATTTCACTAAACATAGTTTGAATGTACAACACCACTCTATAGGTATTAATACACTATTTACGATATCACTTGTTAAATATTATTTTACGATATCCCTCGATCGTTTATTATAAAATTATCGGAGTCGACAATCATAAGTCTTTTTATTACTTCGAAAAGTTTCATATCAGTTCTAATATAGAAATTTTTAAATCTGGAATATATAAAATTTCCTCTTCCATACTATGGTCGGCAACAGACCTTAAACTTTCTCAAGTAATAGCAATATAAGTAAGCAACCTAAGGCACACTATATTCATTTATCATTTAGCACATATTAGAATATAAGGCATATCTCCTCTAATATTCTAGTGCTTGTCCATTTAGGTATTCAACCTAAAATATATTAGGCACATATCGTACCATCATCCCTTAGCAATCCATGTTTAAGTCTAGAAATTCTCAAAATTCCTAGTTCACTTAAAATAATTCTATAAAAATGTTTAAGTAACTTAATATTTTAAAATACTAGGGTTTATCACTACCCAATACCCCACTTAAATCTTTCCTATGGTTTGTATCCATATACTTACAAATGACTCCGTTCATATATTGAACGTTAGACAGTTTAAGTCTAAATACCAATCCGTGATATTTAGTTCGCTTAAACTAGTGCTCTGATACCATGATTGAAAGACCCTAACTTTCGTACTAAAGACATTGTCACTCCAAAACATGCTACATGCATATTTATAAATAATATTTTACATTGATAGTGTGATTACAAAAGACTGGATACAAACCGACTAAGTTTTAGTATATTACATAACTACCCACGATATTATAAATTTTTTATACAAACATAAACCCAAATACAAAAGTAATAGTATAAACTATTCTAAATCTTCCAACAGTATATGACTATAATGGATTCTCATTACCTGCAATTGTTAAACACTGAGAGGGGTAAGCGGTGACGCTTACTGAGTTCAATAATAGATACAATATAACGTTATGTCATATATATATATATATATATATATATATATATATATATATATCAATATGACAGAAGCAAAGAGGTACAAAGAACAACAAAGGCAGATGGGTATCTTATGACATACTTTCCATATCAATCAATAAGACATAACAATTTCAACTACTTGATATACATCAATAAAGTTTCGGCTCAAATGGCACAGAAGACATATACTTTCTGATTAAACATTTTGGTAGATTTCAGGATTTCAGCCCTGTCTAACCATTTGCCAATGTGATAGAATAGAAGTCATTCTCTTACGAGACATGCTTTACATGGTCAGAGGCTACATATCAATACCCAAGTGATGCTTATGTCATACACTTCAAGTCAAAGGTATAGCTCCATTAGTATTCTGTTAGTATACAAATCATGTTTTACATAGCCAAAGGTATAAAACCAGAATAATACAGGAAAGCACATTGAACATATAACACATAACATACAATTGTTCCTATATATTGAACTCGCCGTGAAATAACCGGGGGTTAAAATAGTAATTTGGGCAGCACTTCGGCTCTAAATATAACTTCCTTCGTTGAAAACCGGGAGATTTATTGAAAACTGGGCTCTGCGAAGGTAGAGCTTCAAACCGAAAAGATAAATTTCTCGGGGTCTTCGGGCACTTCGGGGCGTGTTTCGGGTGTTAAAAAACCGGGGCTTTGGGGAAAGTGGAATTAGCCAAAATATGGAATAAGAGGTGAAAAATGGGCAAAAATCAAATATTACCCGGCAAGTCTCGCAGCCCCCCTTTTATAGGGTGCGAGACCGAAGACCTGCGGCTGAGAAGGCTCCATGCGGCATCAGATGTGAGGGCCAGGTGGCTTGTGCGAGACTCGGACACGTGAAGGGGCACGCGTCACTCCGCGGTTGGACCGGCGCTTCGGATGCGAGGGAGTGCGACATGCGTTGCCAGCTGCTCGGATGACTCATCAGATCGGAACACGGGGCGCCTGCGAGGAGTGGGTGACGTGGCCTATTCCAGACCATGCAAAATTTCTCGAATTTCAGGCTTTTCCCGATTTTTGAGCCAAAAACTTCTAAAATCCATAACTTTCTCATACGGGCTCCGTTTTTGACATTCTTTATATGCATGCGTAGGTAAAATTATGCTCTACAACTTTCGCTTTGACCTCGTCGGCTAACTTTGACTTTATTTTTAATATTATTATTTTTAACAGACCGGGACAGGAAAATCCGTTAAAAATTCATAACTTCTTCATCTGATGTCCGTTTTCGTCTGTCTTTTTACCGTTGTACTACTATTGACGAGACATTCGATTCTCGTTTAGGTTGTGTCGGCTAAAAATCACTCGATCTAAAATTCGAGTTTTTAGTTGTCTACTGCTAAGCTGAAACTTAGAAAAATCATAACTTCCTCATACGAAGTCAGATTTGGACGTTCTTTTTATGGGAATTCTCTGTTTAACGAATACTACGACTTTCGTTTAGATTACTAAAGCTAAAAAGTAGTTTATCGAAAACTCACTTTTTACGTCATACGGCGTCGTGCCGGTTCTGTCGCGAAACTTCAAATAGTCATAACTTCTTCGTTATAACTCGGATTTCGATGAGGTTTTCGCCTAAATGTTTCTAACGAGATTCTTTACAACTTTCATTAATATAATTTTACTTATTTTCAAATTTTATATTTTCGTTAAATTTCAATATTTGACTTTTGATTGGAATCTCATAAGACTTCCAATATTTCCGAGTGATTCTAAACATAGTTTTACTTCATTTCTAGTAACAACTATCTGTTAGAACTCAACACTCAATATCATATAATATTTCATAATATTATTCACTTTTAAAATTACATAACACGATAACTGAACGTGTATGTTACATATAATTATGTTCATTTTGAAAACATGATATCCGACCCAGTAACAACTAAGTACAGTGCATATCCTAGTAATTTGATCATCATAGCCTCTAGGTACGAAGTTATCCTAGGAATTTGACCAACGTAACATCTAGGTAAAATCATTTCCTAGACTATTGGACTTTATAACTCTTAGGCATAATATCATAACTTACATCTAGGCATGGTATCTATATATCATCCTAAAGTTATATGCATTTATAAAAACTACTAATAATATACAAAATATATTTTTATAAAGCAATTTAAATATAACATGTATTCCCCCCCCCCCCTTGAAAACCTTTAAAATAGTAAAATGGGGCCGTGAAACTCACCCTGGGTGTTTGAAACCGCTGGTGTAGGATAGGATCGGGTTCGGGACTCCGCGGAACAGCCTAGGAAGTAGAAACTTCAAGGTATAGAGAGAGAGAGAGATAGAGAGAGAGAGAGAGAGATAAACTAGAGAGGTGTTCATAGAAGGAATGATACTGCCCACTATTTTATAGCCGAGTTTTGGAGGTGCGCGTCGGGCAAGATCCCTACATGACGAGAAGGAACATCGTGGCTCCACAGGAAGTTGCCACATGTCACTCCCCCACTCAGCCACGACACTCGCAATCTACTCGAATCTGGTGTTAGGTGTGCGACGGGCGTAGACGTGCCCAATCGGGAGTACAAAAAGATTTTTTTCAAAAATTATAACTTTTTTGTGCGAGCTCCGTTCTAAGCTCTCTTTATATCTATGCAATGCTCTCAACTAATACTATAACTTTCCTTTAGGTTACGTTAGCTAGTTTTGACTTATATTTTTAACCCAAACAGGGGTATGATTAAATGATTTTACAAAAATCATATCTCTTTCATGCGAATCCTGTTTTCGGCACTCTTTATCTTAAAGTTTTTATCTCAAGGAGTACTAAAACTCTCCTTTTGACGACACTAGCAAAAACTCAACCGGTATCTTGATGTCATTTTGATGTAATTAATTTTAACTACGCGGTTGATTTTTACTTTTAACTAAATCCATAACTCCTCCAATCGGAGTCAATTTTTTTCGAATTTTATATCTTTGAGATCACGTCGACGAGTGCTATCTAAATATCTAAATTGTTTTGAAAGACGCTTAACCTTTTTGGACGCTAATTTTTTAGCCTAACAGTCGATTTAACTCTAAATGTAACAGCATATTTGATTATATTATGATATAAATCAAACAGTACAAGCCTAAGCTATTACATTTAACTTTTTCATGCTCTTTCCTAACGGTGATCGGTGACGAAAATTTTCCCAGTTGTCACAATAATAGCCTCTGATAAACCCGTATTTTATGATGTATCATTTGATTGTGAAAGGTCTTTGGTAAATTATAGTTTTATGGTAAACGTTTTACACCCAAGACCTAAAAATTCAACAATGAAGTAACATTTGGCCTAAAAATGCACTTTTTGAGACAAATCAGCAATGTCCTCTAAGTTGTATAAGATATAGATGATATCTTTATTATTATAGTAATATATTTATCAGTGTTGTAAAAATCAGCCTAGACGGTGCCTAAGCGCTAGGCAGCCTCTTACTATCTACGATTAATGTTAGTCAGTCGAGTTAAGCAGATTCGGTCCTGGTAGCTGTAGGCGGTCCTAGGCAGTCTAAGACGGTAAAAAAGTCAGAGAGTCAAAATTTTCAACAAAAATCCCCAATTAGTCAAATTTATGATATTGAGTGACTAAATTATGATTATTGATAACTAAAACTGTTAAAAAGATCCATAATTAGTCCAAAGAATATTATATACGATAATTTAAATATTTGGACGACAGAATAATAACAAAGTTTTATGGTTATTTACTTATTTTGTTAGAATATAAGTAATATTTGTTTATTAAAAAATAAATTTTAGTACAATTAAAGGTATCCGTCTAGGCGTTGAATAATCACCGCCTAAACTGATTAGCCCCTGTCGACCGTCTGACAATCGCCTAACGATTTTTACCACCTTTATCCTTATGAAAGAGAATCACAGAAAAAAAAAATTCCAAAAATGACATATACATTATCGTTTTTTATGTTTTTATTAGAAAAATTATATTTATTTTAAATTTTTTAATAAACAAACATAAGTTTTCTTCAAATAAATTTAGTATATATAAAAAAAATCTTACAGATAACTTGCAAAACTAAATTTGGTATATATAAGTTTTCTGTTAACAATTTAACCCTTAAAACTAAATTAACCAGATACAACATTTATTAGTGTTTATATGATTCAATGGTTAAATTGCAAAACTAAATTTAGAGATAACTTTTGGCCAGAACCAAAATATATTAAAAAATAATAATAATAAATATGGAATTTTGTAAAATAATATATTATTTGTGATGGCAACAATGAAAAAATCAAAAGACAATGATTCATTGATATCCAATGTGATTGCTCGACTTAGTTAGCAGTAGCATCAGGTTTGCAGTGGATTCTACTCCCTCCGTACCCAACACCCCCCAAAACCTCTAAATCCGGGACACTGCTCCTGTTATTACGTGTTAATCACTTATTGGCTCACTTTTCGCTTCATTTCATTTTACTTCCTCTGTAAGTCTGTTGACCTATGTATTGCACCATCTTGTCTGTTCCGGACTCATTCACTCCTTTTTCTTGAGTTTTTGACGATAATAGTGTGGGTGGAAAAAATATTTATCATTTTAGTCTTCTTTCAAAACTATTTATCATTTTAATGTTTTTTTCATTTTTTTTTATTTTTTAGTTTCCTTTTCAGTTTTTTTTTTAATTTAAATATCTTACTTTTTTTTCTTTTTTATTCTAACTTTTTATTGTTTTTTTCATTTTTCTTTACTTTTTAGTTTCTTTTCAGTTTTTTTTTTAAATTTAAATATCTTATTTTTTTTTTCTTTTTTATTCCACCTTTTTATTGTTATATATATATATATATATATATATATATATATATATATATATATATATATATATATATATATATATATATATATATATATATATATTAAATGACAGCTTTCATTTTAGTTTTTTTTATCCTTTTTTACTGTTTTTTAAATATATGTTTTATTTATTTATTTTTTTCTGTTTTATTTAAATATCCAATTTTCTTATACAACCTTTTTATCATCAAATTTTAGCCTCAACATTAAAAAATCATCAAAAACCACCACTATAATCAAAATTTAAGGTGCAAAAATTTCAACATTCACATACAATGTTTTTAAAGTGAAAAAAAAATCTCAACATTGTTTCTTACAAAAAAAACACCATAAAAAAACTCCAACATTGTTTATTACAAAAAGAAAAACATCACAATTAGCTTCATCTTGAACTGTTAAAAAATCATTACCTGTAAAAAAAATATTATTTTTTAAATTACCTTGGCATAGACGAACATCTATTAAGTGGATGACTCTCCAACCATTCTCGAGCACGTGGATTTAACCGGGACATAATCGAAAACGATGTCCGTCTATGCCAAGGTATTTAAAAAAAATAATATTTTTATGGTATTTGTTATAGTTATTCTCTTGTTATTATTATTTTTTTTTACAGGTAATGATTTTTTACCGGTTCAAGATGAAGGTAATTGTGATGTTTTTCTTTTTGTAATAAACAATGTTGGAGTTTTTTTTGTGGTGTTTTTTTTGTAAGAAACAATGTTGAGATTTTTTTTTTCACTTTAAAAACATTGTATGTGAATGTTGGAATTTTTGCACCTTAAAATTTGATTATAGTGGTGGTTTTTGATGATTTTTTAATGTTGAGGCTAAAATTTGATGGTAAAAAGGTTGTATAAGAAAATCGGATATTTAAATAAAACAGAAAAAAATAAATAAATAAACATATATTTAAAAAACAGTAAAAAAAAGGATAAAAAAAACTAAAATGAAAGCTGTCATTTATATGGATATATATATATATATATATATATATATATATATATATATATATATATATATATATATATATAAAACAATAAAAAGGTTGAATAAAAAAGAAAAAAAAAATAAGATATTTAAATTAAAAAAAACTGAAAAAAAACTAAAAAGAAACTAAAAAGTAAAGAAAAATGAGAAAAACAATAAAAAGGTGGAATAAAAAAGAAAAAAAGAAAAATAAGATATTTAAATTAAAAAAAACTGAAAAGAAAACTAAAAAATAAAGAAAAAGGAGAAAAACACTAAAATGGTAAATATTTTTTCCATCCACCCTATTATGGTCAAAAACTCCCTTTTTCTTTCACAAATCTTATTTGTATTTTATTAATAATTTGACAAAATTTCATAAATAGTCCCCTATCTTTTATAAAAAGCTACGGAAAACTGCAATAAAGTCCCTAAATATTTGCTTCATAATCGATTTAGTCCCTATATTTTTTTATTCAATTAAGCCCCAAATACCGGTATTCGTATTCAATTGAACCCTTTAACCCGGTCAACAGGTTATCCAACTTTCAAAAATTATATTTTTGGCCTAGATTTCAAAATTTATTACAAATTTGGTCCAAAATTTACACTTTTGGCCTTGATTTTAAATTTTGTTACAAATTTGGTCCAAATTTTACCCTTTTTGCCCAAATTTTAGAATTTTATTATTAATTCATCCTAACTTTAGTTTTTTTTTACAACTTTTTTTCTCAAAAAATTGTTTCTAATATGTTTTTTCTTTATAAAATCATATTTATACAAAAAAAACGTATTTTCACATAAAAATCTTATATTTTCTATATAGAAACTTTTTTTAAAAAGTTTTTTGTATATGAAATATCTAGTTATAAAAATATGTATTTATAAAGTATATAAATATATACAAATCCGTTTTTATAAAAAAATATATACAAAAACGTATTTTACAAAAAAAAATTGTATACAAACACCTATCACCTTTATATATATATATATATATATATATATATATATATATATATATATATATATGTGTGTGTGTGTGTGTGTGTGTGTGTGCGCACACAAATAGGTGTGTATCTATATTTTTTTTATAAAATCGTGTTTGTTTAATATTTTTTTTTTATAAAAACGTGTTTGAATAATTTTTTTATATAATACGTGTTTGTATACATTTTATAAAATCGTGTTTGTATACATTTTATAAAATGTATACAAACACGTATTATATAAAAATTATTCAAGCACGTTTTTTATAAAAAAATGTAAACAAACACGATTTTATAAAAAAAAGAATATAGATAAAATAGGTGTTTTTATACATTTTTTTAAATACGTTTTTGTATACATTTTTTTTATAAAAACGGATTTGTATATATTTATATACTTAAGAAATATCTATTTTTATAACTAGATTTTTCATATACCAAAAAGTTTTAAAAAAAAGTTTTTATATACAAAATATAAGATTTTTATGTGAAAATACGTTTTTTTGTATAAATATGATTTTATAAAGAAAAAACATATTATAAACAATTTTTTGAGAAAAAAAGTTGTAAAAAAAAAAACTAAAGTTAGGATGAATTCATAATAAAATTCTAAAATTTGGGCAAAAATGGTAAAGTTTGGACCAAATTTGTAACAAAATTTAAAATTTGGAACAAAAGTGTACATTATTGACCAAATTTGTAATAAATTTTGAAATCTGGGCCAAAAAATTAATTTTTGAAAGTTGGATGACCTGTTGACCAGGTCAAATGGTTAAATTGAATACGATTACCGGTATTTGAGACTTAATTGAATAAAAAAAATATATAGGGACTAAATCGATTATGAGGCCAATATGTAGGGACTTTATTGCAGTTTTCCTTAAAAAGCTATAGGGTTTTTTATAAAATGGTTTTACTTGTTTCAAGTTTTTATTTGGATGGTTTGTGATCCATGTAAATTGACTTTTTATTTAATTTATTTTATTGTTTTTAAAGCTGACAAAATTACGAAAATTGTTTCTATATAGCTTTTCATATTTGTATGTTTTGTTTCTATTTTTTTGATGCAAATGTTCGTTATGGTTTCAATTTTTTACATAATTAGTTCCAATGTAATATATAATGATTTTTATATCTTAGTATTGTCTTTTATTTGTTTACTTCGTTACAATTTATATTAATATTTGTAATGTTATTAAATTAAAATGTCTTATCATACCCCCTACATCTTAATATGAAGCTCAAAAGAAATAAATTTGAAATTTCGAACATCATGTTCTTGTAAAAATCAAACTTGTTTATCAAAGTATTTATATCATATATAATTTAAAAATACTTTTATTGATTTGTCTAAAGCACCGCATTTCAAGGTCACATAATATGTCTAATTCCAAGTTATTTGCAAAAAAACAGTCGGTGGTAAGTTGTTGTTTTCCGACATGTTATTCGATTGAGAAAGACTCTTCGCTTGCCTACGGTCATGGGTTGTATCTTTTTCGTTTATTGGCAACTTTTGATCTTCCAATTGTCATTGTAACCGATCATCTTTGCATATATAAATGAGATATCTTAGACAATTTGTTCAACAAATGATTTGTTTATGTTCATTCATCTATGTAGTTTATTGGTTGATTTGGATGGTCTGGTTAAGATGAAACATCATAATGATTTGTTCAACAAATGATTTGGATGGTCTGGTTAAGATGAAACATCATAATCAGTTTTGTTCTTATTGATTTTTTATGTTAATGATTTGTTTACACTCGTTCATATATATCGTCTATTGGTTATTGATTTGTGTGGTTTGGTTAAGATGAAACATCATAATCAACTTTGTTCTTATTGATTTTTTTTATGTTCATTTATGCTTGTTGTTTATTGGTTGTTGATTTTTGTTTTATTTTTTATATGAAACATCATAATTAGGTTTGTTCTTCTTTGTAGAAGCGATATGTATACATGATATCGTCATAATTAAAGAACATTGATTTAGTTTTGTTGAAGTGGGAGATATTTATCTGATATATCTATGTTGTGTTGCTAATCAACTTTGTTCTTCTATGTTGAAGCAATATGTGCATATGAAGGCATCTTAACTGTACAACTTTGATATTGTGACAACCGTCAAATTCTGGTAAAGTCAAAGTCAAATAAAGTCAACAAGTCAAACCGGTCAACTCAATTAACCTTGTATATTAGGGTTTACATTATGTTACTACTGTACAACTCGCTATTTTAATAAGAAGTTATCACTTGAAAAATTCATATGTTCAGAATTCTCAAACCCTAATCAGGGTAAGTGATGAGACTACTTGGTAAAACACTATTTTGTACCCCCTCGGGAGCGTGTAACATTCATAACGAGGCTTAACGAGTTTACAAACCTTGCGTGGCGAAGCTAAACATCCAAAAAGGGCACAAACGAAGTCTCTCTCAAATCTCTCTCGCTCTATCTCTCTCTATCTCAAATCTCTCCCAAATCTCTCCAAGTATGTGAAATCTCTCCCAAATCTCTCTAAGTATATGAAATCTCTCCCAAATCTCTCCAAGTATGTGAAATCTACCCCAAATCTCTCTAAGTATGTGAAATCTCTCCAAGAATATGAAATCTCTCCCAAATCTCTCTCAAAAATCTCTCTCAACTTTTTATAATCACTCGGGGCATCCCGACCCTTAATTTAGTAAAAAACAACTCGAAACGGGAATATAAACGGAAAAACAACTCTATAGGAGCGAAACCCTCTTAGAGGCGAAACCCTAAGAAGCGAAACCCTAAGAAGCCTCTTGGACCGAAACCCCTCTTCTGGACCGAAACTCCTAGTAAGAACCGAACTTGCTTGGACCGAACTACTATTAGAACCGAAATCCCTATTAGAACCGAAACCCCTATTAGAACCGAAGTCACCTTCGGGTTCGGCTCCTTGCGCGCCTCTTGGTCCATTTCGCTCCTTCAGAGTTCGGTCTATTTCGCTTCCCACCACCTTCGGTCCTAGCCTTGCAACCGAACCCTTCTCGGACCGAACCTGCTTTCGGTTGTTCAGCACCATGGACCGAACCTCGCCTCCTGACTTCGGCTGTTCGCAGCTTCTTCCCGGTTTTCGACCCCAACTTCGTTTTAAGCCCGTTTTTCATGATTTTAACGCGGGATTTTCACCCAAACTCGTGTTTTGACTTAAGAGAACCTATATTATCATATATTAATCACATTTTGAGGAGGGGGATCCTAAACTAAGTACAATATCTTTTGGGAAAGATATGGTGTTGGAGTGTTGACTTTATCTAGAGTATGACACAAGTTAACACCCATACCCTTATAGGACAACCCTCAGTCACTATTCCTCCCTACCTAGTCAACTATTTGTCCTTTGACACCCCTCCTCCAGCTGCATAGCTTCATCAAAAGCTGGAAATTCTCATATCTCCTTCCACTTTACTCACTCTCTCTCACCAAAAAGCAAACACCACTCTCTCTCACTTTCCCTCTCTAGAACTCGAGATTTCAAGGCTGTTATTGAGCTTTTCACTTCAGTCTTGGTAAGTATATTCATCCTACATTTGAATACTCTATACTCCTTCACTCAAATTATGAATCTCTTATACAAATATCGTCATATTTGTGCTTAGGATCTTCGAATCTTCAAGTATCTCCCAAGTGTTCTTGACTTGGAAACCTTTCTTCTTCCCCCTTCATATCATGGAACAACTCAAGGTGAGTTCATACCCCCATATTTTCATGTTTTTCTTCAAGTTTTAGGGGGAGAATACAAGTTAAAACACCAAAAATTTAACTAAACTTAAACATCAGCTTTCAACAGGAAAGTTTGGTTCCATTCACGGACTGTTTTCACCATCTTAAACTTAATATCTTTCAAAACTGTTTAATATGAAAATAGTTCAGGTTCTTACCTTTAAAATGACTACTTGCACATCTCCATACTATTTTTCTACGATTTATGATGATTTTTACAAAACTGCCTATCATTTCAAAAACGAATTCGGACCAGTCTGTGAATATGAACATTTTCACACAAGTTAGAGACTTCTAAAAATCATAATAAAAATTATGAATAAACTAGACACATTTGCTAAACTCTCAGAGTTTACGGATTCGATTTTTGACTTCGTATGATTTTTCTATGACTTTTCTAAAACAATGTAGAAAAGTTAAAAACAAGTTAACAGTTTACAATATTCATAGCACTTTGTAACATGTTGAGCAAAGTGTAACCTTTGATGACTTTGTATTTTGCATGTGTTTATCTGTTGTGATATGTTTATATAACAGAAAATTCTCTATCCAGTATAAGGGTCCTTTGTAATTACAAATAATGCAAGATGAAATATAATAAGTATAGTTATGCTTTGGATAAACTATTACATACACATGAAGGGTCTCACCACAATACTATCGGATTTTCAACTACTACATGATAAACTATAATAGGTATGATTTAGGAAATTCACATCACTAATTTGGTACACAAAGAGGGATTTCACTCCCACCACAGAAAAGGTTTTTACTCAAACACTACACGTAAACTTGTTAACGTAAGTTGTGAGACAATACTTCACATGTACTCTTAGAGTACGGGTTAAAAATTCATGTAAGTTATAACCAGAATCTATTGTAGGGAGAGCGTGATAATTGTGTATAGATCTATACTGGGATTGACACCCCACACATTGCTGCTAGCTACAGCGGGACCTGCAGGTCTACGGGTGACAAAAGTCATAACAAAATTTTAACGTCTGAAAAACGTTGTAACAGGTCATCCGGTTGTAGTATGGTTATAGTGACTCACATAGGGAGTTAACATCACTTAAAGTTTACGGAAAATTCTACTTTAAAAAGGAAAACAAAAAGGGGTTTTATCTATTTAAAACTGAATCCTTCGTTTAAATTACGAACACACACTCATGCATTCGGTCTTGGGGTTTAAGACTACATAATATTTTATAAGGAAAATATTGGACTTTTCTTGTGTATACATTTCATTTTACCAATAAAGGTTTTTCCAACATTTCACCCAAAATCTTATGAACTCACCAACTTAATTGTTGACACTCTTTCAAAACTACTTGTATTCTCAGGAAACCAGTGAAACAGGTAATCAACTGCCTTTGAGGATGGGACGCCAGACGTCAAATTATATATTTTTGTCATCATAATGTAATTGATTTTGAAACATGTAAACTCATACTATGGTGTAACTTTTTCAATTATAGTTATGATGGTTGTAATTACTATGCGCACTATTATACTCGTTGTTGTGATAATATACATGAAGTCCTCCACCCCTGAACGTTTCCGCCATCCTTGGTTTGGGGGTGTGACAGATTGGTATCAGAGCATTGTTTATAGTGAACATAGTATATCAAACCACATAAGATATACAAACTATAAACACAAAGGGACTAAGACTCTCTGATTTAAAGGTTTTCCCTACAAGTATAATTCTAAAATAATAAAAGCGTTATTTTTATGAAAAAGTATAAGTACATACCTGCATACCGATATAGTGTCACGTCTAAGGAAAATGCAAAAGTTAAAAATAGAGGAGTTGTGCAATGTGAATATGCCTTGGAATATGCAATCAAGTCTGGGAGGAATATAGCCTGATCAACTATATTCGTCCGAGAAGTGACTAGTATATGCCAGGGGATAGTCATAGTGGACAACAAGTCTATCAACTTACCAATACCCATACAAAAAACACGTTAAGAATCAAACACAACCGTTAAAATTCTATAGGAGTATTTTTGTTAACTAAGCACAATATTTCTAGATCCATTATGTGCCCCTTACACCCCCTTTTCTCGTACAGACGACATGGAAGGATTTCATTTACCCGGAGACCCCTACTTGTCGAACCAGGGGAATGGTGGTTGGTTGGAAGAAGAACCAGAAGAGGATCCCGAGGAAGTATTCGAGGAGGAACCCGAAGAAGACCCCGAAGAGGACGAAGAAGAAGAGGAATTGGAGGACGAAGAGGAAGAAGAGGAGCCGGAGGAGGAAGTCATCAACCCTCCTTACATCGACAGGGTGCCTGCGAACCGATTTGGATACAACGGGCCCGAGCCCCGTTGGGCAACAGTGATCGAGAGATGGAGCCGTCAACAACGACAACGATCACCATTTGGCGATCAACGGGGTTACTACGATCTCAATCATGGGGGACCAGCTGATAGAGCCCTCCCAGTCGTGATCCAGCAGATCACGAATCTTGGGGACCAGAATCGAGATATGGCGAATCAAGTTCGGGACCTCAACGCTGTGGTGGATGCATCCGATGCTCGTACCCAGGACCTGGAAAGAGACTTCTACCCCATGGATCAACTCATCGAGGACCTTACCACCGCTCGGGCGGAGGTAAGGGAATACCAGATAAGGCACGCAGCTCTCGAGGAGAGAGTGATCGCGGCCGAACGCTGGATTGCGGAGCTATAGGGAGCCTCGACCTCGTCCCAAGGCCACGGTGGACCAGCTGATACCACCCGCCTCAAGTAGTGTTGCACTACTCACGTTTTATTATAAACTAGGTTTACGAGTATGTGTTGGGACTACTCTTCCCTGAAAGTAGGTTTAACCCTGCGTCTAAGTGATTGCACTAGTCGAAGGGTCTAGGTGCTGTCAAAATTTTCCGTTGCATTGATATGATGTAGACCTTCTACAAGGTCAAATTTTCCTAAAAACAGGTACTAAATTGTATCAATGAAAATTGGCAGGCATTTTATTTATTGAAAGTTCACCTCAAATTGCATAACATGGCATTAAAAAACGATCTGCTTATGGTAACTCTGAGATTATTTAATATATACCTCGAGGTTATGTGTAACCAAGAGGCGATCGACTTAGAAATGGTGAGTCTGCCTTGGATCATGTTCCTTGTTTGGTTGTGGGCTCAGGGCAGACTCATTAAGTTCGACGATCTGTTGGACCTTAGTTATACACAACTAGTATACATTAGGTGGTCTTATGAGTGGGTCAGGCATGGAACAAAGATTACAAGATTTCATTTGAATCATTATTACTAAATTCATAAGTTTATTTATATAGACTTCTGCTATGAATTGATTGCAACATTCGAAAAATTGGGAAATACTATACTTAAAAAACTAATAACCTAGTTTTGCGTCTCCCGACTGATAACCATTACTAAAAGACTTATACTCATTTCGTCTTTGAAATTCTATAACAGAAAAATGCCGCCTCGTAGATCTGCTAGGCGCACTGGCGGAACACAAACAAATCCACCACCGTCGCCTCCCCAGTATGACCATGTAATGTTCCAAGCTGCGGTCACAGCTGCGGTGGCAGCTGCTATGTCCCAAATCAGCACCGATGGTGCCAGAAGGACAGTGAGCGGTACTAATAACTCCACGCAAGGAGATAGCCAAGGGCGTTCGAGAGAGTGTTCCTTCAAGGACTTTACTAACGACAAACCCGATTCGTTCAATGGAAGCGGGGGAGTCATCGATTTGATGCAGTGGTTCAAGAGGACCGAATCTGTCTTGGAAATTTGTGCGTGCCCTGAAGCAAACAAAGTCAAATTCGTAGCTCACACTTTCACCGGCAGGGCCCTTACTTGGTGGAATGGCCACGTAAAATCCCTAACTCTCGCCGTGGCAAATTCGATAAGCTAGGAAGATTTGAAAACCATGATGCTGAAGGAGTATTGCCCAAGGGGTGAAGTGCAGAAATTAGAACAGAAACTTTGGAGTCTCAAGATGACGGGCTCTGACCTCACAGCTTACACTGCCTGATTCAATGATCTAGCACTCCTCTGTCCGGCGATGGTCACTCCGGAAAGCAAGAAGCTAGAGCTATATCTCTGGGGATTATCTTCCCAGATTCAAAATAGTGTGTTGGCCTCACGACCAACTACTTTCGAGAGTGCCAAGGAGTTGGAACAACAACTCATTGATCATCGGGCCAGCCATGCCATTGTGACAACCACCTCCGATCAAGCACGACGAGGGAACAACAAGAGAAAATTCTGGGATAATAAAAAGAAGCAACCGGCGCAGGGCCCCGTAAAGAAGCAGCAGACTGTTGCCATCCATGCTGCCACCACTCCTTCCACTCCAGCACCACTGAGACAATATGCTGGAACCCTTCCCAAGTGCAACTTTCATCACAACGGTCCTTGCCGAGAAATGGACTGCAACCGCTGTAACAAAAAGGGGCATACCGCCCGTTTCTGCAGGGCTTCTGCCTAACAAGCCAACCCAGCCGCCAACGCCGGAGCAAGCCGAGCCTGTTACGGTTGCGGGGAGACTGGGCACTACAAGAGGGATTGCCCAAAGGCTGGAAATGTAAACGCCGGCGGTGTCGGAAGGATTTTGGCCATAGGGTAAGGAGAAGCAAGGGAGGATCCCATGATGGTTACCGGTACGTTTCTCCTCAATAACTCATATGCATGTATATTATTCGATAGTGGAGCGGAGAGGAGTTTCGTTAGCCACAAATTCAAACAATTATTAAAACAAAATCCCCAATCACTAAAAGATACATACGTAGTAGAGATGGCTAATGGAAAAACAGAAAGCACTAATGACATATACTCAGGGTGTACCCTCACTCTAGAAAATCACTCATCCAAAATCGATCTATTGCCAGTCTCAATAAAAAGTTTTGACATCATCATTGGCATGGATTGGTTAAGTTAAAATCATGCTGACATTCTGTGTTACGAAAGGGCCGTATGTCTTAATCTGCCGAGTGGCGAAACTCTTGTCGTCTACGGCGACAAACCCAGTGCGAACCTACAAATCATCTCTTGTGTCAAAGCCCAAAAGTACCTCCGCAAGGAATACCACGCCTTCTTAGCCCACGTCGTGGATAAGAAACAAGAGGTGAAAAACATCAAGGACATTCCGGAGGTCTGTAATTTCTCTGACGTATTCCCGGAAGACCTTCCCGGAGTTCCACCCGCACGACAAGTCGAATTCCGAATCGACCTAATCCCCGGAGCTACCCCCGTAGCCAGAGCGCCCTACCGTCTAGCGCCAGCCGAGATGCAAGAACTATCCAGCCAGCTAAATGAACTGCTGAGGAAAGGGTTCATTAGACCCAGCTTCTCGCCTTGGGGAGCACCGGTTCTGTTTGTGAAAAAGAATGATGGATCGTTTTGCATGTGCATCGACTACCGCGAGTTGAATAAGCTTACCATAAAAAACCGATACCCTTTGCCCCGAATCGATGACCTATTTGACCAACTTCAAGGAGCATCTTACTTCTCAAAGATCGACCTGAGGTCGGGGTACCATCAACTACGAGTTCAGGAGGAGGAGTTTCCCAAAACGGCGTTCAGAACTCGGTACGGTCACTACGAGTTTGTAGTAATGCCCTTCGGATTAACCAACGCACCCGCAGTGTTCATGGATCTAATGAACTGGGTGTGCCGGCCTTACCTAGACAAGTTTGTGATTGTCTTTATAGACGACATCCTGATCTATTCCAGGAGTAAGGAAGAGCATAGCCAACATCTACGACAGGTATTGGAGACTCTAAGGGCGGAGAAATTATATGCAAAATTTTCGAAGTGTGAATTTTGGATCCGAGAAGTGGACGTCCTCGGTCATGTGGTTAGTGAGAAAGGGATACACGTGGATCCCTCCAAAATCAAGGCGATTGAGAACTGGTCAGCACCAAGGACGCCTACAGAAATCCGCCAATTCTTAGGCCTCGCTGGCTACTACCGAAGGTTCATCCAGAACTTCTCCAAGATTGCCAAACCACTTACCACCCTAACCCAAAAGAGTGTGGCCTTCAGATGGGGAGAGAAACAAGAAATTGCTTTCCAAAATTTAAAGCAAGCCCTGTGCAGCGCCCCGATTTTGTCCCTACCCAAGGGAACTGAAGACTTTGTGGTCTACTGCGACGCATCAAACCAGGGGTTTGTTGGGTTTTGAGCATTCTAACACTTCCTAAGTGTACATGCAACCCTAATAACCTTGGATCTATGTTTGTCTAAGGTACATGCAAAATATTATTTTCCAAGGTTTATAACCTATCTAGCATGGCATGGGGTACTTTTAAACATAAAAGGACTAGATGAATTACATACCTTTTGTTGATTGTTGATTCCTTGGAGTTTGAGAGCCAAGCACCAATAATGTGAATGCATCAAATGGAAATCACAAATCACCACAAACTTGGAAAATGTATGAGAGAGTATACTAACTCTTGATTTTGGCCACCACACTTACACACACACTAGTGTCTTTTTCATGCAACATAAGCTTGTTTATATAGTGTGCATGGTTAGGGTGAAACCCTAATAACCCATGTCTTTTCCTCTTCCAAGGATCCATGGGTTAAAAGCTCCATGGATCATCCATGGACTTCCATATAAGCTTAGCCCATTCCAAATGAGTGTTAGCCCACACCATATAAATATAATAGCCCATGATTTAATTAGTCTTCCTTTTAATCACTAAATTAATTCATAATTAATTCAAGATTAAAACTAATTAAGTAACATGACTTTATATTAATATATTATAACTTATAATATATTAATAAGCCGCAAATATACTCTTCTCATAATGTTATCCATATAAATAGTTCGGGTGAAGTGCAACCCAAATGGACCATGCCGGGTCGGGTCAAGTATATACCAAATAAGTTATGGACTTAGACACTTTATCCAACAGACTCCCACTTGGATAAGTCTAATAACTGTATTTGCCTATATTACTTCAGGAACCAACCGGCAATCGTAGCTCTCGAAAACTCTTGTGAACTATGAAGCGCCATTTTAGATAAGTGATCATATAATCCTCTGTTCTCATGATATCAGCCGGACAAATACATGGAACAATGTCTTACTTATTGTCCAGCAGTTTGTTTCCCGATTTCCGATTTGTTTGACAAAGAACTAAATTGAACACATCAATTAGGTTCTGACCGGGCCCGGTACATAAGTCAAAACAAAATCATCGAGGGGCCCAGATATCGCTTCTAATCCTGCAAGGACTAGAAGGAACATATAAACTTCAACTCATATACTTGTTTCTACTACTTGTTGAATTATACACAAAGGCACGTTTTATAACATCAAGTTACTGATGCGTTTACATGCAATCAATGCACAACCAACTCATAGGTAACAACTCATATGAACGACTGTGGAGTGTTTAAATAACTTAGTCATTCGGAAAGAATAACCTAGCTATTCTGGAAGTCAAAACATGCAAAGTGAAACACAATAATAATCGAATCCAATATGGTCTCAGAACCCTTTTGAATATAAATAAAACCACCTTTTATTTATCACCATATTGATTACACATTATTCATTGTATAATGTTTCAAATAATCAACTTAATACTTGAACAAAAACAACAGTCGTCCCATGCTCCTAGCATGTACACTTTGTTTTTCTAAACAATAGTTATGCCATACTCCAAGTATGCACACTATGTTTGTCTATGATCTTTACTTTGTGAAATAGATCAATTGAACATGATTCCAATGATGCTCATTTCACAATCCCAAATCCTTATTGTAAATGTAAGAATTCCTAATTCCTACCATTTACCAAAAAACTGTTAGATTTTAAACTTATATGCACTGATCCTCTCGTAATGATTATGCACAAGGTCACCAAAACCTTGTCATCAGTCATTACAGAGGATTCCAAAGGAGATCAACTCTATGGAAACGAACTCTCATATTCAAAGTACATTGCTTTGAACATCCTTCTTGCATAAAAGTTTCTAACTTTCTCATAGATTCTTAATATCCAACTCCCACTATGGAAAATTTCCATATTCCCATTTTGATTATCATATCTGAACAAGAGCTACCTCTTTTCAGAATATATCCATATGGTCCTTCCAAAATTTAACACTATACTTCCAACTGTCCCTGAGCAACCAATCTTTGGTGAACCTTAGATTGTCCTCGACAATTGCTTAATCATTTTAGTCATATCCAATTCTAGACTTTTCCCTTCTTAATGCTCTAAGCATTTTGAAAAATTTAGAACGGATAAATATTATAGCACATGTGACCGATCCTATATCCGAAGCATATGGGACACGATTCATGATGTCTCACATAAAGACCTGATACTAGATCAGTCTTTTGCTACAATATTTTTTATTTGCCATGTTTTCAAAAATCGACTATGAAGAGGGATGCCGTAATCATAATCGAATTTGAGAACGCAATATATATAGAATTTCCTTATGTTGAACCATTCCAACATAAAATTCATATATATATCCTTGACTAAAGATGATTAAAAACTCAATCTAAGCTTTTAGAATTAAAATGAAGTATAATTTCCTCTCCCTTAATTATAGCAAAAGAACTTTTTCAACCCCTACAACTTTACGAATTGAAACGTTTGTTTTTCTATAATTAACATTGCTAACTTGCAATACTAAACATAATAATCATGCTCCCACTAACATGATGATTATCAGCATAACACTTATGCTCCCACTAGCTCTGACATATTTCCAGAAATCAGCTGGACTTCTGAAATTTAGATTCGTACACCCTTTCTTAGATAGCTCACATGTGTGTCTAAACAATTTCCAGAACTATGAAAAGGGATGCCGTAATCATAGTCTTAATTGTTTAGACATTTTCCATTTCTCACAAGTCCATGTTAGTGTGCCGGTTAACCACACACGCTCCACTAACGACTTTGAGAATGCAAACATCACAATTGCTATCTACTTAAAATCTTCTTAGTGAAAGCATTTCCTCACCATCATTTTCATGAATCGGAGAGAAACCTTATGACACTTAGATTTTATGGTGTATGAGTTCCTATCCATGTGAATTTGTCAAAACCATAATCACAAGACAAGGTTAGTAACAAATCCAGCCTTACATGGATTGAACTTGTTCAATCTTAATTTCTTGTCATCTGGTAGCACAAGGCCCACCAATGCTTCCAAGCTGTTATGCACACAGTTTAGAACTAACAGAACTCATATGCATAGTCAACTTAATAGGAACAAACACAGAAACAAGAACTATGTCAACTTAATAGGTTTCAAACCTTAAGTCGTGTGCTAGTGATAAAACTCAGGTTTTACTCTTGATTAAATCTTGAAATCTTTTCAGGATCTTTAAGACTCCCACTGTCCTCTTGACATATAAGTTTCCCTAGTCAAGAACCATTCCTTGACAAAACAAATATTTAAAGGATAGTGCAGATTCTTATCAAGATAAACACTTCACACAATTGGTCTTAGTTGGTCTTTGTCTTATCCAAGACATCACAACTTACCAATTTCAAATGTACAGGAGTAGAAAACATTTTACACTACATTTGATAAGTGTTTTAAACCTTACTTTATGTCACTCAATGTTATAATCTTGGATTATGACTCTAAGAGTTGTTTTGGAATGAAGTATGATCCATCTTCTTGATTTTAACCATTCCAACAATTCATGACCCCTCATCTTAGTCATAACAATGCACTAAGATGTCCTTAGAGTATGAATTTGTGATATGGTTTCATAATCATTAAGATGATCATAAAAACATGTATGATCCATCTTTTTGATTTTAACCATTCCAACAATTCATGAACCCTCATCTTAGTCATAACAATGCACTAAGATGTCCTTAGAGTATGAATTTGTGATATGGTTTCATAATCATTACGATGATCATAAAAACATGATACTAAAGTACTCTCCCATCTTTTCAGATTTGAGCAACTTTTATCTTTCTGCCAAATTTGATTCTTCTCATCCGTTCTGCCATACATTGAAACTTTTCCAATGTTACAGAATTATACTTAACCTTATAAGTATAACCATATTTACTAATCTTTAGTAAATCATGACGAATTGATCTTTGTGGTGGACCTTGACCAGCACACACCCAGTGTACCTAATTCCTTAGTCCTTCAATTGACTCACATATGCATGTGATCAATGAATTAGTCTCAATTTTACAAAGATGAAAATTCTCATTCATCATACAATACAACTTGTATGATTCCAAGTTTCTGTCTAACTGAAGCTTGGGTGATGAGAACCTTTCCTCATTTGGTAAATTCAGACACTACCACATATGAGAGAATCAAACTCATATTTCCAATATTGCTAGAAACATACAAACATCAATTTTCCATAAATGCCATTGTAAGGGGATATAATATAAAATAAACTAAACAAAACTTTTATTTCTTTATTAAAATGCGGAAAAATATTCCTTACAATGCAACTTTAAATGAAAACTATGCTATTACATATTTCTTAGCAATCTATCATAACTTTTAAGTAGTGGCTCAAAATCCGATCCTCGAACCATGCGATAGAAATCCATCTTCGTGATCAGATTCAACACACTCTTCTTTTAACCTTCCTTTTGCTCGATCCTGCTAAACATCAAGATGCAACCTAGTCACATCATGTAATAAGAATCAACAATTAGGAACTTTAACAAAGTTAGATAGTGGACTTACCTGAAGCCGAGTCAAACATTTTGTCTCTACTTGCTTTCAAATATTTTAGGTATTCAGGGCAGCTTCGCTTCCAATGTCCCTTCTCATGACAATAAAAACATATAGACTCTTTGGGAATGGTACACGAGACAATCACAGACTTAGCCTTTCCCTTTACCTTTTGGTCAACCGGGTTGACCAAGGCCGATCCCCTTCCATTGGGACGAGAAAGCTTTTCTGGACTTCCAATGTTACCATTGTCCATGTCCATGGAAGTTTGAGAAATAGATTTTCCATCAATATTTGCTTGACCATTGCGCCAAATCATTGCTGATTCAGCAGCAACAAGCAAATAAGAAAGATCTATTAGGGTTATGTCGGGATCTGTCATATGGTAGTCTTTAATAAACTCACTATATGAATCAGGAAGTGACTGAAGAACCCAGTCAACAGCGAACTTCCTTGAAATAACAGCACCCAACATTCTCAACCTGTCTATGTGTGACTTCATTCCTAAGACATGAGTGCACACAGGTCTTCCATCTTTATGTTTCATTTCTAGTAGAGCTTGAGTGATCTTGAACCTTTCAAGTCTTCGGGCTTGTGGGTCAGGGAGAATAAATGGAGGAGGTGGGGGGAGTGAAGCATGATGTTGAGGGACATCATCTTCAGGAGGAAAGCTTGTTTCAAGTGATTTGGGAAGATCATAGTTGTCTGAACCAGACATCTACAATGGGAGAAAATCAAGTCAGTTGATTCAAGTCCTTAATATAACACCCAATATGAAATATTAAGGCTAGGACCCAACACAATATTTTATAACTTGGAAGAGGGATGCCGTAATCCAAGCTATAAAATATTTGAAGGTAGGTGAATGACGATTCACCAATTTCCACCATGAAAAACGAAATAATTTATTAGGTTTTAATTGGATTTGAAACTCCTAGATCTTTTGAGATTCATTGAACTTTTCAATGGCATGTTTCAATCTTGATTGTGCCCTTCAGGTTTTGTGACTGGGATGCCGAGGATCACAAAACAAGGTGTGAATAACCATGCAAACTCACTTGGTACCCTTAATATTATCACCTAATCGATGTGCCGGTTAACCACACACGCTCCACCGATCTATGATAAACATTAAGTCACCCTTCGTGATCCTTACTAGTCCAAGTTAGTGTGCCGGTTAACCACACACGCTCCACCAACGACTTGGTAAGGTACAAAGTGTGAATTTCATGGGTTAGCACCATATTCACATTTTCCTAAAGTAACTAAGATTGGGAATTTATAAAAGGTTTAGTTACTTTATAATATTCATTATACTTTTAATGAGAATTTAAAGTCATTGTCCTACCCGTTCGGCTAACGACCCTCCACCGATCAAGGAAGCGGTGGGTGAGAATGGACACCCATTAAGTTGCCATTTTATAGGCAACAACCTTATACCCCCCTTATAGACCGGCTTCGTGAATGAGGCCTACTAACGGTAAAACGACTTGATCTTATACATATATATAATAATTAACCATTAATGTTATAAATAGTATAAGGGTTGAATTTTAACTTTTAAAACTCTAAGGGTTTGGAATTAAAGTTTATTAAAGTGTGTGAAACTTTACAAATTCCAAAACTTGAGGGCAAGTTTTGTAACTATCCAAAACTTTTTCATTTCATAACTTATGAATTAAAGGTTCATAAAAATGAAGACTCTTCATTTTATGTAACTTATGTGTTTTAAGTGTGTGTTTAAAAGAAGTGACCTTTGGATATCCATAACTTGAGGACAAATTATGGACTCCATTAAAACACATAAATGATCAAGAATTAATCCTAAACAATTCAGCAAATAATTCCTATCATCTTCTAAATTCATAAGAACATGAACATGATCATCAAAGTTTCAAGAATTATATGAACACATACAAAGCATGAAATTTTGATATAAGCTATTGTAAATGGATTAGAACTACCATTACACCAACTAAAACAAGTTTTAAAACACCAAAACAATTTAGGGTAATGTTTCTAGTCCATTTCCAGCAGCAAAAGTCGAAAATATGCATTCTGAGGCTCCTACTCGCCGAGTGCACGAACCTACTCGGCGAGTAGGATGAGTTTACACATGAACTCGGCGAGTCCCCCCATGGACTCGGCGAGTTCATCAGTCAGACAGCAAAAAATCGACTTTTTATCACTATTTTGCATCAAGTATCAAACAAACAAGCCTAGGCTCTGATACCACTGTTGGGTTTTGAGCATTCTAACACTTCCTAAGTGTACATGCAACCCTAATAACCTTGGATCTATGTTTGTCTAAGGTACATGCAAAATATTATTTTCCAAGGTTTATAACCTATCTAGCATGGCATGGGGTACTTTTAAACATAAAAGGACTAGATGAATTACATACCTTTTGTTGATTGTTGATTCCTTGGAGTTTGAGAGCCAAGCACCAATAATGTGAATGCCTCAAATGGAAATCACAAATCACCACAAACTTGGAAAATGTATGAGAGAGTATACTAACTCTTGATTTTGGCCACCACACTTACACACACACTAGTGTCTTTTTCATGCAACATAAGCTTGTTTATATAGTGTGCATGGTTAGGGTGAAACCCTAATAACCCATGTCTTTTCCTCTTCCAAGGATCCATGGGTTAAAAGCTCCATGGATCATCCATGGACTTCCATATAAGCTTAGCCCATTCCAAATGAGTGTTAGCCCACACCATATAAATATAATAGCCCATGATTTAATTAGTCTTCCTTTTAATCACTAAATTAATTCATAATTAATTCAAGATTAAAACTAATTAAGTAACATGACTTTATATTAATATATTATAACTTATAATATATTAATAAGCCGCAAATATACTCTTCTCATAATGTTATCCATATAAATAGTTCGGGTGAAGTGCAACCCAAATGGACCATGCCGGGTCGGGTCAAGTATATACCAAATAAGTTATGGACTTAGACACCTTATCCAACAGACTCCCACTTGGATAAGTCTAATAACTGTATTTACCTACATTACTTCAGGAACCAACCGGCAATCGTAGCTCTCGAAAACTCTTGTGAACTATGAAGCGCCATTTTAGATAAGTGATCATATAATCCTCTGTTCTCATGATATCAGCCGGACAAATACATGGAACAATGTCTTACTTATTGTCCAGCAGTTTGTTTCCCGATTTCCGATTTGTTTGACAAAGAACTAAATTGAACACATCAATTAGGTTCTGACCGGGCCCCGTACATAGGTCAAAGCCTCTCGGTCCATTTCGCTCCTTCAGAGTTCGGTCTATTTCACTTCCCACCATCTTCGGTCCTAGCCTTGCAACCGAACCCTTCTCGGACCGAACCTGCTTTCGGTTGTTCAGCACCATGGACCGAACCTCGCCTCCTGACTTCGGCTGTTCGCAGCTTCTTCCTGGTTTTCGACCCCAACTTCGTTTTAAGCCTGTTTTTCATGATTTTAACGCCGGAATTTCACCCAAACTCGTGTTTTGACTTAAGAGAACCTATATTATCATATATTAATCACATTTTGAGGAGGGGGATCGTAAACTAAGTACAATATCTTTTGGGAAAGATATGGTGTTGGAGTGTTGACTTTATCTAGAGTATGACACAAGTTAACACCCATACCCTTATAGGACAACCCTCAGTCACTATTCCTCCCTACCTAGTCAACTATTTGTCCTTTGACACCCCTCCTCCAGCTGCATAGCTTCATCAAAAGCTGGAAACTCTCATATCTCCTTCCACTTTACTCACTCTCTCTCACCAAAAAGCAAACACCACTCTCTCTCACTTTCCCTCTTTAGAACTCGAGATTTCAAGGCTGTTATTGAGCTTTTCACTTCAGTCTTGGTAAGTATATTCATCCTACATTTGAATACTCTACACTCCTTCACTCAAATTATGAATCTCTTATACAAATATCGTCATATTTGTGCTTAGGATCTTCGAATCTTCAAGTATCTCCCAAGTGTTCTTGACTTGGAAACCTTTCTTCTTCCCCCTTCATATCATGGAACAACTCAAGGTGAGTTCATACCCCCACATTTTCATGTTTTTCTTCAAGTTTTAGGGGGAGAATACAAGTTAAAACATCAAAAATTTAACTAAACTCAAATATCAGCTTTCAATAGGAAAGTTTGGTTCCATTCACGGACTGTTTTGACCATCTTAAACTTAATATCTTTCAAAACTGTTTAATATGAAAATAGTTCAGGGTCTTAAATTTAAAATGAATACTTGAACATCTCCATACGATTTTTCTACGATTTATGGTGATTTTTACAAAACTGCCTATCATTTCAAAAACGAATTCGGACCAGTCTGTGAATATGAACATTTTCACACAAGTTAGAGACTTCTAAAAATCATAATAAAAATTATGAATAAACTAGACACATTTTTTAAACTCTCAGAGTTTACGGATTCGGTTTTTGACTTCGTATGATTTTTCTATGACTTTTCTAAAACAGTGTAGAAAAGTTAAAAACAAGTTAACAGTTTACAATATTCATAACACTTTGTAACATGTTGAGCAAAGTGTAACCTTTAATGACTTTGTAGTATGGTTATAGCGACTGACATAGGGAGTTAAAATCACTTAAAGTTTTCGGGAAATTCTACTTTAAAAAGGAAAACAAAAAGGGTTTTATCTATTTAAAACTGTATCCTTCGTTTAAATTACGAACACATACTCATGCATTCGGTCTTGGGATTTAAGACTACATAATATTTTATAAGGAAAATATTGGATTTTTCTTGTGTATACATTTCATTTTACCAATAAAGGTTTTTCCAACATTTCACCCAAAAGCTTATGAACTCACCAACTTAATTGTTGACACTCTTTCAAAACTACTTGTATTCTCAGGAAACCAGTGAAACAGGTAATCAACTGCTTTTGAGGATGGGACGCCAGACGTCAAATTATATATTTTTGTCATCATAATGTAATTGATTTTGAAACATGTAAACTCATACTATGGTGTAACTTTGTCAATTATAGTTATGATGGTTGTATTTATTATGCGCACTATTATACTCGTTGTTGTGATACTATACATGAAGTCCTCCACCCCTGAACGTTTCCGCCATCCTTGGTTTGGGGGTGTGACAGATATGATTTTGATTGGGTCGGAGGTATTTATATGATATATTAACAATTTGTTGTTTTACTTTCGATTGGATTAATGTGTTATGTTTGTTTGTTTGATAATGTTAGGGAAGTGTCCTTATGGTATTGTTGTAGAGAGCATGATATGGAAGTTTAATGGATTGCTCAAGCGATGAAACTTATATGTCTTTATTGGTGATAATCTTGTTCGTTTACAATGGGAAATGATATATAGTAAATAATAGAACATAATTAAGACGGGTGTTAATGGATCTTCAAGAAGATAAAAAAACATGGATGTGATCTAACACATTATCAAACAAAGATTGGTTGTGTAGAATGTGTAAGCTTATGAAGTTCATTTATGAACTAAAACAAATATCTGCAAGATGGTATCTTTGTTTTAATGACATAATTCAATGATTTTGAATTCTGGGAAACAAAGATGGACCATAAGGTATGTCGAAGCCAGTGGTATTAATTGAGATCTTTGTTCAATGAGAATGTTCAAGGAGTTTGAATTTCAAGAAACAAATATGATCCATAAATATGTCAATGCTAGTGGGAGTACCATTGTCACTCTTGTAATATATTTGGATAATATACAATTCATAGGAAACAATGTTCTAACGTAGCAAGTGTAAAAGCTTGTCTCTGTTTGAGAAATTGTTTCGTTTTGAGTTACATGGGAGAAACAACACACAAATTGAATATAATGATCTATTTGGGTAATTCATTAGGTTC
The DNA here is from genome assembly GCF_052849685.1 of Lactuca virosa. NCBI lineage: Eukaryota > Viridiplantae > Streptophyta > Magnoliopsida > Asterales > Asteraceae > Lactuca > Lactuca virosa. Next base: position 181,112,207 of record NC_136429.1, on the reverse strand, counting down.
AGCCAAAATACATGAAAATGTCGAAGAAAACTTGAAATAGTTCATAATGTATGGCATGACTTCGTGCATCGCTAATGTATTAGTATTGAGCTAGAAGAAATGAGTCATGTACCACATGCTTCTGGTTATGGGATCGATCATGTATACCATGACATATACCATATTTGATGACTTGTATGCCTCGAGCATGACAGGTCAGATCAGATCAACTTGGTGAGAATAAATGATTCAAAATCATGTAAGTTCCTTAGTGTCCTAGGATGAAAAAGGATATGATATTAGTATGGGAGATATTAATGCAAATGTTACATTGATGTTGAGTTCCATATTAATAAAACGATTTCATTTGTAGTCAGAATTCTTGCTTTTACAGAATGGTGAATTATTAGCATGGAAGAGTGCCAAGTAATACACCATACTGTATTTAAGGATAAACTTAGAGTATATTGCAACAAGTGAGACTGTAAATGAAACCATGGGAGTAAATGAGATTCATTAGTGACATCATTGTTGTAACCATTGATGGTCCTTTTGAAGATTCTTTGTGATTGTAAAAGTGAACTTATCTCGAGTATGGATCCCAAAGTCATACAAGATCACATAGTGTATACCCCGTAAGCACCATCACATTTGATATGTAAGAGCCTGTAATTTAGAGAAAATTGCCTACTTATAACACCCATAACAATCAAGCCAATTTAAAACTTTTAAAAACGTTTCAAACCATTTAAACTTACAAAGTTTGTTTTCAAAATCGTATAATATCAGAGTATCCCAGAAACATAAACATAAATGTGAGGAGCTGTAAGATCACGCCTTTTCCTTTTCGCAATCATTTGATGTACCTGAAACAATAAACTGAAACTGTAAGCACAAAGCTTAATGAGTTCCCCCAAAATACCCATACACACAACGGTACACATATAATCACAAACATCATACTATGGGTCCAGTCAACCATCGGGTTAGAATACCCCAGGCCCTCAACCATCCGGTTGAAATGCCGACATACTACGGGTCCAATCATCCTCGATATGGAAAACCCCAGGCCCACAACCAACAGGTTGGAATGCCCACATACTATGAGTCCAATCATCCTCGGGATGGAATACTCACGGCCCACAACCAACAGGTTGGAATGCCCAGTTCTATTGGCTTTCGTGTTGGATTAGGTGTCTAAGCCCATAACTATAATTGGTATGTACTTGAATTGATAGCAGCACAGTCCTTTTGGGTTGCCCTCAACCTAGCAACTGGACAAGGAAGTTATGAAAGGAGAGATATTAATTTATAAGATTAATAAATTAATATATAAATGATTTATTAATATGTTAGTGGATTAATATATTAATTAGAAATCGTTATGTTTAATTAATAGTTAGCCAGAAATTAATCAGAATTAATTTTGGGGTTAAAAGAATTAATTATAAAGTGCAGGGACTAGTTTGCAATTAACTAATAGTTGAGTGGAAGGATCCAGAACCTCCTTGGAAGGAGGTGGACGAAATCCATAGGGGAAACCCTAGAGATTTCGTCCAAGGGGTTCTAGATAAGGCCCTTGGGCTTTTCTTAGGCCTTAAGCAAGGAGCATTAGGGTTTTCCCAAAACCCTAGATCCCTCAGCTATTTAAGGAGCCTCCTGGCTCACATTTTCGGTCTCTCTATTCTTTGGAAGAAACCCTAGGCCGAATTGCATACTCCCTTCCTCTCTCTCTACTTTCCTTCTTGCTAGTTCTTGGGTGTGATTCCATTAGAGGCATTACACTTGTGGTGCTAAGCTTCCAAGAAGATCAAGATCAAGATCAAGGGAATTATCAATTGTTTGCTATAACAATTGAAAGGTATGTAACTCCTAAACCCTAATTTACTATTTTCGAAAATAGCCTCCTTCTCTAGGGTTCTTGTTTTGCAATTCAAAGTTGTATGTTCAATAGTTAAAACATAGATCCAAAGCAGGTTGCATGTGAACTTAGGAATTGTTTTCTGGTTTATTTGTTTTACCTAAAACCCATCAGTGGTATCAGAGCCATTGTTTGTTTTAAATTGAATTGCTATAATTGTTGAATTGCAAATTAGGGTTTATAGCTATTAAACCCTAAAGGCCAAATTTTCAAAATTAGGGTTTTGGATAAAAGGGTTTTCGAAAACCCTAGCCTCCAAAGAACCCTAATCGAAATTAGGGTTAGGGTTTTGAAAACCCTAGCCTCCTCCCTTGTAAATTTCGAAATATGCTAAGAAGTTTTAGGGTTTCTTGTTTTGGATAATTGTTACTTGATTAGATTAATTGGATAATTATCCTTACCCTAATTTTCGAAATTTAGAGGGATAAGGATTAGGATTAAATTAATTGATTAATTTAATTAGATAATCCTTACAAGATTTAATAAATTGATTAAAAGTTAATTAATAGATAAATATTAAATCTAGTAATTTGGTTTATTTTAAATTTAAATTAATAGTTTAATTTTCAAAATTTATATAAACCTTAAAGTTTTAAAAAGTTTAAAACATACCTTATGTATGTATTATGATTAAATGTTTAATATTATATATGTATAAGAATATGGTCAGTCAAATCGCTAGTATGCCTCATTCACGAAGCTAGTCTATAAGGGGGGTATAAGGAAACTGCCTATAAAATGGTAGTTGAATGGGTGTCCACTCTTACCCACCGCTCCCTTGATTAGTGGAGGGTCGTTAGCAGAACGGATTTGATAGGACAACTACTTCTCATTAAAAGTATAATGCTATTAAATAAAGTACTAGAACATTATTTTACAAAATCCCAACTCTAGTTACTTTAGAAAAAAATGTGAAAAGTATGCTAATCCATGAAATTGCACATTATGCTTTATTGGTCGTTAGTGGAGCGTGTGTGGTTAACCAGCACACTAAAAGGCACTAATAAAGAGTAGTAATGGGTATCTCATAATTGTCATTTTGATGGAGCGTGTGTGGTTTAGCAGCACATCAATAGTTAATGATAAAGACAATGAGGTTACCAAGCACATTTGCATGGTTATTCACATCTTGTTTGTGATCCTCGGCATCCCAGTCACAAATAGAAGAGCATAATCTGAGATTAAAACATGCCATTGAATAGTTTCAATGTATCTCAAAAGAATTAGGAATTTCACTTCGTTTGTTTCGTCTAATGGTGGAATTGGTGAATCGTCATTCACCTACCTTTATGAAATTTACACTTGGATCTCGGCATCCCATTTCTAAGTTGTGAATCTTCATAGTTGGATCCTAACCTTGATATTTTATCTTTGGGTTATTATATCGAGGTATCTTGAAATCTAACTAAAGCTTTCTCTCTTTTTAGATGTCTACTCCTGGAAACACTTCTACTTCATCCTCCTCCAACCAAAACTTCTCTTTGGTCAATATCTGCTCCAAAGTCGTTATGGATGGCTCTAACTATAACGATTGGATGCGCAACATCAAGATGGCTCTTCGTTTTGAGAACAAAGAATACGTTCTTGAAAAGGAGCTCAAAGAACTTGATGAGTCTGAAGCTACTCCTGAAGAACTTGCTGCCTACAAGAAACATTACGATGATGCTACCAAAGTCGCATGCATCATGGTAGCAACTATGTCCCCATAACTGCAGAGGTACTATGAGGACTACTGGCCTTTTGAGATGACCAAGGACCTTATGGAAAAGTACCATAAGCGAGCTCGTCAAGAAAAATTTGAAGTAGTCAAGTCACTCATGGCTTGCAAGATGAAAGAAGGGGAGTCGGTTGTGTCACATGTGCAAAGAATGCAACACTACATAGAGCGTTTGGTCAAGCTCAACATTCACTTTGATGAGGAATTGGCCATTGACATGGTTTTGAACTCACTTCCTGAATGTTATGGTCAGTTTATTCTAACTTACCATTCGAACAACACTGAGCAGACTCTGGCCCAATTGCACAACTTGTTGCAGACAGCTGAAGCAGGGATGAAGGGTAAAAGTATACCCTCCACACCTGCAAGTGCCCCTGTTTTGGCTATTGGACAGGGAAAGGGGAAAAAGAGGAAAGGTCCTCCCAAGCAAAACTGGAAGAGTAAGGCTCAAGCTGGGTCATCTAGCAATGGCCCAAAGGCTAAGCCCAATGGTTCAACTCCCCATGTTTCTGATCCAAAAGAGGCCGTTTGCTTTTACTGCAATCAAAAGGGGTATTGGAAGAGATCTTGCCCACAATATCTGCAAGATATCAAGGATGGCAAAGTGACGCCATCTTCGGCAGGTATTTACACTATTTCTGCTAATAACTCATTATCTTCTCGTTCATGGGTCCTTGATACAGGATGTGGTTTTCATATCTGTTCTGATATGCAGGGGCTAAAGGAAAGTGAGGAGATAGAGCGAGGAAGGATAAACTTGATCATGGGAAACAGAAAGTCTTCACCAGTAACCAAGATCGGAGTTTATCAGCTTTTGCTTAGTAATGATGTTAGATTAGATTTGGTAAATTGTTGCTATTCGTCTGAGATGACGAGAAACATTATTTCATTTCATGCATTGTTCAGACAAGGTTTTAAATATTCTTTTAATGATTTGAATGGTTCAATTTCTGTTTATAAGAATGGTGTTTTTATGTTTGAAGCTTTACCTTGTGATGGTGTGTATGAAACAGTGACTTGTGTTGATAGCTTAGGAAATAGTGTACTTAATATTGACTTGTCTAATAGTGTAGACAAGGCATGCTTGTGGCATTGTCGTCTTGGACACATTAACAAGAAACGCATAGCCCAACTCCAAAAGGATGGAGTGTTGGAATCATTTGACCTAAAATCAGATGATATGTGTGAATCATGTCTTTTGGGAAAGATGACAAAATCACCATTCACAGGGTCTTGTGAAAGAGGTGAAGATCTGTTGGATCTCATACACACAGATGTGTGTGGGCCCTTCAGATCAACTACAAGAGATGCTAATCGATTTTATGTGACTTTCACTGACGATTACAACAGATATGGTTATATCTACTTGATCAAGCATAAGTCAGAAACCCTTGAAAAGTTCAAAGAGTTTAAGCATGAGGTCGAAAATCAATTGGGCAGGAAGATAAAGATACTTAGATCCGATAGAGGCGGGGAGTATCTTAGTATCGAGTTTAACGACTATCTGAAAGAATGTGGGATAGTCTCACAATTGACTCCTCCTAGGACACCACAATTAAATGGTGTAGCTGAGAGGCGTAATCGGACCTTGTTAGACATGGTTCGTTCTATGATGAGTCGTGCTTCGCTTCCTATTCACTTCTGGGGGTATGCCTTAGAGACAGCCGCCCACATCCTCAATCTTGTCCCTACAAAGAAGGTTGCCAAAACACCTCACGAAATGTGGACGGGGAAATATCCCTCGTTGGCACATATTAAAGTCTGGGGTTGTGAAGCTTTCGTAAGACGAGAGACTCACGACAAGCTAGCAGCTAGAAGTGAGAAATGTGTTTTCATTGGTTACCCAAAGCAGTCTTTTGGATATTTGTTCTACAGGCCTAGTGAAAACGTGGTCTTTGTAGCACGAATAGGAGTCTTTCTAGAAAGGGAGCTCATATTCAAAGAGGACAGTGGGATCACCATTGAACTTGAAGAAATTCAAGAGTTAGCTAATGAAGGAACCTTAGATGACACTAGCACTCAACCAGAGGAAACAGTTCCTGTTGAACCAGTTGATAATTCATTACCTCTTCGAAGGTCCACTAGGGTGAGTGTGCCACCTGAGTTGTATGGTTTTCATATTACTTCAGATGGTGACACATTCATAAGTGAAAGAACACTGGTAAACTTAGATGAACCAGTCACTTATAAGGAAGCAATGGCAGGCCCAGAGGCTTCCAAGTGGAAAGAGGCAATGGACAGCGAGATTAAGTCCATGTATGACAACCAAGTTTGGAATTTGGTTGATAGTGCACCAGGTCGTAGGACAGTTGGGTGCAAATGGATCTTCAAGAAGAAGACAGACATGGATGGGAATGTGCATACATTCAAGGCTCGACTGGTTGCAAAAGGTTTCACTCAAACCCCAGGGGTTGACTATGATGAGACCTTTTCGCCAGTAGCTAAGATTAAATCTATTAGGATATTGCTCGCCATAGCTGCCTTTCATGACTATGAAATCTAGCAGATGGATGTCAAGACTGCTTTCCTTAACGGGAAGTTGGCTGAGGATGTTTACATGAATCAGCCAGAGGGTTTTGTTGATGCAAAGTTTCCCAATAGAGTGTGCAAGCTTGAGAAATCCATTTATGGATTAAAACAAGCATCTCGCAGCTGGAATCTTTGCTTCCATGAGAAAGTCAAAGAGTTTGGTTTCTCTAGAAGTGAAGATGAGTTTTGTGTGTATATCAAGGCTAGTGGGAGTATAGTAACTTTTCTGGTGTTATATGTCGATGACATATTACTCATTGGTAACGACGTTCCAACCTTGAGAGATGTTAAATCTTGGCTTGGAAAGTGTTTTGCCATGAAAGACCTTGGAGAAGCTGCCTATATTCTTGGGATTAGAATATTGAGAGATAGAAAGAAGAGACTAATTGGACTTAGTCAGAGCACATACTTGGATAAGGTACTAAAGAGGTTTGGTATGGAAAATTCCAAGAAGGGAGAGCTACCTATCCAGAGCAATACCAAATTGAGTAAGACTCAATGCCCGAGTACAGATGTTGAAATAGATGACATGAGTCGTGTACCTTATGCTTCCGCTGTCGGATCGATCATGTACGCTATGACATGTACTCGCCCTGATGTGGCATTTGCTTTGAGCATGGTCAGTCGCTATCAGGGAAACCCGGGTAGAGCTCATTGGATAGCAGTAAAGAATATACTCAAGTATTTGCGAAGGACAAAGGACTGGGTCCTTGTACTTGGTGGCAATGATACTTTGAGAGTAGATGGTTACAGTGATGCCAGCTTTCAGACGGATAGAGATAACTTCCGTTCTCAATCGGGCTGGGTATTTTTACTGAATGGAGGAGCAGTTACTTGGAAAAGTTCCAAGAAAGATACGGTGGATGATTCTACTTGTGAATCAGAGTACATAGCAGCGAGTGAAGCGTCGAAAGAAGCAACTTGGTTGAGGAACTTCATTGGAGATCTCGGAGTTGTTCCAACCATCCAGGAGCCTATGGAACTGTTCTGCGATAATGAAGGAGCGGTTGCCTTGACAAAGGAACCGATAGATCATGGTAAAACCAAACATATCGACAGAAAGTACCATTTCATCAGACATAGAGTAGAAGAAGGCCATCTTGTAGTAAAGAGGGTGTCATCTGAAGATAACCCAACAGATCCCCTCACAAAGGGTCTGAGTAGGGCTAAGCATATTCAGCATGCTCGGAGCATAGAACTGAAAGATGATATTAGCTTTAGTAGTTAGATTAGTTTTGTTCTGAAACTTGTAACAAAATAAATGTAATTGACTTTTGGTGATTAAATAATAAAGTATTGTTTATTAGTTTGATTACTGCCTTTTGTCAATTGTTTATTATTGTGTTTCATATTTTGCATGTTTTACTTCCTGAATAATAAGATTATTCAAACTCCACAGTCGCTCATACTTTTGGAAGTAAGTAGTGAATTAAGACTGTCATGAACTGGATTGTAGATTGTCTAAGGATAGACATGGCAATAGAATTGCTGCAACGTTCATGAGTACTCAGAAATTGAGATTTGAGTATTGGATAAACCCTCGCTCAGAGTATCACTTCATGGAATTCATCACGAGTAATACTGAGACGATAATATCTTATAATCTTGAAACGAAGATATATGAGTTGCAATTTACAAGTTGGTCATGCATTGGTGATACGAAAACGCATCAGTAACTTGGTGTTATAAAACGCATTGTCATGTATAATTTGATGAGTAAAAGATACAAGCATATGAGTCAACGTTTATTCGTTCCTTTTGCCCTAATAGGAAAAGCGATATCTGTGGGCCCCTCGATGATTTGGTGTTGACTTATGTGCTGGGCCCAGCCAGGACTAAATTGATGTGTTCGATTAGAAGTCCTACATCATCACAAATCAGAAATCGGGAAACATAGATTCTGGACAAAGAGATTGATCACATTCCATGTCTTATGTCTAGGGATATCTAGCAGAACGAAGGATTATATGATCACTTATCTTAGGACACGTAACTGACTGGGTCAGAGTTCGGCAGCAGCTTTTGGAAGCTACAATTTGCTGGTCAAATTTAGAAGGCATACTAGCAATTATAGTTACAGACTTATCCAAGTGCGAGACTGTTGGATTAGGTGTCTAAGCCCATAACTATAATTGGTATGTACTTGAATTGATAGCAGCACAGTCCTTTTGGGTTGCCCTCAACCAAGCAACTGGACAAGGAAATTATGAAAGGAGAGATATTAATTTATAAGATTAATAAATTAATATATAAATGATTTATTAATATGTTAGTGGATTAATATATTAATTAGAAATCATTATGTTTAATTAATAGTTAGCCAGAAATTAATCAAAATTAATTTTGGGGTTAAAAGAATTAATTATAAAGTGCAGGGACTAGTTTGCAATTAACTAATAGTTGAGTGGAAGGATCCAGAACCTCCTTGGAAGGAGGTGGACGAAATCCATAGGGGAAACCCTAGAGATTTCGTCCAAGGGGTTCTAGATAAGGCCCTTGGGCTTTTCTTAGGCCTTAAGCAAGGAGCATTAGGGTTTTCCCAAAACCCTAGATCCCTCAGCTATTTAAGGAGCCTCCTGGCTCACATTTTCGGTCTCTCTATTCTTTGGAAGAAACCCTAGGCCGAATTGCATACTCCCTTCCTCTCTCTCTACTTTCCTTCTTGCTAGTTCTTGGGTGTGATTCCATTAGAGGCATTACACTTGTGGTGCTAAGCTTCCAAGAAGATCAAGATCAAGATCAAGGGAATTATCAATTGTTTGCTATAACAATTGAAAGGTATGTAACTCCTAAACCCTAATTTACTATTTTCGAAAATAGCCTCCTTCTCTAGGGTTCTTGTTTTGCAATTCAAAGTTGTATGTTCAATAGTTAAAACATAGATCCAAAGCAGGTTGCATGTGAACTTAGGAATTGTTTTCTGGTTTATTTGTTTTACCTAAAACCCATCATTTCGCACAAAGCAGATAAGCCTCAACCGCCAAACAAACATGTGCACATATAACAGATAATTACATAACAATCTATAGACAGACAAACTGATCTAACAGATCATAACAACATAGCAACATCCTATCTACTAGGATACTGATCTAACAGATCATAGTAACATATAACATCCTATCTACCAGGATACTGATCTAATGGATCATAACAATATATAACATCCCATCTACCAGGATACTGATCTAACGGATCATAACAGCATATAACATCCCATCTACCAGGATACTGATCTAACATATCATAACAACATATAACATCCCATCTACCAGGATACTGATCTAACGGATCATAACAACATATAACATCCCATCTACCAGGATACTGATCTAACGAATCATAACAACATATGACATCCCATCTACCAGGATACTGATCTAACGGATCATAACAATACTCGAGCATTCAACATATCAGGATAGCAATCCAAAAGGGCCGACCTTGGTGCCTTAGACCCTTGAGTATAGTGAGGAAAACTCACCTCACACTGCTGAAGCCCCACGGATAAAACTCCAGCTGCTGGTTGACAAATTCCCGAGCTGTCAACATCAAACAACACCCAATTAATAATTGGGTTCCAAGCCCAAGGTCCAACTCACACTCCAAAGGCCCAATAGTCAACTAATGGACTAAATCCCAACATGTGGCCCAATTTGGCATATGGGCCTTACCCTAATTCCCATCTGAATATTCTAGTCCATATGATTATTCTTGGATGGCCCACCAATAACCCAATCATCAAGGCCCAATAGAAAGGCCCATCAATAGACCCAAATGAATTTAGGGTTTCACATAAAATGATAATTAGGGTTAAGTGTTTCTCACTTAACCCATTAAGGACTTAATCTATTAAGTCCATCACTCTACTAGATAAGTCATATGGTGTGATTGGGTGTAATTCACAACTCCATTCCAATAGCCGAAAAGTAGGTCCCAATAAGTCCAAGGCCCATAAATCTAATATTAGGGTTTTTAAACCCTAATTAGGGTTTCCAACCCCATCTTAGCCCAATAGGCCCAATAGCTAGGTCTTTTGATCAGTTAGGGTTCATTAGGCCCATTAGTCACATGTTTGGGCTTTTAGGTCAATTAGGGCTTCATTGGGCCCACTAGGGTTTTAGTTCCCTTGTCCAAACATCCCAAACGAGTCCAAAATGCAAACGAGGCACACCGCCACCCAACACGGCGGCTAGTGGCGGCAGGAAGCGGCAGCCACCACCTTACGGTGGTGGTTTTTGAGTTTCTTTTCATTATTCTACTTTCTAATTACATATTACATTTCTTTATACAAAAATAAACACACACCCGCGCCACACAATACAACAGCAACACACACACACCTAAATACATAGTAAAACACACACACAACCACCTCCCACGGTGGCTGGTCGCGACGAAAAAATGGCAGCAAGCGGCGGAACGGCGGCAGTAAGCGGCGGTGATGAAGTTTTCCTTCCGGTTCCCGGCTAAGAAAAACCTACACATCAGTAACCTTACGAAAATGGGCATACACACAACCAATCGTACACACAACCACCTTCGCATGATGGCTGGTGGCGGCAGAAAAGAACGACATGGTGGCAGCCACCATGGTTGCCAGCCATGGTGGGTTTCTCTTGAGTTTTCTTTGGCCAAACATGCTCCCACAACCATTCCAGGTTCTAATAGCAGCTCCAACTCTTCCAGATACGATATAATAGCTCCCAACCACCGACTAGGTGGCTGAGGAGGCTGGAACAGCAGAAACGACGACCATAGGGCCACCAATGGCAGCAATTGACATACATGATGTCGAATCACTGAGAATGGCGAAGGAGAGGAGAGGGGGAGGTGGCATACGGCCCTTACCAGTAGTTTTCCAGTTGCACACGACTCCCGCAACAACAATCTTAGCTCAATTGTCGGTCTTTGGCGGCCTTCCCGGTTGTACACGACGGTTCCGGTGGCGAAGCTGTGATGGCGGAGATCCTCAGCGAGCAGCGACGGCTGGAGGTGTACCCAGGGTAGCGGTGGCTGATCTAAGGAGTGGGGCTTAGGGTTTGTTTCTAGGAAACGATGGGGAAGGGGTCACCAGGTATCAAGGTTGTAGAACTCGTTACTCGGTACCTGTTCGGCCGACTACCGAGTAGCGAGTACTCAGGAGTACTCAAGAGTACTCGGGGAGTACTCGGATTTGGTAATTCATGTAGAAATATTTTTAGGGAAATTATATATGTTAAAATGATAAGTTAAAATCATAAATTGATTGAAATATATAACAAAATTAGATACATGTGAATACACAAAAACTAAAAAAACACATAATGGTCTCACTTCGTGAATTATTACTGAAAATTTAAGATATATATGTAGTAATAATCACATGTGTGTGTGTGTTAAATAATAAATCATTAAGTATATTATACATATTAATCACCGGGTTGATCGAGTTTTACAACACTGCTCAGTTCAGTAAGAGGTCGATCGGGGAGTACTCGGGATTCTGTAACTCGCCTCGGTAAAGGGCCGAGTAGCGAGTACTCGGAGGAGTAATCGGCCAAATCGGTGAGTTTTACAATACTGCCAGGTATATCCCGTGTCCTCATACAACTTTGGTCCATTTTTCCATTTTCAGTCCCTCCCCATAAATTCTCTTTCATCTCAACCCTCAAACTTACCAAACAACACCTCCTATACAAAACCCTTTTCAATTTGAGTCCAAAATTTACCATTTAGTCCCTACTCCCAAGAATCTATTCAATAGAAGTCCAAATGATACCAAACACACCCCGACTTCTGAAATCCTTTTCAAAATAAATCCCAAAATTACACTTTAACCCTTGGAGATTCAAATCTTGTCATTTGGCTTCCGGAAACCAACTCCCAGCTAATTATTATTTGGTTTTGGATTATAATAATATTAAATAATAATAAAAATTAATTCTCGAGGTTTCGGGTTTATCATTTAATTATTATATTTTAAATGGGATGTTACACTTTTCGTCAAATATTGACTAAGAGGGCAAAAATGGTCATTTATGAGAAAAAGATGAGATCGTGAAGTTGTAAATTCATGAAAATAACCAATATGAGTTTAATTCACTTATAGTTGGTTAGAGGAGTAAGTTTAAGAGAAAGAATGAATGAGAAGATGCATTTTGGCATAAAGGCTAAAATGAGTATTTTTATGCTTTTTCGGCCAAACTTTTAACTTAATGGATTAAGACCCATATTAAGTTAGCGAGACATAACTTAACAAAATTGTAAAGTATGTTCCCACCTTCGTGTGGATATAAAAATCATAGAAAACGGGTAAGGAACGAAAAAGTTATGAATGTTAGAAGTTGGGAGAAAAATGTCCCACGGCTGGAATGGAATCAGCCATGGACCTGCTGATATATAGGCACCACGACGTGTATGCTCACCACGACATGGTGAAGTTAAAAAGTGATTCAGACGTCATTCTTCTGTTATAAAAGTAAGGGTAATGTACTTTTCATCATGACATGGTATATGGGCACCACATCGTGATCAAGCAAAGTAGGATGTCGTAAGAAGAGTTGCCATGATATGGAAAGAGAGAAGAGTGTAGGTCAATTAACCCACTATGGCCTGGTAAACCCCTCACCATAATATTGTAATCACAATAGCTTAAAGGTTGTTAAGCCTTTCATTCTTGCAAAAAACACTCCCATTCCTTAGAGAGGGGAGCTACGGTAATTTTGAGGATGGAGGGTGATCAAGTGGTGATTAAAGGTGCTAGAGGCAAAGAATGAACATCAAAATCCGCTAAAGTAATCATCTTCCCCATTGTTAATTTTGTAGATATTTAATGGCAATTTATGGAATTGAGTTAAATATGAATGATTACCCTTGAGTTATTGATAGTGTTTAGAAGCTCTGAATAAGCTTTATATGTGATTTCCAAGCTGAAATATTTATGTGTGAAGTTAGGGTTTGAAACCCTACACTACTGATTACGTTAATTGATGCATTAGAGGTTAGATTATAATCAATTAAGTAGTATGCGATGCTTAATTTATTGCTTTGACTCAATTTTGAAGTAGAGAATGAAATGTTAGAATTATGATCAATTAAGTGATCATTTTGAAATTTAGAAGTATATAAGCTCTTGATAGGCTAAGAAAATTTTTAAGGAACTTTAAATGCAGTATGAATAGGCCTTAAGCAAGAGGATGAGCCAAGATGCATCAATTGAAGAAAGGAGCCAAAAAAGGGTAGTTATTTCTCACTAACTAATAATAGTAGTTATAACTCTTACTCTCTCTCTCTCTCTCTCTCTCTATATATATATATATATATATGTTGTTATAAATATATTTATGTATATGTACATATGTTTGTATGTGATAGTCATGTATCGAAGCATGACAGAGGAAAGGAAGAACAGGATTATATGTGATATAATCCTATGTAAGATTATATATTTGTGGTAATACATGTAAGATCATGTATCTAAGCATGTATGTATAACCAAAGTATGTAGAGAAGTATAAGGAAAAGATAAGGGTATTAGGAGTAATACTCTTAAGAGTAAATAAAGAAAGAATGGGATTATATGTATTATATTCCTATGTATGAGTGGATGATGAGAAAAGGTATTTGTGGATACCTAAAAGATTATAGATATTGATAAAGAATGATTATATGTAGCATAATCATAAGTGTATGCATTTATGTCTAGATGTGAACGATATGGCATATAATACTTGTATGTTAATAGACATAGATAAGGAACAAGTACTTAACGAGTTAAGTATTAGATGTGTAGTAGATCTCTTTATGAGTTAATGGGATAGAATGTCCAGGGGATAAATATTATGTGATGAGTCACATAATAGAGATAAAGATGTTTAGAAAGATGATTACTTCGGGAATGAGATAGAGGTTCCTTCGGGGAAAATATTACGATTACTTCGGGAATGAGATGATGGTTCCTTAGGGAACATAGATAAATGATCCCTTTGGGATGTAGATAGATTATCCATGTGGGAATAAAGATTGTATGTAGTTAGAAAAGATAGAGAAAAGGTTCCATGAGTGGAACAAGGTAATCGAGTTCTTTCAAGAACATAGAGATAATCCATGAGGGATTCAAGAAAAGAAAGAGTATGTCAAGGGATTAGTGAGGGATGGAGATGAGAAGTATGAGATGAATCAATATGAGTATGAAAATGCAAGATAAGAGTTAGAGATACGAGAAAAATAGAGTAGGAGATAAAGAAGAGCATGCACAAAGAAGAGAAATATGAGATGAGATAGAATATGGAGAGAGATTGAAAGATGAATAAAAGTGTAACAATTGTTTTCCTAGATGAATCGAATTGGGGCTTCAAGGAGTCAAAAGCTTGAGTTTTGGAGAAAGATGAGCTTCACAACGTGATACATAAGGGATCACGACGTGAGATGGGATCCATGAAGATTTCTGTCCGGAATTGAGCTCACGACGTAAGCAATAGGAGCTCATGACGTGAGGAGCACTGCAGCCTAAGCCCACAAACTTTTTTGGGTTTCCCACATATTTAAGCTCCCTTAACTCGGTTTTAGGGTTCATTTCCTAGTCTCCGCCCCCCCTCCAACTCAGAAAACCCTAATCCTCTTCCCTCTTGGTGGTTTTGGATCCATCTTGGTGTTTTAGTGGCTAGAAGAAGAAGAAGAATGCGTTTCAGAGGTGTTGGTCCAACAAGGAAGCTTCATCATCATCATCTTGTGCACATTATGGACCATTATAAGTGTCTAGGATTCAACCTTTATGGGTTTAATTTATTAGATCTAGGTTCTTGTCCCTTTTCCTTCATGATTATGAAAGTTTGCATGGAGGAAATCCATAAAATTGGTAAATTTATGGCCTTTAAGGGTCCCTTAAGCATCATATCTTATAGATATGAAGCTTAGTTTTGATTTATGAATCTTGCATCAAGTTGGGGCCATTTCTTGTCGTTTTTACCTAAGATGGGTTTAGGACATGCATGTCCATCAAGTAATCATTTTTATTGACTTTTGAAGTCCTCTTTAACTTCTGAAATAATTGGCATCGAAGGTTTAATGGATTAAGGACTTAAAAGTTGGACTTTTAGCCTCACACTGTTCTCACGATGTGAGACACAAGGTCTCAGGACATGAGGAGAATTGGTCCTGTTTCTGATGAGCCTGTTGGGGCTCACAACATGAGGATTGGCTCCTCACGTCGTGATACTAGTTCAAGTGTTAATTCTTGACTATGTTGGTCAGGTTGAGTCGGGATGAGTGGAATTTGATTGAGTGAACTCTCACGATGTGACCAAGGACTGGTCACGACGTGAGATGTGGATTTGGGCTTTAAGGCCTTGTTGGGACCTAATTTTCTGTTTGTGGGCCTTCCTGTGCTTGTTCCTATTTGGAGCTTTGGGTATCTTTTAAGAATTTGGGCCTTCTTAAATTAGGCTCATGATAGGTTTGGGGCCCAGTTAGGAAGTTAGGCCATATTGATTTTTTTAATGCTATTGGTTTGGGCATTGGATTTTGGGCTAAGTGAGGAAAGGGTAAAATGGACTTTTACCCAGAGTGTTGGACAATTGGACTTCGATTCCAGCTATGGGTTGTGGACCAATTATTAATTTGGTATTATTGATGATGTTAGCATGTGGATTTTCTGGATCAGCAGTCCGATCTTTTTATCTGATATATTCAATAGCTTGAGGTGAGTCTTCTAATTATATCCATGGGTCGAAGGCACCAATTCCGACCCATTACTTGTTATGAGGAATTCTTGTTGTCTATGTGATGCTTGCATGAAACACTAGGATCTTGCTCCTGGAAATTTTATGAAAGACCAGGATCTAGCCCCTGACAACTGTATGAAAGACCAGGATTTGGCCACTAGCACTTATACATAAGATTGGGATTTGGCCCTCGACACTGCAGGAATGACCCTGGGGGATAGACCATGTCACTTGTATGTTATGGTATATGGTATTTTGGGGAAATCACTAGGATTTGTGCTTAAGGTTTATTAATTATGGTTTCTGGTACTTCCGGTACGAAAGGGGAGGGCTCAATGTGACTGCACTGCATCCACCCATGTTTCCACAACTTTATGATATTGGGATTGTACTCTAATAACTAATTTTACATTAATACACTTTTGAATTATTGGTAATACTAAATGGTGTTTATTGGTTGAATTAAAAAATGATTTTTTTACCTTGAAATTTTGGGACGTTACTAGTTGGTATCGGAGCCTTGGTTTAAGGGATCCGGGCGTACTCTTGGGTGTGTCTAAAATTAAACTGAGGGTTTGGTAAATTTTTCATACAATAAATGTTTTTAATAAAGGATTATCTCATAAAAGAAAGGGATGGTGCGTGCAATCAGCCGAGCTCAAGTAAGTGATTCCCAGAACACCATGTCTACATGCTAGGATAAGGCTACAGATACTTTCAGGAATTGCATGATAGTTTGGCCTGATATGTGAATCCTTGTAGTGTAGGAAGCATTGGATGCTAGGCTAGATTGGGAATATGTATTGGTATCGGTAATTGTTAAGTGTATGCTTTATTTCCTGTTCCTTGTTTTGTTGTGATCCTAGGGTAGAGTATTTTATTTGACAGTCTATTTGATCATGTATTGTGTATAACTTGCATGAATAAGGCAACCGAAAGTGAGAGTGGAAGTTCCTAGCATGAGTTGTAGTATGTGAGCTTGAATGTTCTTTGGTTATTCTATGGCTTGGAGTGTTACTGCACGAATGTTGCTTGCTTTGTGCTTTATGGAACTCTTGGTGACGTGAGATAACTATTAAGTGAATATGTTAAGTCACATGTTGCAAAGGTTAAATAATCTCAAAGTGATGGATTTGATTTTATTGCATAGCTCTCATTTGAATGTAACCGTTGTAGGGTTGAGTCTATTACTCGAAGGATTATTTAAGCTTTGTGGCATGTGATTATATTCATGAAGTAGTTAGCTGATATTAGTGGGAATTCTTCAACAAATGACGGTGGGGTGAGGTCGGGAACCTAGGAGAGCCTAGGAAGTGTTTTTAGTAGGTTCGGATGTGCTGTTTAGCGAGTATTGGAATATTAGTGTGAGATGGTGACTTGAGGAAAGTATGGGTAGGTATGGAAGGTAGTATTGGGCCCATACTACTGAAAGAAAAGTGTCCATACTCGAATCGAGGAGAGTCACAGAAAATCTTGGAAGCCTATGGGTTGAGGATTCTTGGGAATGTTCTGATTATTCGCATGTTTGCTTTTCAGAATGGTGATGAGCATGCGTGGAGGAGGTTCAGGTTTTGGTTCAGGATAAAGTGCAGGTACTTATCCGATTGATGAGTGGATGCGGGAGTTTATCTCGTCGGAGATCACCCGCAGTATTTTGGAGCGTACTATTGTAATGTTTGTCACCATCAAGGAAGGGATCATGGAACTTTTGGATGATCGTCTCGAGGCTTTTCGGGCCTAGATTGCAGCAGGGACATTTGGGGGCCCATCCGGAGCTCAATGTTTGTGGATCCCGATGATCTTTTGGGGAACAAGATCCTATTGTCAGCTCTTGTCATGAAGGAATGAAGGTTGATTATGCATCGTGATTTTCAGGGGATCGATTCCATGATTGGATTGCCACTGAGGTTTTACGAGCTTTATGTGAGGAATTATTTGACATTATTGGCCATGTCATTAACCGGCTGGTCAGCAGGTTCAAGGATCGAATATCGGCTGTTCAGGCAGTTGATGGGATGGTCGAGGTTACTCGAGAGTAGGAGCTTGGCTTGGATAGGAAACAAGGGAAGAGGAAGCGGACTCATGATCTGACTCTGTTAGCAACATCTAAGCAGTTTGATGTTTCCATGTCTAGTGCTGGAGGCCCGAGGGGCCGCAACATTTGTGCAAGGGATGATGGAACACATGAGCATGTATGCAGCAAGTCTAAAGGCGGTAGGTGCGGATGGAAGGGCCACCTTCGCCAATAATGCACCCTGGAAATAGAATTGTGTCATCGTTGTTATCATCCTAGTCATATCAAGGCAAATCGCCCATGTTTAGCTGTTGGGGCGGCTTAGGTTCCATTGCAAGTGTTTCAGCAGGAAGGGGAAGCAGAACCCTGAGACACTATTTGTATGTATCATATTCTTCTCTTTCACGCTTTAATCACTATGCTAATAATTTCGTGTTGATGTGTGTGAAATATTATGCCTTGATTATCTAAGAATGGAAGCACCTGTGTGAGTAATATAGTTATTTTTTCCAGAAAGTTGTCATATGCCATTTTGCAAACCGTGGGTCGTGTATAGAAGAGGCTTGAGTATTCCACTTAGGAGATTAGCAACTAATCAGATCTTTAGTGGTATTAGTGAGAGTTTGAGAAATCCGCAAGGTAGGCATGCCGGGTTTGAGTTCACACCTTCAAAGCGGGGTCAGTTGCAGCATGCATGGGAATTGCTCTAAGTACAAGTAAGTGCTTGAGCGGGTTGGCTACTTTTTCGATATTAAGCTGTTGTTCCTCGTCAACCGATTAGTCGCCAAGGTCTTGTGGTGGCTTCAACAGAACGTGTTATAGGATTTGGAGGATCATTGAGGTATTGGAAATGATCACTCGGTCTTGGAATGTATAAGCACTAGACTTGGCTGGTCAAGGAAGGCTAGCTATTGTAAAGCTCAAGTTGCTGACTTCTACTGTCAATACGAATTGGGCAGTGGTAACATGTCCCTATTAAGTGATGGGAAAGTGCAGTTCACATGGGTTATTTCAACCATTGGGATTGTCAACATAAATCAAATGCTATCTACTGGTGAACTTTCAGTACATCGATCATTCGGCAGGTGATTTGTTGAATTGATGATCTGTCTGTTCTGGTCAAGGGTTATAGTTCTTCATCATGGACTGAAGTGGATTAATAATTTGGAGTTATATTTAGAGAAGTAATAGGGATCATTGGGCTCGTAGAGATTTCGGGAAGTGTTCATCTGGTTTTGGAATGTATGTGATTGCTAAGGTTATCTAGTAATGGAGTGCTAGTTTTTGTAAGCCCTGGTTGTTAATAAGTTTGAATTGTAAGACTATGAGATGGATTGGGAATGTATCAACTTTTGATGAATTGGGAGAGCGCAGTCAAATCCAAGTAGGGAATAATCGTTTGGTCTAAAGGCTGTAAAAGAAGGGATATTCAGGTTTCGTTGTGCATCAGTAGTGTTGTTTGGTGGATATTGATCAGGAACAGGTTGAGGGTTATGTTAGAGCCTCTCTGCATGTTCTTGTATGATGAAGGATTTGGGGTTCTAAGCATAACCTAAACACCTAGTTTGGGTATAATCAGATATGGGTTCGACTCAAGAAGATTATAGCTAGATTGGCAGATAGTATGGAAGTGTTATAAAACTTCAGGGTGGCCGTAGTATTCACTAGATTGGCAGATAGTGTATGGAAGTATTGTAAGACTAGGGGGTGGCCGCAACATTAACTAGATTGGCAGATAGTATGGAAGTGTTGTAAGACTGCGGGGTGGCCGTAACATTCATTAGATTGGCAGATAGTATAAGAGTGTTGTAAGACTGCGGGGTGGCCATAACATTCAATAGGTTGGTAGGTAGTGTGGTAGTGATATAAGACTGTGGGGTGGCCCGTAGCATTTACTTGGTTCTTGAGTAGTTGTGAGCGCTTGGTATATCTATGTTTGGCCCGTGGTTCCTCTAGGTGGGTTTATACCATGGTAGGGCAGGTCGTGAGACTGTGGGAATGCCACAACATTCGTGGAATTAAGGATGGTTGTGGGCCGTATGAGGTCGTTTGAGATATAAGAAGGGCATGCATTCATTGTTATCAAGTGGATTTGGTTGCATCAGGTTTTATGGTTGGATATGTTCGGTTGGATCCGGAGGGCTGTTGGGGCCATGATGGCAAATGAGCTAGGTTAGCTCTGGCCAGGTAAGACCCTCGTTCGGAAGTCATATGGTACAATTGTGTGCGGCTATAAGCTTTAGCAACCGGTTGGAAATCCGATATATCGGTCGTTTGGAAGGTAAGTATGAGACCAATGAGGTCTCAGCTGCAACATAAATGTAATTATGGGACAAGAAGATGAGCCCGAGGTGGTGCTAGAGTTTGGGACTCGTGCTAGGGGTCGCCTTGTGATTAAGTGGATATGTTAAGTCACTTGCTGCATGGGTTAAATAATCTTAGAGTAATTGATTTGACCGTACTACACAACTCTCGTTTGAGTCAAACTATTGTAGGGATGAGTCTTTTACTCGAAGGATTATCTAAGCCTTTTATCAAGTGAAAAGTTTCAGCTGCAAGAAATGGTCAGTGATTCTGTTTTCAGTGGAAACAACAAGATAACCAAGGGTTGGAAGCGTTATGATCAGTTGAATTCGAAGTGGAGTTGAAGTGGCAGTGACTCATAGTGGGCTGTTTATCGGGGAGTCAGACATGGTTTTAGAATTTCGGATTTCGGACAGTGTAGTAATGGTTATTCTCCAGTCGTTAGCGCTATTGGGGGTAAGGAATCGTTCCTTGTAAGGATTTGAGAGCCCTGCTAAGGTTGGGATTCAGTTACAATTTTTGAATGTTGTTGTATGCTTCAATTGTTTCATCAATCTGTATCGGAGTTGTAGATAGGCTGTTCAAGTTGTCTACGGTGGCTGAAAGATAGTAAGGAGCGATTTCGAGAACGAAATCTAATTTAAGTGGGGGAGAGTTGTAACACCTATTTTCTTGGACGAATCGAATTTGGGCTTCAGGGAGTCAAAAGGTTGAGCTTTGGAGAAAAAAAAGGCTCACGACGTTAGACATAAGGGCTCAAGACGTGAGATAGGATGCATGAAGATTTTTGTCCGGGACTTACTCACGACGTGAGCAATAGGATCTCACGACGTGAGGAGCGCTGCATCCCAAGCCCACAAAATTTTAGGGTTTCCTACATATTTAAGCTCCCTTAACTTGGTTTTAGGGTTCATTTCTTAGCCTCCACTTCCCTCCAACTCAGAAAACCCTAATCCTCATCCCTCTTGGTGGTTTTGGATCCATCTTGGTGTTTTAGTGGCTAGAAGAAGAAGGTGTTCTAGAGTGTTGGTCCAGCATGGAGGCTTCATCATCATCATCATCATCATCATCTTGTGCACATTCTGGACCGTTGTAAGTGTCCAAGATTCAACCTTTATGGGTTTAAGTTATTAGATCTAGGTTCTTCTCCCTTTTCCTTCATGATTATGAAAGTTTGCATGGAGGAAATCCATAAAGTTGGCAACTTTATGGCATTTAAGGGTCCCTTGAGCATCATATGATCTGAAGTTTAGTTGTGATTTATGTATCTTGCATGAAGTTGGAGCCATTTCTTGTCATTTTAACCTAAGATGGGTTTAGGACATGCACGGGGCATGCATGTCCATCAAGTAATCATTTTTATTGACCTTTAGAGTCCTCTTTAATTTCTGGAAGATTTGGGGTCAAAGGCTTAATGGATTAAGGACTTAAAAGTTGGATTTTTAGCCTCAGATTGTTCTCACGACGTGAGACATAGGCTGTCACGACATTAGGAGCGTTGGTATCGTTTCTGATGAGCTTGTTGGGGCTCACAAAGTGAGTATAGATTGCTCACGTCGTGAGGCTAGCTTAGGTGTTAATTATTGACTACATTTGTTAGGTTTAGTCGGGATGAGTGGGATCTGATCGAGTGAACTCTCACGACGTGACCAAGGAGTGGTCATGACGTGAGATGTGGTTTTGGGCTTTTGGGCCTTGTTGGGCCCTAGTTTTCTGTTTGTGGTCCTTGTTGTGCTTGGGCCCATTTGGAGCTTTGGGTATTTTTCAGGAATTTAGGCCTTCTTGGATTACGCCCGTGATGGGTTTTGGGCCCGAGTAGGAAGTTAGGCCATATTGGGTTTTTGATGCTATTGGTTTCGGCCTCAAATTTTGGGCCAAGTAAGGAAAGGGTAAAATAGACTTTTATGTTAATTGTTGGACAATCGGACTTAGATTCGAGATATGGGTTGCGGACCAATTATTAATTTGGTATTATTGATGACATTAGCACAGGGATTTTCTGGATCGGCAATCCGAGCTTTTTATCTGAGATATTCAACAGCTTAAGGTGAGTTTTCTCATTATATCCATGGGTAAAAAGGCATCAATGCCGACCCATTACTTGTTATGAGGAATGCTAGTTGTCTATGTGACACTTGCATGAAAGACCAGGATCTGGCCCCTAGAAATGGTATGAAAGACAAGGATTTGGCCCCTGGCAATTGTAAGAAAGACCAGGATATGGCCCTTAGAAATTGTATGAAAGACCTGGATTTGGCCCTCGACACTGCAGAAAAGACCTTGGGGATAGCCCATGGAACTTGTATGTTATGGTATGTGGTATTTTGGGGAACTCACTAAGATTTGTGATTATGGTTTCAGGTACTTCCGGTATGAAAGGGGAGGGTCCGATGTGACTGCACTGCATCCACCCATGTTTCCGCAAGTATATAATTTTGGGATTGTATTCTGATAAATGTTTTATACATTAATACACTTTGAATGATTGGTAATATTAAATGGTGTCTATTGGTTGAATTAAAAAATGAAATTTTTACCTTGAAATTTTGGGACGTTACAAAAAGAGTAGAGGATAGATAGAGGTAGAGGCAGATATAGAGTATGTGTAGAGCATGAGATAAACCTGGGAGGAGGCTAAGAAAAGATAGAAGAGATAGATAAATGAGAAGAATAGGAGTGTATGTTATTAAAGAGCAAGAGTAGAATATAGAGTATGTGAATGAAAGGATAGACTGTTAAGGTATAGAGAATAAATAAAAGAAAAGATGTAGATGAGATGAGAAATAAAAGAAGAGTTGATATGAGAATAGATGAGAAGAAAGAAGAAGAGATAGATAATATGAAAAGAAGGAGAATAGAAAGATGCAAGAAGAAAGGAGAACATAAAGATAAAATATATGACAGACAGAGAAATATTAGAAGAATAGTAGATAAACATGGAAACAGATAAGAATATAACTCACCATAAATTATTGTCAGATGTTGTAGAAATGTTTCATGTTCTGGAGGTTCAGGTAGCGGTAGGTGTTTGTGAAAAAGATGGGAGCACAAGGACTTAGACTAGGTTGTTATTTTCGTTGTATTTCCTTGTCATTCTTTTATGATTAGATATTTTTGTAAAGACGTGATTATTGTCTGGGATATAAAATGTTTTTACTTTTACGAGTTAATAGAATTCTGTAAATTTTTAAAAATAACTTTGATAATCCCTAGTTACTAGATAACAGAAGATCTGGGTCGTTACATGATAGTTGTTCGAATGTGAAGACATCATAGTCAATAGAATCATATCGAAAGAAAAATATTATCAATCCATTCGCTAAGTCAATATCATTGACAAAGTCTGACAATAAGACTTAGTCATGCAAAATTTAATTTGCAAATAATTTTACTTGATATCACATGTAATAGTTTGTTTCAAATTTTAGATATTAAGCAATATAAGACTATCTGATTTTTCCATTATTAAATAGAGATCTTAATATATGATGGAGATCAGTCATTTCATTATTTTATCAATGTGTTCTGCTTTTTCATGTTTTGAACCCACTTCTCGAGTATTAATTTATTCAAAACTCCACACAGTATAGGAATTAAGATTGTCATGAGGTTAGTGAGTTGTCCATAGAGATTGGACATACAATGGAGATTGCACTAATAATCATGAGTACTTGAAATGGCGATTTAAGTATTGGAACAATCCACACTCAGAGAGATTACTTCATGAATTTCATCACTAGTAATCCTAATATGATAATAAATTTTATTCTTAAAATGAAGAAACATTGAGTTCATTGCGTACAAGTTGGTTGTGCG
Source organism: Lactuca virosa (assembly GCF_052849685.1). NCBI lineage: Eukaryota > Viridiplantae > Streptophyta > Magnoliopsida > Asterales > Asteraceae > Lactuca > Lactuca virosa. Next base: position 181,088,223 of record NC_136429.1, on the reverse strand, counting down.
TTGGCCTTGATCTAACGTTATCCGTAGTTGGTGGTTATAATGAGTAACTCCATGCGTGATTTGGGGAGTAGAGAAAAACTATGTAGTAAAAGTTTATTTGTTCCTTTTTGCCTTTTTGGGAAAAGCGGTATCTGTGGGCCCCTCAGTGATTTGACAATAACACTCATGTGCTAGGCCTAGCCTGTAATAAATTGATATGTTTAATTAGTAGTCATATTTGATCATCATAAATCATAGATTGAGAAACAAAAATGTTGAACTGTTAGGTTGATTCATAATCCATGACTCAGTTCAAAATGATATCTTATAGAAACAAAGGAATAATAGATCGCTTATATAAGGGATGATACTTGATTAGATTAGAGTTTGATGGATGTTGTAGAAGGCACACTTTATTAGTCATTCGAAGATTATTCGACCAATAGTAGTTGATGATTTCTCCAAGTGGGAGACGGTTAGAAATGGGTGTCTAGTTTCATAACTAGTTGGTATAACTTTGGGAATAATAACAAAGTCCTTTTAGGTTTGCCCCCAAGAGCTAAAATAGATAGAAAAGGATTTAAGAGAATGAGATAAATAGTTTACTAATTTATCATAGGTTGATAATTTAATTAGAAACTAGTTAAAATTAATTTAAAATTCATCACAAATTTATTTAAAGGTACAGGGACTGAATATTAATTGTTCAAATGTTAAGCTAATAGAATATTCTGGAACCTTAGTATTTTTGGAAGAATTTAAGGGATAAACCCTTTTGGATTTTCATCCATAGCTGCTAATAAGGCATGAATTTGAATTAGGATTAAATCTGATTATATCTACTTCAAATCTACTATCTCTGCAAGTTTTCTAAACTATAAATAAACCCTCCTGGCCTTCATTACTTGTGTTAATAGCTCCCTTGCACTCCAAGATTTCGAGTTTTGCAAACCTCTTCTCATCTCTAGTAATTTTCTGGTGTATTGTTTTTTTGGGTGTGATTTGTAAAATCCATTCTGAATAACCTTGAGGTTTATTTTCTTAGCTTTTGGACAAAGTCATGACGTGAGCAATACCTCTCACGTCATGAGCTAAGGTTGACTTGGTTGACCCACATCTTTTAATTCTCACGACGTAATCCCTTGTTGCTCATGACGTGAGAGTGGCCTGATGAAAAAAAACCATAAGTTTTCGGTATATAAAGGAATGTGAGGGCTAGGGTTGTTCACCCTCAGCCTCTTTCACACTCTAAGCCTCCAGAAACCATGTTATCAATCATTTTAAAGCTCTTTGTCATTTTGGTGCAATTTCTAGCTTGAGGAAGGAGAAAAGAGGTGGAAAAGAAGTGTCCTACTGGTGGAGTTCGCAAAGTAGCATCATCATCTGCATCTCTTCTTGTTGTTGGACCTTTGTAAGTAGTAAAGGTTCAAGCTTTATTGTATTATATGGGTAGATCTAGGTTTTTGTCCATATTTTTTCATGCTTAGCATGCTTGAGTGAAGTAAACCCATAAAGTAGGTAACTTTATGGATTCTAGGGGTTCCTTGACCATCATTTTGTCTAGATCCGGAAGTTGGTGGAGTATAAGAGCCATGCATGGGACTTTGACGTGTATTTTCCCCATTTTTGAACTAGAAATAATTGAATCATGCATGTTGCAAGAATAACCATAAAGCAAACATTTTTATAGACCTTAAGGGTCCCCTTTAAACTCTGAATGAAGTACATTTGATGGTTTAATGGAATAAGGACTTAAAGCCGCGACTTTTAGCCCCAGACAGAGTTCACGACGTGAGACTTGAGGATCTGACAACGTGAGAATGGGGGAAACCCGTGACAGATTTGACTGAGTCTGAAGCGAGTTGTTGGCTTTGGACGTGGTCGACTCTCACGACAAGACCAAGGAATGGTCACGACGCGAGACCTTATATTAGGGTTTTGTCCAAAGGATTTGACCAGGTTGACTTTTCGCTTTGACCAAGTTTGACTTAGGGGTATTTTAGGTACTTTGCTCTTTATATTGAGTTTGTGTCACCAAATTCTTTAAGGTGACAGGTAGAGTTAGCCTCAGAGCAGTGTGCTTTTCAGCTTGCTTATCTGTCTGCGAGGTGAGTTTCCTCACTATATCCGTGGGTTAAAGGTACCAATCTCGGCCCATTACTTGTATGTGGAATGTTTGTAGTCTCTATAATGCTTGCATGAAAGACCAAGATCTGGCCCATGGAAATCGCATGAAAGACCAGGATCTAGCGCATGACAATTGTATGAAAGTCCAGGATCTGGCCCCTGACACTCGTATGTAAGACCGGGATTTGGCCCTTGGCTTTGCAAGGAAAGACCATGGGGATAGCCCATGGCACTTGTATGTTTTGTGTATGTGGTATTTTGGGGAACTCACTAAGCTTTGTGCTTACAATTTATGTGTATGGTTTCAGGTACTTCTGATTCGGAAGGGTAGGGCCCGACGTGATGAAACAACATCCTCCCCTCATGGTTTTCACATTTGAAATAATTTGTACTCTGATATTCTAAATATCATGACTTGATATGGGTTTTGATACAATTAATGAATGACACTATAGACTTTTAAATGAAAAATTTTATTACCATTTTCTGGATGTTACAAGTTGGTATCACAGCCTTGGTTTGAGGGATTCAGGAACACTTTCGGGTTTGTTAGAACTCAAACTGAGGAAATTATAATTTTTCTTAAGAAAACTTAAGTTAAACTTATAAAAAGGTTTTTATTAAGAAAATGGGGTGCGATTCGTGCAATCAACCAAGCTCAAGTAAGTAGTTCCCAGATTTACTCATACCTATGTATTATGAGTGATATGTTTGTCATGAGAGCTGTATGCTAGATTAGGGCTAAGGATACCTTCAAGAATCATATGGTAGAATTGCCTGCTTTGCATGATGCCTTATATCCTAGTGGAACTTGATGCTATGTATTACTTGGAATTGATACCAGATCAGTTAATTGCTAAGTCTATGCTTTCAAGTTGTATACGATTAGGATTGTATAGCCCTAGAATGATCGATGCCTTATTTCATGTTCCTTGTTTGGTTTTGGACTTAGGGTAGAATCATCATTTAACAGTCTATGTGATCCTATTTTTGTGTATAACTTGCATGCATAGGATAACCAACAGTGTTGATTGAGGTTTTTGGTATTGCGAGTGGTGGGAGTTGAGGATTCATAGGAGAGACTGGGATATGTATGCTGTATGGCATAGGATTTGTTTATGGTTTTAGTGTGGTGAATTATAGGAATCAAGATTGACCTTGAGGAAGGTACATGTAGGTGTGAAAGGTAGTATTGGGCTCGTACTACTAGAAGCATTGGATCTGTACCTAAGACGAGTGCAGATCTAGAAACTCTAAGGAGGCCTATGTAGAGGAGTCCCCTCGAGTCCTTTGCTGATTGTTTTTATGTTATGTTTCAATTTGAGGAAGGTGATGATTACTCGAGGAGGTTCGGGTTTGGGTTTTGGTTCAGGTTCGGTTTCAGGTACTGAGCTAACTGATAAGAGGCTACACAAGTGAATTTCGAACGAGGTTACTTTAGGTATTGTGGATGCTACTCCTGTGTTGTTTGGTACTATCAAAGAGGGGATTATGGAGTTGATGGATGAGAGGCTCATGTCTTTTCGAGCCAAGATTGAAGTGAGTTATATTGGAGCTCAAACTCCCTCATTTCGGGGGTTCAAGGCTTGTACAACTGCCAAGTTATTTGAGGTCAAGGATCCAATTGCTAGCCATCACTAGATCGCTGACACAGAGAATGCTCAGCGTACGAGCTTTTTCCATAAGGGAGAAAGGTGGGATTTGCATCCTGCCTTTTGAGGGACATAGCACGAGACTGGTGGGAGGAGGTTACCATTAAATTCAGGACTTTCGCCAGACTACTGAGACTATGGCGAAGATTACCGTTAAATTCAGGGAGAGGGATTTGATGGTCCCTTTGTTCACTGCAGATGAGGAGATGAGGAAGATGAGATATCATGACATGCTGAGGGAGGATATCAGGAAGTTCGTGATCTTGTTGGGGTGCAATACCCTGAATCATATGATCGAGAAGCCCGCGAGCAAGATATTGAGTTGGAGCTGCGGTCGAAGCAGAATCCGGAGTAGGTACAGACAACAGTGGGTCAGGCTAAGAGGCTCAAGACCTCCGATGCACACACCAGAGGCCAGCAGGATCGGGGCCGTTGCGGCAAGTGCGACATGCCACATAGTAGGGCTTGCCTAGCGGCGGGCTCAGGTTGTTTTAGTTGTGGCCAGTCGGTCCACGTGATCAGGGATTTCCCCAAGAGGAATCTGATTTGCTTCCATTGCAATCAGATCGTCCATAAAAATGCCGATTGTTCGAGATTTTCCGGAGGAGCAGTCACGGTGCCTGCGCCAGCCACCTTGAGGATTACTGATGGCTACGAGGCGAAGGAGGAAGCTCCTGTGGTGAAGAACAGGACATTTTAGCTGACGACCGAACCGTCCCGTACAACGCTAGATGTTGTTACCAGTATGTGTCCTATCTCCATCTCTTATTGATTTCGTTGTTTATGCTTTTGATTGTTTAATCTTGTATAGGTACCTTATCGGTCAATGGTTTGACCGCTCATGTTCAGTTTGATTCGGGGGATACCAAATCCTTTGTATCTTTCGCACCCTGTAAGAAGTTTTGCGATGCTCCCAGGACTTTGGATTCCCCACTAGAGGTTGAGATTGCGGATAACCGTACTGTGAGTGCTTCGAGGGTTTTTCATGGGTGTATCCTGAATCTGTTTAGTGAGATATTCACTATCGATTTGGTGTCGATTCCCTTGAGTGGATCGAACGTTATCATCAGCATGGATTGGATGGGCCCCAATGGGGACACACTTGATTTCTAGCGGCAGTTGGTCAGAGTTTGAACCCCGAGTGGGGGAGAACTGTTTATTCCTGGCGTGAGAGGTTTACATGGGTCAACTCTCTATTCAGCTGCAAGGTCCATGAGATATCTGCAGCAGGGTTGCTCTCGGTTCATAGCTTATGTTGCAGACACTCGAGTTGAGGACACGACAGTATTGAGTGGGCTGCCTATTTTTGAGATTTCCATGATGTGTTTCATGAGGATTTACTAGGAGTGCCTCCCGAGAGGCAGGTTGAGTTTCGGATTGACCTGGTACCCAGTACGGCCCCGATAGCCAAGGCTCCGTATCGCCTGGTGTCACCTGAGATACAGGAGTTGTCTACGCAACTACAAGAGCTGCTAGACAAAGGTTTTATTCGTCCGAGCAGTTCTCTGTGGGGATCATCGATTCAGTTTGTGAAAAATAAGGACGGTTCACACAGATTGTGCATTTATTACCGGGAGCTTTACATGGGATAACTCTCTATTCAGCTGCAAGGGCCAGAAGATATATGCAGGAGGGTTGCTCTGGGTTCATAACTTATGTTGCAGACACTCGAGTTGAGGATACGGTAGTATTGAGTGGGCTGCCCACTTTCAAGATTTCCATGATGTGTTTCCTGAGGATTTACTAGGAGTGCCTTCCGAGAGGCAAGTTGAGTTTCGGATTGACCTGGTACCCAGTACGGCCCCAATAGCCAAGGCTTCGTATCGCCTAGTGTCACCTGAGATACAGGAGTTGTCTACGCAGCGACAAGAGTTTCTAGACAAAGGTTTTATTTGTCTGAGTAGTTCTCTGTGGGGATCATCAATTCTGTTTGTGAAAAATTCGGACGGGTCACACAGATTGTGCATTGATTATCGGGAGTTTAATAAGCTAAAAGTGAAGAACTGTTACCCACTCCCGAGGACGGACGATTTGTATGAACAGCTTCAGGGTGCATCTTGGTTTTCCAAGATCGATTTGCGATCGGGTACCATCAGATAAAGGTCAGGGATGATGATGTACATAAGAAAACCTTCAAGACTAGCTATGGCCTATATGAATTAGTAGTGATGTCATTTGGGCTCACCAATGCACCAACAATGTTCATGCATCTCATGAACCAAGTTTGCAGGCGGATGTTGGAACGGTCTGTGATTGTATCTACTCCAAGACCAAGGAGCAACACGAGGAGCATTTGTGAGAGGTGCTAGAGAGCCTGAAGAGGGAGAGGCTTTATGCTAAATTCTTCAAATGTGAGTTCTGGTTGCGCGAGGTGCAATTTCTGGGGCACATCATCAACTAGAAGGGTATCTTGGTCGACCCGACCAAGATCGAGGTTGTTATGCGATGGGAGATTCTGAGGACCATGTCTAAGATTCGGAGTTTCTTCGGTCTCGCAGGTTATTATCATAGATTTATCTAGGGTTTCTCCAAGATTGCAGTGCTTTTGACCCGTCTGACGAAGAAGAATGTGACCTCTATTCTCACCCTTCCTGAGGGTTTGGGTAACTTCGTGGTTTATTGTGGTGCCTCAATTTCAGGTTTTGGTAGCCGTTCTTATGTAGAGCGTCACGTGATTAATTAGGCTTCGAGGCAGCTGAAGCATTAAGAAGCGAACTACCCTACGTATTATTTGGAGTTGGGGGCTGTGGATTTTGCCCTCAAAATTTTGGAGACACTATCTATATGGGGTTCGATGTACTATCTACACTTACCACATGAGTTTGAAGTACTTGATGGACCATCCGAATCTGAATATGTGGCAGCGGAGATGGTTGGATGTACTAAACCATTATGATTGCGAGATCTTGTACCACCCTGGGAAGGCTAATGTGGTGCCTGATGCTTTGAGCCGCAAGGCGGTGAGTTCTTCTGTAATGCCCGTGTTTCTAGGCTAGGCATTAATATTGACATTATAGTCTAGGTTAACCATTGTAACTCATTTTGAAGAAATGAAAACGAATTATGTGAATATTATGTGAATTATGTGTTTTATGCTTAATTATTAAGGTTTAATTAATTAAGAATAAAAATGAGCGTCGAAAATAAATATTAGATAAAGCCGATATCTATTAAGAAACTTGTAGTGGGCGTGACAAGGATTACGGATATATAAAGAATGCCGAAATCCGAGTTATAACGAAGAAGTTATGACCTGTCGAAGTTTCGCGACAAAACCGGACGGTGCCGAATGTCGTAAAAAGTGAGTTTTCGATAAAGTACTTTTTGGCCTTAGTGATCTAAACGAAACTCGTAGTGTTCGTTAAACCGAGAGTAGGTATAAAAAGAACGCCCAAATCTGACTTCGTATGAGGAAGTTATGATTTTTCTAAGTTTCAGCTTAGCAGTAGACAGCTAAAAACTCGAATTTTAGATCGAGTGATTTTTAGCCGACACGACCTAAATGAGAATCGAAGGTCTCGTCAATAATAGCACAACGGTAAAAAGACAGACGAAAACAGACGTCGGATGAAGAAGTTATGAATTTTTAACGGATTTCCTGTCCCGGTCTGTTAAAAATAATAATATAAAAATTAAGCTCAAAATCAGCCGACAAAGTCTAAACGGAAATTGTAGAGCGTAATTTTACCTACGCGTGCATATAAAGAACGTAAAAAACGGAGCTCGTATGCGAAAGTTATGGATTTTAGAAGTTTTGGCGCGAAAACCGAGAAATTTCGCATTGGTGGCTTCGGCCACGTCACCTTCGCTTAGAGCATGCCACGTGTCCGAAATATGGCTGAGTCATCCGAGCTGCTGAGTCATCCGAAGGGGTCCACTAGGAGTCCGACGCGTGTCCCATTCCTCGTGTCCGAGTCTCGCAGCAGGAGCCACGTCCGAAGCCTCGGACTAGACCTCGGTCCAATCAGCGGTTGCCACCGAGACCCTCGCACATGCGAGCCATGTGCTGCACGCCTTCGCCCTGCTGCTGCGTGTCCTCGCATGCTGACTCTTCCCTCCTTAACCGACTTCGGACCTACTATAAATAGAGGGCTTGCGAGCCTTCTCGGTTACTTTTGGAGTTTTGTCACTTTTAGCCCCTTTCTTCATATTTTCTTCATTTTAACATTCCCCAAAGCCCCGGTATCGATTATAACCCCCAGAATACGCCACAAAGAGCCCAAGAAGCCCGAAAAATTTATCTTTTCGGTTTCGAAGCCCGACCCTCGCAGAGCCCGGTTTCTTAATAAAACTCTCGGTTTTATTAGAAACGAACGTTTTAGGAAACGAATTGCTGCCCGATTTTCATCAAATCAAGTGAGTGTGTAGTTACTTTCACCTTACACATAGATATGAAGTATTTACCTTAAAATACGTGCTATGTGTAAATATATTAATTGTTTATTTGAGGTGACTGTTGAATTGATGTTTTATACAAGTTTTAAATTGTATATATGTATTTTTATCTACAAATATGTTGGGTAAAACATAGGTAGATAGTTAGTGTGTGATAAAATAAAGTGATGAGAGGCCTCGATGTGATTTGTGATCCAGTCATCTAGCGGAGTTTGGATGACGACCACGGACTTTCTAGACAGTCCAGTGGAACACTGGCAGGCCCGCAACCTGTAGGTGTAATGAACTTGAGTGTTCATTCGCTGTACTCCATCCCCCTCATGGTTGCCTTTAGGACATGTATGGCTGAGGAAACCCCTTAGCAGTAGTGTCCATCCCGATGATATTCTTTAGGCTAGGTCCCTTGTAATAAGTGTTTAGGGACGTAAAGTGAGGATAACGGGAAATGGGTAATCACGGTTATTGTTGATTGATGAACTTAATAAGTTTATTATTACTGTGGGTTTAAAACCCTATATGCTCACCAGGCTCCCAAGCCTGACCCACTCAGCTTTTTATGTTACAGGTAGTGGACCCCGAGCATAGTCGGAGGACGATGAGAGATTTTTGGATTATAGGCCAGTAGTTGTAAATAACTGTTGAAAGGCTTATAATGTCTTGTTTATGCTTTTGATCTGTATCGGAACATGACATCCTGAGGTTTTGATATGGAATGAAATTATATATTTCTTAAAGAAAGGTTTTGATAAACTTTTATCATATTTTGTATTGGGGACCAATTCCGCAACATCTTTTAAAAAGATTTCTCTGATTTTATTTTGAAAAGCATAAATTAAATCGGTCTTTTCTGGCCGAGAAATTAGGGGATGTCACATCTTCTATCAGAGATATCTGCTTGAAGATGGTTGTCACATCGCCTTTGTTGGATTTGAGTAAGAAAGCCCATGTGTAGGGATTGAAAAAGGAGAACTGGAAGGCCGAGAGGATCAGGGGACAGATTCACTTATTTTTTAGGGGTAGTCGAGGGTTGTTGACTCAGTGTGGCAGAATTTGTGTTCCGACGTCAGGTGGGGTGAGACAAACAATTCTGGAGGAGGCACATACGTCAAAGTTTTCTATCCATCTAGGGGCCACAAATATGTACATGGATTTGAGATTGAGCTACCGGTGGCCTCGTATGAAGAAGGAGATAGTTTGGTATGTTGAGCAATGCTTGACTTGTAGGAAACTCAAGGCCGAGCACCAGAGACCCCACGACAAGATACAACCCTTACCCACACCCATGTGGAAGTGGGAGGAGATTACCATGGATTTCATCATAAAATTGCCAAGGACGACACGTGATCTTTGTTTTGGTCAAAAAATGAACAAGCAAGAATCGACCAAAGTGTATGAGAGGTTGTGATGTTCAAAATAATGCAAGTATGAAATGTTGATCAAAGTAACACAAGTTGTTTATAAGGAAAGCTCTTGATCCTTGCTAGGATCTCCGACATAAAACCTGATGGGTTTTGAGCATTACATCAATCCTATGGTGCACATGCAACCCTAAAGCTTTGGATCTAGGTTTTCTCTAATTGTACATGCAACAATAATCATCCAAAGCTATAACCCTAACCTAGCATGCATAAATCGAAATTTATATCTAATAGAGAGTTAGAATCTTACCTTTCAATTGTAGCTGGCTTGATCTTTAACCTTTGAGAACTTAGCACCTCAAATGTGATGCCTCTAATAGATCACAAACACCAAGAGCAATGGAGGTATATTAGAGAGAGAGAGAGGAAGAGGCACAAAATTGTCTCAAGATCCTTCTAGGCTTTCTAGTGGCCGATTTGGGGATGCCATGGGGTCCCTTATATAGCTGAGCAGTTGGGATTTCAGTCAAAAACCCTAATCCAGTTGCTTAGTCCTTAAGCAGCCCATATTATCCTTCTAGAGGGCCCCTTGGACGAATTCGATGTGGACTCCCACATAAATTTCGTCCATCCCTTCCTTTATGGATCCTAAGTCAAACTTTGTAACTATCTTATAATTATAGTACCAGTTCCATTAATTTAATTAATCTCTTTTGACCATAAAATTAATTCTACATTAATTCTTGACCAATATTAATTAAATAATATGATTTCTCTTTTAATATATTATTCCTATAATATATTAATAAATCATAACTAACCTCCTTCTCGATAATTCATCCAGTCAAGTTGCTTTGGTGAAGGCAACCCAAAAGGACCATGCTACTATCGGGTGAAGTACATACCAAATATAGTTATGGGCTTAGACACTTAATCCAACAGTCTCCCACTTGGATAAGTCTAATAACTATAAATGCAAGTACGACTTCAAAATACGATTAGCAATCGTAGCTCTCAAAAGCTGTTGTCGAACTCTGACACGTCCTATAGATAAGGGATCATGTAGTCCTCCGTTCTCAAGATATCGTGTGGACGAATACATGGAACATAGTCATACTTATTTTCCAGCAGTTTGTTTCCCGATTTCTGATTTGTCTGACATAGAACTTAATTGAACACATCAACTCAGTCCTGACCGGGCCCGTCACATAAGTCAAAACAAAATCATTGAGGGGCCCAAAATATTGCTTTAATTCCTCGTAGGATAAAAGGAACATATAAAATTTGACTTATATGCTTGTACTATTTACTTATTAAATCGTACACAACAATATGTTTTATAACATCAAATTACTGATGCATTTACGCATTATCAATGCACAACCAACTTGTAAACAACAACTCATATATCTCGGTTTAAATTCTATATGATATTATCGTCTCACAATCACTCGTGATAAATTCCATGAAGTGATTCATGTGAGCGCGAGTTTAATCCAATACTCAATCTTATTTCAGGAGCACTCATGAACGTTGCCGCAAACTTTTGCTATATCTGAACGCTTAGACAATCTACAAGCCAATTCATGACAGTCTTGCCTCAATACCTACTTCCGAAGTATGATCGACTATTGATGGTTTGAATAATCATATTATTCTGGAAGTCAAAACATGCAAAATGAAACAATAGTAAACAATTGACACAAGACAATAACATTACTTATAAATAAAACTCCTTTATTTAATCATCAAATGTCAATTACATTCTAAACAGCTATCTAATCACTAAAACTAATATCGTCCTTCAGCCCAATACTCCTAGCATGCTACAAGTGCTTAACCCTACTCAGTACCTTCGTAAGGGGATCTGATGGGTTCTCCTCTGACAATACCCTATTCACTACGAGGAGTCCCTCTTCTAATCGATGTCTGATGAAGTTGTATTTTCGGTCGGTGTGCCGGGATCTGCCATGATCCCTCGGTTCCTTGGTTATGGCGACCGCACCCTCGTTATCACAGAAAATATCCATAGGATCCTTTATGGAAGATATAACTCCAAGGTCTCCAATGAAGTTATTTAGCCATATTGACTCCTTTGACGCTTCGCTCGCTGCTATGTACTCTGATTCGCACGTTGAATCAACTACGGTCTCTTGCTTGGAACTTTTCCAAGTCACTACCACCCATTTAGGGTAAACACCCAGCCCGACTGGGAGCGGAAATTATCTCGGTCGGTCTGAAAACTGGCGTCACTATATCCTCGCACTCTCAAGTCATCACTCCCACGGAGGATAAGAACCCAGTCCTTAGTCATCCGCAGGTACTTAAGAATGTTCTTTACCGCAATCCAATGAGCTCTACCAGGATTCCCTTGATATCTGCTGACCATGCTCAAAGCGAAGGCCACATCAGGGCAAGTACATGTCATAGCATACATGATCGAGCCAACAACGGAAGCATAAGGTACTCGACTCATTTCTACTATCTCAACTATGGTACTCGGACTTTGAGTCTTACTCAATTTGGTATTGCTTTGGATTGGTAACTCCCCTTTCTTGGAATTCTCCATGCTGAAACGGTTCAACACTTTATCCAAGTAAGTACTTTGACTAAGTCCTATTAGTCTCTTACTCCTATTTCTCAGAATCCTTATCCCTAGGATATAGGCAGCTTCTCCGAGGTCCTTAATAGCGAAGCACTTCCCAAGCCGGGACTTAACCTCCTGCAAGGTTGGGATGTCGTTTCCTATGAGAAGTATATCATCCACATACAACACCAGAAAGCGGTTTTGACATCCATCTACCATATTTCATAATCATGAAACGCAACTATGGCTAGCATAACCCTTATAGATTTGATCTTTGCTACTGGTGAGAAGGTCTCGTCATAGTCAACTCCAGGAGTTTGAGTAAAGCCCTTCACAACCAATCGCGTCTTATAAGTGTGTAATTTCCCATCCATGTCGGTCTTCTTCTTGAAGATCCATTTGCACCCGACCGTCTTACAACCTGTTACATTGTCAACCAAGTTCCAAACTTTTCAAAAGTTTCTGACTTATGCTTGATTAAGTAGATATACCCATCTGCTATAATCATCAGTAAAAGTCACATAGAGGCAGTTCGCCTCCCTTGTGGTGGATCTAAAGGGTCCACATACATCCGTATGTATGAGATCCAATAAACCCTCACCTCTTTCACAAATTCCAGTGAAGGGTGACTTGGTCATCTTTCCAAACAGACAAGATTCGAATGTGTCATTGGACCTAAGGTCAAATGACTCCAAGACTCCATCCTTTTGGAGTTAGGCTATGTGTTTCTTGTTGACATGTCCAAGACGAAAATGCCATAAGCATGCTATGTCCAAATCATTGGACGAATCGATATGCAACACATTATTTCCTAAGTTGTCTACAACCATCACAATTTCATATATACCATTACAAGGCAATGCTTCAAAATAGAAAGTACCATTCAAGAAAGCATTAATAGAACCAATTTCATTATTAAATGAAAATCTAAAACCTTGTTTATACAAACCATGAAAATAAATAATGTTTCGTGTCATTTCTGACGAGTAGCAACAATTATTCAACTCTAAACCTAACCCACTACTAAGCACCAAAGAATAAACTCCAATCTTGGTGACAGGCGATGCTTTCCTGTTCCCCATGATCAAGTTCATCTTCCCGTGCTCCACATCCCTACTTCTTTTTAGCCCCTGCAAATCAAAAAAAATGTGAAAACCACATCCTGTATCAAGGACCCAAGAAATAGCATGTGATGAGTTATTAGATTGAATAGTATAAATACATGAGAAGGTGGGCTTTATCTTTCCATCCTTGATGTCTTGCAGATACTTCGGGCAGCTTCGTTTCCAATGACCTTTGTCGGGACAGTGGAAGCACTCTGCATCTTTCGGATTTGAAGAGGGAGCAGCAGAACCACCTTTGGTCTTACTAGAAGAGGATCCATCATGCAACTTTCCCTTGTGGCTCTTAGAAGGAACCTTCATCTTCTTCCCTTTCCCTTGTCCAATTGCCAAGACATGGGCAACAGCAGTAGAAGTAGATGCAACAGACTTGCCTTTCAAATTACTCTCAGCAGTTCGCAGAAGGCCTTGAAGCTTTCTGAGAGTGACCTCCTCATTGTTCATATGATAGGTCATACGAAAATGATCATAACAAGGAGGCAAAGAGTGTAGGATAATAAATATGGATAACTCTTCGTCGAAGTTTACATTCAACTTTAGCAAGCGGTCCACGTACCTTTGCATCTTTTGTAAGTGGGCCGTGATGGACTCTCCATCCTTCATCTTTGTAGTGATCATGGAGGCGATGATCTCGTAGCTTCCCTGCCTAACACTTTGATGGTACCTTTCCATCAAGTCTTGGTGCATCTCGTGAGGATAGTAGTCCTCGTAGGACTTTTGGAGTTCCGCAGTCATGGTTGCAAGCATGATACACGACACCTTTGTCGCGTCCATCTCATGAGTATCATATTGAGCGATTTGCTCGGGAGTAGCAGTTTTGTGGTCAATTTCCTTTAGTTCCTTGTCGAGAACGTACTCTTCGTCCTCATAATGGGTGACCATGCGAATGTTGTGAATCCAATCGTTAAAATTGGATCCATCAAAGATCACCCTCCCACACAAGTTCATGAGGGAGAAGGAGCCAAAAGCGTTGGAGTTAGCAGCATTGTTTGAAGTCGACATTTGAAAAAGAAAAGAGACAAAGTTTAGATTAGATAAGAATCCCCAATCTAACACCTAAATGAAAAATTAGGGCTAGGACCCAACACAATTATTTACAATTCAGAAAAGGGATGTCGTAATCTAATTGCAAAGAATTTGAAGGTAGGTAAATGACGATTACCAATTTTCACCATAAAAACGAAAAAGAATATTAATTTTTAAATGAATTGAAATTCCTAGATTCTTTTGAGATTAATTGAACTTTTCAATGGCATGTTTAAATCTCAATTATGCCCTTCAAGTTTGTAACTGGGATACCAAGGATCACAAACAAGGTGTGAATAACAATGTAAATGTGCTTGGTACTCTCGATGTCATTTATCACCTAATCAATGTGTGTCGGTTAACCACACATGCTCCATTAATCTATGATAAACATCGAGCTACCCTTTTCCACCCTTGCTAGTCCCAAATTAGTGTGCCGGTTAGCCACACATGCTCCACTAACGACTTGGCAAGGTGAAAAGTGCAATTTCATGGAATAGCATCGTTTTCACATGGTTCCTAAAGTAACTAAGATTGGGAATTTATGAAAACATTTAGTTACTTTATAAAATCATAATACTTATTAATGAGGAATTAGTTTGTCCTATCCTACCCGTTCGGCTAACGACCTTCCACTAGTCAAGAGTGCGGTGGGTAAGAGTGGATACCCAATGGCGGTCATTTTACAGGCTGTTTCCTTTAACACCCCTTATAGACCAACTTCGTGAATGAGGCCTACTAACGGTAAGACTGACTTATCTTATACATATATATATATATATATATATATAATTATTAATCTTTTAATAGTATAATAGTATAAGGGTTGAATTTTATACTATTAAAACTTTAGGGTTTAGAATTTAAATATTAAAACTTTTTAATCAAAATTTAAATTCCAAAACTTGAGGGAAAGTTTTGAAACTTTTCAAAAACTTTCTAGATCAAATTAAAAATAATTTAATTAATCAAATAATTTGTCATTATCTAAATTTTACCTAATTCATTTTATGGCAAGATAATTCACATCAAATAATATAAATAATTATCTTTATCATATAAACTAATAATTATCTTATAGTTTGACAATTATCTTCTAATTGGATGAGGATAATCATTACCATATAATAAAATCCGACTTTTATCAGTCAAAAACGTTTTTGGTAATTACACCAATCCAATTCTGGTCAAAATCCCAAAAAATCTGCCAACTGACGAGCCGACTCGTCGAGTAAAACTTTGGACTCGTCGAGTAGCCCTGAGTCGTTGAGTTCATATATGAACTCGTCGAGTCCATGAAGCAGATTCGGATTTTCGAATTTTTCAGGTAAGAACAATTAAGAAATACATCAAATACAATATAAAAACGACCTAGGCTCTGATACCATTGATGGGTTTTGAGCATTACATCAATCCTATGGTGCACATGCAATGTTAAAGCTTTGGATCTAGGTTTCTCTAATTGTACATGCAACAATAATCATCCAAAGCTATAACCCTAAACTAGCATGAATAAATCGAAATTTATATCTAATAGAGAGTTAGAATCTTACCTTTCAATTGTAGCTGGCTTGATCTTCAACCTTTGAGAACTTAGCACCTCAAATGTGATGCCTCTAATAGATCAAAAACACCAAGAGCAATAGAGGTATATTAAAGAGAGAGGAAGAGGCACAAAATCGTCTCAAGATCCTTCTAGGCTTTCTAGTGGCCGATTTTGGGATGCCATGGGGTCCCTTATATAGATGAGCAGTTGGGGTTTCAGTCAAAAACCCTAATCCAGTTGCTTAGTACTTAAGCAGCTCATAGGATCCTTCCAAAAGGCCCCTTGGACGAATTCAATGTGGACTCCCACATAAATTTCGTCGATACCTTCCTTTATGGATCCTAAGCCCAACTTTGTAACTATCTTATAATTACAGTACCAGTTCCCTTAATTTAATTAATCTCTTTTGAACACAAAATTAATTCTAAATTAATATTAATTAAATAATCACCTCCCTCGATAATTTTATTGATTGAAATGTTGATTACAGAGAAAGTATCTAGAATATAAGTACATGTGTTGTTGTTATGTTATATGTCGTGTGTAGTGTGATGAATACAAGTGTTTTATATTGTCTAAAGTTAATAACAAGAACTCCGACAATTTCGGATCCTCCGAGATCAACTTATAGACGTTACTTGACTTGGTCTTCCGAGTCTTTTGCATGGTCAGAATGATTATTCGTTGAGAGTAAGTCTTTGCCTGATTATTTCTACACATGTGAGAAAAATAACAAAGCATATTACTGGCATAAATTTTAGGAGAATACATGATAGTAGTCAGGATCCTGAGGTATTCTTGAGGATCCTGAATGTAATTTAGGGATCCTAGCCTTAACAATTGCCCCTAAATTATTCCTGTAGAATATTTTGGAGTTAGTTTACCAATATTTAAAGGGGTAATTTAAAAGGATAACAATAATTAAGAGAAAGAGATAGGAAATTTGAATTTCAAATCTTAGGTGGATGGGATTTATCCGATCAAGAGTAATTATTGAGCAGTCAAATCATATCTTCTTTTTCTGCGGCTAGGTTAAGTAGGGTGAGGAACCGTCATTTTGTTTTGCCTTCTTTACCATTCCCTCTGATCATCCACAATCGCTCTTAGAGGTGATTCCCTTCTTCCTTGTTCTTCTTTGTGTCTTTCTGCAGTCGTTCATAGGAAAAATGATGACTCGTTCGCACGCCAGCATTACGGCTCCGTCGGAGAACGATTTCATCGATCAGGGATTCCTGACCTACAACGAGGTCTGTTCCTTTGTCGACGAAGACATGCAATACCTATGGTCTATAGGATCTTTTCATTCCGATGTCGTTTTCAAACCATTCGATGTTTCTATTCAACCTAATTTTGCATCTTCCTCATGGGTATGTTATCCGAAATATCCTTTTTCCCTTGGTTTAAAGTATTCGTTCTCTGGCATTATCTGTAAGTTCTTTTGAGCTACTGAACTTTCATTAGTTCAAACCATGCATGTAATCTGGAGGATTTTGTCTTGGATAGATCGAGTAAATCTTTCCCATGACCAAGAGATAGGTCTTCCCGAGTTAGCCTTTGTTTACGAACCATCTACCTTTAGAAATTCTCTTTTTTTACTCATGCTTAAGCCCAACCGGTCCCCGTGGATTCTGAAATCAAAAAACAATGACGGAGCTTGGAAGGAGATGTATTTCTTTGTGAAGCGTGATTCTATTGCCGGTGGAGAGTTTTTGCCTAAAACTTAGGCTAAAAAAGGTAGGGTTTGTTTGTTGGTTTTGAGGATCCTAAAATTTACCGTTCTTATTTTTTTTTGTTGGAATGCAGTTTTGGAGTTTGCGGAAGCATTTTCTGAAGCTGAAGATACCGAGGAAAAGGTTGCAGGCTTTCTTGCTTTACGAGTGGGTGTTAGGACGTTCAAGTTTGATTGTGCAAATCTTCAGGAAGGTTCATCCACGACTGCATCCATGGCTTCCAGTTAGGATAACTTTCTATTTGTTTACTTTAATATTAGGATCCTGAATTTACAAGGACCTTTCATGTTTTGCAGGATCTAAAACCACTCGTTCTAGTGCTCACTTCTGTTTGGCCGATCTTGAGGATGAGATGTCCAGTGGTTTGCTTGATGTGAAGAAGGAGAAGATCCCACCTTCTACTCCCACCAAAAAGACCCAACTTGACATTCCTGTGAATCATTCTTCATCTCATAAGAGAAAATCTTCCGATATCTAGGACCTTGAGTATCTAGGGACAGACGAGGCACTAAGGAAGTTGATTTCTTTCTCCCAGTCTGTAAGTGTTCTTGTGTTCCCTTTGTTCAAATTCGATTTTTTGCTCATTGTTGCTTTTTACCGGTGGATGATCATGTCTCTCATTCTATTGAGGATTCCAAGGCTAATCTGGCTCAAACAGAGCATGCCTTGAGAGAGAACGAGGAGATCAACAAGGAGCTTCTACAGAGGGTGGAGATGCTATTCAAGGAAAAAGATGATAAGGAGGAGGATCACGCGGCTGAGATGAATGAGGTCATATCCGAGGCGAAAGCTAGTGTTGTTGTGGCTGTTTGGGAGGCAAAGATCAAGCTCGCGGAGGATCTAGAGAATGCAGGATCCTGGGACGTGACCGGATGGCGTGAAGCCCTTACCAAATTAACTGGCAAGTTTGTGAAAGCTGGTCAGGATCCTGCATTGCATCTGAAGGAGGGAGAGGAGAAGGGCATGACGGAGGTGGTTCTAGGTGGTGGCGATCTAGGGTTTGAGATTGATCTGGTTTTATAAAAACAATTTGAATGAATTTAGTTTTGTAAGACACTATTACTATATTCTTTTTTTCTCTTTTGGGGGGTTGGTGGGCAACCCCTTAATGCTATGGTTGTTTTAATATTTCTTTGCATGCTTGATTGCGTGGTTGTAGTAGTATGATTTTCAAAGATTTTCACAGTCAGGATCCTAAGTAGTCCATGGTTTACAAGAACTCTCAGGATCCTAATAGCCTAAAAACAGCTAGTAGCCCATTAAGGATCCTAAAATAGTTAAGATCTATTTAGGATAAATCTTCGATACTAATAAGAATAAGGATAGATAGAAGCTGATTATCTTTGGATTTTGTGACCTTTGGCACCTACTTTCAGGAGAAGCGTAAAGTTATAATTCCTTTCGCTCCACGTGATCCTAGGGTTCGTTCATGGAAGGATCCCTAGCCGTCAAAGAGGATCCTTAATTTATTGACATTCAAGGATTCAATTGGTTATGATTCTAACTTGGAAAATGACTAAAAGGATTTTTTCAACATTATAATGTTACAGATTTTACATATTTTCTGGGGAGTATGCCATCTCCAAGCAATATGTTGGTATCGTAACTCTTGAAAATCCTTGGGAAAATTGCAAACTTAGTAAATTTATGGGGAGGATCCCAAATCATATAATAATATAAAAATGTTATAAATTTTATTTATTTTCTGGGGAAGATCCCAACTTGAGATAACATTAAAGTGTTATAAACCTTGTGTTTTGAGGATCCCAACAAGAGATAACGTGAAACTGTTATGAAACTTGTGTATTATATGGAGAGGATCCCAACTTGAGATATCATGAAAATGTTATAAACCTTTTGTATTTTATGGGGAGGATCCTAACTTGAGATAACATGAAAATGTTATGAACCTTAGATTTTAACTTTAGGATCATCACTTATGTTCAGAAATAATAGGGTTGCCAAGTCACTGTAGCGTGAAATGATCCCTTTTTTCACATCCCATAGTTAGATAACGTTCGTCCAAGCGAGGTGTATAAACCTTAACTCAAATGAAAGAGGTAATTAACTCTTTAAACCTTAGAGAGGATTAAGTACCCTTACTCGTTGGGGAGATGATCAATCTCTATTCTTGGGAAATTCATATTGTGAATCATAGGATGTTTACAGTCATGGAAATCTTATATACCAATGGTGTTTTGAACGTCATGATCCTTGTTTATCAAGATCCTTGAATATTCATCTGTCAAGATCCTTATAGGTCAGGATCCTTAAGTGTCAGGATCCTCGAGTATTAATTTATCAAGATCCTTATAGGTCAGGATCCTTGATTCTATGTGCGCAACAAACATTAGCTAGGGATGGGCGTTAGCCTAGCTAATGCCCCACTGATGCTTAAGTTAGTAATGGTATTTGAAGAGAATAAATAAAAATAAAAATAGAGGGTAAAGGCGTACCTTGAGTGTTTTGTAAAATGACTAGTCTTACTTACATGAAATAAGCTTTAAGATGTATGGCATTCCAGGATCTTGGCATGATATTTTCATCAAGGGTAGCTAGCCAATATGCCCCCTTTCCTGCTTCAACATCTATGAGATATGGCCCTTCCCATTTAGTTGCTAGTTTACATGCACTAGGATCCTTGGTATTTTGGAAAGTTTTCCTTAGTACCAAATCTCTTGTTTGGAACCTTCTGACTCTTATATTTTTGTTGTATGCCTTGGTGATCCTCTGTTGATAAGCATCGATGCGGATCTTGGCAAGATCCCTGAGTTCGTCTATATTATCGAGATCCTCGGCCACGATCCTGTCGTTGTTCTCTTGGTTTTGTAGTAGGTATCTTGCTGCTGGGATCACCACTTCAGTAGGAATCATTTCTTCCGTTCCAAACACTAAGGAGTATGGGGTTTGGCCCGTAGCTACCTTAGAAGTGGTCTTATCTGTCTACAATATGAAAGGAAGTTCTTATGCCCATCTTCCTTTCTTCTCATCCAACCTTTTCTTCAAGTTGTTGACTATGATTTTGTTGCTGGACTCTGCTTGACCATTGGCTTGAGGGTGGACAGGAGTGGACATTACCATCTTGATTTCCCTAACTTGTGCAAAAGTCTCGTATCCTTTTGCTTATAAAATGGGATCCATTTTCGCATATAACTTCGGTAGGGATCCCAAACCTGGTCAAAATATTATGTTTTATGAAGGAAACTACCTCGTTATCTCTTACCTGGACGAACGCTTCAACTTCTATCCGTTTTGAGAAGTAGTCAGTCATCACTAGCATGAAGACCTTTCCTCTAGGAGCTACTGGCAATTTACCTACTATATCCATTCCCCATTTCATTAATGGCCAAGGGAAAATGATTGGATGTAGAGGTTCTGTTGGTTGATGCAGGATGTTGCTATGTCTTTGACAAGCATCACACTTCTGAGCATGAAGGAGGGAATCTTTCTTCATGGTTGGCCAGCAATATCCTGACCTTAATACTTTGGAGCATAAGGATCTGCCCCCAGTGTGGTTGTCGCAGTCTCCTTCATGTATGTATGTAATGACTTTTGCAACTTCATGATCTTATTAAAATCTGAGGTATGGACCTGCCATAGATTTTTTGTATAATTTACATTGGATTATATCAAACCTTGAGATCTTCTAAATGCCCTTTCACTTTTTTCTTCTTTAGGGATCGTTCCATTCTGAAGGTATTCCATAATGGGTTGGATCCATGATCCTGAGGTTGGAGACGGATCCTTGACGTTAGGATCCTGATATGGAAATGTTGAAACGGGATCTTCGATTGTAGCGATGTTAGCAGTTCCAACAAGATCGTCAGGATCCTTCAGTCTCTTGGTAGGATCCTCAATCGCTGGGATCAACAGTGGGTGATTGGAATACTGGTTTCTGGTGGGATCTTTGGAGAGGATCCTAGATTGGCTAAAGCATCGTCTTCAACATTGTTTTTCTTGGAACCTAGTTTAGGCTAAATGCTTCGAATTCCGAGGCCAGGTTTTTGAGGATCCTATAGATATAGTGCTAACTTCTCTCCTTTTAATGCATACGATCCATTAAAATGGTTAGTTAATAATAAAGAATCGACGAATACCTGAAGATCCTTAATTTGAAGATCTTTGGACAACTGTAATCCCTTGATTAGTGCCTCATATTCTACTTCCTCTTTTGTTTGATGCTCCATCCGTGAATAGCGTCCATCTTCCCATATTCTCTTCTTCTAGAAATTTTTGGTTTCTATTTCAACTTCGACTCTTAGATCATTACTAAAGTCGGCCACAAAGTTTTCCAAGGCTTGACATTTTATCGTGGATCTTGGCTCATACTTTATGTCGTATGTGCTTAGCTTCACGAACCACTTTTCGTCCTTCTTGACGTTTCTGGTTTTCTCATGAAATTCTTAATGGGATAGTTAGTTTTTACAGTTATAGGGTGTGTTTTAAAATAATGTCTTAATTTATCAGAAGCAGTTACTAATGCAAGTATAAGTTTTTCAAGATGGGAGTACCTGGTCTCAGGATCTGGAAGCTTTTACTTACATAGTAGATGGGATGTTGGTCCCCATTAAGATCCTTAGCTAACATTGCACTCACCGCACTTGAGGATACTAAGAGGTAGAGAAGGAGTGGTTCCCCATCTAATGGTTTTACCATTAGGGGTGGTGAACTTAAATATCTTTTAAGTTCCTAAAAAGCATTTTCATGTTCTTGGGTCCATTCAAATCTTTTGTTCTTCTTCAAAATGTCGTAGAAAGGCTTGCATATTTCTGAGGATCTTGAGATGAACCTATTTAGGGCTGCCACTCTTCCTGTTAGTCTCTGAATATCTTTTGTCGAGGATGGTGATCTGAGATCAAGGATGGCGTTGATTTGTTCCAGGCTTGCTTCGATTCCTTTTTTGGTTACCATGTATCCTAGGAAGTTACCCGATCTCATTCCAAAGTTGCATATAGAGAGATTCAACTTCATGTTATATTGATCCAGGATGTTGAAGGCTTATTCGAGATCCTTGAGGAGATCCTCAACTTTTTTGGACTTGACCACCATGTCATCGATGTAGACTTCCATGGTGTCCCCCAATTTCTCTTCGAACATCTTGTTGACCAGTCTTTGGTATGTTGCACCTTCATTTTTAAGACCAAATAGCATGGCAGTATAACAATAGATACCTATTGGAGCTATAATCTCCATGTCCTCTTGGTCTGAGGGTTCAATCTAGAACTGTTGGAATCCTGTTGATGCATCTATGAATGTTAGTAATTCATGACCAGTTGTTGCGTCTATCATGGAGTCTATATGTGGTAGAGGGAAAGGATCCTTGGGACAAGCCTTGTTAAGTTCCATGTAATCTAAACACACTCTCCATTTACCCTTCTTCTTTTGTACCACGACCACATTAGCTAGTCGTCTTGGGAATTTTACCTCCTTGATCATCCTAGTTTTGAGAAGTATTTGTTGGATAAGGTGTATAAGTCCATAACTATTTCTGGTATGTACTTGACCCGACCCGGCATGGTCCATTTGGGTTGCATGGCACCATGCAATTGGATAAACTAAAATGAGAGAAATAACACTTATGGTTTATTAATATATTATAAGTTCTAATATATTAATAATATTATTTAATTAGTTTGATCAAGAATTAATTTAGAATTAATTAAGTGATCAAAAGATAACTAATTAAATATATGGGTAGATTATGTAAATCTTCCATATCTTATATAGTGGGCTAAGAGGCTCCATGGATTATCAAGTTGGGTTCCACCCATAGGATGCTCCATGGATGCTCCATTGGAGTTACAAACCCATGGGTCATGGAAATGAAGAGTCATGACACATTAGGGTTTACATAGTGTAACCCTAGATGTGTCAACACTATATAAGAAACCCATTCTCCACCAAAATAGGCTACACATAAGAAACAAGAGGGCTAGGCCGATTTTAGAAGTGTGTATTCTCTCTAAAGTCATTCCAAAAGCATTTGGTGTTGTGTGAAGCATTTGAGGCATCACACTTGGGGTGCTAGGCTCACAAGGTTTCAAGGATCATAAGCAACAACAAGGTAAGTTATTCTATCTTTCATGCAAGTGAAAATTTGTTCCCCATGTATGCTAGATAGGAATATAACCTTGGAATTCAACTTTGCATGATAATTAGAAAAACATAGATCCAAGGTTATTAGGGTTGCATGTACACTTAGGAAGTGTTAGAATGCTCAAAACCCATCAGTGGTATCAGAGCCTAGGTTTGTTTGTTGTTTTTTTTGTGTGCAAACAGCTTGAAAAAAAAATCGTTTTTCTGTTTTCTGCTCGTATGAAAGTTTGCACATTAGTTGCTGGAAATGGACTAGAAACATTACCCTAAACTGTTTTGATGTTTTAAAGCTTGTTTTAGATGGTGAAATGTTTATGCTAATCCATTTACAATGGCAATTATTAAAATTACAAGTTTTTTTTAAGTGTAATTTTTGATTCTTGAAAAGTGTTCATATTCATGTTCTTGAACTTATGAAGATTAGATGATCATAGGAATTGTTTGTAACCTTCATGGTAGTTTAATTCATGATCATAATGTGTTTTAATGGAGTCCATAACTTGTCCTCAAGTTATGGAAAACCAAAAGTCTCACTTTTATTAAAGCCATTAAAAGAACACAAGAGTTATAAAAATGAAGAGTCTTCATTTTTATTACTCAATTAATTCATAAGTTATAAGAAATGAAAAGTTTTGGAAGTTTACAAAACTTGCCCTCAAGTTTTGGAACATGTAATGTCTTGATTAAAACTTTAGTTCCAACCCTTATAATTTTAAAAGTTAAAATTCAACCCTTATACTTTATAATATTATAAGTTACTAATATATATATATATATATATATATATATATATATATATATATATATATATATATATATATATGTATAACGTCAAGTCGTATTACCGCTAGTACGCCTCATTCACGAAGCCGGTCTATAAGGGGGTTATAAGGTTGTTGCCTATAAAATGGCAACTTAATGGGTGTCCACTCTCACCCACCGCTTCCTTGATCAGTGGAGGGTCGTTAGCCGAACGGGTAAGACAAGGACTTATAAATTCTCATTAAAAGTATGATGAATATTATAAAGTAACTAAATGCTTTTATTAAATTCCCAATCTTAGTTACTTTAGGAAAATGTGAATAAGGTGCTAATCCATGAAATTACACTTTACACTTTGTTTAAGTCGTTGGTGGAGCGTGTGTAGTTAACCGACACACTAACTTGGACTTAACAAGGTAGGTAAAGGGTGACTTAAGGTTTACCATAGCATCGGTGGAGCGTGTGTGGTTTACCGGCACATCGATTGAGTGACAAATCTTGAGGGTACCAAGTGATTTGCATGGTTACTTCACACCTCGTTTTGTGATCCTTGGTATCCCAGTCACAAAACTTGGAGGGCACACTCGAGATTGAAACATGCCTTTGAAAAGTTCATTGAATCTCAAAAGAATCTAGGAATTTCTAAGAACCAATTAAAAACCTAATATTTATATTTCGTTTTTCATGGTGGAAATTGGTGAATCGTCATTCACCTACCTTTCAAATATGTTATAGCTTGGATTACGGCATACCTCTTCTAAGTTATAATATATTGTGATTGGATCCTAGCCTTAATATTACATTTGGGTGTTTTATTAAGGACTCTCTTAATATCTAAACTAATCTTGTTCTCTTCTTTCAAATGTCTTCAAACAATGCTGCTTCTGGCTCTAATCCTAATGGCTCCTTTACCCTTATGAACTTGTGTGGGAAAGTCACTTTTGATGGATCCAAATTCAATGAATGGATCAGAAACATCAGGATGATTACCCGCTACGAGGACAAAGAATATGTCCTTGACAAGGAGCTTAAGGAGATTGATGAGACCACTGCAACTCCCCAGGAGATCGCTGACTTCCGGGCACATGAAAGGGATGCTACAAAAGTGGCATGCATCATGTTGGCCACCATGACAGCGGAACTGTAAAAGTCCTATGAGGACTTCTACCCTTTTGAAATGCACCAAGATCTGATGGAAAGATACCATCAAAGTGCACGACAAGAGAGGTATGAAATCATATGCTCTATCATAACAACCATGATGAAGGACGGGGAATCCGTCACGAGCCACATGCAGAAAATGCAAAGGTATGTGGATCGGTTGCTGAAGCTTAATGTGAACTTCCCTGAGGACCTTGCAATAGATATCATTTTGCACTCCTTACCATCGTGCTATGATCAATTCCGCATGACATATCACATGAATAAGGAAGAGGTCACACTCAGCAAACTTCAGGGACTCCTCAAGACCGCAGAAACAGGTCTTAAGGGTAAGTCGGTTGTTAACACTCCTACTCCAAACTGCGCCCCGGTTTTGGCAATCGGGAAAGGTAGAGGGAAGAAGAGGAAGAGCTCTTCGAAGGGTACCAAGGCTAGGACCCTTGATGGCTCTTCTTCAAGTGGAACCAAGAAAGGTTTTGTCACTCCTTCTTCTGACCCTAAAGAGGCTGAATGCTTCTATTGCCATGAAAAGTCACATTGGAAGCGGAACTGCCCAAAGTACCAGCAAGATGTGAAGGATGGGAAAGTTAAACCCAACCATGCAGGTATTTACACTATCTTATCTAATAACTCACCCCATTCTAACTCTTGGGTCCTTGATACCGGTTGTGGTATTCATATATGTTCTGATTTGCAGGGACTAAGAAGAAGTGAGAATGTGGAGCATGGAAGAATAAACTTAATCATGGGGAATAGGAAAGCTTTACCTGTCACCAAGATTGGAGTTTATACTTTATCGCTAAGTAGTGGGTTTAGTTTAGATTTGAATAAATGTTGTTATTCGCCAGAAATGGCAAGAAATATTATTTCCTTTCATGCATTGTATAAACAAGGTTTCACCTTTTCATTTGATAATGAAGTTGGTTCGATTAATGCTTTCTTTAATAATGTTCTTTATTTTAAAGCATTACCTTGCGATGGTGTGTATGAAACTGTATCTGTGGTTGATAACTTAGGAAATAATGTATTGTGTATTGATTCTGTTAATGATAATAACTTGGATAAAGCATCATTATGGCATTGTCGTCTTGGACATATAAGCAAGAAACGCATAGGCCAACTCCAAAAGGATGGAGTATTGGAGTCATTTGACCTAAAGTCAGATGATAGTTGCGAATCATGCTTACTTGGAAAAATGACAAAGTCACCCTTCATAGGTTCTTGTGAGAGGGGTGAAGGTTTGTTTGATCTTATACACACGGATGTGTGTGGGCCCTTCAAACATGCCACAAGGGATGCTAATCGTTATTATTTGACTTTTACTGATGATTACAGTAGATATGGATATGTCTACTTAATCAAGCATAAGTCAGAGACTTTTGAGAGGTTTAAAGAGTTTAAACAGGAAGTCGAGAATCAATTGGGAAGGAACATTAAGATGCTTCGATCCGATCGAGGTGGTGAATATCTTAGTTCAGAGTTCCTCGACTATCATAGGGAATGTGGGATTGTCTCACAATTGACACCTCCCAGGACACCGCAGTTGAATGGTGTAGCTGAGAGGCGTAATCGAACCTTGTTGGATATGGTTCGTTCCATGATGAGTCGAGCTTCGCTACCAATCTCATTTTGGGGGTATGCCTTAGAGACTGCCTCCCATATCCTTAATCTAGTTCCCACAAAGAAAGTTTCCGAAACTCCTCATGAGATGTGGACTGGTAAAGTACCCAAACTAGACCACATTAAGATTTGGGGTTGCGAGGCTTTCGTGAGACGCGATACTCATGATAAGCTCGAACCTCGAAGTGAGAGGTGTATTTTCATCGGCTACCCACAGAAATCCTTTGGTTACCTCTTCTACAGACCTAGTGAGAATGTGGTCTTTGTAGCTAGGAGGGCGTTCTTTCGAGAGAGAGAGTTCATAAGCCAAGGAGACAGTGGGAGGCAAGTTGACCTTGAAGAAATTCAAGAGTCAAGTGGTGAAGGAACTTCAAACCCTAGCACTCAACTTGAGGAGGAAACTTCTGTTGAGCCAATTGACAAGTCAGTACCTCTGAGGCGTTCCACAAGGGTTAGGAATGCACCTGAGCATTACTATGGATTCCATATTACTGCGGAAGGTGATACACTTATCAGTGATGAGACGCTGATAGGTCTGGATGAACCTAACAGTTACGCGGAAGCCATGGCAGGCCCTGAGTCAGCCAAGTGGAAAGAGGCAATGGACAGCGAGATACAGTCCATGTATGACAATCAAGTTTGGAACTTGGTTGAGAATGTACCAGGTCGTAAGACTGTAGGGTGCAAATGGATCTTCAAGAAGAAGACAGACATGGATGGTAATGTACACACTTATAAGGCACGACTGGTTGCAAAGGGTTTCTCACAAACTCCGGGAGTTGATTATGATGAGACCTTTTCTCCAGTGGCCAAGATTAAGTCTATTAGGGTTCTGTTAGCCATAGCCGCATTTCATGACTATGAAATATGGCAAATGGATGTCAAAACCGCTTTCCTTAATGGAAATTTGGCTGAGGATGTTTACATGAGTCAACCAGAGGGTTTTGTGAATACAGAGTACGCTAATAGAGTGTGTAAGCTTGAGAAATCCATTTATGGGTTAAAGCAAGCACCTCGCAGATGGAATCTTTGCTTTGATGAGAAAGTCAAGGAATTTGGCTTTTCTAGGAGTGAAGATGAATCTTGTGTATATGTCAAGGCTAGTGGGAGTATAGTTAGCTTTTTGGTATTGTATGTGGATGACATACTACTCATAGGAAATGACATCCCAACTCTGCAGGAAGTTAAGTCCTGGCTTGGGAAGTGTTTCTCTATGAAGGACCTAGGAGAAGCTGCCTATATTCTAGGGATAAGGATCTTGATAGACCGGAGTAAAAGACTAATTGGACTTAGTCAGAGTACTTACTTGGATAAGGTGTTGAAGAGATTCGGCATGCAGGACTCCAAGAAAGGAGAGTTACCCATCCAGAGTAACGCCAGATTGAGTAAGACACAAAGCCCTAGTACTGAGGCTGAGATAGCAGAAATGAGTCGAATACCTTATGCTTCGGCTGTAGGATCGATCATGTATGCTATGACGTGTACTCGACCTGATGTAGCCTTTTCTTTGAGCATGGTTAGCAGGTATCAGGGGAACCCTGGAAAGGCACACTGGACTGCGGTAAAGAATATCCTCAAGTACCTACAGAGGACTAAGGACTGGGTCCTTACCCTCGGTGGGAGTGAAGACTTGAGAGTTGTAGGGTATAGTGATGCTAGCTTTCAGACTGATAGGGATAATTTCCGCTCTCAGTCAGGCTGGGTCTTTACCTTAAATGGAGGAGCAATTTCTTGGAAGAGTTCCAAGCAAGAGACAGTGGCTGATTCAACTTGCGAATCAGAGTATATAGCAGCTAGCGAGGCAGCAAAGGAGGCGATATGGCTGAAGAACTTCATTGGAGACCTTGGAGTTGTACCAGCTATTAAAGAGCCAATGGAAATTTTCTGTGATAGTGAAAGTGCAATTGCCTTAGCCAAGGAACCAAGGGATCACGGGAGATCCAGACACGTCGACAGAAAATACCATTTCATCAGACATCGAATAGAAGAAGGACTCCTCGTGGCAAAGAGGGTATCACCGGATGAGAATCCAGCAGATCCCCTCACGAAGGGACTGACTCGGGTTAAGCATCTCCAGCATGCTCGGAGCATAGGGCTGAAGGATAATATTAGATTTAGTAGTTAGATAACCTTGAAATTTGTAAAGTGTAATTGACATTAGATGATGAATAAAAGGTGTTTTATTTATGAGCAAAGTGTTGCTATCTCTTGTCGATCGTTTACTATATTTCTTTTGCATGTTTTGACTTCCAGAATAATTATGTTTGGTATATCATATTATTCGAACCTCCACAGTCGGTCATATGTCGGAAGTAGGTATGAATCAAGACTGTCATAATTGGTTGCAGAGGTCTAAGTTGTTGGACATGGCTACAACACTCATGAGTGCTCATAAGTTCTGAGCATTGGACTCAACCCACGCTCACTGGAATCACTTCATGGAATTTATCTCGAGTGATCGTGAGACGGTAATATCATATAAGTCTTCAAACCTAGAGATATGATTTGTTACTTATGAGTTGGTTATGCATTGATTGTACGTTAACGCATTGGTAACTCGATGTCATAAAACGTGCTTTTGTGTATAATTCAATGAGTGGTAGAACAAACATATGAGTCGAAGTTTATCTATTCCTTCTTGGATTAGAAGCTGATATCTGGGCCCCTCGATGATTTTGTTTTGACCTATGTACCGGGCCCGGTCAGATCTTAGTTGATGTGTTCAATTAAGTTCTTTGTCAAACAAATCGGAAATCGGGAAACAAACTGCTGGACAATAAGTAAGACATTGTTCCATGTATTTGTCCGGCTGATATCTAGAACAGAGGATTATATGATCACTTATCTTAAATGGTGTATCATCATCTTCTCAGTTCCGAGAGACCTTGAAAGAGCTACGATTGCCGATCGGTTCCTGAAGTATTGCAGTTATAGTTATTAGACTTATCTAAGTGGGAGACTGTTGGATAAGGTGTATAAGTCCATAACTATTTCTGGTATGTACTTGACCCGACCCGGCATGGTCCATTTGGGTTGCATGGCACCATGCAATTGGATAAACTAAAATGAGAGAAATAACACTTATGGTTTATTAATATATTATAAGTTCTAATATATTAATAATATTATTTAATTAGTTTGATCAAGAATTAATTTAGAATTAATTAAGTGATCAAAAGATAACTAATTAAATATATGGGTAGATTATGTAAATCTTCCATATCTTATATAGTGGGCTAAGAGGCTCCATGGATTATCAAGTTGGGTTCCACCCATAGGATGCTCCATGGATGCTCCATGGGAGTTACAAACCCATGGGTCATGGAAATGAAGAGTCATGACACATTAGGGTTTACATGGTGTAACCCTAGATGTGTCAACACTATATAAGAAACCCATTCTCCACCAAAATAGGCTACACATAAGAAACAAGAGGGCTAGGCCGATTTTAGAAGTGTGTATTCTCTCTAAAGTCATTCCAAAAGCATTTGGTGTTGTGTGAAGCATTTGAGGCATCACACTTGGGGTGCTAGGCTCACAAGGTTTCAAGGATCATAAGCAACAACAAGGTAAGTTATTCTATCTTTCATGCAAGTTAAAATTTGTTCCCCATGTATGCTAGATAGGAATATAACCTTGGAATTCAACTTTCCATGATAATTAGACAAACATAGATCCAAGGTTATTAGGGTTGCATGTACACTTAGGAAGTGTTAGAATGCTCAAAACCCATCAGTATTTCTACTTCTTCTTGTATAACTTGGTTTCTATCCGGTGCAAATTTCCTTCTCTTTTGGTGTATCGGTTTGAAAGATGGATCAATGTTTAGTTTATGGGTTATTATGTTTTTATCACTACCTGTCATGTCCTTATGCTTCCATGTAAACGACTTGCTTCTAGATTTGAGTAACTTTATAGGATCGTGTTCGACTTGTTCAGGCATTGAGGATTTATGAGAACTTTGGCTTCAGGATCCTCAAGGTTCAAGGGTACTTCTTTTATATCTCCCTCTCTTGCTTCTAGCACGTCTCATGCCCCCTGATTTTAGTTGCTATGCTTGTCGTGGTATTGTTGAAGATTTCATCGAAGTCTTTATCATTCCTTGGATTCGTGTTGGTCTCCTATGATCTTCACTTTCCCCCATGGGGTAGGCATCTTTAGCTATTAATGATATGTCGATGGAACGACCTTCATTTCGTGGATCCATGGTCTACCTAGTATGATATTATAGGAATAACATATCAATTACACAAAAACGTTGTACAAAGTTTACCCCCTCTATGTAGATAGGTAGCTTTATTTCGCCAACGGTGTGCTTGGTTTCGCTACTGAATCCATTTATCACTGAGGATCTTGCAACTATCTTAGAATTTGGGATGTTCATAATTTTCAACGCGTCCAGGAGTATGATGTTGACTGAGTATCCTCTATCAACAAGGATCCTTTTGACGAAATTTTTGGCAATGTAGAGAGTAATCACCAATTCGTCATGGTGAGGATCCTGGATGTCTTGCCTATCCACTTCGTCGAAGGTGATCTTTTTTCGTTCGTGATTGATGTGTTCTTTCGTGGTCCTTTTTCCTTCTCCGTTTTGGATACCTTGGTGTGCCTCTTCGCTGCAGAATAAGAGGTACCGCAAATGTCAGATCCTCCAGAGATAACATTGATTACCTTGGTGTCGGCAGGGGGGATCCTGGTCTCTCAAGGATCTTCTGAGGATCCTGATCTTTTTCTTTGGATCTCTTATTTTTTCTTCCAAGGATTTCCTTGAGGTATCCTTTTCCTAGGAGCTAGTTTATCTCCTTCCTGAGAGCTATGCAATCCTCTATGATGTGACTGAAGTCTTCATGGTATGCACACCATTTGGACTTCTCTTTCCAAGCGGTGGATTTTTCTCCTTTTCTTGGCCATCTTGCTTTGTCTCCAAGATCCTGCATAGCAAATATTACACCTGAAATATCCACAGAAAAACAATAGTCAGTAATCTTAGGAAAATCTTCTTCCTCTCCCTCATCATGAATGGCTTTAACCCTATGATGGTAAGGTTTGGAATATGGTTTTGATTTATAGGATCTTTGGGCCGAGGAATCGGCCTTTCTATTTGGGTGATCATATGAGCTTAGCGGGTTGCTCCTTTTTTGGTTCTCCTTGTCTTCTTCGAGCCTGATTAATCTTAGTTCTTCGCTTCTGACTTCGTCCATCCTCCTGTATGGAGTCATTACGAGGTCTTCATATAAAGGTGAATCTTTCTTTAAGCCTATTTTAAAGGCTTCAACTGCAGTTGCCATGTCTATGTTGGGGATACTTAGGGCTTCCCTGCCAAACCAGTTCACAAAAGTTCTAAGGGATTCCTTAGGATGATCATGGAAGATTTATTTTTCAACCACTTTCGAAGAGTGGATGCTTGTTTTAAATCTCCATGATTATGTTATCTTGGTGTGAAAATCAAAAGGAAGGAAAAGAAAGAGAATTATTCAAGAAGGAATATGTTTTTCTAATTGAAAACCCAAGTGATCTTCATGCTCTTAAGTATGTTGAAGTTCAAGACTATGGAGTTCAATGTGATGTTATTGAAGTTCATGACAAGAAGATTCAAGTTGATTCTCATGAAGATGAAAAAGTTTTTTGATCGATTGGAGTTCAAACCGATGATATTTTGTGTTCTTGTGATTCGTTTGAAGGAATGATTCCTTATCGAAAACCATCAATCCATGAAATTCACAAATATTAAACTCTAAAATATATGATCCAAACTTGTCAAGTTGAAGTTGTGGAAAGTGAGTTTGTTCATGAATTCAAATCTTCAAGTTCCAAGAAGATGAGAAAGAAAAAGAAGAACAAGATCAAACGTAAAAAAAAGCGGGTTTATTCACAAAAAATCATGAAATGTTATTGTGAAGCTGAAATCCATGCAGCAAATTTGGGTTCCATAGAAACAATCATCAAGTGTTGCATTGAATTTGAAGTCAAAACCCAAAAGTGTTGATGGTTCTTGTGAATATGTTCTTAGATCATTGAAGAACATGAATAACGAGTTGTACAACACGCATCGTGGGTGGTACAATTTTCAAATTTGGAGATTTCTCGTTCCAACAAAAGAACCAAGATCTTCAAAATTTGATTCGCTCGTTGCAAATGGAACTCAGATCGTCAAAAAGGTATCTCAAATTCTCAAATGGATTCCAAAACATCCATGATTTCTATTCGTCTTTTGCATTTTTCATTTTTGATCGATTTGTCTCATTGGATCAAATCCGTTTCTACCCCATTGATTGATCCAATTATTTTCGTTTAGATCAAAATCCCAAAAATCAAAATCAAATTCAAAATTTTTTTTACTGTTCATCCGAAAATCACCGTTCACCAATTAATTCATGTTTGAGCCCATTATGTCGAACTTACTATTCATCCGTTTTTTTCTTGAGCCAAAATCTAATATTCAACACTGTTCCAATACAATATTTGGCCTGATATTATTTCAATTTAAATCATATATTCGGTGTCTGATCTTGAAAATGTAGACTCAAAAGTCAAAATCGATGCATCGATGGAGGTTGTTTGATGATGGTTCGTCATTGAAAGCTTAAATAGCGAATGTGTGAATGTCGATCAGTAAAAATGATAACGAAGGGTTGATTTCATGGATCAAATGGGTTATTGGATTCGAAATTGAATGGAGGAGTTCGAATGTGTGCAAGTAACTTGGTCGATTGATTTTGAAGGGTTCGCTTTTGTGTTGGTATATCGATGACGAACAAGTTTTGGGTTCGTAACAAAAGCGAAGTTTGATGATCTGGGTTACTGAGAAACGAATGACGAAGAGTAAACAATCGAATTGTTACAGGTCAATGTCAAATGGGAAGGCTGAGAACGAAGGGTGGATTGTGATAGTGAAAGTCAATTTTACGTTTTTGATAACGAATGGTTGGTTTGTAGATACTAAGACTTGGATTTGATGACGATTGACGAATAGGTTCGACTGATGGTTAATAACGAAGGTTGTGAAAACAAAGGGCTGGAATTGAGATGTCGATGGTCAGGATAAAAGAATCAAGGATCGAAGGCTTGGTTATTGAAATTGATTTGGGTTGATGACTGAAAAATGAAGGACGAGTTGTTTTGGGAAGGCGTTTAATGGCGATTTGTTAAAAGCGAAGGCTTGGAGTCTTTATTTGATGTTGATGTCGATGGCTAGTTGAATGAAAAGTGAAGGACGAAGCGTAAATGGTCGAATGGTTGAATGTGTTTGACTCAATATCGATGGATATAAGTTGGATTTTGGGATTGATATCGATGGTAAATGGCTTGATAACGAAGGCTTGATTTCGAATCTATGTTGGTTTGCTAGTGATTGGAAGATTTGAGTGTTTGATAATGAATGGGAAGGATGTTTTGAATCGTTGGTCGAATGGTTGTTGATACTCGACACTCGACACTCGACAGTCTAGGTTGAGTCAAGTATCGAGGATTGAGAAATTGAAGGTTCGAAGGATTGAGTTGAAAAGCGAAGGGTTCGAACACGAGGAATTGATGTCGAGTAGCGAAGGGTGTGTGTTTCAATTTTGAATTTGATGGTCAAACATTCTCATTCACTTTCTGTGTAACGAAGTGAAGAGGAAAGGGAACGGTTTCGAATCTCACCCCCGAACATTTACCAAAATGGCAGAAATGATCCACATTCGACATTGAAGTGAAAAAAATTTGTGAAGAATGCAGATGTTTCTCATTTAGTCCCCACAGTTTCGAAATATTGGCAGAAAATACCCAACTTCGAAATTGGTCTAACAATTCTGAGAAATGGAGAATTTTACGAGTTCAGTCTCTGCAGTTAATACGAATTTACACTTTATGCCCAGTTTTGCAAATTGGTTAGAGTTTCGCATCTTAGGCTGGTTTGGGCGCAACGAGTCCCTACAGAATTCTGAAAGTAGCAGTTTTTACCCGGATTTTGGAAATTTTTGCAACTCTCACCCAAAAGTTGAAAATTTTCACACAATTGGAAATTTTTCATAACCTTTTCATGATTGTTTTTCCATGCAAATTTTTCGCGGTTTTATTTTTGGTACACATCAAGGGGGAGTTTTGAGAAGATTATTCCTCGGGCGCTTGTCACCCTTAATGGGTTTTATAATAATTTTTTATTATTATAAAGAGGGGGAGAATGAAGATTGGGTATTCGAAGCTTCGGGTATTCATTTGCGGATTTGAAGACCGGTATCATTTCGAGGGGGAGTTGGTCTTGATCGCGCGAGCTCGTTGGATATTGAAGTCAGGACATCCAATCCTAACTTTGAGGGGGAGAATGTTAGGGTGCAAAGTCACATTTGGATGTAATTTGTGCTTACTCTCTTGTATTGTGTAACGAGTTGTCTTTCCTATAAATAGGAAGTGAGTGACACTCATTTATGAAAGGAACATTTTGTGAGAGCATTAGTTTTAGAGAGAGAAATAGCAAGACCTATTTCTACTCTTTCTATCAAAAACTAATGAGAGCTTAAACCCAGATTTTTTTACTCTCTTGTGTTCTTCATGATCATGATTCTTACAATGATTCAATAGATCTTTCATATTCCGCATTTTTCATCATAATCAACACCACTACAAAGTATCAATAGATATTTTCGGAATGGGACTGACAACTTTGTATTGAACTACCGAGCTAGGAGAAATGGATGGCCTTTTAAGAATCTTAACAGGCGCAAATGTGTTATGGTTCCTAGTGGTCGAGCTTATAGTCCGAGATACTTTCTTTTTGGAATTCTCAATGAACCTGGAGTCTTATCTAGATCTAATTTCCTTATTAGGGCATTTTTGGCTTCTATCATAGGATCGACGACATCTCTCATATTCAACGAAGATGTCTTCCTGGAGTCAGATGATGACTTGGAAGTTTTGCCAGCAGACAGGATGTTAAACTTGGATTTGAGTGGCACTAGAGTGGTTTTTGAAACAACTTGAGAATCAGAAACACAAGAATCAGATGAGTATTCTACTACAATTTCTTCTTTAACGTCAATACTGGGAATGCTAGAGAATCAGAAACACTAGAGTGGTTTTTGATTCAGGTCCAAGGGTAACAGAGGAGGACTGTGGTTCAAAATTTAAACTACAGTATTGGGAATGAGAGAGGAAAATTCCAAGGTCTGATTCAGGTCCAGGGGTATTAGAGGAGGAAGAGTCGTGGAATCAGGACATTTGAAAACTATTGGTTGAAACTCAGGAATCAGGGATGACAATCGGTCCGAAGTCTCAGGAAGGGGTGACAATGGCGACACAGGGGTATCCGAATGTTTGTGGTTCCGAATGTCTCCTATAAAAGTTAAGTTTTGTAACTCCTTAAAGGGACGAGAAATAGGTTTCAGAAACTCGCTTCCGAGACCAGGTGCTTTAGACCAAGGATGACAAAAATTATAAGTCATCTGTTCATTTGCTTCACGAATGTCTATGGAATTATTCAAAGCATCTATTTTAGCATTTAGACGTTTGTTATCAGAAATTTAAACATTTCTTTCAGAATAAGTGATTTCACATTTGTCCTTAAGAATGATACATTCATCTGTTGATATTACAAGTTCATGTTCTAAAGACTCAATCTTAAGCTTCTTATCTTCGAAACGTAATCTAAGACGACTTAATTCACTTACCATCTTCTCACTGGCTTCTATGGCAGACTCATCGGTTTTGTAAATGATGTTCATATCTGATTGGATCTGGGTTAGATATGGTTTACGAAGAGATAAATCAAAATTATTGTCAATAATCATAGATTTTACCTGTTGAAGGATGCTTCGGCTGGGTGGGTTGTTGGTCGCATGTAGCAGTAGTTCGGTTCAGCATCATCATAATCTTCCTCTGATCTAGACGACCAGTAGCCTTCATAACATTCGATGGTTTCTATAGCAATAAGACACATGTTTCTACCAGTACTCACATCATCTTCATCTGCAGATGACCAATATCCTTCCACATCTCTCGACACAGTGATTACGAATGCTTTCTCACTAGCAGCCATTTCTTGGGCTCGATGTGCATATATGCAGAGTCCTTCATCTTGGGTTTTTGTGGCGCTTCAGCTAAGCAGTCTTTGGCAAAGTGGTTTGCATGACCACACTTGTGACAAACAATCTTTGGTTTTTCTGACTTCGAAGTCTCGTGAGATTCTGAGCTATGGTTTGGTGTAGAGATGTTGGGTTTATAGGCAGGTGGATTTTCTGAAGGTTTAAGAAATGGTTGGGGATTACTTTGATGAGGAGCTTAGAAACGGTTGTGATATGGTTTGTGAGTGGGATTGAAGGGACGCTTATATTTCATGGAAAGCAAAACAAACTCTTATTGAAAACATAGTTCAGAGTCTATTGCTTCATGGTCGACGTCTCCATCAAACTAATAGTCTGAACTAGCAAGAGCAAGTAAAGTTGGTGGAGAGGGTTGAATAGGTGGGATAGTTGGGATAACAGGTTTGAAAGGGTCCGAAACAGAAGGGTTCGATACATGAGGATCGAAAGAGCAAACAAGAGCAAGAGGACCTCTTGAGAGTTCTCTTAAGGTTTGTGCAACATTTTATTCATGACCTTGAAGTTCGTCAAACAAGTGGTAAAGCTTCAACTTCTTCAGAGATCCATTACTCTGAAGACACGATTTCAAGTTTCCCCATCCTTTACCAAGACTATTGATGAACTTGAGATTGTATTCAAGTGGAGTTTGTACAATCACATGAGCTGTCATGTTGTTGACGACTATTCGATATCTGTTAGAGGCCGCGACAACTGATTCACCTGGAGTTGTGGTGAAAATATCTAACTCGTTGATAACGGAAGTAAACTGCTTATCCTTCATATTTTTTGATCCTTCGAACAGGTCGTGGAGTGTGTCCCAAATCTCTTTAGCAGATTTACACAACTTAATGTGATCAAAGAGAGAAGGAGGAACACCAAACAACATTTCGGAAAAAGAAATTTGATCTGCATGCAATTTCTCGATGTCACAGTGATAGGTGATTGACGATGTTCTTCCTGTCCCGTGAGAGCTGCATCAACATCTCTTACAGTTTGTATAATAAGAACATGTGGACCTTCTTTTACGGATCTCCAGATAGCTTCACCTTTTTCCTTACCATGTAAGAACATTTCCACTCTAACTTTCCAATAATCATACTCTTCAACAACTAGGAATGGGTCACGAGAAGGGTAACCCACGCTATTTGCTATTTGCATTGAATACATTTGTTGAGAATTAGAAGCAAGCATTGAAGTTAAGATGTTAGAGCAAAAGTGGTATATAGAAGAACTTTTATCCTGAACATAGAAATGATCGAAAAACCAAGGTAATTTTGAATCAACTATAATATGTTCTTACGGATTTAAAGGATAACCACTCAAGCTCTGATACCAATTGTGAGTACAAGAAATGATGCGCAAGGACGAGGTTTGAAAACTCAAACCTTGAGATAATCTTTAAGATCAATGTCTGCTCTTAATTAATGGTTCCTGTCATGTCTGGTAATACAAGTCGATACTTGAAGTAAAGATTCAACAAAGTACTCAAATACTAAATGAAGGAACTAGGAGTATAATCAATGTAAATACAATACATGAACAAGAAGAATGTTATGAAAGATCTTGACTTGAGACAAGTGAAAGAGAGTTAAGAAGAATATTTGCTATATTTAGAGAAAACAATCCATGTATTTCTTGTCATTCAAAACACTCCTTAGATAGGCTTAGGAGGTATATTGTACAAACTTGTGAGACATTCCTAGGACTTGTTAATAATCATCTACTAACAATTGATTATCTAAAAGATACAAAAAGCTAAGTCCTATGAAATGTTACATCGCTAAAAAGACAAGAAACAATAAATGTTTAAACAGACTCTCAATCTCATATCTTTACACCATCTCAGAGTAGTCTTCACTTCGGACTCCATTTATACTTCGGAAACTACTGACTTCAGACCCTCAATACTTGTGATTGCTAGAGGTTTAATTTTCAGGTTCCAACAAGCTTCTCACTAACTTCTATGGCAGACTCATACGCTCTACGAATAACTATCATATCTGATTGAATTTGAGTTAGATAGTGTAACGCCCGTAGATCCGGGCTAGTCAATTTGGGGATAATAGGGGTCGAAAACGACTTTTCGACAAAAGATTATTTAGAATAAATAATATTAACCAAGTTGTAGTATATGTTACAAGGTTTCCGTACATATAAAGAACGCCGAAATCCGAGTTATAACGAAGAAGTTATGGCCCGTCGAAGTTTCGCGACGGAACCGGCACGACACCGGGAAGCGTAAATAGTGAATTTACGATAGAGCGATATTCAGCCTTAGCGATCTAAACGGAAGTCGAAGAATTCGTTAAACCGAGAGCGTCCATAAAAAGAACGCCCAAATCTGACTTCGTATGAGGAAGTTATGATTTTTCGAAGTTTCGGCTTAGCAGTGTGCAGCCCGAAATTCGAATATTAGATCGAGTGGTTTTTAGCCGACACAACCTAAACGAGAATCGAAGATCTCGTTAATAGTAGCATAACGATAAAAAGACAGATGAAAACGGACGTCGGATGAAGAAGTTATGAATTTTTAACGGACCAATCCTGTCCCGGCCTGTTAAAAATATAACTTTTAAAATAAAGTCAGACATAGCCGACGGAGTCTAAACGAAAGTTGTAGAGTACGTTCCCGCCTTCGCGTGGATATAAAGAACGTCAAAAACGGAGCTCGTATGTGAAAGCTACGAATTTTTAAAGTTTATAGTCGAAATTACGAAGTCTGATAAGAACTTGATGACGTGGCAGCATCTGGGCCGTCCGATGTTGGTTCAGGAGTCGCTTCAGATCACGCCACGTAGCCCTCGCAGTACGCCCCGCGTCCGAAGAAGTTACGCCCCGCGTAGCTCCAGTCTGATCCATCCGATGGTGCGAGACAGCTGGCTTCGGCTGGCATTCTTATCCGAGGACTACGCCCCGCGTAACCTCCCTACGCCCAACGTTCCGAGAGGCTTCGCGCCGCTATAAATAGATGCGAGGGTCTTCGGATTTTTCACACCATTCTCTTTCTCTCTCTAAATTACTTTCTCTCTCTAAGGGTTTTAACCCTCCCCTAAGCCTAGGTGATCCCCTAGCACCCGAAGGAAGCCTCGAGGCTCCCGGAGTCCCGAGAAAAAGGGTCTTTCGGTTTCGGAAATGTTGCTCCGAGCAAAGCCCGATTTTCTTTAAAATTCGTTGTACGTGAGCTACGCCTACGCAATTTTTAATACAACTTTTAAATAATTATAGTAATGTTATTAGGTCCTTAAAATAATTATTTGGGCTATTATTATGTGTTATATTGGGTGTTATTTAACGCTTATATAATAATAATAATAGCTAGACTATTAATTAGTCGCGGTTAACGTTAAAACTAAACCCTAGTGGTATTTATACTAGGTTTTGTCGAGGGAAATTGTTTTAAGAAGTAACGAAGCGCTGTTCAAGTGCAGAGTCACCACCTAATCAAGTGAGTGCATAGTTACTTTCAGCTTACACATAGATATGAAGTATTCTATATAAATTACGTGTTGTGTGTGCATATTATCTGTATACTTGCTATCTATGTTGGATGAACAATTTTATACCTGATTTAAATGATTTAAACCGTATATGTATTTTATATTTACAAAATGTGCTGGGTAAAACATGGGTAGATGAAATATGAGTTAAATGATGAGATGAGGGATGAATTAGACCATGAGGTGAGGGTGAGAGGTGGATGATGCGAGAAGCCTTTTTCAAATGATGGCCCCGTCATTCAGCAGAGTATGGATGACAACCATGGATATTCTAGACAGTCCAGTGGAACACTAGCAGGCTCACAACCTGTAGGTGTTGTGAACGATGTGTTCACCTGGTGTACTCTAAACCTTGGTGATCATGCAGACTTGATGCCTAAACCTTGGTGATCATGCAGACTTGATGCCTAAACCCTGGCGACTATGCAGACTTAGTGCCTGTTGTGTAAACCGTAGCAACGATGGACTTCGTGCCGATTCCTTAGGATGATCCTTAGGAATGAATGAACGAGGAATAGCTAATTCTTAGGGTAGATCCTTAAGAGTAAAGAAGATAATGGGGATGGGTAATTGGGTTAATTGTTTGATGATTAAACATAATAATTATATTATTGTGGGTTGAAAACCCAATGTACTCACCAGGTTTCCCAACCTGACCCACTCAGTTTATTTGTATCATAGGTGTCGATGTGAAGTTACTTTACACTGAGAGATTTAAAAGAGATGTAGATCACCAGTGTAAATGAATGTAAGTTCTGTTTATGCTTATGTTTCTGTATTGACGATGACATCCCAAATGTTTTAAAATGAATAAAAATACATTTCTTCGGAAATGCTTTGATAACGTATTTATCATGTTTTTCTGGGAACAAATTCCGCAAGATTTTTATTAAAAGAAGTACTCTGATTTTTATAAAGCATAAACAAAATCGGTCTTTTCTGGCCGTGAAAATGGGGATGTCACAGATAGGGTTCAAAAACAGATAAATAAAAGTTTTTATCAGTGATCATGGATTTTACCTGCTTGATGATGCTTCTTCCAGGTGGATCATTTGTTGCCATGTTGCAAAAGTTTAGCTCAGCATCGTCATCGTCTTCTTTTGAACCAGAAGACATGTAGCCTTCATCACACTCAGTCGATTGTCTAGCCATAAGACACATGTTTCTCAAAGATCCTTCTTCACCCTCATTACCAGAAGACCAGTACCGATCAACATTTCTTGACATCGTGGTAACAAAAGCCTTTTCACTTTCAACGAGTTTTTACGCTTTACGAGCATAGTAGGCAGAGTCGTTTACCTTCGATGTTTGGAAAATTTCAGCCAAACAGTCCTTTGCAAAGTGGTTTCCAAGACCACATTTGTGACAAAAAAACTTGGGTTTGACTGGTTTCAGAACTTCTTGAAGTTCCAAGGAGTGATTTAGAATGTTGTGTCAGTAAGCTGGTGGGTTTTCTATAGGTTTAGGCAAAGGTTGAGGATTGCTTTGATGAGGAGATTGAAATCGGTTTTGCAAAGGTTTATGATTGGGATTCCAAGGAGATTTATACTTCACAGATAGAAGTGCGAATTCTTATTGGAAGAGAAATTCGGAATCAGCTGAATCAAGATCAAGATTTTCTTCAAATGAATGATTCGGAATAGGTGGGATAGGTGGAGTAGGAAGTGTTGATTGAATATGTGAAATAGGTGGGATAGTTCCAAAAGGATCTGAAAAAGATGGGCTCGGAATTAGTGGGTTAACAGAACGCACTAAGGGGAGAGGACCTCCTGACAGTTCTCTTAACGTTTGAGCAATGTAAGATTCATGGCCTTGCAGTTTGTCGAATAGATGATCGGGCTTCAATTTCTTCAGAGATCCATTACTATAAAGACATGACTTAACATTCCCCCATCCTTTTTCTGAGGCTGTTAATGAACTTCAGATTGTACTCGAGTGGAGTTCTGACTATTCCATGTACAGTCATGTTTTTTACAACGATCCTGTACCGATTTCATGCAGAGGCTACGGATTCACCGGGAGTTGTGGTGAAGGTATCAAAGTCATTTATGACAGATGTCAAATGCTTATCCTTCATGTTCTCAGAACCTTTGAACAAGTCTTGAAGTGTATACCAAATCTTTTGGCAGATTTGCACAACTTAATGTGCTCAATGAGAGAAGGAGGAACACCAAACACCATTTCTGAGAATGCAATCTGATCTGCATGAAGATTTTCAACGTCTGATGCGGTTAGAGGTGTTGGACGTTGTTCTTCTTGGCACATGAGAGTAGCAGCAACATCTTTGACCATTTGTCTTACGCGAACATGAGGACCTTCTTTGACAGATCTCCATATCTCTTCACCTTTCTCCTTAGCAAGTAAAAATCTTGTCATTCTAACTTTCCAGTGATCATAGTCTTCAACATCCAGCAATGGGGCACACATTGGGCAACCCATGCTATTTTCTATTTACATTGAATACATTTATTGATTTGGATTAGAAGTAGCCATTGAAGTTAAAGTATTAGAGATGAAGTGGTATATAGAAGAACTTTTATCTTGAACACGAAATGATTGAGATACCAAGTTAATCTCAAATTAACTATAATATGTTCTTATGGATTCAAAGGACAACCACTTAGACTCTGATATCAATTGAGAGTGCAAGAATATGTGTGCGAACAAGGTTTGAAAACTCAAACCTTAAATTAACTTAATATCAACGTCTACTGCTAATATTAAAAGTCCAGTCAATTCTGGTAAACCAATCTTGTATTGAAATAAGAAGTTCAACAAAGTATTCAAGTATTAGAAAATGTGTATGAACAATGTAAAGAGAATTTTAGAACAATAAGAATGATAGAGAGAATGATTTGACTTGAAACATACTTGGTATTGATGTGAAAGAAAATGTTACTCAAGTGTTAAATTGCATGAAAATCTCATCTCCTTAAATAGCCAAGGAAGGATAAAAAATCAAACTACAAGACTGCAAGGAGAATGTAAAGCTGAAAAGTCAAAAAGCTGACACACATGATTTTCTCAATCTTGTCCCATGAACTTTACAATAAAACAAAAACTAAAGGACACGAAACATTAAATGCAAATACAGACTCAAAATATCACTGAATACAAGTTGTTTCTCAGGCATGTCTTCATTTCGGAAGTATCTCCATTTCGGAACTCATCACACCTCGGAATGCACTTGACTTCGGTTTCTCTTGGCTTTGGATTGATAATGGTTCACTTCATGTAGCAACAGTAATCCCCAAAACAATATTGTCTATATGATGTAGGTGATGATAAGGAAATGTGATGTAGTTGATGACTCTTAGGATATTTCCTTAGGGATGAATAAATAGTTAAAATGGGGATGGGTAATTGGGTTAATTGTTTGATAATTAAACATATTAAACTATATTATTGTGGGTTGAAAAAACCTTAT
Source organism: Lactuca virosa (assembly GCF_052849685.1). Classification (NCBI taxonomy): domain Eukaryota; kingdom Viridiplantae; phylum Streptophyta; class Magnoliopsida; order Asterales; family Asteraceae; genus Lactuca; species Lactuca virosa. The sequence goes on along the minus strand of NC_136429.1, from coordinate 181,044,084 downwards.
GTACTAACCAGGTTTCCCAACCTGACCCCCTCAGTTTACTTGACTCCCAAGTTGTTAAATAAACATATTCGGATAAGGATGTATGCGAGATTCAAGGAAATGTAGACCTCTAGAATATTGAGACCTTGTAAGTCTCCATTTATGATTATGTTTCTGTATTGCTGATGACATCCTGAGTTCTATAAATGAAACACATTTCTTCAAAAATACTTCGATAATAATATTATCATGTTTTCTGGGACAAATTCTGCATACTTAATCTTTTTAAAAGAATGCTCTGATTCAATAAGCATAAAGAAATCAATCTTTTCTGGCCGTAAAAAAATGGGCATGTCACATAATAACCCAATCAAAAATAGGTATTATATGCTAAAAATTTGACTTTAAACAACATAATTTTTCAAAAGGGCTCATAAGTCTTACAAATTCGCATAAAAAGGGTAACAAATGTCATAACATATATAAGATTCAATGCGTGAAACTATTCCAACCCTTTTTCTATCTCATAAGTCCAACATACCATCGATAGAAGAATAAGTATAGCCCATGGTAGACGATACCATAAAATTTTTCACTATCAATCAAAGTTTCCAACTCGTACAAAATGAAGGTCGGATATGAAGAGCTCGTGATAATGAAACTTTCAACTTTTGCACTAACATCAACAAATTAGGCACTAGGGGCCATCACACCGTAAACTTGTGCCTCTACTTATGGACATGAAGAGTATTTACGAATATACTCACAAATGAAACCACAATCAATTGTCCATTTTGGTACCCGGGACCACATAGTCGCACCCATCCTAACATAGTATGAACAAATAGGATGCTTGGATCATTTTTCAAGAACATAAGCCCTTTTCTTTTATAATTAAACCAATTTCCAAAATTGATATTTCATGAATGCAAACATACATATAGTATCCAAGTAGAAAACAAAATGATTTAAGGAAAACTCAATAAAATTCCAAATATGGTAGGGGTGTGTGTTCCCGATAACTCACCTTATTCCAAAGTTTCCAAAATAACTTCTTTTCCATTGTAGGTTCTCGTAAACACCTAAATAACTTGAGGTATGTTACTAAAATGACCAACATACCATTATAGGTCTAAACAAGACTTATAAATTTAAAATGCCCTCTTTTATCGTTATAGATGTTATAGAAGCCATTGGACCCAACCAGATAGCCAAAACCGACGAATCAACGAAGTATAAAAGTTTCTCAGTAGAGTTAACACCGCTTATGTTAAACAACATACTTAATGTAAGAAAAACACAACTCATAATAAGACTATATGCCTTCATCCACTATTTCTTTCTCGTTTGCCTATTCTACTTTGCTTATTTGCTTTGGGTATTTTACATAAACATTTATATTATACTTGGGAGTAATCGAACATGGGATATTAGCTTATTTGCATGTAGTGTCAACTACTGTTCAATTAACCCACTCTAATACAAATAATACACATTTGAAATATGTTAAATGTTTAATATATTAGTCATTATCTAATTCCAATGATATTAGGTTGATATTTTATTTATGCAACTACTATTCCAATTCCATAACTTTCCCAATTTACCCAGTAATGTATATTAATATAATATTGCACACAATGGAAAACATAATTCAAAGTACTCAGATAATTAGGACAAGTGTTCCAAGGTAAAAGTACTCACCCAAATCTAAGGCTAGCAACACCATAAATTTCTTCCCTTGAACAAAACTTCTTCAAACATAAGCTTCAAATTCAACACCTAGTGTTATCATTAAGACCTCTCAAAAGACTAATATACCATTCTATGGTTCAACTCGTCATTCTAAGGTCACAATGCTTCTTAAGTATTTTGTAAGGAATATTCCAAAAGGCTAAAACACATGGCTCTATGCACTATTGACCTCAAATATGAATTAAATGACTAAAGGAGTTCCAAATACATGTTATAACACTTCAATTGAAAAAATAAAGGATCTCCAAACAGTTTATATCCTTGGAAGTAACATCAAACATCAAAATGTCAATCAAGGTTCACTTAGAACCTCAATGAGCATAGGGAGATTAACTTGTACCAAAATAACCATATTTGAATGATGGATTCAAGCCGAATGAACTAATACCAATGTAGAAACTTAAGTAATATGAAAATCATGAATTCATAGAAGGTTAGAACTCAGTCCTTGATTAACATTGAGCTATCATCTTAATATGAGCTCCAAAGAAGATTAACTTCACCAAAAAGATCTCAAAGATGATGATTAAACCTCATGAGAACATAAGAAAAACTTCCTAGCACATCATGGTTCATAGATTTAGATCTAGAACCCTTAGGGTTAGAAAACCCCAAATTATAACTAAAAATCAATTAAACCCAAATGGAAGTAGGATTTACAATTCTAACAACAAATATTGAACTAAATGCTTTTGATGGACATAAAACACCACGAATCCTCAATTTAAACCATTAAAACGCCATGGATTTAGAGAGGGAATTTCATTCATGGAAGAATATAGGGCTGAATAGATGATGGAGAAGCGAGGAGGAAGAAAAAGGTTTAAAATACTCATATTTGGACGATTTAGCAACATAGGTCCCTCTTTACAAATATGTTCTAAAAAAAGCTCCAAACTAATTAAAGAACCTAAAATAACCCACATAAGGTTCTTCTCCATAAAAATCTATACAAACTTAGTCCTATTATTTTAATTGGTCAACTCTCAAGTTAAATAGAAGTTTCCCCCAGTTGCCCCAAATGACCTTTCTCTATAAAAAAATATATATTTGTCTGACACAAAAATTCTATTATATTCTAAAGATTCACTAATGACACGTTCTATTATTATTTTTCTTTCATTTTTTTTACATTTTCAGTTATTTAATTAATTTATTTTTATTTTGATTGAATTAAAATTTTATTTTTTTATGTTTTGTCCAAATTTTGGTCCCAAACAATTGATTCAATCAGGTAAATACGAAAGTACGAATAACATAAGAGAATACTTTGAAACTAAATTTTATTGATTAAAAACAGTTTTGTAAAATACCAAGAGTTAATCTAAGAACATACTTTTACTATGAATACACTCTTGATCAATAATCCTTCACAAAGAGAGATATTGATATATATAACAGAAGACCTAAAGTTCTATCTTAACATACAAGATAGATAAAAAATAAAACACAATCTCTTACTAAAAGAGAATCTTATGTTATATGGTAAGTCTTATCATCGAACCATGCTTATTAGAATAAGGAAGGTATCCTTCAACTCTTGAAAACATCCAGTGTCAGATCTTCATTAGGTTTTCTAAGAGTATCAACAGATATTGATGCTGACACTCATCAATGGTAGCTACAACTTTGACTTCATCAAATCTAAAGGAACTAAGAATCTCCCCTTATTTGATGATGTCAACACTAACAAAAATAAACTAATACCACTTTATGGAATATGGAGTTTACAAAGTATTATACCTTCTTTAACAAAAATTGTAATAATTACACGAAGAGTTTGAAAGTAATCTTAGCATATTACTCAGCTCTATCAATTATCTATGGCTTTACATACAAAAAGTTTGTAGTGTCCCTTAGCTCCCCCCTCATTTTTTATTCATTTCCATAGATAAAACAACATGTAATTTCCTTATAAACTCAACACCTCTGATCAATTCCGTTAGCTAGAAAAGGTGGGCAGTTGGAGTCTTGGGAAAATCACTATATCTCATGAAGCACATCATCCCATTTTTATCTTTGTAGCAGACTTCCTAGATTAGAGAATCTATTCACTTGTAACAATCTGGAGTAACACCAATTGCCAGCCTATTGTTGATCAACAGTGAACCATATGAGATCAATGCTTAAGAGATTCATAAAGAATCATCTTAGCTCTTCGTTTCTATGTATGATTATGAACTGGTTTAGGAGCAGGTTGAAAAAACATTAGTTTTTTGTACTTTCCCCATCAGCATGTTAACAACAATTCTCAGTTCTTAATAAAGTGCACTTTCAGAGTTAGATATGACCTCCATTATCTCCTCCCAATCAGAAGACCCAAACTTAACCAACTCAGACACCCACAACTACTATCAGGTTCTCTAACTCATGGGATGTTGAGGGTAAGAATCTTACAGTTCTTTGGTTTGGAACACCTAACCCTCATAATTTTATCAAGATTGAATATCCTAATAGCAACATTTCCATATCTTTCTTGATTAACCCTTTGCTTAGCCTCATACAACTTTTACCTTCTCTAAACCATTTGCAAAATATTCTATTGAACAAGCTACTACTTCTAAAGAAATCTAGGTGTCAAAATATATTTCATGAGGTCGTCATCCTTCTTTTTAATCAACTTACTTACCTATATCTTAGTGTGTTCTTTCGCAATGGTTTCGGCCTCGTAAACTGATCATTGTAACTTAGAAGCAATTTTTGGAACATCATTCTCTCAGGAGGTCATCATAATTTTCCTTAGTCTTTTTGAATGAAGAGGAATATAGTGGATTTGCAGCCTGCCTTTTACACAAAATGGAGCTTATATGCCTCTTATTGTATTCTTTAGCAATGATTCTAGCCTCCTAAATTGAACAGTATAACTTATCTGCCTCTTATTGTGTTCTTTAGAAATGGTTCCGGCCTCCAAAATTGAACACCGTAACATAAAGAAATGTTTGGAAGATCATCCTCTCAGGAGGTTATCATTATTTTCCTTGGTCTTTTTTAATGAAGATGGACGCAGTGGATCTATAGCTTTCCTTTTACATATAATGGAGCTTATAAGAGCTTAATCATCTTCACTTGTGGAGTCTATAGTGGTGGTATTTGATGGTTGCAGGGGGTAAAAAACATTTAATGGCATAACATATACTAGCTTATTTAGGAAATCCAACTCATAAATGGTAACCCTATCCTCATTATCATCAAATTCATCATAATTAAGGAAGATATGGTCCCCCTCAGTGTGTGACTCCCCCCAAATATTGCCCCCATAAGGTCTAGAACTTTCCCCTTAGTTGACATCAGCAAACCAAGGAAGTAGTAAGGGAAGTGAGACCAAGGTTGATGTACCAGTGGTAGACAGATGAAAATTTGGGTGAAAAAAGGATCTTGAAGAGCAATTGGTGTGGCGGTTGGTCCCATTGGAACAATGAATGAAATTGTTGAACTAGTAGGAACCATAGGTGTTGAGACACCACCAAATGGACCAAGAACAGTTACATCATTTGTAGGAGGATTAGAACATGGTGTGGTTGTGGCTCTAATGACAGGAGTAACCAAGTCTTTGATCACAATGATCTCAACATTAACATTATTAATTATTAAGTCGAGGGCTACAAAGGATGACAAGATAGTGGAAGACAACCCATTGATAGTGTCCATGATTTAAAACGGTGTGATAGAAGGGATAGGAGAGCTTTATGGTATGACACTATGCTCCAATCAGGGACAAAAAGTCTTCATCATACTCCGTCGTGCACCATAATTAGAAAATAACGTTGGCATTCATTCCAACTAGTTGTCATGATAAAGTTGGAGTAAGTGGGTTGGATTATAGAAAAAGCACAAAATCCTCATAACATGTGGCTACATACTAAGGAAGGGTTTTGAAAGTATCTAGTTCATTCAAAGTCTTGATTTTGACGCGGCGATTGGGGCAGTGGATGCTGAAAAAAGAGCTAATTCTAAATGACAAGTGTAAACCACCAATGAAGATAAAAAAGAAATTATTGGGTAATCAGTCGCGAGGGAGAATTTCGTGATAAGTGATTTCTTGATTGAAAATCCTATTTAATCAAGGATAAAGAAACGAAACTAGGGTTCCCAAGGAATTTTGAGAAATCTGAGTCGTGGAATCAATAGATTAGTTGCCCAATTGGTCATCATTATATGCTTAGACATGAAAGCTCATTTAAAAACGTTTGAATTCTTCCCGCACATAGACAAATGAAGCGATGCTATATCAGTGGTTAACTATGAGGAGATCAGCAGTGGTGACACATCATTGGATGATCACTAGTGGATGAGTAAAAATTCCTCAACAGATAGAAGGCATTGGATCATCAATGTATATATATATATATATATATATATATATATATATATATATATATATATATATTAATCTGTCACACCCCGAATAATAGCAATCATAGCAACACGACCAGTACAGTGCATACTAAAATAAAAATGTTTACATCAGTTTGAAACGTAGTTTGAATTACATTCAATAGCTTTGTATAGTATAAACTTAAAGCTCTTATTGCTCCAACTCTTCAAAAACCCAACAGGTACCTGTCTACTGATTTCCTGAGAATACAAGTAGTTTGAAAATATCAGCATAAAGCTGGTGAGTTCATAAGAAGTAATTTGTAATGAAAACTTGTTGATGAGCTAGTCAAAAAGTTGTAAAGTTTCAAGAAAATCCGATATTTTCTTTAGTGAAAACATAGTGTTATCAGTTCTGTAATAAACCCTGAATATCTGTATGTCTCCAAGAAAATCCGATATTTTCTTTAGTGAAAAGGGTAGCGTTATCGATTTCGTATAAAACCATGAATGTTCGTTACTGAAAACTGTAGTGAACCCATTGCATAATCGGTTCTGTTTGAAAAACCCTGGCTTTAGCCATAATACGTAGTATGTATCAGTTCTATTTAGTAAAAGTAGAACTGTTGAAGAGTGTTAAGCTGTAAACTAAAGGTGATCTATATATTGTGAGTCGTATAACCATGTTTGATATGACTAGAGACCTTTCCAACGTTCTTCAGGCGTCGCGTTAAATGACATTTGTACATCTCAGGCGTGCCCGCCTAACTGTAGCTAGCAGTCCAGATGTGGGATTGTCCGTCCCGAATAGATCTATTCACAAATCTCACGCTCTCCCTCCAGGAGACTCTGGTTATACAGTGGTAGGATTTATCCCTGTACACCTAAGGGTACAGTAGTGAAGTAGCGCCTCACAGTATCGTACAATCTAGTTTACATGTAGTGTAGTAGCGTTCTACCGTAGTGAAAATCCGTATGTATACCGTATATAATGATAATTACAGTTATGAAAAACCATGATAAAGTGGTGATGTAACTGTAAACTATTTCTGTCTTCGTGCATATGTTTAACAGTGAAAGTTTATGTACCTGTTATGTTTTTAGAAAAATCCCAAACTATACTGATTATAGTTTGCATGTATACTGAATAGCGTGTCCGGAAAACTATGCAATTTTTTGTGAAAACGTCCCCTATGCTCAACACAGTACAAAAGGGTTAAAGTATGAGATTTGCATAAGTTTTGAACACATTTATGTTTAGCTTGTATTCCCCCCCTGAAAACATTAAAAATACGGAAAAATGTAGGGGTATGAACTCACAGTTCTTGTTGTGAAATCGTTGGCTGAAATGAAGATCCTCGAGTTGTTGCACGACACTTAACGAAATCCTATTATCAAATAAATAAATATATATATATATATATATATATATATATATATATATATATATATATATATATATATATATGTATGTATCTAAGTTAGCGATTTCGTTAGATAACGTGTTAGAGGTACACTTGAATTCGGTTGAGGAATGTTACCGGGACTTGATCGAATCGAAGAAGGTGAGTTTTCAGTCAAAAACACCACTTAAAAAGTGTTTACGGTCGAAGAGGAGTTTACGGTTCTTGAAGGCTTGGACCGTAAACTCAAGAACAGAGTTTACGGTTTCAGAAGGCTTGGACCGTAAACTCAAGAACAGAGTTTACGGTTTCTGAAGGTTGGACCGTAAACTCAAGAACAGGGTTTACGGTTCTTGAAGGTTGGACCGTAAACTCAAGAAAAATGGTTCTGCTTGCTGATTTCGAAGAGATAATCGTTTCCAGGCGTTCCCAAGTGACTCCAAACGTGGTTTCTCGATGTTTTCCGAAGCTTGAAGGCGTTTTGAGTGTTTACGGTTAAGATTCTTAGAGAGAGAAGGAGAGAGTTTTTGGCCAGAAATGTTCTAATGAAGGTGGAGGCATCGTATTTATAGGGGTGTTGTGGGGGGTCCACTCTTCACTGACCATAAACAGGTTTACGGTCGTAAACGAGTTTACGGCCGTAAACACGTTTACGGTCGTAATCTCATTTAGACCGCAAATGCTTGATTTTTCGAGATATTCGGGTTTCCGCGCGATTTTTGGTTCCAACTCGTAAATAGTTTAATTAAATATAACTAGATTATTTTCTAAACCAAAAAGTTTGACGGAAAAGTTAACAAATTCGAAATTTTATTAACGAAACTCGCGTAACGGAAACAGACAAAGTTTCGGGTTGTCACATAATAACAAGAGCATCTAAAGAAAGAAAGCCTATGTCATAATATTTTTTTAATAATGCACAAACATAGTTCTCTTAGCTGGTCAACAAATTGGGTTATTGATTCAATATTTAAGAAGGGTGGTTCAAATAGTTTTAGTTGCTAAAAATGTTTCATTTGGTTAAGGGTTTGTGAATAGAAACCCCATTACGCCTTTGCAGCTAAGCAACTGGAGCCTTGGAAACATGCAACAACATGCTTCATAGGACAACATATGTCATGGGTTGCTTCCAAGAATAACTTGGTTTATCTTTAACTCATTATTTTTTCCCGGTGGAAAGCACATCCATTTAGTGTTTCTTGATGTTGAGATAAAACCAAAAAATTTAATGCATTTAAACAATAATAAAAAAAGCATTTTACATAGTGAAAGTTGCATGGAACTCAAAAAGGCAGTGAGTTGTCTTTTCGGTGATAGGAGTGAAGTAATTTACAATTTAAAGGGAAACTACTATGTTTGACTTGAAAAGATCAATTGAGCAGTCTATAAGAGAGATATTTCTTGGAATGCAAACCACTTGTCTTAAATTTGTTTATAAGGAGACACATTTACACCAGATGACCGCATACAATATCACATAAAATTCTTTTGAAGATATAGATCCAGGTTGGAGAGATAGTTGAAGTTGTAAACGAGAAGGTTGGTTTTAAGGGCTTCTGTTTTATAACTCAAGAAACAATGAAGTCTCATGGAAAGTATAGAGTAAGGTATGAGACTTTGGTGCACGATGACGGAGCTCCTTTGGGGGAGACATTCACTATGGAAAAGATACATCCTCACCCACTGAAGGTGATAATGGATCTTGCATATGGAGACATAATGGATGCTTGGCATAGCGAATGTCGGTGGTTTGGAAGATATTTTCAAAGGAATAGAAACAACTAAATAGTGTACTTTAAATATGGAGATCAGTACTATGCCTCTCCAAGAGAGATGTTGAAAATTCATAAAGAATGGAGTCGAGAGGAACCTACCTATTGGATGTATTTGAAAAGATACTAAAACAAAGCTAAGATGTAAGAGAACAAAAGTGTAACACACGAAATCTTGAGGAATAATTGTTGGAAATAAATCCTCTTTCTAGGGTTAGACACGTCGTCTTGGAGGAACCAACACAGCGTTTCTAGATTGAAGAAACGTGACTTTCTTTAAGGCCAACACATCGTATTTATGGAGCAACACTACGTGTTGGCGGATGGTGGAGAAAAACCTAATTTTTAGGGTGTTGTACCCTATTTAAAGGCCTTAAATCCTCATGGCTCGCCTCCTTACCAGCCTCCATTGCCACTAAAACCCTAAAATCGATCTCTTAGTCTCTTAGTGGTGTTCTTGAGCTAGTAAGAGGTTATTGGTGATCATTTTTGGTCTTTATGAAGGTAGAGGAGATCATGAAGTTGCTTTGCTTGGGTAAAGGGATTTAGATCCAGAATCATCATCTTGTGGGGAAGCTTTCTGAGGTATCAAGTTTGCATCTTGTCTTGTATATGTTTAGATCTCGTTATAGTAGTTGTTGTGCTTTTGGTCCCTTTTGGGTTAATGGATGAGTTAGGTCGTTTAAGGGCTTGTTCCTTCAGATCTGAGTTTGTTTTGGTATCCTTGAGCATAAAGGTGCAAACTTTATGAGAGTTTTTGTGTCATGAATTAACTAAGTCGATTATTAAGTCCTTTTAAGCTTAAGAGTTGCATTTGGACATGCATGAACGTAAATTTGGCAACTTTACAGGGTTTTCCAGCTCAATGAAGTCATATCTATGTTTTGGGGCTATGTCTTTATGGATTAAGTATTTATTGGTTAAGCCCTTGCACTACTAAGCTTTATGGATTTGGTTTGAACCTTTTTGGGTAGTGGCAATGGATAAAGTTGGAAACTTTATCCTTTTGGACCATGTTTTGGGCTAGATCTGAGCTTTGGAGCTCTTGGAATCGGTGAACCAACTTATTGTATTAAGTTGTTGAATCTCGGGATAACACAACGTGTTTGCAAGACAACACGGCGTGTTAGCTGGTGTTTTCACGATTATCTGGATGATGGAAGAACACGATGTCCAAGGTGCGACACGACGTGTTTGGTCAACATGGGTTGCTGACTTTGACTTTGAAGAGAAGTTTGATCAGGATGGACCATGGGATATGTTGGGCCATGTTTAGGCCTTTTGGATTGTATGTTTGGGCCGCAGTCTTGGGCCAAGCTAGATAAGGGGTAAAATGGTCTTTTACCCTAACTATGGATGGAGGATATAGATTCGATTCCAATTGTTAATTAGGTATTCTTGGCTATTGATAGTTCAGGGGATCGTCAGACCAGATGTCAGGGATTATAAGTTCTGCCCAGTCTGCGAGGTGAATTTTTCTCACTATACTTATGGGTCGAAGGCACCAAGGTCGTCCCTTTGGATTTGATATTCGGTTATGTATGCTATTGTGTAGTAGTGATCTGTTAGATCTGTATCCAGGTATGTAGGATGATGATATGCTTAATGATATGTATGATCTGCCTAATTGTATAGTTATATGTCCAGTTGTGTATATGTCGATATGGTGTGGGTGGGTTGAGACTGTATAGCTTCGTGCTATCCGTCAACAAACCCGGTAATGTTTATATCGATATGTTGCTATAGTTTTTTAGGATTATATGTGTTTTGGATTTATAAATGTGTGCCGACACAATGTATGAAAGGTTCGGTTGAGACAGTCCTGCTCTGTGTTGAAGGGCAACAAACCAAGGGTCTCCCAAATAAACTGAAGGCCAGTGGGGCATACCCGTCAGGCCGAAGGCCCGGAGAATGTTCCGGATAGGCTGAAGGCCCGATGAGGCATACAAATGATGATGAAGGTTCTGTGACCATACTAGATAGATTGTAGGTCGTTGGGGTGTTCCAATCAAACTGAAGGCTCTATAAGCGTACCAGATAGACTGAATGACGGTAGGGCATTCCATTCAGACTGACGGCTCCGTATGCATGTTGTTTGTTGGTATATGTTATTTGTTTGTGTGTTGGTATTTTATGGGAACTCCTTGAGCTTCGTGATTACAGTTTTGGTTTATGGTTTCAGGTACTTCAGTGGATCGTGGCAAGCCGAAGGCGTGACTGTACACATCATTGGTTTACAACTGATTAGATCCTGAATCTAATTTTAATTAATGTTTTGGAAATAATATTTTGTAAACACTTTTATTAATAAATGGGTCGTTTTTGAAAGGTTTAAATTTGATGAAATTTTTGGGATGTTACAAGTTGGTATCAGAGCCTTGGTATGAGTGAAATGGACGAACACCCGTTTGAATCTAGTCTCAAACTAAGGAAAAAGGATTTTTAAAATGATTTCAAATTGTTTTCAAGATAAACAAGGAGGATGCGATGTATAGAATTAGTCGGAGCCAGTAAGTAGACCCCAAATTACCACACTATTATTTGATGTTCCCATATGTTAGAATAGCATGCTAGTGATAGGCTATGGATCTTCCGGAATTGCATGATAGAATTGCTTGATTATATGATGCATGATAACCTATGGTTCTTCCATATATGAAATTGACATCATTACTATAGTTGCTTAGTGTATACATCATAGTTATACATAACTAAGATTCTATAGCATGAGAATGTTTGGTTTGGCCTTATTTCCTGTTATTGTTTGATGAAGGGCTTAAGGTAGTATCAGATATTCGATTGTCTATAAGATCCAACATTATGTATGATTAGCATACACGAGTGGCTGCAGGGTTGGTGGAAGTTTCATGAGTGGGTGCAGTGTTCAGCGGGTCAGCGCGAGGAATGATTAGCCACCCTTGAGAGAGTGAGGGCATATCGAAGGTGTATCCAAGGTGTCGGGATTTGGAGATCGGGAAGTTCGTATGAGAATCCGTCTGATTTTATTTTGTTTTAGTGCCAGTCAACTCTACTACTCGAATGTTGCTTTCTTTGTGCTTTGTGGGACTCACATTGATGAGGGTTGACCATCAAATTAATACACTAAGTTACATGTTATGAAGGTTAAACAACCTTAGAGTGAAGGATTCGGTCCTATTGCGCATCTCTCGTTTGAGTCTAACCGTTGTAGGGTTGGGTCCTTTATCCGAAAGATTATTTAACTTTTGTTGCAACGAATTGTATTCATGAAGTGGTTGACTGACATTGATTGGACTTCTTCAGCAGCTCATGGCAGGGGAGGCAGGGAAATACTAGGAAAGCCTAGGAAGCATTTTGTGTGGTAGTTTCGCTATTGAGCGGGTATTGGGAGTATTATTATGAGTACGTCTTAGAGGACCCGAGGTCATCCTTAAGGAAAGTATGGATAGGTGTTGAAGGTAGTATTGGGAACGTATTACTGGAAGCACATGATCCATACTTGAATCGAGGAAAGTTTCGGGGATTCTAAGGACTGGTCGGGAGAAGATAACATGATTGGATACCATGATCCATAGCAGTAGCTTCGTATCTGTCGATCTTGGTTATGGTTGCTCGGGCATGAGGTTGGGCCTGGTAATGGTTTAGCCCCAGCAACGATATTGGTTTGTATTGATTGGTGCATACATAGATGAGCTTGTTGGTTTTGAGGTATCGAGGGCTCTGCTCAAGACCATGCATATAAGTCACGGAACTCAAGGATGGATCGACCGTTATTATCGGTTTGGGGATTTCAGTTGGAAGTAGAATGGTTGATTGATGGTTGGTATGTCGCTATGTATGGTGGGGATTTTTCCCTTTCAGTTTCCGAGTTCATGGAAGGACTAAGTAGGCTTGTGACCTTCAAGGTTAGGATGTAAGCCCAGCTTGGGTTTTGTTGGTCGTGGTGTTTGGAGACAGGATTTCAGTGCGGTAGTGTGTCGATGGGTTGATGTGTTATGGATGCTTTGTGATGTGATTAAGGGTCTGTGTTCTTGGGTTATAGCAGGATGGGCACCAGACTGGCGGTTGGGAGTGCAATCAAGGAGTGTACGTTTTGGGATCATAATTCGGTATTGGTTTATGCTATTGTAAGGGATCCTTAGTGATAAGTGGTCATGGTTGGGAAATTTTGGAGATCTTTAGCTGAAATTCAGGATTCTCTTTGGATTTGTGTGATCCTTGTTTAGTAGATCATCTTGTGTGTATTATTCATTCACGGGGCCTAGGGATGGTTCTACCTGGTTAAGTCGGGTGAGTTATTGGTTGGTTATGCCACCAGTGGGTGGTAGTTCGAACCCTAAGTTGGGGGAGAACTGGCTATTCTGTTTGGAGGATCTTCGATCGGTTCCGGTTTGTGGTATTGGGGAATGGTTTTTAGGGATCTGCGGTGTGAGTATGTGGAATCTCAGTTTAGGGTTTGGTAAAGGAAGGGGTGTATAGTAGGTAATGATCGTATGCATGTGTTGAGGAGACACATAGGTTGTCGCTCATTTAGAAGGGAGTGATCAACGAGCTCATTGCAGATATTGTTTCCTATTAGGGGTGCCAATGAATAGATAAGGAACTGTTGGGATTACTCAGGTCGAGTATCGGTGGCGAAGGGAAAATTGTCAATTGGGTGTAAGTATTTCTAATTATAGTCTAGTTTGGGGCAGGGATCGATCAAGGAATCAGTTTCAGAATTTTTGTGCGTTTAGCCCCGCAAGGATTTTGGATCATTCAATTTAATGTCATGTGTTGCGATTATTAGTCGCATCATTTGGGCATTCAACAAAGGTTCTCTGAAGTTTTTGAGCTTGACAGTTGGAGTTCTATGGATGTGGCAATGTATCATCAAATATAGTATGTTCTATGTTCCTTTGGTCTCTGGGTATGGTTACCCTCAATAATGGTATGGAATTTTAGTTCATAGCAGGCTTGGGTTGGGTGGCAGTCAGGACCACGTTAGAAGTCTTCTCGAGTTGGTTTCGCATTTGTGGAACCTATTCAGTCTCAATCAAGTATTGAATCTTGTTTTTATCGATCCTAAGGATGTCTTCTGTTAATGTTGAGGTTCATCGTTCAATAGGACTTTGGTGTTTCTATTGTTTTGGATGAGGTTATAGGTACCCTATGCATGAGCATTGTGGTAATTCAGTGTGTGTATGTGGGTTGGACAAGATAGCTTTGGGGCATGGTTCGAAGTATGCGCATGGTTCATTTGGGTGGTAGCCTTTGAATTGGATGAAGGATACAACCGTCATCCGGTTCTCGGGTCGTGGGTGAGCATGATTTTGCCAGCTCTGCAGTGGTAGCTTCTAATTTTGTGAAAGGGATTGGGCGTGGTATAGTCTTTGCCTTGTTGTGCAGTTAGTGTTGAGAGGAACATTATTTAGGTCCTTGCATGGCAGTAGAAAGAGTCTGGGAGCCTTTTGGCCTGTAGTGTAAGTCTCGAGTTCTAGATATAGGTTGTAGGCTCAGTGATTGATTGATTGTCTGATGGAATTCTTCTGATTACGGTGCTTTTGGTATTGGTGCATTAATGGAAGTTGGGAGGCTCACAATCAGCTGGGTTGGACAAAGGGAACAATCAAAGATTGTTGGGGGTATCGGCCGTGGATCAGGAAGTCTCTCAGAATATTTTTACTATAATCATGTTTGCTCGCAAGCTGTTATGAGGGGTTGTTTATCAAGGTTGGGAACCGGTTATGAGGTCTAAAATCAAAAGTTCTTGATTAATGTATCAAGTGTTTTGCTTTATTGGGGTACATGTGATTGGTAAGGGTTGAAGGTAAATGTGGAATTCTTGGAATTCTCATCTTCGCTCACAGGAGCAGTGGTTGGAATGGTGTGTCAAGGAGTCGCGGGTTAATTATAGGCTTTTGGTGCATCTTATGGACTTGAGATTAGTGGAAAATTCGTGATTTACATGTTTGGGTTCGTTTCAGGTAAGGTATTGAATTCTTGGTTTTGAGCTGAGTAGTGATGGTTATCTTTTATCAGGCTAGATAGGTTGATCGGTCCGGGTTGTGAGGTTGAGTCCTTGTGCGAGCAGTTTTGATTGGTGTTGTCTTTCATGGAGTCCGACATTGTTTAGGGTTTTCAATTTCAAGTATAACGGTTTGGTATCCTCTATTTTGGATTCGGCATCAGTAAGGGTGGGTGGTCTTCAGAGCGGGGTGACTTCCCTAGTAATATTTGGGATTCAGGGTGTTCAGTCACGATCGTCAGTTCCTAAGAGGAGATAGTAAGGAATGATTTCGAGGATGAAATCAAATTTAAGTAGGGGAGACTTGTATCACCCGGAATCTTGAGGAATAACTGTTGGAATTAAATCCCTTTTCTAGGGTTAGACACAGCGTGTTGGAGGAACCAACACGTTGTGTCTAGATTGAAGAAACGCGACTTTCTTTAAGGCCAACACGGCTTGTTTATGGAGCAACACGGCGTGTTGGCGGCTGGTGGAGAAAACCTTATTTTTTAGGGTGTTGTACCCTATTTAAAGGCCATAATCCTCATGGCTGGCCTCCATTGCCAGTAAAACCCTAAAATCGATCTCTAAGTCTCTTAGTGGTGTTCTTGAGATAGTAAGAGGTTCTTGGTGCTCCTTTTTGGTCTTTGTGAAGGTAGAGGATATCTTGAAGTTGTTTTGCTTGGGGAAAAGGCTTTGGATCTAGAATCATCACCTTGTGGGGAAGCTTTCTGAGGTATCAAGTTTGCATCTTGTCTTGAATATGTTTAGATATCTTCATAGTAGTTGTTGTGCTTTTGGTCCCTTTTTGGGTTAATGGATGAATTATTTCGTTTAAGGGCTTGCTCCTTCAGATATGAGTTTGTTTTGGTATCCTTTAGCATAATGGTGCAAAGAGTACGAGAGTTTTGGTGTCATGCATGCATTAAATCGATTATTAAGTCCTTTTAAGCTTGAGATCTTCATTTAGACATGCATGAACATAAAGTTGGCAACTTTACGTGGTTTTCCAGCTCAAGGAATTCAGATCTATGTTTTGGGGCTATGTCTTTATGGATTAAGTGTTTATTGGTTAAGCCCTTGCACTATTAAGCTTTATGGATTTGGTTTGACCCTTTTTGGGTAGTCCCAATGGATAAAGTTGCAAACTTTATCCTTCTGGACCATTTTTCGGGCTAGATCTGAGTTTTGGAGCTCTTAGAATCGGAGAAACAAGTTATTGTATTAAGCTGTAGAATCTCGGGCAAACACGGCGTGATTGCAAGCCAACACGTCATGTTGGCTGGGGTTTTCATGATTATCTAGATGATGGAAGAACACGGCGTGTCCAAGGGGCGGCATGACGTGTTTGGTCAACACGGGCGGTTGACTTTGACTTTGATCAGAAGTTTGATGAGGATGGACCATGGGATATGTTGGGCCATGTTTAGGCCTTTTGGATTGTATGTTTGGGCCTCAATCTTGGGCCAAGCCAGATAAGGGGTAAAATGGACTTTTACCCTAAGTATGGATGGAGGATATAGATTCGATTCTAGTTGTTAACTAGGTACTCATGGCTATTGATAGTCTGAGGGATCATCAGACCAGCTGTCAAGGATTATCAGTTCTGCCCAGTCTGGGAGGTAAGTTTTTCTCACTATACTTATGGGTCGAAGGCACCAAGGCTGGCCCTTTGGATTTGATATTCGGATATGTATGCTATTCTGATGTAGTGATCTGTTAGATATGTTTCCTGGTATGTAGGATGATGTTATGCTTAGTAATCTGTAAGATCTATTTGATTTTCTGGTTATCTATTCAGCTGTGTATATGTCGTTGTGGTGTGGATGGGTTGAGACTGTACTACTTCGTGCTGTCAGTCAACAAACCCGGTAATGTTTATATTGATATGTTTCTGTAGTTTACAGGGTTTATATGTGTTTTCGATTTATATATGTGTGTCGACATGGTGTATAAGTGGTTGGGTTGAGGCGGTCCTGCTTTGTGTTGAATGCCAACAGACCAAGGGTGTCCCGGATAAACTGAAGGCCGGTGGGGCATACTAGTCAGGCCGAAGGCCCGGAGAACGTTCCAGATAGGGTAAAGGACCGATGAGGAATACCAGTCATGCTGAAGGTTCTGTGAGCGTACCAGATAGACTGTAGGCTGGTGGGGCGTTCTAGTTAGACAGAAGGCTCTGTGAGCGTACCAGATAGACTGTAGGCCGTTCAGCGTTCCTGTCAGACTGAAGGCTCTCTATGCATGTTGTTTGTTGGTATATGTTATTTGTTCGTGTGGTGGTATTTTAGGGGAACTCACTAAGATTCGTGCTTACAGCTTTGGTTTATGGTTTCAGGAACATCAGTGGACCGTAACAAGGCGAAGGCGTGAGCGTACTGATAGGTTTTATACAAACAATCCTATGTGTGCATGCAACCCTAATTGGATCTATGTTTTCACTATAAGACATACAACTATATGAACACAAAATAAACCCTAGCATGCTTCTATAATTTTCGAAAATCATATAGAAGTGTAGAAGACATACCTTTGTTGTTATATTGCAATAACAACTAGTTTCCTTGATCTCTTGAACTCTTGAAAGCAAGCACCACAATTGTAGTGCCTCTAATGGCTCACAAACACCTTGAAGCAAGAAGGCAATTAAGAGAGAGAGGGGAAGGATGTTAATTTCGGCCCTAGGGTTTCCCTTGGAATCAAGTGGTCTAAAATTGAAGCATAGGGCATCTATTTATACTGTAGGGTGCTAGGGTTTCAGTCTAAACCCTAATGGATAGCTTAGCCACCAAGCAGCCCAAGGAACCTTCTGGAATGAGGCCCTTGGACGAAAATATGATGATCCCTCATCATAATTTCGTTCCCCCTTAGTCCATAAGGTTTCCCAGCCCAAAACTCAACTATCACACATTTGACAGTTTATACCCCTTTATTTAATTAATCTCTTTTAGTCACCAAATTAATTCCTAATTAATTTATGACTAATACTAATTAAATAAATATGATTTCTCCTTTAATATATTATTCTTATAATATATTAATAAACCATAATATCTTCTCTCTCATATCAAATTACCTTGTCAAGTTGCTTTGGTGAAGGCAACCCAAAAGGACCATGCACACTCGGGTCAAGTACATACCAAATATAGTTACGGACTTAGACACTAATCCAACAGTCTCCCACTTGGATAAGTCTAGTAACCACATCTCACATATGACTTCCATATCCGATTAGCAATCGTAGTTTTCAATAGCCGCTGTCAACTCTGACCAATAATCTGTCCTTCAGATAAGGGATCGTATAATCCTCTGTTCTAGATATCATGCTAACAATACTTATTGTTTAGCATTTTATTTCTTGATCTCTGATTTGTTCGACATAGAACTCAGTTGAACACATCAACTTCATCCTGACCGGGCCCGGCACATAAGTCAAACCAAATCATCAAGTGGCCAAGATATCGCTTTTATTCTCATAGAATAAAAGGAACAGAAAAACGTCGACTAATATGCCTTTATCATTTACTAGTTAAACCACACACAATAATGCGTTTTATAACATCAAGTTACTGATGCGTTTTCGCATTATCAATGTATAATCAACCAGCAAACAATAACCATATCTCTAGGTTTAAAGATTATATCATATTATCATCTTGCGATCACTTGTGATAACATTCATGAAGTGATACCAGCAAGTGTGGGTCTATTCCAATGCTCAATACAAATTTCATAAGCACTCATAAACTTTGCAGCAAACCTTTGCTATGTCTAAAACTTTTCAGACAATCTACAAACAAATTTATGACAATCTTCCTTCATATCTACTTCCAACATATGAACGATTGTGGACTGTTCGAATAATCTTATTATTCAGGAAGTCAAAACATGCAAAATTGAAACAATAGATAAATAATCAACACAAGATAGAAGCTTTCTTATAAATAACACACCTTTATTTAATCATCAAATGTTGAATACATGATCATGCATTACAAGTTTCCTACCTATCTAATCTAAACTAATATCGTCCTTCAGCCCTACGCTCCTAGCGTGCTGCAAATGTTTAACCCTACTCAGTCCCTTCGTGAGGGGATCTGCTGGGTTATCTTCTGACGATACCCTCTTCACAACGAGGAGTCCCTCTTCTACCCGATGTCTAATAAAATGGTATTTCCTGTCGATATGTCGAGATCTGCCATGATCCCTTGGTTCCTTGGTTAAGGCAACCGCTCCTTCATTATCACAGAAAATTTCCATGGGCTCCTTTATGGATGGCACAACTCCAAGGTCTCCAATGAAGTTCTTCAACCATATAGCCTCCTTTGACGCCTCGCTCGCCGCAATGTACTCTGATTCGCACGTTGAATCAGCTACAGTTTCTTGCTTGGAACTTTTCCAAGTCACTGCTCCTCCATTCAGGGTAAAGACCCAGCCCGACTGTGATCGGTAATTATCCCGATCTGTCTGGAAACTAGCGTCACTGTACCCTCGCACCCTTAAGTCATCACTCCCACCGAGGACTAGAAACCATTCCTTGGTCCTTCGTAGGTACTTAAGAATATTCTTGACAGCAATCCAATGTGCCCTACCAGGGTTCCCTTGATATCTGCTGACCATGCTCAAAGCGAAAGCCACATCAGGGCGAGTACAAGTCATAGCGTACATAATCGAGCCAACTGCGGAAGCGTAAGGTACTCGGCTCATATCAGCTATCTCTGCCTCTGTACTCGGGCTCTGAGTCTTACTCAGTTTGGTATTGCATTGGATTGGTAACTCCCCTTTCTTGGAATTTTCCATACTAAAACGTTTTAGTACCTTCTCCAAGTATGTATCCTGACTAAGTCCTATCAGTCTCTTGCTTCTGTCTCTCACTATCCTTATTCCCAGAATATATGCAGCCTCTCCGAGGTCCTTCATAGCGAAACACTTCCCAAGCCAGGACTTGACCTCCTGCAATGTTGGGATGTCGTTTCCTATGAGTAGTATGTCATCGACATACAATACGAGGAAGCTCACTATACTCCCACTGGCCTTGACATATACACATGACTCATCTTCATTTCGCAGAAAACCAAACTCTTTGACCTTCTCGTCAAAACAAAGATTCCACCTGCGAGATGCTTGCTTTAATCCATAAATGGATTTCTCAAGCTTGCACACTCTATTTGGATGCTTCGCATTGACAAAACTCTCTGGTTGATTCATGTAAACATCCTCAGCCAGCTTCCCATTTAGGAAGGCGATTTTTACGTCCATCTGCCAGATTTCATAATCATGAAACGCAGCTATTGCAAGCATTACCCTAATAGACTTTATTTTCGCAACTGGTGAGAAGGTCTCATCATAGTCAACTCCAGGAGTTTGAGTAAAGCCCTTCGCGACCAATCGCGCTTTATAAGTGTGCACTTTCCCATCCATGTCTGTCTTCTTCTTGAAGATCCACTTGCACCCGACTGTCTTACGACCTGGTACATTATCAACCAAATTCCAAACTTGGTTGTCATACATGGACTGAATCTCGCTGTCCATTGCCTCTTTCCATTTAGCAGACTCTGGGCCTGCCATGGCTTCCTTGTAGCTGTTAGGTTCGTCCAGATTCACTAGTGTACTATCACTAATAAACGTATCCCCGTCAGTAGTAATATGGAAACCATAAAACTGGGGTGGAACAATAACTCTACTTGAACGTCTAAGAGGTAAGGACTGGTCAATAGGTTCAACAGGAGTTTCCTCCTCAGGTTGCATGCCAGTGTCAGAGGTTCCTTCTTCTCCTGACTCTTGAAGCTCTTCAAGGTCAATTTGACTCCCACTGTCTTCTTGGCTTATGAGTTCTCTTTCTCTGAAAACCCCTCTCCTAGCAACAAAGACAACATTGTCATTTGGTCTATAGAAGAGATAACCAAAAGACTTCTGTGGATAGCCGATGAAATAACACTTCTCACTACGAGGTTCTAGCTTGTCGTGAGTCTCTCGTCTTACGAAAGCTTCACAACCCCAAACCTTGATATGTGCTAACGAGGGAGCTTTCCCTGTCCACATCTCGTGAGGTGTTTTGGTAACCTTCTTGGTGGGAACTAAGTTAAGGATATGGGCGGCAGTCTCCAAGGCATACCCCCAGAATGAGATTGGTAACGAAGCACGACTCATCATAGAGCGAACCATGTCCAACAAGGTTCGATTACGTCTCTCAGCCACACCATTCAATTGTGGCGTTCTAGGAGGCGTCAATTGTGAAACTATTCCACACTCTTTCAGATAGTCGTGAAACTCAAGACTTAGGTACTCTCCCCCTCGATCAGATCGAAGCATCTTGATTTTCCTGCCCAACTGATTCTCTACTTCATTCTTGAACTCTTTGAACTTTTCAAAGGTTTCTAACTTCTGCTTGATTAAGTAGATATATCCATATCTGCTATAATCATCTGTAAAAGTCACGTAGAAGCGACAAGCGTCCCTTGTGGTGGATCTAAAGGGTCCACATACATCTGTGTGTATGAGATCCAATACACCCTCACCCCTTTCACATGTGCCAGTAAAGGGTGACTTGGTCATCTTCCCAAGTAAACAAGACTCACACACGTCATCGTCCCTAAGGTCGAAAGACTCCAAGACTCCATCCTTTTGGAGTTGGGCTATGCGTTTCTTGTTCACATGGCCAAGGCGACAATGCCACAAGCATGCTTTGTCCAAACTTGTGGACGAATCAATATTCAAAACATCATTTCCTAAATTCTCAATAACTAACACAGATTCATAAATCCCATTACAAGGTGATGCATTGAAATAAAAGACACCATTCAAATAAGCATTAATAGAACCATTACTATTATCAAATGAATATCTGAAACCTTGTCTAAACAAACCATGAAAAGAAATGATGTTCCTTGCCATATCTGGCGAATAGCAACAATTATTTAAATCTAGTCCTAACCCATTACTCAACACTAAGGAATAAACTCCGATCTTGGTTACTGGTGAAGACTTCTTGTTTCCCATGATCAAGCTTATCCTTCCATGCTCCACTTCCCTACTTCTTTTTAGGCCCTGCATATCAGAACAAATGTGGTAACCACACCCTGTATCAAGAACCCATGAAGTAGCAAATGATGAGTTATTAGATTTAATTAAATACATACCTGCAAAGGTGGGCTTTATCTTCCCATCCTTAATATCTTGCAGATATTTAGGGCAGCTTCGTTTCCAGTGGCCCTTCTGGTGGCAGTAGAAGCACTCTGCTTCCTTGGGGTCAGAAGAGGGCTTAATAGAACCTGCTTTGGTCCCACTAGAAGAGGAACCATCTTGGGTCTTACCCTTATGGTGGCTCTTGTAAGGAGCCTTCCTCTTCTTTCCCTTTCCTTGGCCAATTGCCAACACAGGAGCAGCTACAGTAGAGGATGATGCAACAGATTTGTCCTTGAGGTTGCTCTCAGCTGTCCTCAGGAGCCCTTGAAGCTTACTTAGGGTGACCTCTTCCTTATTCATGTGGTAGGTCATTCTGAACTGGCTGTAGCAGGAAGGCAAGGAGTGGAGGATGATGTCGATAGCCAAATCCTCATCAAACTTAACATTAAGTTTGAGAAGACGATCAACATATCTTTGTATTCTTTGCAAATGAGCAGTTAGGGATTCTCCACTCCCCATCTTAGCGGTGATCATGTTGGTGATGATCTCATAGCGCTCTTGCCTCGCGCTCTGGTGGTACCTGTCCAGCAAATCTTGATGCATCTCATATGGATACATGTCCTCATAGGACTTTTGGAGTTCGAGGTTCATGGTGGCCAACATGATGCAATGAACTTTCGTTGCATCACGCTCGTGGGCCTCAAAGGCGGCCATCTCTTCAGGAGTAGCTTCTTCTGGGTTGATCCTTTCAAGCTTCTCGTCTAGGACATATTCTTTGTCCTCATAACGAGTTATCATGCGAATGTATCTCATCCACTCGTTGAAGTTCGAGCCATCAAATGTCACTTTTTGACACAGGTTCATCAACGAGAATGACCCAGAAGTGTTGTTGTTTGCGTTTGCGTTTGACATCTGAAATAGAAAGGAACAAAGTTTGATTAGAATGAATCCCTAATTAAACACCCACATGAGAAATTACGGCTAGGATCCAACAACATTATTTACAACTTAGAAAAGGGATGCCGTAATCTAAAAGTAAATAATTTGAAGGTAAGTGAATGACGATTCACTAATTTTCACCATGAAAAACGAAAGAGGTTAAGTTTTAAATGTATTTGAAAATTCCTAGATTTCTTTTGAGATTCATTGAACATTTCAATGGCATGTTTAAATCTCGATATGCACTTCAAATTTGCGACTGGGATGCCGAGGATCGCAAACAAGTTTGTGAATAACCATGCGAATCATCATGGTGCACTCAATGTCTTCATCACCTAATCAATGTGCTGGTTAGCCACACACGCTCCATTGATCTATGATAAGACATCGAGCCACCCTTTGTCACCAATGTCAATCCCAAATTAGTGTGCTGGTTAACCACGCACGCTCCACTAACGTTTGACAGGGGTACAAAGTGTAATTCCATGGAATAGCATCATTTTCACATTTTACCCTAAAGTAACTAAGAGTGGGAATTTGTAAAACAATGTAGTTACTTTAATATTTCCATTATACTTATAATGAGGAATTAAGTGCCCTATCCTATCCGTTCGGCTAACGACCCTCCACCAGTCAAGCAAGCGGTAGATGTGAGTGTACATCCATTAAGCGCCATTTTATAGGCAGCAACCTTATACCCACCTTATAGACTGGCTTCGTGAATAAGGCCTACTAGCGATAAGACTAGCTTATTCTTATACATATATATAATAATTAATCTTATAATATCATAATTGTATAAGGGTGTATTTTAAAACATTTTAAAATACTAGTGTCTTTGTTGCATTTAAAATTTTCAAAAATTAGACAATTTAATTTAAAATTTTAAACACCAAAAATCTTTGATTTAATAATTATCGAAATTAAACAATTAATTTAAATTATTAAATCATGAAGGATTATCATAAAATTAAACAATTAATTTATCCTAATCCTTTTTATCCCCTAGATTTCGAAATTTATGGAAAGGATAATTCAAGATCTTCAATTATCTAGTTTAAACAATTAAGTTGATAATCACAAAGATGGCATTATCCAAATCCCTAAAATTTTGGGATCTTGTTTTGGGGGGCAAGGGATTTTCGAAATCCCTAGGGTTTCATAACCCTAATTTCGAAATTTGGAGGCTAGGCAAAAAAGTTTAAGAACCCTACAAAAAATCGCCAACTAGGGTTTCTTAACCCTATTTTCGAAAACCACCAAGCCTTAGGGTTTACTTGCCATAAACCCTAATTTGTCAAATTCATAATATGTATCAAATCAAATTGAAAACAAAAACCAAATGCTTTGATACCACTGATAGGTTTTATACAAACAATCCTATGTGTGCATGCAACCCTAATTGGATCTATGTTTTCACTATAAGACATACAACTATATGAACACAAAATAAACCCTAGCATGCTTCTATAATTTTCGAAAATCATATAGAAGTGTAGAAGACATACCTTTGTTGTTATATTGCAATAACAACTAGTTTCCTTGATCTCTTGAACTCTTGAAAGCAAGCACCACAATTGTAGTGCCTCTAATGGCTCACAAACACCTTGAAGCAAGAAGGCAATTAAGAGAGAGAGGGGAAGGATGTTAATTTCGGCCCTAGGGTTTCCCTTGGAATCAAGTGGTCTAAAATTGAAGCATAGGGCATCTATTTATACTGTAGGGTGCTAGGGTTTCAGTCTAAACCCTAATGGATAGCTTAGCCACCAAGCAGCCCAAGGAACCTTCTGGAATGAGGCCCTTGGACGAAAATATGATGATCCCTCATCATAATTTCGTTCCCCCTTAGTCCATAAGGTTTCCCAGCCCAAAACTCAACTATCACACATTTGACAGTTTATACCCCTTTATTTAATTAATCTCTTTTAGTCACCAAATTAATTCCTAATTAATTTATGACTAATACTAATTAAATAAATATGATTTCTCCTTTAATATATTATTCTTATAATATATTAATAAACCATAATATCTTCTCTCTCATATCAAATTACCTTGTCAAGTTGCTTTGGTGAAGGCAACCCAAAAGGACCATGCACACTCGGGTCAAGTACATACCAAATATAGTTACGGACTTAGACACTAATCCAACACGTACACATCCTTGGTTTACAACTGATTAGATCCTGGAAGACTCTGATTTTAATTAATGTTTTGGAAATAATAGTTTCTAAACACTTTTATTAATAAAGGGGTCGTTTTTGAAAGGTTTAAATTTGTTGAAATTTTTGGGATGTTAAAAAAAAATTAAGTAAATTTTCATTTATCTAAATATTGTTGTTTGTTTTTTGAAGGTATTTGAAAGAAGATAAAATGTTACCAAAGCTAAATGGAAGGACATAATCACAAAGAGAGGTCTGGAAATGCTTTAAAAAAACCAATTATATGGATATCATGCCCATTTAGCCTATAAGAAATTTGATCTTATGTTCATCAAGAGGCATTGTAGAAAGATCAGCCAACTGATTATCAGTGGGAACATAGAAACAGTTCAATTTACCCTTTTGGATAATATCCTTTGTGAAGTGGTGTCTAATCTCAATATACTTTGTCTTTAAGTGTTGAAATGGGTTCTGAGTTATTAGAATGGAACTTGTGTCATCATAGCAGATAGGAGTCTATGGAGACTTTATATAATATTCTAATAGTTTATTTTGGATCTTTAGTACTTCAACACAACATCTACCAGTTGTTGAACAAGCCATTGATATATGCTTCTTAACTGATCATTTGATAAGTCTTCCACCAAGCAACCAACATCTTCCAAAAGCTCTTTTTCTTTCTAATGTGCATCCTATATAATTTGAATCTGTAAAGCCAACAAGATCAAAAGATGAATCTTTAGGATACCCAAGAATAAGATTAGGAGGTGCATTGAGGTATCGAAAAATATTTTTGACAACTACAACATGAGACTTTTTTGGAGATGCATGAAATCTTCCACGAAGACTAGTTGAGAACATAATGATTGGTCTGTTGGCAATGAGATAAAGTAATGATCAAAGCATGCCTCTATAGAGATATGGATTGACATCTTTCCTTTCTGGATCAACATAAATCTTTGCAGAAGTAGACATTGGAGTTTTTCAGGCTTACAATATACAAGCGGTTATTTGGTCAGCAGACCACAAATGTACTTACTTTGGTTTATGAAGATACTTGTAACACTCAAAAATCAGAATAAATATAAAATTTCCAAAATCAACTATTCATCAACATTTTAAAAAAAATAGTCATTGTTTTAAAGCGTTATTTCAAATCAGAGTTTTCCCCATGACCCAGATACATAAAACAGGAGGCTATGTACGATTACACGTTCGCCTTCCCACAATCCTCAGAAGTATCTTAACCATAAAATAAAACTGTAAGCCAAAGCTTAGTGAGTTCCCCCAATGTACCACCACACAAACATATAATCAAACAGATAACGGGTCCACAACCTCCTAGTTGGATTACCCCTTGCCCATAACCTTTCAGTTGGAATGGCCAATACATAACATGTCCACAACCTCCTGAATGGATTAACCCCAGCCCACAACCTTCTGGTTGGAATCCCCTGGCCCACATTCTTTTGGTTGGAATGCCCCGGTCTGTTCACTTACAGCACAAAGTGGTACAGTCTCAAACCCACCATAACATGTCGACATGTACATAACAAATAACATATATCTAACAACAGATAATCATATAACTAGTTAACAGACTAGCAGACAGATATCCAGATCCCTACAACATAGCAACATCCTATATACCAGGATACAAATCTATTGGGCCGGCATTGGTGCCTTTGACCCACGAGTATAGTGAGGAAAACTCACCTTACAGTCTAACGAGAAGCCAAACAATACACTGCTCCAGATACCGGTTGTACAGGTAACATGTTCAATAGATAGAGACTAAGTCTTAACTATAGCTTAAAATACCCTTTAATCAAACTTGTTCAACCCTAGTCAAAGTCAACAGGTCAAGGAGTCAACTTGGTTAACTATGCTGAGTATTCGGGTAATACTCAGCTCCTATGCTAGGCCTTCTCCTGCTTTGACCGAAGTCGGGACGTTGACCACTTACGCACAACGTACGCTAGGGTACGAACGGCGAACCCTCAGATCCTTATTTCCTCCATAAGAGCTTAATGCATTAAGCCCTCACATCCAAATTTTAGATCCAAGGCTAAAATACCACTAAGAGTCATAAAGTTTCCAACTTTATGACTTTTCATACCCATTAAGTGCTTAATACAAAAAATCCTAACTTCTTAACACCTTAAGACCTTCTAGAGCATGCATGGAGAAAAACTAAGCATGAAGACCACGTTTTTATGACTCAAGACCCCTCATTAGGTCTGAAATGACGAATTATTTTACTAAGAGCATGCCACGCTCAAAAATCATCCTACTTGGCACAAAAAAAGCCTAAATGAAGAAATGGATAGATATACAGGATAAGATAATCAAATTAGGAGCTTTATACCTCCTAGAGGTTGCTAGAAAGGAGATAATCTCATATCCAAGTTGTTTCCAAGCTCCAAGGTCTTCCCACCACCTTCTTTTTCTTCAAGAATACCACAAAACACAAAGATAAGCTCAAGATGCACTCTTCTTACTTAGGGTTAGCTAGAAGGACGTTTTCTCAGATGGAGGCTGATGAGGGAATGAGAAATGAGGTGATAATGATGCTTATATATAGACCAAACCCTAAAAATTAGGGTTTAAGGTTTCTTCACGCATGCCCTGCGTATGCGGTGTACACTTAGCGTACTAAGGTCCGCCCTAGTACACTCAACGCACACAGCGTACTCCCAGCGTACTAGGCCTTTGACCAAAATTACCAAAATGCCACTATAGGCCATTGTTGCAACTTTCTCAAGCCCAGGTCCACTCGGAGTTAGCTGCTACGAATAACTCAGGATAATGCTCCTGCATCTTCGCCTCCGGCTCTCAGGTCCACTCGAAGCCTCTCCGATGTTGCTATTGAACCTTTACCAAAGGTATCTCCTTGTTGTGTAGGACCTTCATCTTTCTCTCCAATATCGCTACCAGCCTCTCAATATAATTTAGGCGCTCATCGACCTGAATATCATCCAAAGGGTCACTTCCACAACATTCAACACACACTTCCGCAACTACGAAACATGGAAGGTGTTGTGGATCTGGCTGAGATTACTCGGCAAATCCAACCAGTAGGCCACCCTGCCTACCCTGTCGATAAAACGAAACGGTCCAATATATGGGGGACCCAACTTCCCCTCTTCCTGATGCGTATCACACCCTTCTAGAGTGATACCTTCAATAGTACCATATCACCGACCTGAAACTCCAACTCTGATCGAAGTTGGTCGGCATAACTCTCATGTCGACTCTAAGTTGTCTATATTCTCTGCCAGATCTGTTGGATAAGCTTTGTGGTATGGAGGACTACTTCAGTCCTTCCTATGAATCTGTGACCAACCTACCCCCCCCCCCCCCGCAACAAACTAGGGTACGTCATCTCCGACAATACAGGAGCACAAAAGGCAGGGCACTAATTCTGGTGTGTGTGAGTACTAGAAATGATGCGCAAGGACATGGTTTAAAATCTCAAACCTTGAGATAATATTTAAGATCAATGTCTGCTTTTAATTACATGTTCCATTCAAGTCTGGTAATACCAATCGAGACTTGAAGTAAGGATTCAACATGGTACTCAAGTATTAAATGAAGAAACTATGAGTATAATCAATGTAAAGACAATAAATGAACAAGAGGAATGGTATGAAAGATCTTGACTTGAGAGAAAAGTGAAAGAAAGTCAAGAAGGATATTTTCTATCTTTAGAGAAACAATATGTGCATATCTTGTCATTCAAAACACTCCTTAAATAGGATAAGGAGGTACCTCGTACAAACTTGTGATACATTCCTAGGACTGGTTAATAATCAGCTACTAACAACTGACAATCTTATAGATAGAAAATGCTAAGTGCTATGAAATGTTACATCACTAAAAAGACAAGAAACAATAAATGTTTAAACAGACTGTCAATCTTGGATCTTTACACCATCTCGGAACAGTCTTCACTTTGGACTCCATCTCTACTTCGGAAACTGCTAACTTCGGATCTTCTATACTCGTGATTGCTATAGCTTCACATATCAGGTTCCGACAGTCTCCCCCTAAGTGAACGTAGCAATCTAGTTATCTTAGTTGGCTTCTTCTTGGAGGAACACATGAGCTCTATACAACCAATCTCGAACTTCAAGATACCATTAGATTTGACTTATAAATTTGGACTTCGCATGCTCGGGGGCATCTGACTTAGATGCATTTTTGATGAAATTTTGAAGAGCTTTGGAGGGGACGATATGCTTGTCAAGGACTCGGAAGAAGTCCTTCTTGTTTGTCTTCTTTTGTAAGTAAACACACCCCAACTCACCCCATCTCAGGTTCATCAATTGTCCCTTCTGCCAATATTTCAGCTTCAGGCAGCTTGAAGTCAATTTTTGCCAAGAACTTTTGAGTTCCGAACAACTAAGCCAATTCGAAGTCGCATCTGAAAAAATCAGCGACATAATCCTTCAAGTAATTCATTGCAACACTGTAGGGAGCAATGTTCATTTGATCGTTTTGACGCATTCGTATCGACATCTCTTTTAAATCTCTCAGTGCAAAGTAGCTTCGTATCGACACCTGTGATACAAATAAGCTGGAGTGGGTCAGGTTGGGAAACCTGGTGAGTACATAGGGTTTTCAACCCACAATAATATAATTATTATATTTAAACATAAAACAATCAACCGGATTACCCATCCCCGTTATCTTCTTTAATATTCCTTAAAGAATTATCTTAAGGGTCATCTCCTATATCATATTTACCTCTCATCTTTCTACCTCACATTTCCTTATATGCTCGTTCCTAAGGCATGAATACGTAGTTACAACGTCGCCTGAACTCGTAATTCATAGTAAGGGTTAGAGTATCATCGCATGAATATACAGTCACCACATCACCTGGACTCGTAATTCATCACCTACAGGTTATAAGTCTGCTGGTGTTTCCAGGGGTTGTCTAGAATATTCCGTGGTCGCCATCTATACTCTAGTAGATGACTACATCTCCAAATTGTCGGACAAGGTTATAGTATCTTTCATCCTACATCACCGATTCATCATCACCTATCCATCACCTAATTATCATCACCTTCCTATCATCACCTATCTCTCATCAATTTATTTCATCACACACCAACTATTTCGTCTACTCATGTTTTATCCCAACGTATTTGTAGATATAAAATAAATATATATTTAAATCATTTAAACATGTATAAAATCATTCATCCATCATAGACAGCAAGTATTCAGATAATATGCACACATAGCATGTAATTTATATAAAATACTTCATATATATGTGTAAGATGAAAGGGACCATGCACTCACCTGTTAAAGTGATGATTCCAAACTCAGACAGCGCTTCATTACTCTTAAAACAATTTCCTTCGACAAAACCTAGTATCAATACCACTAGGGTTTAGTCTAACGTTAACCGCGACTAATTAATAGTCTAGCTATTATTATTATTATTATTATTATATAAGCGTTAAACAACACTCTTATATAACTCATAATAATATCCCAAATAATTGTTTTAAGGTCCTAATAATGTTACTATAATTAATTAGAAGTTATATTAAAAATAGCGTAGGCGTAGCTCACTTACAACGAGTTTTTTTTTATTAAAAACCGGGCTTCGCTGGAGCAGCGTTTCCGAGCCGAAAGCTTTTCTTCTCGGAGCCGTCGGGCGCTCCGGGGCTTTCTTCTCGTGCTAGGGAGGTTCCCTAGACTTGGGAGGGGTTTAGGGAGGTTAGAGAGAAGTTAGAGACAGAAAGAAAGGTTTGAAGGTGTGAGGAAATTATGAAGAGTTCATCTCTTATTTATAGGAATTGTATAGTAAAGTAGTCTCCAAGCTTCGTCCGTAACTTTTGCATACGAGCTCCGTTTTTGTCTGTCTTTTTACCGTTGAGTTCCTATTAATGAGATCTTCAACTCTCATTTAGACCTCGTTGGCTAATTCTCATTCTATCTCGGATTTACAAAACTGTATCGAATTCGCCGCGCTCGAAAAGTAGAGACTAAGCTTCGTCCATAACTTTTGCATACGAGCTCCATTTTTGTCTGTCTTTTTACCATTGAGTTCCTATTAATGAGATCTTCAACTCTCATTTAGACCTCGTAAGCCAAAAACCGCTCGAACTAAAATTCGAGTTTCGGGTTGTACACTGCTAAGCCGAAACTTCGAAAAATCATAACTTCCTCATACGAAGTCAGATTTCGGCGTTCTTCTTATGGACGCTCTCGGCTTAACGTCTTCTACGACTTTTGTTTAGATCACTAAGGCTAAAAGTCGCTCCATCGTAAATTCACTATTTACGCTTCCCGGTGTCGTGCCTGTTTTGCCGTAAAACTTCGACGGGCCATAACTTCTTCGTTATAACTCGGATTTCGGAGTTCTTTATATGTACGGAAACCTTGAGAAATATTCTACAACTTGGTTAAGATTATTTATTATAAATAATATTTTGCCGAAAATTCGTTTTCGACACTCATTGCCTCTAAATTGACTAGCCCGGATCTACGGGCGTTACAAATGGTTAGGATGTCGTTCGGATTGATCGAGGAGAAGTCAGCGTCTGTGATTGTGAGTTGTGTTGTCTTGTTCCGATATACATAGAAGCGATGCAAAAGACAGTCCAAATCAAACTTTGTCTACACCTTCCTTCCGAACCCAGAAATTTTGGTTATTCTCTTCCGATGCCACACTTCTTTTTGGGGACATGCGTTCAAAGAGTAGAAAGTCTTCAAACGTTCTCTTTCTGTTCTGATGATCATTTGAGGTTCATCTTCTAGGTGGAGGGGAGCAAATTTGATGTAGAACTTGCCATATGGAGAGATGGGAAGATCGAGCTGGTCTGAATCCTGAGTTGGTAGATCATAATACATGAATGGCACTATATCCAAGTCATGAATTATTCCTTCTCTGCATAGTGGGGAAAGCCCTAGCATCGGATTGGGGTTGTCTTTGAGAGCTTGAATTCGGATGCAATCTTCCAGGGTCTGTTCTATTTGAGCCTGGGACCAACCATCGTACTTTTTGGTGATTGGTTCGGAGCTTTGAAATTCCAAGATAGGATTCTTGCCTTTGTCTTGTTGCTTGTTAAGAACCGAGATGACATGCTGCATGTTTTCATCAATGGTAAACTATGGAGGAGGAGGAATCAGGGGCTCTTCAGGAATGTTGTCAGGTTTCCAAAGTGGAGAACCTTTATCAATAGGATCAATTCTCGGAATGCATCAATCGCCAGCTTGGTCTTTTCCTTAGCCATTTCATGGCTTCTTTGTAATATGTTAGCTATGGATGATGGCCATGAGACAACAGACCATATCCTTTGCTCTTCCTCGGAAAGAACATTGGCTGGAAACTTCCTCGGAGCTTAAATTCCTATCACAACATTGAAGATGTACTTGTCATCTTCATCATCATCACTAGATGGAGTACCTGTAGGAATGATTTGAACAGAATCATCATCAGACTCATCTCGGACTTTGAACTACAAGGCGGGCTTCTAAGAGATAAAGTGATCTCTTCTGTTTGTGCCTTCTCCCCCTCTTGCATCGGATGGCTTGGAAACTGAGGAAAGCAAAGTTGAATGTTGAAACTCCGAGAGACGATCAAACATCATCTGAAAGATGGTGTTCATCTGCAATGTAAGGGAATTATAGGCTTCAGCAGTTGGAGCCTGAGCTTTGAGGTGGTCAAATAAAGTGGCAAGAATGGACAACATTTCATCGAACTTATTGTTCGGAACATCCACAATATTCCAGCAGGCTCGGAGGAGTTTGAAGAGTACTTGCTGCATGATAAGATTCATCTCGTCTTTCTTCTTTATCTCTTTCTCCATTCTCTGAATCTGCTTTTCATGGCGGACATGCGTTTGTTTGATCAGTTTATTGGCGACACTGATCATATCATCGTGAACTTTCAACATGGTGGTGATGGTGTCGAGATAGTGATCAAGACTTGAATTGTATTTTTCATCAACTTCCTCGATGGTGTGTCTGAGTCTAAGGGAGATGATTTGATCCAGCTGTTGAGCCCTTTGTTCATCCAAGGGCCTAGGTTTCTTGGCTTCCGAGAGTGAGAGGAGAATTGCATCATATTTAGTGTCAAGACCAGACACTTTGGCATCAATACTGGAGTCAAGTTTGGAACCGAATTGTCCAATGATTCAAATATGGAGGCTATAGATGATACATTGTCTCAGAGTTCCAACAAGGAAAAGGGATCAGCATAGTTTTCTACTGATGAACCCATGTCCGAGGTGGAACTCTCAGACTTGGCTTTGTCATTTGTTTGATTGATAGGAGGTTCGGAAGCACCAGGATTGTTGGCGGTTTGATCATCCTTGGGAGGATTTCTTCTATTTCACCTCCATGAATGTTGTGAGCTTGATCATCAATATGAATTTCTTCATCAACTGGTTAAGATGAAGAGGATGAGAGACCGAAGTCATAAGTTGGCCTGGATGAAGATGGTTTCTACAAAATGTGAAAAGATGGGAGAACAGGAGGAACAACAATGGAGACACTGTCGTCATCAAACTTAAATTCTGACGAGTGTTCCTCATCAGGATCTGTATGTAAAGCATCGTGGTGGGAGGACTTCGGAATGTTATCTTGAAGAGTCTCTCTTGACGAAAATTATTGGTCAATGACTTCATCCGATGGAGAAACAAATGGAAGGTTTCTTTGAATGGCTTAGTTCCTCATGGAAAAGGAGAGTGATCGAGTGAGCTCTGGATTCCTGGTGTAAGCCCTGCTAACTAAGTCAAGCCAATCTGGATCGTCGATACCTGGTCATCCTTTACCTTTTCCAGGTATCATACCAGTTTTGGCATTCGAGTTAGGAGGGACTACTCTAGCTTCGGATTGCATAGGATCTGAGGCAGGGACCTCAAATCGTGCTTATGGAAAAGAATGAGGGGTATCCGATGTGACTCGTGGGTTTTTTCCACATGGGTGCAAGGAACTATGTTCAACACTGGCATCACCTTGTTAGGAAGGTGAGGGTGGATTATGAGGGGACTCCCCGTGATTGTGTGCAATTTATTTTGAAACACCGAAGGGTACGTCGGAAGAGTGGACAGGTGGGGTGAGAAGATAACCAGAGTCAGTCGGAATGTCTTTGATAGATTCATGTTGAGAGGAACTATCAACTTTGGCTCTCTTTTTGGCTTTAGGTTTAGAGGGAGAGGTCTTTCTTTTTGCAGCCTTCTTTTTCTTTACGCTAATGGAGGCTGGCTTGGCCACATCCGAGGAGGGCTCAATGGTGACAGGGGTAGACTGTGTAGAGCTATACACAACCGAAGTCGCCAAATGATGTTTCAAGTGAGGGGACTCGGATGGTAGGGTGGCCAACATATGTTCAGTAAATCTACGAATAGGTATGAAAGATGTCTAGTTCAGAAGGCGATAAGTTCTAATATCTTTCAAAGATAGAAATACCTCTTTAGAAATATGTCGACTAGGATTGTTTCAAGCCTTTCTCTGTAGAGTTGTTGGATGGTAAGAACCCAGAATCTCGGTCTCCATATCTTCAGTGGCTTTCTCTTCACAACGAATTTCCGAAAGTCTTGCCACAAGACTTCGGTCAAGTCGAAAGCATTTGATTTTCTGGAGTAGATACTGTAGACGACATAGAGCCAATTTTTTCTCATAGTGTCGGTACCTCCATGTTTCCCAGAATGACCTCAAAGGATGAGGTGCATGAGAACTGTCCATAGCCCAGGATGTAACACCGTAAATATCCAACAAAATTTTCATTTAAAATCACATTAATTTCATTATCACAACCATAAAAATCCCCAAATATCGAGTTATCAAAAGCACATGTTCATTAATTGTTTAAAACACAATCCATGATCCTCCAAAACATATCTCCAACTCGTGTGTGTACAATCAAGTCGGTGCCTTCCTGTGATCCTGAGAAGTACCTGAAACACATAACACATAACACATAACATGGTAAGCACGAAGCTTAGTGAGTTCCCCAAAATACCACATATAACTCATTAGCCTCTCATGGCTATACTCAAATAAGACCCTCCGGTCAATGTGTCTCAGTGGAACCATCCGGTCCCACAACTCGGGTGGACCCTCCGGTCCTAACTCAGTAAGATCAGAATAATACATAGCATAAATCACAAATACATAATGCAGGATATCACAATACTCAATATGAACACATAAGACCCTCTGGTCACAAACAAAGTTACCACTCTAGGTAAGTATAGTGAGAAGACTCACCTCGTAAGAAATCGGATAACCTCGAACTCAAATCACCGGTCTAGCCTCCACCTAACACATACGATAATTATCTCTAATTAATAACGGCTCTCAAAGAAGCTAGACTAAACCCTTCTACAAACTTACAGAAGGATAAAAGACCATTTTACCCTTCCACGGCCTTAATAGTCCACAAATTGATCAAACCCTAAAAGTCAACTAAAAGTCAACGGCAGCGCGTATGCCGCACGTACAAGCCCTCTACGCTAGGCGTACTCCTTCGCCATGTTGCATCGGGGATTCTCGACCCTACACTGCGTGTACTGGGATTACGCTCAGCGTGCGCCCCAATTTTGCTCTTCCTACTCATTTGGTTTTAATCCGTTAAGACCTTAGCTCAGATCTCAGATCTGGACTCCCTAAAGGCTCATACTCCATAAAGTCTGTGACTTTAAGCCTTTGCATGGCTGAAAAAGTCTCAAACACCAAAACTCTCACTCTCTATTCTCAAGAATGCTCATATCTCATGCATGGGGTGGTTTTGACATCCAATACTCCATTTTTATGAAACTACTCCATTAAAACACTCAAAGGGACAAAAACCGTAAAATGGACCACATAAAGTACAAATCAAAAAGGATGAGAAAGCTTTGAGCTTTATACCTCTAACTAAAGCTCCAACCACAGATAAGCTCAGATCCAAAGCCTAGTCTCCCACTCCTTCCTCTTCAAAGCTCTTTCTTCACTCCAAAGAAACCACAACAACACTTAATAGCTCACAAATGGACACACAAGCTCAATGGACGAGAAATTAGGGTTTGAGAGGGTTGAGGTCTGGGAATGGTGGCCAGAAATAAGGCCATCGTGTCCTTTAAATAGGGACACACCCTTAATTAGGGTTTTCACTGTGGGCCTAGTACGCCCAGCGTACCCTCTGGTATACCCAGCGTACTAGGTGTCTTCCGCGTCAAAAACGAGCACATGAGTACGCTGAGCGTGCACACGTGTATGCCCTGCGTACTCACTTACCACCTTTTCTCTAATAAAGGGCCAAACTTGATAATTACGAAAAGAACAAGGGTTGATGAGGTATACCTGATCTAGGGATGTTACACAGGAACTGCAGATTTCTTGAACTTTTTGGCTTTGAAAATTTCAACAGATCCTATGTGGTTGAGAAACGTCTGAAACTATTCAGACGACGGTTCTTGGACTATAAAACCCTTAAGGTTTTCAGGAATCCCAATCGCCTTCAAGAAGGTTTGCTATGAAACTGCTACAATACAGTCACTAGTGATCCTAACTTCAAGAACTCCGTCTTCGATCTTGATTCTGTCGAAGGTTGTGAGAAGGAGACGAAGGGGAATGGGTGGGTCAGGAATTTTGGTGAGTGGAACTGAGATTGGATGGCGAGATATAAACTCGATCATGACCAGGACTCGTCATACTCCATTGGATCCAAGGAGAATAGTTGAGTGGTATCCCTGAGGAACGGTTTAGTCGACGATGATGAAGCAGAAGCCTTGGAGGATTTCTTTTTGGGATCATTTTTGGTGATTTTGGGGGAGGATTGAGAAGATGCCATTGTTGCAGGTTTTGAATGCTTGAAGAACACTTTTCTTGCAGAGAGAAAGATGAAGGTTATGAGAGTGTAAAGTTTCAAATGGGTTTTGATGGGGCTTTTATAGGTTGGATGATGGTGGGTCTGGTTAAAAAAAGTTAATGATGAAAACCGGATATGGATATAGAGCGCATTAAATGTGTTGTCGCATTTGGAATGAGTTGACCTGCAAGGACGAAAGAATACTATGGCAAGACGTGCAAAATGGAAACCGACATTTGATTGATATGATGTTCACTTTATTGAGACGTGTGCAGAAAGAGTGCGAGTTTCAAGGATTAAGGATAATCATCATTAAAAAATAATCGTTTGATTTATTAAGATAAACGTTTCAGTATTATCAATGAAAAGCCTTTTGAACTTCTTTCAAAGAAAGGTGATCTCGGAGAAATGAAAATTCTGAGATGATTTGCCAAAGAGATCTCAGAGCAGAAAAATTCCAAGATGGATTGTTGTTGAGATCTCGGAGTATGAAAGTTCCAAGATGGATTGTCATAAGATACTTTAAAGAATGAAAGTACTTGTACATGATATAGAGTTCGAGATTGCACAGACTTAGACTGAATATAACAGGTAAAACGAGAAGATCTTAGAGGACATATTTAAATAGATTTAGAGGTTCCGAGATATGAAGAAACAGATCTCGGACAAGGAAAGATGTGAACACACATTACCATTTCGGACATGAATTCTGAGATGAACTTTAAAGCGCACTTTTTGAGATAAATTCTAAGGTGAGATCAATTAAAATACCAATATGGCTATATTGCATTGGTCAAGAACTTCGAAAGATTGAGTGAACTGTACAACTTAAAATGGAAGAAGAGGTTGGATAAAAAGACACGTAAAACGATCCTATTTATTCCGAGAGGAAACGATTCCGAGATAAAAATTAGTTTTGACTTTGGAATTGTTTCACTTCCTGATGCTAGCATCAGAGAGTGCAAGCCTCTTGAGAGAATTGTGGATCAGGTAACATCATACGCATTTTGTTCAGAAAAACCATTGAATTTGGTTTCGGCTAATGCCTTAGTAAAGACATCGGCAATTTCATCGTCAGATGGAACAAAAACAAGTTCAATGTTTCCTTTTAAGACATGATCTTTAATGAAATGGTGCTGTCACACCCGAGAACCTAGTAAACGGCGGAAACGTCAGAGGGCGGATGACGTCATGTACAGTATCATAACAATTAAATAATAGAGATCAAAGCATTCCAAACATTATATTGATAATTGATAAGTTTTTACATTGTATCTGAATCATTGTTTGACTCCAAAAGCATACAACAAAAATATAATACATAACAATACTAAGCTCCGTCTTCACCAAAACCTATGTGGGTACCTGTCTACAGATTTCCTGAGAACACAAGTTGTTTTGAAAAAGAGTGTCAACAATTAAGTTAGTGAGCTCATAAGCATTTTGTATGAAAAATATATGTCTTCGTCCTTGAAAATGATAGTGTATCCTTCCAGAAAATTCAATATTTCCTTGTAAATGTAATGTAGTCTTAAATGTTCCAAGACTGAATTGTATAAGTATTGTTGTACTTTGAAGTAGTATAATGTAGTTTTATATCTTTATAAAACCATTAGAATTCATGTTTCCATAAATGTAAATTGTATTGTACTGGAAAATAATGTACTATAGTTGTATATGTGTAAAACCCTTTGAATGTATGTTTCCAGAAATGTAATTTGTATTGGACTACAAAATAGTGTAATGTAGTTTTATATAAATAATACTATTTGAAGACATGTACGTATTCGTAAACCAAACGTATTGTTAATACACCTTGTGAGTTATTATAACCATACTAATGCGACTAATTGGCCTGAACGACGTTCTTCAGGCGTCGGAACTGTAACAACATTTGTCACCCCAGACCTGTCGGTCCAACTATAGCTAACAGTTTAGGTTCGGGATTTTCAGTCCGGTATAGATCCATACACAATTGTCTCACTCTCTTACGGGAGATTCTGGTTATAATTCAGGACTTTTTTTGGTACTTAGATAAGTACTTGAAGACGTGTCTCACAAATCCATATTGATTGTTTACGTGTAGTATGATGAAAACTCCATTTCTTGTAATTGTATGGATCATCCGTTTACATGGTATCAAATAATTATGCTTTTAAATAATTACTTATGAAATTGTATTTTGAAACAGTAAATTAGTGTGTATGTCACATAAACTATACCTATTATAGTTTATAAAAATGTTTCGCTGAAATGATGAATCTCTTGTATGTACATTATCATTTGTACTATGATAATAAAAATGAATGGAAATAATTATATATTTATTTTTATATAGATATACCATTTTTGTTCAACATGTTACAAAAGGGTTAAAGACTTATAAACTATTTTAAATATAGTAATCCAATTGTATGTCTCATATATATATATATATATATATATATATATATATATATATATATATATATATATATATATATATATCTAAGAAAATTGTAGCTTATTTGTATGAAAATCGTATATGTATACGTTCCGAAATTTGAAGATAACGATATTTCATGTATTTTAACATTTTTGCATAAAATATAGAAGGCATATAAATAACGATTTGTATTTTAACACAAGTTTTCCTTGTGTATTACTTGTATTTCCCCCTAAAACATATAAAAATCGTTAAAACTGTAAGGGTATGAACTCACCTAGTCTGTGTTCTTGGGTCG
Source organism: Lactuca virosa (assembly GCF_052849685.1). Taxonomy (NCBI): domain Eukaryota; kingdom Viridiplantae; phylum Streptophyta; class Magnoliopsida; order Asterales; family Asteraceae; genus Lactuca; species Lactuca virosa. Next base: position 181,004,126 of record NC_136429.1, on the reverse strand, counting down.
ATAATGATGTGGATGGCGATGTTCTTCGAGTTAGAACACATGAATATAGTCGTATCCTAATTTGTTTTAACCGCATAATAATATATGTAAATTAGATAAACTAATGTATAAGTGTTATAATAACACTAGATTATAAAAAGGATACTTACAATAATCCTTAAGAATTAATTGAAGACTTTGGTTTTCCTGGGAATTATTTGAAGATGTTCTGGTTAAATATGTTGAAGGTTTGAAGATTGAATGAAGATGGTTTGAATTATGTATGAAGATCTTATGAACTTTGAGAGAAAAATGGGTGAGTTTTGGGACGTAAATGAGAGAAATGGGGTGAGTTTCTGGTCATGTATATATATCGCGGGGGGGGGGGGGGGGGGGGGGGGGGGGGGGGGGTAAAAGTGATTTGACACTTGCATTGGGATGTGTATTCTATCACATTGGAAGGTGTGCCATCGCTTAGAATTTGTGATCTCGACTTATCCTCCAACCCAGAACACTTGATTTCGGTCCAATGTGAAACCAAGAATTCAAGGTCTTCGGTCTCGCAGGTTCTCGGCCTAGGGGTTCTCGGTCAAGGGTTCTCGGTCCATGTGGTTCCCGGTCTAAATGAGGATCTCGTTCCTAAGGTGATTTCGGTCTAGGATGACTTTGATTCTCAAAACCGAAAACCTTAAAAGTAAATGTTAATTTTCATTATTTAATTTTTAACTATTTGATTTTCGTTGACACAATTAACTTTTATTTGACTTTATTTGACTTTGATTGACCCGAAATAACCGGTTGTTACATTAACCCCCATGTTAGAGGGAATTTCATCCCGAAATTATTTCTAAAGTGAGTACTCATGCACTAGGGAAAAGATGTGGGTATTTTTGTTTCATCTGATCTTCTCGTTCCCAAGTGAATTCAGGTCCTCGTTTGGCATGCCAACGAACCTTCACTATTGGCATACGGCTTTGTTTCATTCTCTTAATTTCCATGTCCATGATTTCCACAGGCTCCTTTACGAAGTGTAGACTCTCATTTATCTCGATTTCATCGAGTGTGATTACAAGAGTCTCGTCGGATAGACACTTCTTTATATTAGACACGTGGAAGGTGGGATGTATGTTACTGAGTTTCCTGCGGTAGTTGAAGTTTGTAAGCTACCGGGTTGATTCTAGCAAGAATCTCGAATGGCCAGATATACCTTGGATTTAGTTTTCCACGTTTTCCAAAACATAGCATTCCTTTCTAAGGTGAGACCTTTAATAAAACACGGTCAGCAACCTGGAACTCCAAGGGCTTTCGTCGTTTATCTACATAACTCTTTTGTTGGTCCCTAGATACTTTCATTCATTCCCGGATTTGGACGATCTTTTCTGTTGTCTCTCTTATGATCTCAGGGCCGGTGGGAGTACTGTCAGGAACTAGTTTATTTGCTAGTTGTGTGTCATCCACTTCAGCCCAACACAGAGGTGATATGTACGTGCGTCCGTATAGTGCTTCGAACGGTGTAGCTTAAATGCCAACAGGGTGGTTACAGTTATAAGGGAACTCAGCTAGTGGTAGGTGAGCATCCCATGTTTTGCCAAAGTTTATCATGTAGGCTCTAAGCATACCTTCTAATGCTTGAATGTTTCGTTTATTCTGACTGTTTGGTTTGGGATGGTAAGTTGTTCTTTAGGTGAGTTGGGTTTCTAGCGACTTCTGAAACGACTGTTAAAAATGTGATGAAACTCGATTGTCCCTTATCCAAGATGATAGATAGCGGCACATTGTGCAGTTTCACAATCTCCTTGTGATATGTTCCTGTCGACTTTTCTATTCTCTCTGTGGCTTTGGTTGGTGGGAAGTGTGTGGGTTTGGTATATTTGTCTATTATCGCTCAAGTGGTAGCATGTCTACCCTAACCCTTCCATAATTGTTTCGTGTATAAAAGCCATATGAAATCAAGCTTGAAGGACGGTCGAATAGACGATTCTTCTCTAAGCCCACAACCAAATGAGGAACGAAAGTTAAAGCGAAATCATATTTCCTAAGCCTTTAGAATCTTAACAATATATATAACTCTAACATATACACTTTAGAAATCGTAGATTGTCAGTATGGGTCCTTAGTTTCTTTGTGAGCGAAGTGATTAATTTAGGTGAGATAGTATTTACAACTACTTTTTCCATAGCTACTGTGTTTAAGTCGAATTAAATCTTGACTTGTCGTACGGATGGTATTCCCAGAAAGTCTTTTGGGGATACATCGGGAACGTTACGGACTTCTGGAATGTCCTTGATGTCTTTTGCTTCTCTTTTCTCATCCACAGTGTGGCTAAGAAGGCGCGATACTTCTTACGTAGATAGTTCTAGGCCTTGACATAAGAGATGATTTGGAGGGTTGTGTCGGGTTTGTCACGTTAATGACAAGGGTTTCGTTAGTCGGTAGATTAAGTCGAACGGTCTTTTCTTAGTACATGATATTGGTATGGTGGGGACTAAACTAAAACATACCGGTGATCAAGTCGAAGTTTACTATTGTAACCGACATTAGGCTGTTTTGGAAGAATTGGTTGTTTTAGTCTTAGAGTGCATCCTACGTACTTCTCTTTAGTGCTTTTCATTTTATCATTTGCTATTTCTACTGTGAATGTTTCGTTGAGTGATTTTGGATTTTGTCTAAATATGTTTTTGAATTTGTGACTCGCGAAACTCAACTTCGCATCGTTATCGTAAAGTATGCATGCATATTAGTTGTGTAGGTAGAAACCTATCGGTAATCCCGGTGGGGTCCCTAGTTGCTTCCTCATGTCATGTTGTTGAAACTTCTCCGACGTTTCTGACATTTTTGTTTCTAGTTTTTGGGCACTCATTTTTGAAATGCCCCACCTCCCCACATCCGTAGCAAGCTTGGCTTACTCCGGTATTGGTGGCTTAAGTGGTTTTTTGGGCTGGTGTCTTACAGAAACGGGCGGTGTGCCCCTTCTGGTTGCAATTATTGCAATGTAGTACTCGGCAGGCTCCATGGTGGTGAAACTTGCACTTGTTTCATTTTAGAAGGTTTCCAGCATATGGTTTTGTTGGCACTGAGGCAGTAGGGATAATGGTGGTATGGGCTGCCACAGTTTGTTGTCTTTTGACAGGTTCTTGAGTCGGACGGCCCTTTTTCTTGTTCCATGACTTTCGTTTCTTGGGCAATACTCTTCCATTGGTGTGGGAGCTCTTAGGTTCGTAATTTGGGGAGTCCTTACAGGAGCACACTCGTTGGTGTCTTTGGTTGTCACTTTGATTGAAATTGTGGTTACCGTTCTTGTTTATGTTCGTGTTGTTAGTGCCAAGTTGTGCCATGACGGCTGTCACGGCGACTTTTATAGCGAAATGGAATGTAGCGGGGTCCATATGTAGCACTGGTGTTGCGTTGGTGTGCTGGTTACTTCCGCTTGATGGCATGATCTTGCTGCATGGTATGAAACGGGTTCGTAAGTAACTATGGTCATTTCTAGTTGTATCCCATCTATATTTATATAAACATATAGATATCATGCTTCGCTGTACGGTTCCGATATTTCGACCAACATCCCCGTGAAGTACTTATGGTAGTGAGTAGTAGTAGGTACTGTATAGATGTTAAGTTACCATAATAGCACATATATGTCAAAACCTTACGTTGATTCGGGTTTCGAGGGTTTTGGGAGGGCGTATCTTGCTTGATTTACTACTACTAGTTGTGATGTAAGATGTAAAAATTCTACCACATAGCGTGAGTAGTATAGCCACTACTCACTAGGTTATAATAGTCTATCATGTATCAAAATGGTACACAAGGTGCCCTGCCATCTCACACATCTAGTGAGTGGTTTCTTTCGTTCCTTGTTCCGTTATGACTGCCTTAGTTTCAGTTGCAAGGATTTGTCGTCTTATAGCGGCTATCTTCTCCTCTATCTGTCTGTTGGCTGTCGCAGTAGGGAATAGGTGTGTTTGTGGAGAAATCTAGCTATGTCGTTAATGCGAGAATGGAGATACATAAAGAATCTAGGTTTGTGGTTCTATAGTATTATAAAATACTCCTATAGTATTCTAAACTTGTTGTTTGGTTCTTAATGCTTTTTGGTATATATAGTTGGTAAGTTTTAGACTCGTTGCCCACCATGACCATTCCAAAACACATGTTGGTTATATCTCGTATAAATATAATTGATCAGGCTATATTTATCCCAGATATGATTACATAACTGTCTAGGCTTACTCGTAGCGTCCAACTTATCTAAATACTTTTTGCGGTTCTTATTACGACACAGTTCTATAAATGTATGCATATAGGTATACTTTTATAAAAATATTTATATTTTATAAGTATACTTTTAGTCAGAGTATTTTATCCCCATTGTATTTATAGTTGTATATCTTATATGGTTTGTTATACTTAGTTCACTATAAACAATGCTCTGATACCAATCTGTCATACCCCCGAACCGAGTAAACGGCAGAAATGTCCGAGGGCGGATGACGTCATGTACAATATCATAACAGTTGAATAAAGAGATCAAAGCATTCCAAACATTATATTGATAATTGATAAGTTTTTACATGGTATCTGAATCATTGTTTGGCTCCAAAAGCATACAACAAAAATATAAGACGTAACAATACTAAGCTTTGTCTTCACCAAAACCTGTGTGGCTACATGTCTACTGATTTCCTGAGAATACAAGTGGTTTTGAAAAATAGTGTCAACAATTAAGTTGGTGAGTTCATAAGCATTTTGTATAAAAAATATATGTCTTTGTTCCTTGAAAATGATAGTGTGTCCTTCCAGAAAATCCAATATTTCCTTTTAAATGTAATGTAGTCTTAAATGTTCCAAGACTGAATTGTATAAGTATTGTTGTACTTTGAAGTAGTATAATGTAGTTTTATATCTTTATAAAACCATTTGAATGCATGTTTCCAGAAATGTAAATTGTATTGTACTGGAAAATAATGTACTATAGTTGTATCTGTGTAAAACCCTTTGAATGTACGTTTCCATAAATTTTGTATTGTACTATAAAATATTGTAATGTAGTTTTATCTAGATAAAACTATTTGAAGACATGTACGTATTCGTAAACCAAACATATTGTTAATACCCCTTGTGAGTTATTATAACCATACTAATGCAACTTATTGGCCTGAACGACGTTCTTCAGACGTCTGAACTGTAACGACATTTGTCGCCCCATACCTGCCGGTCCAACTGTAGCTAACAGTTTAGGTGTGGGATTGTCAGTCCCGTATAGATCCATACATAATTTTCTTGCTCTCTTACGGGAGATTCTGGTTATCATTCAGGACTTCTTTTGGTACTTAGATAAGTACTTGAAGACGTGTCTCACAAATCCATCTTGACTGTTTACATGTAGTATGATGAAAACACCTTTTCCTGTAATTGTATGCATCATCCGTTTACATGGTATCAAATAATTATGCTTTTAAATAATTATTTTTGTTATTATATTTTGAAACGGTAAATTAGTGTGTATGTCTCATAAACAATACCTATTATAGTTTATAAAAATGTTTCGCTAAAATAATGAATCTCTTGTATGTGCATTATCATTTGTACTATGATAATAAAAATGAATGGAAATAATTATATATTTATTTTTATATAATTATACCATTTTTGCTCAACATGTTACAAAAGGGTTAAAGACTTATAAACTATTTTAAATATAGTTTATTTATTGCAATCCAATTGTATGTTTCATATATATATATATATATATATATATATATATATATATATATATATATATATATATATATATATATATATATATATATATATATATATATATATATCCTGTAAGAAAATTGTAGCTTATTTGTACAAAAATCTTATATGTTTACGTTCTTGAATTTGGAGATAACGATATTTCATGTATTTTAACATTTTCGCATAAAATATAGAAGGAATATCAATAACGATTTGTATTTTAACACAAGTTTTTCTTGTGTTTTACTTGTATCCCCCCCCCCCCCCTAAAACATATAAAAATCGTGAAAGCTGTAGGGGTATGAACTCACCTCGTCTGTGTTCTTGGCTGGATAATGATGTGCGCGGTGATGTTCTTCGAGTTTGAACACGTGAATATAGTCGTATCCTAATTTGTTTTAAACACAGAATAACATGTGTAAATTAGATAAACTAATGTGTAAGTGCTATAATAACACTAGATTATAAAAGGAAGCTTACAATAATCCTTAAGAATTAATTGAAGACTTTGGTTTTCCTTGGAATTGTTTGAAGATGTTATGGGTAAATATGTTGAAGGTTTGAAGATTGAATGAAGAAGGTTTGAAGATTGTATGAAGATCTTATGAACTTTGAGAGCAAAATGGGTGAGTTTTGGGACGTAAATGAGAGAAATGGGGGGAGTTTTCGGTCATGTGTGTGTGTGTGTGTATATATATATATATATATATATATATATATATATATATATATATATATATGGGGGGTAAAAGTGATTTGACACTTGCATTGGGATGTGTATTCTATCACATTTGAAGGAGTGCCACCGCGTAGAATTTGTGATATCGGCTTATCCTCCAACCGAGAACACTTGATTTCGGTCCAATGTGAAACTGAGAACTCAAGGTCTTTGGTTTCGCAGGTTCTCGGCCTAGGGGTTCTCGGTCAAGGATTCTCGGTCCATATGGTTCTCGGTCTAAATGAGGATCTCGGTCCTTAGTTGATTTCGGTCTAGGATGACTTTGATTCTCAAAAACGAAAACCTTAAAAGTAAATGTTAATTTTCATTATTTAATTTTTAACTATTTGATTTTCTTTGACACAATTAACTTTAATTTCACTTTCTTTGACTTTTATTGACCCGAAATAACCGGTTGTTACAGGTATTGTATATCAATGTGCTTCATCATGGTGTGCTGAATTGGATTGTGTGAAATCGCAATGCCACTTTGAGAATCACAATTTATGGGAATTTATTGGAACCGGTAATCTTAATCCAAGAGTTGTGATTTCATCCAAAGAACTTGAGAGGTGCAACTAGCAGCAAGAATGTATTTCGCTTCGGCTATTGATAGAGCAACGCAATTTTGTTTCTTAGATAACCAGCTTACCAATCTTCCACCCAAAAATTGACAGCCACCAGAGGTGCTTTTTCTATCCAATTGAAGACCGCCATAGTTCGAATCTGAATATGCTTGTACGGGGAAACTCTCATTTATTGGGTACCAGATTCCGAGACTCTTTGTACCTTTGAGGTATCAGAATATTTTCTTGACCGACAAAAGATGAGACATCTTTTGGATTGACCTGAAATCTGGCACACAGACATGTAGAAAACATGATGTCTGGACGACTTGCTTTTAGGTAGAGTAGCAATCCAATCATTCCTCTATATTTCTTTTCATCAACAGCAACACCTGATGGGTCTGAAAAGATCTTGTGTCCGAAACCCATAGCTACCTTTGCAGAGGCACAGGTGTCCATTGAATATTTCTTGAGGAGCTCAGAAATGTATTTCTCTTGGTGAATAAAGATTCCTCTGTTGGTTTGTTTTACTTAGAGACCGAGGAAGAAACTTAGTTCACGGTTCATACTCATTTAGAATCGACTAACCATTAATTTGGCAAAATCAGCAACCATTGATGGATCGGTAGACCCAAAAATAATATCGTCCACATAGAATTGAACCAACATGAGATGTTTTCCTTTTGATATTCGGAACATGGTAGGATCGAGAACTCCTCTTTGAAAACCAGAACGCTTGATAAAGTTAGTGAGAGTCTCGTACTAGGTGCGAGGAGCTTGCTTGAGGCGATAAACAGCTTTTGGAGTTTATACCAATAATTTGGATAAGATGGATTGACAAAACCTGGAGGCTGTTGAAGATACACTTCAGTAGCAAGTTCACCATTAAGAAAAGCAATCTTAATGTCCATTTTGTAAACGTTAAAGCCTTTAACAGCTGCATAAGCAAGAAAAATTTTGGTGGCTTCAAGACGGGAAACAAGAGCAAAGGTCTCGTCATAATCAAGTCCTTCAATCTGTGTGAATCCTTTGGCCACCAGTCTTGCTTTGTTTCGAATGATAACTCCAGCGACGTCTAGCTTGTTTTGGAACAACCTTCTCGTACCTACAATGGGATGATCCTGAGGAGGAGGGACGAGAGTCCACACTTCATTTCGGTCAAATTCTGCCAATTCTTCTGGCATGGTTGTAATCCAGTCAATATCTTCAAGTGCTTCCTTGGTGGCAGAACGATTTTGTACACTGGTGTTGAGATTTCCTTTAAATTGGTGTGGAGGATGATCCTTGGTCCAGACATGTAGTCTCGAAAGCTCTTCTGCAGTACTTGATGCGATATCAACAATGGGGTTGTGTTGCTTCCCGTGAACAACTTGAATTTGAGGATGATGCTCCCCCTGAAATTCTGAACCTGAGATACCAGTTTCATTTTCGGTCCGGAAAGTCAAAGAAATTTGCATCATCTTCATTATTGATCAGATTGGAATCGAACTCATCAAATTGATCATCTGCATCTTGAAATCCATCCACATTTGATTCAAGAGAGGGAAAACCATCCACATTTTCGTCCGGAAAGTCAAAGAAATTTGCATCATCTTCATTGTTGATCGGATTAGAATCGAATTCAACAAATTGATTAGCTGCATCTTCAAATCCATCCACATTTGATTCAAGAGAGGGAAAACCATTCTCCCCCTCAATAGAGGTTGAATCGGTTCGGATCAAATGGAGGAAATGTGGGTATCAGACTTGAAACATTTTGTGAAACTTGAGTTACAGTTGATGAGGATTGTTTTGATCGATATTCCGATTCAAGAGCTATTTCAGATGGTCTGAACAAGGTTTCAAAATCGACTTCATGAATTATTTGAGGATTCAGACATCTTTGCGATGGAGCATCGGACTCCATGATATGGGTAGTGACATGGGTTGGGCCAAAGTTCGGAACATAGTTGTCATCAAAGGTGACATCAAAGCTTTCTTCAACAACATGAGTTCGACGATTCAGAACTCGGTAAGCCTTTGATTTCGCTGAGTATCCAAGACAAATTGCTTCATCTGCTTTTAGCTTAAATTTTGTGATCTGATCGCGATTGTTTTTTATAAAGCATCGATAGCCAAAATGAGATACTCGGCTTATGAGATACTCGGCTTATGACCGTTCATGCCTTCTTACGGTGTCATATTGAGGCGTTGATTGATGATGCTATGATTCTGAGTGAAGCAAGCAGTGGACACAACTTTAGCCCACAGATAAAGTGGAAGATTTGCAAAATTGAGCATCGATCGAGCAGCTTCAACTAGGGTTCTGTTACGTCTTTCTACCACACCATTTTGTTGAGGGGTGTAGGGAGCCGAGAAATTATGGTCAATACCTTTCTCAGATATGAATTTCTCAATGATGACATTGGTAAAATCCGAACCATTATCACTCCGGATTTGCCGAACAGGTATCTTGACAAGAAATTCAATTCCTTTGATAAAAGTGATGAGTTCCAAGGTTGTTTCCGACTTGAGCCTATGGAAGAAGACCCAGGTGAACCTTGTAAAATCATCCGTAATCACAAGAATGTATTTCTTGGGGTGTAAACTTTCTACAGTGGAGGGTCCATATAGATCTATATGAAGCAGCTCTAACGGTTCCGAGATTTACTTTTCAATGATGACAGGATGACCTTTCTATGATTGCTTCCGACATTTACAAGCAGCGCACAGATGATCGTTTTCAAACTTGAGGAGAGACAGACCTCTGACCATTTCACCAGAAACAAGATCATTCATATATCAAAAATTTAGATGAGCAAGCCTTCGATGCCATAACCAACTGACATCAAGAACTGCCTTTGAGAGTAGACACAGTTGAGGTTTGCCAATGATCATGCTGATGTCAACAGGATACATGTTCTTTTTGCGATTTGACTTGATCAGACATTCTTTATGGTCTTCAGTCATGACAAAGTTGTGTTTCTTGCAGAATTCAACTCGACAATTTGCGTCAGTAAGTTGAGCCACACTAATTAGATTGTGCTTCAGATCAGCTACATATGTCACATTTAAGACAGAGAAGTTTCCATTGGTGACGACGCCATAACCTCATATTTGAGAGTTGGAGTTGTTGCCATACATCACATAGCCAGCATTTGGTGAGAGTTTGAGATCATGCAAAAAATCTTTCTGTCCCATCATGTGCATGGAACAAGCACTATCAATATACCATATTGTATCTTGTTCTAAATCACAAAGTCCCTGGCAAGATTAGTGAAGTTTGGAGTTTTTAGGCTCCGAGTTAGGTTTTGGGACTTGAGCAGGGGCATTGGACTTAGATTTTGACTTTTGAGCAATGGTTGTCTCGAAAGGCTTGTTCTGAGATCCTTTGGGAAAGAAGCAAAATGATGTCCTTAGAGGATGAATTATGATATGGTCTCATAATCATTAAGATGATCATAAAACATGATACTAAAGTACTCTCCCGTCTTTTCAGATTTGAGAAACTTTTATCTTTCTGCCTAATTTGATTCTTCTCATTTGTTCTGCCATACATCGAAACTTTTCCAATGTTTCATAATTATACTTAAACTTGTAAGTATAACCATATTTACCAAACTTTAGTAAATCATGACGAATAGTCTTATCGATCTTTTATGGTGGACTTGACCAGTGCACAAGAATGTGTACTCGATCCCTTAGTCCTTCACTTGACTCACATATACATGTGAACGAGGAATTAGTCTTAATTTTCCAAAGCTGAAAGTTCTCATTCATCATACTATACAACTTGCATGATTCCAATTTTCGGTCCAATTGAGAACTTGGGTGATGAGAATCTTTCCTTATTTTGTAAATTTAGACACTACCACAAATGAAAGAATCAATCTCATATTTCCATTATTTCTAGAAACATATAAACATCAATCTTCCATAAATGCCATTGCAAGGAGATAAAATAAAATAAAACAAAAAATTTTATTAATTTATAAGATGCGGAAAAAATCTTTTTCCTTACAATGCAACTTTAAATGGAAACTATGCTATTACATATTTCCTAGCAATCTATCATAACTCTCTAAGTAGTAGCTCAAGAATCCGATCTTCGAACCATGCGATTGAAATCCATATTCGCGATCAGATTCAGCATACTCTTTCTTTAAGTTCCCTTCCCTTTGCTTGATCTTGCCATACATCAAAATGTATTAAGAATCTTCAAATAGGAACTTAATTGAGTTAGATAATGGACTTACCTGAAGCAGAGTCAAACTTTTTGACTAGACCTTCTCTCAGATGTTTCAGGTAGTTAAGGCAGCTTTGCAACCAATGCCCCTTCCTTATGCAATAGAAACATATGGACCCTTTGGGAATGGTACATTGGACTATCTTAGACTTGCCTTTCTCTTTACCATTTGGTCAACCGAGTTGACTATGGCCGATCCCTTTCCATTGGGAAGAAAAAGCTTTTCTAGATATTCAATGTTACTAATTGTCAATGTCCATGGTAGTTTGGGAAGTTGATCTTAATCAAATTTGCTCTACCAGTGCTCCGAATCATTGTTGATTCAGCAGCACCAAGCAAATAGATAAGATCATTAAGGGTCATGTCATAGTCTTTTACATAGTAGTCCCAAAGGACACTCACTATGAGACTTAGAAAGTGATTGAACAACCAACTTTCTCAAGACTTTGACACCCAACGCTCCCGGCTTGTCAATATGTGACTTCATCTCCAAGATGTGAGCACACATAGACTTGCTTGCCATTAGGGCTTGAGTGACCTTGAACTTGTGGGTTAGGGAGAATAATTGGAGGAGGTGGAGGGAGTGAAGAATGATTTCCGGGACATCATCTTCATTAGGAAAGCTTGTTCCAAGAGTTTTGGGAAGATCATAATTGTCTGAACCAGACATCTTTTGGGAGATATTCAAGATAGTTGATTTAAAGTCCTTAATATAACACCCAATATGAAATATTAAGGCTAGGACCCAACACAATATTTTATAACTTGGAAGAGGGATGCAGTAATCCAAGCTATAGAATATTTAAAGGTAGGCGAATGACGATTCACCAATTTCCACCATGAAAAACGAAATAATTTATTAGGTTTTAATTGGATTTGAAACTCCTAGATCTTTTGAGATTCATTGAACTTTTCAATGGCATGTTTCAATCTCGATTGTGCCCTCTCAAGTTTTGTGACTGGGATGCCGAGGATCACAAAACAAGGTGTGAATAACCATGCAAATATACTTGGTACCCTTAATATTTACCCCTCAATCGATGTGCCGGTTAACCACACGCGCTCCACCGATACTATGATAAACATTAAGTTACCCTTTCCCTACCTTGTTAAATCAATCTAGTGTGTCGGTTAACCACACGCGCTCCACTAACCGACTTAAGCAAAGTGCAAAGTGTAATTTCATGGGTTAGCACCAAATTCACATTTTCCTAAGTAACTAAGATTGGGAATTCATAATAGTTTAGTTACTTAGTATTTATCATTAATACTTTTAATGAAGGGAGAATTCTAGTCCTTGTCCTACCCGTTCGGCTAACGACCCTCCACCAGTCAAGGAAGCGGTGTGTGAGAGTGGACACCCATTAAACTGCCATTTTTATAGGCAGTAACCTTATACCCCCCTTATAGACCGACTTCGTGAATGAGGCCTACTAACGGTAAGACTGACTTGCTCTTATACATATATATATATATATATATATATATATATTATTAACTTATAATACTATAAAGTATAAGGGTTGAATTTTAACTTTTAAAATTCTAAGGGCTTAACTTGGAATTAAAGTATTCATGAGGGGAAACTTTATAAATTCCAAAACTTGAGGGCAAGTTTTGAACTATTTAAACACTTTTCAATTCCATAACTTATGTGTTTAAAGTAGTTTTAATGAAAAAACTCTTCAAGTTCCATAACTTGAGGACAAGTTATGGAAGACTTTAAAACATTTAAAAATGAGACTCTCCATTTTTCATAACTTATGGAAATCTTATGAGTTTTAATAATCATAAATGTGACTTTTCATATAACTTGAGGACAAGTTACAAAAACACATATTATGAACAACTTTTAGATTAATTTGGATTGAAAACATATTATCACATAATTTTTCTATTAATCTAAATCAACTCATAAGAACAAGATAATTCAAATCAAACACTTTTTCATGTAATTAGCCTAACCATTAAACTAATACAAAACATGAATCTATTGACAATTATCTATGAAATTGGATTAGCATGAACATTACCACGTCAAAAACAGGTTTACAAGTTCAAAAACAGCTTAGGGTAATGTTTCTAGTCCAATTCCAGCCAAAAAACTCGAAAATATGTTGTCTGGGGCTCCTACTCGACGAGTAGGATGATTTTCTTCATGGACTCGGCGAGTCCATCAGTGGACTCGGCAAGTCCAGTGCCCAGACAGCCAGAAAATCGATTTTTTCAGCTTTTTCAGCAATTTGCATCAAGTATAATTGAAAACAAGCCTAGGCTCTGATACCACTGAAGGGTTTTGAGCATTCTAACACTCGTAAGGTGTACATGCAACCCTAAATACCTTGGATCTATGTTTTCTCTATTATACATGCAAATATCAATTTTTCAAGGTATTGTTCTAACTAGCATAATATGAAGAACATATAATATAAATTCTAGTAGAATTACATACCTCTTTGTTGTAGCTTGATTCCATGGAGCTTAAGAGCCTAGTGCCTCAAGTGTGACACCTCAAATGGTTCACACAACATCACCAACATCTTGGAATAACTTGATAGAAAAGGTTCCTATGCTCAAATTGGCTAGCCCTCATGTGTACACACACTAGTGCCAATTTCTTGACCCATGGGGTCCTTAAATATGGTGGCTATTAGGGTTACACCATGTAACCCATGTCTTTCCATATTCTTCATGCTCCATGGGTTAAAACCTCCATGGAGTATCCATGGGTTACTCCATGGGTTTAGCCCAACATGAAGAACTATGGATCATAGGCTCACATATATAAGAATGAATGATTTACACAATCAATCTCCACATATTTAATTAGTCTCCTTTTGATCACAAAATTAATTCCAAATTAATTCTTGATCAATACTAATTAAATAATATGATTTCATATTAATATATTAGAACTTATAATATATTAACAAATCATAATTATCCTTTTCTCATAAAAGTCTATCCAAATTGTTCCGATGCCATGCAACCCAAATGGACCATGCCAATCGGGTCAAGTACATACCAATTATAGTTATGGACTTAGACACTAATCCAACAGTCTCCCACTTGGATAAGTCTAAAACTATTATTGCGTATGACTTCAAAAACCGACTAGCAATTGTAGCTCTTAAAAGTTGTGTCGAACTCTGAACAAATCAATGACGCGTCCATTAGATAAGGGATCATATATTCCTCCATGCTAGATATCATATGGACTGAGACATGGATTATAATCATTCTATCTGTCCATTTGTTGTTTCCCGATTTCCGATTTATGACGACCGACTAATTGAACAAATCAAATCAGTCCTGGCTTGGCCAAGCACTTCGGGGTGTCATCACTAAATCATCGAGGGGCCCACATATATCGCTTTTATCCCTTCAAGGGTAAAAGGAATGGATAAACTTCGACTCATATGCTTGTTCTACTACTTGTTGAATCATACACAAAGGCACGTTTTATAACATCGAGTTACCAATGTTTTTTCGTACAATCAATGCATAACCAACTCATAGGCAACAAGTCATATCTCTGTTGGATAAGGTGTCTAAGTCCATAACTATTTCTGGTATGTACTTGACCCGACCCGGCATGGTCCATTTGGGTTGCATGGCACCATGCAATTGGATAAACTAAAATAAGAGAAATAACACTTATGGTTTATTAATATATTATAAGTTCCAATATATTAATAATATTATTTAATTAGTTTGATCAAGAATTAATTTAGAATTAATTAAGTGATCAAAAGATAACTAATTAAATATATGGGTAGATTATGTAAATCTTCCATATCTTATATAGTGGGCTAAGAGGCTCCATGGATTATCAAGTTGGGTTCCACCCATAGGATGCTCCATGGATGCTCCATGGGAGTTACAAACCCATGGGTCATGGAAATGAAGAGTCATGACACATCAGGGTTTACATGGTGTAACCCTAGATGTGTCAACACTATATAAGAAACCCATTCTCCACCAAAATCGTGTACACATAAGAAACAAGAGGGCTAGGCCGATTTTAGAAGTGTGTATTCTCTCTAAAGTCATTCCAAAAGCATTTGGTGTTGTGTGAAGCATTTGAGGCATCACACTTGGGGTGCTAGGCTCACAAGGTTTCAAGGATCATAAGCAACAACAAGGTAAGTTATTCTATCTTTCATGCAAGTTAAAATTTGTTCCCCATGTATGCTAGATAGGAATATAACCTTGGAATTCAACTTTGCATGATAATTAGACAAACATAGATCCAAGGTTATTAGGGTTGGATGTACACTTAGGAAGTGTTAGAATGCTCAAAACCCATCAGTGGTATCAGAGCCAGGTTCGTTTGTTGTTTTTTTTTTTTTGTGTGTAAACAGCTTGAAAAAAAATCGTTTTTCTGTTTTCTGCTCGTATGAAAGTTTGCACATTTGTTGCTGGAAATGGACTAGAAACATTACCATAAACTGTTTTGATGTTTTAAAGCTTGTTTTAGATGGTGTAATGTTTATGCTAATCCATTTACAATGGCAATTATTAAAATTACAAGTTTTTTTTAAGTGTAATTTTTGATTCTTGAAAGTATTCATATTCATGTTCTTGAACTTATGAAGATTAGATGATTATAGGAATTGTTTGTAACCTTCATGGTAGTTTAATTCATGATCATAATGTGTTTTAATGGAGTCCATAACTTGTCCTCAAGTTATGGAAAACCAAAAGTCTCACTTTTATTAAAGCCATTAAAAGAACACAAGAGTTATAAAAATGAAGAGTGCTTATTTTTATTACTCAATTAATTCATAAGTTATAAGAAATGAAAAGTTTTGGAAGTTTACAAAACTTGCCCTCAAGTTTTGGAACATGTAAAGTCTTGATTAAAACTTTAGTTCCAACCCTTAGAATTTTAAAAGTTAAAATTCAACCCTTATACTTTATAATATTATAAGTTACTAATATATATATGTATAACGACAAGTCGTCTTACCGCTAGTACGCCTCATTCACGAAGCCGGTCTATAAGGGAGGTATAAGGTTGTTGCCTATAAAATGGCAACTTAATGGTTGTCCACTCTCACCCACCGCTTCCTTGATCGGTGGAGGGTCGTTAGCCGAACGGGTAGGACAAGGACTTATAAATTCTCATTAAAAGTATGATGAATATTATAAAGTAACTAAATGCTTTTATTAAATTCCCAATCTTAGTTACTTTAGGAAAATGTGAATAAGGTGCTAATCCATGAAATTACACTTTACACTTTGTTTAAGTCGTTAGTGGAGCTCGTGTGGTTAACCGGCACACTAACTTGGACTTAACAAGGAAGGTAAAGGGTGACTTAAAGTTTATTATAGGTCGGTGGAGCGTGTGTGGTTTACCGGCACATCGATTGAGTGATAAACCTTGAGGGTACAAAGTGCTTTGCATGGTTACTTCACACCTCGTTTTGTGATCCTCGGTATCCCAGTCACAAAACTTGGAGGGCACCCGAGATTGAAACATGGCTTTGAAAAGTTCATTGAATCTCAAAAGAATCTAGGAATTTCTAAGAACCAATTAAAAACCTAATTTTTATATTTCGTTTTTCATGGTGGAAATTGGTGAATCGTCATTCACCTACCTTTCAAATATGTTATAGCTTGGATTACGGCATACCTCTTCTAAGTTATAATATATTGTGATTGGATCCTAGCCTTAATATTACATTTGGGTGTTTTATTAAGGACTCTCTTAATATCTAAACTAATCTTGTCCTCTTCTTTCAGATGTCTTCAAACAATGCTGCTTCTGGCTCTAATCCTAATGGCTCCTTTACCCTTATGAACTTGTGTGGGAAAGTCACTTTTGATGGATCCAACTTCAATGAATGGATCAGAAACATCAGGATGATTACCCGCTACGAGGACAAAGAATATGTCCTTGACAAGGAGCTTAAGGAGATTGATGAGACCACTGCAACTCCCCAGGAGATCGCTGACTTCCGGGCACATGAAAGGTATGCTACAAAAGTG
The DNA here is from genome assembly GCF_052849685.1 of Lactuca virosa. Taxonomy (NCBI): domain Eukaryota; kingdom Viridiplantae; phylum Streptophyta; class Magnoliopsida; order Asterales; family Asteraceae; genus Lactuca; species Lactuca virosa. The sequence continues at coordinate 180,986,899 of NC_136429.1, read as the reverse complement.
GCATGCATCATGTTGGCCACCATGATAGCGAAACTCCAAAAGTCCTATGAGGACTTCTACCCTTTTGAAATGCACCAAGATCTGATGGAAAGATACCATGAAAGTGCACGACAGGAGAGGTATGAAATCATATGCTCTATCATAACAACCATGATGAAGGACGGGGAATCCGTCACGAGCCACATGCAGAAAATGCAAAGGTATGTGGATCGGTTGCTGAAGCTTAATGTGAACTTCCCTGAGGAGCTTGCAATAGATATCATTTTGCACTCCTTACCATCGTGCTATGATCAATTCCGCATGACATATCACATGAATAAGGAAGAGGTCACACTCAGCAAACTTCAGGGACTCCTCAAGACCGCAGAAACAGGTCTTAAGGGTAAGTCGGTTGTTAACACTCCTACTCCAAACTCTGCCCCGGTTTTGGCAATCGGGAAAGGTAGAGGGAAGAAGAGGAAGAGCTCTTTGAAGGGTACCAAGGCTAGGACCCTTGATGGCTCTTCTTCAAGTGGAACCAAGAAAGGTTTTGTCACTCCTTCTTCTGACCCTAAAGAGGCTGAATGCTTCTATTGCCATGAAAAGTCACATTGGAAGCGGAACTGCCCAAAGTACCTGCAAGATGTGAAGGATGGGAAAGTTAAACCCAACCATGCAGGTATTTACACTATCTTATCTAATAACTCACCCCATTCTAACTCTTGGGTCCTTGATACCGGTTGTGGTATTCATATATGTTCTGATTTGCAGGGACTAAGAAGAAGTGAGAATGTGGAGCATAGAAGAATAAACTTAATCATGGGGAATAGGAAAGCTTTACCTGTCACCAAGATTGGAGTTTATACTTTATCGCTAAGTAGTGGGTTTAGTTTAGATTTGAATAAATGTTGTTATTCTCCAGAAATGGCAAGAAATATTATTTCCTTTCATGCATTGTATAAACAAGGTTTCACCTTTTCATTTGATAATGAAGTTGGTTCGATTAATGCTTTCTTTAATAATGTTCTTTATTTTAAAGCATTACCTTGTGATGGTGTGTATGAAACTGTATCTGTGGTTGATAACTTAGGAAATAATGTATTGTGTATTGATTCTGTTAATGATAATAACTTGGATAAAGCATCATTATGGCATTTTCATCTTGGACATATAAGCAAGAAACGCATAGGCCAACTCCAAAAGGATGGAGTATTGGAGTCATTTGACCTAAAGTCGGATGATAGTTGCGAATCATGCTTACTTGGAAAAATGACAAAGTCACCCTTCATAGGTTCTTGTGAGAGGGGTGAAGGTTTGTTGGATCTTATACACACGGATGTGTGTGGGCCCTTCAAACATGCCACAAGGGATGCTAATCGTTATTATTTGACTTTTACTGATGATTACAGTAGATATGGATATGTCTACTTAATCAAGCATAAGTCAGAGACTTTTGAGAGGTTTAAAGAGTTTAAACAGGAAGTCGAGAATCAATTGGGTAGGAACATTAAGATGCTTCGATCCGATCGAGGTGGTGAATATCTTAGTTCAGAGTTCCTCGACTATCTTAGGGAATGTGGGATTGTCTCACAATTGACACCTCCCAGGACACCACAGTTGAATGGTGTAGCTGAGAGGCGTAATCGAACCTTGTTGGATATGAATCGTTCCATGATGAGTCGAGCTTCGCTACCAATCTCATTTTGGGGGTGTGCCTTAGAGACTGCCGCCCATATCCTTAATCTAGTTCCCACAAAGAAAGTTGCCAAAACTCCTCATGAGATGTGGACTGGTAAAGTACCCAAACTAGACCACATTAATATTTGGGGTTGCGAGGCTTTCGTGAGACGCGAGACTCATGATAAGCTTGAACCTCGAAGTGAGAGGTGTATTTTCATCGGCTACCCACAGAAATCCTTTGGTTACCTCTTCTACAGACCTAGTGAGAATGTGGTCTTTGTAGCTAGGAGGGCTTTCTTTCGAGAGAGAGAGAGAGTTCATAAGCCAAGGAGACAGTGGGAGGCAAGTTGACCTTGAAGAAATTCAAGAGTCAAGTGGTGAAGGAACTTCAAACCCTAGCACTCAACTTGAGGAGGAAACTCCTGTTGAGCCAATTGACAAGTCTGTACCTCTGAGGCGTTCCACAAGGGTTAGGAATGCACCTGAGCATTACTATGGATTCCATATTACTGCGGAAGGTGATATACTTATCAGTGATGAGACACTGATAGGTCTGGATGAACCTAACAGTTACGCGGAAGCCATGGCAGGCCCTGAGTCAGCCAAGTGGAAAGAGGCAATGGACAGCGAGATACAGTCCATGTATGACAATCAAGTTTGGAACTTGGTTGAGAATGTACCAGGTCGTAAGACTGTAGGGTGCAAATGGATCTTCAAGAAGAAGACCGACATGGATGGTAATGTACACACTTATAAGGCACGACTGGTTGCAAAGGGTTTCTCACAAACTCCGGGAGTTGATTATGATGAGACCTTTTCTCCAGTGGCCAAGATTAAGTCTATTAGGGTTCTGTTAGCCATAGCTGCATTTCATGACTATGAAATATGGCAAATGGATGTCAAAACCGCTTTCCTTAATGGAAAGTTGGCTGAGGATGTTTACATGAGTCAGCCAGAGGGTTTTGTCAATACAGAGTGCCCTAATAAAGTGTGTAAGCTTGAGAAATCCATTTATGGGTTAAAGAAAGCACCTCGCAGATGGAATCTTTGCTTTGATGAGAAAGTCAAGGAATTTGGCTTTTCTAGGAGTGAAGATGAATCTTGTGTATATGTCAAGGCTAGTGGGAGTATAGTTAGCTTTTTGGTATTGTATGTGGATGACATACTACTCATAGGAAATGACATCCCAACTCTGCAGGAAGTTAAGTCCTGGCTTGGGAAGTGTTTCTCTATGAAGGACCTAGGAGAAGCTGCCTATATTCTAGGGATAAGGATCTTGAGAGACCGGAGTAAAAGACTAATTGGACTTAGTCAGAGTACTTACTTGGATAAGGTGTTGAAGAGATTCGGCATGCAGGACTCCAAGAAAGGAGAGTTACCCATCCAGAGTAACGCCAGATTCAGTAAGACACAAAGCCCTAGTACTGAGGCTGAGATAGCATAAATGAGTCGAATACCTTATGCTTCGGCTGTAGGATCGATCATGTATGCTATGACGTGTACTCGACCTGATGTAGCCTTTTCTTTGAGCATGGTTAGCAGGTATCAGGGGAACCCTGGCAAGGCACACTGGACTGCGGTAAAGAATATCCTCAAGTACCTACGGAGGACTAAGGACTGGGTCCTTACCCTCGGTGGGAGTGAAGACTTGAGAGTTGTAGGGTATAGTGATGCTAGCTTTCAGACTGATAGGGATAATTTCCGCTCTCAGTCAGGCTGGGTCTTTACCTTAAACGGAGGAGCAATTTCTTGGAAGAGTTCCAAGCAAGAGACAGTGGCTGATTCAACTTGCGAATCAGAGTATATAGAAGCTAGCGAGGCCGCAAAGGAGGCGATATGGCTGAAGAACTTCATTGGAGACCTTGGAGTTGTACCAGCTATTAAAGAGCCAATGGAAATTTTCTGTGATAGTGAAAGTGCAGTTGCCTTAGCCAATGAACCAAGGGATCACGGGAGATCCAGACACATCGACAGAAAATACCATTTCATCAGACATCGAATAGAAGAAGGACTCCTCGTAGCAAAGAGGGTATCATCGGATGAGAATCCAGCAGATCCCCTCACGAAGGGACTGACTCGGGTTAAGCATCTCCAGCATGCTCGGAGCATAGGGCTGAAGAATGATATTAGATTTAGTAGTTAGATAACCTTGAAATTTGTAAAGTGTAATTGACATTAGATGATGAATAAAAGGTGTTTTATTTATGAGTAAAGTGTTGCTATCTCTTGTCGATCGTTTACTATATTTCTTTTGCATGTTTTTGACTTCCAGAATAATTATGTTTGGTATATCATATTATTCGAACCTCCACAGTCGGTCATATGTCGGAAGTAGGTATGAATCAAGACTGTCATGATTGGTTGCAGAAGTCTAAGTTGTTGGACATGGCTACAACACTCATGAGTGCTCATAAGTTCTGAGCATTGGACTCAACCCACGCACACTAGAATCACTTCATGGAATTTATCTCGAGTGATCGTGAGACGGTAATATCATATAAGTCTTCAAACCTAGAGATATGATTTGTTACTTATGAGTTGGTTATGCATTGATTGTACGTTAACGCATTGGTAACTCGATGTTATAAAATGTGCTTTTGTGTATAATTCAATGAGTGGTAGAACAAACATATGAGTCGAAGTTTATCTGTTCCTTCTTGGATTAGAAGCTGATATCTGGGCCCCTCGATGATTTTGTTTTGACCTATGTACCGGGCCCGGTCAGAACTAAGTTGATGTGTTCAATTAAGTTCTTTGTCAAACAAATTGGAAATCGGGAAACAAACTGTTGGACAATAAGTAAGACATTGTTCCATGTATTTGTCCGGCTGATATCTAAAACAGAGGATTATATGATCACTTATCTTAAATGGCGTATCATCATCTTCTCAGTTCCGAGAGACCTTGAAAGAGCTACGATTGCCGATCGGTTCCTGAAGTATTGCAGTTATAGTTATTAGACTTATCCAAGTGGGAGACTTTTGGATAAGGTGTCTAAGTCCATAACTATTTCTGGTATGTACTTGACCCGACCCGGCATGGTCCATTTGGGTTGCATGGCACCATGCAATTGGATAAACTAAAATGAGAGAAATAACACTTATGGTTTATTAATATATTATAAGTTCTAATATATTAATAATATTATTTAATTAGTTAGATTTAGAATTAATTTAGAATTAATTAAGTGATCAAAAGATAACTAATTAAATATATGGGTAGATTATGTAAATCTTCCATATCTTATATAGTGGGCTAAGAGGCTCCATGGATTATCAAGTTGGGTTCCACCCATAGGATGCTCCATGGATGCTCCATGGGAGTTACAAACCCATGGGTCATGGAAATGAAGAGTCATGACACATTAGGGTTTACATGGTGTAACCCTAGATGTGTCAACACTATATAAGAAACCCATTCTCCACCAAAATCGTGTACACATAAGAAACAAGAGGGCTAGGCCGATTTTAGAAGTGTGTATTCTCTCTAAAGTCATTCCAAAAGCATTTGGTGTTGTGTGAAGCATTTGAGGCGTCACACTTGGGGTGCTAGGCTCACAAGGTTTCAAGGATCATAATCAACAACAAGGTAAGTTATTCTATCTTTCATGCAAGTTAAAATTTGTTCCCCATGTATGCTAGATAGGAATATAACCTTGGAATTCAACTTTGCATGATAATTACACAAACATAGATCCAAGGGTATTAGGGTTGCATGTACACTTAGGAAGTGTTAGAATGCTCAAACCCCATCAATCTCTAGGTTTGAAGAATATAAGATATGATCGTCTCATGATCACTCGTGATAAAATCCATGAAGTGATTCAAATGAGTGTGGGTTTAATCCAATACTCAGAACTTATGAGCACTCATGAATGTTGCAGCAACTCTTGCTATGTCCACTACCTTGGACATCTACAAACCAGCTTCATGACAGTCTTGATTCATATCTACTTCCAACATATGACCGACTGTAGATGGTTTGAATAACTTAGTCATTCAGGAAGAACGACCTAGTTATTCTGGAAGTCAAAACATGCAAAGTGAAACACAAGAATAATCGAATCCAATATGGTCTCAGAACTTATGAATATAAATAAAACACCTTTTATTTATCACCATATTGATTACACATTATTCATTGCATACTGTTTCAAACTATCAACTTTATACTTGAATTGAAACAATAGTTGTCCCATGCTCCGAGCAGGTACACTATGTTTTCTAAACGCTAGTCATGCCATACACCAAGTATGCACACTATGTTTTTCCAAACATTAGTTATGCCACACACCAAGTATGCACACTAAGTTTGTCTATGATCTTTACTTTGTGAAATAGATCGATTGAACATAATTCCAATGATTCTCATTTCACAATCCCAAATCCTTACCGCAAATGCAAGAATTCCAAATTCCTGCCATTTACCTAAATCTGTTAGATTCTAAACTTATATGCACTAATCCTCTGTAATGATTATGCACAAAGTCACAAAAACTTGTCAACAGACATTACAGAGTATTCCCATGGAGATCAACTCCATGGAAATGAAGTCTCAGATTCAAAGTACATTGCTTTGAACATCCTTCTTGCATTAAGTTTTCTAATCTTACACATATTGAATAACTTCCACCTATGGAAACAACTCCATATTCCCATTTTGACTATCACTTCTGAACAAGAGCTGCCTCTTTTCAGAGTATGTCAATATGGTCCTTCCAAAATTAACACTACACTTCCAACTGTCCCTGAGCAACCAATCTTTGGCAAACCTTAGATTGTCCTCGACAATTGCTTAATCAAATTAGTCATATCCAGTTCTAGTACTTTTTCCCTCTTAATGCTCTAGGCATTTGGAAAATTTTAGAACAGATGAATATTATAGCACATGCAATCGACCCTATATCCGAAGCATATGGGACACGATTCATGATGTCTCACATAAAGACATGATACTAGACCAGTCTTTTGCTATAATATTTCTATTTCTATTTGCCATGTTCTCATAATTCAGATTATGAAAAGGGATGTCGTAATCATAATCGAATTTTAGAACACAAATAATGAACCCATATATAGAATTTCCATATGTTGAGCCATTCCAACATAAAATTCGTATATATCCTTGACTAAATATGATTAAAACCTCAATCTAAGCTTTTAGAATTGAAATGAAGTATAATTTCCTCTCCCTTAATTATAGCAAAACAACTTTTCCCAATTGAAACTTTTGTTTTCTATAATTAATATTGCTAACTTGCAACACTTATCATAATTATCATGCTCCTACTAACATGATGATTATTAGCATAACACTTATGCTCCCACTAGCTTTGACATGTACTCAAAAATCAGCTGGACTTCTAGAAATCAATACTTTATTGAGTTTCTTACCAAAGTTCAAATTTCTGATACGAGAGGCTTTGATAAAACTTTATCAAAATCATACACCTTTCCTTAGATAGCACACATGTGTGTCTAAAAAATTTCAGAATTATGAAAAGGGATGCTGTAATCATAGTCTCAATTGTTTAGACCTTTGTCATTCCTCACAAGTTCATGTTAGTGTGCCGGTTAACCACACACGCTCCACTAACGACTTTGAGAATGCAAATATCACAATTTCTATCTACTTAAAATCTACTTAGTGAAAGCGTTTCCTCACCATCATTTTCATGAATCGGAGAGAAACCTTATGACACTTAGATTTTATGGTGTATGTGTTCCTATCCATGTGAATTTGTCAAAACCATAATCACAAGACAAGGTTAGTGACAAATCCAAACTTATATGGACTGAACTTTAGAAGTCTTAACCTCTTGCCACCTGGAAGCACAAGGGCCTGCCATTGCTTCCAAGTTGTTATGCAACCAATTGAGAACTCTCAGAACTCATATGCAAAGCCAACTTTAACTGGAATGACACAAAATAGAAAAATGTCAACACGATAGGTTATAAACCTCAAGTCGTGAGCTAGTGAGAAACTATAGGTTTTATTCTTGATTAGATCTTGAAATTCTTTCAGGATCTTCAAGACTCTCACTGTCCTCTTGACATATAAGACTCTCTTGCCAAATATTCAAGAGATAGTGTGGATTCTTTATCAAGACAAACACTTCACACAATTGGCCTTAGTTGGTCTTTGTTTTATCTAAAACATCACAACTTATCAATTTCAAATGTACAAGAGTAGGAAAAATTTTACTCTTACATTTGTCAAGTGTTATAAACCTTTCTTTAAGATATATCACTCAAGTTACAATCTTGTAGTATGACTCTAAGAATTGTTTTGGAACGAATTATGACTCGTCTTCTTGATTTAACCATTTCAACAATTCATGACTCCTCTTCCTAGCCATAAGAATGCACTAAGATGTCCTTAGAGGATGAATTGTGATATGGTCTCACAATCATTAAGATGATCATAAAACATGATACTAAAGTACTCTCCCATCTTTTCAGATTTGAGAAACTTTTATCTTTCTGCCTAATTTGATTCTTCTCATTTGTTCTGCCATACATCGAAACTTTTCCAATGTTTCATAATTATACTTAAACTTGTAAGTATAACCATATTTACTAAACTTTAGTAAATCATGACGAATAGTCTTATCGATCTTTTATGGTGGACTTGACCAGTGCACAAGAATATGTACTCGATCCCTTAGTCCTTCACTTGACTCACATATACATGTGAACGAGGAATTAGTCTTAATTTTCCAAAGCTAAAAGTTCTCATTCATCATACTATACAACTTGCATGATTCCAAGTTTCGGTCCAATTGAGAACTTGGGTGATGAGAATCTTTCCTTATTTTGTAAATTTAGACACTACCACAAATGAAAGAATCAATCTCATATTTCCATTATTTCTAGAAACATATAAACATCAATCTTCCATAAATGCCATTGCAAGGAGATAAAATAAAAATAAAACAAAAAATTTTATTAATTTATAAGATGCGGAAAAAATCTTTTTCCTTACAATGCAACTTTAAATGGAAACTATGTTATTACATATTTCCTAACAATCTATCATAACTCTCTAAGTAGTAGCTCAAGAATCCGATCTTCGAACCATGCGATTGAAATCCATATTCGCGATCAGATTCAGCATACTCTTTCTTTAAGTTCCCTTCCCTTTGCTTGATCCTGCCATACATCAAAATGTATTAAGAATCTTCAAATAGGAACTTAATTGAGTTAGATAGTGGACTTACCTGAAGCAGAGTCAAACTTTTTGACTAGACCTTCTCTCAGATCTTTCAGGTAGTTAAGGCAGCTTTGCAACCAATGCCCCTTCCTTATGCAATAGAAACATATGGACCCTTTGGGAATGGTACACTGGACTATCTTAGACTTGCCTTTCTCTTTACCATTTGGTCAACCGAGTTGACTATGGCCGATCCCTTTCCATTGGGAAGAAAAAGCTTTTCTAGATATTCAATGTTACTAATTGTTAATGTCCATGGTAGTTTGGGAAGTTGATCTTCTTAATCAAATTTGCTCTACAAGTGCTCCGAATCATTGTTGATTCAGCAGCACCAAGCAAATAGATAAGATCATTAAGGGTCATGTCATAGTCTTTTACATAGTAGTCCCAAAGGACACTCACTATGAGACTTAGAAAGTGATTGAACAACCAACTTTCTCAAGACTTTGACACCCAACGCTCCCGGCTTGTCAATATGTGACTTCATCTCCAAGATGTGAGCACACATAGACCTTGCTTGCCATTAGGGCTTGAGTGACCTTGAACTTGTGGGTTAGGGAGAATAATTGGAGGAGGTGGAGGGAGTGAAGAATGATTTCCGGGACATCATCTTCATTAGGAAAGCTTGTTCCAAGAGTTTTGGGAAGATCATAATTGTCTGAACCAGACATCTTTTGGGAGATATTCAAGATAGTTGATTTAAAGTCCTTAATATAACACCCAATATGAAATATTAAGGCTAGGACCCAACACAATATTTTATAACTTGGAAGACGGATGCGGTAATCCAAGCTATATAATATTTGAAGGTAGGCGAATGACGATTCACCAATTTCCACCATGAAAAACGAAATACTTTATTAGGTTTTAATTGGATTTGAAACTCCTAGATCTTTTGAGATTCATTGAACTTTTCAATGGCATGTTTCAATCTCGATTGTGCCCTCTCAAGTTTTGTGACTGGGATGCCGAGGATCACAAAACAAGGTGTGAATAACCATGCAAATATACTTGGTACCCTTAATATTTACCCCTCAATCGATGTGCCGGTTAACCACACGCGCTCCACCGATACTATGATAAACATTAAGTTACCCTTTGCCTACCTTGTTAAATCAATCTAGTGTGTCGGTTAACCACACGCGCTCCACTAACCGACTTAAGCAAAGTGCAAAGTGTAATTTCATGGGTTAGCACCAAATTCACATTTTCCTAAGTAACTAAGATTGGGAATTCATAATAGTTTAGTTACTTAGTATTTATCATTAATACTTTTAATGAAGGGAGAATTCTAGTCCTTGTCCTACCCGTTCGGCTAACGACCCTCCACCAGTCAAGGAAGCGGTGGGTGAGAGTGGACACCCATTAAACTGCCATTTTTATAGGCAGTAACCTTATACCCCCCTTATAGACCGGCTTCGTGAATGAGGCATACTAACGGTAAGACTGACTTGCTCTTATACACATATATATATTATTAACTTATAATACTATAAAGTATAAGGGTTGAATTTTAACTTTTAAAATTCTAAGGGCTTAACTTGGAATTAAAGTATTCATGAGGGGAAACTTTACAAATTCCAAAACTTGAGGGCAAGTTTTGAACTATTTAAAAACTTTTCAATTCCATAACTTATGTGTTTAAAGTAGTTTTAATGAAAAAACTCTTCAAGTTCCATAACTTGAGGACAAGTTATGGAAGACTTTAAAACATTTAAAAATGAGACTCTCCATTTTTCATAACTTATGGAAATCTTATGAGTTTTAATAATCATAAATGTGACTTTTCATATAACTTGAGGACAAGTTACAAAAACACATATTATGAACAACTTTTAGATTAATTTGGATTGAAAACATATTATCACATAATTTTTCTATTAATCTAAATCAACTCATAAGAACAAGATAATTCAAATCAAACACTTTTTCATGTAATTAGCCTAACCATTAAACTAATACAAAACATGAATCTATTGACAATTATCTATGAAATTGGATTAGCATGAACATTACCACGTCAAAAATAGGTTTACAAGTTCAAAAACAGCTTAGGGTAATGTTTCTAGTCCAATTCCAGCCAAAAAACTCGAAAATATGTTGTATGGGGCTCCTACTCGTTGAGTGTATGAACCTACTCGACGAGTTGGATGATTTTCTTCATGGACTCGGCGAGTCCATCAGTGGACTCGGCAAGTCCAGTGCCCAGACAGCCAGAAAATCGATTTTTTCAGCTTTTTCAGCAATTTGCATCAAGTATAATTGAAAACAAGCCTAGGCTCTGATACCACTGAAGGGTTTTGAGCATTCTAACACTCCTAAGGTGTACATGCAACCCTAAATACCTTGGATCTATGTTTTCTCTATTATACATACAAATATCAATTTTTCAAGGTATTGTTCTAACTAGCATAATATGAAGAACATATAATATAAATTCTAGTAGAATTACATACCTCTTTGTTGTAGCTTGATTCCATGGAGCTTAAGAGCCTAGTGCCTCAAGTGTGACACCTCAAATGGTTCACACAACATCACCAACATCTTGGAATAACTTGATAGAAAAGGTTCCTATGCTCAAATTGGCTAGCCCTCATGTGTACACACACTAGTGCCAATTTCTTGACCCATGGGGTCCTTAAATATGGTGGCTATTAGGGTTACACCATGTAACCCATGTCTTTCCATATTCTTCATGCTCCATGGGTTAAAACCTCCATGGAGTATCCATGGGTTACTCCATGGGTTTAGCCCAACATGAAGAACTATGGATCATAGGCCCACATATATAAGAATGAATGATTTACACAATCAATCCCCACATATTTAATTAGTCTCCTTTTGATCACAAAATTAATTCCAAATTAATTCTTGATCAATACTAATTAAATAATATGATTTCATATTAATATATTAGAACTTATAATATATTAACAAATCATAATTATCCTTTTCTCACAAAAGTCTATCCAAATTGTTCCGATGCCATGCAACCCAAATGGACCATGCCAATCGGGTCAAGTACATACCAATTATAGTTATGGACTTAGACACTAATCCAACAGTAGACTCATAGGCTTTGTAAATGATGTTTATATCTGATTAGATCTGGGTTAGATATGGTACACAAAGAGATAAATCAAAATTATTGTCAGTAATCATAGATTTTACCTGTTGAACGATGCTTTTGCCAGGTGGGGTTGGTATCCATGTAGCAGTAGTTCGGTTCAGCATCCTCATAATCTTCCTCTGACACAGATGACCAGTAGCCTTCATCACATTCGATGGTTTGTCTAGCCATAAGACACATGTTTCTACTATTACTCACATCCTCTTCATCTCCTGATGACCAATATCCTTCCACATCTCTCGACACAATAATAACGAATGCTTTCTCATCAGCAGCCATTTTTTGGGCTCGACGAGCATAGTATGCAGAGTCCTTGATATTGGGTTTTTGTGGTGCTTCAGCCAAGCAGTCTTTGGCAAAGTGGATTGCATGACCACACTTGTGAAAAACAATCTTTGGCTTTTCTGACTTCGGAGTCACATGAGATTCCGAGGTATGATTTGGTGTAGAGATGTTGGGTTTATAAGCAGGTGGATTTTCTGATGGTTTAGGAAATGGTTGGGGATTACTTTGATGAGGAGCTTGAGAAGGGTTGTGATATGGTTTGTGAGTGGGATTGAAGGGACGCTTATATTTCATGTAAAGCAAAGCAAACTCTTGTTGAAAGCGTAGTTCGAAGTCCATTGCTTCATGATCGAGGTCTCCATCAAACTGATAGTTTGAACAAGTAAGAGCAGGTAAAGTTGGTGGAGAGGTTTGAACAGATGGGATAGTTGGGATAACAGCTTTGAAAGGGTCCGGAACAAAAGGGTTCGAGGCATGAGGATCAAAAGAGCTAACAAGAGGAAGAGGACCTCCTGAGAGTTCTCTTAAGGTTTATGCAACATCTAATTCATGACCTTAAAGTTCTTCAAACAGCTGGTAAAGCTTTAAATTCTTTAGAGATCCATTACTCTGAAGACACAATTCATGTTTCCCTATCCTTTACCAAGACTATTGATAAACTTGATATTGTATTCAAGTGGAGTTCGGAAAATCCCATGAGCTGTCATGTTATTGACGATGATTCTGTAACTGTTAGAGACTGAGGCAAATGATTCACCGGGAGTTGTAGTGAAAGTATCGAACTCGGTGACAACAAAAGTCAAACGCTTATCCTTCATGTTTTTTTATCCTTCGAACAAGTCTTGGAGTGTGTCCCAAATCTCTTTAGCAGATTGAAACAACTTAATGTGCTCAAAGATAGAAGGAGGAACACCAAACACCATTTCGGAAAAAGCAACTTGATCTTCATGCAATTTCTTGATGTCAACGGCAGTGAGAGGTGCTTGACGTTGTTCTTCCTGTCTCATGAGAGTTGCAACAACATCTCTTACAGTTTGTCTAATAGGAACATGTGGACCTTCTTATACGGATCTCCAAATAGCTTCACCTTTTTCTTTACCAAGTAAGAACCTTTCCATTCTGACTTTCCAGTGAGCGTACTCTTCGACAACTAGCAATGGGGAAAGAGAAGGGCAACCCACGGTATTTTCTATTTGCATTGAATACATTTGTTGAGAATTATATGCAGCCATTGAAGTTAAGATATTCGAGCAGAAGCGGTATATAAAAGAAATTATATCCTGAACACAGAAATGATCGAAATACCAGTCGAGACTTAAAGTAAGGATTCAACAAGGTACTCAAGTATTAAATGAAGAAACTATGAGTATAATCAATGTAAAGATAATAAATGAACAAGAGGAATGTTATGAAAGATCTTTACTTGATAGAAAAGTGAAAGAGAGTTAAGAAGAATATGTGCTATCTTTAGAGAAACAATCTGTGTATATCTTCTCATTTAAAACACTCCTTAAATAGGTTAACGAGATACATTATACAAACTTGTGATACATTCCTAGGATTGGTTAATAATCAGCTATTAACAACTGATTATCTTATAGATACAAAAGGCTAAGTCCTATGAAACGTTACATCACTAAAATGACAAGAAACAATAAATGTTTAAACAGGCTGTCAATCTTGGATCTTTGCACCATCCCGAAACAATCTTCACTTCGCCTCCATCTCTACTTCGGCAACTTCTGACTTCGGATCTTCAATACTTGTGATTGCTAGGCGTTCACTTTTCAGGTTCCAACAGAGTGATAGTTGTTATTGTAGGAAAACTCTGCAAGAGGTAGGTAGGAATCCCAAATCCCACCAAAATCTATGACACAACCCTGTAACATATCCTCAAGTGTCTGGATGGTCCGATCATTCTGGTCTTCATTCTACGAATGATAAGTAGTGTTGAAATGTAACCTCGTACCCAGTTCCTCGTGGAACTTCGTCCAGAATCGGGAAGTGAACCGAACATCTTGGTCTGATACAATAGAAACTGAAACCCCATGACGAGCAACAATCTCCCGAACATACACATCGGCCAAATTTTCGGCCGAGGACCTCTCCCAAATGGCCAAAATGTGGGTAATCTTGGTCAATCGATCCACGATGACCCAGATAGCATCAAAACCCTTGGCATCCTTTGGTATTTTGGTGATAAAATCCATGCAGCCTCTGATGCTCGATCTTGACCATCCTACTAGTCAAGCAACTCTCAACGTACCAGGCTATATCCCCCTTCATACACGGCCACTGGTAACTTAGTCTCAAATCATTATACATCTTGGTGGCCCTCAGGTGTATCGAAAAGAAAGACTTATGAGCCTCCTCCAAAACTATCTGTCTAATCCCACCAGAAATCGGAACCCATACCCGACCACACCGGGTCAACAATCCCTGACTATCGGTAACAAATCTATCGATCTCGTCCCTGATCCTCTCATGTTTCCAGTTCTCCTTCTTGAATCCTTCTGCCTGTGCCCCTCTGATCAAATCTAAAAGTGGATAATCAATGGATATCCTCATACACATATCCCTAGTTGAAGATCCAGCCGACTTGCGGCTCAAAGTATCCACGACCACATTCTCTTTACCTAGATGGTAAAGAATCTCGCAGTCATAATCCTTGATCAAGTCCAACCACCTGCGTTGCCTCATGTTCAAGTTCGGTCGGTCCATAAGATATCGCAAACTCTTATGATACATGTAAACGGTACAATGGACCCTATATATCATGTCTCCAAATCTTGAGGGCAAATACCATTGCCCCCAACTCCAGGTCGTGAATACGATATCGTGCCTCATACGGCTTCAGCTGCCGAGAAGCATACGTAATCACTCGTCCCCTCTGTATAAGAACCAACCCTAAACCAATGATGGATGCATCACAAAATACCATGAAATCCTCGATACCCTCTGGAAGGGTCAACACTGGGGCCTCATATAACCTCTGTCGCAATGTCTCAAATGTCATCTGCTGCTCAAGGCCCCATCGGAAATCCACTCCCTTCCTCGTCAGACGAGTGAGGGGTACAACAATCTTGGAGAAATCCTAGATAAATCTCCGATAATATCCCGCCAAACCCATAAAACTCCTGATCTCTGAGGAAGACTTCGGAACCTCCCACTGCATCACGACGTCAATCTTAGCCGGATCGACCAAAATCGTTTTGGTTAACGAGATTCCCCAAGAACCGGACTTCCCGTACCCAAAACGCACACTTTGAGAACTTGGCATACAACCGTTCTCGCCCCAACACTCACAAAAGCTCTCGAAGATGCTCCCCACGCTGCTCTCTCGTCTTGGAATAAACCAAGATATCATCAATAAAAACAATAATTGATCGATCGAGCATCGGCCTACATACCCGATTCATTAAGTCCATAAACACCGCAGGTGCATTGGTGAGCGCAAATGGCATCATACGAACTCATAATGCCCATAACGAGTCTGAAATGGTGTCTTCTCCACATCAACCCTCACCAGATGATACCTCGACCTCAGATCGATCTTGGAGAACCAAGATGCACCCTGCAACTGATCAAAGTTTTCGTCAATCCGCGGAAGGGGATAGCGGTTCTTCACCATCAAGTTGTTCAACTCCCAGTAATCAATGCACATCAAATGTGAACCATCCTTCTTCTTGACGAATAATATCGACGCTCTCCACTGCAAAATGATCGGTCTGATGAATATGTTGCCTAGCAGCTCCTTTAGCTGAGAGTATAAATCCTACATATTGTCCAGTGCCAAAGGGTACGGCACATGGCAATCGGAGCCGCACCTAGCACTAGGTCAATCCTAAACTCAACTTACCTCTCGGGAGGCACACTGGGTAACTCCTCTAAAAACACATGAAAAAACTCCCTGACAACTGGCACACCTGAAACTGAGACCTATTCCCCAACCCGAGTATCAACCACATAGGAAAGATAACCCACACACACATGTTGAATATGCTGTCGAGCCATGGCCGTCAAACAAAACCCCGATCCAACCCTGGTACCCTCTCCATTGATGACCAATTCTCCCCCACTTCGGGTTCGAACTACTACTCGCTGACCCTCGTAGTAAATCATAACACCAAACCTGCTAAGCAGATCCATCCCCACTATCACACATATATCACCCATGGGAATAGGAATCAAATCAATCAAATAAGGCACCCCGAAAATCCTCAAGACATAACCCCGATACACTCTGGATGCAGAAATCCCATGTTTGATGGCGATAGAAACCCGCAACGGACACTCCTACTTGCTAGGGGTCATATTAAAATCCCTACTAAAAGACCAATACACAAAGGACCGATTCGCACCTGAGTTGAATAATACTAGAGCAGGCAAGGAATTCACTAAGAAAGTACCTATTAGAAACATAAACATAATCATACCATAAAATAATCGACGGGATGATAAATAGAAACATACCAGTAATGAAGTCTGGTGCCGAACTAGCCTCCTCTGCTGTGAGCTGAAAAGCGCAACCTAGAGCCATCGGGGGCTCCGACCTGCCCTGTCTCCCATCATTGATCCTCAGAGTAGTCAGCGATGGAGCCTACATCGGTCTAGCAGTAAGCAATAGGAACTGGGTCTTCACATGGCCCACCTGGTCACAGTGATAGTAAATCGTGGTACTCGGTACTAGAGCCTGCTGACGACAGTCCTTGGAGAAATTCCCCTCCTTGCCACATTTGTGGCAACCAGATGAAGATCAACGAATACCCTCTTGAACCTTGCCGCACTTACTACAAGTGCGGCCCCTCTCCCCTCCAGACCTTGAATCAGTGGGCTTGAACCGCTTCGCCATATGCTATATCTAAATCGGATCCTGCCTCCACTCTCTCACCTAGAGCTCCATTTCATTCTCCCGCCTCCTTGTGGCCTCCTGTATCTCCACAAGTGTACCATAACGCTGTGTGGATAAGAAACTGGAAGATATCCGTCTTGAGCATGCTCAAGTAGCAGGTCATCTGAGCTTGCTCAAAAGCAGCAAACTCAGGACAAAACATAGATCTCTCTGTAAACATCTTGGTGATCTCAGTCATCAACTCAGTCCCCTGTCTCAGATCCAAATACTCCTAAGCCAGCCTATCCCG
Source organism: Lactuca virosa (assembly GCF_052849685.1). Classification (NCBI taxonomy): domain Eukaryota; kingdom Viridiplantae; phylum Streptophyta; class Magnoliopsida; order Asterales; family Asteraceae; genus Lactuca; species Lactuca virosa. The sequence goes on along the minus strand of NC_136429.1, from coordinate 180,969,472 downwards.
CTTCACCCATGGAACATATCTCAAGCAGAACATCTCCCAAGACACGGTAGCCCTTGGCTCCGGAGTGTATGAGCTAGTCACCAACCTCCACCAGTCCTTCGCTCCAGACCGAAGAAGGTTTAGAGCGCACTTGACCTTCTGGTCAACTAGGCTGGAGCAAGTAAAGAAACATCCATCAAACACTAGGGGCTTCGCATTATCTAAGTCCTGGTACTGGAAGGCTTTCTTCGTGCCAATCCCCGCAGCAGCGACGGCCGCGGTAACTGCAGCAACATCAGCCTCAGAAAGTGCAGTGTATCGGTCATCAAAGAACTCCATCAGAACGGTCTTGTTAGACACAAACAACTCTAGTATCTGCCCCAGGACAATAGAAACAACCTCAGCATGAATTATCTCCCTAACCTGGTCCTCAGTTAGCCCTGGCCATTCAATCCAGCTCCTGACTCGAATCTCCTCGTAACAATCATACTGAAAATAAACCAAAAAATATCAGATGAGGCACATTTCATACCACATGAGCTATTACAAAGAACAAAACCATAGGTATTGTGACTTCCCTGCTTTGCGTACAGGTCTTGTGCTTCCAGTAGTATGGGCCCATACTACCTTCCGCACCTACCTGCATTTATCTGAGAAGATCATCACAACAACCCTAACAGCACACACTAGAATACGCATACACCCTATTCTCACTTATTAGATAAAGGCTAGACATTCCCCAACTGGTCAGCTGACCCCACCTAACTCATCCATGAAACTTCCACCAACCATGCAGCACTCGTGTATGCTAATCATACATAACATTGGATCCTAAAGACAGTCGAATACCTGATTCTACCCTAAGACCTTCATCAAACAAGAACAGGAAATAAGATCAAACAAGACATTCTCAGGCTATAGAATCTTAGTTATGTACAACTATGATGCATACACTAAGAAACTATAGTAATGATGTCAATTCCATATAAAAAAAGAAACCCTAGGCTATCAGGCATCAATTATTAGGCAATTCTATCATGCAATTCATAAATATCCCTAGCCTATCACTAGCATGTTGTTCTATCATAAACATAATATCAAATAATCGTGTGGGTAAATTAGGGTGTGCTTTCTTGCTCCAGCTAATCGTACACCTCGCATCCTTCCTTGTTTACTTTTAAAAACAATTTTTGAAAATCATCATAAAAGCATTTGTAGTTCCTTAGTTTGGGTCTGGATTCACACAGATTCTCATCTCGTTCACTCAAACCAAGGCTTTGATACCAACTTGTAACACTCAAAAATTACAATAAATTTAAAACTTTTAAAATCAACCATTCATCAACATTGTTTACAAAATAGTCATTGTTGCAAAGCGTTATTTCAAATTAGAGTTTTCCCCAAGACCCAGATACATAAAATAGGAAGTTGTGTACGATCACGCCTTCACCTTCCCACAATCCTCAGAAGTACTAAAACCATAAAATAAAACTGTAAGCCAAAGCTTAGTGACTTCCCCCAAAGTACCACCACAAAAATATATGATCAAACAGATGAAGAGTCCACAACCTCCTGGTTGGATTACCCCTGGCCCACAACCTTTCGGTTGGAATGCCCAATACATAACGGGTCCACAACCACTTAGTTGGATTACCCTCGGCCCACAACCCTTCGGTTGGAATGCCCTGGCCCACAACCTTTCGGTTGGAATGCCTCGGTCTGTTAACTTACAGTACAATGCACTACAATCTCAACCCCACATACCATGTCGACATGTACATAACAAATAACATATATCCAACAACAGATAATCATATAACCAGCTAACAGACTAACAGATAGATCTACAGATCCCAACCATATAGCAACTTCCTATATACCAAGATATAAATCTAGTGGGTCGACATTGGTGCTTTCGACTCACGAGTACAGTGAGCAAAACTCACCTCATAGTCTAACGAATAGCTGAACAATATACTGCTCGAATACCGGCTCTACCGGTTACATATTCAACAGATATAGACCAAGGCTTAACTATAGCTCAAAATACCAAAAATACCCTTAAGTCATACTTGGTCAACCTAGGTCAAAATCAAAGTCCAAGTCAACGGGTCAAGGAGTCAACATCGTCCACTCTGCTGAGTACACGGGGCGTACTCAACTCCTATGTTGTCCGTACTCCTGCTTTAACTGAAGTCGGGAGGTTGACCATATATACGCAATGTATGCTAGGGTACGCACGGCATATGCTCAGATGCTTCTTTCCTCAATAAGAGCTTAATGCATTAAGCCCCCGCGTCCAAATTTCAGACCCAAGGCCAAAATACCACTAAGAGTCATAAATTTCCTAACTTTATGACTTTGCATGCCCATTAAGTGCTTAATACACGAAATCTCAACTTCTTAACACCTTAAGACCTTCCAGAGCATGCATGGAGAAAAACTAAGCATCAAGACAACAATTTTATGACTCAAGACCCCTCATTAGGTCTGAAAGAACGGCTTATTCGACTAAGAGCATGCCATGCTCAAGAATCATCCTAGTTGGGACCAAAAATGCCATGCTCAAGAATCAACCTATGTCATTTGTGTTCCCTTTTGACTTTGAAGAAACTCATGGTTTTCATCTCTAATGACCTTCAACATTATCATCATAGTATTACTAATATTGCCTACCATAAGTGGTCTCCTTACATACCACGACCAAAACATGATAAGGTCGTGACAAGCACAACGTTGTCTAGTAATGTACTAACGCATATGTATGCAAAAGAGGATTTTATTGTGCAATAGAATCTTACAAGCAATAACGATGATTGATGGGTTACATAATAATACCTATGTACCGAAAACAGACATAGTAGCATACTATCAAATAATTCCTACCGGTGTCACTCATTCTTCTTTGATAGGAAACAACACAACTCCTTCATTGGTTGTAGGTTCCTTTTCCAACGAATGCAGAACTTCTTCCTCTTCCTATGGAACTGTAGGTGTTGGGTTCTAAATCGCCTCTGCCGCCAATTGGGGAAGTTAGATTTGTTGTAGCCAGGTTTAAAACAGTGAAAGCACACCTCTTCATTGATACAGTCTCGCCGAACATGCGCTTTTTGTCCACACTTGAAGCATTTGAACCTGTAGCATGTAAATCTGTGGGTTCCTCCATAGTATACACAGATGGGGTGGTCCTCTGTACCATGAACACTTGTCTTATTGGTACCCATTTCATTGTTCCTTATTAGCGAAGCTGGCTCCTGCGTTCGTTTCCTCTTCTCCGGTTGCGTCTCCCGATTACCCCTAGTGTCGTTTCTGTCTTTTCCTCAATAGCCCTAGTAGCTATAATTTTCTTTATAAATCTGACAATCAGCCTGTTAGTGATCCGGTCAATCAAGCTAGGTAACTCTTTTATGATGGCTGGAGAAACCTCGGATGAAATCCAATCACGTAGTCCCGTGAAATCTGATCTTGATCCTAACCCAACATTCTGCTTTGTAGGGGTCCCCATTGTATTAAATATTATAGAATCATCATCACCTAATCTAATTGCCTTTTTTTCAAATAGGTCCATGATATACTAAATCTTTGTCTCCATGAGACAACACTTAATATAAAGGCACCTTCCTTTATGTTCTAATATGGTATAACCATATCGTGGTAGATAGTAACTGTAGTTGCTGGTTGCTTCACCCAAATAAAGGCTTGTAATTCTTCTATAGATAATCTTGATCGTCTTCTTCTTAAAGGGCTAAAGTTGGCACTATGTCGGACAAGGTTCTCAGAACCAACTCTCTTACGCAATTCTACTTTATTCAAACTCGATCTTATATAGCCACCTGAACCCGAACTAAGAGTCACTCTTCTAGACATCACTATACGGTAGGTAATGAAAAAAATGAACGAACTCATAGTGTTAGCCATACTATCTACCTAACTACCAGTACCTTAGCAACTTTGTGAATCTTCCTGGCCCAAGTGTGAGTCTTGTGCTTCGGGTAGTATAGACCTCTACTACCTTTCACATCATACTTGTCCCAAAAATTGTCCAGCAGTTTCCAAGTCACTTCCAATACTACACACAATGACCGCTAAACATATATATATATATATATATATATATATATATATATATATATATATATATATATATATATATATATATATATATATATATATATATATGTGTGTGTGTGTGTGTGTATGTGTGTGTGTGTGTGTCCCATGAGAACATACAATAGGTTTTCCTAAAATTCACTAGGGCTTTGCATCTTTACCGATGCTCTATCTACGAATATATGCCTTATCAAACATATATTAAATTTCCTGGACTCTCCTTCTAGGATTCATTTCCACTTCACCCTACTATTAGTTGAGGAAGAACTTATACCAATATTAACTAATTATCCAAAGAATACAATTGCAAGCCACTAAAATCAAACAGTCTGTCGACTGAAAGATTCGACATTACAACGGTTGGACTCAGACAAGAGTTGCGCAATAAGGCCAAATTAAGCAATCTAAAACTATTTAATTTTGGGTAATTCTATCATACAATTCCTGGGAATCACTTTGCATTCTGAGCTTTGGTTGAATGTACGCATTGCATTCTTTCCTTTTTGTATTATTCTTCTATGAAAAGATTTATTAATTAATCAGATCCTTAGTTTGAGTCTGGAATCACACGAGTGTTCATCCAGTTCGCTCAAACCGGAGCTCTGATACCAACTTTTAATGTCCCAAATTTTCATTTTTATTTATTAAAATATATCATAGTATGATTACATTGTCCATAAACATGTTGTGAATGCACGTATGTAGAGTCGAACCTTACCCTTCTCACTAACCACTGAAGTAGATGAAAAACATTATTTTTATTCAACTGGGTAAGCATGAGGCTTAGTGACTTCCCTAAAATATCATATTGTACAATACATATACAATGCATAAACATAATGGCCTTTAGCTTAAAGCTAGTCCGCCCTTAGCCTTCAGCATGAAGCTGGTCTGCTCTTTTTGCCTTCAGCATATAGCCGGTCCGCACTTTATCCTTTAGCATAATGCTAGTCCCTGCGAGTCTATTGGGCTTCATAACAAAGTTGGTCCACCCTCAACTCCCTCCATAATATATCCACACACACACACACACACACACACACACACACACACACACATATATATATATATATATATATATATATATATATATATATATATATATATATATATATCATTACTATATATAAAGGCCCTTTTATTGTGGTGCCTTCTAACACAAACTCATAGGGTTCTAATACTTCCACGTATCCCACTCTTGAATCGTCGCCTTTTACCAAAACATCGACACAATCCTTCCCGACCGTCACATCCATTCTAACGTTGATGGTAATCCACACACCCATCCATTCTATGGCTTCCAGTCCATCGCATCCTTCTTCCCCAACAAGAATCCAACTACCTTCTCCACATACAGAAAAACCCTAATTAAGAGAGCAACAACAAATTCGCCACTTTCTCCACCGCAAAGATTTCCAAATCGAAATTAAAGAAGAACGATCCTTTTCCATGACTGTCTTTTCTGCAGGTACATTATCAGGAATCCTAATTTCATTCTTTTTCTATCAGTTTACAGTTACTCCAATCGAAGAATTTCTTTTCCCAGTTTAGGTTCCATTTAACAATTTCATGACCCAAATCTTCATCTCATCTTTTATAAACAATTTGCTAATCATGTTATGAAAATCATAATACCCAATTTTCATGAAGTTCGGTGCTGTCTGTGTATAGTGTGTGCAAAAAAGAGATTATGTTCAAATTAAAAAAATAAACTTCCAAACGCCCTTCACTATGCAAATCGTATTTGATGTTGATACCTTTGAGATTTTTCAACATACAATTCAGTCAACCGATGTAGACAACAAATTCTTTTCAAATTAAAAAAACCCAAATATTGAAATTAAAATGCTTTAAATGATTGGGTTTTTAATGTATGAATCATATGGTCTGATGGAATTAGATGTTACCAATTTTGCATCTTTACTTTTTATTTTGATTATACATAACTATTGTCATATTGTGATGGTAAAACTTTAATTTATTGTATCAGGTTTGTTAATTAGTTTACTAAGATTAGAAATGTATAACGGTACTTAGCATGGTGATTTTTATTAATTTATATCAACTTTACCATGATTCCATTTACTTAAGACATTAGTTTCTAACTTTTGGAATTGGAATATGTTTGCGAACACAACATCAAGATTCATTTAAGAACAAATGTAGCATAACTTTTTTAATGATTTAGTTGGTGAGTGGATGGGGCATTAACTACTTCTAAATAATAAATTAGACATACCTGTAATTTTTGATTGTATGAATATTCCATTAGAAAAAAACACTTGCATTTAGTAACAGCTAAAGCACTAAACAGTGGAACAACCCATTATTTAGTTCACACTCGCATTTAGGTATAACCAATTTTTATCTTAATCAAAATTGAAATATTAATTTTTTTGTCTACTCTGATCAACTAACTATTTGTAAGGAACCACAAATGAAGCAGATTGTCAATTGCTCTGGTAATTCCAACCAAAACAACCCACAAATGTGACATGTAAGTCAATAATAACAAAATACCTTCTCAATTTTCTTATCCCTTGCACAATGTCATAATCTTCAAGATAAGTGACAATAAAGTTACACATACAAAAGCCTCTAATAAGAAGAAGACATCCACCAGTAATTTATATGATATAGCATTTAAAAAATTGGTATACTATTGTCATCAAATTTCAAAGTCATGAATTGATGTCATCAACCATCTAACATTGACACATAAATAACAATTGTTTCTGGTTGTTCCAATGTAAATAAGAAACTAATAATATCACAAGTAACACTAAATATATGATGAAATAAACTATTATATGACCAATTGAAGTTCCAGGTGAGGCATAGAATGTTTATGTTGGAACAACATTTGATTTAATAACATAAAAACATACCCATTCCATGACTAAATGAACATAATAATATCTTTAAGGAATATCCCGGATGAAATCTTCAGCAAGTTAATTTCATTGCAGTAGCTTCCAACACTAAGAACATAGGTAAATTGAATAAGCAGATGCTTAGAAGTTAGAACCCAAAATATTCAATAAAAATGCCAATTTATCTACACATTCCGGATGAAAAAAGATGAAAAAGATTTTGTAACAATAATAGCAATTTCTTCCCTATGTTACTATGTTTGTCATTTGTGAATACAACTTGTTGTTGAAAACTTTAAGTTTGCCTTATTTTGACAAAGATTTTATGCTTCAACTTAGTAGATAACACTTCATTGTTATATTCTATAATGAAAATTGCAAACATCATGATCCAATATAAATTTCAATACTTCTCTAATCACTAACTTAATGTGCTTGCAACCCTTAGATTTTCTATTAACATGAGCATATACGGGGTTTAAAATCTTCATGATAATGCAAAAACTGAGTTGCTCTAGGAAAGAGTTAAATATAAGCATCAATATATTCACTTATAGTTAAATGGTGGTGTATAAATTTGTTATTATTCAGTTACTTTTTATTGGTTCGAATTGTTTCTTCCTATAGTTGACAAAGACTTTTCTGTTTTGTACACAGCCTAAAAGGAGACTGATAAAATGTAAACATAAATCCAACTATGCCAACTAATAAGTATAGTGCAATTACCTTTTTTAATTCTTATTGCAATCATAATCACTTCATTAGTTGACATCATCAATTTTTTTATTGGACTGGATTTGGACTTGCTTTACAAGTGTGCAACCAACAATATACATCTGATTTGTAAGTCAATTATCACAAAATACCTTCTCCAGTCCTCTTTCTCATGCACAATGTCTGACCTCACTATTTAAAGACACTAAGTTATACTTGAAAGTGAAGGGATTTTAAGAAGAATATGACATAATTATGTGAATTTAAATGCTATAACTTCTAACAAGTTCACAATTTACTATCATCGTCATTTTGAATATCATGAGTGGATGACGTCAACAACCAGCTAATTATTATGCAGGAAAGCAACAGATGTGGGTTGTTCCACTGTAGATAAGAGACTATTCATGAGAATAGCTTGGGTTTGTCTTCATTACATTCCCTAGATTCTCGACATCTTTCATGATTACGTTGGGGGTTTATATGATTACTTATGTTTGAGTTTTGTTGTTGTTTCGTGATTATTCTTCAAATTAATTTGTCCATCATTATTAACTTGTTGACTGCTTGTTACAAAACATTCAGTTGCTTTCTTGTATCTATTTTATAGAGGATTATAGATATTAGATTTTGATGGTAAGCTTCTTGTTCATGTGTTATTGCTAAATGGAATGGATGTTGACCAGCTTTCCTCATCTAGAAATTCACATGAAGATGAAACATATGGAAGGTAAATTTTTTCTAAATCTGAGATATATGCTAAACTGAAGGAAATTTGTATAGTATCCAGGAGGAAACATCACATGGAAGTAAATATCATTGTTTTTATGCAGAATATTATATTTGTTTTTAAGATTTCGTTATGGTTGGGACAACAAAGAATGCTCATTTACACATAACATTATCTCTTTGGTTCAATATATGCAAAATATTTGTAAATGAAATAGGATATTGTCTATTTGGGAAAAATTTACTGTTGCATCATCTGATGTAGTAGGTAGAATTCATTTTTAACTTATTTGTTCTAACCTACAACAAGATTAACGTTGAACCTTTTAAAAATGTAATAAACATTGAAAAATTGAGGGGTATTTGATAAATGTATATTTAGTTTAATAGTTATCATGTTTTCATTTCTCTTTGTATAGCATTTTAGTGGTTTTCTACAATAGCAGTTCTTTATTTTTGGATCACCTACATCTAAAACAAAGATTTATAATAGAAATATTCAACAACACTGATAAAAAAGAAATAAATAAACATGCATTTTTGTTCCCATTTTGAAATATCATATTTTTAGAGGTCAACTTATGTCCCAAAAATAATTAAACTTTTGAATTTAATGTCTGTTAAATACATAAATATATTTTACCAACACAACAGAATAATATTGTGTAACTTCAAGAATTAAGAACACATTTTTATTTATTTGAGTTTTTTGGCATCCTAATTTCAGTAAAACTTTATGTATCTGGGTATCTGCAAAATAGATAAAAATCGAACGCTACTTTCCCCCACGGGCTATATTGTTTTTGGAGTATTCACTATGCTGGAGTATTCACTATGTTGAGATCATGACATTTCACTTTGAAAAAAATATCCAATTATAACATTCTACCATACTTTTAAAATACCCTAATTGCCCTCCATGGGTCATGCTTAGCACGGGCCTCGAAAGTTACCTAGTATATACATATATATATATATATATATATATATATATATATATATATACATACATACATATATATAATAGACAAATAGTTCAACAAAACAGGCAACTAACTATACTAGTCTAGTGGCCTAATTGCATACTATAGGGCAACTATATCCTAACATCAAGAGGATATATGATGGAACACATAATATAGTGAGAAAACTCACCTGGACAGTTATTTAAACGATTGACAGCTATATGGGTTGTTCTACTGGCAATCGAATCTGGCTGGTAACGCGTCTAACAAGTATTAACCTATAATACTATAACTTAATTCCTATGACAATTTCGTAATGAAAGCTAGATCTTTCACTAATCCCAAAGAATACTAACAGTTCTATCAAATAAGGATCAGCCATGCAGGATAGTTGGGAGGCAAGACCATTTCGGCATATAGCTTTTCTGAAATCCAACAACCAAGACAATATGACCATTATAGACACCTCTCATGTAAGTAGATCAATTAGCATTATAATTAGAATCACTGATAAATCTTATTTATATATCCATAACAACAAGTATGAATATAAATATAAGTTACACTTAAAACGTAGTAAGTGTAGCCTAACTTACATATAGTTTCTGGTGAAAACCAGGATCTGCGTTGGTAGGACTTCAATATCGAGCACTTCTACTCCACTGGGCTCTTAGATGACCCAGGGTCTCACTACAGAAGAATTTCCCAAACACCCGAAAGTAGATCTAGAGGTCGAATTTAGAGAGAGATGTATGAGAAATGGGTGTGAGAAATGAAGAAGCTTGATCCGGTATTTATAGGGCGAATTCCAGCATACGCGTCATGCACTTCGTTGGAAGCAATGACATGTCGTCGTCCGAGTGGTGACACGTGTCGGATAATGGGTGGGGCTGTCAGAGGCGTGTCGCGCCTTCTCTCGGCGCACGTGGGGGTGCACACAATTTTTTTTATAAATCTTCAAAAAATTCATATCTTTTTCAAACAAGCTCCGTTTTTTCGACATTCTTTATATTCACGCGTAGCTATCAATGAGATCTAAAACTTTCATTTAGACTTTTTCGGCTAATTCTCACTTTATTTTTAAAGTTGTATTTTTAACAGACTTAGACTGTTAAAGTCCGTATAAAAACCATAGCACCTTCATATGGCATATTTTCTCGATTGTCTTTATATTAGCAGAATGATATTAACGAGATCTTCAACTCTCATTTAGATTGTTTTTCCTAACAATCGACCGATCTTAATTTCAGTTTCTATGTCGTACACTGCTATTCTAAAATTTCTAAAAATCATAACTTCCTCATGAAAAGTCAGATTTGGACGTTCTCTATATGCACGCTTTTGGTTGTACGATTTCTACGACTTTTGTTTAGATTACTTAGGCTAATAAGCAGCTCATCCACAATTCACTTTTTACAATATTTTAGAGTCGTATCGGTTTAATTGCGAAACTTTGAAGAAGCATAACTTCTTCATATGAAGTCGGATTCGGGCATTCTATATATCCACAGAAATCATATTGACGTTTCCTACATGTTTATGACAAATACTTTGGCTAAAAAGGTAATATATCTCTACTTCGAATTTTATAAACGGTGGTTTATATTGAATTCTATTGGAATGCGAAAATAGTGTGTTACACATCCTTACCTAATGCTAGCAACACCACACACTTCTTCACTTTAACAACACCTCTTCAAACTTATGCTTCCAAGTAAACACCTATTGCTATCATTAAGAGATGTCAAAAGACTAATATACCCTTCTAGGGTTCAACTCGCCATTCTAAGCTTACAATGCTTCTTAGGTATCATAACATGAATTATGGAAGCCAAAGGAGACCAAAGGAATCACCCAAACTCAAGATACCATCACAAAGTCCAAATTCAAACAGATAACCTAACATAGACCATGTCAGATAAGCCTTTAGTGACACCCCTGTCTCATGACTAACACACAACATGTCATGCATGAGATTCCCCGGTGTCATTTATGTCTTAGATGAGATGACCTGTGCATTCCTGATGCACACCTATTTTGTGTAAAATTTTCCAAAAAAGCTAAACACAAGACATTTTGCACTAGTGACCTCAAATACGAATCAAATGACTAACTAAGTTTCAAATACATGTTATAACACTTCAATTGACAAAAGAAAAGATCGGTATATGGTTTATATCCTTGGAATAAACATCAAACATCAAAATTTCACTCAAGCTTCACCTATAAGCTTAATGAGCACATAGAGCTCAATTTACACCAAAATCATTATGTGTGAATGATAGATTGCAGCCAAATTAAGTAATACCAATATAGAAACTTAAAACATATGAAAATCATGGATTTGTGTAAGGTTAGAGCTAAATCCTTGATAAACATTGAGCTCTCATCTTCACATGAGCTCCGAAGAATATTAACTTCACTAAAAGCTCAATAAACATCATACCAAGCATGGAGTACAAACAAGACCTCAAATATGATTATTAAAACTCATAAGAACATAAGAAAAAATTCCTAACACATCATGATTCATTGATTTTAGATCCAGAACCCCTTGGGTTAGAAAACCCCAAATTATGACCAACAATCAATTAGACCTAAAGGAGAGTAGGATTTTCAATTCTACAAATAAATAATGAACTAAATACTTTATATGCACAAAAAAACACCATGAATCCTCAATTTAAACCATGAAATTTGGATTCTTTCATTGATGGTTAAGAAAGCCCATCAAACAATTACAAACATCTAAAACTCACAACTATTAGCTAACTGGAGCTTAGAGATGGATCTAGGGATGAAATTACAACATAAAACTCATATGAACATCGTAAATTTAACATGAAATTTGAATTTGCACAAACTAACAAACCCTAACACAATGTTGAAGGAGAAATGAATAAGAAGCTGCCTCTAGATGCAAGAATTTGAAAGGATTTGAGCAAGGCTTCAAATATGAACTTCAAGCATCTAAACACCACAGATTTAGATAGGGGGTTTTGTTCATGGGGGAACATGGGGTTGAATATGTGATGGAGAAAAAACAAGGAAGAGAGAAGGCTTAAATACACATAACTTTGGACGATTTGGCAACATAGGTACCCCTTACAAATATCTTCTCAAAATGGCTCAAAACTAACTAAGAACCTAAAATAAAACATATGTGGTCCTTCCTCATAAAAAATTATTTGAACTTAGTCCTAGCCATTTAATTTTTCAACTCCTAAATCAAACACAAGTTTCCCCCTACTTGCCACAAATGACCCTTCTCTACAAAAATATTTTCTTGACACTAAAATTCTATTATATTCTAAAGATCCACTAGTAACATGATCTATTAATATTATTTTCTTAGAATTTCAATTATTTAATTAATTTACTTTTATTTAATTATTTATTTTATTTAATTATATTTTTTATCAAAAAGCCCAAAACTTCTAGCTCTTAAACTTGGATGTTACAAATCCCGTCAATTGGAAGAAAATACCGATAGTAATCAATACATGTAGTTTTCTCAAACGGTTTCAGAAACTCAATTCCAATGTTCTCATCCCAAGGTCTCTTAGTTTCAGACACTCAAAATGTAGAATCCGAAGAATCTAGTGACAAAGAGAATAGAGGATATCAGTATGAAAAATTGTGTCTTATATGAGGAACTGAAGAACAAAAATCTCAATCGTTGAAGCAGGGGATAGAGGCCCCAAATATGCAGTTTTTTCTCAATCTGCATGATTATTTTATTGGGGGTGTTTTGCGCACGGTGAGTAAAAGGAAACAACAAATTAAAACAAAATATGATTTCAATTTTTAGAATTTTATTTTATGAATTTTTAATTTTCACGACTTTTTTTAATTATTGACTTTTTATTTTTAATTAAAACAAATATGTTTTATTTTATTTTTAATTTTCTGGTTTTAAATTAATAATAAAAGTTTAGTTTTGAAAAATAAAAAATGAAAATTGAGCGAGTTAGGAGGACGATAAATATATGTTTCCGTGTGTTCTCGGATGGAAAAAATGGAAAATAGATGAAAGAAAAAAAAAACTTGATGTGTCAATAATGTGACAAGTGAGTTGAGGGGGATAAATACCCCTCCACCCATATTAGTAGTGTTGTAAATGAACCGAACGTTCAGTGAACTGTTTGTGAACCGTTTGGCAGAAAGTTAATTTATATTCGTTTAGTTATTAAACACAGAAACAATAACAAAATATTTCATTCATTTAGTTAAACGAATGAACACGGATAATATTATCGTGCGCTCATTTATGTTCGTGATATAAAGCTGGAATATAATAAGTAAGGATTAGAATTTATAATATTTGTTAAGAGAATAAATATCTACAAACTGAAAGCTCGTTTTAATTGAATTATGAATAGAACAGTGGAATCAGGGAAGTACAAGATGCATGTGTCATAGTTGATAGGGAGGGGAGAGTAGGGATGGATTGAATTCAATTTATGGTATTCATGGGATTGGATGGACAGACAGGAAACAAAAGACAATTGAATTGTTGATCTGATAGTAGCACTCAATACTGTTCATCCAAGTACAGCGTCCCACCCCACCTCAATCTCTTTCACTTTCTTTTATCACTCGAAGACAAAAGTAAATACAGACAAAACCATAAATACATGTTGAATCACTAGTCAAAATATATTTAAGTTAAAACGGGTGTTTCTTTACTTCGGTTAAATGGTTTTTCTTTTTCTTTTGTGCAAATTTGAACTTTCTTTGAACTAATAAACAAAGAATAAAAATTGGTGGGAAAATGAATGATTTATATAAACGATCAAGATAAAGTTGAGCTAAAACATGTGTTTTACGTAATGTGAAAGTGTTTTTTTGTTAACTAATTAGGTTTTGCATCTCGAGCATGCTACGAGAATGAATGTATTGCTAAGTTAGTATGGCGTATATATTTAGAGAGGATTACCTTCCTATAATATAAGAAGACAACATGTTGTACAACTATAATATCTGAGTAGAAAATATATAAATTACAGGTAAAACAAAAAAAAAACAATTTTTTTGAATATTTATAACCTTATGGGGTAAAAGGGGATGAAGTAAACACAAAATGGAAATTTAAAATATTTAAAACCTTATGAGATAAAAACGAAATAAATTAAACTCAAAATCGATATGTGTAAAGTTTATTAATATGAACAGAAAAACTAAAAACATTTTTGGTTTTGTAATTTTTTTTTGTCTTTAAGTTTTCTCTCTTAATAAAATATTTTGAAAAAATTATTTTTTTTTTTAAATTTAATTATCTATAAAATGAGTATAGTCATGCAAATTAAAAATAATATATTTTTGATTTATTATTTTTATAACAAACAAAAAAAAAATTATGTAGACTTTGTTTAATAGTAAATTCCGGTTCATAACATTAGAAAAGAGGTTACTTTGTCGGATTCTTTTTTTTATCAAAAAAATAATACTATTATGCATTCTAACAATTGTGTAATTACACAACAAAACATAAAGCAAAAACGGAATAACAATAAAACAAAAACCATATGCTTACCCTCCACACCCACAAACCCACCCCATACGCCTACCCAAACATACTTAGGAGTAAGGCTGGCAATATGTACCACGGAGAACCAACCAATATGATACCAACGGAACTAATAAAATCGGTAGCCAACATGTTTGGTAGCCAATATGTTTGGCCGGTAATACCATGCCAATTAAGTAGTCTTGGTACGGTAACGGTACAAAATTTTGAATACCACGGTTGTACCATACCAACCAATATATATATATATATATATATATATATATATATATATATATATATATATATATATATATATATTACATTTTCAAGTTTTAAATAGGAGTAACAACTAACAAGTAATAGTCGGAGTTAGTAATATAATTCTATTGATATTGATTCTTTTTTGAACGAAACATTATAGTAAAAGAAATTACTAACATAAGGTTAAGGAAGGTACATGACACTAAAATGATTTACTAAAACAAGCGACGACCACAACTTCAACTCACGTTCATATTTGGAAAACTTTCTAACCATTAAGTGATGATTATAATGTGAAGTCTTATATAGATTATAGTCTCAAACTCTTCAATTATAGATATTATTTAAATATTTTGGTATATACCAATACCAATATGTACCAACCAAATTTGTTGGTAACCAACTAAATTGGTACCAAGTATCATTGGTACGGTATTGGTAGGTAAAACTTTATGTCAATTATAATTGGTACGGTACACGGTTTGAAGGAAAAAAAAACTTGGTACCGTACCAATTCCACCCCTACTTAGGAGTGAGAAAAACCGAATAACAATAAAAATAAATAAATAAATAACCACAACCAAAAAAATTAAAATTGAACAAATAATCAATGGTATGGTTTCTTTATTTTATAAAAATGGAGTATTTGAGGTGTAGTGCGGTTTTGCGTTCTATACCGCACTAGAAAAACGGCACCGCACCATTCTTAAGAACTACATAACAAAAACCACCATATAATCTTGTAAATATTTAAATAATATATAGAACCAACTTAATGTTTATAAATACATCTCTTTTTATGTTTTTTCATCAATTACGTTTCACTGAAAGGAAGACATGCAGAAAGTAAGATTTCATTTTCAACCATAAGTCTCTAACAAATTTAGTTTCAAGATGTATGAAATGTATATTTGGCCATGAAAATATTAAACCGTCTCAAAATATGTTTTAGTAATAGTTTCGACTCTTTCTATAATATTAACCATGCACCACAAAGTTATTTTATATTTGTGTTCGACTTATTATAAACCCAAAGAAGTTTGATTATAGTCTATCGGCAGTGGCGGACGCAAAATCTTTTAGTAGGGGTGTCACTCGTACTTCAAGCCGGTGCACCTAATTGAAAAAACAAAAAAAAAACAATTTTTTTTACATTACGTGCCGAAAATTGAGCAGTGGCCCGGGACCCCCCGGGCTCCACTAAGGTCCGTCCCTGTCTATTGGTTTTCTAGTTTTAAAACCGCTCCAATGTAAATAACAAAAGGGCACCGTACCTACTGTGGTTAAAAAAAACTAAACCAAACCATATATACAAACCGAAGCGCATCACCGCAAACCGCACTAAACACATAAGTTGCAATGTGCGGTTTAAACATAATAAAAATCAATCAACATGGTTTTTGGTACGATTTTAGCCAAAACCACATCCTATCTCCTTACTGTACCACCCCACCATACCCTAGACGCATGTTTTGAAAAGACTAAAGTCCTTAATATTTTATTTTCTACAAAATTAGCATATTTAAGAAAACTTGAAAAAAAAATCATTTTTTTATTTTTTATTTTTATACAAATAAAAATATATACTTTTAAAAGTTTTTATATAGACCGTTTAATAACAAATTTTGATTCATAACATTGGATCATAACAAATTTTGGATGATATGGTTTTGAATTGTAATATTTTGGATCAAAACTTAATGATCATAAATATTTTGAATCATAAGATTTTTTTGATTAAATCATTTCCAAACCAAATAAAGTCTTTTACAACAGATTTTGGTTCATAACTAGTTTTGGTTCATAATACGTTGGATCATAACATTTTGGTTCATAATATTTTGGTTCATAATATTTTGAATCATATAATTTTGTATCTTAATACTTTGGATCATATAATATTTTTTGAATCATAACAAACTAAGAATCATAAACATATTGAATCATATCTTTTCCTCTTTACGAACTTACTAATATAGTGAATAAAAGAATCCCTTAAATTTTCAATTTGATCGGAGACAATTTTTTTGGTTTTATCATAATTTTTTTACCAAGGAAAAAAATATGACAATAAAGCACACATACCTATACATACAAGTTTGCGCATAACAAAACACACGTTAATGTCAATAAGCCCATGCCGACAACGATGACCACCCATCCCTCCTTACACCCACGATACTCCATCCCTACACCACCCACCCACCCACCCCTACCCCCACAACTACATTATTATGCCCATAGGTGTACCCCATCCCCATCCCACCCCACACCTACACCCCCACACAGACTTACTATAATTAGCATTAAGTTATTCAAACGGCCTTTTGGTTACAGTTTTGATAGAATAGGGTTTGAGTTAAAGTTTTCAAAGTTTATTTTAAAGATTAGGTCAAATGGTGTCATAACTTGGAATTACGAAACGGAAGAGCCATTCCTGACATAAGATAAAAGAATTTTAATAACATATACATACTCTCCCCATTTGGAGAGAATGATCGGGAGAAAGAGAGGGGAGTGTCCAATGGCGATTTATGAAGAGTTGGAGGGAAATCGAAAGAATTGAATGATTATTGAAGAGTTTAAGCTTGAAACATCAATTTTGAGCATGGGAAGGTATAACCTCGTCACTTTATTCTTTTAAATTTGACCTAGGGTTTGTGTAAACACCCAATCCAACATTTACAAACTATATATATGATTTCAGTTCAATCTAGTATTAGAAACGTGTTTTAGATCATCAAGGCATCATTATTTCATATTTGAAACAATTGTTTTCATCCCTAATTGTGGAATTAGATATTTGGAACCCTAACTTGATTAGAAGTTGTACTCTAGCCATTAAAACTTGCATACAATATTATTTTCATGATTTTGATATCAAATCTATAATCCTATGGTTGGATATAGTAATCATCAAGTTTTATTTGCTTCTTATATGTATCCATTGGATCTTTAATAATTATGAGCTCAATTGATGATTCTAATGGTGATCTATCATTGGAATGGAATGAAATTATGTATAAGCTAAGTTATTTCACAAATTGTTTTCATCCAATAAAAAAAGCCATGGAAGTAAAACTATATATCTTTGAAGGATTTTAAAAGGATTAAAAGAAGGATTTGAGCTCATAATCACTATAAATAGATCCAAGTCTCTCAATTCCATTATTTTGAGATTGAAATCATGTGAGAAGGAATGGAATAGAAATGATATTTGGAATTATAACATATTACTTGTTTAAATCATATTTAGAATGATCATTGATGATCATTAAGCTATAAGGAAGCAAATTAGAGATGACAATAAAGTCATTGAGGACTTAAATCCTAATAAGATGAATGATGTCTTTGTGAGTACACCCTTGAACTCATGAAAACATTAAGTCAGTTAGTGGTTAATACATGAATAAAATGTGCACATGAATAAAATTTTCTATAAATGAATTGGAAAGGATGATATTAAGCCTCGTTACAACCATTACTATTAACTGGATAAGTTTTGGAAGAATCGGAAGCCAATAGAGAAACGTAAAATAGCATAAAAAGAAAATTTTCATGTTTTGGTGCCTAATAAGAAACCCACAGGTCGTGGGTTTTCCATGAGAAACAAAAACATGGTTAGTGTGGTATGTTGTTTAGATCTTGAAAAATATTTATAACTTGAGTTTTGTTTTTTTGCTTGACCTCAAAACAATTCCATCATTATCATATCATCATATCATCATATCATATCATATTATATTATAAAGAAATCATTTTTCCTTTCACCATATTCATTTGAAACTCCCATGCATTTTTCCTTTCACCACATTCATTTGAAACTCCCATGACTTTTCAATTTCTTTCTAATAATAATTATAAGTTGTTTAATAAGATTAAATAAATATCAAATCTAAAGTGTAATCATATATAAACTAAATTTCAATATTAAAATAATATATTTACTTCTACTTATAAAGTCATGTTTTTTAACTTTTAACATATTATACTTAATTTATTAGTTTTAGTATATTGTTGGATGTAAACCATTATCATTTTAAAGATACAATTTTGGAACAATTTGTATAAAATATTTAAATTATTAATTTGAATATAACATTAGAAGGTCAACTCAAATATAAATTTTAGTTTAACTTAAACAACCCAAAGAATATTTTGTAAAGAGTTAAAACTGATAAGTGTAGTATCTTTCTAATAATGATTATAAGTTGGTTGATAAGGTTAAATAAATATCAAACCTAAAGTGTAATCATAAATATATTAAATTTCAATTTTAAAATAATATATTTATTTTTACTTATAAAGCTATATCTTTAACTTTTAACATATTATACTTAATTTGTTAGATTTAATATGTTGTTGTATGTATATCATTATCAGTTTAAAGCTATAACTTTTAAACAGTTTGGACAAAATACTTCAATTTTTAATTTAAATATAACATTACAATTTCAACTAAAATATAAATTTCAGTTCCACTTAAAAAACCAAAGAATATTTTGTAAATAGTTAAAAGTGATAAATTGTAGTGATAAATGCAAAAACTAAATTGTAATCTCAATTTAACTAAAATATTTCCTAGAGATATTTTTATAATCGTTAAAAGTTTTCAAATAAGTAGCTTAAAATAACTTACAATAACAATAGTTAAAAATAACTCTATATAAATGATTATATTGTTACCTTTAAAATCAAAAAACAATGTTTGATGTTTTAAATAATTATAATGATAGAAATTAAAACATTAAGCAAATAAATTATAAAAAACTAATTAACATTAACAACAACTAGAAATAACATTAAACCATATATTATATTTAATTTTATTTATGTGTAACTCGCGGATAAAAGTCATTCAAACGATTGAGATTATGCAATTATAATAGACGTATATATTATCATATAATTCAAAATAATCAATAAATTATATCAATTTAGTATACAAATTATTATATCAAATTTAACAACAAATTTATTGCTATATTAAAAAAACATATATTTGTAAAGACTTCAACTATATAGGTGTTTCTGCGCAACGCGCGAACATTCTCCTAGTTCTAATAATATAACTAGCTTATTTATGTTACACTAACTTAGTTGTGTGGGATTTAGTAAGATCTTAATTGATTACTATATTTGTTCATTTAGGCGAACATGGTTTTTACAAACAAAATAAGGTGAGTACATACCTGAATACATGTGCCTAATATGATTAAAGATGATTTTTATGAATTAAATTATATTAATGATGATTATATACCTTCCATACTATGTGAAATACCATATGTAAACTTATGTTCATTCACAAAAATGATATTTTAGAAAGTATTCACAAAAATGATATTTTAGAAAGTATTAACTTCCATACTATGTGAAATACTATATGTAAACTTATGTTCATTCACAAAAATGATATTTTAGAACGTATTGTTCTTATGAATAAATCATAAGATATCTTACGTATGGATTTTCCTCATGAAGTTGTGTATTCACTTAGGTTCAGTAATGACTTGAGCAGTGTTCTAAAAGGAGAGCCATGTCGCGTGCCAAGGTGTGCCATGGCATGAGACGTGACTTTGCCGTTACGAAAAGCATCATTGATTCTAAAAACTATTTATATTTGACATAAATTTATATTCATGTGGTAATATAATTATAAATTAATATAAAATCGTCGTCTTACATCACACCTTGAAAAAAGTCATGGCTCGTCGTGGCTCGTAAAGCTTGAGGCTTGGCCTTGCCGCCACGCCACGCCTCACGCCATTTAGAACCTTGGACTTGAGTGATCAATGAAATCATGAGTATTTATGATTGAACCAATAACAAATGACTAAATGACTTGCTGATGAGATTCTACATATGCCTCACTTATGCATGAATGTTAGCTACCTCTTGTAAGTTGCCTATTGATAACTCACTTGTACCTATAAATGACTAAATGAAGAGGAATGTATATTGGAATTTGTGATAGCTAGTACATATACTCCATAAAGTTATCTAATGAGTATTTAAGATAAATAAGTATTTTAGGATATGAGATGACATTGGAAAGGAATATATGCATGTTGCATTGCATCTTATTAAGGATATAATGCAATAATGTTTATGATTAATTTTTTAAATAACTTATGAAGATGATTAACTTAATACTTGTGATGATGACTCACAACGACTATGGATGCCATATTAGGATGACTCAAAATGATTATATATGACATATGAGGATGAATCAAAATTATTATGGACGACATGTGAGAATGACTAAAAATGACTATTGACGACGATTTTATAACTAATGATTAAGGATTCTATACATGCTTTTTATTCCTTAAAAGTAATGATTTATAAACTACTTATGATCTTTTAGATAAAAAATTTTGGGGTTGGGGGTGGGGGTGTTCTCATTCGTTTGGGGAATACGTCATTTCCTTAAACTCTTATGATGTTGCACCTCGATGTTACTTTGTAGGCTTCCTATGCCTAACCTACATATTTTCACATGTATTCATACTAGTATGGAGGTTGATGACCCACATGATGGATTGGATATTTAGAAGGCTACAATTGATGTAGTGGTTACTTTTAAAACTGATGTTATAATATTATGTTTATTACCTCCATACTATATACTTTTGAATTGCAAACTTTATAAAACTAAGAATTTGGGATCATATTTCTGCAAAATGATGATTTTAAGAAAGTTAAATGAATTTAAAACAATTTAATCATTTAAGTTATATAATGGTTGTATCAATTGGTATAAGAGCATTAGTTTATTTGAACTATAGAGCTATAGGAATATTTTGAAATTAAAGTAGTTTTCCCTTAGTTTAAGCATTGTAAATTTATATGTGTATGTTTCTGATTGTTTAATTATTATATTAGAATTAACATCTAAAAATTTATCATAATCGTAAGAACTAAGAGCCGAGTTCTAATTTTGGTAGGGAATGAGCTTGAATAAAATGTTGAAGTGCAATCTGCATCGACTATGTTGGACGGAATACAAAAAAAAATAGATAAGATGATATCTAAAAGAAAAGAAAATTGGTAGAGTCACTTCAAGATGTTTGAAGGGCATGAGATTCGAATCAAGAATAAAGTAAGGAGGGTGATAGGCAAAAACCCTTCCAATGTTGTGAATAAAGCTAGTGGTAGGAATTTTAGTATGTCGTACGAAAGCAAGAAAATAAGCCTCCATCCAATAGTCTTTTAAGGGAATAAGAAGTTATAAAAAGGATATGTAACTACAAAGATTTCAACGTGCATCAACCCTTAAGCTACAATGGAACTTTGGATTGGATGATTTTGCAGTATTGGATCATATATGTGGAAAGGACATTCTACACATGTCAATCCATAAATGACCAAAGGGTTAATTCTAAAATAGCCTAGCTCAATAATCAATCTCTAGAATGGTAGTTTGAACTTCAACAAAATGTGAAAGATAGGATAGTTAAAAGATTGACTTGGGAGGAATTCTTATAGAATGTGAAAGAAATGATTTTCACAAATAAATATATTTGTCAACTTGAAAAAGATATTTTTTATGTGAAAAAAAAGTAAAATCACCATAACATAGTCAACACCAAGTTTCACACACTCTTGAGTTTTGCTAGGAGATAGCACCGGATGAAGCTACCAATATTGATCAATATGTAAAAGGATTTCCATGGAGTTTGTAACACCTCATATTTCAAACCAAATTTTTTTCATTTTTAATTTACCCAAAATATTGTTCATAAACCCAACCATCAGAAAATCACAAGTATCAAGTACAAATCATCACTACAAATATCAGAGTGTCACATAATGTTCGGTAACAAAATCTCCAAGCGAGTGTGTACAATCAAACATTCGCTTTCCCGCGATCCTTAGAAGTACCTGAAACACATATAACCAACAATTGTAAGCACAAAACTTAGTTAGTTCCCCAAAATACCACACATAGCACAACACAAATAAACAGCTATGGGTTATCAGCAACCTTGGAGACTACCCAAAGTCTCAATGGAAAAACAACATGTCTGTGGGTTATCAGGAACCTGGAGACCACCCGAAGTTTCAACACATATAAAAAAACATACATAGTAATAGCACCTGGACCCTGTTGGTCATCACATGTAAATATATACAGCTATTCTACCACACATTTAAGAATAAGTGAGGAGACTCACCTGGCACTGACTACTGATAGAATTCACACCCGAACTGCCAGAACTAGACCTCGCCTATTTAAATACACCAAATAACCTTAATTAATAATTAATGTATTTTCATACACACTACTAAGCCCAAGTCATGTCTAGTCCACACTTAGAGTAAAATACACTTTTATCGCTCACAAACTCCTCTCCATTCACTAAATGTCCAAATTGTCAAAATTTCCAAAAGTCAACACAGGTTAGTACGCTCAGCGTACTCATCTCTATGTTGGGTGTAGAGCGCATCACTAGAATTGGGCTCGCACGTGGCTACGCGGGGCATAGCCAAGCGTACGCGCAACGTACGCACGCTGTTTCTCAATTTCATGCAAAATGTCTTAATTCTTTAAGACGTTCATTCTAAACACGGATATGGCCATTATAGGATGTCTTAACCCATAAAGTCACTAACTTTAAACCTTTTCATGGCTAGATAGGTTTCAAAACACAAAACCTTAACTTTTACAACACTCAAAGTCACTTAAGTTATGCATGAGCCGAAGGAAATGATCAAGCAACCATTTTTATGAATCAAGGCACACTAAAACATCTAAAAGGACAACCAATATTCTTTGGAGTACCCCATACTCACAAAGGTCCAAGAGTTGGGACAAAAGGCTCATAAATACCCATCTAAAGAGAACTAGAAATAACATCAACAAGGTATAGACTTTATAACTTCAAAAGACGTACAAAGTGAGATAGTTTATGGATCCACAAGCTTGTATTCAACATCACCTTCTTCAATGGCCTTCTTATTCAACAAGAAAGCAACAGTATCACCAAAAGCTTTAAAATCTTCACACACAAGGATGAGACTCGAGATTAGGGTTTGGAAGGGGTGGAGGCTGTCTTTAGAAGGTCCAAGGGAAGTATAAGGTTGTTTAAATAGGGAAAAAAAACCCCTTAAATTTAGGGTTTAAGTTCTGAGCTAGTACGCCCGGCGTACCACGTGTATGCCCGACATACTAGGGAGGGTCCTACGTTTCCAAGTCTCGATCAGGTACGTTGCACGTACCTCACGTACGTCCAGCATATGGGCTGGAATGCAACAATTCTTGAAATAAGGACCAAAAATGTAAATACGTGAAAACCGGATGTTACAGAGTTATACATTGAATTTTGTGGAACTCAAAACTCTCGACCAACTAATGATAAAGGAAGGAATAGTTGAGAAGATTTCGGAGGAAATAGACAAGAAGAGATTTGGAAATCAAAGTAACAAGAGGAAGATTGAGGGAAGTTCAAAAGGGAAAAATAATTATGATGATAATATGGAAAATTTTGAAGAAGTAACTAAAATTTGGGATGAACACTTCAAAGAAAAGCCAAGGGAGGAGGTCACTTGTTACAAGTATAGTGTTAAAAGACATATTTCAAGCGTTTGTCCCAAAAGGAGTAAAATGTTTTAATTGTAAAGAATTCGGCTATATCTCAACAAATTATACCAAAGAAAATAATGAAGGTGGTAGTTGGAACAAAAGACATAAACCAACCAAAGCAAAATGTCTAGCCTCCAGATAACTGTATCTAAGGTCTGTGAAGTAATGATGTTGTGTTGAGTACTTTCTTGGTAAATTATATTCACGTGTCATTACTTTTTCGACTTGGGAGCTAATTATTCATACGAGTCAAAAGACTTTAGTGGTAAGATTAATATATCCTTCTGTGCATTAAAAGAAAAAGTTGTAGTTAATATGTTCGATGGTAAATCTATTGTAATTAATAATATATACCCTAATATCCCAATAGAAAATAATGGAATCAACTTCCAAGCAAATATCACTCTTATAAATCTTAGAGGGTTTGATGTTACACTTGGAATGGAGTGGTTATCAAGATATAAAGTTGAAAACATATGTGGGAGGGAAAGATTATAGGAAAATCCCCCGATGGAGAATAAGTTCTTATTTGTGGGGACAAAATAAGGGTAGCCATTAGTGTTACAAATGTGATGAAAATAAAAAAAAATGTTTGAAGAAGGGATGCCAAGATTATTTGGCATATGAGTGGATACAGTCAAATAACATTATACTAAAGAATACATTGATGTTTTATAAGACTTCCATAAGTATTTCCCAATATTTTGCCTAGTTTGCTACCAGATCATCAAGTGGAGTTTCACATTGAATTAGTGTGGGGAACTACACAACTTACAAATGCACCGTACCGACTAGAACCCTCATAGCTGAAAGAGTTGATGACTCAATTTCAAGAGTTGTTAGAAAAAGGATTCGTAAGACTGATCCCTATCCTTGTGGCTTCAACTTTATTTGTGAAGAAAAAATATGGATTGATGAGAACTAGTAATTGATCCCGCATTTTGTCGTGGGTTTTTACATTTTTTTGTTCTGTATTAGGAGTGAGAATTGATTAAACCAGCATAACATATCGCAACTTCTTCATTGTAGTACATATAAGGTAATTTGCCCGGCTGCGCATTGCGGCGCCGACAATGTATTTGAGGAATGATGGATTGCATGTATTAAATATATACGAAGTATTTAGCAAACATGTAACAACTATATTCTATGTTACATAGACCAAAATGTACATAAATGACAATGGTGTAAAAGTAAAGAGTAAAAAAGTCAACAACCAAAACGCAAGGACTAAAGTTGGACAAATAAAGTGTATCGCCACTTCAATTTAGATAAAAGAAACACCGTACATAAAATTTATGTTGAAACATAAATAAACTCGAATTAATACTGACACGTACATAAAAGTATGTAAGTAAGATTTTTTTTAATTAACGAACGAAAATTCAAATATTAAAAAACGTATTATATATGACTTGACTCATACATAGGAAGTGTACATAAAAATAAGTACAAAAGCATAAAAAAAATTAAGTTGAAACTTAGACAAACTCATATTTGAATACGTCCATATGTTGACCACCTTCTATTTATGCACAATACATACATAAAAAAAGAAAATAATACATATATATATATATATATATATATATAAAATTTAACGAATGAAAAGTTTTTAAAGAAAATCATATTATATATACAACGGGGGGAAACTCGAAAGTTGAGAAAATACAGGTGCTAAGAGTGACATTTTACAAAGCTCAAAGTTGAGGGGGTCAAAGTAACATTTTAACAAATAGTGGGGTTGCAAGTGACGAATTATAAAAAATTCAGGGATTATTGAACTTCACACATTAACATACTTATACATTGTGCATAAGAATTTGTACTTTTAGCTACAATGCAAATCACTCACATACCAAAAGTTGCATTTTAGTATAATTTATAATGTGTATCGACTACCACAACCTCAACAAATGACTATTATGAATCAGTATCTACTACCCATGATTTATGATCTCTTTGATCTATTACATGGAACATGTTATTTTTTAAAGATATACCTTCGATCCGAATATCACCTGTTAAAAGTGAGAGGTGCATATAATGAGAAAACTGCATTCCAAACAAGATACGCGCACTTTGAATTTTTTGTGATTCCTTTTGGCTTAACAAGTTCGCCCATAAATTTTACGGACCTTATTAATAGGAGTTTTAAGCCATATCTAGATAAATCCATTAATATGTTATTTGATGATATCCTCATCAAATTTAACAATAGAAGAACATAAAGAGTATTTAAGATTGTTGCTTGAAACATTAAAGAATGAGAAACTTTATGTGGAGTTTAAAAGTGTGAATATTAGATTAAAGAAATACAATATCTTGAACATGTGGTGAATAAATATAGGCTAACAGTAGTACAAAAAATCAAGATAGTCATGAAGACTAGAAGTTTTCTTGTATTTATAGGTTATTAATAATGATTCATAGCGGACAATTCAAAAATTAGAGTATGTGCTACATGCATGTGTGATAATGTTTTCGGGTAATTAGGACTTATATATGCATTTGATAGAGTTTTTACATAACAAAGATTACCATTCAACCATTAAGATGGCACCATATGAAGCTTTATACCAGCATTAAGTGTAGATCACCATCTTGTTGGTTTCAAGAAAGAAAGAAGGTGTTTATAGGGCTAAATTTAATTCATGAAAGAACTAAGAAAGTGGAATTAATAAGAGAAGAATGATGGAAACCCAAAATGTCAGAAGATGTTTGCTAACTTGAATAATCGACTAATGGTGTTTGAAGTTGGTGATCAGGTGTTGCTGAAAGTATCGTCGTGAAAGGTCTTGTCTTTGTGGTTTGGGCTAGGCAGTCATATGTATAGGTCTTAGTGGGTTAATGGTCATGTTTTGTTGATGTTTGTCATGTTTACGGTCAGGGTTGTGTGTACGGCCGTAAACAGGTTTACGGTCGTAAACCCGTTTACGGACAACTATCCCCTATATATAGGGCTTGTCAGTGTCTGTCAGTAGTTGACGTATGTGTGTGAAATCAAGGTGTACCAGACGGTTTACGACCTTTCTATAAAATCGTGTGCATTGCTTGAGTTAACTCCTTTCCTCTACTCCATTCTTGTTTCTAATTGTTTGATCACTAGCTGGTTCCTGGATTTGAGTCCTCATGGTTCGGTGTCAAACTTAATTCTAGTGTTTACGGCTACAAGATGTTCATCAACTTCGTGGTTAATCCGAGTTTACTTGTTGGATATCTGCTTTTGATCGACATACACGGCTTTTGGATCAGAATTTGCTTGGAAAACTGTTGTTTTTGGTGTGTACGGTTGAACCTTGTTGAAGTGTGTACGGCCGTATACAGGTGTACGACCGTAAACCATTCAAAGATTATTGACTGTACACTACATTCCGACTGTAATCCCTTCATTGACCGTGAAAGCTTCAACTTTTACTGTGTACGGTTGTAATTTGTCGTGTACGGCCGTAATCCCTTGTGCGGCCGTGAACTCTCTCAGTTGTTATTTGAGCATTTTAAATTTTAGTACTTTTCCTGTTAGAATGTCTATTTGATCAATTCAGAAAAACCAAAAACAAAAATAGACTTGCAAAACTCGTCAACTCATCATGAACTTGAATCCGTAATGGGTACAACCACGCGCATTCCACGTTTGTTGTCTGCTGAAGGTTTTCCAGAATGGAAATACCGTATGGAAAAATATATAAAAATGAAAGACTTCAAGATTTGGAGATGCATCTTAAAAGGACCTGTCAATCTCACTACAACACTTTCGGATGGATCAATTGTTGAAAAGGATATTGAAGATTATATTGATGAGGAATTTGAAAAGGTTGAACAGCAAGAAAGGGCACTTGCCACTCTCACCATGGCCCTGACTCCAGAGATTGCTCAGGGTTTTTGAGAGTACACTTCTGCAAAAGCTTTATGGGAAGCTCTAATTGAAGTTTACGAAGGGAATGAGGATATGAAGCAGAGTCGTCAGGACATGCTAAGGAAAAGATTTAACATGTTCAATCACATTCTTGGAGAATCCCTTGAAGTTCAATTGTAGAGGTTCATCACTCTCATAACTAAGATGAGCTTTGCAGGTATCCTAGTTACTAGGTCTGAAATCAACAAAAAGTTGCTGAATTCCTTGCCAAAATCATGGGATATGAATGTGTCCGTGATTAAGAAAACTAAAGATCTTAATCGTTTGAGTTTAGCTGAGACAATGGCAATTATCAAGGCTTGTGATATGGACGACAAGCAAAGGGAAATCAATCATGTCAATTCATATTCCACTGTTAATCTTGGAATTCAATCCAATAATGCCTTTTCATCCTTCGCCACTCCTCAAGTTCAGCCATTTATTGCTCCTCAACCCTCAACATATGCCACTCCATCCATGCAAAGTGTTCAGCCTCCAGTCTCTTATCCACAAGCTGCTTCATCTTCAAAAGCACCTGCTCCAATTCCTGCTTCCAAAGAGAATGAAGAAAACTTGGCTCTTGCAACTGGTCTTGTAAATTGTTATAATGCTTTTGTGGCGGGTGAACTACCTCCTCAATTGTCATTTGCTGATTTGGATCAAATTCATCCTGAAGATGTAGAGGAAATGGATATAACTTGGCAAATCGCTATGGCAGTGTTCCGTGCAAAACAGTTCTCCAAGAAGACTGGCAAGAACAACTGGGGAATAAATGCAGAGAAGAATGTGGGATTCAGAAAAAGCAAACTCCAGTGCTTTAACTGCCACGAACCTGGCCATTTTGCCAGAGATTGCCCAAAGCCTGAAAGAAGAGAAAATAATGAAAAAACAATCGTGTCAGTTGGTAATAACATGGGAGCTACAACCTGCAACTAGACCGCAAATCTCGTTGTGGTGGCTCAATCATTTGACTGGGAGGATCAAATTCAGGCTCTGAATATTTCAGGACCCGAAAATGCGCATTTTGCCTAGATCAATGATGTTGCTGAAGGAGAAGCTGAAACAGACCCAGAGGCAGAAATGATGGAATTACAATTTGCATTCATGGTTCAGGCTACGCCAGAACCTGCAAAGCCGGAGGTTAGTGAAATCACTTGCTCTCAATCTTGCATTGAAACTATCAATTTTTTACGTACACATGTCGATTCAATGCGTAGAGAGATAGAGGAATTAAAATATGACGGATATCAACTTAGGAAAGGCCAGAAACCATTGAAAGATCAATTAGAGGCCAAGACAAAAGACTATAAAAAATTACAGGCAGAGTACAGTGACAAATATGTCCATTATAAATATCTTAAGAAAGATTTTGACACTGTAACTGCTGAACTTGACACATTGAGAACTCGTTTTACAAATGCCGACTTTAATTTCAAAAAGTTCGATGTGTCAAGTGATAGAGTTGCAAAAATAATTGAACTACAAATGAAATGGAGGGATCAAAAACAAGTAGGAATAGGTTATGAGGGTGTCCCTCCTCCTTTCAATCACAACTACACTGCCAAACCTTTAACTCAAGAAAAGATTGACCGAGCACCATTTATGGTATACGGTAAATCCGCTGCTGAACAGGCAACTGCAGATAGTACTAGGGTTTTAGATACTAACATTTCTACCTCCCATGCAGATTTGTCAGTAAACCAGGGAAAGTAAGGGGATGAGAAGATTGAGTCAAATAAGACTTTTGTGTCGAAATTTGGTGTTTCTATTTGTGATAAGTCTGTTTCTGATATTAAGATGGATGTTTTTATTTGTGGTGATTTGTTGTCTAAAACTGATGATTCTGAAAAATGTGGTGTTGCTTTTGAGAAACCTGCCGAATCTGACACTAGCACATCCACACCTTCTACATCTGTCACCCAATCTAACTCTTGTACTTGCACATGTGGGAAAGTTAGAAAAATAAATAAGAGTGTGAAATATGATAATGGCAGTACCAGGTCTAAAGATAATAATCAAATTTGTTTCAACTGTGGTACTGCCGACCACATTGCTCGAAATTGTTCCAACCGAGCATTTGTGCATTTTTCAACACCGAGGAAAGAAAACAAGTCTCGAGGAAGGTCTCTAACAAGAAAGTCCTCGAGATCTCGTTTTCGTGAAAATGATCGGAAAGTTCATGATGATAAGAAAAGGGTTGATCTTAAACCGAACAAAAATGTTTTCTCTAAACCAGCCACAGGTACTTTGCCGAAATCAACTGCCGCTAAGCCAAGGTCAATTTCGTCAAAGGGTGCGTCTGGATCTTCGACTAATTTAAGCCGAAAATCTAGACGCTCAAAGAAAAAGAAAAATGTTTCTAAGCTACATGTGAATGTTTTAAAACCTAACTACCAATGGGTGCCCAAATCTATAGTTGTCCGATCATCTTCATCCTCTGAAGGTGTTTCTGATATTAATGCAAATTTGAAAAATCAAAAAGATAAATCTGTCAAAGTCCAGGGTAAACCCAGGTTTGTAATAACCTGGGTCCCCAAATCTAAATAATCTTGCTCATTGTGCAGGGACAGTTGCGGAGGAATGTCGTCAGACCTTGGTATGTCGACAGCGGTTGTTCCCGACACATAACAGGAAACATCTCTGTGACAACCGTCAAAATTCGAGTCGGTTCTAGATTTGAATAAACTTAGTTGCACATATAGGCACGACACATAATAGACTTAGTAACTAGAAGCTAAGTTATAACCTACTAGAAACTTGGAAACAAGTAGGATCGGATGATAGTGTACTTAGATTTCACATTGATATGTGAATTCTACTACTACTTAACTGTAGTGACTATCCATATTTGGGTCACTCTTTGACTCAAACACCTTTTCATGAATCATATACACACATTATGCACTTGACCTAGCAGTAGAAATTAGGTTGGAGCCTCATAGAAACTTAAGTCAGAGTTGAAAACTATGACTAGTATACTTGATTCCTCAATTTCGTTTGAATCTCGAAACCACTACATAGAATGCCAATAAACCGATAAAATAAGTTACAAATATTATTTATAACTATAAAAGAGTTATAATACCATAAGATAAATTGAAGTCTCAAAGATTCTATTGATTTTGATATCTAAAGATTTATTAATTCTCAAAACCCTAAAAACCCTAAAACCTAAATTTTATAAAATTTGACATCAAGAATTCTATAAAAATAGTTATGAAACTCATAATATTATCCTAAAACAATTAAATTCAGGGAAATATAATCAAGGAAAATAAAATTTAACTCATTAACATTTACCCTTAATTTATAAATCAAAAATCAAGGTTTTATGAATAAAAACTTGATTTTAGTGCACATTTTATATAAAAATTGAGATATTTTATAAAAGAACTTAAATTTTATAAAAGAAAATGAATGAGAAAGGGGTATTATACTAAAAAAATTCGGATCCCTCTCTCCCCATATCTCTCTCTCACACTCTCATTCTCCAACACACACACATCTCTCTTCTTTCTCTCTCTAGAAAACTCTCTCTACCTTCTCTCTAATTTTTCTCTCCAAACACCACTCCATTCTCTCTTCCTCCCTCTAAGAACCATGAAATTTTCCAGAAAACAAACCCAAGAACACTCCTCAAACTCGAAATTTTCATCATCTTGTGGTATTCTTGAAGGTAAAATCGATTTCTACTTCACTTTTCCTTCAAGTTTTGCTCTTTTTCTTACACTTTCTCCTTCTTCATCTTCTTCAAACTTGTTTTATTTTTGTTAAAATGGTTTTTAGAACATGATGGATGTGTTTTAACACCATGCATGTATGATAAACAAGGTTGCATGTTCATGATCTTAGTGCAAAAATCGATTTTAAGGATTAAAACATCAAACTCAAGTTAAGAGTTTTTGAGAAACAAAATTTTGTTCATAAATGAATGTATACATTTTGATAAGTTTTAATCTTTTGATCTCTGGAAACATGACTAGAATATAAGTTTATCATGATATCTTTTAAAATATTTCAAAAGATTTACTCAAAGAAATGATGAAAACTCATTTTTCTAACCAATCACCATGCATGCAATTTGCCAGATTTCTTTACCTGACTTTAAACTGTCATATCTCACTCATTTCTTAACTAAAATTCGGGATTCTTTTTCTGAAATATAATATTTTGAGTTAGCTTCCAAACCCATCTGACCTCACTGGAAAATTCAAATATTTCGATTTTTAGCAATTTTTACAAAACTGTTGCTCAATCAGCACCTTTTTGTGAATACTAGTTTTGTATTGCATGTTCAAAGATCTTATTCATCACTAAAAATCAAGGAAAAATTAACTTGAGCACTTAACATCATGTATTAAGAGGTATAAAAATATCTTGATTCAAAAGCCTTTGGAACATGTTGCAAAAATTCTCAAAGTAACATCAATAATTTTTACCAAAATCACAAGAATCAAGTTTTCTCTATAATTGTTTGAGCCTTTAGGCATGTTTTTCGACATCAAAAATAAGAAAACAATTTTTCATTGTTATTAAATTGTTTGAAGTTGAATTCTGGAAATTTTCAGCTCAATATATATTTTCTTTATTTTTACATGAAAATAATAATAAAATAGAGTGTTAAAGCATATAAAATACTTAAACTTGTAAATAAATTCTGGAAATATTTTTGGATGACCCTTTAAGTTAATAAACATCTCTCATGAAGTTTCATCGATTTTTGTTACTGTTTAGTATGGTTTTTAATTTTCTTTTTATTTAGCTCTAATAAATCATAAAACCACTTTAGGGAATGTGAAAATATTATTTCTTATTTTTCGCAGCTTGTACCTTATATTTAAGACTCCGAAAAATATTTTGGGAATTTTTGAAAATGTATATCTATTTTTCTTGAATTTTTGTGTTTATAATGGACTAAAAACAGGAAAAATAGTTATACTCATCCAAAATTCATGAAAATTTACCAGAAACTCTTATAATATGTTAGGATGATACATAAAAATTTTGATGATTTTTATCTTCTGAATGCTATTTTTCTTCTATTTTCCCAAGATTTAATTTTCCCAATATTTAATACACTTAAATGTACAAAAATCAGAAAAATTGTGTTAAACTTTTTGAAAACACATATTAATATTTTTCCTATATTATGTACACTGTAAAATAATTACACAAAAATTACAAGAATTTTTCATGATAATTTACTATTTTTCCATGATTTTATGATTATTCATGGAATTAAATGGTGAAAAATAGTTAGACAAATCAAAAATTCAAGAAAATTTATCTTAAGGTGTTTGACTTCAATTAAAAAATGAAATACAAAGTTTGGGAAAGTTTAGAACTAAATTGATTTCGTTTTGAATATTTAATCATTGGAACACCTCTAAAATGTTAAATATTAACATTTCAATAATGGAAATTTTCCACTTAAATTGTTATATAACAATTGATTCTTTGAAACTTAATTTCCACAGAAAAATGTTTGTAACTTATCAATATTAAATTTTGACACAATATTGGCATAATTCTATTGTAGTAGTAAGTATACTAGTATTAGATTTCAATTAGAGACTCATTAGTGTGTAACATCGTTGTAGGAAAACGATAGTGGTACGAGTGGAGCGTAGATCAAGGCATCATTTGCATCATCTCAATGCAGTGTGAGTATTCACGCACTCCCCTATTTTCAGTTTTTTTTATGTTTTGGGGTGGAAAAGCATGTCCCGAAAAACTATTATTTGAATGTTGTATTTAAATTGATTTGTATCAAACATGATTGCTATTTTATTGCTATGTCTCTCTATGTATGTCTATGCAACACGGAACATGAAAACTTATCGTACTAAGGCCCTTCCCTTATCTCTAACCATTAACTCTTTGAGCTAATGGTCATTATGGATAGCGCTATTAGGAATTGACAACTCCTCACTCGCCCTATTGCTGGAGTGCATGATACCATATTCATCTATGGAACGATAAGCATAGATCTTGATAGGGCTTCAGTCATAGGTTTGGTTGAGACTCATTGTTTGCTCATACACATACAAACTCGTTTCTCGTTATAGCAATAAACTTGTTTATTAATTATAGCAATGAACTTTGTTTCTCATTACAACAACGAACTTTTATTACTGAAAACTTATATACATGTTTCAGCAATGAAATGGTTTGCTCCTTGTAGCAACAAAATTGATTGCTCATTTTAGCAATGAAACTTGTTTACTCGTTTGAGTAACGAACTTTATCTTCCATGAGAATATGAATGTTGCATCTTATTCGGGCAACATACTTTATCTCTCATGATGACAAAGAACTTTGTTTTTACAAACTTATTTACTCCTTTTAACAATATACTTTTATTATTGGAAACTTTTATCAAAACTTTGATTTCAATTCATGAACCAATATTATTTTGTTAAACTTGTGAGTACTCACCAACTATTTTTATAGTTGACGCTCGTTTTACATGCTTTTTCAGGAATCATCGAGTAAGTGGCACTTAGGGACACTTCAGTTTTAGGAGCATTCGCATGTGTTGTATTTCAACTTACATTGTAATTTCTTTTAAAAGTTGTTCAAACCCATTGTAAAATTGTAATGCTTTTTAATACTATGGTTGGTGTTGTCTTTTAACTTTTGCTATGAAACCCTTTATACTGCCACGCCTCGTGTTTCCGCTTTAGCGGGGTGTGACAGGAAATGGTATCAGAGCCGAAGGTTATAGAGAATACCGGTTTTCCTTTGGAGAACCACAACTATAGCCAAAAATTTTCAAAATGTTTTTAAAATACTTAACATACTACTAGTATAACTAATTCGAGTACACATTATTAGACTTTAATTAAGTATAGCCTGGCCAACTATGCTTAATTAAGGAAAATTAATGCGAGGCTGGAAACGGTTATAGTAGAATTATGTTCAAAACAATTTTCAACTTAAACTTTTGAAAAACAAATTTTTTCGGTGTGCGTACGGGCATTGCATATTATAGGCATTCATCTAGATACACTTAGAAACTAAGTGCACTTTTATAACAATGCCTTTATTTAGAAATACTCTTATCCCTTATCAAGTGATAGGTTAACCACTTAGGTTGTATCACTAGCCACTCTAGGAGCAATGCACTTAGTACTGATAATGGGTATTCCTCGGTAGCTATTGACTTTAGATGTAAGGTTAGTAGCTAGATATACACTAGTAATAATCTTAAGTCGAAACCTATACCAATTATTTCTCAATACCTCTTCATCGTCTTCGTACTAGAGTTACAACTAGGAAAGCGTTCCGATACTGACACGGATGAAAATTGGAGCATCGTGTAAGGAGGTAGATGAGTCGTTTCTAAGTAATCACTTGGATACCATTGGTGGGCATTCCGGATTCGACTCACAAGGAGACACGGAGGTTTAACGCATACGTGAGACCTTATTACTACGCTACGATTTAGCTCTACGTTGTTTCCACCTTGAGCTTAAAACTTAACATAGGATGTCCCTTTGACCTCTATAAAAGGTCGTAAACTGCATTGACACCATAAAACGTTTTTCAAACAATTTTCTTGCCCTTTATCTTAGGGAAAAAGACATCGGTACTCGTCTTATACTCGCCTTGTACTCGCCTTAGTATTTAGGTACGATCAGCTACACTAATATACTTATTCCTTACTTCTTAATCTTCCATCGAAAAATTATTTCGCTTCATCGGTTTTATTTATCATCAATAAAATATTTTATAACCACTTCATACAACTTAGTAGACCATTCTTAACAATGTAAACCATATTCTCGCTAAAACCTTTTTGACAACTTGCCTTAAACTTAACACTTTTCTTCAAAACTCGATTTAACCAATATTGGTTTTAACCTTGCTATTTCAATTTCATTTCAAATTCATTTCAATGGATTGATGTGCTTTTAAGGGCATATAAACCATTTTAAACATTGCTTACCATTTTGACACGTCTTCAAAAAACTAGAAACATTTTCTTTTATTATCGTGTTTAAACTCTTTACTATAAAACTTAAACATATGACGTTAAAGTTCATATTATGTGTAAAAGCTTCATTGGATCTTCAAACCACTTTTGTTTTAAGACTTTTGACTACTTCCCCATTTAGGCATCGTACTTTACTTAAATGTGTTTTCTTGAAACCCAACATGGTATTTTTACAACTTTCTAATCCAAATGTGTTTACAAGACATCACTGATGCCTACATTTCAAAACACACCTTATTTATTTATTTTATTTCAAATTAGTTTTATAATCTGTGTTTATAAAACTTACAACATTGCAAAACTTAGTGTTCACTTTTAAATTTCCAGTGACACCTTCAACAATGTATAATTACACTTCTAAATCTATTGAGTCTTTACCTTATATGTTTTAACTATTATTGAACTCCATTCTAAAAAGTCAAATTGTCAGATTTTCAACTACCGTTTGTAGTGCTTCTTCTTTTTCACAAATGGAGTTTAACTTAATAAGGTAACTCGTAATTATTAGCAAACATTATAAGACTCTCACATGTCTATTTAATCATCAATATACATCAAATATTAAAGTTTGAAATATATCTCAACCTGGTTTTAATCTACCTATAGGTATTGTTCTTATAATTTTAACAATAACAATCATTGCCGCCGCTATCTTCCTTTTTCTTTCCCCCCGAACCTTATTTCTCGCTCTCCTTCTGATTTTAGATCTCGTACGCCATAATATTAACATAATACATTGTCTAACTTTGTTTCTATCTATTTTACTTCTCCTGGTATCATGTTCGTATGCATAAAGACTAGAAGTCTACCCTTTCGGTTTGAGCGATTAATACGTGTATAGTCGTGAGACATAATTTTGATTTAGTCAACTCTGATATATTCAATTACGCCTTTTATCATATACATCTTGTTTTATTTTGAAATCTCTATAAACAAGTGATTCTTATTTACATTTGCTATTTCGTTCTAAATTCACAAACTTTATATAAAATGCAATTTTCATTGTATTTTTCCTTATAATTAATACACAAGATGAATACTCTTATGCTTATAATTTTTCTATATACGGAACATATATGTGAAGGATATATTTCCTTATGTTTCTTCTTTTCTTTAAATACATCAAAAGTTTGGAATTTTACGATTATCTATTCTCTAAATGATTGTTTTTGTAGAAACACTAAACTATGAATGCACTATTTTCAAAGATTAACATTTTTACACCTTTCTTAAAATAGTATTTTACTTTGCAATTTTCAGTGAGTTCCTAAACTCTCAAACTTGTTTTCATAAGTATTCTGACTCCTCGTAAACTTGAATTTGTCCTGACTTAGACAATTGGACAATTTCTCAAAAGTTTAATACAAATATTTCTATACAAATTCCTTTAATGACGACTTAAACCTTTAACCTTAATTAATCTCTATATTATTATTTTACTACTTTGTTGGATCGCCACACATGTATCTTCACTATTTTGGAATTATTACACATTTTCATAATAGTGAGATTAATTATCATTTCTAAACACACATTTTGATAACAGTGAGATTTTTATCACTTCTAAGCACTTAAAATGTTATCTACACAATGTGATTTAATTTCTCATAAACTTTCATCGCCTCCATTTGCAAAAATGACTCTCTAAATATATTTATTTTTCGAATAAGGTTTTATTATTGTAAGAGTAACTATGGTAGTAAATATTGCTTCGGAAATCCTCGATCGTTTCGTAACTTATTTTATAGACGACACTTAAATAGCCTTTACATTCGAGAGGTACCAAAACTTCGTTGCTTACCCGTAGTGCGTATCTTTAGGAACTTAACCTCGATCGCTTCTTTTTCATTCGTGCTACCCCTTCTTATTTCAGATTATATATATTTTCCATATTTAGTAGCCAACCCGGAAGTGAATAAATTGTTCTTAATCCCTTCTTTATTAGATGGCGAATTTACACTTAGTGCTAATTTAGAACGCGACTTAAGGATCAATGCGGATTTAACACTCAGTGCAATTAGTGCTTCAGCAAAACTTATAGCTCTCTTAATTCAGATAATATCTAACTAGATGATCTTTTTCGACAAGGTCGCCATGTTTGGATCATGATTTCCATGATCCTAATTTCTCGCAATCTAAATTGTAGAACTCAAATTAAGGAAACATTAATTTGACTATAGCTAAAGAATTGGGTTCATCCTTTGAGGAAATAAACCCGGAATAATCAAAGAACACTGCAAGTCACCACCTCTCCAGCTATATAATTGTATTCGACTGAGTTCTAATAGAATACGTCACGAATTGAATTTCGGGGCGAAATTCTTTCAACCGGGAGAGAATGTGACAACCGTCAAAATTCGAGTCGGTTCTAGATTTGAATAAACTTAGTTGCACATATAGGCACGACACATAATAGACTTAGTAACTAGAAGCTAAGTTATAACCTACTAGAAACTTGGAAACAAGTAGGATCGGATGATAGTGTACTTAGATTTCACATTGATATGTGAATTCTACTACTACTTAACTGTAGTGACTATCCATATTTGGGTCACTCTTTGACTCAAACACCTTTTCATGAATCATATACACACATTATGCACTTGACCTAGCAGTAGAAATTAGGTTGGAGCCTCATAGAAACTTAAGTCAGAGTTGAAAACTATGACTAGTATACTTGATTCCTCAATTTCGTTTGAATCTCGAAACCACTACATAGAATGCCAATAAACCGATAAAATAAGTTACAAATATTATTTATAACTATAAAAGAGTTATAATACCATAAGATAAATTGAAGTCTCAAAGATTCTATTGATTTTGATATCTAAAGATTTATTAATTCTCAAAACCCTAAAAACCCTAAAACCTAAATTTTATAAAATTTGACATCAAGAATTCTATAAAAATAGTTATGAAACTCATAATATTATCCTAAAACAATTAAATTCAGGGAAATATAATCAAGGAAAATAAAATTTAACTCATTAACATTTACCCTTAATTTATAAATCAAAAATCAAGGTTTTATGAATAAAAACTTGATTTTAGTGCACATTTTATATAAAAATTGAGATATTTTATAAAAGAACTTAAATTTTATAAAAGAAAATGAATGAGAAAGGGGTATTATACTAAAAAAATTCGGATCCCTCTCTCCCCATATCTCTCTCTCACACTCTCATTCTCCAACACACACACATCTCTCTTCTTTCTCTCTCTAGAAAACTCTCTCTACCTTCTCTCTAATTTTTCTCTCCAAACACCACTCCATTCTCTCTTCCTCCCTCTAAGAACCATGAAATTTTCCAGAAAACAAACCCAAGAACACTCCTCAAACTCGAAATTTTCATCATCTTGTGGTATTCTTGAAGGTAAAATCGATTTCTACTTCACTTTTCCTTCAAGTTTTGCTCTTTTTCTTACACTTTCTCCTTCTTCATCTTCTTCAAACTTGTTTTATTTTTGTTAAAATGGTTTTTAGAACATGATGGATGTGTTTTAACACCATGCATGTATGATAAACAAGGTTGCATGTTCATGATCTTAGTGCAAAAATCGATTTTAAGGATTAAAACATCAAACTCAAGTTAAGAGTTTTTGATAAACAAAATTTTGTTCATAAATGAATGTATACATTTTGATAAGTTTTAATCTTTTGATCTCTGGAAACATGACTAGAATATAAGTTTATCATGATATCTTTTAAAATATTTCAAAAGATTTACTCAAAGAAATGATGAAAACTCATTTTTCTAACCAATCACCATGCATGCAATTTGCCAGATTTCTTTACCTGACTTTAAACTGTCATATCTCACTCATTTCTTAACTAAAATTCGGGATTCTTTTTCTGAAATATAATATTTTGAGTTAGCTTCCAAACCCATCTGACCTCACTGGAAAATTCAAATATTTCGATTTTTAGCAATTTTTACAAAACTGTTGCTCAATCAGCACCTTTTTGTGAATACTAGTTTTGTATTGCATGTTCAAAGATCTTATTCATCACTAAAAATCAAGGAAAAATTAACTTGAGCACTTAACATCATGTATTAAGAGGTATAAAAATATCTTGATTCAAAAGCCTTTGGAACATGTTGCAAAAATTCTCAAAGTAACATCAATAATTTTTACCAAAATCACAAGAATCAAGTTTTCTCTATAATTGTTTGAGCCTTTAGGCATGTTTTTCGACATCAAAAATAAGAAAACAATTTTTCATTGTTATTAAATTGTTTGAAGTTGCATTCTGGAAATTTTCAGCTCAATATATATTTTCTTTATTTTTACATGAAAATAATAATAAAATAGAGTGTTAAAGCATATAAAATACTTAAACTTGTAAATAAATTCTGGAAATATTTTTGGATGACCCTTTAAGTTAATAAACATCTCTCATGAAGTTTCATCGATTTTTGTTACTGTTTAGTATGGTTTTTAATTTTCTTTTTATTTAGCTCTAATAAATCATAAAACCACTTTAGGGAATGTGAAAATATTATTTCTTATTTTTTGCAGCTTGTACCTTATATTTAAGACTCCGAAAAATATTTTGGGAATTTTTGAAAATGTATATCTATTTTTCTTGAATTTTTGTGTTTATAATGGACTAAAAACAGGAAAAATAGTTATACTCATCCAAAATTCATGAAAATTTACCAGAAACTCTTATAATATGTTAGGATGATACATAAAAATTTTGATGATTTTTATCTTCTGTATGCTATTTTTCTTCTATTTTCCCAAGATTTAATACACTTAAATGTACAAAAATCAGAAAAATTGTGTTAAACTTTTTGAAAACACATATTAATATTTTTCCTAGATTATGTACACTGTAAAATAATTACACAAAAATTACAAGAATTTTTCATGATAATTTACTATTTTTCCATGATTTTATGATTATTCATGGAATTAAATGGTGAAAAATAGTTAGACAAATCAAAAATTCAAGAAAATTTATCTTAAGGTGTTTGACTTCAATTAAAAAATGAAATACAAAGTTTGGAAAAGTTTAGAACTAAATTGATTTCGTTTTGAATATTTAATCATTGGAACACCTCTAAAATGTTAAATATTAACATTTCAATAATGGAAATTTTCCACTTAAATTGTTATATAACAATTGATTCTTTGAAACTTAATTTCCACAGAAAAATGGTTGTAACTTATCAATATTAAATTTTGACACAATATTGACATAATTCTATTGTAGTAGTAAGTATACTAGTATTAGATTTCAATTAGAGACTCATTAGTGTGTAACATCGTTGTAGGAAAACGATAGTGGTACGAGTGGAGCGTAGATCAAGGCATCATTTGCATCATCTCAATGCAGTGTGAGTATTCACGCACTCCCCTATTTTCAGTTTTTTTATGTTTTGGGGTGGAAAAGCATGTCCCGAAAAACTATTATTTGAATGTTGTATTTAAATTGATTTGTATCAAACATGATTGCTATTTTATTGCTATGTCTCTCTATGTATGTCTATGCAACACGGAACATGAGAACTTATCGTACTAAGGCCCTTCCCTTATCTCTAACCATTAACTCTTTGAGCCAATGGTCATTATGGATAACGCTATTAGGAATTGACAACTCCTCACTCGCCCTATTGCTGGAGTGCATGATACCATATTCATCTATGGAACGATAAGCATAGATCTTGATAGGGCTTCAGTCATAGGTTTGGTTGAGACTCATTGTTTGCTCATACACATACAAACTCGTTTCTCGTTATAGCAATAAACTTGTTTATTAATTATAGCAATGAACTTTGTTTCTCATTACAACAACGAACTTTTATTACTGAAAACTTATATACATGTTTCAGCAATGAAATTGTTTGCTCCTTGTAGCAACAAAATTGATTGCTCATTTTAGCAATGAAACTTGTTTACTCGTTTGAGTAACGAACTTTATCTTCCATGAGAATATGAATGTTGCATCTTATTCGGGCAACATACTTTATCTCTCATGATGACAAAGAACTTTGTTTTTACAAATTTATTTACTCCTTTTAACAATATACTTTTATTATTGGAAACTTTTATCAAAACTTTGATTTCAATTCATGAACCAATATTATTTTGTTAAACTTGTGAGTACTCACCAACTATTTTTATAGTTGACGCTCGTTTTACATGCTTTTTCAGGAATCATCGACTAAGTGGCACTTAGGGACACTTCAGTTTTAGGAGCATTCGCATGTGTTGTATTTCAATTTACATTGTAATTTCTTTTAAAAGTTGTTCAAACCCATTGTAAAATTGTAATGATTTTTAATACTATGGTTGGTGTTGTCTTTTAACTTTTGCTATGAAACCCTTTATACTGCCACGCCTCGTGTTTCCGCTTTAGCGGGGTGTGACAATCTCCCAGCTGAATGACATTCAAACCTTTAATGGGGGATAAGTTTCCTTTGCGGGAGGTGAAGGCGGAAAGATCACTCAAAGAGGAACAGTCTCAAATGGAGTGCTGAGTTTCGAAAATGTCAACTACGCTCCCGAGTTAAAGCACAGCCTGTTGCGTGTCTCTCAAATTTGTGACTAAGGATATTCGACTCATTTCACCAATAAAGAATGTCTGATTCTGAAGCCAGGCATTGTCATCCCGGATGACTGGATTCTTGTAAAATCAAAACGGGATGGCAATGCATACATCATTGACATGAACAGTAATATTCCAGAACAAGTCACTTGCCTCTTCTCAAAAGTCTCCGAACAAAATGCTATGATGTGGCACCGAAGACTCGGACATGCTAACGCAAAGAACTTGAATTGTCTTGCGAAGAATGATATGGTGCGTGGACTTCCTGTCAGAGACTTCATCACATTTGAAAAGTGTGTGTCATGCGCCCAAGGAAAGCATCACAGAAAACCACACCTGCCAAAACAGGTCAATTCAATCAACCAGGTGCTCCAATTATTGCATATGGACTTATTTGGTCCGGTCAATGTCCTTAGCATAACAAAAATTCATATTGTCTGGTTGTGATCGATGATTTCTTCTGTTTTACGTGGGTCTTCTTTTTGTCCAACAAAGTTGGGGTTGCTGATCTGATTAAGAAGTTCATTGTGATGATAGAGAACCAAACCAATCACCGGGTGAAGGCGCTCAGAACTGACAACGAGACATAATTCAAGAATGTTGTTCTCGATCATTTTTGTGCAGAAAAAGGGATCATGCGTCAATACAGTTTCGTTCGCACACCACAACAAAATGGTGTTGCTGAGCGGAGGAATCAAAAATTACAAGAGTCTGCAAGGAAAATGTTATGTGACTCCAAGCTACCAATTTTCTTTTGGACTGAGGCAATCAACACAGCTTGTTATGTTCAAAATTGTGTTCTGGTCAACAAAGCCCAAATGAAGACTCCATACGAAATTCTATACGGTCACAAGCCTTTTGTCAGTCATTTCCGCATTTTTGGCTGTCCTTGCACCCTTCTTCACCTGGAATCCAACCCAAAATTCAATGCCAAAGCCGATGACTGTTACTTTGTGGGTTATGCTGCACGCACAGCGTATAGGGTCTACAATAAGAAGACAAAACAAATCGTAGAATCCTTCGACGTGCGCTGGTTGGAGGAGAACGAGACGGATGCTAGAGTGGGTCCAGATTGGCTGTTTGATTACACATCTTTATTCAAATCCCTTAATGTGTTTTCAAATGATTTACCTAGTTCCACTTCTGGTTCGAAGACTGTGATTGAAGATGAAGACGAAGAAGTTGTTTACAGACCACCTGTGGTGTCCTCTACGGCTCCTACAGTGGATGCATCTGTTCCAATTACTTGTTCAGAATCTCCGAGTCAACAAAACAATCTAGATGTTGATGCCACTCCTCTTACTTCCGATGAAAGAGAGTTTATGTCTAGAGATGCTTCCGCTGCTACTCAAACTTTTATG
This sequence comes from Lactuca virosa, assembly GCF_052849685.1. Lineage (NCBI taxonomy): Eukaryota > Viridiplantae > Streptophyta > Magnoliopsida > Asterales > Asteraceae > Lactuca > Lactuca virosa. The sequence goes on along the minus strand of NC_136429.1, from coordinate 180,924,926 downwards.
GAACTTCTCTTTCCCGAACCGATTGCTAATGAGTTCGTGGCAAGCCCTTCTGACGAGTCAGGGTCGTCTGAATTGGACCATTCAACAGATGATGGATTTGTCAATATTCACAACCTTCCCGTCTCGCTCAATGACATTATATATAAGCTTCCTTCAAGAATTCAACGCGACCACCCGATCGAAAATATCATTGGTCAGCTGGGCGTTGGTGTTCGAATGTGGAGTCAGAGTGGAGATGTCAATACATGTCTCTACTCTTGCTTTATTTCTCAAATAGAGCCAACGAATGTTGAAATGGCTTTGAATGAGCCCAGCTGGGTGGATGCTATGCATGAGGAATTGAATCAGTTTGCAAAACTTGGGGTCTGGAAGCTGGTTGAATTACCTAAGGGCAAGAAGCTACTCGACACGTGCTGGGTCTATCGAAACAAGCAAGACGATTCAGGGGTCATTGTGCAAAATAAGGCTCGATTAGTTGTAAGTGGATTTCGCCAAATTGAGGGTCTTGACTACAACGAAGTTTATGCTCTGGTAGCTCGCTTGGAGGCCATTCGCATCTTCCTTGCGTACGCTTCCTACATGAATTTCACGGTTTACCATATGGATGTCAAGACTGCCTTCTTGTATGGCGCTGTGAAGGAAGAAATTTACGTCGATCAACCTCCTGGGTTTGTCAACTCAAAGTTTCCTAATCACGTTTACAAGTTGGACAAGGCTTTATACGGGCTACATCAAGATCCTCGAGCGTGGTATGCAACTCTTACAAAGCACTTGCTCGAGCATGGCTATTTACGGGGCACAATCGATCAAACCCTTTTCATCAAGCATGTTGGTGCTGATCAAATTCTGGTTCAGATCTACGTTGATGACATTATTTTCGGGTCCACAAGTCCTCAGCTATGCAAGGAGTTTGAAGTCGTAATGAAGCAGAGGTTCGAGATGAGTTCACTAGGAGAGATGACCATGTTTTTGCGGCTTCAGGTCCAACAAAAGTCAGTCGGTATCCTGCTACATCAAGCCAAGTATGTTGAAGATATGCTGGAGAAGTTCGGGTTTCGAGACACAAAACCTGCACTGACGCCAATGGCCGAGAGACCCCTGTTGACTCCGGACATTGACGGCGAATCCGTAGATCAGACTGACTATAGATCGATGATCAGATCGTTGATGTATCTAACAGCAAGCAGGCCAGATATTATGTTTGCAGTTTGTCATTACGCACGATATCAGGCTAATCCTAAACTTTCACATCTTATTGCGGTCAAAAGAATTTTTCGGTATCTCAAAGGCAGCCCAAAATTGGGTCTTTGGTATCCGAAAAATTTTGAATTTGATATTTATGCTTTTGCTGACAGTAATTACGGAGGCTGTGAGCTTGACAGGAAATCAACCTCTAGTGGGTGTCAATTTCTTGGTGACCGGCTGGTGTCATGGCAGTGCAAGAAACAGCACACAGTCTCAACCTCAACAGCAGAAGCGGAATATGTCGCTGCTTTTGTCTGTTGTTCTCAAGTTATCTGGATCCAACATCAGCTGTTGGATTACAGTTTGAATTATCTAGAAACCCCTATCTTTTGTGACAATGAGGCTGCAATTTAGATTGCTAAAAATCCAGTCCAACACTCGAAAACCAAGCACATCGATATCAAAGTGCATTTCATCATAGATTGTTATGAGCGCTCGCTCATTCGGTTGGAACAGGTTCCCACTGCTAATAATATGGCGGACCTATTTACAAAACTGTTTAACAAAGCTCGATTCGATGTGCTTGTGGGATTTTTGAAAATGATACGCTTTGAGGACTAATTTTTGTTTTAGGATAGTTTAAATTTGTGCATATTATTTTCATTCTCACCCATGCACAATTTTAGGGGGAGATTGAAAGGTCTTGTCTTTGTGGTTTGGGCTAGGCAATCATATGTATAGGTCTTAGTGGGTTAATGGTCATGTTTTGTTGATGTTTGTCATGTTTACGGTCGGGGTTGTGTGTACGGCCGTAAACGGGTTTACGGTTGTAAACCCGTTTACGGCCAACTATCCCCTATATATAGGGCTTGTCAGTGTCTGTCAGTAGTTGACGTATGTGTGTGTAATCAAGGTGTACCAGATGGTTTACGGCCTTGCTATAAAATTGTGTGCATTGCTTGAGTTAACTCCTTTCCTCTACTCCATTCTTGTTTCTAATTGTTTGATCACTGGCTGGTTCCTGAAATGTATTGTTTTTATTTTTATTTTTATTTTAATTTTTACTTTTATTTTATTATTATTATTATTATTTGGAGTCCTTGAAATGTATTTTTTTTAAATTAGTTGTGTCATTGGGTTTGGAATTAAAGCTATTTGGGTTGCAGCCCATTAAAGATGGACCGGGTATGGGTCATGGTATATAAACTAGAGTTTACAGCCGATATCACTCTTACTCTTTCATTTCTGTGTACGGCCGTAAACATCCTCCCGATTCTCTATCTCTACAGGAACACCAACACCACCTCCACCACCACCTCTATCGATGGATGTTGCTACCTTTCAGGCTGCTATAACGGCTGCCGTAACCGCAGCAATGGCACAAATGAGCAAAACGGATCAGGAGGAGGAATAAATAGCTCTACTAATGGCCAAAACCAGGGTCGTTCTGGGGAATGTACTTACAAGGACTTCACCAACAACAAACCCATCCCCTTTAATGGAACTGGGGGAGTAATGGCTCTATCCCAATAGATAGAGAAAACGGAAGCCGTATTCGAGATCTGCTCATGCCCCGAAGAGAGCAAAGTAAAATTTGTTGCCTGTACTTTCTCCGAACGAGCCCTAACGTGGTGGAATGGCCACGTCAAGTCACTAACTATGGTGGTGGCAAAGTCCATGGGTTGGGAGAACCTGAAGCAAATGCTACTGCGAGAGTACTGCCCAAGGGGCGAGATTCAGAAGCTTGAACAGGAGCTTTGGGGCCTTACTATGGTGGGCTCGGACATCACAACCTATACAAATAGGTTCAGTGACTTGACAATACTTTTCCCAGGGATTATGGCCCTAGAAAGCAAGAAGGTGGAAAGGTATATCTGGGGACTGTCGCCCCAGCTTCGAGGAAGTGTGCTAGCTTCCAAACCCACGGCGTTCGACAGTGCCAAACAACTGGCACAGTCCCTCGTTAATCATGGAGTCTGCCAAGATGTCATGATCGTCGTCCCAGAACCAACCAGAGGAAGCAACAACAATAACAGCAATGCCAACAACAACAACAAGAAGAAGTTTTGGAACAAGAGGAAAGGTCAATCACAAGAACCTTCAAAGAAACAACAGATAGTGGCGGTCCATGCTGCTACTGCCCCTACTGCTGTCCCTGTTACCCCTACGCCAGCAAAACAATATGATGGGAACCTACCAAAGTGCAACAAATGCAATTACCATCACAACGGAAATTGTCGGGAGATGCACTGTAAAAACTGCGACAGGAAAGGGCACACTGCCCGTTTCTGTAAGGCACCGGCGCGAACAATCACCCAAGTTCCTGGTACTGGAGTGAGCCAGGCATGTTATGGGTGTAAGGAAACTGGGCACTAAAATAGGGATTGCCCTAAGGCAAAGAATGTTGGTGGTGTAGGAAGAGTGCTGGCAATAGGGCAGAACGAGGCAATAGCCGATCTCACAGTGGTTACGGGTACATTTCTCCTCAACGACATTTATGCATGCATACTCTTTGACTGTGGTGCGGAGAGAAGTTAGTGAGTCATAAATTCAAGCACTTACTTAATCAAAAACCCCAAACACTCAATAAGATATTTACAATAGAAATGGCAAACGGTAAAACAGAAAACACAAACGATTTGTATGTAGGCTGTACTCTAGCTCTAAATGAACACTTTTTCCAAATCGATCTAATGCCGATCACTATAAGAAGCTTTGATGTCATCATCGGTATGGACTGGTTAAGCCTTCACCATGTCGATATTCTGTGTCACGAAAGGGTTGTTCGCCTAAATCTGCCAAGTGGTGAAACTCTTGTCATTTATGGTGACAAACCCTACAAATCATCTCTTGCGTCAAAGCCCGAAAATATCTACGCAAAGAATATCATGCCTTCCTAGCCCACGTGGTAGACAAGAAACGAGAAGTGAAAGACATTAAAGAAATTCTGGAAGTCTGCAATTTCCCCGACATTTTCCCTGAAGATCTTCCAGGAGTCCCACCAGAACGTCAAGTCGAGTTCAGAATCGACTTGATTCCCGGAGCTACGCCAGTAGCAAAATCGCCGTACCGTCTAGCACCGGCAGAAATGCAGGAATTATCCAGCCAACTGAACGAGCTTCTAAGCAAAGGATTCATCAGACCGAGCTTCTCACCTTGGGGAGCACCGGTTCTGTTCGTAAAGAAGAAGGATGGGTCTTTTCACATGTGCATCGATTACCGGGAACTGAACAAGGTCACGATCAAGAATCGATATCCCTTACCACGCATAGACGATCTGTTCGACCAACTACAAGGAGAGAGCTACTTCTCAAAGATCGATTTAAGATCTGGGTATCACCAGTTGCGAGTCCTGGAAGGAGACGTTCCCAAAACGGCATTCCGAACTCGCTATGGTCACTACGAGTTTGTAGTGATGCCCTTCGGATTGACAAATGCACCGACAGTATTCATGGACTTGATGAACCGGGTATGTCGTCCCTTCCTGGATAAATTTGTGATCGTGTTCATAGATGATATATTCATCTATTCAAGGAGTAAAGAGGAACATAGCCAACACCTTCGACAGGTCTTGGAAACATTACGAACAGAGAAGCTATACGCAAAATTCTCAAAGTGCGAATTTTGGATTCGGAGAGTAGATTTCCTAGGTCATGTGGTCAGCAAGGAAAGGATACACGTGGACCCTTCCAAAATCAAGGCAATCGAGAACTGGACAACTCCAAGGACTCCAACGGAAATCCGACAATTCTTGGGCCTCGCTGGGTATTAGCGGAGGTTCATACAAAACTTCTCGAAGATTGCTAAGCCACTTACCACCCTGACTCAGAAAGGTGTAACCTTCAGCTGGGGAGAAAAACAAGACGCTGCTTTCCAAACACTGAATCGAGCTCTATGCAGCACACCTATATTATCTTTGCCAGAAGGAACAGAAGACTTTTTGGTCTACTGTGATGCGTTAAACCAGGGACTTGGATGTGTCCTAATGCAACGAGGGAAGGTCATCACATACGCCTCGAGACAGCTCAAGATGCACGAGGTCAACTATACCACACACGATCTCGAACTAGGAGCAGTCATTTTCGCTCTAAAGATTTGGAGGCACTATCTCTACGGCACGAAATGTACAATCTTCACCGATCATAAGAGTCTTCAGCACATCCTTAATCAAAAGGAACTCAACAAGAGAGAAACGCGGTGGGTAGAACTACTAAGCGATTACGAATGCGAAATTCGTTATCATCCCGGAAAAGCTAATGTAGTAGTTGATGCCCTCAGCCGAAAGGAATAATCGGGCCGCCAAGTGAAATCATTAACCATGACGATCCATTCACACCTGTCCACACAAATCAAGGAAGCTCAAATAGAAGCCTTGAAATCCGAAAATGTGACGGGGGAGGCCTTAAGAGGAATGGATAAGAATCTTGAAGTCAAGGATGACGGAGTTCGTTACTTCATGAATCGGATCTGGACGCCGAAGTTTGGCGGATTCAGAGATGTTGTCAGAATGAAGCCCATAAGACGCGATACTCCGTACATCCCGGTTCAGACAAGATGTATCTGGATCTCAAGAAACTGTATTGGTGGCCAAACATGAAAGCCGAAATCGCCACCTATGTAGGCAAATGTTTGACTTGCGCCAAAGTCAAGGTAGAGTACCAAAAGCCCTCGGGATTATTGCAACAACCTGAAATACCCGAGTGGAAGTGGGAGCGGATAACCATGGATTTCGTAACCAAGTTACCCAAGACAGCGGGTGGACTTGACACCATCTGGGTGATCGTCGACAGGTTAACCAAATCCGTGCACTTCCTACCAATAAAGGAAACAGACAAGCTGGAGAAACTAACTAGAACATACATCAGGGAAATTATGCGATTGCATGGAGTACCAATATCCATTATCTCGGACCGAGATAGCAGATTCACCTCGAGGTTCTGGCAGTCACTGCAAAAATCTTTAGGAACGAGACTAGACGTGAGTACCGCCTACCACCCACAAACCGACGACCAGAGTGAGAGAACCATTCAAACCTTAGAAGATATGCTAAGAGCTTGTGTGATCGATTTTGGTAAGGCTTGGGATACCCATTTACCATTGGTCGAGTTCTCGTACAACAACAACTATCACACTAGCATCAAAGTTGCTTCATTCGAAGCCCTCTATGGTCGCAAGTGCAGATCACCTATGTGCTGGGCTGAAGTGGGTGACGCGCAACTTGATAGAGGTCAAGAACCCGACAACACTCTCACTGGCCCGGAAATCATAAGGGAAACCACCGAGAAGATTGTCCAAATCCGAGAACGACTAAAAGCTTCAAGAGACAGACAAAAGAGTTATGCGGATAAAAGACGGAAACCCTTGGAATTCCAGGTTGCGGACCGGGTGCTATGGAAAGTCTCACCCTGGAAGGGATTAATACGTTTTGGAAAACGTGGGAAACTAAACCGAAGGTATATCGGACCCTTCGAGATCCTTGCCAGGATCGGCCCGGTGGCATACAAACTTCGATTACCGCAGGAACTCAATAACGTACACCCTACCTTTCACGTGTAGAACCTAAATAAGTGCTTGTCCGATGAGACCCTCGTCATCCCTCTGGACGAAATTGAAATCAACGAGAGTCTCCACTTCGTAGAAGAGCCAATAGAAATCATGGATCGGGAAATTAAAAGAACTAAACAAAGTCGCATACCCATTGTGAAGGCCCGTTGGAATGCCAAGCGAGGACCTGAATACACCTGGGAGCGCGAGGATCAAATGAAACAAAAGTACCCGCATCTTTTTCCTAGACCATGAACTCTATCTTAGATTAAATTTCAGGAAGAAATTCCCTCTAACGGGGGAATGATGTGACAACCCGATATTTGAAGTCAATGTAATGTTCAAAAAGTCAAATATTATAATCTATTTTTGGAATCAATAAAAATAGCGTCAAAAACGAATTGTTCAAAAGTCTCAATTGGGATATATAAAATGTTAGATATCGTATCAAGGTTTTCATAAATATAAAGAACACTCAAATCCGAGTTATAACGAAGAAGTTATGACTAATCAAAGATTCGCGACAAAACCGGTAAAACACTGTCAAGTGTAAAAAGTGAAATTTCAATAAAATACTTTTTAGCCTTAGGTATCTAAACGAAAGTTGTAGATTATGTTAAACATACACGTGCTTAAAAAGAACGTCCAAATCTGACTTCGTATGAGGAAGTTATGATCTTTCTAAGTTTCAGATATAGCAGTAGACAGCTAAAAACTCAAAATAAAGATCGAACGATTTTTAGCCGACGCAACCTAAACGAGAATTGAAGATCTCGACAATGGTAATACAACGGTAAAAAGACAGACGAAAACGGACATTGGATGAAGAAGTTATGAATTTTTAATGGATTTTTCCTGTCCCGGCCTATTAAAAATATAATATTAAAAACTTAAATCGAAATTAGCCGACGGAGTCTAAACAGAAGTTGTAGAGCATAATCTCACCTACGCGTGGATATAAAGAACGTCGAAATAGGAGCCCGTATGCGAGAGATATGAATTTCTGAAGTTCGGGGCACGCAAACCAACCTTATCCGAAGACTCACGACGTGAGCAAGAGACTCACGACGTGAGTCTATGACTGATGTGTGCCAGAGCTAGACCACCAGGTGTCGTGTCTACGAACCAAACTCACGACGTGAGCCTTTCCATGCTCACGACGTGAGTCCCAGAATTTCACCCTATAAATAGAAACTGAGGGTTTCGGTTTTACTTGCTCAATTCTCTCCTCTCTCTCACTTCTACTCTACGTTTAGCACCCCGAGACGACCCCGACACCCCGGTTACGTATCCAAGCTCCGACGAAGGTCCAAAGCTCCGAGAATCCTGAGAAACTTACCACTTCCCGGTCGAAGTGCTACCCGAGTAAAGTCTCGTTTTCATCAAATCACCACACTTTCCAGGTGAGTTCATACCCCTACATTTTCACGTCTTTTTCATGTTTTAGGGGGGGGGGGAATACAAGTGAAACACGAGAAAAACTTATGTTCAAATACGCATCGTTACATATGGTTTCAAATACTTTACCTACATTTTGTTCATAAATGTTAAACAACATTACTACCAACGTTACGCTTTACATGCAAAGTAGGTATTACACCGAGTTTTATCACCAAATGGAACACATTTTCGAAAAACTATAATGGGTATAGTTTACAAGTTATTCTTGACATCTTTACATAAACACAATAAAAAGGAAATACTTTCATTTACAAGAAATGTGGACTTTTCATTCCGTAAATCTATTGATACTAAGTTTTGTGAGACATTCGGCTTCACCGTACTCTCAAGTACGCATTTCAAGTCCTGTATTATAAACCATAGTATCTTGTAGGGAGAGCGTGATACTTGTGTATATATCTATACGGGATTGACAATCCCGCACCTAAACTGTTAGCTACAGTTAGACCGGCAGGTCTGGGGTGACAAACGTCATAACACTGCAACGCCTGAAGAACGTTGTTACATGCAGTCTGGGTCAATAGCATGGTTATAAAACTCACATGGAGTATAGAAATATTTTTGATTTACGAGACTATTAAATGCATTCAGTAATTACATTATATATGTATAAATCCACTTACACCATTTTTAGTACGGAAGATACTTATGCATTCCAGTCTTTGGAACTTTTTTCAAACTACCACACATACATGGAAAATATTGGATTTTCTGGAAACACGTTCAGTTATTTTTACCAAAAGACATACAAATTTTAGTACAAAAACGCTTATGAACTCACCAACTTAATTGTTGACACTTTTTCAAAACTACTTATATTTCTCAGGGAATCAGTAATATAGGTAAAACATCAGCTTTTGGAGAAGGGACGTTAAGGCGTCAGTTTTCATAACTTATTAAATCATCATATTTGTAATATTCTTTTGAGACATGTATCATATGCAGCAATGTAACTTTTAAATTATATTTATGATGATTGTGTTTACTTTCTTTATAAATATTCAACTGTTATGATACTACGTGAAGTCACCCACCCCCGAATGTTTCCGCCATTTTGGTTTGGGGGTGTGACAACGTACGCGTAGCGTACTCGGTTGAGGGCTTGTACGCTACGCGTACCTCTTTGTACCCCTTTGTTGGGTTTTAAGTACTATAACACTCCTATGGTGCACATACAACCCTAATGATTTGGATCTAAGTTTTCTCTAGTTATACATCCAACAAAAATTATCCAAAGCATGAAGCCTACAACTAGCATACAATTTGATACATGAATCATAAAACTAGTTAGAAGAATACCTCTTATTTGTAGCTTGTATAATTTGGCCTTTCAAGAGCTTAGCACCTCACGTGTGATGCCGCAAACAAGTCACAAACACCAAGAACAAATGGATGACTTTGAGAGAGACGCTAAAACCACCAAAATCGGCTAGGGTTCTCTTAGAACCTTTGGGGTTATGAATTTAGAGATAAGGGGTTACTTTTATAGTGTGGAATTCCTAGGGTTTCAACTTGTAAACCCTAATTCATTCCTTGGGCCTTTAATCCAATAATCCATATGATAAGCCTTATGGACAAACACTTCATGGACTCTCACATAAACTTAGTCAATCACTAATCAATCATGGATCATTGGCCCAAACTATATGTATTATTGATTTACTTAATCAGTCCCCTTAATTTAATTAATCTCTTTTGATCAGTAAATTAATTCCAAATTAATTCTTCACCAATATTAATTAAATAATAAGATTTCTCAATTAATATATTATACTTATAATATATTAATAAATCACAAATAACCTCTTTCTCAAATATCCATCCTGTCAAATTGTTCTGGTGAAGGCAACCCGAAATTGATCATGTTACTCTCGAGTCAAGTACATACCAATTATAGTTATGGGCTTAGACACCTAATCCAACAGTCTCCCACTTGGATAAGTCTAATAACTATAACTGCAAGTACGACTTCAAAACCCGACGAGCAATCGTAGCTCTCAAAAGTCGTTGTCGAACTCTGACCTAGTCAATGACGCATCCACTTGATAAGGGATCATATATTCCTCCATTCTAGATACCGTATGGACATGAGACATGGATTATAATTGTTCTCTTTATCCATGTGTTGTTTCCTGATTTACGATTTATGACGACTGACTAATTGAACAAATCAAATCAGTCCAGGCTTGGCCAAGCGCTTAGGGTTGTCATCACTAAATCATCGAGGGGCCTACAGATATCGCTTTTATCCCTCTTAGGGTAAAAGGAACATATAAACTTTTTCTCATATGCTTGCTCTATTTACTCATCAAATCACACACAATAATGCGTTTTATAACACCAAGTTAATGGTGCGTTTTCATATCATCAATGTGCAACCGACTTGCAAACTACAACTCATATCTCTCTGTTTCAAGAATATAAGATATTATCGTCTCACAATCACTCGTGATAAAATCCATGAAGTGATTCAGATGAGCGTGGGTTTAATCCAATACTCAAATCTTATTACAGGAGTATTCATGAATATTGCAGCAAACTTGTGCTATGTCTAACACTTTAGACAATCTACAGACGGATTCATGACAGTCTTACCTCAATACCTACTTGCAAAGCATGATTGACTGTGGATGTTTGAATAACCTAGTTATTCGGTAAGTAAAACATGCGAAGTGAAACACAAGAATAATCGAATCCAATATGGTCTCAAAACTTTTGAATATAAATAAAACACCTTTTATTTAATCACCATATCGATTACACATTATTCATTATATAATGTTTCGAATGATCAACTTAATACTTGAATTAAAACAATAGTCATCCCATGCTCCAAGCATGCACACTATGTTTACCTATGGTCCTTACTTTGTGAAATAGATCAACTATACACATTTCCAATGATACTCATTTCACAATTCCAAATCCTTATCGTAAGTGTGAGAATAGCAAGTCCTTGCCACTTACTGGAATCTGTTAGATTCTAAACTTATATGCAATGATCCTCTTGTAATGACTATGTACACAAGTCATTGAGACTTTGCCAATTACAAAACTTTCCATTGGAGATTGTTACAAGACAATTCCATAGATACGAAGTCTCATATTCAAATCACATTCCTTTGAACATCCTTCTTGCATAAAAGTTTGTAACTTAGTCATAGATTCTTGATATCCAACTCCTATTATGGAAACTTTTCCATAATTTCCGTATGACTATCCATTCTTAATAGAATCCTATCTATTCAGAATTATATCAATATGGTCCATTCATTACTATACTTCCAACTATCCACAAGAAACCAATCCTTGGTAAACCTCATATTGTCCTTGACAGTCGCAGTCATAATCAGTTCTGGTCCTTTTTCCTTCTCCATGCCCTAGGCATTTGGAAAATTAGAACAAGTGAATATTATAGCATATGCAATCGATCCTATACCCGAAGCATATGGAATACGATTCATAATGTCTCACATAAAGACATGATACTTGACCAGTCTTTTGCTATAATATTTTCATATATAGAATTTCCAGTGTTGAAATATTTCAACATGGTATTCATATATCCATGACTTAGTTTGATTAATACTTCAATCTAAGCTTTTAGATTCGAAATAAAGTATACGTATCCTCTCCCTTACTATAGCGAAACAACTTTTCAAAATTTGCAACTTTCCAAATTAGAACTTTGGTTCCTATAAATAGTATTGCTAACTTGCAACACTTCACATAATAATTATGCTCCCACTATCATGATAATTATATTATTACTAGCATAACACTTATGCTCCCACTAGCTTTGATATGTACTCAGAAATCAGCTGGACTTCTAGAAATCAATACTTTATTGACTTTCTTACCAAGGTTCAGATTTCTGATACGAGATGCTTCTATAAGCCTTTATCTAAGCTCATATACCTTTTACTAGAAGGATCATATGTGTGTCTAAACTATTCATAACTTATAACAATAAGTTCCGAATGTTCAAACTATTTTCCATTTCTCACAATTCGAACTATGAAGAGGGATGTCGTAATTATAATCGAATTTGAGAACGCCATTAACACAACTACTATCTCCTTAAAATCTACTTAGTGAAAGCGTTTCCTCACAACCATCTTCATGAATTGGAGAGAAACCTTATGACACTTAGATTTTATGGTGTATGTGTTCCTATCCATGTGAATATGTCATTCCCAACCATTATCATAAGACAAGGTCTATGACAAATTCAAATTCATATGGACCGAACTTGTTCAATCTTAATTTCTTGCCACTTGGCAGCACAAGGGCCTACCATGTCTTCCAAGTTGTTAAGCAGCTCGCCTATACAGACTAATGAACTTTCACTGATCAAGGTCCTTCGCCTTATGCAAACAATTGAGAACTCATAGAACTCACATGCATAGTCAACTTTTAACTGGAATAGGCATAGAAACAAGAATATGACAACACGATAGGTTACAAACCTCAATTCGTGAGCTAATGATACACAATTTGTTTATTCTTGATTAGTTCCTGAAACTTTTCAAGATCTTTAAGACTCCCACTGACTTCTTGACATATAAAATTCTCTTGTCAAGAAACACTCCTTGACAAACAAATATTCAAGAGTTAGTGCGGATTCTTATCAAGGAAAAACACTTCATATAATTGGTCCTAGTTGGTCTTTGTCTTATCCAAGACATCACAACTAACCAATTTCAAATGTGCTTGAGCAAGAACCATTTCTTACTCCACATTTCATGATGTGTTCTAAACCTACTTAAGATATGTCACTCAAGGCACAATCTTGGAGTATGACTCTAAGACTTGATTCTGGAACGAAGTATGACTCACCTTAATTGATTTAACCATTTCAACAATTCTTGTTTCCTCTTCTTAGCCATACAAGTGCACTAAGGTGTCGTTAGAGGATCAATTGTGATATGGTTTTCATAATCATTAAGATGATCATAAAACACGATACTAAAGTACTCTCATTTCCTGTTAGATTGGAGAAACTTTTATCTTTCTGCCTAATTTGATTCTTCTTATTCGTTCTGCCATACATTGAAACTTTTTCAATGATTCAGAATTATACTTATTCTTTTAAGCATAACCATATTTACTAAACTTTTAGTAAATCATGAAGAATAGTCTTATCATTCTTTGTGGTGGACCTGATCAGTGCACAACAATGTGTACTAGATCCCCTAGTCCTTCACTTGACTCTCATCTATATGCAAACAAGGAATTAGTCTTAATTTCCCAAAGATGAAGGTTCTCATTCATAATACAATACAATTTGCATGATTCCAAGTTTCTGTCCAATTGAAACTTTAGTAATGAGAATCTTTCCTTATTTGGTAAATTTAGACACTAACACAAACGAAAAGATTCAAATCCATATTGCTAAAATAGAAACATACAAACATCAATTTTCACAAATGCCATTGCAAGGAAATATAAAATACGATAAAATAAAAATTTTTCTTTATTTATAAAAATCGAAAAACTTATCCTTACAATGCAAATACATATGAAAACTATGTTTATAAAAATTTCTAAGCAATCTATCACAACTCCTAAACAGCATCTCAAAAATTTGATCATCGAACCATGCGATCTGAATCTACTTCTTCATGATCAGACACATCATGCTATTTCCTTTAAGCTTCCTTCTGTAACATCCCGTTATTTTCTAATTGTAAAGTCAACCCTAGTCAACCAAAGTCAAACTTGGGTAAACTAAAGTCCTCTTTGTTATATTGGATTTTATTAAGGTTAGTATAAAAACCTTTACATGTTTAAAACACTAAGAATATTAAATGTTTAAGAAAGGAATAAGTTAGAACTTCGCAACATTTTTCTTCTTTCTTCCTTCGGACCATACACTTCGGGCAGCAATAGGTTCACGGTTGTGAACTCCTCGGACCGTGAACCCTCGCAGCTGGGAACATGCTAGCCGACTTCGGACCATGAACGAGGCCGTGATCGCTTCGGACCGTGTACGAGGTTCATGGTCGGGAACCCCTCGGACCGTGAACCCTCACATATATATGTTTCAGCTAGTTTTTGCTTCATTTCTTCACTTTCAATCGAGATTTCAACCTTTTTCTCTCAAATATCATCAAGCAAGAAAACCCTCTCTCCTCAAGAACATGCTAGGATCATCCTTTCTTATCATATTCAAGTAATAATCACTAGTTCTTCACAAGATCTAACAGGTATAAATTCTTGATCTTGTTATCACTTCAAGAACACCCTTTCATCTTCTTATACTAGGCTAAAATCTATTGATTTCACTAGTTTTCACGAAGAGCACACGAAGAACACCCACCTGAAAACCCTTGAATCTTATTAGAAACTTGCTTGGGATCATCAAGTGTTCATCATTCATCAAGAACTTAGGGTCGTGAACACCTCTAGGGCCGTGAACACCCCTCTTGGCCGTGAACACCATTCAGCTTCCATTTTAGCTTTTAGCACTCCTATTTGTAAGTTATACTTACAAATTAGTCCAGTTTCTAATCATTGTTATGATTATATTAGCTAATTGGTTGCATATATGCTATACAAATTACTATATAGGACTTGTTTTACTACAGGATTACACTTGTGGAAGTAAACATCCTATATCAAATCATCAATCAAATCACTCTTTAAAAGGTGAGTTCATACCCCCGTATTTTCATAATTTTTCTTGTTTTAAGGGGGGGAATACAAGTCTAACACAAGGATTTTGTGTTACAAACAAATGGTTTCAAAATATCTCACCAAAATGGATTTCAATTATCATCAAAATCAAATAGTTTCAAATTGTGTTAAAATGACATCAAGTCACCAAAAGTATTTCAAAATATTAAACTTTTTAAATGATTTTATAAACTTATATTTTTCCCCAAAAATCATATATATATATATATATATATATATATATATATATATATATAAGATTTAAAGGGCTTAGGACTGATAACTCACTTTGGTTCATTTTCCTTGTTTGGATGTGGGCTTATAGTATCGGTTATTTGTCCGAATGTCATTTAAATTTTACTTATATATATTTGTATATGTATATAAATATAAAACCTATTTCATTCAGTTCAAATACCCTTTGTAACATGTTGAGCACGGGGTTGCATTCATGAACAATTAGTATCAATTCAGAAAGTACATATAAATTATAATAGGTATAATTTATGATTCATAGAACATTAATTCACGATTCAAGTATACTAGAGTACACCATTTTACAAGAACAAGGGTTTGATTCAAAACTAATCAAGGGTATACATCTTTCAAATACATGTTAAGAATACTAATTCAGGAACATACTATCAATCATTTGTTTCAGAATAATTGAGGTTTCACTTCTTTTATACACGTAACGTCTATATGCTTTTTATGAGTCAATAGATTCAGGTTGTTTATTTATTTAAACAACATAGTTAAAGTCCTAACATTATAACCAGAATCTCCAGTCGGGGATCGAAACAACTGTGTATAGATCTATATTGGGATTGACAACCCCGCACTCAGACTGCTAGCTACAGCCCGACATACACGCCTACGAGTGACAGTTGTTATCAACAGTTTTTGACGCCTTCAAAGCGTTGTTTCAGGCCATCAAGTCTCAGTATGGTTATAATAACTCAATAAAAGATATATTAACAATACGGTTAGTGTATAATTAACTAAACATGAGTACATTTTCAAAGTACCAGTTTACCAAAATACAGTTTACAGTATTACATCTCTGTATTCAATAACAGTTGGTGAAGCCAGGCACACTCACTTTTACAGATTATACAAAAAAAATACAAAAATACAGAACACTGGTTTACAAACATAACGGTTTTATGTGATTAAAACTACTTTTCATATACAACAGAAGATATAGGATTTTATGGAACAGTTTACATATTCAAGAAATAGAAAACATACTTTCAAACATAAATACTTATGCACTCATACAACTTTATGTTGATACTCTCTTTTCAAATTACTTGTATTCTCAGGGAATCAGTAGACAGGTACTCCCCGAGCTTTTGAGAAGATGGAGTTGTTTTGAGTCATGTCTTCTATCTTTTGTATAACTATTTTTGGTGTCAATATACAATGATTGAACACATGTAAAAACTTATACTTATTAATGCAATGGTTGTTTGTACTTTGATTACTATAATGCATGTGTTGTGATACTAAAAATGAAGTCATCCACCCCCGGACGTTTCCGTCGACTGGTTTGGGGGTGTGACAGATTGGTATCAGAGCATTGTTTATAGTGAACTCAGTATATCCATCCATAAAAGTTATACAAACTATAAATACATTGGGGCTAAGAGCTCTGACTACAAGTATACTTTTGAAAAATTTAAGTATTTTTACAAGAAGTATACTAATACTCATACCAACAAGCACAGTATCACAGTCATAACAACTTAAAAGTATTTGGATGTTGGACACTGCAGTCAAACCTGGGCAGTTATGTAATCATATTTGGGATTAATACAGTCTGATCAACTATATTGGTTTGAGATATGACCAACATGTGTTTGGGAGTGATGGTAGTGTTGCGACATGTCTAAAACTTACCAACTATACATATACAGAAGAACTCTAGAACAGAACATAAAGTTAGAATACTATAGGAGTATTTTAGGCACTATATATTAAAATCAAGTATGTGAAAACAAAAGAACCATTGTTGGTAGAGCTATAAATATTAAGTGTATATTATAGTTATATATAATTCAAGTTTTATAGACTTAGAATATATGATCAAGCTTTATTTCCTGTTCCTTGTTTTGTTGTGGACTAAGAGCAGGATCATTTAATCGAAGGTCTATTATACCCAAGTTATATATAATTAGTATACACTTTGTAGTTATAGAGGTACCCAATACAAGACATGTCAAACAGAATTCATTATCTGTTAACTGTAAGTTTCTCTCGTAGAAACTTGTATTTGCAATCTATCGTTACTAATTATATTCTATATCCCTTATATCCCTATTCTCGCTTAGATAACAATGGTTGGATTCCATCTACCCGAAGACCCGTACTTTCCCAATCAGGGAAATGGAGGATGGCTCGATGATGAGCCAGAAGAGAATCCTGAAATTCCCCTTAGATGACGATTTTGCAGAAAATTTTCCTGAAGATACTGATTCGGAATCAGAAGCCTATAATCCACCACAAGTTACTCAGAATCCCAATCTACGACAAAACTTCCAAGGCCCGACGCCTCTGTGGGCGGTAAACTTAGACAGGTGGAGTAACGAACAGGGTCAGAACCATCCTTACCAAGGAGACCGAAGCTTCTACAATCTGAACACAGGAGGCTCGGCGGATAGAGCCCTCCCGATGTTAGTTCGTCGTGCGGCGCGTAACGATGAACAAGGAAGAGCTTCTATCGACCGAGTCATGTAGGTTGATGTTGCTACTGGAGTCAACATCGTTCGCATTCATAACTTAGAAGACAATCATTATGCGACAAGGGATTGTACTAATTTCTTACTAAGAGAATTGGCGGCATCCCAAGCCGAAGTTAGAGAACTGTGAGAACGACAAATAGCACAAGAAAGGCGTATGTGCGAAATAGAACGTCAGCTAGCTAAATCCAGGGTCGGATCTAGTAGGAAGTAGATTATACTCTACTCGTTCACTACTTACTCTTTTGGTTATAGTCTAAGTCTTTGGATATATTGTAGCGTTATTTTTCATGATATTCGGTACGACCGCGAAAATTTCATTTTCGGTAGGTTGGTTTAATGTCGATATTTTCCTAGTATTGTGGTGTATTGTAGACCTGTTTAAGGTCAAGTTTTCCAAACTCTATGTACTCAATATACCAATATAATCGACATGCATTTTCATACTCTTTGAAAAATAACCACTCAATTTCATATTATCCTGTTGCAAGTTGTACTTGCAGTAGACTTCTATTTCCAATTCCTTACAGGATTCATATTGAACTAAGTGTCTTAGTTCAGAGATATCACATTCATGTTCATTCTTGATATCTAACTGTCTCTTCATCTTTTATTTCTTAAAGTGAAAGATGCCTCCATGGAGAAACCCAAGGCGTGTCAATATTAATGAAGCGCCAACACCGCCTCCGCCACCACCTCCTCAATTTGACGCTGCCATGTTTCAGGCGACGGTCACAGCAGCTGTCGCGGATGCTATGTCTCATATAACCACCACTGTCGCAAGTGGATCGGGGAGTGGAGCACACCCCTCCAATTAGGGTGATAGTCACGGGCACCATCAGGAGTGTACCTACAAGGACTTCTCGAACGCCAAACCCAGGACCTTTAACGGGACTGGAGGAGTTATGGCGTTAAGGCAATGGATTGAGAAAACAGAGGCAGTCTTCGAGATCTGCTCTTGCCCGGAGGGTAGCAAAGTTAAATTCGCTGTCTGTACCTTTGCTGATAGAGCCCTAACATGGCGGAAGGCCATGTTAAGTCACTGGCCTTGGTAGTGGATAACTCTATAAGTTGGGAGAACTTGAAAACAATGTTGATGTGGGAGTACTCCCCGCGGGATGAAATTCAGAAGCTTGAGCAAGGGTTCTGGGGTCTTACTATGATTGGTTCAGACATAACAACCTACACAAATCGGTTCTGCGACTTAGCGATTCTATGTCCAGAAATGGTTTCTCTGGAGAGCAAAAAGATTGAAAGGTACATCTGGGGGCTGTCACCCCAGATTCAGGGAAGTGTTATTACTTCCAGGCCTATTACCTTTCACAGTGCCAAAGAGTTTGCACAGTCCCTTATCGACCATGGAGCCCGTCAAAGCTTAGTGGTTGCTGCATTAGAACAAACCAAGGGAAACAACAACAACAACAACAATAACAACAACAACCACACGAAGAAAGCCTGGAATAAAAGGAAGGGCAAATCTTCTCAGGAACCCTCGAAAAAGCAACAGTTAGTGGCGGTCCATGCTGCTACTGTACCTGCTGCTGTTCCTGCTAACCCTGCACCAGCTAAGCCCTATGCTGGTAATCTCCCCAAATGTAACAAGTGCAATTTCCACCACAATGGAAATTGTCGGGAAATGCAGCGTCGTAACTGCAACAGAAAAGGGCATATTGCCCGATTCTGTAAATCACCACCCTAACTGATTAACCAAATACCTGCCGTTGGAGTAGGTCAAGCGTGTTATGGATGCGGTGATGTTGGGCACTTCAAAAGAGATTGTCTGAAAGCTGTAAATACCGGTGGAGTTGGGAGGATTCTGGCAATGGGTCACGAAGAAGCTGTGGCAGACCCTGCGGTGGTCACGGGTACGTTTCATCTCAACAATACTTATGCATGCATTCTATTTGATAGTGGTGCTTAGAAGAGCTTCGTGAGCCATAATTTCAAACACCTGCTAAATCAAAACTCTCAGCCACTAAATGAAACCTTCATAGCCGAAATGGCTAACGGGAAGTTCGAATACACTCACAATATATACATAGGATGTACCATTACTTTGAATAACTTTTCCTTCCCAATAGACCTTATGCTTGTCTCTATCAAAAGTTGCGACGTCATTATTGGTATGGATTTGTTGTGCTCTAACCATGCCAACATCCTATGTTATGAAAGAGCCATTCGCCTGAACTTGCCAACTAATGAAACTTTAATCATCTACGACGACAAACCCGGAACGAACCTTCAGATCATTTCTTGTATCAAGGCACAAAAGTATCTTCGCAAGGAGTATTGTACTTTCTTAGCTCACGTGGTAGACAAAAAACAAGAGGTGAAAGACACACGAGCATTCCTGAGGTCTGCAACTTTCCCGACATTTTTCCCGACGATCTTACCGTAGTGCCTCCCGAACGACAAATCGAATTCAGAATCGACTTAATCCCTGGGGCTACCCCTGTAGCTAAATCCCCCTATCGTCTTGCACCTTATGAAATGCAAGAATTATCCAGCCAGCTGAACGAACTCCTTAGCAAAGGTTTCATTAGACCAAGCTTCTCACCATGGGGAGCATCGATTTTGTTCGTGAAGAAGAAGGATGGATCATTCTGCATGTGCATAGACTACCGCGAGCTGAATAAACTTACCATCAAGAATCGATATCCTCTGCCTCGCATTGACGATCTGTTCGACCAACTTCAAGGTGCGAGCTACTTCTCGAAAATAGACTTAAGATCCGGGTATCACCAATTACGGATTTTGGAAGAGGATATTCCCAAAACAGCGTTCAGAACTCGTTATGGTCATTAAGAGTTTGTAGTGATGCCTTTCGATTGACAAATGCACCTGCTGTGTTCATGGACTTAATGAACAGAGTGTGTCCTCCATTCCTGGACTAATTCTGTTGGGTTATGAGCATTCTAACACTCCTAAGTGTACATGCAACCCTAAATACCTTGGATCTATGTTTTCTCTATTATACATACAATTATGAACATCCAAGGTATTATCCTAATCTAGCATACAAAATAATAAATATAACAAGATAGAATACATACCTCTTTGATGTAGAATGTCTTCATGAAGCTTGAGTGCCTAGTGCCCCAAGTGTGACACCTCAAATGGTTCACACAACACCAAATACACTTGGAATAACTTGAGAGAAACTTGAACACTCCTTGAAATCGTCTAGCCCTCACACTCACACATTAGTGCATGATTTCTTGAGCCATGGGATTCTTTTATATGGTGGCTATTAGGGTTACACCATGTAACTCATAACTTTACCCATTCCTTATGCTCCATGGATTTTAACCTCCATGGAGTATCCATGGGTCACCCCATGGACTTAGTCCAACATAAGGAATCTTGGATCACAAGCCCACATATATAAGAATGAATGATTTACACAATCAACCCATATATTTAATTAGTCTCCTTTTGATCACTTAATTAATTCCAAATTAATTCTTGATCAATACTAATTAAATAACCTTATTAATACATTAGAACTTATAATATATTAACCAACCTTAAGTGTTATTTCTCTCATTATAGTCTATCCAAATGCATGATGCCATGCAACCCAAATGGACCATGCCGGGTCGGGTCAAGTCTTACCAATTATAGTTATGGACTTAGACATTAATCCAACAGTCTCCCACTTGGATAAGTCTAAAACTATTATTGCGTATGACTTCAGGAACCGATCAGCAATTGTAGCTCTCAAACGCTTCTGTCGAACTCTGACCTTTGTCAATGACTTGTCCATTAGATAAGGGATCATATATTCCTCCATTCTAGATATCATATGGACTGAGACATGGATTATCAATCATTCTCTCTGTCCATTTGTTGTTTCCCGATTTCCGATTCATGATGACTGACTGATTGAACAAATCAAATCAGTCCTGGCTTGGCCAAGCACTCACATGTATCATCTTTAAATCATCGAGGGGCCCACAGATATCGCTTTTATCCTGAAGGTAAAAGGAATGGATAAACTTCGACTCATATGGATTGTTCTACTACTTGTTGAATCATACACAAAGGCACATTTTATAACATCGAGTTACCAATGCGTTTTCGTGTAATCAATGTATAACCAACTCATAGTAACAACTCATATCTCTAGGTTTGAAGAATATAAGATATTATCGTCTCATGATCACTCGTGATAAAATCCATGAAGTGATTCAAATGAGCGTGGGTTGAATCCAATACTCAGAACTTATGAGCACTCATGAGTGTTGTAGCACCACTTTGTCCACCAACTTGGACCTCTACAAACCAACCCATGACAGTCTTGATTCATATCTACTTCCAACATATGACCGACTGTGGATGGTTTGAATAACTTAATCATTCAGGAAGAGCGACTTAGTTATTCTGGAAGTCAAAACATGCAAAGTGAAACACAAGAATAAATGAATCAAATATGGTATCAAACCCTATGAATATAAATAAACACTTTTATTTATCACCATACTGATTACTCATTATTCATTGTTTCGGTTTTATCAACTTTATACTTGAATTTAAAACAATAGTTGTCCCATGCTCCAAGCATGTACACTATGTTTTCTAAACACTAGTCATGCCATACACCAAGTATGCATACTATGTTTGTCTATGATCTTTACTTTGTAAAATAGATCAATTGAACATCACTCCAATGATCCTCTTTTCACAGTCCCAAATCCTTACTGCAAATGCAAGAATTCCAAATTCATGCCATTTACTGAAATCTGTTAGATTCTAAACTTATATGCATTGATCCTCTTAATGATTATACACGAAGTCAGAAAGACTTGACAACAATCATTACAGAGCATTCCAAAGGAGATCAGCTCCTTGGAAACATTCTTCTTTCATTAAGTTTCCTAATCTTACACAGATTGAATAATTTCTAACTTTGAAACATTTCCATATTCCATTTTGACTATCACTTCTGAACAAGAGTTGCCTCCTTACAGATTATGTCAATATGGTCCTTCCAGAATTAACATTATACTTCCAACTGTCCTTGAGCAACCAATCTTTGGTAAACCTTAGATTGTCCTCGACAATTGCTTAATCATTTTAGTCATATCCAATTCTAGACCTTTTCCCTTCATAATGCCCCAGGCATTTGGAAAATTTTAGAAAGGATGAATATAGCACATGTAATCGATCCTATATCCGAAGCATATGGGACACGATTCATGATGTCTCACATAAAGACTAAACCAGTCTTTTGCTATAATATTTCCATTTCAATTTGCTAAGTTCTCAAAATTCAGATTATGAAAAGGGATGCCGTAATCATAATCGAATTTTAGAACGCAAATAATGGACCCATATATAGAATTTCCTTATGTTGAGCCATTCCAACATGAAATTCATATATATATCCTTGATTAAATACGATTAAAATCTCAATCTAAGCTTTTAGAATGGAAATGAAGTATAATTTCCTCTCCCTTAATTATAGCAAAACAACTTTTTCAACCCCTGCAACCTCACGAATTGAAACTTTTGTTTTCTATAATTAACATTGCTAACTTGCAACCTTTGTCATAATTATCATGCTCCCACTAACATGATGATTATTAGCATAACACTTATGCTCCCACTAGCTTTGACATGTACTCAGAAATCAACTGACTTTCTTACCAAAGTTCAGATTTCTGATACTAGATTGTTTTGATAAAACTTTATCAAAATCATACACCTCTCTTAGATAGCTCACATGTGTGTCTAAACAATTTTAGAACTATGAAAAGGGATGCCGTAATCATAGTCTCAATTGTTTAGACCTTTGCCACTTCTCACAAGTCCATGTTAGTGTGCCGGTAAACCACACACGCTCCACTAATGACTTTGAGAATGTAAATATCACAATTGCTATCTAGCTAAAATCTACTTAGTGAAAGTGTTTCCTCACCATCATTTTCATGAATCGGAGAGAAACCTTATGACACTTAGATTTAATAGTGTATGTGTTCTTATCCATGTGAATTTGTCAAAACCATAATCACAAGACAAGGTTAATGACAAATCCAAACTCATATTGATTAAACTTGTGCAATCTTAAATTCTTGCCATTTGGCAGCTCAGGTGCCTGCCATTGCTTCCAAGTAGTTGTGCAACCAATTGAGAACTCTCAGAACTCCTATGCAAAGCCAACTTGAATAGGCACAAAAATTTCAACACGATAGGTTATAAACCTCAAGTCGTGTGCTAGTGAAGGACTTTAGGTTTTATTCTTGATTAAGTCTTGAAACTTTCAAGAGCTTTAAGACTCCCACTGTCCTCTTGACATATAAGACTCCCTTGTCAAATATTCAAGAGATAGTGCAGATTCTTTATCAAGACTAACACTTTACACAATTGGCCTAAGTTGGTCTCTGTTTTATCCAAAACATCACAACTTACCAATTTCAAATGTACAAGAGTAGATAACCTTTTACTCTTACATTTGACTAGTGTTAACAAACCCTCTTTAAGATATGTCACTCAAGTTACAATCTTGGAGTATGACTCTAAGAATTGTTTTGGAACGAAGTATGACTCATCTTTTTTATTTAACCATTTCAAAAATTCATGACTCCTCTTCTTAGTCATAAGAATGCACTAAGATGACTTTAGAGGACCAATTGTGATATGGTATCTTAATCATTAAGATGATCATAAACATGATACTAAAGTACTCTCCCATCTTTTCAGATTTGAGAAACTTTTATCTTTCTGCCATACTTTGATTCTTCTTATTCGTTATGTCTCACATTGAAACTTCTCCAATGCTACAGACTTATACTTAAACTTATAAGTATAACCATATTTACTGAACTTAAGTAAATCATGACAAATAGTCTTCTTGATCTTTTGTGGTGGACTTGACCAGTGCACAAGAATGTGTACTCGATCCCTTAGTCCTTTCCTTATTCACATAAGGAATTAGTCTTAATTTTCCAAGCTGAAAGTTCTCATTCATCATACTATACAACTTGCATGATTCCAAGTTTCGGTCCAATTGAACCTTGGGTGATGAGAATCTTTCCTTATTTGGTAATGTTAGACACTACCAGAACCGAAAGAATCAAATCCATTTTTCCAATATTGCTATCAATGGAATCTTATAAGCAACAACTTTTCACAAATGCCATTGTAGGGATACTTAAAATAAATAAAATCAAAACCTTTTTCTTTTATTTTAAAACTTTGCGGAAAAACTTATCCTTACAATCCATATGAAAACCTTGTTGTTATCTATTCCTAAGCAATATAAATATCATAACTCTTAAGTAATAGCCCAAAATTCTGATCACCGAACCATGCGATTGAAATCCATCTTCGCGATCAGAATCAGCATGTACTTAATAGAGTTAGACAATGG
This sequence comes from Lactuca virosa, assembly GCF_052849685.1. NCBI lineage: Eukaryota > Viridiplantae > Streptophyta > Magnoliopsida > Asterales > Asteraceae > Lactuca > Lactuca virosa. Next base: position 180,899,945 of record NC_136429.1, on the reverse strand, counting down.
ACTTTACCTGAAGTAGAGCCAAACTTATTGACTTTAACATCCTTAGGTAAATTTGGCAGCTTCGTAACCAATGCCCCTTCCTTTGGCAATAGTTACCTATGGACCCTTGATAATGGGACTATCTCAGACTTCGCCTCTCTCTTTACCATTGGGTCAACCGAGTTGACTATGGCCGATCCCTTTCCATTGGGAAGAGAGAGCTTTACTGGATATCCAATGTCATCATTGTCAATGTCCATAGCGTTTTAGGAAGTTGATCTTAGCAAATAGATAAGATCATTAAGGGTCTTGTCTTAGTCTGTTTCATAGGATTCCCAAAAGAACTCACTATGTGACTTAGAAAGTAGTTGAGCCACCAACTTTCTCAAGACTTTGACACCCAACTCTCCCGGCTAATCAATATGTGACTACATCTCCAAGATGTGATCACACCTAGACCTTGCCTTGCCAATAGGGCTTGAGTGACCTTAAACTTTTTAGGAACTTGTGGGTTAGGGAGAATAATTGGAGGAGGTGAAAGAAGTATGATATCCATGGGACATCATCTTCATTTAGGAAAGCTTGTTTCAAGAGATTTGGGGAGATCATAAATGTCTAGACCAGACAACTTTTTGGGAGATATTCAAGATAGTTGATTTAAAGTCCTTAATATGACACCCAATATGAAATATTAAGGCTAGGACCCAACAAACTATTTTATAACTTAGAAGAGGGATGCCGATTGGACATTGACAATGGGGAGATCATAAATGTCCTTAATATGACACCCAATATGAAATATTAAGGCTAGGACCCAATATGACGATTCACCAATTTCCACCATGAAAAATGAAATAATTTATTAGGTTTTAATTGGATTTGAAAGTTCTAGATCTTTGAGATTCATTGAACTGTTCAAAGGCATGTTTCAATCTCGAGTGTGCCCTTCAGGTTTTGTGACTGGGATGCCGAGGATCACAAAACAAGGTGTGAATAACCATGCAAATATACTTGGTACCCTTAATATTTACCCCTTAATCAGTGTGCCGGTTAACCACACACGCTCCACCGATACTATGATAAATATTAAGTTACCCTTTGCCTACCTTGTTAAGTCCAGGTTAGTGTGCCGGTTAACCACACACGCTCCACTAACGACTTAAGCAAAGTGCAAAGTGTAATTTCATGGGTTAACACCAAATTCACATTTTCCTAAGTAACTAAGATTGGGTATTAATAAGAGTTTAGTTACTTAGTATTTATCATTAATACTTTTAATGAAAGGAGAATTATAGTCCTTGTCCTACCCGTTCGGCTAACGACCCTCCACCAGTCAAGGAAGCGGTGGGTGAGAGTGGACACCCATTAAACTGCCATTTTATAGGCAGTAACCTTATACCCCCCTTATAGACCGGCTTCGTGAATGAGGCCTACTAACGGTAAGACTGACTTGCTCTTATACATATATTTAAATATTATTAACTTATAATATTATAAAGTATAAGGGTTGAATTTTAACTTTTAAAATTCTAAGGGCTAACTTGGAATTAAAGTATTCATAAGTGAAAAATTTTCAAATTCCAAAACTTGAGGGCAAGTTTTGAAACTATTCAAAACTAATTAATTCCATAACTTATGTGTTTAAAGTAGTTTTAATTAAAAAAACTCTGCAAGTTCCATAACTTGAGGACAAGTTATGGAAGACTTTAAACTAATAAAAGAATGTAACTTTTCTTTATTTTTGTAACTTATGGAACTAATTAAGGTTACACATTTTATCATTTAATGAAGTGACTCTTGAACCTCCATAACTTGAGGACAAGTTATGGAGTCATAAAACCATTTAATGAGGACAAGACTCTTCATTTTTGTAACCTTTGCCAACTTTTATGAGTTTTATGATTCTTAAATGTGACTTTTCATATAACTTGAGGACAAGTTACAAAAACACACTTTGGAATCAACTCTTAGATTAAAATGGATTGAAAACAACTATTTCACACAACTTTTCTATTAATCTAAGAACCTCATAAGAACAAGATAATTCAAATCATCAATCTTCAAGAAATTAGCATGAACATACAAACTAATACAAATCTTGAAATTATGACAATTATCTTAGAAATTGGATTAGCATGAACATTACCGCATCAAAAACAAGTTTATAAGTCCAAAAACATCTTAGGGTAATGTTCCTAGTCCAATTCCAGCCAAAACAATCGAATCTATGCATCCAACTCGATTTTTCAGCTACTTTTGCAAGTATAAAAAGAAAACAAGCCTAGGCTCTGATACCACTGTTGGGTTATGAGCATTCTAACACTCCTAAGTGTACATGCAACCCTAAATACCTTGGATCTATGTTTTCTCTATTATACATACAATTATGAACATCCAAGGTATTATCCTAATCTAGCATACAAAATAATAAATATAACAAGATATAATACATACCTCTTTGATGTAGAATGTCTTCATGAAGCTTGAGTGCCTTGTGCCCCAAGTGTGACACCTCAAATGGTTCACACAACACCAAATACACTTGGAATAACTTGAGAGAAACTTGAACACTCCTTGAAATCGTCTAGCCCTCACACTCACACATTAGTGCACGATTTCTTGAGCCGTGGGATTCTTTTATATGGAGGCTATTAGGGTTACACCATGTAACTCATAACTTTACCCATTCCTTATGCTCCATGGATTTTAACCTCCATGGAGTATCCATGGGTCACCCCATGGACTTAGTCCAACATAAGGAATCTTGGATCACAAGCCCACATATATAAGAATGAATGATTTACACAATCAACCCATATATTTAATTAGTCTCCTTTTGATCACTTAATTAATTCCAAATTAATTCTTGATCAATACTAATTAAATAACCTTATTAATATATTAGAACTTATAATATATTAACCAACCTTAAGTGTTATTTCTCTCATTATAGTCAATCCAAATGCATGATGCCATGCAACCCAACTGGACCATGTCGGGTCGGGTCAAGTCTTACCAATTATAGTTATGGACTTAGACATTAATCCAACAAATTCGTCATAGTCTTCATCGACGACATCCTTATCTACTCAAGAAGCGAAGAGGAGCATGGCCAACATCTTCGTCAAGTATTACAAACTCTGAGAACAGAGAAACTTTAAGCGAAGTTCTCAAAATGTGAATTTTAGATCAGGAAGGTAGATTTCCTGGGCCACATGGTCAGTCAAGAGGGAATTCACGTGGACCCTTCCAAAATAAAGGCAATTGAGAACTGGTCAGCACCTAAAACACCTACAGAAATCTGTCAATTATTAGGTCTTGCTGGCTACTATCACAGATTCATCCATAATTTCTCCCGAGTTGCTAAACCACTTACCACCCTGACGCAAAAGGGTGTAACTTTTAGCTGGGGAGAGAAACAAGAAACAACATTCCAAACGCTGAAGCGAGAGCTGTGCAATGCACCGATCTTGACTTTTCCTGAAGGGACAGAAGATTTCGTAGTGTACTGTGATGCTTCTAATCAAGGGCTTGGATGTGTTCTTATGCAAAGAGGAAATGTTATATCCTACGCCTCGAGACAACTAAATACACATGAGGTCAACTATACAACACATGACCTTGAGCTAGGAGGAGTGGTATTTGCTCTGAAGATCTGGAGACATTATTTATATGGCACGAAATGCACAATATTCACGGACCATAAAAGTCTTCAGCATATCTTCGACCAGAAAGAGCTGAACATGAGACAACGACGGTGGGTGGAGCTACTGAAAGATTACGAATGTGAGATTCGTTATCACCCTGGTAAAGCCAATGTAGTAGCTGATGCCCTTAGCAGAAAAGAATACTCGGGACGCCGAGTAAAGTCGTTGACCATGACAATCCATTCACATCTGTCCACACAGATCAAAGAGGCTCAACTCGAGGCCTTGAAACCCGAAAACGTGGCAAGTGAAACCCTGAGAGGAATGGATAAGAACTTCGAAGTCAGGGATGATGGAGTCTATTGTTTCATGAACCGGATCTGGACACCAAAGTTCGGTGGTTACAGAGACGTGGTTATGAATGAAGCCCACAAAACCTGATACTTCATTCATCCAAGTTCAGACAAGATATATCTGGACCTTAAGAAACTGTACTGGTGGCCTAACATGAAGGCCGAAATCGCTACCTTTATGGGAAAGTGCCTTACTTGTGCCAAAGTCAAGATATAGTATCAGAAACCCTGAGGTTTATTGCAACAACCTGAAATCCCTGAATGGAAGTGGGAGTAGATTACGATGGATTTCATAACTAAATTACCCAAGACATCGGGTGGTTATGATACTATTTGGGTAATCGTCGATAGATTGACCAAATCCGCACACTTCTTTCCAATAAAAGAAACCGACAAGATGGAGAAGCTAACAAGAACTTACCTCAAAGAAATTGTTAGACTGCATGGTGTGCCAATATCTATTATTTCTGACCGAGATAGTAGATTCACTTCTCGTTTCTGGCAGTCTTTACAAAACTCTCTGGGAACTAGGCTGCACATGAGTACAGCCTACCATCCACAAACTGACGGACAAAGTGAGAGGACGATTCAAACTCTAGAAGATATGTTGCAAGCCTGCGTGATAGACTTTGGAAAGGCATGGGATACTCATTTACCCATTGTTGAATTCTCTTACAACAACAGTTATCACACTAGCATAAAGGCTCCTCCATTCGAAGCCCTCTATGGCCGCAAGTGCAGATCACCTCTGTGTTGGGATGAAGTGGGTGATACACAACTAGCTAGAGGTCAAGTCCCAGACAGTACTCTCACTGGTCCGGAAATCATTCGTGAAACTACAGAGAAAATCGTACAAATTCGGTAGCGACTTAAAACTTCCAGAGATAGACAGAAAAGCTACGCAGACAAAAGGAGAAAACCTTTGGAATTCCATACCCTGGAAGGGCATGATACGCTTTGGAAAGCATGGCAAGCTGAACCCAAGGTACATAGGACCATTTGAGATTCTTGCTAGAATCGGTCCAATAGCTTACAAACTCCGACTACCTCAAGAACTAAGTAACATACATCCTACCTTCCACGTCTCTAACTTGAAAAAGTGTTTATCCGATGAGACTCTTGTTATCCCACTCGACGAGATCGAGGTAAACGATAGCCTCAACTTCGTGGAAGAACCCGTAGAAATCATAGACAGGGAAGTCAAGAGAACCAAACAATTTCGTATCCCAATAGTGAAGGTTCACTGGAGTGCAAAACGGGGACCTGAATTCACTTGCGAGTGGGAGGATCAAATGAAACAGAAGTATCCACATCTGTTCCCTAATCTTTCTATATCGCTTTAATCCAAATTTCAGGACGAAATTCTCTCTAACGGGGGGATAATGTAACATCCCGTTATTTTCTACTTGTAAAGTCAACCCTAGTCAACCAAAGTCAAACTTGGGTCAACTAAAGTCCTCTTTGTTATTTTGGATTTTATTAAGGTTAGTATAAAAACCTTTACATGTTTAAAACACTAAGAATATTAAATGTTTAAGAAACGAATAAGTTAGAACTTCGCAACATTTTTCTTCTTTCTTCCTTCGAACCGTACACTTCGGGCAGCAATAGGTTCACGGTCGTGAACTCCTCGGACTGTGAACCCTCGCAGCCATGAACATGCTAGCCGACTTCGGACCATGAACGAGGCCGTGATCGCTTCGGACCGTGTACGAGGTTCACGGCCGGGAACCCCTCGGACCGTGAACCCTCGCATATATATATGTTTCAGCTAGTTTTTGCTTCATTTCTTCACTTTCAATCGAGATTTCAACCTTTTTCTCTCAAATATCATCAATCAAGAACACCCTCTCTCCTCAAGAACATGCTAGGATCATCCTTTCTTATCATATTCAAGTACTAATCAATAGTTCTTCACAAGATCTAACAAGTATAAATTCTTGATCTTGTTATCACTTCAAGAACACCCTTCCATCTTCTTATACTAGGCTAAAATCTATTGATTTCACTAGTTTTCACGAAGAACACCCACCTGAAAACCCTTGAATCTTCTTAGAAACTTGCTTAGGATCATCAAGTGTTCATCATTCATCAAGAACTCAGGGTCGTGAACACCTCTAGGGTCGTGAACACCCCTCTTGGCCGTGAACACCATTCAGCTTCCATTTTAGCTTTTAACACTCCTATTTGTAAGTTATAGTTACAAATTAGTCCAGTTTCTAATCATTGTTATGATTATATTAGCTAATTGGTTGCATATATGCTATACAAATTTGTAACGACCAAATTTTCACGTCCAAAAATTTCCTTTTTGATTAATTGATTTGTAAAACATTTGTAATAAAACATCATCCGATCATATCATTTCATAAAAATATATCTCGTGTCTGAAAACCAAATCATAAAAATAATAATAATGTCAGAGTACAATCCCAGAACATCTCATAATGCGGAAAAACCAATGCGTGTGTGTATGATGTGCCGCTACCGCGCCAGCTCCTTCCCCTTCGATGAAGAGGTACCTGAAACAAACTGTAAACTGTAAGCACGAAGCTTAGTGAGTTCCCCCATCGTCCACATACCATACAATCATATAGCATACATACTGCCAGGCATTTCTAGGGTGCCTGACCTACCCGGTACGGCCATTCTGGGGTGCCGATCCACCCGTGTCAAGCCATTCTGGGGTGCTGACCTACCCATGTCGAGCCATTCTGGGGTGCTGACTACCCTTCGGTCCTAACAACCAAACCTCAGGGACTATTTCACCCCCTACCACTACTACCGCATATATCATAGCATAATCTATTGTCAGACATATCTGGGGTGTCCGACCTACCCTTCGGTCCTAACAACCGAATCTCGGGGACTATTCCCCCTCCTACTACCTCTATCTCATGTAACATATCATGCTAGCAGCTAAACATATCATAGCATACTGTTGGGCATATCTGGGGTGCCTAACCTACCCTTCGGTCCTAACAACCGAACGCTATTACTATCACATATCATATCACGCTAGCATATAACATATCAGGTAGTAATAACACAGATGAATATCACAAAGACAAACATCTATCATATGATCCCTACTGGTGGGCCGGCATTGTGGCCGTAGACCCACCGCTACTGGAAGGTAACTCACCTCGTAGCAGCTGCTGATCTGCGCGGGAATCCTCTGACTGCTACCGCTGCTGCTCCGGAAATCCTCGGACAATAATTCCTACAAAACACTTAGTCATACACTGCTAACTGTTCTTAGGGTAAAACGACCATTTTACCCCTGACCAAGTCAAAGTCAAAGTCAACTTCCAGTTGACCTGACTCGCCGAGTTGGCGCCGAGTCCCTATCCTTCTATTTGTCCTTATACCCGTCTCTACTCGTCGAGTTAGGCGATGAATCGACGAGTTTTCCTTCTAATTGAACATCGACTGAATCTTCATCCGACTCGCCGAGTTGATGAACGACTCGTCGAGTTCACCTTCATCTGATGAACAAGTTCTTGCCATGACTCGCCGAGTTGATGAACAACTCGTCGAGTTCATCTTCATCCTTAAGAAGATTGCCTTGGACTCGCCGAGTCTGATCATGCACTCCCCGAGTCCCATGAATTTCAGAACCATAGCTTAGTCCAGAACGTTGGGTCACTCCCCGGGACTCCCTAAAACCTTTCCACACTCAACTGGGTCCTTTTGACCCTCAACTGATATGGGACAGAACCCTAGGACTCGCCGAGTCCAAGAATGGACTCGTCGAGTTGGTCACATCCTCTCACTAAATCTTCGATTTCTGATGTACAACCCTTGATCAAAAGATAGATCTATGCTTCTACAATCGATCTAGCACGTAAAGTTACAACCTTTACGTGCTTGCATGGGACCTTGAGCTCAAAAGGTCCTAAAACAAACTCTTACAATGCATGGGGCCTTCTTTGAGTGCAAAAGTCACTCCTTTCTGCCTTGTAACCCCTCTAAGGACCTAGATCCGATACATCAACCCCAAACCATGCTTGCAATCATGGTTGGTGACCAAAATGGCTTAGAAAAGCCCTAGAACTCCACAAAATGGGATCTATCAAAAGAACAAACAAGGTATAGACTTTATACCTTCTGTAGACTGCAAATGATGCTCAAAATCGGATCCTTCTAGCCTCCTCTTGATCCTTCAAGCTTTTCCTTCCTTCCTTGGGTCACAAAAGCACCAAAATCACTCCAAATGCCTTAGATTGCTTCAATAACGGCTAGGGTTTCAATGAGAGGTGTTTGGGAGCACAAAGGGGCGATGGAGACTGCATAAGGTCGTTTAAATAGGATGCAAACCCTTGGATTAGGGTTTTTATCCAGACAGCGTCTACTCGCCGAGTCCGGGACCCTACTCGTCGAGTCCATCACTTAAATATCGCATTTCGTCCCGCTTCTACTCGGCGAGTTGGTCCTTCAACTCGCCGAGTCCAAGGCCAAAAATGCAAAATATTTAAAGAATTAATAAAAAGAATACGTACCAAGAACCAGGTGCTACAAATCTCCCCCACTTATTTTAGACTTCGTCCTCGAAGTCTGCTGCTCGTTCCTGGAACAGCTCGGGGTAATGCTCCATCATCTCGTCCACCGGCTCCCAAGTCCACTCCGACCCCTTCCGGTGCTTCCATTGCACCTTCACGAGTTCCACTCTTTTGTTCCTCAGATCCTTCGACTTCCGGTCAAGGATCGCTACAGGCCGCTCGATGTAATTCAGGCTGTCATCAATGTCCTCCAAGGGTACCACTGCTGAGTCGTCCACCAGGCACTTTCGCAGCTGGGAGACGTGGAAAGTGTTGTGGATCTGACTGAGTTCGGCTGGCAGATCCAGCCTGTACGCCACCTTGCCCACCCGGGCTACAACCCTGAACGGTCCAATGTACCTTGGGCCCAACTTGCCCCGCTTCCTGAATCGAATGACGCCTTTCCAAGGCGACACTTTCAGGAGAACCATATCCCCGACCTGGAACTCCAGGTCTGATCGATGTTATCGGCATAACTTTTCTGCCGACTCTGAGCAGTCTGAAGCCTGCTCCGGACCTGCTGAATCTTCTCTGTCGTCTTGAGCACTACTTCGGTGCTCCCCATTACTCTCTGGCCAACCTCGCCCCAACATATCGGGGTCCTGCACCTCCTCCCATACAACATCTCGAAGGGAGGACGGTCGATGCTCGTGTGGTAGCTATTGTTGTAGGAGAACTCTGCCAATGGAAGGTAGGTATCCCAACTACCTCCGAAGTCTAAAACACATGCCTGCAGCATATCCTCTAATGTCTGGATGGTCTGCTCACTCTGACCATCTGTCTGCGGGTGAAAAGCGGTGCTAAAGTGCAGACGAGTACCCAGTTCATCATGAAACTTCTTCCAAACCCTGGAAGTGAACCGCACATCCCTATCCGAAATCACCGAAACTGGCACTCCGTGCCGCGCCACCACCTCCCTGATATAGATATCGGCCAATTTCTCGGCCGAGATGCTCTCCTGAATCGGGATAAAGTGGGCGCTCTTGGTCAATCGATCGACAATGACCCAGATTGAATCCACTCCCCGCGCGGTCCTGGGAAGCTTGGTGATAAAATCCATCGTGATGTCTTCCCATTTCCACAGCGGGATATCCAACGGCTGCATCTTGTCGTGTGGTCTCTTATGCTCGGCCTTGACCTTCCTGCAGGTCAAGCACCGTTCCACATACCATGCTACATCCCGCTTCATGCAGGGCCACCAATAATCAAGACGAAGATCCCTATACATCTTCGTCGCCCCGGGATGAATGGAGAATCGGGATTTGTGCGCCTCCTCCATCAGAACCTGGCGCACGCCTCCGAGGTATGGAACCCACACCCTGCGGTGTAATGTCAATAACCCTCGGCTATCATAGTCGAAGGAGGAAACCTGTCCCACAATCCGTTCGCTTTTCTGATGTTCCTCCTTCATAGCCTCCTGCTGAGCCTCCCGGATCCGCTCCAAAAGCGGAGTCACCACTGTCATCCTCAGACAGATATCCCTGATCGGCGCTGCCTTGCGGCTAAGCGCATCGGCCACGACATTGGCCTTTCCCGGGTGGTAAAGGATCTCGCAATCGTAATCCTTCACCACGTCCAACCACCGACGCTGCCTCATGTTTAGATTCGGCTGATCCATGAGGTACCTCAAGCTCTTGTGGTCCGTGTAAATCATACAACGAACCCCATAAAGGTAATGACGCCAAATCTTGAGGGCGAAGACAACAGCCCCCAGCTCCAAATCATGCGTCGGGTAGTTCGCCTCGTGAGGCTTCAACTGCCTCGAAGCGTAAGCAATGACATGCCCTCTCTGCATCAATACTGCGCCCAATCCCGAGATGGACGCATCACAGCACACAACGAGATCCTCCATGCCCTCTGGCAGGGCTAAGATTGGCGCCTCGCACAATCTCTGCCTCAGTATCTCGAATGCAGCCTGCTGCTCAAGCCCCCAACGAAAGACCACGGCCTTCCTCGTTAGCCTGGTCAGGGGTAAGGCTATCTTGGAGAAATCCTGGATGAATCTCCGATAGTAGCCAGCTAATCCCCGGAAACTCCGAATCTCAGATGGAGACCTCGGAACCTCCCATCTCATCACGGCCTCAACTTTGGCCGGATCTACCGAAATCCCGTTCTGGTTGACAAGGTGCCCAAGAAACTGCACCTCGCGCAACCAGAACTCACACTTGGAGAACTTGGCATACAAGCTCTCCCTCCTCAAAGTCTCCAGAACCTCTCGCAGATGCTCCTCATGCTGCTCTCGCGTCTTGGAGTAAACCAAGATTTCATCGATAAACACTATCACAGACCGGTCTAACATCGGTCTACACACGCGATTCATGAGGTCCATGAAAGCGGCAGGAGCATTGCTGAGCCCGAAAGGCATCACCACGAACTCATAGTGGCCATAACGCGTCCGAAACGCCGTCTTCTGCACATCCTCCTCTCTGACCCTCATCTGATGATACCCTGAACGCAAATCAATCTTGGAGAACCAAGATGCTCCCTGTAGCTGGTCAAAGAGGTCGTCAATCCTCGGGAGTGGGTAACGGTTCTTTACCGTTACCTTATTCAGCTCCCTATAGTCTATACACATCCGATGCGACCCGTCCTTTTTCTTCACAAACAGAATCGGGGCTCCCCAGGGTGAACTGCTCGGTCTAATGAATCCTTTGTCTAACAGCTCCTGCAGCTGTGTAGACAACTCATGCATCTCAGGAGGAGCCAACCGATACGGTGCCTTGGCTATCGGAGCCGCACCAGGGACTAGGTCGATCCTGAACTCCACCTGTCGCTCCGGAGGTATCCCAGGCAGGTCCTCGGGGAATACGTCCGCGAACTCTCGCACCACGGCCACATCACCCACCGTCGCCCTACCCGCCTCCCGGGTATCCATAACATAGGCGACATAACCTGCGCAACCCTGCTGGAGGTAACGCCTAGCTCTCGCTGCTGAACATAAAGTTGGTCCTCGCTGTGGCCTCTCGCCCTGAATCACCAGCTCTCCCCCACTTGGGGTCCTGATCCGCACCAACTGCTGCGCACAGTCAATCACTGCCCCATTCGGGCTTAGCCAATCCATGCCTATAATCACCTTGTTCCCCCTCAAAGGAATAGGAACCAGGTGTACCAGATGACGCTCCTCGAACAATCTCAAAACACAATCTCGGAAGACCTCAGATGCTCGCACTGACCAGTCGTCCGCAATCTCGACCTCTAGAGGGAAATCCATCATACCCGAAGACTCAGGAAACTTCTTGCTAAGCGCAAGAGAGACGAATGATCGGGAAGCACCCGAATCAAACAATACCTGAACTGGGATGCCGTTCACATGGAACGATCCTAAACAGAGCATATATCAATATCATAAACATCATATAATTAAGTCAGAGGGAAAGAATCATACCCGTCACCACATCGGGTACGGCGCGTGCCTCCTCGGTAGTCAACTGGAAGGCCCGACTTCTCACCACTGGGGCCTCTGACTTGCCCTGGCGGCCATCAGTAATCCGCAGGGTCGCTGGGGCTGGCGCCTTCACTGGCGCTGCTGCTGTCAACTGGGGGCAGTTAGCCTTCTTGTGGCCCCTCTGGTTGCAGTGGAAACACATCAACTCAGACGTCTGAATAACAGGTGCAGGAGCGATACAACCCCTGCTGAAGTGTCCCATCTAGCCGCACTTATAGCAGCCCGACGATCCCAATCTACACGCCCCCTCATGTGGCCTGCCGCAATTCCTGCAACGGCCCGGTCCTGACTGGCCTTTCGGCCTACCATCTGACCCCTTGGGCTTCTTCCCCGAAGCCCCTATCGTCTGTCCCTCCTCTGCCTTCCTCTTCCGGATGTGCTCCAGATCTATCTCCCTCTCCCTCGCCCTAGCAATCAGAGAATCCAGGGTAGGGCAAGCTGAAAAACTGACATGCTTCCGAATATCAGCTCGTAGCATGTCATGATAGCGGGTCCTCCTCATGTCCTCATCACCCGCGTACTGGGGCACCAACAACTCCCTCTCCCGGAACTTTGCGGTGATCTCCGCCACAGTCTCTGGAGTCTGCCTCTTATCCAAAAACTCCCTGGCTAACTGCTGGAGCTCCACGGCAGGTGCGAACTCCGCTCTGAACCGGGTCACAAAGTCCGGCCACGTCATAGCCTCAACAGCCGAGGCTCCCAGAGAGTCACCAACCGACTCCCACCAATCCCTGGCCCTGTCTCTCAAGCATCCTGCTGCATACCTCACCTTCGACCCCTCAGGGCAGAAGCTAGTCAACTGTGCAGACTCAATGTCTGCAATCCATCGTCTGGCAGCAATGGGGTCCTTCGCCCCATGGAAATCTGGTGCACCACTGCCCCTGAAGTCCTTAAAGGACAGCGTGCGGGATCCTGACTGGCCAGATGCCATGTCACTCCTGAACGCCCTGAGGCGGTCCTCCATCAGCTCAACTATCCCTTCCTTGATCGACCCGAAAATGATGGGGGTCGACTCAAGGATGCCTCTGGTGATTTCTGACGCGATGAACTCGCGTAGCCTCTCATCTACTGGCTCGGAACCTGATCCCGAACCCGATCCCTCTCCTGAACTGCCAACTGCTGGCCTCGGACGTAGTACCACCATTCTGCAATACATACAGGAAACCATTAGTGATACTGATACCTCTAAAGGGATCACACCTACTACAAGTTCCCTGGTCTTGCCTTAGCCTTCTTCGATTCAAGTACGGATCCTCTGTTTTCAGTAGTACGGGCCCATACTACCTTCCACATCTATCCGTACTTTCCTCAAGAATCGCCTCGACTCCACCAAGTCCCTTCTACTACTACTGCTGATCTCATGCTAATCTCATCCTAGGCTTGCCCTAGGTAACCACCAACCCACTCTCCGCCATCAGCTGCATAAGAAGTCCCTGCTTTCTTCCCCTAACTAGCTCGCGAATACTATTACATATTACTCAGACTAGATAATTCTTCGAATGAGAGATCCTACCCCACAACGGTTGGACTCAAACAAGAGTTGCGAAATAGAGCTAGACCCAACCTTCTGAAATTATTTAGTCCTTGCAATATGTAACTTAACATATTCGTTTACTAGTTAGTGAAAGACAACTAGAACTCCTAAAAGCACAAAGCAAGCAGCATTCAGACAAAGGAAACTACTCAAGCAAATCTATTCTCATAACAAGAAACTGTGCTAGCATACAATGCTAAGCTCATACTATCAGGCATAACCTAAACAGGCTATCCTACTACTGTCTACTCAATACTCGCATGCAATTCTCATAAGGCTGGAACACATAAAGCAGGCACATAAGGCATCATTCCTAGATCCTTAGTCCTATTCTAGCATGCTGTTCTACTGAAACTGGTAAAACATAACATAACTTGTAAGGGTACTCTTGGGAAAACTTACTTGAGCTCGGCCGGTCGCGCACATCACACACCTTGTTCTTTCCCAAAACTCTTTTACTTAGCCTTTAGAAAATCATTTCTTTATAAAAATCTTTTAATCCCTCGATTTGAGTCCAGACACCCCCGAAGGTGTGTCCGAATCCCTCAAACCAGGGCTCTGATACCAACTTGTAACGACCAAATTTTCACGTCCAAAAATTTCCTTTTTGATTAATTGATTTGTAAAACATTTGTAATAAAACATCATCCGATCATATCATTTCATAAAAATATATCTCGTGTCTGAAAACCAAATCATAAAAATAATAATAATGTCAGAGTACAATCCCAGAACATCTCATAATGCGGAAAAATCAATGCGTGTGTGTATGATGTGCCGCTACTGCGCCAGCTCCTTCCCCTTCGATGAAGAGGTACCTGAAACAAACTGTAAACTGTAAGCACGAAGCTTAGTGAGTTCCCCCATCGTCCACATACCATACAATCATATAGCATACATACTGCCAGGCATTTCTGGGGTGCCTGACCTACCCGGTACGGCCATTCTGGGGTGCCGACCTACCCGTGTCAAGCCATTCTGGGGTGCTGACCTACCCATGTCGAGCCATTCTGGGGTGCTGACTACCCTTCGGTCCTAACAACCAAACCTCGGGGACTATTTCACCCCCTACCACTACTACCGCATATATCATAGCATAATCTACTGTCAGACATATCTGGGGTGTCCGACCTACCCTTCGGTCCTAACAACCAAATCTCGGGGACTATTCCCCCTCCTACTACCTCTATCTCATGTAACATATCATGCTAGCAGCTAAACATATCATAGCATACTGTTGGGCATATCTGGGGTGCCTAACCTACCCTTCGGTCCTAACAACCGAACGCTATTACTATCACATATCATATCACGCTAGCATATAACATATCAGGTAGTAATAACACAGATGAATATCACAAAGACAAACATCTATCATATGATCCCTACTGGTGGGCCGGCATTGTGGCCGTAGACCCACCGTTACTGGAAGGTAACTCACCTCGTAGCAGCTGTTGATCTGCGCGGGAATCCTCTGACTGCTGCCGCTGCTGTTCCGGAAATCCTCCGGCTATAATTCCCACAAAATACGTCGAGTTCATCTTCATCCTTAAGAAGATTGCCTTGGACTCGCCGAGTCTGATCATGCACTCGCCGAGTCCCATGAATTTCAGAACCATAGCTTAGTCCAGAACGTTGGGTCACTCCCCGGGACTCCCTAAAACCTTTCCACAATCAACTGGGTCCTTTTGACCCTCAACTGATATGGGACATAACCCTAGGACTCGCCGAGTCCAAGAATGGACTCGTCGAGTTGGTCACATCCTCTCACTAAATCTTCGATTTCTGATGTACAACCCTTGATCAAAAGATAGATCTATGCTTCTACAATCGATCTAGCACGTAAAGTTACAACCTTTACGTGCTTGCATGGGACCTTGAGCTCAAAAGGTCCTAAAACAAACTCTTACAATGCATGGGGCCTTCTTTGAGTGCAAAAGCCACTCCTTTCTGCCTTGTAACCCCTCTAAGGACCTAGATCCGATACATCAACCCCAAACCATGCTTGCAATCATGGTTGGTGACCAAAATGGCTTAGAAAAGCCCTAGAACTCCACAAAATGGGATCTATCAAAAGAACAAACAAGGTATAGACTTTATACCTTCTGCAGACTGCAAATGATGCTCAAAATCGGATCCTTCTAGCCTCCTCTTGATCCTTCAAGCTTTTCCTTCCTTCCTTGGGTCACAAAAGCACCAAAATCACTCCAAATGCCTTAGATTGCTTCAATAACGGCTAGGGTTTCAATGAGAGGTGTTTGGGAGCACAAAGGGGCGATGGAGGCTGCATAAGGTCGTTTAAATAGGGTGCAAACCCTTGGATTAGGGTTTTTGTCCAGACAGCGTCTACTCGCCGAGTCCGGGACCCAACTCGTCGAGTCCATCACTTAAATCTCGCGTTCCGTCTCACTTCTACTCAGCGAGTTGGTCCTTCAACTCGCCGAGTCCAAGGCCAAAAATGCAAAATATTTAAAGAATTAATAAAAAGAATACATACCAAGAACCAGGTGCTACAAAATTACTATATAGGACTTGTTTTACTACGGGATTGCACTTATGGAAGTAAACATCCTATATCAAATCATCAATCAAATCACTCTTTAAAAGGTGAGTTCATACCCCCGTATTTTCATAATTTTTATTGTTTTAAGGGGGGAATACAAGTCTAACACAAGGATTTTGTGTTACAAACAAATGGTTTCAAAATATCTCACCAAAATGGATTTCAATTATCATCAAAATCCAATAGTTTCAAATTATGTTAAAATGACATCAAGTCACCAAAAGTATTTCAAAATATTAAACTTTTTAAATGATTTTATAAACTTATATTTTTCCCCAAAAATCATATATATATATATATATATATATATATATATATATATATATATATATATATATATATATATATATATATATATATATATAAGATTTAAAGGGCTTAGGACTGATAACTCACTTTGGTTCCTTTTCCTTGTTTGGATGTGGGCTTATAGTATCGGTTATTTGTCCGAATGTCATTTTGAATTTTACTTATATATATTTGTATATGTATATAAATATAAAAGTTATTTCATTCAGTTCAATACCATTTGTAACATGTTCAGCAAGGGGTTGCATTCATGAACAGTTAGTATCAATTCAGAAAGTACATATAAATTATAATAGGTATAATTTATGATTCATAGAACATTAATTCACGATTCAAGTATACTAGAGTACACCATTTTACAAGAACAAGGGTTTGATTCAAAACTAATCAAGGGTATCATCTTTCAAATACTGTAGAGACCACATTTTTATACGAACGGTGAATGCGGAAGTAAGATATCTCGAGATTAATCATGTTTTTGTAAGTATGAACACGAAGAACATATTATGAGTTCATGGAAAAAGGCTCAGAACAAAGAGAGTGTAAGGGTCGAATTGTTGTAATTAGTCGAAATGTATTTTGAACACTTCGAATGTTTTGTAATCTATTTTACTGAGGCGCTTTTATTCGAAGCGTAAGGGTCTATGCCTTAGTATATTTTTTGTACGCTTTCAGTTCCCTATAAATAGGGATATTACTAGAGATAGATAAGAGTTTTTACAGACCTGTCTTTGTACTCTGTAAACATTCGAAAGCGTAATAGAGCTGAAACAAGATCATATTTACATCTGGTGTTCAATCTCGCATTCTTAATTGATTTCATACTCTGATTCGTTTTATACTTGATTCTACAATTCATCAATTGGTATCAGAGCAGGAATCACATCTGCGATCTGATTTTCATCCATTCAAAAAGTTTTTGAATCAAATTTTTGGTTCAAAAGTTTCCACACTTTTTGATCGTGAAAATTTTGTCTAGATTTTAGTTTGTGATTTGATTCTGCATTTGAATTGTTGAATCGAGTGTTCTTCTTGCAATTCTGATTTGATTCAACTAGTTTGTTTTCAAATTTCCAAATCTTCTTAAAAATTTTCAAAATCAGCTTCCATACAACAATGGCGAGTTTCAATCTCAATTCGATGACCTCGTTTTCTCATCTGTTAGGCTCATCAACCAAAATTCCAATGCTAATCCCTGAATATTATGATCAGTGGGCTGATCGTATGCAGGATTATCTGAATGGTCTTGATGAAGAATTATGGTCATGTATCACTGGAAATGTCAATGTTCCAGTGAATGTTCAAACAATTGGATCATCTTCTACAAGTTCTGTTGTTGATAATCAAACTGATCGTCTGAAGAAACTGGAGAAGAGGTATATGAGAGAATTGCGAGGAGCTTTACCTCCAGTTGTGTACAATTATGTAAGGAGTTGTACAACTGCAAAGGAGATCTGGAACAATCTGAAAGATAAGTTTCAAGGAAGTGAGAAGACGAAAATCTATTCAATCAAACAGTGTTTGGTTGAGCTGAAAGATTTCAGACAAAAAGAAGGTGAAACAATTGAAGTCTACTATGATCGACTGAACGAGTTAATCTATCGTTGTAATCGCTATGGAATTACCAGGACTTCAATGGAATTCAATCTCATCTTTGTGATGGGTCTTCGAAAAGAATGGAGAAGCGTAAGTATGATGGTGAAGAATCAGCAAATTTTTGATACATCAACTCTCAATGATTTGTACAATCAGTTGAAGACACACGAAACTGAGGTAAATGAAATTGCTGAGGAGACGAAGCTAAATTTGGGAGGTCCATTGGCACTTGTGTCAAAGATATCTGAGAAAGAAGCTGAAAATGGTGATTCTGAGGAAGAAGAAGGATTCATCATGAATTCAGATGATGAGGCAATAGCTTTTTACTCGAATAATCGTGTTAAGAAGTTTTTCAAAAAGTCGTTCAATCCGAAGACTAAGCTTGCTGAGGTAAAAGGAAGTGCAGTGAGTAAAACTGTTGTTGAGGAGAAAAAGAAAATTGAGAAGAAAGATTCGAAAATGTCTGAAGGAAAGATCGAGAAAAAGCTGAAAGGTGATGCTGGTATAGATTGTCATTATTGCAACGGAGCTAATCATCTTGTGAATGATTGTATGCTTCGGAAGAAGGATGAGAGGAAGAATAAAGTTAAAGATGAGGCGTATTATGCAGAGAGGCTTGAGGAGGTTCGTGCGAAAGCTAAAAACTTGTCATTGGTTGCAAAAGGTGGACATGAGGATGAAGATGGAACATATCAAATCTGGTCATCCGGATCAGACGATGAAGAAATGAGGAATCCAACACATGGAGCAATGTATGCGAAAATGGAGGAGGACTCAGATGACGAAGAATTCGAAGTGAAAGGACGATGCTTCGTATCCAAGACAGCAGACAAATCTCCATTGACAACAAAGGTACGTAAAATTCTCGAATCTTTTAATATTCCTACACATGCTTATGATTCTGAACTAATATCTTTTGATGAGACGGTTACTTATTTTGATTCAATTGTTGTGTCTGCTAGCAATGAGGCCAACAAGTTGTCAATGGAGTTGTTAGAGACCAAAAAGCGATTAGACATGAAAATAAGTAAAATTGATTGTTTGGAATTACAAATAACAAATATTATGTGTGATAGGGATACTTTATCAAGTGAAGTCAAACTTTTGCTAGCACAAAGAAACATTTATTGTAATTCTGCTAAAAGACTTTATTGAAAATTAACTGATTTACATCATTCATGTGAAATAAGTAAAGAGCAAGATAGAAAATTACTACCTTTTCTAGCATACGAAAGAGCTAAGGTAGATAATATTTTGTATGATTGTGAGCAAATAATAGCTGATTTTGACAAAGTTCCTGATGATAGATATAAACATGGAATTGTCAAAATTGATGAATGTCTTGATGCGAATGAATTAGTTAACATAGTGAATGATACTTTGACTAAATCTGAACAAATTCAAATTTTGAAAAAGACTGTGAATTCAACATCTGATTCTAAATCTAATTTTGCTGATATTGAAGATAATTCTGACAATATTAGTGAAATTAGTGAACTTGAGAATGTTGATTGTTGCTAGTTGTCTGTTGTTAATGTTGCATCAACATTTAAAGGGAAAGAAAAAGTTAAGGATTTGATGGTTGAGAAAGAAACTGAAATACCTTCAACTTCGAAAGTTTATGATATGAACTTCGTGGATCTCAAAGACAGTCAAACTGATGATAGCGATGATGAAGATGAAGACAAAATTTCGAAGGGAAAGAAATCTTCAAAGGAAGAAGAAACTCCACGAATAGTGGTTGATCAAGTGTATGGGGATACACAAAAGTTCGAAAAAGTAATGACTGAAAAAGGTGAACATTACCTTGAAACGAATATCGTGGTTTATCCAAATTTCAAGTGTACAGATGATGTCATTTTTCCAAATCAAGTTTTCGTAACTACTGGAAATGTTGAGAATATCAAACCAGAATTAAAGAAGTTAGTTGAGGAGGATAATTCTAAAACAACTGATGAAGGTTTTTTCACAAATCAAAGCACAGTTGAAAACAACTTAACAAAGAATTCATACGTGTTTCAACGTCAAAAACCACAAAGAAAATGGGTTGAAAAATCAAAATTTGAAAAAGAGAATTCAAAACAAGTTGTAAAGGAAAATGAAAAAGTTGTCAAACTAAACTCCAAGGAATTCAAATATCAAATTGAAAATTTTTCGAAGGAAAACAACATTTCAAAAAGACAAGCTAGGAAGAAAATATTTTGGCAGAATATTGAGTCTCAAAAGATGTCTGAATCACAATCACCCAAAAATGTTTTCAAAGCTAAAAATTTCTCATTTTCAACAAAAATTCAACATTTATCACAATCAACTCAATCAAGGTCTGAAGTGAATAAACAACCAAGGTTTTCGAAAGTTTCAGAAACTAATATTCCAAGAAAATTTTCAAATAAATCAAATCCAAATCAAAAATTCTTTCAACGACAACATTTTAAATCAACAGTTGATACATCATATGCTCAATCGTTTCTAACAAATCCAAAAGTTGATTTTGTTCCTCAAAAGCCAAATTTTCCTAATCATACGAAGAAAGAAACTATGAAAATTTCACGTGAAAAAGGAATGACTTCAAGGAAGAACATTGATCATTGGCTTGAAGGCAAAGGAAAGATGTATCAGTCGAATACATTTTCAAAGGAGCAAATTCACAAAGCATATGAGAAGTATGTGAATACTTCATCAAACGGCAGTTCATCTTCTAAGGATTCGAACATATCAGTCAAAGCTTGGAAACCAGTAATAAAAGCAAAGAATGTCCATTCACAAACTCAGAATTCGAAGGGTAATGTCAATGAACATTTGAAACCATCAAAATCTTACGTTTCGGTTCCTTTAAATGAAGATGTGAACTTAATTGATAGTCTCAAAACCAAAGTTTGTGATTGGGTTAAAAGTTCTTCATTACATTCGAAATTGAAATCTAATTTCCAAGGACCCAAAAAGCCTTGGGTACCTAAATTTTTCCACTGATTGTAGGTACTATGTGACGAGCAATATGATAATAAATGGTACATTGATAGTGGTTGCTCTGGTCACATGACTGGGAAGAAGGAGAATTTACGTGATTTTCGAAGCCTAAAAAATGCTGGAGTTGTGAAGTTTGGGAACAATCAAAAATGTCAAGTAAAAGGATATGAGAAGATCCCGAACGGACAATTCACAGTGAATCGTGTTGCGTATGTTGAAGGTCTTCAACATAACTTGATAAGTGTTTCCCAACTTGTTGTGGGCACTGGCAATCAAGTTCTTTTTAATGAAGAAGGAAGTGTTATTTCGAATGTCAACACTAAAGAAGTGTTACTGAAATCCAAAAGGAAAGGTGACATGTTCACTTTGGACATCAATCTGATAGTAGGGAAACCTGCTATATGTCTTCTTTCGAAAGCAACATCAGACTTAAGTTGGCTTTGGCATCGAAGACTTTCTCATCTCAATTTTCGAAACATCAATAAACTTGTGGTACAAGATCTGGTAAGAGGTTTACCTGTACTTGAATTTGACAATGATTCTTTATGTGCAGCTTGTGAAGTTGGAAAGCAACATAAACAAGGTCATCCAATTACGATAGATTCGAAAATTGTCGCACCTTTGGAGCTCTTACATATTGATTTGTGTGGTCCTTCGACAATTTCAACTCTCAACAAGAAAAGGTACATTTTAGTTATTGTTGATGACTTTTCCAGATTTACGTGGGTTTATTTTCTCAGGCTTAAATCCGAAGTTGCACAAATCATGATTGACTTTATCAAAAAGATGGAAACAACATTGAAGAAGATTGTTCGAAAAATTAAGAGTGATCATGGAACTGAATTTAAGAACAATGTCCTTGATTCATTTTTGGTGGACAAAGGGATTTCGCATAACTTTTCATCTCCATACACACCACAACAAAATGGTGTTGTTGAACGAAGAAATAGGTCTCTATGCGAAGCAGCAAGGACTATGCTGGCATATGCGAATCTTCCACAATACCTTTGGGCTGAAGCCGTATCCACCGCATGTTTTACTCAAAACAGATCTTTCATTCATCGTCGTTTTAACATTACTCCATATGAAATTCTCAACAATTGAAAACCTAACGTCAAATTTTTCCATGTTTTCGGATGCAGGTGCTTCATTATGAATCTTAAGGATAATCTTACGAAATTTCAAGCTAAAGCAGATGAAGGGATTTTCTTGGGATATTCGCATAATTCAGTCGCATATCGTGTGTTGAACAAAAGAACACGAAAAGTTGAAGAAACTTTTAATCTTACATTTGATGATTACTACATTAAACAAACTACATCGCAGTTTGAAAATCATCCTATTCTGAAAAACATACAAGATGAATCTGAATCATCACAAACCTTAGATATTGATTATGATTTAATTTTTAGAATTTCAGATCATGTTGTTGATGCTGAAATAAATGCAAATGATAATCATCTCTCTGAACTAACGAAGCTTACTCATGATTCATCATCAACTTCTCCAGAGAAAGGCGAAAGTATGCAAAACAATCCAGTGGAGGGGGAGCACTTGGATTCGAATACTCTAGTTGAGGGAGAGCATTCTTTCGAGGGGGAGAATGAAAGATTGAATGCTGATGTTGACGGGGAGCATGATGTTGAGAGGGAGCATGATGTTGAGAGGGAGCATAATGTTGAGGGGGAGCATTTAGAAAACATTGAGAATAATAATGATTTTGATGATGTTTGTTCGATTGCAGGTTCAGAGAATGATGATATATACGAAGATGCACCTTTGGAATTTGATCCAGCATATCCGCCAATGGAAAAATGGACAAGAGATCATCCGAAGGATCAAGTAATTGGGAATCCACAAGAGGGTGTTTTAACAAGAGCTCAAATTCGTGCAAAGAATGAGGTATTGAATACTCATCAAGAATTTTGCATGTTCAATGTTTTCATCTCTAACCAAAAACAGTTAAGGTTGCAATGGAACACTCAGATTGGGTTGTTGCGATGCAATCTGAATTGTCTGAATTTGAACGAAACAAGGTTTGGAGATTAATTCCTAAACCTGAAAATGTTTCGATTGTCGGGTTAAAATGGATTCTTAAAAACAAAACCGACAAAGATGGAAATATTGTTCGAAACAAAGCCAGACTTGTTGTTAAAGGATATTCACAACAAGAAGGAATCGACTATGAAGAAACTTTTGCCCCTGTCGCAAGACTCGAGGCTGTTCGCATATTTCTGGCTTATGCAGCTCACAAAGACTTTGATGTTTATCAAATGGATGTGAAGTGTGCATTTTTAAATGGAGAGCTTGAAGAAACAGTTTACGTGGAACAACCCCCAGGTTTTATTAACAAAGAATATCCTGATCATGTTTATATTTTAGATAAGGCAGTTTATGGTTTAAAACAAGCACCATGAGCATGGTATGCAACTCTTACTTCATTTTTGAAACAATCTAAATTTAAACAAGGATCTATTGATCCCACATTATTTCAAAAGAAAGTTGGGAGTCATATAATTCTTGTTCAAATTTATGTTGATGATATTATTTTTGGCTCAACTGACCCTGCTTTATCTAGAGAATTCGAAGATTTGATGAAAAGTAAGTTCGAAATAAGCATGATGGGAAAAATCAATAATTTTCTTGGACTGAATATTCGTCAAAGCAGAGAAGGAATTTTTATTAATCAAGAAAAATATACGAAGAATCTGCTAGAAAAGTTTGGATTGACGAATAGCACAAAGTTACGAGTTCCAATGGCAACTGGCATAAAGTTGACACCTTCGTTAGATAAACCTGCAGTTGACATAACTCTTTATAGGAGTATGATTGGTTCATTACTTTATCTTACAGCAAGTAGACCTGATATCATGTTTTCTGTGTGTAATTGTGCAAGGTATCAGTCAAATCCACGAGAACCACATCTCACTGCTGTGAAGAATATATTTCGTTATCTTAAAGGAACAATTTCGTTAGGATTGTGGTATCCTTCGAAAACTGGGTTCTTTGTACAAGCATATTCGGATGCAGACTTGGGTGCGTGTAATCTTGATAGAAAAAGCACAAGTGGTGGATGTCAATTTCTCGATGGAAAATTGGTGAGCTGGCAGTAGAAAAAGCAAACATGTGTGTCAATTTCAACAGCTGAAGCAGAATATGTGGTTGTTGTTGCTTGCACTTCACAAATTATATGGATTCAAAGTCAATTGCGTGATTATGCAATCAATATGAAAAAGATTCCATTATATTGTGATTCTCAAAGTGCAATAAGAATTTGTCATAATCCTGTGCAGCATTCGAAGACTAAACATATAGCACTTCGTTATCATTTCATCAAGGATTACGTGGAGGATGGAAATATTGAAGTACATTTCGTGAAAACAACTGATCAGTTAGCTGATATTTTCACGAAACCTTTAGATGAAAAATCCCTTGTGAAAGTTATAGAAGGACTTGGAATGATCGATGGAAATTCTGTTCCAAGTGAAAAAGGCGAATGATGAATGACCAAGAATGATTCAGAGGCGCTGAATGAAAGACAAAGCAATAACCGTCAGCATTCAGAGGTTATTGTTCATAGTCAACGCTTCGACCCCTTCGAATTCGTAAATCTGTCACTTATTTTAAGGGTTGATTCAGAGGTTAATGTTCATAGTCAACGCTTTGACCCCTTCGAATTCGTACATTTGTCACTTATAAGGGGATGATAAAATTTTGTATTTTTGCAACAAGTACAGTTTATATTCAATTTTCAAAAAATCAAAAATCCAAAAAGATTTTCTTTTGTTTTGTCATTCAATTTTCGAAAAATCAAAAATCCAAAAAGATTTTCTTTTGTTGTGTCATTCAATTTTCGAAAAATTAAAAATCCAAAAAGATTTTTGTTTGTTCTGTCTCTTCTTTCGAAAAATCAAAACAACAAAAATATTTTGATTCTTATTTCTTTTTAGTATTTTGTTGTAGATAATCATGAAGATATACAGTGGATTATGCTTGCAGTTCTAGGGTCAGGTACATTTTTTGTATGAATCAATACATTTTTCATCACTTGAACTAGCTAAGTTGTCCCTAGAAGCATGCTGTTGCATGTTGTCCAAAGCCTCCAATGACTCAATGTGTGTGTACGAAAGCCTTAATGAAATTATTCATATGAAAATTTCTTCCCAATCGGGCTTATATTTACATTAGTCTCTGAGCTACCTGACTCTTCTCAAAATGAGTTAAGAGTTTACTGTTTTGTCCAAATATAACAGAGGTACTTTTCGTGTCTTACATCAATCTTTTTCACCTATAAAATTCTTACACGATCACACACGAAGACATATGTCCGAGAGGTCTCTGATCAAACCCATCGAGACTTAGACATATCAAAAATATGTGTTTATGATATGACATCATGAGACCGTGATGAAAGTGAAACCCAACTTTCACTACACTTTTAAGGAATTGACGGGGAACAATGTTCCAGATTTTCACGAAACATTTGCTTCAGTTTTTCTAAGATGTTTAACTGGGAGAACAGTTGGTCTTGATAAAGGAAGAATGGAGGTTTTGTTGGATTAATGTCTAAGTCCATAACTATATTTGGTATGTACTTGACCCGACCTGGCATGGTCCATTTGGGTTGCACTTCACCGACACAATTTATATGGATAGACTTTTGAGAATAGTATATTTATGATTTATATTAATATATTATAAGTTCTAATATATTAATATATAATCATATTATTTAATTAGTATTGATCAAGAATTAATTTATAACTAATTAAGTGATCAAAAGGAACTAATTAAATATGGACTCTTAGATATATATATATATATATATATATATATATATATATATATATATATATATATATATGTGTGTGTGTGTGTGTGTGTAGTGGGCCAAGTTCATTTAGGTTGGGCTAAGTCTTCATGGATAGTCCATGGAGCTTTAACCCATGGATCCTAGGAAATGAAAGGTCATGGGTATTAGGGTTTAACCCTAAACCTCCACACTATATAAAGGGTCTTATGGTTCATGAAATTATGCTAGTGGCTAGTGTGGATACACTAAAGAGGGCAATAACCGATTTCATAGTGTGAGCCAAGTATCCATATTCTCTAAAGGTTTTCCAAGGTGTTTTGGTGATTTGTGATTCCACTTGAGGCTTCCACACTATTGGGGCTAAGCTCTTAAAGCTTGAAGACATCAAGCTACATCAAAAGGTATGTCATCTAACTAGAACTTTGTAGTATAGGTGCTTCATAATATGCTAGTTAGGATGAAACCTTGGAATAGTTAATATTTGCATGTATAATAGAGAAAACATAGATCCAAGGTTTATAGGGTTGCATGTACACCATAGGAGTGTCAGAATGCTCAAAACCCAACAGGTTTATGCAATGGTTGCTGGTATATGTTATGATCTTCAAGTGGACTATTCTACACAATTGTGGAAGGAATTCCAAAAGAGTGTAGAACACACGAATGCTATTCATGGTATTTCGTGTGCAAGATACTGGAGCTTGATTTTGCAATACTTTTACAACAAGGAAGGGATTTTGGTACCCAATGATGAGGAAAAAGTTGTTTTTCAATCGTATCACTATTCGAAGGAAGTCCCAGATAGTGCTGAGGATTTTCCATTTGTTGCTCGTATTCCTGATGCTATGCTCAAAAGAGTTGATCCTTCGAATTCAGTCTTAGTGGCATATTTGCAAACTATTGATTCTACTGTTCCAACTAGGAAATTGTTGCCAAGGGAAGAAAAGAAATCTAAATGATCGAAGAAGCCTGAACCGGATTCTTCTGAAAAGCAAACCAAGGATTCGCAATCTTTGAAATCTCCAAAGAAGAAGCCAGTTACAGTTGAAGAGTCTGTGGTTCAAGAAGTATCAATTGCAGAGACTCAAATAATTAAACCTGTTGTTCCTGAGTCTCAAGAGCAAGTGGTTATTCCTTCGAAGACTGGTATATTTCGAAGAATCAAAAAGATGTCTTTGCATCTACGTAAGTCTCCAACATCTCATGTAGTACGAAAGCCTCAGGTTACTCATCAGGGTGTTTTGATTCGTGAAATGCCAGCGCCTGTTTCTCCATCATCAAAGAAGCGAAGGGCTACAGATATGGCTAAACACATATCTAATAAGAAGAAGAAGAAGACACGAAAGCTCGTGATTTCTACTGAGTCAACAGAAGATGATGATGAAAGAGTTCCTGAAACACCAGACGTCACTCTTCATGTACAAAGTTCAACTCCTGAGCAGACAATTGTCATACCACTCGAAGATTCGGTTGCCAAATCAGTTTCTGAGGAGGTACGAACTTCAGGCATCCCTGCAAACGTATCTGATATGGATGCAAATGTCAATATGGGTGACGGAGATGCGAAGAATGAAGCTCAAGGTCAATTTACTTCTGCTCCCTTCGAAAGTATTGTTTCTTTACCACCATCCATTATTCCCATTACATCAACCACTGATTCCCCTACATTCGAACATATTATCAATCAACCCTTTACTTCGATTTTTTCTTCTCAATCCACTGATACACCCACACCTAATTCAACCGCTCAAGAAACTGTTTTTATGGAGACAGAAACTGATAATGAGGGTTTTGGGGGCATGTTTGAAGAATTAGAGTTTCATGACGAAGAAGAGGATTTTCCCGATCATATGCTGATGACAATGAAGCAATTTAAGATTTTGAATCAGAAGTTGAATTCTATAATTCAATCTCAAGCTGATCTGGGGGTGGTTCGTCTGTTTCCAGTTTAGAGGTTGATTCATTGTTGAAAATGTTCGAAGCCAGAGTTGTAAGTAAAGTATCTGGGATGATTAAAGACTCTGAATCTCGAATTTTGGAGAAAGTTGATCATAGTGATCAAAACAATGAACTACGAATTAATTCTCAAAATTCGAAGTTTGTCGGAGATTTGAAAGAATTAAAGAATGCAACAAAGGAAAGTCATGTTCTCTTTATTCAAGATGTAAAGAAAGTCAGGGAGGATGTCAATTTGCAGATTCATGAACTTCGTGAAGATATGCAAAAAGAGATTGCAAATGTTCAACAAGATTATGCATCTCTGAATCAGAAAGTTGATATCATTTGTGACGCAGTCACAAGATTTGTCAAATTATATGAAAGTTTGAGTCCTCAACTTACTCAACTTTCATCATCTGAAAGTGCCAACTTTTTGGAAGTGATTGCTTTGCTTAAGGAATTAAAGAAACTCTTTGTCCAGCCGGTTTCTTCTTCCCTGATTACTCCTGAATTTTTATCTCAAAAGTTCATACAATTCAAAGCCATTCTTAACAAGCAACTTGCTCCTCTCTCTCTCATCTCAAGCCTTCTTCCAACAACAAATGCCCTACCTGTTTTTCACAGGGGTGCAAGGGGGAGAA
Organism: Lactuca virosa; assembly: GCF_052849685.1. NCBI lineage: Eukaryota > Viridiplantae > Streptophyta > Magnoliopsida > Asterales > Asteraceae > Lactuca > Lactuca virosa. Next base: position 180,871,619 of record NC_136429.1, on the reverse strand, counting down.
AGAAAATCTGGTGAGTCGAAGGTGAGTGATGAAGATGCGAAAGTTGTAGGAAAGGTATTTTCTTCAAAGATCCCAACAACAAAGCCAGTTATAGTTTCTGCTGGGCTGGTTACTTCAACAGTCGTTACAACGATACCTATTACAAGACCAATTTCGAAAGGAATTGTGATTGGTAAACCTACGGAGACTGGTGAGAGTGGTTCGAAACCAAAAGAGGTAATTGATAATTCAGCCTTGAAAGATAAAGGGAAATCAATAGTGGTGGAAAAATCGAAAGAAGAAAGAAAAGCCGAAGCAGAAGCTGAAATCGAAAAGCTAAGATTGATTCAAAGCATAATGACTCAGCGTGCAAATGATCCGAAGGGAATGGACAAGGGTGATCCGGCCAAACATTACAATTATGAAACAATTGAGGCCAAGGTGGCTTTTAATCATATGTATTCGTTTGAGAAGAAACCAAAACAAAGCTATATGGTTACGAATACAGATACAAGCCAACTGGATTTTCCAATGAACGAAATGATGTTCATCATGCCTCAGTTCACAGCAGAAGGAAATTTTAAAGGAAAGGATGAAGGTACACACATGAAAATTCGATTTCATGTTGTTCTTGCAAAAGCCCCTGAAGAAGTTTGGTCTTTGATAAAGATCAAGAAAGTTATAAGTATGAAAAAGGATGTGGTGTTCGAAAACACAGTCCAGAATATCAAGTATGTGGTTGCCAGGGCAAATGGAAATATTTGCGAATTTACAATTGCAGATTTTCCATTAATGAACTTGTATGATCTTATACAAGTTGCATTGATTTTGAAAGATAAATCATTTTCGTATCTTCAAAACACTGAACCGGATGAATTCAAGCTTGGGGTTGCTCACATCAAGATTTTCATCGAAAATTATTATGAGTGCTTGGCACTAACAGATGTGGAGTTAGCTACAGCTAAAGGAATGGAAATAAAAGCACCAATGGCTCCTACGAAGACTCAAGCAGAATTGAAAAAGTATGATGATGGTGAAATCTGTTTGAAGCCTTTTGGAATGGTCTTCGTAGGAAAAGACAAAGCTGGAAAAGCTAAACGTTTCTTATTCCAAGCATGCGAAGTGGAGAGATATTCAACGTCTCAATATACGAACTTAATTGTTCGTATGAATCATTGTAGGAAGAATAATGAAGGAGATAAGAAAGAGCTGAAGAAGATAATCTCCTGGTACACGAAGATTCGAAGAGTGATGTTGTATTCCATCCAGCTTCTTACAAATTAAGTAGTTCGACTATGATTACAAAGGGGGAGATTGTAAGGGTCGAATTGTTGTAATTAGTCGAAATGTATTTTGAACTCTTCGAATGTTTTGTAATCTATTTTACTGAGGCGCTTTTATTCGAAGCGTAAGGGTCTATGCCTTAGTATATTTTTTGTACGCTTTCAGTTCCCTATAAATAGGGATATTTACTAGAGTTAGATAAGAGTTTTTACAGACCTGTCTTTGTGCTCTGTAAACATTCGAAAGCGTAATAGAGCTGAAACAAGATCATATTTACATCTGGTGTTCAATCTCGCATTCTTAATTGATTTCATACTCTGATTCGTTTTATACTTGATTCTACAATTCATCAGAGAGATAATAATATTAATGCATGAAGAACATGGTGGGAGAGAAACTCTCCCTGGGTGGGAGAACCCACCATTTCTCTCTCTATATTACATTGTGAGAAGTACAAAAGTAATCACTAACTAAGAAAAAGTGAGCTAGATTTTTAAGAGATGACCAACTCTCCCTTTATATAGGAGGGAGAGTATTTACACCATAAATACAATAAAGGGAAAATACAACCTAACTATCACTCATTATTTGTAGAGCATTTCCATGCTCCAACATTCTCTCCCTAAATGCTTACAAATTATGAGAGATCCAATAAGTGATACAAGGCTATAATACAGTAATCCGACTAGCAAGTGTGATAATAAAATGAAACATGGTGCTAAAATGTCTCTGAAACTCTGAAGTGTATGTGAAGTCTGAAACTGGCCATGAATCTCTAACAATGAAGGTCTCCGGCTTCAAAAATCTGAAAAACATCTCGAGTTCTCGAATCATAATACACCGAAATTCTTCAAAGAATGACCTGCTAAAAATGTGAAGCATCCATAAAATGAAGTCCGGATAAAAATAATGTGAGTCCAAAAACATGGTCCAGCAATGCCAAAATTTTGATCCAAGGATCAAAAATAAGTGTCACGTCACATCGCAAAAATAATCTTCGTCTTCAACATATCACAAATCCAAACTCGTGAAACCATAAGATCTAAACCGGATGCGAACACAAAATCATCCTGTGGTAGAGTCCGAATAATAAATAATCTGAATCAGAAAACATCGAGTAATGCCAAAAATTTGATCCGTAAAGACCAAAAATAAGTGCCACATCGCATCACTAAATAAATAATCGTCTTCAGAAGTCTTCAAAAATCCAAACTCAAACAATCATAATAACCAAATCCGGATGATATTCTCTCCCTATTTTTGATAACCAATGACCGAATATCAAAAATCAACAAATCATCGGATGGAGAGTGTCGGATACCAAGAGCTAAGAGAAGCTCTCCCTAGATGTATGAAGGGTCTCGATAAGAAACGAGAAAGAGTAAAAGAGATACTCTTGCGATCATGAGGAGGAGGGTGACATAGTTGTTGAAGTTGTGCTGAGAATAATCTGTTGTGCCAAAAATATATCCAAATATCCAAACTGCGGTGCCGGAACACTTGAAGTGGTCTTCAATAGAGAATAAAGTCCACATGCTCATGATACATGATTTGTCAACCAAAAATCAAGAGCGACAAGTCATAATATCCCATAAAGTGAAGAATGTGAAACAACTTTGTTGATCAATCGTCGTTGCGGTGCAAGCATCACAAAATGATATGAAGTCCGACTGCGGTATGGAGTAATCTTCCAAAAATAATCGGCATGAAATGAACCAATGTGACAATCCAAGGGTGCGGTTGTGGCAAAAATTGGTGTTAAAAAAAATAATTGATCTTAATAAAAATTTGATAAAATAAAAAAGATGGCTAAAATAAAAAAAATTAGCTGAATAAAAATAATTGGCGTTAAAAAAATTGAGAAAGAAAAAAAAATACAAAAAAAATGGCTGAATAAAAAAAATGAAGTTAAAAAAAAAGGGTTTTTTTTTAAAAAAAAAAAGGAAAAAAGGAGGAAGGAGGGAATAAGGAGGGGGGAAGGAGGAAGAAGGAAGAAGAGAGGGGAGGAGGCAAGGGGCTGAAGGCTGGTAGGAGAAAGGAGGAGGAGGAGAAGAGAGGATCCGAAGTTGAGGAGGGTGGTTGCGGGTCTAGAAGTGGGTGCGGTGGGGTGGTTGGGTGGTTGGGTGCGGACGAGCTGGTGACTTGCGGATGGAGACTAGGCTGACTGCGGATGTGAGCTGCGGTGCAAAGGGAGCAAAGCAACTGCGGTCCAACGCTGCTGATCCGAGACTGCGGTAGGTCAGGCTTGCGGTCCGAACTTCGGTCAGAGGGGAAGACTTCGGTCCAGAAGAAGCGGTAAGTTGCGGTCTCTCGGCTGTGGACCAAGAGGCTACGGGTATGGGCTTCGGATCAAGGCTTGAGAGGGGCTACGGGGAAGCTTCTTAGGAGGCTCCGGTAGGCAGTTTTTGGCTGCGGTTCTGGGCTCCGAGAAGGGCTGAATATATGACGAAAAATGTTATTTTTTCATGAAAAATAGTACCGCAAAGGCCATTTATTCATATTTTATTGAGGGGAATATTTTTTTACAGCATTTTAAGTCAAAAAGGGTCTTGGGAAGGCAAAGATGAGGAGTATGCAGGTGGGTTTTAGGGACAAAAGGTGATGGGATTGGATAATGTCACATGGTTTTTGTCTTTTTGAGGGAGTAAATAGTGGAGTACTCTTTACCCAACAAGGACAATATGCTTTTTGCAAACAATACATTACGTCCAAACAATTCAATTTGAAGATCTACAGCAACTAAAATATGAGAATCAAGAGCTTCATACCTCATAATGATAAGAGTTGTTGGAAGATAAAATCTCCAAAAAAAATGTTTTTCTCCACTTTCTTCAAGAATAATAAGCCCATTAAATTTGTGTTTTCTCATTTCCAAGAACAAATACCTCCTGGAACAATTTCTTCAACATTTTGGAGACCACAAAAATAATTTCTTCTCCCATTTTCTTCATTTCTTCAACAGAAAAATACTAAGAACATAGATTTCAGCAGTGAATTTGATTGAGCAGCAGCAACATAATTATTTTACTAAGAAAGAATCACCCAGAAAATAGAACTAAGAACGAACTCATAAAAAAAATTCCGGTTTGAAACCCGAAAATTTTTCTTGCAGAAACATGGAAAAATCACAAGATAATCACCGAACGGGAGTCGTTCCCTTGAACTAATCGTGAGATCTTCAAGGTACGGCTCTGATACCAATTGTAGAGACCCATTTTTATACGAACGGTGAATGCGGAAGTAAGATATCTCAAGATTAATCGTGTTTTTGTAAGTATGAACACGAAGAACATATTATGAGTTCATGGAACAAGGCTAAGAACAAAGAGAGATAATAATATTAATGCATGAAGAACATGGTGGGAGAGAAACTCTCCCTGGGTGGGAGAACCCACCACTTCTCTCTCTCTCTCTCTAGATTACATTGTGAGGAGTACAAAAGTAATCACTTACTAAGAAAAACTGAGCTAGCTAAAGTAAGAAATGACCAACTCTCCCTTTATATAGGAGACAGAGTATTTACACCATAAATACAATAAAGGGAAAATACAACCTAACTATCACTCATTATTTGTAGAGTATTTCCATGCTCCAACAAATACATGTTAAGAATACTAATTCAGGAACATACTATCAATCATTTATTTCAGAATGATTGAGGTTTCACTTCTATTATGCACGTAACGTCTATATGCTTTTTATGAGTCAATAGATTCAGGTTGTTTATTTATTTAAACAACATAGTTAAAGTCCTGACATTATAACCAGAATCTCCAGTCGGGGATCGAAACAAGTGTATATAGATCTATATTGGGATTGACAACCCCGCACTCAGACTGCTAGCTACAGCCAGGCATACACGCCTACGAGTGACAGTTGTTATCAACAGTTTTTGACGCCTTCAAAGCGTTGTTTCAGGCCATCTAGTCTCAGTATGGTTATAATAACTCATTAAAAGAGATATTAACAATACGGTTAGTGTATAATTAACTAAACATGAATACATTTTCAAAGTACCCGTTTACCAAAATACAGTTTACAGTATTACATCTCTGTATTCAATAATAGCTAGTGAAGCCAGACACACTCACTTTTACAAATTATACAAAACAATACAAATACAGAACACTGCTTTACAAACAGAACGGTTTTATGTGATTAAAACTACCTTTCATATACAGCGGAAGATATAGGATTTTCTGGAACAGTTTACATATTCAAGAAACAGAAAACATACTTACTAACATAAATACTTATGCACTCACACAACTTTATGTTGATACTCTCTTTTCAAAGTACTTGTATTCTAGGGAATCAGTAGACAGGTACTCCCCGAGATTTTGAGAAGATGGAGTTGTTTTGAGTCATGTCTTCTATCTTTTGTATAACTATTTTTGGTGTCAATATACAATGATTGAACACATGTAAAAACGTATACTTATTAATGGAATGGTTTTTTGTACTTTTATTACTATAATGCATGTGTTGTGATACTACAAATTAAGTCATCCACCCCCGTACGTTTCCGCCGACTGGTTTGGGGGTGTGACACCTTCTTTCTCTTTGATTCCGCAAAACATCAGAATGTAATCTTATCACATCATGTTATTAAGAATCTATAAGTAGGAACTTAATAGAGTTAGATAGTGGACTTAACTGAAGCAGAGTCATACATTTTGACTTTACCATCCTTGCGATCTTTTAGGTAGACACGGCAGCTTCGCATCCAATGCCCCTTCTTTTGGCAATAGAAACAAACAGAATCTTTTGGAATGGCACACGGGACAATCTCAGACTTAGGCTTTCTCTTTACCATTTGGTCAAACGGCTTGACCATGGTCGATCCCTTTTCATTGGGAAGAGAGACTTTTCCGGACTTCCAATGTTTCCATTGTCAATGTCCATGGAAGTTTCGGAAGTAGATCTTCCAATCACATTTGCTTGACCAGTGCGCCAAATCATTGCCAATTCAGCAGCAATTAGCAAATAGGTAAGATCAATAAGGGCCAGGTCATGGTCTGTCATATAGTAGTCTTTAACAAACTGACCATATGACTCGGGAAGTGACTGAAGAACCAAGTCAACAACCAACTTCCTTGACACAACGACTCCTAACATTCCCAGTCTGTCAATGTGTGACTTCATCTCCAAGACATGTGCACACATAGACCTTCCATCTTGGTGTTTGCTAGCCAATAGGGTTTGAGTGACCTTTAACTTTTCAAGTCGACAAACACGTGGGTTAGGGAGAACTATTGGAGGAGGTGGAGGAAGTGATGTATGATTTCTGGGAACATCATCTTCATGAGGAAAGCTTTTTCCAAAAGGTTCGGGAGGACCATAGTTGTCAACACTAGAGATCTATGAGGGGAGAAATTCAAGTTAGTTGATTTAAGTCCTTAATATAACACCCAAATGAAATATTAAGGCTAGGACCCAACACAATATTCTACAATTCAGAAGAGGCATGCCGTAATCCAATTGTAAAATATTTGAAGGTAGGTAAATGACGATTTACCAATTTCCACCATGAAAAACGAAAAAGAACATTAGGTTTTAAATGAATTGAAATTCCTAGATTCTTTGAGATTCATTGAACTTTTTCAATGGCATATTTAATCTCAATTATGCCCTTCAAATTTGTGACTGGGATGCCGAGAATCACAAACAAGGTGTGAATAACCATGCAAATTAGCTTGATACTCTCGAAGTCATTTATCACATAATCAATGTGTCGGTTAACCACACACGCTCCATTGATCTATGAAAAACTACGAGCTACCCATTGCCAGCCTTCATTAATCCCATATTAGTGTGTCGATTAACCACACACGCTCCACTAACGACTAATAAAGTGCAATGTGTAATTTCATGGGTTAGCATCAAATTCACATTTTTCCTAAGTAACTAAGATTGGGAATTTATAAAAGGTTTAGTTACTTAATATTTCATCATACTTTTAATGAGGATTTAAATGTCCTGTCAAACCCGTTCGGCTAACGACCCTCCACTGGTCAAGGATGCGGTGGGTAAGAGTGGATACCCAATGACGGTCATCTTACAGGTCGCTTCCTTAAACACCCCTTATATACCAGCTTCGTGAATGAGGCCTACTAACCGTAAGACTGACTTTTTACTTATACAAATATAATATATTAAACTTTTAATTTTATATAGTATAAGGGTGTATTTTAAACATTTAAAATACTTGGTGGTTTAATCTATAAATAAATTAAACCTTTAATTTAATTAGTCTTAAACCATATCCTTATGGAATTATTAATTCTCTTTTAATTAAACACTTTAATCAATTTAATAAAGTTCATAAGGTGTAATTGAACTATTCAAAGCATCTAGGTTATAAAAAATTCAAAATTAAAAACTATTTAATTAATTTTTAAGTTACGACCTCAAGAGTTGCATCTTTTTGAAACCTTTCAATTACTAGATGTTTTAGAATTCAATATTTCAAATTAAAACTTTTTAATTAAACTTTTCAAATTCCAAAACTTGAGGGAAAGTTTTGAAACTCTTCAAAACTTTTGGATTTCATAACTTATGAAGTTAATGTTTAATGAATGAGACTTTCCAAGTTCCATAACTTGAGGAGAATTTATGAAACTCTTCAAGACCTTTGCAATTCCATAACATAAAGAGCTTAAAGTTTCATGAATAAGACTTTTCATAATAATAACTTGAGGACAAGTTATGAATCTCTTCATGAAACACTTAGATCAAAATATAAACTAATACAATTATCATATAACTTATCATTTACCAATTTAACCTAATTTAACTCTTATTGCAAGACAATTCTAATTAAACAATACAAATAATCAAATTATCATATAATCAAAACATTATTTTAAAATTTGATAATTGTCTTTAATTTTGGATGATGGAAATCATTACCTTATCACAAAAACAATTTTCTAATAGTCAAAACAGTTTGTGGTAGTGATTCTAATCCAAAACATGGCCAAAAAACTGGAAAAATTGTCCACTGAACAGTCACCACGTCGTGGTAACTTTGACCACGTCGTGGTGATCATGCAGATTCCAAAAAAACGATTTTTCTTGATTTGAACAATTAACCAATGCATCAATATAACAAAAAACACCGATGACTCTAATACCACTGTTGGGTTCTAAGTACTATAGCACTCCTATGGTGCACATACAACCCTAATGCTTTGGATCTAAGTTTTCTCTAGTTATACATGCAACAAAAATTATCCAAATCATGAAGCCTACAACTAGCATACAATTTGATACATGAATCATAAAACTAGTTAGAAGAATACCTCTTATTTGTAGCTTGTAGAATTTGGCCTTTCAAGAACTTAGCACCTCAATGTGATGCCTCAAACAAGTCACAAACACCATGAACAAATGGAAGACTTTGAGAGAGAGGCTAGAACCAACAAAATCGGCTAGGGTTCTCTTAGAACCCTTGGGGTCGTGAATTTGGAGCTAAGGGGTTACTTTTATAGTGTGGAATTCCTAGGGTTTCAACTTGTAAACCCTAATTCATTCCTTGGGCCTTTAATCCAATAATCCATATGATAAGCCTTATGGACTAACACTTCATGGACTCTCACATAAACTTAGTCCATCACTAATCAATCATGGATCATTGGCTCAAACTATATGTATTACTGATTTACATAATCAGTCCCCTTAATTTAATTAATCTCTTTTGATCACTAAATTAATTCCAAATTAATTGTTGACCAATAGTAATTAAATAATATGATTTCTCAATTAATATATTATACTTATAATATATTAATAAATCACAAATAACCTCTTTCTCAAATATTCATCCTGTCAAATTGTTCTGGTGAAGGCAACCCGAAATGGACCATGCTACTCTCGGGTCAAGTACATACCAATTATAGTTATAGGCTTAGACACCTTATCCAACACCCTTGGCTCCAAAAATACAAATTGAACCCCCGGATCATCTAGATTTACATCACCAATATCCAAATAGGTCCAAATCTCTTTTCCTCAACGGTCCCTAGCCTGATAATTCCCGATCTTTGGTCACCACCCCGAAATAGGAAACGATTCGGAACAGGGTGTTACAACTCTTGCCCGCTTAAATTAGATTTTGTCCTCGAAATCATTCCTTACCATCCCCGGCATGCCAGAAAATCTGAGCAATGCGGCCACAACCCGATCATACCACAGCCTTCCTAAGGCAACCAAAGCCAACCCTAGTAGGGTTTTTTTTCCAACCCGAAGATGGACGAATCCTTCCCCGCCTCAAACAATCCCATGAAAAGTAATTATGACTACTCATCCTGAAATCTGAAGCCTCGAATTGGTCTGACTCCCTGGCAGACCTCCCATACTGTATTGTTGCTAATTCCATTCTACGTGTCCCCAAACCGACTACTTAACTTCTGACTACCAGATATTCCTAATAGAAAATAGATTCACAGACCAAATGTTGTTGCCGACAACCTTTCATTTGGCCAAAGGGACAAATATTCCATCGAGTGAAAGTTCATCCTTATGACAACCATTTCCTAGGAATAACGAACAACAGGAGACAAACTGGGAGATGAACCTTCTAGTGCTGAACAAGACATTGCTTCCTTAAACTCCCGAATCAACATATCGATGCTGGAAATTCCGAAACCCCATACTTATCTGACACCCACAAAGATAGAACCAAACCAAACCACAACCACACGAATCTAGTCTGCCATCAAAACTGAAGCCATCCTTTAACCCTGAACCCTCCAACAGATATCATTGGCATACATATTCCTTAATTCATATCCTACTAAAACAAAAATCTTTCACATAAACACCCACGATTCCCAACGCGACTTCCCACCAAGAATCATCTCGGTACTTAATCCATGACTCGAGATACAATGACCTACACTTGCATTTTACTCGGAATTTTTTTATTATGGAAACCCCTCACTAAACCTGGATATAAAGATTTTCTCCCAACTGTCGCTGAGACTACCAGTCTCACACCTGATCCAGACACGAGGTCCACAAGAACCCGAAAGACAAGGATAACCCAACCCAAACATCCCTTTGCGCCACTTAATGATCACACACTCAATCATGAAACCAAAGATCCAAAACCTTGACCTTACGGTCTCTACCAGGTTCCACCCTCCAAAAGATACACAAGTCCGTCTCTGCCTCGGTCCCCAGTGGTCGTCAACATGAAATAGAGAAATGATCTCCAACAATCCTGCCCATCGTGCCCAAGGCACGAACTGACCCCCTTTTATACTCATGACCTCCTTAAATGATTGGCTCCCCTAAAATAGGAAGTGAAACTTCCCCTAGTTCCACACCCGAGTCGACTCCCGAAGATTCTGATCGATTCTTCCCCACTTAAATTTTCCAAAACTCTCCCATCCCACAAATTTTGTTGGGTTCCCAACCCATCTTATCCTCACGAACTGACCATAACCTGCGTCTATCAATAAAAACGTTCCATTACTTGCCGATCTCGATGATTTACCATATTAAATGTGACTCAAGCATTTAGATCATGTTCATGAAGCATTTGGAGCACTTGGACCTCAATGGAGCATTTGGGGTTCATGCAGCATGTGACAAAGGAACGAATCTTCTAAGAGAGGAATAGATCATCAGACAAAGGAACTGATCAAGTGCCAAAGGAACGGATCGTGTACAAGGGTATTTGGAGCACCTAGAAGGAGTTTGGGGCACTTGGAAGAGGTTTGGAGCACTTGGAAGGGATATGGAGCAACAAGGGGTCCTTGTTGCGCCACATGATAAAGATATGGGTCAAGAGGGATGCTCTTGCGCCATCTTGTTCTCCTCTTGCGCCATCTTGTTTTCTTGTTGAGCCATGCATTGCCTTGTTGAGCCATGCATGTGCCTATTGCTCATGGTGATGTTGTTGCTCCAAGATTGATGTTGTGCTCCATACTTGATGCTCGTGTGCCATTTAGATCCCTGTTGCGCCAACTAGGGTTGCTATTGCGCCATGAAGAAGCTATTGCGCCATCATGGACCATCTTGGTACATGATGCGCCATATTGATTCCTTTGTTGTGCCATGTTGATCCAAGTATGCCTAGAAGATGATAATGCTCAAGAATGTTCCATAAGATGCTGCATGGTGGATTGTGATTGGTTGACACCCTTCATGGGCCTATGGGCCAATGGGATTGGCCCATTAGGGTTTTAGATCTGATCCCTCAAGTATAAATAGGGATGCATGCTAGGTCATTTAGTATCTTGAATTCTAGAGTGATAGGCGAATCTCTATGTAATTATACTTGTAACCTTTGTGTTGAGAGCTCTAAAATAAAGAATACTCTCCTCCCGCCCTTAGATGTAGGTCTCATTGACCGAACCACGTAATTAATGTGTCTTTTGTGCTTTGGTTTTGCTTGTTATCCGCTTTACTTCCTAACAAGTGGTATCAGAGCTATGGTTTGTATTCTTGTGATTGAAGATGTCTACTCACAAGTTTGATTTGGATAATTTCAATGGCTTAAATGACTTCACTTTGTGGAAGGTGAAGATGAGGGCTCTTTTGGTTCAATAAGGATGTGCGGCGGCACTGGAAGGAGAGGCAAAACTGCCAAAGGACATGGAGGCTGATAAGAAGGTGGATATTCTGACGAAGGCACATCGTGCCATTTTTATTGAGCTTTACAGTTGAAGTACTGAGGGAGGTTGTGGATCAAACTACTGCTTCTGGGCTATGGGATAAACTTTGTGACAAGTACCAGAATAACTCACTAACGAACATGTTGTATCAGAAGCAAAGGTTGTACACTCTCAGAATGTCTAAAAGTACCCAAGTGAAAGATCATCTGGATAACTTCAATCGTATCATCTTGGTTCTACAAGGTGTTGATGTGAAGATTGAAGATGAAGATCAGGCGCTCATTATCTTATGTTTGCTTCCTAACTCACATGAGAATTTCATTGATACCATGCTTTATGGTAAGACAACGATCACTGTGAATGATGTGAAGGAATCTATGATGTCCAAGGAACTGAAAAGAAAAGTTTCAGGTGGAGAGGAGTTGTCCAGATCCGGTTTGTTTGCAGGGAGAAGGAGGACAGAAGAGAGGAAATGGGGAACAAAGGGAGATCACATTCAAAATAAAAGTCTAAAGGTTCATCAAACATGAAATGTTATAACTGTAAGGAGAAGGGGCACTTCAAGCGAAATTGTCCACGGCTGAGGAATGGGATGTCCAAGAGTGAATCAAACAGCAATAACACTGTTGTTGTGGTTCACGAAAGTTCTGATGAAGGGGACGATGGTGATGTACTGACTGTGTGTATATCAAGTTCTGCTGATGCTTAGGTCTTGGATTCTGGAGCATCCTATCACATGACGTATAATCGTGACTGGTTCGAATTCTTCAAAGAGTGGGATCGCACAGTCAAGATGGGTGATTATTGGGTGAGCAGTATCAAAGGTAGTGGAACGGTGCAGATCAAGATGTATGATGGCATGGTCAGGAAGTTAGATTGCTGGTACCTTCCATAACTTCGGAAGAATCTAATTTCTCTTGGCACATTGGCTAAGAATGGGATGAGGTACGCTGGTGAAGGCGACTGGGTCAAAGTGACCAAAAGCTATCTGGTTATAATGAAAGGGAAGATGAATCGTGGAGGAATCTATATCCTAAAAGGCAGTACGGTTATGGGAACGGTGGCTATCTCCCAATCCTTGATTGAAGGTCATGACAAGACAGGGTTTGGCATCGTAGGTTGGGGCACATGAGTGAGAAGGGAATGTCAGTTCTAAGTAAACAAGGATTGTTTGGTGGAGAGGCTACTGGAAAGATAAAGTTTTGTGAAGCTTGGTCAAGGGAAAGCATCGCAAAGTGAAGTTCGGTACCAGTCAACACACAAGCAAGGAAATCCTGAGTATGTTCACTCGGATCTGTGGGGTCATGCACCAGTGAAGTCTCAAGGAGGATGCTCATACTTTGTGACGTTCATTGATGACTATTCAAGCAAGGTTTGGTTGTACTTTCTGAAGACGAAGGATGAGGTGTTTGGGAAGTTCAAGGAGTGGAAGACCATGGTTGAGAAAAGGACTGGAAAACATGTCAAGACTCTGAGGACTGACAATGGGTTGGAGTTCTGCAATGCTCCATTTGATAATTGCTGCAAGGCAGAAGGTATAGTGAGGCACCGCATTGTACGGCACACACCACAACAAAATAGAGTGGCAGAACGTATGAACCAAACACTGATGCAGCGTGCAAGGTGCATGCGGATATTTGCTAACGTATCCACGCAATTATGGGCGGAAGCAGTTAACATTGCATGCTATATGGTGAAGAGATCACCATCAACTGCAATAGACTTGAATACTCCTCAAGAGGTATGGTCCGAGAAACACTTTGACTATTCTGCTTTACGCATATTTGGATGCCCCGCATATGCTCATGTGAATGATGGTAAACTTGAGCCAAGGGAAATGAAGTGCATATTTCTAGGATATACGACAGGACTAAAAGGTTATCGACTGTGGTGTACAGAAGAAGGAAGAACTACAAAATTTATCATGAGCAGAGAGGTGACCTTTGATGAATCTGCCATGGGTAACCAGGGAGGAGGTGAAACAAGTCAAGCAGGGAACAAAGATCAGGTTGCTAGCCAGAAGGTGGAGTTTACATCTCAAACTCCAGACAGAGTTGTGATAAGTGACAAAGAGCAAGGCGACAGTGAACAGCCTGGACAAGATGCAACCCAAGAGCAACACATGGGATCTTTGTCCGGTGGTGCTGATGGTGGGAAAGATGACGGGTCTGAATCTATAGCAAGGAGAAGATCGAAGAGGGTTATTCGACAACCTGACAGATATGTGGGATGTGTGAATTCAGGTGAACTTGACTCCATTGCTTTTGCTTTAGCAACTGGAGAAGACATTGACATTGAGGAGCCTCAATCGTATAAAGAGGTTGTGGCGAGTAAAGAAGCAAATGATTGGTTGATGGCCATGAATGAAGAAATGCAATCTTTAGAAAAGAATGAAACATGGGATCTTGTTCCATTACCAAAAGGAGCAAAGCCAGTGGGATGCAAGTGGATCTTTAAGAAGAAGGAAGGGATACCAGGAGTTGAACCTGCTAGGTTCAAGGCAAGGTTGGTGGCAAAAGGGTTCTCTTAGAAAGAAGGAATTGATTAGTAAACCTAGGCCTTTAGTAAATGAAATGTAGTCCTAGGCCTTAAGACCAAAATGTATGTTTGTTACTGTACTCTGAAATAGTAAACCATAGTCTTATTAATAAATAAAACTATATCATAAATGTTATTGAAATTGTATGATGTACTAGAGTACTCTGTACTGGAAAAGTAGTGTACTGTAGTAGTGTCTGTAGTAGTGTTTGTATGTAAACCTTCTTGTATGAGTGCCTGGAATCCACCAGTTGTAGTATAAAATAGTGCATTGTAGTTTTATTATTTAAAATAAAACCTTTTGTATAAGTTCCTGGAATCCACCAACTGTAGTATAAAATAATGTACTGTAGTTTTATTATTTAAAATAAAACGTTTTGTATGAGTTCCTGGAATCCACCAGTTGTAGTGTAAAATAGGGTACTGTAGTTTTATTATTTAAAATAAAACCTTTGAATTAGTGTTAATCCCGTAAACAAATGTTTTTGTTGATACTATTGTGAGTTTCATATAACCATACTGATATGACCTAGTGGCCTCTACAACGTTCTTCAAGTGCCGGAATGTTATGACATTTGTCACCCCATACCTGCCGGCCTAGCTGTTGCAAGCAGCTTAGGTACGGGATTGTCAGTCCCGTACAGATCTATACACATATTTACGCTCTCCCTCCAGGAGACTCTGGTTATAATTTATAGGACTTAGACATGTACCTTGATGGGTACAATGAAGTAGTGCCTCACAACCCTGTATTAACTAGTTTACGTGTAATGTAGCGGTGTTCTCTTGGACTTGAATATGTATGTATTGCCTTGTAGTAGTGTACTTTGTAATGTAAAATAATTATACTTAAATAATTATTTAGTAGTGTATCCTTGAATTAGTGGAATAGAGTAGTGTTCCATAAACTATACCTATTAAAGTTTATATACTTGTTTCTGTATAGTGTTCTTGAGCTTGTAAAATAATGTAGTGTTTCCCAAACTATACCTATTATAGTTTAAATGTATGTTCTTGTATCGTTTGTTTAACTTTAGCAAAATAGTGTAGCGATTCACAAACTATACCAATTATAGTTTAAATGTATGTTCTTGTTTCGTTTACTGAACTAAAACATTTGCAATTTAATAGTGTGTATAAAGCGGTAGTAAGAGATTTATGAAAAATACCCTTTTGCTCGACATGCTACAAAAGGTTACAAATATATATAATATATTTGATAAGTGCAACAGTAAATCTGTTAGAAACAAATGCAAATGGTTTGAAACGGTTTGAAATCGTTTGAATGTTAACACAAGAGTCCTTGTGTTTTACTTGTATCCCCCCCCCTAAAAACATTGAAAATAGTGAAAACGTAGGGGTATGAACTCACCTCTAGTGCGTGTTCGTGTTCAGATAGCGAAACTGCAGAGATGATCCTCGGGCTAGCGTACGTGGAAATAACAGTATCCTAATAATATTTAAACATGTAATTGTATTTAAATTAGCGAAATAATTAATTAAAGTGTTAGACAACACTTAATTTATGTAAGGAATACTTACAAAAATTACCGAGAATTATTTGGAGTTATGATAATTGTTTTCAGTCTATCCCTCACTGAAATCCCTTGATTTCGGTCTTAAAACCTCAACCGAGAACCAAGTTCTCGATCTTAAGGGGTTCTCGGTCTGAGTGAGTTCTCGGTCCAGGTGGTTTTCGGTCAGCTTGAAAATTTGAAGATTGTTCTTGGTGTTCTTGGTGAATTATATGAAGATTTGAAGATTCTTGGATGATACTTGAGAGCAAAATGAGTGTGTTTTCGGTTCAAAAAGTGAGAAATGACTTATATTTCGGGTGAAATTATATATATCGAGAGGGTTTACGGTCCGACGGGAGTTTTCGGTCGGTGGGGTTTGCGATCCGAGGGTTTTCGGCCGAAAAGGGGTTTTCGGTCCGAGGGTTCTCGGTTCCAAAGAGAAAAGTTTTGATTTTTAAGTGTATTTTATTCCAAAATACTTATACAAAAACATCATTTATATAAGTTAAATCATATTTAACCCTTATGATCAACAAAACAAACAAAGCTCGAATTTTATTTATATCCAATAGTTTCCAATTACTTGAATTCTTGTTTGACTTTCATTGACTTTTGTTGAATTTTATTGACTTGAAAATAACGGGTTGTTACAACTCGTGTATGCTAATATTATGTAACATTGGATTTGATAGATAGTCGAATACTTGATTCTACCCTCAGCCCACAACCATACGAGGAACAGGAAATAAGGCTAAATCAAACATTCTCAGGCTATAAAATCTTAGTTATGTACAACTATGATACATACACTAAGAAACCACAATCATAATGTCAGATCGATATAGCATAACAAGAAATTATCCTATGCTACCAGGCATCATAAATCAAGCAATTCTATCATGCAATTCCTGACGATCCCTAGCCTACAAACTAGCATACAGTTCTACCACAATCATCATAAACAAATATAGTGTGGGTATCTTGGGGTAAACTTTCTTGCTACGTCTGATCGTATGCATCTCATCCTTCCTTGGTTACTTTTGAAAACAATTTTAAAAACTTTTACAAATCCTTAGTTTGAGTCTGGATTCACACGAATACTCATCTAATTCTCTCAAACCTAAGCTCTGATACCAACTTGTAACATATCAAAAATCAAGGTAAAATTTTTATTTTTCAAAACCAAACCAAAACCATAATGTTTAAAAAACTTAGTTTCCATAAGTCAAAATCACAAATTAGAGTATCCCAAAATCAAATCTCATAAAATTCGAAGGATCTGCACGATCAAGCCTTCGTCTTGCCCCGATCATCTGAAGTACCTGAAACATAACACTTAAACTATAAGTCAAAGCTTAGTGAGTTCCCCCAATGTACTACACACAACCATATAGATAATAACATGCATATATGAGCCTTCAGTCTGACTGGACCGCGTCGCAGGGCCTACAGCCTATCTGAACAGCCTCTCAGACCTTCAGTCTATTTGGACCGCCCCGGGTATCTTGGCCTTCTACACAAAGCAGGAACACCTCAACCTAACAAACCATAACATGTTGACATATATAATAGTAATAAATAACCAACAAGTACAGGTAGCCACAGAGATCTACCAGTCTAACACATACTCAATGAACTCATATAATCATACAGATCTACGAGTCTAACACATAACCAGTATACCATCAATCCAATATACTAGGATACATAATCCAGTGGGCGGGAACTGGTGCCTTCGACTCACAAGTACAGTGAGGAAAACTCACCTCACAGTCTGAAATGATAGCTGAACAAATCATTGCTTCGGATAATGCCTCTACTGATCACCAATACAATAACAGGGACTCAAGCTTCAATCTACTACTCAAAATACCCAAAATGACCTAAAGTCAAACTTGGTCAAAGTCAACGGTGAACTTTAGTTGGTCGACATGTAGTTGCCATCCTTGGCCACGTCATCGCCACTAAATGACAAAGTAGATGAGTATTAGCCTAGTCGTCACATCGTGGTAGCCTAGGCCACACCGTGGGCATTGGGCTCCCAACAGCTTAATAGATTAATTCGTTTTATTTAATCCTAAGGGCTTTAAAGCTCATATCTGCTTCATTCTAAGGTCCAAGTGGATAAAGTTTCCAACTTTATCCATTTAGACCTTCCAAGAGATAGAGATCTCACTTATAGGTCTAAATAGAGCAATAGCATAACTTGTCCTAACTCATTAAGCACTTTCTCTTGAATACTACTAGATCCCCATTCCCAGAAATGTTTCTATCATCATACAACAACATAAAAACCATTACTTTCCAGAAATGCATATCCAATGCATGTCTTAGATTCTTATTAGGTCAAAATAAGGGTTTATGACCAAGATTTCATGCATGACACCAAAGCTCACTTAAAAATCAGATCCAAGGCACCAAATACTCTAAGTGACCTGTATATTCATAAAGTTTCAAGATTTATGAGATCTCACCACTCAAATCCATCAAGATATGAAGAAAAGGGACAAAATCAAGAGATCTAACAACTTAGCAAGGAAAAGGTTGGATCTTGGACACTTACCAAGGTCTAGGAGATGTGTTAGGTTATGTAGATGATGCTTGTGAGGTAAACTACCACACCAAGGGCTTCTTTCTCCTTCATATATATATATATATATATATATATATATATATATATATATATATATATATATATATATATATAACTTTTCATAGTTTGAAGAACATTCATAAAATTTTCATAACATCACAGGAATCATACACTTTGAAATCATTAAATATAAGAAAACGTGGCATACATTATCTTTCATAAATTACTTGAAACATACTAGTTTATTTTTGAAAAAAAAAATTATAAACATGATCACTAAGCATGCTTTATCTTTCAAAACCATATGGAAACATAAAATTATTTAAGTGTTGCCATGTATCCTAAATAGAAAAAAAAATCATGATTTACTCACATAGGGAGATTACATAACATCTAGTGTCTGATCTACATATCATTTTAATTAAAATCTTACATCATATCTATGCATTTGTCACCAAAATTGTTAGTCATTACATGAAGCTACTTTTCACATTTAAGGAACCTATTTTCAAAAATGATATAATACTTCACTAATTCCATTTCATATAGCTTAGTCTCTTTATATAACTAAACTAATTACACATACACACACATATATATATATATATATATATATATATATATATATATATATATAGCCAAGAAAAGTTTTTGGGGTGGTTATGCATGATATATTTATTTCATATTTATTTAATTTGGGTTTAATATTCTCTAAGAAATTTACAAGTTTTAATAAGTATGATTCAGAGACAAGACCAGTGATTGGTTGGATTAGCGTAAAACGCGCAGATAAGGACGTAAGTCGCGGTGCCGGACCACAATCATCGTCGAGACGATTCGCCTCTGTTCATCGTTATTAAAACAAGTAAGTTTTCTTATAGAATTTTAAAGCAAAATTAATTGAATATGAGTAAATTTTCACGCATACTATCCAAAAAATATATTCCTGGTAAAAATATCGACAATGAACAAGATTATGATAATCAAATAAATTCTATTGAAGAAACTGTTAATGGCATAGAACAAAGTTTGAATGATTGGACAATACCTAAAACTAATGTTAATACAATATATAGAATAGGAACTTTTGACTATTTTCAAGGTTATTCTATTAAAATGACAGAACAAACTTTGTCTATTGGTCAAAACCAACAAAATTTACATTTATTATCATCACGATCTATTCTAGAACATAGAATGAAATATAAATTTTTACATGTTGGTTTAGTCCAAATTGCTATCAAGCCTTTATTCAGACTTGGAATAGATGCCCCTATTCTCCTTATTTTAAGAGACAAGAGACATAAAGATTTTCAAAATTCTATTTTAGCTATGGCTGAAACAAATATTGCTAACGGACCTATTTATTTCAATTGTTATCCAAATTTTTCTGTAGGGTTATTTGATAAAAATATTTTAGATACTTTAGTGTTGACTGTAGAAACAAAAAATTTAGAATTTAAAGATGATACGAAGCCTTTAGCAATAATTTATCGTGTTTGTTTCAAAACCATGACAACTACATTTGAACCGAAAACACGTTTATCGAGTCCTAAAAATGAAACAATTATTTTTGAAGCAAATACTAACTATACCAAAGTTCACACACCAAAAAGGTTAAAATGGTCTGATATAACTCAATCATGTAACTGGAATTTACAAAATGTTATCGATCCAAAACCTCTAGACTCTTCAAAACAAATCTCAAATATTATAGAATATAATGATGGTTCAGTAGATATAAATTTTTCTTCCTTAAAAATTTCATCATCCAGATTATCGACTTCTTTTATCCCAGAAACAAGTTCTTCAAAATCTCCGTTATCAAAGTCAAGATCTTTAAAACTAAAAACTGTTGACTATACTAATTCTATATCCCAAACCATTATATCAAGATAACCAAAATAGTGAAAATAATTTTCCTAGTCCTACTAAATCAGATTTTATTGATGAACTCCAAAATTTTAAACAACAAATATGAGTTCTAAAATACAAATTAATTGTTCAAAAAATAATAAGCTTTGGGCTAATATGTTAAAAAGACATTGGAAGATAAATTCTAATATATGCAAAACCATTCAACGTTTAGAAGAAACTAGAATTCATGAAGATTATAATTTATACAAAATACTTCCATATACTAATGAATATAATAAACAAATAGAAAAAATTTCTAGGCTAACAATAGGAATAAAAAAATACGAAAAATCACGAAGTCATAATTTAGAATCAATAAAACATATTTCTTCAATCCTAACAAAAACA
Organism: Lactuca virosa; assembly: GCF_052849685.1. Classification (NCBI taxonomy): domain Eukaryota; kingdom Viridiplantae; phylum Streptophyta; class Magnoliopsida; order Asterales; family Asteraceae; genus Lactuca; species Lactuca virosa. The sequence goes on along the minus strand of NC_136429.1, from coordinate 180,850,818 downwards.
ACCTGTTAAAATGAATTTCTCAAATTTAGAATATCAAGTTGACTTTGATTACTTAAAAAATATTGAGTATTTCAAAGATTACAATAATAAAAAAAGAGCTTGGCACGAACAAAATTTTTCATACTACTTAAGATTTCTCCATTTAGGCCTTTGGGAAGATTATGTTTTATCAAACAAAATTCATTCTCCTTTTTTTCAATGGTTTGAGTTAATTTATGCCCCTAAACATAAAATAAATTACCCATTTAAAAATAATTCTGTCACTCCCATTTTAGAGAAAAAATATAAAGATATTATTTCTAATAAAGAAATTATTGCTAATTTTCCACCAAAAGGAGAAATTATTATTAACGATATGTTTATTGCGACTCCTTTAGTTCAAGCCCCAAATCAATTAACTACAGAAAAGGGTCTTCAAAAAATCATTTACCAAAATAATTATGCAAACGAAACCTTATTTAGTATTACCGAGCATTTAGTTAAAATTGAAGAAAAAATTTTCAAAGACAAGAATGATAATAAGCAAGATATGGCAAGCACTAGCAATATAAGTTTTGTTCCTTGTCAAATCGATGGTAATTTTAATCTAGGAAATACGGATTTAATTAACGAATTAGAAAAAAGACTTTCAAAACTCCATATCTCAAACACTAACAGTATTAATACCCTTACAAATGATGAAGCTGAAAATAGTGATATTAATAGTGAAACAAATTTTGAAACCCTTGCTCAACAATTTGATAATTCAAATGATGATATTAGTCAACTCACTAATGATTTTTCAAATCTTAATAAAATTCATCAATCAAAGCGAAGCTCTTTCGGAAAGAATCCAAAGCCAACCATAAGAAATTATTGGAATAGGCCCTCTCTTCCAGATGTTCAACTAGAAGAACGGACTTTTCAATTTGATCGTTCTCAATATGATGGTAATTCTGTTTATGAATGGAATGTTGATGGTCATTCTGAACATCAAATTATGAATATTGTACAAGAAATGACTATGATTGCTAATGCTTATAAAGCTCATAATAATACTCAACTTCAAATTGTTAATATTATTACTTCCGGTTTTACTGGTAGTCTCAAAGGATGGTGGGATTTCTATATTTCACAAGAAGAAAAAGATTATATTTTATCTGCTAAGAAAACTATTATAAAACAGGAAAATAATCAACAAATACAAACGTTTGAAGATGATATGGTTAACACTTTAATTTTTGCTATTATCAAAAACTTTGTAGGAGATCCTACTACTTTTCAAGAAAAAACTTCAGAAATTTTAATGAATTTACATTGCAGAAAACTTACTGATTTTAGATGGTATAGAGATAATTATCTTGTTAAAGTTTTTTCAAGACCTGATTATAAAGAGTCTTATTGGAAAGAACGTTTTATAGCTGGCCTTCCAAAACTCTTTGCAGAAAGAGTTAGACAAAAATTAAGAGAAAATTTTAATAATATCATCCCTTATCAAAATTTAACTTATGGAGATCTAATAAACTACATTAATAAAGAAGGATTAGCAGTTTGTGCTGATCTTAAGTTTAAAGAAAAGCTCAAAAAAGATAGAATTAACAGTAAAAATGAATTGGGAAATTTTTGCCAACAATATGGTTATCAGCCCTTGAATGGTCTGTCTACTTCAAAATCTAAAGTATATAAGAAAAGCCCTTCAAAATATTTCAGAAAAAAGAATTATAATCTTCCAGAAAATTATAAAAAAAGGCCAAGATTATGCGTCAAAATCTAAAAAACCTTATAAACCAAATTATAAAAAATCTAAGAGAAAATCAAAAGACATTATTATTTGTCATAAATGTGGGCGTAATGGTCATACAGCTAATAATTGTTATGCTAAGACAAAAATAAATGAGTTAAATGTTTCTGATGATTTAAAAGAACAAATAAGAAAGATTATTTTAAATATTGATTCAGATTCCGATGAAAGTATTTCTGATTTTCAAACAAATGATTTAAATATTCTCGAAAATATTACGTCAAGTTCAGAAGATTCTGATATTTGCGAATGTATTGGTAAATGTCATTGTAAAAATTTAATCAATGTAATTACTAGTAGTTCTATTAACGTTCTTTCACAAGATGATAAAGATCTTTTAAACTCTCTTGATTCTATAAAAGATAAAAATATCCAAGAATTATTAATAAAGTAGATGCTTAATAAAACTAATAACATAACTCCTGATAATAATGAAAATTTTAATTTAAAAAATATATATGAAAGATTTACTGAAGCAAAGCCAATCTCTATGCAAGAACTTCAAGAAGAATTAAAAATAGTAAAACAAGAGATAAAAGAAATAAAAAAATAAAATTTTAATTTTAGAAAAAGAAAAACCTTCTATTTTTAAAAACAAAAATATAGAAATTAATAAAGAAGAAGAAAATAAAATTGAAAATGTAACTATTGGAAAAATTATAAATAATCAAGTTTCTCAAAAATGGAACACTCAAATTACTTTAGTCAAGGATAATTTTAAAATCAACCTAACTGCTTTAATTAATAGTGGTGCTGATATGAATTGTATTCAAGAAGGAATTTTTCCTACACAATTCTATGAAAAAACTGCATCTAGACTTACTGGTGCCGGAGGTACAAAATTAATTGTAAATTATAAAGTTTCCGATGTTCATATTTGTAATAACCAAGATTACTGTTATAAAACTCACCTAATTTTAGTAAAAGATCTATCTTCTCCTTTAATTCTAGGAACACCTTTTATTACAAAACTATATCCTTTTATGGTTCATGATGATGGTATAAGAACCAATGTTTTTGGAAAAGAAATTATATTTAAATTTTGTGAACCTCCTCTATATTCAACGATTAATGTCCTTAATTATAAAACACAACAAGCTAAATATCTTATTAACGAAATAAATAATGTTCGAATAACTAATCAATTAAATGACAGTAATATTCAAAATAAAATAATAGGTTTAAAATTAAAATTTGAAAAAAATGTATGTTCTAATATTCCTAATGCCTTTTGGAATAGAAAACAATATATTGTAAAATTATCGTATATAAAAATTTTTGATGAAAATGATATTCCTTCAAAATCTAGAGCCATTCACATGAATAGTGAACTAGAAAGTCATTGTAAAAATGAAATTCAAGATTTAATAAATAAAAAACTTATAAATGGTCTTGTTCAGCATTTTATGTTATGAATGCCGCAGAATTAGAAAGAGGATCACCAAGATTAGTTATCAATTATAAACCTTTAAACAAAGTTTTAGAATGGATTCGTTATCCTATTCCTAATAAACGAGATTTGCTAAAAAAAACTTTATGATTCAAATATATTTTCAAAGTTTGATATGAAATCAAGATTTTGGCAAATACAACTTCATGAGGAAGATAAATACAAAACTGGTTTTAATGTTCCCTTCGGGCATTTTGAATGGAATGTAATGCCTTTTTGATTAAAAAATGCCCCTTCTGAATTCCAAAATATTATGAATGATATCATAATTCCTATAAGTAGTTTTGCTATTGCTTATATTGACGATGTCCTAATTTTTTCAAAATCAATTGATCAACATTTCAAACATTTAAATCAATTTTATGATCTAATTTATCAAAATGGTTTAACTGTCTCTGCAGCAAAAATGCATTTATTTAAAGATGAAATTCGTTTTTTAGGGCATGATATTGTCAAAAACACTATTAGACCTATTACAAGAAGTTTGCAGTTTTCTACTAAATTTCCTGATGAAATTAAGGATAAAAAGCAACTTCAAAGATTTTTAGGACGCTTAAATTATATCCATGATTTTTTCAAAGATTTAGGGATTATATGTAAACCACTTTATAACAGATTAAAAGATAATCCTAAACTATGGACTCAAAAACATACAGATATAATTAAATATATAAAACAAAAGGTTCCTACTTTGCCATGTTTAAATTTACCTCATCCCAATGCCAATATCATAGTTGAAACCGATGCTAGTGATATTGGATTTGGAGGAATTCTAAAACAAAATTTTGTTAATTCAAAAGAAGAACAATTGGTTCGATATTACTCTGGTGCATGGAATGATACACAAAAAAATTATTCGACTGTCAAAAAAGAAATCTTAAGCATTGTTTTATGTATTAAAAATTTTGAAGATGATTTATTTATGAAAAGTTTTTTACTAAGAATAGATTGTCAATCTGCAAAAACTATTTTAGAAAAGGATGTGAAAAATATTATTTCCAAACAAATTTTTGCTTGATGGCAAGCCCTTTTAGGTAACTTTGATTTCGAAATAGAATTCATAAAAGGCAAAAATAATTCGCTTCCTGACTTTCTTTCTCGAGAATTTTTGCAGGGAAAATGAGTTCATCGTCCTCTTCCAAACATGATGACAACAAACCCGTCTATCAAAAGCTTGTTCCATTTCAAAATCAAAATCGTTTTTCTCCTTTAACTCCTACTTCTAAGAATTCACAACTTTATTCTAATATCCTTCAATCAAAACTTGTTACTCCAAAAGTTACTTCAACAAACACGATAAGCCCTTTTGTAAGACCTTTTACTCCTCAAACTCAAAATTCTGTGACTCCTAGCCCTCCTACAAAAACTCCTTATGTTCTTTATCCAAATTTCTTAAGAGTTCAAATTCTTGAAGATTTTCAAATCCATAAGTTACATCAAGGTTTTCATATTCTCACAAATCATCTTTTTGGTCAAGGGAAAACCTTTTATGTTGATTCATATAAAACTCGAGAATATTATCAAGCTATTTTGCAAGAATCTGGTTCGGTCAATTTTGTTCATCGTTCTAATTCAAAAGAAGGAAACATTGATTTTAGCAAAGCTCACATCATCAAAATCATTTCTCCAGAAAGTTGGGTTCCAAACCTTCATTCTGAAAAACTTCTTATAAGTTATCCTGCTTATCCCAGATTTTCTTACTATGATTATCAAGATGCCTGGACTAAGGCATTCTTTATTCGAAATTATTCACACTCATGGTTTATCTTCTTTGATTTAAACTTCAATTGTGAATACCCAAGATGGTTTATCAATTGGTATAAATATATGGGATTTCTTCCAAATTGTTTACCAAAAGAAATTTACGATGGATATCTCAAATTTAAGGAATTGTTTATTCAACAAATTCCAGAATTTGAATATATGCTACAATTCACTATGATATTCAGAGTTCCATGGATAATGTCTTGGACTTTTCATTATCAAGAAGCAAAGGATACCTCTCCTCCCTGGCTTAATCGACAATTTCGCTCAAAATGGTGGGATAAAATGAAATATTATCAAGAAATATATATTCAAAAACCGGAGGTTGAAGCCACTTTTATCAAAATTCTTCCTCAAAGTGATGTGGATTTAATTTCAAGAATTAAAGATGCTGATACCTCTTCTCCTGAAGAACTTCAAAACTTACTTCAAGAAATTCGCCAAACTCCATCAGTTTCTGACGATTCTCCAAAATCTATAAAGAATGGTTTATTTCAAGACGCTCAAGACCCTTTTGATGATCCTTATGAAGAATAAGAAATTCTTAAATTTGGTGTAATACCTTCAATATAGGGTATTTCGTTTCTTCTATTTATCAAATCCATTATTTTCAAATACGAGTGTGTATATACTGTGTAATTATACACTATATGTATTTATAGTGTATAAAACAAATATTATCAAATTTATTATCAAAATTATTTAGTCTTATCAGCAATAATAATATGAAGACAAAAAACTTTACAAGATGCTCCATAATGGATAATATGAAGACAAAAAACTTTAGAAGATGCTCTATGATGATATGCTTTATCAAAAGGTGATATTTACTGATTACAAAAGACAATTTCTTCAAAGGATGAAAGTGACAACCACTTACAAATAATTGATTGGCCATTGAATCATACGGAAAGATTTCACTACAAGATTTCAAGGTTTTGAAGCCTTCAAGAGGAATATAAATAGGCATCATGTGTTAGTAGAAAAAAGCAAGCAAAAATATTCATTTTCTAAAAAATGTTCATCCTATGTCTAAAAAATCTCCAAGAGTCTCTCTTTCTACTAGCAGATGTTCAAAGTCTCTAGATTTTCAGATAATTCTTTCGCCAGATGTATGTACTGATTGTAATTCAAGCTTAGTTCAAGAAGGTATTATCTAAAATATTTATTCAATTGTTGTATTGCTTTTATTTCTTCATGATAGTTTCATTTCGAGTTGTTCTAACTATTAATTCTACAAGATTTGAAATTTTTGTTAAAATAGTACTCGTTTTTAATAATCAAATTAATCAAATTCATGCTTGAATTATTTAATTATGTCTAACAAAATCTTGATGAATTGTATTCCTAATAGAGATATTCTTTTAAAAATACAACAAATTCAAGAATCTATAAATAATTCTGAGCAAAATCTCAAGGATTCTTACAAACCTAATAATCTAGGTACGATTTTAAACAATAATCATATTCATGATGTTAGACAATTCATAAGAGCTAGTATTAAAATTCGTTACAAGCAAATACGTTATCTAAAAGCAAAAATATGTGTATGTTAAATTATCATTTATGTCTTATAAATGCTTATGACTGAAAAAATAGTATCAGAGCCAAGAAAAGTTTTTGGGGTGGTTATGCTTATGACTGAAAAAAATGGTATCAGAGCCAAGAAAAGTTTTTGGGGTGGTTATGCATGATATATTTATTTCATATTTATTTAATTTGGGTTTAATATTCTCTAATAAATTTACAAGTTTTAATAAGTATGATTCAGAGACAAGACCAGTGATTGGTTGGATTAGCGTAAAACGCGCAGATAAGGACGTAAGTCGCGGTGCCGGACCACAATCATCGTCGAGACGATTCGCCTCTGTTCATCGTTATTAAAACAAGTAAGTTTTCTTATAGAATTTTAAAGCAAAATTAATTGAATATGAGTAAATTTTCACGCATACTATCCAAAAAATATATTCCTGGTAAAAATATCGACAATGAACAAGATTATGATAATCAAATAAATTCTATTGAAGAAACTGTTAATGGCATAGAACAAAGTTTGAATGATTGGACAATACCTAAAACTAATGTTAATACAATATATAGAATATGAACTTTTGACTATTTTCAAGGTTATTCTATTAAAATGACAGAACAAACTTTGTCTATTGGTCAAAACCAACAAAATTTACATTTATTATCATCACGATCTATTCTAGAACATAGAATGAAATATAAATTTTTACATGTTGGTTTAGTCCAAATTGCTATCAAGCCTTTATTCAGACTTGGAATAGATACCCCTGTTCTCCTTATTTTAAGAGACAAGAGACATAAAGATTTTCAAAATTCTATTTTAGCTATGGCTGAAACAAATATTGCTAACGGACCTATTTATTTCAATTGTTATCCAAATTTTTCTGTAGGGTTATTTGATAAAAATATTTTAGATACTTTAGTGTTGACTGTAGAAACAAAAAATTTAGAATTTAAAGATGATACGAAGCCTTTAGCAATAATTTATCGTGTTTGTTACAAAACCATGACAACTACACTTGAACCGAAAACACGTTTATCGAGTCCTAAAAATAAAACAATTATTTTTGAAGCGAATACTAACCATACCAAAGTTCACACACCAAAAAGGTTAAAATGGTCTGATATAACTCAATCATGTAACTGGAATTTACAAAATGTTATCGATCCAAAACCTCTAGACTCTTCAAAACAAATCTCAAATATTATAGAATATAATGATGGTTCAGTAGATATAAATTTTTCTTCCTTAAAAATTTCATCATCCAGATTATCGACTTCTTTTATCCCAGAAACAAGTTCTTCAAAATCTCCGTTATCAAAGTCAAGATCTTTAAAACTAAAAACTGTTGACTATACTAATTCTATTCCCAAACCATTATATCAAGATAACCAAAATAGTGAAAATAGTTTTCCTAGTCCTACTAAATCAGATTTTATTGATGAACTCCAAAATTTTAAACAACAAATATGAGTTCTAAAATACAAATTAATTGTTCAAAAAATAATAAGCTTTGGGCTAATATGTTAAAAAGACATTGGAAGATAAATTCTAATATATGCAAAACCATTCAACGTTTAGAAGAAACTAGAATTCATGAAGATTATAATTTATACAAAATACTTCCATATACTAATGAATATAATAAACAAATAGAAAAAAATTTCTAGGCTAACAATAGGAATAAAAAAATACGAAAAATCACGAAGTCATAATTTAGAATCAATAAAACATATTTCTTCAATCCTAACAAAAACAACCTGTTAAAATGAATTTCTCAAATTTAGAATATCAAGTTGACTTTGATTACTTAAAAAATATTGAGTATTTCAAAGATTACAATAATAAAAAAAGAGCTTGGCACGAAGAAAATTTTTCATACTACTTAAGATTTCTCCATTTAGGCCTTTGGGAAGATTATGTTTTATCAAACAAAATTCATTCTCCTTTTTTTCAATGGTTTGAGTTAATTTATGCCCCTAAACATAAAATAAATTACCCATTTAAAAATAATTATGTCACTCCCATTTTAGAGAAAAAAATATAAAGATATTATTTCTAATAAAGAAATTATTGCTAATTTTCCACCAAAAGGAGAAATTATTATTAACGATATGTTTATTGCGACTCCTTTAGTTCAAGCCCCAAATCAATTAACTACAGAAAAGGGTCTTCAAAAAATCATTTACCAAAATAATTATGCAAACGAAACCTTATTTAGTATTACCGAGCATTTAGTTAAAATTGAAGAAAAAATTTTCAAAGACAAGAATGATAATAAGCAAGATATGGCAAGCACTAGCAATATAAGTTTTGTTCCTTGTCAAATCGATGGTAATTTTAGTCTAGGAAATACGGATTTAATTAACGAATTAGAAAAAAGACTTTCAAAACTCCATATCTCAAACACTAACAGTATTAATACCCTTACAAATGATGAAGCTGAAAATAGTGATATTAATAGTGAAACAAATTTTAAAACCCTTGCTCAACAATTTGATAATTCAAATGATGATATTAGTCAACTCACTAATGATTTTTCAAATCTTAATAAAATTCATCAATCAAAGCGAAGCTCTTTCGGAAAGAATCCAAAGCCAACCATAAGAAAGTATTGGAATAGGCCCTCTCTTCCAGATGTTCAACTAGAAGAACGGACTTTTCAATTTGATCGTTCTCAATATGATGATAATTCTGTTTATGAATGGAATGTTGATGGTCATTCTGAACATCAAATTATGAATATTGTACAAGAAATGACCATGGCTGCTAATGCTTATAAAGCTCATAATAATACTCAACTTCAAATTGTTAATATTATTACTTCCAGTTTTACTGGTAGTCTCAAAGGATGGTGGGATTTCTATATTTCACAAGAACATATATATATATATATATATGTTAAGAAGTGTCATATACCATTTAGGTCTCTTATTCACATTGTAGCATCTTACTTTATTTTAGCAAATTGCTCCAAAACTCATAACTATTTAATGGTTGTGTTAATCTATTTATTCAAACATTATTCTAGCTCTATTTCAATGGTTAAACACAGTTCATAAAATCTTAATAAGACATTTTGGAAATTTTATTTTTTTGTTCTATTTTTACAACTTATCCATTTTTCTTATGTACATGTGCTAAACTCCATGTTATATAGTTCATACATGTACCGTTAATGATTTAAACATGTATGAAGGTTTATAGGACCGTTTAAACCAAATCATGTCTTGGGCCTTTTTGACACTTTTCTCATTTAAGCATCCTACTTTCTCGAAATGTGTTTTTCTTATGTTTTAGGATGGAATGTTATTAAATTTCAAGTTATAGCATCTTTATAGGTTCGTATTAATGGTTACATTTCAAAACATCTATTATTTTACACTTATATATTCTTTTGGCAATTTGATCCGTTAAAGTTTTTACAAATAGAAACTATTTTATATCTTACTTTTCTCGCATTTTGTTTCTTAAATACTTCTAGTACAATAAAAATAATATTACAATTCCATTTCATGCCAATATGCACTCTTATGTGCTAAAGCTATGAATTTTTAGGTTATCGTATCTATTTTTGTTCACTTTTAGACTTAAGAAAATTACTTCTTTTCTTGGACCAAACTTTGTTATTTCGTTATATCGTGAATATTCTCATAATAAGGAATCATATTATTCAAGTTTGGAGAAATTTTCCAAACTTTTATTCATGTTTAAATACGCTTTTTTACTTATGATATTTCATTTCTATTTAGCCTTTCTTTGTAGTTCACTAAACATTTCCTTATACTAGTATAACTTAACTAAATTGTGATCGAATATATGCAAACAAACACATTATCACACTATAATGTTCTCGCTTACTACGCAACGTCTAAATGTCCAAATTCAGTAGCATTTGCTTTTACAAGGTGTAATACACATAACTTAGTCCAATTACACATACTTTCATTCTTTATTCCTTTTATAATGTATTCAAGTTACACATTACCCATTTGCATTTTTTTATATAATTAACCCTAAAACATATTTCAAACACCCTTTCTTTATATATATATATATATATATATATATATATATATATATATATATATATATATATTCTTATCAATCTCTTTCATTTATTTGTCAAAACACAAGTTATCACATTAAGGCAACATTTGGTAGGTGGGATTGGACGAAATTGGACATAAAAAGATTTTTTTTGGAAGCATTTTGCATGCCCAAAACAAGAAAAAAGTAGGACATTCACCAATTCTTATAGGACTAATTAATAAAATTTTATTCCCACCCAAAAGGATGGAACACATCGGCACCAAAATTAAATTTATGAAAACACCCATGATGCCTTTAAACTATCTACCACCATTAATTCACTTTCCCTAGTGACCTTTTGATGACCTTCCCCTTCCCCTCTTTATGCTCACCACTGCCACCATCGATGTTCCTCCTTCACTTGCTTTCACCACCAACACGCCCCTTTCAAAATGCCCTCTTGTATCTTTGTCATCTTCCCCTTACATATATGTTCCATTCAATACCCCTGCTAATGATAAGAAAAAAACCTAATCGAACTGAATAATATTTTGACAACTTCTCACAAATGTAAAACAAGAGCTTAATCACTCATTTTTCAGGAGAAGAAACAAGAAGTTGTTTTCTATATATGTCAAAATCTTTACCTCATTATAGAGATGTTTTCCTCATTTTATGTCCTCGTGGTGTTCTTTTTTAGCGATAATTTTTTTCTTGATAGATGGCATTATACCGATAGTAGAGATTTACCTTGTGTGATATTAGGTTGAGAGGATGGGGAAAGATCATGTTGCAAAATGGCGTTTACATAGTTTGAAATGAAGGTCAAGATGGTGGGTCATGTTGATGAAGGTTAATGGGTCCTCTTCAACATAAAGAAAACAAAAATGAAGTAAAGATGTGTCTACTTTTAATTTTCTAATCTATGTGCACAACTAATTACATTTTCCCAAAACATCTCATCTCAAATTATTTATTCTATTTATTTATATTGGAATCTATTAATATTTACAACATCAATGTTTTTAATTGGGTGTTCTTTTAATTCTGATTTGGTACTAGTTATTTTTTTGATTTATTATTTAACTAGTTGTGGTGTCTATGTATTACATGAGTTAATTTTAAAAAAAATAAAAATAAATATAAAGGTCAAAATACTTGAAAATTTTAATTTTATAAGAAAATAAAAAAATAAAGATTTATTATAATGAAAATGTATTTTATTTTTTAAATTTAAACAAATAATTTAAATAAAGAAAAGAAACTAATGAGCTTTAATTTTTGAATTTTAAAATTAAAAGGTAAGTTTATTAGTAAAATTAATATCCATTTATTATCATATTTATTGCAATTATTATATTAAAATATTATGTACAATTTAATAAAATAGAAAACTCATAAAATGACATGTGGAAAAAAAATTAATTCAAAATAACCACAAAATGATATTTGGCAAATTGAATGAAAGTGTGTCAAGTGGCAAAAAAAACATTCATTTATTAAAGAGGATTCAAATCCATTTATAAGGCTTTAATAAAGATTTACTATTCTTATTCTTAATTAATTAGGAACATATGCTAGTTATCTGGTTATTTCTTATTATTTGGTACTAAAGATAATTTAGTAATTTTAGTATCTTGTTTTAATGTGTTCTAGTTTTGCTAAACACCTTGCAAATAATTTATTATGTTCAACCATGTTCAATCCAGTTATGCTCCATCCAGTCTATGTACCAAATGCTACCTGATACGTCTATATTTCCATACTAAGTGGTAACCTGTGTACTACACGGTTGGCTGACATTAATAAAAGAAAATAAAGACTGTAAGAATAACAATCATTAATCATGCAAACAAATATTTTTTTTACATAATTTGTACATCTAATCATTTAAAGTATCTAACTTGATTATGTATTTAATAGTTGTTTGTTTATAACATTTTGAAAACGGAATGTTGATTTTATGAGATTATATCCTCATTTCTTGACCATATTTATTGCTAATTTATTGGAGAAATTTAAAATTGAGAAACAATAAAGTGACACATAACATAATATTGATTAGAATGTGTATTAGAATGACACATGACAAAAAGATATTAAAGTTATTTTTTTATTACTATATAGAGATAACTTATTAAATACGGATTTTATTATCAAGACTTTAGAAATAATCAACTTATATTTTCGATGTCATTATTCCAAAATTCCCAATTATACATAATGCCTTATGCATTGTATATTTAAAACTTAAAACATTCTATTGTCATAATGTCATTGTCGATAACATTAACCACTATTCCATCAAAATTATATATATATTCCTAGATTCAAATTCAAGATTACATACTTCCAAAATGAGGCAAGAATTTCAGACCTTCCTTGCACATTAGTTATATAAAGTCATTTCAAACCGTTTTTCACTATGATGATTTGGACCACCGGCCAAGCAACCTAACAACGATTACAACAACAAAAAGCTTCTATCTTTCTCGATATAGATAAATATATAAATTTGTAATATTCTATTACCTTTTATTCAAAATACATAAAGAGAATTATTAAGTAATTGAAAAGTTTATACTAGTTTGTTAAAGTAAAAAATTGGTAATTTACAATGATAAATACATAATTTACAAATTAATGGTAATTCCATATTGTTTAAAAGTATAATAAGTTCTTATATTTTTATTTTTCTTTAGGTGCTCTTTTCTTAGCTAGTGGCTTGGGTCCAAAACTTATTGTTTTATAACTTAAATTCGAGTCTGAGTGTTTGATGCGTGTTTTGGATTTATGATGTTTTTCACTTATTTTAAAAGGAGGGCAGGTGAAGTTTTGTGAAAGAGAAAGGGTTAAAATAGGACCATAACTAAACTTTATTGACTATGGCTGCTTGCTTTACTATTACTGTACAACTGGTAAAGTTCAATATCGTCTGGTTGGGCTTTAACTATCCAATACAGTTGGAACCTGATCGGTTTAAATCCAACACGTTTTTATTTAAAAAACAAAAATGAAAAGCCAAAAAGTTGGCTGAAAATAGAAAATTTCAGTTCATGACAAAGGGTAATTTCGTCATTGCAGAAAACAGTGCATTTTAAAAAGCCTAAACGAGACAAACACGAAGTCCAGCGATAAGGACTCAACTGCATGTGAAATAAAAATGGACCCTGAAACACTCTCGGCGAACTTGTTTAAGTGGGACACCAGAGCCGCCCTGGCTCCGCCTACGTCCCGTATTTACGAACCCATAACATTACAACAACAGCCGCAGCAACCACCACCTCCTCCTCCGTCTATGGTCGCAACCTCGGCGGGAATGGGTGGCTATTTGGTCCGTGATAGCAGGGATCTTGGAGGGTTGGAGGAGGTGTTCCATGCTTACGGTGTACGGTATTTCACGGCCACGAAGATAGCGGAGCTCGGGTTCACGGCGAACACGCTGTTGGACATGAAAGACGAAGAGCTCGACGAGATGATGAACAGCTTGTCCCATATTTTCCGATGGGATTTACTTGTTGGTGAGAGGTACGGCATCAAAGCCGCCGTCAGAGCGGAGCGACGCCGCCAGGAGGAGGAGGATTCGAGGCGGCGCTACCTTCTTTCTTCCGAGACTACCAACACCCTTGACGCTCTATCTCAAGAAGGTTCGTGTATTTTCATACATTTTTCCATGCAGAAACATAAAAAATAATTACCTTCTGTTTGGTATGTTTTGAAGTTTATCACTATTTGAATATTTGATAAAATTCTAAGTTTTATTGTTTTTTATATTTTTTTTGGCACAGGCTTGTCAGAAGAACCGGTGCAACAAGAAAATGAAGCTGCGGGGAGTGGCGGTGGCGGAGGTGCATGGGAGATGGCGGCGATTGGGAGCTGTGCAGGAGGAAAGGCGAAGCAAGGTAACCAACGGAGGGGCAAGCAAATTCGTGTAAAGGGTAGAATCGGATCGTCTTCACAAGTGGTTGGAGGAGATGATAATTACGAGAATGAAAGTGAGGACGATCCAGAGAATGGTGGCGGTGGCGGAGTAGAGCGGCAGAGAGAGCATCCGTTCATTGTGACTGAGCCGGGGGAGGTGGCGCGTGGAAAAAAGAATGGACTTGATTACCTGTTTCATCTATACGAACAGTGCCGTGATTTCTTGATCCAAGTTCAGAGTATTGCGAAAGAGAGGGGTGAAAAATGTCCAACAAAGGTATTATCATTTTCTAATTTTCCAACATATTCATATTGATAAAGAATAATAACTTTATATAAAGATAACTATTATAAAATTTAAAAGATATAAATATTTATCTAACTTTTTATTTTTTAAAACAATGTTAAATTCGAAGTTTATTTATTTGGGCAACCAATTTTTACAACATTGTAACTATACTTTTGTTTCCTTTCAAAAGTAAACGATTTGTTTTTAGATAATTTTTTTGTCCATACTTATTTAGTCCCCATTACTAATCATGAGAAGCTAGCTAGTAGACAGTAAATACTCATTACATCTATCAAATCTTTTTTATTTATAATTATAATTATTACCATGATTAAAGTATATTAAGATAAGCATTAGTAATTATATCCTGCCAATAATAATAGAAATACAAATGATTAACCCTAAATTACATAGGTTATTTTTGGCAAATTTTACCTTAATACAATTGTGTTTCAAAACGATTTTTATTTTAGAAAAATATGACAATGAATCATTTTTTAGAAGTCTAAGTTAAAAACTTGTATTCAAATCAAAATCTGTTCATTCAAATACAAAATACAAGTCCTTTTACATTAAATTTGGAAAGTTAGGTTTTTTATTATAAACATACTATCTTTTTATTAAATATCGGGCTTTGCCTTTTAGAGTATTTTCTTTGAAATTTATATAGGATACATTTCTTGCATGAATTTGTCATCTTCTTTCATATTTAAATGCACATAGATACATAATGGAAAGGGTAAAGAAGTGATGATTTGGAGTGTGGTCAGTATTAAAGATTTGTATTGTCCGGTAAATTTAGAGAAAGTTGTGTGTGACAAGAGAAAGATGGAGTCCTAGAATCATTCACATGTACAGTACATCTGCCTCACAACCAATAGCTGGATCTGTCCCCCCAGTCGACACGTGTTGTACGGATCTGCACTCCACCTACCCCCTTTACCTTTTTCTAACCCTAATTCACATGTATAGTATTCATCACAAATAAATATAAATATTTGACTTGAAGAATGAAGGATGATCTATAATTTATTAAATAAACATATCTGACTGGTTATCATATTGGGTCGGGTTTTGTTTAGGTGACGAACCAGGTGTTTAGGTTTGCAAAGAAGGCAGGTGCGAGCTACATCAACAAGCCAAAAATGAGACACTACGTTCATTGCTATGCGCTGCATTGTCTTGATGAGGTTGCTTCGAATGGACTGAGGAGGGCTTTCAAGGAGAGAGGTGAGAATGTCGGAGCTTGGAGGCAGGCTTGCTACAAGCCATTGGTATCGATTGCAGCTCGACAAGGTTGGGACATTGATGCGATATTCAACACACATCAACGTCTTTCGATATGGTATGTTCCAACCAAACTCCGGCAGCTCTGTCATGCTGAACGCAGCAGTGCTGCCATGGCAGCTGCTACTGCTGCTTCAACTTCCGTCGTTGGTTGTAGCGGTGGTGCTCATCTCCAGTTTTAGGTTAATTAATGTTTGTGGGATGAACTTTATGGGCAGGTTGTTTACTAAGATAATTATGGAAGTTTTAGTTGAAATTTCATGCGGTGTATACGATGAATGACTGTAGTAATGCTTGTGATTGCATCGGTGTTATAAATATGTTGGTTTATAATGACCTTTGATTTATTTAATTTGGATCATTATTATTAAATTTCAATTATGATTTGGATTCGTATATGTTAGAAACAAATAGTATTGGCGTTCGTTAACACTAGTGTATTTGATAATACATACATGCAAAAACTAAACCAATTACGAATATGATCATCCTTTTTTTTTTTTTGTGACCGAGGTATATATATATGTTCATTTGTTTGACTAGGTTCATAGGTTTACACACTCAAAAGGTGTGTTCCTATTGAATATATGAATGTTAAACATAATTCTTATTGGATAAACTAAAAGGTAACACTTGATCAAAACACCTCTCAATAACATTCATGCACTTGTGAGTGTTTCATGTTAAAGTATTTCTCCTTATTTGTAGGTCATGAACTTGTAATGTCTTTCCATTCCTATATATTATGTCTATTAATAGCATCCTGCAAAACCCTTGAATTAATAACATCCCACAAAACCATTATCTTACAATCCACCGGCCAAGAGTTTGTAGCGACTCACCCAAAAGTGCAAAGGGATTTCTATCCATATGTAACTCGGTTATACAATTAATATCACATTCACGGAGGATATGTTGTATTTCTATCAGTGTTGTAAAAATCCCGACTAGGTCCCGATTAATCTCCAATTAATCCCTAGGCGCTACTCGACCGATTAGAGGGCGCCTAGCGATTAACCCCTACATACACAAAGAGTGAAGTAGTAGAACCCCAAGAAATTTTAACACTTTGAAGAAGTTATATCTCAATAGAAACTATCTAAGGTATGATTAGTCTTTTATTAATCATATAAACCTATTTTGTTATGATATTAGTGATATTCATGAACTTTTATATGATATTAGTCATATTTAATTTTTAAAAATCCAACATATTAGCAATTAATGGTCTCCGATTAATCCCCCGATTAATCTCCGCCTAGCCGATTAATCCCTTAACCTCAGTCCACCGACTAGCTAACGTCAAACGATTTTTACAACCTTGATTTCTATAGATCTTTTTCGAAAGTGTGTGTAATGTACTTTGACTCAGATCTCTCATTTGAGCTTATTTTTCATGACTTTCATTTAACCAAAGTCTAATTATAGTTAGGTACATTAACAACTTAATTTAACTCTATAATATTTTAACAAATATAAGCAAATGGTTACAATCTATATCCATGCACACTACAAGAATAAACATCTATAGGGACGAAACCTATAGGAACGACAAAAGTCGTCCCTATAGATGACCTATAGGGACGACATGTTGTCTCTATAAGGTTTATAAATAATGTTTGACTTTTTAAGCTATAGTAACGACAATCACCTCTATAGGTAAGGCGGGAACGAAAAATGTTTGGCGCTTTTTTGTAAAACTTATAAGGACGACATATTGTCCCAGAAATAAATAAAATTAAATACATATATATTTTTAGGATATTTAATTGGAAAATAGGAAGTGGTGTCGTTTTGTTTGAGGATACAGGAACGACACGTCGTCCCCATAGGTATTAGAAGCCCTTTTCCCCTTTGTTCCAGTCTTCTCTCTCGCTTTTTCTGGAGGGTGATTTGTTTCTCCCCGGCACCACATCAACGACCAGGTAACCACCTCCCCTATTCTTCTTCTTCTTCTTCTTCTTTTTCTTCTAAACCACTACCATTTCTCTCCTTTCCGCACCTGTCTCCCCCCTTCACCACCCTCAAACTTTCTTCAAATCACATTTACACCTCCTCCAAACCAGGGATTCCGATTCCAATTGACTCCTTCTGGATTTTTATTATTTGCTTTCACGGATTCTCGTGGCCGGAAAATGCGATCGCAACTCCGCTTCACCTTACTCTCTCTTTTAATTTCAGGTTTTTTTTCTTGCCAGCTACCTCATAGAAAGAACAACTTCAGCGCCGGTCCCTACTCCTTCTCTTCTGGCGACCTCTGGTTCAGTCTACTGCTTCCGACGGTCATTCAACTGAGATTGCAGCTTCTCTCCAACAGCTCTCATCTTCTTCAACAGGTATGTCTCTAATTTTATGATGTATACTTGTCTGATTTCTTCATGTTTTTGTTGCTGATTTGATCCTTCAAGTGTTTTTATCATTGGAACTGCTCATAGAGTGATTAACATTGACAATAGTGGTGGAGTTCATGAAGTAATAACTACTAAGCCTTGCAATGTTGTTTTGGATACATTAGTGTGCTATCTTAGTTTGTTTGAGTTCACATATCTATCGTATAAGTTTATATTGAAAATGTGGCTAAGAACATGTTAATGTAATTGAAATTGGTAGATATTAGAAGAAAATTTGGAATATGAACTTATACACAACTGAAAAAAGTGCATATCTATGGTTGATAGCTAGGTTTGACATGGTTGTTAACATTGAATGATTCTCTTTCAAATAGATAAGTAGTAGTCTTTCTGTTATCTGTTTATCAGTTTGAATGATAGGAAGGAGTTAGGTTTTAGTGTTCTATTTTGGAACTTGTGTTTTGTAATTTAGCCAATCTCATATCATAATTTAAGTAAAAACTCTTAATGTCTGTATGAAATCCTAACAATATACTATCTACACTATCATACCTGATACACGTAACAACTTGAGTTAACTAACTAAAAGGACTAACTCATGCACTAACTATGATTGTGTTGTGAGTCATTTAAATAGTACTCTTGTTTGCATGTCAATTACTTGTTTTGTTTTTTCAGGGTAAAGTATCATGATGTGTTTATGAAAGGTGATATTGGTATGGATTATTTGGCCTTTTACTGTAATGAAAAGCTAATGCTGGAAAGGCTCAAAGAGACTCAAACTAGAAGACACAAATAGATACATTATTCAAGTGAGTCTTATTATTATTGCATAAATAATACTTGCTTTGAACTTTAAATGGATATGAATCAAGTTAGTAATAATGCTAAAGACATGATTTTGATGTGTCATTTTTTCCGTGTATAGATTATGTGATTATGCTGAGCGATTTGCAGTTTTGCTAGAAATGGAGACAACCCTGTGGTATATATCTTGACACCTTGCATTTAATTTTTTTATGGTCTTTTTGGGTTGGTGTTTTCTTGGTTTATACAGAATGTCGTGTGCATTTTGTTACTAAATAACCATGAATTTACAATTTTTGTTCTTAATCTTGACATGGAAATTGAGATTAATTTGGTAATTCAAACTCTGGAAGAATTAAGACAAACTTTGTGCAGAAAGGAGCAACATGTTTTTGCTTGGAATACTTTAGTTAATTTGGTTCACATTAATAGGAGGATTTTTTAGTATAACTTTATGTATCTCCAAATGATACCAAATTTCTAATACTTAATTTTTTTTTTTTAAAAAAGCAATTTTTACATGTAGTTAATAAACTAAAAAGTTTCTCTTTGCAGGAAGTTTATAGAGAAGATATGTTAAGGAGAGAAATTGATGACCTCCAAAAACGATATTAGGTATGTGTTCACAACCTTGTTTCTATAAATAAGGCACTATGTACACATTTTGTTCCTTCTTTTTGTTAGAAAACTAGTCTTGTATGTTTTATTTCTTATCAGGCAAGTAAGCATAGATGCGAAAAGCTGGTTATGCAAGTTCCTGAGTCAACAAGACCTCTTTTGAAGCAGATTGAAGCAATGCAGGTTTCTTTTGGTTTGCTACATTGCGCCTTAAGCTTCATTGTTTTTTCACTGACCTTCTTTTGGTAATAAGAAACAACTACTAGAAAAGTAGAAGTCTGGGCTGCTGTGGAGAGATCACTAAACATTCGGCTTCAGGTCCCATAAATATCATTTTGACTTTTAGAATTCCTTGATATCTAATGTTTCAGGATGTAGAGGCCAGAGCTATAGCCATAATGAACGATTATCCCAAACATTATCTAGAATAAATGTTCTTGAAGCTCGGTGCTTTGGTTGATTTGATTGAGCCATGAAAGAGTCTGTAGCATATTATCCCAAACATAATGTATTTTTCTTTTCAGCTGCATCTATCGGGACGACATGTCATCTCTACAAGTCCATCTATAGAGACGACATGTCGTTTCTAAAGGTGCATCTACGGAGACGACATCTGGGCATCTACCACCACGACATATTTGTCTTTATAACTGCATCTATGGAGGCGACAAGTTATGTTTATAGATGAACCTATAGAGACGACATGTCGTCTCTATAGCTTTATCTATGGAGACCAACAACTTATAGCGACGGACCAAAATAGAAGGACATGTCGTCTGTAAAGGCTACCAATTGCGACGATATTTTTAGCGACGACTAAAAAGATCTATTGCGACGGGCCTATGGTGACGAGAGCTATAGGGACGACATGTCGTCCCCGACACCTATAGGGACGACTTTTGAACCTATAGAGACGACATATGTCGTCCCTATAGGCCCCGTTTCTTGTATATATACAGTTTATAAAACCAAGTAAAAAATAACATTCTATTTATCATAGTAACCTACTAGTTTCATATATACATGCTATGCTACAGATTATTGGTCAAGAACTGCAATCACAGGATTTGTAATGAGAAACTATAATGTCAAAATAATCCACTAGATTACATATGGCATTAACTTTTAGAAAGATGCATATACTTGACAATCAGCATGTAAAGAAAATCATGAAAAAAAAACTGATAGAGGATCATGGTCCAACATGAAAACATAAAGACAACAAGAACCAAACTTCATACTCCCAAAGAAAATACTAATCTTATTGATCTGAAGCAATTCAGTAGTGACTACTTCTAAAGAAACATTTGCAAATCGGTAGTGATTACTCTAACTTTAAGCCGGTCGAAATTAATAAACATAAATTTAGGAATCGTTTATCATATAAGTGAATAACGAAAGAAAGAATAGGATGGAACTGGTGAGAAATCGTTTATCATGTAAGTGAATATAATAGACCATTTATCAAGAAATCTTGATAAATGATTTCTTGATTACTGATAACTAACAAGCAAGCGATCGGTTGTCTAGAAATCAAAGAAATCAAAAAATCGTTTGTTAAGAAATAATTTATTAAGAAATTGTTTACTGATAACTAACAGATACATGTAAGTGAATAAGGAGAGAAAGAATCCATAAATCGTTTATCAGGTAAGTGAAGAGATGAAATTTAAACAAAAATCGTACCTTGGGATTATGACAATCATAATGCACTTACGAGAAATCGTGGATGGCTGGTAAGAATGAGAATGCACTAATCAATAATTGAGAGTCGTATTCCTATTTGGGTGACTTGTGATGATTATCTAAAGAAGATAATTATTTAAAGAATAAAGGATAACGAGAAAGTTGGAGACTCAGGTTAGAGACACGTTACTAAGAGGGTTATTATCGTAAAATGCAAAAAAGAAAAAAATGTCTTTCGTCTATGGGTTTTTTATAAGTACCCTTCTTCCTTTTCCAATTCCACCCCCGATTTGATTTTTTGTCTTTTGTTGTTTTTTTTTTTTTGTTTTTTTTCCTATTTTGTTTTTAATTCTTTTTTAATTATTATTATTATTATTATATTTTGATTATTATTATTATTATTATTATTATTATTATTAATTTCGCACAAAATTTTAACATTCGGACGACATTATAAATTCAAATGACTATATAAAATCGGTTTTTAAATATTCTTTTATATTTTTTAATTACGGACAAAAAAGTCGTTCGAATTTTATAATGTCGTGCGAATTTATAATGTTTACCGAATTTTAATATGTCATCTGAAATTTAAAATGTAGTCCGAATTTTTTCTGATTATTGAAATTTATAATAATAATAATAATAATAATAATAATAATAAAAGGAAAAAAATCAAAAACAAAAAGGAGAAAAAAAAAAGAAAAAGAAAAAAAATAATGTCAAATCAAAAGTAAAAAGTTGATTTGATTGACGTTAGGGGGGGTAAAATTGGTTAAGGGGGTACTTATAGCACAACCCTTCATCTATTTGGGTGAGATTATAATGGGTTGTCATAGTGTACTTTGTCCTTTATAATCTGCAAATAACCTACCGATTTTCTTTCATAATCTGCAAATAACCAATCCCAACACCTTCACGTGCATTAAGAAAGATATGTACAATCGTTTCCAATTTTGTTTTGTGGCATTGGGATGCATGGTATGTAATCCTTTATACTAAATTTTTGGTTATTTGAAGTTGTTAACTGGCTATTATTCTTATCTTTTCTTGCAGATTCGTACGTTTCTCACGTCTATGATACCAATCATATTCGTTTGTCACGTACCTCTAATTGGGACTTACATAACATCCATGCACATTGCGGTTGCTTTAAATGGAAATCATGAACCCCTACTTATAGGAGTTGCTTTAGGAACCATAAACTGTGACGAGTCATGGGTATGGTTCATGAGGAGGCTGAAAGAATGTTTAGGTGACAGTATGGAAGTTGGTTTCATAAGCCATATGTCTGACTCTATAGACTTCACAGTACAGAGAGTCTATCCTGATTCATATCATGGTTATTGTTGTAAAAATATAGCTGAGAAAATACGGGCTTCCACCAGAAACAATACAGTTATGGAGCAGTTGTTCTGGAAGACATGCAAAACGTATAATGTATCTGATTTTTATGGGAGTTTGAACACCTTACAAAATGAGGTGAATGGGAATGATCGTCACTAGCTTGACAATATTGCCATTGCAAAATGGGTATGACATTTTTCCCTAAAGTACGTTTCAATGTGAAATTCATTGACATTCCTGATGTCGTCAATTGGATAATGACAAACAGGCATGAATTACCAATAACAACAATCATTCAAATGGTCCATGACTTCATGCAAGGAGTGTATGGTCAACGTGTTGCATTCGGAGGTAATAATGATATGTTTTAATATAAATTATTGCATCATAATTTTTATTTGATGATTCAGTTAATTTCACAGGGGAATTTCATGGTCTTCTGACCCCTTATGCACTTAAGGTGCTTCAAAAAAGATTTATCAACTCCGATGGTTGTAGGGTTAGGCATATTATTGGTGACAGATATGAAGTGAGTAAGTATATAACCACCGAATCCGTGCAATTAGATCGTGGCATTTGTACTTGCGGGAAATGACAAAAGTGCGATATACCTTGTCATCATGCTATAACATCACTACAAATGCTTGAAATTGAAGAAATCCAACTTATGCTAAATTATAAGTTAACTACTGCGGTGTATCAAAATGCTTATCAAACTGAGATGGTAAATCCTATTCCAAACCTTATGCATTGGGAAATACCAGTTGAAAGTGTTGTCGTCTTACCTCCACGACAATTTACTTGAATTGTAATGCATGGATGACAACTAATA
This sequence comes from Lactuca virosa, assembly GCF_052849685.1. Classification (NCBI taxonomy): domain Eukaryota; kingdom Viridiplantae; phylum Streptophyta; class Magnoliopsida; order Asterales; family Asteraceae; genus Lactuca; species Lactuca virosa. The sequence continues at coordinate 180,827,123 of NC_136429.1, read as the reverse complement.
TTAGTTTCTATTTACTTTTATGTTAACCTTAGTTTTGGTCCGTTGACGTTGTTATATTTTAATAAATAATGTGTACCTTTTATTTATTAATATTTACCTTTTAATAAAAAATTGTAATATATGGATCACAATTATTGGTTAAAGACAGCTCTGCGGACTGGACTGACAAACAACACTGCGGACTGACAAACAACACTACGGACTGACAAAAAGCTCTAAGGAGTTGAAGAGTGTATAAATAGTCATAGATGATCGTTGAATTTTTCGTAAAGAGTTGCATTTTTTTATTTATAATACGAGTTCATCTTCAAATTTCTATATTTGCATTCGAAGAAGTTGGTGCATTGGAGGTCATTTCTATATTTTTCAATACCGGGGTGAGTTGATACAATATTTAACCGGTATGCTAATTTATACACTGATCCGTAGAGGTGTACACTGATCCGCAGAGGTGTACACTGATCATCTGATAACAGTTCTGTGGATTCCCAAACAGCTCTATGGACTGATATTAAACATAAGTTCATTACTTTTAACTTTTTTGTCAAATTTTTTACAATATAATCATATAATACCTTATGCGATTAAAAAAATTAATATGAATAAATGAAAAAAAAACGAAAAAAAAATTAAAAAACCCAAGATCCGTAGAGGTTTTCCATTTCCTCAGATGGCTTACTCGATCTGCAGAGGGTGTTCTGCGGATCCTATGGTCAGATTCCGAAATCCGTTTTTTCATTGTCATTTTTTTCAAAAAACCCCTCTTTTTTGGTCATTTACCGAATTTTCTCTTTTTAGTTATGTTTTGTTTAGTCTAATTGTGCCTAATAAAAAGCACCCTAACGGGCATCTATTGAATTAACAATAACTAATAATAATAATAATAATAAGATGAGAAAGTTGTCATTTTAACAAGGTTAACGATAAAAATCAAACAAAAACAATAGAAGGGACCAAATAAGCAACAAACTAATTTTTCATGAAGTGTTTGAACGAAAAAAATAAAATATATGGACCAAACTTATAAATTAAAATTTCCCAAACCACACTGATTATTTATTTAATTTTCTTTTTTTTAATTGGTTTAATTAAATTTAATAAGTTTTTTAGCTCATTATTACGTAAGATGAAAGTGGAGAAAACACTTTTTTCGTATTAATATTTACGAAATTCATAACAATTATTCTCAAACTAGTGAGTGAGCTTGTGGTGAATCATTAATCACTTTTTTTATTGGTTTTTTACAAAAAAAAAAAACAAAAAAAAAACAAAAAAAAAACAAAAAAAAAAAGAAAGAAAGAAAGGAAAAATGGTATATATGAAATTGTAATCTAAAAAGAAAATGCATATTAACATATTAACGGTAAATAAAAGCGTCTTATTTTATTAGAAACGTTCGTTACATGGAAACATCATTACATAGGGGATGCATTTGTGGAAGTGGAATGAGAATGAAGGAGAAATGATGCTTGGACTTGAAGGATAGCTATGATTTCAGGTAAATCAAGTACCTTGGAAGAATGTGTGGCAAATAAATTATTGAGAATAATATATTTTAAAGTTTATGATTTTTTAGAAATACAATAAAACCAAGTTGTACTTGAACTTGTTGATTCTTTTCTATATACATAGAATTATGCTGTAAACGAACCAAACGAACACGAACAGAGGCTTGTTCTGTAACACTCATAAAATTCAAGCCAATTTAAAACTTTTTAAACAATCCAAAAACCATTAGTTATTACAAAACTTGTTTTCAAAAGGTATAATATCAGAGTATCCCAGAAACATAAACATAAATATGAGGAGCTGTATGATCACATCTTCGCCTTGCCGCGATCCCCAGATGTACCTGAAACAATAAACTGAAATTGTAAGCCCAAGGCTTAGTGAGTTCCTCAAAATACCGATACACTGCACATAATACATATACAAATAACAACATGTACTGGGTCCACAGCTTTACATACTGGAATACCCCTGGGCCCACAGTGTGAGTCTGGATTGTCTACCGGGCCCACAGCTCACATCTGGATTGCCATCGAGCCCACAGTCCGAGTCTGGATTGCTTACCGGGCCCACAGCTCGTATCTGGAATGCTCATAGGGTTTGTTTGTCACCGCACGAAGCGGTACATCCTCAACCCATCCCACATAACATATCAACATATAACATAACTACTGAGCATGCAGATAATCATATAACAACACAGGTAGTCCTACAGATCTACCTAACTGGCATAACCACTAGCATGCAACACTAATTCATACTCAACTTCTAACACTGCTAGGATAACATATCCAATGGGCCGACCTTGGTGTCTTAGACCCCTTAGTATAGTGAGGTAACTCACCTCGCACTGTCGACTCGAAGATAAAATCAAGCTCTTGGATTGCCGGTACAACTCCACCACCTGAATGCACCGTAGAACCATGCTTGTAAATTTTCAATTCCCAAAATACCCCAGAAGTCCAATAGTCAACCCTTGGTCAAAGCCAAAGTCAACTGTCAAGGTCAACAGTCCACATTGACCTCAACTCGTCGAGTACCACCAACCACTCGCCGAGTTCCTTGCATATCCTGCTAACTCGCCGAGTCACTTGAGCGACTCGTCGAGTTCCTAATGTCAGTAGCCGCAAACTCCTTGGCCAACTCGTCGAGTTTCCCCTTTTACAACTCGTCGGGTTCATACGTGTCCAAAGGTTGGGAAAACCCTAGCCGACTCGCCGAGTCATTCGACTGACTCGCCGAGCCCAATGCAATCTTCATCGGACTCGCCGAGCTGTTCATCCAACTTGCCGAGTACATGACTATCTTCATATGACTCGCCGAGTCGACCTTGCGACTCGCCGAGTCCCTTCAATCCTTCAACCATACAGATGCTTTTTAAGTCATGCAAAGGCTCCATATTGCAGATCTAAGCTTCTAGGGCACACTTCTTACGTAAAGTTGCAAACTTTACGTACATGCAAGGTGCTAATGACTTAAATCAAGCTAAAGAAGTGGTTCTAGAAAAAGGGATCACACTAGCATGCTAAAGGCTGAGACTTTATGATTGTAAGGGCCAAGATGAGCCTAGATCTGAAGTTGCAACTTCAGATCTTGGTTCACCACTCAAATGAAGTACCAAAATGCCAAATGGCCCCAAAACTCAAACATAGAAGGATCTAACTAAGAGAATGTCAAGGTAATGACTTGATACCTTCAGATGATGCTAATCTGGGGTAGACTTCAGATCGACACACATTCCTTGCCTCACACTTCTTGATCTTCAAGCTCCTTGCAACAAAATCTTCCTTCCAACTTGAAAAAAAAATCACACTAAATAGGGCACACACACGAATTAGGGTTTCAGAGCTCAAGGGGACGGTGAGGGGAGGCCAAAGGAGGCTAATGATCCTTTAAATAGGGTGTGAAACCCCAGAAATTAGGGTTTCATCCTTCAGCACCTACTCGCCGAGTCCGTTTTCGACTCGTCGAGTCGGTCACTTAAGACCCGCGACCAAAACCGTGCCTACTCGAAGAGTCAGGGCATCCAATTCGTCGAGTCGACCTAAAAAGTTGGAAATACATGATTGAAAGTTTATACCTGAGAGTCGGGACGTTACATGTTCGTGTTCATTTGTTTAACTTTAACCGAACAACAAACGAACACGAACAACTAAATGAACAGACTTTTTATGTTCGTGTTCATTCGTTAAACAATTTAGTGTGTTCGTGTTCGTTTATGTTCGTTCGTTTAGTTAATAAACGATCATAATGAACACAAACGAACATAAATTAACACAAAGTCAAACGAACTTAAACGAACATCTAACAAACATAAACAAACTTAAACGAACATAAATAAACAACCATGAACTTAAACGGAAACAAACACATGTTCAACATTTCCATACAATAATAACATTCTACTTAGTTGTTCAACAAAAACATAACATTATAATAAATTTTTACTTAGTTGTTTGTCACTCCATACAAAAATAACCAAATAATACTTCAAAAAGACAAAAACTATTTCCCTTTTAGCCAATCATTCAATAAACAAAGGAACATAAACAAACATAAACGAACGAACGTAAACGAACATAAACGAACGAACGTAAACAAACAAACATAAATGAACAAACGTTCACGAACGTACATGAACGAACGAGTGCATTGTTTGTGTTCCTTCGTTTAACTAAACGAATCAGATATCTTGTTCATGTTCGTTCGTTTATTAAATAAACGAACTTCCCGCCAAACGGTTCATAAACTGTTCGCCGAACGTTCAGTTTGTTTACAGCCCTATGTAGAATTACTCCATAACAATGCTTTACGATAGGTTTTCTTCCAAAATTTTGATTGATCTCGTTTAAGTTGTCTATGTTAGAAATGATTCATATGTACACAACAATACATGTGAAAAAAAATTTATATCAACTATCACAAACCAAAAACTATGTATGTAACAATATGAAAGGTCAAAATACATAACTCCTTACTTATTGTTTTATAAATATTCCCCAATTAAAAAAATTAAAAGTTTCAAAAATTCCTTTTTTTCAAAAGAAACACATTATTTTGCAAAAAAACATATTACAAAAAAATAACTATTTTAGATATTTTTTCAAAGTATAAAGACATGATATCTCATATTTTTGTCATTATATAATATCTCTTGCCTACTTTGACAATAAAATCAAACAAGGATGCAATTAATGAGTCAACTCTTAGACAAATTCAGTAAAGTTTGTATCTTGGTTGTGGCTTAGGCGTTCCCTCGATTTTTTGGTTGTGGGATTTTCGCTCTTAGTTGGTTTGAAGTGGCAGCTGGCCTTAGGTAACGGGTGATCGGAAATCGGGGTAACGATGTTTAGGTTTTAGGTAGGAACATGGTTGCGCAAGATTCAGTTTCAGCAGGTCTCATCGACTGGGTTGGCAACATTTCTGGCCAATTTTGGAATCCCTTCTAAGATTGGAAGTTCTTTTCTGATCTTTTACGCATTGGTGGGATTATGGTCAATATGAGAAGGTGTTTAATAGCAGCTGAGGTTCGTCGCATAATCCGATTTGCTGGCACGTCACCTTTTGGGTAAGGTTACGGTTAAGAAGGAACACAATCGGTTGGGGGAGCATTGTGTTTCCTACTGGAGGGTGTGAAAGTTTGTGCTTCCAAATCGGAACAAGAGTTCAATTGTCTATCTAGCGCTGGTTGTACGTAGTCATGTTTCATTTGGCGATGCGTCGGTGGCAGTGGGTTGTGGAAGAGTGTGTGTTTTTGGATGGTATGGCTCTTATATTTTCTGGAAAATGCTGAGTGGGAAGTTGACTGGGTGCCTACCGGTCATTGGAACGATGGAAGTGTGTCTTTAGGCCCGTTGGATGTTGGTCGGGAGTCGTCATGTGTGTGTTTGGATAATGGAAAGAACGGTGAGGACCCGTAAGCTTCTCATCCCAATGGTTGGTTGGTGTCACGACGTGCTATGAGCCATCGTGTATTTCACATTTGTAAATGGAGCCGACAATTGTGTAGCGGAGACCCATGTGTTGGTTTGTTAGTCGTGTGGAATAGACGGGCGTTGTGCAGTATAGTGTGGTCACTGGTGGCTCAAAGACCAGCAGGTGGAGTCGAGAAAATGTAGGGTGTTGACATGCTTGAGAAGTTATGGTGATATATTAGTAGCTCATTATTGGGATTCTTATTAGTGGGCTTGTTTTCATTTTATGATGAGGTTTCATGTGATCTCTTTCCTTATTATCGTCGATGTCATAGTAGTGTGTATACTAGACTAGTTGAGTCTTAGTAACCGGTGGTTGTTTAAGTATTCTTAAAGTTGTTGATAACTCCAGGACTGCTGATAGTCCCAGGGTTTCTGAAAACCCATAGTCGTTTAGATTGGCATAGGGGTGGTTGTATACTGGTTGGGAATACGAGGAGGCGGGTGGTGCAGGTGGTTTTGAGACCGTTGAGAATTTTAGCAGATAATTGTGCGCTTGGCGCTGTTTTGGGAGTCTGAGTGTCACATGAATTTTGATATTGCTATGATTACAATCATGTGAGTAATTGGTTAGTTGCGACTTGTCATTAAGTCAGGTTTGCAGATAAGGACCCCAATCATGATATCTGATTCTGGGTCAGAATAAGCTAAACCGTTGTTGTTCCATTTGACTATCTCCACAGCTGGATGCAGAGTTTTGAACCAAGGGGTGTCTTCTTAAGTGGAAGCGAGAAGTAATTTCAAGGAAGAAATCTAATTTAAGTGGGGGAGAATTGTAACACCCGGTTTCTAAAGCAGATCGATTTTGGACTTCAAGGAGTCAAAGGCATGGTTTTTGGGTAAAACCAGGTATCACGACATGAGACATAGGTACTCACGACATGAGAAGTGATAAAATGGAAATGATGATTTAAACTGAGCTCACGATGTGAGACTTATGTGCTCATGACGTGAGATGTGATGCAGCCTAAGCCCATGATCTTTTAGGGTTGCCTTCGTATTTAAACCCCATAAACTTCATTTTAGGGCTCCTTAACAGCCTCCTTCGTCCTCAAACACAAGAAACCCTAACCCCATCCTCTCCTTGAGATTCTTGAGCTTTTGATGGCTTGAAAAAGAATGGATCACCATTGGAGCATAGATTAAACTTGGAAGCTTCATTTGCATCTCTTAGCAACATCTTTGGGCCATTGTAAGTAACCAAGATTCAAGCTTTATGAGTCCTCATTGCTAGATCTAAGGTTTTATGTATGTTTGTCCATGGTTTGATGGGTTAGAGTGTTGGGACTTCATAAAGTTAGCAACTTTATGGGTCCTTAGAGTCCCTTGGTGATTATATGTGATGGATATGAAGTTTCGAGGAGGTTTGAGCTCATGCTTGAGGTTTTGAGCTCCTTTATTCATGAATGCCCTAATTTGAGCTCAAGTCTTGCATTGGCCATGCAAGACCTTAAAACATCGATTTTTATGGTCTTTGGGGTGTTAGGGAGCCTTTGGAGAAGATGGATTAGTAGCTTAATGGATTAAGGAGTTTTTGCATCAAAATGCCATTCAGACTGATCTCACGACGTGAGACTATGCATGTCACGTCGTGAGGATCAAGATTCTCGATTATTTTTTCCTTTAGTGGTTGACGACGTGAGCTATATATGGTCGCATGGTGAGGTGCAGTTGGCAGTTGACCGTTGACTTTTTGACCAGTTTGAATTTGAGTGAAACTTGAAGGATTTGGGTTCTTGATTAAGATTCTACCATGTTTTGGTGTTAGAAGGTTCGCAGGAGCAAGCAATGCAAAAAGGGAGCGAATCACAGTGTTTCTGGGTTCTTCGATTCAGGTGAGTTTTGATGAGTTTTGAGCATTCTAACACTCCTAAGGTGTACATGCAATCCTAGAAACCTTGGATCTATGTTTTTTCTAATATACATGCAAATTTGATTTTCCAAGGTTGTTAACCTAACTAGCATGTTATGGGGTACTTGTAATATAAAAAACTTAGTAGAATAACATACCTTTTCTTGTGGTTTATTACTTGGAGTCTTGAGAGCCTAGCACCAATAATGTGGATGCGTCAAGTGGAATCATAAATCACCAAATCAACTTGGAAAGCTTGAGAGAATAATATGCACTAGAGAAATCAACCCACCTTTGTTCTCACACACACTAGTGCCATTTCTAGAGCCTTGGACTTCTTTAGATAGTATGGAGGATTAGGGTTATATCCATGTAAACCCTAATAACCATGACCTTTCATTTCTGTAGGATCCATGGGTTAAAAACTTCATGGACTATCCATGCAAGCTTAGCCCATCCTAAATGAACTTGGTCCATTCTATATATATATATATATATATATATATATATATATATATATATATATATATATATATATATATAATACATACATAATAGAAATCCAAAGGTTTTTTAAGACCAAAGTCTTAAAACAAGGAGCTTAAATCTTAGCCCTTTAACTTTACATCTAATATATCTAATGGTATACAATTGCAATCCTTGTAAACTAAAACTAACCAATCAAAAAACAAGTTTTAAAGGAAATACCAATTTTGAATCGATATAAAACAGGACACCATTTACTTCAATTCACACCTAAATTCACAGAGCCTTTATATTGTTGAAACCCTTTTTTGTGAAACCAACATTTGGCTGTCAACTGTGAAATCAGAATCACCGCTTATATTCCTCCGATGCACCATAGAAAACCAACAGCCACTCATCTCCGCCACTATAGCCATTGACAGCAATGACACATACGTCGGTGCATCATAAACTTCGTCACCTTCGGCTACCGTACGTTGGCCTTTTACCAAACCCAGATGTAGAATCGCGACCACAAATGCTCCCTTTCAATCGATTTCATAGGTTTGTATCCAGATCTGTATGTAGATGATATGTTTTTCTTCAAATTTTATTTGTTTACTGTGTTTGGTTTGAATCGGATCTCCATTTCCGCTTTCTCTCACCGACGGCCTTCATCCTAAACAGTATTACCACCTCCGGTGGTGTTGGTTTTTTCTTAACACCATTTTCCGTTGTCATCTCTTGTTTACGTATACATTCTTTCCCAATATTTCCTTATAAAATGAGCATGACCCACTTTTATTGATTATGTTTTTGGTTTTCTAATGTTTGTTCATATTTTCAGAAATCCCAGATTGGTTTGGCATTTACTGTGGTCTTCAACTGTGGAAGGGAAGAACTCATCTTTACGTTTGGAAATTGATGAATAGTTTTAATTATATATTTGATTAATGGTTGTAAATATTTTCCAGAAAGTATCATATGAAATATATCTGTGGAAATTGATGAATAATTTATAATATCTATTGAGTTGTTTTTTTGTATCTGGAATGAGAAAATTGTTTTCTTTTTGTTTTGTATTTTTTTTGCTTTATGTAAGCATACTGTTTGAGATGTTTTTTCAATTTCTATATATATTTCTTATGTGTTCTAAATTATTCAAATATTGTTTTACATATGTATGATATGGTCAGTTTAAATTATTCATATTATAAAGTATTCACATTATTCGAATGTTTTGAACCATATCCATGTTAAGTATCTTCTAAAAATATTTCAAGTAAATATTTCAAGTGTTTAACTTAGTTTTTTATTTATTAATGTTCTTAATTACTATATGAATAAAATATATGTTTTTGGATTAAACCATGTTTTCTTATGAACAAAATTTTTATAGCTCAAAATAATTACATACAATCATACACATGAAATACTATACGTATTAAAATTAAAATTGGGCAATCAAATAATAAAAATTAGAAAGTATACATTTACACTCAATCTTATTTTTTATTAAAATGATTATTAATAAAAAGATTTGTTAGTTTTTAGATGATAAGATAGATCTGAGAGAGAGAGTCTTAGAGTCATTGAAATGATGATGAATAATGAGAGAGTCTTAGAGCCATTGAAATGATGATGAATAATGAGACTATAGGAGGACTCTAGGAAAATACTATGAGATATATTAGAAAATATGTTAGGGAGGAATCTATTACTCTATTTCTCTAACATATATTTTCCACTCTTACACATTTTAGTTTTTTAAAATAGTATTATTATATTAGTAATATGTTATTTAATATCTCAAAATAGTCTTTTGTTCGAAACCTTTAACATGATGCAAGAATATCATAAGATTTGTCCTAAGGTGAGAAGCAATAACTTGCCTATAGAAAATATTTTGTTAAAAAAGAAAGGTTGTTTGATAAGAGGATTAAAAGGGACAATCGGATTTAAAAGAATAAAAAATAAGAATTGTGGGGAGTTTGTGTGGTTGAAATTCACATCTATGAACAAAAATCTCATCTTGATGAAGTATAGAAATAATCAAAGTACTACGAGCTACAAAAATCAATAGTTTATTTTATAGTTTAAAAAATCAATAGTTTATTTTATGGTTTAAACAATGTTTTCTTTCTTTGAAACACAACTATTCCTGATCTACTACGATAGTACCATATACCGGTAAACTTTTCCTACCCAAAAACGAAAAATAAAAACCAAACAAAAAATAGCAAAAAAAGAAAAATAAGCCAGTTATATATTTTATATTTTTATAATAGATATTAATAAGCAATGTTTGATAAAAACTAAAATTTTATAATATTCAAACACTATAAAATGTGACGATTTACTTTTCTCAACAATTTAAATATAAAATTAAGCTAATAAAATCTATTCCTAGATAATGATTCCGGTTTTAATTCATTATGTACCGATATAATAGTATTAATTTCCTTGAAAAACTCATTATTCCAGAACAAACAGATTTGACGTACATAAATTTTCATATTGATTTTTTCTTAATTTTTTAGAAAAAATGTTTTTATTCATAGGCATCATCATAAATTTTGTAACTTTTAATATTGTCACTTTAGCTCCATTAAGTTAATACCAAAAGTCTAAAATATTAGCTTTCTTTTATTTTGTATTTATTATTAATCAATATAACCGCAACCTTTTGAGGAAGCATCTACCAACCTATTCTTATTTCCAATAAAACAACAATATTAATTTATTTTTAGCAAATAACAACAAAGTATTTATTTTTCAAAATAAAAAGTAAAAATATCTTTATTTTTCACAAGAAAAGCAAAGTATTTATATATTTAAAAAATAACATAGTAAGAAATTTACTATATCCTTTAACGAAAAATAAGCCAAAAAATGAACTAATCAACACAATGAAATTATTTGTCCAAAGTAAGCAATATGTTGAAAGAAATTAAACATAGTTCAATATTAGTATATATAATATAACATATTTTAGAGGTCTTTCCTTTTGTCGTTCAGTCATTCTCTCATTCCATCTTTCCTTCCTTCCATGTAGGCTTCTTGCTATCCATATTGAAAAAAGAAACAAATAAAATGAAAATTTATCATCTTAACATTATTCGTTAAATAAAACTAATCGTCGTCCGCTACCAGACAAAGAGTAACAAAGGCAAATTACTATTCGCCGTCCGTTTAGAGACAACTGATCGTCGAAAGGAACAAATCGTCAGAATGAAACAAATCGAAAGGAAACAACTTGATAACTGTCGAAATGACACTAACTTTTGTTTGGAAATTAATCGCCAGAATGAAACAAATCGTCGCCTCCGCATCGCGCGGGTATGCTACTAGTATATATATATATATATATATATATATATATATATATATATATATATATATATATATATATATATATATATATATATATATATATAAGAGTCCATATTTAATTAGTCTCTTTTGATCACCAAATTAATTCCAAATTAATTCTTGATCGATACTAATTAAATTATATGATTTCATATTAATATATTATAACTTATAATATATTAATAAATCATAAATATACTATTCTCAAAAGATTATCCATACAAATTGTTCCGGTGAAGTTCAACCCAAATGGACCATGCCGGGTCGGGTCAAGTACATACCAAATATAATTACGGACTTATACACCTTATCCAACAGTCTCCCACTTGGATAAGTCTGGTAACTATAGTTGCAAGTATGACTTCAAGAACCAACCATCAATAGTAGCTCCTAAAACTCTGTTGAACTATGAAGCGCCATTTTAGATAAGTGATCATATAATCCTCTGTTTAAGATATCAGCTGGACAAATACATGCAACAACGTCGTACTTATTGTCCAACAGTTTTGTTTCCCGATTTCCGATTTGTTTGACATAGAACTAAATTGAACACATCAATTAGGTTCTGATCGGGCCCGGTACTTAGGTCAAAACAAAATCATCGAGGGGCCCAGATATTGCTTTTAATCCTCCAAGGACTAAAAGGAACAGATAAACTTCGACTCATATGCTTGTATTAACTACTTGTTGAATCATACACAAAGGTACGTTTTATAACATCAAGTTACTGATGCGTTTTTGTACAATCAATGCATAACCAACTCATAGGCAACAACTCATATCTCTAGGTTTGAAGACTTATATGATATTACCGTCTCACGATCACTCGAGATGAATTCCATGAAGTGATACAAGTGAGCGTGGGTTTAATCCAATACTCAGAACTTATGAGCACTCATGAATGTTGCAGCAACACTTGATATGTCTAAACACCTTATACATCTACAAGCCCAATCCATGATAGTCTTGATTCATACCTACTTCCAAAGTATGATCGACTGTGGAGAGTTTGAATAATTAATTATTTTGGAAGTTAAAACATGCAAAGTTGAAACAATGGTAAACGATTGACACAAGATAGTAACACTTTACTCATAAACAAATAACAACTTTTATTTAATCACCAAATGTAAATTACATTTTACAAGTTTCAGAAATAGCTATCTAATTATTAAAACTAATATCGTCCTTCAGCCCGATGCTCATCGCATGCTGCAAATGCTTAACCCTAGTCAGTCTGTAACATACACGTTTTGAGATCGTGTTTTATATATAAATAATATTATGAAATATTATGTGATATTGAGTATTGAGTTCTAACAGATAGTTTTTACTAGAAATAAGGTAAAACTATGTTTAGAAATACTCATAAATTATTGGAAGTCTTATGAGATTTCAATTAAAAGCTAAATAGTGAAATTTAGCGAAAATATAAAACTTGAAAGTAAAATTTTATTGTTGAAAGTTGTAGATAATCTCGTTAGAAACATATAGGCGAAAACCTCATCGAAATCTGAATTATAACGAAGAAGTTATGACCAATCGAAGATCCGCGATAAAACCGGCACGGTGTCGAATGACGTAAAAAGTGAGTTTTTGATAAACTACTTTTTAGCCTTAGTGATCTAAATGAAAGTCGTAGTATTCGTTAAACCGAGTAGTTCGATAAAAAGAACGCCAAAATCTGACTTCGTATGAGGAAGTTATGATTTTTACAAGTTTCAGCTTAGCAGTAGACAGCTAAAAACCCGAATTTTAGATCGAGTGATTTTTAGCCTACACAACCTAAACGAGAATCTAAGGTCTCATCATTAGTAGTACAACGGTAAAAAGTCTGACGAAAACGGACGTCGGATGAAGAAGTTATGAATTTTTAACGGATTTACCAGTCCCGGTCTGTTAAAAATAATAATATAAAAATAAAGTCAAAATTTTCCGACGAAGTCTAAACGAAAGTTATAGAGCATAATTTTCTCTACGCGTGCATATAAAGAACGTCAAAAACGGAGCTCGTATGAGAAAGTTATGGATTTTACAAGATTTGGCACAATTTTCGAGAAAAATCGCATGAATAGTGATTGCCACGTCATCCCTCGCATGCAGCCTCCACGTGTCACCTCCTGATAGGACCGAGGTTCGCTGTGTCGCCTTCTGATTGGACCAAGTCCGCGGTCCACTAAGCCTCAGACACCTTCGCAGGAGACACCCCGCGGACACTCCTCGGACCCTCGTGTCCTCCTCCCATTGGACCGAAGTTAGGCCCAATCCGAAGCAGCCAGCTCTCCGACCGAAGCTTCGCCCTGCTGCCGCGTGTTTCGAGCCTCGCACACATGCCCCCCTCTCCTCGCTTCGGATCCGAGGCTCGCACCTATATAAGGGGTGCGAGACCTCCCGGTTAGAAGTTTGAATTTTGGTCTTTTTCACCCCTTTTCAACATTTTCTTACATTCCGACTTCCCCCGAAGCCCCGATACTTATTCCAAAGCCCGAAACGCGCCCCGAGATTCCCGAGAAGCCCGAAAAATTTATCTTTTCGGTTTCGAAGCTCTACCTTCGCAGATCCCGGTTTTCAAGAAAACTCCCGGTATTCAACGAAGAAAGTTATATTTAAAGCCGAAGTGCTGCCCAAATTACTATTTTGACCCCCGGTTATTTCTCGGTGAGTTTATTATATAGGAACAATTGTATGTTATGTGTTATATGTGCTATGTGTTTTTCCATGTTATCATCTCGAGTTGTTGTATCTGCTATTTTATAGCAAGGCTGTACCTCTGACTTGAAGTGTATGACATAAGCATCACTTGGGTATTGGTATGAACCGTTGACCATGAAGTGTATGACATAGGCATCACTTTGGCTTTGGTAGTATGCTAAGAAAAGGCTGAAAGCCTAAATATTCTAGCAAAATGATATTCCTAAGTATTTACTGTGTCATTTGTGCTGAAACTTTATTGATTTTATATCAAGTATGGAATTTGTTATGTCTCATTGATTAATATGGAAAGCTTTTCGCATTATGCCTTTGTTGTTCCTTGTTCCTCTTTGCTTCTGGCATATTACAGTATATATATGGCATAACGTTATATTGTATCTATTATTGAACTCACTAAGCACCACCACTTACCCCTCTCAATGTTTAACTAATTTGCAGGAGATAAGCATCCAGTATAGATATATAACGGTAGCAGATTTTTGAATAGTTTGAAACTACTGTATTGATAGAAGATTTTCAAATAGTTTGAAACTATTGTATTTTGCACTCCCATATGTATAAAACTATAGAATCCTGGGGAGTTATGTAATATATAACACTATGAAATAGTGGGTTTGTATCCAGTAGTTTGTAACCGTTTTATCAATATAAATATTGTTTTATGAATATGCATGTAGCATGTTTCAGAATAACAATTGTCAAATATGAAAATTTGGGTCTTTCATAAATATGAAAGTATAGAAAGGGGTTCTTTCAATCATGGTATCAGAGCAGTGGTTGAAGTGAACTAAATTCCACGGATTGGTATTTAGACTTAAACTATTGGAAGTTCAATATATGAACTTAATCATTGTAAGTATAGGGATACAAATCATAGGAAATATATATATATATATATAAAAGTATTAGGTAATAGTAAACCCTAATATTCTAAAATACAATATTACTCCCTATTGCAGAGCAATGGCTGAACAGGTTAGTAGCCATACCCCCGAGGTTGGTGAAGGTCCTCAACCTGAGGAAGTGAATACTCCAGTATCTCCTCGTGAGGAGCGACTGAGAGCAGAAATTATCCCTATCAGTCTGGAAACTGGCGTCACTGTACCCTATCACTCTCAAGTCATCACTCCCACCGATGTTAAGGACCCAGTTAGTCCTTCGCAGGTACTTGAGAATATTCTTTACCGTCCAGTGGGCTTTCCCAGGGTTCCCTTGATATCTGCTGACCATGCTCAAAGCAAAGGCCACATCAGGGCGGGTACAAGTCATAGCATACATAATCGAGCCAACAGCGGAAGCATATGGTAATTGACTCATCTCAGCTATCTCAGCCTCTGTACTCGGACTCTGAGTCTTGATCAGTCTGGCATTGTGCTGGATCGGTAAGTCACCTTTCTTGGAATTCTGCATGTTGAACCTTTTTTAACACCTTGTCTAAGTAAGTGCTTTGACTAAGTCCAATTAGTCTTTTACTCCTCTCTCTCAATATCCTTATCCCTAGGATATAGGCAGCTTCTCCAAGGTCCTTCATAGCAAAACACTTCCCAAACCAAGACTTAATCTCCTGCAAAGTTGGGATGTCATTTCCTATAAGTAGTATGTCATCTACATACAGTACCAAAAAGCTAACTACACTCCCATTAGCTCTGACATATACACAGGACTCGTCCTCGCTTCTCGAAAAACCAAACTCTTTTACTTTCTCATCAAAACAAAGATTCCAGCTGCGAGATGCTTGTTTCAATCCATAAATGGATTTTTCAAGCTTACACACTTTATCAGGATGCTTTGCACTGAAAAAACCCTCTGGCTGAATCATATAAACATCTTCAGCCAACTTTCCATTAAGGAAAGCGGTTTTGACATCCATTTGCCATATTTCATAATCATGAAATGCAGCAATGGCTAGCATAACTCTAAATAGACTTAATCTTCGCTACTGGAGAGAAGGTTTCATCATAGTCAACTCCCTGAGTTTGAGTGAAGCCCTTCGCGAGCAGTCGCGCCTTTTAAGTGTGTACCTTCCTATCCATGTCGGTCTTCTTCTTGAAAGATCCATTTGCACCCAACTGTCTTACGACCCGGTACGTTGTCAACCAAGTTCCAAACTTGATTGTCATACATGGATTGGATCTCGCTGTCCATAGCCTCTTTCCATTTAGCAGACTCAGGGCCTGCCATGGCTTCCCTATAGTTGTTAGGTTCATCCAGATTTACCAGTGTACTATCACTGATAAATGTATCACCTTCCGTAGTAATATGGAAACCATAATAATGCTCAGGTGCATTCCTAACTCTAGTGGAACGCCTCAGAGGTATGGGCTCGTCAGTTGATTCAACAGGAGTTTCCTCCTCGGGTTGATTCTTATGGTTTGAGGTTCCTTCACCACTTGACTCTTGAAGCTCTTCAAGGTTAATTTGTCTCCCACTGTTTCATTGGCTTATAAATTCTCTCTCGTGAAAGACCCCTATTCTTGCCACAAAGACCACATTCTCACTGGGTCTGTAGAAGAGGTAACCAAAGGATTTTTGTGGGTAGCCGATGAAAATACATCGCTCGCTTCGAGGTTCGAGCTTGTCGTGAGTCTCGCGCCTCACGAAAGCCTCGCAACCCCAAATCTTGATGTGGTCTAAATTGGGAACTTTCCTAGTCCACATCTCGTGAGGTGTTTTGGCAACCTTCTTGGTAGGGACTAGATTAAGGATATGGGCGGCAGTCTCTAAGGCATACCCCCAGAATGAGATTGGTAACAAAGCTCGACACATCATGGAACGAACCATGGCCAACAAGGTTCGATTGCGCCTCTCAGCCACACCATTAAGCTGTGGTGTCTGGGAGGTGTCAATTGTGAAACAATTCCACATTCCTTAAGATAGTCAAGCAACTCTGTACTAAGATACTCTCCTCCTCGATCGGATCGAAGCATCTTAATGTTCCTGCCTAGCTGATTCTCCACTTCCTGTTTAAACTCTTTGAACTTTTCAAATATTTCTGACTTATGCTTGATTAAGTAGACATAACCATATCTACTATAATCATCAGTAAAAGTCACATAGAAGCGGTTAGCATCCCTTGTGGCGGTTTTGAAAGGTCCACACACATCTGTGTGTATGAGATCCAACAAACCCTCACCCCTTGTACAAGTACCAGTGAAGGGCGACTTTGTCATTTTTCCAAATAAACAAGACTCGCAACTATCATCCGACTTTAAGTCAAATGATTCCAAAACTCTAACCTTCTGGAGTTAGCCTATGCGCTTCTTGTTGACATGTCCAAGAGGACAATGCCATAAAGATGCCTTATCCAAACTAGTAGAAGAATCAATATGCAACACATCATTTCCTAAGTTATCTACAACATTCACAGCTTCATATACACCATTGCAAGGTAATGCTTTAAAATAAAACACATCATTATAAAAAACATTAATAGCACCACATTCATTATCAAATAAAAAACTATAACCTTGTTTGTACAAGCCATGAAAAGAAATAATATTTCTCGCCATTTCAGATGAGTAACAATATTTATTCAAATCTAATGTTAACCCACTACTTAGAAATAAAGAGTAAACTCCAATCTTGGTGACAGATGATGCTTTCCTATTCCCCATGATTAAGTTTATCTTCCCGTGCTCCACTTCCTCACTTCTTCTTAGTCCCTGCAAATAAGAACAAATGTGAATTCCACACCCTGTATCAAGGACCCAAGAATTAGTATGTTGTGAGTTATTAGACAATGTAGTGTAAATACTTGCAAAGGAGGGCTTGATCTTCCCATCCTTTATATCCTGCAAGTACTTGGGGCAGCTTCGCTTCTAGTGCCCCTTTTCCTGACAATAGAAACATTGTGCTTCCTTTGGGTTCGAAGTGGGAGTAGCAGAACCACCTTTGGTTCCACTTGAAGAGGAGCCTTTAAGAGACTTTCCATTGGTACCCTTCGAAGGGGTCTTCCTCTTCTACCCTTTTCCATGCCCGATTGCCAGAACAGGGGCAGTGGTAGGAGTAGAAACAACATTTTTCCCTTTGAGGTTGCTTTCAGCAGTCCTCAAAAGTCCTTGAAGTTTACTCAAGGTGACCTCCTCCTTATTCATGTGATAGGTCACGCGGAACTGATCATAACAGGGAGGTAAGGAGTGCAGTATGATGTCAATAGCCATCTCCTCATCAAAGTTCACATTCAGTTTGAGCAAACGGTCCACGAATCTTTGCATTTTTATAGGTGGCCCATGATGGACTCTCTTGACGTGCACTCTGATGGTACCTTTCCATCAGATCCTGGTGCATCTCAAAAGGGTAGAAGTCCTCATAGGACTTTTGGAGTTCAGGTGCCATAGTGGCAAGCATGATACAAGCCACCTTGGTGGCATCATTCTCATGTGCCCTAAAATCAGCAACCTCCTGTGGAGTAGCAGATGACTCATCAAGTTCCTTAAGCTCCTTGTCAAGGACATATTCCTTGTCCTCATAGCGTGTGACCATTCTGATGTTCCTAATCCAGTCATTGAAATTAGTTTCATAAAAAATGACCCTCCTACAAAGGGTCATGAGAGAGAAGGAGCCGATAGGGTTTGAGCCTGAAGCATTGTTGGAAGACATCTGAAAAAAGAAAGAAAGACAAGTTAAAATTAGATAAGGAATCCTTAATAAGACACCCAAATGTAATATTAAGGTCAGGACCCAACACAATACTTTATAACTTGGAAGAGGGATGCCGTAATCCAAGCTATAAAATATTTGAAGGTAGGTGAATGACGACTCACCAATTTCCACCATGAAAAGCGAAATAAATTATTAAGTTTTAATGAATTGAAATTCCTAGATTCTTTTGAGATTCATTGAACTTTTCAATGGCATGTCTAAATCTCGATTGTGCCCTTCAAGTTTGTGACTGTGATGCCGAGGATCACAAAACAAGGTGTGAATAACCATACAAATTAACTTGGTACCCTTAATTTTATCACCTAATAGATGTGCCGGTTAACCACACATGCTCCACCGATCTATGATAAACATTAAGTTACCATTTTCCACACTTACAAGTCCATATTAGTGTGCCGGTTAACCACACACGCTCCACTAACGACTTGGTAAGGTACAAAGTGTAATTTCAGGGGTTAGCACCAAATTCACATTTTCCTAAAGTAACTAAGATTAGGAATTTATAAAAGGTTTAGTTACTTTATATTTAGAATTATACTTTTTATGAGAATTATAGTCCTTGTCCTACCCGTTCAGCTCACGACCCTCCACCAGTCAAGGAAGCAGTGGGTGAGAGTGGACACCCATTAAGCTGTCATTTTATAGGCAACAACCTTATACCCCCCTTATAGACCGGCTTCGTGAATGAGGCCAACGAACGGTAAAACTGACTTGATCTTATATATATATATATATCTATATATATATATATATATTATTAACTTATAATATTATAAAGTATAAGGGTTGAATTTTAACTTTTAAAACTCTATGTCACACCCCCAAACCGGAACGGAGGAAACGTTCGGGGGTGGAGGACGTCATGTACAATATCACAACAATTGAATAATAGTAATCAAAGCAACCACAACCATTGTATTAATAGTATAATGTTTACATTACATTCGAATCACACAATATTGACTCCAAAAGTAAATAACAAGTAAAGACTCGAAGTTACAATGCTCCGTCTTCTTGAATCTGGTGCGTGTACCTGTCTAATAATGTCCTGAGAATACAAGTAGGTTTTGAAAGAGTATCAGCATTAAGCTGGTGAGTTCCTAAGCGTTTTGTTTTAGAAAACAGGTTCTTTGTTCTTTCGAAAAGTGCATTGTGTTCCTCCAGAAAACCTTATATTTTCTGATGTAATGAATGTTAAGTAAAAATGATTCTTACTAGTTCCTCCTGCGATTACTTAGTGTATACAAATCATATACAATCCAGATCGAATAAACAATCAATTGTGTGGTTCTGCCCCAAGCCCACAACCAAACAAGGAACAGGAAATGAGGCGGAGGCCACACATTCCACTGGTTATCGGATCCTTATGTACATAATCCTGAAGTATTCACTAGATGCTTACAAAGTTAACTGTATTGGTCCTTTGATATCTGTTGAAAGTGTTCCTTAAGAAAATCCAATATTTTCTTATTGAATGCATGATTAACCAATTCCTTTTTATAACTACTTAGCTCATACTAGCTATGTATAAACCAATATCGAACAGACGATTGATTGTGTGGATCTGGCCTAAGTCCACAACCAAACAAGGAACAGGAAATGAGGCGGAAACCACACATTCCATGGTCTATCGGATATTCTTCATACATAGCCTGGATGTATAAACTAAGGAATTACATAATTAACAATGAATATTCATTAGTGAAATGATAAACCGATTGTTTGTAGAGTGCTGATTATTATCCTGGAAAATCCTATATTTTCCCTAAGTGTAAGTTATTGAATTATCTGTTCCAAACCTAAGAGTACAAGTATCTACCATACTTATGTTGTTTAAGAATTGTTCTATTTGAAAACCCTGGCTACCCCCAGTAATGTATAGTATGTTCTGTAAACTAGAAGTGTTGTTAATACCCTCCTGTGATCACTTAGTACATACGAGTTATAGAAATCTAGATCGGACAAACAGTCGATTGGGTGATTCTGCCCTAAGCCCACAACCAAACAAGGAACAGGAAATGAGGCGGAGATCACACATCCCACTGCATGTCGGATGTTAATTTCATATTACCCTAGTGTACATATTAAGTCATCACATAGTTACTAACCCTGATGACTGTTTGTTAGGTATATTATTACGTGAACGAGTCGTTGTTTCCCCTGTGAGTTCTTATAACCATGCTGATGGACAAATACCAATACGACGTACTTCGGATGTCGAAAACTGAAATGATGTTTGTCACCCCTGGTTGACTGTAGCTAACAGTCAGGGTGTGGGATTGTCAGTCCCGTATAGATCTATACACAAACTCACGCTCTCCCTCCAGGAGACTCTAGTTCCTAAGGAGTAGACTTCCCAGAAGTCGTGTCTCACACTGTAGTTCTCTCAACGAATCCACGAATAATACTACTAAAACCCCTTTTATGTTATTAACATGAATCCTTATAAAATAAACAGTACCTTTTATTTCATAATTCATAAGTTTGTTTCCTTGTTTGAAAACCGTGCTTGTAACGTTTGTATCTTAACATGTTTTGTAAAACTGATTTCAAGTCTAGTAGTAACAATGTTTATCATGTTTAGTAAGTTCTACGTTCAATGTGTGCTAATGATAGAAAAATATGATAAACCAAATTATATTTTTTAACACAATATTACTTGTGCTTTTACTTGTATCCCTCCCCTTAAAACATTATAAAGCTCGGAAAATATAGGGGTATGAACTCACCTGATTGTGAATGACTTGCATGAATGACACGATATGATGCTTGGTATGCTAAGTGAAGTCCCAGGCACAATAAGGTCCTATTAGGCACATATTAACATGTATAGGCTTACAATTAGTGTCTAAAACCACTAATAATCATAGGAAACACCCTTAGGATGTAGGAAACACTTGCAATGAAGTGTTAGAACTATGAATGAGGGATAAACAGGAGTTCACGGCCAAACCACCATGGATTCACGGCCCAAGATGTGTTCACGGCCCATGAACACATGAAGGGTTCACGACCCAAGATGTGTTTACGGCCCAAGAACACATGAACATTTGATGGGTTTATGGCCCATCTGTGAAGGGTTCACGGCCCTATGAAGGGTTCACGGCCGTGAACTCTTCAAGTTCATAAAGATGGTGATGAAAGTGATGAATCAATGGATGAATACGAAGCTCTTTACATGAATAAGATGATTAACAAGTCAAGAGGGATGAATTACTTACGTTTGCGGGGTGAAAAGAGAGCTTTTGTTCGATGAGTATTGAGAGAGTCTTGAGGAGTTTTCGGCCAAGGAGAGAAGAAATGAGGGGTAAATGAAGGAAAAACATATATATATATATATATATATATATATATATATATATATATATGGAGAGGGGTTCACGGCCCAACACGGTTTCACGGCCGTAAACTTAGTTTGTGGTCGTGAACATCCCTAGATGATGTTTTAGGCTCGAATGCATTCCTCTAATCCCGAGCTAACACTTCTCAACCTTCAACCCGTAAGTATGCTAGCCTTAGAGACTCTCAAACTGATCGTAAACACAGTAAGACCGAAGCAAAAGCAAGTCTGACTTCCTATTGTTTACAGGTAGAGATTTCGGGTTGTCACATCATCCCCCCAATAGAGGGAATTTATTTCATAATTCGGATTCCGAGTTGTTGGTTAAGGATAAGAAAAAGAGGTGGGTACTTTGGTTCCATTTAACCCTCGTGTTCTTCAGTGAATTTAGATCCTCTCTGGGTGTTTCAGCGGATCTTCACTGTTGTATCTGTTGTTCTGGTCTGTGAAGGGTGTGTAGGTTTGACTTGCTCGTCTATGTTCATCCAACTGGTAGGATGTCCATTCGTAGTCCTGAGCAGCTTTTGTCCTGAAGTTCATGGTAGGACTTATACCTGGTTTATCTATCATCGACTTGCGTACACAAGTCGTATATAAATAAGATTTATAAGACGGTCGGATGGGTGGCTCTGCCCCAGGTACACAACCAAACAAGGAACATGAGATTGGGCGGAAACACACATCCTAAGCCCGTAGAATCTTAATTATATACCACCCTCGCGCATACATAAAACATTGATAGGCTAACCGTATTCGTCCCTAGCCTCTGAGCTTGAACTTGACTTGCTGCGCAATTGGTATCTCCCAAGTGGTCTGCTGGGAATACTTAAGGAAGGTTACAAGAGGATACCGCACTCCTCGCATGAGTACTTCGGGGGTTTGAAGCGAGATACAATTCCGAGGTTCGCTTGTAGTTTGTCGTTATGAGCGGCGAGAGTTTTGTTATTCTGTCGGTTTAAGGCAAAGGGTCTCCTCGGTGACACGTAGGTTTGGTATAGTGTGGACTCAGTTAGACTAGGCGGGATGACGTCGTAGGATCGCGTGTTAAGTTAGTTCGGAAGGAGTGTTTTGTTATAACATCAGTGCATCTGTGTGTGTACGATTCTAGTGCTTTCTGTTTTGACCTTGTTATTACTACTGCGGATGTTTTGTACTGCATTACGTGTGTACTAACTGAAAGATTGTTCTAGTGAATGATACTTGATATTATGATTTCTATCCGGTCCCTCTATAATCGCTTGGTGTCTACAAGTCATATATAATTAAGATTGACAAGACAGTCGACTGAGTGATTCTACCCTAAATCCACAACCAGACAAGGAACAGGAAATAAAGCGGAATCACACACTTTAAGTCTATTGGTTCTTAACTATATATGGCCCTAATGTTTACAACAAGTCATTATAGCTTACCAGAAAGAGTATTTAGTTTCTACAAACTATGTTATTTGTTTAGACGAGGAGGAAATTATTATAAATAGGATTTAGTTGGGAAACGTACCACTGTTCTCAGATGGTTTCGGGGTAGACTCTCCTGCAGTGATCATTAGCACTCTTCCCTCTTCACCAGGGTTTCTAGCCAATGGAAAATCTCTCCTGTAGTGCCCTGTTTCACCACATTCGTAGCAGGTATGACTTACTTCCTCAAATGGGACCTAAGAGATTGGTCGTGTCGGTTCCCTACAGAAACGGATGGTGTGTCCCCTTCTGAGGCAGTTCTTGCAAAACAGCTTCTGACACCTTCCGGTATGATGGAAGTTGCACTTATTACATTTAGGGAGGGTTCCAGCATAACGAATGCCTCGTGCTGAAGTGGTTGGTGTCGTGGCAGCATAGGCTGCACCCGTCTGTTATCCCTCCGAGGGTTCTTGTGTTGATTGTCTCTTCTTCCCGCTCTCGGACCTTTGTTTATCATCACCTCCTTTGGTTGACCCATGAACGAGGTCCATTATGCCTTGGTGGATCCCATAGTCCACCAATGTTCGAGCCAGGCGTTTGGCACTATAAAACGTAAGAGGTTTCGTTGCTAATACGTTTCCTTGGATTGGAGAAGGTAGTCCCCAAATGTATCTCTCTACCTTCTTGTTCTCCGGGGTAACCATTCCAGGGCATAGTGCAGCTAAATCACTGAATCTATCGGTGTAGGCTTCTATGTCTGAGCCTGGCATGGTAAGATTCCACAGCTCATGCTCTAGTTTTTGCACTTCGCCCCTCAGACAGTACTCTTCCAACATCATCTCTTTTAGATTTTCCCACCCCATTGCGTTTGCTATCGAAGAGTCAATGATTTGACATGGCTATTCCACCATGTAATGGCTCTGGCAGAGAAGGTGCAGGCAGCAAACTTCACTTTGCTCGCCTCGGGGCACGCACATAACTCAAAGATTGATTTTGTCTTTTCGAACCATCGCATTAGGGAGATGACTCCCCCACTTCCATCGAAGGATTTGGGTCCACAAATCATGAAGTCTTTGTATGAGCACTCCCTTGTGTGTCTGTGGTTAGAGTTGTTGGTACCATTACCCGATCCACCGGTACCACTTGCGTTGATTTGAGTCATGACACCTGTCACTCCGGCTATCACTGCCGTTTGAAAGACAACCGGGTCATACTGAAGAGGTGGCGGTGGTGGTGTGTTGTTTTTGTTTTTGTTCGACTTCTTCGGTGCCATCTTTCTCCCATAAGGTTTAAAAGATGAAACGAGGGTAAGCCCATAGTGGTTACAAGTCGAGTGTTATCTGAATCGAAGTTATCTTAGTTCTGAGTGTTTCATGTTCTGACTTTTGAAGTAATTCATAACAGAGGTCTATGCAACATAGACTTATGAATTTGATAGTGACTACCCTATGACATCCCCATTTTTACGGCCAGAAAAGACCGATTTTGTTTATGCTTTTTAATAAAAATCAGAGTAACTTCTCAAGAAAAGTATTGCAGAATTTGTTCCCAAAACAAAATATGATATAAATTTTGTCAAAGCATTTCTTAAAGAAATGTATTTCCATTACATTACAAAAACTCGGGATGTCAATCATCGATACAGACCATAAGCATAAACTAAAAAGAAATAAACATCTTAGGCCACAAAACACTATCTGGCCTCAAATCCGTAATCTCTCGTCAAATTATCCAACTATGCTTTTGCCACTACCTGTAATACAAGAAACTGAGTGGGTCAGGCTGGGGAGCCTGGTGAGCATATAGGGTTTTCAACCCACAATAATAAGTTCATTATTTATTTTCATCAAATTACTAACCCGATTACCCGTTCCCGTTATCCTCACTTTACGTCCCTAAAGCATCTATTATAAGGGACCTATCCTAAGGAATTTCATTGGGATGGACACTACTGCTAAGGGGATTCCTTAGCCATATGTGTTCGTAAGGCAACCATGGGGGGATGGAGTACATCTTCAAAAAAACACCTACAGGTTGCGAGCCTGCTAGCGTTCCACTGGACTGCCTAGAAAAGTCTGTGGTCGTCATCTATACTCCGCTAGACGACTGGATCATCTTAAACATCGTAAACATCGAGGCCTCTCATCATTTTAACGCACATCATCTATTTCATCTACCCATTGTTCTACCCAACATATTTGTATATATAAAATACATACATGGTCCAGATCTGTAAAACAAAGCTTACATCTTTCATCCAACATACTTTCAAAGCATAAAATATTTATACAGTCTAGATCTGAAAAATAATGTTTACATCTTTCATCCAGCTTGACTTTCAAAGCATAAAATATATATACGGTCTAGATCTGAAGAAAAAGTTCAGATCCGAAGGAAAGAAGTTCAGATCTTTCATAGATCTCAAAGTACACAGTTTAGATCTAAAGAAAAAGCTTAGATCTGAGGTGAGAAAGTGTAGATCTGAAAGAAAAAGTCTCAGATCTGAAAGAAAAGTCTTAGATCTGAAAGATAAAGTGTAGATATGAAGGTAAAAGCTTCAGATCTGAAAGAAAGAAGCATAGATCTTTCGTTCAGCAACATCTCAAGTAAATAGCTAACATATACCTATACACATAGCACATAAAATAATTCATATCTATGTGTAAGATGAAAGTGACTATACACTCACGTGATACGGAGTGATTTGGACAACACCTCGCTTCTAAAAATAATCTTCTTTGACGAAACTGGGAAGTTTGCTTGAAAACCGGGCTCCACGCGGGCAGAGTTTCAAACCGAAAAACTCTTTTTCTCGGAGACTCCGGGAGCCTCGGGGCTTCCTTCGGGTGCTAGGGGGGTTCCCTAGGGTTTATGAGGGTTGGAATGGGTTAGAGAGAGAAAGAAGTTAGAGAGTGAATGAAAAATGTGCATGGAACTCAGCAGCCTTTGCAACCCTTTTATAGGCGCCAGCCTCGGACGTACGTTGGGCGTATTCCTTGGCTACGCGGGGCGTAGTTCGGATAAGGTGCGAGGTGGCAGGTTCCGGATGGTGCGACGTGTTTACTTCTCGGACCACACAAGACCGAAGTACGCTGGGCGTACCCGGTTCCGGACGCGGGGCATAATGCGAGGTGATGTGTCGTTCATCCGAAGCGAGCCTCTAATCAGCAATGGACGGCCCAGATCGAGCCACGTCATCACTATTCGCACCAGCTTCGCAAATTTGAGTTCCAACTTCAAAAATTCGTATCTTCCTCATACGAGCTCTGTTTTCGACGTTATTTATATCCACGCGTAGGCAGGAACGTAATCTACAACTTTCGTTTAGACTCCGTCAGCTAATTTTGAATTTATTTTAAAAGTTATATTATTAACAGGCCGGGACATGATTGGTCCGTTAAAATCTCATAACTTCTTCATCCGACGTCCGTTTTCGTCTGTCTTTTTATCGTTACGCTACTATTAACGAGATCTTCGATTCTCGTTTAGGTTGTTTCGGCTAATAACCGCTCGGTGTAATATTCGAACTTCGGGCTATATACCGCTAAGCCGAAACTTCGAAAAATCATAACTTCCTCATACGAAGTCAGATTTGGGCGTTCTTTTTATGGACGCTCTTGGTTTAACATATTCTACGACTTTCGTTTAGATCGCTAAGGCTAAAAGTCTCTCTATCATAAATTCACTATTTACGCTTCCCGGTATCGTGCCGGTTCCGTCGCGAAACTTCCACGGGTCATCACTTCTTCGTTATAACTCGGATTTCGGCGTTCTTTATATCCCTGGAATCCTTGTTTCGACCACTACAACTTTATGTAAAGATATCGGGTTTATCTCACACTTTAATTTTGACGCTTATTTTTATCCTTTATTTATTATACATTTATAAATAAGTAATAAGCACACAAATACACACAATTCACATAATATTCAAATATTTCATCTTTATTACTTCAAAAGAGTTACAATAGTTGACCTAGACTATTACATCATCTACTAATGCTTAGCCCCGAAACACGGGCGTTACAATTCTCTCCCCCTTAGGATGATTCCGTCCCGTAATCATGCATCAACAAACAGATGCGGATAGCGACTCATCATGTCGCTCTCCGTTTCCCAGGTGAGATTCGACCCATTCGAATGTTTCCAACGGACTAGCACTAAGTCGACCATCTTGCGTCGTAACTTCTTCGTCTTACGGTCAACAATCGCCTCGGGCTATTCGATTAGCCTCTTATTCTCATCCATCCTTAACTCTGAGATTGGAATTATGTCGGGAACTTCTCCCGTGAATTTCCTCAAATAACACACATGGAAGGTGTTATGAATACCATCTAGTTCTTTGGGTAATTCGAGCTTGTAAGCTTGGTTCCCAATTTTCTGAAGAACTTTAAACGGTCCAATAAACCTTGGACTCAGCTTTCCTCGTTTCCCAAATCTTATATGTCCCTTCCACGGTGAGACTTTAAGCAAAACTGAATCCCCGACTTTGAATATCACCGGTCGCCTCTTCTTGTCAGTATAGCTCTTTTGACGATCCTGAGCTGCTAACATCCTTTCCCTAATCACTTTTAGCTTTTCAACAGTCTGATGGACTATCTCGGGGCCCATAAACTGCTTTTCTTCGGCTTCAAGCCAACAAGACGGCGTACGACACTTCTGTCCGTACAAATCTTGATAAGGTGCCATCTTGATGCTCGAGTGGAAACTATTGTTGTAGGAAAACTCTACCAAAGGCAAGTGTTCATCCCAGTTACCTTGGAACTCTAGGGTACACGCTCTTAGCATATCCTCCAACGTTTGAATCGTTCTTTCGCTCTGACCATCGGTTTGCGGATGGTAAGCTGTACTCAAACACAACTTCGTACCCAATTCCTCTTGTAGACTTCTCCAAAACCTCGACGTGAAACGACTATCACGATCCGATACAATCGTAAGAGGAACACCGTGAAGTCTTACTACCTCCTTCACGTAAGCATTTGCGAGCTTATCCATAGACCACCTCTCGTTGGCTGCTATGAAGTGTGAACTTTTAGTGAAACGATCCACGACCACCCAAATCATGTCGTGACCGTTCTTCGTCCTGGGCAGTTTAGTCACAAAATCCATGGTGATGTCTTCCCATTTACCCATGGGTACAGGTAAAGGTTCTAAACTCCCATACGGTTTCTGATGTTATGTCTTAACTCTTGCACAAGTTACACACTCGGCCACATACTTTGCAACATCGAGCTTCATCGTCGGCCACCAGTAGTAGGGTTTTAGGTCCCTATACATTTTAGTGTTGCCGGGATGAATCGAGTACATGGTCTTGTGTGCTTCTTCCATCAGAAGATCTCTTATTCCTCCCGTCTTAGGTACCCAAATCCTATCTTGGAATACCTTTAGCCCTTGACTGTTTGTACCGAACTCCAACGTTTTGCCCAAACGTTCCTCCTTTCGGTCATTTTTCTCTGAAGCTTCTTCCTGAGATTTCTTGATACTTTCCACAATAGTCGAGACGACTTCTATTCTCAACGCTCTTGGTCTTTTTCTTTCAAAGCTCATTTTTCGGCTCAAAGCATCAGCTACGACATTTGCTTTACCAGGGTGGTAAAGTATCTCGCAATCGTAATCCTTAAGCAACTCTAGCCAGCGTCGTTGCCTCATATTCAACTCTTTTTGATCAAAGAGATACTGAAGACTCTTATGATCAGTGAAAAGCTTGCACTTCGTGCCGTAAAGATAATGCCTCCATATCTTTAGTGCAAATACTACCGCCGCCAACTCCAGATCATGAGTGGGGTAGTTCTTTTCGTGTTCTTTCAATTACCTCGATGCATATGCTATCACCTTATCCCTTTGGGTCAGAACGCATCCTAACCCAATTCCAGATGCATCGCTATAAACAACGAAGTCTTCAACTCCATCGGGCAGAGAAAGAATCGGTGCTTCATACAACTTCTTCTTTAACTTCTCGAATGCTTCTTCGTGCTTCTCACTCCAAGTATAAGTAGCTCCTTTATGGGTCAAAGATGTCAATGGAGCAGCCATAGAAGAAAATCCTTAGATAAACCTTCGGTAATATCCGGCTAATCCCATAAAGCTTCGGATCTCTATAGGACTTTTCGGTCGTTCCCACTTCATCACAGCTTCAATCTTTGCTGGGTCAACCATGATCCCTTCTTGGTTAACCACGTGACCCAAGAATTGGACTTCTCGAATCCAAAAATCGCATTTGGAGAACTTTGCGTATAGCTTCTCATTCTTCAGAACTTCTAACACTTCTCGCAGGTGCTTGCCATGCTCATGCTCGCTTTTTGAGTAAACCAGAATGTCATCTATGAACACTATCACAGATTTATCGAGGAATGGTTTACAAACCCTGTTCATCAAATCCATGAATGCTGCTGGAGCATTGGTTAGTCCAAACGACATAACCAAGAACCCATAGTGTTCGTACCTTGTTCTGAACGCGGTTTTCTCAATATCTTGTTCTCGCACCTTCAGCTGATGATATCCTGACCTAAGATCGATCTTGGAGAAATAGCTCGAACCTTGCAGCTGATCGAATAGGTCATCAATCCTCGACAATGGGTACTTGTTCTTCACCGTTGCCATGTTCAGCTCTCTATAATCTATGCACATCCTCATGCTTCCATCTTTCTTCTTTATGAATAACACCGGAGCTCCCCAGGGTGATGAACTAGGTCTAATGAAATCGTTGTCCAACAACTCCTGAAGTTGCGTCATAAGCTCCTTCATCTCTGTTGGTGCTAATCGGTATGGTGCTTTTGCTATTGGTGTCGTTCCTGGTAACAAGTCTATTCGAAATTCCACTTGTCTATCAGGCGGTAATCCAGGAAGATCTTCGGGAAAGACTTCCGGATAGTCACACATCACTGGTATATTTTGCATCTCCTTATGGAAATGATTCCAGAATTCACTCTACGTTTGTCCCCGTAAACCACAAACGACTCCTTCCCAGGTGGGTTCACTCTTACTATCTTCTTCTTGCACTGTATCTCGGCATCATTGGCGCTAAGCCAATCCATTCCCAGTATGATATCGAAACCATTCAGCTCAATAGGTAACAGCTCCTCGTGGAATTCGTTTCCATTCAAGTCGATGACGATATTCCTAGTGCAATTGCTAACAGGTATGAATTTGCCACTGGCAACTTCTACAACTAGGGCATCATCAAGTTTTTCTATAGGCAATGCTAGTCTTCCACCAAATTTATGTGATATAAAGGAGTAATTTGCTCCAGAATCAAACAATATATTGGCAGGCAATCCATTTACAAGGAAGGTACCTGAAGCGACGTCCGCTGCTTCCTTCGCGGCTTCCAGGGTCATCTGGAAAGCTCTGGCTTTTGGCTTCGGTGGGACATTGGGCCTTGCCGCCTCCTTCTTCTTCGGGAAATCCTTAGCGATGTGCCCTTCTTCATTGCATCCATAGCACACCCTCTTTTTGGATGTGCACTCGTTGACGTAATGCCCTGTCCTTCCACATTTGTAGCAAGTCACCTCCTCGCTACATTTCCCCGAGTGTTTCTTTTTACACTTCTCACACCACTTTGCTTCGTTTCATCCTCCTCCAGATTTCTTTGAACCAGACTTGTTCTTCTTGTTAGATTTTGACGACCCATCAAACTTCCTCTTTTCGCCAACCTCAACCTTGCTGGCGGCTCTTCCCTTGATCATTTCCTCAACAGACTTGGCAGCCCAGATAGCTGCCTCCAGAGTAGGTGTCTGGCGGACTGGCACAACGTACTCCCATGGAAGTCCCTTTGCATACTTATCAACTTTTGTCAGCTCATCTGGAATGATGCGCAAAGCAAACTCCATTTTGTCAGTGAAGGCATTGGTGTATTCATCAATGGACACGTTTCCCTTCTTCAATGTCAGGAATTGGTTCTCTAGCTCGAGCAGATTTTGGGCTGAGCAGTACTTGCGCTTGAAGTGTACCAAAAATTCTGCCCAAGTCAGCTGCAGTGGCTCATTGGGGCTTAGGGTCTTCCCCAAAGTGTTCCACCAGCGAACAACGCCACCTCTGAACTGACGCACTGCAAATGTGGTTTGTAGCTTGCCTTTGCAACCACATGTTATGAAAGCCGATTCCATCTCCGATATCCAGTCCATGACTCCAATTGGATCCTCCTTCCCCGTGAAAGTTGATGGCTTGCAAGTTGTGAAGTCCTTATACTTGCATTCGTTCTTCTCGACTCCTTCATCATGGTTGTTCCTCCTGATCACTGGGGGTTCCACCTGACTGACAGTGCGGCTGTTATTCCCTTCTTCAGACTCTCCGTCATTCAGTTCTGGTTGCTCAACAGGCATCGAAGGTTCATTTCTGTTATTCAGCAACAATTGTCTCATCTCTTCCCTTTGTTCAGCCATCATTTCCCGAATCATGGCTTGTACTTCGGCCATAGTGACTGGCTCGGGTGCAGCTTCTACGATTGGCACTTGCTCAATCCCCTGGGGTTGAGGTCGCTGATTCATGTTTCCATTTGCGTTTCCAGCTCCACTTCTGGTTCTTGCCATTTCGATCTATACACCAATTTAGGTGAATTTAGATCTTTATTCACGATAGACGTTTAAATTCTCCTTATCACTCCGAAACGTTACATGCTAGTTCTAATATCGTAATCGAACGCTTAGAATCCTAAACACACAAGGTCTCCGGATCCGGTCAGCATCAGACCATAGATCCGAACAAATAATAGCACATAAGGAAAGCATAAAGCATTTAGCACATAAAAGCATTTTAGGCATCTTTCCTAAAATAAACTAGTGCTTGTGTCTAAAATATGGGAGACACTCATCTCACGATCATCACTTAGCATTCTAAGTTTAAGTCTAGAAATCCTACAAATTCCTAGTTCTCTTAAACTAATGCTCTGATACCAACTGTGACATCCCCATTTTTACTGCCAGAAAAGACCGATTTTGTTTATGCTTTTTAATAAAAATCAGAGTAACTTCTCAAGAAAAGTATTGCGGAATTTGTTCCCAAAACAAAATATGATATAAATTTTGTCAAAGCATTTCTTAAAGAAATGTATTTCCATTACATTACAAAAACTCGGGATGTCAATCATCGATACAGACCATAAGCATAAACTAAAAAGAAATAAACATCTTAGGCCACAAAACACTATTTGGCCTCAAATCCGTAATCTCTCGTCAAATTATCCAACTATGCTTTTGCCACTACCTGTAATACAAGAAACTGAGTGGGTCAGGCTGGGGAGCCTGGTGAGCATATAGGGTTTTCAACCCACAATAATGAGTTCATTATTTATTTTCATCAAATTACTAACCCGATTACCCGTTCCCGTTATCCTCACTTTACGTCCCTAAAGCATCTATTATAAGGGACCTATCCTCAGGAATTCCAGATCTGTAAAACAAAGCTTACATCTTTCATCCAACATACTTTCAAAGCATAAAATATTTATACAGTCTAGATCTGAAAAATAATGTTTACATCTTTCATCCAGCTTGACTTTCAAAGCATAAAATATATATACGGTCTAGATCTGAAGAAAAAGTTCAGATCCGAAGGAAAGAAGTTCAGATCTTTCATAGATCTCAAAGTACACAGTTTAGATCTAAAGAAAAAGCTTAGATCTGAGGTGAGAAAGTGTAGATCTGAAAGAAAAAGTCTCAGATCTGAAAGAAAAGTCTTAGATCTGAAAGATAAAGTGTAGATATGAAGGTAAAAGCTTCAGATCTGAAAGAAAGAAGCATAGATCTTTCATTCAGCAACATCTCAAGTAAATAGCTAACATATACCTATACACATAGCACATAAAATAATTCATATCTATGTGTAAGATGAAAGTGACTATACACTCACCTGATACGGAGTGATTTGGACAGCACCTCGCTTCTAAAAATAATATTCTTTGACGAAACTGGGAAGTTTGCTTGAAAACCGGGCTCCACACAGGCAGAGTTTCAAACCGAAAAACTCTTTTTCTCGGAGACTCCAGGAGCCTCGGGGCTTCCTTCGGGTGCTAGGCGCCAGCCTCGGACGTACGTTGGGCGTATTCCTTGGCTACGCGGGGCGTAGTTCGGATAAGGTGCGAGGTGGCAGGTTCCGGATGGTGCGACGTGTTTACTTCTCGGACCACACAAGACCGAAGTACGCTGGGCGTACCCGGTTCCGGACGCGGGGCATAATGCGAGGTGATGTGTCGTTCATCCGAAGCGAGCCTCTAATCAGCAATGGACGACCCAGATCGAGCCACGTCATCACTATTCGCACCAGCTTCGCAAATTTGAGTTCCAACTTCAAAAATTCGTATCTTCCTCATACGAGCTCTGTTTTCGACGTTATTTATATCCACGCGTAGGCAGGAACGTAATCTACAACTTTCGTTTAGACTCCGTCAGCTAATTTTGAATTTATTTTAAAAGTTATATTATTAACAGGCCGGGACATGATTGGTTCGTTAAAATCTCATAACTTCTTCATCCGACGTCCGTTTTCGTCTGTCTTTTTATCGTTACGCTACTATTAACGAGATCTTCGATTCTCGTTTAGGTTGTTTCGGCTAATAACCGCTCGGTCTAATATTCGAACTTCGGGCTATACACCGCTAAGCCGAAACTTCGAAAAATCATAACTTCCTCATACGAAGTCAGATTTGGGCGTTCTTTTTATGGACGCTCTTGGTTTAACATATTCTACGACTTTCGTTTAGATCGCTAAGGCTAAAAGTCTCTCTATCATAAATTCACTATTTACGCTTTCCGGTATCGTGCCGGTTCCGTCGCGAAACTTCCACGGGTCATCACTTCTTCGTTATAACTCGGATTTCGGCGTTCTTTATATCCCTGGAATCCTTGTTTCGACCACTACAACTTTATGTAAAGATATCGGGTTTATCTCACACTTTAATTTTGACGCTTATTTTTATCCTTTATTTATTATACATTTATAAATAAGTAATAAGCACACAAATACACACAATTCACATAATATTCAAATATTTCATCTTTATTACTTCAAAAGAGTTACAATAGTTGACCTAGACTATTACATCATCTACTAATGCTTAGCCCCGAAACACGGGCGTTACACTCTTTGTGAAGTTCTGGGACCCGGTCTAGTGTTACTAGATGATATGATAAAGGCGATAAGCCTGACACATAGTGTGAGCAGTGTAATCACTAACTCACTAGATGGAATTGGTTAGTTAATTATTAGTATGACGTATATGGTACTCTACCACCTTGCGCGCCTCGGGAGGGGCTTCCTGTCCTAGTTATGATGGTCCTGAATTCAGCTGTGGGGATTTGTTGTCTCTGGACTTTCTTATGGTTTTCCTATTCCATGTAGATCATGCTTCGGGTTTTACCACAGATCTGCATCACTTCCTGATGGAAGATTTTCCTCCTCGTATGATTCCTCATTGGCTTCTCTTTTGGTGGTTGTAGTGGAGCGGCTATCTATGTCTAGGTTGTTCGCGCGAGAATGGGAATGTCTAAAGAATCTTATGAGATTAAGTAAATTATTTCTTCTGTAGCTATTGATGATCCAGACTGGGTCCTCCTATAGTCAAGCAGTGCATGCAAGCTGTTTATAACCAAGATCAAATATACCTTCGAATAGATGATCCTACTCTAAAACCACAACAAAACAAGGAACATGTAGTAGAGCGAAGATCACCAATTCTAAGTCTATAAGATCCCAATTATATATAACCCTGGAAGCATGCACTTCGCAACTATAGACCTGTCAGTAAAGGTCTTTTAGTTCTCATATAAGTTTGTTATAGTGCCTAAAATACTCCTATAGTATTTTATCTTTATGTTTTGTTCTAGGGATACTTTGTATATAGAGGTAGGTAAGTTTTAGGCTCGTTGCAACACCACCATCACTCCCAAACACCTGTTGGTCATATCTCAAATAAATATGGTTGATCAGGTTATATTTATTCCAGATATGATTACATAACTGCTTAGGTTTGACTGTAGTGTCCAACATCTAAATACTTTTGTTTATTTTGTTCCTATTTGTTCTTATTGTAATACTTGTTCTTATTATGTATGCTTGTTAGTATACTTCTCATAAAATACTTATATTTTAAAAGTATACTTTTAGTCAGATCACTTCGGCCCCATTGTATTTATAGTTGTATATCTTTTACTAGTTGATATACTAAGTTCACTATAAACAATGCTCTGATACCAATCTGTCACACCCCCAAACCGGAACGGCGGAAACGTTCGGGGGCGGAGGACTTCATGTACAGTATTACAACAATTGAATAATAATAATCAAAGCAACCACAACCATTGTATTAATAGTATAATGTTTACATTACATTCGAATCATACAAGATTGACTCCAAAAGTAAATAACAAGTAAAGACTCGAAGTTACTATGCTCCGTCTTCTTGAATCCGGTGCGTGTACCTGTCTACTAATGTCCTGAGAATACAAGTAGGTTTTGAAAGAGTATCAACATTAAGCTGGTGAGTTCATAAGCGTTTTGTTTTAGAAAACAGGTTCTTTGTTCTTTCGAAAAGTGCATTGTGTTCCTCCAGAAAACCTTATATTTTCTGATGTAATGAATGTTAAGTAAAAATGATTCTTACTAGTTCCTCCTGCGATTACTTAGTGTATACAAATCATATACAATCCAGATCGAATAAACAATTGATTGTGTGGTTCTGCCCCAAGCCCACAACCAAACAAGGAACATGAAATGAGGCGGAGGCCACACATTCCACTGGTTGTCGGATCCTTATGTACATAATCCTGAAGTATTCACTAGATACTTACAAAGTTAACTGTATTGGTCATTTGATATCTGTTGAAAGTGTTCCTCAAGAAAATCCAATATTTTCTTATTGAATGCATGATTAACCAATTCCTTTTTATAACTACTTAGCTCATACTAGCTATGTATAAACCAATATCGAACAGACGATTGATTGTGTGGATCTGGCCTAAGTCCACAACCAAACAAGGAACAGGAAATGAGGCGGAAACCACACATTCCATGGTCTATCGGATATTCTTCATACATAGCCTGGATGTATAAACTAAGGAATTACATAATTAACAATGAATATTCATTAGTGAAATGATAAACCGATTGTTTGTAGAGTGCTGATTATTATCCTGGAAAATCCTATATTTTCCCTAAGTGTAAGTTATTGAATTATTTGTTCCAAACCGAAGAGTACAAGTATCTACCATACTTATGTTGTTTAAGCATTGTTCTGTTTGAAAACCCTAGCTACCTCCAGTAATGTATAATATGTTTTGTAAACTAGAAGTGTTGTTAATACCCTCCTGTGATCACTTAGTACATACGAGTTATAGAAATTTGGATCGGACAGACAGTCGATTGGGTGATTCTGCCCTAAGCCCACAACCAAACAAGGAACAGGAAATGAGGCGGAGATCACACATCCCACTGCATGTCGGATGTTAATTTCATATTACCCTAGTGTACATATTAAGTCATCACATAGTTACTAACCCTGATGACTGTTTGTTAGGTATATTATTACGTGAACGAGTCGTTGTTTCCCCTGTGAGTTCTTATAACCATGCTGATGGACAAATACCAATACGACGTACTTCGGATGTCGAAAACTGAAATGATGTTTGTCACCCCTGGTTGACTGTAGCTAACAGTCAGGGTGTGGGATTGTCAGTCCCGTATAGATCTATACACAAACTCACGCTCTCCCTCCAGGAGACTCTAGTTCCTAAGGAGTAGACTTCCCAGAAGTCGTGTCTCACACTGTAGTTCTCTCAACGAATCCACGAATAATACTACTAAAACCCCTTTTATGTTATTAACATGAATCCTTATAAAATAAACAGTACCTTTTATTTCATAATTCATAAGTTTGTTTCCTTGTTTGAAAACCGTGCTTGTAACGTTTGTATCTTAACATGTTTTGTAAAACTGATTTCAAGTCTAGTAGTAACAATGTTTATCATGTTTAGTAAGTTCTACGTTCAATGTGTGCTAATGATAGAAAACTATGATAAACCAAATTATATTTTTAAACACAAGATTACTTGTGCTTTTACTTGTATCCCCCCCTTAAAACATTATAAAGCTCGGAAAATATAGGGGTATGAACTCACCTGATTGTGAATGACTTGGATGAATGACACGATAGGATGCTTGGTATGCTAAGTGAAGTCCCGAGCACAATAAGGTCCTATTAGGCACATATTAACATGTATAGGCTTACAATTAGTGTCTAAAACCACTAATAATCATAGGAAACACCCTTAGGATGTAGGAAACACTTGCAATGAAGTGTTAGAACTATGAATGAGGGATAAATATGAGTTCACGGCCAAACCACCATGGGTTCATGGCCCAAGATGTGTTCACGGCCCATGAACACATGAAGGGTTCATGGCCCAAGATGTGTTTACGGCCCAAGAACACATGAACATTTGATGGGTTTACGGCCCATCTGTAAAGGGTTCACGACCCTATGAAGGGTTCACGGCCGTGAACTATTCAAGTTCATAAAGATGGTGATGAAAGTGATGAATCAATGGATGAATACGAAGCTCTTTACATGAATAAGATGATTAACAAGTGAAGAGGGTTGAATTACTTACGTTTGTGGGGTGATAAGAGAGCTTTTGTTCGATGAGTCTTGAGAGAGTCTTAAGGAGTTTTCGGCCAAGGAGAGAAGAAATGAGGGGTAAATGAAGGAAAAACATATATATATATATATATATATATATATATATATATATATATATATATATATATATATATATA
Organism: Lactuca virosa; assembly: GCF_052849685.1. NCBI lineage: Eukaryota > Viridiplantae > Streptophyta > Magnoliopsida > Asterales > Asteraceae > Lactuca > Lactuca virosa. Next base: position 180,789,074 of record NC_136429.1, on the reverse strand, counting down.
TATATATATGGAAAGGGCTTCGCGACCCAACATGGGTTCACGGCCGTGAACCTAGTTTGCGGCCGTGAACATCCCTAGATGATGTTTCCGTCTCGAATGCATTCCTCTAATCCCGAGCTAACACTTCTCAATCTTCAATCCGTAAGTATGCTAGGCTTAGAGACTCTCAAACTGATCCTAAACATAGTAATACCGAAGCAAAAGCAAGTCTGACTTCCTATTGGTTACAGGTAGAGATTTCGGGTTGTCACACTCTAGGGGTTGGAATTAAAGTGTGTGTGAGACTTTACAAATTCCAAAACTTGAGGGCAAGTTTTGAAACTATTCAAGACTCTTCAAGTTCATAACTTATGAGTTTAATGGTCTATTAGAATGAAGACTCTTCATTTTATGTAACCTATGGTTCTTTAATGACTCTTTAAAGAAGTGACTTTTGGTAATCCATAACTTGAGGACAAGTTATGGACTCTATCAATAACATTTAGATCAAGAATTACATCATCAAACAATTTGCAAATAATTCCTATGATCTACAAAAACTCATAAGCATGAACATTCATATCAACAATTTCAAGAATCATATAAACATATATAAAACTTGAAAATTTGATAATAACCATTGTAAATGGATTAGCATAATCATTACCACACCAAAAACAGATTTTATAAGTGCAAAACAGTTTAGGGTAATGATTCTAGTCCATTTCTAGCAGCAAAACTCGAAACTCTGCACACAGGGCCTCCTACTCGTCGAGTGCAATAACCTACTCGACGAGTAGGATGAAATAACACATGGACTCGGCGAGTTCACTGAACAGTGAGCAGAAAATCGACTTTTTCAAGCAGTTTGCATCAAGTATATTGAAAACAATCTTAGGCTCTGATACCACTGATGGGTTTTGAGCATTCTAACACTCCTAAGGTGTACATGCAACCCTAGAAACCTTGGATCTATGTTTTCTCTAATATACATGCAAATTTGATTTTCCAAGGTTCTCAACCTAACTAGCATGTTATGGGGTACTTGTAATATAAAAAACTTAGTAGAATAACATACATTTACTTGTGGTTGATTACTTGGAGTCTTGAGAGCCTAGCACCAATAATGTGGATGCCTCAAGTGGAATCACAAATCACCAAATCAACTTGGAAAGCTTGAGAGAATAATATGTACTAGAGAAATAGGCCCACCTTTGTTCTCACACACACTAGTGCCATTTCTAGAGCCTTGGACTTCTTTATATAGTATGGAGGATTAGGGTTACATCCATGTAAACCCTAATAACCATGACCTTTCATTTCCATAGGATCAATGGGTTAAAAACTCCATGGACTATCCATGCAAGCTTAGCCCATCCTAAATGAACTTGGCCCATTCTCTCTCTCTCTCTCTCTATGTATATATATATATATATATATATATATATATATATATATATAAGAATCCATATTTAATTAGTCTCTTTTGATCACCAAATTAATTCTTGATCAATACTAATTAAATTATATGATTTCATATTAATATATTATAACTTATAATATATTAATAAATCATAAATATACTATTCTCAAAAGATTATCCATACAAATTGTTCCGGTGAAGTGCAACCCAAATTGACCATGCCGGGTCGGGTCAAGTACATACCAAATATAGTTACGGACTTAGACACCTTATCCAACAAGTTTTCCTCACTGTACCTGTGGGTCGAAGGCACCAATGCTGACCCACTAGTTTTGGATATGTATCCTTTTGTATAAGATGTTGTTGTGTTGTAGTGGGCGGTTAGATATATTTATACCCTTATGTGTTAGGATGCGGAAGTAATGGTATGATGGTTAGAGTACTAGTAGGTTGGTTATTGAGCTGTTAGATGTATTTATATCCTTATGTATAGGATGCAACAGTAGTGGTATGCTAGTTAGAGTACCAATAGGCTAGTTATTGAACTGTTAGATATGTTCATATCCTTATGTGTTAGGATGCATCGGTAGTGGTATGCTGGTTAGAGTAGCAATAGGATGGTTATTGTCTAGTGGAATGCCTCAGGGCTGTATGTAGCCATATAGGATAGCTTGAGAACTCTTGATCTAGGCTTTCTTGCATATTCATTGTTTGGTTGTGGTTCTAGAATAAGATCATCTGTTTGGGTGACTATCTCACCTCTGATTACTTATGGCTACACATTCCATGAAGATTTGCATGTAGCTAAGTAGCATGCTGTGAGGATTTTAGTAGGCGGTAATGAGTCTTCTCACTATACTTGCATGTGTGGTAGTATACACATGCTGACAAGTTGGGTCTCATTTGTTGATTGTTATTATATGTGAACTTAGTTGCTAATACTCATGGACTGCTGATAGTCCCCATGATTGCTGATAACCCGTGAGGGTGTTGCTAATCTACAAGGCGTGCTGTTAGCCCACTAGGACCGCTGATAGTCCCCAAGTTTGTTGATAACCCATAATTGTTTATATTGTTGTGTTGTATGTGTTATTCAGGACTATTAATAGTCTCAGGGCTACTGGTAACCTTTTGTTGATTATTATGTTGTGTTGTATGGGGTATTTTGGGGAAACTCACTAAGCTTCGTGCTTACCCAGCTGTTATTTTTTTCAGGCATTATATGTTATCGTGGAAAGACGAAGGCGTGACTGTACACATTCATCGACAACAATGAAGATTCCGCGCTTACTATAATACTCTAATTTTAAATAATGTACTTTGGAACTATTGGTTTTTTCGTCTTGTATTTTGAAAATGAGCAGTTTTTCTCTAATTAAAAATGAAAATTTTGGTTGTGAAATTGGGACGCTAAATTCTATTAGGGTTAATTTTCGGCTCTATTTGTAGGTTTCAGCGTCGCCACAGCGTGGAAATGCCTTTTCCACGTCGTGGAAATGGATTTGCCACGACGTGGGAACTGGGAATCCGAATTTGGCACAAACACGAAAATTGTCTGGATTTTGTCTAGTTTTCAGAACATCTTGAATCTCTTCAATCGGATTTACGAATCATAAAATATGGCCAAAACACTAAAAGAGAGGTCAATCTATCCAACAACATCCTTTTTACGTCTTTTCAGCTCCGTTCTCCTCCTTTTGCATCCCAGCTCCGATTTTAATTGTCATATATATTAAAATATAACATTTTTACTCCAATATGTTAGGATAATGATCTAAAATACATTGTTAAATAAGGTCATATCAAAGTACCATCAAAAGCCACCATTCAAGTTCCCTTTAAGATTCTCCATAACAAATTAAACAAACATGGATGTTAGTTTTCACATTTTTTTAGGACATAATATATAAAATTTCTATTTGGTAGATTGATATACCTATATAAACTACTCCAGTACCAATACATACCTGCTGGTGCATTTGACAGAGTGATGAGCAAAACCTGCAAAAAAAAATGCAAAGATATATAAGGGTAGAAGGGATTTAAAAAATGAAATTACAATAAATAAACAAACCTTCCTAAATACTGTTGAATATAGGAAGGGTATAGGTTGAAAAATATTTCCATTCCCATTTCCATTTACATGTTTATTTCTAGGTGGTAACTCAACTTTTAGACTTTCATGTAATGCTCTTGCAAGCTGTTCATCCTCACTCATTTGAGAATCATAACATAAACAACAAATTAAAAAAAAAAAGAATAATCCATCAGTTTTGAAAATATTAAAAAAGGGTACAATTGCTTGGGGTGCAAAAACAATGTCTAGAATAAATATGACGAATGACAATCGGTTAAAAGAGGGTACAATTGTTTAGTGGAAACAAAGAAGAAACACATAAGGAATTAGAAAGTAAGAGAAAGACAAAGTGAGATACGAACGACAATCGGTTAATTGCTGACGCAGAACAAGAATTGAAGACGCTTATCTCCCATTAACGAAGGAAGAATGAAAGGAAGCAAAACCTAACAGTGAAATGGTAAAAAACTGAAACAAAATTGTCAAAGAGACGGAAACTGACAAATGACAAAATTATTATGGTCAAAATCTTAAGTGTATAAAAGACACTGTTCATATGCGAGATGAATATAAGAATATTTCGTTTAATGACAATTGACATCAAGTTTTTTTCCCGAGAAATTTTGTGAAATGACCAAAAAGAGGGGAGGGTTTGAGAAAAATGACCAATAAATTTTGTTTTTCGGAAAATGACCATGATTTCGGAAAATGACCATGACATGTCTCTTGGTGGTTGACCTCTTTCTTGACTTTGCTTTCCTAACGTTAACGTGGCTTTTGATTGCTTTTTGTTGAAAGGAACATGGGAGACCTTGAGTTGAGATGACCTCAACACAATCTTTGCTATTTTATGAAAATTTATACGAACTTTCAAGAAATGGTCCATGTGGAAATAAGAAAAACATAAAAAAAAAATAGGGTAAAAGACATTTTACATTAGTTACTAACTTTTTTGGCTGCCACTTAAATGACCATGTTACTTCATTCCATCTTTATATTTATATCAAAATTTCACTAAGTTTTTTAATCGACAATGTTTTCTTAACGTAAAAGTTAGTTTGAAATCCAAAATGTTTTCCAAAGTTCGAAATCACCAACAAAAATATCATATTTCAGATAACACGATCATTTTGAAAAGAAATATTAAAATCGATTAAATATATTATACATATAAATAATCATTTGAGATAACCCGATTCATAATTATACTTTTCATATATCACCATCACAATGACATGTAAAATATATAATAAATTTGTCCCAATTATATCCTAACTGCTAAACAATAAGAAAATATTTTAGCAATCATTATTGAAAGCTGTTAAATACTTATAAGAAATTAACGGTTGTTAAGATATTAATTAATTTAAAAGTCCCAAATAAAACGCGTTTTCTTGCGGCGAGGGACGACGCGGGGGTTTACAAGTGGGGCATAACTCAACTATCTACAGAGACTCATTTCTCCCCTCTTTCTTTCACTCCCCCACATCTGCTTGCTTCCTGTCTGCTCTCCCCTAACTAAACATCACCGGCCGGCGGCGATGGGCAATTGCTGCAGTGGTGATGGTGGCGGCCAATCTGCCATCGGCGGATCTTCTTCTCATCCAAATGCTAATGTTCATAACGACGCCGTCGATGGTTTTCTTAAATTTCGTGGCTACCATGGCCTTTACACTGAGATCGAGGTTTTCTTTTCACTTTTTTCCCTCTTACTTGTTTTAATTTTAGGATATGTACACTTCAATCGGTTCTGTAACTTCTGGATTTTTCTTCTGTATTTGCTGGAATATACTTTTGATACACCACCGAGTTCGTACAATAAAATCATCGACGGTGAATTTATTTTCGACATTGCAATAGAGGTGGAAACTGTTAGCTTAAGTGATTGGTTAAGCGTTCAGACCTCTGTGGCTGTGTGAATTGTTTTTGAAAATATTAAATTGATGAATCAATTGATTAGTTCCATCTGTTTTCCACTGATGGAGGGAGTGTTTATTCGAGTTCATGTACATTGAAGTCGAGGGAGCTAATTTAGCAAGATATTGAGCTATCTATAGAGCAGGAGCAAGTACTTGTGTACTCCCGTCACACCCCCACGTGCAATTAATAGGAGTTGAAGAAAAAAAATTATGTATAACTCCTGGATTGTAATTTGTACCTTGTGTTCTTGAATTCTGAAGTAGAAGATGAGTTCATGTAGGGGCACCACTCTGAGTCTTTGTAGATCACAATAGAAAAACCGAATCTAATGTGAATCAGAATTAGAAGATTGTGGAGCTGGAAGATCACCCTGTTACAGGAGAAGTCTAGGCCACGTTTAACGACATGTGACCTAGTCAAGCCATGACTTTACTAGATAAAAGCTGATGCTTCATGGATTGTAGCACCTTGATTTTTTCATCCATAGATAGCAACAAGTGTAAAATACCTAATAGAAACAATATAGATACTAACAAGCCTCTAATACCACAATGAAAATTATGTCAATTATCAAATCATGAAATTAAAAAAACTATAATAAATCTGGAATACATTCCACACACAGCTGAAAAGCAAAAGTTCATGAGTTTAAACACATGAAAACATTTGAAAACACTGCATATAAAAAACTTTAAATAATTACTATGTAGGTCCTCTGGCTAGTTACTTGGGTTGCAATACTTCAATTTCAAGAAAATGTCCACTTTCTAGCCTGAGGGATTTGAGGTTTGCGATTAGGATGTCATCTAGGTGTGATGCCTTTCTACCAGAACTGGGTACCCACAAGCCATCAAGACGTTTGATTAATTTATTTTAAACTATTGCACCTTAAATGTACCCTATACTCTATATTCAACGACAAGTAACCTTAGAGTAACAGACAAATGATCTACACTGTGTTAGCCTGTTAGGCATTGTAATACAATTTATAGTACTTAATTGCCTCAGGTTTTGTTTCTCTGATGCATTACACAAATTCTTGCAGCTATCCTTATCTGCTTCAAACTTGCGTGATCGAGACGTGCTTTCCAAGGTACATTGCTTGCTTTCTTACAAGAACCTAGGGATTTAAATCTTTAATCATGTAATATTATAGTCCTAGATACTGATTTCTGGTACTTCATACATACTTGTTTTCAAAGCTGTGCCCTCCTCGATTCCTATGTTCTTGATTAACATATATAGTAGAAACTAACTTGATAGATTTCTATTAAAATCAGTGTTGATTTTTATCACAGTTATACCTGATGGTTCTTATAATGCTACATATGGTTTTTGAGATAATTTGGGTTCTGGGTTAGATCCTGATAGTTGCTAATGTTTGATTCCAACAATAGTGAAGATCTTGATATGTTAATCTATTAAGATTTGTATGTGTTGTTGAGTTTTCTGAATTTCGTTTAAAAAAAATAAAAAAGAAAATAGAGGTCGAAGATGAATATGGTTTAAGTGACCAAAATGCCCCTCACATTGAATGGAATGGGAATGGGTTAACAGCTCAGACATGATGGTGTCCGGTGTCCATTTCAAGGACACGATCCATGTAATGATTTTTAAAATATACCAAAGAGACAAAAAATGCGATCTTTTTGCCTATATCTTTTATAATGTTTTTGGTAAAGCTCTAGTTTGCTTCTTAATCAACATAAGTCTTCATCTTTTACATGAAAGCTTGCCTCTTATCTCACAGATGTATGTTTCATTTATAGAGTGATCCTATGGCAGTTATATACACAAAAGGAAGGGATGGTTCATTACAAGAAATTGGACGCACTGAAGTTGTCCTAAATTCATTAACTCCCCAATGGATTAAAAAAGTTATCATCACTTATCATTTTGAGATGGTTCAAACACTTGTGTAAGTTTTTTTTAGGTCATGTCTTTATCTTCTTACACATATCTTTCCTTGTCAATTCCATTCACCATTAACTTACATCATAGGTTCCGTGTGTATGATGTTGACACTCAGTTTCATGGACTAGAAGAAAAGGTATAATATACGAATCTATATTCTAATAAGTGGTTATTTCTTTTTTACTTAATACCTTAATGGGCTTAATGGATTAAGCACTTTATCCAAAGAGCTATTCATGGCTGTTATTTTGGACTTATTCTTAGCGGAATGATTTAATGTTGAGCAACTTAATGTCTGTCTTGCAGATGCTTAAGTTGGAAGAACAGCAACTTCTGGGCGAGGGTACTTGCTTATTATCTGAGGTATCAGCTATCTATCTGTTTGTTTTTTTTTTGAAGTTTTTGTATAACTTATAAGCAATGGAACCCTACTTGGAACATTTACCTTAGATAGTATTTATGGGTATATGATTGGTTAAAAAGCTCATGTTTTCCACGTAGATAGTAACCAGACAGAACCGCACATTGCCCATAGATCTTATGAAAAAAGTAGAATCTACAAGCTCCACTCGTCCAATGAAATTAGGACAGCTCACAGTTCATGCAGAAGAATGTGCTGTCTCCAAAACTACAACAGAGTTGGTATTTAGGTGCATGGATTTAGAAAACAAGGAACGCTTCTCCAAAAGTGTATGTGCTTTCTAATCAATAACTCTCTCATGTAATTTAATTATAATATATTAATATAACTGCATTGATTCATTTCATATTGTTTTTTTTATTCAGGACCCCTTTTTGGTAATTTCTAAATGTGTGGAGAGTGGACATGCTGTTCCAATTTGCAAAACAGAGGTCATGCAAAATGATCTAAATCCTATGTGGAAACCTGTCTCCATAAGTATTTCACAAGTTGGAAGCAAGGTATAAACATGTTATTTCTAAAAACATACTTTATTATACAACACTTTATCCATACATACATCATTATTCATTACACCTGCAGTTACTTTAAGAAACAGTCCCTTTGCAATTGCGAGTTGCCATTTATATCTTTTTGTCAAATCTTTGCAGGAAACTCCGCTCATTATCGAGTGCTTTGACTTCAATAGTAATGGGAGGCATGAATTGCTTGGGTAAGTCATAAGTGAATTACTTTTATATTTGGTTTACTTCTCTATTATTTATTTACCAAAATGCTGATTTTTTTTTTGTGGTTTATTCAGCAAAGTTCAGAAGTCACTTGTTCAGTTAGAAAACCTATTTTCTAGTGGTGAGGGAGAGCATTTATTTGTACCCATCAATTTTGGGAAAGAACATCAAACTAAGGTATTGAAGAGTCGCCTCTTTGTGGACAAGTTTTCTGAAAGTGTCCATCATACTTTCCTGGATTACTTGGATAGTGGCTTTGAAATGAACTTCATGGTGGCTATAGATTTCACAGGTATCTGATTCTGCTTCAAAAATGCTAATGTTATTATTGTTGCTTTCTTACCTGATAATTATTGAACTTTCTAAAAATAATAGTATAAACTATAATATGATGCAATGTGCGATTTACTTTTCTTGTTTTAGCTATATGAAAAGCTACTGGAAATATGTCCCTATCGATTAAAATTTTAAAATGAATATATGCTTCTTAACTCATGCTCTTGAGTAAATTACGATTTTGGTCCCTAAGTATAGCTGTTTTTTTCAATTTTGGTCCAAAAATTTACTATATTTGGGGACCAAAAACATTACAAGACGCTTAAATAAAGAACCAAAAACGTTACAAGAACCTCAAATAAGGACTAAAATTGCAAGAGGGAATTTGGGGATAAAAATTGCAAAATTCAGCTTTACTCAGGGACCAAAAATGTAACCTACTCTATATTCTATTTTCAGCTTCAAATGGAAACCCTCGGTTGCCAGATTCTTTACATTATATCGACCATTCTGGACGTCCAAATGCATACCAGAAGGTGAGAATCCGATTTTTTTTTTTTTTATAAACTTATTACAATATATTTACACTTCAATAAAAGTATAATAATTTTATTTTATATATTCTAGGCAATCCTAGAGGTTGGGGAGGTACTCCAGTGTTATGATTCTGACAGGAAGTTTCATGCATGGGGCTTTGGAGCACGACCAATCGATGGCCCTGTCTCTCATTGTTTCAACCTAAATGGAAGCAGTGGGCACTCAGAGGTATGCAATAGTTATATAATTTTATTAAAATTTAATTTAATATTTCTAGTCTCTTCGTTTAAACATTAATGTTATATGTTATCAGGTGGAAGGGATCCAAGGAATTATGAATGCATATGCAAGTGCGCTATTTAATGTGACACTTGCAGGGCCAACTCTATTTGGACCTGTGATTGCTGCTGCTGCAATGATAGCCAGCCAGGCTTTGGCAGCTAATGAAAAGAAGTATTTTGTTTTGTTAATCATCACGGTATCTATCTATCCATCATATCATTCATTAAACTACAAAAATGTTTTTGTTTTTGTTTTTCTTTAAACAAAATTAATTACTTTTTAATTTAATTTCTGTTACAGGATGGAGTGATAACAGATCTACAAGAAACGAAAGATGCCCTTGTGAGCGCGTCGGATTTGCCACTCTCTATTCTTATTGTTGGGGTTGGTGGAGCCGACTATAAGGAGATGGAGGTACTGAAATTACTCTTTTGCCCATCTTGTTTTGTCGTGGCTATATGGGTATGTTTTTCTTAATTTCTAATGTTGTGTAGGTTTTGGATGCGGATAAGGGAGAGAGACTTGAAAGTACAACGGGACGTGTTGCGACACGTGATATTGTCCAATTTGTTCCATTTAGAGACGTACAAGGTAACTCATGGTTTCTTCTCTGTTTCAGCACATCTTCTCTCCCTATAGCTCTATATACATGTTTGTAGGTGGGATTCAACATGTTGATAAAAACAACCACATAATGGACATAAATTAACTAAACATTTTAGTGAAACTACCCCACCAAAAATCAATTTCATTTCATGAGCTCTCCTCATGATACATGCTTACATTCCCCTTTATATAAAAGAATGTTGTTAGACTTAGACTTATACTTCAAACATAGAGACTTATACTCTAAACACATGTACTCCCTAAGTCCCTATACAAAAGATGCCAGTGTGTTAGACTTGTACTTCAAACACATAAACTTCTTATTTAAAAGACGCCCGTTAGACTTATACTTCAAACGTATAGACAACCTATATAAAAGATGCCACAAAGTTGTTCAGTTGATTTAATGAACTCTCCTCATGATACATGTCTCCTTGTTTATAAACACGTTTACAAAACAACTTCCACAATAAATAGCCAATTCCCATAAGTATCCCTGTCGAAAATACTCGAAACCCGAATTACCCGCCCGATTTTTCGGGTATCGGGTAAATTTTTTCGGGTAATCGGGTAACCCGATTTTTTTCGGGTCGGGTAAACGGTACATTTTTTGGGTTTCGGGTATACCCGAATTATTTTAAAAATTTCTTTTTTTTGTAGAGCTTGTATTATATAGCAGATATTTGATCACGCTTAAACTATCTATCATTATTGTAAAACATGAATCTATTTATTTCGACAATATGACACTAACAATATTAAAAGTAATTGTTTATATATCATCATGTTCTTTAAAACTTAACAGTTTTCTAGATTATAGTTTTTATTGCAACTAACAAACTCATTATCTTGACGAAACTTCAGAACATGGCAAAACTTATGGCTACAATTATCTTAAACATTTTAAACTTTTAAATTAAGATCTTTAAGTATTTGTTTTTTTAACATCTTATTAGATTAGATTAAGTTGTTAAAAAATTACTTGATATCTCAGGTATTATTGACTAAAAAATCTCAATGTTCAAAGCTTGAGTAACTTCGTTTATGTCTCGTTTGTTTATATAAACAAGACTAATAAAGCACGACGTATTTATTTCATTAAATTTATTTTCAAGTGAAATTAAAAAAAAAATTATATATTTCGGGTAATACCCGAATTACCCAAACCCGACCCGATACCCGAATTTAGTTTGGGTAGGGTAACGAATTACCCGACCCGAATTACCCGAAACCCGAAAAAATTACCCGATCAACACCCCTACCCATAAGGTCATGGGAGTAAGAGGAGGCAGCTAGATATACTCAGGCTTACCTCCACCCACCCGAGGGTAGATTTGTTGCTTTTACAAGAGATTTCTTTATATAAATACAAGAAGTAGAAGTGCACACCATATATACGAGTGAATAAAAAAATACTATTAGATATGCTAACATGGAAATGGTACTAATGGTAATAAGTGAAATAATTAAGTAGATACATATATTAATACACTTAAAAATAATATAACTAAAGCATATGTTAACTCCACTACCCTAATTTTATGTCTCCACTCCCTCGTATATGAGGTCATGTCCTTGGAAATTGCCAACTCTTTCATGTCTAACCTCGAACCATCTTTCCACTTCCTCTGAAATCAACCTCTTTGCCCCGTTGACTGTAACAGTCTCCAACCTCCTTACTTTAGCTGTAAATTGCCTCCTTTTCACATGTCCAAACCACCACACTATTGTTTCCCTCCTTTTTTTTGCATTGAAACAACTTCTAAATTGCTTATGATTATCGTATTTGGTCCCTTGTCTAACAATTTTGTATGGCATGTCCACCATAGCATCCTTAACTCTATGAGACCCTTATCTCATATGCTTTCTTTATCGGCCAACATTTTGTTTGGATTTTAGTTCAATACTTCAATATAATAAAGTAATAGTAGAAAACATATATATATATATACCATTTTAAGTCACGTCGAGGTGGCTCGTTAAGCTTGAGGCTCGACCTTGGCGACACACCACGCTTCATGCCATTTAGAACCTTGATGAACATCATATGAAGGTCCTTACGTTTTTTTTTTCTATATATTCTTCAATAAGGCATATTAGAAGGTAAATCGTCTCACCCATTGACCTCCCATATGAAGCTTAACTGATACTCTATTATGCGTATGGTTGTTTCATGCAACTTGGCCCACAACACTCTTTCACATACTTCCATTGTACGACTAAGTAACTTGATGCATTTTGGTATCAATAGTTATAAGTGAAATAATTTTGGTATCACAATACTAACCCCCGGCATCTGGGCAATCTTGAGGATAATGTAGATAGGTTGATTAGGATTCTTTGAATTTCTGATGTGTTCTCATCCTTCAACGCCTTGTATTTCTGGAACCATTATTTTTTGTCAAGATAATAAAAAACACAATAAAGGTATTTCTTGGCTCAACAAGCCTTAGACCTCTAGTTTTATGATAGTCAACATTTTCATCGGAGTAGCTAGATAGATACATTGCATGCGTCAAAGTAAAGTCTTATTGGAGTACGTTTGTTTGACTTTTGAGTTTTGAGTACAAAAAGTAACATTTAAACATGTGCTATCATCATCATTACTTTGAATTCCAAAAGGTTGGAAGTTTTGAATATAAAAAACCAAAACTTGACTTTTCCTCAAAATCTGGTGGTTGGTTTGAAACTTTGAATTTGCTTGCAGGTGGAGAAATCTCTGTGGTTCAATCGCTTTTGGAAGAACTACCCTCACAATTCTTAACCTTCATGAGAAACAGAGATATAAAACCCTACAACACCACATGATTTCATACAAATTTGTATATATATATATATATATATATTTCTTTGTGCAATTTTTATTTTCATCCTCTTGCTCCTTTCTTTATCCTACTCATGATTAGGATCGTGGGCAGGAAAAAAAAGGAGACAAGGACATGATGGAATGTATCACATGGTTTTGAAAAGATACAATTTTCATTTTTCATGTTGTGTGCTTAGAACCAATTAGCACATGACATGTGTGATGGTTTGAGAATTACATGTGTGTTGCTGTTGAGCTAGTTGACCATGCACATGTGACAAAAATGTAGAAACTTGTATTTACGACTGGTGAACAGTGGGTTGAAAGTTGTGGAGACCTTGCTCTATTGAACAAACTCTAATTTATATATATATATATATATATATATATATATATATATATATATATATATATATATATATATATATTTCTTTCCATGTTGTAATTTACCACTCTCCTTTTTTACATGGATAATTACATATCTGGAATTCAGTTCCACATTTTTTTTTCTAGACACTGAGAAAGAAATTCATATTTAGCAAACTAAAAATTTACGCTCTATATATTTTATCTTGAATAATATTCTGTTGCGTGAGGATTGTCAAAAAATATAGATTTTTCTTTTAAAATTAATGTTTGATGGATTTCATTATGGACAACTTGAATTTCATTTTTCATGTTTTCTTTAGAAGAATAATTTGTCCTCATTAACGGCAAAACGATTACAGACAAATCAATCAGAAAATTACAAAAATATGTAATCTACCCCCTTTATAGACAAGATTGTTGACATCTACATCACTCTTATCCCATCTCAATGGAATTACAGGCTTCGTTGTGTGCTGAAGAAATATTCCATAAATACAAATAGACATATAAACAGGTCCGGGACCAGATTGGGCCTGAAAAACGAATAAGCCGTAAACTAAGAACCGAAAACTGGACTGATACCACTAATCGGTTCCAGTTCGATCTGGTTCCGGTTCGTTTTTTCGGTTAAAAGTTCATTCCTAATTACAAATATATAATGTGGACCAAACACCCTTTTAGTTTTGAAATCAATCAAATAGGTTGACCGGTTCACAAGTTCAAAGATTAGTTATTTATGACTTTAAAATAAATAAAATAGATAAAAAAAAAGTTGTTCATTAATCGCTCCAGCCTGACCGATATTACCAACCGTTTTGATTGGTATTAAAAGAACATCCATTTAACCGGTTCGATTAAATTGTAACTTTAAGTTATTATCCAATCCATCTATTTTCCCACCTTTGGATTTGACTTTCCAAAAAATTCAGCTTTTAGAAGATAAGATAAACACAAGGACATTGTGTTTGGCAGGGTCATGCTGAAAGTTAGGGTTCATACCTCTTTTCATTTTTAATTACTTGAACCAGAATTCCTTTACCACAGTTTTCAATCCGACAAAGCCTGCCATTTTCAAGAGTCATAAGGTCAAACATCCGTGTTGAATGCATTTCTATTATACCATATATAATACCATTTTCCAAAGTATATATCTATTTTATAATCCCATCTTTATTCTTTTCATGTATCAAATATTATGCTTCAACTTCTTGTAAAGTTTGATAAATTCAATGTCATTAATTCCTTTTTCGTATTTTAATTAGGTGGGTAATTCAGTAATTTGAATTAAGTCTGCTAATTCGATCCATGCATACGTGCAACAATCGCTAGCAAGGCCCACATATATATCCCTCTTTGTTTTTGTTGCCACTCACTTTTTCTTGTGTACCCATTTGAGAACACGCATGGGATCAACAAACGAACCACTTTTCCAACTTTGAAGCCATGGCTCGTGATCCAATATGACAGTAAAGTGACCAATATTGACCCTACCACACATGCATTTACATTTGTTTTTAGCGGTTTTTTGTTGGATCTATATCACACACTTGTGTGTGAAACTGAGGATTATCGTCCAAAAAACATGCAGATATATTAGACAAAAAAAAAAGCTTCAAAGAAGCAAAGCAAAAGCAACAAACAAGGTATCAGATTTCACATCTCATCTGATCTCATCATGTATATGGAAAACGATACCAAACTTACATGTGGAAAACAACATAACATAAAGACAAGTTGATCAAGCGAAATGATTAATTATAATACGTAGAGAGTATTTGTTTTTGCAAATCTCTTTCAACGATCAGATAGTTATACATTTTTTTAAGCTGGAATTAAATACAAACCAAATGCTAGGTACAAAATATTGCAGCATTGTCTCGATTCATCATTCATAATCATTTTTGGCATAACAAGAACTTGTATTAATGACTTGATAGGGTGATAAACTATGACTTTTATACACATCTAGTCATTTTTTTCCGTACACAACTAATTCCATTTGTTGTTCAAAAACTACAAATACAACCAGGTATTGCATGCTTATTTTGGCATCTACGTGGCATGCAGTGGTGGATCTAGAAAAATAAATTAAGCTATCCAATAATGCAACTATATAGTAAATTTTGATCAATAACTTTAAAAAAAAGGCTAGATAACACTTAATATCAAGAGAAAAGTTTACAAATGCTGTCGTGCGAGTGCTTATAGTTATCAAGCTTGTAGTTGGTTTTGTAAAAAGATGCGATGAATATACAATTTGTATTAAACATGAGTTCAAATACTTGTAGCTTTTGGATTTAAATTAGGAATTTATATTTTATGATATTTTTTTGGTTGGTTTCATTTATTAATTATAAGGATGTAAATATTTTTAAAAAGTTTCTATTACGTCAAATATTGTAATTGTGCTGAATTCTTGTTTTCTTAGGATGGAATTGGTATTTGGGTATGCAAGTAATTTGAGAAGGGTATGCATTATTAAACATCATATATATAAATATATTTTTTCAATAAAAAATAAATACTTCTAGTAACTAACGAAGGGTATGAAATTGCATACCCTTTCAAAGCTATAAATCCGCCCCTGGTGGCATGTGAGGGGCTTGGTACCTAATCTATATGTTATATACGATGTCTTTCTATAACCTCTTCATATTGTTGCTCTAAAATTAACGACCAAGCAAGATCGAACAATGTCTTCTTCCTCTAACTTGAATTAGGACATCCTTGAATGAGAAGGTTAGGGTGTGCCCTAACTCTGTGGTAAGGAGAATCAAGCAATTCCTTCTTCGTTTTAGTATTCCTCTTTTAACCCTTTTGTTTTGTTTTTGAAGAATTCAAGGAAAAATGTTATTTTTGGGAATTGGTGGATCCAAAACTTTCAATTTACAAGCTGAACCTGAAAAAAATGGAAACATGTAATTCTGCACTTAAATTTTGTAACAACCCAAAATCCAAATAAAAATTTTCATTTTCAAAAAGGAAATTACATCCATAAATTGTGTCCAAAATCCATTACACCTTAACATGTTCAATTATCAGAGTAACAATATCAGTAAGTGCGGAAAACAGTGGAGAGTGAATGTTGCGCCATCAAGTCGGACCCTTCCCCTTAGTATCGGAAGTACCTGAAATCACAATACAAACTGTAAGCAAAAGCTTAGTAAGTTTCCCAAATACCACATAACATAAAATCACAAAATGCTACACAACATACATATGATTGCCATGGGCTACCCCCATGGTCTTTTCCCTGAAATGCCATGGGGTACCCCCATGGTCTGACATCCAAGTGACATGGGCTACCCCTATGGTCTTCCATGCCACGGGCTACCCCCGTGGTCTTCCATACAAGTGCCACGGGCTACCTCCAAGGTCTTTCAATCAAACAAACACATAAGCAACTATCATTCCGCATGTCAAGTAATGGGCCGACATTGGTGCCTTCGACCCATTGATATAGTGAGAAGACCCACCTCAGTCTGTTGGTAAATACTGACTGCTCGGCTACCGATCCGACAATCTCACACTGAATATACACAAATTACCCTAATTAGAATTAGGTCACAAACTCAAGACATGGGCCAAAACCCTAAGTCCAGCTCCTAGACTATGACCCATTTTGTCTATCCCATAATGAGCCTAACCATATTCGGCCCATCCACAATAACAAGCTCTATGCCCAAAGGCCCAAACCATGACACGCAAGGCCTACAACAGAAAATTGGGCCCACCTATCCTAAATAGGCCAAGGCCCAAAACTAGTTAAGGCCCAAAAGTTCCAAAAGTCCAAAACTTATCCAACAACCCACTGGGCGTACGCGCAACGTACATGATCAGTACGCTTACCGTATTCGGTCTTCAGGCAGTACGTGCAGCGTACATCTTAGTACGCCCAACGTACTAAACTGCTAAGCATATTCAACCATTAAGTGCTTAATCCATGCAGACACTTCGTCAAATTCCATATCTTTGTCATTTGAGGGGTCCTAAGGCATAAAGTTGGCAACTTTATGCCTTTGCATGCCCTATGGGAGCCTAACATCCCATTTTGACTATTAAGACTCACTTTAAGGACCTAAACCCATGCATGGTGCCATAACAACCATCAAGATAACATTTTTATGCTTCTAACATGCCAAAGGGACTAAGATCTAGCATTACAAGCTTCTGGAGTTGCCCAAACTCACCAAAGATAATTCATGGACCAAAAATGAGCTTATGAACAAACTCTAACTCAATCTAGCAAAAGGATCAACAAGGTATGAGCTTTTTACCTCCAAAATCTTCCCAAGATGATGTCGATTCAGGATCTTGAAGCCCAACCACGTCCAAGGCTTGCACACTAAGGTCTTCTTCTTGCAAACACACCAAAAAGGGCTACAATGTCACTTCCAAGCTCAAAGATCACACTCCAAGGCAAACTAGGGTTTTAGGGACGTTTAAAGGTGTGGAGGCTGATAATGGATAAGGTCCAAAGGTCATAAATGAGCTTAAATAGGGCTCATGCCCGAAAATTAGGGTTTTACTTCATGGCCACGTACGCCCCACGTACGTGGTTCAAGTCCGCATTCCTTCCACTCATGTACACTAAGCGTACATATATGTACGCCCACTGTACTAAGGAACTCTTTGAAAAGTAAATTATGATCCAAGACTAAAGATGACATACCTGAATCCGAGTGTTACAAATTTGGTGTATCAAAAAATTTCGTGAACATCTACAAGATAAAAAGATGGACGAGGGTGTTAGATAAGAATGTGACCAAATGAAATGGAAGCTATTAACTCACACCTATGTTGTGTTGTTTGTTATGTTTTTCGGTAAGATCGTTTAATGGATTTTTCTTGATGACATTTTATAATGTGTGCTAGTTTTATACTGTATTTTCCTTAATGACGGTTTAATTTATTTGTGCACGTTATTAGTTTGTATGGAGTGTACATGATTCGTAATGTTGTTAAATGGACATATATAAACATGACCAACTTCCATGACATATTTATCATAAGTTAATCTAAAGAGTATAATGCAAAAATGTGACACCCGTTCCCAGGATTAACTAGTTACAAAACTCAAGGATTTTGGTATAGGGAGTTTTAGAGAAAAACCTAAAGTCGCGACGCGGGTGTTGAGATGTTGCGTCGTTGGCCACATTACTAAAAGCAATGCAACCATGTATTGAATGCACTACGATGACGGCTGGGCTCAAAACCCTAATCTCGGGCCTTGGACCCTATAAAAAGACTCTAACTCTAGGGTTTCCTATTCTCTCAGCCTCCACTCCCAAAAAACATTTCCTTATTAGAAAACCCTAGCCTTCATTTATGAGTGTGTGAACTTTTGTGCCTGTTTATGTAAAGATTAGAGGTGAAGCAAGTCCATATTGGTGCAACGAAGTATTATTGCAACTTAGATCCAACATTCTCCATATATTTATGGACCTTTGTAAGTACAAAGCTCTTGCCTTAATGGTTTTCTCTTTAGATCTAGTTTGTAGGTCAAGCTAGCATCTTTTGGTCCCTTATATGGTGTTCTTGGAGTTTGGGGAAACTCCAGAACCTACTGTGTTGCTTTTATGATTTCTGTACCTTGGTATTGTAGAAAGTTGGGATTTTTGTGCATCACATCTCTCCATGCATGAGATATGGCTATTTTGGTCCCTTGGAGAGTTAGGGTTGGAGATCTTGATGGATTGAGCCTTTGGGATGGATAAAGTTGGAAACTTTATCCATACAAACCACTAGAGGGATCAGATATGAGAATGTTAGCCTTTGACTTGTTGGGTTAAGGACTTAATGGATTATGTACACTGCTTCGAGAAGCGAGATGTGACCAAGGAAGGTTCATGTCACAAATATTGGACTAATGTCGCGACTGTTTTGTCGCCAAGTGGTAGTGACGCAGTCAAGGGTTGGCCGCGCCACGTTGACTTGTTAGATCGTTGACTTTGACTTGACTGTTGACTTTTGACCATTTTGACTTTTGGTCAAACTTTGAAGGATATGAGTTTAAGACTGAGAATCGGTTTCTGATTGATATTAGGTGGACCGTGTTCTTAGATTGTCGGTGGACTCTCATGTAAGGCTTGTGGTTGATCAACTAGCTTCATGTGAGTTTCTCACTATACTGCATACATGTGACATTGTATATCCTTTGTATAATAGGATATATGTACTGTTAGGGTACGAATATGCTAGTAAAACAGGTAGTCTTTGTTATGTATGTGATTGATTGACCGTATGATATTGTTATGTGTCATGATTGGATGGGTATTCGTATTATTGGTTAATCGCGAAGTGAATGTAGTAGGGATTCTACGGAGATTAAATTAAATAGCCCGAGAACTCTGGTTTAGGCCTTATTGCATGGTTCTTGTTGGATTTATTGCTCTCATGTAGGATTATATGTTCGATTGTCTATCTTATTTAATAGCTACGTATAGTTATGCATTCACTTTCAATATTAGTAATGGACTTGGTATATGGTTGTATGACTGAAGGAAGCTGGTGGTTGTATGACAGATGGGAGTCGGTGGCTAAGAGCCGGTAATAGTGTGATGGCAGGGTGCCTGTGGTTGATATGTATGTGAGTATGTTATGCTTAGGAGGATTAATGATGGATCGGATGAAGCCAAGAGCCTTTGCTTGTATGCATCGTGGAATATGTGATATATTGGGGAACTTACTAAGCTTTTTACTTACGTTGTTAAGCTAAATGTTTTCAGGTTGTTTGTGGGAAGGGCGCGACGTAACTGTACATTCACATCGAAGATTTTTATTATTCAACTTCTACTGTTTTTTGTGATTTAACTCTGTTTAAACCTTATGCTTTTGAAACGAATGAAAAATATAACATGTTTTCAGGAGCGAGTTTTAAATGTTTATTCTGGTTTTAAATGAAAATTTTCGTTTGAAATTTGGGACGTTACAAAAAATTTACAAAAGGTGTGCCCATATAATTCAAAAGTTGTGTGTGGTTACAAAATTTATGTCATTAACATAAACAAAAGACTAATAGTTTGTCTCGAATGTTTCCCAACAACACAAACAAAAGACTATCATTCCAAGTCTAGTGGATTGTGTTGACTACTTCCACATCCATCCTTTAGTACCACTTTCTTCCTTAAGTCTATTTCGATGATTCTTTTTGAATTTTTCCTTATCATTCTCACAATTTGACACACGGTAACATTCAGAACTTCCACAAATGAACTTCTACTTGAGATTCATCTTTAGTAGGGTTGGGGAAGCTTCACTTTTTGGTTAAACTTCAACTTATATTTCCATTTGAACTACATGTTCCACTTTTACTTCAACTCCAACTTGACTAGGAATAATCTTTCTTTAGGACCTTAAACTACATGTAATGGACAAATATGACCAGTTTTTAGTTTATAATGGTTTCTTTGTTTTGAACCTTAAACTATCTTCAACTTCTGGTTCCACTTTATTACATATTTCATTTTGTGTGGTTTCTTTGTTTTCAAACTTGAAGTATAAGCTTAATATTTTGGCTTTTATGGACATTTGTTTCTATTGTGTCCGCTTACTTTGTATATGATAAATCTTAATACCTGATTTGCTACATGTATGCATGTTTCTTCCTATACTTACTCTCCCAGACAAATCATTTTTCCCTTTTATTATTAGTCTACCTAGTAATCTTCTTATTTTAAGGGAGATTCAGTGTTGGTAATCAACAATAGTGTATATATAATATGTAGCCTAATGGTGAATATATAATATGTTAGAAACATGTTTGAGGTAAATCATGGTGCAAAAATGCATATGCATCCTTGTTGAGGTAGAATATTCCTTTGGCCAAATGTGTGGGCTCCATACCATTAGATGGTCACAAGCCAGTGTGTCAATTTCTTTAATTTTGTTCATTGTGACCTCAAATTTTGAGTGAGTTGTTGACTTTGTAGCAATAAAGAATAAATTACGAAAATATACACTTGTGAACCTTTTCCTAAAGTTAGCATAGATATTACTAGCATTTTGTATATTCTTATCTTTTGGAACTTTTTCTTTACCGGCTTCCATTTGACCCTAAACACATAACACAAAGGTTGTTAAAACCATTTGACGTTAGCTATTCAGTGAACTGGTGGTTAAGGAATTAATCGAATGAGCGAGGATTGATTAGGGACCCTACATTGCTAATTCTTTGAATTTTAAAAAATTAAATATGACTAATATCATAAGAAAGTTTGTAAATACCACTAATATCATAACAAAATAGGTTAATATGATTAATAGAACACTAATCATTCCTCAAATAGTGTCTATTGAGATAGAATTTCTTCAAAGTATTAAAATTGTATCGTTTGCTACTACTTCGTTCATTGTGTAGGTAGTGATTAATCGCTAGGCGCCTTCTAGTCGGCCAGGTAGCACCTGCGGACTACTCAAAGATAAATCGAGACCTAGTCGGGATTCTTACAACACTACATAACACACTATTAAACTATTTATTAGATTACTCAAAAAATTATCATGATAGAATGTTATACATTGTGTTAGTATGAGATTAGGGTCAACCCAAAACCATTTCCCATTCCAATTTCTTCCATGATGAGATCTAGAAACCACTTCCAGGTGTCTTCATTTTCAACTTCTATTATAAGCCAAACGATATCGTGCATATGGTTTTTAGATTCCCTACCTACTATTGAAAAAGTCCACCTCTACACATGACCTTTAAAAGCAACCATCAACTATAATAACCCTTCTGCGATTCTATATAACCATACTTTACACCTTTAAATCAATTTAATTTCTAGAAATAAGTGATGGAATCTAGAATGATATCCACATCAATCTTAATTGTTGATCCCATACTATCCCTCCTACTCTTCTCAACATTACTCTATAGTCTTCCATAATGCTCCATCAAACACCCATTTACCTCATTCAGTATATAAATGTTTCCTTGTAAATCTGTATTGACCAACACTAACAGTCAAGTTATATTTCTTAAACAGCTGAGCTTTCATTTTCCTAAAACTAGGGTTTTACAAAATTTCATTGACAAAGTGCTTTTCTATCCACATATATGTTAAAATTGAACCAAGTTTGAAAGTTCTAGAATAGTTATGTTGAACATTTGATGATAAAATCTAGAAAGATCTTTCGTCGTCCATTTAAAGCCTATTAACTAAAAGGACACGATGGATTTACGCTATTTTTACTAAACATAACTGACAATCTATATACACCATTCTTTTCAAGCAAAAGGTCATGCCCATTTGGTAGTGCATAATTACTCAAGCATTATGTAAGCTCCTTAGGGTTTGAGAACTCCATAACTAAAATAGGCAGAATTTTATCCTATTCATACTTTTCATTATGTACAAGATACAAAAGGCCTTCATTCTTGTATTTTTCATCTAGGTAATTATCACTTTTAGAATCACATGTTGTGTTCCTGACATCAACAAAAAAGTTTGTTAAACAAAGAAGCCCAAATGTCTTGTTATCCTACCTCTTAATCATCTTCATTATGACTAGACATTTTATCATATAGCTTTGAATCAATATCCTCATCTAAGTCCCAACCTTCATTTTCATAATTTTTATCTTCTAAATATTCCTCCTTAATCCGGTCAAGTATAAGTTAATTTAAGTGGTCAAGATATACACTAATTATATTATCATTAGCATAAGCAATTCCAAGAAATTTATTATAATCAACATCATTTTTAAAGGATCAACCAAATTACATGATTAAGGAAGTAGTAAAAATTCTTGTAACTCTGCTTAGTCATCTTTTTTGAAGAAATAAAATAGACTTTGTAAAGCCCAAAAAACTAAAATCAACATCTCTCTGAAGCTTTAGCGAGGTCGAAGTACACTAGAGGCTTAGGTACGAATGTACCTTTTTAGTGAGCATCCATGGTTAAAAAATTATGTGGAGATGAAACTTGATGTCATTATATTTGATCTTTCACCACCACTTGATGCAATGAAGCTTCAATTGTATTGGTGAATGATATGTTTTTGGACTATTGCTATAATCACCTAAATCGTAGCTCTAATTTATCATACTTAACATTTTTTGAGAAATAAGTACAAAATAATTCATGTTTTATTCACCTAGGAGTCCGCATAAGACTTTTAATTTCCAAATCATCGTTTCAGGTCATAATGGTAGTTCTTGAACTGCAAATGGAAGTTTAATTTTGTAAATAATATATCAAAATGTGATTAAAATGTATGCAAAATCCATAAATTATTATCATATGAAGTAATTTTTATTTTTTGGAACGGATCATATGAAGTAAATTAAAACTACTAATTTTAATTAAAATTATTTAAAAGGTAGTTGACATGGTCCTTACAAACCCTTAAAAGTATGGTTGGTTCACGGAACCCTTAAAAGTATGGTTGGTTCACGGGATTTCGAAGGATTTTAAAAGAATTGGAATGTAAATTCCAATACAAATTGCATTTTGTTGATAAAATCAAAGAAATTAAAATTCCTTAGATTCCATTAAATTATGTGTCTAGAAGAATTGATCATTCTTTAGCAAAACACAAAGTTTTTAGATGTTTTATTATAAAGACAAAAATCTCCTCGGACCTTCTCTTGATTTTCGACATGATTCATCAAATTAAAATATATTATCGTTATCTCTCCTACACCACACCCACCCACCACCTACATACCCACCCCCACACCCACAAGCCTACAACTACACACTTACCATACCCTAGGTCCCTACCCACCTCTACTACACCTATCGTATACCCCCGCATCTAACTCACACTTATACTCACATGCACACACACACACCACACCTACACCCATACCCACACCACACCTACACCTACACCCACACCCATACCCACACCCACAAGTTCACATACACATGTATATGCATGCCAACAAGCCCATGTCGACGTCAATGTCCACTCCATCCCATCCCTACACCCACACCCATATATCGATGCCTACAAGCCCACCCCACCCTATTTAACTCCCACACCCACCTACGACCATCCACCCCACCCAACACCTACCCCTACACCACCCTACCCCCACTTGCCCCACTCCATCCCACCCTACTCCCACATACCGCACCGCACACCTACCTACTCTATATCCACACCACACACCCTACCCCACACCCACAAATAGCCAATACCCATCCCAACACCCACATCCGCACACACTCGACCATGACGCCAATAAGCTCACATATGTTTGAGTGGGTAAGAGTTTAATTAATGAATGTTCTATAATTTACTTTTCAATTCCTTTGACAAATTTACAAACCACACATAAAACAAATTCAATTCCATGCCAAACAGATAGCAAAAATCAATTCCTTCGTATTCTAATTCCTTTTATATATTTCATTCCTTCCGAAAACATTCCGCAAACCAAACGATCTCTTAGGCCGGAGCTTGTGAATGAGTGTTGGAATCTTGAATCTTTAGTGATATTGATTAATTGTTGGTAAAATTTAGTTATGCCTGAGCCGTTTAATTTTGTTCGTAACTATTTTCAATAGTCTTCCTTATAGTTTATAGGTACTTAGTGTTAAGTTTTGAGTCGTATATTGGAATTTTATTTTAAGGGTTCACTTGTAACTCTTAAGGAATTGAATACATTGTCGTCTTTAGTTTTCTTTTGTTCTGATATCATGAACACAATGTATGGATTTTAAATACTATCTATCCAACATGTTTTTTCGATCTGTGGATCTGGATAAGAAAACATCTATAAAACTCTTTAAAAATCATTTAATCATATAAAACATCTATAAAACGTACTCTTTAAACAGTATTGCTTTGTAAACATCATAAAACATTTTTGAGCTTCTTACAATTTTGCCACGTACGAATATACTAACATACATCTTGAACACTCGTTTGCATGCAATATATAAAGACACTTTACGTTGTAACGCGTCCACTTTTGGAATATGAATTACAAGCAAGATATTGTGTATGTTGGAGATTCTTTTAGAACGGTAGCAACTTTTTTTAAAAGATAAACAAACCATAAATTTTTTTCAGCATAAACATACTTTCATAATTATATTAAAATTTTAACTTTATTTTTTTAAATGGTATAAAGGAGAAAATAATATCCAAATTTCATTTAATATTGATTTATAGAATGCTGAAATTTATATATCTCTCGAATAAATTGAATTTTATTATGGTTAACAAGAAAATAAAAGGGAAGGTTTATTTTTTTTCAAAAAAAACACTATAACAAAGAATTACATATAACCACTAACGAATAGTATTATAATAGGAAAATACCACCGCATACATGAGCGAATCACGTAGCGGTTTGTGTTAATCGAAAATCAGACCGTTCTTGAAGAATCCAAAAGGTAATATAACAAAAAAGTGGGAGCAAGAATGTCAATATTCGAAGACGTAGAAATACAACTAAAGTATCTTAATTATATTCCTTCCCATTTCAAACATTAATTTTCTAAATTTAATTTATAAAATATAAATAAATAAATAAGGCATTAATTTGACTAATTAATAATCATCACACTATTATAATACACACCTAATTTTAAATAGATGAAATTCATAGAATTTGCGTAACATTATATTTAATCAACATTCTATAATAGTTTTTAATAAATATGCTAGAAGCCGTAAAACCAGTTTTTTTATTTTTTTTTATTTTATTATTATTATTTTTTTAAGAGTTGTATCTGTGAACAACGTGTTATACTTCTTTCTTTTTTTATAAAAGGAGTACAAAAGAATGGTGGAATAAGAAGATTCTCCTATTTTTATAAATTTGATTATATGACTTCAGCACTATATATATATATATATATATATATATATATATATATATATATATATATATATATATATATATATATATATATATATATATATATATAAAAGAATGGTGGAATAAGAAGATTCTCCTATTTTTATAAATTTGATTATATGACTTCAGCACTATATATATATATATATATATATATATATATATATATATATATATATATATATATATAGAGTCAAGATCAAATAAGAAGAAAATTTTTAGTAGGAAGGTAAGAAGTTTTTTTTCTATATATTTTTTTCGCGAACAAACAAAATGAATCATTAGATGATTCATTTGTAAAATGATTCACAAAAAAAAAATTTCAAAAAAAACATCTCGATGATTCATTTATACAATGATTTTGTTGTTATTCACTAAAATTGTCATAAAAGTGAATTTTTTCTTAATTTACTTAAAAATGAATCAAAAAGATGTTTTTTTGGGAATTTTTTCTTGTGAATCATCTTACAAATGAATCATCTAGTGATTCATTTATTTTGTTCGTCAAAAAAATATGTAGAAAAAAAACTTTTTACCTTCCTACCAAAAAAATTTTCTTACCGGATCTATATATATATATATATATATATATATATATATATATATATATATATATATATATATAGAGAGAGAGAGAGAGAGAGAGAGAGAGAGAGAGAGAGAGAGAGAGAGAGAGAGAGAGAGAGAGAGAGAGAGAGAGAGAGAAATTCAATAGAAAACCATAATTATTGGTTCTTCAAGGAAACAAATCTTTTTTTCAATTTCTAAAGCTTATTCTTTATCGAAAAAAAAATCTAAAAATATCTAAATTCATATATTAACATTGTGAATGTGAAAAATATTTTTCGGATTCACCGTGTGAATCCGGATTCACATTGTGAATTTTCAAAAATTCACATTGTGAATTTGACGTATAAAAAGAAAAAAAAAATCGAATTTGAGATCATTGGAAAAATGATAAAAAGTTATTAATTTCTGTATTTTTAGTTTTTTTTTTGATAAAAAATAAGTTCTAAAAGTTGAAAAAAAAATTGGTTCCTTGGTTAATTATGGTTCTCTATTGAACCTCACCCTCTATATATATATATATATATATATATATATATATATATATATATATATATTTTCAGACGCGTTAAACACCTTTCACACCATGAATGCTTAAGTGCAACAGTATAAATACCTGTTGTTTGTGTTGCTCTCAAATCCTACACTCTCTCTAAATCTTGTAGTGGAAGTTACTTGAGAAATGGGTTTTGCCTCCTAACTATTCATTCATATATCAGACCTGATCTCTCTCTCTCTCTCTCTCTCTCTCTCTCTCTATGCACAAAACTCTGTCTGTAAACACATATTATATAAAAAGAGAGGTGTGATTAATGATGCATCACAGGAGGCAAGGGAAGAGGAACCTTGAGAAAGAAGAGGACGACATATTTCCAGTGTACTCACATCAGTCACAAGAGGATATGACAGCCATCGTCTCCGCCCTATCTCAAGTCATCGGTGGTGAAGACACAGCCACAGCCACTGATCATCATCCTAATCAAATCTCCTCCTACTCCGCTTCCTCTGCTACTCCAAACCAACCACCACCCAACGCCATTCAACAATCACCAGGTCAATTTCTCTCTCTCCTCCGATAACCAGTACGTTGCATTGCATGCTATATATATAAACGCCTTTAGTCATGCCTGTTGATTATTTGGTCAAATTAATTATGGTTCTATTGTTTTTTATATAATTTGGTTCCATTTTTAACCTCAATAATATATAAGTTGAGGTTCAAGGCCATGTTGGCATATATATATGGCAAATCAACTTTACATCATCAATCAGAAAACCCTAATAACAAATGTGTAATGAGTTATCATATAACAATTGAAGGTTTTAGTAGTTCAAGTACTTGTTCAATTTTAGGTCAGAAAAAGACCATGAGTATAACTTGTAACTGTAAGTATGTATTTTCAGTCAACTACTTATTTTAGTCAATGTACTTCTAAATAAGGTAGCCTTTACAATAAACTAGCTAATAATATGTCACCTAAAATGGAGAAGAAATAAAAAAGATACATTTCAAAAATCTAAAGGGCAATATAATTGTGTGTGCTGAACAGAAGGGACCCAAAGAAGAAGACACTATAGAGGCGTAAGACAACGGCCATGGGGGAAATGGGCTGCTGAGATACGTGACCCACAGAAGGCGGCAAGAGTGTGGCTTGGCACATTTGAGACGGCGGAGGCAGCAGCCATTGCATACGATGAAGCTGCTCTTAGATTCAAAGGCAATAAAGCAAAGCTCAATTTCCCAGAACGAGTTCAACCAGGGCGTTCTGAGTTAGGCTATCTAACCACTCGTCCTCACCACCTACAGCCACCACCTATGCAGCCTGATCAGCAACTGTATCACACCACCATGCCTCCTAATTATGATCTTCATTACTCACAATCACAGTTTTATCTGGAAGCAAATGATCAAATGGGTTATAATACAAATTATAGTTTGCAATCTCCTTCGTCACCTTCAACAAATCTACAGGGAAGTTCATCTAGTTTTGGATCTATGCAATACTGGCAAGATTTTGATCCAAGAAATTACTAATCAGTCAAGAGAGCGCATGCATGCTGCATGCAGTGTGCTTGCATATCAACTTCAAAATCTCATGCTAGTTTTTTTTTTTCATTATGTAACAATCATGTTCACTTTAGATAAATTAATTAAAAATATCTATATACATCAATCTACTAAAAAAAAAGAACATTTTAATGCATCTTGTGCAAATTTTAGATGCAGGTATACTTCCGTATGTTTATGCATGATGATCAACAACTAGTACAAAAGATCATCATGATTCATCCGTAAGACAAGATTCAAGATTTCCCTAAATGGATCCATGATGAGCGGAGAGAATTTGTGTTGGAAATCAGTCCTCTCCGACCTAGAATCACATGCCCTGAACACCTATCAAAACAACAATTTGTATTGACACTAGCAATATTACTTTCAAAGGGAAACTTCTTCTATTATCTTCTAATTCATAACAGCAACACATGTAAATAAATAGCCAAGCTATCCTAAAAAAATGGAACTTCTACCCACTAATCAAGCTACTAGCGTTCATGGCTTTTTACTATATCAAACACAAAAAGACTAAACTACCCGTAAGATAATCACGTGACTTTGACTCAGTTTGGATTAACACCAACATTCTCCCCCTTAATCCAAACTTCTTTCTTTCTCTTGGTCTCTTTATCTCAGGCAAACCACCGGTCTCATTTACCTCCTTCGGTCTTCGGTCTTCTCTTATTTGTTGTCAGCAATCACGGTCTGTTGCTGTTGTTTTCTGCTTTGTTCCTTGCTTTCTTGAGTCTTGCTTGCTAACATACAACAACCCTTCTACTGCTGCTTCTTTCTTCTGATCAACAGACGTGACCAACTGTAACATCATGTTTCCAAAAGTTTCTTATTTAAAGATTATGGACAATAAATGGATCAAGTAAAGGCCTTGGGCTTTAAGGGAATAGGGTTTAGGCCTTGTTGGATGTTGATAATATTGGTTATGCGATCCAAGCCCTTGGTTAGTGTTTTGGGCCGAAGGGTAGTAAGGGAAAAGTCAAATGCCGGGTTCTTGTATGAAATATGGATTTTTGTTCGAGAAGTTTTTAGTCCAAGATATTTAGATAATATTGTGGTGCTCTTCAATACCTTTCTGTGGATATAAAGATCGACGAAATCGGAGTTGAAACGAAGAAGTTATGACCGTTGGAAGTTTGGATGGTTTTAGGTGTAGCCTAGTACGTTGGGTGTACTAGGCAAGGAAGATCGCAAAGGATTAACCCGGTATGCTGGGCATACCAGGAGTACGCTGGGCATACGCGACCAGGACCCAAACCCTTATTCCGGGGTTTTGAGTCCTATTTAAGCTCCTTAACTTCCCCAAACCCTTATTTCTTTCAGCCTCCATCCTCTCTAACCCTAATATTGAAAACCTAGCCCCATTTATGAGATCCTTGAGTTTTTGAGTGCTTTGGAGTGTTCTTGATGCATCTTGGAGAATGATGAGCTCATTGAAGTAGTGCTGGTTGCATTGAAGCTTGTAGATCTAGACCTTGTTCCCCTTGATCTTTCTTCTGGAGGTATAAAGTTTGCATCTTATTGATTTATTTGTTAGATCTAGCTAGATTTGGATGTTATGAGCTTTTGGTATAAAGTTTAGATCTTGAAAGTTTGTGACCCTGTTATGGATAAAGTTGGGAACTTTATCCATCTAAACATCATTTTGATTCAGATCTAAAGATTGGGAACTTGAACTTAATGGATTAAGTAAGAAAGATGCAATTTTGGTCCCTTGAAACTTATAAGACTAGATCTTGGTTGTTTGGACCATTCTAATGGATAAAGTTGGAAACTTTATCCATTATGGAGCTATTAGGAACCATAAAAATGTGATCTTGGTCCTTCTATCCCTTCCATGCAATAGTTAAGATGTCTTGATGGATAAATAAGTTAGGGTTTTAGCTTTTGAGCCTTTTCTAGCCATGGAAAGTCATAAAGGTAGAAACTTTATGACTTAAGTCGATGTCTTGAGTCTAGATCTGAGCTCTAGACAAAAGGCCTTAAAGGATAAAGTGCTTAATGGGAATATTGGAACCAACTCGTACGTGGGGCGTACCTGAGAGTACGCGTAGCGTACTAGGATGAGATCGTGTATGTTGGGCGTATTCAGCTGCCATGGACTTTGACTTTTGTTTACTTCCTTTGACCATTGACTTTTTGACCAGTTTGACTTTTGGTCAAACTTGAGTAGTATTGAACATTTGGCTAATGAGTTGTTTCGGTTTGGCTTTAGGAAGCTTGGGTTGGGATGTTTTGTTGCTGAGGTAGTTTTTGGGCTTCTGTTGAATAGTTCAGGTAAGTCTCCTCACTGTGCTTATGGGTCGAAGGCACTAATACCGGCCCACTGGATTATGTTGTAGGATAGTAGTGGTCTTTATGACACTTACTGATATGCTTGTATGTGCTTGCTATCTTTGTGACTCACACTTATATGTCTGTATGCTTATGTTTGTGGGTTAATACGGACCTGACACAACTATTTGCTGGCAGATGGGGTTGATACGGACCCGACACAACTACTTGTTGTCATATGGGTTGATACGAACCTGACACAACTATTTGTTGTCATATGGGGTTGCTACGGACCTGACACAACTATTTGTTGTCATATGGGGTTGATACGGACCTAACACAACTATTTGTTGTCATACGGGGTTGATACGGACCCGACACAACTATTTGCTATCATATAGGGTTCATACGTACCTAACACGACCACGTGTTATTATGTGTATATATGTTGTATGTGGTACCGAAGGCAAATGACATGAAGTTTTACTAACAATTAAATACC
The DNA here is from genome assembly GCF_052849685.1 of Lactuca virosa. Lineage (NCBI taxonomy): Eukaryota > Viridiplantae > Streptophyta > Magnoliopsida > Asterales > Asteraceae > Lactuca > Lactuca virosa. The sequence continues at coordinate 180,757,502 of NC_136429.1, read as the reverse complement.
AAAAACTCGTTTTTTTATAATAAAGAAATTTCATCGAAAGATAACAATACTTAATAACCAAATTGCATAATTGTTCAATATGGTTCATTAAAGTTTATTTCAAGGTAGTTAACTACTCAAACTTTTATTTTTGGTCCATCAATTTGAAAATTTTGAATTATTCTACCAAAACTGGTTATTTTGCGTTATAGTTTTTATCATAGTTGTGCAAATTACACATAAGGGTTTGAATCCTATAATGACGGTATGAGCCTAGATCTCATTTAGTTGTGGTCTTACTTTTTAGGTGATCTCCCTGCTAAGGCTATGGGGTGTGGAGGTACGGTGAAGGTGAGCTGCTGAGGTGAACACCCCCACCCCCTTCTCACTTTTTACCCAACCATGGTGAGAGTATCTCGCTTGTATAGTATAAGAGCATTTGGCATATAGAAAATGAGGTAATGCTATTGATTATTTCCTAGATGGAAAGGGAGTAAGGGAAAGGGAAGAGGAATGACGTGACATTGAAGTGGTATGCAAAAAACGAAAAACAGATGAGAACACACACCCCATAACATAATTGGTGATTTTAACAAGTTATTCATTAATACATTATTTACCGTTCAAATTTTTTTATTTGGAGCTCTTACACGTTATTTAATTTTCATCACCCCTCTAATCATTGTTTTTGTTTACTTTATTTCTTTATTTTAATAGTTTAATACAAGATTATGTAATATTTTTTTAAATCAATTATCTAAAATTTTTAAAAATTATACTATTATTTATTATTGTTTTATTTATTTATTACTTACCTTTATTTTTATTATTTAGAAATCTTTTAAAAAGCACAACTCCGAATCTTCAATTAAAAGTTATTGTTTTTGTCCATACTATCCAATTTCTAAGCTTTCTTTCCACAATACCAAACATTAATTTCAAGCATTCACTCTATTCTATGATTGAAGAAGTTTCGAGCATCCACTCATCTTTTAACTTTTATTTTTTTCCTTTATCATATAGTTCACATCAAACCCTACATATACGGCATCATCATAAAGTGTCTGTCTGTGCGTGTGTGAGGTCCATAGTTACATGCTCGCTCACCAAGTTATAAATTCTAGCTTTTCTGTAAGCTTGCATACCATTTCCAAAATCTCATGCTAGTTCTTTTCCTTCTGCAACAACCATGTTCCCTTCTACAAACTTACTTAAAAAAAATATATACACACAGACACACACAAAAATGTTAATCCATCTTTTGCAAAGTTAGGATTCTGCTCTCCCCTTCCATAGTGCAAAAGAAAGCCAATATTCAAAATTTCCCAAAACCAGATTTATAGTTTATGTGATATGATGCAATCCAATATTGAGATCTGAGGATATGGAAATGAGGAGAGGAAGAGAGTGATGCCATGCAGCTTTAAAGACACGTTTTTGGTGAGCTTTGATAGACTGCGAGGGTTGATTAGCATTAAACCGTATGTCAAATATGTGAATCACGGGGTCCGCTGAACCTGAAGTTATATATAAACCATCCGGGGACCACGTCTGACTGATTAAAGCCGATTGAGACATGCTGCTTTCTTGCTTCCAACCAAATTCATGTATTTCTGTATTCTTCAACCTTATGTCAAACAACCTAAGTTGCTTTTGTGGAGTCCTGCAAGTATATAAAAATGCCAAAATATTAGCACAGAATAAGAATCAAGAGGTTGTTTCTTTTCACCATATAAGTGAATCAATTGCAATTTACCCGGTTTGAACCATGAAAAGGTTGAAGTCGCATGGATTTGGTACAACACTCATGCATTTGCTTTCTATTTGATGCTTATAATCTGGTTTTTCAGTGTGTAAATCAAACCCGATAATTCTCTTATCAGCTCCAACAGAAACTACTGTCTGTTTTTGCTGCATGCCAGCAACTCCCATAACAGCTGAAGAATGGATGCTTCTGTGTAGCAATTTAGGTTTCCATGAGTTGTTGTTGTCATCATCATTGTGTTTTTGAGTCCAATGAACAACACCATGATCACTTCCACCAGTAATGAAACAATTGTTGTCCCATGGCATGAACATCACATTGTTTATAATGCCCTTAACATGAGGTTTATTTTCCAAGAATCTCACCTCATTTTCCTGCAACATAGATAATAAATAAATTCACTGATCATTTACTTTAAAATGTTACCTGGAAAAAAAAAAATTAAAAAATCCATAAGAATAATAAGTTTTGGAGTAAATTACAGAAACCGACCTTGTGGTTTGGTGGAAATAGCAGGTTCAGTCCAATTTTGATTTTTGTTGCATGGCTCATCCTTGTGGTTTCCTTTTGTGTGCAGTCTTGGTCCCTAGGTCATTATATCGTTAAATCTAACTACTCGGCTGTTAGTTTTATAAATATGACCATTTTGTCCCTTGGAACAAACTAATAAAAACATCATACGGTCCAAATTTGTAATTTACTACATGTATATATGCATATATGGATATATGCATATCTATATGTTTAAGTAAATTACAAATTTGGACCGTATGGTGTTTTTTTTATTAGTTTGGACCAAGGGCAAAATGGTCATATTTATAAAACTAACAGCCGAGTAGTTAGATTTAACGATATAATGACTCAGGGACCAAGACTGCACACAAAATGAAACCAAAAGGGCAAGCCATGCAACAAAAATCGAAATTGGATCGAGCCTGCTATTTCCACCAAACCACAAGGACCATTTCTGTAATTTACTCTAAGTTTTAGTGGTTTACCTCTTGTCTTTCATTCAAGTTCAAGATTGCTATCTGAGAGTCCCCACCATCTGCACTATACACAGAGATCAAACTGCCTCCATTTGGATGCCAAGCAACATCTTCAGGCCATCTTCTTTGTTTCATGGATGCACAATTGATTGAACTAAGAAGATTCGCATGTGACCTAACCTCAAATTACCAACATGTTTGATTAATATAAAAAGTTTTAGCACCACCATATACATAAACTAGATCTGATTTGGTTGAAACATACCCTCTGTCCTGAATTTCCCACATATTTACAATAGCATCCAAAGCACTGAAAAAAGATTCCAAGAAAGGTCAAAAGTTGAATTCTTGAGATAACATGAAAATTTTGATATGAAATTAGGGAGGGAAAATACCTGGTAGCAAAAAGTTGATCATTTGTTGGACAAAGGACAAGACTTCTCAGTTTCCTCTTATGTTGACTTGGGATGTGGTTGGATGTACCACAATTGACTATACATGGTGAAGAAGAGCTGCATATCACCTCACTCAAATCTGTATGTTCATTTTCCTCTGTAAATTCATAAAACATAGTAAACAATAAGTCTCCAATCTCATAAAATAAAAGTATTGAAGCTTATATTACACCCATAATGCACAATGGTAAGAGAAAAAAAAAGGTTAATCGTTCAAGAATTACCAAATTTTCTTTTTGTCCCTCTGGCTTGACTCTCAACAGCTTCCTGTTTAGGTAAGAGTCCATAACCTTTTTCTTTCACAAGACTTTTTCTTTCACTTGAAGCTTTGTTGTATTCAGTCATCTTATTCAAAGATGGTGATACTTTTGGATTCATACCAGGAATAACAAGCAGTGGTTTTGATTTGGTTTTGATAGTTTTAAGACATGCTTCTTGATAGCTATCACATGAGCTTCCATTACTTTCATCAGAAAGGTTATGAAAAGAATCTTCACAGATCTTTAAAGGACTACTTGATATTTCTTTTTTGACTCTTACATTTCTTCCAACAGATCTTGTAGATGGATCACAACTTCGACTTCGAAGGCGAGCTAATTGACGTTGTGTTTCCTCCAACTTTTTCAGAGATTCATCAAGCTGCATACCTTCTTAAAAGAAATATTAGCTATTACTGTAATCAAACTCATTGGCTACTAATTAGGCATACAAGAAGAAGATCATCACCTTGACAAACAATACATATTCATGTATACCCCAAATGGAAATGACGAATGCTACAAAACTACTGATAATTATGAGTTCATATATGTGCACATGATCAGTAAACCTATTTAACCATTCATATAGAAGTACTTTGCATGCACAACCAAGACCAACTTTTTGATTCTTAGTAGTGATTTTCATCATTTACTTGTTTTCAGCGACTTCATACATCTAAATCCCTAATTTAACACAATGTAATAAGTTTTCCCAAAGTAGAAAAAGCTCAGATGAACATATGTACCCTAAACCCCAAGATCGGTGTTTGAAACAAAACAACAAGTAACACCAACTTCTACTACTGAACTTGACCAAGTGATGCGCCTAACCAAAAAGTATACCAATCGTAAGTAAAATGTGATGAGAGTGAGTGAGTAACGAAACCTCGGACTCATAATAGGCTAAACGCATACGGAGATGGTTCACTTCTTTGGTACGGTGCTCAATCAAAGCCACCAAAGCCTCCTCTTGCTCTTCCATGTCGCTCTTGTCATCGCCATTGGCACAAGCAGCCATCGGTCTCCGGAAGTAAAACAGAGTCTCTTTCTCTGATAACCGCTCCCCACCAATCCTCGAACCGCCTTCGTATATTTAAACAAGCACTATTGATATTTGATATAAGAGGAAATTACAAAATGGTCCATGTGGTTGCCATTTTTTATTTTTATTTTTGGTACGGTCTAAAAAGGTTTGGATTTGCAAATTTTGTCTGACTTTTGAATTTTTTAGTCATTTTGGTCCCCACTTGTCTATCTTATTGTACGACGTTACTTCTTACAGTTAATTTGTACGACGTGCTTGTAAGGTCAGAGGTTTTTTCATCTTCTCACTTGTCTATCTTATTGTATTTATCTTATAGCCATCTCTAAACAGAATCTCAATAAAATCTTATTAATCAACCCTTGACTATCCGCTAAACCCTCTTCATTACTGAGAAAACCCTAATCGAACAACCATACTCGTTCGATTGATCTTCATTTTGCGGACAGTTAGGCCAAGCTATCAAGATTTTGATGCAAGGAATTTCTACGGTAATGTGTTATGTTTCTTAGTCGAAATTTTGAAAACCTTATAATCGATCTCCAATGACTAACAAGCGTTAATTTTTGTTATATGCTGTTGATTTTTACAGAAGATCATCCAACCATGCTCATCATTAAGCTCCATCATGGTGGGAAGTTCACAAAGTTTCCGGTAATAAGATACATTCAAGGCAGAGTAAGATAGGTGGAGCTAGAAGATGTAGATGAATTCTCAGTTCATGAGTTGGATGATGTCATGCTAGAGTCGGGTTATTCGGTACCACCAGTTATTTACTACCACTTTCACTTGCCAAAATGTTGATTTGGACTTTGGAGTAAGATCATTATGTATAATTTAAACGTTATCGAATACATATTTAAATCATACAAATCTAAGATAGTGCACGAAATATATGTATAATTTAAGCGTTATCATATGCATATTTAAACCAGAAAATCTAAGGGTAATTTTAATCAACCGTGGGTTCTTTTTTACTATGTCCTTAACTCATTTTGACATTAGACTTAGAATTAGTCTTAAACTTAAATTTACTCCTACTTGATGATTCAAAATTTCTTTTTTACATTAGGAATGGAGATGACTAGTTTAGGTGTGTGTATGATACTTGGAGTGTAGGAAATTATAGAATAAAAATGAGATCAAAAGTATGTACAAAACTCATGTGACGGTGGTTGATTAGGTGTCATGGACCAAAAGGTGTCATGGACCAAAGAGGAAGTTGGTTTCATCTACGACCATAAGACGTAAAATAATGAATTTCGTGGTGGCAAGGTTAAGATACATATATGCATGATATTAGGAGTGGTATCCAAGGAAGACACATGGTGGTTCGTAGGGAAAAATTGTTTTAGGTGATGTGTAGGTGGCAAAGATATATCACAAAATATATGTGGGAATATGTAAGTTTTCAAAGGAAGAGTTTACGAAAATGAGTGTCATTTTTTAGGATCATGGATGGAATAATGTTGAGGAGTTAGATAGCTCTATGTAAGGCTTCAACTCAATAGGCGAGAGAATGTGTGTTTGGAAACTAGTATGAATGATAGTGTTTATGGTCCTTAGTGTTCTTTCTGATTTCTCATTTTGTTGGGAAGTGTGGGCACAAGAGAAATAGATATGGATATCTCTGAGTCACAAAGATGATGCAATTGAGTATTATCAAATTTATCATTGTTTTCATATTGAAAGGATTGAATGTCCCGATTAAATTGAGTTTTAATGTGAGCACAAAAATGGAGGAATTTAAAGAAAATATCATATTTGAAATGTAACAAATACACCCATAGAAAATGAGATTAATGATTAAGAAATATGACATAATATTTAATATCACTACCGCTGTGCAATGGAGAACTCCATACATCTTAATTAATAGGATAAAATGGAAAAATACACAAAAGAATCTGAGAAGCTAACATGTTTGCCTACTAAGATGTTTCACAAAATAGAAGACTTTTTTATACAAGGAATAAAATGACTAGAAACCAAATTATGAAAAATGAGATGACCGGGGTAACCAAGACGCTTATACCATATGGTTGTGCTGATAGAGATAAGAGTTTAAGGAGACGAGCTTATGACGGGATAAAGATCCCATGTGTTGTCACATTGTAGGAGGATTTGACGAGTCCGATAAACCTTCATGGAAAAACCAAATTCATCAAATTCAATAAAACCTTTAATTTCATGAGTAAAAAAAATGAATAAAAAATAAATTTGATATATGAAGGGTTATAAGAACGTGATTGAGAGAAATAGTACATATGAATAATAGTGAGGAAGGGTGGTGTGTCCTGTTTTAGTACAAAAAAATTGATACATCACCAATTAATACCAAAGAATAAATTCAATTATTAGTAACAAAGTTTAGGATATCTAAGTTGACATGAATATGGGAAGTGCATTATATTACATGTACTATATCAAGTTTGTTATGTCATTCAGAGACATGTATTAAACATTTGAGTGAGAGAAGTTGCTTGATCTTGAAAAGTTTGACTCGTATTAGCAACCAATGTCCATGGAGGAGGCAAGCTTGGTTTATCCGAGTAACAGTAGAGGTGGGGACTAAAGGACTAGCCTAGTGGCTGGTGGACCAATTGTTATTGAATATTGGTTGTTGTTGGCGGAAGGCGGTAATAGGCTAGTGGCCTATTATGAAAATCAGTAGTGACGTTTGGGTTTGGCCCAACAAGATAGAAGGAAAGCGATAGAGTGTGGAGGTTCCACGAGATCCAGTCACACCCACACCCGAACAAGTAGTGGGAAGTATGTTGTGGAAATGAGGGAGAAAATGTAATTTGATCGCGACAACCACATCTGTAACACCCGTTCCTCGAGGTATTATTTAATGTATTGAGTTAATAATTGCTTTGGCCTATCTCTTGGTCAATGGATTCATGTGGAGTGGACTTAGAAAGTGGGCCGAGAAGATGGGCCGCCCATAAGCCGTACGTCAGGCGTAACCTGGCGTACGCGGGGCGTAATGGCCATTGGATTCGAGGAACGCGGGTGCGTACACCCAGCGTACGCGGGCAGATGTTAAACCCTAATTTTAGGGTTAAGGACCTATAAATACCCCATTAAAGCCTTCTCTTTTGGCCTCCTCACGTGTCCATCACCCTCAGAGAAACCCTAACTCGTTCATACTCTTTCTTGTGTGTGTGTTTGACATTTTGAGCTTATTTTGGCAAAGAAGGGCTTGGAAGAAGAAAGGAAAGGTTGGAGAAGAAGCCCTTGAGTACCTTGAGCTCAAGGATTTGGAACAAGCTCACCATTTGGCAGCAAGAGGAGGTATAAAGCTCCTATCTTTCCTCCTCAAAGTCTAGATCTAGGGTTTTGAAGATTTGGACCTTTTTAGGTCCAAAGATTGGATCTTGATCTTGCAACTTCGATTTTGAGCTTAGGGTTGCCACCCTTAAAGCTCAATGAGTTCCTTTAGCCATAAAGTTGCAAACTTTGAGGCTTTTATGAAGCCATGCAAGAGATATAACCATTTTTATGGAAGTTCATTGTTATTCTTGGTGATGGGCTCATTTGGTGGGTTGCAAGCCACCAAGTGATCAACTTTAAGGGTTGGGACGAAGCATGGGACTCAGATCTGTAGTTTGGACGAAGGGTCTTAAGGGATTAAGTCGTTTTGGAGAAAAGTGATGGGTTTTGAGCATTCTAACACTCCTATGGTGTACATGCAACCCTAAATACCTTGGATCTATGTTTTCTCTATTATACATGCAAACTTGAACTTTCCAAGGTATTACCCTAACTAGCATACAATTATAGATACTTGGGGTAATATAAACAAGTTAGAAGACATACCTTTTTTTTATGTAGCTTGATTCCATGGAGCTTAAGAGCCTAGTGCCTCAAGTGTGACACCTCAAATGGTTCACACAACATCACCAACATCTTGGAATAACTTGAGAGATAAAGGTTCCTATGCTCAAATCGGCTAGCCCTCATGTGTACACACACTAGTGCCAATTTCTTGAGCCATGGGGTCCTTATATATTGTGGCTATTAGGGTTATACCATGTAACCCATGTCTTTCCATATTCTTCATGCTCCATGGGTTAAAACCTCCATGGAGTATCCATGGGTTACTCCATGGGTTTAGCCCAACATGAAGAACTATGGATCATAAGCCCACATATATAAGAATGAATGATTTACACAATCAGTCCCCATATATTTAATTAGTCTCCTTTTGATCACAAAAGTAATTCCAAATTAATTCTTGATCAATACAAATTAAATAATATGATCTCACAAAAGTCTATCCAAATTGTTCCGATGCCATGCAACCCAAATGGACCATGTGTAACACCCAGTTCCAGGTATGCATTTAATTTGAGCCAACAACTTATTTCACCCTTGGACTCGACGAGTTGGAGGCCTAACTCGTCGAGTAGGATCGAATCCGGGTCGGGAACTAAGTGACCTACTCGGCGAGTCGGAAGACCGACTCGGCGAGTAGGAGTTGTCATATGGAAACCCTAATTTTAAGGGTTTGTCCCCCTATTTAAAGAAACATATCATCCTTGTGGCCTCCCTTATCACCCCCTTAGCATCCAGAAAACCCTAAATCGCCACCTTGAGCATTGTGAGTGTTTGAATACCATTTTTGAGTAATTTATTGTGATTTGAAGCTTGTGTGAAGAAGAGGAAGAAGGAGGACTTCAAGAGAAGATTATAGATCCAAGAACAACATTAGTTTCTCTTCACTTTTTGGTAATCAAGCTTCATACTTGACTTGTAGTTTCATAGATCTTCTTATTGTCACTTTATGGAGTTTTGGGTCCAAGAAGCTTGATCCTTGAGACTTGGACGTCCCAAGTCGATTTACCCTCAGATCTGGAACCTTGGAGGGTCCTTATGGCATAAAGGTGCCATCTTTATGGCCATGAGAACCCCATGTGTGAAATAAACCCTATTTTTGGTCTTTTGAGCATAAAAGTCTCATGCATGGACGTAAAGATCAGGACTTTACGTTTCATACCGATCTTAGGAGTCTAGATCTACCTTCTGGATAAGTTTTGCACGTCAGAAATCGAGTTATAGACTTGGACATGCATGGACTTGACGAGTCGTTCTTGGGACTCGGCGAGTCGTGGGTTGATTCCCAAGACTGTTATGATTCAGGAGAAACCCAGTTGAGTTTAGAAGGGATTTAGATGAGTCCAGGGAAGGGACTCAACGAAATAGACATAGCCATGGATCTGGAAACCATGGGACTCGACGAGTGCAGGAACGTACTCGGCGATTCCAAGGCCATCTCCCAACTCATGAAGACGGACTCGACGAGTTGTTCATACAACTCGGCGAGTCACAGACTAGACACGTCCTATGACGAAGATAAACTCGACGAGTTCAGGAGGAACTCGGCGAGTCAGATGAAGATTGTCCCGATGTTATGATTGAAGGAGAACTCGTCAATTTCTTGCTAAACTCGACGAGTAGAGTCGGGTTAGGGTAGATGAGAAGATTGGGACTCGGCGAGTCCGGTCAACTGGAAAGTTGACTTTGACCATGATGTGGACTTTAGCCAGGGGTAAAATGGTCATTTCACCCTAAGGATAGTTATCAGTTTCTGACTAAGTGTCATTGTGGAAATTATAGCCGGAGAGTCGCCGGAGCTGCAATCAGATATTTTTCCGCTCAGTGTTTGAGCAGCCAGTTACGTGAGGTGAGTTTCCTTCTTTAGGAACGGGTCTACGGCCACAATGTCGGCCCGTTTAGATGTTAAGTAGTTCCAGACTTCGGTCCGATGCCGGGGTTAGCCCGATGCAGTTTATATGTTTCCGGACTTCGGTCTGATGCCGGGGTGGTCCCGAGAAGTAGTATGTATGTTTGATGTCTTTGTGATTCATGCATGTTTATGTTATTTGCTTTGTGTTCCGGACTTCGGTCCGATGCCGGGCAAGCCCGATGCAGCAGTTATATGTTTATGTTACATGTTTATATATATGTTATGTTTAGTTATTCCGGACTTCGATCCGATGCAGTGGGCAAGGCCCAAGTTATTACGGACTTCGGTCCAATGCAGAGAGCGGGGCCCAAGTTATTCCGGACTTCAGTCGGATGCCGGGCGGGGCCCGATGCAGTGGGCGGGGCCCAAATTATGTCGGACTTCGGTCTGATGTCGGGTGGGGCCCGATGCAGTGGGCAAGGCCCAGTATGTGTTTTATGTGTTATTGTATGGTATGTGGTAGTTTGGGGGAGCTCACTAAGCTTTGTGCTTACAGTTTTCAATTTTGGTTTCAGGTACTTCCACTAGTAAAGGGAATGGCTCAGGATGATCGCATGACACACACCACAGTCTTCAGCCTCGGAGTTTTACTCTGATATTTTGATATGAGATTTGACATGTGATAGATATTATGAGATTTGAAACACATAGTTCATGATTTTTATACTTTGGTAATGAAATGATGGTTTTAAAAATGTTTTAAAAACGAAATTTTTGGGTTGTACTTTCGGGATGTTACAAGTTGGTATCAAAGCCTTGGTTTGAGGGATTCGGGCACACTTTCGGGTGTGTCTGAACTCAAACTAAGGAAGTAGTATGAAACTTTCAAAAGAAAATCATTTTTACAAAAAGGATTTTTAAAATAGAAAGGAACTTTGAAAAGGGAAAAGGGTGTGGTGCATGCAATCAGCCGAGCTCAAGTAAGTACTCCTAAATTATCCATACAATTTTATGCTATGTTATGATTACCAGCTTTATTAGAACAACATGCTAGATTAGGACTAAGGATCTAGGAAGGATGCCTTATGTGCCTGTTATATATGTTCCGCCTTATAAGAACTGCATGCTAGTACAGATTAGTCAGTATGATAGCTAGAGTAGTAGATGCTTGATTATGTGTACTCAATGCTCGAATGCTGCTTGCTTTGTGCTTTTAGGAGTCTTAGTTATCTTTCACTAAGTAGTAAACGAATATGTTACGTTGCATGTCGCAAGGACTAAATAATTCGGAAGGTTAAGTCTAGCTCTATTTCGCAGCCCTTGTCTGAGTCCAACCGTTGTAGAGTAGGATCTATCATTCGAAGAATTATCTAGTCTGAGTAATATGTAATAGTATTCGCAAGCTAGTTAGTGAGAGAAAGCAGGGACTTCTTATGCAGCTGATGGCGGAGAGTGGGTTGGTGATTACCCTAGGGCAAGCCTAGGAAGATTTTAGCATGAGATCAGTAGTAGTAGTAGTAGAAGGGACTTGGTGGAGTCGAGGCAGTTCTTGAGGAAAGTACGGATAGATGTGGAAGGTAGTATGGGCCCGTACTACTGAAAGCAGAGGATCCATACTCGAATCAAGGAAGGCTGAGACAAGACCAGGGAACTTGTAGTGTATGTGATCCCTCCAGTTATATTAGTATGCTGATGTCTGTTATCTTGTGTTTTCAGAATGGTGGTTTTACGCCCTAGACCAGCAGTGGGTAGCTCAAGTGTAGGAGAGGGGTCGGGCTCAGGCTCTAGAGCCGAGCAGTTAGATGAGCAAACCAGGGAGTTCATCTCCTCGGAGGTCACACGCAACATACTAGACCAGACCCCTGTGATTTTTGGGTCGGTCAAGGAGGGTATCTTAGAGCTTTTGGATGAGAAGCTGAGCGCGTTCCATACTGAGATAGCGGCCATGATGGGATCGCGCACATTGAATTTCAGGGAGTTCAGAGCTTGTGGAGCTCCCGACTACCATGGGGCTCGGGACCCCATTACGAGTACCAGATGGTTGGCAGAGGTCGCCAACGCATTCCGCACCAACAGATGTCCCGAGGGGGACAAGGTCAGACTAGCATCCTGTTTTCTGAAGGACAGGGCACGAGATTGGTGGGAGGAGGGCGGGAGAGCCATTGGAGATGATGTAGTGTTGGATGCGATGACCTGGAGTGATTTCACGACCAGGTTCAGGGCCGAGTTTGCACCCGTCATTGAGGTGCAGCAGCTGGCTAGGGAGTTTCAGGACCTCCAGCAGACGACAGAGACTGTGGCGGAGATTACCGCCAAGTTTAGGGAGAGGGCCCTTCTCGTTCCGCAGTATGTGGTGGATGAGGAGATCAAGAAGGCCCGATATCATGAGATGTTACGGAGTGATATCCGCCAGTTTGTGAGCCGCTCCAGCTGCAAGATGCTGGAGGACATGATTGCGAGGGCTCGTGAGAGAGAGATTGATTTAGAGATGGAGAGGAAGAGGAAGCCATAGGTGGCGTCTGGCACAGCGGGTTTGGGCAAGAAGCCCAAGGTGTCTGATCACAGGTCTAGGGGACAGCAGAGCCACAGTCGGTGTGGCAAGTGTGGCAGGTTGCACGATGGGGTGTGCAAGGTGGGGAGTTCCGGCTGCTTCAAGTGCGGTCGGACTGGGCATATGAGTAGGGATTGTACAGCTACTACCACTACCACCGCAGCAGCATCTGATCTAATTTGCTTCCATTGCAATCAGAGGGGACACAAGAGATCCCAGTGTACGAGTTTAGCATCAGCGGGACAGGTGGTGGCACCCGCTCCTACCACACTGAGGATTACAGACGGCCGTCAGGGTCGTGCTGAGGCGCCGGTGGCGAAGAGCAGAGCCTTCCAGTTGACAGCAGAGGAGGCACGAGTGACTCCTGATGTGGTTGCTGGTATGTATTTCTCCATCTTCTATTTATTACTTTTGACTATTACTCATGTTTATGTGTGTTATTTATAGGGTCGTTCCTAGTGAACGGCATTTCAGCTATGGTGTTGTTTGATTCGGGGGCTAGCCGATCATTTGTGTCGCTTGCACTTAGCAAGCGATTTAGCAGGGCTCTGGGGGAGCTGGATTGTCCGCTTGACGTTGAGATAGCAGATGGTAGGATCGTCAGGGTCGCGAGAGTTCATAAGGGATGTACGCTTCGGTTATTTGATGAGCAGTTTTCGGTGGACTTGGTCCCTATTCCCATGCGAGGGAATAAGGTCATAGTGGGTATGGATTGGTTGAGCCTCAATGGGGCGATGATTGATTGCGAGCTGCAGCTAGTGAGGGTTCGCACCCCTAGTGGGGGGGAGCTAGTGATTCAGGGTGAGAGACCGCAGCGCGGACCGATTCTCTGCTCAACAGCGAGAGTGAGACGTTACTTTCAGCAGGGTTGCATGGGATATGTTGCTTACGTCATGGATACCCGGGATAAGGGTAGGGCGATGGTCGATGATGTACCAGTAGTGCGAGAGTACTCAGACATATTCCCAGAGGATTTGCCTGGGATACCTCCGGAGAGACAGGTTGAGTTCCGGATTGACCTGGTCCCTGGTGCGGCTCCGATAGCCAAGACACCGTATCGGTTGACTCCTCCCGAGATGCAGGAGTTGTCTACGCAGCTGCAGGAGCTGTTAGACAAGGGTTTTATCAGGCCGAGCAATTCGCCATGGGGAGCCCCGATCCTGTTTGTGAAGAAGATGGACGGGTCGCACCGTATGTGCATTGATTATCGGGAGCTGAATAAGGTAACGGTAAAGAACCGTTACCCACTCCCGAGGATAGATGATTTGTTCGACCAGCTTCAGGGAGCATCTTGGTTTTCCAAGATTGATCTACGGTCCGGATATCACCAGATGTGGGTCAGAGATGATGATGTGCAGAAGACCGCTTTTAGGACCCGCTATGGCCATTACGAGTTTGTGGTGATGCCGTTTGGCCTCACCAATGCTCCAGCCGCGTTCATAGATCTCATGAACCGCGTGTGCAGACCAATGCTGGATCAGTATGTGATAGTATTCATTGATGATATCTTGGTTTATTCCAAGACTGAGGAGCAGCATGAGGAACACCTGAGGGAGGTGCTTGAGACCTTGAGGAGGGAGAGACTTTTCGCAAAGTTCTCCAAGTGCGAGTTCTGGTTGCGCGAGGTGCAGTTTCTGGGGCACCTTGTCAACCAGAAGGGTATATTCGTAGATCCGGCCAAGATTGAGGCTGTGATGCAGTGGGAAGTCCCGAGGTCTCCATCCGAGATTTGGAGCTTCCTGGGATTGGCAGGGTACTACATGAGATTCATCCAGGATTTCTCCAAGATAGCAGTTCCGCTGACCCGACTGACCAAGAAGTTGGTAGTGTTTCGTTGGGGTCCTGAGCAGCAGACAGCCTTTGAGACGCTCAGGCAGCGACTATGCGAGGCGCCGATTCTCACCCTGCCCGAGGGAGCAGATGACTTTGTAGTCTACTGTGACGCTTCGATCACAGGTATGGGAGCAGTGTTGATGCAGCGGGGGCATGTGATAGCTTATGCCTCGAGACAGTTGAAGTCTCACGAGGCTAACTATCCGACGCACGATTTGGAGCTGGGGGACGTAGTGTTCGCCCTCAAGATTTGGCGACATTACCTCTACGGAGTCCGGTGTACTATCTACACGAACCACAAGAGTTTGAGGTACCTCATGGATCAACCGAATCTGAACATGAGGTAACATCGATGGTTAGATGTGGTGAAGGACTACGACTGTGAGATCCTTTATCACCCGGGCAAGGCCAACGTCGTGACCGACGCCCTGAGCCGCAAGGCGGTGGTGGCTCCGATCCGAGATATCTGTCTGAGGGTGACAGTGGTTACTCCATTACTGGAGCAGATCCGAGAGGCACAGGTCGAGGGCCTGAAGGAGGAGCGCCAGAAGTGCGAGAGGATAGTTGGCCGAGTGGCTTCGTTTGATTACGATAGTCGGGGATTGTTGACCCTACATGGGAGGGTTTGGGTGCCGTACTGGGGAGGAGTATGGCAGGTGTTGATGGATGAGGCCCACAAGTCACGGTTCTCCATACATCCAGGGGTGACGAAGATGTACAGGGATCTTCGACCCGATTACTGGTGGCCCTGCATGAAGCGGGACGTAGCTTGGTATGTGGAGATATGCCTGACCTGCAGGAAGGTCAAGGCAGAGCACCAAAGGCCCCACGGCAAGATGCAGTCGTTAGACATTCCTGTGTGGAAATGGGAGGATATCACTATGGACTTCATTACGAAGCTTCCCAGGACCACACGTGGGGTGGATTCGATATGGGTCATCGTGGATCGGTTGACCAAGAACGCCCATTTTATACCGATCCAGGAGAGTGTTAGAACAATGTTCTAGTAGGATCGATTGATTCTAAGCAGAAAAGCAATAAATTACTTAATAAAGAACATAGGAATGGTTTAACTGATGTCGAATGATTAAGCTTTAACACCTCAGAAGAGCTCGATTAAGAACTTCGACTGTAGAGGTGTTTAGGGTTACAAAGCAATAATGATAATAATCACCACCGTATCTAAGGCATACATGCATGCACTATATATAGCTTAACCCTAATTAATAATCACGGAAGGACAGGCCCAATCCGGATATACAAAATAAAGCCCATGACGCAACATAAAATACCCAACAATCTCCCCCTTTGCGTCAATGGAGTCGAGAGCTCAGTTCGGTTGAGCTATAGAAGACTTCTTGACAGTCTTAAACACCTTCAGTATAATGGCCAGTAGAGTATGACGAAAAGTAATATACCACCGAAGCATGTCAGTGAAGTTCTTCTTGTCTGACTCAATGTTTTTCTTGCATCGATGGATAATATTGATTATATGCTCCAAGCAGTCAGTTGAGAACAAATGCTTATCAACAAAAGTGAAAATAAATCTGTTAGCTTCGCCTCTTGTGAACATCACTGTGAGATGTGTAGAATCAATTTGACCCAGTTTCATCTTGTTCACATCTCTAGGCTTTACGGTTGGCTTTACAATTGGTTTCTTCTTCAAAACATTAGCTATCTCCTGATCCATTGTAGCAACTTCATGGACATAGGAAGCCAACATCCTCTTCAGATGATCTAGGATCAGCTCATACTTGTAACATACACGTTTTGAAATCGTGTTATGTAATTTGAAAAGTTAAAAATATTATGAAATAATATGTGAAATTGAGTGTTGAGTTCTAACAGATAGTTTTTACTAGAAATGAAGTAAAACTATGTTTAGAATCACTCATAAAATATTGGAAGTCTTATGAGATTCCAATTAAAAGCCAATTAGTGAAATTTAGCGAAAATATAAAATTTGAAATAAGTAAAATTTTATTATTGAAAGTTGTAGATAATCTCGTTACAAACATGTAGGCGAAAACCTCATCGAAATCCGAGTTATAACGAAGAAGTTATGACCAATCAAAGATCTGCGATAAAACCGGCACGGTGCCGAATGACGTAAAAAGTGAGTTTTTGATAAACTACTTTTTAGCCTTAGAGATCTAAATGAAAGTCGTAGTAATCGTTAAACCGAGAATTTTGATAAAAAGAACGCCAAAATCTGACTTCGTATGAGGAAGTTATGATTTTTACAAGTTTCAGCTTAGCAGTAGACAGCTAAAAATGCGAATTTTAGATCGAGTGATTTTTTAGCCGACACAACCTAAACGAGAATCGAAGGTCTCGTCATTAGCAGTACAACGGTAAAAAGTCTGACGAAAACGGACGTCGGATGAAGAAGTTATGAATTTTTAACGGATTTACCAGTCCCGGTCTGTTAAAAATAATAATATAAAAATAAAGGCAAAATTTTCCGACGAAGTCTAAACGAAAGTTGTAGAGCATAATTTTCTCTACACGTGCATATAAAGAACGTCAAAAACGGAGCCCGTATGCAAAAGTTACGGATTTTAGAAGGTCGGGGCACAATTTTCGAGAAATCTCGCAAGGATAAGGCTGATTTCGGTGAGTCATCGCGCCACGTGTCCTAGCCGAAGACCCAGCTGCTGACGCGTCGCCTTCTGATTCATCCGAGCAGCGGCTCAATCCCCGTGTCCGATCGCAGCCTGCCACCTGCTTCGCTCTGCTGCTGCCGCGTGTCGCTGCTGCTGACTCCTCCCTTCTGATCGGCCGACCCTCGCCCTATAAATACAAGGCATGCGAGCCTTGCCGAGGAAAATGGAGAAATTGCCAATTTTTCACCCTTTCTCAATATTTTTGGTATTTTGGCTTTCCCCGAAGCCCCGAGATTAATTCCAAAGCCCGAAACGCGCCCCGAGATTCCCGAGAAGCCCGAAAAATTTATCTTTTCGGTTTTCGAAGCTCTACCTTCGCAGAGCCCGGTTTTCAAGAAAACTCCCGGTTTTCAACGACGAAAGTCATATTTAGAGCCGAAGTGCTGCCCAAATTATTATTTTAACCCCCGGTTAATTCATGATGAGTTTAATATGTAGAAACAATTGTATGTTATGTGTTATATGTGCTATGTGCTTTTCCATGTTATCCTCTCGAGTTGTTGTATCCGCTATTTTTATAGCAAGTCTGTACCTCTGACTTGAAGTGTATGACATAGGCATCACTTGGGTATTGGTATGAACCGTTGACCATGAAGTGTATGACATAGACATCACTTTGGCTTCGGTAGAATAATATTCCTGAGTATTTTCCCGTGTTATTTTTATTTCTGCTATTTATGATAGCAAAGCTATACCTTTGACCATGTGATCAGTTTAAGAACTCAGATTCACAGTGGTACTGGTATGTAGCCTCTGGCCATGTAGAGCATGTCCCCCAGTAAGTGAATGAATCTATTCTATGGCATTGGCAGAAGGTTAGACAGGGCGTGAAAACCTGAAATCTACCTTAATGTTAATCAGAAATTGTTTGTCTTCAGTGCCATTTGGGCCGAAGTGTTATTGATGTTTATCAAGTATGGAAATTGTTATGTCTCAATGATTGTATATCTTTGAATCAAATCAATAATTGTTAGGGAAAACTTATCACATTATGCCTTTGTTGTTCCTTGCTCCTATTTGCTTCTGCCATATTGGTATATATATGGCATAACGTTATATTGTATCTATTATTGAACTCACTAAGCGTTATCGCTTACCCCTCCCAATGTTTTAACATAATGCAGGTAATAAACACCCAGTATAGTTGGAAGACTTAGAATAGTTGTAATATTAATTTTTTTATATTTTGGTTTAGGTTTGTATAGATTTACAATATCCTGGGTAGTCATGTAAAATCTTAAAACATAGTCGGTTTGTATCCAATCTTTTGTAATGACTTTATCAATGTAAAACGAATATGCATGTAGCATGTTATGGAGTAACTATATTGTCAAGTATGAAAGTTTGGGTCTTTCAGAAATATGAAAGTATAGAAAGGGGTTCTTTCAATCATGGTATCAGAGCAGTGATTAAAGCAGTGATTGTTTATAGAGTCGGAAGAACCGAGGGTGGTGATAAATACTTTAACAATATTGAAATTAATATATTACAAGATTTAGAAGAATTAAATGAAGATCAAAGGAAAGGCTAATGAAGTTTTTAGACTTATTAGGCCAACACTTTGTGATGAAGTATGTAGTTCGAGTAGTAACCCTATACAGGATGCTCAGACTTAGTATTTAATAATACTGAGTGATGATTGACTTCTATCACATCCTTATGGAAGTTCCATTGTGTGTTAATCCGACTTTAACATACAAGATTGGGATAGTGAAATAGGTTATTTGGTTGTGAAAAGGCTGAGTGGCTTACTTGTTAGAGTAAGATAGAGTATTTAGTTGAAGAAGATATACACTCATATTATTGTATGAGAAGAAATGTTGTAGTTAGAAATAACAGAGAATCAAGTTGAAGCTAGTAGAGCTTGCTGAGATGCAGCTATAATGCAGACTTCTTAGGATAGACTCCTATGAAGCAGACTTAAAAGATACAACCATGAGAAGAAGACTTACTCAGATACAGGAATGACGATGTCATGAAAGGATAATGAAACCAACAAATATGCATGATGGTTTGCATGAGTTAGATGATGATGTAAGTAGTTGGAGACTAATTGTCTTTACACTGCTAGAGGAAATTTTGGGTGTAGTATGTCTTGCAGAGTAGACACTACCCAAGAAAGAATTTATATGAAGAAATGGAAGTAAAATTTCTATCGACCTATGGAAAAGTATTAGGATATATTAAATCGAGCATATGCATGAGAAGAATCCTAGAGGGCGAGTATAGGTAATCCAATATATGTTTGATAGAAACGCGAAAACCCTAGTTGAGTCTAGGAGAAATTATTGTATGTACTTGTTTGAACGCACTTAGGTGTGAAAAAATTGCTTTGTGAAAACTTTTGAATGGTGACTTGGGAACTGCGAGACAATACTTGGGACGAGTATGAGTAGGTGTGAATAGTAGTAGAGGCCTATACTACTGGAAGCACATGACTCACACTTGGATCAGGCAAAGTCACAAGGTTACCAAGAAGCTTAAAATTGATTCCGTTTTATTCATGTGTGTCGTTACCTTCATTTCGGTAATGACTAAGATGATAATTATCGTTCAAATCTGAATGTCATAAAGAATCGAGTCCGATTAGTATAAATCCGCGAAAGGAGTTGATTGGTTTAGAGAACCATGTCTTATATAGTGACGAAACTTCAGTAGGAATACTGAAGAAGTAAATGGTCGAGGTAGTCGATAGAAATATAATGATATTCATTAAAGGATTGAGCAATCATTAGCCAGAGATGTGACTGGCTATGTGGTGTTACTGGCCACAAGAAATGTTTCCGCTCTACTCTTACTAGTCAAATGACGGGGAGTCAAGTTTCCGTTCAACAATCAAAGAGTACTCCAACTAAAAAGAAGGAGGTGCCAAAAGCTAAAAGATGTATATGTCCGAAAGCACGAATTAGGGATACGTGGTGCTATTCTTTCTATTCCGAAGCATCCACGTGTTGTTCAAACTCTTTTTGTTTTCTTTATTCCATCAGCTTGATTTATTCGATCTGATTCTAATACAAGAGTTTGGTTCGTTACGTGTCTTGTGCGTTATAAAATCAAAGGTCATTAGAATAAGACCATACGAGTTGTTGTTATAGAAAAAGTAAAGGCCTTATCTTGGGTTTAGTCTATAAACCAAGAAGGAGCAGGATTTTGCAATGAGAATTGAGTTTTAACTCAAAGATTAGGATCGAAGGCCCAATAGAGAATGATGAACTGGTGCAGGTTTGAGCACTGCTAGTAATTAAGAAGTTTGAAGAGTTTGACAATCATTTGGCAAACCAAAAGATAAATATCGTACATTTTAGATTACCACAGAGGAAGTAAGATAGGACTCGAATGTTGTGACTAGTAATTTTCTCGTAAACTTTAGATCTTCTCACATCTTATTTGATTATGATGCCTCAAATTCTTTCGTGCCTTATAAATTCACACATTCTTTTCAAATTGCTTGTTACGCAATTGTCCAATCATTTCATATAGATAACATAGGAAATATATCATTACTTGCTATAGATATAGTTGTTGGATTAGGTGTCTAAGCCCATAACTATAACTGGTATGTACTTGAATTGATAGCAGCACAGTCCTTTTGGGTTGCCCTCAAACCTAGCAACCGGACAAGGAAATTATGAAAGGAGAGATATTGATTTATTATAAGATTAATAAATTGATATAAATGATTTATTAATATGTTAAAAGATTAATATATTAATTAGAAATCATTATGTTTAATTAATAGTTAGCCAGAAATTAATCAGAATTAATTTTGGGGTTAAAAGTATTAATTATAAAGTGCAGAGACTAGTTTGCAATTATCTAATAGTTGAGTGGAAGACTCCAGAACCTCCTTGGAAGGAGGTGGACGAAATCTATAGGGGAAACCCTAAGGATTTCGTCCAAGGGGCTTTGGATAAGGCCTTTGGATTAGCTTAGGCCCCAAGCAAAGGAGTATTAGGGTTTTTCCTAAACCCTAGATCCCTCAGCTATATAAGGAGCCTCCCAGCTCCTAAATTCGGCCACTCCTACCTTGGAAGAAGCCCTAGGCCGAATTTTGCATACCCTAGCCTCTCTCTCCTTCAAGTTTCCTTCTTGCTAGTTCTTGGGTGTGATTCCATTAGAGGCATTACATTTGTGGTGCTAGGCTTCCAAGAAGATCAAGTTCAAGAGGATTAACAATTGTTTGCTATAACAATTGAAAGGTATGTAATTCTAAAACCCTAGTTTGTTAATTTCGAAATTAGCCTCTCTCCTCTAGGGTTCTTGTTTGCAATTCAAAGTTATATGTTCAATAGTTAAAACATAGATCC
The DNA here is from genome assembly GCF_052849685.1 of Lactuca virosa. Lineage (NCBI taxonomy): Eukaryota > Viridiplantae > Streptophyta > Magnoliopsida > Asterales > Asteraceae > Lactuca > Lactuca virosa. The sequence goes on along the minus strand of NC_136429.1, from coordinate 180,735,963 downwards.
AAAGTAGATTGCATGTGAACTTAGGAATTGTTTTCTAGTTTATTTGTTTTACCTAAAACCCATCAGTGGTATCAGAGCCATTGTTTGTTTTAAATTGAATTGCTATAATAGTTGAATTGCAAATTAGGGTTTATAGCCATTAAACCCTAAAGGCCAAAATTTTCGTTTTTAGGGTTTTTGGTTCAAAGGGTTTTTCGAAAAACCCTAGCCTCCATGAACCCTAATCGAAATTAGGGTTAGGGTTTGGAAAACCCTAGCCTCCTCCCTTGAATTTCGAAATTTGCTTGTTATTTTAGGGTTTTATCTTATTTTGGATAATTATTACTTGATTGGATAATTATTGCCTAATTGGATAATTGAGAAAAATAAGGAAATTATCCTTTACCCTAATTTTCGAAATCTAGAGGGATAAGAATTAGGTTTAAATTAATTGTTTAATTTGATTAGATAATCCTTACAAGATTTAATAGATTAATTAAAAGTTAATTAATAGATAATTATTAAATCTAGTTATTTGGTTTATTTTAAATTTAAATTAATAGTTTAATTTTTCGAAATTTATATATAAACCTTAAAGTTTTAAAAGGTTTAAAACACACCTTATATATGTATTATATTGAAAAGTTTAATATTATATATGTATAAGAATATGGTCAGTCAAATCGCTAGTATGCCTCATTCACGAAGCTAGTCTATAAGGGGGGTATAAGGAAACTGCCTATAAAATGGTAGTTGAATGGGTGTCCACTCTCACCCACCGCTTCCTTGATTCGTGGAGGGTCGTTAGCAGAACGGGTTTGATAGGACAACTACATCTCATTAAAAGTATAATGTTATTAAAGAAAGTACTAGAACATTATTTTACAAAATCCCAACTCTAGTTACTTTAGGAAAAATGTGAAAAGTATGCTAATCCATGAAATTGCACATTATGCTTTATTGGTCGTTAGTGGAGCGTGTGTGGTTAACCAGCACACTAAAAGGCACTAATAAAGAGTAGTAATGGGTATCTCATAATAATCATTTTGATGGAGCGTGTGTGGTTTACCAGCACATCAATAGTTAATGATAAAGACAATGAGGTTACCAAGCACATTTGCATGGTTATTCACATCTTGTTTGTGATCCTCGGCATCCCAGTCACAAATAGAAGAGCATAATCTGAGATTAAAACATGCCATTGAATAGTTTCAATGTATCTCAAAAGAATTAGGAATTTCACTTCGTTTATTTCGTCTAATGGTGGAATTGGTGAATCGTCATTCACCTACCTTTATGAAATTTACACTTGGATCTCGGCATCCCATTTCGAAGTTGTGAATCTTCATAGTTGGATCCTAACCTTAATATTATATCTTTGGGTTATTATATTGAGGTATCTTGAGATCTAACTAAAACTTTCTTTCTTTTCAGATGTCTACTCCTGGAAACACTTCTGCTTCATCATCCTCCAACCACAACTTCTCTTTGCTCAACATTTGCTCCAAAGTCGTTATGGATGGCTCTAACTATAACGATTGGATGCGCAACATCAAGATGGCGCTTCGTTTTGAGGACAAAGAATATGTCCTTGAAAAGGAGCTCAAAGAGCTTGATGAGTCTAAAGCTACTCCTGAAGAATATGCTGCCTACAAGAAACATTATGATGATGCTACCAAAGTGGCATGCATCATGGTCGCAACCATGTCCCCAGAACTGCAGAGGTACTATGAGGACTACTGGCCCTTTGAGATGAACAAGGACCTTATGGAGAAGTACCATAAGCGAGCTCGTCAAGAAAAGTTTGAAGTAGTCAAGTCACTCATGGCTTGCAAGATGAAAGAAGGGGAGTCGGTTGTGTCTCATGTGCAAAGAATGCAACGCTACATACAGCGTTTGGTTAAGCTCAACATTCACTTTGATGAGGAATTGGCCGTTGACATGGTCTTGAACTCATTACCTGATTGTTATGGTCAGTTTATTCTAACTTACCATTTGAACAACACTGAGCAGATACTGGCCCAATTGCACAACTTGTTGCAGACAGCTGAAGCAGGGATGAAGGGTAAAAGTATAGCCTCCAATCCTGCAAGTGCCCCTGTCTTGGCTATTGGACAGGGAAAGGGGAAAAAGAGGAAAATGTTGGGTTATGAGCATTCTAACACTCCTAAGTGTACATGCAACCCTAAATACCTTGGATCTATGTTTTCTCTATTATACATACAATTATGAACATCCAAGGTATTATCCTAATCTAGCATACAGAATAATAAATATAACAAGATAGAATACATACCTCTTTGATGTAGAATGTCTTCATGAAGCTTGAGTGCTTAGTGCCCCAAGTGTGACACCTCAAATGGTTCACACAACACCAAATACACTTGGAATAACTTGAGAGAAACTTGAACACTCCTTGAAATCGTCTAGCCCTCACACTCACACATTAGTGCACGATTTCTTGAGCCATGGGATTCTTTTATATGGTGGCTATTAGGGTTACACCATGTAACTCATTACTTTACCCATTCCTTATGCTCCATGGATTTTAACCTCCATGGAGTATCCATGGGTCACCCCATGGACTTAGTCCAACATAAGGAATCTTGGATCACAAGCCCACATATATTTAATTAGTCTCCTTTTGATCACTTAATTAATTCCAAATTAATTCTTGATCAATACTAATTAAATAACCTTATTAATATATTAGAACTTATAATATATTAACCAACCTTAAGTGTTATTTCTCTCATTATAGTCTATCCAAATGCATGATGCCATGCAACCCAAATGGACCATGTCGGGTCGGGTCAAGTCTTACCAATTATAGTTATGGACTTAGACATTAATCCAACAGTCTCCCACTTGGATAAGTCTAAAACTATTATTGCGTATGACTTCAGGAACCGATCAGCAATCATAGCTCTCAAAAGCTTCTGTCGAACTCTGACCTTGTCGATGAACTCTGACCTTTGTCAATGACTTGTCCATTAGATAAGGGATCATATATTCCTCCATTCTAGATATCATATGGACTGAGACATGGATTATCAATCATTCTCTCTGTCCATTTGTTGTTTCCCGATTTCCGATTCATGATGACTGACTGATTGAACAAATCAAATCAGTCCTGGCTTGGCCAAGCACTCACATGTATCATCTTTAAATCATCGAGGGGCCCACATATATCGCTTTTATCCCGAAGGTAAAAGGAATGGATAAACTTCGACTCATATGGCTTGTTCTACTACTTGTTGAATCATACACAAAGGCACGTTTTATAACATCGAGTTACCAATGCGTTTTCGTGCAATCAATGTATAACCAACTCATAGTAACAACTCATATCTCTAGGTTTGAAGAATATAAGATATTATCGTCTCATGATCACTCGTGATAAAATCCATGAAGTGATTCAAATGAGCGCGGGTTGAATCCAATACTCAGCACTTATGAGCACTCATGAGTGTTGTAGCACCACTTTGTCCACTAACTTGGACCTCTACAAACCAACCCATGACAGTCTTGATTCATATCTACTTCCAACATATGACTGACTGTGGATGGTTTGAATAACTTAAGCATTCAGGAAGAGCGACTTAGTTATTCTGGAAGTCAAAACATGCAAAGTGAAACACAAGAATAAATGAATCAAATATGGTATCAAACCCTATGAATATAAATAAACACTTTTATTTATCCCATACTGATTACTCATTATTCATTGTTTCGGTTTTATCAACTTTATACTTGAATTTAAAACAATAGTTGTCCCATGCTCCAAGCATGTACACTATGTTTTCTAAACACTAGTCATGCCATACACCAAGTATGCATACTATGTTTGTCTATGATCTTTAATTTGTAAAATAGATCAATTGAACATCACTCCAATGATCCTCTTTTCACAGTCCCAAATCCTTACTGCAAATGCAAGAATTCCAAATTCATGCCATTTACTGAAATCTGTTAGATTCTAAACTTATATGCATTGATCCTCTTAATGATTATGCACGAAGTCAGAAAGACTTGACAACAATCATTACAGAGCATTCCAAAGGAGATCAGCTCCTTGGAAACATCCTTCTTTCATTAAGTTTCCTAATCTTACACAGATTGAATAATTTCTAACTTTGAAACATTTCCATATTCCATTTTGACTATCACTTCTGAACAAGAGTTGCCTCCTTACAGATTATGTCAATATGGTCCTTCCAGAATTAACATTATACTTCCAACTGTCCTTGAGCAACCAATCTTTGGTAAACCTTAGATTGTCCTCGACAATTGCTTAATCATTTTAGTCATATCCAATTCTAGACCTTTTCCCTTCATAATGCCCCAGGCATTTGGAAAATTTTAGAAAGGATGAATATAGCACATGTAATCGATCATATATCCGAAGCATATGGGACACGATTCATGATGTCTCACATAAAGACTAAACCAGTCTTTTGCTATAATATTTCCATTTCAATTTGCCAAGTTCTCAAAATTCAGATTATGAAAAGGGATGCCGTAATCATAATCAAATTTTAGAACGCAAATAATGGACCCATATATAGAATTTCCTTATGTTGAGCCATTCCAACATGAAATTCATATATATATCCTTGATTAAATACGATTAAAATCTCAATCTAAGCTTTTAGAATTGAAATGAAGTATAATTTCCTCTCCCTTAATTATAGCAAAACAACTTTTTCAACCCCTGCAACCTCACAAATTGAAACTTTTGTTTTCTATAATTAACATTGCTAACTTGCAACCTTTGTCATAATTATCATGCTCCCACTAACATGATGATTATTAGCATAACACTTATGCTCCCACTAGCTTTGACATGTACTCAGAAATCAACTGACTTTCTTACCAAAGTTCAGATTTCTGATACTAGATTGTTTTGATAAAACTTTATCAAAATCATACACCTCTCTTAGATAGCTCACATGTGTGTCTAAACAATTTTAGAACTATGAAAAGGGATGCCGTAATCATAGTCTCAATTGTTTAGACCTTTGCCACTTCTCACAAGTCCATGTTAGTGTGCCTGTAAACCACACACGCTCCACTAACGACTTTGAGAATGCAAATATCACAATTGCTATCTAGCTAAAATCTACTTAGTGAAAGTGTTTCCTCACCATCATTTTCATGAATCGGAGAGAAACCTTATGACACTTAGATTTAATAGTGTATGTGTTCTTATCCATGTGGATTTGTCAAAACCATAATCACAAGACAAGGTTAGTGACAAATCCAAACTCATATTGATTAAACTTGTGCAATCTTAAATTCTTGCCATTTGGCAGCTCAGGTGCCTGCCATTGCTTCCAAGTAGTTGTGCAACCAATTGAGAACTCTCAGAACTCCTATACAAAGCCAACTTGAATAGGCACAAAAATTTCAACACGATAGGTTATAAACCTCAAGTCGTGTGCTAGTGAAGGACTTTAGGTTTTATTCTTGATTAAGTCTTGAAACTTTCAAGAGCTTTAAGACTCCCACTGTCCTCTTGACATATAAGACTCCCTTGTCAAATATTCAAGAGATAGTGCGGATTCTGTATCAAGACTAACACTTTACACAATTGGCCTAAGTTGGTCTCTGTTTTATCCAAAACATCACAACTTACCAATTTCAAATGTACAAGAGTAGATAACCTTTTACTCTTACATTTGACTAGTGTTAACAAACCCTCTTTAAGATATGTCACTCAAGTTACAATCTTGGAGTATGACTCTAATAATTGTTTTGGAACGAAGTATGACTCATCTTTTTGATTTAACCATTTCAACAATTCATGACTCCTCTTCTTAGTCATAAGAATGCACTAAGATGACTTTAGAGGACCAATTGTGATATGGTATCTTAATCATTAAGATGATCATAAACATGATACTAAAGTACTCTCCCATCTTGTCAGATTTGTGAAACTTTTATCTTTCTGCCATTCTTTGATTCTTCTTATTCGTTCTGCCTCACATTGAAACTTCTCCAATGCTACAGACTTATACTTAAACTTATAAGTATAACCATATTTACTGAACTTAAGTAAATCATGACGAATAGTCTTCTTGATCTTTTGTGGTGGACTTGACCAGTGCACAAGAATGTGTACTCGATCCCTTAGTCCTTTCCTTATTCACATAAGGAATTAGTCTTAATTTTCCAAGCTGAAAGTTCTCATTCATCATACTATACAACTTGCATGATTCCAAGTTTCGGTCCAATTGAACCTTGGGTGATGAGAATCTTTCCTTATTTGGTAATATTAGACACTACCACAACCGAAAGAATCAAATCCATTTTTCCAATATTGCTATCAATGGAATCTTATAAGCAACAACTTTTCACAAATGCCATTGTAAGGATACTTAAAATAAATAAAATCAAAACCTTTTTCTTTTATTTTAAAACTTTGCGGAAAAACTTATCCTTACAATCCATATGAAAACCTTGTTGTTATCTATTCCTAAGCAATATAAATATCATAACTTTTAATTAATAGCCCAAAATTCTGATCACCGAACCATGCGATTGAAATCCATCTTCGCGATCAGAATCAGCATGTACTTAATAGAGTTAGACAATGGACTTTACCTGAAGTAGAGCCAAACTTATTGACTTTAACATCCTTAGGTAAATTTGGCAGCTTCGTAACCAATGCCCCTTCCTTTGGCAATAGTTACCTATGGACCCTTGATAATGGGACTATCTCAGACTTCGCCTCTCTCTTTACCATTGGGTCAACCGAGTTGACTATGGCCGATCCCTTTCCATTGGGAAGAGAGAGCTTTACTGGATATCCAATGTCATCATTGTCAATGTCCATAGCGTTTTAGGAAGTTGATCTTAGCAAATAGATAAGATCATTAAGGGTCTTGTCTTAGTCTGTTTCATAGGATTCCCAAAAGAACTCACTATGTGACTTAGAAAGTAGTTGAGCCACCAACTTTCTCAAGACTTTGACACCCAACTCTCCCGGCTTGTCAATATGTGACTACATCTCCAAGATGTGATCACACCTAGACCTTGCCTTGCTAATAGGGCTTGAGTGACCTTAAACTTTTTAGGAACTTGTGGGTTAGGGAGAATAATTGGAGGAGGTGAAAGAAGTATGATATCCATGGGACATCATCTTCATTTAGGAAAGCTTGTTTCAAGAGATTTGGGAAGATCATAAATGTCTAGACCAGGCATCTTTTTGGGAGATATTCAAGATAGTTGATTTAAAGTCCTTAATATGACACCCAATATGAAATATTAAGGCTAGGACCCAACAAACTATTTTATAACTTAGAAGAGGGATGCCGTAATCCAAGCTATAAAATATTTGAAGGTAGGTGAATGACGATTCACCAATTTCCACCATGAAAAACGAAATAATTTATTAGGTTTTAATTGGATTTGAAAGTCCTAGATCTTTGAGATTCATTGAACTGTTCAAAGGCATGTTTCAATCTCGAGTGTGCCCTTCAGGTTTTGTGACTGGGATGCCGAGGATCACAAAACAAGGTGTGAATAACCATGCAAATATACTTGGTACCCTTAATATTTACCCCTTAATCAGTGTGCCGGTTAACCACACACGCTCCACCGATACTATGATAAATATTAAGTTACCCTTTGCCTACCTTGTTAAGTCCAGGTTAGTGTGTCGGTTAACCACACACGCTCCACTAACGACTTAAGCAAAGTGCAAAGTGTAATTTCATGGGTTAGCACCAAATTCACATTTTCCTAAGTAACTAAGATTGGGTATTAATAAGAGTTTAGTTACTTAGTATTTATCATTAATACTTTTAATGAAAGGAGAATTATAGTCATTGTCCTACCCGTTCGGCTAACGACCCTCCACCAGTCAAGGAAGCGGTGGGTGAGAGTTGACACCCATTAAACTACCATTTTATAGGCAGTAACCTTATACCCCTCTTATAGACCGGCTTCGTGAATGAGGCCTACTAACGGTAAGACTGACTTTACTCTTATACATATATATAAATATTATTAACTTATAATATTATAAAGTATAAGGGTTGAATTTTAACTTTTAAAATTCTAAGGGCTAACTTGGAATTAAAGTATTCATAAGTGAAAACTTTTCAAATTCCAAAACTTGAGGGCAAGTTTTGAAACTATTCAAAACTAATTAATTCCATAACTTATGAGTTTAAAGTAGTTTTAATTAAATAAAAAAAAAAAAAAAAAAAAAAAAACTCTTCAAGTTCCATAACTTGAGGACAAGTTATGGAAGACTTTAAACTAATTAATAAAAAAAATAACTTTTTTTTATTGTAACTTATGGAACTAATTAAGGTTACACTTTTTTTTTAATTTAATGAAGAGACTCTTGAACCTCCATAACTTGAGGACAAGTTATGGAGTCATAAAACCATTTAATTAGAACTAGACTCTTCATTTTGTAACATTTGCCAACTTTTATGAGTTTTATGATTCTTAAATGTGACTTTTCATATAACTTGAGGACAAGTTACAAAAACACACTTTGGAATCAACTCTTAGATTAAAATGGATTGAAAACAACTATTTCACACAACTTTTCTATTAATCTAAGAACCTCATAAGAACAAGATAATTCAAATCATCAATCTTCAAGAAATTAGCATGAACATACAAACTAATACAAATCTTGAAATTATGACAATTATCTTAGAAATTGGATTAGCATGAACATTACCACATCAAAAACAAGTTTACAAGTCCAAAAACATCTTAGGGTAATGTTCGTAGTCCAATTCCAGCCAAAACAATCGAATATATGCATCCAACTCGATTTTTCAGCTACTTTTGCAAGTATAACAGGAAAAAAAAACCAGTCTCTGATACCACTGTTGGGTTATGAGCATTCTAACACTCCTAAGTGTACATGCAACCCTAAATACCTTGGATCTATGTTTTCTCTATTATACATACAATTATGAACATCCAAGGTATTATCCTAATCTAGCATACAAAATAATAAATATAACATGATAGAATACATACCTCTTTGATGTAGAATGTCTTCATGAAGCTTGAGTGCCTAGTGCCCCAAGTGTGACACCTCAAATGGTTCACACAACACCAAATACACTTGGAATAACTTGAGAGAAACTTGAACACTCCTTGAAATCGTCTAGCCCTCACACTCACACATTAGTGCACGATTTCTTGAGCCATGAGATTCTTTTATATGGTGGCTATTAGGGTTACACCATGTAACTCATAACTTTACCCATTCCTTATGCTCCATGGATTTTAACCTCCATGGAGTATCCATGGGTCACCCCATGGACTTAGTCCAACATAAGGAATCTTGGATCACAAGCCCACATATATAAGAATGAATGATTTACACAATCAACCCATATATTTAATTAGTCTCCTTTTGATCATTTAATTAATTCCAAATTAATTCTTGATCAATACTAATTAAATAACCTTATTAATATATTAGAACTTATAATATATTAACCAACCTTAAGTGTTATTTCTCTCATTATAGTCTATCCAAATGCATGATGCCATGCAACCCAAATGGACCATGCCGGGTCGGGTCAAGTCTTACCAGTTATAGTTATGGACTTAGACATTAATCCAACAGAAAGGTCCTCCTAAGCAAAACTGGAAGAACAAGGCTCAAGCTGGGTCATCTAGTAATGGACCAAAGGCTAAGCCCAATGCTACCATTCCCCATGTTTCTGATCCAAAAGATACAGATTGCTTTTATTGTAATGACAAAGGGCACTGGAAGAGAAGCTACCCAAAATATCTGTAGGATATCAAAGATGGCAAAGTGAAGCCATCTTCAGCAGGTATTTACACTATTTCTTCTAATAACTCATTATCTTCTCGTTCATGGGTCCTTGATATAGGATGTGGTTTTCACATCTGTTCTGATTTACAGGGGCTAAAAGAAAGTGAGGAGATAGAGCGAGGAAGGATAAACTTGATCATGGGAAACAAGAAGTCTTCACCAGTGACCAAGATCGGAGTTTATCAACTTTTGCTTAGTAATGATGTTAGATTAGATTTATTAAATTGTTGCTATTCGTCTGAGATGACGAGAAACATTATTTCATTTCATGCATTGTTTAGACAAGGTTTTAAATATTCTTTTAATGATTTGAATGGTTCAATTTCTGTTTATAAGAATGGTGTTTTTGTATTTGAAGGTTTGCCTTGTGATGGTGTGTATGAAACAGTGACTTGTGTTGATAGCTTAGGAAATAGTGTATTTAATATTGACTTGTCTAATAGTGTAGACAAGGCATGCTTGTGGCATTGTCGTCTTGGACACATTAACAAGAAACACATAGCCCAACTCCAAAAGGATGGAGTGTTGGAATCATTTGACCTAAAATTAGATGATATGTGTGAATCTTGTCTTTTGGGAAAGATGACAAAATCACCATTCACAGGGTCTTGTGAAAGAGGTGAAGGTCTGTTGGATCTCATACACACAGATGTGTGTGGGACCTTCAGATCAACTACAAGGGATGCTGATCGATTCTATGTGACTTTCACTGATGATTATAGCAGATATGGCTATATCTACTTAATCAAACATAAGTTAGAAACCTTTGAAAAGTTCAAAGAGTTTAAGCATGAGGTCGAAAATCAATTGGGCAGGAAGATAAAGGTACTTAGATCCGATAGAGGCGGGGAGTATCTTAGTATCGAGTTCAACGACTATCTGAAAGAATGTGGGATAGTCTCACAATTAACTCCTCCTAGGACACCACAGTTAAATGGTGTAGCTGAGAGGCGTAATCGAACCTTGTTAGACATGGTTCGTTCTATGATGAGTCGTGCTTCGCTTCCTATTCACTTCTGGGGTTATGCCTTAGAGACAGCCACCCACATCCTCAATCTTGTCCCTACAAAGAAGGTTGCCAAAACACCTCACGAAATATGGACGGGGAAAGTTCCCTCGTTAGCACATATTAAAGTCTGGGGTTGTGAAGCTTTCGTAAGACGGGAGACTCATGACAAGCTAGCAGCTAGAAGTGAGAAATGTGTTTTCATTGGTTACCCAAAACAGTCTTTTGGATATTTGTTCTACAGACCTAGTGAAAACGTGGTCTTTGTAGCACGAAGAGGAGTCTTTCTAGAAAGAGAGCCCATATTCAAAGAGGACAGTGGGAGGACCAGTGACCTTGAAGAAATTCAAGAGTTATCCAATGAAGGAACCTTAGATGACACTAGCACTCAACCAGAGGAAACAGTTCCTGTTGAACCAGTTGATAACTCATTACCTCTTCGAAGATCCACTAGGGTGAGTGTGCCACCTGAGTTGTATGGTTTTCATATTACTTCAGACGGTGACACATTCATCAGTGATAGGACACTGGTAAATTTAGATGAACCAGTCACTTATAAGGAAGCAATGGCAGACCCAGAGGCTTCCAAGTGGAAAGAGGCAATGGACAGCGAGATTAAGTCCATGTATGACAACCAAGTTTGGAATTTGGTTGATAGTGCACCAGGTCGTAAGACAGTTGGGTGCAAATGGATCTTCAAGAAGAAGACAGACATGGATGGAAATGTACACACATTCAAGGCTCGACTGGTTGCAAAAGGTTTCACTAAAACCCCAGGGGTTGACTATGATGAGACCTTTTCGCCAGTAGCTAAGATTAAATCTATTAGGATATTGCTCGCCATAGCTGCCTTTCATGACTATGAAATCTGGCAGATGGATGTCAAGACTGCTTTCCTTAACGGGAAGTTGGCTGAGGATGTTTACATGAATCAGCCAGAGGGTTTTGTTGATGCAAAGTTTCCCAATAGAGTATGCAAGCTTGAGAAATCCATTTATGGATTGAAACAGGCATCTCGCAGCTGGAATCTTTGCTTCCATGAGAAAGTCAAAGAGTTTGGTTTCTCTAGAAGTGAAGATGAGTTTTGTGTGTATATCAAGGCTAGTGGGAGTATAGTAACTTTTCTGGTGTTATATGTCGATGACATATTACTCATTGGTAACGACGTTCCAACCTTGAAAGATGTTAAGTCTTGGCTTGGAAAGTGTTTTGCCATGAAAGACCTTGGAGAAGCTGCCTATATTCTTGGGATTAGAATATTGAGAGATAGAAAGAAGAGTCTAATTGGACTTAGTCAGAGCACATACTTGGATAAGGTACTAAAGAGGTTTAGTATGGAAAATTCCAAGAAGGGAGAGCTACCTATCCAAAGCAATACCAAATTGAGTAAGACTCAATGCCCGAGTACAGATGAGGAAATAGCAGACATGAGTGTACCTTATGCTTCCGCTGTCGGATCGATCATGTACGCTATGACATGTACTCGCCCTGATGTGGCATTTGCTTTGAGCATGGTCAGTCGCTATCAGGGAAACCCGGGTAGAGCTCATTGGATAGCGGTTAAGAATATACTCAAGTATTTGCGAAGGACAAAGGATTGGGTCCTTGTGCTTGGTGGCAATGATACTTTGAGAGTAGATGGTTACAGTGATGCCAGTTTTCAAACGAATAGAGATAACTTCCGTTCTCAATCTGGATGGGTATTTTTACTGAATGGAGGAGCGATTACTTGGAAAAGTTCCAAGCAAGATACAGTGGCTGATTCTACTTGTGAATCAGAGTACATAGCAGCAAGTGAAGCGTCGAAAGAAGCAGCTTGGTTAAGGAACTTCATCGGAGATCTCGGAGTTGTTCCAACCATCCAGGAGCCTATGGAACTGTTCTGCGATAATGAGGGAGCGGTTGCCTTAACAAAGGAACCGAGAGATCATGGTAAAACCAGACATATCGACAGAAAGTACCATTTTATCAGACATAGAGTAGAAGAAGGCCATCTTGTAGTAAAGAGGGTGTCATCTGAAGATAACCCAGCAGACCCCCTCACAAAGGGTCTGAGTAGGGCTAAGCATATTCAGCATGCTCGGAGCATAGGACTGAAAGATGATATTAGTTTTAGTAGTTAGATTAGTTTTGTTCTGAAACTAGTAACAAAGTAAATGTAATTGACTTTTGGTGATTAAATAATAAAGTATTATTTATAAGTTTGGTTACTGCCTTTTGTCGATTGTTTATTATTATGTTTCATATTTTGCATGTTTTACTTCCCGAATAATAAAATTATTCAAACTCCACAGTCGCTCGTACTTTTGGAAGTAAGTAGTGAATTAAGACTGTCATGAATTGGATTGCAGATTATCTAAGGATAGACATGGCAATAGAATTGCTGCAATGTTCATGAGTACTCAGAAATTGAGATTTGAGTATTGGATAAACCCTCGCTCAGAGTATCACTTCATGGAATTCATCACGAGTAATACTGAGACGATAATATCTTATAATCTTGAAACGAAGATATATGAGTTGTAATTCACAAAGTCGGTTATACATTGGTGATACGACAACACATCAGTAACTTGGTGTTATAAAACGTATTGTCATGTATAATTTGATGAGTAAAATATACAAGCATATGAGTCAACGTTTATTCGTTCCTTTTGCCCTAACCGGAAAAGCGATATCTGTGGGCCCCTCGATGATTTGGTGTTGACTAATGTGTTGGGCCCAGCCAGGACTAAATTGATGTGTTCAATTAGAAGTCCTATATTATCACAAATCAGAAATCGGGAAACATAGATTCTGGACAAAGAGATTGATTACATTCCATGTCTTATGTCTGGGGATATCTTGCAGAACGAAGGATTATATGATAACTTATCTAAGGACACGTAACTGACTGGGTCAGAGTTCAGTAGCAGCTTTTGGAAGCTACAATTTGCTGGTCAAATTTAGAAGTCATACTAGCAATTATAGTTACAGACTTATCCAAGTGGGAGACTGTTGGATTAGGTGTCTAAGCCCATAACTATAACTGGTATGTACTTGAATTGATAGCAGCACAGTCCTTTTGGGTTGCCCTCAAACCTAGCAACTGGACAAGGAAATTATGAAAGGAGAGATATTGATTTATTATAAGATTAATAAATTGATATAAATGATTTATTAATATGTTAAAAGATTAATATATTAATTAGAAATCATTATGTTTAATTAATAGTTAGCCAGAAATTAATCAGAATTAATTTTGGGGTTAAAAGTATTAATTATAAAGTGCAGGGACTAGTTTGCAATTATCTAATAGTTGAGTGGAAGGCTCCAGAACCTTCTTGGAAGGAAGTGGACGAAATCTATAAGGGAAACCCTAAGGATTTCGTCCAAGGGGCTTTGGATAAGGCCTTTGGATTAGCTTAGGCCCCAAGCAAAGGAGTATTAGGGTTTTCCCTAAACCCTAGATCCCTCAGCTATATAAGGAGCCTCCCAGCTCCTAAATTCGGCCACTCCTACCTTGGAAGAAACCCTAGACCGAATTTTGCATACCCTAGCCTCTCTCTCCTTTAAGTTTCCTTCTTGCTAGTTCTTGGGTGTGATTCCATTAGAGGCATTACATTTGTGGTGCTAGGCTTCCAAGAAGATCAAGTTCAAGAGGATTAACAATTGTTTGCTATAACAATTGAAAGGTATGTAATTCTAAAACCCTAGTTTGTTAATTTCGAAATTAACCTCTCTCCTCTAGGGTTCTTGTTTGCAATTCAAAGTTATATGTTCAATAGTTAAAACATAGATCCAAAGTAGGTTGCATGTGAACTTAGGAATTGTTTTCTAGTTTATTTGTTTTACCTAAAACCCATCAATAGTGTCATAGGAATTGGAAGTTATAATCTTCCTGCTAACCTAATTCCTATCTTCTTTCCCAACTTTGATACTGTTCTCGACATGAATCGATTGTCAAAGAACTACGCAGATCTCTTGTGCTACGAAGAGATGATATGCATCCCTATCGAAAGGGAAGATTCTATTTATGTCTATGGTGAAAATAATAAATTTCTTTCTTAAAAACTCATAAATTTATATCGAAGGGATATTCTAATTATCCGGCTTATACAGTTAATACCTTGAAAGAGGAGAAGAAAACTGTGAATGATAGCATTTGGATAATTTTCGACTGGCTGATGAAGAGTGCATATATTCTCGCCACACGTGAAACGACTCCATTGGAGAAATACGCGTAAGTTTACTTAGACGAAATCATCGTGAGACATGGTGTGCCACTAAAATATTATTCCCGATCGTGATACTCGCTTTACTTCTCACTTTTGGGCGAATATGAAACGTGAATTGGGATCTCGAGCTGCTCTCAACACGGCTTATCATCCCCAGACGGATGATTAGACGGAGAGAACAATCCAAACAGTAGAAGATATGCTTCGTGCATGTGTCTTAGGGTTCGGTAGTAACTGTGAACACCATTATGTTGGCATAATGTAGGACAGAAAATCCTTGGTGGTCCTGAATTGATTCAAGACACCACTGATAAGATTCAAATCATAGGAGAATAAATGAAAGTAGCCCAGGATCGACAAAAGACCTGTGTAGAAATGGAGGAGACGATCCATAAAATTCCAAGTGGGTGATACTGAAGGTAACCCCGTGGAAAGGTATTATGAAATTTGAGAAGAAAAGGAGATTGAGTCCTAGATTTGTTAGACTTTTCAAAATTATATAGAGAATTAGTCAACAAGCATATCGCTTGGAAATTGCCTGAAGATTTGGCAGGTATTCATGATGTATTTCATGTAAGATATCTACGTAAATGCTTGAGCATGTATGATGAAACGGTTCCATTATCCAAGGTGAAACGGGATAATAAATTTATACTTAGGGAAAATAAGAATGAGATAAGAGCGAAATATCCTCATTTGTCCAAATCGTTGTGATTTCGAGGACGAAATCCTCAAAAGGAGGAGGTAATTGTAACATACACGTTTTGAAATCGTGTTATGTAATTTGAAAAGTTAAAAATATTATGAAATATTATGTGAAATTGAGTGTTGAATTCTAACAGATAGTTTTTACTAGAAATGAAGTAAAACCATGTTTAGAATCACTCATAAAATATTGGAAGTCTTATGAGATTCCAATTAAAAACCAATTAGTGAAATTTAGTGAAAATATAAAATTTGAAATAAGTAAAATTTTATTATTGAAAGTTGTAGATAATCTCGTTAGAAACATGTAGGCGAAAACCTCATCGAAATCCGAGTTATAACGAAGAAGTTGTGACCAATCAAAGATCTGCGATAAAACCGGCACGGTGCCGAATGACGTAAAAAGTGAGTTTTTGATAAACTACTTTTTAGCCTTAGTGATCCAAATGAAATTCGTAGTAATCGTTAAACCGAGAATTTTGATAAAAAGAACGCCAAAATCTGACTTCGTATGAGGAAGTTATGATTTTTACAAGTTTCAGCTTAGCAGTAGACAGCTAAAAACTCGAATTTTAGATCGAGTGATTTTTTAGCCGACACAACCTAAACGAGAATTGAAGGTCTCGTCATTAGCAGTACAACGGTAAAAAGTCTGACGAAAACGGACGTCGGATGAAGAAGTTATGAATTTTTAACGGATTTACCAGTCCCGGTCTGTTAAAAATAATAATATAAAAATAAAGTCAAAATTTTCCAACAAAGTCTAAACGAAAGTTGTAGAGCATAATTTTCTCTACGCGTGCATATAAAGAACGTCAAAAACGGAGCCCGTATGCAAAAGTTACGGATTTTAGAAGGTCGGGGCACAATTTTCGAGAAATCTCGCAAGGATAAGGCTGATTTCGGTGAGTCATCGCGCCACGTGTCCTAGCCGAAGACCCAGCTGCTGACGCGTCGCCTTCTGATTCATCCGAGCAGCGGCTTAATCCCCGTGTCCGATCCATGACTCATCCTTGCATGAACAGTACCCGCGTGTCACTTCCGGATTCGACCAACTTCGCGACCAGTAGCCTTCCGACGCGCCTCGCACACCCGTCCGAAGCGAGGCCTCGCAGCCTGCCACCTGCTTCGCTCTGCTGCTGCCGCGTGTCGCTGCTGCTGACTCCTCCCTTCTGATCGGCCGACCCTCGCCCTATAAATACAAGGCATGCGAGCCTTGCCGAGGAAAATGGAGAAATTGCCAATTTTTCACCCTTTCTCAATATTTTTGGTATTTTGGCTTTCCCCGAAGCCCCGGGATTAATTCCAAAGCCTGAAACGCGCCCCGAGATTCCCGAGAAGCCCGAAAAATTTATCTTTTTGGTTTTCGAAGCTCTACCTTCGCAGAGCCCGGTTTTCAAGAAAACTCCCGGTTTTCAACGACGAAAGTCATATTTAGAGCCGAAGTGCTGCCCAAATTATTATTTTGACCCCCGGTTAATTCACAGTGAGTTTAATATGTAGAAACAATTGTATGTTATGTGTTATATGTGCTATGTGCTTTTCCATGTTATCCTCTCGAGTTGTTGTATCCGCTATTTTTATAGCAATGTTGTACCTCTGACTTGAAGTGTATGACATAGGCATCACTTGGGTATTGGTATGAACCGTTGACCATGAAGTGTATGACGTAGGCATCACTTTGGCTTCGGTAGAATAATATTCCTGAGTATTTTCCCGTGTTATTTTTATTTCTGCTATTTATGATAGCAAAGCTATACCTTTGACCATGTGATCAGTTTAAGAACTCAGATTCACAGTAGTACTGGTATGTAGCCTCTAGCCATGTAGAGCATGTCCCCCAGTAAGTGAATGACTCTATTCTATGGCATTGGCAGAAGGTTAGACAGGGCGTGAAAACCTGAAATCTACCTTAATGTTAATCAGAAATTGTTTGTCTTCAGTGCCATTTGGGCCGAAGCGTTATTGATGTTTATCAAGTATGGAAATTGTTATGTCTCAATGATTGTATATCTTTGAATCAAATCAATAATTGTTAGGGAAAACTTATCACATTATGCCTTTGTTGTTCCTTGCTCCTATTTTCTTCTGCCATATTGGTATATATATGGCATAACGTTATATTGTATCTATTATTGAACTCACTAAGCGTTATCGCTTACCCCTCCCAATGTTTTAACATAATGCAGGCAATAAGCACCCAGTATAGTTGGAAGACTTAGAATAGTTTTAATGTTATTTTTTTGTATTTTGGTTTAGGTTTGTATAGATTTACAATATCCTGGGTAGTCATGTAAAATCTTAAAACATAGTCGGTTTGTATCCAATCTTTTGTAATGACTTTATCAATGTAAAAATATTATTTTATGAATATGCATGTAGCATGTTATGGAGTAACTATATTGTCAAGTATGAAAGTTTGGGTCTTTCAGAAATATGAAAGTATAGAAAGGGGTTCTTTCAATACTCCTTCGCATTAGTGAGCAAAATGTTGTACAATAAGATCCAATCATGAGGATTCAAGTTAGGAAGATCTGCCAGGGAAATCACAGAAACCGAGTTGTCTGAACCTCGGGTTATTTTGAAATTAACATTAACAAACTTCCCTGCAGGCGAAGGTTTCAGCACCTTGACAGTTGTAATCTTCTGTTCACTCCAAGTCAGATACTGAGGTTGACCGAACTTGAGAAAAAAATGGATAAGTTCACGATCAACTTGAGAGTGAGGTGAGGGAACTTGAACTGTTGAATCAAAGCAGTGAAAAGTAAATGCCTTTCGTGTTATATGCATATCAAACTGTGAGTCCCTCGTATTCTCACAATCAAACGAAGCTACAGGTTCCAGCCAGTACACGCTTGGAAACTCTATCGCTTCTTTGATGAGCGTTTCCCTAGTCCAAGGAGGAAACAAAGCCTTTTTGCAATTTAAGGCATCTTGCTCTTCCTTGTTCTTTCGCTCCCTCTCTTCTGCTTCCTTTGCAACTCGAAGGGTTTCATCTAACTCCTTATCCCTTTTCTTCCGTTTCAGGGCATCAGCAATAGTTTCTTCTTCATCACTATCATCAACAAGTCCTTTCTTCTTTTCTTGATTCCCAGAACCCGAAGCTTCATTACCCTTCGGTTCTGTTTTGACAGTGACCTTCGGTTGAGTTTTCTGAACACCTTCTCCCCTTGTTTTGGAGGTACGAATCGCTCCGAAACACCCATCATCTCATGTAGAAGTTCAAGGGCAGGAAGAAGCTTGGAGGTCAGGTGATTTCGGATGGTCAGTGTAAGAATCGGATCATGAGCATTAAGAACATTGTGCATTATATTCTGAACGTCACCAACACAACTCCGGAAAACAGCACGCTCAGTTTTCAATAATGAAATCTCCCGCTCAGCTTGAGCCAATTGAACCTTCTGGACTTCAATGGTAGATGTTTGACGAGCAAGATCCTCCCGTAATGCACTCTCTTTTGCTAAATCAGCATGGAGCTTTTCAAGACGAGAATTCATTGGGCTAAGAAGAGAAGTGTTCTCAGCTTGAATTTCAGAACGAACAGTCTCGAACTTGGCTTGCTCCCCTTGTAGTGACTTTGAGAGAGAGTCAACTGAAGCATTCACTTTAGCTGCATTCGCATCAGCATGACCCTTAAGGGATTCAAGAAAGATCTGAGAACTGTGAATGAGTTCAGCAACATCTGTAGTATCCTTCTGATATGAAGATGTGGATGCTTCAACCGCCTTTGTGGATTTATCAATTGCTCATGTATACTGTTCAAAAGCAGTGTCCAGGAAAGCCTTCAGCACAACATCATTATACTTCGAAGAAGAAGCGAGCAATTGATCAAGCTTTTCATCGAGACTTTGCACTTGTTGTCTGGTTACTGGAGCCTCTTCACTTTCATCTGTGGGAAGACTATAAGGACTGTAATAGTTTGAGTCAAACTCGAGATTGTCACCACCGAGAGTAGCACCAGAATCAGTTGAGGGTGAGGGTGAAAGAGGTTTGGATGTAACAGGGGTTTCGGTTTCAGTATTAGCCCCCGTATCAGATACGTTGACGTTTACTGGAGGTTTGGTGGGAGTGGTGGAAATAGGTGTAGTTTTGGTAGTTGCTTGTGAAAATATGGGAGGGGGTAAAGGAGTTGTAGAGATTGGTACAGTACTAACTGGTGGTGTTGGTATTGGAGCAACCGAAACTGGAACAGTAGTCTTCGGTGGAGATAGAGGAGGAGTTGGAATTTCGTCTTTGAGTGGTTCGGTGGGAGTTGGTGAACGAGGAGGTGTATTACCTCTTGGTGAACCGTGATGCTGAACCTCTTCTTCCTCATCAGCCGATTTCTCCTCAGCATGATCTGAACTTGAAGGAGAAGGACTCTTTGATTTCCTAGCCATCTTCTTAACTTTCTTTGGAGCCGAAGAATCAACCTTTTCTGCCTTTCGCTTTTTGGACTTGACAAGCTTAGAAGAAGGGCCTTCGGTTTCCACCTTTTTGGGATCTGCCCTCTTCCCTCGCTTTGCTGGCTTTTCCACAGCAGCTAAGGCAGCCTTCTGTTCAGGAGTCAATTCTCTTGGGCCCTTGGGAGTAAGCTTCCGGTAGTCAGCCATCACATTACTTTCGCTCGACACACACCTGTACATTGGTTCAGGTATCGAACCAATGTGAGAAAACTTGGTGGCATCTGAGAAGATAATCTTCTTTGTATGAAAAGTATCCACAGAGGAGACCAATGCATCTTTCATAACTGGAATCTGTAAGTTGTCAATGGCCCGTCGGGTGACGATGGTCCAGAAACGACCACAGGAAATCTCTGAATGTCTAGTGGAAGTGTTGAGACTTTGCACCAGTTGCGACCAAATAATCAAGCCATAATCCAGATTAATACCATTGTAGAGACCATAGAGAATGGTCAGAAAACCCTTACTCGTACCATCTGACCCAGCTACTCGTTCCGCTAAACCTTTGTTGATAAGAGTAAGTAACCCATTCCATTGTGGCGGCAAACATGACTTCTTAAACTTCGTCACTGTGGTAAGAACATCAGTATACCCCATCTCATAAAGCATCATAAACAACTGGGTTGTAGTGATGAAATCAGGAGAGATGACAGAAGCATCAACGGCAAGCCTTAACAGGGAACAGAATTGGCCTTTCGAAATTGATGCCTTGTGAGTGTAGATTTGAAAATATATCCTCTCCTTGTTCTTGTCGTAAGACGCAGTTGAATACACTTGTGACAGCAGAGACATGGGAATAGATTCCACCTGCGTAAGAGCGATAACCAGTGGGGAGTACTTGAGACATTCAACAACGTGGAGCATGTACGAATCATACAAAAAGGGGTTTAGTTGAATAATCATGTTCTGATTAGGTTTGATCACGAGCAATGACGATGAAGCAGTTTGATCTTGAACAAATGATGATTCCGCCATTGTTGACGTAAGGAGGAAGATGAACAGTGGAAGATCGCTTGTTGTATTTGAGAGAGTTTGAAGAAGGTAAGAAGGTACAATATGTGCGAGAAACCCTTTATATACCGTTGCCAGGAGAGAGAAAGAATTTCCGTGATGATGATGCGATCACTAAAACGTCGCCTGAAAAAGCACGATTTGACAGCTTGGTTTCCTCAGATAGACGTCATCAAGCGTGGGTTTAGGAACCGTTTCAAATTCACGCACCTAAAATGAATGATTATCCGATGACGTGATGCAAAATCTTATCCACATATCATTTTTCAAATTCACTTTCGCTCCATATGTCAAAATAACCACTGTCGCTCCAAAAAAAACTTTAAAAGGGCCATAAAGAACATCAACCAGAAGTTTGGAAAATCGCAAAGAATTTTCGTGTAAGAGTGTGCCAAAAAAAAATAAAGAAATAAAGCAAAATGTGTATAGGATGTGAGTGATGTCTTTAATAAGACATGAAGCAGATGATTCCGGGCAAGAATCTCTTCCTTCAAAGTCAAGAGAGACTTGAAGTGCTTGTGTGGTTCCCCGAGAAAATACAATCGAGTGTTTGTAAAGAAACACCGAAAGGCTTCTTTTTAAATAATAGGTTTAAAGGGTGGCTTATCTTCAACCGAACATCGATATTTAACATAAGACCGAAAGTTGGATGAAGTACTTGTGAGACCGATGTGGTCTGTTGAACAAGTAGGTTGGATATAATTTGTTGTGACTAATGATGTTATAAAAATCTCAAAAGCAAAAAACAAACTGGATCTTTTTGGGAAGAAATGCCTTGGTGTTAGACAATTTCATAAAAGACCACTCAAAAAATAAAATGAGATTTCGTTAGGTAACAAGTGAGATCTTGAATATTAAAATTAACCGTCAATTCAGTATTGGTGTTGGATTTTGGGTCTCACTTAGTACGTGGTGTATGCATCTAAGATCATCAACGCAGATTTTGTGTAACCATAAACCTCAATGGTAATATCTGAGAGTCTCAAGGGTTACCTTGGTGAACCGAAAGTTGATGGAGAAGGTAGAGGAGGTGGTTAACGAACCGAAAGTACCCCTACTATATATAAAAGTAACAAAGCAGAAAACTCTTAATTCATTTGAGAAGAGTAAGGTAACTCATGACTTGAGTGAATTTAGCAGCCTGATTGGGAAGAAACGATAGGTATAGATCGAATCATTAAGGCCTTACTCATAGTCTTAGAGGCTTCGGTCTACATGCAGCAGCATGCTTCTAGGGACACTTAACTAGTTTAAATTAAAATGGTTGTACCTGCCCTAGCTCCAATTTATGTAGCAACGATGTACTTGGTACCTAGTAAAGAGAATAAACAAAGACACACACAAACAAAACAAATAATAAAAACAAAAGAGATAATTAAAAGATAAAACCTTTTGTAATTTCGAATATTCTGAAAAATAATAAAAACAAACTATTTTTGGATTTTTGATGTTTTCTGAAAAATAATAAAAACAGAAATAATATTTTTGAATTTTGAAGTTTTCTGAAAAAAATAAAAAATAAAAATAAAAACAGAAAAATAAACGAAATTAATGTTAATAAAACTCTAGGAATAAAAATAAAATATAGCAAGAAAAAGATTTAAAAGAGAGTTACAAAGTATACAGCCGAAATCAAACCTTAAAAGGAATGAAGCGAAATAAGCCGAGCGATCGGTTCATTTCGGTTCCCTAAAATTCCAGAGCCGAAATAGACCGAGCGTTCGGTTCATTTCGGTTCCCAAAAATTATGGAGCCGAAATAGACCGAGCGTTCGGTTCATTTCGGTTCCCGAAAAATCCGGAACCGAAATAGACCGAGCGTTCGCTCTATTTCGCTTGTCTAATTTTTAGAGAGAGGTTTGAGGGTTCGGTATCGACTCTACTTCCATCATTCCCAAACCTTGTAGAATTTTATTGAAGCTTGCTTCTGGTAAGGCTTTAGTGAAGATGTCAGCCAGTTGATCAGAGGACCGAACGAAATGTATTTCCACGTTTCCATCTTCAACATGGTCCTTGATGAAATGGTATCTTAGTGCAATATGCTTTGTCTTTGAGTGTTGCACTGGATTGTGACATATTCTTATCGCGCTTTCAGAGTCACAATAGAGAGGTATTTTCTTCATACTCAGTCCGTAGTCTCTTAGTTGGCTTTGTATCCATATCACTTGTGAGGTACAGGATGTTGCAGCTATATACTCAGCTTCAGCTGTTGAAAGAGACACACAGGTTTGCTTCTTGGACTGCCAGCTAACAAGTTTACCGTCAAGGAATTGGCATCCTCCAGTTGTGCTCTTTCGGTCTAGACCGCATCCTCCAAGATCGGCGTCAGAAAAGGCTTGAACAAAGAATCTAGATCTAGCAGGGTACCAGAGACCGAGAGAAGAGGTTCGCTTCAGATAATGGAAAATATTTTTCACTGCCACCATATGAGGTTCTCTTGGATTTGCTTGAAACCTGGCACAATAACAAACAGAGAACATAATGTCTGGTCTACTAGCTGTTAGATACATAAGAGACCCTATCATTTGACGATAAAGTGTTACGTCAACAACAGGTTTTTCCAGAGATGGTGTTAACTTTGTGCCAAACGCCATGGGAACCTTCACCTTCGAATCTCCCGTCATACCGAACTTCGCCAACAAGTTCTTCGTGTAGGACTCCTGGTTGATAAAAATGCCTTCCGGTCCCTGCCTTATATTCAATCCAAGGAAAAAGTTAATTGGACCCATTGCGCTCATTTCAAATTTAGTCTCCATCAACTTCCTGAATTCAGCCGTTAAGCTAGGATTCGTGGAGCCGAAGATGATGTCATCGACATAAATCTGAACTATCATTAGATGTTCGCCTTCTTTCTTTCGGAAGAAGGTTGGGTCAACCGAACCTTGCTTGAATTTCGACATTTTAAGAAAGCGAGTTAATGTTTCATACCAGGCTCTCGGTGCTTGCTTCAGACCATATACAACTTTATCCAACACATAGCAGTGATCAGGGTATCTTTCGTTCACGAACCCAGGTGGTTGCTCAACATACACCGTTTCTTCTAGTTCTCCATTTAAAAAGGCACATTTCACGTCCATCTGGAAAACTTCGAAGTTTTTATAAGCAACATATGCCAGAAAGATTCTAACTGATTCCAACCTTGCTACAGGAGCGAAGGTCTCCTCATAGTCTATCTCTTCTTCTTGGCAATATCCCTTCACCACCAGCCGAGCCTTATTGCGAATGACGTTGCCCTCTTTATCCAACTTATTCCTGAAGACCCATTTTAAGCCGACCACAGAAGCATCCCTTGGAGTGGGAATCAGTCTCCAAACTCGATTACGTTCAAACTCATGGAGTTCATCTTGCATTGCTTGTAACCCAATCAGCGTGATCAAGTGCAACATTAACCGTCTTCGGTTCGATTTTCGAGACAAACGAATCAAACATGAGAGAATAAGGTAGTTTGTTTCGCTTTCAATTGAGAACGTGTGAGAACTCGCTCAGATGATTCACTAATTATTTGTGTTTTGGGATGATCCTTAGTCCATTTCATTAGAGGAGGGTAATTTGGGTCATAGACAGGATCCAACTCTGCATTTACCTCTTCTTCAAATTTTGATTGATCACCTTCGTCATTTGTATTCTCATTCTCCCCCTCAAATGGCGAAGCGTATCCCATGTCAGGTTCAGGATTTTCACCATCGGTTGGAGTTGGATTCTCCCCCTCGATTGGACTATTATGGGTTGGGGTTGGAGTTGGATTCTCCCCCTCGCAAGACAAATAGGTTGGTTTGGGTATAGATGAACCCTCCCCCTTGAACGTTGAGCTGTTGTTTGGAGGGTCAGTTGAGGGTTGACCACCAATCGGTTTAGGAGGAGCACTTTCCATATCTTTTGCAGCTTCATCGATGATCTTTTTCAGATTGTCAATTTTGTTGTCTGCTGCTTTCGCTTCTGAGTGTATGACCTTTTCTGGTTCATCAAATAGCCTTATATACTCTTCAAACAAGTTGGAAATGGGAACCGAGACTTGTCCGGATTGTGGAAATATTTCCCCCATGGTACTTTCGCTTGTTTGAACATTCTTCATGTAATTGTCATCAAAGGTTACATAGTAGGATTCTTCAATACGTTTGGAGCGTTTATTCAAAATCCTATATGCCTTTGAATTGAGTGAATAACCAAGGAAAATTCCCTCATCGGCTTTGACGTCGAACTTGTTTCGGTTCTCTTTAGAATTGAAGATGAAGAATCTTGAACCAAACACGTGGAAAAACTTAACGTTGGGCTTTCGATTGTTCAGAATCTCATACGGAGTGATGGAGAATCGTTTGTTAAGTAAGGATCGGTTCTGAGTATAGCACGCGGTTACAACTGCATCGGCCCAGAAGGATAGAGGAAGAGAAGCGAAGCTTAGCATGGTTCGGGCTGCCTCACATAAGGAATGGTTTCGTCTCTCAACAATTCCATTTTGTTGTGGTGTATAGGGGGGCGAGAAGTTGTGAGACATCCCCTTTTCAGCCAGAAATTCTTCAAAATCTTTATTCTTGAATTCAAGCCCATTGTCGCTTCTAATATTCCTCACCAGCTTTCGCAGCTGCAGTTCCACTTGCTTGATAAACGCCTTCAACTTGGGAGTTGCTTCTGATTTCTGTTTAAGAAAGAAAACCCAGGTGAAGCGTGAAAAATCATCTACTATGACAAGAATGAACTTACTACCACCGATGCTTTCGATAGCCGAAGGTCCATATAAGTCAATATGTAGAAGTTCAAGAGCTTCAACAATCTTTGTATTGATACGTGTAAGATGGATCTTTTTGCTTTGTTTCCCCATCTCACACGCTGCACACAGGTGTTCTTTATCAAACTTGAGAAGTGGAAGGCCTCGAACATGATCACCAAGCACCAACTTATTAATGTCTTTGAAGTTCAGGTGCGATAGACGTCGATGCCAGAACCAGCTTTCATCAGAGTTTGCCTTTGACAGCAGGCATATTGCTGGTTTTCCTCGAATTGGGTTGAGATTTAAAGGATAGATCTCTCCCTTGCGTTCAGATTTCAACAGAACTCTTTTGGATTGCTTTTCAAGAATTTCTGATCCCTCATCATCGAATGAAACTTTCAAACGAGTTCCCACAACCAATTGAGATACACTGATGAGGTTGTGCTGCAATCCTTCCACATAAGCCACTTTTCGAATTGTGAATTCTCCGTTGGTTATCATTCCATATCCTCTGAATGTGCCAAAAGAATTGTTTCCATACTTCACACATCCACCATCTTTAAGCGACCGAAACTCCCTCAGCTCTTCCCTCCTTCCTGTCATGTGACGAGAGCAGCCACTGTCAATGTACCATTCGTCATCGAACTGCTCGTCACTTATAACCTGCAAATTCAAGCAGATTTAGGAACCCAAAGTCTCTTGGGCCCTGGTGAGTCTTTTACAGAAACAGGAATAATAACAGAAAGATCAACCAAATAAGTTCTTTTTATTAGAGTGGTTTCGTCTTTTCTTTTGATGGTATACACCTTGAGTTTGTTTTTATCTTGTTTAAATTGTGGTGTCTCAGATGGTGTGTTGTTAGATGGTTTTGGAATCTTCTTTTAAATCCCAGGGTTAGCTGACTTTTTCTTATTATTGATATCAGAATTTGAATCAAGCTTTCCCTTTCCTTTGATGTCCTTCATTAAATTCGGCTTTTGTTGGTAGCATGAAGGATCGAAGCTTGACTTTCGGTTGTTAGCCTTGATGTTGTGACCGAAACTAGATGTTCGGTTCTGAGATCTGGTATTGTAACCGAAACTGGTGTTGGAACCGAAACTGGATGTTCGGTTCTGAGCTTTGGTGTTGGAACCGAAACTGGATGTTCGGTTCTGAGCTTTGGAATAATAGGAGCTTGGACTAAAACTTTCCTTTCGGTTTGGCTTGTCATTTTCTTTGACGTTTAACTCTTTCTTGGAAGGAACGTAGTTAGGGTTTTGAGACTGCCAAAACTGTTTTCGCTCATTCAGATTCTTCATGTATCTCTAATTTCTTTGGCGATTCTGTTCAGCCAGCAGTTTTTGAGATTTATGAATATTGAAGCTTGATTTTGGCTTCTCCTTTTGAGTTTCGGTTGTCTTGGAAGATACATTGGATACTTTCTTTGGTTGTTCTGGTATCTCTTTTGTTCCACTCGTGCTTGGTTTATCAAAACTTGAGGGCTTGTTGATGGGTTCAGCAACGTATCTACCTTTTACCCTACACGAGGTTCGCTCCGATCAGCCGACAGTTTCATCTGCATTATCGATAGGGGCAGACCAGAAGTAATCGTCGCATCCTTCAGCATTGTCTGTGTCGACCAAGATTTTCAATTCAGTTGTTTGTTTTTCAGTGACCCCTGTAACAGCATATACTTGATTTGGCACTGTTTGAACTTTCTGATAGACCATTGCTTTCTCTTTGAGTTTCTGCGGCTTGTCCTTTGACAGACGAGCATATTCAACCGAGTTCTCAGATATGAGTGGTTTTTCATTCTCTGTTTCGCTCTTCATAAATTCAGAGCAATCAACCACATCTTCCATCGAGATTTCGCTCATCTCACTTTCCTCATCAAATTCAGACGTGTTTTCTATATTCATTTTATGTTCTGAAATTAATTTGGCGTTAGATGAGTCAAATGTTTGAATGGCGTCGGACTTAATTTTCAACCTATCATTTTCATCTAAAAGATTTTTGAGCATACATTTATGTTCCTTAGAGTCAATAAAGGTCTCTATCTTGTCTAGTCCGATTTTATAAGTGATGGAAGTCTCTTCTGAGGACATTATGGATTCACACTCAGCGATGACCTCATCCTCCTTAAATTCAAGGAACGGTAAGATCATCTTATGAATCTTTTTCCCTATTTCACAATTTAAGTGCAACTGAGTAATATTCGTATATAAGCGTTTAGCAATCATGCAAAAAACATTCCGTTGTTTTAAAAACTTTAAATTGTCTCATTGCAAATAAATAATCTCATCCCTAGCCCTATTTAACTCCGTCTCCTTCAGCTCAATCCACATCCTTCTCTCCTCACTCTTCGAAGACACCCTACTGATTTGGTCAGTTAGGTTAGAGTTCGCTAAGCGAGTTTGCATGAGACTACCACTTAAGTTAGAGAATTTAAATTTTAGTTCATTTAATTCTTCTTCATAATTTGTTACAGGAACTTTAAGTGATTTAAGGATGGATTGTACCTTTTTGATCAGCCGATCACAGTCGTTAATCTTCTCACTCACGGGCTTGGCTGCAAAACACTTGTCCTCAGTTAGGTTCGACTCCTTATGCTCACCTTCGGTTGGTCTTCCAGCAGTAACCATCAAACATTTCCCAGCCGAACTAGTATCTCTCGCCACGTAAGCTCTTCCATGTGTGGGTTTTCTCACTTCTTCATCCTCAGAATCGGTTGACCAGACTTCAATGCCACCGAACTCATCTTCATCCACATTTTCCTGCACAATCAAGGCATTCATTGAACTATTAGTTGCCTTCTTTTTCTTTATTTCTTCCAACTTTCACATGTAATACGCCTCATCATCTTCACTGTCCCTTTTCTTAGCCATCTTCCTCAACATGCAATCTTTGGCAAAGTGGTTCTTGCCATGATGAGCCTTTCCTTGGAACTGCTAGAATCAGACTTGTAAACTTGAGATTAGGGTTTTTATCAAACACAAGAGTTACCGTCGACAGGAAGAAGACGGCTTCTTTATATTTGATAAAAGCGGAAACCCTAAAGAATTCTTCAAACAGAAGGAATGTGTATTGATTACACAGTCTCCTGCTCTGATACCAATTGTTAGAATAATGTTCTAGTAGGATCGATTGATTCTAAGCAGAAAAGCAATAAATTATGTAATAAAGAACACAGGAATGGTTTAACTGATGTCGAATGATTAAGCTTTAACACCTCAGAAGAGTTCGATTAAGAACTTCGACTGTATAGGTGTTTAGGGTTACAAAGCAATAATGATAATAATCACCACCGTATCTAAGGCATACATGCATGCACTATATATAGCTTAACCCTAATTAATAATCACGGAAGGACAGGCCCAATCCGGATATACAAAATAAAGCCCATGATGCAACATAAAATACCCAACAGAGAGCATCTCGGCCGAGAAGTTGACCGAGATTTATGTGCGAGAGGTAGTGGCACGTCACGGAGTGCCTGTCTCGGTGGTGTCAGACCGAGATGTCCGGTTTACTTCCATATTTTGGAAGCGGTTTCGCGGCGAGACGGGTACTCGTCTCCATTTCAGCACCGCTTTCCACCCTCAGACAGACGGTCAGAGCGAGAGGACGATTCAAACTCTCGAGGACATGCTTCGAGCATGTGTGCTAGACTTTGGTGGCAGTTGGGATACGTATCTTCCGTTAGCGGAATTTTCGTATAACAACAGCTATCACTCCAGTATAGACCGACCTCCCTTCGAGATGCTGTACGGGAGGAAGTGCAGGACCCCAATCTGTTGGGGTGAGGTCGGTCAGAGAGTCATGGGGAGTACGGAGGTAGTACTCAAGACCACGGAGCGAATTCAGCAAGTCCGGAGCAGGCTCCAGACTGCTCAGAGTCGGCAAAAGAGTTACGCCGACAAGCGGCGTTCGGACTTGGAGTTTCAGGTGGGCGATATGGTCCTCCTAAAAGTGTCACCCGGGAAGGGTGTTATCAGATTTCAGAAGCGGGGCAAGCTGGGCCCCAGGTTCATTGGTCCGTTTAGGGTGTTAGCCCAAGTGGGTTGGGTCGCTTATCGACTAGATCTTCCAGCAGAGCTCAGCCAGATCCACAACACGTTCCATGTTTCTCATTTGCGGAAGTGCTTAGTGGATGATTCAACAGTGGTACCCCTGGAGGACATTCAGGTTGACGATAGCCTGAACTATCGAGAGACCAGTGGTGATTTTGGATCGCAAGACGAAGGAGTTGAGGAACAAAAGGGTAGAGTTAGTTAAGGTGCAGTGGCAGCACCGCAAGGGTTCAGAGTGGACGTGGGAGCCCGAGGAGGAGATGAGAGAGCACTACCCAGAGTTGTTTTCAAAGACAGCAGACTTCGAGGACGAAGTCTAAGACAAGTGGGGGAGAATTGTAACACCCAGTTCCAGGTATGCATTTAATTTGAGCCAACTACTTATTTCACCCTTGGACTCGACGAGTTGGAGGCCCAACTCGTCGAGTAGGATCGAATCCGAGTCGGGAACTAAGTGACCTACTCGGCGAGTCGGAAGACCGACTCGGCGAGTAGGAGCTGTCAGATGGAAACCCTAATTTTAAGGGTTTGTCCCCCTATTTAAAGAAACATATCATCCTTGTGGCCTCCCTTATCACCCCCTTAGCATCCAGAAAACCCTAAATCGCCACCTTGAGCATTGTGAGTGTTTGAATACCATTTTTAAGTAATCTATTGTGATTTGAAGCTTGTCTGAAGAAGAGGAAGAAGGAGGAATTCAAGAGAAGATTATAGATCCAAGAACAACATCAGTTTCTCTTCACTTTCTGGTAATCAAGCTTCATACTTGACTTGTAGTTTCATAGATCTTCTTATTGTCACTTTATGGAGTTTTGGGTCCAAGAAGCTTGATCCTTGAGACTTGGACGTCCCAAGTCGATTTACCCTCAGATCTGGAACCTTGGAGGGTCCTTATGGCATAAAGGTGCCATCTTTATGGCCATGAGAACCCCATGTGTGAAATAAACCCTATTTTTGGTCTTTTGAGCATAAAAGTCTCATGCATGGACGTAAAGATCAGGACTTTACGCGTCATACCGATCTTAGGAGTCTAGATCTACCTTCTGGATAAGTTTTGCACGTCAGAAATCGAGTTATAGACTTGGACATGCATGGACTTGACGAGTCGTTCTTGGGACTCGGCGAGTCGTGGGTTGATTCCCAAGACTGTTATGATTCAGGAGAAACCCAGTTGAGTTTAGAAGGGATTTAGATGAGTCCAGGGAAGGGACTCACGAAATGGACGTAGCCATGGATCTGGAAACCATAGGACTCGGTGAGTGCAGGAACGTACTCGACGAGTCCAAGGCCATCTCCCAACTCATGAAGACGGACTCGACGAGTTGTTCATACAACTCGGCGAGTCACAGACTAGAAACGTCCTATGACGAAGATAAACTCGACGAGTTCAGGAGGAACTCGGCGAGTCAGATGAAGATTGTCCCGATGTTATGATTGAAGGAGAACTCATCAAGTTCTTGCTAAACTCGACGAGTAGAGTCGGGTTGGGGGTAGATGAGAAGATTGGGACTCGGCGAGTCCGGTCAACTGGAAAGTTGACTTTGACCATGATGTGGACTTTAGCCAGGGGTAAAATGGTCATTTCACCCTAAGGATAGTTATCAGTTTCTGACTAAGTGTCATTGTGGAAATTATAGCCGGAGAGTCGTCGGAGCAGCAGTCATATATTTTTCCGCTCAGTGTTTCAGCAGCCAGTTACGCGAGGTGAGTTTCCTTCTTTAGGAACGGGTCTACGGCCACAATGCCGGCCCGTTTAGATGTTAAGTAGTTCCAGACTTCGGTCCGATGCCGGGGTTAGCCCGATGCAGTTTATATGTTTCCGGACTTCAGTCTGATGCCGGGGTGGTCCCGAGAAGTAGTATGTATGTTTGATGTCTTTGTGATTCATGCATTTTTATGTTATGTGCTTTGTGTTCCGGACTTCGGTCCGATGTCG
The DNA here is from genome assembly GCF_052849685.1 of Lactuca virosa. Classification (NCBI taxonomy): domain Eukaryota; kingdom Viridiplantae; phylum Streptophyta; class Magnoliopsida; order Asterales; family Asteraceae; genus Lactuca; species Lactuca virosa. The sequence continues at coordinate 180,704,091 of NC_136429.1, read as the reverse complement.
GGCAAGCCTGATGCAGCAGTTATATGTTTATGTTACATGTTTATATATGTGTTTTGTTCAGTTATTCCGGACTTCGGTCCGATGCAGTGGGCAAGGCCCAAGTTATTTCAGACTTCGGTCCGATGCAGAGGGCGGGGCCCAAGTTATTCCGGACTTCGGTCCGATACCGGGCGGGGCCCGATGCAGTGGGCGGGCCCAAATTATGCCGGACTTCGGTCTGATGCCGGGCGGGGCCCGATGCAGTGGGCAAGGCCAGTATGTGTTTTATGTGTTATTGTATGGTATGTGCTAGTTTGGGGGAGCTCACTAAGCTTTGTGCTTATAGACTTCAGTTTTGGTTTCAGGTACTTCCACTAGCAAAGGGAAGGGCTCGGGATGATCGCATGGCACACACCACAGTCTTTAGCCTGGGAGTTTTACTCTGATATTTTGATATGAGATTTGACATGTGATAGATATTATGATATTTGAAACACATAGTTCATGATTTTTATACTTTGGTAATGAAATGATGGTTTTAACAATGTTTTAAAAACGAAATTTTTGGGTTGTACTTTCGGGATGTTACACATTGCCAATCGGGTCAAGTACATACCAATTATAGTTATGGACTTAGACACTAATCCAACAAAAAGTGCTTAACAAAAGAGTACGATGGGCGTACACGCCAGTATGTGCAGCGTATAAGCCCTTCAACAGTTGACGCATCGTACATAGAGGTACGCCCAGCATACGCTCAGTCAGTGGATTTTTGTTATTGGGCCTTGGTTTGGGCCAAGTCTTGGACATAGTAGTAATGGGTTGTGTTGGGCCTTTAGAAGTCAGTTAAGGGCCCAAGGATTAGTGGGCTTGGATGGAAAACCCATTTGAAGAGTTGGGCACAATTTAGAAAAATTGGGCCATTTGGGGTCTTATTGGGCCTTAGTGAGGACTAGAAAGGATTGGGCTTAGGTCATGGCCCCAAATATATCAGAGGGGTAAAATAGTCATTTTACCCATAGGAGAGTCATCAGTTTTTGACTAAATGTTTATTTGGTCATTATCGCCGGCAAGGTTGTAAAACTCGTTACTCGGTACCTGTTCGGTCGACTGCCGAGTAGCGAGTACTCGGGAGTACTCAGGAGTACTCGGGGAGTACTCGGATTCGGTAATTCATGTAGAAATTTTTTAGGGAAATTATATATGTCAAAATCATAAGTTAAAATAAAAAGTTAATTGAAATATATAAAAACATTAGACACATGTGAATACACAAAAACAAAAAAACGCATAATGGTCTCACTTTATGAATAATTGTTGAAAATTTAAGATATATATGTAGTAATAATCACATATGTGTGTTAAATAATAAATCATTAAGTATATTATACATATTAATCACCGAGTTGACCAGGTTTTACAACACCTGTAACATCCCAAAATACGGTCCGAAAATTTCATTTTTAAATCATTAGTGAAAGCCATCATAATCAACCATTTCATATATATAAACAAGACTGTTATATCAAGGCAGAGTATAATCTCCAAAACATATTCTTTTTATCAGAGTAAAACATCCCAGGCTAAACAACAATGGTGTGTGTCATGCGATCACCCCGAGCTCCTTCCTCCTCTACCGGAAGTACCTGAAACCAAAACTGAAAACCGTAAGCACGAAGCTTAGTGAGTTCCCCAACTTACCACATACCACCTACATAACCACATAATGGGCCCCCGCCCGCTGCATCGGGACTTGCCCGACATTGGACTAGCTCCGACATCGTGACCCGCCCGGCATCAGGCCCCGCCTGGCATCGAGCCCCGCTCGGTATACAGATCTGTCTTTCTTAGGCCCCGCCTGTCTCCGGGCCCCGCCCACTAAACATATACAACACATAATCATAGCACATAACACGTAAGCTAAACCTACTCTACTGTAGTCCGGTACTAAGGCCTCGCCTATCTTGGGCCCCGCCCCTGTCCTGTTATTGGTGAGTCATGGAACCCCGTCCATGCTCCTGCTGATAGTGAGATACGGGCCCCCGCCCACACTCACCTCTCTCCTACCTCGGGCCTCGCCCCTTCTCTGCCACTAATGAGATACGAAACCCCGTCCATACTCTGCTAATGATGAGATACGGGACCTCACCCACACTCACCTCCCTACCAGGCTCATACAAATATCACAAAGACAACAAGTATAAACTATCATGCAAACATTCCTCAGGTTCCCACCCGACATCGAACCTTGGTCCGGAATAACATACTAGCATACAGTGCCTAGGGCTAACCCCCGGGTCTTCTTATTCATAAACTACATGGGCCGGCATTGTGGCCGTAGACCCATTCACACAGTGAGGAGACTCACCTCGCACTACTGAAGACGGGCTGAAACCTCTGGCTGATATCCGACAATTCCCCAAACCGCTGCTCCCCTAGCTTCCCGAGCTACCAATACCAACATAACACTTAGTCCCAAAAATGTCCTCCAGAAGTCAAACTAAGTCAACTCTGGTCAAAGTCAAAGTCAACACTTCCAGGTTGACCTGACTCGCCGAGTTGGTCAACCAACTCGTCGAGTTCCTATTCTTTCATTTGTTCGCAACCCCGACTCTACTCGTCGAGTCTAGCAAGAACTCTACGAGTTCCCCTTCAACATATCATCGGGACTATGTTCATCTGGCTCGCCGAGTTCATCCTTGAACTCGTCGAGTCCATCTTCATCATATGAGTATGACTAGCTGATAGTTTCATTTTATTCACTTCTTTTTATAGTTTATTTTAGCGCATTTCATCTGCATTTTAGTTAATTTCCATGCATATTTTCCTTTTTGTTATTTTATGACCATTTCGGGTACTTTCTAGTTTTGTGAGCTTAATTGCAGATTTTAAGGAGATTAGCAGAGTGGGATCTTTAGGAAGCGATTGGACTTAGAGGACGTCGAGGATTTTGGGCTTGATGGGTAGTGGAGATGATGCATGGAGCGAGCTTGATGATTATTTGAAGGCTTGGAGAGAAATAAACTTTAAATTTGCAAGATGCGGGAGAATATTCAAGCGTGCGTAGATTATTAATCGGGGGAGTTTTCGAGCTATGGATCATTTAGAGAAGCCAAATTGGGATTAAATTGAAGAAAACTTGAAGAAAAATGGGCTAAGAGCTGATTGGACTCGAACTGGGCCAAGTGGGCTAAGGTATGGAGGCCTAAACCTCAAAGAGGCCACATTCAGGAACCACCCGCGCAACAGCATGCGGGTCGCGCAACCCCCTGCAGGGGCAATTCTGGGATTTCTTGTTTTGAGCTATATGGGGAAGGTTGGTGTGCCACTTTACTAGACTCTTAGACATCCGATTTTTAAGCATTCTCTCTGGAGTTTTGGAGCATTTTTGAAGGCCAAGAACACTCAAGAACTTCGTCATTTCACCTTTTAATTCTTGTTAAATGTTTGGTACAATCTTCTCTAACTTTGTTTCTTTGAGTTTAGCCATGTTTGGCTAAACTAAAATTGGTTGAATTTTGTTGAATCCTTTGAAATTTTGTTGAATGTTGAAGACTCCATGAACTTGTTCTTGAATCTTTATGAGAATGTTTTGTGTTTTAACATCTTATCACTACTTGTATGTTTTTATTCATGAGTTTAAATGTGTTTGTGGTGATTAGTTGGCTAATTTCTTGATTAAGTAAAGGATCCTCAATTTAGCAAGCAACAAATGATTTTTGTGTTGTTTTTGCTTCACACAATCATAAAAACATTTTCTCCAACATGGTAGTGAAAGCATTTGACTCCTCTTGGATTTGGTGACTTTTTGGTTCTTAATGCTAGTTGACTTTCACTAATTACATGCTTAATGGAAATTGTGACTTTGACTAAGGAAATTGTTATGAGCTTCTCTAACCATTTTAAAAACTAATAAAAGTCTAGGTAATCTCAAGCTTCTTAGATTACTATAGCCAAATTAAAGATTTAAATCAAGTATTGCACCATTGGATTCTAATGATATGTTCATCAAAAGTCAAAGTGAGGAGACTTTAAGTCAACCATCCTTCCCTTATTGACTTTACATCAAACTCTTATTTTTATTGAAATTGTCTATTTAAATCTTAGTTAATTCTAGTTTATTTCAAGTATTTTAAAAGACCAAAACCCCCCATTTTTAATTTATTGTCATTTTACAAGTATTTTTACAAATAGATTTTTCATAGATTTATAAAATTGAACCAATCTCCGTGGATACGATCCCTTTACCACTATACGCTATTTTAGTGTGTAATATTTAGGGTATTTATTTTGTTGGCCTCGACAACCACTAATAGCCTGTGACTCGCCGAGTTGTATGAGCAACTAGTCGAGTCCGTCTTCATAGGTTGGGAGATTGCCTTGGACTCGACGAGTTCCTCTTTGAACTCGTCGAGTACGATGATCTCCAGGTCCCCTAAGAACCCAGACTGGCCAAGCCCCTTTCCAACTTAACTCATACCCTTCAACAGAAGGGTTTTTGGGTAAGAACACGGTCTGACTCGCCGAGTCCCATAAGTGACTCGCCGAGTCACTCAATGTCCAATTCTATTCAGACGATCTCAGCCGATCACAAGGCATCCAGGACCTAGATCTAACCTTCAAGGGTCGAAATAATACGCAAAGCCTCTGCCTTTACATCCATGCATGGCCCTTTTTGCTCAAAAGGCCATAACAACCTCTCAAACCTTACATGGGGAGTTCTAATGGCATAAAGCTTGCACCTTTATGCCATAACAACCGTTAATGGTGCTAGATCTGAAAACACAAGCCCTTGGGACGTCCATTCCTCTCATGCTAGGGTTCTTGGACCAAAAACCCCCAAAAGTGACAAAGAAGAGATCTATGTAACAACAAGGCAGGGTAGAAACTTGATTACCAGAAAATGATGAAGATGAAACAAACTTCATGGATCTACCACCTTCTCCTTGAACCTCTAACCTCCTTCTCCTTCCTCTAGTCTCCAAGAACACTCTAAATCCTTCAATAATGACTCACACACTCAAAGAGAACACTAGGGTTTCGTGGGTTAGGCTCTGGACAATGGAGGGTACAAATGAGGCTGATAGAATGAGAATGAGATGCTTAAATAGGGTACCAAGTCCCGAGATTAGGGTTTCCCAACCCAGCCTAGACTCGCCGAGTCAGTCCCCCGACTCGTCGAGTCGGCCACTTAATCTGCGACACGGAACTCGCTCCTACTCGTCGAGTTCCTCCCTGGACTCGACGAGTTGACTCCTTGACTTAGGGTTTTCCTTTCCTTTCTTGTTCTATTGGATTAGGGGTGTTACAACTCTCCCCCACTTAAACTAGACTTCGTCCTCGAAGTCCGCCACGGCCCACTACTCCGCAATCTCTCATCCTAATCGCCGCATACCTTGCCGGCTCGGTCCAATCCTCGAAGGACCACTTTTGTTGGCCTTCCGACCAGTCTTCATGAGCGAAATGCTATACCTCGAAGGTATCTATATGAGAACCACCGAATCACTACAAACCTTGAGTACATTGCCCTTACCCAATCGACAATCATGTCGGTACGCTCCGAGTACTTACGCTGAACATCCAAGGGGTTCACTCCTTTTTCCAGCGCGGTCACAGGCCTTCCCAAGGCAACTTCCATAAGCAATAACCTTCTCTATCTCTGAGTAGAACCAACCTTGTGCTATGCTAAATCTCCAGTCACTCCCAATGATGGTTCCTCCACTGCCAACTACTGAATGTTTCCTCTTCTCACGCCTCAATGCTGAACGCCCAACTCAGCGGATGGATCAGATAATCCTTCGAGTAAAAGATTCGTTCCTACAACGGTTAGACTCAGACAAGAGCTACGCAACAAAATCAAATCCTTCCCTCTGAGGTTATTTAATCCTGTTGTTAGTGGCTTACCACCTCTCAGTCAACTAACTACTCCCCGCACGAATCCTCTTGTCGCTGCCCCTGTCCGAGGATTCTGATGTCTCTTATCTGCTGAACCGAGACCACCCTAGTCCCAACTGATCCGCTATTAACTAGGTTACCGGACTCCCACCGGTTACTACACCAAAACTCAGACTCTCAGTCACTCCCAGCAACTTCCAAAGAATCTTCAGCTATCTAAAACTGCCCTATCTGTCTTCCATAGGTAATGGGGCATCCCAGGTCCTAAATTATCTATCCTCTATCTGGAATACTGGATTACACCCGTTTACAAAACCACTGAACACTCTCTCAGTCGCTCCCAGCGACCTCCGTATAAAACGTTAGCTACCGAAACTACTTTATCCACTCTGCCACTCATGGCCCTATAGATCCTAAAATCCCCGATCCTGTTGTTGGGTTTTGAGCATTCTAACACTCCTATGGTGTACATGCAACCCTAAATACCTTGGATCTATGTTTTCTCTATTATACATGCAAATATCAATTAAGCATTAGGAAGATTTAGAAAGGATAACTATTATAGCTCATGTAATCGATCCTATACCCGAAGCATATTGGACACGATTTATGTTATATATTTTTTATTTGCCATGTTCTCACAATTCGAACTATGAAGAGGGATGCCGTAATCATAAACGAATTTTGAGAACGCAACATATATAGAATTTCCTTATGTTGAACCATTCCAGCATAACATTCATATATATTCTTGACTAAAGTTGATTAAAGTCTCAATCTAAGCTTGTAGAATTGGAATGAAGTATAAAATCCTCTCCCTTAATTATAGCAAAACAACTTTTCAAAGTGAATTAAAACTTTTGTTTTCTATAATTAACATTGCTAACCTGCAACATAATCATCATGCTCCCACTAGCATAATGATTATTATCTTACTAGCATAACACTTATGCTCCCACTAGCTTTGACATGTACTCAAAAATCAGCTGGACTTCTAGAAAAACAATACTTTATTGACTTTCTTACCAAAGTTCAGATTTCTGATACGAGATGCTTTGATAAGACTTTATCAAAATCATACACATTTCCTTAGATAGCTCACTTGTGTGTCTAAACAATTGTGAAGAGGGATGCCGTAATCATAATGTTTAGACCTTTTGTCAATCTCACAATTGCTATTTACTTAAAATCTACTTAGTGAAAGAGTTTCCTCACCATCATTTTCATGAATCGAAGAGAAACCTTATGACACTTAGATTTTTATGGTGTAAGTGTTCCTATCCATGTGAATTTGTCATAACCATAGTCACAAGACAAGGTCAGTGGCAAATCCAAACACATATGGACTGAACTTGTTCAATCTTAATTTCTTGCCACCCTGTAGCACAAGGGCCTACCATTGCTTCCAGGTTGTTATGCAAACAATTGGGAACTCATAGAACTCACAAGCATAGTCAACTTTTAACTGGAATAGACACAGAAATAAGAATATGTCAACACGATAGGTTACAAACCTCAAGTCGTGGCTAGTGATTAACAAAACTCTTGATTAGTTCTTGAAACTATTTCAGGATCTTTTAAACTCCCACTATCCTCTTGACATATAAGACTCTCTTGCCCAATATTCAAGAGATAGTGCGGATTCTTTTACAAACACTTCACACAATTGGCCTTAGTTGGTCTTTGTTTTATCCAAAACATCACAACTTACCAATTTCAAATGTACAAGAGTAAGAAAACATTTTACTCTACATTTGACAAGTGTTTTAAACCTTTCTTAAGATTATGTCACTCAAGGCTCAATCTTGGAGTATGACTCTAAGATTTTATTTTGGAATGAAGTATGATTTATCTTTTGATTTAACCATTTCCACAATTCACGATTCCTCTCCTTAGCCAACAAATGCACTAAGGTGTCCTTAGAGGATCAATTGTGATATGGTTCCATAATCACTAAGATAATCATAAAACAAGATACACAAGTACTCTCCCATCTCTTCAGATTGGAGAAACTTTTATCTTTCTGCCTTATTTGATTCTTCTTATTCATTCTGCCATATATTGAAAATTTTCCAATGTTTCAGAATTACACTTAAACTTGTAAGCATAATCATATTTACTAAACTTTAGTAAATCATAACTAATAATCTTATTAACCTTTGTGGTGGACCTGACTAGTGCACAACCTAATGTACCCGATCCTTTAGTCCTTCGCTTGACTCACATATGAATGTGAACAAGGAATTAGTCTTAATTTACCAAAGATGAAAAATCTCATTCATCACACCATACAACTTGCATGATTCCAAGTTTCTATCCAACTGAAACTTGGGTGATGAGAATCTTTCCTTATTTGATAAATTATGACACTACCACAAACGAAAGAATCAAATTCATTTTCCAATATTGCTTATCAATGGAAACATATAAACAACAATTTTTCACAAATGCCTTTGTAAGGATACTTAAAATAAATAAAATCAAAACTTTTCTTTTATTTTAAAACTTGCGGAAAAACTTATCCTTACAATGCAAATTCATATGAAAACTTTGTTGTTATCTATTCCTAAGCAATATCTCATAACTCTAATGCAGTGGCTCAAAATTCTGGTCATCGAACCATGCGATCAGAATCAGCACACTTTTTCTTTAAGCTTCCTTTGATTCTTCAAAAACATCAAAAAGTAATTACATTACATCATGTATTAAGAATCTCCAAAAGAGACTTAATAGAGTTAGATAACGGACTTTACCTAAAGTAGAGTCAAACTTTTGACTTTACCATCCTTATGAGGTTTCAGGTAAATTCGGCAGCTTCGCAACCAATGCTCCTTTTCTTTGGCAATAGGCACATATGGACTCTTTGAGAATGGTACATGGGACTATCTCAGACTTAGCCTTTCTCTTTAACATTTGGTCAACCGAGTTGACTATGGCCGATCCCTTTCCATTGGGAAGAGAAAGTTTTTCTGGATTTCCAGTGTCACCATTGTCAATGTCCATGAAGTTTTGGGAAGTCGATCTTCTAATCAAATTTGTTTTACCAGTGTTCCAAATCATTGCTGATTTAGCAGCACCAAGCAAATAGATAAGATCATTAAAGGGTCATGTCGTGATCTGTCATCAGGGAGTGACTGAAGAACCAAGTCAATAACCAGCTACCTCGAGACTTCGACACCCGACTCTCCCGGCTTGTCAATATGTGACTTAATCTCCAAGACCTAAGCACATATAGACTTTGTTTGCCAACCGGGATTGAGTGACTTAGAACTTATCAAGTCTTGAAACTTGTGGGATAGGGAGAATTATTGAAGGAGGTGGAGGAAATGAAGTATGATTTCTATTCCCATTAGTGCTCAATAAAGGGATTAGTCTTTCACCTTGATTGCCTTTTGGGATATCATTTTCATTAGGAAGCTTGTTCCCAAATATTTGGGAAGACCATAGTTGTCTGAAGGAGACATATATAAGGGAGAAATTCAAGTTAGTTGATTTAAAGTCCTTAATATAACACCCAATATGAAATATTAAGGCTAGGATCCAACAACCTATTTATAACTGGAAGAGGGATGCCGTAATCCAAATTATAAAATAGTTGAAGGTAGGTAAATGACGATTTACCAATTTCCACCATGAAAAACGAAATATAATTAAGTTTTAATTGGATTTGAAACTCCTAGATCTTTTGAGATACATTGAACTTTCATTGGCATGTTTGAATCTCAATTGTGCCCTCTCAAGTTTGTGACTGGGATGCCGAGGATCACAAACAAAGTGTGAATAACCATGCAAATTGACTTGGTACCCTTAACTTTATCACCTAATCGATGTGCCGGTTAGCCACACAGCTCCACCGATCTATAATAAGGTCAAGTTACCCTTTGCCACTCTTACTAGTCCTTATTAGCGTGTCGGTTAACCACACACGCTCCACTAATTGACTTGGTAAGGTACAAAGTGTAATTTCATGGGTTAGCACCTATTTCACATTTTCCTAAGTAACTAAGATTAGGAATTTATAAGTGTTTAGTTACTTAGTATTTTTCATTATACTTTTAATGAAGGGAGAATTATAGTCCTTTCCTACCCGTTCGGCTAACGACCCTCCACCAGTCAAGGAAGCAGTGGGTGAGAGTGGACACCCATTAAACTGCCATTTTATAGGCAGTAACCTTATACCCCCCTTATAGACCGGCTTCGTGAATGAGGCCTACTAATGGTAAGATTGACTTGATCTTATACATATCTATATAATTAAAATTATAATAATAGTATAAGGGTGTATTTTAAACATTTAAAATACTTGGTGGTTTAATCTATTAATTAAACTATACTCTTAATTTAATTAAACTTAAACCATGTCTTTATGGAATTATTAACTCTTTTAATTAAACACTTTAATTAATTTAATGAAGTCCATAAAGTTTGAATTTTAACTTTTAAAATTGTAGAGTTTGGAATTAAAGCATTAATGTGTGTGAGACTTTACAAATTCCAAAACTTGAGGGCAAGTTTTGAAACTATTCAAAACCTTTCATTTCATAACTTATGAGTTTAATGGTTCATTAAAATGAAGACTCTTCATTTTATGTAACCTCTTATTCTTTAATAACACTTTTAAAGAAGTGACTCTTAAACATCCATAACTTGAAGACAAGTTATGGAGTCATAAAATAATTAAATGAAAAAGACTCTTCATTTTTATGTAACCTATGGCATTTTTATGATTTTTAAGATTCATAAATGTGACATTTTATGTGATTTGAAGACAAGTTACAAAAACACCTTTTATGAACTTCTCTAGATTAATTTGGATTGAAAACAACTAAAACACAATTTTTTTTTTCCATTAATCTAAACTAACTCATAAATTAAGGAAACATAAAACTCTTGGTAATCCATAATTTGAGGACAAGTTATGGACTCCATACAATTTCATTGAGATCAAGAATTATACTAACAAACAACTTGCACATAATTCCTATGATCTACCAAAACTCATAAGCATGAACATTCATAATCAACATTTTTCAAGAATTACATAAACATATATAAACTTGAAACTTCGAATATTGCATTGAAATTGGTTTAACACGATCATTACCACATTAAAAAACAGGTTTTATAAGAACAAAACAATCAAAGGTAATGATTCTAGACCAATTCCAGCACCAAAACTCGAAGATATGTTGTTTGGGGGTCCAACTCGTCGAGTGCATGAACCAACTCGGCGAGTTGGATGCATTTTGTCTTGGACTCGTCGAGTCCCTTGATGGACTCGTCGAGTCCCCTGTCCAGACAGCATAAAACTTCGATTTTTTAAGCAGTTTGCATCAAGTATAAGTGAAAACAAACCTGGCTCTGATACCACTGTTGGGTTTTGAGCATTCTAACACTCCTATGGTGTACATGCAACCCTAAATACCTTGGATCTATGTTTTCTCTATTATACATGCAAATATCAATTTTCCAAGGTATTGTTCTAACTAGCATAATATAAAGTACACATAATAATCAATTCTAGTAGAATTACATACCTCTTGTTTGGTGCTTGATTCCATGGAGCTCAAGAGCCTAGTGCCCCAAATGTGACACCTCAAATGGTTCACACAACACCATGAACATTTGGAATAACTTGAGAGAAAATGCACACTTCATGAAATCGGCTTGCCCTCTACTTGTTTTTTTAGTGACCGATTTTTGCACAAAATAAGATGCTTATATAGTTGTTACAATTAGGGTAAACCCTAATTGTCATGGCTTTTCATTTCCTTGGATCCATGGGTTCAAATACACCATGGAGCATCCATGGAGCATCCATGGAGCATCCTATGGGTTTTAGCCCAACTTGATAATCCATGGAGCAATAGCCCACTATATAAGTATGGATGATTTACACAATCAACCCATATATTTAATTAGTCTTCTTTTGATCACTTAATTAATTCTAGATTAATTCTTGATCAATACTAATTAAATAATCTTATTAATATATTAGAACTTATAATATATTAATAAACCTTAAGTGTTATTTCTCTCATTTTAGTCTATCCAAATGCATGATGCCATGCAACCCAAATGGACCATGCCGGGTCGGGTCAAGTATATACCAATTATAGTTATGGACTTAGACACTAATCCAACACCTGTATCTTGACCCTAAGGTCTCTACCAGGTCCCACCTGCGCTGCTATAATCACACGGGCCTCGCCCACGGGTTTCACCCCAAACTATATCTCGGAGTGGCCTCCCCCACAGGTCTCACCTTTCTAGGGCTATGCTGGACCAACTCCTTACTGAAACTCAATGAACTATTCTTCCTCAACCTCTATCCGGCTAACTAGGAGATACGGGCCTCGCCCACACTCCGCTAACTAGGAGATACGGGCCCCCGCCCACACTCCTCTAACTAAACTGCTAATGAATGCTACGGCTATCCCGCAGTCATACATCACTTCCCCACATTGTCTAATTGCTGACTACTAGCCTGGATACATCCCACAACCAACGCTCCACAATCTAACATCCTGATTAACTCGCGTGCTACCGGGAAAACATCAACCTGGTTTCCCAAACCAGTCCTCTACTACAGCGAATACATGAATTCAATGTCGGGATGTTTCCCAAACTCTCGACTTCCTTGCTGCTCTATCCAAACGGCTACCTCGACTTCTTTCCTTCTCAGCAAGGATGTGAACACATCCAAATTGCACTCCTAGCTCAACTTCTGACTACTGGGATAGTACTCCCCCACTTCGATTCAACTAGATTCCTACAGCTCCCGGCTTGGAAAGGATTCTCAATCCTTCTCTCCATCTAATGATCGATCTGCTGACAACCGATACTTACTATTGCTTGTGCTCCAAAAATAATCAATCCCAAATCTGAACCACTCTCAAAGATTAACAGAACACTTCTCGAGCCCCACTCACACCTGCTACCGTGACTGCATCCTGGGAACCGGCTCAAAAAGGGGGGTACTACTATGAACTACCGCCCGAAAATCCATGGTATGCAGATGGCATATGATCCGAACACGGACATAAATGAAATTCTAATATACATTTACTAACATAGATGCAGTACCATAACGATATAACCGTGAATAAAATTGACAGGAAAACAAAAGATACACACCTGCAACGTCTGGTGCTGCTCGCGTCTCTACTGTAGACAACTAAAAAGCCCTGCTTCCCACCGCGGGTGCCTCTGCTCGGCCCTGATGGTCGTCGGTGATCCTCAAGGTCGCAGGGGCAGGTGCCATCACCTGTCCTGCTGGAAACAAACTCGGAAACTGTGCCTTCGTGTGGCCCCTCTGACTGCAATGGAAACATATCAGGTCTGATCTCTGAGTGGTGGTAGCTGTACAATCCCTGCTGAAATGACCAGTCTGACCGCACTTGAAGCAGCCAGAATCACCACCACTACCACCCCTGCACGCACCCTCGTGCGTCCTGCCACACTTGCCACAAAGACTGCGGCCATGATAATCCTTCGATCTCCCATCCGACCCCTTGGATCTCTTGCCTGAACCTGCGTCTACCGGGACCTCCTCCGGCTTCCTCTTCCTTAGGTGCTCCTGATCGATCTCCCTCTCCCTGGCCCGAGCAATCATATCCTCCAGGATCTTGCAGTTGGACCTGCTCACAAACTCCCTGATGTCACTCCTCAGCATCTCGTGATATCGGGCCTTCTTCATCTCCTCGTCTGCGACATACTGCGGAACAAAAAGATCCCTCTCCCTGAACTTGGCGGTGATCTCCGCCACTGACTCTATAGTCTGCCGCAAATCCTAAAACTCTCGTGCTAACAGTTGCACCTCAATCACTGGTGCAAACTCGTCCCTAAACCTGGTCGAGAAGTCACTCCATGTCATCGCGTCAAACGCAACATCATCCCCAATGGCATGACCAACCTCCTCCCACCAATCTCGTGCTCTGTCCATCAGAAGACAGGAGGCAAGTCGGACCTGTTGGGTTTTGAGCATTCTAACACTTCCTAAGTGTACATGCAACCTTATTAAACCTTGGATCTATGTTTGTCTAAGATACATGCAAAATATTATTTTCCAAGGTTTATAACCTATCTAGCATGGCATGGGGTACTTTTAACCATAAAAGAACTAGATGAATTACATACCTTTTGTTGATTGTTGATTCCTTGGAGTTTGAGAGCCAAGCACCAATAATGTGAATGCCTCAAATGGAAATCACAAATCACCACAAACTTGGAAAATATATGAGAGAGTATGCTAACTCTTGATTTTGGCCACCACACTTACACACACATTAGTGTTTTTTCATGCAACATAAGCTTGTTTATATAGTGTACATGGTTAGGGTGAAACCCTAATAACCCATGTCTTTTCCTCTTCCAAGGATCCATGGGTAAAAGCTCCATGGATCATCCATGGACTTCCATATAAGCTTAGCCCATTCCAAATGAGTGTTAGCCCACACCATATAAATATAATAGCCCATGATTTAATTAGTCTTCCTTTTAATCACTAAATTAATTCATAATTAATTCAAGATTAAAACTAATTAAGTAACATGACTTTATATTAATATATTATAACTTATAATATATTAATAAATCGTAAGTATACAACTCTCATAAAATTATCCATAACAAGTTCGGGTGAAGTGCAACCCAAATGGACCATGCCGGGTCGGGTCAAGTATATACCAAATAAGTTATGGACTTAGACACCTTATCCAACAGACTCCCACTTGGATAAGTCTAATAACTGTATTTGCCTATATTACTTCAGGAACCAATCGGCAATCGTAGCTCTCGAAAACTCTTGTGAACTATGAAGCGCCATTTTAGATAAGTGATCATATAATCCTCTGCTCTCATGATATTAGCCGGACAAATACATGGAACAATGTCTTACTTATTGTCTAGCAGTTGTTTCTCGATTTCCGATTTGTTTGACAAAGAACTTAACTGAACACATCAATTTAGTTCTGACCGGGCCCGGTACATGGGTCAACACAAAATCATCGAGGGGCCCAGATATCGCTTCTATTTCTAGAAGGAACAGATAAACTTCGACTCATATGCTTGTTCTACTACTTATTGAATTGCACACAAAGGCACGTTTTATAACATCAAGTTACTGATGCGTTTACGTGCAATCAATGCACAACCAACTCATAGGTAACAACTCATATCTCTAGGTTTGAAGACTTATATGATATTATCGTCTCACGATCACTCGAGATAAATTCCATGAAGTGATACAAGTGAGCGTGGGTTTATTCCAATACTCATAACTTATGAGTACTCATGAATGTTGTAGCAACCATTGCTATGGCTAAACACCTTTAGTCATCTACAATCCCAATTCATGACAGTCTTGATTCATACCTACTTCCGACATATGACCGACTGTGGAGAGTTTGAATAAATTAATTATTCTGGAAGTCAAAACATGCAAAACTGAAACAATAGTAAATAATTGACAATGATAGCAACACTTTACTCATAAATAAATCACAAATTTTATTCATCATCAAACGTCGATTACATTTTACAAGTTTCAGAAAAGGCTATCTAATCTGTAAAACTAATATCGTCCCTCAGCCCGATGCGCCTCGCATGCTGCAAATGCTTCACCCTCGTCAGTCCCTTCGTAAGGGGATCCGCAGGGTTCTCATCTGACGATACCCTCTTTGCCACGAGGAGTCCCTCTTCTATCTTGTGTCTTATGAAGTGATATTTTATGTCAATGTGTCGGGATCTGCCATGATCTCTTGGTTCCTTGGCTAAGGCAACCGCACTATTGCTGTCACAGAAAATCTCCATAGGCTCCTTAATAGCTGGTACAACTCCAAGGTCTCCAATGAAGTTCCTCAGCCATATCGCATCCTTTGCCGCTTCACTCGCTGCTATGTACTCTGATTCACAAGTCGAATCAGCTACAGTCTCCTGTTTGGAACTCTTCCAAGTGATTGCCCCTCCATTTAAGGTAAAGACCCAGCCCGACTGAGAGCGGAAGTTATCCCTATCAGTCTGAAAGCTAGCATCACTATACCCTACTACTCTCAAGTCATCACTCCCACCAAGGGTAAGGATCCAATCCTTAGTCCTCCGCAGGTACTTGAGAATATTCTTTACCGCAGTCCAATGAGCCTTGCCAGGGTTCCCTTGATATCTGCTGACCATGCTCAAAGCGAAGGCCACATCAGGACGGGTACAAGTCATAGCATACATGATCGAACCAACAGCGGAAGCATAAGGTAATCGACTCATCTCAGCTATCTCATCTTCTGTACTCGGGCTCTGAGCCTTGCTCAGTTTGGCATTGCTTTGGATCGGTAATTCTCCTTTCTTGGAATTCTGCATGTTGAACCTTTTCAACACCTTATCCAAGTAGATACTCTGACTAAGTCCAATTAGTCTTTTACTCCTTTCTCTTAATATCCTTATCCCTAGGATATAGGTAGCTTCTCCAAGGTCCTTCATAGCAAAGCACTTCCCAAGCCAGGACTTAACCTCCTGCAAGGTTGGGATGTCATTTCCTATGAGTAGTATGTCATCCACATACAGTACCAAAAAGCTAACTATACTCCCACTAGCTCTGACATACACGCAGGAATCATCTTCACTTCTTGAGAAACCAAACTCTTTGACCTTCTCATCGAAGCAAAGATTCCAACTTCGAGATGCTTGTTTCAATCCATAAATGGATTTCTCAAGCTTGCACACTCTATTGGGGTACTCTGCACTGACAAAACCTTCTGGCTGATTCATGTAAACATCCTCAGCCAACTTTCCGTTAAGGAAAGCGGTTTTGACATCCATTTGCCATATTTCATAATCATGAAATGCAGCAATGGCTAGCATAACCCTAATAGACTTAATCTTTGCTACTAGTGAAAAGGTTTCATCATAATCAATTCCCTGAGTCTGAGTAAACCCTTTCGCAACCAGTCGAGCCTTATAAGTGTGCACCTTCCCATCCATGTCGGTCTTCTTCTTGAAGATCCATTTGCACCCGACTGTCTTACGGCCTGGTACATTGTCAACCAAGTTCCAAACTTGATTGTCATACATGGAGTGTATCTCGCTGTCCATAGCCTCCTTCCATTTAGCAGACTCTGGGCCTGCCATGGCTTCCTTAACACTGTTAGGTTCATCCAGATTTACCAGTGTACTGTCACTGATAAATGTATCACCTTCCGTAGTAATATGAAATCCATAATAAAACTCAGGTGTGTTCCTAACCCTTGTGGAACGCCTCGGAAGTATAGACTCGTCAGCTGGATCAACAGGAATTTCCTCCTCAAGTTGATTGCTAGTGTCTGGGGTTCCTTCACCAATTGAGTCTTGAATTTCTTCAAGGTCAATTTGCCTCCCACTGTCTCCTTGGCTTATAAATTCTCTCTCTCGAAAGACCCCTCTCCTAGCCAGAAAGACCACATTCTCACTGGGTCTGTAGAAGAGGTAACCAAAGGATTTTTGTGGGTAGCCGATGAAAATACACCTTTCACTTCGAGGTTCGAGCTTGTCATGAGTTTCGCGCCTCACGAAAGCCTCGCAACCCCAAATCTTGATATGGTCCAAATTGGGAACTTTCCCAGTCCACATCTCATGAGGTGTTTTGGCAACCTTCTTTGTAGGGACTAGATTAAGGATGTGGGCGGCAGTCTCTAAGGCATACCCCCAAAAAGAGATTGGTAGCGAAGCTCGACTCATCATAGAGCGAACCATGTCCAACAAAGTTCGATTGCGCCTCTCAGCTACACCATTCAGCTGTGGTGTCCTGGGAGGTGTCAATTGTGAGACAATCCCACACTCCTTAAGATAGTCGAGGAACTCAGTACTAAGATACTCACCACCTCGATCGGATCGAAGCATCTTAATGTTCCTGCCCAATTGATTTTCTACTTCCTGTTTAAACTCTTTAAACCTTTCAAAAGTTTCTGACTTATGTTTGATTAAGTAGACATAACCATATATACTAAAATCATCAATAAAAGTCACATAATAGCGATTAGCATCCCTTGTGGCGGTTTCGAATGGTCCACACACATCAGTATGTATAAGGTCCAACAAACCCTCACCCCTTGCACAAGTACCAGTGAAGGGTGATTTTGTCATTTTTCCAAGCAGACAAGACTCACAACTATCATCCGACTTGAGGTCGAACGACTCCAAGACTCCATCCTTTTGGAGCTGGCCTATGCGTTTCTTGCTTACATGTCCAAGACAACAATGACACAAAGATGCTTTATCCAAGCTAGTAGAAGAATCAATACATAATACATTATTTCCTAAATTATCTACAACCGATACAGCTTCATACACACCATCACAAGGTAATGCTTTAAAATAAAGAACATTATTAAAGAAAGCATTAATACTACCAACTTCATTATCAAATGAAAAGGTAAAACCTTGTTTGTACAAAGCATGAAAGGAAATAATATTCCTCGCCATTTCAGACGAGTACACACATTTATTCAAATCTAACTTTAACCCACTATCTAGCAACAAAGTATAAACTCCAATCTTGGTAACAGGTGCAACCTTCTTGTTCCCCATGATTAAGTTTATCTTTCCGTGCTCCACATCCTCACTTCTTCTTAGGCCCTGCAAGTCACAACAGATGTGAATACCACAACCTGTATCAAGAACCCAAGAATTAGAATATGGTGAGTTATTAGACAATATAGTGTAAATACCTGCATGGGATGGTTTCACTTTCCCATCCTTGACATCCTGCAAGTACTTTGGGCAGTTTCGCTTCCAGTGCCCCTTATTTTGACAGTAGAAGCATTCAGCATCCTTAGGGATGGCAGAAGGAGTGATAGAACCACCTTTGGTTCCAGATGAGGAACCTTCAAGGGACTTTCCCTTGGTACCCTTCGAAGGGTGCTTCCTCTTTTTCCCTTTGCCTTGCCCGATAGCCAAAACAGGGGTAGTAGTAGGAGTAGGAGTAGCAGCCGACTTACTCTTAAGACCACTTTCGGCAGTCTTCAGAAGTCCTTGAAGCTTACTGAGTGTGACTTCCTCCTTGTTCATGTGGTATGTCATACGAAATTGATCATAACACGATGGCAAGGAGTGCAAAATGATATCAATTGCCAACTCCTCAGGGAAGTTCACATTCAGTTTCATTAGACGGTCCACATACCTTTGCATTTTCTGCATGTGGCTCGTGATTGGTTCGCTATCCTTCATACGGGTAGTGATCATGGAGGAGATTATTTCATACCGCTCTTGACGAGCACTCTGATGGTACCTTTCCATCAGATCCTGATGCATCTCAAAAGGGTAATAGTCCTCATAGGACTTTTGGAGTTCAGCTGTCATGGTGGCCATCATGATGCATGCCACCTTGGTGGCATCTCTTTTATGTGCCTGATACTCATCGACCTCCTCAAGAGTAGCAGTGGACTCATCAAGCTCCTTTAGCTCCTTATCGAGGACATATTCCTTGTCCTCGTAACGAGTAACCATCCTGATGTTCCGGATCCAATCCATGAAGTTGGAACCATCAAAGATGACCCTCCCACAAAGGTTCATGAGGGAAAAGGAACCAGTAGGGTTAGAGCCCGAAGCTTTGTTGTTGGAAGACATCTGAAAAGAAGAAAACAAGTTTAGATTAGATATATCGAATCCTTAATAATACACCCAAATGTAATATTAAGGCTAGGATCCAACACAATATATTATAACTTAGAAGAGGGATGCCGTAATCTAAGCTATAATATATTTGAAGGTAGGTGAATGACGATTCACCAATTTCCACCATGAAAACGAAATGAATTATTAGGTTTAATTGGTTTTGAAATTCCTAGATTCCTTTGAGATTCATTGAACTTTTCAATGGCATGTTTCAATCTCGATTGTGCCCTTCAAGTTTTGTGACTGGGATGCCGAGGATCACAAAACAATGTGTGAATAACCATGCAAATTCACTTGGTACCCTTAATATTATCACCTAATCAATGTGCCGGTTAACCACACACGCTCCACCGATCTATGATAAACATTAAGTCACCCTTCGTGATCCTTACTAGTCCAAGTTAGTGTGCCGGTTAACCACACACGCTCCACCAACGACTTGGTAAGGTACAAAGTGTGAATTTCATGGGTTAGCACCATATTCACATTTTCCTAAAGTAACTAAGATTGGGAATTTATATAAGGTTTAGTTACTTTATAATATTCATCATACTTTTAATGAGAATTTATAAGTCCTTGTCCTACCCGTTCGGCTAACGACCCTCCACCAGTCAAGCAAGCGGTGGGTGAGAGTGGACACCCATTAAGTTGCCATTTTATAGGCAACAACCTTATACCCACCTTATAGAATGGCTTCGTGAATGAGGCGTACTAGCGGTAAGACGACTTTGAACTTATACATATATATAATAATTAACCATTAATGTTATAAATAGTATAAGGGTTAAATTTTAACTTTTAAAACTCTAAGGGTTTGGAATTAAAGTATATTAAAGTGTGTGTAACTTTACAAATTCCAAAACTTGAGGACAAGTTTTGAAACTATTCAAAACTTTTCATTTCATAACTTATGAATTAAAGGTTCATAAAAATGAAGACTCTTCATTTCCATGTAACTTATGTGTTTTAAGTGTGTGTTTAAAAGAAGTGACCTTTGGATATCCATAACTTGAGGACAAATTATGGACTCCATTAAAACACATAAATGATCAAGAATTAATCCTAAACAATTCAGCAAATAATTCCTATCATCTTGTAAATTCATAAGAACATGAACATGATCATCAAAGTTTCAAGAATTATATGAACACATACAAAGCATGAAATTTTGATATAAGCTATTGTAAATGGATTAGAACAACCATTACACCAACTAAAACAAGTTTTAAAACACCAAAACAGTTTAGGGTAATGTTTCTAGTCCATTTCCAGCAGCAAAAGTCGAAAATCTGCATTCTGAGGCTCCTACTCGCCGAGTGCACGAACCTACTCGCCGAGTAGGATGAGTTTACACATGAACTCGGCGAGTCCCCCATGGACTCGGCGAGTTCATCAGGCAGACAGCAAAAAATTCGACTTTTTTCACTATTTTGCATCAAGTATCAAACAAACAAGCCTAGTCTCTGATACCACTGTTGGGTTTTGAGCATTCTAACACTTCCTAAGTGTACATGCAACCCTATTAAACCTTGGATCTATGTTTGTCTAAGATACATGCAAAATATTATTTTCCAAGGTTTATAACCTATCTAGCATGGCATGGGGTACTTTTAACCATAAAAGAACTAGATGAATTACATACCTTTTGTTGATTGTTGATTCCTTGGAGTTTGAGAGCCAAGCACCAATAATGTGAATGCCTCAAATGGAAATCACAAATCACCACAAACTTGGAAAATGTATGAGAGAGTATGCTAACTCTTGATTTTGGCCACCACACTTACACACACATTAGTGTTTTTTCATGCAACATAAGCTTGTTTATATAGTGTACATGGTTAGGGTGAAACCCTAATAACCCATGTCTTTTCCTCTTCCAAGGATCCATGGGTAAAAGCTCCATGGATCATCCATGGACTTCCATATAATCTTAGCCCATTCCAAATGAGTGTTAGCCCACACCATATAAATATAATAGCCCATGATTTAATTAGTCTTCCTTTTAATCACTAAATTAATTCATAATTAATTCAAGATTAAAACTAATTAAGTAACATGACTTTATATTAATATATTATAACTTATAATATATTAATAAATCGTAAGTATACAACTCTCATAAAATTATCCATAACAAGTTCGGGTGAAGTGCAACCCAAATGGACCATGTCGGGTCGGGTCAAGTATATACCAAATAAGTTATGGACTTAGACACCTTATCCAACAGGACCTTGTCCCCCTCGGGACATCGGCTCGTACAGAAAGCGTTGGCAACATCGGCCAACCTCCTGCCGGTAGCGATGGGGTCCTTGGCCCCATGGTAATCCGGAGCTCCACAAGCTCTAAACTCTCGGAAAGTCAGCGAACGCGCTCCCATCATGGCCATTATCTCAGTACGAAAAACTCCCAGCTTCTCACTCAGAAGCTCCAAAACGCCCTCCTTGACCGAACCAAAGATCACAGGAGTTTGGTCTAGAATACTGCGCGTAACCTCAGTTGAAATAAACTCTCTCATCCGCTCCTCGAGCTGCTCGGCTCCTGAAACTGAGCCTGATCCCTCTTCAGCGCCTGATCCGCCCACTGGTCTCTCACACAACGTCACCATGCTGCAAACATGCCATAACAACCATCAGAATACACATCACTAACGAGGGATCACACATGCACTACTAGTTCCCTGGTTTTATCTTACCCCTTCTCGAATCGAGTACAGATCCTCTGCTTTCAGTAGTATGGGCCCCTACTACCTTCCACATCTATCCGTACTTTCATCAAGAATTGCCTCGACTACACCAAGTCCCTTTAGATGCTACTATCACTGATCCTAGCACTACTCTCATCTTAGGCTTACCCTAGAGTATCCTCTAACTCGCTATCTGCCTTCAGCTGCATAAGAAGTTACTGTTACCTCTCCCTAACTAACTCGCGAATGTCATTACATATCACCCAGACTAGATAATTCTTCGAATGAGAGATCCTACCCTACAACGGTTGGACTCAGACAAGAGCTGCGGAATAGGGCTAGACCTAACCTTCTGAAATTATTTAGTCCTTGCAATATGTAACTTAACATATTCGTTCACTAGTTAGTTAGAGATAACAAGAACTCCTAATATCACAAAGCAAGCAGCATTCGGGCATTGGGAAAACTAACCACATAATCCGATCAAGCTGTTCTATCCTCTAATCAGGAATCTGTACTAGCATGCAACACATAAAGCTCATACACATATAACAGGCACATAAGGCATCCTCCTAGATCCTTAGTCCTAATCTAGCGTGCAGTTCTCATAAGCATATCATAACATAACAAACATGTATGCGTAATTTGGGAGAACTTACTTGAGCTCGGCTGATTGCATGCAGCACACCCTTTTCTCTTTTCAAAGTCCTTTTCTCTTTTCAAAACTATTTTGTTTTTCTCAAAGCTTGTTTTTATAAAAATGATTTTCTTTTGAAAATTTTCTCATACCAATTCCTCAGTTTGAGTTCAAACACACCCGAGAGCATGTCTAAATCCCTCAAACCAAGGCTCTAATACCAACTTGTAACATTCCAATATAAGGTCCGAAAATTTCATTTTTAAATCATTAGTGAAAGCCATCATAATCAACCATTTCATATATATAAACAAGACTGTTATATCAAATCAGATTATAATCTCCAAAACATATTCTTTTTATCAGAGTAAGACATCCCAGGCTAAACAACAATGGTGTGTGCCATGCGATCACCCCGAGCTCCTTCCTCCACTACCGGAAGTACCTGAAACCAAAACTGAAAACCGTAAGCACGGAGCTTAGTGAGTTCCCCAACCTACCACATACCACCTACATAACCACATACTGGGCCCCCGCCCGCTGCATCGGGACTTGCCCGGCATCGGACTAGCTCCGGCATCGGGCCCCGCCCGGCATCAGGCCCCGCCTGGCATCGAGCCCCGCTCAGTATACAGATCTGCCTTTCTTAGGCCCCGACTGTCTCCGGGCCCCGCCCGCTAAACATATACAACACATAATCATAGCACATAACATGTAAGTTAAACCTACTCTACTGTAGTCCGGTACTAAGGACTCTCCTATCTTACTCCCCGCCCCTGTCCTGTTACTGGTGAGTCATGGAACCCCGTCCATGCTCCTGCTGATAGTGAGATACGGGCCCCCGCCCACACTCACCTCTCTCCTACCTCGGTCCTCGCCCCTGCTCTGCCACTAATGAGATACAGACCCCATCCATACTCTGCTAATGATGAGATACGGGACCTCGCCCACACTCACCTCCCTAACAGGCTCATACAAGTATCACAAAGACAACAAGCATAAACTATCATGCAAACATTCCTCAGGTTCCCACCCGGCATCGGACCTTGGTCCGGAATAACATACTAGCATACAGTGCCTAGGGCTAACCCCCGGGTCTTCCTATTCATAAACTACATGGGCCGACATTTTGGCCGTAGATCCATTCACACAGTGAGGAGACTCACCTCGCACTGCTAAAGACGGGCTGAAACCTCTAGCTGATATCCGACAATTCCCCGAACCGCTGTTCCCCTAGCTTCCCGAGCTACCAATACCAACATAACACTTAGTCCCAAAAATTCCCTCCATAAGTCAAACTAAATCAACCCTGGTCAAAGTCAAAGTCAACGGTCCATGGTCAAAGTCAACGCTTCCAGGTTGACCTGACTCGCCGAGTTAGTCAACCAACTCATCGAGTTCCTATTCTTTCATCTGTTCCCAACCCCGACTCTACTCGTCGAGTCTAGCAAGAACTCGACGAGTTCCCCTTCAACATAACATCGGGACTATGTTCATCTGGCTCGCCGAGTTCATCCTTGAACTCGTCGAGTCCATCTTCATCATATGAGTGTGACTAGTCAGTGACTCACCGAGTTGTATGAGCAACTTGTCGAGTCCGTCTTTATAGGTTGGGAGATTTCCTTGGACTCGCCGAGTTCCTCTTTGAACTCGTCGAGTACGATGATCTCCAGGTCCTCTAAGAACCCAGACTGGCCGAGCCCCTTTCCAACTCAACTCATACCCTTCAACCAATGGGTTTTGGGGCAAGAACACGGTCTGACTCGCCGAGTCCCATAAGTGACTCGCCGAGTCACTCAATGTCCAATTCTATTCAGACGATCTCAGCCAATCATAAGGCATCCAGGACCTAGATCTAACCTTCAAAGGTCAAAATAATACGCAAAGCCTCTGCCTTTACATCCATGCATGGCCCTTTTTGCTCAAAAGGCCATAACAACCTCTCAAACCTTGCATGGGGAGTTCTAAAGCTTGCACCTTTATGCCATAACAGCCCTTAATGGTGCTAGATCTGAAAACACAAGCCCTTGGGATGTCCATTCCTCTCATGCTAGGGTTCTTGGACCAAAAACCCCCAAAAGTGACAAAGAAGAGATCTAGGTAACCACAAGGCAAGGCAGAAACTTGATTACCAGAAAATTATGAAGATGAAACAAACTTCCTAGATCTACCACCATCTCCTTGAACCTCTAACCTCCTTCTCCTTCCTCTAGTCTCCAAGAACACTCTAAATCCTTCAATAATGACTCACACACTCAAAGAGAACACTAGGGTTTTGTGGGTTAGGCTCTGGACAATGGAGGCTACAAATGAGGCTGATAGAATGAGAATGAGATGCTTAAATAGGATACCAAGTCTTGAGATTAGGGTTTCCCAACCCAGACCAGACTCGTCGAGTCAGTCCCCCGACTCGTCGAGTCGGCCACTTAATCTACGACACGGAACTCGCTCCTACTCGTCGAGTTCCTCCCTGGACTCGACGAGTTGACTCCTTAACTTAGGGTTTTCCTTTCCTTTCTTGGTCTGTTGGATTAGGGGTGTTACAACACCACTCTGTTCAGTAAGGGGCCGATCGGGGAGTACTCAGGATTTTGCAACTCGCCTTGATAAGGGGCCGAGTATCGAGTACTCGGAGGAGTAATCAGACAACTCGGCGAGTTTTACAACATTGATACCCGGGGAGTAGTTGGAGCAGTAAACGGTGTCACCTTTGCGCGAGTTATTCAGCAGTCAGTTTGAGAGGCGAGTTTCCTTCCAGTAGGAATAGGTCTACGGCCACAATGCCGGCCCGTTTAGATGATAGTAGTTCCGTACTTCGGTCCGATGTCGGGGAGGTCCCGAGAAGTAGATATGTATGCTTGATGTCTTCGTGATTCATGCATGTTTATGATATGTGTTATATGTTCCGGACTCCGATCCGATGTCGGGCAAGCCCGATGCAGTATATGTGATTATGTTATATGTTCATGTTTATGTTATGTTCAGCTTATTCCGGACTTCGGTCTGATGTCGGTAGGGGACCAATATATGACGGACTTCGGTCTGATGTCGGGCGGGGCCCGATGCAGTGGGCGGGGCCCAAGTTATTATGTACTTCGGTCTGATGTCGGTAGGGGACCAATATATGCCGGACTTCGGTCTGATGTCGGGCGGGGCCCGATGCAGTGGGCAAGGCCCAGTATGTGTTATATGTATTATTGTATGGTATGTGATAGTTTGGGGGAGCTTACTAAGCTTCGTGCTTACAGTTTTTAGTTTTGGTTTCAGGTACTTCCACTAGCAAATGGAAGGCTTGGGATGATCGCATGGCACACACCACAGTCACAGCCTGGGAGTTGACTCTGACGTTTTGTTATGAGATTTTGGTTTGAGACAGATACTATGATGTTTTATGATACATGATTTATGATTTTACTTATGACTTTGGATGGTTTATGATTTTAATAATGAATTGAAAACGAAATTTTTGGGTCATATTTTTGGGATGTTTCAAATTGGTATCAGAGCCTTGGTTTGAGGGATTCGGGCATACTTTCGAGTGAGTCTGAACTAAAACTAAGGAAGTGGTATAAAGTTTTCAAAAGAAAATCATTTTACAAAAAGAATTTGGGAAAAATAGAAAAGAATTTTGAAAAGAGAAAAGGGGTGTGGTGCAAGCGATCAGCCGAGCTCAAGTAAGTACTCGCAAATTACCCATACAAATTTATGTTATGATATGTTTATCAGCTTTATGAGAACAACATGCTAGATGAGGACAAAGGATCTAACGGGATGTCTTATGTGCCTGTTATATGTATATCAGCTTTATTAGAAATGCATGTTAGTACAAATCAGACAGTATGATAGTCAGAATAGTATATGCTTGAATATGTGCACTCAATTCTCGAATGATGCTTGCTTCGTGCTTTTAGGAGTCGTAGTTATCTTTTACTAACTAGTAGATGAATATGTTATGTTACATATTGCGAAGATTAAATAATTTCAGAAGGTTAGGTCTAGCTCTATTGCGCAGCTCTTGTTTGAGTCCAACCGTTGTAGGGTAGGATCTCTCATTCGAAGAATTATCTAGTCTTAGTAATATATAATAGTATTCACGAGCTAGTTAGGGGGGGTAGTAGAGTCTTCTTATACAGTTGATAGCGGAGAGTGGGTTGGTGATTACCCTAGGGAAATCCTAGGAAGAGTTTAGTATGAGATCAGCAGTAGTAATAGGAGGGACTTGGTGGAGCAAGGCAGTCCTTGAGGAAAGTACGGATAGATGTGGAAGGTAGTATGGGCCCGTACTATTGAAAGCAGAGGATCCGTACTCGAATCAAGGAAGGCGGAGATAAGACCAGGGAGCTTGTAGTGTATGTGATCCCTCGATTTATATTAGTATTCTGACGTTTGTTATGATGTGTTTTCAGAATGGTGGTTTTATGCCCTAGACCAGCAGTTGGCAGTTCAGGTGCCGAAGATGGATCGGGTTCAGGCTCTGGAGCCGAGCATCTAGATGAGGAGACCAGGGAGTTTCTCTCCTCATAGATCACTCGCATTATACTTGAGCAGACCCCGGTGATCTTCGGTATGATCAAGGAGGGTATTCTGGAGCTTATGGATGAGAGATTAAGTGCGTTCCGCACTGAGGTAGCAGCCATGATGGGGTCGCGCACGCTCACCTTCAGGGAGTTCAGAGCATGTAGAGCTCCTGATTACCATGGGGCTCGGGACCCCATTGCTAGTACCAGATGGTTGGAGGATGTCGCCAACGCATTCCGCACCAGCAGATGTCCTGAGGGGGACAAGGCTAGGCTTGCGTCCTGTCTTCTAAAGGACAGGGCACGTGACTGGTAGGAGGAGGTTGGGAGAGCCATTGGAGATGACACAGTTTTGGATGTGATGACATGGAGTGATTTCACAACCAGGTTCATGGCCGAGTTCGCACATGTTATTGAGGTGCAGCAGCTTGCTAGAGAGTTTCAGGACCTCCAGCAGACGACAGAGACTGTGGCGGAAATTACCGCCAAGTTTAGGGAGAGGGCCCTTCTCGTTCTGCAGTATGTGGTGGACGAGGAGATGAAAAAGGCTCGGTATCATGAGATGTTGCGGAGTGATATCCGCCAGTTTGTGGGCCGCTCCAGCTGCAAGACGTTGGAGGACATGATTGCGAGGGCCCGTGAGAGGGAGATTGATCTAGAGATGGAGAGAAAGAGGAAGCCAGAGATGGCGTCTGGCGCAGCGGGTTCGGGCAAAAAGCCCAAGGTGTCTGATCATAGGTCTAGGGGACAGCAGATCCACAGTCGTTGTGGCAAGTGTGGCAGGTTGCACGATGGGGTGTGCAAGGCGGGGAGTTCCGGCTGCTTCAAGTGTAGCCGGAGTGGGCATATGAGTAGGGGTTGTACAGCTACTACCACTACCACCACCACAGCATCTGATCTGATCTGCTTCCATTGCAATCAGAGGGGACACAAGAATTCCCAGTGTCCGAGTCTAGCATCAGTAGGACAGGTGGTGACACCTGCTCCTACCACTTTGAGGATTACAGACGGCCGTTAGGGCCGGGCTGAGGCGCTAGTGGCAAAGAGCAGAGCCTTCCAGTTGAAAGCAGAGGAGGCACGAGCGACTCCTGATGTGGTTATTGGTATGTATTTTCTTCATCCTCTTTTTAGTGCTTTTGATTATTACTCATGTTTTGTGTTTATTTATAGGATCGTTCTTAGTGAACGGCATATCAGCTATGGTATTGTTTGACTCGGGGGCTACCCGATCTTTTGTATCGCTCGCACTTAGCAAGCAATTTAGTAGAGCTCCGGGGGAGCTGGATTGCCCACTTGACGTAGAGATAGCTGATTACAGGACTGTCAGGGTCGCGAGTGTTCATAGAGGATGTACGCTACGGTTATTTGATGAGCAGTTTTCAGTGGACTTGGTTCCTATTCCCCTGTGAGGGACTAAGGTTATAGTGGGTATGGATTGGTTGAGTCCTAATGGGGCAGTAATCGACTGCAATCACCAGCTAGTGAGGGTTCGTACTCCTAGTGGGGGAGAGCTAGTGATTCAGGGTGAGAGGCCACAGCGCGGACCGATTCTCTGTTCAGCGGCGAGAGCGAGACGCTACTTTCAGCAGGGTTGCGCAGGATACGTCGCCTATGTCATGGATACCCGGGATAAGGGTAAGGCGACAATTGATGATGTACTGGTTGTGCGAGAGTACCCGGACGTATTCCCGGAGGATTTGCCTGGGATACCCCCGGAGAGGCAGGTTGAGTTCCGGATTGACCTAGTCCCTGGTGCGGCTCCGATAGCCAAGGCACCATATCGGTTGGCTCCTTCTGAGATGCATGAGTTGTCTACGCAGTTGCAGGGGCTGTTAGACAAGGGTTTTATCAGGCCGAGCAGTTCACCATGGGGGGGCCCCGATCCTGTTTGTAAAGAAAAAGGACGGGTCGCACCGTATGTGCATAGATTACCGGGAGCTGAACAAGGTAACGGTGAAGAACCATTACCCACTCCCGAGGACAGATGATTTGTTTGACCAATTTCAGGGATCATCTTGGTTCTCCAAGATTGATCTACGGTTCGGATATCACCAGATGCGGTTCAGAGATGATGATGTGCAGAAGACCGCTTTTAGGACCCGCTATGGCCATTATGAGTTTGTA
Source organism: Lactuca virosa (assembly GCF_052849685.1). Classification (NCBI taxonomy): domain Eukaryota; kingdom Viridiplantae; phylum Streptophyta; class Magnoliopsida; order Asterales; family Asteraceae; genus Lactuca; species Lactuca virosa. The sequence continues at coordinate 180,674,615 of NC_136429.1, read as the reverse complement.
GTGATGCCGTTTGGGCTCACCAATGTTCCAGCCGCGTTCATGGACCTCATGAACCGTGTGTGCAGACCGCTGCTAGATCGGTCTGTAATAGTATTCATTGACGACATCTTGGTTTACTCCAAGACTCAGGAGCAGCATGAGGAGCACCTGAGAGAGGTGTTGGAGACACTGAGGAGGAAGTGACTTTTCGCGAAGTTTTCCAAATGTGATTTCTGGTTGCGCGAGGTGCAGTTTCTTGGGCACCTCGTCAACCAGAAGGGTATTTTGGTAGATCCGGCCAAGATAGAGGTTGTGATGCAGTAGGAGATTCTGAGGTCTCCATCTAAGATTCGGAGCTTCCTACGTCTGGCAGGGTATTACAGGAGATTTATATAGGACTTCTCCAAGATAGCAGTTTCGTTGACCCGACTGACCAAGAAGTCGGTGGTGTTTCGTTGGGGTCCTGAGCAGCAGTTAGCCTTTGAGACGCTCAGACAGCGATTGTGCGAGGCGCCGATTCTTACCCTTCCAGCGGGAGTAGATGACTTCGTAGTCTTCTGTGACGCTTCGATCACAGGCTTGGGAGCAGTGTTGATGCAGCGAGGTCATGTGATAGCTTATGCCTCTAGACAACTGAAGCCCTACGAGGCTAACTATCCGACACATGATTTAGAGTTGGTGGTTGTGGTGTTCGCGCTCAAGATTTGGCGGCATTACCTCTACGGGGTCCGGTGTATCATTTACACGGACCACAAGAGTTTGAGGTACCTCATGGATCAGCCGAATCTGAACATGAGGCAATGTCGGTGGTTAGACGTGGTGAAGTACTACGATTGTGAGATCCTTTACCACCCGGGCAAGGCCAACGTAGTGGCTGACGCCCTGAGCCGCAAAGCGGTAGCGGCACCGATCCGAGACATCTGTTTAAGGATGACAGTAATCACTCCACTGTTGGAGTAGATCCGAGCGGCGCAGGTTGAGGGCCTGAAGGAGGAGCGTCACAAGTGCGAATGGATTGTGGGCCGAGTGGCCTCGTTTGACTATGACAGCCGCGAATTGTTGACCCTGCATGGGAGGGTTTGGGTACCGTACTGGGGCGGAGTATGGCAGATATTGATGGATGAGGCCCACAAGTCTCGGTTCTCCATCTATCCAGGGGCGACGAAGATGTATATGTTGGATTAGTGTCTAAGTCCATAACTATATTTGGTATGTACTTGACCCAGTTGTACATGGTCCTTTTGGGTTACCTTCACCAAAGCAACTTGACTGGAGGAATAATATAGAAAGAGGTGATTATGGTTTATTAATATATTATAAGACTAATATATTAAAAGAGAAATCATATTTTTGTAATTAACATTAGTCAATAATTAAAAAAGAATTAGTGTTGTGATCAAAAGAAGATAATTGTACTTAAGGGGCTGAACTGTAATTATGTGATAGTTGCAAAGTTGGGCAAGGAAACCCTAATGAATATGGTGGACGAATTCTAGGGATAAAGCCTTAAGAATTCGTCCATGATAGGGATTCTAGAATTATCTTATGGGCTGCTTGGTGGCTAAGTAACCAGATAAGGATAATGACTAAACCCTAATTCCTACACCTATATAAAGGACCCTTGGGCATGGGAATTTCAGCCACTTGAACCCTAGAAGTCCTAGAGCCGAAATTCTCCTCTTCCCTCTCTCTCTCTCTCTTGTTTCCTCCAATTTCTATTGGTGTTTGTGATTCATTAGAGGCACAACACTTGAGGTGCTAAAGTTCTCAAGGCTTCAAGATCTTCAATCAACAACAAGGTAAACATCTAGATCTGCTTTGATATGTTAATTTCGATTATATACACTAGATCTAGGGTTTGAAAGTCTTGGATGAATTGCATGTACACTAGAGAAGCCTAGATCCAAGCTTAGGGTTTGCATGAGCACATAGGATGTTATTTTGTGTAAAACCCATCAGTGGTATCAGAGCCTTGATTGGCTTCTATTGTATTGATGCTTTGTGTTTTCATTCAATCTTTAAAATCGAATTTTTTGGCTCTTGACTGACAGACTCGGCGAGTCCCATAGTGGGCTCGACGAGTAGGATGAACTCGACGAGTCCATAAGGGGACTCGGCGAGTCGGAGCGTCTGTCAGAGGGATTTTCGGGATTTTTTGCTGTTTTGCTTAAGGATAATTACCTAAATCGTTTTTTACTAATAAAATCCGAATTTTATTACTGTTTTATGATTATACTTACCAAAACAAAAGATAATTGCCAATTGTTTTGAATAATAAATTCCTTATATGATAACATTTGATTATTTAGATTAATTGTTGAATTATCTTGTAAATAAAATTGATTAGGTCAAATTTATATAATCATTAAATTAAATATTTAATTTTAAATTAGTTGCTATTTGATCCTATATGTTTTGAATATGTTCAAAACTTGCCATCAAGTTTTGAAATTTAAATTTTTGATTAAAAGTTTAATTTGAACTATTTAAATTTCAAACCATAGAATTTTACAATTTTAAAATTCAACCTTATACTTCATAATATTATAAGATTAATATGGTGAATGAGGCCTACTAATGGTAAGACTAGCATTTAAGTTATATATATATATATATATATATATATATATATATATATATATATATATATATATATAACTTAAATGCTAGTCTTACCGTTAGTAGGCCTCATTCACGAAGCTAGTCTATAAGGGGTGTTTAAGGAAGCGACTTGTAAAATGACCGTCATTAGGTATCCACTCTTACCCACCGCACCCTTGACTAGTGGAGGGTCGTTAGCCGAACGGGTAGGAAAGGGCAACCCCTTCCTCATTAAAAAGTATAATGAAATTATAAAAGTAACTAAATGTTTTTTAAAAAAATTCTCAATCTTAGTTACTTTAGGCAAAAGTGAATTGATGCAATTCCATGAAATTACACTTTGTACCCTTGCTAAGACGTTAGTGGAGCGCGTGTTGTTAACCGGCACACTAATTGGGTTCTAAGCAAAGGTGGCAAAGGGTGACTCATTGTTTGTCGTAGTTCGATGGAGCGTGTGTGGTTAACCGGCACATCGAATAGGTGACTGTAACAATGAGGGCACCATGTACATTTGCATGGTTATTCACACCCGCTTTGTGATCCTCGGCATCCCGGTCACAAACTTGAGGGGCATATCGAGATTTAAACATGCCATTGAAAAGTTCAATGAATCTCAAAATTTCTAGGAGTTTTCAATACATTTAAAACTTAATCTCTTTTTCGTTTTTCATAGTGGAGAATTAGTGAATCGTCATTCACTTACCTTCAAATTATTTACTTGTTAGATTACGGCATCCCTCTTCTAATTTGTAAATAATGTTGTCGGATCTTAGCCATAATTTTTCATTTGGGTGTTTAATTGGGGATTCGTTTTCTAATCAAACTTTGTTCTTTTTCCTTTTCAGATGTCGAACGTCAACAACAATGCTTCTGGTTCAACTTCCTCTGGCTCATTCTCACTCATGAACTTGTGTGGGAGAGTGATCTTTGACGGGTCCAATTTCAATGATTGGATCCGCAACATTGGAATGGTCACTCGTTATGAGGACAAAGAGTATGTCCTTGATGAGAAGCTGAAGGAAATCAACCTCAACACTGCTATTGTTGAATAGATCGCGGCCTTTGAGACCCATGAGCGTGATGCCATGAAAGTCTGTTGCATCATGCTAGCGACTATGACTGCAGAACTCCAGAAGTCCTATGAGGACATGTACCCCTATGAAATGCATCAGGATTTGCTGGACCGGTACCACCAAAGCTCTAGGCAAGAAAGGTACGAGATCATCACTTCGATGATCACTACCAAAATGGGTAATGGAGAGTCCCTTACTTTGTGAAATAAACCAATTGAATATAATTTCAATGATTCTAATTTCACACTCCCAAATCCTTATCGAAAAATGTGAGAATTTCAAATTCCTATCATTTATCGAAATCTGTTTAGATTTTAAACTTATATGCACTGACCCTCCTATAATGAATATGTACAAAGTCACAAAGACTTGTCAACAGTCATTATAAGGTATTCCAATGGAGATCAACTCCATGGAAACTAAGTCTCATAGTCAAAGTACATTGCTTTGGACATGCTTCTTGCATTAAGTTTTCTAATCTTACACAGATAACTTCCACCTATGGAGACAACTCCATATTCTCATTTTGACTATCACTTCTGAATAAGACATGCCTCTTTTCAGAATATGTCAATATGGTCCTTCCAAAATTAGCACTATACTTCCAACTGTCCCTGAGCAACCAATCTTTGGTAAACCTCAGATTGTCCTCGACAATTGCTTAATCATTTTAGTCATATCCAATTCTAGACCTTTTCCCTTCTTAATGCCTCTGGGCATTTGGAAAAATTTAGAAATGACAAATATTATAGCACATGCAATCGATCATGTACCCAAAGCAAATGGTACACGATTCATGATGTCTCACATAAAGACATGATTCTAGACCAGTCTTTTGCTACAATATTTTTATTTGCCATGTTTTCAAAATTTGACTATGAAGAGGGATGTCGTAATCATAATCGAATTTTGAGAACGCAATATATAGAATTTCCTTAAGTTGAACCAATCCAACATGAAATTCATATATATATTCTTGACTAAAGATGATTAAGGTCTCAATCTAAGCCTTTAGAACTGAAATGAAGTATATCCTCTCCCTTCATTATAGCAAAACAACTTTTTCAATCCCTGCAGCCTCACGAATTGAAACTTTTGTTTTCTATAATTAACATTGCTAACTTGCAACACTAACAATAATTATCATGCTCCCACTAACATGATGATTATTAGCATAACACTTATGCTCCCACTAGCTTTGACATGTACTCAGAAATCAGCTGGACTTCTAGAAATCAATACTTTATTGACTTTCTTACCAAAGTTCAAATTTCTGATACGAGATGCTTTGATAAAACTTTATCAAAATCATACACCTTTCCTTAGATAGCATGCATGTGTGTCTAAACAATTTCAGAACTATGAAAAGGGATGTCGTAATCATAGTCTCAATTGTTTAGACCTTTTGCCATCTGCTTCATATCTACTTGGTGGAAGTGTTTCCTCACCATCATTTTCATGAATCGGAGAGAAACCTTATGACCCTTAGATTTTATGGTGTATGTGTTCTCTTATCCATGTGAATCGTCAAAACCATAGTCACAAGACAAGGATAATGACAAATCCAAACTCATATGGACTGAACTTATGCAATCTTAACTTCTTGCCACCTGGCAGTACAGGGCCTGCCATTGCTTCCAAGTTATTATGCAACCAATTGAGAACTTTCAGAACTCCTATGCAAAGCGAACTTTAACTGGAATGGGCACAGAATATGTCAACACGATAGGTTATAAACCTCAAGTCGTGTGCTAGTGAAGAACCTCAGGTTTTATTCTTGATTAGTTCTTGAAATTCTTTTTAGGATCTTTAAGACTCCCACTATCCTCTTGACATATAAGACTATCTTGCCAAATATTCAAGAGATAGTGCGGATTCTTTATCAAGACAAACACTTCACACAATTGGCCTTAGTTGGTCTTTGTTTTATCCAAAACATCACAACTTACCAATTTCAAATGTACAAGAGTAGGACACTTTTACTCTTACATTTGACAAGTGTTTTAAACCTTTCTTTAAGATATGTCACTCAAGTTACAATCTTGGAGTATGACTCTAAGAATTGTTTTGGAACGAAGTATGACTCATCTTCCTGATATAACCATTTCAACAATTCATGACTCCTCTTCTTAGTCATAAGAATGCACTAAGATGACCTTTAGAGGACTAATTGTGATATGATTTCTAAATCATTAAGATGATCACAAACATGATACTAAAGTACTCTCCCATCTTTTCAGATTTGAGAAACTTTTATCTTTCTACCTAATTTGATTATTCCCATTCGTTCTGCCATACATTGAGACTTTTCCAATGTTTCAGAATTATACTTAAACTTGTAAGTATAACCATATTTACTAAACTTTAGTAAATCAAATAGTCTTAACGAGCTTTGTGGTGGACATGACCAGTGCACAAGAATCTGTACTCGATCCCTTTAGTCCTTCACTTGACTCACACATCCATGTGAACAAGTCATTAGTCTTGATTTTCCAATGCTTGAAAGTTCTCATTCATCATACTATTCAACTTGCATGATTCCAAGTTTCGGTCCAATTGAAACTTGGGCGATGAGGAACTTTCCTGATTTGGTAAATTTAGACACTACCACAAATGAAAGAATCAAATCCATTTTCCAATATTGCTGTCAGTGGAATCATATAAGCAACAATTTTCCACAAAATGTCATTGTAAGGATACTTCAAATAAATAAAATTAAACAATTTTCTTTTATTTTAAAACTTTGCGGAAAAACTTATCCTTACAATCCACATGGAAAATTGTTGTTATCTATTCCTTAGCAATATATCATAACTTCTTAAGCAACTGCTCAAAATTCTGATGCGATCGAAATCCACCTTCGCGATCAGAATCAGCATATACTTCCTTTAAGATTTCTCTCTATTCTTTGATTCTTAAAACATCAACATGTGACCCAGTCACATCATGTAATGAGGATCTCAGAATAGAACTTAACAGAGTTAGATAATGGGCTCTACCTGATGTAGAGTCAAACTTATTGACTTTAACATCCTTAGGTAAATTTGGCAGCTTTGCAATTAACGCCCCTTCCTTTGGCAAAATAAACATATGGACCCTTTGGTAATGGGACTATCTCAGACTTAGCCTTTCTCTTTACCATTTGGTCAACCGGGTTCAATATGGCCAATCCCTTTCCATTTGGGAAGAGAATGCTTTTTCTGGATTTCCAGTGTCACCATTGTCACTGTCCATAAATTTTTTTGGAAGTTGATCTTCTAATCAAATTTGCTTTACTATCGTTCCAAATCATTGCTGATTCAGCAGCACCAAGCAAATAGATATGATCATTAAGGTTCATGTCATAGTCTGTTTCATAGCAGTCCCAAAGGAACTCACTATGTGACTTAGAAAGTGATTGAACATCCAACTTTCTCAAGACTTTGACACCCAACTCTCCCGGCTTGACAATATGTGACTTCATCTCTAAGATGTGATCACACATAGACCTTGCTTGCCATTAGGGCTTGAGTGACCTTGAACTTGTGGGTTAGGGAGAATAATTGGAGGAGGTGGAGGAAGAGAAGTATGACTTCCATGAGCCAAACTCGGGAAGTCATATTCATTAGGAAAGCTTGGTTTGGGAAGATCATTGTTGTCTAAACCAGACATCAACAATGGGAGAAATTCACGTAAAGTTGATTTAAGTCCTTAATATAACACCCAATATGATATATTAAGGTTAGGACCCAACAAACTATTTTATAACTTGGAAGAGGGATGCCGTAATCCAAGCTATAAAATATTTGAAGGTAGGTGAATGACGATTCACCAATTTCCACCAAGATAAACGAAATGTATTATTAGGTTTTAATTGGTTTTGAAACTCCTAGATTCTTTTGAGATTCATTGAACTTTTCAATGGCATATTTCAATATCGAGTGTGCCCTTCAGGTTTTGTGACTGGGATGCCAAGGATCACAAAACAAGGTGTGAAGTAACCATGCAAATATACTTGGTACCCTTAATATTTACCCCTCAATCGATGTGCCGGTTAACCACACACGCTCCAACGATACTATGATAAACATTAAGTTACCCTTTGCCTACCTTGTTAAGTCCAGGTTAGTGTGCCGGTTAACCACACATGCTCCACTAACAGCTTAAACAAACTGCAAAGTGTGATTTCATGGATTAGCACCTTATTCACATTTTCCTAAGTAACTAAGATTGGGAATTTATAAGTGTTTAGTTACTTAGTATTTATCATTATACTTATAATGAAGGGAGAATTATAGTCCTTGTCCTACCTGTTCGGCTAACGACCCTCCACCGATCAAGGAAGCGGTGAGTGAGAGTGGACACCCATTAAACTGCCATTTTATTGGCAGTAACCTTATACCCCCCTTATAGACCGGCTTCGTGAATGAGGCCTACTAATGGTAAGACGACTTTATCTTATACATATCTATATAATTAAAATTATAATAATAGTATAAGGGTTGAATTTTAAACTTTTAAAATTCTAAGGTCTAGTTTGGAATTAAAGTATACATGGGGGGTAACTTTACAAATTCCAAAACTTGAGGACAAGTTTTGAAACCTTTCAAAACTCTTGGATTTTTAATAACTTATGAGTTTAATTAAGGTTTAATGAAAAAAAAATTCAAGTTCCATAACTTGAGGACAAGTTATGGAAGACATTAAATCATTTAATGATGACATTAAAAATAGTCACTCTTCTATTTTCATAACCTATGAGACTTAATGACACTTTAAAAAGAAAAACTCTTCACTTTCCATAACTTGAGGACAAGTTATGGAGTTCATAAAAACCATTAAGATCAAATATTCCAATTAACACAATAATCAAATAATTTTTCTATGATCTAGATTAAACTCATAAGTAAAGATAATTCACATCAATAATTTTCAAGAAATTAGATAATCATATAAACTAATACAAATCTTGAAACTTTGACAATTATCCTTTGAAGACTCTTGGAATTCATAACCTAAAGAGTTAATAAATGAGTCATTTCACATCCATAACTTATGGAAGTTTCAAAACTCTTAAGATCATAACTTTAAAAAAAACTTTTGAGTTCCAAAATTTTATGAAAAAATTTGTTACTCCTTAAAACCATTTAGATCAAACTTTTAAAACAAATAAAATAATCATATCATTCTATCTTTTAATAAATTGACCTAATTCAACTCTTGTAGTAAAGTGACTCAAATTTTATAAATAATTAGTTTTTCATAAAATCAAGTAATTATCATAAAAGTTGACAAACTTCATGTTTTTTTTTCTTTTTTTTTCCTTCAACTTGAAAAAAAATACATTTGCATCAAATATAATAGAAAACAACCCATGGCTCTGATACCACTGTTGGGTTTTAGTATACTACAACATCCTATGGTGCACATACAACCCTAAATACCTTGGATCTATGTTTTCTCTATTATACATGCAAATGGTTTCCAAGGCATTAAACCTATAACTAGCATGCATTTGACATAAACCATATAATATACTAGTTAGGGAAACATACCTTTTATGTGGCTTGAAGTCTTGATGTATTTGGCCTTAATAGCTTAGCACCAATAGTATGAAATGCCTCAAATGGAATCACAACACACCTACGACAAAGGTGGCTCTTGAGAGAGAATTCCATGCACCAAAACACCTCCATATTTCTCTAAGAAAAGAAATGGTGATTTTGGCTATGGAGTAACCTATTTATATGTAGGATTCCAAGGGTCATGGGTATAACCCATAATCCATACCCATGGGTTTTATGATCCATGGTTCATGTGGCCCTACTCTTTATGTATCCATACATAAACTTGGTCCAACATGGATCATAAGCCCAACACATATAAATATAACTAATTATCATAATTAGTCCCCATAGATTTAATTAGTCTCTTTTGATCACTAAATTAATTCCAAATTAATTCTTGATCGATACTAATTAAAACATATGATTTCATATTAATATATTATAACTTATAATATATTAATAAACCATAAATAACCTTCTCTCAAAAGTCCATCCTAACAAATTGTCCTGATGATATGCAACCCAAATGGACCATGCTACTCTCGGGTCAAGTACATACCAATAATAGTTATGGGCTTAGACATCTAATCCAACATTAGATCCACCACAAGGGATGCTTGCCGCTTCTACGTGACTTTTACCGATGATTATAGCAGATATGGCTATATCTACTTAATCAGGCATAAGTTAGAAACCTTTGAAAAGTTCAAAGAGTTTAAACAAGAAGTGGAGAATCAGTTGGGCAGGAAAATCAAGATACTTCGATCAGATCGAGGTGGAGAGTACCTAAGTCTTGAATTCCACGACTACCTCAAGGAATGTGAAATTGTTTCGCAATTAACTCCACCTAGGACACCACAATTGAACGGTGTGGCTGAGAGGCGTAATCGAACCTTGCTAGACATGGTTCGTTCCATGATGAGTTGTGCTTCGCTACCTATCTCATTCTGGGGGTATGCCTTAGAGACTGCCGCCCATATCCTTAACTTAGTGTTGGGTTTTGGTATAATACAACATCCTATGGTGCACATACAACCCTAAATACCTTGGATCTATGTTTTCACTAATTATACATGCAAATGGTTTCCAAGGTATTGAACCTATAGCTAGCATGCGATTGTCATACAAACTACATAAAATACTAGATAGTGTAGCATACCTTTTTGTGTGGCTGGAGGTCTTGATGTATTTGGCCTTAAGAACTTAGCCCCAATAGTGTGGAAGCCTCAAATGAAGTCACAACACATCAAGGACAAAGGTAGGACTTGAGAGAGAATCTCCATGCACTCTAAAACCTTCATGAACTCCAAGAACATGCACACACACTAAAGGGGTGACTAGTGGTCGCGGTTTTAGGTCATAACATATGTATTTATATGTGTTGAATTCTAAGAGTCATGGGTATAACCCAAACCCATATCCATGGGTTTTATGATCCATGGTTCATGTGGCCCAACTCTTTATGTATCCATACATAAACTTGGTCCAACATGGATCATAAGCCCAACACATATAAATATAACTAATTACCATAATTAGTCCCTATAGTTTTTAATTAGTCTCTTTTGATCACTAAATTAATTCCAAATTAATTCTTGATCAATACTAATTAAAACATATGATTTCATATTAATATATTAGAACTTATAATATATTAATAAATCATATATAACCTCTTCTCTCAAAAGTCCATCCTAACAAATTGTCCTGATGATATGCAACCCAAATGGACCATGCTACTCTCGGGTCAAATACATACCAATAATAGTTATGGGCTTAGACACCTAATCCAACAGTCTCCCACTTGGATAAGTCTAAAACTATTATTGCGTATGACTCCAAAACCCGACTAGCAATCGTAGCTCTTAAAGCCGCTGTCGAACTCTGAACAAATCAATGACACGTCCATTAGATAAGGGATCATATATTCCTCCATTCTAGATATCATATGGACTGAGACATGGATTATAATCATTCTCTCTGTCCATTTGTTGTTTCCCGATTTCCGATTTATGACGACTGACTAATTGAACAAATCAAATCAGTCCAGGCTCGGCCGAGCACTTACGTTTGTCATCACCAAATCATCGAGGGGCCCACAGATATCGCTTTTATCCCTCTAAGGGTAAAAGGAATGGATAAACTTCGACTCATATGCTTGTTCTACTACTTGTTGAATCATACACAAAGGCACGTTTTATAACATCGAGTTACCAAATGCGTTTACGTGCAATCAATGTATGACCAACTCATAGGCAACAAGTCATATCTCTACGTTTGAAGAATATAAGATATTATCGTCTCATGATCACTCGTGATAAAATCCATGAAGTGAGTCAAACGAGTGTGGGTTTAATCCAATACTCGAATCCTTATTCCAGGAGTACTCATGAATGTTTAGTAACTCTTACTATGTCCACTACCTTGGACATCTACAAACCCGATTCATGACAGTCTTGCTTTAATACCTACTTCCAACGTATTATTGACTGTGGATGGTTTGAATAACTTAGTCATTCGGAAAGAATAACCTAGCAATTCTGGAAGTCAAAACATGCAAAGTGAAACACAAGAATAATACTAATCACTCTATGGTCCCAAGCACCTTTGAGAGTAAATAAAACACCTTTTAATTAAACACCATATTGATTACTCATTATTCATTGTATAATGTTTCAAATAATCAACTTTATACTTGAATCAAAACAATAGTTGTCCCATGCTCCAAGCATGTAAACTATGTTTTCTAAACACTAGTCATGCCATACACCAAGTATGCACACTATGTTTATCTATGATCTTTACTTTGTGAAATAGATCAATTGAACATGATTCCAATGATCCTCATTTCACAATCCCAAATCTTTATCGTAAATGTAAGAATTCCAAATTCCTACCATTTAACGAAATCTGTTAGATTCTAAACTTATATGCATTGATCCTCTCGTAATGACTATGCACAAAGTCACAAAGACTTGTCAACAGAAATTACAGAGTATTCCAATGGAGATCAATTCCAGGAAACGAAGTCTCACATTCAAAGTACATTCCTTTGAACATCCTTCTTGCATTAAGTTTTCTAATCTTACAAAGATTTGAAGAACAACTTCCACCTATGGAAACCTTCCAGATTCTCATTTTGACTATCACTTCTGAACAAGAGTTACCTCTTTTCCGAATATGTCAATATGGTCCTTCCAAAATTAACACTTATACTTCCAACTGTCCATGAGCAACCAATCTTTGGTAAACCTCAGATTGTCCTCGACAATTGCTTAATCATTTTAGTCATATCCAATTCTAGATTTTCTATCCTCTTAATGCCTTGAGCATTTGGAAAATTTAGAAAGGATGAATATTATAGCACATGAAATCGATCCTATATCCGAAGCATATGGGACACGATTCATGATGTCTCACATAAAGACGTGATCATAGACAGTCTTCTGCTACAATATTTTTTTATTTGCCATGTTTTCAAAATTTGACTATGAAGAGGGATGCCGTAATCATAATCGAAGTTTGAGAACGCAATATATATAGAATTTCCTTATGTTTGGCCATTCCAACATAAAATTTGTATATATATCCTTGACTAAAGATGATTAAAATCTCAATCTAAGCTTTTAGAATTGAAGTGAAGTATAATTTCCTCTCCCTTAATTATAGCAAAACAACTTTTCAACCCCTGCAACTTCACGAATTGAAACTTTTGTTTTCTATAATTAACATTGCTAGCTTGCAATACTGAACATAATAATCATGCTCCCACTAACATGATAATTATCAGCACAACACTTATGCTCCCACTACCTTTGACATGTACTCAGAAATCCGCTGGACTTCTAGAAATCAATACTTTATTGACTTCCTTAACAAAGTTCAGTTTTCTGATACGAGATGCTTTGATAAGAATTTATCAAATTCATACACCTTTCCTTAGATAGCTCATATGTGTGTCTAAACAATTTTAGAACTATGAAAAGGGATGTCGTAATCATAGTCTCAATTGTTTAGACCTTTGCCACTTCTCACAAGTCCATGTTAGTGTGCCGTTTAACCACACACGCTCCACTAACGACTTTGAGAATGCAAATAACACAATTGCTATCTACTTAAAATCTACTTAGTGAAAGCGTTTCCTCACCATCATTTTCATGAATCGGAGAGAAACCTTATGACACTTAGATTTTATGGTGAATGAGTTCCTATCCATATGAATTTGTCAAAACCATAATCACAAGACAAGGTTAGTGAAAAATCCAAACTCATATGGACCAAACTTGTGCAATCTTAATTTCTTGCCACTTGGCAGCACAAGGGTCTGCCATGGCTTCCAAGTTGTTATGCACCCAATGCAAAACCAACTTTAACTAGAATGGGCACAGAAACAGGAATATGTTAATATGATAGGTTATAAACCTCAAGTCGTGTGCTAGTGATAAACTATATGTTTTATTCCTGATTAGATCTTGAAACTCTTTTAGGATCTTTTAGACTCCCACTATCCTCTTGACATATAAGACTCTCTTGCCAAGAACCATTCCTTGTCAAACAAATATTCAAGGGATAGTGCGGATTCTTATCAAGACAAACACTTCACACAATTGGCCTTAGTTGGTCTTTGTTTTATCCAAAACATCACAACTTACCAATTTCAAATGTACAAGAGTAGGACATCTTTTACTCTTACATTTGACTAGTGTTAATAAACCTTCTTTAAGATGTGTCACTCAAGTTACAATCTTGGAGTATGACTCTAAGACTTGTTTAGAAACGAAGTATGACTCATCTTCTTGATCTAACCATTCCTACAATTCAAGATTCCTCTTCTTAGTCATAAGAATGCACTAAGATGTCCTTAAAGGACTAATTGTGATATGGTTTCATAATCACTAAGATAATCATAAAACAAGATACTCAAGTACTCTCCCATCTTTTCAGATTGAAGAAACTTTTATCTTCCTGCCTAATTTGATTCTTCTCATTCGTTCTGCCATACATTGAAACTTTTGCAATGTTTCAGAATTATACTTAAACTTGTAAGTATAACCATATTACCTAAACCTTAGTAAATCATGACGAATAGGCTTATCGATCTTTGTGGTGGACTTGACCAGTGCACAAGAATGTGTACTCGATCCCTTAGTCCTTCACTTGACTCACATATACATGTAAACAAGGAATTAGTCTTAATTTTCCAAAGTTGAAAATTCTCATTCTTCATACAACTTGCATGATTCCAAGTTTCTACCCTACTGAAACGTGGGTGATGAGAATCTTTCCTTATTTGGTAAATTATGACACTACCACAGTCGAAAGAATCAAATCCATTTTCCAATATTGCTATCAATGGAAACATATAAACAAAAATTTCTCACAAATGCCACTGTAAGGATATTTTAAAATAAAAAACTTTTCTTTTATTTTAGAACTTTGCGGAAAAACTTATCCTTACAATGCAAATTCATGTGAAAAACTATGTTGTTATGTATTCCTAAGCAATCTATCACAACTCTTTAAGTAACAGCTCAAAATTCTTCCTTTAAGCTTCCTCTTCACTTTGGTTCTTAAAACATCAAAATGTGATCTAGTCACACCATGTAATAAGAATCTCCAAATAGGAACTTAATATAGTTAGATAATGGACTTTACCTGAAGTAGAGTCAAAACTTTTGACTTTACCATCCTTACAGACTATCAGGTAAATTTGGCCAGCTTCGCAACCAATGCCCCTTCCTTTGGCAATAGAAGGTTTGGGAAGTCGATCTTCTAATCAAATTTGCTTTTACCAATGCTCAAAATCATTGCTGACTCAGCAGCACCAAGCAAATAGGTAAGATCATTAAGGGTCAAGTCATGGTCTGTCACATAGTAGTCCCAAAGGAACTCATTATGTGACTTAGAAAGTGATTGAACATCCAACTTTCTCAAGACTTTGACACCCAAATCTCCCGGCTTGTCAATACGTGACTTCATCTCCAAGATATGATCACACATAGACCTTGCTTGCCAATAGGGCTTGAGTGACCTTGAACTTGTGGGTTAGGGAGAATAATTGGAGGAGGTGGGGAAACAGATTTGGGAAGATCATAGTTGGCTGAACCAGACATCTAAGATGGGAGATATTCAACTTAGTTGATTTAAGTCCTTAATATAACACCCAATATGAAATATTAAGGCTAGAACCCAACACAATATTTTACAACTTGGAAGAGGGATGTCGTAATCCAAGCTATAAAATATTTGAAGGTAGGCGAATGACGATTCACCAATTTCCATCATGAAAAACGAAATAATTTATTAGGTTTTAATTGGTTTTGAAACTCCTAGATCTTTTGAGATTCATTGAACTTTTCAATGGCATGTTTTAATCTCGATTCTGCCCTCTCAAATTTTGTGACTGGGATGTCGAGGATCACAAAACAAGGTGTGAATAACCATGCAAATTCGCTTGGTACCCTTAATATTATCACCTAATCGATGTGCCGGTTAACCACACACGCTCCACCGATCTATGATAAACATTAAGTTACCCTTCGCCACTCTTACTAGTCCATGTTTAGTGTGCCGGTTAACCACACACGCTCCACTAACGACTTGGTAAGGTACAAAGTGTAAATTTCATGGGTTAGCACCAAATTCACATTTTCCTAAGTAACTAAGATTGGGAATTTATAAGTGTTTAGTTACTTAGTATTTATCATTAATACTTTTAATGAAGGGAGAATTATAGTCCTGTCGAACCCGTTCGGCTAACGACCCTCCACCAGTCAAGGAAGCGGTGGGTGAGAGTGGACACCCATTAAACTGCCATTTTATAGGCAGTAACCTTATACCCCCCTTATAGACCGGCTTCGTGAATGAGGCCTACTAACGGTAACACTGACTTTTACTCTTATACATACAAATTCCAAAACTTGAAGGCAAGTTTTGAACAATTCAAACACCTTTTTCAATTCCATAACTTATGAATTTAAAGTAGTTTTAATAAAAACTCTTCAAGTTCCATAACTTGAGGACAAGTTATGGAAGACTTTAAAAAACATTTAAGGAAAAAATAAACTATTCATTTTCATAACCTATGAGTTTAAAGTAGTTTAATGAATAAACTCTTCAAGTTCCATAACTTGAGGACAAGTTATGGAAGACTTTAAAATCATTCAAGAAAATAAGACTCTTCATTTTTCCTAACTTATGGAAATCTTATGAGTTTTAAAGAATCATAAATGTGACTTTTCATATAACTTGAGGACAAGTTACAAAAACACATTTCATGAGAAACTTTAAGATTAATATGGATTGAAAACAAATTATCACATAACTTTTCTGTTAATCTAGACTAACTCATAAGAACAAGACAATTCAAATCAAACTTTTTCATGAAATTAGCCTAACCATTAAACTAATACAAAACATGCATCTATTGACAACTATCTTTGAAATTGGTTTAGCATGAACATTACCACATCAAAAACAGGTTTACAAGACCAAAAACAGCTTAGGGTAATGTTTCTAGTCTAATTCCAGCCTTAAAAGTCGAAAATATGCTGTCAGGGGGTCCTACTCGTCGAGTGCATGAACCAACTCGACGAGTTGGATGAATTTCTTCATGGACTCGGCGAGTTCATCAGTGGACTCGGTGAGTCCAGTGCCCAGACAGCCAAAATTTTCGATTTTTCAGCCATTTCAGCAAGTATAACATGAAAACAAGCCTTGGCTCTGATACCACTATTGGGTTTTGGTATAATACAACATCCTATGGTGCACATACAACCCTAAATACCTTGGATCTATGTTTTCACTAATTATACATGCAAATGGTTTCCAAGGTATTGAACCTATAGCAAGCATGCGATTGTCATACAAACTACATAAAATACTAGATAGTGTAGCATACCTTTTTGTGTGGTTGGAGGTCTTGATGTATTTGGCCTTAAGAACTTAGCCCCAATAGTGTGGAAGCCTCAAATGAAGTCACAACACATCAAGGACAAAGGTAGGACTTGAGAGAGAATCTCCATGCACTCTAAAATTTTCATGAACTCCAAAAACATGAACACACACTAAAGGGGTGACTAGTGGTCGCGGTTTTAGGTCATAACATATGTATTTATATGTGTTGAATTCTAAGAGTCATGGGTATAACCCAAACCCATATCCATGGGTTTTATGATCCATGGTTCATGTGGCCCAACTCTTTATGTATCCATACATAAACTTGGTCCAACATGGATCATAAGCCCAACACATATAAATATAACTAATTACCATAATTAGTCCTCATAGTTTTTAATTAGTCTCTTTTGATCACTAAATTAATTCCAAATTAATTCTTGATCAATACTAATTAAAACATATGATTTCATATTAATATATTAGAACTTATAATATATTAATAAATCATATATAACCTCTTCTCTCAAAAGTCCATCCTAACAAATTGTCCTGATGATATGCAACCCAAATGGACCATGCTACTCTCGGGTCGAATACATACCAATAATAGTTATGGGCTTAGACACCTAATCCAACACTTAGTCCCTACGAAGAAGGTTGCCAAAACACCTCACGAGATGTGGACAGGGAAAGATCCCTCGTTGTCACATATCAAGGTTTGGGGTTGCGAGGTTTTAGTAAGACGAGAGACTCACGACAAGCTCGAACCTCGCAGTGAGCGATGTATTTTCATCGGCTACCCGCAGAAGTCCTTTGGATATCTCTTCTATAGACCGAGTGACAATGTTGCCTTCGTTGTGAGGAGAGGGGTTTTCCGAGAACGAGAACTCATAAGCCAAGGGGACAGTGGGAGGTAAATCGAACTTGAAGAGCTTTAAGAGTCGAGCGATGAAGGAACCTCTAACACTAGCGCTCAACCCGAGGAGGAAACTCCGGTTGAACCAATTGACAAGTCCTTATCTCTTAGACGTTCCGAAAGAGTTAGTGTTCAACCCCAGTTTTATGGTTTTCATATTACTACCGAAGGGGATACGTTCATTAGTGATTGTACACTAGTGAATATGGACGAACCTAACAGCTATAAGGAAGCCATGGCAGGCCCGAAGTCTGCGGAATGGAAAGAGGCTATGGACAGCGATATTCAGTCCATGTATGACAACCAAGTTTGGAATTTGGTTGACAATGTTCCAGGTCGTAAGACGGTCAGGTGCAAGTGGATCTTCAAGAAGAAGACCGACATGGATGGGAATGTGCACACCTATAAAGCGTGATTATTTGCGAATGGCTCACTCAAACTCCTGGAGTTGACTATGATGAAACCTTCTCACCAGTTGCGAAGATAAAGTCTATCAGGGTAATGTTGGCCATTGCTGCATTTCATGACTATGAGATATAGCAGATGGATGTCAAAACCGTTTTCCTTAACGGGAAGTTGGTTGAGGATGTTTACATGGCTCACCCAGAGGGTTTCGTCAATGCGAAGCATCCCAATAGAGTGTGTAAGCTTGAGAAGTCTATTTATGGACTAAAACAAGCATCTCGTAGATGGAATATTTGTTTCGATGAGAAAGTCAAAGAGTTTGGTTTTTTGCGAAGCAATGATTAATCATGTGTATATGTTAAAGCCAGTGGGAGTATAGTAAGCTTCCTCGTATTGTATGTCGATGACTTACTACTCATAGGAAACGACATCCCAACCCTGAAGGAAGTTAAATCCTGGCTTGGGAAGTGCTTCGCTATTAAGGACCTCGGAGAGGCTGCCTATATTCTGGGAATAAGGATAGTGAGAAACAGAAGTAAGAGACTAATAGGACTTAGTCAGAATACTTACTTGGACAAGGTACTAAAACGTTTTAGTATGGAGAATTCAAAGAAGGGTGAGTTACCAATCCAAAGTAATGCCAAGTTGAGTAAGACTCAAAGCCCAGGTACCGAAGTCGAGATAGCAGAAATGAGCCGAGTACCATACGCTTCCGCAGTTGGCTCGATTATGTATGTTATGACTTGTACTCGCCCTGATGTGGCCTTCGCCTTGAGCATGGTCAGCAGATATCAGGGGACCCCTGGCAAAGCACATTGGACCGCAGTCAAGAATATTCTTAAGTACCTTCGGAGGACCAAGGAATGGTTAATAGTCCTCGGTGGGAGTGATGAGTTAAAGGTGCGAGGGTACAGCGACGCCAGTTTTCAGACCGATAGGGACAACTACCGTTCGCAGTCGGGCTGGGTCTTTACCCTCAATGGAGGAGCAGTGACTTGGAAAAGTTCCAAGCAGGAGACCGTAGCTAATTCAACGTGTGAATCAGAGTACATTGCAGCGAGCAAAGCGTCAAAGGAGGCAATATAGTTGAAGAACTTCATTGGAGACCTTGGAGTTGTGCCAACCATAAAGGAGCCCATGGAAATTTTCTGTGATAATGAAGGAGCGGTTGCCTTGACCAAGGAACCTAGGGATCATGACAGATCTCGACATATCGACAGAAAATATCACTTTATTCGACATCAGGTAGAAGAAGGACTCCTCGTAGTAAAGAGGGTATCGTCAAAGGATAACCCAGCAGATTCGCTTACAAAGGGACTGAGCAGGGTTAAGCACTTGCAACACGCTAGGAGCATTGGGCGGAAGGACGATATTAGTTTAGATTAGATAGTTTAGAAACGTGTAATAGATAAATGTAATTGACATTTGATGATTAAATAAAAGAGTATTATTTATAAGTAAAGTTACTGTCTCATGTTAATTATTTACTTATTGTTTCATTTTGCATTTTTTGACTTCCTGAATAAGATTATTCGAATGTTCCACAGTCGTTCATACTTTGGGAGTAGGTATGAAAGAAGATTGTCATGAATTGGTGTGTAGATTGTCTAAAGTGTATTAGATATAGAAAAGGTTTGCTACAATGTTCATGAGTGCTTATGAGTTTGATTTGAGCATTGGATTAGACTCGCACTTGCGGGAATCACTTCATGGAATTTATCACGAGTGATCGCAAGACGATAATATCATATGGTCTTAAAACCTAGATATATGGTTTGTTGTTTGCTAATTGGTTATGCATTGATAATGTGTAAACGCATCAGTAACTTGATGTTATAAAACGCATTGTTGTGTATGATTTGATTAGTAGATAGTAAATGCATATAAATCGGATTTTATCTGTTCATTTTATCCTAAGAGGGTAAAAGCGATATCAGGGCCCCTCGATGATTTGGTTTGACTTATGTGTCGGGCCCGGTAAGGACCGAATTGATGTGTTCAATTAAGTTCTATGTCAAACGAATCAAAGATCGAGAAACAAACTGATGGACAATAAGTATGACTATGTTCCATGTGATTGTCCGCACGATATCTAGAACAGAGGATTATACGATCTCTTATCTTAAGGACAGGTTATTGATAAGATCAAGAGTTTGGAGAACTGCGATTGCTAATCGGATCCAGAAGTTACATTTGCATTTATAGTTATTAGACTTATCTAAGTGGGAAACTGTTGGATTAGTGTCTAAGTCCATAACTATATTTGGTATGTACTTGACCCGGTTGTGCATGGTCCTTTTGGGTTGCCTTCACCAAAGCAACTTGACTGGAGGAATAATATAGAAAGAGGTGATTATGGTTTATTAATATATTATAAGACTAATATATTAAAAGAAAAATCATATTTGTTTAATTAACATTGGTCAATAATTAAATAAGAATTAGTTTTGTGATCAAAAGAAGTTAATTGAACTTAAGGGGCTGAACTGTAATTATGTGATAGTTGCAAAGTTGGGCAAGGAAACCCTAATGGATAGGGTGGAAGAATTCTAGCGATAAAGCCTTAAGAATTCGTCCATGATAGGGATTCTAGAATTATCTTATGGGCTTCTTGGTGGCTAAGTAACCAGATAAGGATAATGACTAAACCCTAATTGCTACACTTATATAAAGGACCCTTGGGCATGGGAATTTCGGCCACTTGAACCCTACAAGTCCTAGAGGTGAAATTCTCCTATCCCCCCTCTCTCTCTCTCTCTTGTTTCCTCCAATTGCTATTGGTGTTTGTGATTCATTAGAGGCACAACACTTGAGGTGCTAAAGTTCTCAAGGCTTCAAGATCTTCAATCAACAACAAGGTAAACATCTAGATCTACTTTGATATGTTAATTTCAATTATATACACTAGATCTAGGGTTTGAAAGTCTTGGATGAATTGCATGTACAATAGAGAAGCCTAGATCCAACCTTAGGGTTTGTATGATCACATAGGATGTTATTTTGTATAAAACCCATCAATATAAAGATCTTCGACCCGATTACTGGTGGCCCTGCATGAAGCGGGACGTCGCCTTGTACGTGGAGAGATGCCTAACCTACAGGAAGGTCAAGGCGGAGCACCAGATGCCACATGGCAAGATGCAACCATTGGACATACCCGTGTGGAAGTGGGAGGACGTTATTATGGATTTTATCACTAAGCTTCCCATGACCGCACGTGGGGTCGATTCGATTTGGGTCATCGTGGATCGGTTGACCAAGAGCGCGCACTTCATACCGATCCAGGAGAGCATCTCGACCGAGAAGTTGGCCGAGATTTATGTGCAGGAGGTAGTGGAACGTCACGGAGTGCCTGTCTCGGTGGTGTCAGACCGAGATGTCTGGTTTACTTCTAGGTTTTGGAAGCGGTTTCACGATGAGATGGGTACTCGTCTCCATTTCAGCACCGCTTTACACCCTCATACAGACGGTCAGAGCGATAGGACGATTCAGACTCCCGAGGACATGCTTAGAGCATGTGTGCTAGATTTCGGTGGCAGCTGGGATACGTATCTTCTGTTAGCGGAATTTTCGTATAACAATAGCTACCACTCCATTATAGACCGGCCTCCCTTCGAGATGCTTTACGGGAGGAAGTGTAGGACCCCGATCTGTTGGGTGAGGTCGGTCAGAGAGTTATGGGGAGTACGGAGGTACTACTCAAGACCACGAAGCAGATCCAGCAGGTCCGAAGCAGGCTCCAGACTACTCAAAGTCGGCAGAAGAGTTACGCCGTCAGACAGCGTTCGGAGTTGCACTTTCAGGTGGGCGACATGGTCCTCCTAAAAGTGTCACCCTGGAAGGGTGTTATTCGGTTTCAGAAGCGAGGCAAGTTGGGCCCCAGATTCATCGGCCCCTTTCGGGCCGTAGCTCGGTTGGGCAGGGTGGCATACCAGTTAGATCTTCCGGCGGAGCTCAGCCAGATCCACAGCACATTCCACGTTTCCCAGTTGCGGAAGTGCTTGGTGGATGATTCAGTAGTGGTAACCATAGAGGATATTCAGGTTGATGCCAGTCTGAATTACATAGAGAGACCAGTGGCGATTTTGGATCACAAGAAGAAGGAGTTCAGAAACAAAACGGTCGAGCTAGTGAAGGTGCAGTGGAAGCATAGGAAAGGTTCTGAGTGGACATGGGAGTCCGAGGAGGACATGAGGGAGCACTACCCAGAGTTGTTCTCGGATGCACCGGCAGCAGCATACTTCGAGGACGAAGTCTGATTCAAGTGGGGGTGATTTGTAACACCCGTTCCTCGACGTATTATTTAATGTATTGAGTTAATAATTTCTTTGGGCTGTCTCTTGGTCAATGGATTCATATGGAGTGGACTTACAAACTGGGCCGAGAAGATGGGCCGCCCATAAGCCATACGTCGAGCGTAACCTGGCGTACGCGGGGCGTAATGGCCATTGGATTCGAGGAACGCGGGTGCGTAAGCCGGGCAGATGCTAAACCCTAATTTTAGGGTTAAGGACCTATAAATACCCCATTATAGCCTCCCCGTTTGGCCTCCTCACCTTTCCATCACCCTCAGAGAAACCCTAACTCGTTCATACTCTTTCTTGTGTGTGTGTTTGACATTTTGAGCTTATTTTGGCAAAGAAGGGCTTGGAAGAAGAAAGGAAAGGTTGAAGAAGAAGCCCTTAAGTACCTTGAGCTCAAGGATCTGGAACAAGCTCACCATTTGGCAGAAATAGGAGGTATAAAGCTCCTATCTTTCCTCCTCAAAGTCTAGATCTAGGGTTTTGAAGATTTGGACCTTTTTAGGTCCAAAGATTGGATCTTGATCTTGCAACTTCGATTTTGAGCTTAGGCTTGCCACCCTTGAAGCTCAATGAGTTCCTTTAGCCATAAAGTTGCAAGCTTTGAGGCTTTTATGAAGCCATGCAAGAGATCTAACCATTTTTATGGAAGTTCATTGTTATTCTTGGTGATGGGCTCATTTAGTGGGTTGCAAGCCACCAAGTGATCAACTTTAAGGGTTGGGACGAAGCATGGGACTCAGATCTGTAGTTTGGACGAAGGGTCTTAAGGGATTAAGTCATTTTGGAGAAAAGTGCTTAACAATAGAGTACGATGGGTGTACACACCGATACGTGCAACGTACATAGAGGTACACCCAACGTATGCTCAGTAAGTGGATTTTTGTTATTGGGCCTTGTTTTGGGACAAGTCTTGGACATAGTACTAATGGGCTGTGTTGGGCCTTTATAAGTCAGTTAAGGGCCCAAGGATTAGTGGGCTTGGATGGAAAACCCATTTGAAGAGTTGGGCCCAATTTAGAAAAATTAGGCCATTTGGGGACTTATTGGGCCTTAGTGAGGACTAGAAAGGATTGGGCTTAGGTCATGGCCCCAAATATACATCAGAGGGGTAAAATAGTCATTTTACCCATAGGAGAGTCATATTTGGTCATTATAGTCGGGGAGTAGTTGGAGCAGCAGACGGTGTCACCTTTGCGCGAGTTATTCAACAGTCAGTTTGAGAGGTGAGTTTCCTTCCAGTAGGAACGGGTCTACGGCCATAATGTCGGCCCGTTTAGATGATAGTAGTTCAGGACTTCGGTCCGATGCAGGGGCGATCCCGAGAAGTAGATATGTATGTTTGATGTCTTCGTGATTCATGCATGTTTATGATATGTGTTATATGTTCCGGACTCCGGTCCGATGTCGGGCAAGCGTGATGCAGTATATGTGATTATGTTATATGTTCATGTTTATGTTATGTTCAGCTTATTCCGGACTTCGGTCCGATGCCGGGCTGGGCCCAATTTATGTCGGACTTCGGTCCGATGTTGGGCGGGGCCCGATCCAGTAGGAAAGGCCCAATATGTGTTATATGTATTATTGTATGGTATGTGGTAGTCTGGGGGAGCTCACTAAGCTTCATGCTTACAGTTTTCAGTTTTGGTTTCAGGTACTTCCACTAGCAAAGGGAAGGGGTCGGGATGATCGCATGGCACACACCACAGTCACAACCTAGGAGTTGACTCTGATGTTTTGTTATGAGATTTTGGTTTGAGACAGATACTATGATGTTTTATGATACATGATTTATGATTTTACTTATGACTTTGGATGGTTTACGATTTTAATAATGAATTGAAAACGAAATTTTTGGGTCATATTTTTGGGATGTTTCAACATCCTCCACTACGGCCACAGTTATTACAACCTCCACGGTTTTCACCGCCATATAAAGACTAATTTTTGTTAGATTTATCGGTTGTAAAGACTATAAAAGATGTCGAGTGGTCGTTGTGAGAGTTTGGAAGCAACCGATGATGGACTTTATCCGTTCTTTATTCTTCAACAAGTGACATGGTCTCCAAGAACTATGGTTGTGGTGAGCGACGACGGATGAGACTAGCTATATAGTCGAATTTAGGGAAGGGCCCTTTGATGGTGTAGGAGACTAAGTTTTTCTCGGGGATCATGGCATCAGTATTATCAAGAAGGTCAACAATCGACTTGATTTTGGTACAATTGTCAGTATTGGAGGAATCACCGATGGAGATGTTGTGTAGCTCGTTCTCCAATTAAATAGCCTTTGCATCTTTATTGTCACCAAAAAGAGCTTTAAGACTCTTCCATACCTTCTTCAAGTTCGTCTGTAAAAGAGATTGTAAAATCGTTTCAAAAATCCATAATTTCACATTGAAATCAATGTCGTTCCATTCAAATTTGTTAAAAGTAATTGGAATTTTTTTTGTTTGGTTCGTCGGGATGATCAACAAAACCAAAACCAATGCAATGGGTTTATAATAGTTCACGTTAAGCATCATAGTTCAAATGATCCAAATAAAAAATGAGAGGGATGTAAGACTTGATGTTGATGATGTCGTATGGCTTCTCAATTACGAGTTTTTCATAGAGGGTTTGTCAATGAAGAGAGGCTGACGTGCTAGGGTTGAAGGTGGCTAGAATATAGAAGAGAAAGGAATACTATAATTTACAAAGACGGATAAGATTTGGTTATGATACCATACTATAATATGACTTTCCCCATGAAATATTGTCTCTCATTAATCATAATTTATAAGAGAATACAAGGTTAAAAAAGAAGGTAATGTAGGAATAATATTCTGGTAATGTACGAAAACAAACAAGAAATAGGAAAAATGTTGAGGCATGTGTTTAACACATTGTCCTTAAAACAAATTCGCCCGCTATCGGGTGTTTGTTTCCCAGGATACAACAACTAGAAGTGGTTCTTCTAGACCACCTGAACCCTCATTAGGCTTGGATTTTACATTTAATTCAGCAAGAAAACTAAGAAAATGAAATGGAGAAGAAAAGAGTTTTTGTATTCTTATTGGTGTATTCAAATGGTTGTAGAGTAGTAGTATTTATACTACACATTCTATAACCTCTCATTTAAACACCTCTATTAATCACAAGATTAATGTGTGTTTAATATGTAATTAAACTATAATATTAATTACAATTTCAGTTGCGAAAAAAAAAAATTTTGCAAGAAAGGTCCCTAGACCGTTCTTTTCTTTCTCCCAACCATTAAACTCTTTTATTGCTTCTTCCAACACCCTTACTTTAATAATTAATTAATCATTCATATAAATCCCTTTTGGATGTGTTAATAAAATGGGAAAAACCCATTTTTATAAACTGGTTAACACAAATTTTCCAACAATCCCCCACATGAAGAAAATTGATCAAGCATTTTCAAGCTACCTAGATAAAATCCATCAATTGAATCATGCATAGGATAGGTAGGTGTTACCCTTTGAACTTTCCCTTAAGATACATATTTATTTTACTAGAAGACCAGTAGGCTCGATGTCCTTGAACTGTTCTGCTGTATGTGTAAATAATCAACATGTTTCTCACATGATTCTTCCTGACCTAGTTAGGTTCTCATTATGTGTCCGTTATGGTCATGGACACTTTCCTGGTTCTGTAAGAGCTCTTAGGAATGTGCCCATACAAGTCCATTTGAAGCGACCCCACTTCTCTCTCACATAGGTGATTCCATCATAATCATTAAAAGCTAATGCATGGTGATTTCCAACTTCTCATCTTCGGCTATAATCTTAACCTGCATCACTGTTTGTTTTAGGAATGGGTTGGGGTTAACCCCCACAGTGATTCACAAATGTTATATGCAAGTAGGTTGTCCCATTGAACCTAGATCTTGGGATCTCCAGTCAACTAGGTTGGGTTTTCCTTCGCAATAACTGATTGATCTATGGGTTTTAGTCTCATTCCTCATAACGACCTCTCATTCCAAGCATTTCGTTAGCGGATCCGCAATCTTATTTTGACTTTATGTAGTCATTAAAGATAATTCATCTTGAGAGTCGTTGTTAAATGGTGTTATGTCTTATACAAATATGTATAGACTCACCATTATTTACATTATCATGTACATATATAAGAGTTATTGGCTCGTCGTGGGACGTCTCCCAAGAACTTACAAAGCCCTTTAGTTCATTGTCCAACCTTGGATAAACTTACAAATTTGTTCTCCTATATTTTCCAACAAATGTTGACCATTATCAATATGGTTATTACTACACCATAGTTACCAATATTGAATATGAATAATTGTGTCAACATAATACGATAAGCATATGTACTACATGTATTTGTGAATTCACAATAACATTGGCCAGATGTAGTTATGAATATTCTGTACATGAGTTTTCTTGCAAATATCGTATTTTTCCATGCAATTTCTTGTCTTAACCATTTACATGTAAAATTCTTTAGGCATCCTATCTCAAGGATCCTACTATGTCATAAAATAGAATATCACTTTAAAGTGCCATTTATATGGATCTATTTCATCACATCCATTGATGTTGAATGACATATTCAAAATTTTGATACCCGTTGTTCCAAAGCTTGCTTTAATCATATAATGACTTTACTACTCGCACATTTTGTTGCTTTCCCTCGGGTGAGATAACTGCTTAGCAGTTCCATGTATATTTATACTTCTAAAACTTTGTATAGAAGTTTTAGTTTCAAATCAGAATGATATACTTCCAAATTTCGAGAAGTTACAACCACATATAATGATAAGAGCATGAAATTAAGCAAGACATTCTTATGTTTGTAATCCAAACATATATTTCTAATATGTCATCAGCTCTTACTTCTCATTTGGAAACCCACTAAATCGCAATGATTTATCAAACTCGATAGTTCAAACGATAGAACCATTATTAGTTTTTACAACTTAATCCAATATGATCCTTTAAGAAACGATCATTTGATTCCAAACATAGAATAATCATATTTCCATTCATAGTCCTTTCAAATTCATGTTCAATATCTTAATATTCATCAAAACCTTTATCATGTTTTGATGAATTCCAACCAATATTATTGGATTTAATGGAAATAGCTTCTTGGGGTATAGAAGTATTATTTGATTCTAAATTTCCAAACAAGAAATTAGTGCATATATCTATTAAAATCATAGAGCACTATGTTCTAACTGATTCTCATATTCTTTGGATCTATATGCTTTCATTTTCCTCTTGAAAGTCCATTTATAGCCCAGTGGTTTACATACTAGAGGTATATCTACTAGCTCTCATGTGTGATTTGGCAAGATAGAATCCATTTCACTTTTAATTGCCTCTTTTCATTAAGATATGTCAAAGGAAGTGAATTCCTTTTTGAAAGTTTGAGGCTCTCTTTCAACCATATACATACATAAATCATCTCCAAATAATTTCTCACTTGTCCCCTTTTACTCCATCATGATCTATTTATTCCTCCATTTTCTTCTTCGTGAGAGGATTCTTTGTGCCCAATTGTTTTGGAGCACTTGTCTTTTATTTATCAAGACATGGAGACACATTTTCAAAGTATGATGCATTTGTTGTGTGACAACCCGGAACTTCTATCTTGTACAATTATTCAATTCAATCAATGCTAGATTCGTTTATGCTACCTTTTAGCACTGTTTAAGTCCTGATTGAGTATTCTAAGCTTAGTGCATTCAAGGTTTGGGTTAATGGGTGAGTTAATTTCAGTACATCGCATTGTTTTCGGGCCAAACACACCATCAAATGGTGTGTACGGCCGTACACATGGGTGTACGGCCATACACCCATGTTGGTCGGTCACCCACCCCTATATATATGAGTGGACCTCATTTCCTTTATTTCTTTCTTCCTTTGGCCGCACACCACTCCATTCTCTCTCAAGCTTCTTCAACCGTGAACTCTCCAAGACTCCAAAAACGTAAGTATTTCATTCTTTAGCTTGTTATACTTGAAATACCTCTTGATTCAAGCCTTGATTCATCATGTTTCAACATGATCTTCTTCATCTTGAAGGGAGTACGGCCGTACACCTTCATAGGTTGGCCGTACACACCTTAAAAGCCCTCCAAAGTGAGAGTTTAGCCCCTATCATCTAGTTGGACATGCTAAAACTTTGATTCTAACCTTGATTCACCTTAAAATCGACCAACTTAGCATAAACATGAAGGGTGTACGGTCGCACACCCCTTGTACGGCCGTACACACCTCATAGGGTCGTAAACCCTCTTTGATGCTCACTATTGGCCTTAAACTTGCATTACAACTAAGCATGGGACCTAGAACACTTCCTTGATGCGAGTTAGGACCTTGGAAACACCTCAAATGCACACTTCTTCATGAGTGTATGGCCGTACACTCATGGGCCGTACACCCATGGCCGTACACACCTTAGTGTGGCCGTACACCTCCCTCATTCAATCACATATGATTTTGACACTTAGTTTCAAGTGTTTCCAAGTCCCTAGGGTGGTTTCCTATCATAATTAGTTGTGATATACCCTAATTTGATGCATATATGTGTTATTACATGCTAAATAGGATCCGTTTGTGTTCGAGACTTCACTTGACACTCAGCATTCCATATCGATCCTTCATTCAAACCACTCACTTCAGGTGAGTTCATACCCCTATGTCTTTTCTGTTTTTAATGTTTTCAGGGGGAATACAAGCCAAACATGAATGATTTGTAAAACGTATACAAAAGGATTTCAATAAACTTAACACGGATGCAATTGATACAACCATACAGTTTTCTATACTTTCATAAAACATACAGACACTTCATCCCTTTTGTACTATGCTGAGCATAAAGGGAGTTTTTCATCATAATCACAGAACTTTCAATGTAAAACATGAATTGAATGTACAAATGAGCATATAAACTATAATAGGTATAGTTTATGGAACAGTTAACATATCAATGTACAAAGATTCAATGCAACCAGACATATAAATTATTTAAGTGTAGTTTATGAACTATGTAGACAACGAACTAAATTCAATGGATTCATTTTATTCTACATGTAATCGTTATTACAGCACTTTATGAGTGAGCATTCTTCGCGTACTTATCTAAGTACTAACAAAATCCCTGAGATTATAACTAGAGTCTCCTGGAGGGAGAGCATGAGTTTCTGTATAGATCTATACAGGATTGACAATCCCGCACCATAACTGCTAGCTACAGTTAGGCCGGCAGGCCTGGGTGACAAAGTCATTTCAATTCTGACGCCTGAAGAACGTCGTTCAGGCAATTCAATGGTCAAGTATGGTTATAACAACTCATAAATTTGGTACTAAGAATATACGATTAATGTATGAATGGTAACAACTTCATTTAGTTTTATTACAAAGTAATGGAACTACTATACATATCACAGTGTTTAGAACTTTTCGAACGTACTATACATACTAATGAGGATCAGGGTTTTTCATGCAATCAGAGATTTTCATTCAATCAAACAATACACAACCCATTCAATGAGTTTCAGTAACAAACATACATATGTTAGAAAATAATGGATTTTCTTGGAAAATACGAACATTTTACAGATTTATCAATAGATTTTCAGTACAAAAACATGCTTATGAACTCACCAGCTTTATGCTGATACTCTTTAAAAACTGCTTGTATTCTCAGGAAAACAGTAGACAGGTACCTCCTGGAGTTTTTGAGAAGACGGAGCGTATAGAGTCACGTCTTTTTTTCTTTTGATTATACTTTGCTTGTATAAAGTCAAGAGCTAAACAGATGTAAATACCTTTATATATATATATATATATATATATATATATATATATATATATATATCCAATGTAACGGTTATGTTTACTTTGATTACGGTAATGCATTGGTTGTGATACTATACATGACGTCATCCACCCCCGAACATTTCCGCCGTTCCAGTTTGGGGTGTGACAGATTGATATCAGAGCCCTTGTTTATAGTGAACTAAGTATACTGAACCTTACATGATATACAACTATAAGCACTAAGGGGTCGAAGTGCTCTGAACTAAAAGTATACTTTTAAAATATATAAGTATTTTTGTAAAAAGTATACAAGTATACCTGAGTACCAGAAACAGTGTCATAAGTAGAACAAAACAAAAGTATTTGGATGTTGGACGCTACGGTTAAACCTGGATAGTTATGTAATCATGTCTGGGATCAATATAGCCTGAGTACTGCCCGAGGGGCGAGATGCAAAAGTTAGAGCACGAGCTCTTGAACCTGAAGATGAAGGGTTTTGACATTGCTGCCTACACAGCTAGATTCTGTGATCTGGCTCTCCTCTGTCCGGGAATGGTCACCCCGGAAAGCAAGAAAATTGAGAGGTACATCTTAGGACTGACGCCCCCAACCCAAGGAAATGTTTTAGCTGCTAGGCCCACTACATTTGACAGCGCCAAGTGCCTGGCGCAAACCTTGATAGATCACGGGGTTGATCTTGATGAAGCAACGACTGTTTCTGAATCACCAAAGGCGAGTGGTGGAAAGAAAAAGTTCTGGAACAAACGCAAGGGTCAGCCTTCGCAAGAGCCCTCCAAGAAACAACAAACAGTGGCAGTCCACGCTGCTACTACCCCTGCTGCTGCTCCAACCACCCAAGAACCTACCGGTGGATATGCTGGAAACCTACCTTTGTGTAACAAATGAAACTTCCATCATTTGGGAGTTTGTAGAGAAATGCAATGCAACAAGTGTGGCAGAAAGGGGCATACAGCACGATTCTGCAAGACACCAGCTCAACCGACCAACCAGGCTACTGAAGCAGGCGTGGGTCAATCCTGTTATGGCTGTGGGGAGGTTGGGCACTTCAAAAGAAATTGCCCCAAGGCAACCACAGGCGGTAACACAGGGAAGGTGCTGGCGATGGGCCAGGAGGAGGCAGTTGCTGATCCCACAGTTGTTACGGGTACGTACCTCCTCGACAACTCCTATGCATGCATTCTTTTCGATTCTGGTGCGGAGAAAAGTTTTGTTAGTCATGCATTTAAACATCTACTTAAATGTAAATCCCAACCTTTAACTGAAACATTTACCGTCGATATGGCTAACGGAAAGAAAGAGAGCACTAACGACATATTCATAGGCTGTACACTTACCCTGAACAATCATTCCTTACCAATCGACCTTATGCCAGTTTCCATAAAAAGCTTTGATATCATTATTGGTATAGATTGGTTGAGCCCTAATCGTGCTGATATCCTTTGTTACCCAAAAGCCGTCCGTCTCAACCTGCCCTCTGGCAAAACTCTCGTAGTTTACGGTGATAAACTCAGCTCAAACCCTCGCATCATCTCGTGCATCAAAGCCCAGAAGTATCTACGAAAGGAATGCCATGTATTCCTAGCTCATGTTGTTGATGAAACGCAAAAAGTTAAAGACCTCGAGAGCATCCCCGAAGTCTGCAACTTTCCTGATGTCTTACCCGAAGATCTTCCAGGAATCCCTCCCGAGCGCCAAGTCGAGTTCCGTATCAACTTAATTCCCGGAGCTACCCCTGTAGCTAAATCCCCCTACCACCTAGCTCTGGCAGAGATGCAAGAGTTATCCAGCCAGCTCAACAAGCTGCTCAGCAAAGGATTCATAAGACCGAGTTCCTCACCCTGGGAAGCCCCGATCTTATTTGTGAAAAAGAAAGATGGATCCTTTCGGATGTGCATCGATTATCGAGAACTGAAAAAGCTTACCATCAAGAACCGTTATCCCTTACCCAGAATCGAAGACCTTTTCGATCAACTTCAGGGAGCCAGTTATTTCTCGAAGATATACCTAAGATTAGGGTACCATCAGTTACGGGTTCACGAGAATGATGTTCTCGTTATGGACACTACGAGTTTGTAGTGATGCCCTTTGGCCTAACCAACGCACCGACGGTATTCATGCACCTGATGAATCGGGTGTGTCGCCCTTTCCTAGACAAGTTCGTGATCATGTTCATTGACGATATACTTGTCTATTCGTGGAGCGAAGATGATTATAAACAGCACTTGAGACTAGTGCTAGAAACATTAAGGGCAGAGAAACTATATGCAAAGTTCTCAAAGTGTGAGTTCTGGATCAGGAAGGTAACTTTCCTTGGTCACGTGGTTAGCGAGGAAGGCATACACGTGGACCCTTCCAAGATCAAAGCGATCAAGAATTGGTTAGCACCGAAGACGCCCACAGAAGTCCGTCAATTCTTGGGTCTCGCTGGCTACTATCGCAGGTTTATCCAGAATTTCTCCAGAATTGCTAAGCCTTTAACCACCCTGACTCAGAAAGGTGTAACCTTTAATTAGGGTGAAAAACAAGACACTGCATTCCAAACACTGAAGCAGGCCCTGTGCAGTGCACCTATCTTGTCCCTGCCCGAAGGGACGGAGGACTTCGTTGTCTATTGTGATGCATCCAATCAGGGCCTAGGCTGTGTGCTCATGCAGCGAGGAAAGGTTATCGCCTATGCCTCGAGACAAATGAAAACACACGAGGTCAACTACACGACTCACGATCTAGAGTTGGGAGCAGTGGTCTTTGCATTAAAGATTTGGAGACAATATCTCTACGGAACCAAGTGCACAGTGTTCACCGACCATAAGAGCCTACAGCATATCCTCGATCAGAAAGAGTTGAACATGAGACAGCGGCGATGGGTAGAGCTACTCAGTGACTACGAGTGTGAAATACGCATCCCGGCAATGCCAATGTGGTAGCGGATGCCCTCAGCCAAAAAGAGTATTCAGGTCGTAAAGTGAAGGCACTGACAATGACCATCCATTCCCATTTATCTGCTCAAATTAGAGAGGCTCAGCTAGAAGCCTTAAAGCCGGAGATCATGACGGATGAAGCCTTGCGAGGAATGGAAAAGAACTTAGAGGTCAAGGGAGACGGAGTTTACTATTTCATGAACCGGATCTAGACCCCGAAGTATGGAGGTTACAGGGAGGTTGTCATGAACGAAGCTCACAAGACTAGATACTCCGTTCACGTAGGTTCAGATAAGATGTATCTGGACCTCACGCAACTCTATTGGTGGCCGAAAATGAAAGCAGAGATCGCTACCTTCGTGGGCAAGTGCTTGACTTGCGCTAAGGTGAAGGTGGAATATCAAAAGCCCTCAGGTCTCCTTCAGCAGCCAGAAATACCTGAGTGGAAGTGGGAAAGGATTACTATGGATTTCATTACTAAGTTGCCCAAGTCTCCGAGTGGGCACGACGCCATCTGGGTAATTGTTGATCGACTGACTAAATCCGCCCACTTCCTGCCAATCAAAGAAAACTTCAAGATGGAAAGACTGACACGAATCTACATTCGAGAGATAGTCCGCCTTCATGGTGTGCCTGCATCCATTATCTCTGAGAGAGATAGCAGGTTTACCTCGAGATTCTGGCAGTCACTACAGAAGGCTCTCGGAACTAAGCTGGATATGAGCACAGCTTACCATCCCCAGACAGATGGGCAGAGAGAGAGAACCATTCAAACATTGGAAGATATGTTGAGAGCCTGCGTCATCGACTTTGGCATGTCGTGGGACACTCATTTGCCCTTGGTCGAATTTTCTTACAACAACAGCTACCATACGAGCATCAAGGTTGCACCGTTCGAAGCCCTCTATGGCCGTAAGTGCAGATCCCCTCTGTGCTGGGCCAAGGTGGGTGACACGCAGCTAGTCAAAGGTCAAATCCCCGATAGCACTCTCACCGGACCAGAAATCATCTGAGATACTACTGAAAAGATCGTACAAATCCGGGAACGACTAAAGGCTTCAAGAGATAGACAAAAGAGCTACGCTGATAGGAGATGAAAACCCTTGGAGTTCCAGGTTGGTGACCGTGTTCTGTAGAAGGTCTCACCCTGGAAAGGCAAGATACGCTTCGGAAAGCGTGGAAAGCTGAATCCGAGATACATTGGACCGTTCGAGATTCTCGCTCGGATCGGTCGCGTAGCGTACAAACTCCGCCAACCCCGAGAACTTAGCAACATACATCCTGTCTTCCACGTGTCAAATCTAAAGAAGTGTCTGTCAAATGAGACACTTGTGATACCTCTCGATGAAATCAAATTAGACAAGAGCTTCCACTTCGTGGAAGAACCTGTAGAAATCATGGATCGAGAAATCAAACGAACGAAACAAAGTCGTATCCCGATAGTGAAGGTTCGTTGGAATGCCAAGCGGGGACCTGAATTCACTTGGGAGCGCGAAGATTCAACGAAACAGAAGTACCCTCATCTTTTTCCAAGTCCATGATTTGTATTCTATTCTTGAATTTCGGGACGAAATTCCCTCTAACGGGGGGATGATGTGACAACCCGGAACTTCTATCTTGTACAATTATTCAATTCAATCAATGCTAGATTCGTTTCTGCTACCTTTTAGCACTGTTTAAGGCCTGATTGAGTATTCTAAGCTTAGTGCATTCAAGGTTTGGGTTAATGGGTGAGTTAATTTCAGTACATCGCATTGTTTTCGGGCCAAACACACCATCAAATGGTGTGTACGGCCGTACACATGGGTGTACGGCCGTACACCCATGTTGGTCAGTCACCCACCCCTATATATATGAGTGGACCTCATTTCCTTCATTTCTTTCTTCCTTTGGCCGCACACCACTCCATTCTCTCTCAAGCTTCTTCAACCGTGAACTCTCCAAGACTCCAAAAACGTAAGTATTTCATTCTTTAGCTTGTTATACTTGAAATACCTCTTGATTCAAGCCTTGATTCATCATGTTTCAACATGATCTTCTTCATCTTGAAGGGAGTACGGCCGTACACCTTCATAGGTTGGCCGTACACACCTTAAAAGCCCTCCAAAGTGAGAGTTTAGCCCCGATCATCTAGTTGGACATGCTAAACCTTTGATTCTAACCTTGATTCACCTTAAAATCGACCAACTTAGCATAAACATGAAGGGTGTATGGCCGCACACCCCTTGTACGGCCGTACACAACTCATAGGGCCGTAAACCCTCTTTGATGCTCACTATTGGCCTTAAACTTGCATTACAACTAAGCATGGGACCTAGAACACTTCCTTGATGCGATTTAGGACCTTGGAAACACCTCAAATTCACACTTCTTCATGAGTGTACGGCCGTACACTCATGGGCCGTACACCCATGGACGTACACACCTTAGTGTGGCCGTACACCTCCCTCATTCAATCACATATGATTTTGACACTTAGTTTCAAGTGTTTCCAAGTCCCTAGGGTGGTTTCCTATCATAACTAGTTGTGATATACCCTAATTTGATGCATATATGTGTTATTACATGCTAAATAGGATTCGTTTGTGTTCGAGACTTCACTTGACACTCAGCATTCCATATCGATCCTTCATTCAAACCACTCACTTCAGGTGAGTTCATACCCCTATGTCTTTTCTGTTTTTAATGTTTTCAGGGGGAATACAAGCCAAACATGAATGATTTGTGAAACGTATACAAAAGGATTTCAATAAACTTAACACGGATGCAATTGATACAACCATACAGTTTTCTATACTTTCATAAAACATACAGACACCTCATCCCTTTTGTACTATGATGAGCATAAAGGGAGTTTTTCATCATAATCACGGAACTTTCAATGTAAAACATGAATTGAACGTACAAATGAGCATATAAACTATAGTAGGTATAGTTTATGGAACAGTTAACATATCAATGTACAAGACAAAGATTCAATGCAACCAGACATATAAACTATTTAAGTGTAGTTTATGAACTATGTAGACAACGAACTAAATTCAATGGATTCATTTTATTCTACATGTAATCGTTAGTATAGCACTTTATGAGTGAGCATTCTTCGCGTACTTATCTAAGTACTAACAAAAGCCCTGAGATTATAACCAGAGTCTCCTGGAGGGAGAGCGTGAGTTTGTGTATAGATCAATACGGGATTGACAATCCCGCACCATAACTGCTAGCTACAGTTAGGCCGGCAGGCCTGGGTGACAAAGCCATTTCAATTCCGACGCCTGAAGAACGTCGTTCAGGCAATTCAATGGTCAAGTATGGTTATAACAACTCATAAATTTGGTACTAAGAATATACGATTAATGTATGAATGGTAACAACTTCATTTAGTTTTATTACAAAGTAATGGAACTACTATACATATCACAGTTTTTAGAACTTTCCGAACGTACTATACATACTAATGAGGATCAGGGTTTTTCATGCAATCAGAGATTTTCATTCAATCAAACAATGCACAACCCATTCAATGAGTTTCAGTAACAAACATACATATGTTAGAAAATAATGGATTTTCTTGGAAAATACAAACATTTTACAGATTTATCAATAGATTTTCAGTACAAAAACATGCTTATGAACTCACCAGCTTTATGCTGATACTCTTTAAAAACTGCTTGTATTCTCAGGAAAACAGTAGACAGGTACCTCCTGGAGTTTTTGAGAAGACGGAGCGTATAGAGTCACGTCTTTTTTTTCTTTTGATTACACTTTGCTTGTATAAAGTCAAGAACTAAACAAATGTAATTACTTATGTATATATATATATATATATATATATATATATATATATATATATATATATATATATATATATATATCCAATGTAACGGTTATGTTTACTTTGATTATTGTAATGCATTGGTTGTGATATTATACATGACGTCATCCACCCCCAAACGTTTTTGCCGTTCCGGTTTGGGGGTGTGACATGTTGATTCCATTAGTGTATAAGAAAACAATAAACCCTATTGTTTTGTGCATAACCAATAAAGATACAACCAACAATCTAGTGTACAATCCTTACAACCATTGGCTTAGGTATAACACCCTTTGCAAGACACCCCCACATTCGAATGTATTTGTAAGATGATTTTATACCCGACCATAACTTAGATGGTATTTTTTTTCGTTTTCTTTTGGGGTACCTTATTTAAAAGGTAATTAGTTGACAACACAACTTCCCCCCACATTGAGTGTGGCAACCCAAAACATAAGCAACAACATGGCATTCATCATTTCATTTATGATATGATGTTTCCTTTCGGTGATGCCATTTGTTATGGTGAATAAGGTGCCTTAAGATCATGTTTAATACCATGACTTGCAAAAAATTCCTCAAATGGTGATGCATATTCACCTCTACATTCACTCTTTTTGTTGAGATGATTCTCAACCTCACTTTTTTTTACAATTTAAACTTGTATATAGCCTCATCTTTACTTTTAAGTAAATTAACATAACAAAGTTTAATGCAATCGTCAATAAAAGTGATAAAGTACTTATATCACCGTTATATGGATTCGACTTCATATCACACACATTTGTGTGAATTAATCCAAGTGGTTTAATTGTCCTTTCAACGAACCTGAATGATTGGTGTGTTAACTTTGACTCAACACAAGTGTTGCATCCATACTTTGACTTATATGAAAGTGAGGTATGTGTTCAAGTTTGATTAACCTTCTTAACGTGTCAATATTAACATGTCCAAATCTAGCATGTCACATATTAGAAATTTAAGCAAGTAAGCGGAAGAGTTATCCAACTCATTGATATTAGGCTCATTAGCCAATATATGGAATTTAAACATTCCACCACCCGCATAACACTTGCCTATAAACATACCATTTTAAGTTAGTATAAACTTATTGGACTCAAACACCAAACAAAAATCCATTTTTGTTCAACAACCATCCAAACACTAAGTTCTTCCTAATCAATGAAACATACAACACATCATTAAGTGTTAGCTCTTTTCTATGTGATACCGTTTCTGGAATGTTTTAAACACCAAATTTAAGTGTTTAGAATCACAATTTCAAGAATAAATTTCTTCCTCAACTTGGACAACCTTATAATTCTTGATTCACTCTCTCTTTGAGCACACATGGCGTGTAACACCCATATCAATCCATCACTCATTGAAGTTAGCATCCATAAAGTTTACTTCGGAAATCATTCCACTGTGGATGGTGACATTTCTGAAATCATTTATACACTAAATATAAATGTTTAGAATTCTAATTTCCATAAAATATGTTTGCCTCTTGCTTGGACAAAACTCAACATAATTAAAATTTATATTTGAACAATTATGAAACTTGATTTCTGATGCAGGAATTCTAAAATTTGATTTCTCATGCAGAAAACTGA
Organism: Lactuca virosa; assembly: GCF_052849685.1. Taxonomy (NCBI): domain Eukaryota; kingdom Viridiplantae; phylum Streptophyta; class Magnoliopsida; order Asterales; family Asteraceae; genus Lactuca; species Lactuca virosa. The sequence goes on along the minus strand of NC_136429.1, from coordinate 180,635,736 downwards.
TGCATAAATTATGATATCAGAAAACTAATGTTTTCTTTCAACAAAACTATTTAAAATGTGATGTTTTTAAGTAAAACCAAGTTGTTTTCTGATTTCCAAAGTTGTTTTACATAAAATTGAAGTCGTTTTGTACTAAACAAAGCTTTTTTGTTTTTCACAAAACAATGCAGTCTGTTCAAGACTGCTTTAGCCCCACTTAAACCTGTCAAAACTGAAACATAATATCATAATCCAGTAGGCCTGTCTCTTAGCTTTCCAGGGACTACTTGCACAAGTGCATACGATTTTTTTACAATTTATTATGAATTTTACAAAACTGTGTATCATAGCTGTTAAAATCTAACCAATCAGTGAAAATCGTATTTTTCACCCTAGTTAGAGTTGTTTAAAACTTTCGGCCAAAACTAATGAAACGGATTAGACTCATATACCAAATTTTGAGAATTGGTTTCAACCAAAAATAATCATCCATGATTAAGTTATGATTTTTTAAATATTGGGACAGATTAGAGCATTTCACAGCAACACGTAAATTGTGTTTTTGAGTTAAGATAGCTTCTTAACTCATTAGGTACTTAATAGAATCAGTATCGAAGCTATAAAATTCGATACTTAAAAACAAATACATTTCTTAATGACTTAATGACCAATGATGCTTCAAAAACAGAAAAAAAATCAATTTTTTTTCCTTAAGAAAATCGTACAATATCAAAATAATGCAAGTGAATAGTTTCTGAATTCTAGTTCGTTTTGTACAAACGAATTTGTTTTAAGATTGTAGGAATAATATTCCGGTAATGTACGAAAACAAACAAGAAATAGGAAAAAGTTGAGGCATGTGTTTAACACATTGCCCTTAAAACAAATTCGCCCGCTATCGGGTGTTTGTTTCTCAGGATACAACAACTAGAAGTGGTTCTTCTAGACCACCCGAACCCTCATTAGGTCTGGATTTTACATTTAATTCAGCAAGAAAACTAAGAAAATGAAATGGAGAAGAAAAGAGTTTTTGTATTCTTATTGGTGTATTCAAATGGTTGTAGAGTAGTAGTATTTATAATATACATTCTATAACCTCTCATTTAAACACCTCTATTAATCACAAGATTAATGTGTGTTTAATATGTAATTAAACTATAATATTAATTACAATTTCAGTTACGAAAAAAAATATATATATTTGCAAGAAAAGGTCCCTAGACCTTTCTTTTCTTTCTCCCAAATATTAAACTCTTTTATTTACTTCTTCCAACACCCTTACTTTAAGGATTAATTTCTCATTCATATAAATCCATTTTGGATGCGTTAATAAAATGGGAAAAACCCATTTTTATAAACTGGTTAACATCAATTTTCCAACAAGGTAAAAATAAATACAAACTAGAGTCGTTAATATGGGCCAGGATGTACAAAGATCTGTACTACCAATAATATGTACCGATAGGAAATACATATATCGAATGAACTATATATTTTTCTATAGATATAATCCGTTCTTGTCATTTAAATGCAATACTACCCACCATCGTATACAAAATTTCATATTTGGATATCATAAGATATTCGATTTTATCATTCTTCTATACAATAATTATGAATAAGATAATATTTTTAGTAACCATAATCTAGTGGCTCACTTGATTAAGTCGTTTCTATATGGAAGGCCCCAAGTTCAAGTACAACGGGCTTCAACTAGGGCGACAAGGAGAAGGTTCGCAATGTTGTTCGGCAGGCGTATCCGAATCTTTCACCAAATGGTGAACCTTCTTCGGAGAGCCCGTAAAAAACAACAATACCCTTTAATTAAAAATATATAATATTCCTAGTAAATGAAACCTTAATATTTCATTGGTTTTTATAAACGGTTCTCTTACACCAAAGTATAAAAATAAACGCAAAATAATACATTTGTGTCAATTTTTTATTGAACTCAAATTATGAATATTACATATATCGTCATTAAATCGAGTGTACAAAGCTGGAAAAAAGTTAACAAAATCAACCCATTGATTAGTGATCACCAGTAATCTTAGCATATCGTGAAATATTTTTTGCATACAACTTTATATCAAACCCTGTTTAAAGTGAACATATTCTTTATAGATATTTTAGAACCATCAAGCTCGAATCTTTTGTGTCCTTTATTTTCCTCCGCATCTTTTAATTATGTGTTTGTTGATAGAAAACCTAACACAATCATCACTCAAAGTACACCTCATACTCATCTAATGAAAAAAATCCAAGCAATAAAATTCCTTAAATTTTTATCAAAAATGGATCAACACAAGAGTTGTGACAAGTACAACGGAGTGGAATTTGATCCATTTTTAAATGGATCAAGATAGTGACTACTCAAACAACTACGGATATTTATATTTTATCCAAACACTCTCCCCTTTTTTATATGGACTTCTTTATTTGACACGCATACGAAGTTGATGAAATTTCTAGGTTTTCATTCATTTGGCGCACATTACACCTGTTCTTGTGTCGCCTTGAATTCATGTTTGGACCCAAGGGAAATGGCTCCTACACAGACACACATAAATAAATTTAGGGGCTGGTTTTGCATGCATGTGAAGATTGATATGCAAAAAGACGTGAATGCCCTTTTGTCCAAATGAAAAAATTTATGTTACCTGATTGCCAGCATTTGGGCCATTTGTGGTAAAGAGAATAGGATGACAACATTTATCTTCATTCATCAAGCTTGATTCCTGAAAATGTGCAATTAGGGCAGCCTTTCCTTGGATTCGACCATATGCAAGACATGCCACTTTTCCACTGTGGAATTTCTCCCATTTTTTCCCATGAAATGACTGAAAAAACATATCAACATTATTTCATATTGTTTTTAATTCAACTGAAAAGACAACAAAACTCACCTTGTGAAACTGCACTATCTGAAGTGGATCAATCATGTTTATAAATGCATACCCCATATTGCACCTATTCTGTTAAAAAGTACACATGTATAATCGTATATGAAACTTGACCTTTTATAGAAAATATGATTATGGGTGTTTAAAAAAAAATGTGAAATAATACTTGCCTTGAAGTCAAGAGGCAGATAAATGAAATCATAAGTTCCTTGATTATGTTCATCAATTGCAGCCAACAGCATTGCTGAACTATACCTGTAATAATAAGTAATAACACTATATTGAATCTTGATGATATGTATATAGAAATAGAAGCAATTCTAGAATGAGAAACAATTACTTATTTGGAATATTTTTGATCATCAATGTTGTTCTAGAGTCTTCACCACGCAAGACACGTTCAATATCAAGTTCATATTTTTTGTCATCTGTGTGAGTGTGACAGGAAACAGTTTCATGTCTACCATGTGATGTTCTTCTTGTTCTTCCCCTTGACCTTATAAAAGATAATGGCAATGTACTTTCTGTTTCCCTTTTGGGAGATTTATGTGTTTTAATATGTGGAGATGACATCATGGAATTAGGAGATGCTACTGGAATAACAACATCTGGTTTACAAGACTCCTCCATATAAGATGGTGGTGATCCGATTCCGATTCCGATTCCTATTCCGATTCCGATTCCGATTCCGATCGCTTGTTGTTTATGTGTAGGTGAAAATGAGAAGACAGGTGGCAGCATTTCTGATAACCCATGAAGATTGGGGAAGCTATGAGCACAGATGTTATGATTATGAACATATGGAGGAGAATGTGACCAGATTACAGGGTTTAGATGATGATGATGATTTTGGAAGGTGTTGTAAGGTGAACCCCTAAACATGTGTTCCATTTGTGGGATGTATGGATTCAACGTATTATAGAAACCTTCATGGCTGATGGGTAGTGATTGATGATGGAAAGTAGGGTGTTCAGAGGAAATTGAAAAGTCTGAACTGATTTGAATTTGATCGGTGTTATTAAGTCCTTTAGCAATTGCAGGATTCTGTTGAGTGAAATATAAATTAGAATTTTCTTCCAGTTCCATGCCTCCACTACTGCTGAACAGATCAAAATCTTCATCATCACCATTGACAGTAGCAGTAGTACAACCCAATTCATCAAGAACCCCGGAGAAGAGATCTTCTTCATCAGGAAGAAGACTTTCAATAGTTTGTGAATTTTTGGTACAAATTAATGGTTTTCCCTCTTTAAGGCAGGTGGGTTTGGGTGGAGTAACTGCAGAAAACTAATATTGAATTAGCTATGCATATAATAAACTAATCATGGTAACTACTCCAGTTTTACAAGTATAAGTGCAGATTGAATAATGCTCACCTTGCTTATCAGCTTTGAGAGTTGATTTTCCAGCATGTTCCTTGCAAAGTAAGGGACATTATCTTTCAGAAACTCGATAACAATTATAGATCTTTCAAGAAGACAATAAAGGCAAAAGGTATTCTCATATAGGACATGATAGAATAAAACAAACATGTTAAATACTGACAATAGTTAAAGGGGTACCTCACTGGGAAAGTATGTTCTGTGATTGAACGTATCCTGTTGATCCTTAACAGCAACTGGCATGATAGGCAAAAGAAACCAACTGAAGATTGATGAAAGATCTAGAGGCTTTGAGTTAGTATAACTTGATCCCTCTTACAAGATTATCTGAAAACGATAAGCACTCATTCAGTACAGAAAGATTAAACTTAACAGTTAACAGAATATGTGTTATGAAAACATACACATGAACATGGAGGTTTTAAGCATATAAACTACTGGTAACCAGATAACCCACTTTAAAAGAAATACTCAGAACTTTTAAAAGTACTTGTGAACAGCATCACAAGTTAATTACAGGTCTTCTTCCTTCTGTTTTTGGGTTATCCAAACCAATTCTTCCAACATTCGTACGAACCGCTTCATATTGTTGAAATTCGACTAAAATTCCGAAATTCAGATACAAAACTAATTTCACAAAGTTCATCGGAAACAATTCAAATCGTCGAATGTACACCAAACACCAAAAATTCACAAAATTATAAGAAATTAAGTAACGAGGCACAACTAAAAACAAAATAAACATGTAAAAATTCAGTATCAATCAAAGGAGCCGCGCTTACACCAACCACGACTGCTCCGATTTTGGGCATAAGTTATTACAGAAGAAGGTAATCTAATTCTAACAGACATAGCTGGGTTTGGAAAGTTAGAAAATTAGGTAAACCAGAACTAACCAGCGACCTACTCCTTTTGCGAAATTCGAAGCAACAAACGTGTATGAGCTTCTTTCACTAAGATGTACGCATCCACATGTTCACCGGAGACTGTAAAGATGTGTGAGAGGCGAGGAAGAGGAAAGTTGGCCGGAGGGTAGATGTAGTCCGGTGACCGGTGAGCTATAGGTGTGTCTGTGTCGCTTTGAAGGAGAAAAGGACAAAATGTGAAAGAAATGAAATGGGCGCGTTTTGTGTGTTTGCGTGGGACAGTTAAATTAATTAAGATTATACGCAAGCTATAAATAATAATTGGAGTAGTGTTAGGCCAAGATCAATGTTTTAAACCCGATTATATAATATGAATTAAGTAAAATTAAATAATGCATTTTCACAAGATAAGTTAAAAAACGGAATTTGAATATATGTAATTTTCAAACAATTAATTATTAGGTAAATTTCGATTGCTTAAAAGTTTAATACAGAAAATGATAGAAATATATTTTTTATGCATCATTGAATTGTTAATTTCAAATGTAGAAATTTATTGCCTATTTTTGTACCGGTTATTGTTCAATACTTGTTTTTCTTCATAATAAAGTTATCAGTATACTAGTTTTTTTTTTTAATTAATTTAGGATTAAGATTTAAGAAGATGGATAATATAGGTGATCATAAATTAAGTACCAGAAAAAATAATTACTTGATCCATGAAAAATCATCAGAATTGCTTTAATCAAACACTAAAAAAATATAATACACGGTTAGAAAATAAACATCCAAATATTATTTTATTATAACATGAAATAGTTATCATTAATATTATTATTCAATAATGGTATATTTTCCTTTAAAATGGTTTTAACCGACAATTACGATAATGTAATGGTGTCGTGGATTTTGTAGATGGCCCATGCCATCTTTTAATTATTTCATATTTCATATGTAAAAGTATAAAATTAGTTGTCACTTCGTTAATATATCATATATATTTTTAATACGAAATATTTATATGATTCGAATATATAAGATGGTGAATTTAATCTACAGATTAGACGGTCAAAGGGGTGCAAACGAGTCGAATCGAATCAATAATAACTAGCCTCGAGCTCGGTTTGTTTAAATTTTTTAAGGCTCAAGTTCGAGTTCGGCTTGTTTCGAGCCTTATAGTATGGAGCTTGAGATCGGCTCGTAAAGATTTATACAGATTTGGGTCCGGCTTGTACGCGGTACACCCTAACTCGTTAAAATGATATTTATTAATAAAATAAGTACTAATTTTAATATATAAAAATAAAAATATTTTTAATTTTATATATATATATATATATATATATATATGTGTGTAGGCTCGTTTTGGATCGTAAGCCTAATCGAGCTTAGTAAAACAGGCTCGAGATCGAATTTGTTTAATAAACAAGCCTAATTAAGCTCGAGAAATCGATCTCGGCTCGGACTTGTTTAAAATCGATCTCGAATCAAGCTTTTAATAAGTCTATCTCGGGTCGGGGTCAAGCCAAATTCAAAGGAAAAATACTCAAACCTTACCGGCTATATTTGGTTAAAAACCAGATTTGATGAAGCCGGTTTTAAAAAGAAAAAGAAATGTTTATATTTTAAAAATTACATATAAAAAAAATTAAAATATATCTTTTTTTTAGCAGCAGTATATATATAAAAGACTAGCTAGAAACTAACAAAAAAAGGAAACAAATTAGTTCATGAGTGGATTTTGCATCCACCCAGTAAAGGTTTTCCTAATTTTACGGTTCCTACTAGAAAATCAATTAAACGAAAAAGAAACAATAGAATCAAACATAAACTCCTTCTTATATTTCTTGTTCCCAAATACTTGCGCATTCTGGTATGTCTAAAGAACACAAATCAATGAAGCACATGTGACCTCAATGATAGATCTTCGAGCATTTGTCAACACCTGATCATCAATCCAAACATACACTTCTTTAACAGAATGAAAACTCGGAATCAATAAATCTAACCAAGTCGTCAGCTTATTCCAAAGCTTCATCACTAAAGAACACTTCAAAAATATATGAACAACTTCTTCAAGCACCTCCTCACAACAAGGACATAAAAGAGAAGGCAATTCAATATCTCTATAATCAAGATTACAATACCGGTTAAGCAAAAGTCTCCAAATAAAAATAGACAAAATTGCAAAAATGGTCCCTGTGTTATGCAAATTTTTGGGGTTTTAGTCCAAACCCCGAGTTTTTTTGATTCATGGTCCTTTTGGAGTGGTTTGTATGTGGAAATGGTCCCCGAATTTAACTTCCGTTAAGTTGTTGTTGTTAACCCCCTCATGTGCCTCCCACATGAGGGTATATTTGTCTTTTCACTTCTAAGGGACCATTTTTGCAATTGAAAAAATATATCTCCATTTAAAAAAAATTAATACTTATTTATTTATTTTAATAATTAAAAAATAAAAGTTCTCTCTCTCTCTCTACAAAAAATAATCATGTATCTTCTTCGTCTATGTTTGCTTTTGCCAGAGACTCATCACAAACCATGGATTCATCATCAACAGTTTCTGAAACATGAGCTTTTTCATCAAGATTCAACGACCCATCATCCATAATCTTGTTAAAACTCGAATTACAACCACCATTAACATCATTTCCCTGCAAATACAATAAATTATGAACTTTTTAATCAAATTCAATAACGTTTCAGTATTGGGATGCCTATAATTCACTAGACTTATACTCTGTAACAATTTGAGAAGGATGCCTATCGATATCCCACCTAAGAACTTTACAAATAACTCGGCCATAAGCTCTGTGTGATCTATTCTTCTTCGTTTTTGCAATGAAAATCGAATGTTGAACCAGAGCACACAAGCCCAGATGTTATCCCCCTATTTCTCTCATGTAACTCCTTTTATTCCCACATATTTCTCATTATCATGTATGGAAACCCGGTTAGATATCAATTTGATTGTGATTGATTCGATTGTTGCTTTATTCAGAAGCGATTTTGACAACAATCTAACAGATCTGAAGCGAGGGTACTCGTTGTTCTTCAAGATCTCATCCATTCTAAATTCACACGCTAGGCGTCGTGGGATTGCGATTGTGGTTAGAAACCAGATGGTTAACTCAATCGAAGACAATAATATGTCAATTGGTGTCTGAGTTGGGAATCTGGAGTCTTTGTATACATCTGGAAGACGAGTTCTTCCAGCTTTGGGATTGTCTTGGGCTAACTGTGTTAAATTAAGACTGTTTATGTCAAGACACGAGGTAATAGAAGGTGTACAAAACGGTTTACCTAATTTTGATTGTAGTCGACTACTGGTAAATCATTTGCTTGTTTTTTGACATGGAGAAGATGACATTTACTGTTTTTGATTGAAAAACACCCAAATCTTTCATCGATTTTAGCTACGATTGAAGAGCATTGTTTGCTTGTGTGTGTTTCTCCTTCAGAATTGCAGGTTGTAAATTTATTTCTATAGATTTTTTGATTTTAGAACAGATGAAGGAGAGATGGAGTTGAATAAATCAATCTGGGTTTTTTCTTCAAATCCTAAATGACATTTAGGAGAGAGAGAGAGAGAGAAAGATATTTTATTTTTTAATTATTAAAATAAATAAATAAGTATTAATTTTTTTTAGAAAAAATGGAGATATATTTTTTAATTATTAAAATAAATAAATAAGTACTAATTTTTTTTTAAAAAATGGAGATATATTTTTTTCAATTGCAAAAATGGTCCCTTAGAAGGGAAAAGACAAATATACCCTCGTGTGGGAGGCACATGAGGGGGTTAACAACAACAACTTAACTGAAGTTAAATCCGAGGACCATTTTCACATACAAACCACTCCAAAAGGACCATGAATCCAAAAAACTCGGGATTTGAACTAAAACACCAAAAATTTGCATACCACAGGTACCATTTTTGCAATTTTGTCATAAAAATATTGATTTTTATGGGAAGTAACTTATTCCACCTAGTAGCAGCACCACTAGCGCGGAGAGTCACAAATCCAATCTATGTCTAGCAGCCTTCACGATAAAAAATCCTCCGTCCCGGTAACCCATCTCCAAGAGTCGTGCCTATCCGAAGGCTGAAAAGAATCTAGCATCTCCATAAGTTGGTGAAGATGCAACTGCAACACCCCACCAACTATCGATCTCCTCCACATAATCATCTAGCATTACATGACCAATACTCAGAGATATACACATCACCATTATAAGCTAAAGCGAACAATCTTGGAACCTGACACTCAACATCACATCACCCAACCAAACATCCAACCAGAATTAAGTCTAAAATAGAAAACAAATCCGCTAATTTTGTGACGATCGTTACAAAATTCACTCTATGATGCGAAAATGGTTTTTGAAGATACTCACGATAAAAAAAACAAATTTAATTAAAAAATGGTTAATCTATAAATTACATTATATTTTGGTTTTTTTCTTTAAAAAAAAAAAATCTTACATTTTTTTTTTCTATTTGAACCTTTTAGCATGTTTACCGGTAATATTTTGGTTTTACATAAAATGAATTTGAAAAACCTTCAACTTGTTTTTCGAAAGAACTCAAATTTTACAAACTTTCTCGTTTTGACTTATGATTCTCTGTGATTTTTTTTCTTGTTATTATGGTGTTTTTGATGGTTTCAACATTAAAATATGAATCATACTTTTTGATTTTTGAACCAAATAGAAAGATCGGTGTGTCCAATTGTTATTGACGAAATATGTATCAAATTTTATTTACATGATGATAAGAGGTTCCAACGGGTGAACAACAATAGGTTGGATTTGCATTAGATTGTTTCCATAATTAAACGGAAAGACAAGTTTCAAACTTCAATCTATGTTTAAAATCTAATTTGAGCTTCCATGTTTTCCCGATAAGATCCATATGATCTCATTAGATTCCTTTAAGACTCATTTTTTCCATCAATAGACTAGGTTGGATTTGCATGTTACATTATTTCCATAATCAATAAGAAAGACCTATGGGTTGTTTGTTTTTAAGAAAAACAATTTTTGACTGCGACGCGCATCACTTGGCTTTTCGCAACTGTTTGTTGTTCAGAAGACTTCTAACTTAAACACGGTTGTGAGTGTGCTGCGTGCCGCGATACTGGACCATGTTTTTCAAACCAATTTTCATCTTACTTTAAGTTATATTATTCAATATAGATTTACTTTATTTTTTTCTCAACAACATGTTTATAATTTTAATCTCTCTATACTAATAAAATAGTAGTTCTTTTGTCATGTGTCACGCTATTAGGCTTTCTAATTAATGTTATGCCACTTGTCAACCTATTGATTCTCCATTTCAAATTTCAATTTTTAAATTTTCCACTCTAATTACATTAAATTAATAGCATTAGAATAAAAAATAAAATAAAACTAATACATATTATAAGGTGATATAATTTCACGTATTTATTTGAATCAATAATTAAAAATTTATATAACTAAAAAAATATCTATTAATTAATAATTTATTTAAAATAATTAATTAATAATTTTGAGTTTTTTCTATAAAAGTTTAATTAATTTTATAACCGTGTTTTCCACGGGTTATAAACTAGCAATATTATGAAAGGATATTATAAACAATTCGAGTATATTTTACATAATTTCAAAACATTTGGTAAATTTCATATAAATATTTTTTTTTTGTGTTACATTGTCTATAACCAAATATTAATAAATTATAAAGTTAATAAAATTACCAAATTTATTGACGTTAACCAGAAAAATAATCATCGTATTCGAAAATTTAACAAAATGAACATGTTATTCATTAAATTAACCGATTTATTTATCACTATTTAGCAAATATTATGTTTAATTATTTTATATAAACATATTTAAAAATCATATCATCACAATAATCTTTATATTTGTGTAACATTCCAAAATCACTGATAATTTTTTTTCCTAAATCATCCAATTCATACATTAAGTGTATCAAAACCAATCATAATAAAATGTATTCCAACATCAGAGTAAAAATAATAGTCGTCGATGCGGAAAATCATAGGGGAATGTTGTAGTCAAGTCGGACCCTTTGTTTAGAACTGGAAGTACCTGAAAATATTAAACCATAAAACCGTAAGCATAAAGCTTAGTCGGTTTCCCAAGATACCACATACCATACAAATGAGTCAATCCCAACATACATACAAATGGGCCCAACTCAACATGTAAATGGTCCCACCCCAACAAACATATAAATAGGCCTCGCCCAACATACATACAAATGCAAGAGTCATAAAGACAACTATCATCCTACACAATATAGTGAGAAGACTCATCTATCTCACGAAGTCAGAAAACCATAGTTGGTTTTGTAAGATTAAGATATATATATATATATATATATATATATATATATATATATATATATATATATATATATATTAACATTGTGGGATTGAAATCCATATGTATTTTACCACTCAGTTTGTATGCATCACATGTATCAATACTTAAGCTACTGGAACTTGATTAGGATGCTGGATGATTAAGAGAAATCTTGCAATTGTGTTCAAGACCATTAGGTCTTTACGTTGTAACTTATGTATCTTTGTTGATTATGACATCCTTGGGATTTTATTTGAGGCAATATGATACTCGAAAGATTTTTATATACTGGGATTTTCCGCAAATAAAGTATCATGATTTTTAAAGCGTAAAGAAAGTTCTCTCTGGTTCTGAAAATTAAAGGATGTCACAGTTAGTATCAGAAGATTAGTTTAAGCGAACTAGGAATTGTGAGGATTTCTAGGCTTAAACTTAGATCTTAGGTGAGAATGGTGAGAGTTATGTCTATAATATTTTAGGTGTTATACCTAAATTAATAATAAAGACACAAGCACCAGAATATTTTAGGGTATAAGCCTTAACTAATATTATGTGCTAATAAAAATTAAGTTATAGCATGCCTTAGGTTATATACCTTACCTGCTATTAGGAGCACTAGCATACTTTAGGATTAATGGCTTATTTGCTAAAAGTTATGTGTTATAGCATGCTTTAGGTTGACCGCCTAGAATGCTAATAATTGAAAGAATTTTAGGTCTAATACCGACCTTGGTTCAAAGGATAAAATTTTATATGTTGAGTTCTAAACATTTAATTAATGTATTGGAACTAGCATGCAATTTTACAGAGTGATAAGGAGAATAATATGTCTAAACGTAACTAAAATCTTCATTATCATAATATACTCGAGATTCCGGTACACTGAATGATTGTTATGGGGTACAGAACATCATGGTAAGAATACGTAGTGGACTAAGAAATGGTAACGAAGATCAACAGCCTCAACCTCGACGTGCGATTGAGAGTACACATGAATTTGTGCCAGCAGTTGAACTGATCGCGATGGCAGGAGTTCAAGCCATGATGTGGGTGATGTTAGCTAAGCAAATAGAGGAAGCCAGACAATTGCTCCAAGAGAATGGGAGAAAATTCACGACACCTATTGTTGAACCAGTGTTGAATGACGTTCAACCTAAAGAAGGAAGTTGTAGTAAAGTTGTAAATCAAACCGAACTACAAAGAGTTCGGAGAAACAACATCGGAGAAGAGGTTGACAGAAATGGATGCAAGTATGAGGACTTCATGGCGTCCTAACCACCAAGCCTTTCAGGAGAACCAATGCCAACGACACTTATGGATTGGATCTATGAAATGGAAATGGTGTTTGAAAGTTGCGACTATAGTGACAAACGAAAAACAATCTTCACAGCCAAACAACTAAAGACCGGAGTGTTAAGCTGGTGGAAACGAGTGGCTAATACTATGCAAAAAGGAGGAGAAAGGAAGATGTCATGGGAAGACTTCCTTGTGCAGTTGAAAAGAGAATATTGCTCAGAGAGAGACCTTCTGGAGATAACTAATGAATTCCAGAACCTGAAGAAAGGAGAAATGAGCGTCAAACAGTAATCTGCAGCTTTTTCTGAGAAAATGGAGTTAGCTCCTTACCTAGCTCCTATTGAACTCTCCAAGATAGAGAAACTTTCTAATTGACTACCAACGAATTTTGGTCCAATAGTAAAGAAAGCAACTATGTTGGTAGTAGCCATCCAAGTTGCCAAATCCCTTGAAGACATAGTCAAAGGGAAAGTCGTCGACCAAGCTGAAGTGGAAAAGAAGAGGAACAACAAAGAATCCTCAAAATCCAATAAAAATAGTAGATTTTTAAGGCCTAGCCTTAATGACGCGAAGCCTAGGAAGAACAAAGAAGCAATGTGGTGTGAAAAATGCAGAAAGAAGTATTTTAGACATTGCACGGAAGTGGTGACCTGCTACAAATATGGAAGGAATGGTCACTATTCCAAAGAGTATGTGTTCAATGACAAGAAATGTTACAAATGTAGAGGTAGTGCACATATTTCACAAGATTGCGCAAGGAAGGAAGAAGTTGCACGAGCATTGCAGACAACTCTCAGGGATGCAAAGGAGGAAGCAGATGTCACATGTTAGGGAGTTAATAGAAAAAAATATACTTATCTAAGGAGTTCAAGACATGAAGTGGTCAACTCACATAGATAGTCATGTATTATGTAGCCTAATAGCGGCATAGAGTATAATAGACTTTGAATATGATTGTAATCATTTTCAGAAGTTATGAAAATCCCTAATTATGTTATACAATCCAATGTGTTAAGTTGCTATGTGATTTTTCTTTAATAGTGCCTTGGAAAACTATGAGACAATTTTTGGGACGAGTATGAGTAGGTGTGAAAGGTAGTAGAGGACTCACACTTGGATCAAGGAAAGTCACAAGGTTACTATGGAACTAGTAGATGAGTTTGTTTTGTTTGTTTCCGTCATTACCTTCGTTTCGATAATGACTATGAAGAAAAATGTTATTCTGATCCTAGTGGTCATATCAAATCGAGCCCGGATAGGATGAATCAGCAAAGCGAATTACTTGGTTCAGAGAACCATGATCGATGTAATGTCCAACTTTAGTTAAGGGGTTGAAGAAACATATAATCGACAGGAGTATTGCAGCCGTTGATAAGACTAAGCAACCAATAACTAGAAATGCTACCTACAATGATGTGATTGAGCCACATAGAACATGAAGGAAGGTATAATCCGAGCTAGAGTACGACTCATAAAGAAACCTGAGTCTAGCCATTGCATCATGCGATATGAGGTCATTAGAGCATGACCATTCGGTCTGTTATGGTAGTTGTAGTAAAGACCTTATATTGGGTTAAGTATGTTCTATAAATACTCTTCAGCCCTCATTTTGTTTCTTACACTTCTCTGCGCTCTCTAGAGTCAAAATTCCAAGATCTCCTTAGATTTTAGGGTATTTTAGCAAAGCTTTGAGGTCGCTGAGAGCCCGGCAATTATAAGCTATCAAGTCGGAGTTCTGCCCGCGCAATCTCTCGGGTTTCGCTAAAAAAATTTAAGTTAAGCTACACTTATTTTATTTCAAGTGAAACTTATATTTATGTTCATAGTCGTTATTATGAACCTATAAATAAGATTTATCGGTGATTTCAATTCACTATATTAATTGATCTACTTACGGGAATGATGTGTAGGCTGGATTTAGTGAAGTGTTTAAAGTGAGATTTTCAAACAGTATACTTTGTATACCAAACGGGTCGTACCTCCGATATGATCCTACCTGTTTGTTCCTTACTTGATAGATCTTGATGTAGACCTTGAGATTAGTGAGGAATCTAGACTATCATTAGTCACCAAGGACATTAGACTAAGACTCAATGTTAATCATACTTAGGTCATGTCAAAAGAAAAGCTAAGGTGTTATGCAAAGCTCTACCCAAATCACCAATCATCCACCTAAGTCAAGTGAGTGCATAGTCTCTTTAATGAACATGATTTTAATACAATTATTAATTAAAGTATTAAATATTTGTTGAAAAGTTTAGCTATATGCTTCTTACCTGGATTATGTGTTAAAAATGTATTTGATGATATACGATATGCGAATCAGATATGGTTCTAAATGTGTTAAGATATATATCTATTATTACGTGATAATAATAATAGAAATATTATTAGAACGAAAGATAAGAGTATATTAATACCTAAATACTATGTACTAAATATATACACTAAATTAGGATAGTGTTGTCTAAACAGAGTTGGTATTGGGAACTTAGTAGTTTTTCTCGTTAATAAGATAAGACTTATTATAGATGCCTAGTCCAATTAAGTTTAATATTGGGTAGTCTCATTCGAAGAATGTGTGTAAGTTAGGAACGGAGTGTAGAGTTCTATTCTATGACACTTTAGGGTGTCGATGGTACGGAATACGTACCGGAGTACAAATCATATTCCTTTTTGGATGGCCAAAAATTGTGGTTCCAGATCAGGCAATTGTAATGATATGTATGGTCATCTCCCAAAGTAAGATGACAACACTTGATCGTTCTAGACGGTCTTATGAATTATGTTGCTAGTGTGGGTTCATAACCCACAGACGTAGATGAAATTTGATAGTGTATTCATCAAATACTCTGAGGGCACGAGTGTCTTTATGACTTTCACCAGCCAAGGAAGCCCCTAGCGGTGTATTCAAACCCTTTCTTTTAAATGGTTTATCTTCCTGATAATTTTGGACTAGGATCTGTAAGGATCAATTAGGGTGGGTATGTATAGGTATGAGGTTTTATAGATATCTAAGTCGTAAATATATCTATATATTGTTTGGTAACTGTTTGTTTTGCAGGATTAAGATATATATATATATATATATATATATATATATATATATATATATATATATATATATTATAACATTATGGGATTGAAATCGCTATGTATCTCACCAGGTTTTCCAACCTGACCCACTCAGTTTGTATGCATCACATGTATCAAAACTTAAGTTACTGGAACTTAATTAGGATGTTGAGTGATTAAGAGAAAGCATGGAATTGTATTGAGAATCATTAGGTCTTTACGCTGTAACGTATGTATCTGTATTGATTATGACATTCTTAAAATTTTATTTGATGATTGTATCTGGAAGATTTTTTTATACTGAGATTTTCAGCAAATGAAGTATCATGATTTTTAGAACGTAAAGAAAGTTTTTTTGGTTTTGAAAAATAGAGAATATTGGTGAAAGAGATGAATAAGGTCACATAAAGTAGAAAAGGTTGGGTGGGACCTACATATAATTAAACATTTTTTAATAACTTTTAAATAAAGAGAACAATTAAAATAATCAATAAAGATATTTTAGTCTTTTAAGTGGACTATGGACCAAAAATGCAAAAAAGCTGTACCATAGGGATGGTGCGAGTGCAAAAAAAAATATAGGAACCAAACACATAATTTTGATAAACTATAAGAACGATTTCAATAATTTGTTCTTATTTTTTTAAAATACTTTGAAAATGTTGAATTCAATGATCATTTCAAATACAATACAGGTGTTACACATAAACCTATTAAATAGCCAAAACAAAAACCGGATAAATGTAAGAGAATTTTTGAAATAAAAAATATATATATTTAAAGAAAAAATTGTAAAATATAAGTTTTTTTTATATATATAATTAACTCTAAAAAATGAGTCTTGCAACGATATGAACAATACCAAAATGTAGTTTTTTTTTTTAATTTTTGTTGGTAGAACAATACAAAAAGTTAATTTGCAGTACCTAGGTCATTGTGAAATTGGTGATCATTTGTTTAAAATAAATAGTTATTTTGTGGCAAATCATAAACTATTAAGCCACAGCCGGTTAGATTTTTCTTTTTCTTTTTTATATCTTATTTGTAAGCATATATTTGAAATTAAAATATAAACAATAATAATAAATAAGAGAAATATTTGTACAAACAAACTACAAGATTATTACGTATGATTGTCAAAAACTCAAGATCAACTTTTAACATACATAGTCACTGATAACCCAAGTTAGTATTATTTGAATGGAATATCGATAACATTTAGGTCTTTTGCACAAACAAGTTTGATTTAGGTCATCAAACTTTGTTTTTTATGATCATGATCAGCCATACATTTAAAAACTTACAAGTTTTTACAACTATTTTTGATGATAAGAATTTAAAGGGCATTTATGTCTTTTTCATAAGCAAGGGATCAAGAGCTGGTTTTGTCCACCCTAGTTCCATCTTTTATTTCCAAGTCTACTCACAACTAGTGTCCAACATATTACAAGTTCATAACTATCATGTCATGTCATATCATTTCATATTCTACTTACACAGATAACGTAAACGCAAAACATGAAAATAAAGTAAAAGATAGCATTTCTACTACACATCCATCATCAATTTTGCGGGCAATTAGTAAAATGAAATAACATAAAATCTCACTATGAATGAATATAAACATAAAGATTCATGCTCTTTTCACTGCAAATTCTAGAGTTGTTGCATAAGGATATCCTCATTCCTCAATCATCTACACTAATGTACATTGTGTTAAAGAATACATGAACAAAACGAGAGCAGATTACAAAATAACTTGCAATTTCATTTTCAATTTTCAAGGTTGAGTTCATAATCATAACTGAGTACCTCTTTTCATACTAAGCAGGAACAGCTTCAACAATCCTTGAAAAATAAAACTGTGTGGTAGTGAGGCCCCTCTTTCTTATTTTCCACCCAACTTTTTGCAATGCACGCTCTATATCAGCTTCTGAATGAAGATATGCTCTTGTTGCCTTTGAAGGTCCTGGAAAAAGCTCTCCAATTCTCTTCAGAAGATCATAATACAAGGTTTTTGGTGCAAAACTGAGGATTAATCGGTTTTCTGCAAGTGATGCAAGGTGTGCAATCATCCCATCTGCCTTGTTTTGTGGGTAATGGATTAATACATCCAGACATACTACTGTATCATACTTCCCATTTAAGCTTTCCAAATCACTCACTTCAAATTTGGGCATCTGTAGATCATCTTTCCCCTGTAATTCTTCTTTTGCCTAGAGGATGATTTAGTATCAATTATCAATCATGGAGTTAAGAGATTAGTTCGTTGTTTGAGTAAGATGAAGTGCAATTAACCTTTTTCTGAGCTTCTGAAACCATGGAAGATGAAATATCACTAGCTGAAACAATGGCGCCTTCTTTGGCCAAGGGAATAGAGAGCAATCCAGTGCCACATCCTGCATCGCAGACAGAAACGCCTCGTAGCGAACCTTCATCTGTCAACATTTTCATCACATTTTCCACCGTCTTCGCGTGTCCAATTCGTATATCTAACTGAACCTTATTCACATCATCGGTGTCTCCGTATATCTTCTTCCACCTCTGAAACCCGTCATTAGTGAAATACTCCCTCACGACTTCCTTATCACCACCGCCAACCTCCTCCGCTTGTAACTGCCGGCGCTTCTCGGGGTCTGCGAGTGAAATTGCGGCGGCGATTGCTGCGACTGAGCCGCCTCCGATGACTGCCAGTGTTGTTCCGTCAAAGGTGTCGGCTCCTAGTGCGGATACAGTTAGGGTTCTTCGATTGTTTAGTTTGTAGGATTTAGGATTAGGATTGGAGAATTGGGTGGTGGTGAAAGAGACATTGTGGGAGAAAAGGGCGGAGGAGTACGCCATTTTTGTAACTCCGATAGACCGGCGGGAGAATTGAGTCAACGTGAAGACTGAAGTGTTGGATGTGTGGGTGAGTTGATAACGCAATCCATAAACAAAGGATAGGATAGGCCACTCGGTGACGTGGACTCCTAGATTTGTCAAAAAATAAAAAATGTTAACGTGTAATATTTGGTGAAATATGTATTTTATTTTTAATTTCTTATTTATCTCTAAAAAATATATTTTTATTTTTGTAAATTGACATTTATTGGTTTGATGTGTTTACGTACAATTTTTTTTATTTAATCAAACCGCAATGGGTGTTAACAATATCGTAAACTTGGGGACCAAAGTATAAGTAGGATGCCCCTAAATAGTAGTCATTAATAATTTGTCATTAAGATTACAAATTGAAAATGAACTGCTTGAGATTTTACATGTGAAAACTTTAGGAATCAAACAAAAAATACAATTATATCAAATGGATTCATCATTCTTTACCAAATCTCTATTCTAATAAAAAAATACGTTTATTGTCTTTTTGATATGTATCACATTATTAGACCTCATAATTAATGTCATGTCACATGTCAATTTATTGATTACTCATTTCAAATTTCAAAATTTAAAATTTTCACTCTAATTACATTAAATTAAGTAACGTTAAATAAAAAATTAAAATAAAATTAATACAGATTATAAGGTCACGTACATATTTAAATCAACGATTATAATTTTATATAACTAGAAAAATAGCTTTTAATTAATAATTTATTTAAAATAATTGATTAATAATTTTGAGTTTTTACTATGAAAGTTTAATTAATTTTTTAACCGTGGTTCTCACGGGTTATAAACTAGTGAATAACATATAAGTATCCGTTTAGATTATAAATTCTGTCGGAGCTTAAAGTGGGATGATATGTCGATATTGAACATTAAAAAGGAGACTAAATTAATAAGAAATTAATCATAAAAATATGATATTGGAAATGTTAATATTGAAAATAGTTATGTATGAACAGGGGTGTTTAGTTGTTTTAGAAAAGGATTAAATATATTTTTTCAATTTTTATTGTGTGTCTAAAACAAAAATAAACATGTTTATTGGTTATAATTTGTGTGATTAAACTAAATTAAACACGTTTCTTGGTTATAATTTGTGAGATTAAGTTGAGTTACATAGGGAAGAAGGTACAGTTTGTAAGTATAAAATCATGTCAATAATCATAATAGTAACAATTTGATAACACATATTTTATACATATATTCCCGGTATTATTTTATTATTTTATGTTATGTTTTGATGATATTTAGAACAAAAGATGCTTAATATGCTATCAATTATTATTTTACAGATATTGTAAGTCGTTGGAGCGAAAGGAAGCAAAAAGGTGGAAAAACGAAGTTGGAATGCAAAGATACAAGAGCATGCTGAAAACTAAAAAGCGAGCACGCTTCATTACTAAATGTGACGTGTCCCCGACGGGAATGACTCGGAGGGCACGTGACAAACCATTTAGTCGCGACGTGAATTATACCTTAACTTGACGCGTTTTTCTACTGGAGTCTATAAATAGATGTGAAAATTGAAAGATATTTATGCCCAAGAGAAATTATAGAATGATATTATTGGATAATATATGATCCTAAAGGATCACACTAACAATAACTTGATACAAATGTATTATTTATAGGTATTTGATTTTTGATAAATAAATATATGTCTTGTAGTTAATTGAAAATTATTTATTTCATGTAAATATCAATTTTCAATGTTAAGTATCATAATATATCATAATGTATGATTCATTATGTCATGTACATCTTTTTGGACTAAAATGACTTTTGTCTTTCAGCTAATTAGATAAGGATTTTAACCTATAAAAGCATGAGAGTTTTTTTATAAAAATATATTTCTTTTATTCATTAAAGCCTGGCATGCATGGAGGACAATGAAGACTTGCTTTTGATTAATTTATTCAACACGTCATGTTCTTAGAAAACATGACTAGTTGATTTGATAAAACATGAGTCTTAAAGGTTAAGACTATCACATAAAGTTAAGAGCATATAAACTAGTTATCTTTCTTCCTTCATTGACTAAGCCAAAACCACGAAATTTGGTGCTTCCCATCTTCATATTCTCTCTAGTTTTTGTCTCTTAAAGTGTTAAGAACATACATATGAAGATGATACTTGAATACTCTCTTTTAAGGCAAACTAGTTTCTTTGTCTTAAGAGATTATTTTATTACAAGAAGAAGACTAGCATCTTATCAAGTTGAAGAATTGTTGGTGTTTCTAACCAACGTGGAGTTCTATTATACATTCTTCATCAACTTTCAATCACCCACGAGAATCAAAGTCTTCAAATGTTGTAAAATTTGTCCTTCTTATGGTTGTGTTTTAATCTTTCTAAGCGTTGCAAAATGATCATTGGTGGGTTAAAATGGTTTTAATTTATTCAAATCTGAAAATGTTTTCATTGCTAATTACATCGAATTTGTCACTATAATTAGACTATTTTTGAATAAAAACTCAACAATTAGTATCAGAGCCATTTTTGCAAGCTTGGTTAGATTATTTGATAAGTTGATATTATCTTTGTTTTTGGAAAACATTGATGGCTTTCTTTTTGCAAGAAAATTTATACATTTTTTCTATGACAACTTTAAAATATTTATAATTGTTATTTTTATGACTAGAAGTTTACATGCATCATTTTAGTCTGCATAACTAGCCATGAACCCTTGTGTTGTTGCATGTGTTGTAACGTCCTAAAAATACAGTCCAAAAATTTCATTTTTAATTTAAGTAAAACAGTATTCCAATCATCAACCATACATCCCAAATAAAACAAGTGTATCAAATATTATAAAATCAAAGTGAAATATCAAGTGCGGAATCCATGTGGTGTATGCAGTGCGGTCATCCCCAGCTCTTCCCTATGGGATTGGAAGTACCTGAAACATAAACTGAAAATCGTAAGCGTAAAGCTTAGTGGATTCCCCAAATTACCCCATACCATACATAAAAAAATCACATATTGGGCCCCCGCCCTACAGCGGGCCTCGCCCGGCATCGGGCCCTGTCCGACATCGAGCCCCGCCCGGTTTACAGATCTGTTATCCTCAGGCCTCGCCTGTCATTGGGCCTCGCCCACTACACATATGCAATATATATATATATATATATATATATATATATATATATATATCACGTAATCATACTAACACATATAATGATCATAAACACTAGCATATGTCCCAGTCATCGGGCCTCGCCCGACATCGAGCCCCGCCCGATATACATAGCAACACATAACACATGAATGGGTCACGCAGACTCCTAGCATCCTAGCATAATCAGTAAGGGTCAATTTTGGTGCCTTAGACCCACTAAACCCAGTGATCAAACTCACCTCTGAATCTGTACGATAGTTGGATAGGTCCTGGCTCCGAATATCAGCTCTACCCGCCACCTAATCAGAACAAATCCTTAGATGCAACTCAAAATACCTCAACACCTCCTTTCAGGTCAAACTTGGTCAACGACAAAGGTCAACAGTTTATGTTGACCTAACACGCCGTGTTTCTCCTTGGTCATGTCGTGTTTCTCCTTTATTCTCACAGACGGGAAAACCCCAGCCAACACGTCGTGTTGGCTAGAAAACACGTCGTGTTTGCCCAAGTTCCACCAGCTTAACACATTAAGCTACTTTCTTCGACTCTAAGAGCTCCCAAGCTCAAATCTAACCCAAAATAAGACTTAGAAGGGTAAAGTTTCCAACTTTACCCATAGGGACTACCAAAAAGGGTTCAAAACTCAATCCCTAAGGCTTAACAACACAAGGCTTAACCAATAAGCAGTCAAATCATAAGACAAAGCCCCCAAAACACAGATCTGACTTCCTGGAGCTGGAAAACCACATAAAGTTACCAACTTTATGTTCATGCATGCCTAAATGAAGATCTTAAGCTTGAAAGGGACATAATAAGTGACTTAAAGCATGCATGTAACCAAATTTTCACATAAAGCTTGCACCTTTAAGCTCAAGGGGTCCAATATCACTCATATTTGTAATAACAAGCCCAAAAACGACTCCTCTCACTCTTCAACCCAAAAAGGGGCCACACACTCAACAAAACACGAAATAAGGAGATCTAAACATTACTAAGTCAAGGTTCAAACTTGATACCTCAGGAGGCTTGCACAAAGGAAGATGGTTCTGGATCCAAAGTCTTCTCACCAAGCAAAGCAACTTCAACTTCTCAACTTCCTTCAAAAAGGCGTAAAAATGGCACCAAGGATTCCTTAATTGCTCAAGAACACCACAAAGAGGCTTAAGGTTCGATTTAGGGTTTTAGTAACAAGGGAGGCTGGTAAGGAGGCCAGACATGGGGACTTAAGGCCTTTAAATAGGGTGCAACACCCTAAAAATTAGGGTTTCCTTCCCTACCTTCAACATGTTGTGTCGAGACACCACAACACGCCGTGTTGGTCCATTAAACTTTGCGGGCCAAAGTCATATAGACACGCCGTGTTGAGGCTTCAACACGCCGTGTCCAAAGAGAAATCAATAACCATTTGGAATTAATTTCATACATGGAATTGAGCGTTACATGTGTTGACTTGTTTAAAATAAGTGTAATAATTTATTCATTCATATGATATGTAATAACTAAATAGATTGTTTTCATTTTGTTTGTTTTTGTAAGTAATATATTAGTTTTATAAATAATTTATTTTGTACAAAAATGTAACAAGAAATGAAGATGGATCCATTTTGAAGATCAAAAATGGGTTGATTTTTGCTATTTTTAAAAACAAAGGCAAACACAACCTTTTTATGTAAAGTGTTGTTGTTGGGAAGTACTGCATCAGATTCCACAAGATGCAGGTCCTAAAGAACCTTTTATGGGAAATATTGCATGTTGCTAAAATAATACCCTTCAAATAAGTTTTCAACATTTTTTTGCAAGCATTGAATATTTTCGTAAGTGGGAGCTTCAACAACAATATCACTGAAAGTTTTTTTGGTCCTTTAATGTCTCTTTAGGAATGGACTTGACATTTTTGTGATGATTCAAAAAATTGTCACTAGATGGTTGGTTTATGCGCATACGTTTAGCATGTATGTGTTGTGTAATTTATGTTGATATTATTGTGTTATGGTTGATAAATTAGTTTTCAATGATAAATAATATTTGAACACAAATAACATCACAAATGAGTTTGGTTTTAATGAAATTTACATTTTAACATAAGATGGTAAAAATAGTTTTAAAATAAAACAAACTTTATTTTTTAAAACTATCAAACGGTAAATTTTGTCGTTAAAATAGTATTAGTTTAAAATTGAGATTTTATAAACTTATCAAACTCAAAACCTTATATTATAAAAGGAAATTTTATTAAAAGGTTTACAAATATTCTAAAGCGCTCAAACGGTAAAACTTAATAGCATATATTAATTTTAAAATTTGATCGCGTCGATTATATAAAATTGAGTTTTATAAAAGAACATTGTTAAAATATAATTTTACATAAAATAAGATTTTTTGAAAGTATACTCTGGCTTATTGGATGCATGTAATAACCATGATATAATATGATTTTTAAACTAGATTTATAAAAACATAAAAGACCCCTTTTAAACCTCAAATCTATGCATTACGTTTTAAAGAACACCTACACGTCTCTTGAATGCACTAGTGTGATAAAGGTCACCTAACTGCTTAGTGTTATCTTTTGATGACCGAGGTGTTTTCGCGATTTTTATAACCAAGTTATAGGCCGATTAGACAAGTTTTTCAATTTTGATGATTTGATTTGAAATCTTATGTGATAAAGGTCACCTAAGCAAGAGATATCTAAGGCATAGATGGGATCAAACATGTATATTAAACTTTGTTATTAGCGATCCCATTAAACTAGGAATTATATAACAGAATATAATTGATAATCGATATCTACCTACTTGGATTCAAATCAATGTGATAAAGGTCACCATTTATTTGTTCTACAACTTGGATCATATACTTTAATGATTAATGTTTTCAGAAACTAAAAGGGTATTATTTATTAATAATTAAATAAAGAAAATACTAAATGAATTATGTTAAAGTTTTGTAGATATATATAACCCACTCTCATTACCATGAATCATCATTTATTTAATGATCTGAAAAACAGTAACATTCAATAGATACAATTTTAATGAAGGAGTTCATGTTTTGAGAGACTGGAAATTGTACACTCATAAAAGACCTATTCCTAAACCACCTGCTTTGAGCAATAGACCTGGACATCAAACCATTTAAGACATAACAAAAGTAAATGTTGAATTTGATAAAACATCAAACGTGTACAAAATGTTATCATTTAATTAGGCTAACTACCCCATAAGTAACCCCTCTCACCAAGGCTAAACTCCTAAGCTGTCTGCATCAATCATAAGACACAAAAGGGAAAAGACACAAGTGTCAGCCCCGATGAGTGAGTTCATAAAGATTGCATATAAAACATACAAACCCCAAATGGCTTAATTATCCATTTTACGATAAAGCATAAAAATAAGAAACATATACCACTTAGAAAACAAGCATATATCATAATCATTCAATAACATGTTCAAACGCATACATGCATAAATGTTTAACCAAAATTCGACCACATACACAACCGCATAACATATAAATAATCACATTTCACATAAACAACATTTCATTATTTGTTCAACCTTTATTTAAATTACCAACATTTTTTATATGTCCAGCCTTTTATTATATAAGCAACCTTTTATTATATATGCAAACTTTAATTATATAAACAACCTTTTGTTATATATTCAACCAATCATAGTCACCAACTTTATTCAACAAATTATTACATATTGTTTAATTCAACCGATTATCTACTTTGGGGTTTCTTAGTGACAACCTACCCAACAACTTAGCCTCATTTACTACTCGTGTGCTTAGCCAGTTTAGTGCTCTAAGTGGCTTATGTCTTCCACCCGAGTTCACCAACCCCAAGACTTCCAATTTTGCTACTCCGACATGCAAAGTAAAACTACGTCATAGTGTCATTCAAGATCAGTACAAATAGTGCCAATTCTACCAATACACCTCTCGTGTCCTACATGATGCTTGATCCGACTACACCATAAAGCTAGCACCACTCTAATTCTCGTACACCGGGGTGCACGTGAACCATGTGTCACACGACCATCTAGAAAGACCGTGCAACTCACAACCGATATGGATTAAGCTCTTTCAATCGATTAGACTTGCAAGGTTCTACCCATACCACCACTATACCCTACAAAAACAAACATACATCAACATAGACATATTACTTATACAACCATAACGAGTAATGAAGCATGCAATAAAAATAATCATATCATCAACATATATTAGCATGTGACTACCAATTCTTTAAACATCATAACCACGTGTAATTACAACTAACACATAACATGCATAACGCCATAGTAACCGATTCCAAGGCATAACTCATAAAATGGTAATAGCACATATCATACGGTAGCATCACAAATATAATATCATCATCAAGCACAAGTAATGACAAGGCCACCTTATTATGAATCCAATCACCGTTTACAGATTTCATTTTTCAATTATGCACCTTAGTGAGTTAAGACTATAAACTCACCTTTAGCCTTGATGAGACACTCCTTCTACTCTAAGTATTGAACTTACTTAAAGTTCTCAAGGCTTCACCTTGAATGGACTTAAATCTCCTAAGGAATCGACTTCGTTCCTCACTTCTTCTGCCTTGGTGCTTCATGTCGCCCCTCCCTTGCTCGATGGTATCCTTTTTTTTTGTCCTTCCAGTCGTCGATGTTGCAGTCCAATCGAAGGGCATGAATCATAGTTCGCACGCAATAAGAAACAGTGAACAACAGAAACGCATGGGAAGAAGAAAAACCCGTCCATCAGTTTCTCATTAGGGTTATGGACGAAAATTGATTTATGGTCCCTCTACTATTAGCCTTAAACACCTTCTACCCTAACCATTTGGTAAATTAGCATATTAAGTTTCCTTTATCGACAATTCAACCCTTTATTTCCATTTAAACCTTTTATTGAATTATATTTACTCGAATTTACCCACAAAACCAGTTAATTCAATTATATACTTGTTAAATATCAATTACTTCTTCTAGATATTAATTAATATCTCCTTTTTAATTTATTTTAATTAGTATACTTAGAATCAAAATAACTTTACAACCACTAATATTCGAGTAGCGGAAGCTAACACCACTAATGAAGGGAAATTCGGGTCATTACATATAGAAGGTGGTTGAAAGACTGTTAAGTTGATATGGAGTGAAGATTTGAAGGGTTACAGAGCTGATTCACGAGGTAAATCATTGAGTTTGTTATTCTGATTACCGGTTCCTATAATATAGCAAAATGTGGTTCCGACTCCGATTCCGATCCGGTTCGGTTCTAAAGCTCAACCCTAAATATGAATATCGTGTATGCATACACAAGATTTAATGAAAATTTATATAATGAGATCTTTACATAATAAGATTGGTCAGATTGTATATTCAAACTTTGTGGCACAAATACCAAGTGCGTATAGGAGGATTTTTTTTTAAATAATCGACATAACCTAAAAAAATTCGAAAGCCAGTACATAGTTCGAGATTTCAAATATCTTTTGACAGGAAAATTGATTTGAAGTACTCTATTTAATTGAACTCAAAGATCATTTAATAAAAATATATATAAAAAAAATATTTTGTTACATCACTTTATCTTAAAGTTATTGTCACTTTGGTGAATATCCAGTTCTTTAAACACCCATCGTATCTGGTCTGTTAAACGTGGCAAATCTACAGGTGAGTGTGTGTCTATAAAAAGCATCGGTGTACCAAAGGCTCCATTATTGGATAAGCAAAGGATCCGTCCAGTCACTGCCATCGAGTCAAGCACGTTGTCTTCGTCTTCTTCCTCATCTTTTTATCCCAACACACACAAGCCAAAACCCACTTTCGTTTCGAAAAGTTCGTCGCATAAACCCTTCTTCGGTATCACTACTTTGATGAAAGCGACCTCTATTTGTCACATTTACCTTCCGATGTTTTTTAATTGACTAAATATCAAACAAGGAGTTTTGGTCTCCTTTAATTGCATTTTCTATCCAAAACATTCCGTTTTTTGTTTGTTGATTGAATATATTAAGAGGGTTGGTTGTGACTTGTGAGCGATTGAGTTCACCCTCGACAATGGCGGATTTTCGAGTGAGTGTGGTGTTAAGTCTACTGTGTGCCATTGCTGTGAGCGTGGAATCGAAGTATATGGTTTACGATACTGCACAGGGGGTCGTGAAGGGGAAGCTTAATGTTCATATGGTACCCCATACCCACGACGATGTTGGTTGGTTGAAAACCGTTGACCAATACTATGTTGGATCCAATAACTCCATTCAGGTCTCAATTCATTTCAAATCGCACAAATTTCCATCATGTTTCATTGTTTGAATCTTCTGAAATCGCACAAATTTCTATTACTTTCATCGTTTGATATCTAAAGCGTTTTTTCGTATGCATATCTATCAATCCTACAGGGAGCATGCGTTCAAAACGTTCTTGATTCCATGGTTCAATCTCTGTTGGTTGACAAGAATCGGAAATTCATCTATGTTGAACAGGTTAAGAATTCGAAACTGTGCATTTTGACTTTTCAGGTCAAACAGACACCATAGAAATATGCTTCCATTAATGAATTTGATATGAATGTTGCAGGCATTTTTCCAGCGGTGGTGGAGGGACCAAAGTGAGGCAATCCAAGAGACAGTGAAACGCCTTGTTAGTTCAGGACAACTTGAGTTGATGTAAGCAGACAAAGCCGACTCTTTGTTAATACTAGGAATATGTTTCATGTTTCATGTTGTCTGTTTATGTTTACGATGTTGTGTGAAGGATTTATGAGGCTGATGTAACGAGGGTATATCAGTAATTTGCTTTTTGTTTGGCAGAAATGGGGGGTGGTGCATGCATGATGAAGCAGCACCTCATTATATTGACATGATAGATCAGACTACACTTGGGCATAAATTTATCAAGCAACAATTCAATGTAACACCAAGAATTGGGTGGCAAATTGACCCTTTTGGACATTCTGCAGTTCAAGCTTACCTTTTGGGGGCAGAGGTATTTTTTTCTGTCTTCTTAGCTCTTCTAAAACTGTTGTGTTGAATTTAAGTTACTAATCATTTTATGATCAAATATAACTGCATTTGTATGATTGTATCATTTTTTAGATAGAATCAAGAGTCATTTGTTATGTAGCATCATTTCTAAACAGAAGGGTAAAATGGTCATTTAGGTTGGATTTGATTCTGTTTTCTTCGGCCGAATTGATTACCAAGATAGAGCTAAACGAAAAGGCAATAAACAACTTGAAGTTATATGGAGGGCCTCTAAAAGTCTTGGTTCATCTTCACAGGTGAATTTTAAACTCTTTATTTCTTTTTTCATTTATTTTTCACCAAAAAAAAAAAAAAGAACTATTCTCTAAAATGATGAATGTTTTCAGATTTTTGCAGGTGCTTTTCCCGAAAATTATGAACCTCCAAGTGGTTTCTACTTTGAAGTCAATGATGATTCCCCAATTGTCCAAGTAACTTTCTAAAATAACATTCAAGTTTCTTGAATCTTTATTAACACAAATAACATAATTTCTTTTATTATTTTTTTATACTGAAGGATGACATCAACTTGTTTGACTACAATGTTCAAGAGCGTGTTAATGACTTTGTGGCTGCAGCATTGTTTCAGGTGAAACTTGAAACCCTTCAATATTCGATTATTTTTTTTAAAAGGAAAGTCCAAACTCCAAACTTTTTTAGTTTTAAGATTAAACTTTATGTTATAATTAATTTCAGGCAAATATTACGCGTACAAATCATGTAATGTGGACAATGGGGACCGATTTCAAGTATCAATACGCAGAGTCATGGTTTCGAAATATGGACAAATTAATTCATTACGTGAATCAAGTTAGTTACTCTTATCAATTTAATATTATTATTTTCTTTAATAAATTTATATAATTTTTATGGTTTGACTTATAGGATGGTCGTGTCAATGCTCTGTATTCCACTCCATCAATATACACCGATGCTAAGTATGCTGAAACCGACTCATGGCCTCTTAAAGAAAACGATTATTTTCCGTAAGTATAACTTTTAAAATCTTACATTATATAATATAATTTTAATTATTAATAATTAACGAGTATATGTTTTTTGTTAGATATGCAAGCGATATAAATACCTACTGGACAGGATATTTTACTAGTAGACCAGGCGTGAAGGGGTATGTCAGAATGTTAAGTGGCTATTACTTGGTAGGTGGATTTGAGATTTAATCTAGTCATTAAATTTTTTTAAGTCTCATTTTTTTAATTTTTTAATAAATATTTAGGCAGCAAGGCAATTGGAAGTGATGAAGGGAAGGAACAAAGCGGGGGCCACTACAGACTCTTTGGGTGATGCTTTAGGGATTGCACAGCATCATGATGGAGTTAGTGGAACTGAACAACAACATGTGGCTAATGATTATTCAAAACGATTGGCTATAGGTCAAAAAGAGGTGAAAACTGAAAACTGAAAACTATTTGTGTTTTTTTTATTTTATCAAAACTTTTGTCTTTTTTAATTTGGTTGTATATGAAAAATAAAATTATATTAATTTCTTGCAGACTGAAGTGGTAGTTGCAGAGTCTATAGCTTG
This sequence comes from Lactuca virosa, assembly GCF_052849685.1. Classification (NCBI taxonomy): domain Eukaryota; kingdom Viridiplantae; phylum Streptophyta; class Magnoliopsida; order Asterales; family Asteraceae; genus Lactuca; species Lactuca virosa. The sequence continues at coordinate 180,605,256 of NC_136429.1, read as the reverse complement.
TATGGTATCATCGACACCTGGATGTGGAAGTTTAGCAACCAATTTTCAACAGGTATTTACACACACATAACACGATTAAATGGGGTTGATAATTTTTTTTTTTTTTTTTTTTATCGTCATCAATTTTCAGTGTCCACTTTTGAACATAAGCTATTGCCCTCCAACTGAAACGGATCTATCATCTGGCAAAAAATTGGTAAGTGAGATGCTTTATATTTTTATCTTCTCCATGAAAGGCTACAAAAACTGTTATATTCTGAGATTCTGTATATCTACATAAATTTGAAATGGAAATATGGAATATTGTTGTTTTTATTGTAGATGGTTGTTGTCTACAATTCCTTGGGGTGGAAGAGATCTGATGTTATAAGACTTCCAGTGAGTATCATTTTAGGTTTTGAACTTTTGATTGCATCTAAATCACTTTTTTTTTTGGGATAATATTATACATACATATTATATGTGAATATCTAACAGGTTGTAAGCGAGAATATTGCTGTCTATGACTCCAATGGGAAAGAAGTAGAGTATCAACTTCTCCCCATAGTAAATGACGCTATTGCCCTTAGAAACTACTACACCACTGCATATACGGGCAAATCACCAAGTTCAACTCCCAAGTATTCACTTGCATTTACAGCATCTGTTCCACCTCTGGGATTTACCACATACGTCATTTCAACCACAAAAAAGCCAGGTAAAAATAAAACTAATAATATACATTGATTTTCGAATTTTGAACAGAATCTTATCTAGTGATATATATTCCCTTATTTTTTGCAGCTTCGAATTCTGTAAATGAAGCATTTTACAAGCATACTGAAACAGGAAAAGATGGGATAGAAGTAGGGACAGGAAATTTGAAATTAATCTATTCTGGAAGTGAAGGAAAGCTTTCTCAATATGTCAACAGTCGAAGCTCTGTAAGTATATTTACCTTTCAAATTTTTTTTCGCATAATATAGCAACTAACTATCTTATTTTTTGCTAATTTGGGTAACAAACTATTTTTTTTGGCAATTAAGTCACTAAAACTAACATTTTTTTTTTATTCTTTTAATGTGCATTAACCTGTGTTATTTTGGTTTATGAAAGATCACTGCCTCTGTGAAGCAATCATATAGCTTTTATGCTGGATTTGATGGAACTACAGGAGAGCAGGTAACTTTATTTTCCTTATATCATTTATTATTCTTCTTTTTTTATTATTTTGTAAATACTGTTATTGGTAAAAGTTTTTTATGTTAACAATTGAGCTCCTAACTTGTTTAATTATAGGCATCTGGAGCATATATTTTCCGTCCAAATGGTACATATACTATTGGTACACAGGAGCAGGTATATACTTTCTTCTGATATATTTAATATGTGTCTTATAGTTTATACTTTATACTTTATAGTCAGATTTAAATTTTAATACTGTTCACTGAAATTACAGACTCCCATAAAGGTTTTGAATGGGCCAATATATGATGAAGTACATCAGAAAATAAATCCATGGATTTACCAGGTAATGAATTATATTATATAATCATCATCTTTTCTTGATTATCTTTTGAACAAAATATAGGGCACGTATATTGTTTATTTGTTGGACTGATTGAACCGTCTGAAATGACCATTTTACCCTTCTGTCCAGATCACTAGAGTGTTCAAGAATAAGGAGCATGCTGAAGTTGAATTTACAGTAAGTTCATTTTTCTTTACTTTTGTCTTATTGTTGTTCATTACTGATAATCTCAACTTTTTCAGGTGGGTCCCATACCTGTTGATGATGGAGTTGGGAAAGAGATTGTAACTCAGATCACAACCACCATGAAGAGCAATAAAACATTTTACACAGACTCTAATGGGAGAGATTTTCTTCAAAGGGTATTACTCCCATTAAACATCTGTTTCTTGAAGAAACAAATAGGTATTTAAAGAAAATGTGATCAAAATTATATTTTTTTGTGGCAGATTCGAGACTATAGAGAGGATTGGGATCTTGAAGTGAATCAACCTATTGCTGGAAATTATTATCCTGTATGTTTTTTTTTTTCAATATCCATTATCAAGATAACTGTCATTTTGAATCAACATGCCCTTTGCTATTTATATTCAATGCTCCATTAATGGAAAATTTTTAAAGAAACTTTTCACAGACTTGTGTTATTTCTCAAGGTCAATCTTGGAATTTACCTAAAAGACGAAACTAGTGAGCTCTCGCTTTTAGTAGATAGATCCGTAGGTGGATCCAGTATTGTTGATGGGCAACTGGAGTTGATGCTTCATAGGTATGTCTTTTGACTTTCCATTCACATTTTCATCCAAATCAACAATCAAAAAATTCAATCAGCTATAAAATATATAAACACGAATAATCTCTTTTTTAGGAGATTGCTTTATGATGATGGAAAAGGTGTTGCAGAGGCACTAAATGAAACGGTTTGTGTTGGTAACGATTGTAGAGGATTAACTGTAAGTCCTTCAATTTGGGAATTTAATTTTGACTTGATAAAAAAAGTCAAAGAAATGAGTCTTCCATTTCATTAAGTCTTAAACTTTTTATAGGTTCAAGGTAAATACTATCTTAGGATCGATCCGGTTGGAGAGGGTGCCAAGTGGCGCCGATCCTATGGTCAAGAAATATATTCTCCACTTCTTTTGGCCTTCACTGAGCAGGTGATTAAATTTTTTTGTGTTAAATGTTTCTTTAAAATCCATATAAAAATGTTACTTGTCAATTAATTTTATTATATTTTACAGGACGAAAAAACAGGGACAAATTTCCAAGTGTCCACATTTTCAGGAATGGATTCCTCCTACAGTCTCCCTGATAACGTAGCATTGTTAACACTCCAGGTAAACCATGCAAAAAGACGTAAATGCCCTCCCTCTTCATTCTAGCCTACAAAGCTTGTGAAAAAACTTTATTTTCTTAATTCAGGAGCTGGAAGATGGAAAAATTCTTCTCCGGTTAGCACACTTATATGAGGTGGTTGATCTTTCTTATTATTATTATTATTATTATTATTATTATTATTATTACATAAATTCATTTAATTGTGTTTTGAAGCACGATAAAAATATATCTGTATATTTATGTATATATATTTTTTCTTCTGGTTCTAGATTGGAGAGGACAAAGATCTTTCGGTTATGACAAGTGTGGAGTTAAAGAAACTATTTGCAAAGAAGAAGGTAATACAATACAACATGCAAGTTTCTTTAACACACTAAATAACATCTTTTTAACTTTTTTTTTTTTTTTGAACTTGATATGAAGATAACAAATGTATCTGAAATGAGTTTATCGGCTAACCAAGGAAGAGAAGAAATGGAAAAGAAAAGATTGGTGTGGAAAGTAGAAGGGTCAAAGGAGGATAAACCACATACAACCCAAAGGGGTGCACCTATTGACCCTCAAAAGCTGGTTGTTGAGCTTGCCCCTATGGAAATTCGAACCTTCATAGTCACTTTACAAGGTAAACATACCCTTCCCTAAGGCTATTTTTGATGATGTGATGAGATGAGGAGGGCATTCCCATCTTTTGCACACACAAGAGAACCTATCTTTTTGGGTGGGACAAAATTGCAATTTTTGGTATATTAATGATTGAGTCAATAAATGGGGTTTTGGAATGTATAGGTAAGACAATACCCCGGAGATTGGTGAGCTCGGATCTTATTCCACAATAATCTGCTTCGTGAATCGGCCTAAGTAGATTCAGTACATGCATCAATTTGATGGTTGTAATGTGTATCTACATTTGATCTAGTAGTGGTTATGACTATTTAAATAAATAAATTCATCTTTTAGAGATGTTATCATGTAGTGTCTTGTCTATCGTGCAATAAATTAATATCTTAATGTTCTAGCAATCATGATTTTTTTTATAGGCGACAATTGATCATCATATTTACCACCAATTTGACATATTTATTGTCGTTTTAACTTAAATATTAAAAAATTTATCATTTACATATCGGATAATGTTGCTAATGGTTAATCTAACTACTACAAATTTTCAAATTTAGTCATTTACACCTATCTAAACTCCATATATTACTTAAAAATTAAAAGTGTTTATAATATTTACTGAAATTGAATAATCTAACTCATATAAATGAAGTCTTTGAAAAAAATAACCATATATATATATATATATATATATATATATATATATATATATATATATATATATATATATAGGAGGGTCCAATTGAGAAAAAAAAAATGTTGAGAATGGGGGAATTATTCTCAGCCACACATTTATTTTGCCGCAAAACACTTAGTGTACCGTCGGAAATCGATAACGGATAAACATGTGTTTTCCAACCAAACATGTTTCCTTAAACTATGCTAATCATTATCTTAATATACACAAAAACATATTTTTTTCGTTTATTTTTATTTTTAGAAAGTCATTATTATCGAAAAATTATTTTAAATATATCAAAATTCATAATTTTTTATTCTCTATAAATAGACATCCATATTGATATAGTTTTAAGATAAAATAATTTTTTTTTAGAGCTTCAGCTCTCGTTATTTATAAGTGAATAAAAATCTATTAGATTTTTATTGCAGTACATTCGTTATTCACTTATGAATAAAACGTATGCTTAACTTTTTTTTTTTGAGTAAATTACTGAAATCGTCCCTATGGTTTGGTCAAAATTGCACGTTTGGTCCTTAACTTTTATTTTGCACTCGGATCGTCCCTATGGTTTGATTTTGTTACGTTTTTCATCCCTATGGTTTGGTCAAAATTGCACGTTTGGTCCCTAACTTTATATATATAAGGGACGAAAAACGCAACAAAATCAAACCATAGGGACGATCCGAGTGCAAAATAAAAGTTAGGGACCAAATGTGCAAATTTGACCAAACCATAGGGACGATTTCAGTAATTTACTTTTTTTTTTTATAGTTTAAGTATCGTTCATATATCAATATGACACGTAATAAAGTTTTCTTACTTGAAATATATTTTTTACATCATCTTTCATCATATATTATATTTATATATGAATAAAACGTGTATTAATTGTCGTCATATTTTATATTCATATATGAATAAAAAATTTATCAAATTTTTGTTACAGTTAATTTGTTATTCATATATGAATAAGTAGTATAAATGATACTTAAACTGTAAAAAAAATTAATTATATATTTTTATTAATAAGTGAATAACGTATGTACTGTAGCAAAAATCTGATGCATTTTTATTCACTTATGAATAACGATAGTTGAAAATATAAAAAAAAAATATTTTATCTTAAAAGTATATCAATATGGATGTCTATTTGTAAAGAATAAAAAATCATGAACTTTGGTATATTTAAAATCATTTTTCGATATAAATAGCTTCTTAAAAATTAAAAAAACGAAAAAAAACTATGTTTTTGTATATATTAAGGTAATTATTAGAATAGTTTAAGGAAACATGTTTTGTTGGAAACACATGTGTATTCCTTATCCATTTCCGCTGGTACAAAGGAGGCTTTTGCGGCAAAAATAAATGAGTGGCTGAGAATTATTCCCCCATTCTCAACCTTTTTTATTTTCTCAATTGAACTTACCTATATATATATATATATATATATATATATATATATATATATATATATATATATATATATATATATATATATATTTCATTTCAGAGCGAACTCTTGGATACCAGAGTAGGATTCCGAACAAGCGTTCCGGAAAGTCAAACTTTTTTTTTTGAAAGTGGATAAAATCTTCCGTATCCATTCCACCAATCTCAGTGGTCTTTATAATACACGAATGTTTGGCCTAATCTAAGTTAAGAAAATATTTACAATATGATTTCATCATTATGGCTAATACGCCCCCGTAGTCGAAACGATAGATGGCCGGATGTTGGGACTGGATCTAAAGTCGTCGAACAGAGCGCGTGGGAGTCCCTTTGTGAAGATGTCGGCAATTTGAAACCGTGATGGCACATGAAAGACACAAACTTCACACCTAGCTACTTTTTAACGAACGAAATAGATGTGGATTTCTATGTGTTTAGTGCGTTGATGTTGAACCAGATTGGTTGACAAATAAACAACGCTCACATTATCACAGTAGACAATGGTTGCTTTGCGAGGGGGTGATGTAATTCACATATAAGATTTTGTAGCTAACAAGATTCGGAGACGACGTTTGCAACCCCTCGGTACTTGGCTTCGGCGCTCGATCTGGAAATAGTGGTCTACCGTTTAAAGGACCAAGAAAGGAGATTGTTTCCCATAAAGATGCAGTACCCAGATGTCGAACGACGGATGTCGGGACAACACGCCCAATCGGCATCGGTGTGGGATAGAAGTGATGTAGTGTTGGAGTCGGTAAGTGTTAAGTCATGATCTACCGTGCCACAAATGTAACGAAGTATTCTTTTGAGGGCCATGAAGTGGGGAACTCGAGGGGCATGCATGTGCAATGTAAATTTGTTGAACCGCATAACTAATGTCCGGACGCGTAAAAGTGAGATATTTAAGGGCCCCCGCTAGTTGTCGAAATTCTTTTGGATTCTCCAGAACTTCGTTGGTGTTGACACTAATTTTTCCAGAAGAGTCAACCAGTGTTGGAAGAGGTTTGCAATTTTCGAAGCCTGCTCTTTTTAGAATTTACGCAACATATTATTGTTGTGAAAGGAACATCGAACCTGCAGATTGTTGTGTGACTGCAATACCCAAAATGAAACTTAAGGGACCAAGGTCTTTCATTGCGAACTCCTTGGCAAGGAGATCCATCAATTTATGTCGTAGAGAAGCTGATGATGTCACAAGAATAATATCATCCATGTATAACAATAGGTAAGTGGTATCCCCTCCATGTCGGTAGATGAGTAGTGAATGATCGGAGCGACTATGTTGGAACCCAATTTGGAAGACGTATTCAGCGAATCTTTGATACCACACTCTCAAGGCTTGTTTTAGACCGTACATGGACTTCTTTAAGAGACATACATGGTTGGGAAATTATTGTTGGATTTGGTGTCTAAGCCCATAACTATAACTGGGATGTACTTGACCCGATTGTAGCATAGTCCTTTTGGGTTGCCTTCACCAGTGCAATTTGATAGGATGGACATTTGAGAATAATGTTATTTATGATTTATTAATATATTACAAGTATAATATATTAATATGAAATCATATTATTTAATTAGTATTGATCAATAATTAATTTGGAATTAATTTTGTGATCAAAAGAGACTAATTAAATATATGGGGATTGATTGTGTAAATCAATGATTCTAATAGTGTGGGCTAATGATCCATGGTTATTTAGGATGGGCTAAACCAATGAGATAATTCATGGATAGTCCATGGAGGTTAAACCATGGATCCTAAGTAATATGAAAGGTCATTAGGGTTTACAAAGTGTAACCCTAGCATTTGCTACACTATAAATAAACCCCCTAGAGCCAAAATCGGTTGACACAACATTATTGGAAAGTGATATTGATTTTGTGCAAGTAACTTATTCTCTTAAGCCTCCTCTTGCATATTGGTGTTTGTGAACCATTAGAGGCATCACACTTGGGGTGCTCAAGCTTTCAAAGGTCAATAAATACAAGTCCTTCTAAGAGGTAAGTCATTTAACTAGTTGTATTGTTCATTTGACAATTTGTATGCTAGTTAGGAGAATGCTTTGGAAAAATTGAAAATGCATGTATAATTAGAGAAAACATAGATCCAAAGCATTTAGGGTTGCATGTGCACCATAGGGGTGTTATAGTGCTCAAAACCCAACAAATGTGTGTTGCAAAATCCCATTGGTTGATGCATATAAACTGTTTTATGCAAATGCCCGTGAAGAAACGCGTTTTTGACATCTAATTGATGAATTAGCCAAGATTGTGAGAGAGCGATGGTAAGTACAGTTCTGATGGTTGTTGACTTGACCACTGGACTAAATGTTTATCCACAATCCACACCTACCTGTTAAGACCTCCCGTCACAAACTAATCGTGCCTTATATCTTTCCAATGTACCATCATATTTCATTTTGTGGTGAAAAATTCACACACTCCATACAACGTTCATGTTAGGATGTCTTGGTACAAGCTCCTATGTCTTATTGTCGATAAGTTCCCGAAATTCATCAAGCATGTCTTTTATGAACTTAGATAAGATTTGTGAGGGATTAAGAGTAAGGAATCCGCGAGGGATTCAAGAGAAGAACAATGTTTAAGGATCCATGAGGGATTACAAGATATGAGAGTAAGTCCGGGTGAGTGTATACCCGATAATGCTAGTGTGAGTTTGTTTCTCTTAGAAGAGATATGAGAGTATAGTATGAAATGGGACTGTTGGGTCTAGATGAGAACAAAATGTTGAGGCATTAGAATTGAGAATAGAGAGGTAAAGAGTAAACAGGGTATGAGAAGGCATGTTAAAAGTCAGAGATATGAGAAGAACAGAGTAAGAGATAAAGGAGAGAATGCATAAAGTATAGAGAAGATGAGAGAAAGATTTGAAAAGATAGAGTATGTGAAAGAAAGAGAAGATAAAATATGTGTAGATTATGAGACGGGTCTGAGAAGGGGCTAAGAGAAGGTAGAATACGATCATGAGAAGAGGATAAGAGAGAGTAAGAGATGAGAAGAAAATATTAGAGAAGATAAAGTATGAGATGAAGGAATATAATGTTAAGACATGAGAAAAGATGGAAGGTAAAAAGATAGATGTGATGAGATGAGAAATAATATTAGTGTATGCTATGAAACAAAAAGATTAGATGTAGAGTAATAGAAAGAAGATAAAATTCATGAAATAACCAAAATTGAGGGCGTGTTTTAAGCATTTAACTAAGAAAATTTGAGTTTTGGAAAATGACCACGAGATCCGCAGAGGTGGCTCTGCGGATCGGTTTAAACCTCTGAGGACCAGTTTAAATCTTATTTGAATTAAAAGAAATAAAATAATGGAAATATGACATAGTTACAATTGGTTCTAATCTTTAGGACCAAAAGTATGTTATGGCCCCTGAGAAAACAACTTGTATTGCAAAATGACGTGTATTCATCAATAAAGGAGCTATGAACTTTCTCGTATCATCTCCCAATAAAGTTTTATTATACCTATAATTAACATTAAAAACCACATTCTAATACTGCATTATCTTAAACTAACTACTAAAATCAAATAATATCAAATGACACTTACAATGTCAAGAATGTACCGAAGGTGTGTACCATACAAGTATAAATAATAATGTCTTGAATACATCATCAATGACAATAGACTTTTTGGAGCTTAAAAACTATGTTTATGTTTATCAATACAATCAGTATGTGGGTCCTTTAATCGATATAACCTGAAAGTTCCATGAATTAGATCTCGTAACCAATGATAACCTTTGTGTCTCTTGCGCTTAGCAAAAAGTTTAATGATGCTCCCGGGGTTCTGTATTATCCGTTGGAGGTAGAGATTGTTGAGACCGTTCTCTGAGTGCTTTGAGGGTTCATCGTGGGTGTGTCCTAAACCTGTTCAATGAGAGATATTCTATTGAATTGGTACCGATTCCTCTGTGAGGGTTGAAGGTTATCATTGGGATGGATCAGTTAGGTCCCAATGGGGCCATGATTGACTGTGAGCGCCAGCTAGTGCGAGTTCGAACCCCAAGTGGGGGAGAACTAGTTATTCCTGGCGAGGGAGCTTCGTATGGGCCGACTCTATGTTCAACTGCGAGGGTCAGGAGATATTGTAACAACCCGTTAGTTTCCAAGTCAACAAAAGTCAAACCCATCAAATAAAATTTCGAATTTTATTTCATTTAAATTCATAAGGGTTAGAAAACAATGTAAACTATATAAATAATGTTTATGTAAGTTTTCAGAATAAATCACACTCGAAAATCAACATTTTTCCATTTTTGAACCAAGAACCCTCAGACCGAAAATCCCTTTTTCGGCCAAGAACTCTCGGACAGAAAACAGATTTCGGCCGAGAACCCTTTTCCGGCCGAAAAGTCAACCGTATATAAGTTTTTCCTTCGAAAACTTGATCATGTCTCACATTTTTCACTCGAAAATACCCACATTTTGCTCCCAAGGATCATCCAAGAACATTCAAACCTTCAAGTGAAAACCTTCAAATCTTCATATTTTCACCAAGAACATCCTTCAAATCTTCAAGTGACCGAAAACGGCCCAGGACCGAGAACTGTGTTCGGCCGAGAACCCCTAAAACCGAAAACTCCTCAACACTTGTGCAATTCTCGGTAATTACCCTCAACACAAAACAAGTGTTTTCTAACACTTTAATTAATGGTTTCGCTAATTTAAATGCAATTATTTGTTTAAATATTATTAGGATACCGTTAGTTCCGCGTACGCCAACTCAAGGGTCATCTCTACAGTCCGCTATCCAGTTACGAGTACATACTAAAAGTGAGTTCATACCCCTATATTTTTACTGTTTTCAATGTTTTTAGGGGGGATACAAGTAAAACACAAGTATTTCTGTGTTTTTTTATACAAATTATTTCAAACAACTTCAAAACCTATGCAATTGATTCAAACAGAGAATCCACTACATTTTACTAAAATATTTATATATTTTAACCCTTTTTGTACCATGTCGATCATAAGGGTGTTTTTCCTTCATACAACTAAATTGCAAAAGTTTTCAGTACAAAACAGAACATACAGTTAAACTATAATTAGTATAGTTGAGAACACTACATTACTTTTACTGAGTTCAATACGCGAAACAAGAACAATCATACAAACTATAACATGTATAGTTTGGGATACATTACACTATTTTACTAGTTCAAGAACATTGTTCAGAAACTAACATATAAACTATGGTAAATATAGTTTATGGAACACTACACTATTTTCCTAATACAATGTGTAACGTCGTGAAAATTCAAACCAAATTTTTCATTTTTAAATTCATACAAACATATATCATATTGTTCAACATCAAATATTCATTTAACAAAGTTTTCGAATCATCTCATAAAATCCAGGATCCACAGTAGCTCCTCCCAAACATAGTGTGTGTGTACAATCATGTCGATGCCTTCCCGCGGTCCTTTGAAGTACCTGAAACAAATATCACATAAACGGTAAGCACGCATGCTTAGTGAGTTCCCCAAAAATACCACGCACATACAACTAGCCACTCGAGGCTATAACTCTACGAGACCTTCCGGTCAATGTGTCTTAGGGGCTTTCCAGTCCCACCCTTTGAGTAGACCTTCCGGTCCTACTCTGTCGACCTTCCGGTCCATACCATGTTGACCTTCCGGTCCATACACTGCTGACCTTCCGGTCCATACCCTGTTGACCTTCTGGTCCATACCATGTTGACCTTCCGGTTCATACCATACTGACCTTCCGGTCCTTACCATGCTACTCATAACATACATAACATATACATATCACATAGGAACATATATCACATACTCGTCATAGCACATAAGACCTTCCAGTCACATATCACATAAAGTCTCATAACTTATACACATAAGACATTTCGGTCATTCATAGTTACCAATCCAGGTAAAGTATAGTGAGAAGACTCACCTCGTATGACGTCTAGAAAACTCTCGTGCTCGATGTCCCCGATCTAGCCTCCGTCTATCAAAATGATAATACTTTTTAATCAACAACAATTCTCTTAGGCTAGACTAATCCCTTCCTACAACCTCTCATAAGGGGAAAAGACCATTTTACCCCTCCAATGGTCCAATGTCCAAATGTTGACCAAACCCTAAAAGTCAACCTCATTCAACGGTCCAACTATGACCAGACTCGTCGAGTGCACTCGGGTGACTCGGCGAGTCCATGCGTGTCCTCTGAATCCTCCTAAGGGCTTACTCGACTCGTCGAGTTAACCCTTCTCTCGACGTGTTACCACTGGTCACGAATCGTGGTGCAACACGATCCAACTCGTCGAGTCCTCTCATGGACTCGGTGAGTTCCTTCCATGAGAATGCTCAAACGGACTTCTGAGGTCAGATCTGTTTCTCTAACCTATAGATCTGACCTTCTAACACCCAAAAGTCACGTAAAGGTCTAAACTTTACGTTCATGCATTGCATATATGGCTCTATATGGTGAAATAGCTCTAAAAATGGAGCCCTAGGCTCCATACTCTTATGTAACAACATAAAGCTTGGTTGTTGGGACACTCTGGACCTCTCAAGGTCCAGATCTAAGGTCTATTCCACAATGGGACTTCACATGCTCCATAATCCAACTCAAGAAAGGGTAAAGAAACCCTAGATTCCATAAATCTACTATAAACACGAAAATAGGCATGGATTCATACCTCAAACAGAAGCCCTTGATGAAATAGGAGAAGTTCTGAGCTCCTCAAACAGCCTAGCTTGAATCCCATCTCTTTTTCTTGCAAGAATGCACTAAAGATGGTGCAATTATCTCTCTCTCTCTCTCTCTCTCTCTCTCTCTCTCTCTCTCTCTCTCTCTCTCTCTCTCTCTCTCTCTCTCTCTCTCTCTCTCTCTCTCTCTCTCTCTCTCTCTCTCTCTCTCTCTCTCTCTCTCTCTTTCTAAGCTTTCTGGCTCACTAGGGTTTCTCAAGGGGTAAAAATGGCCGCAATGAAGGCCATAAGGTTCCTTAAATAGGGCTCATGCCCAAAGATTTAGGGTTTATGTCCATAGCGCGGACTCGTCGAGTCCACTCGCCGACTCGTCGAGTCCGTTCATTAATCCTAGTCAGCAGTCGCGATCCTACTCGACGAGTTTAGGCGTCAACTCATCGAGTCCCTCTCCTTGACTCAAAAATAAATACTCAATTATGATACCTGGAAATCCGGATGTTACACAATGAAACATTACTAAATAATTATTTAAGTATAATTATTTTACATTACAAGTACATTACTACAAGGTTATACATATATATTCAAGTACAAGAGAACACTACAACACTACACGTAAACTAGTTAATACAGGGTTGTGAGGTACTACTTCATTGTACCCACAAGGGTACAGGGCTAAATCCTTTACAATATAACAAGAGTCTCCTGGAGGGAGAGCGTAAATTTGTGTATAGATCTATACGGCACCGACAATCCCGCACCCAAATTGTTAGCTACAGTTAGGCCGGCAGGCCTGGGGTGACAAATGTCATAACGTTTCTGACGCCTGAAGAACGTCGTAGAGGTCACTAGTCATATCAAGCATGGTTATACGAAACTCACAAAAGTATAAACTAAAACATTGTTTACGGGATTTCATTTCTTCAACCGGTTTTATTTTAAATAATAAAACTACACTACATTACAACTGGAGGATTCCAGGGATTACAAACGAACGGTTTTATTTTAATTAATGAAACTACAGTACACTACTATACCTTACTACTGGTGGTATCCAGGGATTCATACACAGGTTTGCATACAGTACACTATTATACCTTAGAACTGGTAGTATCCAGGCATACATACAAGGGTTTTCATACAAGGGTTTCATAACAAACACTACTATGTTATACTATTACAGAATACAGTATCAAACGTACATTTTGGTCTTAAGGTCTAAGACTACTTTTCATTACTAAAGAAAATATTGGATTTTCTGGAGAAACATACTAACGATTTCAAAGAACAAAGACAAGCTTTACATATCAAAAACATGCTTATAAACTCACCAACTTAAATGTTGATACACTTTCAAAACCACTTGTATTCTCAGGGAACCGGTAGACAGGTACACCGCAGGTTTTTGAGAAGATGGAGCTTTTAGAGTCGCGTCTTTTATACTTTTGTTATACATTTTTGATGTCATACAAACAATGTACCGAACAGATGTAAATACTATATTCCATAAATGTAATGGTTGTGTTTGCTTTGATTATTATAATGCAATTGTTGTGATACTATACATGACGTCCTCCACCCCCGAACGTTTCCGCCGTTCCGGTTTGGGGGTATGACAGATATCTTCAGTGAAGCGGTTTTGTGTTTTTGGGTTATGTGGCGGATACTCGGGTTGAGGCACGACGACATTGAGTGAGGTGCCCATTCTTCTGGATTTCCCTAATGTGTGTCCTGAGGATTTTACAGGATTTCCTCTCGAGAGGCAGGTTGAGTTCTGGATTGATTTAGTTCCTGGTGCGGCCCCGATAGCCAAGACATCGTATCATTTGGCACCGTCGAAGATGTAGGAGTTGTCTACACAACTTCAGGAGCTGCTAGACAAAGGTGTTTATTTTATCGAGCAGTTCACCATGGGGAGCACCGATCATGTTTCTGAAAAAGAAGGACGAATCACACAGGATGTGCATTGACTATCAGGAGTTGAATAAGCTAACGATGAAGAACCGTTGCCCACTTCCGAGGATCGACGACTTATTTGAACAACTTTAGGGTGCATCTTGGTTTTCCAGGATTGACTTACGATTAGATTACCGTCAGATGAGATTCAAGGAAGATGATGTGCAGAACACGACCTTAAGGACTCGTTATGGTCATTATGAGTTCATGGTGGTGCCATTCGGGCTCACCAACGCACCAACAACGTTCATGGATCTCATGAACCGGGTATGGAGACTGATGCTAGATCGGTCGGTGATCGTGTTTATCGATGATATTCTGGTCTACTCCAAGATCAAGGAGCAGCCCGATGATCATTTGTGAGTGGTATTGGAGACCCTGAGGAGAGAGATGTTGTATTCCAAATTATCCAAAGGCAAGTTTTGTTTAAGCGAGATGCAGTTCTTGGGGCACATCGTCAACCAGAGGGGTATATTGGTTAATCCGGCCAAGATTGAGGCTGTGATGCGGTGGGAGGTTCTGAGAACCCCATATGAGATTCAGAGCTTTTAAAGCCTCACGGGATATTATCGGAAATTTATCTAGGACTTCTCAAATATTATTGTGTCATTGACCCCGCTTGACGAAGAAGAATGTTACTTTTCAGTGAGGGCCTGATCAACAGTTAGCTTTTGAGACACTGAGACAGAGATTATGCGAGGCCCCGATTCTCGCGCTTCCTAAGGACATGGATGATTTTGTGATTTATTGTGATGCTGTTGGGTTTTGAGCATTCTAACACTCCTATGGTGTACATGCAACCCTATAAACCTTGGATCTATGTTTTCTCTATTATACATGTAAATATTAACTATTCCAAGGTTTCATCCTAACTAGCATATTATGAAGCACCTATACTACAAAGTTCTAGTTAGATGACATACCTTTTGATGTAGCTTGATGTCTTCAAGCTTTAAGAGCTTAGCCCCAATATTGTGGAAGCCTCAAATGGAATCACAAATCACCAAAACACCTTGGAAGAACTTGAGAGAATATGTATGCACACTAAAATCGGCCCACTCTTATTTTCACACACTTGTGCCAATTTTGTGAGCCAAGGACCCCTTTATATATTATGGAGGATTAGGGTTACATCCATGTAAACCCTAATACCCATAACCTTTCATTTACATAGGATCCATGGGTTAAAAGCTCCATGGACCATCCATGAAAGCTTAGTCCAACCTAAATGAACTTGGCCCATTCCATATATATAAGAGTCCATATTTAATTAGTTCTTTTTGATCACTTAATTAATTCTAAATTAATTCTTGATCAATACTAATTAAATAATATGATTCCATATTAATATATTAGAACTTATAATATATTAATATAAATCATAAATATACTATTCTCAAAAGACTATCCATATAAATTGTGCCGGTGAAGTGCAACCCAAATGGACAATGTCGGGTCGGGTCAAGTACATACCAAATATAGTTATGGACTTAGACATTAATCCAACAGATGTGTCTATCTCGGGTTTGGGAGTTGTCCTTATGCAGAGAGAGGACATGTGATTGCTTACGCTTCGAGGCAGCTGGAGCCTCATGAGGTGAATTACCCTACGCATGATTTGGAGTCGAGGTTGTGGTCTTTGCCCTCAAGATTTGGAGGCACTATCTGTACGGGGTTAGGTGTACTATCTACATTGACCACAAGAGCTTGAGGTATCTGATGGATCAGCCGAATTTGAATATGTGGCAACAAAGATGGTTGGATGTGGTAAATGATTATGATTGTGAGATCCTATACCATCCTAGGAAGGCCGATGTTGTGGTTGATGCCCTGAGCCGTAATGCAGCGAGTGCACCTATCGGGGATATGTGTCTGAGGATGATTATTATTTCTCCTCTGTTAGATATGATCAAGAAAGATTAGGTGGAAGGATTGAAAAAGGAAAATTGGAAGGCAGAGCGGATCAATGGGTAGATTCCTTTATTCATCAGAGATGTTCGAGGCTTGTTGACTCAGTGTAACAGAATTTGGATTCCGAATACTAGTGGGGTGAGGCAGACAGTGCTAGAAGAGGTTCATAAGTCGAAGTTTTCGATCCACCCAGGGCCCACAAAGATGTATATGGATTTAAAATTGAACTTTTGGTGGCCCTGTATGAAAAGGGGGATAACATGGTTTGTAGAGCGGTGCCTGACTTGCCAGAAAGTCAAGGTCGCGCATCAGAGACTGATAGCTCATTTTATTTCCTTATTTTTATTAGTTAATTTTAGTATTTTTTAGCTCTTTTTATTAGAATTGCATTGTATATTCTTTATTTTTCTTTATCATGGATCGTATCGGGGACTTTCTATTTTGCATGAGAATTTTTGTAGGATTTTAGAGCTTGTTGCGGTTCTGGATTAACTTGTAAATGGGCTTTGTGGACTTTCGAGGCATTATTGGGCTTTGCGGATCCATTTAAAGGAGATTTGGGCTTAAAAAGGATAAAGACTTGGATGAAGTGGGCTTGTGAAGATGGATCATGGATTGTTATTTTGGGCTTGGAGCATCCATATTTGAAGCTAAAAGATGATTAGTTAATTTGAATCATGTGGGATATGGAGGGGACCAAGGGAATCTTTGGTAGCGGGATGGTTAGTGGAGGAAAAATGAGCCAGTAGCATTCCAGCAGCACTTGCGCGGGTGGAATCTCCGTCGCGCGGGTACCCCCGCAACTTCCCTGTTTTGGGCATTTTGGTCATTTGGCTTGCTATTACCTTGGGGGATTGGATCTATCAGCTATCACTTTGATTTTACACCATTGGAGACCAGAAGAAGGCGATTTTGGAGCTAGAGACTCATTTCTTTTCATCTTTCCAAGTTATTGGTAATTTCTTTATGCAATTAGACTTTTGTGATTGTTATTCTATTGCCATGAGTGGCTAATTTCTCTATTTTGGTTAGCCTTGGCTAAAACATTTGAATGTTTGTGGGTGTTTGAAGGATTCATGTTTATTTATTATTTATCTTATGTCTATGATTCTAGTTCATATTTCCTATGCTTTTTTAATGCTTTGATCATGAGTTTGGTACTTGAATAAGCAATTGTTGGTTTATTTCTTTGGTTTAGCATTGAATCATTGAATTTACTTAGAACAAGGGCTTTATGATGGTAGAAATCATCTCTATCTTATGAATCATAACTCCTTTATGGATGTGTAAGCATTGGCATCCTCTAGGAATTGGGAATTCCTTCATTCTTAAGGCTAATCAACTTCTTGGGTTCAATTGCTTCTGTAACGCCCGTAGATCCGACTAGTCAATTTAGAGACAATGAGCGTCAAAAAATGAGTTTTTTATGGAATATTATTTAGAGGGATTAATCTTAACCAAGTTTTAGTATATGTTACAAGGGTTCCGTACATATAAAGAGCGCCGAAATCCGAGTTATAACGAAGAAGTTATGACCTGTCGAAGTTTTACGGCAAAACCGGCACGGCACGGCACCGGGAGACGTAAATAGTGAATTTACGACAGAGGACTTTTTAGCCTTAGTATTCTAAACAATAGTCGTAGAATATGTTAAACTGAGAGCGTCCATAAATAGAACGCCCAAATCTGACTTCGTATGAGGAAGTTATGATTTTTCTAAGATTCAGCTTAGCAGTGCACGGCCCGAAACTCGAATTTTAGTTCGAGCGGTTTTTGGCCTACGCGAACTAAATGAGAGTTGAAGATCTCATTAATAGGAAATCAACGGTAAAAAGACAGACGAAAACGGAGTCCGTATGTAGAAGTTATGAATTTTACGCGAACATTTAACAATATAATCTCCTCCTACTGTTAAATTTAAGATCGGTCGAGAATTAGCCGACAGAGTCTAAATGAAAGTTTTAGATCTTGTTTTTACCTACGCGCGGATATAAAGAATGTCGAGAGTAGAGCTCGTATGTTAAAGATATGGACGAAACTTGGTCCCTACTCTTCGAGCGCGATAAATTCGATACAGTTTTGTAAATCTGAGATAAAATGAGAATTAGCTGACGGCGTCTAAATGAAAGTTGTAGTACTCGTAAATACCAACGCGTGAATATAAAGAACGTCAAAAATGGAGTTCGTATGAACGAGTTACAAATTATAATAACATGTTTATGTATTAAAATAAAGTATAAATCATATATACGTACACATATATATATACAAATGTATATATCATTAGAAAGGTATCGACGATGCGGTTATTATAAGACTAGTATAGAGTACTTTCGACATTAGTTTAGTACAAATATCATTAAATCTATTTAAAATAGTATTATGAAGGGGTGTTTAGTCGTTTATATAACTATAAGGTCATTAAGTAATTATGGAGGGTAGTTTTTGTAAATTCAATTACTATAAATAAGAGGCTTGGGCTCTCATATTTCTTGCACCATTCTCTTGATTCAAGAGTCTTTCTCTTCTTATCCCCCGAGCATTTCGGTCCCTCGTGATTCGACTTCTCTTTTTGTAGTTTTAGTATAGTAAGGTGAGCGCTGAAGCGCTGCACGAATCTTTCTTAGAAAGATTCAGCGACGAAGTTCTGCCCTGCAGAGCCCGACTCCTAGCTAAAACCTCATTGTAAGTAAGTTATGCTTACCTATTTTAATATAGATTATATTTAAAATTAGTATTGTTATTATGAACTTATAATAAATATTTGAGCTATTATTATGACTTATATAAGTGCCGTTATAATATATTTTTAACTACTCGCGGTATGGGGAATCTGGTTTAAAGGGCCGCATAGGGTTGTTGGATTTCAGAAGTGCTATATGCCAAAATGGTCTTGCCCTTCGGTGTTTTATGTCTGGCCCCTGTCTGTACATAGTGGTTGGAAAGTATTGTTTAAACGTTTATATAATAATAATAATAAGACTAATAATTAGTCACAGTAAATATTAGACTAAAATCTAGTGGTAATAATACTAGGTTTCGTCGAAGGAAATTATTTTAAAATAAACGAAGCATTGTCCGAGTACCGAGTCACCACCTTATCAAGTGAGTGCATAGTTACTTTCATCTTACACATAGATATGAATTATTTTATATAAACTACGTGCTATGTGTGCATATTATCTGAGTACTTGTTGTCTATGCTGGATGAACACTTTTATACATGTTTTAAATGATTTAAACTGTATATATATCCACAATAATATGTTGGGTAAAACATGGGTAGATGTAATAGATGGAATATGAGTTGGATGATGAGTTGAGAGGTGTTATAGACCACGAGGTGAGTGTGAGAGGTGGACGATGTGAGAAGCCTTTCCCAAATGATGTCCCCGTCATCTAGCAGAGTATGGATGACAACCATGGACTATTCTAG
The DNA here is from genome assembly GCF_052849685.1 of Lactuca virosa. Classification (NCBI taxonomy): domain Eukaryota; kingdom Viridiplantae; phylum Streptophyta; class Magnoliopsida; order Asterales; family Asteraceae; genus Lactuca; species Lactuca virosa. The sequence goes on along the minus strand of NC_136429.1, from coordinate 180,585,646 downwards.
ACAGTCCAACGGAACACTAGCAGGCTCGCAACTTGTAGGTGTTGTGAACGATGTGTTCACCCGGTGTACTCTAAACCCTGGCGATCATGCAGACTTGGTGCTTAAACCTTGGCGATCATGCAGACTTGGTGCCAAAACCCTGGCGACTATGCGGACTTAGTGCCTGTTGTATAAACCCTGGCGACTATGTAGACTTAGTTCCAAAACCCTAGCGACTATGCGGACTTAGTGTCTGTTGTATAAACCCTGGCGACTATGCAGACTTAGTGCCTAAACCCTGGCGACTATACGGACTTAGTGCCTGTTGTATAAATCCTGGCGACTATGCAAACTTAGTGCCTAAATCCTGGTGACGATGGACTTCGTGCCGATTCCTTAGGATGATCATTAGGAATGAATGAACGAGGAATAGTTGATTCTTAGGGTAGATCCTTAAGAGTAAAGAAGATAATGGGGATGGGTAATTGGGTTGATTGTTTGATGTTTAAACATAATAATTATATTATTGTGGGTTGAAAATCCTATGTACTCACCAGGTTTCCCAACCTGACCCACTCCAGCTTATTTCTATCACAGGTGTCGATATGAAGTTACATTACACTGAGAGATTAAAGAGGTGTAGATCACTAGTGATAATGAATGTAAGTTCTGTTTATGCTTATGTTTCTGTATTGACGATAACATCCCAAATGTTTTAAAATGAATAAAAATACATTTCTTTGGAAATGCTTTGATAACGTATTTATCATGTTTTACTGGGAACAAATTCCGCAACATTTTTATCAAAAGAAGTACTCTAATTTTTATAAAGCATAAACAAAATCGGTCTTTTCTGACCGTGAAAATAGGGATGTCACAGCTTCAATTAGATCTTTGATTTTGATTAAGAAGGTGTGTTGTGGGCATCCCCAACCTCCATACTACCTATGAGGAATCTTGGCATATCATGCTTCATGATTGCTATAACCAATTTGGGATGAATGATAAGCTTCATGTTGAATCCTAATGATAAACACACAAATGTTCATTGTGTTGAATTGCCTTGGTTAACCAATTATCTCCAATATTTGAGCATCTCACCATCTTGCTTAATTGCAAGCTTTTTAGTTATTCAAGTCTTTTAGTTTTCAAGCAATCAGAATACCCCCCCCCCCACTTTAGTTTAATTGTAGTTAATTAGTTTATTTACACTAGTTCTATTGGATTGCATTGGTGATTGAATACAATCATTTCCCCGAGGATCGATACCCCTTTTTACCATTATATTACGTTTTATTTGCAAACAAAGGGTGTAATTTACTTGGTGGACTTGACATCCCACCAAGTTTTGAGACCCCACAAAAAGATTCAACCATTACCCATTCCCATGTGGAAATGGGAAGTGATCACCATGTATTTTATCACAAAGTTGCTAGGTACGGCGCGTGAAATTAATTCTATCTGGTTCATTGTTGATAGATTGACCAAGAGTGCTCACTTCATACCGATTTCCGAAAGTATATCCGCTGAGAAGCTGGCTGACATTTACATTCGGGAGGTGGTGGTTCAGCATAGGGTGCCCGTTTTGGTGGTTTCGGACCGAGATGTCCGTTTTACCTCCAAGTTTTGGAGGAAGTTTCATGATGAGTTGGATACTTAGTTGCATTTCAGTACAACATACCACCCCCAGACCGATGGACAGAGTGAGCGGACGATTCAGACGCTCGAAGATATGCTTCGATCGTGCATGTTAAATTTTGGCGGGAGTTGGGATACTTATCTTTCACTTGTTGGGTTTTTGGTATAATACAACATCCTATGGTGCACATACAACCCTAAATACCTTGGATCTATGTTTTCTCTATTATACATGCAAATATTAACTATTCCAAGGTTTCATCCTAACTAGCATATTATGAAGCACCTATACTACAAAGCTCTAGTTAGATGACATACCTTTTGATGTGGCTTGAAGTCTTGATGTATTTGGCCTTAAGAGCTTAGCACCAATAGTATGAAATGCCTCAAATGGAATCACAACACACCTAGGACAAAGGTGGCTCTTGAGAGAGAATTCCATGCACCAAAACACCTCCATATTTCTCTAAGAAAAGAAGTGGTGATTTTGGCTATGGAGTAACCTATTTATATGTAGGATTCCAAGGGTCATGGGTATAACCCATAATCCATACCCATGGGTTTTATGATCCATGGTTCATGTGGCCCAACTCTTTATGTATCCATACATAAACTTGGTCCAACATGGATCCTAAGCCCAACACATATAAATATAACTAATTATCATAATTAGTCCCCATAGATTTAATTAGTCTCTTTTGATCACTAAATTAATTCCAAATTAATTCTTGATCGATACTAATTAAAACATATGATTTCATATTAATATATTATAACTTATAATATATTAATAAACCATAAATAACCTTCTCTCAAAAGTCCATCCTAACAAATTGTCCTGATGATATGCAACCCAAATGGACCATGCTACTCTCGGGTCAAGTACATACCAATAATAGTTATGGGCTTAGACATCTAATCCAACAGTCTCCCACTTGGATAAGTCTAAAACTATTATTGCAAGTACGACTTCATAACCCGACTAGCAATCGTAGCTCTTAAAGCCGCTGTCGAACTCTGAACAAATCAATGACGTGTCCATTAGATAAGGGATCATATATTCCTCCATTCTAGATATCATATGGACTGAGACATGGATTATAATCATTCTCTCTGTCCATTTATTGTTTCCCGATTTTCGATTTATGATGACTGACTGATTGAACAAATCAAATTAGTCCTGGCTTGGCCAAGCACTCACATGTGTCATCGCTAAATCATCGAGGGGCCCACAGATATCGCTTTTATCCCGAAGGTAAAAGGAATGGATAAACTTCGACTCATATGGCTTGTTCTACTACTTGTTGAATCATACACAAAGGCACGTTTTATAACATCGAGTTACCAAATGCGTTTTCGTGCAATCAATTTATAACCAACTCATAGTAACAACTCATATCTCTAGGTTTTAAGAATATAAGATATTATCGTCTCATGATCACTCGTGATAAAATCCATGAAGTGATTCAAATGAGCGCGGGTTGAATCCAATACTCAGAACTTATGAGCACTCATGAGTGTTGTAGCACCACTTTGTCCACCAACTTGGACCTCTACAAACCAACCCATGACAATCTTGATTCATATCTACTTCCAACATATGACCGACTGTGGATGGTTTGAATAACTTAATCATTTAGGAAGAGCGACTTAGTTATTCTGGAAGTCAAAACATGCAAAGTGAAACACAAGAATAAATGAATCAAATATGGTATCAAACCCTATGAATATAAATAAACCACTTTTATTTATCACCATACCGATTACTCATTATTTCATTGTTTCGGTTTTATCAACTTTATACCTGAATTAAAAACACTATTTGTCCCATGCTCCAAGCATGTACACTATGTTTTTCTAAACAATAGCTTTGCCATACACCAAGTATGCACTCTATGTTTTTCTATGATCCTTACTTTGTGAAATAAACCAATTGAACATAATTTTAATGATTCTAATTTCACACTCCCAAATCCTTATCGAAAAATGTGAGAATTTCAAATTCCTATCATTTATCGAAATCTGTTTAGATTTTAAACTTATATGCACTGACCCTCCTGTAATGAATATGTACAAAGTAACAAAGACTTGTCAACAGTCATTATAAGGTATTCCAATGGAGATCAACTCCATGTAAACTAAGTCTCATATTCAAAGTACATTGCTTTGGACATGCTTCTTGCATTAAGTTTTCTAATCTTACACAGATAACTTCCACCTATGGAGACAACTCCATATTCTCATTTTGACTATCACTTCTAAACAAGAGATGCCTCTTTTCAGAATATGTCAATATGGTCCTTCCAAAATTAGCACTATACTTCCAACTGTCCCTGAGCAACCAATCTTTGGTAAACCTCAGATTGTCCTCGACAATTGCTTAATCATTTTAGTCATATCCAATTCTAGACCTTTTCCCTTCTTAATGCCTCTGGGCATTTGGAAAAATTTAGAAATGACAAATATTATAGCAAATGCAATCGATCCTGTACCCAAAGCAAATGGTACACGATTCATGATGTCTCACATAAAGACATGATTCTAGACCAGTCTTTTGCTACAATATTTTTATTTGCCATGTTTTCAAAATTTGACTATGAAGAGGGATGCCGTAATCATAATCGAATTTTGAGAACGCAATATATAGAATTTCCTTAAGTTGAACCAATCCAACATGAAATTCATATATATATTCTTGACTAAAGATGATTAAGGTCTCAATCTAAGCCTTTAGAACTGAAATGAAGTATATCATCTCCCTTAATTATAGCAAAACAACTTTTTCAATCCCTACAGCCTCACGAATTGAAACTTTTGTTTTCTATAATTAACATTGCTAACTTGCAACACTAACAATAATTATCATGCTCCCACTAACATGATGATTATTAGCATAACACTTATGGTCCCACTAGCTTTGACATGTACTCAGAAATCAGCTGGACTTCTAGAAATCAATACTTTATTGACTTTCTTACCAAAGTACAGATTTCTGATACGAGATGCTTTGATAAAACTTTATCAAAATCATACACCTTTCCTTAGGTAGCATGCATGTGTGTCTAAACAATTTCAGAACTATGAAAAGGGATGTCGTAATCATAGTCTCAATTGTTTAGACCTTTTGCCATTTGCTTCAAATCTACTTGGTGGAAGTGTTTCCTCACCATCATTGTCATGAATCAGAGAGAAACCTTATGACCCTTAGATTTTATGGTGTATGTTGTTCTTATCCATGTGAATCGTCAAAACCATAGTCACAAGACAAGGATAATGACAAATTCAAACTCATATGGACTGAACTTATGCAATCTTAACTTCTTGCCACCTGGCAGTACAGGGCCTGCCATTGCTTCCAAGTTGTTATGCAACCAATTGAGAACTTTCAGAACTCCTATGCAAAGCCAACTTTAACTGGAATGGGCACAGAATATGTCAACACGTTAGGTTATAAACCTCAAGTCGTATGCTAGTGAAGAACCTCAGGTTTTATTCTTGATTAGTTCTTGAAATTCTTTTTAGGATCTTTAAGACTCCCACTATCCTCTTGACATATAAGACTATCTTTCCAAATATTCAAGAGATAGTGCAGATTCTTTATCAAGACAAACACTTCACACAATTGGCCTTAGTTGGTCTTTGTTTTATCCAAAACATCACAACTTACCAATTTCAAATGTACAAGAGTAGGACACTTTTACTCTTACATTTGAAAAGTGTTTTAAACCTTTCTTTAAGATATGCCACTCAAGTTACAATCTTGGAGTATGACTCTAAGAATTGTTTTGGAACGAAGTATGACTCATCTTCCTGATCTAACCATTTCAACAATTCATGACTCCTCTTCTTAGTCATAAGAATGCACTAAGATGACCTTTAGAGGACTAATTGTGATATGATTTCTAAATCATTAAGATGATCACAAACATGATACTAAAGTACTCTCCCATCTTTTCAGATTTGAGAAACTTTTATCTTTCTACCTAATTTGATTCTTCCGATTCGTTCTGCCATACATCGAGACTTTTCCAATGTTTCAGAATTATACTTAAACTTGTAAGTATAACCATATTTACTAAACTTTAGTAAATCAAATAGTCTTAACGAGCTTTGTGGTGGACATGACCAGTGCACAAGCATGTGTACTCGATCCCTTTAGTCCTTCACTTGACTCACACATCCATGTGAACAAGTAATTAGTCTTGATTTTCAAATGCTTGAAAGTTCTCATTCATCATACTATTCAACTTGCATGATTCCAAGTTTCGGTCCAATTGAAACTTGGGTGATGAGGAACTTTCCTGATTTGGTAAATTTAGACACTACCACAAATGAAAGAATCAAATCCATTTTCCAATATTGCTGTCAGTGGAATCATATAAGCAACAATTTTCCACAAATGCCATTGTAAAGATACTTCAAATAAATAAAATTAAACAATTTTCTTTTATTTTAAAACTTTGCGGAAAAACTTATCCTTACAAGCCACATGGAAAATTGTTTTTATCTATTCCTTAGCAATATATCACAACTTCTTAAGCAACTGCTCAAAATTCTGATGCGATCGAAATCCACCTTCGCGATCAGAATCAACATATACTTCCTTTAAGATTTCTCTCTATTCTTTGATTCTTAAAACATCAACATGTGACCCAGTCACATCATGTAATGAGGATCTCAGAATAGAACTTAACAGAGTTAGATAATGGGCTCTACCTGATGTAGAGTCAAACTTATTGACTTTAACATCCTTAGGTAAATTTGGCAGCTTTGCAATCAACGCCCCTTCCTTTGGCAAAATAAACATATGGACCCTTTGGTAATGGGACTATCTCAGACTTAGCCTTTTACTTTACCATTTGGTCAACCGGGTTGACTATAGCCAATCTCTTTCCATTGGGAAGAGAATGCTTTTTCTGGATTTCCAGTGTCACCATTGTCACTGTCCATAAAGTTTTGGGGAAGTTGATCTTCTAATCAAATTTGCTTTACTATCGTTCCAAATCATTGCTGATTCAGCAGCACCAAGCAAATAGATATGATCATTAAGGTTCATGTCATAGTCTGTTTCATAGCAGTCCCAAAGGAACTCACTATGTGACTTAGAAAGTGATTGAACATCCAACTTTCTCAAGACTTTGACACCCAACTCTCCCAGCTTGTCAATATGTGACTTCATCTCTAAGATGTGATCACACATAGACCTTGCTTGCCATTAGGGCTTGAGTGACCTTGAACTTGTGGGTTAGGGAGAATAATTGGAGGAGGTGGAGGAAGAGAAGTATGACTTCCATGAGCCAAACTCGGGAAGTCATATTCATTAGGAAAGCTTGGTTTGGGAAGATCATTGTTGTCTAAACCAGACATCAACAATGGGAGAAATTCACGTAAAATTGATTTAAGTCCTTAATATAACACCCAATATGATATATTAAGGCTAGGACCCAACAAACTATTTTATAACTTGGAAGAGGGATGCCGTAATCCAAGCTATAAAATATTTGAAGGAGGGTGAATGACGATTCACCAATTTCCACCAAGATAAACGAAATGTATTATTAGGTTTTAATTGGTTTTGAAACTCCTAGATTCTTTTGAGATTCATTGAACTTTTCAATGGCATGTTTCAATCTCGAGTGTGCCCTTCAGGTTTTGTGACTGGGATGTCGAGGATCACAAAACAAGGTGTGAAGTAACCATGCAAATATACTTGGTACCCTTAATATTTACCCCTCAATCGATGTGCCGGTTAACCACACACGCTCCAACGATACTATGATAAACATTAAGTTACCCTTTGCCTACCTTGTTAAGTCCAGGTTAGTGTGCCGGTTAACCACACACGCTCCACTAACAGCTTAAACAAAGTGCAAAGTGTAATTTCATGGATTAGCACCTTATTCACATTTTCCTAAGTAACTAAGATTGGGAATTTATAAGTGTTTAGTTACTTAGTATTTATCATTATACTTTTAATGAAGGGAGAATTATAGTCTTTATCCTACCCGTTCGGCTAACGACCCTCCACCAGTCAAGGAAACGGTGGGTGAGAGTGGACACCCATTAAACTGCCATTTTATAGGCAGTAACCTTATACCCCCCTTATAGACCGACTTTGTGAATGAGGCCTACTAATGGTAAGATTGACTTTATCTTATACATATATATATAATTAAAATTATAATAATAGTATAAGGGTTGAATTTTAAACTTTTAAAATTCTAAGGTCTAGTTTGGAATTAAAGTATACATGGGGGGTAACTTTACAAATTCCAAAACTTGAGGACAAGTTTTGAAACCTTTCAAAACTCTTATATTTTTCATAACTTATGAGTTTAATTAAAGTTAAACATTTTATTTAATGAAGAGACTCTTGAACCTCCACAACTTGATGACAAGTTATGGAGTCATAAAACCATTTAATGAGGGCAAGACTCTTCATTTTGTAACCTATGACAATTTTTATGAGGTTTAAGATTCATAAATGTGACTTTTCATATAACTTGAGGACAAGTTACAAAAACACATTTTATGAACTATTTCTAGATCAATTTGGATTGAAAACAACTAACACATAATTTTTTTCATTAATCTAAATTAACTCATAAAACAAGGTAATACAAAAAAAAAACTTTTCATGTTCCATAACTTAAGAACAAGTTATGGAATTCTTTAAAACATTGAGACCAAGTTTTGTAACTCCATAAAAAAACTTTGAATCAATTTTTTTAAAACCTTTTCAACTTTGAAAATAAAACATTTGCATCAATATAACAGAAAACAACCCATGGCTCTGATACCACTGTTGGGTTTTTGGTATAATACAACATCCTATGGTGCACATACAACCCTAAATACCTTGGATCTATGTTTTCTCTATTATACATGCAAATATTAACTATTCCAAGGTTTCATCCTAACTAGCATATTATGAAGCACCTATACTACAAAGTTCTAGTTAGATGACATACCTTTTGATGTGGCTTGAAGTCTTGATGTATTTGGCCTTAAGAGCTTAGCACCAATAGTATGAAATGCCTCAAATGGAATCACAACACACCTAGGACAAAGGTGGCTCTTGAGAGAGAATTCCATGCACCAAAACACCTCCATATTTCTCTAAGAAAAGAAGTGGTGATTTTGGCTATGGAGTAACCTATTTATATGTAGGATTCCAAGGGTCATGGGTATAACCCATAATCCATACCCATGGGTTTTATGATCCATGGTTCATGTGGCCCAACTCTTTATGTATCCATACATAAACTTGGTCCAACATGGATCCTAAGCCCAACACATATAAATATAACTAATTATCATAATTAGTCCCCATAGATTTAATTAGTCTCTTTTGATCACTAAATTAATTCCAAATTAATTCTTGATCGATACTAATTAAAACATATGATTTCATATTAATATATTATAACTTATAATATATTAATAAACCATAAATAACCTTCTCTCAAAAGTCCATCCTAACAAATTGTCCTGATGATATGCAACCCAAATGGACCATGCTACTCTCGGGTCAAGTACATACCAATAATAGTTATGGGCTTAGACATCTAATCCAACATCACTGTCCAAGTTCTTAATAGTTATCATGCCAGTATTGACTGAACACCTTTCGAGACGTTGTATGGGAGGAGCTGTAGGACCCCGGTTTGTTAGGACGAGGTCGGGCATCGGATCATGAGGAGTACTAAAGTGGTGCTCAAGACCACTGAGTTGATATAGCAAGTGCGTGACAGGTTGCGAGTCACACAAAGCCGACAAAAGAGTTATGCAAACCGTCGTCGTTCGAATCTCGAGTTTCAACTGGGGCATTGTGCTTCTGAAGGTGTCACCTTGGTAAGGTGTCATCCAGTTTTGGAAGCGGGGGAAGTTGGGCCTCCAGTTTATTGGTCCCTTCAGGATTATCGCCCGAGTGGGCAGAGTTGCATACTGGCTAGATTTGCCTGATGAGCTCAACCAGATCCAAAACACTTTCTGTGTCTCTCAGTTGCGGAAGTGTTTAGCCAATGATTATGCGGTGATTCTGTTGGATGACATTCAAATCGATGAGCGCCTGGACTATGTGGAGAGACCGATTGTGATTCTCGACAGGAAGACCAAGACTCTGCGCAACAAAGTAGTGAAACTGGTGAAGGTGCAATGGCAGCACCAGAAAGGCTCAGAGTGGACGTGGGAGCATGAGGATGAGATGGTGGAGCAATACCCAGACTTGTTTGTAGGGGCGGACTTCAAGGATGAAGTCTGATCTAAGTGGGGGAGAGTTGTAACAAACGTGTTCCAGGTACTTTTCAAATTTGACCTTAAGTATAATTTTTTTGCAAATTCAGTCCTTACGCGGGGCGTACCTTATGGGTACGTCGTGCGTAGCTCATTAAATGATGTCATGGATTCTCTTGCGTATGTTGGGCATACGTATGAGTACGATGGGCATACTCACGTAGATCCCATACCCTAATTTTTAAGATTTGGACCCTATTTAAAGGACATTATGACCTTAAGCGCTCCTTTACCTTCAACCTCCATCTTCTAAACGACCCCCCTTGCAAACCCTAACTTTCCTTGGTGAGATTTTGAGATTTTTGAGTGTTGTGTGTCCATTCTTAAATAAAGGAGATATTTGGAGTGCACTTGGAAGCTCCAAACATTTGTATATCTGGGATTTTCACACCTTTAGCAACCTCCATAAGGTATAAAGCTTTGGACTTGATGCATGTTTCTTTAGATCTTGCTATTTCTCAAAATTTTGTTCATTTTGGTCCCATAGTCTTGGATCTTGGGAGTTTGAGCAACTCCAGACCTAATGAGGAGTGTTTCCCTTCATTTCAGAGCCTTGTGATTCATAAAAATGGGATCTTGGTCTTTCCCATTCATGCATGCTTAATCTATTAAGCTTTTGGGTCATGAATAAGACTTAGGATTTGATTTTGGATTCCTTGTAGCCATGCAAAGGCATAAAGGTTGCAACTTTATGATTGTAGACGTTCATTAGGGTTAGATATGTAGTTTGAACGTTAAGTCTTTAAACATTAAGACCTTTAGTTAAGAGTTTGGACTTTAGGTGGTTATGTTGGGCGTAGTAGGTTGCTGCCCTGCAACCTTCCCGCGATCAAGTAATACGTTGGGCGTAATAGAGTGTACGCAGGGGGTACTCCTAGAAACCCTTTTGGGCCTTGGGTCATTAAGGGTTTTGGGTCTTTTTTAGCTGGGTCATGTATGGGAAGGACAAATTGTCTTTTGCCTATAGTAAGATAAAAGATGATTTTGACCATTATTTATGGGTTAAAACCCTGATTATTAATTAGAGTTGGTTTTGGGTTATGATTAGTGTGAGGAGTCGTGATAGCAATAGCTCGAGTGTGTGATTCGGCCATCTTTAGTTATAGGTGAGTCTTTTCACTGTGCTTGTGGGTCGAAGGCACCAATGTCAGCCCACTAATTTGTGTATGTAGGATGCTTGCTGTCTTTGTAACTCTTGCATTTGGATGATTGGGGGTTGAAATAAACCCAAGGCTTGGTCCACTATTGTGTGATTGAGTTGAATATGTGACATCCCCTAATTTCTCGGCCAGAAAAGACCGATTTAATTTATGCTTTTTAAACTAAAATCAGAGAAATCTTTTTAAAAGATGTTGCGGAATTGATCCCCAAAACAAAATATGATAAAAGTTTGTCAAAACCTTTCTTTAAGAAATACATAATTTCATTTTATATCAAAACCTCGGGATGTCATGTTCCGATACAGATCAAAAGCATAAACAAGACATTATAAGCCTTTCAACAATTATTTACAACTACTGGCCTATAATCCAAAAATCTCTCATCGTCCTCCGACTATGCTCGGGGTCCACTACCTGTAACATAAAAAGCTGAGTGGGTCAGGCTTGGGAGCCTGGTGAGCATATAGGGTTTTCAACCCACAGTAATAATAAACTTATTAAGTTCACCAATCAACAATAACCCTGATTACCCGTTCCCGTTATCCTCACTTTACGTCCCTAAACACTTTTCACAAGGGACCTAGCCTAAAGAATATGATCGGGATGGACACTACTGCTAAGGGGTTTCCTCAGCCATACATGTCCTAAAGGCAACCATGAGGGGGATGGAGTACAGCGAATAAACACCCAAGTTCATTAACACCTACAGGTTGCGGGCCTGCTAATGTTTCCCACTGGACTGTCTAGAAAGTCCGTGGTCGTCATCCAAACTCCGCTAGATGACTGAATCTCAAATCACATCGAGACCTCTCATCACTTTAGTTTATCACACACCAACTATCTACCCATGTTCTACCCAACATATTTGTAGATAAAAATACTTATACAGTTTAAAACTTGTATAAAACATCAACTCAACAGTCACCTCAAATAAACAATTAATATATTTACACATAGCACGTATTATAAGGTAAATACTTCATATCTATGTGTAAAATGAAAGTGACTATACACTCACTTGATTTAATGAAAATCGGACAGCAATTCGTTTCCTAAAAACGATCGTTTCTAATAAAACCGGGAGTTTTATTCAGAAACCGGGCTCTGCGAGGGTCGGGCTTCGAAACCGAAAAGATAAATTTTCCGGGCTTCACGGGCACTTCGTGGCGTATTCCGGGGCTTATAATCGATACCGGGGCTTTGGGGAATGTTAAGATGAAGAAAATATGAAGAAAGGAGTGAAAGATGGTGAAATCCCAAAAGTACCCAAGAAGGCTCGTAGGACCCTTCTATTTATAGGGGTCCGAAGTCGGTTCTGGTGGTGGGGTCCGCAGGAGAGGGTGCGCAGGTGGATGCACGTGCGAAGGCCTCGCTGTCCTCTCCTGATTGGACCGAGGTCTAGTCCGAAGTAGGGGGGAATCTGTGGCATGCTGCGAGGGTTCGGTCTCGTGCAAGAGAGTATGTGTCGCACCGCTATTGGACCACTTCAGATCAGATCAGGTGCTCGGATGACTCAGCAGCTCGGACACGTGGCTCGCCTGACTCACCCATTTCGGACACGTGGCACGTTCTAAGCGAGGGTGACGTGGCAAATCGCGACTATGCGAATTTTCTCGGTTTTTGTGCAAAAACTTCTAAAATCCATAGCTTTCGCATACGAGCTCCGTTTTTGACGTTATTTATATGCACGTGTAGGTAAAATTACGCTCTACAACTTCCGTTTAGACTTCGTCGGCTAATTTTGAGTTTAATTTTTATATTATTATTTTTAACAGACCGGGACAGGAAATCCGTTAAAAATTCATAACTTCTTCATCCGACGTCGGTTTTCGTCAGACTTTTTACCGTTGTGCTACTATTTACGAGACCTTCGATTCTCGTTTAGGTCGTGTCGGCTAAAAATCACTCGATCTAAAATTCGAGTTTTTAGCTGTCTACTGCTAAGCTGAAACTTCGAAAAATCATAACTTCCTCATACGAAGTCAGATTTGGGCGTTCTTTTTATCGAACTTCTCGGTTTAACGAACACTACGAGTTTCGTTTAGATTACTAAGGCTAAAAAGTAGTTTATCGAAAACTCACTTTTTACGACATTCGGCCCCGTGCCGGTTTGTCGCGAAACTTCGACAGGTCATAACTTCTTCGTTATAACTCGGATTTCGGCATTCTTTATATATCCGTAATCCTTGACACGCCCACTACAAGTTTCTTAATAGATATCGGCTTTATCTAAAATTTAATTTTTGACGCTCATTTTTATTCTTAATTAATTAAATCCTAATAATTAAACATAAAACACATAATTCACATAATATTCACATAATTCCTTTTCATTTCTTCAAAATGAGTTACAAATGTTAACCTAGACTATAATGTCAATATTAATGCCTAGCCTAGAAACACGGGCATTACAGAATAAACCCTAGGACTGGGCCCATGAGTATATGATGGGTTGAAAGAACCCTCAGGGATGGGCTCATAATTGTATGTTGGGTTGGAATATACCCCAAGGCTAGGCCCAATTGTATTTGTGGTATGTGGTACTTTGGAGAACTCACTAAGCTTTGTGCTTACAGTTTATGTTATGATTTCAGGTACTTCTGGTACGAAAGGGAAGTGTCCAACGTGATGACACAACATTCCCCTGATGATTCCTCATATGTTTTCATCTGTACTCTGATGTTTTGTTGACAATTTATTTTGTGATTGACTTTGTGATACCTGATGAATGAAACTATTGGTTTTTAAAACGAAAAATTTTATAATTGTTTTTGAGTTGTTACATATGAACGTTTTAAATCATAATCAATACTTTGTAGGGTTTGTATGAAGTTAACTAAAAAAATAATGTTTAAAATATGAGATTGAGATACTTGCAACGTACGTACATACTACATGGCCGCTACTTCAATATGTGAATAAGGTGGTCGGACTCGAATAGGAAAATTTCAATGGAATTCATATAGAAATGAGTCGATATCGGTCAAAATGTTAAAAAGAAAAAGAAAATGTTAAAGAGTTTCGACTGTGATCCGGCGTTTTGCTGATTTGACCCGACCCGTTCTCATTAACTATGTCCATGTGCGTACTAGGCGCATTTTAGAGAGTGACAACAACATACCGTCACAAAACTCGGAACCCGCCGCCGGACGCTTCTAAATCCATCTGAGAAGAATTTCTAATGGCGAAGGAGAAGAGCGATGTGTCTTCAATGGAAGTCGATGATCAGATCAGTACCAATCCCAAGTTCTCAATCAACGGTCTGTCCCTAATTACGCACAAACACATGTATTCACACGCACCATACCCAATTACTTGTGAACAAAACTTGTCTACTTGTGTCGATGATTTAATTGAAGTAGAAATCTTATGTGAATTGAGATAATCGGTGCTTTTGCAGTGCTGCAGCTTCTAAAATCATCGCAGATGCAGCATGGATTACGTTTTGGGGACTACACTCGCTATCGGTAATGTCGAACATGTGTATTGATTCTAGGTTTTAGTTTTTTCTAAATTGATACGCATGGGCATTTGGAGGTTTTGCGAATCTTATCTGGATTTGCAATTACAGGAGATATTGCACTGCTCGGTTGAGGAGACTGTACAAATCGTTGAAGTTCACACATGGGCGTGGAAAATATACCAAAAAGTCCATAACAGCATCTACTGTTACTGAAGTCAGGTATGTTAATGTGTGATTCGTGTTTATGGCCCGAGTTTTGGTTGTTGGATTGAGTTTATTTATTCCTTTGATGATAATGAACTGCAATGAGGAATGATTCAATGAGGTTATTGGTAGTCGAACTTAATTGGGATAGTATAAATTGCATGGGATGTGGTGATGCCTTCAAGGTCGCCTTTTTGGATCCCATTTCCCCTTTTACTAATCCAAAGAAAAAAATGAAGATTGAAAAAGAAAGTTTGGGATCTCTAGAGGTTCAGGATGGAGCAGTAGGCATGTTGTTACTGAAAGTAGCATCATCTACAACTATTAATCATAGGTTCCTCTAAGAATTAAGTTCTTTCATCCAAATTATTTTAGAAGTAACTTAGACACTGATGCATGGATTGAAGATAAAGGTCATTATTCAATAAGTTGTCTAATTTGAAACTAACACCTTTTTGGACCTTCAACAGGTTTCTCCATCTAGTTCTCTACACAGCAGAAAGAGCATGGAGTCACGCCATGGAGAAAAGACAACTCCCTGATGGACCAAATGCACGCCAAAGAAGCTACCTGATTGGTCGGTTGCGTAAAGCAGTAAAGTGGGCCACACTTTTTGCAGAATTATGTTCTATCAAGGGAGATTCTAGAACATCACTAGAAGCTGAGGTATAATTTTTTTTGACATATTTATATAGTAGGATTTCATTCACCATCTTTCACCCTTTCCACTAAGCAAGTTGATTTCAATTTGCAGGCTTATGCCTCATACATGAAAGGGAATTTATTATTTGAACAAGACCAGAATTGGGATATTGCATTGAAGAGTTTCAAGAGTGCTAGGCAAGTCATTTTATCTCTTACATACCTAACTTTATCTCTTTTATCATTATATATCTGTAACAGTTTATTATCTTTAAGGATACTAAAACAAAACTGATATCAAACAGAGTTGTGTATGAGGAACTTGGAAAATATGGAGATTTAGAGAACCAAGTTTTGTGTCGTGAGCGTGTTGAGGAACTAGAACCAAGTATACGCTACTGTTTGCACAAAATTGGAGAATCAAATTTACAAGCTTCTGAACTTGTACACATTGGAGAAATTGAAGGACCTGCACTTGACCTTTTTAAAGCTAAATTGGAGGTAATGCTATTAATTTGAATACCCTTTTAACTTCACACAAATCTTATTTCTTCCATTGTCTTCATTTTTTTTTGATAAATCCAGGCTGTTATGGATGAAGCAAGATCTCAACAAGCTGCATCCATGACCGAATTTCATTGGCTAGGGCATAGATTTCCAATATCAAATGCCAAAACTCGCGTTTCCATTTTGAAAGGTTAGTTATCATTTATCAGTTATATCAGTCTTTAGTGCTTTGAGGGTATGTCTAATTCTTCAATTTCCCGATTTACCCTTTCAGCTCAGGAATTGGAGAAGGAGGTTAATGATCGAAAGGAAGGTGCTCTTCCATCTGAGAAAAGACTTGCTGTTTTTGACAAAATCTTTGCTGCATATCATGAAGCCCGAAGCTCCATTCGTAGTGACTTGGTATATAATGAGATTATTTTATATATCCATAAATATATTTTTTCTGATTGAGTTTTTTATTATTTTTTTAGGCGAATGCTGGTAATTCTGAAAACATGAAGGATGATTTGAGTGGTCTTGATAAAGCAATAGGTGCTGTATTAGGGCAACGTACCATTGAACGCAACCAGCTGTTGGTTAGTATTGCCAAGAGTAAACTAAGCAAGACACGTGATGAAAAAAATGAAAAAGTTACAAAACCTGAAGAACTTGTGAGGTTGTATGATCTTCTTTTACAGGTAATCATTCATTTGATGTCTTTAAATGATAATTGTTGCTATTGCTGATATATGTCGTTAATTTTTAATATCAGAATACAGCAGATCTTTCTGATTTGTTGAGTTCTGGAAGAGACAGAAAAGAGGAAGAAGTTGCATTATCTGAAGAATGTGAACTCAAAAGTTTGATCTTCCGAGCAGAAAGGTTTGCATGACATTTGGTTTTGTAATATTATAATGTTTTTGGAAGGAATGGAATCTGTCAAAGGAATTGCAACCAAACACAAACACGCCCATGGAATGGAATCACGAATTCCAATTCCGGGAAAACCAAACACCTCTTTATATATTTTTTTTTGCAGGTGTTTTTTCTTGGGTAAATCTTATAGTTCAGCTGGGAAGAGGACAGAAGCATATTCTTTGTTTTCTCTTGCGCGTTCTCTCTCTGAAAAAGCCCTAAAGAAAGTTCAAAGTGTGGCTACACATGATCAGGTGTTTACCCTTTTTCAGGCCTCTCTAACTTCAAACTAAATAAAATTTATTAATAAAATGATATCTATTTTTTTTTTAAATAATAATAGGCAATGGTGAAAGAATTGGAGACATTATATAAAGATTGCAGATCCAACAGCTGTATTGAACATGCAATGGGGATTATGGAACATGAGAAGGCTCCTAATGATCTTTCAAAAAAGATTTCTGCTGTGTCAATATCTGCAAATGGGAATGATAAGAAGGTATGAAACACCTTTTTTTTTTTTTTTTTTTGGGCAGAGTTTCGGTCTAAAATTACAAAATATGATTAGGGGCATTTTAGTCGTTTTAAAAGAAGATTCAGTCTAAATTTGCAAAATGCAGTTAGGGGCATTTTAGTAATATGGCAAAGTTTCAGTCTGAAATCACAAATTATTATTAGGGGCATTATAGTAATTTTGGCAAAGTTTCGGTCTAAACTTACAAAATCCGATTAGGGGCAGTTTAGTAATTTTGGCAAAGTTTCGGTCTGAAATCACAAAATATGATGAGGGGCATTTTAGTATTCAGTTTAAAATTACAAAATATGACAAGGGGCGTTTTAGTTGGTGTTTTTCTGCAAAGTTTCAGTCTGAAATCACAAAATATGAGTAGGGGCATTTTAGTAATTTGGCAAAAGTTTTGGTCTAAACTTAGATGTGATGAATTAAAAATTCCAGGGTGAAAAGTATCTGGTTGAGAAGTTGGATGTGTATGAGTCGGCTGTTGCTGATTCAAGCACAAGGGTGGCCCCGCGTATTGCAGCATTCCAGCCAGGTTTTCAAGCAATTCCTCGCAACCCAATTGTTCTGGACCTTGCTTATAATACAATTGATTTCCCATCAATTGAGAACAGAATGAAGAAAGACAAAAAGGGTGGTTTCATTAGTAGGCTTTGGGGTTAATTTATACAAATCAGAATTTGGATTTAATATATATATTTTTTTTTTTACTTTGTGTTGATTTTTGGTCAGACTTGTTAGATTTTGGACAGTTTTGTAAGTTAAATCTCCCGGCTCTTTGTATTGTGTGTTGTTTTGTGAACCATTTTCTGAAGAGTGAAATTGAACAATAATACTTTTATGAGATATGAGATTAGCTTTTGTAGTCAATTTAAAAAGGTTGGAAACCAATAGTTGATCAATACTAGGAGACTATTTATGTGATGGTAGTAGATCTAAGAACTCTATTGGTATGTCACTTTCTTTTAAAATATGAGATAATTATGGGGCGATTCTATTCCAAGCCTTTCCTATCTTATAGTTTTAAGAAACTCCTATCTATAAAAATATTTTTGGTGATTTCAAATGAACATTTTGTATGAATATTATTATGGTTATGTGTATGTTGATTAGACATAAAGCTATATAAAAGCCATAGGGGAGTGATTTTAATATGATCCATAATTATATTTCTGAGGTAGAATTTATATAAAAGTAGTTGTAAATTTTTGTAACATGTAAAATAGCAAAATATAAAAGTTCATAGAAGCTCTCAAAAGCTACTTGAAATAGCTTTTCGATTATGTGTTTTTTGTTTAAAATAAAATTCTAAACATTTATTTTTCTTTAATTCAAGTTTCTTTACTGTTGAAAGGTAAAAAAAAGTTAAAAGCTCATTGTCAAACATACTTAATATCTTTTTACTAGTAAATTTACTAAATTGTATGTAAAACAACATATTTTCAATCCATTTTAATTAGAGAATGTATTTATAAATTAAGTTTATAATCAAATACTGTATTGGTTAAAATATAGTTTTATATTTTATTATTAATATAAAATTATGTCTCTTGATTGATTGTACACTTACAAGCTTGATAATTATTTTCTTTACTATGCTTTCTAAAATACATTCTCCTTAAATATGATTGCCTATTTTTATACAAAAAAGTTTATGTACTTTTGGAGCCGGGTGCTTAGTTGATTAAAAAATGCTTTATAGCCAAACGTAAGGGCTAAGGCATCAAAATATTTTAGTTATTTTATCTTTTTCATTACTGTCAAGTAAAGAAATATCAAATATGATTGCTGTGTATTGATTTGTATAGTAGTTTTTGACTATTATTGATTCTTTGTATTTACCCATTATATATAGGTTTTAATGATGTGATTAAGACTTAACCCTTCCCATAAGCTCCGAATTAGTTTAGTTGAGCTAAACCCGAAGCCCTTTGTATGTTCATAGTAAAACTCAATAATATACAAAAACTTTAAAAAGATTACTTGCAAATTTATTGTTTGATTATCATAATTCCACTTTGTCATTTCAATAAGATCCTACATGTGGTATTAGAACTTGATCTTTGAGGTTTAAACAGTTATTTCAAGTCAACGATCCAAAATGACAACTTTATCTTATGAATCTTTTATCGTTCTTTTACACGCTCATAACATTTCGTTATTAGAGCTATTCAATGTAAGCAACTTACATTCCAGATCAATTTTGAGCTTAAATAAAGTTACTTACTTCGTGTGTTCATTACTTTTAACTTTGATTTGAATTGATTCACAAGTTCAAAATTCAATAATATACAAAGCTTTGAAAAGATTACTTGCAAATTTATCGTTTAATTCATGATTATCATAATTCTGCTATGTCATTTCAATGGAACCCTACAATTATAACATCATCGTACTATTAAAATTTATTTTATTAAAATAACTGATTTTAAAAAATCAATCTAATTATAACATTATATTTTAAAAAAATACTATGATATTATATTTTATAATAAATTTATCGAATCATTAATAATACAAATTGTTTTGTATTTCATTATTACTAACTATACTTTTTCAAAATATATATTGGAATAGGATAAAATAAAAACAAAACTTTATAGTAAATATATCAATAAAAATATGTTTTTATTTTATATATACAACCATATTATTATTAGAGTAGATTACAAATTTGGTCATGTTGTTGGCACTCTTCTACGGTTTATTTCAAGTTTTGAAAGATTGATGTGGATAGTCATTATGATTTCAAAATGTTACACGCTTGACCCTTTTAGTCGTTAGTCATTACGGTCAACGACCCTCCGTTTAAAAGCCTTCATATGACCCTTACATGAGAACATTTATGTCTTTTTACATGTCTCTTCTAACGTCTATATGAATTGAAACAATCATCTTTCCCCTTATACTATGCTCTTCCCCTTTTACCTTCTCGTCTATAGTTCCGAAGATGTATATTGATCATCCAAATAAACACCAAATTATGATTTGTGTGTATGGAAGCCATGTGATCATCGTCATATCCTAGAGTAACCTTAACCAATGTATAAGATTATGGAGTTGTTCTAGGTTTGGCAAAGATGATAGGAGTAGAGGCAGTGACGGATCCAGAACGAAAAATCAGGGGTTGCACAAATTTTTTAAGGGTTGCACTACTAGAAAAAAATAATCATTTCCGAAGGCAGTTTCCGCCACAAAATAATCATGAAACCGATGAATTACACTAAATTATCAGAATTTATGATGGACTGCTAACGGATTAGTGACAGATGTTTGACAAATTTCCAACGGATTTGTGACAGATTTCGATGAATTTTCACTAAATTTACATTTGAAGACAAATTTGGAGGGGTAGCCAGCGCTACATAATGGATATGCCCATGAGTAGAGAGACAAATAAAAAGACAAAAATAGCCTCATGTGTAGGGCATGTGAGGGCAATTGACCGACCAAGCATGTAGCATTTTGAAACTATAAGGACTATTCATATCAATTTACAAAACTAGGACCAGAAGTGTTAACCACTAATACCAAAAATGTAATTTACTCTTATTATTACCATCTATTACACTTAAAAATGCATTATTAGATCATGTACTTTAAGAATTGTGTTCAATAATCAAACTAATGGTATGAGATGTCAAAAGTAGAATTTTATGATAATAAATAAAAAATTGTTATTGGTTGTTTGCATGTTACAGCTTTTTGGCGCGCACCACCGTAGATGCCCCTAGCCCCTTGTAAACCCTTCGGCTTAACTTTGATATCTCAACAGAGAGTAGGAGCAAACACAGGAAACATCGGAGACTTCAATGGCATCCACGAAAACTCGCTACCTCTGTTTTTCCCTCCTCCCTATTTTCCCGCATCTTTCGTTCAAAAATGATCCCAAACTCACTCTTTCTCTCTCTACGTTGTTCGTTCCTGTTATTGTTCCTACATCCTTCCTATCCGTCATTGATTCTGAAAGCCACGATCATACAATTGTATTTAACCCTATTATTCAATTTCATTCTGAATTGATCGAGACTGAAGGGTCGGGAAGAAGAAGATGTATTGAAGAGTGGGTATCCATTCTCATTTTATGATCGAAATTAGGGCGTCCCAGAAGAGGATTATATTATTTCAGAAGTAGTTGTGTGCCCCCTAATGCTGGAGGTTGGGATCAATGCAGCAGGAGGCAATGATGTATTTCTCCAAACTCGACGATTCCCCAATGTTTCGTCAACAGGTTTGTGTTGCTATCTGTAGCATTTTGATTTATCTATTTGAAGTCATGTTGTTTATGTTTTTTGTGGTTTGTTATGTCTTTGAGAAATAGTATGCTCCTTTTGTCAATCAAATCGATAGTATTGTTGTTCAATGAGGAAACATATTGGTTTAATTTGATGCCAAACTGGTAAGCTGTATAATAGAAAGTGAATATCTATCTTGTTGCATTTTGATTCATCAAACCATCCCCTTGTAGATAATTACTTTCTGGATTGAACCTCTTTTACCACTTTACAGAAAGTTGATTCTGTTTTCTTATGAATAAGGCTTTGAGTTATAATAGTCATTCCATTTTACTTGTTATGTTCTTCGACTTTATTAATCATAAAGGCTGAAAGATTGCAAGCAGAGTAATTTTTACCAACAGAATCAACACATTTATGATTTATGTAAACTTGTATACTAGAGATTTACGTTTTAGATATCAAATAAAACTGAGAGATTGAATTCACAGAAAAAGTTATAAAAAAAAAAACAAACAAGAAAAAGTGATATTTGGAAGAAAATACATGCCTGACACAGTGGCCGATTATGATTTGAATACGAATTTGAAGAATAAGTAAATCAACAAAAGAAAATTAACAAAATGAACTACCAAATTGACAACCCTACCAACACTAACAAGCTAACCTAAACAAATTTAGTCATGATTCCAGTATCAATTTTGGTTATAATTCCAATATCACAAGCATCAATTAAGTAATTTACAAATGTCTAGTCTTACATAGAGCTGAGAGCAACCTGACTAGCATTGCATAATGTCATAATCCATTACATTTAGTTGGCCTTAAGCATGTTTCAAAAGTATATATATGTGCTTACAATAATTGAAATGCTGTTTATGTATTCCAATATTTTTGTATACTTGAAAGACATCAGTTTTTCCTTGACAAAGTATTTCACATTCTCAAGTATATAACATGTGAATGTATAATTTTCCATAATGCAGATCCAGTGTTTGGAAGAAATTGCAGAGACACTAAGGGAGAGAGGTTCAAAGTTCTATAAAGGCTGTCGAAAGTACACGTAAGGCTTTATTTGTTTCCTCTATTAGCAATTTTCACATCTTTTAACCATCCAAAATTATTAAACTCCACAAAAGAAATAGATCAAATACAAAAAACTTACATACAATTCAAAAGATATTTATATTCTACCATGATTGCATTGTTGATGATTTTGTGCTCTAACTTAGCTGCATGCCCACCATGTGTTTGTGGAAATGTTACTTAGTTCTTTTTTGGGTTCTACAGAGAAGGCCTAACAGAAGCAAATGAAAGGGATGCTGCTTTTGCAAGCTCCCTTGAAAGTTTTGGTGGAGGACCTGATCCTATTTCTATGGCTTTTGGAGGTAAAGTTAAAAATTTCAGTTACATAAACTTTTAGCTTTAAGATGAATTCTTTTACATTGACCAAAATAACTTTGTGATGTTTCCTATCTGTTAGTGACAATACCATTTGTTTTTATGTTCCCAGGTCCTGACATGATAAAGTTTGCAGTTGTTTTAAGAGAAATTGGGACATATAAAGAAAGTCTTCGATCAAAGGTCTTAAATTTTAATTTTTTCAATTTCTTACCAAAATACCACTCAAGCACCTACATATACACAATGGGGTCATTTTACTTTTAGTGGACATAACCGATACATTGAACTTAGCTTTTACAATATAATCACTATATGAAAAAATATCTTTCATTTACATATGTAAAATAGCATAGTTATGGAATTTGCAACACTTATACCAGATTGAGCATCCACTTTTAATCTTAATTTCTCTTTTCCAGATTGAGCATACACTAAGCGATAGATTAATTCGCTTCACCAATATGGAGCTGCAAGATATCAAGGTTCTATAATTTACTGTATTCCATAATATTTATCTCAACATTTTTCTTAATACTTTCTTATTTTTGAATTTTGAGTGATACAGGAAGCTAGGAAACGTTTTGACAAGGCTGATGCTGTTTATAGCCAGGTATTTAATTTTTCTATATTTGTTTATTTATCAAAGAGATGAATGTAACTACATTTGATTTGAGTATTTGACATGTCATCATGTTTGCACATTTTGGTTTGCAGATACGTGACAAGTTTTTATCATTGAGAAAAAGTACTCGAACAGAAATAGCTGTTGCAATGGAGGAGGTATATGTGTTGTCTCGTATAAAAATAATTTAAAATATAATGCAATAATTTGGTGTTAGTTATACATGGGTAACATCGTCATTTGGAATTCTAATTTGGTAGAGAGACGTTCCAGGAACTTTATAATGCAAGAATGACATTTGAGCAAGCTCGCTTCAATCTGGTATTTACACATTTCTCCCCCTCCATTTAAATTTCTTTTATCGAATGTGAAGGGCAATAATGTCATATCCAATATAACTTCAGGTTTCTGCTCTTTCAAGCGTTGAAACAAAGAAACGATTTGAGATTGTGGAATCTCTTGGTGAGGCAATGGACGCCCATCTTCATTATTTCAAACAGGTAAATGATTCTTTTTCTTTCTCCTTTTCAATCTTCTTCACTTCTCTTCTTCCAAACTAATAACCCTTTTGTTTTTGTAGGGATATGAGTTGTTAATTCAAATGCAGCCTTACATCCAACAGGTTTTATTACTGATAAATTGAAACTCACAGTGTGTTCTTTCTTTTTTATTTCTACTTCACAAAAGTTATATTTTTTCAATTCTTTTACAGGTATTGTTACATGCACAGAAAGCTAGACAAAGCTACTATTCAGAACAACAAACACTAAACGAAAGGGTCCAAGAATACAAGAAACACATTGATGTGGGAAGCAGAATCTCTTCTAATATTTCTGTTGGTAATAATGGTGACATGGCACAACAATATCCAAGAAACTCCCATAAAGTAATACACGCGGTTATGCAGTCTGGTGCAGAGGGGAAGGTACTCTTTTACTTTTACATTATAACAATACTCTGTTCTATTCCATAACACTAACAAGTAACAACAGCCTTTTAGAATTCTATTTTTATCCTTATTTTCCAATTGCTAAGACTTCAATAGTTTAGGTTCAAAACATCAAACAAGGATATCTATCAAAACGCTCCTCAAATTTGAGAGGAGATTGGAAGAGAAGATTCTTTGTACTTGATAACCGAGGGATGCTGTATTACTATCGCAAGCAATTAGCCAGACCTTCTGTAAGTCAATCAGATTCTTTCTTCTTGATAAATAATCACAATCTTTATCTCTATTTATATTTATATAAAAATTTTCAGGGATCTGGTGTACAGAGAGGTAATACAGCTGAGCCTGGGCCTGGCATACTCAGCAGGTGGCTATCTTCTCATTATCATGGTGGGGTGCAGGATGTGGCACGCCACACAGTCAACTTGCTTACATCTACAATAAAGCCTGATGCTGAACAATCAGATTTGAGATTTTGTTTCAGGATTATCTCACCAATGAAGATATACACTTTACAAGTGAGTTGACTTTGTTTGTGTTTCTGATCATCATAATCCGTCATTTTCCTTTCTGACCCTCTAAACTAAATCCAGGCAGAAAGCTCACTGGAACAAATGGATTGGATTGAAAAAATAAACGGAGTAATAGCTTCACTCTTAAGTTCCCAAACACCTGAGATGGTAGGTTTCAAAAGGGTATATGATAGAGAATATGTACATTGCTATTATCTGCAACTTGCCATATTTAAAGTCTTTTAAGATGAGGAAAATTGTTTTTTTTTTTTTTTTTTTTGTACAGCATCTATGTACAAGTCCTACGAGTGAAGGTAGTTTAGGAGAAATCCCAATGAGTCAAGATAGGAAGACATCTGCAGAATGTAGCAGTGAGAAAGATAGGAGTTCAAGAAACGTGATGCGTGCATGTAAAAGCTCACAACAATTACGATATGGTGGAAGAAATGAAAAACCTGTTGATGCATTGAGAAAGATAGTTGGTAATGATAAGTGTGCTGATTGTGGTGCACCTGATCCAGACTGGGCTTCCTTAAATCTTGGAGTTCTTATCTGCATCGAGTGTTCAGGTGTTCATCGCAATCTTGGTGTTCATATATCCAAGGTCAGTTATATGTCAATTTTACCCTCGAATTTGTTATTTTTGGTTTTGGGGGATTTTTTGAATCTGGCATTGGTTTTGTGTAGGTAAGATCTTTGGAACTTGATGTCAAGGCATGGGAACCTTGTGTGATCAAGCTGTTCCAGTCATTAGGGAATGTATTTGCCAATTCAGTATGGGAGAAAATGTTGACTGTAAAAAGAAGTCATCAGGCTGATGATGAATTACCTAGGAGGTAAAATATTAATTTAATGTGGTTTAATACAAACTATTATATCCTCTTTCTTTGGGTTAGCAGCTTGATGACTTCTTTTTGATCTTGATGTTGTGATTCTTATACTAATGATTTTAGGTCCATGGAGTCTGATAAATCATGTGAGTCCTTGGGAAAACCTAGTTGTGATGATCATATATCCACAAAGGAAAAGTTCATTCATGCAAAGGCAAGTCCATTTCCATTTTTTTTACTACTTGAGCCATTTTTCATCAATAAAAAAAATTAACACTAAAACATCATATCTATCTTGTAATTGCAGTATTCAGAAAAGAGATACATTGAAAAAGTAAAAGACCCTCGTGATGTTACGACACTGGAACAACAATTATGGGAAAATGTGCGTTGTAATGACAAGAAAGCAGTTTACCTTCTTATCATCATATGCAATGCAGATGTGAATGCCACTTATGGTGCTGCCATCACACACTCACAAGACCTAACTGCAGTTGAGGTTGACCATGACCATGAATACGAATGTGACTACTTAAAAAGTTATTCTACAGATAGTTCCTCCTCAAGATCTTCAGCCTCAATAAAAGGGACTAATGATCCCTTAACCAATGAAGCCCTAGATGGTTGTTCCCTTCTTCATTTGGCTTCCCAAACTGCTGACTGTACCATGGTGGAACTGCTGTTACAACATGGAGCAAATATTAATGCTTGTGATTCAAAAGGTCAAACGCCACTTCATCATGGTATCATGAGAGGACGACTGGCAATCGTAAAGTTACTTCTTACCAGGTATTTAACATTAGTATATTGGAGTTGTTGATATGAGTAATAGTAAGACAAGTTTGATTGATTTTTGATAGGGGAGGTGATCCATTAGCAGCAGACATGGAAGGTAAAACGCCACGTCAGCTTGTGTCAGAATTAGGAATTGATGATATCCAACTCCTTGCCCTTCTACGAGCATCAAAGAGATAGCACCAAAGAAACTGCAAAGACTAGTAGCTCAATTTTGGTCAACCTTGGATCTTGTATATTTACTTTATACACATACATAATAGTAACTTATAAAAAATGCTTAAATTTTTGGTAACTAGGAGATATAGCATGCTGTACATTAACCAATATTTTTCGATTCTTGAATATACACTTTGTAATCCTTACATATAGGTGCTAAATGCAAGAAATAGCAATTTACTTGCTATTTTTCCTTGTTATAGCATTGTACTTTCATTTTTTTTTCTTATTTTAACATTGCTCTTTTAGATTATTCCTTGTTAGGGAATTCTACTTTAAAAAATTTACCCATTATAGCAATGGGTAACTGGCTACCTAATGTACTAGTCATCCCGTTGACTTTTTGCTGACTTTCTATTTTTCCTTGTTATAGCGAAGTTGTGCCCTATTGATAGGTCTGCAATTCGTTCGATAGAATATTCTAAATTTTGTTCGTCATCTTCAATAGAGGTTCTTCGTTGCTATAGAAATTCGGATGGATCATAACAGTGAAGATATGTACAAGTTCATCCTCAACGATCATATTATGAATGATAATATACGTAATCATAATTTTCCCCATCATATCCTTGTCCCGCAAAAGACATGGGTGTCGAAGAAATGCAAAACAAGCTTGTAGAACTCCAAATGCTCGATCAACATCTTTTTTTGGAAGCCTCTTGATGTTTAACGAACAAATTGTGTTTCCAAAGTTGGGGACGTTAATGTCATTGCATGTGTCGGGTGTTTTGAAGAATGCATGTCATATTCATACGAATGACTTCCAAAATGATTGTTGGTTTACTGCCTCTACCTACATATTGTCTAGCCTAAGTGGTGGGATACTTTTTCCATGTCCGGTGCATATAATCAATGTTTCCTATCATACCTAGAAATCCACGTTCTTCCCCACATGAAGTGGTCTTGCCAAATCTGCTTCATTAGGCCTTCTGAGATACTCTTCACCGAAACATGAAATGACACCTTCTACGCACTTTATTAAAGCATCCCTCATTACAGTTTCACTCATTCTCAAATATTCATCTTGTGCATCTGTTGATGTCCATACGTCAATGCCCATATAGTTGCGGTACATTTATGCAATGGTGAAAGACCTTGTATACCTATGGCATCACGTCTTTGTTGAAAATATAGGTCATTACCTATAACAGTTGTCACTATTTAGAGAAATAGTGATATTTGCATAAGAAATCTACGCTAAAAGGTTGTTTGATCATACGTTGGGTTGTCAACAAAGTAGTCTTTCATTGAACGTGCCTCACCCTGTTCAGGTTCTCGGTTGTAATACCTCCTTCTTGTTTTGTTCTGTGAGGATGACCACCTATGAGTAATTCATTGATGATTTCATCAAGTTGTCGATTTTGTTGAACAACCTGTGCTTCCTATTCTGAATATTCATTTGAACCCAATGAGTTTTCATTATGAGGCATTCTGAATATGTCGGTGCTATACTCTATTTATACTAGAAAAATAATGATTTATATTTCTTTTATCATTATAAATAAATATAATGTTAAATTAGTTTATCTAAATAAAATCCAAGCATCCAATACAAAGTTGACACATGGAAATGAAGATAATGTTCGATTTGGTAGATGATAAGATGAGACTGACAACTTTGTGTTCAATAAAGATGATAACTACAACTTCAGTTTTTGCTTTTTGGTTTGTTTTATATAAATTGTCCATTAGGGTTTTGATTTTGGTAGGTTTTCAGATGCCACTATACTCATTTATCTTGAATTTTATGACACAGTGGCATATTTATCAACATGTAGATGTATTATCCATTGAGGTACATTATCATGGTATGTTTGTTCATTGAGAACTCAAATATGCTAATGGGTTAGTAAAATGTTTAAACTTGTAATATTTGTGATGTGGAGTACATTAAATCTCTTGTTTTTCTTAAGTTTGAAACACACGTTATATGAATACAACAGTAGTCATTAATATATGGCACAATAAGATGTGATAGTTTTAGGTATGAAACCTTTTGAAAGATCTTAATTGGACATTAAAAAGGGTGAATCTTGTTGGGGTCGATATAAATATTGATGATGACATGTCTGAGGGGGTACTAGAAAGGGTGTAATAAATGTAATTAAAATAAGTTTTTTTTTTTTTGGTAAACATGTTTAACTTGAGTTAACATGAAACGGTGATCTTTTGTGAACATATTGAATTCGTAAAATGAATTTTTTTTTATGAAGATATTTGATTCATTGTATGATGTCAATGAACAAAATTAGAAGAATAAGAAACAATAGTTTCATGTTTTAACTTCATCATTTTTGTGATCTTTGTTTACATGTTCAAAACTATTGATTATTTTTCATAAGGCACAAATTTTCCAAGGAGTTAGTTGTAAGCAACATCACCAAATCTTTTTTAACAAAAGAACTACAACATGAAAACAATCAAAGCAACTAAAATAACAACCAACAACTTTTTTAAAGCCTTGTATGCTTAATATATTTTACTCGAGTCATATGTACACTTTCGCCATTTCCAGGTACTTGTTCTTGAGTCTTGACCAAATTGCCCCTATGAATTGCATTCAATAACAACAAACACAAACCACATTCCATGGTTCCAAAACAGCAACCGATTTTCGTGACCTAAAATTTCACCCAAAATTCAAACTTTCATACAACTTGCCCATCTTTTTCCCAATCAACATCTTGATCAATCAAGTGAGTTAAACTTGATGCTTGTGGGACCCATCCAAAACCTTCCATACTATTCAAAACTCCCTCCAACTTATTCTTATATCCTGCACTATGCAAACTACGTACTAAAGTAGTACACGTAGCAAAACTAAGCATAACCCCACGTTTCCCAATTTCATCAATCGATTTCACTGCTTCAGAAAATTTACCATTTTGACACAACCCATCAACCAATTTATCATAAACATCTTTTCCCGAAATACCCTTTTGTAACAAATCATCTAAAAGCATAAAAGATTTCTCCAAACTCCCTTCATCTTCATCCAACATTCCGTACACCACTTTATCTAAACTAATACCTTTCGCCACCATTTCCTCAAATATCGAAATCATTTTCGATTTTTTTCCCGATTTTATATAACCATGAGCTAAACAAGTGTATGTCACAATCGTTGGCATCAAACCCCGATTTTGCATTTCGATAAAAAGATCTTCTGCTTCTTCCATCATTTCGGATTTGCAGTAACAATCTATCAAGATTGTGAAAGTGACATGATTCGGTTTTATATGCTTGTTTTCAATCATATCTTTCAATAAAGCATCCGCTTCCACTATCTTTCCCATCTTGCAATACCCATCAATCAAAGTGTTGTAAGTATGAGCAGAAGCAATCCCTTTTTCCACCATTTCTTCGAATAATAACATCGCCTTTTCGATCTCCTTCTCTTTGCAACATCCATTGAGAAGGGCATTATAGGAAATATAATCCGGTTCAACACCATTCTCATTTATTTTATCAAACAACTCAAACGCCTCAGACAAATGCCCAGATTTACAATACCCATCAATCATTGTAGCATAAGTCACACCATCGAGTGTCAAACCCTTACAAGAAACTCCATCAAATAACTCCTTAGCTTTCTTGATTTCACCTAATTTACATAACCCACTTATCAAAACATTGTAAGTTACAATATTTGGAGGAACCCCTTTTTGACTCATTTCATCAACCAAATTGAAAGCTTCTTGCATATCACCATTCTTACATAGCCCAGAAATGAGAGAGGTGTAAGTGATGACATCAGGAAGAATGTTTCTTCCAATCATACTTTTGAATATTGAAAATGCTTCTTTTATGTTTCCCTTTTTGCAATGACCATCTATCATAGTTGTAAATATAATACGATCTGGGATTATATTAGAGTCAATCATTTCCTTAAAATACCTATCTGCAAACTCCATATCCTGCACTTTACTATATCCATTGATTATCGATCCATAAGTGAAAGAATTCGGTTTAACACCATTATTCTTCATTTGAGTTAACATTGACTGCACTTCTTCCATCTTTTTTTCTTTACAAAGACCGATTATAAGGGAATTATAGCAATAAACATCAGGTGGAGTACCTCTTTCTTTCATACCTGTCAATATTCCAATTGCTTCTTCAAAGCGATGAGCTTTACAGAGCCCAGATATGATTGAATTGTAAGTAAAAACATTTAACTTGACTCCATTAACAAACATTTCATCTTTTAACTTCAAAGCCTCGTCTACACACCCTTGTTTCATGAACCCATCAATCAAAGCACTATATGTCACATGGTCAGGATATGTGCCTACCTTTGACATATCTTCTAGAACCATCTTTGCTTCTTCCAATCTCTTAGCTTTGGATAGCCCATCTATGAGTGTTGTGTAAGTATATTGATCAGGAACCAAGCCCTTGTCTGCCATTGATGTTTTAAGCTCAAAAGCTTCATCCAAAAGCCCAGCTCTGCATAATCCTCCAATGAGCACATTGTATGTTACCAAACTTGGATCACAACCCTTTTCACCCATTTCCACAAACACCCTTTTGGCCTCGCTCATGTTTCCATTTTTGCATAGAGCACTAATCAAGTTGGTGTATATATACACATCAGGAACAATATGTAACTCAAGCATTTTGTCATACACCTTCCAGGCTAACTCTTTTTTATAATATTTCGATAAATTTGTCATCATAGAATGAACACAAGAAGAATCTGGAAAATGATTCCTATTGTTAATACCTGATACAACAGAAACAGCTTCATCGAACATTCTTTTGTTGTTATAAGCATCAATAATCATTCCATATAAGGAAGACCCAGAGTTTAAACCCTCGCCCTCCACACAAAAACTAGCAATTGATTCCATGATATCTGAAACCGGCTTCCGGGTTTCAATCATTTGCCCTAACAGAAGACTAGCATGTCTTGACTGATTGGAGTTACAAAGAACCGCAGCGAGAATCAAGAAAGATTTTAGGTTTTGAAGAGTACCAATTTGATGAAGCGACCAATTGAAGAAATGGAGAAGACGATTAGGGTCAGCACGTTGGTTTTGGTAAAGAACAGATTGAATCACATCTGGGTTTAGCGATTTCAGAAGATTAGGTGATGAATTTAGGAGGTGAGGCCAGTTGCGGTTCCTGAGAATGGCTGTGATTTCTCCGACTGTTTCCTCATTGATTCGTGAGGTGTTTGAAGAAGATTTTCTTGATTGATAAGTTAACACGAATCGGTTGTTGATGAAAGATAAGTTCCCGCGTGGAAATAATCTCATCATTTCTTGATCTTAGACTGTAAATCGCATTTGCAGGTTCGCTGGGAGAGAGATAGAAAACGCTGGGATTCGACTTCGATGTTACGTGGGTGAAGCATTCGATTCGATAACAAGGACTTCCATTTACAGATTTTCATTTTGACGATTGTATTTGAAGATAAATAATCCATATTAAAATAATAGGAGTATTATAAAAGCTATGGCGGTAGAATTATGCTCTCCCAATTGGTTAATTTTTTGCAAAATCAGTCCTAAAAATTCAAATTTGGTTCCTAAGGTTTGCAAAAAATTATACCACATCGTTTTTTAATATTATTTTTCGTTTTTTGTATACTTTATTTATTTTCGGGTTTTTTTTATAAATATATATATATTTTTTATTTTCTATTTTATATACACTTTATTCATTTTTTTTTTTAACTTTACTTTTCAACAATTTGATTTTTTTTACCTTTTGTTTTGTATTTTTTTAGTGTATATATAAAGTATATTAGAGTAGTTTTTTTTAGTTTTTTTTATTTTTTTTTCGTATTATATTTTTAATTTTTTCGTCTATTTATTTTTCTTATTTGTTTTCCAATTATTTGTTTTTATTTTTTTGTATTTTTAACCTTTTAATTGACCTTTTTCAAAAAAATGTTAAATGTATTAATATTTTAGAGCATATTAGAATTTTGATAATTTATAGTTTTTGTAATTTTTTTATTTTTATTCAAGTAAGTAAAATAGTTATGTTTATATTTGTAATTTCGGTCCAACTTATTTTCTTTTTATTCTTTTTTTCTTTAGTGCTATTATATTTACATTACGAAAAAATGAAAATTAAAAAAAAAAAAAAAGTTAACTTGTTTATTGAGAATTAGTGTTTCAATGTGTTATATAACTTGCAAGTTAAATCATATTTTTATATGTGATATCAATAGTTTAAAACTTTAAATTCAAGATAATATTTCAATTTGATAATAGACTAAAAGAAAGAACAAAAAATATAATAGTCGGTCTCTATAAAAAAAACTTGTTAGAGTAATTTAAATTGAATTCAAGTTCGTTTACTTGAATCTAAATAAATAAAAACATTAGAAAAACCATAAATAACTAAAATAGAAAAAAGGTAAAAAGGTAATAAAAAATCAAATTGTTGAAAAATAAAGTTAAAAATTGAAAATAAATAAAGTATATAAAAAAAGAAAATAAAAAATGTATATATATTTATTAAAAAACCGAAAATAAATAAAGTATACAAAAAACAAAAAATAAAGTTAAAAAACCATGTGGTGTAATTTTTTGCAAACCTCAGGGTCCAAATTTGAACTTTTTAGGACTGATTTTGCAAAGAAGTTAACCAAGTTAACCATGAAACTCGTTAAGTAAGATAGAGTGATAATTCTACGAGAAAGTTGTGGTCATAGCAATAACAAAATAAATATTAAAGCTTTTTTTCATTTACGCGTTAAAAATTTAGGGCTTTTATAATATTAGTCCATCATATAATTATTATTAGGGGTGTTTATGATTGCTTTTCAAAAATACTTATTGATTTAAAAAGAAAACAATAAAATATTTTTTATAACTAATTTTTATAAGACAAAATTTCACAAATGATCTTTTTGCTTTTCAATTTTTCTTTAAAATAGTCGTTATGGAACCTTTTTTTGTATGAATGGTTCCTTTGGAGCAAACATTGCACACAAACGGTCTTTGTAACTAACTTTGTTAATTGTATGTGAAATGACAAAAATACATTTTATTTTTTTGCACATAATTTGTCCTTATGATTCTATCTCTCCCTCTCTCACTCCTTTTCTCTAATGTAAGTTGGTGGTAATGGTTTCATTCTTTGTTTCTGTAACGTCCCAGAAATCAATGTGAAATTTTTTATTTATCTAATTAAGGTAAAATCATTGTTTCCAATCAAAACCAAATGCCAAGTACAATATCCAAAAATCAGAGTATCATAAAGTCTCCAAAACATGTCACTAAAGGATGTGTACGATCACGCATTTGCTTTCCCCCTATCATTCGAAGTGCCTGAAACGTAACACTTAAATCATAAGCCCAAACTTTGTGAATTCCCCCAAAGTACCCCACACAACAGAACATATAAACTCATGCATGTTGGGTCAAATCAATCATCGGACTAGAATACCCTCGGGTCCACAGACATCAGGCTGGATTACCCCCGGCCCAATCAGTCATCGGACTGGAATGTCTCAACCCAATCAGGCATAAGACTGGAACGCCAATATGCAACGGGTCCAATCAGTCATCGGACTGGAATACTGTGGTTTGTTGGCTCATGCACATAGCAGTAAAGCCTCAACCCAAAACCGCACCATGCCGACATATGCAACAGATAAACATATAACCAGCCAACAGACAAACATGCAGATCTAACATATCACTACAACATAACATCCTATATATCATGATACATATCTAACAGATCGCTACAGCATAACAACATCCTATATACCAGGATACATAACATAGTGGGCAGGCATTGGTGCTTTCGACCCACAAGTACAGTAAGGAAAACTCACATCACTGTTTGAAGATATTTGAACATAAAACTTCTCCGAATACGAGCTCTACAGGTCACCTATACATCAAATAATGACTAAATCTCAGACTACAACCTAAAATACCCAAAATGCCCCTAAGTCAAACTTAGTCAAAGTCAATGGTCAAAGTCAAAAGTCAACCTACAACTGACCGCCACGTCATGGCCATCCTTGGTCGTGTTGTGGCGGCAAGACGACAAAATAGACGCAAGGCAGTCATCCGCCACGTCGTGGGGATCCATTCGTCACACCATGGGGACTGTTCAGACCAACTTAATCCAATAAGCTCTTAATCCATCAAACCAACCATTCAAACTTTCCAGAAGGCATCCTCTCATCCAATGGACCACAAAGATTGTTGTTTTGTAAAGCCTGCAGATTCGGGCTAGTCAATTTAAAGACAATAAGTGTCAAAAAACGACTTTTTGATAAAAGATTATTTAGAATAACTAATCTTAACCAGGTTATAGCATGTGTCACAAGGGTTCCGTACATATAAAGAACGTTGAAATTTGAGTTATAACGAAGAAGTTATGACCCGTCGAAGTTTTGCGACAAAATCGGCACAACGTTGTGTATCGTAAAAAGTGAGTTTGCGATAAAATACTTTTTAGCCTAAGTGATCTAAAAGAAAGTTGTAGTATACGTTAAACCGAGAGCGTGCATAAAAAGAACGTCCAAATTTGACTTCGTATCAGGAAGTTATGATTTTTCTAAGATTTGGCATAGCAGTATGCAGCCCGGAATTTGACTTCTAGATCGATCGATTTTTAGCCGACACAATCTAAATGAGAATTGAAGATCTCGTTAATAAGAACTCAACGATATAAACACAGACGAAAACGAACGTCAGATGACAAAGTTATTAATTTTTAACGGATTTTAACTGTCTAAGTCTGTTAAAATATAACTTTAAAAATAAAGTCAAAATTAGCTGATGGAGTCTAAACAAAAGTTGTAGATTATGTCGCCACCTACACGTGAATATAAAGAACGTCGAAAACGGAGCTCGTATGTGAAAGTTATGGAAGTTAGAAGTTGTGTATAGGCTGATGCGTGAAGTGACACGTAGCTGAATCTGGACCATTGTTTTCTCCCCACGGCCTCACATGCGGAGCTGACATCTGGCCCTCGTACGCACAGGGTAGCCCCTCGTACGCGCAACGTACTGACTACGCGATGCGTACTCCGAAGCTACGCCCAACGTAGTACGAGGAGTTCAGCTATAAACAAATGCGTGAGCACCCTCATTTCTTCACACCTTATCCCTTCTTTCTCTCTCAATACTCCCAAACTTTCCCTCACCTTCCCTAGTACTTCCCAAGTGCTAGAGGTGAGTACCGGAGCGCCAGAAGGCTCCGAGAAGAAGAGCTTTTGGCTCATAAGTTCTGCCCGCACAGAGCCTGGTTCTTCGCTAAACTCCATTGTAAGTGAGTTATGTTTACCCATCTTTAAGTATAGCTTATGTTTAAGTTCATTATCGTTATTATGAACTTATAAACAATATATGTAAGTATTATAAAATATACAAAGTGTTATTATAATATATTTTAACTGCTCGCGGTACGGGGAATCTGGTTTGAAGGATCGCATAGGGTTGTTGGATTTCAGAACAGCTTAAATGCCAAAATGGTCCTGCCCTCCGGTGTTTCATGTATGTGATGGGTTTTGAGCATTCTAACACTCCTATGGTGTGCATGCAACCCTAGAAACCTTGGATCTATGTTTTCTCTATTATACATGCAAAGTTTGATTTTTCCAAGGTTCTCATCCTAACTAGCATATCATGGGGTACTTGTAATATAAAACTAGTAGAATGACATACCTTTTCTTGTGGTTGATTGCTTGGAGCTTCAAGAGACTAGCACCAATAATGTGAATGCCTCAAGTGGAATCACAAATCACCCCAAACAACTTGGAAGACTTTGAGATAATATGAAGCACTCTAGAAATCGGCCCACCCTTGTTATCTCACACACTAGTGTCATTTCAAGTGCCAAAGACCTCTTTATATAGTATCGTGGATTAGGGTTACATCCATGTAAACCCTAATACCCATGAACTTTCATTTCCATAGGATCTGTGGGTTAAAAACTCCATGGACTTCCATGCAAGCTTAGCCCATCCTAAATGAACATTGGCTCATTCTATATATAAAAGAGTCCATATTTAATTAGTTTCCTTTTGATCACTAAATTAATTCCAAATGAATTCTTGATCAATACTAATTAAATAATATGATTTCATAGTAATATATTATAACTTATAATATATTAATAAATCATAAATATACTATTCTCAAAATACTATCCATACAAATTGTTCCGGTGAAGTGCAACCCAAATGGACCATGCCAGATCGGGTCAAGTACATACCAAATATAGTTATGGACTTAGACACCTTATCCAACAGTCTCCCACTTGGATAAGTCTGATAACTATAGTTGCAAGTATGACTTCAAGAATCGACCAGCAATCGTAGCTCTTAAAACTCTGTTGAACTATGAAGTGCCATTTTAGATAAGTGATCATATAATCCTATGTTCAAGATATTAGTCGGACAAATACATGGAACAACGTCGTACTTATTGTCCATCAGTTTGTTTCCCGATTTCCGATTTGTTTGACATAGAACTAAACTGAACACATCAATTTGGTTCTGACCGGGCCCGACACATAGGTCAAAACAAAATCATCGAGGGGCCCAGATATCGCTTCTAATCCTCCAAGGACTAAAAGGAACAGATAAACTTCGACACATATGCTTGTACTAACTACTTGTTGAATCATACACAAAGGCACGTTTTATAACATCAAGTTACTGATGCGTTTTCGTACAATCAATGTACAACCAACTCATAGTCAACAACTCATATCTCTAGGTTTGAAGACTTATATGATATTACTGTCTCACGATCACTCAAGATAAATTCCATGAAGTGATACAAGTGAGCGTGGGTTTAATCCAATACTCAGAACTTATGAGCACTCATGAATGTTGCAACAACTTTTGCTATGTCTAAACACCTTAGACATCTACAAGCCCAATTCATGACGGTCTTGATTCATACCTACTTCCAAAGAATGATTGACTGTGGAGAGTTTGAATAAAGTAATTATTCTGGAAGTCAAAACATGCAAAGTTGAAACAATAGTAAACGATTGACACAAGATAGTAACACTTTACTCATAAATAAACAACAACTTTTATTTAATCATCAAATGTCAATTACATTTTACAAGTTTTAGAAATAGCTATCTAATCAGTAAAACTAATATCGTCGTTCAGCCAGATGCACCTCGCATGCTGCAAATGCTTAACCCTAGTCAGTCCCTTCGTGAGGGGATCTGTTGGGTTCTCTTCTGACGATACCCTCTTTGCCACGAGGAGTCCTTCTTCTATCTTGTGTCTTATGAAGTGATATTTTCTGTCAATGTATATGGATCTGCCATGATCTCTCGGTTCCTTGGCTAAGGCATCCGCACTATTACTGTCACAGAAAATCTCCATAGGCCCCTTTATAGCTGGTACAACTCCAAGGTCTCCGATGAAGTTCCTCAGCCATATCGCCTCCTTCGTCGCTTCACTTGCTGCTATGTATTCTGATTCACATGTCGAATCAACTACTGTCTCCTGCTTGGAACTTTTCCAAGTAATTGCTCCTCCATTTAGGGTAAAGACCCAGCCCGACTGAGAGCGGAAATTATCCCTATCAGTCTGGAAGCTAGCGTCACTATACCCCACTACTCTCAAGTCATCACT
The DNA here is from genome assembly GCF_052849685.1 of Lactuca virosa. Taxonomy (NCBI): domain Eukaryota; kingdom Viridiplantae; phylum Streptophyta; class Magnoliopsida; order Asterales; family Asteraceae; genus Lactuca; species Lactuca virosa. Next base: position 180,547,194 of record NC_136429.1, on the reverse strand, counting down.
CCCACCAAGGGTAAGGAACCAGTCCTTAGTCCTCCGCAGGTACTTGAGAATGTTCTTCACCGCAGTCCAGTGAGCCTTGCCAGGATTCCCCTGATATCTGTTGACCATGCTCAAAGCAAAGGCCACATCAGGGCGGGTACAAGTCATAGCATACATGATCGAGCCAACACCGGAAGCATATGGTAATCGACTCATCTCAGCTATCTCAGCCTCTGTACTCGGACTCTGAGCCTTACTCAGTTTGGCATTGCTTTGGATCGGTAAATCACCTTTCTTGGAATTCTGCATGTTGAACCTTTTCAACACCTTGTACAAGTAGGTACTCTGACTAAGTCCAATTAGTCTTTTACTCCTATCTCTTAATATCCTTATCCCTAGGATATAGGCAGCTTCTCCAAGGTCCTTCATAGCGAAACACTTCCCAAGCCAGGACTTAATCTCCTGCAAAGTTGGGATGTCATTTCCTATGAGTAGTATGTCAACCACATACAGTACCAAAAAGCTAACTATACTCCCACTAGCTCTGACATATACACAGGACTCATCCTCGCTTCTCGAAAAACCAAACTCTTTGACTTTCTCATCAAAACAAAGATTCCAGCTGCGAGATGCGAGATGCTTGTTTCAATCCATAAATGGATTTCTCGAGCTTACACACTTTATCAGGGTACTTTGCATTGACAAAACCCTCTGGCTGAATCATGTAAACATCCTCAGCCAACTTTCCATTAAGGAAAGCGGTTTTGACATCCATTTTCCATATTTCATAATCATGAAATGCAGCAATGGCCAACATAACCCTAATAGACTTAATTTTCGCTACTGGTGAGAAGGTTTCATCATAGTCAACTCCCTGAGTTTGGGTGAAGCCCTTCGCAACCAGTCGCACCTTATAAGTGTGCATTTTCCCATCCATGTCGGTCTTCTTCTTGAAGATCCATTTGCACCCGACTGTCTTACGACCAGGTACATTGTCAACCAAGTTCCAAACTTGGTTGTCATTAGAGATGCACACAAAAACCGGTTTCACTATTCAAAACCGGAGCCAATCCGAAACCGGATTGGGTCAAAACCGGTTTTGACCAAACCGGATCGGATCGGATTTAAAACCGGATTTTCAATCGGATCCTAATCCTATATTCCAAATCGGATTTGATATCGGATCGTAAACCGGATTCGCTAAAAACCGGATCCAAATCCGCCCCAAAATCCGATTAAAACCCACTAAAATCGGTTTAAACCGGTTTCAAATCGGATTCAGATTTTGGTTGGAACCGGATCGGATTTTGACCGGATCGGATTTTTGATGACGTAAGCGAAACCGGATCGGATCCGGATCAGATCGGATCAGATTCGGGTTTTGTGCATCTCTATTTGTCATACATGGACTGAATCTCGCTGTCCATAGCCTCTTTCCATTTAGCAGACTCAGTGCCTGCCATGGCTTCCTTAAAGCTGTTAGGTTCATCCAGATTTACCAGTGTACTATCACTGATAAATGTATCACCTTCAGCAGTAATATGGAAACCATAATAATGCTCAGGCGGATTTCTAACTCTAGTGGAACCCTCAGAGGTACAGACTCGTCAGTTGGTTCAACAGGAGTTTCCTCCTCAGGTTGATTGCTAGGGTTTGAGGTTCCTTCACCACTTGACTCCTGAAGCTCTTCAAGGTCAATTTGCCTCCCACTGTTTCCTTGGTTTATGAATTCTCTCGTGAAAGACTCCTCTCCTCGGCATGAAGACCACATTATCACCCGGTCGGTAGAAGAGATAACCAAAGGATTTCTGTGGGTATCCGATGAAAATACATCGCTCACTACGAGGTTCAAGCTTATCATGAGTCTCGCGCCTCACAAAAGCCTCGCAACCCCAAATCTTGATGTGGTCTAAAGTGGGAGCTTTCCCAATCCACATCTCGTGAGGTGTTTTGGCAACCTTTTTAGTTGGGACTAGATTAAGGATATGGGCGGCAGTCTCTAAGGCATACCCCCAAAATGAGATTGGTAACGAAGCTCGACTCATCATGGAACGAACCATGTCCAACAAGGTTCGATTGCGCCTCTCAGCCACACCATTAAGTTGTGTTGTTCTGGGAGGTGTCAATTGTGAAACGATTCCACATTCCTTAAGATAGTCAAGGAACTCGATACTAAGATACTCAACACCTCGATCGGATCGGAGCATCTTAATGTTCCTGCCCAGCTGATTCTCCACCTCCTGTTTAAACTCTTTGAACTTTTCAAAGATTTCTGACTTATGCTTGATTAAGTAGACATAACCATATCTACTGTAATCATCAGTAAAAGTCACATAGAAGCGGCTAGCATCCCTTGTGGCGGTTCTGAAGGGTCCACACACATCTGTGTGTATGAGGTCCAACAAACCTTCGCCCCTAGCACAAGTACCAATGAAGGGTGACTTAGTCATTTTTCCAAGTAAACAAGATTCACAACTATCATCTGACCTTAAGTCAAATGACTCCAAGACTCCAGCCTTTTGGAGTTGGCCTATGCGCTTCTTGTTGACATGTCCAAGACGACAATGCCACAAGGATGCCTTATCTAAACTAGTGGAAAAATTGATATGCAACACATTATTTCCTAAGTTGTCTACAACCGACACAGTTTCATATATACCATCACAAGGTAATGCTTTAAAATAAAGAACACCATTATAAAAAGCATTAATACCACCACATTCATTATCAAATGAAAAAGTAAATCCTTGTTTGTACAAACCGTGAAAAGAAATAATATATCTCGCCATTTCAGACGAGTAACAGCATTTATTCAAATCTAACATTAACCCACTACTCAGCAATAAAGAATAAACTGCAATCTTGGTGACAGGTGAAGCTTTCCTATTTCCCATGATTAAGTTTATCTTCCCGTGCTCCACATCCTCACTTCTTTTTAGGCCCTGCAAATCAGAACAAATGTGAATTCCACACCCTGTATCAAGGACCCAAGAATTAGTATGTGGTGAGTTAGTAGACAATATAGAGTAAATACCTGCATGGGTGGGTTTTACTTTCCCATCCTTAACATCATGCAAGTACTTTGGGCAGTTTCGCTTCCAGTGCCCCTTATCATGACAATAGAAACATTCAGCCTCTTTAGGGTTGGCAGAGGGAGTGGCAGAACCACCTTTGGTTCCACTCGAAGAGGAGCCATCAAGAGACTTTCCCTTGGTACCCTTCAAAGGGGTCTTCCTCTTCTTCCCTTTACCTTGCCCGATTGCCAGAACAGGGGCGGTGGTAGGAGTAGGAGTGGTAACAACCGACTTACCTTTGAGACCACTTTCAGCGGTCTTCAAAAGTCCTTGAATATTGCTGAGTGTGACCTCCTCCTTGTTCATATGATAGGTCATTCGAAACTTATCATAACATGGAGGTAAGGAGTGCAGTATGATGTCAATAGCTAGCTCCTCAGGGAAGTTCACAATCAACTTCAGCAAACGGTCCACAAACCTTTGCATTTTCTGCATGTAGCCCATGATGGGTTCGCCATCCTTCATTCGGGTTGTTATCATGGAAGAGATGATTTCATACCTCTCTTGACGAGCACTATGATGGTATCTATCCATTAGGTCCATGTGCATCTCAAAAGAGTAAAAGTCCTCATAGGACTTTTGGAGTTCAGCTGTCATTGTGGCCAACATGATACATGCCACCTTGGTGGCATCTCTCTCATGAGTCCTAAAGTCAGCGATCTCCTGTGGAGTAGCAGAAGACTCATCAATTTCCTTCAGCTCCTTGTCGAGGACATATTCCTTGTCCTCGTAATGTGTGACCATTATGATGTTCCTGATCCAATCATTAAAGTTTGAACCATCAAAGATGACTCTCCCACAAAGATTCATGAGAGAGAAGGAGCCGGTAGGGTTTGAGCCAGAAGCATTATTGGAAGACATCTGAAAAGAAGAAAGACAAGTTTAGATTAGATAAAGAGTCCTTAATAAGACACCCAAATGTAATATTAAGGCTAGGACCCAACACAATACTTTATAACTTGGAAGAGGGATGCCGTAATCCAAGCTATAAAATATTTGAAGGTAGGCGAATGACGATTCACCAATTTCCACCATGAAAAACGAAATAAATTATTAGGTTTTAATTGGATTGAAACTCCTAGATTCTTTTGAGATTCATTGAACTTTTCAATGGCATGTTTAGATCTCGATTGTGCCCTCTCAAGTTTGTGACTGGGATGCCGACGATCACAAACAAGGTGTGAATGACCATGCAAATTAACTTGGTACCCTTAATTTTATCACCTAATCGATGTGCTAGTTAACCACACGCGCTCCACCAATCTATGATAAACATTAAGTTACCCTTTGCCACACTTACTAGTCCATGTTAGTGTGTCGGTTAACCACACACGCTCCACTAACGACTTGGTAAGGTACAAAGTGTAATTTCATGGGTTAGCACCAAATTCACATTTTCCTAAAGTAACTAAGATTGGGAATTTATAAAACATTTAGTTACTTTATAATCATTATACTTTTAATGAGAATTATAGTCTTTATCCTACCCGTTCGGCTAACGACCTCCACCAGTCAAGGAAGCGGTGGGTGAGAGTGGACACCCATTAAGCTGTCATTTTATAGGCAACAACCTTATACCCCCCCCCCCCCTTATAGACCGGCTTCGTGAATGAGGCCTACTAACGGTAAGACAGACTTGATCTTATACATATATATATATATATATATATATATATATATATATTATTAACTTATAATATTATAAAGTATAAGGGTTGAATTTTAAACTTTTAAAATTCTAGGGATTGGAATTAAAGTGTGTGTGAGACTTTACAAATTCCAAAACTTGAGGGCAAGTTTTGAAACTATTTAATACTTTTCATTTCTATAACTTATGAGTTTTAATGGTTTTAATGAAAAGACTTTTGGAATTCCATAACTTGAGGACAAGTTATGGAGTCCATTGATTGGCATCTAGATCAAGAATTACACTAACAAACAATTTGCAAATAATTCCTATGATCTACCAAAACTCATAAGCATGAACATTCATATCAATAATTTTCAAGAATCATATAAACATATATAAAACTTGAAACTTTGTTAATAACCTTTGAAAATGGATTGGCATAATCATTACCACATCAAAAACATATTTTATAAGTCCAAAACAGTTTAGGGTAATGATTCTAGTCCAATTCCAGCATTAAAACTCGAAATTCTGCACTCTGGGCCTCCTACCCGTCGAGTGTATGAACCTACTCGATGAGTAGGATGAACTTTCACTTGGACTCGTCGAGTCCCCCCATGGACTCGGCGAGTTCACTGAACAGTGAGCAGATTTTCGACTTTTTCATCAATTTGCATCAAGTATAATGAAAACAAGCATAGTCTCTGATACCACTGATAGGTTTTGAGCATTCTAACACTCCTATAGTGTGAATGCAACCCTATAAACCTTGGATCTATGTTTTCTCTATTATACATGCGAAGTTTGATTTTTCCAAGGTTTTCATCATAACTAGCATATCATGTGGTACTTGTAATATAAAACTAGTAGAATGACATACCTTTTCTTGTGGTTGATTGCTTAGAGCTTCAAGAGCCTAGCACCAATAATGTGAATGCCTCAAGTGGAATCACAAATCACCCAAAACAACTTGGAAGACTTTGAGAGAATATGAAGCACTCTAGAAATCAACCCACCCTTGTTATCTCACACACTAGTGCCATTTCAAGTGCCAAATACCTCTTTATATAGTATGGTGGATTAGGGTTACATCCATGTAAACCCTAATACTCGTGACCTTTCACTTCCATAGGATCCATGGGTTAAAAGCTCCATAAACTATCCATGGACTTCCATGCAAGCTTATCCCATCCTAAATGAACATTGGTCCATTCTATATATAAAAGAGTCCATATTTAATTAGTTTCCTTTTGATCACTAAATTAATTCCAAATGAATTCTTGATCAATACTAATTAAATAATATGATTTCATATAAATATATTATAACTTATAATATATTAATAAATCATAAATATACTATTCTCAAAGCACTATCCATACAAATTGTTCCGGTGAAGTGCAACCCAAACGGACCATGTCGGGTCGAGTCAAGTATATACCACCAAATATAGTTATGGACTTAGACACCTTATCCAATAGTATGGCCCCTGTCTGTACATAGTAGTTGAAAAGTATTGTTTAACACTTATAAAACAATATCACTCGTATACCTTGAGTTAATTATTCGCAATAAATATTAGACTAAAACTTAGCAATAATAATGGTTTCGTCAAAGAAAAAGACGATTGTTAGAAGCGAAGCGCTGTCCGAATTTCGAGTCTAACACTTTAACAAGTGAGTGCATAGTTACTTTCATCTTACACATAGATATGAAGTATTTAATATAAATTACGTGCTATGTGTGCATATTATCTGTGTTCCTGATATATCTATGTTAGATGAACGATTTATACATGGTTACATGATTTAAACTGTATATGTATTTTTATACTTATAAATATATATGGGGTAGCGACGGGTGATGAGAGAAAGTTGACGTGACATCCCCAAATTCACGGTCATTTTAAAAATTGTATTTATGCTTATTTGAAAATCAGAGTATTCATTTTAAAGAATAATATTGGTGAATTTGTACCCAGAAAAACATGATAAATATATTATCAAAGCATTTCCGAAGAAATGTACTTTGTTTATATTAAAACTTTGGGATGTCATCGTCAATACATAAACATAAGCATAAACATACCTTACATTCATATACACTAGTGATTTACATCTCCTTTAATCTCTCAATGTAATGTAGCTTCGTATCGATACATGTGTTACAAGTAAACTGAGTGGGTCAGGTTGGGAAACCTGGTGAGTACATAGGAGTTTCAACCCACAATAATATAATCATTATGTTATTGTTTGACATGAATTATGTGAAAAAACAAATTAACTATATTATTGTGGGTTGAAAACCCTATGTACTCACCAGGTTTCTCAACCTGACCCACTCGGTTTATTTATATAACAGATGTCGATTTGAAGATACATTACACTAAGAGATTAACGGATATGTAAAGCATTAGTGTAAACGAATATAAGGTCTGTTTATGCTTATGTTTCTGTATTGACAATGATATCCCAAAGTTTTAATATAAACAAAATACATTTCTTCGGAAATGTTTTGATAATATATTTATCATGTTTTCTGGGAACAAATTCCGCAACATATTTCTTTAAAATGGATACTCTGATTTTTAAATAAGCATAAATAATTTTTTTATAAAAGGACCGTGAATTTGGGGATGTCACGGTTGGTATCAAAGCATTAGTTTAAGCGATGATCGTGAGGAGTGTGTCTAATATATTTTAGGAAGTACACCTGAATAGACACAAGCACTAGCTTATTTAGGGAAAATGCCTAAAATGCTTTTATGTGCTAAATGATTTGGGATGCTTTATGATGCCATTATTTGATTGGATCTATGGTCTGTTGCCGACCGGATCTGGAAACTTTATGTGTTCAGATTTCTAAACGTTTAATTACGCTATTAGAACTGGCATGTAACTTTTCAAAATGATAAGAGGATTTATACGTATATCGTAAATAAAGCTTTCCCTATCCAAATTCTTGTCACTGCACACCGAACGTCTGATTTGGTGTATAGATCGACATGGTGGGAACTCGAAGCGGATTCGAAACACTAATGGAAATGCTAATGCTAATCATCGGCATGTAATTGAGCGTGCACCAGATGTAGCAGCTGCACCCGAGCCAATCATGATGGCAGGAGTCTAAGCAATGATTCGGGCTATGATGGCCGAACAAATGGAGGAGATGAGACAAATGTTTCTTAATATGGATGAACCGATTGTGCCCATTGTACAACCTGAACTGAACATTGAACAGTCAGATAGTCAGACTGTCAGTCAAGCTGAGCCACAAGTGGTGTTGTGTGAACCATTTGAGGTGCAAAACTTGGGGCACTAAGCTCTTTAAAGGCACAAGGAATCAAGCTACAAGAAAACGTATGTCATTCAACTATATTTCATATTGTATATACTCCTTAATATGCTAGTTAGGATGATACCTTGGAAAAATTGATATTTGCATGTATAATAGAGAAAACATAGATCCAAGGTATATATGGTTGCATGTACACCATAGGAGTGTTAGAATGCTCAAAACCTAACAGTCGTATCAGAGCCTAGGCTTGTTTTCAATTATACTTGATGCAAATTGCTTAAAAAATCGATTTTTCTGTTCACTGTTCAGTGAACTCGCCGAGTACATGGAGGGACTCAACGAGTCCATGTGTAAGTTCATCCTACTCGTCGAGTAGGTTCATACACTCAACGATTAGGAGGCCCTGAGTGCAGATTTTCGATGTTTTTGGCAGGAATTGGACTAGGATCATTATCCTAAGCTGCTTTTGATCTTATAAACCTGTTTTTGATGTGGTAATGATCATGCTAATCCAATTTAAAAGATAATTGTTAAAGTTTCAAGTTTTATATTAAGTTCATATGATTCTTGAAAATTATTGATATGAATTATGCATGCTTATGAGTTTTGTTGGATCATAGAAATTATTTGACATGCTTGTTAGTTTAATTGATGATCTTAAATGGCCTTTGATGAATTCCATAACTTGTCCTCAAGTTATGGAAAATGAAAAGTTTTTCTATAAAAGAGTCATTAAGCTCATAGGTTTTAGGAAAATGAAGAGTCCTTTTCATAAATGGTTTTATGAACTCCATAACTTGTACTCAAGTTATGGATTTCCAAGAGTCCTCTCATTTAAACTTATATTAAACTCATAAGTTATGGATTCCAAAAGTTTTTGAATAGTTCAAAACTTTCCCTCAAGTTTTGGAAGTTGTAAAGTTTCACTTATGAATACTTTAATTCCAAATTAAACCCTAGAATTTTAATAGTTTAAAATTCAACTCTTATACTATTATAATATTATAGGTTTAATATTTATATATATGTATAAGAGTAAAAGTCAGTCTTACCGTTAGTAGGCCTCATTCACGAAGTCGGTCTATAGGGGGGGTATAAGGTTACTGCCTATAAAATGACAGTTTAATGAGTGTCCACTCTCACCCACCGCTTCCTTGACTGGTGGAGGGTCGTTAGCCGAAGGGGTAGGATAGGACTCTAATTCTCCCTTCATTAAAAGTATAATGATAAATACTAAGTAACTAAACACTTATAAATTCCCAAATCTTAGTTACTTAGGAAAATGTGAATATGGTGCTAACCCATGAAATTGCATTTTGCACCTTGTTAAGCCGTTAGTGGAGCATGTGTGGTTAACCGGCACACTAATCGGGACTGACAGTGCATGGCAAAGGGTAGCTTGATGTTAATCATAGATCAATGGAGCGTGTGTGGTTAACCGGCACATTGATTAGGTGGTGTAACATTGGGTGTACCAAGATAATTTGCATGGTTATTCACACCTTGTTTGTGATCCTCGGCATCCCAGTCACAAACTTGAAGGGCACAATCGAGATTTAAACATGCCATTGAATTGTTTCAATGAATCTCAAAGGATCTAGGAGTTTCAACTCACTTAAAACCTAAAATTCTTTTTCGTTTTTCGTGGTGGAAATTGGTAAATCGTCATTTACCTACCTTCAAATATTTTGGAGTTTGGATTACGGCATCCCTCTTCCAAATTGTAAAATATTGTGTTGGGTCCTAGCCTTAATATTTCATTTGGGTGTTATATTAAGGACTTAAATCAACTAACTTGAATTTCTCCGATTGTAGATGTCTAGTTCAGACAACTATGATCTTCCCAAATCCTTTGAAACAAGCTTTCCTCTTGAAGATGATGTCCCGCGGTTGGATCGTGGAAGTCATACTTCACTTCCTCCACCTCCACCAATAATTCTCCCTAACCCACAGGTTCAAAGACTTGAAAAATTCAAGGTCAATCAAGCCCTACTTGCAATGAAACATGAAGATGGAAGGCCTGTGTGTACTCACGTCTTGGAGATGAAGTCACATATTGACATGCTGAGAGTATTGGGTGTCGAAGTCTCAAGGAAGTTGGCTATTGACTGGGTTCTTCAATCACTTCCTGAGTCATATAGTGAGTTCATTAAGGACGACTATGTGACAGACCACGACATGACTCTTATTGATCTTAGCTATTTGCTTGTTGCTGCTGAATCAGCAATGATGTGGTGCACTGGAAAAGCAAATTTGATGGGAAGATCTACTCTCCAAACTTCCATGGATATTGACAATGGAAACATTGGAAGTCCAGAAAAGATTTCTCTTTCCAAAGGAAAGAGAAAGGCTAAGTCTTAAATTGTCCCGTGTACCATTCCCAAAGAGTCCATATGTTTCTGTTGCCAAGAGAAGGGGCATTGGTTGCGAAGCTGCCCTGACTACCTGAAAGATCTGAGAAAAGGTAGAATCAAAAAGTTTGACTCTGCTTCAGGTAAGTCTAATGTGTAACTCTATTAAGTTCCTAATTGTTGATTCTTAATACATGATGTGACATGGTTGCATTTTGATGTTTTGTAGGATCATGCAAAGGGAAGGAAGCTTAAAGGGAGAGTATGTTGAATCTGATCGCGAAGATGGATTTCAATCGCATGGTTCGATGATTGGATTTTTGAGCTGCTGCTTAGGAGTTATGATAGATTGCTAGGAAATATGTAAAAACATAGTTTTCATTTGTAATTGCATTGTAAGGAAAAGTTTTTTTTCGCATTTTATAAATAAATAAATTTTTTGTTGATTTTATCTTATCTTATATCTCCTTACAATGGCATTTATGAAAAATTGATGTTTGTATGTTTCTATTCTTAGCAATATGGATTTGATTCTTTCGTTTGTGGTAGTGTCAAAATTTTGCCAAATAAGGAAAGATTCTCATCACCCAAGTTTCAATTGGACAGAAACTTGGAATCATGCAAGCTGTATTGTATGATGAATGAGAATTTTCGTCTTTGGGAAATTAAGACTAATTCCTTGTTCACATGAATATGTGAGTCAAGTGAAGGACTAGGGGATCGGGTACACTGGGTGTGCGCTGGTCAGGTCCACCACAAAGAATGAAAATACTATTCGTCATGATTTACTAAAGTTTAGTAAATATGGTTATGCTTACAAATTTAAGTATGATTCTGAAACATTGGAAAAGATTCAATGTATGGCAGAACGAATGAGAAGAATTAAATAAGGCAGAAAGATAAAAGTTTCTCCAATCTGAAAAGATGGGAGGGTACTTTAGTATCGTGTTTTATGATCATCTTAATGTTTATGACAAAAACCATATCACAATTGATTCTCTAAGGACATCTTAGTGCAGTCTTATGGCTAAGAAGAGGAATCGTGAATTGTTGAAATGGTTAAATCAAGAAGATGAGTCATACTTCGTTCCCAAAACAAGAGTCATACTCCAAGATTGTAACCTTGAGTGACATAATCTTAGAAGGTTTAAAACACTCATCAAATGTAGAGTAAAATGTTTTCAACTCTTGTACATTTGAAATTGGTAAGTTGTGATGTTTTGGATAAAACAAAGACCAACTAAGGCCAATTGTGTGAAGTGTTTGTCTTGATTAGAATCCGCACTAACTCTTGAATATTTGTTTGTCAAGTAATGTTCCTTGACAAAGTGAATCATATATGTCAAGAGGTCAGTGGGAGTCTTAAAGATCTTGTCAAGTTTCAAGAACTAATCAAGAATAAACCTATTGTTAAACACTAACACATGACTTGAGGTTTGTGACCTATCGTGCTGACATATTGTTGTTTATGTGCCCATTCCAGTTAAAGTTGACTATGCATATGAGTTATGAGAGTTCTCAATTGGTTGCATAACAACCTGGAAGCAATGGTAGGCCCTTGAGCTGTCAGGTGGAAAGAAATTAAGAATGAACAAGTTCAGTCCATAAGAGTTTGGTTTTGTCACTAATCTTGTCTTTTGATTATGGTTTGACAAATTCACATGGATAGGAACACATACACCATAAAATCTAAAGTGTCATAAGGTTTCTCTTCGATTCATGAAAATGATGGTGAGGAAAAGCTTTCACTAAGTAGATTTTAAATAGTTAGCAATTGTGATACTTGCATTTCTCAAATTCGATTATGATTACGACATCCCTCTTCATAGTTCGAATTGTGAGAAATGGCAAAGGTCTAAACAATTGAGACTATGATTACGACATACCTCTTCATAGTTCTAAAATTGTTTAGACACACATGTGAGATATCTAAGGGAAGGTGTATGAGTTTAAGAAGCTTAGATAAAGTCTTATCGAAGCATCTAGTATCAGAAATCTGAACTTTGGAAAGAAAGTCAATAAGTATTGATTTCTAAAAGTCCAGCTGATTTCTGGATACATGTCAAAGCTAGTGGGAGCATAAGTGTTATGCTAATAAGGATATAATTATTATGCTAGTGGGAGCATAATCAATTACGGTGAATGTTGCAAGTTGGCAATGTTAATTATAGAAAATAAAAGTTTCAATTTGCAAGTTGCATAGTTTGAAATGTTGTTTTGCTATAATTATGGGAGAGAAAATTATACTTCATTTCAATTTTAAAAGCTTAGATTGAGATTTTAATCACATTTAGTCATATATATATATATATATATATATATATATATATATAAATGTTATGTTGGAATGGTTCAACATAAGGAAATTCTATGTATGGATGTGTTAATTGCGTTCTCAAAATTTGATTATGATTACGGCATCCATTTTCATAATTCGAATTATGAGAACATGGCAAATAACATAAAAAAAAATATTGTAGCGAAAGACTGATCAAGTATCATGTCTTTATGTTAGACATTATGAATCATGTCCTATATGCTTCGGGTATAGGATCGATTGCATATGCTATAATATTCTCGTGTTCTAAAATTTTCCAAATGCCTAGGGCATTAAGAGGGAAAAAGGACTAGAATCGGTTATGACTAAAGTGGTTGAGCAACTGTTAAGGACAATCTAAGGTTCGCCAAAGATTGATCGCTTAAGGACAATTGGAAGTATAGTAATGGAAGGACCATATTGACATTATTAAGAATAGACAGGAGTCTATTAATAATGAATTGTCGTATGGCAAATATGGAATGTTTCATATTGGGAGTTGAAGAATAGATGAGAAAGTTAGAAACTTTTATGCAAGAAGGATGTTCAAAGGAATGTACTTTGAATTCAAGACTTCATTTCCATGGAATTGTCCTGTAACAATCTCCAAAAGAATATTTTGTAATACCATTGGTCAAGTCTCTGTGACTTTTGGTACCTAGACATTACAAAAGAATCATTGCATGATAGTTTAAAATGTAACACTTTCTAGCAGTGACAAGAATTTGGAATTCTTACACTTGCAAATAAGGATTTAAAATTGTGAAATGAGCATCATTGAAATGTTTTTCAATTGATCTATTTCACAAAGTAAGGACCATAGACAAACATAGTGTGCATGCTTAGAGCATGGCACATATATTGGTTAGACAAACATAGTGTGCATGCTTGGAGCATGGCATAACTATGGTTTTGATTCAAGTATTAAGTTGATTATTCGAAACATTATACAATGAATAATGAGTAATCAATATGGGACTCAAAAGTTTTGGGGCCATATAGGATTAGTATTATTCTTGTGTTTCACTTTACATGTTTTGACTTCCCGAATAACTGGGTTATTCAAACCATCTACAGTCGATCATACTTTGGAAGTAGGTATTGAGGCAAGACTGTCATGAATGGGTATGTAGTTTGTCTAGGACAAAGTGGCTACACTGTTTATGAGTGCTCCTGGAATAAGATTCGAGTATTGGATTCAACCCACGCTCATTTGAATCACTTCATGGATTTTATCACGAGTGATCATGAGACGATAATATCTTATATTCTTCAAACGGAGACATGTGAGTTGTAGTTGCAAGTTGGTTGCACATTGACATATGTAAACGCACCAGTAACTTGGTTGTTATAAAACATATCGTTGTGTGTAATTTGATGAGTGAGTACAAGCGAGCATTTGTGTAGCACCCAATTCCTGGTACGTATTTAAATTCAAGAAATATTGCAATTGACTCTGGGACTCGGCGAGTTGGGGGCCCAACTCGTCGAGTAGACTCGACTGTTGATCGGGTGTTTAAGTGACCTACTCGACGAGTCGGAATACCAACTCGACGAGTAGGAGCTGTCTGGAAAAAACCCTAATATTTAGGGTTTGCACCCTATTTAAACAACTTAACTCCTCCCAAACCAGCCTCCATCGTCCCTCTCACTTCCAGAATACCCTAACTCGAAATCCTAGCCCTTATTGTGTATTCTTGAACCTTTATGTGCCTTTTGTGTGTGTGTGTGTGTGTGTTTGAAGTTGAAGGAAGAAGTGGAAGCTTGGGAGTTCTTGAAGAAGCAAGTGGATCCATAGATTTTGCTTCATTTCTAGTTCATTCAAGGTAAAAAGCTTGAACCTTGGCTTATCATTTAATAGATCTCCTTTAAGACTTGGATCTTGCCATTTTTGGGACATTTCTAAGCCACCTTTGGGTTTGGCTCATGTTTTGTAGTGTTAGCTTCAGATTTGGAACCATTGAGGGTTCCCATTGTATAAAGGTGCCAACTTTATGGCCATGGGAAGCCCATGCATCTTATAAACCGCATTTTATAGCCTTTTAAGCCAAAAACCCCATGCATGGACATCAAGTTCGTAGCTTTACATATAAAATGGACCCTAGGAGGCCAGATCTATTGTTTTGATGCGTTAAGAACCATTATAATCGATTGTATAGTGTTGGAAAAAGAGGGACTTGGCGAGTCGGGACGTTGTTTCCCCAAAAACGATTTCTGGAAATGGTTTAGATTGAGTGGAAGGAACACTCAGCCTGTGTCACACCCCCAAACCAAGGATGGCGGAAACGTCCGGGGGTGGAGGACTTCATGTATAGTATCATAACAGCAATTGTAATAGTAATTCAAGCAAACACAACCAACATATATATAATTGAAAAAAAATTACATCATTGTATGAATTACATGTTTACGAATCAATTACAATATATTGATAAAATATGAAATAGTAGACGCCTTAGCGTCCCATCCTCAAAAGCACTTGATTACCTGTTTAATTGTTTCCTGAGAATACAAGTTGTTTAAAAAAAAATGTCAACACAAAGGTTGGTGAGTTCATAAACTTTTCGTTTGTAAAAGTAGTATTTGTGTTAGAAAAATCCAATATTTTCCTTAATGTGTAAATGTAGTCTTAAAACCCAAAGATCGAAATGTACAAGTAATTTGTCATATTTATAGTAAAACAATGCAAGTTTAAATCGACATAAACTCGTTAAATTTTAATGAAGTTCCCGTAAATTCCAATGTTTGTTAATACTTTATGTGAGTTTATTATAACCATACTATGACCAAGGTTGCCTAAAACGACGTTCTTCAGGCGTCGGAAATGTTATGACATTTGTCACCCCAGACCTATCGGTCTAACTGTTGCATGCAGTTTAGGTGTGGGTTTGTCAAACCCAATATAGATCTATACACAAGTATCATGCTCTCCCTCAAGGAGACTCTGGTTACAATACAGGACTTAATGGTAATTTGAAGTAATTGTCTCACAAAGTCATTAACGGAATTTCGTGTTATGAAAACTTGGTACCGTATGGCCGTACCTTGCTTAATGAAAATATCCTTTGTATAAATGTACCCTTTTTAAATGTATGTGTTATGTAATGTATCATAAACTATACCTATTATAGTTTATCAACCAAGGGTAGTACGTGGTAATGTATGCAAACTATATTCAAAATAGTTTATTTAATGTTTGAATGTATCGATTGTACTTTGATTATAATCACTTGTTATTCTTTATATTTTATATGACCAAATCCATTTGTAAACTGATGTGTGTCTAAATATTAAGATAAAATGTCATATATTGCAGTAACATATAGTCACATAAAGATATACACCTTGCTCAACATGTTACAAGGTGAAATGAAATTAACAGCAACTTTTCGTTAAAAACAGTTTCTGTTACCGTTCTTAGAAAATTTATAGAAAAATCATCACAGCTCTAAATCCAAATCCGCAAATTTTGAGAGTTTGGAATATGAGTCTAGTTTGTTCGTAAATTTTATCATAATTTTTAGTGATCTCTAACAGAGGTGAAAATGTTCATAATCACAGACTGGTCGGGGTTTACCTCTGAAATGACAGGCAGTTTTGTAAAAATCACCATTAATTGTAGAAAAATCATTTGGAGATGTGCAAGTAGTCATTTTAAAGCTAAGAGTTTGAACTACTTGCACCTGAAACAGTTTTGAAAACTAAAATTTTTAAGTTGACCAAAACAGTCCGTGATTAACGTCCATCTTTTCTGATGCAATCTGTTAGAAAAAGTTTAATTGTGTTCTTGATGATTTTACTTGTATTACCCCTTTAAAACTTAAGAAAAACATGTGAATGTATGGGTATGAACTCACCTTATGTGGTTTCAGTAGATGAAAGTGAGAGAGAGGAAGTGTTCAACTCAAGAACACTAAGAAGATGTCTTGATGATTCGAGAATCTAACACCGAATAAGATGGAACTTGTGTAAGATATCAATGATTTGAGTAGAATGGAGTTTAATAATTATGTGAATGATGAAGATACTTACTAATTGAAGAAAGAAATCCCTGGAGAGGGCCTTGAAGTTCTTGAAGTTGAGAGAAAAGATGAGAGAATTTTGGAGAGTGTTCTTGGTTGCTAAGTGTAGAATGAAAGAGTTTTTATGGAGAATGAGGAGAGAGGATCAATCCTCCAGCTCTTAGAACGTGGGAAGAGCTGGAGATTGGCTGTAAAGGTCCACTAAGGAGACAAGGGGTAGTGGGAAAGAGTGGCTGATCATAGAGTGAGGTGGTAGTGGGTTGCTTTTGCCATAAATTAAGGAAAAGCAAATATTCCCTCAATAATTAGTTCAATCACCAATTCTTTTAATATATTTTATAAAAACCCTGGAGATTTATATATTTTGGGGCCTTAGTTTATAAAATAAAGTTTTGGGTGAAAATCCCACGTTAAAATAATGAAAAACGGAGTTAAAATGAAGTCGTAGTCGAAAAACCGGTAAAAAGGGCCTGACTTCGGACCTCGCTTCGGACGGACCTCGCTTCGGACGGACCTCACTTCGGACGGACTTCACTTCGGACTTCGGACTTCGGACACTTCGGACCCTTCGGACACTTCGGACACTTCGGACACTTCGGACCAGAGGTTTCGGTTTCGGATCCTTAAAGCTATTTTACTCGTTTTTATCCCGTTTCAAGCGATTTTTGACCCGGTTAAGGGTCGAGATGACCCAAATGATTACAAAAAGTTAAAGTAACTTTTGAGAGAGATTTGGGAGAGATTTGGGAGAGATTTGGGAGAGATTTCAATTAGAAAGAGATAGAGTGAAAACGATTTAGAGAGGTTTCGTTGGTGATTAATTTGAGTGTCCGGCTTCACAACGCAAGGTTCGTAAACCCCATTAAACCGTGTTTTAGTGTCGTACACAATCCCGATGATTGTGCAATAGTGTTTTATCGCTTTGGTTCGTTGTTTAGCACTGTTAAGGCTAAGGAAAATCAAACACATGAACTTTCCAAATGAGGATTTCTCATTAAAATAGCGAATTGTATAGTGATTACATAACGTAAACCCTAGCATACAAGGGTTATTGGAGTTGACCGGTTTGACTTGTTGACTTTGAATTGACCGAAATTTGACGGTTGTCACATCATCCCCCCGTTAGAAGGAATTTCGTCCCGAAATTTTCATTTCGACTGGGATTTCAAGAGTTTGGGAAGAGATGTGGATACTTTTGTTTCATCTGATCCTCGCGTTCCCAGGTGAATTCGGGTCCTCGTTTAGCGTTCCAACGTACCTTCACGATGGGAATACGACTTTGTTTCGTTCGTTTGATTTCCCGGTCCATGATCTCCACAGGTTCTTCCACGAAGTTGAGGCTCTCATTGATCTCGATTTCCTCGAGTGGAATAATGAGAGTCTCATCGGATAGGCACTTTTTCAAGTTCGAGACGTGGAAGGTAGGATGCACATTACTAAGTTCGCGGGGTAGATTGAGTTTGTAAGCTACGGGGCCGATTCTAGCGAGAATCTCAAAAGGCCCTATGTATCTTGGATTCAGCTTCCCACGCTTTCCGAAGCGTATCAAGCCTTTCCAGGGTGAGACTTTCAAAAGGACTCGGTCTCCCACCTGGAATTCCAAGGGTTTCCTCCGCTTGTCTGCGTAGCTTTTCTGTCGGTCTCTTGAGGCTTTAAGTCGTGCTCGGATTTGTACGATCTTTTCGGTGGTTTCGCGGATGATTTCTGGACCGGTGAGAGTGCTATTAGAGACTTGCCCTCTAGCTAGCTGTGTATCCCCCACCTCAGCCCAACACAGGGGTGATCTGCATTTGCGACCGTAAAGAGCTTCGAATGGAGCGACTTTGATGCTAGTATGATAGCTGTTATTGTAGGAGAATTCAATAAGCGGTAGATGGGTATCCCATGCTTTACCGAAGTCTATCACACAAGCTCTTAACATGTCTTCCAACGTTTGAATGGTTCGCTCGCTCTGTCCGTCGGTTTGTGGGTGGTAGGCCGTACTCATGTCAAGCCTAGTTCCCAATGATTTTTGTAGAGACTGCCAAAACCGTGAGGTAAATCTACTATCTCTATCGGAGATAATGGATATCGGCACACCATGGAGTCGTACAATCTCTCTGATGTACGTTCTAGTCAGCTTCTCCATCTTGTCGGTTTCTTTTATTGGTAGAAAGTGTGCTAATTTGGTCAATCTGTCTACAATTACCCATATTGTGTCAAGACCGCCCGATGTCTTAGGCAGCTTGGTTATGAAGTCCATTGTTATTCGTTCCCACTTCCACTCAGGTATATCCGGCTGTTGTAATAGCCCGGATGGTTTCTGGTATTCGGTTTTGACCTTAGCGCAAGTCAGGCACTTGCTCACATAGGTAGCAATCTCAGCTTTCATGTTCGGCCACCAGTATAATTTCTTGAGGTCCAGATACATCTTACCCGACCCGGGATGGATGGAGTATCGAGTCTTGTGTGCTTCATTCATGACGACATCTCGGAGTCCACCGAACTTCGGTGTCCAAATCCGGTTCATGATATAACGTGCTCCATCCTCCTTTACTTCTAAGTTTTTATCCATTCCCCTTAATGTCTCTCCTGCCACCTTTTCTGGTTTCAAAGCTTCCAGTTGAGCTTCCTTGATTTGTATGGTCAGGTGGGAATGGATTGTCATTGTTAAGGATTTTACTCGGCGGCCCGAGTACTCCTTCCTGCTTAGAGCATCGGCCACTACATTGGCCTTGCCTGGATGATAACGAATTTCGCACTCGTAGTCATTCAGCAACTCCACCCATCTCCTCTGTCGCATGTTGAGCTCTTTCTGATTGAGGATATGCTGAAGACTTTTGTGATCAGTGAAGATAGTGCATTTCGTGCCGTGGAGGTAGTGTCTCCAGATCTTCAAAGCGA
This sequence comes from Lactuca virosa, assembly GCF_052849685.1. NCBI lineage: Eukaryota > Viridiplantae > Streptophyta > Magnoliopsida > Asterales > Asteraceae > Lactuca > Lactuca virosa. The sequence continues at coordinate 180,527,641 of NC_136429.1, read as the reverse complement.
AAACCACTGCTCCTAATTCCAGGTCGTGCGTAGTATAATTAACCTCGTGCGTCTTAAGCTGTCTTGATGCATACGCGATAACCTTCCCTCTCTGCATGAGCACACATCCGAGGCCTTGATTCGAAGCATCACAGTACACTACGAAGTCCTCGGTTCCCTCTGGGAGAGACAAGATCGGTGCGCTGCATAGGGCTTGTTTTAACGTTTGGAAAGCAGTTTCTTGTTTATTTTCCCACTTGAATATCACACCTTTCTGCGTCAAGGTGGTGAGTGGTTTTGCAATCTTGGAGAAGTTTTGTATAAATCTTCGGTAGTAGCCAGCAAGCCCAAGGAATTGTCGAATTTCGGTTGGCGTCTTGGGTGCTGACCAATTCTCGATTGCCTTGATCTTGGAGGGGTCCACATGTATGCCTTTCTCACTTACCACATGTCCAAGGAAATCCACTTCTCTAATCCAGAATTCACACTTAGAGAACTTAGCATAAAGCTTCTCCGCTCTTAGCGTCTCTAGCACTTGGCGTAGATGTAGGCGATGCTCTTCTTCGCTTCGCGAGTAGATCAAGATATCGTCGATGAATACGATTACAAACTTGTCTAGGTAGGGTCGACACACTCTATTCATTAGGTCCATGAATACCGCAGGTGCGTTTGTTAAACCGAAGGACATCACCACAAACTCGTAGTGCCCATAGCGAGTTCTGAATGCAGTTTTGGGAATATCTTCTTCTTGAACTCGTAGCTGATGGTAGCCTGACCTTAGGTCGATCTTTGAGAAGAAATTTGCTCCTTGGAGTTGGTCGAAAAGGTCGTCGATTCGGGGCAGAGGATATCGGTTTTTGATGGTGAGCTTGTTTAGTTCCCGATAGTCGATGCACATGCGAAAGGATCCGTCCTTCTTCTTTACAAAAAGGACTGGTGCTCCCCAAGGTGAGAAGCTTGGTCTGATGAACCCTTTGTTCAAAAGCTCGGTCAACTGACTGGACAACTCCTGCATTTCTGATGGTGCGAGGCGGTATGGAGCTCTGGCTACGGGGGTAGCTCCGGGTATTAAGTCAATTCTGAAATCGACTTGTCGTGCGAGTGGTACACCAGGAAGATCCTCTGGGAACACATCCGGGAAGTTACACACTTCGGGGATGTCCTTGATGTCTTTCACGTCTTGTTTCTTGTCTACTACATGGGCTAAGAAGGCGTGGTACTCCTTCCGGAGATACTTTTGGGCTTTGATGCATGAGATGATTTGTAAATTCGCACTAGGTTTGTCACCATAGATAAGAAGGGTTTCGTCATTTGGTAGATTGAGGCGAACGGCCCTTTCGTAACATAGAATGTCGGCAAGGTGAGGAACTAACCAATCCATCCCGATGATTACGTCGAAACTTTTTATGGTGACTGGCATCAGGTCAATTTTAAATGTATGGTTGTCTAGAGTGAGAGTACATTCTGAGTATATATCGCTAGTGCGTTCTACTTTCCCATTTGCCATTTCTACTACATAAGTATCCTTTAGTGATTGGGGATTTTGTTCAAGTAAATGTTTATATTGGTGGCTCACGAAACTCCTCTCCGCTCCACTATCGAATAGTACGCATGCATAAGAGTTATTGAGGAGAAACGTACCGGTAACCACCGTGGGATCCTCGACTGCTTCCCCATGTCCTATTGCCAGGACTCTTCCTACTCCACCAGCATTAGGGGCTTGTGCTTTGGGGCAGTCTCTTTTGAAGTGACCTGCGTCTCCACAGTTGTAGCAGGTCCGGGTTGCCCCCGTACTGGCGACTTGGTTGATTGGTTGAGCCGGCGCTTTACAGAAACGAGCAGTGTGCCCCTTCCTGTCGCAGTTGTTACAGTGCATCTCCCTACAAGCACCATTGTGGTGAAAGTTGCACTTGTTGCACTTAGGTAGTTTTCCCGCATATGGCTTCGGTGGTGCTGGAGTGGTAGCAGTAGTGGCAGCATTAGTGGCAGCATGGACAGCAACAATTTGTTGCTTCTTAGCGGGGTCCTGTGCTGGTTGGCTCTTCTTTTCGTTCCAGAACTTCCTTTTGTTGTTTCCCCCTTTTGATTTATCAGTGGTGGTGGTTGTAGTATTATGACCGGCTCGGTGGTCAACAAGTTGTTGTGCCAGCTCCCTGGCACTGTCAAAAGTAGTTGGCCTTGAAGCCAGGACACTACTTTGCACGTGGAGAGACAGTCCCCAAAGGTATCGCTCCACCTTTTTCTCCTCCGGAGTAACCATTGTTGGGCAGAGGAGAGCCAATTCATTGAATCGGGTGGTGTAGGTTTCAAGGTCAGAGCCCGTCATCCTAAGGTTCCAGAGTTCTTGTTCCAGCTTTTGAATTTCACCTCTCGGGCAGTACTCCTTCATCATCAACGTTTTTAGTTCTGCCCAGGTTATGGAGCTAGCCACTTCGAGAGTAAGTGACTTAACCCGGCAGTTCCACCAAGTAAGGGCCCGGCCGGTGAAGGTTAAGGTTGCGAACTTAACTTTGCTCGCTTCGGGGCAGGAGCACACCTGAAAGACTACTTCGGTCTTTTCAAACCATTGCATCAACGTGATGACTCCCCCGCTTCCATTAAAGTTGTCGGGTTTGCCATTTGTGAAGTCTTTGTATGAACACTCTTTTGCACGCCATGTACTGTCTCCGTGGTTAGAGTGTGTAGCTCCCGATCCCGAACCACCAGCTCCGTTGGTCCCTATCTGCGACATTGCGGCCGCTACGGCTGCTGTTACTGCAACCTGGAACATCGCGGGATCAAACTGTGGAGGCGGCGGCGGAGGAGGTGTTGCTGTGTTGCTGGAAGGTCTTGGTCTTCTTCTTGGCGGCATGGTTCTGTCATAAGTCGTAAACCAATGTACTTTTAGTAAAAGTGTATTTATAGGGAGAGAAATCTTTTATACATAAAGTATATTATTACGTTGTTTTCCGGTATGTTTACGATACATACGATTTTATACTTTTTATTGACCCAGTACATTGGGTTATGAGGTAAAATGAAAGTATAAAATATTTTTATTATAGTAACACAAAATACTCCTATAGTATTTGTAAATGTTTAGTTTTGAGTTCTTAAAGCATTTAGTTACTTTATAATATTCATCATACTTTTAATCAGAATTTATAAGTCCTTGTCTTACCCGTTCGGCTAACGACCCTCCACCGATCAAGGAAGCGGTGGGTGAGAGTGGACACCCATTAAGTTGCCATTTTATAGGCAACAACCTTATACCCCCCTTATAGACCGGCTTCGTGAATGAGGCGTACTAGCGGTAAGACGAGTTTGTTAGATTTGTTGTCCATCCTGACCATCCCCCGGTATATGCAAGTCAATTCCCGGACAGATATAGTTGATCAGGCTATATCCTTCCCAGACTTGATTTACATATACCAAGACATACCCATAATGTACAACTCCTCTTCTTTTATTTTATGTTCTTCTAGTTATGACACTATGTGAGCATGTATGCATGTATTTATACTTTTTAATAAAAAGAATCATTTATTTTCTAAAAGTATATTTATTTGAAAAATGCACAAATCAGAGACTATTAGTCCCAATTGTGTTTATAGTTTGTATATCTTATGTGGTTTGATATACTTAATTCACTATAAACCGCGCTCTGATACCAATCTGTCACACCCCCAAACCAAGGATGGCGGAAACGTCCGGGGGTGGAGGACTTCATGTATAGTATCATAACAGCAATTGTAATAGTAATTCAAGCAAACACAACCAACATATATATAATTGAAAAAAAATTACATCATTGTATGAATTACATGTTTACGAATCAATTACAATATATTGATAAAATATGAAATAGTAGACGCCTTAGCGTCCCATCCTCAAAAGCACTTGATTACCTGTTTAATTGTTTCCTGAGAATACAAGTTGTTTAAAAAAAAATGTCAACACAGAGGTTGGTGAGTTCATAAACTTTTCGTTTGTAAAAGTAGTATTTGTGTTAGAAAAATCCAATATTTTCCTTAATGTGTAAATGTAGTCTTAAAACCCAAAGATCGAAATGTACAAGTAATTTGTCATATTTATAGTAAAACAATGCAAGTTTAAATCGACATAAACTCGTTAAATTTTAATGAAGTTCCCGTAAATTCCAATGTTTGTTAATACTTTATGTGAGTTTATTATAACCATACTATGACCAAGGTTGCCTAAAACGACGTTCTTCAGGCGTCGGAAATGTTATGACATTTGTCACCCCAGACCTATCGGTCTAACTGTTGCATGCAGTTTAGGTGTGGGTTTGTCAAACCCAATATAGATCTATACACAAGTATCACGCTCTCCCTCAAGGAGACTCTGGTTACAATACAGGACTTAATGGTAATTTGAAGTAATTGTCTCACAAAGTCATTAACGGAATTTCGTGTTATGAAAACTTGGTACCGTATGGCCGTACCTTGCTTAATGAAAATATCCTTTGTATAAATGTACCCTTTTTAAATGTATGTGTTATGTAATGTATCATAAACTATACCTATTATAGTTTATCAACCAAGGGTAGTACGTGGTAATGTATGCAAACTATATTCAAAATAGTTTATTTAATGTTTGAATGTATCGATTGTACTTTGATTATAATCACTTGTTATTCTTTATATTTTATATGACCAAATCCATTTGTAAACTGATGTGTGTCTAAATATTAAGATAAAATGTCATATATTGCAGTAACATATAGTCACATAAAGATATACACCTTGCTCAACATGTTACAAGGTGAAATGAAATTAACAGCAACTTTTCGTTAAAAACAGTTTCTGTTACCGTTCTTAGAAAATTTATAGAAAAATCATCACAGCTCTAAATCCAAATCCGCAAATTTTGAGAGTTTGGAATATGAGTCTAGTTTGTTCGTAAATTTTATCATGATTTTTAGTGATCTCTAACAGAGGTGAAAATGTTCATAATCACAGACTGGTCGGGGTTTACCTCTGAAATGACAGGCAGTTTTGTAAAAATCACCATTAATTGTAGAAAAATCATTTGGAGATGTGCAAGTAGTCATTTTAAAGCTAAGAGTTTGAACTACTTGCACCTGAAACAGTTTTGAAAACTAAAATTTTTAAGTTGACCAAAACAGTCCGTGATTAACGTCCATCTTTTCTGATGCAATCTGTTAGAAAAAGTTTAATTGTGTTCTTGATGATTTTACTTGTATTACCCCTTTAAAACTTAAGAAAAACATGTGAATGTATGGGTATGAACTCACCTTATGTGGTTTCAGTAGATGAAAGTGAGAGAGAGGAAGTGTTCAACTCAAGAACACTAAGAAGATGTCTTGATGATTCGAGAATCTAACACCGAATAAGATGGAACTTGTGTAAGATATCAATGATTTGAGTAGAATGGAGTTTAATAATTATGTGAATGATGAAGATACTTACTAATTGAAGAAAGAAATCCCTGGAGAGGGCCTTGAAGTTCTTGAAGTTGAGAGAAAAGATGAGAGAATTTTGGAGAGTGTTCTTGGTTGCTAAGTGTAGAATGAAAGAGTTTTTATGGAGAATGAGGAGAGAGGATCAATCCTCCAGCTCTTAGAACGTGGGAAGAGCTGGAGATTGGCTGTAAAGGTCCACTAAGGAGACAAGGGGTAGTGGGAAAGAGTGGCTGATCATAGAGTGAGGTGGTAGTGGGTTGCTTTTGCCATAAATTAAGGAAAAGCAAATATTCCCTCAATAATTAGTTCAATCACCAATTCTTTTAATATATTTTATAAAAACCCTGGAGATTTATATATTTTGGGGCCTTAGTTTATAAAATAAAGTTTTGGGTGAAAATCCCACGTTAAAATAATGAAAAACGGAGTTAAAATGAAGTCGTAGTCGAAAAACCGGTAAAAAGGGCCTGACTTCGGACCTCGCTTCGGACGGACCTCGCTTCGGACGGACCTCACTTCGGACGGACTTCACTTCGGACTTCGGACTTCGGACACTTCGGACCCTTCGGACACTTCGGACACTTCGGACTTCGGACACTTCGGACCCTTCGGACACTTCGGACACTTCGGACACTTCGGACCAGAGGTTTCGGTTTCGGATCCTTAAAGCTATTTTACTCGTTTTTATCCCGTTTCAAGCGATTTTTGACCCGGTTAAGGGTCGAGATGACCCAAATGATTACAAAAAGTTAAAGTAACTTTTGAGAGAGATTTGGGAGAGATTTGGGAGAGATTTGGGAGAGATTTCAATTAGAAAGAGATAGAGTGAAAACGATTTAGAGAGGTTTCGTTGGTGATTAATTTGAGTGTCCGGCTTCACAACGCAAGGTTCGTAAACCCCATTAAACCGTGTTTTAGTGTCGTACACAATCCCGATGATTGTGCAATAGTGTTTTATCGCTTTGGTTCGTTGTTTAGCACTGTTAAGGCTAAGGAAAATCAAACACATGAACTTTCCAAATGAGGATTTCTCATTAAAATAGCGAATTGTATAGTGATTACATAACGTAAACCCTAGCATACAAGGGTTATTGGAGTTGACCGGTTTGACTTGTTGACTTTGAATTGACCGAAATTTGACGGTTGTCACAGCCTGCTAGGGGTTTGTCATGCACCTGGAAATCATAGGACTCGGCGAGTGTATGAACAGACTCGGCGAGTCCAAGGCAATCTCCCAACTCATGAATATGGACTGGACGAGTTGTTCATACAACTCGACGAGTCATAGACTGAAAACGTTCATATGAGGGAGATGAACTCGACGAGTTCAAAGGGAACTCGGCGATTCGATTGAAGATGGTCCGGATATTATGGTTGAAGAAGGACCCATCGAGTTCTTGCTAGACTCGACGAGTAGAGTCGGGGGTTGTATCATTTTGGAAGGATAGGGACTCGACGAGTTGGTGGACCAACTCGGCGAGTCGAGTCAACTAGACGTTGACTTTGACCAAGGTGTAGACCTTGACTTTGACTTTGACCTAAGTTGACCAGGAAGTGGTGATTAAGGAAGATTGTTTTGTGTAGGATCCGAGAGGGGTTGATTTCAGACACTTTTCGACATCGAGGTGAGTTACCTTCCAGTAGCGGTGGGTCTACGGCCACAATGCCGGCCCACCAGTAGGAGTTGTCTGTTAGATGATTGTCTTTGTGATATTCATCTAGGTTTGCTACTGCTTGACACGTTTATGTGCTAGCATGATATGTTATATGTGATAGTAGTAGTAGGGGGTGAAATAGTCCCCGGTAGTCGGGCGAAATAGACCGACGGGTAAGTCAAGCACCCCAGAATGGCTTGACCTGGGTAGTCAGGCACCCCAGAATCACTTGGCAGTATATGTGTGTTATATTATTACGTGGTAGTGGTAGGGGTGAAATAGTCCTCGGTAGTCGGGCGAAATAGACCGACGGGTAAGTCAAGCACCCCAGAATGGATTGACCTGGGTAAGTCAAGCACCCCAGAATGGCTTGACCTGGGTAAGTCAAGCACCCCATAATGGCTTGACCTGGGTAAGTCAAGCACCCCATAATGGCTTGACCTGGGTAGTCAGGCACCCCAGAATTGCCTGACAGTATGTTATTGTATGGTGTGTGGTATGATGGCGGAACCCACTAAGCTTCGTGCTTACAGTTTTCAGTTTTGTATTAGGTACCTCTTCAGCAAAGGGGAAGGAGCCGGCACGGTAGCGACACATCACACGCACATCGGGATTCCGCATTTTGAGATCTATGGGATTGTACTCTGATTTTATTATTATCCGATGATACGTTTTTGAGACACGACGTAATGGTTTTATGAATTAATATGATATTAGCAATGTTTTGAAAAATAATTTTACATGTTACTTAATTAAAAATGAAATTTTTAGCCTTGAAAATTGGCATGTTACAAGTTGGTATCAGAGCCTTGGTTTGAGGGATTCGGACACACCTTCGGGGGTGTCTGGACTCAAATCGAGGGCTTGAAAGATTTTTACAAGAAAATAGTTTTTCTAAAATTAAAATAAAAACTTTTTAAGAAAAAGAACAAGATGTGTGATGTGCGCGATCAGCCGAGCTCAAGTAAGTTTTCCCCAAGATACCCATGCATGTTATGATATGGTATGATTATGAGAACTGCATGCTAGATTAGGGCTAAGGATCTAGGAAGGATTCCTTATATGCCTACTATATATGAACTGCATGCTAGATTAGGGCTAAAGGATCTAGGAAGATGCCTTATGTGCCTGTTATATGTGCTTATTGGATTATATGTTAGAGCTGATTGGTCAATAGTGTGATGGCCTGAATAGGATATGTTTGGTATGGTTACTCAATGCTCGAATGCTGCTAGCTTCATGATTTTAGGAGTTCTAGTTATTTTTAGCTAACTAGTCAATGAATACGTTAAGTTACATATTGCGAGGACTACATAATTTCAAAAGGTTAGGTCTAGCCCTATTGCGCAACTCTTGTTTGAGTCTAACCGTTGTAGGGTAGGACCTCTCATTCGAAGAATTTTCTGGTCTTAGTGATATGTAATGATATTCGTGAGCTAGTTAGGTAAAGGTAGCAGGAATTCCTTATGCAGCTGATGACGGAGGGTAGGCCGGAGAGTTACCCAAGGCTAAGCCTAGGATGGGATTAGCAAAGAGAGCAGCAGTAGTAGAAGGGACTTGGTGAAGTCGAAGCAATCCTTGAGGAAAGTACGGATAGATGTGGAAGGTAGTATGGGCCCGTACTACAGAAAGAAGAGGATCCGTACTCGAATCAAGGAGGGCCGAAATGGAACCAGGAAACTTGTAGAGTGTATGAAACCTCCTGAAGTTTATGTATGATTCTGACGATTATGTGTTATGTTTCAGAATGGTGATGATCACACGTCATGGAGGGGGAGGTTCAGGACCAGGATCCGGTTCAGGATCAGGTTCGGATGCAGGTTCCGAGCCAGTGGATGAGGAACTACGCGAGTTCATTGCGTCCGAGATTACGATAGGCATCCTTGAGTCGACCCCGGTGATTTTCGGGTCGATCAAGGAAGGGATCATAGAGCTGATAGAGGATCGCCTCAGGGCATTCAGGAGCGATATGACATTCAGTCAGTCAGGATCACACACACTGCCCTTCAAAGACTTCAGGGGCAGTGGTGCGCCGGATTTCCATGGGGCTAAGGACCCCATCATAGCCAGGAGATGGATTGCAGACATTGAGTATGCACAGTTGACGAGCTTCTGCCCTGAGGGGTCGAAGGTGCGATACGCCGCATGTTGTTTGAGAGATAGGGCCAGGGATTGGTGGGAGTCGGTTGGTGACTCGTTGGGAGCCTCGGCTATTGAGGTTATGACTTGGTCGGACTTTGTGACCAGGTTCAGGGCTGAGTTTGCGCCAGATGTGGAGCTTCAGCAGTTGGCCAGAGATTTCCTTGATATGAGGCAGACGACAGAGACGGTGGCAGAGATTACCGCCAAGTTCCGGGAGAGGGCATTGTTGGTGCCCCAGTATGCTGGAGACGAGGATATGCGGAGGACCCGCTATCACGACATGTTGAGAGCTGATATTCGGGAGCATGTCAGCTTCTCAGCATGCCCAACCCTGGATTCCATGATTGCCAAGGCAAGGGAGAGGGAGATTAACTTAGAGCACATCAGGAAGAGGAAGGCAGAGGAGGGATCGATGACTGGGGCTTCGGGGAAGAAGCCTAAGGGAGCAGACACTAGGACGAAGGGCCAGTCGGGACAGGGCCGCTGCAGGAAATGTGGCAGGGCTCATGAGGGGGTTTGTAGGATGGGATCATCAGGCTGCTACAAGTGCGGCAAGTCGGGGCACTTCAATAGGGATTGTACCACCCCTGCGCCCACTTTCCAGACATCAGAGTTGTTGTGTTTCCACTATAACCAGCGAGGCCATAAAAAGGCCAATTGCCCTCAGTTGACAGCAGCAGCACCAATGAAGGCACCAGCTCCAGCGACCCTGCAGATTACTGATGGTCGGCAGGGCAAGACAGAGGCTCCAGTGGTGAGGAGCCGAACCTTCCAGTTGACTACCGAGGAGGCACGCGCCGCACCCGATGTGGTGACGGGTATGATTTCTTCTCCCTAGCTTTTATTTTATGTTGCTTATGATATTGATGTGCCATACGATATGTCTTGTTTAGGATCGTTCCATATGAACGGTATCCCAGTTCAGGTGTTGTTTGATTCGGGTGCTACCCGATCATTTGTCTCACTTGCGCTTAGCAAGAGGTTCCCTGAGTCTTCGGGCATGTTGGATTGCCCTCTAGAGGTCGAGATTGCGGATGATCGATCAGTGCGAGCGTCTGACGTTTTCAGGTACTGTGTTTTGAGGTTGTTCGAGGAGCGTTATTTGGTAGACTTGGTTCACATTCCGTTACGTGGGAACAAGGTGATTATAGGCATGGATTGGTTGAGCCCCAACGGGACAGTGATCGACTTCGTGCAACAGTTGGTTCGGATCAGAACCCCGAGTGAGGGAGAGCTGGTGATTCCGGGCGAGAGGCCACAGCGCGGACCAGCACTATGTTCAGTGGCGAGGGCTAGGCGCTATCTTCAACAGGGTTGTGCTGGGTATGTCGCCTATGTTATGGATACCCGGGAGGCGGGTAAGACGACGGTGATAGATGTTCTGGTGGTGCAAGATTTCGCGGATGTATTCCCAGAGGAGCTGTTGGGTTTTGAGCATTCTAACACTTCCTAAGTGTACATGCAACCCTATTAAACCTTGGATCTATGTTTGTCTAAGATACATGCAAAATATTATTTTCCAAAGGTTTATAACCTATCTAGCATGGCATGGGGTACTTTTAAACATAAAAGAACTAGATGAATTACATACCTCTTGTTGATTGCTGATTCCTTGGAGTTTGAGAGCCAAGCACCAATAATGTGAATGCCTCAAATGGAAATCACAAATCACCACAAACTTGGAAAATGTATGAGAGAGTATACTAACTCTTAGATTTCAGCCACCACTATTACACACACACTAGCGTGTTTTTCATGCAACACAAGCTTGTTTATATAGTGTGCATGGTTAGGGTGAAACCCTAATGACCCATGTCTTTTCCTCTTCCAAGGATCCATGGGTTAAAAGCTCCATGGATCATCCATGGACTTCCATATAAGCTTAGCCCATTAACAAATGAGCATTAGCCCACACCATATAAATACAATAGCCCACACCATATAAATACAATAGCCCATGATTTAATTAGTCTTCTTTTTAATCACTAAATCAATTCATAATTAATTCAAGATTAAAACTAATTAAATAACATGACTTTATATTAATATATTATAACTTATAATATATTAATAAATCGTAAGTATACAATTCTCATAAAATTATCCATAAACAGTTTGGGTGAAGTGCAACCCAAATGGACCATGTCGGGTCGGGTCAAGTATATACCAAATAAGTTATGGACTTAGACACCTTATCCAACAGTCTCCCACTTGGATAAGTCTAATAACTGTATTTGCGTATGTTACTTCAGGAACCAACCAGCAATCGTAGCTCTCGAAAACTCTGTTGAACTATGAAGCGCCATTTTAGATAAGTGATCATATAATCCTCCGTTCTCATGATATCAGCCGGACAAATACATGGAACAACGTCGTACTTATTGTCCAGCAGTTTGTTTCCCGATTTCCGATTTGTTTGACAAAGAACTAAATTGAACACATCAATTAGGTTCTGACCGGGCCTGGTACATAGGTCAAAACAAAATCATCGAGGGGCCCAGATATCACTTCTAATCCTCCAAGGACTAGAAGGAACAGATAAACTTCGACTCATATACTTGTTTCTACTACTTGTTGAATTATACACAAAGGCACGTTTTATAACATCAAGTTACTGATGCGTTTACGTGCAATCAATGCACAACCAATTCATAGGTAACAACTCATATCTCTAGGTTTGAAGACTTATATGATATTACCGTCTCACGATCACTCGAGATAAATTCCATGAAGTGATACAAGTGAGCGTGGGTTGAATCCAATACTCATAACTTATGAGCACTCATGAGTGTTGTAGCCATGTCCAACATTTTAGACCTCTACAACCAACTCATGACAGTCTTGATTCATATCTACTTCCAACATATGACCGACTGTGGATGGTTTGAATAACTTAATCATTCGGAAAGAATAACCTAGTTATTATGGAAGTCAAAACATGCAAAGTGAAACACAATAATAATCGAATCCAATATGGTCTCAGAACCCTTTTGAATATAAATAAAACCACCTTTTATTTATCACCATATTAATTACACATTATTCATTGTATAATGTTTCAAATAATCAACTTAATACTTGAACAAAAACAACAGTCGTCCCATGCTCCTAGCACGTACACTTTGTTTTTCTAAACAATAGTTATGCCATATTCCAAGTATGCACACTATGTTTGTCTATGATCTTTACTTTGTGAAATAGATCAATTGAACATGATTCCAATGATGCTCATTTCACAATCCCAAATCCTTATTGTAAATGTAAGAATTCCTAATTCCTACCATTTACCAAAAAACTGTTAGATTTTAAACTTATATGCACTGATCCTCTCTTAATGATTATGCACAAGGTCACCAAAACCTTGTCATCAGTCATTACAGAGGATTCCAAAGGAGATCATCTCTATGGAAACGAACTCTCATATTCAAAGTACATTGCTTTGAACATCCTTCTTGCATAAAAGTTTCTAACTTTCTCATAGATTCTTAATATCCAACTCCCAATATGGAAAATTTCCATATTCCTATTTTGATTATCATATCTGAACAAGAGCTACCTCTTTTCAGAATATATCCATATGGTCCTTCCAAAATTTAACACTATACTTCCAACTGTCCCTGAGCAACCAATCTTTGGTGAACCTTAGATTGTCCTCGACAATTGCTTAATCATTTTAGTCTTATCCAATTCTAGACTTTTCCCTTCTTAATGCTCTGAGCATTTGGAAAATTTAGAAAGGATGAATATTATAGCACATGTGACCGATCCTATACCCGAAGCATATGGGACACGATTCACGATGTCTCACATAAAGACCTGATACTGGATCAGTCTTTTGCTACAATATTTTTTTATTTTCCATGTTTTCAAAAATCGACTATGAAGAGGGATGTCGTGATCATAATTGAATTTGAGAACGCAATATATATAGAATTTCCTTATGTTGAACCATTCCAACATAAAATTCATATATATATCCTTGACTAAAGATGATTAAAAACTCAATCTAAGCTTTTAGAATTGAAATGAAGTATAATTTCCTCTCCCTTAATTATAGCAAAACAACTTTTTCAACCCCTACAACTTTACGAATTGAAACTTTTGTTTTTCTATAATTAACATTGCTAACTTGCAACACTAAACATAATAATCATGCTCCCACTAACATGATGATTATCAGCATAACACTTATGCTCCCACTAGCTCTGACATATTTCCAGAAATCAGCTGGACTTCTGAAATTTAGATTCGTACACCCTTTCTTAGATAGCTCACATGTGTGTCTAAACAATTTCCAGAACTATGAAAAGGGATGCCGTAATCATAGTCTTAATTGTTTAGACCTTTGCCATTTCTCACAAGTCCATGTTAGTGTGCCGGTTAACCACACACGCTCCACTAACGACTTTGAGAATGCAAACATCACAATTGCTATCTACTTAAAATCTTCTTAGTGAAAGCATTTCCTCACCATCATTTTCATGAATCGGAGAGAAACCTTATGACACTTAGATTTTATGGTGTATGAGTTCCTATCCATGTGGATTTGTCAAAACCATAATCACAAGACAAGGTTAGTAACAAATTCAGCCTTACATGGATTGAACTTGTTCAATCTTAATTTCTTGTCATCTGGTAGCACAAGGCCCACCAGTGCTTCCAAGCTGTTATGCACACAGTTTAGAACTAACAGAACTCATATGCATAGTCAACTTAATAGGAACAGACACAGAAACAAGAATTATGTCAACTTAATAGGTTTCAAACCTTAAGTCGTGTGCTAGTGATAAAACTCAGGTTTTAAATCTTGAAATCCTTTCAGGATCTTTAAGACTCTCACTGTCCTCTTGACATATAAGTTTCCCTAGTCAAGAACCATTCCTTGACAAAACAAATATTCAAGGGATAGTGCAGATTCTTATTAAGATAAACACTTCACACAATTGGTCTTAGTTGGTCTTTGTCTTATCCAAGACATCACAACTTACCAATTTCAAATGTACAGGAGTAGAAAACATTTTACACTACATTTGATAAGTGTTTTAAACCTTACTTTATGTCACTCAATGTTACAATCTTGGAGTATGACTCTAAGAGTTGTTTTGGAACGAAGTATGATCCATCTTCTTGATTTTAACCATTCCAACAATTCATGACCCCTCATCTTAGTTATAACAATGCACTAAGATGTCCTTAGAGTATGAATTTGTGATATGGTTTCATAATCATTAAGATGATCATAAAAACATGATACTAAAGTACTCTCCCATCTTTTCAGATTTAAGAAACTTTTATCTTTCTGCCAAATTTGATTCATCTCATCCGTTCTGCCATACATTGAAACTTTTCCAATGTTACAGAATTATACTTAACCTTATAAGTATAACCATATTTACTAATCTCTAGTAAATCATGACGAATTGATCTTTGTGGTGGACCTTGACCAGCACACACCCAGTGTACCTAATTCCTTAGTCCTTCAATTGACTCACATATGCATGTGATCAATGAATTAGTCTCAATTTTTACAAAGATGAAAATTCTCATTCATCATACAATACAACTTGTATAATTCCAAGTTTCTGTCTAACTGAAGCTTGGTTGACGATAACCTTTCCTCATTTGGTAAATTCAGACACTACCACAAATGAGAGAATCAAACTCATATTTCCAATATTGCTAGAAACATACAAACATCAATTTTCCATAAATGCCATTGTAAGGGGATATAATATAAAATAAACTAAACAAAACTTTTATTTCTTTATTAAAATGCGGAAAAAATATTCCTTACAATGCATCTTCAAATGAAAACTATGATATTACATATTTCCTAGCAATCTATCATAACTTTCAAGTAGTAGCTTAAAAATCCGATCCTTGAACCATGCGATAGAAATCCATCTTCGTGATCAGATTCAACACACTCTTATTTTAACCTTCCTTTTGCTCGATCCTGCTAAACATCAAGATGCAACCTAGTCACATCATGTAATAAGAATCAACAATTAGGAATTTTAACAAAGTTAGATAGTGGACTTACCTGAAGCCGAGTCAAACATTTTGTCTCTACTTGCTTTCAAATATTTCAGGTATTCAGGGCAGCTTCGCTTCCAATGTCCCTTCTCATGACAATAAAAACATATAGACTCTTTGGGAATGGTACATGAGACAATCACATACTTAGCCTTTCCCTTTACCTTTTGGTCAACCGGGTTGACCAAGGCCGATCCCTTTTCATTGGGAAGAGAAAGCTTTTCTGGACTTCCAATGTTACCATTGTCCATGTCCATGGAAGTTTGAGAATTAGACCTTCCATCAATATTTGCTTGACCATTGCGCCAAATCATTGCTGATTCAGCAGCAACAAGCAAATAAGAAAGATCTATTAGGGTTATGTCAGGATCTGTCATATGGTAGTCTTTAATAAACTCACCATATGACTCAGGAAGTGACTGAAGAACCCAGTCAACAACGAACTTCCTTGAAATAACAGCACCCAACATTCTCAACCTGTCAATGTGTGACTTCATTCCTAAGACATGAGTGCACACAGGTCTTCCATCTTTATGTTTCATTTCTAGTAGAGCTTGAGTGACCTTGAACCTTTCAAGTCTTCGGGCTTGTGGGTCAGGGAGAATAAATGGAGGAGGTGGAGGGAGTGAAGCATGATGTTGAGGGACATCATCTTCAAGAGGAAAGCTTGTTTCAAGCGATTTGGGAAGATCATAGTTGTCTGAACCAGACATCTACAATGGGAGAAAATCAAGTTAGTTGATTCAAGTCCTTAATATAACACCCAATATGAAATATTAAGGCTAGGACCCAACACAATATTTTATAACTTGGAAGAGGGATGCCGTAATCCAAGCTATAAAATATTTGAAGGTAGGTGAATGACGATTCACCAATTTCCACCATGAAAAACGAAATAATTTATTAGGTTTTAATTGGATTTGAAACTCCTAGATCTTTTAAGATTCATTGAACTTTTCAATGGCATGTTTCAATCTCGATTGTGCCCTTCAGGTTTTGTGACTGGGATGCCGAGGATCACAAAACAAGGTGTGAATAACCATGCAAACTCACTTGGTACCCTTAATATTATCACCTAATCGATGTTCCGGTTAACCACACACGCTCCACCGATCTATGATAAACATTAAGTCACCCTTCGTGATCCTTACTAGTCCAAGTTAGTGTGCCGGTTAACCACACACGCTCCACCAACGACTTGGTAAGGTACAAAGTGTGAATTTCATGGATTAGCACCATATTCACATTTTCCTAAAGTAACTAAGATTGGGAATTTATAAAAGGTTTAGTTGCTTTATAATATTCATTATACTTTTAATGAGAATTTAAAGTCATTGTCCTACCCGTTCGGCTAACGACCCTCCACCGATCAAGGAAGCGGTGGGTGAGAATGGACACCCATTAAGTTGCCATTTTATAGGCAACAACCTTATACCCCCCTTATAGACCGGCTTCGTGAATGAGGTCTACTAACGGTAGAACGACTTATTCTTATATAATAATTAACCATTAATGTTATAAATAGTATAAGTGTTGAATTTTAACTATTAAAACTCTAAGGGTTGGAATTAAAGTTTATTAAAGTGTGTGAAACTTTACAAATTCCAAAACTTGAGGGCAAGTTTTGTAACTCTCCATAACTTTTCATTTCATAACTTATGAATTAAAGGTTCATAAAAATGAAGACTCTTCATTTTATGTAACTTATGTGTTTTAAGTGTGTGTTTAAAAGAAGTGACCTTTGGATATCCATAACTTGAGGACAAATTATTGATTCCATTAAAACACATAAATGATCAAGAATTAATCCTAAACAATTCAGCAAATAATTCCTATCATCTTCTAAATTCATAAGAACATGAACATGATCATCAAAGTTTCAAGAATTATATGAACACATACAAAGCATGAAATTTTGATATAAGCTATTGTAAATGGATTAGAACAACCATTACACCAACTAAAACAAGTTTTAAAACACCAAAACAGTTTAGGGTAATGTTTCTAGTCCATTTCCAGCAGCAAAAGTTGAAAATCTGCATTCTGAGGCTCCTACTCGCCGAGTGCACGAACCTACTCGGCGAGTAGGATGAGTTTACACATGAACTCGGCGAGTCCCCCCATGGACTCGGCGAGTTCATCAGTCAGACAGCAAAAAATCGACTTTTTATCACTATTTTGCATCAAGTATCAAACAAACAAGCCTAGGCTCTGATACCACTGTTGGGTTTTGAGCATTCTAACACTTCCTAAGTGTACATGCAACCCTATTAAACCTTGGATCTATGTTTGTCTAAGATACATGCAAAATATTATTTTCCAAAGGTTTATAACCTATCTAGCATGGCATGGGGTACTTTTAAACATAAAAGAACTAGATGAATTACATACCTCTTGTTGATTGTTGATTCCTTGGAGTTTGAGAGCCAAGCACCAATAATGTGAATGCCTCAAATGGAAATCACAAATCACCACAAACTTGGAAAATGTATGAGAGAGTATACTAACACTTAGCAATCGGCCACCACTATTACACACACACTAGGGTAGTATTTCATGCAACATGAGCTTGTTTATATAGTGTGCATGGTTAGGGTGAAACCCTAATAACCCATGTCTTTTCCTCTTCCAAGGATCCATGGGTTAAAAGCTCCATGGATCATCCATGGACTTCCATATAAGCTTAGCCCATTAACAAATGAGCATTAGCTCACACCATATAAATACAATAGCCCATGATTTAATTAGTCTTCTTTTTAATCACTAAATCAATTCATAATTAATTCAAGATTAAAACTAATTAAATAACATGACTTTATATTAATATATTATAACTTATAATATATTAATAAATCGTAAGTATACAATTCTCATAAAATTATCCATAAACAGTTTGGGTGAAGTGCAACCCAAATGGACCATGCCGGGTCGGGTCAAGTATATACCAAATAAGTTATGGACTTAGACACCTTATCCAACAGGAGCTGCCTGGGATAACTCCGGAGCGACAGGTGGAGTTCAGGATCGACCTAGTCCCTGGTGCGGCTCCAGTAGCCAAGGCACCATATCGGTTGGCTCCTCCCGAGATGCAGGAGTTGTCTACGCAGCTGCAGGAGCTGTTAGACAAGGGATTTATCAGGCCGGGTAGTTCGCCTTGGGGAGCCCCAATCCTATTTGTCAAGAAGAAGGACGGGTCGCATCGCATGTGCATAGATTACCGGGAGCTGAACAAGGTAACGGTGAAGAACCGTTACCCACTCCCGAGGATATATGATTTGTTCGACCAACTTCAGGGAGCGTTGTGGTTTTCCAAGATAGACTTGCGGTCAGGATACCACCAGATGAGGGTCAGAGAGGAGGATGTACAGAAGACTGCTTTTCGGACTCGGTATGGCCATTACAAGTTCGTGGTGATGCCCTTCGGGCTCACCAACGCTCCTGCCGCGTTCATGGATCTCATGAACCGCGTGTGCAGGCCGATGTTGGATCGGTCCGTGATAGTGTTCATTGACGACATCTTGGTTTATTCCAAGACGCAGGAGCAGCATGAGTAGCACTTGCGAGAGGTGTTGGATACCCTGAGGAGGGAGAGCTTGTATGCCAACTTCTCCAAGTGCGAGTTCTGGTTGTGCGAGGTGCAGTTTCTTGGGCACCTTGTCAACCAGAACAGGATATTGGTTGACCCGGCCAAGGTGGAGGCCGTGATGAGATGGGAGGTTCCGAAGTCTCCATCTGAGATTCAGAGTTTCCTCGGACTGGAAGGCTATTACAGGAGATTCATTCAGGACTTCTCCAAGATAGCCGTATCCTTGACCCGGCTGACGAAGAAAGCCGTTGTCTTTCGCTGGCGGCCTGAGCAGCAGGTGGCATTCAAGACTCTGAGACAGAGACTATGCGAGGCACCGATCCTCGCCCTGCCCGAGGGCGTGGAGGATTTTGTGGTATATTGTGATGCGTCCATCTTAGGGTTGGGCGCGGTATTGATGCAGAGAGGGCACGTTATCGCTTACGCTACGAGGCAGCTGAAGCCTCACGAAGCGAACTACCCGATGCATGATTTGGAGTTGGGGGCGGTCGTCTTCGCCCTCAATATTTGGCGACACTACCTCTATGGGGTCCGTTGTACCATCTACACGGACCACAAGAGTTTGAGGTACCTCATGGATCATCCGAATCTGAACATGAGGCAGCGTCGATGGTTAGATGTGGTGAAGGATTACGATTGTGAGATTCTCTACCACCCGAGGAAGGCCAATGTCGTGGCCGATGCGCTTAGCCGCAAGGCAGCGCCGATCAGAGACATCTGCATGAGGATGACGGTGGTGACTCCGCTTTTGGAGCAAATCCGGGAGGCCCAACAGGAGGCTGTGAAGGAGGAACATCGGAAGAGCGATCATATTGTGGGGCAGATTTCCTCCTTCGACTATGATAGTCATGGGTTATTGATGCTACACCGCAGGCTGTGGGTTCCATACCACGGGGGTGTGCGCCAGGTTCTGATGGAGGAGGCGCACAAATCCCGATTTTCCATTCATCCCGGGGCGACAAAGATGTACAGAGATCTTCGTCCCGATTATTGGTGGCCCTGCATGAAGCGGGATGTAGCCTGGTATGTTGAGAGATGCCTGACCTGTAGGAAGGTCAAGGCCGAGCACCAGAGGCCTCACGGCAAGATGCAGCCGTTGGATATCCCTATGTGGAAATGGGAAGATATAACCATGGATTTCATTACAAAGCTTCCCAGGACCGCACAGGGAGTGGATTCGATTTGGGTCATCGTGGATCGGTTGACCAAGAGTGCCCATTTCATACCGATCCAGGAGAGCATATCGGCCGAGAAGCTGGCCGATATCTACATTCGATAGGTAGTAGCTCGACACAGGGTGCCAGTTTCGGTGATTTCGGACCGAGACGTGCGGTTTACTTCCAGATTCTGGAAGAAGTTTCACGACGAGTTGGGTACTCGTCTGCACTTCAGCACTGCTTTCCACCCGCAGACGGATGGTCAGAGTGAGCGGACCATCCAGACTCTCGAGAATATGTTGCGGGCGTGTGTTTTAGACTTTGGAGGTAGTTGGGATACTTACCTTCCTTTGACTGAGTTTTCCTATAATAACAGCTATCATGCGAGTATAGACCGTCCTCCCTTTGAGATGTTGTACGGAAGGAAGTGCAGGACCCCGATATGTTGGGGTGAAGTCAGACAGAGGGTCATGGGAAGCACTGAAGTGGTGCTCAAGACGACAGAGAGGATTCAACAGGTTAGGAGCAGGCTTCAGACTGCTCAGAGTCGGCAGAAAAGTTATGCCGACAAGCGCCGCTCGAACCTGGAGTTCCAGGTCGGGGATATGGTCCTCCTGAAGGCGTCTCCTTGGAAAGGCGTCATCCAATTCAAGAAAAGGGGCATGTTGGGCCCCAGGTACATTGGACCTTTCAGGGTTGTCGCCCGGGTGGGCAAGGTGGCGTATAGGCTGGACCTGCCAGCCGAACTCAGTCAAATTCATAGTACGTTTCACGTCTCCCAGTTACGGAAGTGCCTGGTGGACGACTCGGCAGTGGTGCTCTTGGAGGATATTCAGGTGGATGACAGTCTGAACTACATCGAGCGGCCAATAGCGATCCTCGACAGGAAGTCGAAGAATCTGAGGAACAAGAGGGTGGAGCTGGTGCAGGTGCAATGGCAGCACCACAAGGGTTCAGAATGGACTTGGGAGCCGGAGGAAGAGATGAGGGAGCACTACCCCGAGCTTTTTCCAGATTCAACAACAGACTTTGAGGACGAAGTCTAAAATAAGTGGGGGAGATTTGTAGCACCCGATTCCTGGTACGTATTTAAATTCAAGAAATATTGCAATTTACTCTGGGACTCGGCGAGTTGGGGTCCCAACTCGTTGAGTAGACTCGACTGTTGATCGGGGGTTTAAGTGACCTACTCGACGAGTCGGAAGACCGACTCGACGAGTAGGAGCTGTCTGGACAAAACCCTAACATTTAGGGTTTACACCCTATTTAAACGACTTAACTCGTCCCAAACTAGCCTCCATCGTCCCTCTCACTTCCAGAATACCCTAACTCGAAACCCTATCCCTTATTGTGTGTTCTTGAGCCTTTTGGTGCCTTTTGTGTGTATGTGTGTGTGTTTGAAGTTGAAGGAAGAAGTGGAAGCTTGGGAGTTCTTGAAGAAGCAAGTGGATCCAGAGATTTTACTTCATTTCTAGTTCATTCAAGGTAAAAAGCTTGAACCTTGGCTTATCATTTAATAGATCTCCTTTAAGACTTGGATCTTGCCATTTTTAGGACATTTCTAAGCCACCTTTGGGTTTGGCTCATGTTTTGTAGTGTTAGCTTCAGATCTAGAACCATTGAGGGTTCCCATGGCATAAAGGTGCCAACTTTATGGCCATGGGAAGCCCATGCATCTTATAAACCCCATTTTATAGCCTTTTAAGCCAAAAACCCCATGCATGGACCTCAAGTTCGTAGATTTACATATAAAATGGACCCTAGGAGGCCAGATCTATGGTTTTGATGCGTTAAGAACCATTATAATCGACTGTATAGTGTTGGACAAAGAGGGACTCGACGAGTCACTTAGGTGACTCGGCGAGTCGGGACGCTTTTTCCCCAAAAACGATTTCTGGAAATGGTTTAGATTGAGTGGAAGGAACACTCAGCCTGCTAGGGGTTTGTCGTGGACCTGGAAATCATAGGACTCGACGACTGTATGAACAGACTCGGCGAGTCCAAGGCAATCTCCCAACTCATGAAGATGGACTCGACGAGTTGTTCATACAACTCGGCGAGTCATAGACTGAAAATGTTCGTATGAGGGAGATGAACTCGACGAGTTCAAAGGGAACTCGACGAGTCGATTGAAGATGGTCTCGATATTATGGTTGAAGAAGGACCTGTTGAGTTCTTGCTAGACTCGACGAGTAGAGTCGGGGGTTGTATCATTTTGGAAGGATAAGGACTCGACGAGTTGGTGGACCAACTCGGCAAGTCGAGTCAACTGGACGTTGACTTTGACCAAGGTGTTGACCTTGACTTTGACTTTGACCTAAGTTGACCAGGAAGTGGTGATTAAGGAAGATTGTTTTGTGTAGGATCCGAGAGGGGTTGATTTCAGACAGCAAGTTCAGTTCAGACGCTTTTCGACATCGAGGTGAGTTACCTTCCAGTAGCGGTGGGTCTACGGCCAAATGCCGGCCTACCAGTAGGATTTGTCTGTTAGATGGTTGTCTTTATGATATTCATCTAGGTTTGCTACTGCCTGATACGTTTATGTGCTAGCATGATATATTATATGTGATAGTAGTAGTAGGGGTGAAATAGTCCCCCGTAGTCGGGCGACATAGACCGACGGGTAAGTCAAGGACCCCAGAATTGCTTGACCTGGGTAGTCAGGCACCCTAGAATCGTCTGGCAGTATATGTGTGTTATACTATTATGTGGTAGTGGTAGGGGTGAAATATTCCCCGGTAGTCGGGCGAAATAGACCGACGGTTAAGTCAAGCACCCCATAATGGCTTGGCCTGGGTAAGTCAAGCACCCCAGAATGGCTTGACCTGGGTAAGTCAAGCACCCCAGAATGGCTTGACCTGGGTAGTCAGGCACCCCAGAATTGCCTGACGGTATGTTATTGTATGGTGTGTGGTATGATGAGGGAACTCACTAAGCTTCGTGCTTACAGTTTTCAGTTTTGTTTCAGGTACCTCTTCAGCAAAGGGGAAGGAGCCGGCACGGTAGCGACACATCACACGCACATCGGGATTCCACATTTTGAGATCTATGGGATTGTACTCTGATTTTATTATTATTCGATGATACGTTTTTGAGACACGACGTAATGGTTTTATGAATTAATGTAATATTAGCAATGTTTTGACAAATGATTTTACATGTTACTTAATTAAAAATGAAATTTTTAGCCTTGAAAATTGGGATGTTACAATTTGGGTCGAAGTTTATCCATTCCTTTTACCCCATGTGGATAAAAGCGATATTTGTGGGCCCCTCGATGATTTAGTGATGACACCCTAAGTGCTTGGCCAAGCCTGACTGATTTGATTTGTTCAAATAGTCGGTCGTCATAAATCGGAAATCGGGAAACAACAGATGGACAAAGAGAATGATTATAATCCATGTCTCAGTCCATATGATATCTAGAATGGAGGAATATATGATCCCTTATCTAATGGACATGTCATTGACTAGATCAGAGTTCGACAGCGGCTTTTGAGAGCTACGATTGCTAGTCGGGTTGGAGTCATGCTTGCAATAATAGTTATTAGACTTATCCAAGTGAGAGACTGTTGGATTAGGTGTCTAAGCCCATAACTATTATTGGTATGTACTTGAACCGAGAGTAGCATGGTCCATTTGGGTTGCATGGCATCAGAACAATTTGGATAGACTTTTGTGAGAAGAGGATATTTATGATTTATTAATATATTATAAGTTCTAATATATTAATATGAAATCATGTTATTTAATTAGTATTGATCAAGAATTAGTTTGGAATTAATTTTGGTGATCAAAAGAGACTAATTAAATAAATGGGGATTGATTTGGTAAATCATTCATTCTTATAAAGTGGGCTTATGATCCATAGTTCTTCATGTTGGGCTAAACCCATGTGGTGACCCATGGATACTCCATGTAGGTTAAAACCCATGGATCATGAAGAATGTGTAAAGTCATGAGTTACATGGTGTAACCCTAATGTGCACACTATATAAGAAGCCTCGTAGTTCATGAAATGTGACCTAGAGTCTTGGCAAGGAGGGCTAGCCGATTTCATAAGGTGCAATATGATCTTCTCTTAAGTTATTCCAATTGTTGGTGGTGTTGTGTGAACCATTTGAGGTGAAACACTTGGGGAACTAAGCTCTTTAAAGGCACAAGGAATCAGGCTACAAGAAAAGGTATGCCATTCAACTATATTTTATATTGTATATACTCGTTAATATGCTAGTTAGGATGATACATTGGAAAAATTGATATTTGCATGTATAATAAAGAAAACATAGATCCAAGGTATATAGGGTTGCATGTACACCATAAGAGTGTTAGAATGCTCAAAACCCAACAGTTTGAAATTTGCGACTGCAGCAACAAATAGAAGACCGCCCTCACGATAACACTGTTGAAGACTGGGGTATTAAGTTGGTGGAAGCTACTAGCTGATACCATGCCCAAAGGAGAAGCTATTAAGATGTCTTGGGAAGACTTTTTGGTGCAACTGAAAATACAGTAATGCTCTGAGCAGGATCTACTGGAGATCAACAACGAGTTTCAAAATCTAAATAAGGGAAGAATTAGCATCACCGAGTATGCTGCAAGTTTTACGAAGAAGATGAAGCTTGTTACTTACCTAGTTCCAAATGAACTGTCCAAGGTCAACAAGTTTTCCAATGGATTACCAGCAGACTTTGGTCCAATGGTTAAATAAGCAACCACCTTGAAAGCCGCCATCTGGGCAGCTAAGAATGTAGAGACCCAGATAAGAGAAAAGGGTCTAGAAAAAGATAAGACATGAGAAAATAGGAAGCTTGAGGGATCCTCAAGATCCGATAATAAATGAAAATTCTCGAAGTCTAATCTGGATGACCAAAAGTATGGAGCCAAGTGGTGTGAAAAGTGCAAGAAGAAGCATTATGGGAGATGCGACAAAGAAGTGACTTGTTACAAGTGTGGGAGGATCGGTCACTATTCCAGGGATTGTACGCTTAATGATAAGGTATGCTACGGATGCGGAGACAAGGGGCACATGTCAAAAGATTGCCCGAAGAAAAATGAAGCAGCAAGGCCAAATGCACCGCCGAAGCCAAAGGCAAGAGCATTCCAGATGATCCTTGATGAATCAGGTGACAATGCAAGGGATCAGGAGTGAGGATCTATATATCCAAAGATCGGGATATGAAGTAGCCATACAGATAGTATCAAGTGGTGTAGCTTATTATAAGATGCCTAGTGTAGGGTGAACTTGAACATCTATGTAATCGTTTCAAGAAATAATATAAACCTTAGTTATGTTATCCGATGTGTTAAATGACTATGTGAAATACTTGTATGGTGCCTTAGAGAACTGCGAGACAAGACTTGGGACGAGTATGAGTTGGTGTGAACGGTAGTATAGGCCTATACTACCGGAATCACAAGACTCACACTTGGGTCACGTAAAGTCACAAGGTTACCAAGGCGCTAGTAATTGATTTCGTTTTATTTATATACGTCGTTACCATCGTTTCGGTAATGACTAAGAAGATGATTTTTATTCCGACCCTAGTGGTCATATCAAATCGAGTCCGACTAAGATGAGTATGTTACATGGTTCATAGAACCAAGATCGATGTAGCATCTGACTTAAGCCAGACGATTGAAGTGAGAGATAATCGAAGCAACCAATAGAAATATCGAGATCGTTGTTAAAGTAAGAGCTTGTAGCTAGAAATGCTACATGCTAGAATGTAATTATATCACATTAGAACATGAAGGAAGGAAACTTCCATTCTGGAATTTGGCTCTAAAAGACCTGAGTCTAAGCGTTGCATCATACGATGAGAGGTCATTAGAACATGACCCATCGATCTATTATAGTAATCGAAGGAAAGAACTTGTCGTAAGTCTGTTAAGAAGAAGAAGAAGAAGAAGAAGAAGAAGAAGTCTTCAATAAGGATTGATTTTGTAACTCGAAGGTTACAATTGAAAGTCCAACATAGGATAAAGAGAGGGAGCAAGATTGAGCACCGCCAACAGTCAAGAAGTCCAAGAGTTAGAAACTCGTTAGAAAAGACATAAGAGTTACGGTTATTACCTAGGATCAAAAGATAACGTATGGATTCATTATACAAGCCCTGTTTCGTTGATGATTCCGGGTCGTAATCATCCTAAGGAGGAGATAATTATAACGCTCGTAGATTAGGGCTAGTCAATTTAAAGACAGTAAGCGTCAAAAACGACTTTTTGATAAAAGATTATTTAGAATAAATAATCTTAACCAACTTATAGTAAATGTCACAAAGGTTTCGTACATATAAAGAACGCTGAAATCCGAGTTATAACGAAGAAGTTATGACCCGTCGAAGGTTTGCGACAAAACCGGCACGACACTGTGTATCGTAAAAAGTGAGTTTGCGATAAAATACTTTTTAGACTTAGCGATCTAAATGAAAGTCGTGGTATACATTAAACCGAGAGAGTGCATAAAAAGAACATCCAAATTTGAATTTGTATGAGGAAGTTATGATATTCCAAAGATTTGACATAGTAGTATGCAGCCCGGAATTCGACTTCTAGATCGATCGATTTTTAGCCGACACAATCTAAATGAGAATTGAACATCTCATTAATAAGAACTCAACGATATAAACACAGACGAAAACGAACGTCGGATGACAAAGTTAAGAATTTTTAATGAATTTTAACTGTCTAAGTCTGTTAAAATATAACTTTAAAAATAAATTCAAAATTAGCCAACGGAGTCTGAACAAAAGTTGTATATTATGTTTCCACCTACGTGTGGATATAAAGAACGTCGAAAACGGAGCTCGTATGCGAAAGTTACAGAATTTGGAAGTTGTGTATAGGCTGATGCGAGAAGTGACACGTGGCTGAATCTGGACCGTTGCTTTCTCCCCACGGCCTCGCATGCGGAGTTGACATATGGCCCTCGTACACGTAGCATAGCCCCTCGTACGTGCATTGTACCGATTACCCGCTGCTTACTCCGAAGCTACGCCCAACGTAGTCCGAGGAGTTCAGCTATAAATAGATGCAAGAGCACCCTCATTTCTTCACACCTTCCCTAGTACTTCCCAAGTGCTAGAGGCGAGTCCCGAAGCGCCAGAAGGTTCTGAGAAGAATAGCTTTCCGCTCATAAATTTTGCCCACATAGAGATCGGTTCTTCGCTAAACTCTATTGTAAGTGAGTTATGCTTACCCTTCTTTAAGTATAGCTTATGTTTAAGTTCATTGTCGTTATTATGAAATTATAAACAATATATGTAAGTATTATAAAATATACAAAGTGTTATTATAATATCTTTTAACTGCTCGTGGTACGGGGAATCTGGTTTGAAGGGCCGTATAGGGTTATTGGATTTCAGAACAACTTAAATGCCAAAATGGTCCTGCCCTCCGGTGTTTCATGTCTGGCCCCTGTCTGTACATAGTAGTCGAAAAGTATTGTTTAACACTTATAAAACAATATCACTCATAAACCTTGAGTTAATTAGTCGCAATAAATATTAGACTAAAAGTTAGCAATAATAATGTTAGGTTTCGTCGAAGAAAAAGACGATTGTTAGAAGCGAAGTGCTGTCTGAATTTCGAGTCATCACTTTAACAAGTGAGTGCATAGTTACTTTCATCTTACACATAGATATGAAGTATTTGATATAAATTACATGCTATGTGTGCATATTATTTGTGTTTCTGATATCTATGCTAGATGAACGATCTATACATGTTTACGTTATTTAAACTGTATATGTATTTTTATACTTATAAATATATATTGGGTAGTGACGGGTGATGAGAGAAAGGTGATGATAGAAAGGTGATGATAACTAGGTGATGTGAGATGTGAGGAGATGCCATAATCTTGACTTGCGATGTTGCGATGTAGCGATGTAGTCATCTACCAGAGTATAGATAGCGACCACAGACTATTCTAGACAGTCATGTGGAAACACCAGCAGACTCATAACCTGTAGGGGATGAATTACAAGTTCAGGCGATGTTGTAACTACGTATTCATACGATGATACTCCAACCCTTACTTTGAATTATGATTTCAGGCGATGTTGTAACTACTTATTCATGTAATGATACCCTAACCCTTACTGGACATGTATTGGGGGAGTAATCCCCGAATCAGTATTGTCTATGTGATGTAGGCGATGATCCTTAGGAACAAACATATATGGAAATGTGATGTAAGGAGATGAGAGGTAAATACGGTGTAGGAGATGTCCCTTAGGATAAATCTTTAGGAAAGATTAAATGAAGAAAATGGGGATGGGTAATCGGGTTAATTGATTGACATGAATTATGTGAAGAAACAAATTAACTATATTATTGTGGGTTGAAAACCCTATATACTCACCATGTTTCCCAACCCGACTCACTCAGTTTATTTATATCATAGGTGTCGGTTTGAAGATACATTACACTGAGAGATTAAAGGAGATGTAAATCATTAGTGTAAATGAATGTAAGGTCTGTTTATGCTTATGTTTCTGCATTGACAATGACATCCCAAAGTTTTAATATAAACAAAATACATTTCTACGGAAATATCTTGATAATATATTAATCATGTTTTCTGGGAACAAATTCCGCAACATATTTCTTTAAAATGGATACTCTGATTTTTAAGTAACCATAAATAAAATTTTTAAAAATGACCAAGAATTTGGGGATGTCACATTTATAAACATGCATGTCTTGAACTCAAGTTTGGTCAAAACAAATTAAAAAGGGATAATGTCTCATGCACGAGTTAAAACTCTATAAAACTCGAGATCTAACAAAACTAACCACAAAGGGACTCTAGGGATCCATAAAGTTGGCAACTTTATGGAATCCCGACACTCCCAACATGAAGAATAAGGCATAAAACCCTAGATCTATGCACAATAAACCAAAAATATTGGAACTTGAGGACTTACAAGAGTCCAAAAGGTGCACCACGAGATGATGAGAAGAGTTGCTTGCTGAATCCAAGTCTTAATGTCACTTTCTTCTTCTTCTAATCCCCAAAAATCAACATAAAACTCTTAGAGAGAAAAAATGGAGGTTATGGTTTGCTTGGAGGCTGAGAGAGTGTGATGGAGGCTAAGGGCGAGCAACACTAGGCATCACATTCCCTTAAATAGGGGCGCAAACTCCAAATATTAGGGGTTATCATTAAATAGTTGTCACACCATGGCCATAGGCTGCCACGTCGTGGTGGTCATTTAAAATCCGTGTGTCCAAAGGCCATGGCCACGTCGTGGGGATCCATGTGCCACGCTATGGCCACCGAAAATTCATACATTAATAACAACCTTAAACAATAGAGACATACCAGGACTTGGTGTTACAGTTTCCAATAAGAATTTGGATTAAGTTAGGGGAGAGTGTTGTTTGGTGATTCATAGTTTTGGTAGGTGGGATAAATATGGCTAATTTAATAATTCCTTTCCCAGTTTCAACATCATTCGCTACTACTATTTTGTTCTTTTTAGGGTTCCTTTGATTTTTCTTACAATTTTGTAGGTTTTTAGGATCTGATTTCCGGAAACAAGAATTACACCTTGTGAGATAAATTTTAGTTTTTGGACAATTACGATGCAACAAGTTACGTGCAAAAATGTTTAACTTCATTTTAATTTAATTTCTTGTTTGATTAATCTTCTTGCTTAATTCCATTGCCAATTTTGTAATTTCGAACATCAAAGATCGTATATGTACCTTTTTAACTGTATTTTGAAACTCAAGCGGTTATAATTGCCAAATGATAGAAATTTTAAGTTGGAACAACATTATAATTTGGTTTTGAAATTTCTAACTTCTAAAGGTCAATGCCTCTAATTCTTTTCTAACATACAATCGCTTAACATTTGAAATTTCTAACTTTAATTATGGATTAATGAGTTAAGTATCTGTGATTTGATCTTGTAATTGTTGCCTTACAGAATCCAATTAATGCTTGGCCACGACATGATGACCGATTGATGGACTTTTGACCGTTGACTTTGAACGTTGACCTTTGACTTTTTGGTAAAGTTGACTTTTGGTCAACTTGAGGGTTTTGGGTTTTGGATTGAGAATTGGTCCCTGATTGTTGTATATATGACTCGTAGTACTGATTCTTGGATTGTGTGAGTTTTATTGTTATCTGCTAGGCTACGAGGTGAGTTTTCTCATTATACTTTGTATTGAAGTATGTATCCTTGTATGTAGGATGTTGGTATGATGTAGTGATTTGTTAAATTAGTTGATCTGTTATGATTACATGTGCTTTGGTTATTATTGTTTATCTGTTTGCATATGTCAAAATATTGTAGTTGGGTTGAGGCAATCTTGCTTTATGTTGTAGGGCAAGTTACCCATTTGGTCCAGGTGTACTGTAGGCCTTGTGAGACGGACCAGTCATATGGTAGGCCCAAGGGAGTAGTCCAACTATTGTAGGCCTTGGGAGGCAGTCCAGTTAGATTGTAGGCCAGGTAGAGCGGTCCAGACATCCTGTAGGCCTTGCGAGGCGGTCTAAGCAGACTGAAGGCTCACGTATGCATTTATTGTATGTGTATTGTTGTGTGAGGTATTTTGGGGGAAATCACTAACCATTGGCTTACAGTTGTGGATTTAAATGTTTTAGGTGCTTCAAAGGATTAGGGGAAAGTGAAGGCATGATCGTACATGTCATCTTATTGATTTATGTTTGAGAGATGTTATTGATACTTTGATTTTTATGGGTTTTTTTTTAAACAGTTATTTGAATACTTTATGGATTTCACTTTCTAAGCTTGATGTAACACCCCAAAATTTTAATGTAAAAATTTCACTTTTAATATAATCAAAACACCCATTTTATCTTTTACTCAAACGTTTAGAAGTATTTTGTAATAAAACGGTTATCAGAGTACAATCCCAAAATCACAAAGTTGCGGAAAAACATGGGTGTATGCGATGCGATCAAGCCGGACCCTTCCCTTTCGAACCAGAAGTACCTGAAACCATAAGCAATAAACTGTAAGCACAAAGCTTAGTGAGTTCCCCAAAATACCGCATACCATACATACAATAGAGAATGTTATGTGCCAGCCATAGTCTTGCCATTATGCCATGAGCCATATCATGGTCTTTCCTTGCCAAGTCGGGGGCCAATACACTGGGTCTTACAGACAAGTGCCAAGAGCCACCTCCTGGTCTTCTATGCAAGCATCACAAAGACAACAAGCATACAATCTACAACTAACAATCTACTTAACTACCAGGGTCCGAACACTAGTCTTGTATACAAATTTGCCAGGAGCCACCTCCGGGTCTTACATACAATGCCAAGTGCCACCCCTTGGTCTTCCAACTATATACAAGCCAATGGGCCGACATTGGTGCCTTCGACCCATAGTATAGTGAAGAGACTCACCTCAGACAATTGAAACCCACAGATAAATCTATGACTGCAGATCCGCTAAAATCCCCGCGTTATTAATCACAAAATAACATCGAATCAATAGTTAGATCCTGACTCACACTAAGAGTCCAAATTAGGGTAAAATACCTTTTTACCCTTTTCCGAACTTGGCCTAAGGCTAAGGCCCAAACCAATTTTTCAAAAGCCTAAAGCCCAAATATGACCCAATTTTCCAAATTGGTCCCAATCCCTTTCATGGGCCTTCGCCCAAGAAAGTCCAACAAAATCTCAACAACCCAATAATAGAATTCAGATGGCCCAACAAGGCCCAAGACAACCAAAGACCAATATGGACCAAAACCGAGAGCCCAAAACCACCGAAGCTCAATTTGCTGAGTATGCGGGGCGTACTCAGCTTGTACGCTAGCGTATATGCTTGTACGCCCAACGTACTCCACCATCTTGACCCACTTCCTATTTTTAGCTCTTAATTGATTAAGACTTCAACCCAAACCCAAATCTGACTTCCTTAAGGTGGTTTATCACGTAAAGTTGCCAACTTTACGTGCATGCATGGCTTAATGGGGTTTTAGAGCTCAAAAGAGATTAATAAATGACTTAAGACATGCATAATACCAAAACCACCATAAAGTTTAC
This sequence comes from Lactuca virosa, assembly GCF_052849685.1. NCBI lineage: Eukaryota > Viridiplantae > Streptophyta > Magnoliopsida > Asterales > Asteraceae > Lactuca > Lactuca virosa. Next base: position 180,495,621 of record NC_136429.1, on the reverse strand, counting down.
ATCTTTATGCTCAACAACCCCTTAATGTATCCAGATTTATAAGGATAAGCTCTAAAAATGACATTAACTCACAATCACCAACCAAATGGACCAAAATGACCAAAAACAAGTCAAGGAGTAGATCTATGAAATGAGATGACAAGCTTTGAACTTTATACCTCAAAAGCCACGAAATGATGGTGTTAAAGCTGGATCTCAAGGCCCTCCTCCAAAGAATGAGTATTCAAGCTTCTTCTTTCCTCTCAAGATGCATAAAATCCCCCACAAAAGCTTCACAAAGAGCTCAAAAGCACCACACAAAGGCTAATGGATGAATTAGGGTTTTCAAGGGTATGGAGGCTGATTAAACAAGGCTAAAATAGGCTATCTTATGATTTATATAGGGTACAAGCCCTAAAATTAGGGTTCCTAATCTGCACATGTATGCTAAGCATACTCCACGTACGCTCAGCGTACGTGGATGAGCTCCACAATCAACTTGCATGAGTACGCCCAACGTACTCCAACTTCCTCAAAGTTAACAATTCTGCCCCCTAGGGACCAAATCCGCAAAACCTTACACCCCCAAGGGTCTAAACTGAAAAGTCCAAAGAATCAAGTGTTACAACTCTCCCCCACTTGAATTGTAACACCCCGCCTCCCAGGTATAAAAATTAAAGTTTATATATTCACATTCTTAGACCTACTCGACGAGTTGGTTGCCCCAACTTGTCGTGTAGAAGCGGATCAGGCCGCGTGATTTAGGAGGTCTACTCGACGAGTTGGAGGACCCCAACTCGACGAGTAGGAGCTGGAAAATGAAACCCTAATTTCCAGGGTTTTACACCCTATTTAAAGGGTCATTAGCCTCCCTCTGCCTCCCTTACCGTCCCCCTTGAGCTCAGAAAACCCTAATCGCGCCTACTCTCCATTTTTGTGTGTTAAGAAGCTTGGAAGGTGGATTTTGTGAAGAGAGATTGAAGTCTAAGGAGCTTGGAGCAAGGAGAAGCTTGTGGATCTGATTTCTACTTCATCTTAGTATCATCTTGAAGGTAACAAGTCGTTACCTTGACTTCTCTCTAGCTAGATTTCTTCAGGCAAAGGTTTAGGGCCATTTCTAGTTTGTTGTGGAGTTGTTTATGGTTTTTGGGCATGATCTGAAGTTGTAACTTCAGATGTAGACTCCTCTAGCCCCTTATAGTCATAAAGTTCTAGCCTTTAGCAAGTCATGGCCCTCTCCTTACCTAAAACTTCCTCTTTAGCTTGGTTTTGGCCTTTAAGACCTTGCATGTACGTAAAGTTTGCAACTTTACATGGTAACTATGCCTTAGGAAGCTAGATCTACAATTTGGAGCTTTGGGATGGCTTAAAAACGTCTGAATGAGAAATGGACTGAAGGGACTCGACGAGTTGCATGGTAAACTCGACGAGTCAGATGAAGATTGGCCGTTTTTGGTTTCTACATGGACTCGGCGAGTCAATGAGATGACTCGACAAGTTAGTTAGGGTTTTTCCCGACATTTTGGACACCACATGGACTCGACGAGTTGTCTGGAAACTCGGCGAGTCAACTAGGGTTTTAACGATTTCTCGAGTTTTGGAAGAACTCCACGAGTTAGTGGGCTACACTCGATGAGTTGGGTCAACATGGACTGTTGACCTTGACCATTGTCTTTGACTTTGTCATACCCCATACCGAGATGGCAGAAACATTTGGGGGCGGAGGACGTCATGTACAGTATCATAACAATGCACAATAGTAAAAAAAAAGCAACAACATCCATTGCATTAATAAAATAGTTAATACATGTGTGTTCTTTGTATAGTTGTATGACACCAAAAATGTATAGCAAAAATAAAAGACGAGTCTTGAACATCCTCCGTCTTCTCAAAACCTGTGCTAGTGTACCTGTCTACTGGTTCCCTGAGAATACAAGTTATTTTGAAAGAGAGTGTCAACATTTAAGTTGGTGAGTTCATAAGTATTTAGTGTCAAATGTTTGTATTTGTTTCATGAAAATGTTAGTATACTTCCCAGAAAATCCTATATTTTCTACTTAAAATGAAAAGTAGTATTTTACCCAAGACCCAACTGTTTGTATGTTTTGTTCTCTTGAAATAGTGTATAATGTATGTTTGTACTTGTTTATAGTATATATAAATGTATGTTTTCCATATTTGTAAACTATCTTTGTTAGAAAAATAGTATGCCTTATTCATGTGTGAACATCATTGTATGTATGTAGTGGAAAGTAATATCTTTTAGTAGTTTTGTTTAAAATAAAACTACTGAAGAAATGTTTGTCTTATAAACCGAATTGTTTAGTTCATGCTTAATGTGAATGAGGTTATAACCATACTTAATTGACTAGTATAAAACACGACGTTCTTCAGGCGTCGAAAAAAAAAGTATGACATTTGTCACCCGTAGACCTGCCGGTCCCAACTGTAGCTAACAGCCAAGGTGCGAGATTGTCAGTCCCGTATAGATCTATACACAAACTCACGCTCTCCCTTCAGGAGACTCTGGTTATAAAACATGACTTAGCAAGGATTTTGCTAAGTACCATGAAGTAGTATTTCACATTCTAGTTAACTTATTTATGTATAATATGTATATGTTTATTGTTCTTGTAAACGAGTAGTGTACTTTGCAATGAAAAGTAATAGTATGCATGTATTGATTCATGTAGTGTTTCTCTGATCTAGAAAATAATATGAATTGGTTCTCTAAACTATACCTATTATAGTTTACTAGTATGTTTGTTTGAACTGTAAATGATTTGGAGAAAATACCCATTTGTTTAGCATATACAAATAAGTTAAGTATGTTCTTGAAATGAGTTTTAATACTCATGCATATATTTTGTATGTATAATTATGATTTAACCGGCAGTCGGACTGGTGATCCCACCCTAAGCCCACAACCAAACAAGGAACATGAGTTAAGGTAATAGCAATAGTCCTAAGTCTGTTAAAGCCTAATTATACATAAATATACAAATGAATATGATTTTGATATAAACATAAATCTAAAAATAGTTTAAAAAGAGTTTGAAAATGGTTTTAACAATATTTATAAGCATAAGAATTCTTTGGTTTGTTTGTTTTCACATGTAAGTGTTAACACAATTGCATTGTGTTTTTATTGTATTCTCCCCCTAAAAACATCGAAGAAGGTAAATTATAGGGGTATGAACTCACCTTATCTGAGTGATTCGATTGAAGGTTCGATATAGGATGTGCTTCCACAAGTTAGATCTCGTGACAAAAACGAGTCCTAAAAGCATTTCATGTAATATATATGTATACAATTAGTGAATATATAGCAATTATGTTAAGGAAATAGCCTAATTTGTAAGTTTCACTTACAAATAAGAGTGATAGAAGTGATTTCGTGAGGCTGCAAGGCGTTTTCGGTCAGCCTTGGGTTTTCGGCCACATGAAGATCGTGGTGTTCTTGGTGAAACCAAGGAGATTCAAGTGTTTTCGGCTGAAGATCACCAAAATGGGGGATGATTGCTTGAAGAAATGAAGAACACTTGATGTTCTAAGCAAGATCCGAAGGAGATACAAGGCTTTTCGGATGATAGTTGAAAGAGAATTGTGGGTTTTTGGTTGATGTTTTTGAGAGCAAAGTGTGTGTTTTCGGTTGGAAGGGGAAGAAGTGAGGCTATGTTTTCGGTCCAAGCTATTTATAGCAAGGTAGAAGAGTTTGATGGGACATGTTCGTTGGTTTGCGTACCGAGAGGATAAGACCGAGGTTTGTGGTTGCGAACTGAGGGTTTGCGGCTTCAGATGTTTGCGGTCCGAAGTGATTTCTCGGCTGAAAATGATTTCCGGATGCGAGGCGTTTACGGTCCGAAGTCTTTAAGCCTTGCGAGGGTTTTCGGTCCTAGCGAGACTTCTCGAATTTAAGCAATTTACATCCAATTTTTGTAACACTTCTAGTAAAAGGTTTAAACACATAGAGATTTTTAAATCTAAACTTAATAAGATAACTCTACTTAATAAGATAGATCAAAACAATAAGTTTGACTTTAGATGACCCAAGTTTGACTTTGGTTGACTTTTACAATATCAAAAATAACGGGTTGTCACAGACTTTGACCAAGGGTTGACCAGTTTGACTTCTGGGGGTATTTTAGTAAATTGGAAATTTATGGAAGTGGATTACTGGTGGATGTAAGTGATTGAGTGTGGAGCTGTATTGGAGAGTTGACATTATCATCCCGAGCTACTTGTAAGGTGAGTTTTCCTCACTATACTCAAGGGTCTAAGGCACCAAGGCTGACCCTTTTTGGATTGTTATCCTGATATGTTATATGCTCGAGTATTGTATGATCTGTTAGATCAGTATCCTGGTAGATAGGATGTTATTATCCTGTTATGATCTGTCAGATCAATATCCTGGTAGATAGGATGATATTATGCCATTATGATCTGTTAGATCGGTATCCTGGTAGATAGGATGTTATTATGTTGTTATGATATGTTAGATCGGTTTGTCTGTAAATAGACTGTTATGTGATTATCTGATATATGTGCACATGTGTGATTGGTGGTTGAGGATTATCTGCTTTGTGCAAGAGCCAATGGACCTAGGTATTCCAACCCTATGGTTGTGGGTCGTGAGTATTCCATCCCGAGGATGATTGGACTCGTAGTATGTGGGCATTCCAACCCGATGGTTGTGGGCCGGGGGTATACCATCCCGAGGATGACTGGACCCATAGTATGTTGGCATTCCAACCCGATGGTTGAGGGCCTGGGGCATTCCAACCTGATGGTTGATTGGGCCCATAGTATGTTGTTATTATATGTGTTACTTGTTGTGCAAGTATTTTGGGGGAACTCACTAAGCTTCGGGCTTACAATTTTGGATTTTGTTTCAGGTACTTCAGATGATCGCGGGGAGGCGAACGCGTGATCGTGCACCTCCTCACATTTTTATGATCTTGATTTCTGGGATACTCTGATGTCTAAACTATTTTGAAAACACTTTGTAATAACTTAATGGTTTTGAATGGTTGAAAAAGTTTTAAATTGGCTTGATTTTTTATGGATGTTACATAAATTAGATTTCGTCCTCGAAATCATTCCTTACCTTCACAGGCACGCCAAACAATCTAAGCAACATACCCAAAACCCCGAGCATACAACAGCCTTCCCAAAGGCAACCAAACCCAACCCTAGCAGGGCTCTCCAATCCTGATGATGAACAAATCCTTTCTCAGCCTAAATTAATCCCCTGCAGAAAAACCACTCATATGTCAAGAAGTCAGTGGGAGTCGTAGTGATCTTGAGATTTTCAAGAGTCAACCGACAATAAACCTTTTAGTTATCCCTAACATGCGACCTGACATTGATAACCTATCGTGTTTGGTTGACACATTCTTATTTCTTTGCACTTCTAGTTGAGTTGACAATGCTTATGACTTCTATGTTTTTCATTTAACTGCAAAAGCAAAAAGCACGTTGGTCAGTGAAAGTAAATTGAGCAATATAGGTGAGCTGCTAACAACATGGAAGCATTGGTAGACCTTTGAGCTACCAGAGGGCAAGAAATTTAGAATTGTGAAGTTCAGTCCATATAGGAAAGCTAAATTTGAATTTGGTTTGGTCCTAAACCTTATCTTATGATTATAGGTTAAAAATGATAGATTCACATGGATGGGAACGTATGCACCTTGAAATCTATGTGGTAAAGATTCACTCTAATTCATGATAAAGATTACGAGGAAATACTTTCGCTGATAGATTATATGACCTGATAAAGATCAATATGGATGTTGGATGTGTTAATTGCATTCTCAAATTCATAATATGATTACGACGTCCCTCTTCATTTTTTGAATTGTGAGGAATGGCAAGGAATTATTTGAACTTTCATGACATATATCTACAAATTCTGAAAGGGATTAAACTCACATATGTGCTATCCTATAAAGGTGTATAAACTTAAGAAGTCTAGTTGGAGACTTATCGAAGAATCGCGTAACATAAATCTGTACTTCAGTAAGAAAGTCAAGAATATTGATTTCTAGAAGTCCAGTTGATTTCTGGGTACATGTCAAAGCTTGTAGAAGCATAATTGTTATGCTGGTATTACATATTGACAATACTGTTTGTAGGGAACAAAGTTTTCAATTTACAAATTGCAAATTTTGGGAATTGTTTCGCTATAGTAGACTTAAGGGAGAGGGCAGTCATACTTCGTTTCAAATTTAAAGGTTTAGATCGTATAGTTTAATAGAACTTAGTCATAGACGTATATTAATATCATGTTGAAATATTTCAACATATGATATATGATAATATTATAACAAGAGATTGAATAGATATGAAATCCTTATGTGAGACATAATGAATCAAGCCCCATATGCTTCAGATATATGATCGATTACATATGCTATAATATTCACTTATTTTGATTTTTCCAAATGCCTTGAGCATTGAGAGGAAAACGGATTAGAATTTTTGTGTGACTAGAGTTGTTAAACAACTATCAAGAACATTTTGAGGTCTATTGAAGATTGGTTGCTTGTATACATTCAGAAGTATGGTATTGTTTGGGAGGACCATAGTGACATGTTTTAGATTGAGATGTTTCTTGGTCAAAATTGATGGTCGTATGGGAATATGGAAATGTTTCCATAATAAGAGTTGATTATTAAATCTATATGTGAGTTGGAAACTTTAATGCAAGAAAAGTGTTCAAGGAGTGTACCTTGAATTTGAAAGTTTATTACAATGGAATTGTTTCTAGTAACAAAGTTCCAATGGAAACATTATGTAATATCGTTGGCTCAGACTCTGCGACCTAGAAGCCTCGGCATCACAGAAGGTCAATGCATGTGAAGCTGGAATTCCAATACATTTTAGATAGTGATAAGAATTTGGAATTGTGAAATGAGCATCATTGAAACCGTGTCCAGTTGATCTGTTCACAAAGGAAAGACCATAGGGAGGCATAGTATGCATGTTCATAACATGGCATAACTGATGTTATTTAATTCAAGTGGTTAGTTGATTACTCGAAACATTATATAATGAATAAAGTCATAATTATCATGGTGATTAAATAATAGAGATTATTTATATTTAATAGGGTTGTGACATAGTTAATTAGTTTATTATTATGTTTTACTTTGCATGTTTTACTTCCTGAATGATTTGATTATTCGAAACTCCACAGTCGCTCATACTTTAAGAAGTAAGTAGTGAATGAAGACTGTCATGAATTGGATTGTAGATTGTCTAAGGAGATTAGACATAGAAACATGTGTTGCTACAATATTCATGAGTACTTAGAAAATGGAGATTTTGAGTATTGAATAAACCCACGCTCAGAGAGTTTCTTTATGGATTTTATCACGAGTAATTCTGATACAATAATATCTTATATTCTTAAAATGGAGATATATGAGTCGTAATTTACAAGTCGGTTGTGCATTGGTGCTACATAAACACATCAGTAATGTGATGTTATAAAACGTAGTGTCATGCATGATTTGGTGAGTAAAACATACAAGCATATGAGTCAAAATTTATTCGTTCCTTTTTCCATAACGGGAAAAACGATATCTTTGGGGCCCTCGATGATTTGATGTCGACATCTGAAGTGCTTGGCCGAGCCCGGACTAAACTGATGTGTTCAATTAGTAGTCTGAATTCAGTCGTCATAAATCAGGAAACCGGGAAACATAATTTTGGAAAATAAGATTGATTTCAATCCATGTCTCGTATCCATACGATATATTGTAAAATGAAGGAATATTTGATCACTTATCTAAGGACAGATATCTTATCGGATCAGAGTTCGACAGTTGCTTTGGAAAGCACCCTTTGCTGTTTTATTTAGAAGTTATACATGTAATTTAGTTTTAGACTTATCTAAGTGGGAGACTGTTGGATTAGGTGTCTAAGCCAATAACTAAATTAGTATACTCTTGAATAACTACCAAAGTCCTTGGGTTAGCATAATAACCAGAAATAGCTATAAATGATATTAGGAGAATGAGAGATAAATGATTTGTTAGTATATTATGTGATTAATATATTAATTGCAAATAGATAATTTACTTGTTAATTTATTATTAATAAATTAACATGCGATACATTGTTAAATAATTGGTTTGAAATCAATTACAATTAATTAATAATCGGTTAGAATTAATTTGGGATCAACTGGAATTAATTAATTATACAAGGGTTACTTTGTAATTGTTTAATAGTAGAGCAAGAGAGAGATTCTAGAAACCTCCATGCTTGGAAGATTTTAATACCATATTAGGGTAATCTAGAATGCTCCAAATGGATAATTAGGAAACTGGATAATTACCTATTTATGGGTTATCATTATCTAGGGTTTCTTAGGGATATCTAGTAACTATATAAAGACACATTGGGCTAGAATGTTTGTATGGCTCCTTCTAAGAAGCATATGAATGAAAATTATTATTATATTCTCTCTCTCCTCTTCATTTTAGGGTTTCTAGTGTTTTGGGTGTGAACCATTAGAGACACGAGATTTCTAGTGCTTGCTTTCCGAGGTATAAGGAGTTTGAAGTGATTTGTTTACTACAACAAATCAAAAGGTATGTAACCTTAATTATTATTAATTTGATTATACTAGGAAGTCATTAAGGTTCTATTTATTTTGTTGTTCATGGTATGTTACATTCAAAGTATTAAAAACATAGATCCTTTAGGTTACATGTGCCCTTAAATGTTAAGTGAAATTCCACAAACACATGGTTATTGTAATCTATAAAACCCATCATATTCCACACTGATAACAACTTTGTCGAAAACCACAGTTTCTGAAGTTTAGAACAAGCTTAAGATCACATATAATAAACATGTTTTTCAAGATTGTCTTAGCTTTTATTTAACAAACCTTTTTGGATTAATGTTGAAACCTTTTTCTTTGAGGTGATGAAGTAAATGACAGTAAGTAAGAGTCAATAAAAAGATATGCTCAAAAAGAGTAAATGATTATAATTAAATAAGATATTAAAAATTGGTTAATAAACATTGGTTAATAATGTTGAAACCCCTTTCTTCATGTGTTTTTTGCATGTTAGTTTCTTGATGGTTTGTTGCCTTAATAATTGTAATAATGTTGAAACCCTTTTCTTCATGCGTTTTTTGCATGCTAGTTTTTTGATGGATTGTTGTCTTAATAAGTGTCAACTAGTAGCAAAAAGATATTTATAATTAAAAAAGATGAAATTACATAACCTAGATTAAGATCTAGTTCATGCCTAGTGAGAGAGATAGGCCCTTTATTTATTTATCTTTTTTTTCTTTATATATATATATATATATATATATATATATATATATATATATATATATATATATATGCAAGTTCTTTTGAGAACCAAGAAAAACGTGCGAACTTGAGAACTACCAATCCAAACATCATTTTTCAAAATCAAAACCACAAATATCAACGAAATGTAGCTTCTAAGTCATATCTAGGCTAAAAAATGATTTGACGATTTTTTTTGAAAAATATACATATATGCACTGCGGATGCATGCATGCATATATGTGTCCGCAGTCAATATGATTGCTGATGCATGCATGCATATATGTGTCCGCAATCCATATGACTACTGATGCATGAGTCCACAGTCTATATGAATGTTGGTTCACATGCGCCCGCAATCCATATGACTGCTGACGAGTAGTTTTCAACTTCTGATGGTTAGTTTGCAAGTTCACGTTTTTTTTAGTTCTCACAATATATCAACCATATATATATATATATATATATATATATATATATATATATATATATATATAAGTAGGTTCATGCGAAAACATAAATATCCTGCGAAAACGCGAAAACATATTTTATCTTATAAAAATCAAACACAAGTACTATATAAATTAAATTTATTAGCAATAAATTAAAGATAATAAGTTTACATTTGATTGTGTTATGATACTATAGATTTAAAGACGATTTTATCAACTATTTTTTTTTTCACGTTCTTGACCACTTTTAAATTCATGTTTTCATAATAAAAATGTCAAAAATCATATTTTGCTAATATGAAATAATTTATCATGTATAATCGATTATCATCATGTAGTTCAAAGTTTGGATGGATTATTGTCCAAAATATAAGGTTGAGGTGGCACAATCTCATAGTTTTTTCTTGTTTTCGCGTTTTCGCAAATTATTTGCATTTTCGCATGAACCCTCCCATATATATATATATATATATATATATATATATATATATATATAGAGAGAGAGAGAGAGAGAGAGAGGAATGATCATTTGAGAACCTATAGTTTCCCGAGAACCCGAGAACCAAAAGTTGAGCGTTAGATCAAAATAATAAAAGGTTAGAATGCATTGTGGTAGTTTTGTAAATACTTGGGTAAAAAAAGGCACGGGGGCATCTAACTAAAATTAATCAAGGGCATTTCATGGATATCTCAAGTCAACATTTTATCACGTCAATCCCTACACTCCTCTCTCTCTCTCTCTCTCTCTCTCTCCCATTCATCTTGCCTCTCTTTCCCCTTCATCCCGCATCCGACTAACACTCTCTAATCTCTAGATCGCCGGATTTGTAACAAATGCTCCGATCGTCGATAGTTGATCTGCAATATGAATCTCCTTGACGATCACAACTCCCATCAGTTTCCTCTGGTTATCGGGCTTCATCCTAGCAGTCGATTTCTACAATTTGTTTCTTATTGTTAATGCAATTGATTTCAATAATCTTTTCCTGGTCGGTTTTTGCCACCGATCTACCATCGATTTCAGCAACTGATTTCTCTCTTTCCTTATTCCCATCGTCGCATCACCTCCGGACAATGCCTCCTCGTCACTCAAGTTCTTTCTTGACGTATCCTTTCCTCTTTGAGATCTAAATTGACAATTGATCTAACTTTCATCGTCTGGTATGTGATGTTTGATCAGTAATTTAGCTACAATTATGTTTTAATCGATCTTATTTTTCATTTGCTTATCTTATTGTTTAACGATCTCGAAATTAGGAGCGTTAGGGTTTTGAATTTGCTGTAGTTTTCTTTTCGATCTGTTTGGAATCATAGTTTGAATTTGAAAGAGGTTACTGATTTGTTGATACCGACTTGTTATCGGAGGCTTACAAATTGTTGCTAAGGTCTATAATAATGTCTACTTTCTATTTTTTCTTGTAAATCCTTCATCTTACTTCTGTTGTTCTGTTTGTATCCATTGGTAGATCATATTAATTGGTAGGTGTTGGATTGTTGCTGTAGGTTTGGTTATATTATATGTACTGATGAAGTGTTTTTATTGGGCAGAGTGTATCTATAACTAGAGATGGGCTGATGAATGAGCTTCAGCATGAGGAAGTGCATGCCATTATGATAGATTCCTCCATTTCTCAATCCCAACATGTTGACTTGGAAAGAGAGTTGGCACCTTGGGTCCCTGATGATGATAATCCATAATGTCCTGAATTGGACAATACCTTTGATCGCCATTGGAACAGGTTCCAAGTTCTTTCCTTCCAACAATTTTCTGCATCTATAATCATATATTTATTAACTTATAATTATGTAATTCACTTTTTTATCATTGATATTTTGTGAAATAGGGTATGAATGAAATATCTGCTTCTGGTCGTGCCCATATTGGTATAAAAAGAATGGGTGAGCTTGATGCAAAGCCATTCATCATTGCTGCTAAAAAGTGATCGCCTTTAAGTACAAATATGATAAAAGTTGTTTTCTTCATTGGCTTTATGGACAAATGAAGGAGCTTGACTTGACTGTGTTGTGGTATGTAATATGTTAATTTTAAGTGTCTATGGTTATACTCTCTATCCATTCCATTTGGTATGATCTAGTCAATTAGTTTCTATGATTGACTGATCTGCTTGTGAATTCTATGAGATATTGTGAAGAACTTAGATTTGTTAAAGTACTAACTCTTTTAGATTGAATATGAATAACTCAAAATAACAAGTGTTTTTTTTCTGATGTGGTTACAATGGCAATGGCAGAAGATTCACCTGGAATGGGTGTATTACCACAAGATGGAATGAATTTGAGCATGAACATTGCAAATCATGAACCTAAAAACTGGATACAGCAAATCATGCTTGTAAAGTAAGCTTTTCCCTAATTTCAATATAAATTCACAAAATTACCTAGTTTCAATCATGCGATTCACATATATGAATTATATGTAATTCACATGTAATTCACATATGAATTACATCCGATTCACATGTAAATCACATATGAATTACATGTGCTTCACATGTAAATCGCATGTAATTCACATATGAATTACATGTGATTCACATGTAAATCGCATGTAATTCACATGTGATTCACATGTAAATCGCATGTAATTCATATGTGAATTACATGTGATTCACATGTAATTCACATATGCATCACTTGTAATTCATATGTGAATCGCCTGTGATTCATATGTTAATCACATATGTATTTTTGTAAGTGTTTTTGCATCAATCAATTTTTTTTTTAATTTTCTTGTAGATTTGAAAGAAATTGTGGTGAATATTGAAGAGGTAAAAATCATAAATTGAAGAAAATATGGAAATATTGACACGAAGACATGAACACGCTTTAGAATTTTATAGCATTTTTTTTATTTTTTATAATTTATTTTGTATCGAATAAATACTTATTCTATTGTGTTTAGAAATTAGTAAATAAAATGAGTTTTCTTATGATTTCCTTACAAATATTATAATATATGAAATATACATATATGTATTTGTAAAAATATTCATATATGTACCTAAAATGTTGATTTTTTTGGTTAAAAAATTATAGTATTTTTTAAATATTCCCTTTTTTAAAATTTTTATTGATTTTTAAATGCTTTTAAAAAGTTGCAGTTTTTTTTTTAAAATATATATATTTTTTCCAATTTTTTTTAAAAAATTCATGTTTTTCGTAAAAATTAAAAAATCTGCACTTTAAAAAAAAATCAAAAAATACTTTTTTTAAAAAAGTCCGAAAATCTAATTTATAATGTAAATTTTTAGACATTAATATTAATATTTCTAATAACACAAAAAATTACATTAAATGAGATTGGTAAGAAGACGATCATGCCCTTAATGAACTAATTTTGATCTAACGCTCCACTTTTAGTTCTCGGGTTCTCGGAAAATTATGAGTTCTCAACCGATCTCACCCTATATATACCTATATATATAAATGATTTTTTTTTAAAAAAAGTAAAAATAAAATATAAATGATAAAAATATGCTTTTAATGACAAAAGGACCGGACAGAAAAAAAAATCAAGTCACAGAGACAAAACACATAAGACTCTAATAGTCATCTTGAATACGTATGTTTTGAAAAACAACATGAACTGATTGAGTGTAATTTTGTCTTAAAAAATTGAATAAGTTTTTAATCACCAAAATGTTATTTATCTAATTTGCTTATTAACTTATAATATATAGTTTTTTTGGTTTAAAATTAAAAAATATATTTTATATTTTTTATTGATGATTTATTATTCATTTGATATCATTTTTAAAAACGTGAATAAATACGACAAAACTTTTGGAGATTACAAAGTTAGGGTTAGAAAATATAAAATAAAAACCTCCGCAGATCCCATTCCCCCCATTTGTTACATGACGGTGCACAGCATCATCCGATACACTGGCGGCTATATCACCTGTATAATCCCTTAACAAACCCTCCTCCCACCCCCCATTATTTCTTCACAGCAAACCCTAGAGTCTCTTGTTCCTGCTACTTCGGTAAGGTATCTAACACCAGATTTTCTTAATTTTTCTGTTAATTTGGGCTCTTCTTTTGAATATCTCGAAATAGAGTTGTTTGACCTAACAGCACCTCGTAATTCGTTCACATTTGCATTGTTTGTGTCACAGTATAATTCCGAGCTTTCAAACGTAAATTTTTATAGAACTTTTTTTTTGTTTTTTTTTTCAGAGTAAGTGACTTCCTTTAGAAAAAGAAAGTACTTTCTTATTCATACCTGTAGATGAATCCGAATATGTAGATAATTCTGACTAATGTTCATCATTAAAAGTTTTACATTTTTAAGCTTCTGCAATCCTGTAATCAAAGACAGAGTCGCCCAATCTGTTAGCAAGTTATAGGATGAGTTTGATCCATTGAATACACTGTTTACAACTCAGATCCTGATAGCATATATTTGAAGTTAGTAAGATAATTCTATAGTTGTATTATATATCGGTGATTTTCTTTCTGAATGTCATAAGCCAAATACGTTGTAATTACATGTACATGTTCAACTTTATCTTTTAATATTCCATCTATCATACAATAATTAGTGTACGTGATTGTAAAAATGTATTAAATAGTGAATTTTTGTCTTTGGAGTCTTATGATTTTTCCCCGGTTTTGGAGTTTTCCACGTATATTCTTATGTTCATTTTCTATTCTTCCAAATTAGGAATCTTTGAGACCATTTCTGAATGACCTTATAACCAATTTATTCTTGTTGGCTGCAGATATGTCCGGGGCTTTAATTCATGCAGCCTCCTTCCTTGTTCGTGAAAGAATAAATGGAACCACAAAAGAGAAAAGAACAGTTAAAATGATGGCATGTTCTTACGCACCTCCCATGAGAATGAGAACCTTTTCAGGATTAAGAGGATCAAATGCTTTAGATAACATAATGAAACCCCCCCAAGATTTCCATTCAAAGGTAGCTATAGCAACCTCTGTACGAAAACAAAAAACCTCCCGAATTGTACCAAAAGCCATGTTTGAGCGCTTCACAGAGAAGGCTATAAAAGTAATTATGCTTGCACAAGAGGAAGCACGTCGTCTAGGCCACAATTTTGTTGGCACAGAGCAAATATTACTAGGCCTAATCGGTGAAGGAACTGGCATTGCTGCTAAGGTTTTGAAGTCATTGGGAATCAATTTGAAGGATTCAAGAATGGAAGTTGAGAAAATTATTGGTAGGGGTAGTGGATTTGTTGCTGTTGAGATTCCATTTACCCCTCGAGCTAAACGTGTTTTGGAACTTTCATTGGAGGAAGCTCGCAATCTTGGTATACTTTATTTTGTTTCAAGCTATGCAATTTTATTATAAAAATGAAGTCATTTGGTAGCTAATAATATACGTACAATGTTATAGGTCACAACTATATTGGATCAGAGCACTTGCTACTTGGTTTGCTACGTGAGGGAGAAGGTGTTGCAGCTCGTGTTCTTGAGAATTTAGGAGCTGACCCCACTAACATTCGCACTCAGGTAACACTATTTTAATATTTTATTATTTTTTTTAAGTTGCTAAGTATTTGTAATAATGAGTAGGTGATTCGAATGATTGGGGAGAGTGCAGAAGCTGTGGGTGCTGGAGTTGGAGGTGGAGGAGCTTCAGGGAGCAAGATGCCAACACTTGAGGAATATGGGACAAACTTGACAAAGTTAGCAGAGGAGGTAGTCCATGTGGATTTTTTACTTTTTTTAGATATTGGTTTTATAGAAAGGGGATATGTTTTGTTGTTTTTATAGGGTAAGTTGGATCCTGTTGTTGGAAGACAATCACAAATTGAAAGAGTGACACAGATTTTAGGGCGTAGAACAAAGAATAATCCATGCCTCATTGGAGAACCTGGTGTAGGAAAGACAGCCATTGCAGAAGGTCTTGCCCAAAGAATTGCAAATGGTGATGTCCCTGAAACCATTGAGGGGAAGAAGGTGAGTCTGACTTCATAAAATTCATGAAAACAGCTTTAAGGCTTACATATGACCCAATTTCTTTCTTTTCAATTATATTCAGGTAATAACCCTAGATATGGGTCTTCTTGTTGCTGGCACAAAATACCGAGGGGAATTTGAAGAAAGATTGAAGAAATTAATGGAAGAAATAAAACAAAGTGATGACATAATTCTGTTCATTGATGAGGTTCACACTCTAATTGGGGCAGGAGCAGCAGAAGGAGCCATTGATGCTGCTAACATATTGAAACCAGCTCTTGCAAGAGGTGAATTACAGGTAAACAATGATATTTTAAACTTTTTTGCTATAAATTATGATCGGGTTATTTATTGGAATACAAGAATTTAGTGTAGTTTTATCTTTGTGTCAGTGTATTGGGGCTACAACACTGGATGAATACCGAAAACATATTGAAAAAGATCCAGCATTGGAAAGACGTTTCCAACCAGTTAAGGTTCCGGAACCTTCCGTTGAGGAAACAATTCAGATTCTGAAAGGATTAAGAGAAAGATATGAAATTCATCACAAGCTTCGTTATACAGACGAGGCTGTAGTTGCTGCTGCTGAGTTGGCACACCAGTACATAAGGTAAAAAAACATCATAGGAAAGATGACATGTGATTGGTTTTAATTGATAATTATTTTTAATTTCTTATATGTTTTGTAGTGATCGGTTTCTTCCTGATAAAGCAATTGATTTGATCGATGAAGCTGGATCTCGCGTGCGACTTCGCCATGCACAGGTACTACATGTATTTGTTTCAATTTTCTGTTATTGATTTCACCGAGTTAACCGGGTGGGGTTTATGTAGCTACCTGAGGAAGCCAGAGAGCTTGAGAAAGAGGTTAGACAAATTACAAAGGAGAAAAACGAAGCTGTTCGTGGTCAAGACTTTGAAAAGGTAATTTTTTTTTTTTTTTTTTTTTTTTTCATATATATAATTTTTGTTATAAATTTTCTCCAATGTTTCACAGGCAGGGGAGCTAAGAGATAGAGAAATGGATCTAAAAACACAAATATCGGCTCTAATCGACAAAAACAAAGAAATGAACAAAGCCGAGAGCGAAGCTGGCGAAGCGGGGCCCACAGTAACAGAAGCGGACATCCAGCACATCGTATCCACGTGGACCGGCATCCCAGTGGAAAAAGTCTCAAGTGACGAATCCAACCGCCTCCTAAAAATGGAAGACACCCTCCACAACCGCATCATCGGTCAAGATGAAGCCGTGAAAGCCATAAGCCGAGCCATCCGACGGGCCCGCGTGGGTCTCAAAAACCCCAACCGCCCAATCGCCAGCTTCATCTTCTCGGGGCCCACGGGTGTCGGGAAATCCGAACTCGCAAAATCCCTAGCCACATACTATTTCGGCTCAGAAGAAGCCATGATTCGGCTCGATATGAGTGAGTTCATGGAACGACACACGGTCTCAAAGCTCATCGGCTCACCGCCCGGGTATGTCGGTTACACGGAAGGCGGGCAGCTGACCGAAGCGGTCCGCCGCCGCCCGTACACTGTGGTCCTTTTTGATGAAATCGAAAAGGCGCATCCGGATGTTTTCAATATGATGCTTCAAATTCTTGAAGATGGAAGGTTGACCGATAGTAAAGGGCGAACGGTTGACTTCAAGAACACGCTTTTGATCATGACTTCGAATGTTGGAAGTAATGTGATTGAAAAAGGTGGACGGAGGATCGGGTTTGATCTTGATTATGATGAGAAAGATAGTAGTTATAATCGGATTAAGAGTTTGGTTACGGAAGAATTGAAACAGTATTTTAGGCCCGAGTTTTTGAATAGATTGGATGAAATGATAGTTTTTAGACAGTTGACGAAATTGGAAGTGAAGGAGATTGCGGATATAATGTTGAAGGAAGTGTTTGAGAGGTTAAAGGGTAAGGAAATAGAACTTCAGGTGACTGAGAAGTTTAGAGATAGGGTGGTGGAGGAAGGGTATAACCCTAGCTATGGGGCGAGGCCGCTAAGAAGGGCGATAATGAGACTTTTGGAGGATAGTATGGCGGAAAAGATGCTTGCACGTGAGATTAAGGAGGGCGATTCCGTCATTGTTGATGTTGATTTGGATGGTAATGTGACGGTTCTTGGCGGCACCGATGGTGCTCCGACGGAGGAGATCTTACCGGAGCCGATTGCATTGTAGAAGTGTCTTTTTATAACATCTTTTTTTTTCTTCCCGAAAAGTTGGTTATGAATAGACTTATGGCCGGTTTCCTTTTTGGTCATGTTTGTTTTCTGAGTTAGGTTTACATTTCAAGGCTTGTATATATTACAGGACCAATTAAAGGTGGGAGATTTTGTGAGGTTAGAATTATGGATTTAAATTCTTTTTGTTAATTTCATCCTTATTGCTACTATTTGTTTTATGGCAAAACAAAAAAGTTGAACAAAGTGGTCTAGGTAGAATATTAGAGCTAGGCTATAATATTGCTTTCTTCTAATAGACATTTGGCAATAGAGTGAATGGTAATGTTTTCTTGAATTGGAAAATAAAAGCTGGGTCTTATTAGTATTCTATATATGCGTGTTACAAAAATCAAACTGTTTATTAATCGGGGATTAATCGTTTAGCGGTTTACAACCGATTTTGATTAGGGGTGTTTAGGTAGTTAGGTCTGACAATTGGGTTAGGTTCGGGTTGGCAGGTAAAAAAACATAAACTCAATCCAACCTATATAATATATGGATTGGCGGATCATGGGTTGGTGGGTTGGAAACTTCAACCCAACCCAATCTATATAATCCGTTTGTATATGGGTTTGTGGGTACAAGTTAGTGGGTCGAACCCAACCCATATAACTCATTTAATAAATAAGCAACACATTTTAAAAAAATGAGGTTTTTTCAACACAAAGTCATAACGTGATTATAGTAATTAATATCAGAAAAGAGGTTTTCAATATAAATTCATAAAGTCATTAACATCCAAATAAAATTGAAAAATGAAAACATTCATATAAAGTTGATGGGTTATTCGTTCGTGACTCCTGAGTATCTAAAAATGACAACATGTATTTTTTCTTTTCTTTTTTGATTAGGGCACCACAAATAGAGATTAGCCACATACGAATACGGAAGGAAATCATATTTCATTAATAACTACCTAACTAACTAAGGTGGTGTTTGATTGTGGCCTGACTCGGTCCGGGTCAGCTGGGTCCACTTGTTTGATTAAGGTTCTTTGCACATCTGATTCAGTGATTCGGTCCTCAAAGAAAAACTAGCTGACTTGGTCCTTTCCACAAGTTTCACGTATTTGCCTTTCTCCTTTTCCTTGCCCCTAAACGACGTGACTTCTTCTTTCTCCTTCTCCTTTAATCCACGTCCAACTTCTTCCACCACCACCAGTTCTTTTCTTCTTTAATCGATTCATGAAATCGATTTTGAAATTAAATCGAGCAATGAAATCGTTTTTGAAAGTGAGTGTTAAGCAATCTTCAATTGATTTAACTCCCTTCGAACTTAGAAAACAAAGCTGGATAACAAAATTATGGAGATGCAATCCAACATTGGTTCCATCAGAGATGAACAACGAGCACTTGAGTGACGATTGATGAGAAGCAAAATGAAATTAAACACACGGAATCCAAAATCAACCATCTCAAAACCATTCTCCATTCTTCTTCTCCACTTAAAAATTGGTTAGTGAGTTACAATGATCCATCACCATCAAATGGTGAAGAAAAACGAAGGTGAGACCGAGAGAAAGGATGATTGATGTCAATGTTTTAAAAATCAGTTTTTTAATTGAACCGGTCGGGTGATGTTTTCTGGTTCAACCGGATGATCAAACCAGTTCTATATTTTTATATGTTTTTAATTATCCTACATACATTGATTACAAAACTTGTTATATTTTTAGTATTACAAACGTAAATAGAATGCAACATATAAAAAAATCATTATAGAAGCCAAAATCAAACAAAGAAGCCCAAAACAAACACAAAAATCCAAGACTGTATGGTTCATTCCGGTTCAATTCAGCCGGTTGAACCGGTTTTTTACCAAAACCGGCCGGTTCAATCCGGTCAGGAAATCGATATAAAACCTGTCCAAATCGAACCGTCCTCACCTCCAGTTCCCGGTTCGACCCGGTTTTTAAAACACTGATTGAGGTAATTTCAAATTTCTTCTATCAATGTATGTTTTTCTTGCTTCATCCAAAGACCGAGGTAATTTCTAATTGGATTCGACTTTTTAGCAGTTAAAGGGGGTTTTTTTTATAACTTCAAGGTTCATATGCTTTGTTTCAGATTTGAAATTTTCATGGATATGATCATGTAATCAAATAAGTGAAGCCATATTAACAGTTGTTCTGTTGAAAAGATTACAAATCAAATCTGAAATCTAAAAGTCTCAAGCTTCACTTCTTAGAAGTCAAAAACTAGGTTTTAGTTTCATATCCATTTCCTTGAGATATTTATATGAAATTTATGTTATTTGCTTCATTATTTCAGGTCATGGAGACTGGTGCATATGCTGGAATCATTTTGGTTACAAGAGTCCAACTCGTGAGTCCTACTTCCATCTTTAAGGACCTGTTGTGCATTAACTAATTAGCCAAATGGTCTTTGAAATCATGAGAACCGAATTGCTTTATTATTGGAACACATGCCAAGTATTTTGTATTCATGAGAAACATTGATAATGTGTTGTGGTCATGAAGACTTAAGGATAAATCATGCATCAAGGTACTAATTGTATGTTGTGCATTAGCAATTGTAACATCATCTACATAAATATATGAAATGATAATTTCTCATGAACAATTGTAACATCAATCTTGCGCAGTAAATTAAATGAAAATCATAGAGAAATTATTAAAAAAAATGTTGTTTGAGGGTAATATAGCCATTTTGCATAGTCAGTCATGTGCAAAATCAAATAATAAGTTTCAGTCAGAAGCTAACTCTGTCAGAACTTCTAACCCGGTCAGCTCTAATTCAGTTACCAACTATCAAACGACCCCTAAGTAACTAACTATCTAACTAACTATATATATATATATATATATATATATATATATATATATATATATATATATATATATATATATATATGGGTTGGTGGGTCAAAAATCTCAACCCAAACCCATCTATTTTCGGGTTGGGTCGAGAGTTGCCACCCTTAGGGTGCTTGGCGGGAATTGGTCAATATCGGTCAAACTCGGGCTTGGTGGTCCTCAGCGCGTCTAGGCAGGAAAAATTAAAAAAATTCAAATTTTCAAATATAACAACAAAATTTACAAAATTTCAAAATTTTAAATTTTCAAATGTTATACAAAATATTTCATATTTATAAACTTTCAAAATTTTAAATGTTCAAATACTTATTTTTTGAGGATATATTAAGCTTTTGAAGAGTTTTATTAATCATTTAGGTCCCCGATTAATCCATTATCCTCATTCGACTGCTGAGATCCTGCCGATTGTTTTTTATAACATTCTAGATTGATAAATTAGTCGACACGAATATTGTTTTAAGTATTTGCGAGAATAGGTCTTGTGTCAGATAACAATTTTTTTGTCTTATTTTTGTAGTTTTACAAGCAGTATATTAATGGTTCGTAGCATATATATATATATATATATATATATATATATATATATATATATATATATATATATATATATATATATATTACTATATTATTATACAAACCTTATTATTTCTATAAATAACTTTAAGACGTCCAAAACTTTAAGCTGAATGTACAATAAACAATGCATATCTGATAAGAAGTTGAATCGTGAGAGAGCTCTAATCACCAAATGAGGAATGTGTTGAATAGGTCTCTAGATCTTATCTCCTTTGACGAAGCCATTTTAATCCCCAACGGAGTCAATGTTGAATCCTGATATCTGGGCTGATATCCCTCGATTCTGGCAACCGTTCCCTTATTATAAAACATAACACCAAATGTTATTTCACTGTTCTCAAGATCAAATCGTTGAAACAGGTTCTTCACTGTGCTTCCTTCCTCAAGACACGCTTCTTATCTCACAACCACAGCTCCATTTTCAATCTTTCTATGTACAATCTCGTCTCTCCTCCTTAAAAAACCATAGACGACCTTAATGTACAGCATCGCACCAACACCACTTTGCCACCATTGCACCATCATCACAACACCAGACTACCGTCACCAGACCACCAAATCTTCGTAACACGGATGTCGGTGCTAAACACCACAACGCCTTCAAAATCCTAGATCTAAACCACTACCATCGTCGTTACTCAAGGTATGTTTCCCTGTCTACACACACGCACCACTTGTCGCTGTG
The DNA here is from genome assembly GCF_052849685.1 of Lactuca virosa. Lineage (NCBI taxonomy): Eukaryota > Viridiplantae > Streptophyta > Magnoliopsida > Asterales > Asteraceae > Lactuca > Lactuca virosa. The sequence continues at coordinate 180,473,602 of NC_136429.1, read as the reverse complement.
GTCATCACAATCCGCCCATGTTTCTCTTTCTAAACTTCCTCTCCAAAAGAACCCTATTCTAACCCAGAACAACTTCGTTCTTTTATGTTTCTCTTTGTTCCTCATTTTGAAACTCAAATTCAGACTCTAGCTGGTTTATTTTTGTAGATTGTGTAGATTGAAAGTGAGACTGTGAGAGGGTGAGTGGTGACCGGTCAGGGAAGGCTAGATGCAAGGTTTCTAACGACGGTGGTTGAGTTGGGTCGTGATGGCGGTGGTGGAAATTGTAAATCATGGCGATGATCGAAGATTATGGTAGCATCGATGGCGATTGACGAAAGGTGATTCTGGTGGCTGAATTTTAGAGAGACGTATGTGGAATGGGGAAATCTCTTCTATCAAGATTGTTGCTTGATGACCTCGAAAATCCGATTTCCCCCAAAAGCTTCTCATTATCGTTGGCTCCATAAAGGTACTAAATTTTACAAAATCAACTCCAAACCTTTAAATATGGAAATGTTTGTTGAACTGGGTTTTTGGGTTTTAAGTTTTTCAAAGCGAGTGGGAGCACTAACACCGACGGATAACCTAGGAGATCTGAGAGGGTTAGCTGATGGCTCGAACAGATTGAACAATTCCACCATGCTTGCCAGGGAGATTTTGATGGTGCTAATGCCTGAACAGACAAAAGTATATCACTAAAGGGTATATGTGGGAAGAAGAAGAAGCAGAAAAATGACTACCCAGGTTAGAAAACATACAACTTTTAAAGCATGAGGTACGATTGATCAAGGTTCTGACAAAAAAAAAATTAACGAAATTGAAGGTGTATAGGAGCTAGAACAAGATCTGCTTCATTTGAACACCAAGTTTCAATCGTTTTCCATCTCCATCTCAAAAAAAAAAATTCTCTTTTGATTTTGTTTCCATGATTTGATATAGGTTGCAGGTGGAGGGGGTTCTCTGGGATACCTGTTTGTTTGTTGATGGTAAGAACGTATATTATTGTAAAATATGATAATCAGGTATTTATTTGCCATGGGTTTGTTTGGATTATATGTGTGGTCCAAAGAAAACTTAGCAGATTTCGAAATTAAGAATTGTAATATATGTTTGTTCCTAATTTCACATCGTTTTTTCCATTAAACATATATCACCCATTTTTCTAATGCTTTGACTGCTTTCTCTTTCACTCTATTTGCCTTTTCTGAATCTGTGTTTGTCACAACCAAGCTATCGACTCTCCGACCTTCTGGGTTCGATATCTCCTCCCTCAATTCCATATGCGATGCAAGATGGAAAGGATGGCTTCCTGTGCTACTCCTCTACATACCCTCTCGCTCTGTCTATGCACACACACACACATATACACCACCATCTGCACTGATACTGAACAGCCACCACCACCATCGATTTTATTTTTAAGCAATGCCTTAATTGATTCCCATTTCTTGGTGTGATTGCAACAGTAAGTGATATTACTGTCTTTTGTTGTATCTAAACCTAATCCTGATTATTTGAATATTCCAATCAACTATTTTAGTTAAAAATAACTGGTTTTGAATTGGATATGGTTCTTTTTTTTTAATCTTCAAATCTCTGATTATTTGAACCTTCAAAATCGCAGAGAAACTTTGAGATTTATTGATTTTTGATGTTTGATTCAGATGGTTGTGGGAAATTAAGCATTACGAGAAAAGAATCGACTCTTTGAGTTAATGGAGATGATTTGCTGCAAATGGATCAAAATTGGTTGTCCTGGTTTTGTAGTCCTTTCTTCCCTTCCATTTCTATTCCTAGACTTTTAGTTCGATGTTTGAACTTTTTATTTGCAGAGATACCCTGTATCAAGAACCCTATCTCAATGGAGTGGTTTATGCCTTACATATTTCTCTTAGGAAGTGCAATAATTTCAATAGAACTCATCATTCAACATTTTTATTCTCCAGGTGGTAAAGTTGTTTTTCTCCATCTTTTATAATTTCAAATATTTTACCATGGCTCATCATAGTGTCTTCTCAGGTGGTTTTTCTTTTTGGATTCTGAGTTTCAGCACCGCACCACCGTCTCTATCTCACTCTTTTACACACATATTAGATATGGGTATTCTTCTTTCTCTTGCACACAAATGGTTTTAATGTTAGTTTTTCTACAGCTAACCTCAAGGAGATTCCCGGTATGAAGCTTTTTTTATGATTTACTACATAGGATTATTTTATAAATGGTTAAGAATAAAACGGTGCAAACTAATACTATATACCGTTCTCCATAGAATCCTACATACATGAGCTAAATTTGGTATAAGTAAAACTTACATTCCTAAAATTAAAGTGTTAATAAATATAATTCTCTTAATAACGTCTCTCCCAAAATCTCACCACCGCCTCTCACGCATTCTGTTGATCGACTATCACTACTAATAATCAACTCCCAACTCCAATGCCAGCACTTGCGGTCAATGCTCCTGACGATCGCCGGATCACTACCATCTTCTGCTATTTTTCGTTGGCGATACATCCTTAGCCCTATATCACCATTGGTACGTTTATTATCTTCAACTAGATCTTGATTCAAACCTGCATCGACAGCAGAGGAAAGTTGAATTCGTTTTAGCTGAATTAGCGAAAAAGTACCAATATTTTGACGAATTAACGAAAAAAACCGGAATACCGGCTAAATCTGCGAAACCGGCCACATAGGGTTATTGCGAAGTTTTATGTCACACCCCCAAACCAGAACGGCGGAAACGTTCGGGGGCGGAGGGCTTCATGTAAGTATCACAACACATGCAATATAGTAATCAAAGTACAAACAACCATTGCATTAATAAGTATAAGTTTTACATAAGTGTTTAAACATTACACATTCGAACATCAAAGTAGATACAGTAGAAGACAAGAGTTGCAGTATGGTACTAGGTAGTCTTCTCAAAAGCTTCGGGAGTGTACCTGTCTATTGGATTCCTGAGAATACAAGTTATTTTGAAAGAGTAGATCAACATTTTAGCTGGTGAGTTCATAAGTATTTTAGTTCTATAAAGTATACTCTAAGTTCTTTGGAAAAGTTCGCTGGTTCCTCCAGAAAATCCTATATTTCTTGATGTGATAAAATGATAACCTCAATAGTTCCCTCTACAATTACTTAGTTTATACTAGTTATATTTAACCTAATATCGAATGGACAGTTAAATGGGTGAATCTGCCCTAAGCCCACAACCAAACAAGGAACAAGAGGTAAGGCGGAAGCCACACATTTCACTGTCAGTCGGATATTACTTATATATAACTCTGATGTATAAACTAAGGAATTATAGAATTAGCCACTAAAGGTCCTTTATGTTATACTAGTTTAAAGAGAGTGAATGACTAAGTTCCATCTGATAAGTAGTTTTAAATCCCCATAAAACCGTTTCTGAATAGTAGTTTTAAATCTCCATAAAACCGTTCCATTTGTAAAAGTAGTTTAATCCCATAAACCGTTCCATCTGTAAAAGTAGTTTAATCCCATAAACCGTTCCATTTGTAAAAGTATTCTTAGTTATATCCGTTCTACAGTAAAACATTGATATTAATCCTGGAAAATATTATATTTTCCATAATACTGATTTGTGGTTTTAAACATTCCAAAACCAAAAGTACAAGTATATTTGCCATACTTGATTTCATGATACGTAGTTTTTACCATAAGTAAAACTAACAAAATGTATATTTGTTCAGTAAAATAGATAGGATGTAATTATCTTTTCTTACTATTTTAAAAGAAGTATATTACTACGTAGATTAATCGTTGTTTTCTCCATGTGAGTTCTATTAACCATACTAATATGACTGATGCGACGTTCTTCAGGCGTCGGAAACGATATGACATTTGTCACCCCAGGCCTGCCGGCCAAACTGTAGCGAACAGCTAAGGTGCGGGATTGTCAGTCCCGTATAGATCTATACACAAATTCACGCTCTCCCTCCAGGAGATTCTGGTTAATAAGTCAGGACTTAGGGTCATACTTAGATAAGTACACCATGAAGTGTCTCACAAATTTATTGAGTCAACGAGATTACAAGTAATATAGTGGAAAAAGCCTTTTAACAGTAATGATGAAACTTTTCCATATATAAGTTTAAGATGATTGATATTGAGAATTGACACATAAATTATACCTATTATAATTTATATGTTCTATCTGATTATCATGATTTCTCATGGATGAACACCTTTGTTCAGCATGATATAAAGGTAATGATACCGAATGAACTAACATTTTATATTCATATATGTATAATATATATATATATATATATATATATATATATATATATATATATATATATATATATATATATAAGAAAGAAACGACCTTCGGACAATTAACACCACCTTAATTCCACATCCAAACAAGGAAAAGGAAATAAGATAATTCATTAGTCCTAAGCCCTTCAAATCTTATTTATATATTTATACATATATAAACATGATTTTGGCAATTATAAGTTTAAAGAGTTATAAAAACATTTAAAAGAGTTTAACGTTATTCTAGAAGAATTTATATGAATTCAATTTATTCTGGAAACAATTGGTAATCCTTTATTTTAAAGTCCATATTTAAAAGCATAAGAAGAACCTTTATGTGATTAATATCACATGAATTATTGACACAATATGATTGTGTTCAACTTGTATTCCCCCCCTTATAAAGCATTTAAAAACCATTTAAAAAGGTATATTATAGGGGTATGAACTCACTTGATAAGTGGTGATTTGGGCAGCATTTCGTTTCTATAAATGATCTTTCTCGAAGAAACCGCGAGTTTTTGATTAAAAACCGGGCTTTACGCAGGCAGCACTTCGACTGGAAAGAGGTTAGCTTCTCGAGAATTCCGGGGCTTTAGGGCTTGCTTCGGGTTTTAGATATGATACCGGGGCTTTGGGGGGGGGGGGTGTAAGAAAGTTTAAAGGGGTGAAATATGTGAAAAATGGTGAAATTTGGGGGTAAAAATGGTGAAGGAACCGGAGAGTCTCGCACCCTTTATATAGGTGCGAGGGTTCGGCCGAAGAGGTGAGTCACCAGACACGCGGCATCAGCAGCGAAGGCCACGATGCCGAAGTTTGGATGCGAGACAGGGAGGCGAGGCGCGTGTCGGATCCGGGTGTGGCGGTTACTGTTCATGCGAAGGATGTCGGATGACCATTGGACCGCGGCTTCGGTCGAATCAGAAGGCGACGCGTGTCGGACACGGGGAAGCCTCGCATGCGAGGTGACGTGGCCGAATGGTGACCATGCGAAATTTCTCGGTTTCCAACATTTTTCGATTTTTGTGCCCAAAACTTGCGAAATTCATAACTTTCGCATACGAGCTCCGTTTTCGACGTTCTTTATATGCACGCGTAGGTAAAATTATACTCTACGACTTTTGTTTAGACTTCGTTGGCTAATTTTGACTTTATTTTTAATATTATTATTTTTAACAGACCTGGACAGGAAAATCCGTTAAAAATTTATAACTTCTTTATTCGACGTCCGTTTTCGTTTGTCTTTTTACCGTTGTACTACTTTTGATGAGACCTTCGATTCTCGTTTAAGTTGTGTCGGCTAAAAATCACTCGATCCTTATTTCGAGTTTTTAGCTGTATACTGCTATACTGAAACTTAGAAAAATCATAACTTCCTCATACGAAGTCAGATTTTAACGTTCTTTTTATGAAAGTTCTCGGTTTAACATAATCTACAACTTTCATTTAGATTGTTATGGCTAAAAAGCCTTTTATCGATAATTCACTTTTTACACTGGAACAGTGTTTTGCCGGTTTTGTCGCGGATTTTCGATTGGTCATAACTTCTTCGTTATAACTCGGATTTCAGTGTTCTTTATATTTTTGGAAACCTTGTTACAATCTCTACCACTTTGTTCATCCCAATTAAGATTATTGAACAATTTATTTTTGACCTAAATTTGACTGGTGTTACATTTTAGCCGGTATTCTGTCATTTTTTGTAAACAAAATTTAATTTGGGACTAAACCGTAAATTGACCTAAAATATTAGGACTTTATTAGAGATTTCCCCATAAAAAATGTCTTATACATGAGTCGATCTATTTTGTAGCCCAATAAAGTTTTTTCACATCCAAAATATGTCTTAAGCCTTTCGGTATACTACCCACGACCAAGAAGAATGGAAAGCTTCCGAGTCAGCAAACAACACCACTACAAACCATCACTGTGCGAGTGTACTCCCAACAAAGAGAGAGAGAGAGAGATTAACTTCTCATTCAGTCGTCCGTTGCGTCTTGTGTCATGTCATGCATCATAAAACGTCACGGTCGTGGAGATGGGGATAATGTGCATAGTCGTGGTAGCCATGCCACCTCGCCACAAACAGGCCTCGTGCCTCGTATTCACGACGACCTTATAATTTTTGAAGTTTTTTAGATGGATCTCAAAAGTCAAAAGCCTCGTTAGTTGATAGTTTCACGTAGCCAATCTGTTCAAAAGAGATGGTTGGGGGGACTTTACGACAATTTACCAAACATTGGGGCGTTTTCTGTTATCAACCCTGAAGGAGAGTATATATTGCATTATTGCCACCCTCCATCGCCGTGTGTTGGACGGTTAAAAACCGATTGCAACCGTCTCCGGCCTTCCTGTATCTCTTTCCGTAGATCCCGAAAAAGCGGGAAACAATAGAAAAAAAAAACATAAAAAGGTCGCAAACAGCTTTATCCAATTCAAATGATGGCGGCCAATGAAACCAAAGATGACCTTTACGCTCTCTCTCTTCAGGTAACCAACTTCTCTTCATCATTTCCAAAGTTTTTCCGAATTACCTTTTCATTTTCAATTCAAATACACACCTGTACGTTATTACGTCGGATCTAGGGTTCTACATTGCTCCGTGTCCTTAATTTATCGTCTAATTTATGTATGTATATGCATGAATATGCAGAAAGAAGAAGAAGAAAAGTATAAGGAGTATGATCTCGGATCTGACGACACTGATGCCCCTCTGCCCCTAACCGTCACCTCTCGTGTTCGTTCCCCTGCTTCCTTTCATTTATTTTTATCTCCATTTCACTGTTGTAGTCCACTTTCTGAGACTATCATTATTGTTTTTCTAAAACGAGTCATGAATCAATTCCCTCAAGGCTGCAACTCATTCATGTGTATCTCCAATCTTCATGAATTATGCAAAGGGGTCTGAATGGAGGGAATATTATGTTGATTAGTTATAGAGATGAATGCTCTTGGTTGTTGCAGGTATTGTACATGTTAGGTGATATTGCAGCAGGCCCTGCTTTTCGATTTACTCAATGGTTGGAGTTAGTACGGAAGCGTAGTGGCAAGTATAAGTCCTCTGGCTTCCCTCATCGTCCTCATCGCCCTCAAAGACTTGATAATATGCTCTTGAGGTGATCTTCCATTTTATAAAATTTCTTTGATTAATTGATAATTTATCATTTGTAATTCAAAATGAACCAATCATACAGATTGGGATAATTGGAATCTTTGATAGCTTAATCTGTAATTGTGGTCATTACTGTTCAGTGCAGGAGATTTAAGCTTGGAATCAAAAAATTCTCCTCTTTTTGAGCAAGTTGCAGAAATCAGTTTGTGGGAAAGACTTGGTAAGGCTGCTATGTTGAACATTGATCCAAGCTCCTTCTCTTGGGACATGCTTTCTTCACTTCATCACACTGAACATAGTAGTAGCAATGAGCATTCAGAGGATGAAATGAGTAAAGCATTAGAGGTATGTGAATTCAGGAGTTTAATTTTCCCCTTTCATCTTCTTTCTTGAAAACTTACAAATTAGGGTTTGTGTTTGTGTTTGTATTGAATATAGGTGACAGTGAATTCTGGTGGAGTTGTATTCTTTGCACTATTCAACAACAATGAAAGTCGTGAGTTTCTCCCCAAGGAAGCAGCAGCTGTAATAAAAATAGCTTCTTCTAGAATGGCTACACAATCAGAACGCCTTGGCTATGAATTTGCAAGATGGCTAGGTGTCAGAACTCCACAAGTTATTACACTTTCTTACTCTCTTTCTCTCGGATTCATCATTTTCATAATTTTTTCAATCAACTTCTTACAACATTTGAACGTTTTCAGGCTAGAGTCATTCACAATTGTAGTACTGAGTGGTTAAAGATCAAAGAAGCTGCAGAAAAAGCAAAAGAAGCAGCAGTTTCTGATGGAGATGAAGTTGGTGAAGTCACATGCTCGGAACTTCTAGAAGCTCTTGAACTCAGCCGATGCCTTTATCTCATGAAGTACTACACTTCACTCACTTTATAATTGTAAATTGGGAAAATTGCAGAGAATAGCAACGTACTTTCCCCTATATATCAATATGGTCAAATGTACTTTACTTTTTACCCGTAGTATAAAGTAAAGTACATTGTCTATATTGTTAAAAGGAGTAAAGTAAGTTGCTATTTCTAGCAACATGCCCTTAAAAATTCTTGTAAATAAACCTGAGAAGACATAACGATTTACCCTTTTACACATTTTACAGTTATGTGCATGGATGTCCTCTATTGGAAAGCTCAAGTGCATTTAAAACCCAAGAAGCTGCAGAAAAGACAGCAGCTGCCCTTGGGAGAATATTAATGTTGGATCTTGTTATCAGAAATGAAGACAGACTTCCATGTCGTTACCTTCGTTGGAGGGGCAATTCTGCAAATTTACTTTTAGCAGACAAAATGGCAACTGCAAATAGGGATGCGTTAGAAGAAGCCTTTGATTCTGCTATCAAAAGATACAGACCAAGGGTAATTCGGGCATTACAGAAAGAAAGAAGGTCAACCTCAGTGGATAGCAGAATGAGTGTGGATGGGTCCGAGTTATCATCATCAAAAAGCTCTGATCTTTCTGATACTATAGGATCTCCAATCTCTTCTGAAAAAACCCTAAAAAGACAAATTACAATCGATCCAATAATCGGTGATTTTGACATTGTAGCCATTGATTCCGGCGTCCCTCGCCGGCCACCTGCCGGAAAACGTGCAGGTGATCAAGAAAACTACCCGAAACTTGTTGAACTTTTGATCAACAGCCCTGAATACGCATCACATCTTTTATATGAAATAACAAGTGGGAAACTAGGAGTCCCTCAAGAAGGTATTGAAACTCCGGACAATTCGCCCTTCAAAGACATGATTTCGGTTGTTCATGAATTCAGAAGTGGGTTTCGTGCAGCTCTCATGAACTTACAGAGTTTTCATATATTTCTTCTCACACTTCACCAGAAGTTGGATAGTCTTTTAAGGAGTTTCATGAATATTATTGATAAATCTTCGGGTGGTGATTTTGATAAAGAGGATTTGATGATTCTTGAATCTCCATCACACTGTGTTTCACCACAAGGTAAAGGACAGGGTGATACACAGGAGGGTTGTAATGATACAGAAATGCAGAAAACAGCTTCTTCAAAGGGGGCATCATCTTCGGGTTGCAAAGAGAATTTTGACTCCATTTCTCCAATTTCACATGGAAAGTCTAGTAATAAAGGGAGTGCATCTGAACCTCTTCGTAGCATGCGTATTACCTCAAAGCTACGCGATTTTCATAAATATGCTAAGGTTTGTTTTACTCTTTCTTAACTGGATAAGTTTTCTAGATTTAAAAAAATATTGATCTTCCTCAGGTGGATGCTGAACTAAACAAAGAACTAGAACAATGGAACGAATTACTTAAAAATGAAGCAGTAAAGCTCTGCCAAGAGAATAACTTCACTTCAGGGTTTTTCGAGGGCAGTGAGAGTAATTCTGTTGTTGATGCTTATGAATTGAAGGTAAAAATATCAGTAGCATTTCCATATTAACAAGAAGCACCTGAATTATTATTATTAACTTTGTGTTTGTTTGTGCAACTTACAGCTCAGGCTTGAGCATATTCTTGAGAGGATATCGTTAATATCTGATGCTGGAAACACAGAAAAACCTTCACTGATCACAAATAGCCTATTCATTGGAGGGGCATTAGCTGCAAGATCTGTTTATACACTGCAACATTTAGGGATTACACATATATTGTGTTTGTGTTCTAATGAAATCGGGCAGGCTGAATCTCAACGGGCAGATTTGTTTGAGTATCAAAACTTTTCTGTAAGTGATTAATTAATCTTTCCTTTCCTTTTTTTTTTGTTGTTTAAAGGGGTTGTGATGATGATTGATGAACATGAACAGATAGGTGATGAAGAAGAAGCGGACATCAGTCAGATCTTTGAAGAAGCTCATCAATTTATTGAAGCTGTGGAAGAAAAAGGCGGGAAGGTTCTGGTTCATTGCTTTGAAGGGAGAAGCAGGAGTGCCACAGTTGTTCTTGCATACTTAATGATGAGGAAGTAAGTGAAAGAGTCAGTTATAAATAAACACAAGGGTAAAATGGTCATATAAGTGCATTGAAAATTATGTTGTTGTGAAGGAAGCTGACTTTGTCGAGGGCATGGAACAAGCTAAGAAGGGTTCACAGGAGAGCACAGCCAAATGACGGATTTGCCCGTGTACTTGTGGAGGTGGAGAGGAAGGTGCATGGGAAGGTTTCAATGGAATGGCAACAGAAGAAGCCATCAATGAAGGTGTGTCCGATATGTGGGAAGAACGCGGGGTTAAGCAGCAGCTCACTGAAGCTTCATTTGCAGAAATCGCATAAGAAATTGTCATCAGGGAGTGTAGACAGTGCCATGAGCATGGAGATTCAAAAGGTTTTGGAGGCACTCAACATTTCAACACCAAGACAATCTCATTCAAGCGATTAAATCACATATGCAAACTGCAACATTTTCTTATGCCAAATTTGTATTTGTAAAAATTATTTTATAATCATACATACAGCTACAAGTTTAACCCTGTAGAATGTAAAAACTTTAAATAAAAGTAAAACGGTTAGTAAGTTTAAGTTATCCAACCCTTATAGTCTAGAACTATCTGGAGGTGCCTTTCGCCAAAGATTGAGGAATATGATAGTGGGTGCTTGTGTTGGTTCTAAAAAAAAGTTCTAACTTATCTAAAATGCATTCTATTATTCTTTTAAATTACTTGTTTGCTCCATGTAGTTTTTATTTTAGGAAATAACATAATTGCAGGAACATTTATAGAAATGTCTAATAGAGATATGTTTGAGAAAATTATCTAATCATCCTTATGTTTGAGAAAACTATCTAATGATCCCTATGTTTGAGAAAAAAATTAAATAAATGGCCCCTACAAAATTATCTAATGGTCCCTATTTTTGAAAAATTACATAAATATTCCCTAAAAAATTATCTAATGTTTGACAAAGTTACCAATATGACCCAAATGATCTCAATCACCATTTAATGATATATTATTCAAAAGGTAACCAGTATGACCAAAATACCTTTATAAGAAATGTCACTACCAATGAGTTGTAGTTCCTTTGGTTGATGACAAGAGAGGGCCATTTCAAACCAGACTTCAGGTCACTACAAGCATGTCGCCAGACGAAAATCTATTATGGTGACATGATTACTGTCATTGTGAAGCATACCGACATCCAAATCCCTCCTAATGAAATTCCCATTGATTGTGTCAATCTTTTGACTATTCCCATCCTACAACACATGAAGTTATTTTAATCCACACATGACGATCACATATGGTTTGTTGGTGCTGGCGTCAATGCTAACAAATTACCATGATCTCCATTAGGACCTCCACGATCATACTATAACACACATGACACTATGTAGAATGCCCAAGACACTCATTGGGCTACTCGGGACATCCTGTCTGTAGGAGGCAGATATATTGCATTTATTCAATATATGGACATCCAAACTAAAGAAAAGAAAGATGATGTTTTGACATTCTAGAATGTCTTCACAAGAATTGGGCGTAGATATCCCTTGTGTCGTACATGTGTTTTGTTGTTCACATGTTACATAGTTTGACATGTTATAGTGCCTATGTTTTCTTTATGTGCTTTGTGCTAGCATACAAACATGCCGTATTTAATCACCATGTTAAGATTGATGATGAAAGATGATATATGCTGAGATAACATTGGTTAGACAGTTAAGTCCGTATCATGCATTGCATTCCTTTATCAAGCAATGGTTTAAAGATGAAAAATACAAAAGGTGATTAAAGGTGAAATGATATGAAAGGCGTTTTAAAAATGAAAAATCATTTTAAGACGAAAGGTGTTTAAATATGAAAAATATAAATTGTTAAAAATAACTAATGCATTGTTATTAACTATGAAATAATAATTGTTCTATTAAATTGAAATGTTCATATGAAACATTTCCATTATTTTGAACCATATTATAACACGAAAATGTATTAAAAAATTGGAAATTAAATTTATAGTTATAATGATAAAAAGTGGATGATAAAAATATTGAAAAATATATGTTGTTGAAAATGACTTAATCATGTATGATATTTTATTTTTTCACCGGACTTTTTAGTAAATGTTTTCAATATGTTTGAATACTGCTAAAATCTATTATTTATGTATAATGGAGCAAATCATATTTTAAAATAGCTCTTTGAGGTCATGTTCACAAAATAAAAAGATTAGTAAGGGCATATTTTCTTAAACAATTCATTATGACATCCACCACACTCATTTATAAATGATGTTTTGTTAAAATGTCAATTGTAAGTGATTTGTAACCCCCATTTCATTTTTTATCAATAATACAACCCGTTAATCTCTCATATGAAGATGTACACAATCACCTTGATTAGCCCAAACTAGAGCATGTATATGGTAATCGTTCAAGGTCCACAAGAATCGAGGGGTCGTAAAGGGTAACGATTTGGAACAACCCAAAATTGTTGGTAGTTTTAGTGTTTCTCAAGCAGACATAAATTAATCAAAACAAGATATCACAACATCAACGATTCTTATTCAAGTAAGAATCAGTTGGTTTTCATTTACTTACATATGAAACCTCACTACAATAACTCTCAGCTCTCTGACTAAAGACAAATCTATCAACCAGACTTAGAACAATCCAAGAAGAAGAAGAAAACCCTAACTTGTGTATGAACAGATGAATACAAGACGATCTTGAGAGAGAGAATATAAAACGTAAAATGAAAGCTATCTCTCCTACACACAGTCATTGCAATCACTTATACTACGGGTCAACCCGACCATTAAACAAGTACAACCCGCGCAACATTCTTATTGACAAGTTCTGATAATAACTCCTCAGTCCAGAAGATTTATCCACCTTACAGAAATAACCCTTCCTGCAAATATCTAATCAACACAAGAAATACAAAATAACATAAACTACCCTAAATAAATAATAAATACATTTGAACCTCAAACTTAAAATTCAAAGAAAGCACTAACAAACTCCTTGGAAAGGATCAACTAGACCCAATCTTTGACAAATCCACTCATGTTGTGAAACACTTAAACCCTTAGTAAAAATATCAGCCAAATTATTTTCAGAACCAATTTTAAAAACCTCAACAATTCCTTTTGAAACACGATCTCTAATAAAATGAAAATCAACATCAAAATGCTTAGTTTTTTCATGAAATACTGGATTAAGAACAAGCTTTATAGCTGATTCATTATCACAAAAGATTGGAACAGGAGTTTTATTTTTAATATCAAGATCAAAGAGAATTTTCAAAATCCAAATAATTTCACAAGACACAATACTAAGGGCTCGATATGGCAAAAAAAACCCGAACCCGACGGGGAAACCCGATTCCCGAAGATTTCGGGTCGGGTCGGGTCTCTCTTATCGGGTTTCGGGTGGGATATACGCACCCCGACCCGCCCCGCCCCGCCCCGTCCCGAATATATATATATATATATATATATATATATATATATATATATATATATATATATATATATGTGAAATTACATTGCTGCCCCTTGAAGACTTAACCCTAAAATTACGTTTCCACTCCAGTATCCTCCTTAGACTTCTCTTTGTTCTTCTACTCCAGCCGACACACCCAAAAATCGAAATTACTCTTATTTCGTAGAAGTAGCAAGTAGCAAGCAGTGGTAGCAAAGCAGCGATACACCACAAGACATCCATCCTCTATTCCGACGCAACAAGGAAGTGACGAGTCAACGATGGACTCCGAAAGCAGGTTGACGAGTCGACGACGAACTCCGATATCAGGTAACATTAACCCTTTTTTCTTGCAAACTTTGTTCGAAATCCACCTATTTTAGCTTCCGATTTGAGCTACAAGGACTCCAATTTCACCCTTGTCAGCGATCTCATCGACGATAGACCCGATTTCTCCACACCGACATAGCAAGGCAGTGACGACTCACTCCGGATTTAGGTAAGATTAAGTTTTTTTTTTCGCAAATTATGTTCGAATAACACATGTTCGCAATCTCGTTGATTTGAGCCTCAAGTTTGATTAGCTTGTTGATTTGAGCCTAAAATTTTGTTTGCATCTACCCTTGCTGTTGAGAATCCTGATTTGAACCTCTTCTGCTGATTAGTTTGTTGTATATGATATTCTTGTTCAAATACACATATGGTTACTGATTCTTGATTCAGATGGACATATAATTACTGATTCTAAGTCAAGCCTGTATCTGATATTCTGTTGGTTAGTTTATTGCATCTATGTATCTATTTATCTGTTGGTTCAAACTTATTTGTTGATTCAAACTTGTTACTGATCCACACCTGTTGCATTCCACCTCTCCCTTTGATTTGAACCTCAAATCTAATTAGTTTGTTATATGTTTCTGATTTAAGACTATGTATATGATATTCTAATTCAAACTTGTTGCGTTCCATGTATATGCTTTTGATTTAAAATCTAAAACCATTTATATGTGTTATTGACTTACTGTGTATCTGATTGCATAAATATGGTTTTTTTTTTTTATTTTCTGGGTATAAGAGTGAAAACAATCCTCATAGTAGTCGACTTCATGCAAAGACATTGGAGGCTTTAATGTGTGCTCATAGTTTGTTGCTGAATGAAATTCCAGGGATGATATTTGGATGATTCTGAGAGTTTTAATGTTTATATGTTGTATACTATCATGATGAATTTAGTTTTTCATATTTTATACCTTTGCTGCCATGGTTGGTTGTTTTTGTTATGATATTAGACTATTATTAATTTCTATTTGGTTCAATGATGTTAAGAACTTATTTGATATTGTAAGTTTTTGAAATGTTTTAATTTCTCATTGTTCAGTTGTAGTTTTTTGCAAAAAAAAAAAGCATAGATTTCGGGTTTTGGGTCGGGTTTTCGGGGCTATATCGGGTTTTCGGGTTTAGGGTCGGGTTCGGGGAAAGTTTCAGACCCGACGGGGCGCCCCGATAAGAAACCCGTCGGGTATCGGGTCGGGGTCGGGAATAAATTTAGATATCGGGTTGGGGGATGGGATTCTCTGACCCGCCCCGAATCCTCCCCGTCGCCATTCCTAGTTGAAGAACGAGAAACAGTCTCCTGTTTCTTACTCTTCCATGAAATAAGACTATCACCAAAAAACACTGCATAACCTGTTACAGACTTTCTTGAAACAAGACACTTTGCCCAGTCTGCATCAACAAAAGGCATGAATTGACTCAAAACTTGCACAAAATAAGAAATATCTGGCCTGGTAATGGTTAAGTAAATAAGCTTACCAACCAATTTTTGAAACAAAACAATATTAGGAATTAAACTATCATTTTTATCCAAACCATCTCCTTTAATAACAACATTATTATCCAAAGGAATATTAACAAGTTTACAGCCTAACATACCAAACTCATGAATTAACTCAATACAATATTTCCTTTGACACAAACAAATACCATTATTAATATCAACAACCTCAATACCCAAAAAATATTTTAACCTTCCCAAATCTTTAATCAAAAACTTAGATTTTAAAAAATTCTTTACTTTATTTATTTCATCAACACTACTACCTGTAAGAATAATATCATCAACATAAACTAAAAGAGCAAGAAAACAATGCTTATCAGACTTCACAAACAGTGAAAAATCATTTATACTTTGTATAAAACCAAATTCAAACAAAACACTACATAATTTTTCATTCCATTTTCTGGGGGCCTGCTTAAGTCCATATAAAGACTTTAACAATTTACAGACCTGATTATTATTTTTATCATGATATCCTAGATGCAAAGTCATGTAAACATTTTCATTTAATTCACCATATAAAAAAGCATTATTAATGTCAAGTTGAAACAGTTTCCACCCAGAATTGACAGCAACAGTAATAACAGTCCTAATAGTAACCATTTTAGCTACAGGAGAGAAAGTTTCCTCATAATCTAAACCTTCTCTTTGATTATAACCTTTAGCAACCAACCTAGCTTTATACCTTTCAACGTCACCATTTGATTTATATGTAATTTTATAAACCCATTTGCAACCAATTGGTTTTCTATCAGAAGGTAAATCACAGATAATCCAAGTTTGATTTCTATATAAAGCTTCCATTTCCTCATTCATAGCTTTAACCCAATTGGGGTCTAATGAGGCTTCATAATATGACTTAGGTTCAACAGTCTTATTAAGATTAGCCACAAAACACCTATTCTCAAAATTCAAAAAAGAATAGTTAACAGATTTTTCAATCCCATATTTATACTTACCTTCAATAATAAAATCACTAAACTTTTTTGGAAATTTAGTCTCTCTATGAGACCTCCTCAAAGACTGATTATCAGAAGAAGTTAAAACAACATTTTCCTCAGAATTGTCTAATGATTCAGATACAACTAGATCAGGTTGCGAACTATGTATTGTACAACCTGGAGAACTTTCCTGATCAGGAAGAGTTGCAGTTCTATTTAAACTACCTTCAAGACTAGAATCAGTTGCACTCACAGGTTGAACAACACTAAAATCACCCTCCTGAGAATTACCATCTAAATCCCTAGTGTCTTGACTATCATCAAGAATATCAGACAACAATATCTCATCATTGGAAAAAGGATCCCATGGAATAAAATCACTCAATAAAGAGGGCTCAGGAAAAGCACCAGATTTTGAAGTCATTTTAAAAGGAAAAACAGATTCATAAAACTTCACATCCCTGGAGAAAAAAGAAATTCCACTATCAAGAAAAAACAATTTATATCCTTTTTTAACATTAGAATATCCAATTAAAACACACTTTTCAGATCTTTCAGCAAATTTATCTTTAATATCAAGTTTAGTTGAAAAACACAGACATCCAAACACTCTAATTTTATCAAAAACAGGAACACGTTTATAAACAAGTTCAAAAGGAGTTTTACCATTTAAAACAGATGAAGGAGTCCTATTAATTAAAAAAACAGCAGTTAGAACAACATCTCCCCAAAATTTTCTAGGTAAACCAGATTGAAATAAAAGTGACCTAGAAACATTTAGAAGATGTCTATGTTTTCTCTCCACAACACCATTTTGTTGTGGAGTATGAACACATGAAGTTTGATGAACAATACCCTTTTCTTCAAGAAAAGCTTTCATATTAGAGTTCACAAACTCAGTCCCATTATCAGATCTAATTATTTTAATTTTAACATTAAATTGATTCTCAACTAAAGCATGATACTCACGAAAACAAAATAAAACATCACTTTTAGATTTTAAAAGATAAACCCAAGTAGCTCTAGTAAAATCATCAACAATTGTAAGGAAAAATCTAAAACCACCAACAGTAAGAACTTTATAAGGACCCCAAACATCCAAATGAATAAGTTCACCAAGTTTATCAGTCTTATGTTCACTTAATGGAAAAGGTTCTCTTGTTTGTTTAGCCTTATGGCAAACTTCACATGGTATAACATTATCATTTTCAAAATTAAGAATAGGCTTTAACACATTTAAAGCTTTATCAGCAGGATGACCTAGCCTATTGTGCCAAGTAAGTTTAGAAACAAAACATTTAGAACTATAAACAAAATTTGACC
Organism: Lactuca virosa; assembly: GCF_052849685.1. Lineage (NCBI taxonomy): Eukaryota > Viridiplantae > Streptophyta > Magnoliopsida > Asterales > Asteraceae > Lactuca > Lactuca virosa. Next base: position 180,455,727 of record NC_136429.1, on the reverse strand, counting down.
TACCTAGAGAACTATTTTTATTTTCAAGATAGTAAAGACCTCCAAATTCTTTACCAGTCTCCACAGTCCTCTTGGATAGAGAATCCTGAATATAGCAACAATTCTCATCAAAAGTGACTTTACATTTGTTTTCCTTACACAACTTATGAACAGACAAAAGATTGACATGAAAATCAGGAACAACAAAAACATCAGTTAAGATAATGGAATTTGAAAGATTCATGTTTCCAATTTTATCAATCTTAGCAGTGGATCCATTAGGATGATCCACCTTCAGGTTTAACTTGGAAACATCAACCATATCAAAAAGTTGTGATTCAGAAGCAGTCATATGTTGACTAGCTCCTGAATCAACAACCCATCTTTTATTAAAAGAAACATTATTGCAAACCATACCTGCCATATTGGCATTTCCAGTAACATCTTTTGAAGACTGCTTCTCATTAAGAAGAGCCAAGACTTTAGAAAATTGTTCACTTGTTAAAAAATGTTGATCAAGCTTATCAGAAGAGGTCACTGAAGAATTACAGGTTTCACTAGTATGTGAATTAACATGGGAAGCAGTTCCAGATAAAGAAGCTTTGTTAAAATCAGATTTAGGTTTGACATCTTTGGGATATCCAATAAGTTTATAACATTTTTCAATTGTGTGACCCTTTATACCACAATTTTTACAAACCAAACTCTGATTTCTACCTTTAAATTTTCGGTTATCATTAAATTTCCCAGCAAAGGCTGAAGAAGAACTGTTCTTGTTAGACAAAATAGAAGAAGATCCACTTCTTTGATTAGACTCTTCTCTAGACACAACAGAGAAAGCAATTTTAACATCTGGTAAAGGTTCCATTAACAAAATGTGACTTTTTACCTGACTAAATGACTCATCTAGACCACTTAAAAATTGCATGAGTTTCATAAGTTTAGAATGACTTTAGACTGAACAGCAGCATCACAAACACACTCAGTACACTTAGTTAAACTATCAAATTCCTTCCACAAACCATCAAGTTTGTTATAATAATCAGAAACAGATAAACCATTCTGAGAAAGAGAATTTATTTGTTGATGGACATTAAAAACAACAGATCCATCAGCTTCGTAATAAGTGTCACATAAATCATTCCACACATCCAAAGCAAACTCAGAACATACATGACCAATATAGATATTCTCAGACAAAGAGTTAAGAATCCAAAAACAAACAATAACATTTACCCTGTCCCACTTAAGAGACCTAACAGGATCCTTTTTATCCTGAATCTCAGTACCTTCAATAAAACCTTGCTTATTTCTAGCTTTCAAAGCTCTAGACATAGAACTTTTCCAAACTCTGAAATTTTCAGTTCCGAGTAGTTTAAAACTAATGACTATACTAACGGTATAATCAGAAGGATGAAGATATAAAGGATCATCAAAATTAACAGAATCAGGTTTACTAGAAGAGGATCCTTCAGGTGTTCCACTAGTCATGATTATAAAGAATCAGACACAAAAAAAAATCACGAATCTAAAACCCTAATCTCAGAAGTTTACAGAAGTTTCTGTAAGTCAGTCCAGATTCATAACCATATAAGGTCAGAGCAGGAGGAAATACAGACGTAAAACAACCAAGATTAGTAGATAGATGATAGATCTAGAAACACCACAAGGAGAGAAGATAAGCGTGCGAAAACTTACAGTGAACCACAAAAAACGCACATCAAACAGCAAAGTCGTTTCGATAGATCAAAAGATCTACCACTGACCACCACAGGGCATTCAAATGCCAGACACCAACCCTGTTAATTAAATCCTGTTTGCACTATCTTGATGTTGACCGCCAGGCTAACGTATATACCCGATTTAACACAGATTAAACCATCGTATACATCATCTGAACGTTTACTCTCAAGATAATGACAAGATGACACCAGAGTTGATGGAAAAACTTCTCAATCTGGAAACAATAGATCAGCAAACTGCTCCACGATCTGACAACAGATCGGCGACCACCTTCACGATCTAATAATAGATCGACCAAAGAAAGAGACAGACTAAGACGCAACCCCTAATCTGAAACCCTAATTAAAAAAATCTAAAAACGGAAACAAAAACAAAGAACTCAGATAATGGAAAAACACTTAACCGAGCTCTGATACCATCTCAAGCAGACAGAAATTAATCAAAACAAGATATCACAACATCAACAATTCTTATTCAAGTAAGAATCAGTTGGTTTTCATTTACTTACATATGAAACCTCACTACAATAACTCTCAGCTCTTTGACTAAAGACAAATCTATCAACCAGACTTAGAACAATCCAAGAAGAAGAAGAAAACTCTAACTTGTGTATGAACAGATGAATACAAGACGATCTTGAGAGAGAGAATATAAAACATAAAATGAAAGCTATCTCTCCTACACACAGTCATTGCAATCACTTATACTACGGGTCAACCCGACCATTAAACAAGTACAACCCGCGCAACATTCTTATTGACAAGTTCTGATAATAACTCCTCAGTCCAGAAGATTTATCCACCTTACAGAAATAACCCTTCCTGCAAATATCTAATCAACAAAAGAAATACAAAATAACACAAACTACCCTAAATAAATAATAAATACATTTGAAGGATACAGAAGACAATCAATGAATTATAAGTTTGAAGAAATTAATACCAAGTATCTCAACAGTGTTACCATGTTATTTTAGCATAACAAAATTTACAGATTACCAATGGAGTTTAATTCTTGATTTTATTACAAATTAAGAGGTGCAAAGTGCACATTTGTATAAAACGAGTTTGATCTCGGTTCGGTCAAATGGCAGGGTCAAGGGGGTTGCACCCCCTTACGGAGTATACTTTCCATAATCATCTTTGAAACTGTCATCCCTTATTTATGGGACATAATTAGTCTTTAATGATGATTGTTACTTATCTTTGGTAATTAGAAAATTTTGAATTCTATATAAACTTTTGCTCGTGGCCTCATATAAGTGTCTTGATACAAGACCGTTCCTTGAAGGATTATCCGCATAATCTGGATTTCGTGTAACCTAGGCATAGGGTCAAAATATCACATTCAAAAAGTGTTCACACAATCCTTCAAGAACATCCAAGTCCTCATCGATTTTAGAAACCTTGTTCTTCTCTCTACCCCAAGAAAAACTGGAAACATATGTAACAATAATAAATGTAGTGTATTTGTTGAAGTCTTGTTTTATATGTAAGAGGCTCGTTTTTTATCTGAGTTGGGACTAGTGTTTACGTTTAATTCACCATGGGGTATATTTGTAATTATGCCATGTTTTCTCAAAAACTCAAACAAAATCCAAGGAAATCCAACCAAAAAGCCATTCGTTTTCAATAAATTTATTTGATAACGAGAACTTCTTGTACAATATGGTGACTATCTTGCACCAACATATCTATTTTGGAACACTCCTCGTATGGGTTAAAAGTTATAAAGATTTCTTTTCAAACATTTAGTCATTTATAGGAAATATTACAGAATTTAGGTCCCAAATTATATTTAAACAATCCATGTTTGAAATTTATAAAATGATGGTGTACAATATAATTATATGAAGACAAAAGTCAACGAACAACCACTACATGATCTGCGGCCTTCTAAAAATCCAAGCTAATCTTTACAAATCTTTCAACATGAGTGTGTGTCAAAATGTTAACGTTAGGCTTGGGGAGCCTAGTGAGTAAACGTGGAGTTAGACTTTGGAATAGAATTGAATAACGTCAATAATCCAATCCCTAAGTCATAACACTCCAAAGAAATCAAAAACCGTTTATAAGTATAAGGTATAAGCGGTTAAGAAGCATTAGTTATAATCAATACTGTAAGGGTCGAAGACCTGTTGTAATATGTCGAAGACATAAGTTTATTTTACAAGGCATTTTTGTAATGAAGCTTAGATGTTTAGTCCTTGTAATTTTTTGTGTGATTTCATGTTTCCTATAAATAGGGACATTACTTAGAGTTAGATAAGAGTCTTTGTATGAACTTGTCTATTTTCTCTATGTAACATTTGAAAGCATAATAGAGCTGAAACCAGATCATATTTACATCGTGTGTTCAATCTACATTCGTTTAACTCTGATTTGATTCATACTTGATTTTACACTTCTTCAATTGGTATCAGAGCAGGATTCATAATCTGAGATCTAATTTTCACTCTGATTCAAAAGGTTTTTGAATCAAATTTCTGGTTCAAAAAGTTCTGCACCTTTTGACGTGAAAAAGCGTTCTAGATCTTCAGTTGTGATTTGATTCTGCAACTGATTTGTTGAATCAAGTATTCTATTTTATATTTCTGTTCAATTCAGCAAATTGCTTTCAAATTCTCTTTGGTTTCTAAAAAATTCTCAAAAATTTTCTTCTGTACATCAATGGCGAACTTCAATCTCAATTCGATGACTTCATACTCTCATATGTTAGGATCTTCAACTAAGATTCCTATGCTCATTCCGGAATACTATGATGAGTGGTCTGATCGTATGCAAGATTACTTGAATGGACTCGATGAAGAGCTTTGGTCTTGCATCTCAGGGAATGTGACTGTTCTGACGAATCTTCAACCAATAGGATCGTCTTCTGGTACTACGAGTGTGGAAAATCAATCTGATCGAATTAAGAAACTTGAAAAACGATGCATAAGGGAGTTACGTGGTGCATTGCCTCCAGTTGTGTATAACTATGTCAGAAGTTGTACAACTGCAAAAGACATCTAGAATAATCTCAAAGAAAAGTTTCAAGATAGCGAGAAGACGAAAATCAATTCAGTTAAGCAATGTTTGATTGAATTGAAGGATTTCAAGCAAAAAGATGGTGAAACGATTGAAAGTTACTATGATAGGCTGAACGAGCTGATTTACAAATGCAATCGTTATGGAATCATGAGATCTGCCATGGAATTCAATCTCACCTTTGTTATGAGAATTCGTAAAGAATGGAGGAGTGTTAGCATGATGGTGAAAAATCAACAGAGTTTCGACACATCTTCTTTGAATAATTTGTACAATCAACTGAAAACTCACGAAAGTGAAGTGAATGAAATGGTAGAAGAGTCGAAGCTTAGTCTGGGAGGTCCATTAGCACTTGTCTCTAAAGTGTCTGAAAAGGAAGCAGTCGAAAAAGGCGATTCTGATGATGAAGAGGGGTTTATCATGAATTCGGATGATGAGGCAATAACTTTTTACTCAAACAACCGAGTCAAAAAGTTTTTCAAGAAACCGTTTAATCTAAAGGTCAAACAAAGTGAAGGAAAAGGAAGTTTCATGAACAAGGCTGCAGGAGAAGAGAAGAAGAAGTATGAGAAGAATGATGGGAAGGGTGCTGAGGAGAAGAAAGAGAAGAAACTGAAAGGAGATTCTGGTATGGATTGTCATTATTGCAATGGAGCAAATCATCTAGCAAATGATTGCATGCTTCGAAAGAAGGATGAGAAAAAGAATAGAGTAAAGGATGAAGCGTATTATGTGGAGAGATTGGAAGAGGTGCGTACGAAGGCGAACAATTTGTCTTTGGTAGCTCAAGGTGAACAGGAGAATGATGGCACATATCAAATTTGGTCTTCGGGCTCCGATGATGAAGAAATGCGTAATCCTACGCATGGAGCCATGTATGCGAAGCTGGAGGAAGATTCGGACGAAGAGGTAACGGGCCGATGCTTTATGTCAAAGTCTGCTGATAAGTCTCCAATGACAACTAAGGTATGTAATATTCTTCAATCTTTCAATATTCCTTTGAGTGCATATGATTCTGAAATTGTTGCTTTTGATGATACTGTTGCTTATTTTGATAATTTGGTTGTTTCTGCTAGCAATGAAGCTAAGAAATTAAGCAATCAATTGTTAGAGACTCAGAAGAAGTTAGATTCGAAAGTTGTCAAGATAGAATGTTTAGAATTGCAAATAACAAACATTATGTGTGATCGAGATTCGTTGTCTAGTGAAGTAAAACTCTTATTAGCTCAACGAAATATCTACTGCAATTCTGCTAAACGTCTATATGGCAAGTTAACTGCATTGCATCATTCGTGTGAAATTAGCAAGGAACAACATAGGAAATTATTACATTTTCTAGCATATGAGAGAGCGAAGGTTGATAATATTTCGTATGATTGTGAGAAAAATATTGCTGAGTTCGACAAAATTCCTGATGATAGATATGCTTATGGAATTGTCAAAATTGACGAATATCTTGATTCAAGTGAATTAGTTAACATTGTGAATGATACTTTGACAAAATCAGAACAAATCAAAATTTTGAAAAAGACTGAGAATTCAACATCTGATTCTCAATCTAATTTTGCCGATATTGAAGATAACTCTGACAATATTAGCGAAATTAGTGATATTGAGGATGTTGATTATTCTCAGTTGTCTGTCATTAATGTTGCATCAAAATCTAAAAGAAAAGAAAAACTTAAGGACTTGATGGTTAAGATTGATACTGACAAACCTTCAACTTCGAAAGTTTGTGATCCCGAGTTTGTGGATATCCGAGACAGTCAAACAGATAGCAGTGATGATGAAAATGATGAAGACGATTCGCACAAAAAGGTCTCATCAAACAAAGATTTGAAAGAAACTGAAATTCCGCGTTTTGTTGTTGATCAAGTGTTTGGAAACACTGAAAACTTCGATAAAGTGTTGTCTGAAAAAGGAGCCCATTATTTGGAAACAAATCAAGTGGGGTATCCAAATTTCAAGTGTACTGATAATTTGTATTTCCAAATCAAGTGTTTATTACAACTGGAAATGTTGAGAACATTAAACCAGAATTCAACAAAATGGTCGAAGATGACAACAAGAAAACAATAGACGAAAGATTCTTTTCAAATCAAAGCACTGTCGAAAATAATCTAACAAAGAATTCATATGTTTTTCAAAGACAAAAACCACAACACAAATGGGTTGAAAAATCGAAGATTGTTAAACAAGTTACAAAAGAGGTTGTTGTGGAAAATGAAACTGGTGTCAAATTAAATTCCAAAGAATTTAAAGAACAAATTGACAAGTTTTCAAAAGAAAATGCAATTTCAAAAAGACAAGCTCGAAAGAAGATTTTTTGGCAAACCATAGAGTTTCAAAAGCAACAAAATGGTTTGACATTGAAAACAACTGAAAACACAAAGACTAAATCTGTTAAGAACAAGTCTTCACATTCAGCAATTCATTCAGATCAAAAGATAAATCCCGCTCAAACAAATAAAACTAAATCTGAATTTTATCCAAAAATAAAGTCTTCGAAAGTTCCAAACTCATCATTTTCTAAAGATAACAAAAATACCTCAAAAAGTGTTCAAAATCAACCATCAACACAACGATTTTCTTCTAATCAACAAACAAGGTATTCTCAAAAACAAAAATTCCAAAATCGATTTTCTCAAAATATAAGTGTTGGAAACAATGATGGACGTCGATATGCAATGGCATTTCGACCTAAATCAAATGTTGATTTCTTCCTACAAAAACCGAATTTTCCAAATCCTACAGGGAAACTAACCTTAAAAGTTTCGTACACAAAAGGATTGTCTAGTGACAAAAACATCGATCATTGGCTTAAAGGAAAAGGACGAAAATATCAATCAAGGAAATATTCTCAACAACAAATTCAAGAAGCTTATGAGCATTATGTGAATATTTCGTCAACTGAAAGCTCATCTTCAAAAGATTCGAATGTTTCGGTAAAAACTTGGAAACCAGTTTCGAAAGAAAAGCATGATCATACACAATCTAAAAAGACGAAGGCATGTGTCAGTGACAATCCCAACCTAACAAAAACTTATGTTTCTGTTCCTTTACCTAGTGATATGGACTTAATTGATAGTCTCAAAACTAAAGTTTGTGATTGGGTTAAAAGTTCTTCATTTCGTTCTATTTTCAAAACTAATTTCCAAGGACCCAAACAGCCTTGGGTACCTAAATTCTTTCATTGATCGCAGGTATTATGTGACGAGCAATACGATGAGAAATGGTATATCGATAGTGGTTGCTCACATCACATGACTGGACGAAAGGAAAATTTGAGAGATTTTCGAAGCTTGGAAAATGCAGGAGTTGTGAAGTTCGGCAACAATCACAAGTGCCAAGTGAAAGGATATGGCAAAGTCACTGTTAATCGTGTTGCTTATGTAGAAGGTCTTCAACATAACTTGATAAGTGTTTCACAACTTGTTGTGGGCACTGGCAATCAAGTGGTGTTTAACGAAGAAGGCAACATTATTTCGAATGTTGAAACTAATGAAGTTTTGCTCAAGTCTAAACGACATGGTGACATGTTTACTCTTGATATCAAACCGATCATCGACAAACCCTCAGTGTGCTTACTTTCGAAAGCTTCCTCAGACATCAACTGGCTATGGCATCGACTTTTATCACATTTGACAATGATACCTTGTGTGCAGCTTGTGAACAAGGGAAACAGCACAGGAAAGGACATCCAATTGTGATAGATTCGAAAATTGTGGAACCGTTGGAACTTCTTCACATTGACCTTTGTGGACCATCGACGGTTGAAACTCTCAACAAGAAACGGTACATTCTGGTTATTATTGATGATTTTTCACGATTTACTTGGGTATATTTTCTCAGGTTAAAATCTGAGGTTGCTCAAACAATGATCGAGTTTATAAAGAAAATAGAGATAAGTCTGAAGAAAAATGTTCGCAAGATCAAAAGTGATAATGGGTCTGAGTTTAAGAACAAAGTGTTGGATTCGTACTTAACGGAAAAAGGAATTTCGCATAACTTCTCTTCGCCCTATACACCTCAGCAAAATGGTGTTGTTGAAAGACGAAATAGGTCACTTTGCGAAGCAGCAAGAACTATGTTGACATATACGAATCTTCCTCAATATCTATGGGCTGAAGCAGTTTCAACAGCATGTTTCACTCAAAATCGATCTTTCATTCATCATCGATTCAATATCACTTCGTATGAAATCATCAATAACCGAACACCTAATGTCAAATTCTTTCATGTTTTTGGTTGCAGGTGCTTTATAATGAATCTTAAAGATAGTCTTTCAAAATTTCAAGCTAAGGCTGACGAAGGCATATTTTTGGGATATTCGCACAATTCGGTTGCATACAGAGTGTTAAATAAGCGCACACGCAAAGTCGAAGAGACATTCAATCTTACTTTTGATGATTATTATGTCAAACAAGTTGAAAAGCAATTTGAACAAAAACCAATTATTAATGAATCATCTGATGAAACTGATGAATCAAATTCATCTGACTTTGATTATGATTTAATTTTTGTTATTCCTGACAGGGCAGTGGATGCTAAATTTCATGCGAATGATAATCATCACTCTAAATCTTCGAAGCATACTGATGACTTGGAAATTCCTCAAACTATTGTAGATGTTAATTCAACAACGAATTCTCCAGGAGTTGGCGAAAGTATGCATAATAATCCAATGGAGGGAGAGCACTTGGATTCGAATACTCTGGTTGAGGGGGAGCATTCTTTCGAGGGGGAGAATGGGAGAATGGATGAAGTTGTTGAGGGGGAGCTTCAAAATGATAATCGTGTTGAGGAGGAGCATGAAGAAACTGATACAATAAATATTAATCAAAATGATGAGTTTCATGATCTAAATGATAATGTTTCTGTTGTAGGATCTGAAAATGAAGAGATGTACGAAGATGCACCTTTGGAATTTGATCCGGCATATCCACCGTTAGAGAAATGGACAAGGACTCATCCGAAAGATCAAGTCATTGGGAATCCTCAAGATGGAGTATTAACAAGAGCTCAAATTCGTGCAAAGAATGAGGTATTAAATACTCATCAAGAATTTTGCATGTTCAATGTTTTCATCTCGAAAATTGAACCAAAAACAGTTAAGGTTGCAAGGGAACACTCAAATTGGGTTGTTGCAATGCAATCTGAACTGGCAGAAGTCGATAGAAACAAGGTATGGAGATTAATTCCAAAACCTGAAAATGTTTCGATTGTCGGGTTAAAATGGATTTTCAAAAACAAAACCGACAAGGATGGAAATATTGTACGAAATAAAGCACGACTAGTTGTAAAAGGATATTCACAACAAGAAGGGATTGATTATGAAGAAACCTTTGCCCCTGTCGCAAGACTCGAGGCTGTTCGAATATTTTTAGCTTATGCAGCTCATAAGGATTTCGATGTCTATCAAATGGATGTGAAATGTGCTTTTCTCAATGGTGAACTTGAAGAAACTGTTTACGTTGAACAACCTCCAGGTTTCGTAAATGAAATGCATCCTGATCATGTGTACATTTTAGATAAAACGGTTTATGGGTTAAAACAAGCACCAAGAGCATGGTATGCAACTCTTACCAATTTCTTAAAATTGTCAAAATTTAAACAAGCATCAGTTGACCCCACATTATTTCGAAAGAAAGTTGGGAATCATCTAATGCTTGTTCAAATTTATGTTGACGATATTATTTTTGGCTCTACTGACCCTGCTTTGTCTAGTGAATTCGAAAACTTAATGAAAAGCCAATTCGAAATGAGCATGATGGGTAAAATCAATAATTTTCTTGGCTTAAACATTCATCAAAGCAGAGAAGGCGTTTTCATCAATCAGGAAAAGTATACAAGGAATTTGCTCGAAAAATTTGGAATGACAAATAGCACGAAGCCAAGAGTACCAATGGCAGTTGGAACAAGACTATCCCCTTCGTTAGAAACGCCTGCGGTTGATCTTACCTTATACAAGAGCATGATAGGTTCATTGCTTTATCTTACTGCAAGTAGACCTGATATTATGTTTTCTGTATGTAATTGTGCTAGGTATCAAGCAAATCCACGAGAACCACATTTAATTGCTGTGAAGAATATCTTTCGTTATCTCAAGGGAACAATTTTGTTAGGATTGTGGTATCCTTCGAAAACAAGATTTTTCATTCAGGCATTTTCAGATGCAGATCTAGGAGGATGTACTTTGGATCGAAAAATCACAAGTGGTGGTTGTCAATTTTTGGATGGAAAGTTGGTTAGTTGGCAGTCGAAGAAGCAGACGTGTGTTTCGATTTCTACTGCTGAAGCTGAATATGTTGCAGCTGCTGCTTGTACTTCACAAATTATTTGGATCCAGAGTCAATTGAGAGATTATGCCATTAATATGAAAAAGATTCTATTGTATTGTGATTCACAAAGTGCTATACGCATTTGTCATAATCCAGTACAACATTCGAAAACAAAACATATAGTTATTCATTATCATTTTATCAAAGATCATGTGGAAGATGGCAATATAGAAGTCCATTTTGTAAAAACAACGGATTAGCTTGCTGATATTTTTACAAAAGCTTTGGATGAAAAATCATTTGTTCGAATTTTGACAGGATTGGGAATGATTGAAGCAAGTTCAGTTCCAGGAATGATTTCGAATGTATAACAACAAAGTGTTATATAAATATGACGATTCAGAGGTCATCATGATTCATTCAGAGGCTGATAGTATTAACCATTCAGAGGTTACTGTTCATAGTCAACGCTTCGACATGCTTCGACATGCTTCGTCTTCGTTACATTGAGCATTTTGGTTTGGAGTAACACTTTTCGTTAGATTTCCAAATTTCTTTTGTATCTTTGTTTTATTTTCGAAAAATCAAAAACGACAAAAAGATTTTATTTCTGTTTTGTCATTTTATTTTCGAAAAATCAAAAACTACAAAAAGATTTTATTTCTGTTTTGTCATTTTATTTTCGAAAAATCACAAAATGCAAAAAGATTTTTTTAAATTGTTTCTTTTAGAAAAATCAAAAATATCAAAAAGATTTTTGTTCTTTTGTTCTTTATCTTTTGAATGTACAGATTTCACGAAGGATATACAAGGGTCATGCTTATGTTTCTTTGGGAAGGTACAATTTCGACAACTTTGTATTAGTTAGACGGTCCCTAGAAGCATGCTGCAGCATGTCAACCCAAGCCTCCATAGACTCAATGTGTGTTTACGAAAGCCTTAATGAAATTTTTCATACGAAAATTTCTTCCCAAGTCAGGCTTATATTCACATTAGTCAAATGAGCTACCTTACTCTTCTCAAATGAGTTAAGAGTTGTATGTTTGGTCCAATCATAACAGAGGTACAAGTGTTTTCGTGAACCAATCTTTTTCATCACCAAATTTCTTACACTTTCACACACGAAGACATATGTCCAAGAGATCTTTGATTCAGCCCATCAAGATTTAGACATGTCAAAATTCTGTGTTAATGATCTGACATCATGAGGCTGTGATGAACGTGAAACCCAAAATTCTATCTTCGTAAGGAATTGACGGGGAACTATGTTCCAGTTTTGACGAAACATTTGTTTCAGTACCACTTTTCGAAACTCGAAATCATATTCATTTCATATGAGTAGTCTTGATCAAACTATCGAAGCCCACGATGTTTGTTACCCAACAAGATTCAGTATCAATTTTTTCCATGAATATGATTTCCGTGTGAGTTTCCTTTACTTTTGAAGTCACTTTCAAAATAATTCAAAGCATACTTGTCACTGACTACACTGGTCAAACAGGTAATTTCGGTTACAATTACTCACCTTATGTTTAGGTTGATATGTAACGAAATTGTAAACTACCCATGAAGCCTATAAAAGAAGCCCTTCGATACTTCCCTATAAGTATTCGATTGTAATTCACGGGAACATACACAAGGATTTGATTATCTCTCTTGATAATTAATGAAGTAACCTTTGCCTGGGGTTTATCTGCATTTGTGTCGAATATTTCTTTATTTGACATCACATGTCCAAATTTTCGTTAATTTGTTTCTCATCTTATCTTTGGAACACTGCACTCACGAAATCCTTGAGGTTCTGAGTAATACCAACTCAGGCTGATGATTTCAAACATCTGGCACATGACTTTGCTTTTTATCCCAAAAGTGAAAGAGCCTTACCTCCTTCCGAAGATTGGTGACGGTTACAATTGAATTGGGATAAACGATCAGACTGTTTGAAAAGACATTTTGTATTCAGTCCGGGTTTCTAGGTGATGTGACAGCTACTTTTTGACGCATGGCTACTTTATCGGCAGAGTGGTGCGAGATTCAAGGTGCCACGTCGGATCTCATTTAATGCCAGTCCCGCTTCAAATTCAAACACAAGGGTTACATATAAAAGGGGAATCAAAGGGTTATATCAGTTTACGCTTTCAATCGAAAAATTCCTAACTTTTCTCTGAAAATTTCCGATTGTTCTTCAAAGCTTCAACAAACCCTAATCATGGCCAATTCTGTTGATGTCGTTGTTCAATCACAAACCACTGAAGATGTTACTTCTCAACCGATAATGAAGATTCAAGGAACCAACTATCAAGTGGAAGATGATGTTTCTCTTTATCCAGATGAATTGAAGATGTTGGTAGTTGCATTAAAAAACTCTGTTCTTTCAACTGCCATGTTCAACTCCTTTGCAGTTCCACTTTCATGGCTTTCACAAGCAGGATCCACTGCTACTTACAGCAAAGCAATGGATATCATCACTTTTCAACTGGTGAATGACAAGAAGATCAGATTGTCCAAGAAGATTTTTGTCAGATTCTTGATATCCGTAATTCTCCAATCTATACTGATCTTTCTTCTGCACAAATCATCCACATGTTTAATGAGATGGGTTATCAACCCCCACTCACCAAGATCAGTGATTTCAAGAAGTCTGGACTTCCGACTGTTTGGAATTTTCTCTTCGGAATCTTTCTACGCCCGCTTGACTGGTCGCAGTGTTGGTTTGGATAAAGGTCGAATGGAGGTGTATGCAATGGTAGTTGGTTTGTACTATGATATCACTTTGGATTATTCTACACAGCTGTGGAAGGAATTTCAGAAGAGTGTAGAAAAAACGAATGTTGTTCAAGGAATTTCGTGTGCAAGGTATTGGAGTTTAATTCTTTGATATTTCTATGCCAAAGAAGGAATTGTGGTGCCTACTGATGAGGAGACAGCTGAATTCATAAAGTATCAATTTCCGAAGGAGGTTACTGATGATGCTGAAATCTTTACACATTGCAAGAATTCCAGATGCAATGTTACAGCGTGTTGATCCAACAAACTTGGTTCTTATGGAGTATTTAGAAACAATCAATCTTGATGATGGGTCTGGGAAGTTGTTGCCAAAAGAAACAGTTGGTCCTTCGAAGAAGTCACACAAATCAAAGAAGGATGCAACAATTACTCCTGAGAAACTTGTTCATGAGCCAAAGAAAAAGAAATCACCACCAAAACAGACGAAGCCAGACGCATAAGTTTCGACTGTTGTGGTTGAGCCAGTTGAGCCTGTTAATGATAACCAAGCAAAGGAAACAATCCCATCAAAATCAGGTGTTTTTCGAAGAATTAAGAAAAAGTCTCGAGGTTCACGAAAGCATTCAGATGGTTCGTTTAATTCTTCTTCTACTATGGTTCGTAAACCATATCTGAATCACCAAGGAATTCTTATTCGTGAGGTTCCAGCTCCTGTTTCTCCTTCCTCAAAGAAACAAAGAGTTGAAGATGTTGCTATACATATTTCCAAGAAGAAGTTAAAGAAAAGAAAGTTGGTTCTTCAAGCAGAGTCATCCGAAGGGGAGAAAGTTCCTGAAACACCTGAAGCTACTATTCTTCAATCCACATTTATTCCTGAGCAGACTAAGGTCACACCACCCGAAGTTTCGTTGACCGAGTCAATTAGTGAGGAGGTTCGAACTTTAGACATCAATACACACGTATCTGATACGGATGTACATGTCACTATGGGTGAAGGAAATTTGAATAAAGAAATTGTTGTTTCCACTCAAGGTATTCCTGCATCTTCTGATACTTGTGTTTCTTTACCTCCATTCATTATTCCTGTTTCGAACACTACCAATTCACCCGCTTTTGAAACCATTCTCACTCAACCCATCACTACTTTGTTCTCGTCTCAAACCACCGATCCACTTCACTCTACCGAGGACACTGATGTTGACGAAGGGGGTTTTGGAGGAACATTTGAAGAGATGGAATTTGATGAAGAAGAAGAAACTTTCCCCGACAATATGTTAATGACGATGAAGCAATTTAAGATTCTGAATAAGAAGATGAATTCGATTATTCAGTCTCAAGCTGACATGGGGGGAAGTCAGTCCCTTTCAAGTTTGGAACTTGATGTTATGCTTAAAGCATTCGAAGCTAGGATGGTTAGTAAAGTTTCTGGAATGATTCAAGATTTTGAATCTAAAATCTTGGAGAAGGTGGATCAAAATGATAAATGTAATGAATTATGAGTGAAGTCTCAATCTTCGAATTTTGTGAGTGAAGTTCAATATTTACGAAGGGTGGCTAAAGAACGACATGTCTTGTTTGTTAAAGATGTGAAGCAAGTACGCAAAGATGTCAACCTCAAGCTTTAAAAACTTCGTGAAGATATGATCAAAGAGATTGCTAGTGCTCAGCAAGACTATGCATCTCTCAATCAAAAGGTGGATATTATTTGTGATGCTGTCACGAAGTATGTCAAGCTGTATGAAAACTTGAGTCCTCAAGTAACTCAACTTTCTACGGATAACAGTCGAAGCTTTGTGGAGCTTACTTCTTTGTTAAAGGAGTTGAAAGACTTATCTACCACACTTGTTTCCTCTTCGATCATAACCCCAGAATTCTTATCTCAGAAGTTTTCTCAATTCGAGACTGTGTTGTATAAACAGTTGGCTCCGTTATCCAAGTTTTCAAGTCTTCTACCAATAGATGCCCCACCTGTTGTCACAGGGTGCAAGGGGGAGAAAAGAAAGTTGGTAATGCGAAAGTTGGTGAGGTTTCGCATGAAGCTGGGAAAACTGTTGGGAAGATTTTTCAAACAACAATTCCATTATCAAAGCGAATTATGTCAACTGCTGGGCCTGTTACTTCAACAGTTGTTACAACAATGCCAATTCCCACAAAGCCAATTCCAATACCAATTTCTAAAGGAATTATGATTGGGGAAGGTGGTAGTAGTTCGAAGCCCAAAGAAGTTGTTGATAGTTCTTCGATCAAAGACAAAGGGAAAACAATTTTGATCGAAAAGTCGAAAGAAGAGAAGAAGGCTGAAGCTGAAGCTGAGCTAGAGAAATTAAGAGTAGTTCAAAGCATTTTAAGTCTTCGTGCAAATGATCCACCTGAGATGAACAAGGGTGATCCTGCGAAGCATTACAACTACAAAACAATTGAAGCAAAAGTTTCATATAATCATATGTATGCTTTTGAGAAGAAGCCAAAGAAAAGTTATGCTGTTGTTAATTCTGATATGAAACAACTGGATTTCCCAGTGAATGAAATGATGTTCATCATGGCTCAGTACAAGATTGCTGAGAAATTTGATAATGATGATGATTACACATACATGAAGCTTAGGTTTCATGCTGTTCTAGGGAAACTTCTAGAGGAAATTTGGTCACTTGTGAAGATAAAGCAGGTGATCAGTATTAAGAAGGATGTTCTGTTCGAGAACATGATGCAGAACCTTCGTTTTTATGTTGCAAGGGCGAATGGTCAGGAATGTGATTTTTCTGTAGCAGATTTTCCACTGATGAACTTGTATGATCTTATACAAGTTGCATTACTTTTGAAAGATAAAAATGCTTCTTATCTTCGAGAGACTGATCCAGAAGTTTTTCGTCTTGGTCTTGCTCACATCAAAATATTCATAGATAACTACTATGAGTGTTTGGCCCTAACATACGTGGAGTTAGCAACTGCGAAGGGGTTGGAAGTGAAAGTACCCATGGAACCAACGAAGACTCAACCTGAATTAAAGAAGTATGCTGATGGGGAGATTCGCTTGAAGCCATTCGGTTTGGTATTCGCAGGAAAGGATAAAAATGGAAAAGCCAAGAGATTCTTATTCCAAGCATGCGAAGTGGAGAGATACACAACGTCCCAGTATACAAACTTTATTGTTCGTATGAATAGCTGCAAGAAGAATAACGAAGGAGACAAGAAAGAGTTAAAGAAGATTATTTATTGGTACTCTGAAATCCGAAGGGTGATGTTGTATGCTATACAGATTCTTTTGAACTAAAGATGGTCGACATTATTACAAAGGGGGAGAATGTAAGGGTCGAAGACCTGTTGTAATATGTCGAAGACATAAGTTTATTTTACAAGGCATTTTTGTAACGAAGCTTAGATGTTTAGTCCTTGTAATTTTTTGTGTGCTTTCATGTTTCCTATAAATAGGGACATTACTTAGAGTTAGATAAGAGTCTTTGTATGAACTTGTCTATTTTCTCTCTGTAACATTTGAAAGCATAATAGAGCTGAAACCAGATCATATTTACATCGTGTGTTCAATCTACATTCGTTGAACTCTGATTTGATTTATACTTGATTTTACACTTCTTCAAATACAAAACCGATTCAATGGCAATGCACATGCTTCTATATTTTCAACCCAAGTTCTCTACCGTTAAAACAAAGTCCCTTGCATTCTAGGATCCTGATGGTCCAATGGCATAAATTGGGTAGTAGCATCACACCCAAAACAGAAGACAACAGGATCACGAAGATCAACATTTAGGTAACATATGGCCATCACACATGATTCCATGGAATGGGTTAGCAAATTCCATCCTTAAATCTTTTAGCTTAATCATCACGAAGATGAATAATCGTCACGAAGACAAATAATAGTCACAAATTTGAAAAACGAATCATTCCCAAAAAGTGTCCAGAAAACACTTAAGCCAACCCATCCTAATTGATATGCACAAGTAGGATGATTATATATGTTTTCAATCCAACACTGTATTTTCAAGTGAAGACATTTCCAAATTAGGTTTCACGTAATGCACAAACATACCATAATGGACACATAGAAAGAAAAATACTTATTATAAAGTTTTATACCAAAATATTTAGCAATATAGTAATAGGGACATGTACTCTTTATATTTACTCACCTTATCATGGAAGTAGTTATTCACTCTAACCCGAAGTGTCTGAATGTGCAATGTCAACCTAAATAGATAGTTGTACTCATCACTCTATTCATATTAACCCATTCATATCTTAATGGTTTAATTGAAGAAATGCTTAGAGGTTTGAATTATTGTACTCCAAACATCCCCCCCCCTAAGTTAAGCAATGATCCTCATTCGACTTAATAGATTATCCACATTGTTTCCAAATGGATTCATAGAATTAAATAACATTCAAAGATGTTTCAAATTATTTGAAAATATACTTTACATAAGAATTTACGGTGCAAGTGTGATGATCCAATCATTTGAACAACCAACAACTCAACTACTTAGACTTGTAATTCTTACCAATGCTTTGATAAAACTAGATTGTAAACACTTAAGATTCATTGTTGTTAGATGATATTTGAGTAGGGTGATGGTGGAGAACCAGATATATCTTGGATCATGTAAGTTCACTTTCCGAACTGATATTTCCACCCTATGCTTGGGTTATAGGAAATCCATCCTAGGATAATCCAAAAGGACACTTGTGTATCTAGGCACAGAAACACAAGCCAAATTGCCGGAGGGTTCTGAATTCGTATAGAAGAAGAAGAACTGAGAAAAGGGTCTATTACGACTCAATTAAGGAGTCGTATTTATGCTATACAGATTAGGGTTTCCGTCTTCTATATTAGTTAGGAGAATCACAAATTTAATGGCATAATCAATGGTTACAAAAACTGATAAGATTTATCAATTTTACCATAATCACCCATTAGAATTCGCTTTTTCTATAATGTAACCATGGTTGTAAAAATCGGTCTAGGCGGCCGATTAATCGGCGCCTAGGCGCTTGGCGGCCTCCAACCGCCTACGAATAAGGGCTAGAGGGTAAAATAATCGGCCTTGGTCAATATCGGTCAAAACCGGTCCAACTCGGTCCAAATCAGACTAAATCGGTCCAACTCGGACTCAAAATTGGGCCAATTCGGTCAAGCTAACCTCAGGCTCAAAAGAACCAGCTAGCCCACCGAGTAATTAGGTTTGATTTTTTTAAAGGAACCTAAGTCTCCTTTTTATAAGATACGGGTGCCCTCATTTATTTTCCCACCAGCGATGTGGGATGCCAAACTTGTAACAGTTTTATACATCTTTACACATGGTTCAGTTTGCATCTGTGATTCTGTTTGCATCTCCAATACACCTAAGTCTCCTAAGTCTTCGATTCACCTTCAATTCAAACTCACTCGATCTGTGATTCCCTTTGCATCTCGTTCTTCCCTACTTTGCATCTCATTCTTCGGAAGGAGAATTTGAGTTCCATCACTGACCCGCCCTTCTTCTCGAAGATGGAAGGCATCACGATTCAGTTGCTTCGATCACGATTCAGCTAGCGGAGCCGACCCACCATTAACGAGGATAGTTCTTCTCAATCTACGAAGGTTAGTTCTTCAATCACGATTCATTTCTGAGAAACAGATGTGAAATTACAGAGAACATATTCGTGTTCAAACTTGTTTGTTGGGAATAGATTCGGTCGAGATGAAATTCGTCAGTTTAGAAGGCATCTCTTTCAGTGTCGGGCAGTTGATGACGACTACTCAATTGACAACGACGACTTCAATACTCTATGACGACTACTCTGATGCTCTACTTCCCACAACTTGTTATCGGCGAAGTGAAGAAGCCTGGGCAGATGACGACGAAGAAACTGTGGGATATCTTGGTTACGAATTGAAATTGGTTACGAATATCTTGGTTATGAATTGAAATTGAAATGGGTTTCTGATTGTTACGATTTGAAATCGATTGTTGATGCCGATGGTGCTTACAAGTTGTTCTTTTGGATTGGATAGGTCTTTTAGATTGGATAGTTCTGTGTGATCGATATGGATTATATGGTTCTTATGGTGTTTGTAACATTCTTGAGAATCAAGCTTGTAACTAGCATGCCAAGTGTTTGAGTAAATGCTTCAAAGAAGAAAGTTACAAATTGAAAAGAAAAATAAATTATGTATTACATATTTATTATTAGTTAACTTGTTTACTTATATATTCTTAGCATTAATGTGATATTTATTAATTTTTAATAGTTTTTTAATAATTAATGGTCCCCGATTAATCCCCGCCTAGCCGATTAATCCCTTGACCCCAGTCCACCGATTAGCCTACGTCGAGCGATTTTTGCAACCTTGAATGTAACCAATTCAAATTTCTTAAGGCCTTTTGGGGTGCTGTCCCAAACCCCACGGGGGCGTAACCCCTCGACCTTGCTAGGGGTGCTGCCCCTAGGACCCTACATGGGGGCGCAACCCCCTTGACCCCTGCCTATCTGTCATACCGGCTTATTATTCGATCTTATATATGCATGCACTCCGATTCTCCAAACATATAATATATAGTACAAATGATAAGCCCCTTAACTCACATATTAGTTCCACTTACATAAAATGTTAGTGTCTCCAACAATCCTCCCCCATTTTAGTGTAACCCATGAACTAACATAAAATTATGTAAACAAACCAAACCATTACATAAATGAAAATATCGAAACGATTGAATTCCCATTTTAGTATCAAACAATTCAAATACTCAAGAATCAGGGTGTTCTAAGAATTGAACCCTTCAACCCAACTGAATACCTGAGAGTAAAATACATGCTAGTTTATTGAACTTTCTAGTGATATACAACTTGACACTATTATAAAGCCGTGTGTCCTAATCCTCTCATGATTGTATCAAGGCCAAGTCCCCAACCTATTGAAATGCGGCTACACTTCACAATCATGTAGGTAATTCCTATACTTCATGTATCTGCATATATATGTTATCAAAGGAATTATTAATAAGTTAAACTTCAACGTGGATAACTTGCAGAACTGAACACATACATGGGATGTATACTTCATGTGTTCCAAGCTATAAGTGTGAGATTTCCTCATTGAATTCAACGCCTAATGTCATATTAGAACGGAATTGGGTGTCTCATCATTACAAAATTAAATAGACTTTAATCCCATCCCTATAACACACTTGTGCACTTAGTCTCTTGTTAGACATTTAGTCAAGTGATCTGCCAATTTTTGTTGCGATTTCACAAACTATACCGAAATCACACCATTCGTGATTAGTTCTCTAATCATACTATGTCTAACACATAAGTATCTAGACTTGCCATTATAAACATGGTTGTAAGCTTTAGTCAAAACGGTTGCATTATCACAAAGGATAGATATAGGTGTTATCGGCTTTGACCACAAAGGAATCTCATAGACTAAATTCCTTAGCCAATCTGCTTCTTTACCTGCAGCAGCTAACGTAACAAACTTAGATTCCATTGTCGATTTTGTAATGCAAGATTGCTTCTTGCAAGCCCAGGAAATGACACCTCCCCCAATCAAGAACACACAACCAGTTGTTGAGGATGTTGGATTAGGTGTCTAAATCAATAACTAAATTAGTATAATCTTGAATTATTAGCAAAGTCCTTTTGGGTTGCCCTCAAACCTAGTAATGAATTGGAATGCTATTTAGAGAGAGAGAGTGAGTGAGAGAGGCTGATTTATTAATTTATTATATGATTAATAAATTAATTAGAAATCAAAATAAATAATTTATTAATATATTATATGATTAATAAATTAATTAGAAATTGTATTTTTTAATTAAACAAGTAAGGAATATATGGAAAACACACTTGTTTAAGTTTGATTAAGTTTCAAAGTACACTATCATTTAGGGGCGAAGCCCCTGGCGTATTAGTCTAAAAACCAAATTTAGAATAAGGCGTCTGTTTTAGAACAGGAAGACATGTCTTAGTCTAAAAACAAAAATTATCTGTCTTAAGACTAAAACTCGTCGTTTTTAACAGTTTTCATACATGAAACTGTTTTGTGATAGTTTTCAGACAAATGGGGTATTTAATCGAATTTTAGTCGGTTTTTTGGTACTTACGAAATTGATACTTCTCATTCTCTGCTCTGAATCTCTTTTGAGTCTTATCCAATCAAAGATTAAGAAGTACCACACAAATACTTTGATTTGAAAATGAAATCACAATTCTCAGAATATCCATTTGCCTTTGTTACCCCTAAATTTCTAACAACCATCATCCTCAAATAAGCAGCAAAAAGAAACACCGCCACAACACCATCAGCAACATCATGAAAAGCCATTAATTCGATCACCATTGTTAACGGAAGCAGCATCACCTTCAACACCTACTCACCATCATTTAAGCCACCTTTAAGGGAAGCGTGACCACCATGAACTGTCAGTCTGCCACCACCAACCGACCACCATTGTTTTCATATTGACAAAAAATTCAATCTCCACATAACATTCAAGCAACGTGCAAATTTTCTTTCAATTTCCACAACATTTTCAACTCAAAAAATTCACAAAAAGAAAAGAAAAAAAAAAGTTGACTCAATTACAGATTACCACTTTGATGAACAAAATTTACTTACAATCAAACCCAAAATATACTTTTATTTGCATGATCAACTGTCAAAACGATTCCGGTAAAGGATTTCCTTTTAAAAATGACCGAAACAACACCAATGATCTTTCAGGCTGTGAGAATGGCGCTTCATGTGATGCACCTCTTACAGTTGCAAATGAGAATATATTTCCGTACACTTGAGTCCACCCTCCAACCTGAAATTACCCATATCAATTCAACAATAAGTCAAAACCATCAATTATTCAAATCTTCCATAATGTATATGTACAACTTCTAATGCATGCAATACAATCAGTTTCAGCATTACCTGTTGCCCTTCGAACCAAACTCGATATGGTACGGTTGTTTCGAGTCCCATTTCTGTAGCGAGTCGATGGACTAAAGCCCGGCTCCCCATCAATGGAATTACGGAATCTTGATCGCCACTATATTATATTTATTAAATGTTTAATCAATAAAATATTCACTTAGTATAACTTACACTACTGTCTGACTTGTCCTGACAGTAAGGAGGTGAGAATCCATAGCAGGGTCTCAAGGGACAGGGTGATGTACCTCCCCTGGTGGTTGTGGGACCGGTTAGTGGGTGGGGTATACCCTTTTTCTTCCGTTTGACTTTGAAGGTCAAATTATATACTTTTTATCTTAAAATCATGGAAAGTACTAGATTTGAATCTTGGAAGTCAAGTTTTATGTAGTTATACATTTAATTAATGGGTTAAATGCAAAATATATCATTATATTGTACTTTGAAAATCTACCCAATTATAGCATGATACTATACAAAATCTACCCAATTACAACATCAAATTTTGCTTAATTTGTAGTTCACTTGACATTGCTATAATTTGGTAGATTTTTCAAAGTACAACGTAAAAGTATGATGCAATCTTAAACAAATCAATGTAAGTAGTAGGTTGCTTTTCTTGCATTTTAACCCTTAATTTAATTAACGAAAATCAAGGACAAAAAAATTAAAAATCTTGTATACCTATAAACCAGAACTCTAATTCCTTCTTTGAGGAGTGATCCCACAATATTGATGGTAGGTATCTCGATATTGAGCAGTTCATAATCTAAGATGCTGGTTTCCAAATTTATACCAAAAACAAATAAATATATTAGATCGAGATTTAATAAATTAATAATCCGTTTATATATACTTTATAAAAAATCAAGAACTTACTTGCTACAAACTTCCCATTTTCTGACTCCAACCAAACGTGCATGTAAAGCTCTCTTCACATCACGTCTGTTGAGATAATTAACAGTTTCATCTTCCACACAAACATCGACTCTCTCAGTTACTTGCTGCAATTAAATATAACAATTATGATTATGATCTATGTAATTAATGGCATGAAAAAACTAATAATTAACCAAATTAAACTACATGTATAGTGTGATTAATGAAGAAATTGGAACCTGGGGGCTAATGATCTTGGATTGCGAGAGCACTGATGGAATACAGACATCAAGAGTAACATCATACTTGTCCACAAATCGACTGGTTTCTCTGCTTACTTGACTATATACTTTTGAGCATATGGGTGAAACTGAATCTCTGTAGTATTCACTCACATATCGTGAGTAATTGCATGCAGATGTGAATAATTTGTATGTTGAATCTGATATAAGCCCATGAGACCAGAAATATTCCGCTCTTGAATTCAAATCAGTTGCGTACTCCAATACTGGATTTCCTAGCTGCATTGTTTGACAAACACATTAGAGCTTAGTTGACTTTCAAAAAGTCAAATCTACTACTTTGTGGATGTATAATCAATTTATCGCAACTTTGCTGTAATTTGTAGAATTTGTGTAACACAAATGATTTGGATGATTAATTTTGTAAAATCGAGTTCAGATTGATTAACAATTATAAAGTTGAAAAGGTCAAAGCTTGTATCTTTTTGGAATGTTGGGAATATTACTCTTTTTTCCCTTTTTGTATTTCACGGATTTGTCTCAAATATAACAGAAAACATGAGAATTGTGGTTTACTTTGTAACACTTACAGCAATTCCTTTTAAATTGAAAAGCTTCTTGTTTTTGTTGAATTGAACCATGAGTTCTGCTAGTTGTGGTATATAGTGACCTGGCACCAATACCCCCAAAAAAGGCATTAAATATAAAGAAAAAAAAATGAAATTTTTTACATGG
Organism: Lactuca virosa; assembly: GCF_052849685.1. Lineage (NCBI taxonomy): Eukaryota > Viridiplantae > Streptophyta > Magnoliopsida > Asterales > Asteraceae > Lactuca > Lactuca virosa. The sequence continues at coordinate 180,431,186 of NC_136429.1, read as the reverse complement.
GAATTCAAGAAATTTAATGAAAAATTCGTGCGAAAAAAAGATATAAAGATTACCTGCATAACTTTCTCCTGTTATGAACAAATCTCTCTGTTGATACTGAGGGAATTTCAAGAGCCATTTGTGCAAGAACACAAGATTGTCTCTAGCTTTAAATTTAAAACAAAAAAAAGGAGAGAAATTTAGAGAAAGAAAAAAGAAGAAGAAGAAGAAGAACCCATTTTCCTAAAATTTCACAGTACATGAAAACTCAAGAAAAACAACTTTTTTAAGGTTCTTTTGAAGGAATAACACATTAAAAAGAAGGACTTTTGAGGTTCCTAAAAAAGGGTAATTTCTTTTTCTCGAGGCTTTTTTAGGGCATAAAGAACATAAGTAAACAAATAATTCTGCCGAAAGTAAAATCACCAGAAATACCTGTAATTGCATCAGTGACAACTTCATAACCAGAAGAATTCGATGAATCATAAGAAAACCCAACTCCAACTGGGGTCTCTAAGTACAACATATTCGCCTCTGTAATTTTTTCAAAAAAATTAAAACTAACCCATGTAATTTTAATCGAAAATGTGAAATTAAAACTAAAAAGGGTATCATCTTTTTTCATCATAATTGCAATTGCTGTACCTGTGTTCCAACTATACTCATTTCGAACCAGTCCCTGACCATTTGGCCTAAAAGGTCCATTTTCAGAAAATGCTCCAACACCCAGTGATGAACATCCAGGCCCTACAACAAGTTTGCTTAATCAAAACTTCACGGAAATTGATTCAATTCAATTTTTCATAACTTTTAAGCTGTTTCTTCATCTTTCTTGAAAATGGATACTTCAGAATTCAAATTCTTACCTCCATTCAACCACAGAACCAGTGGTTTTGAAACTGGATCAACTTCAGCTTCAACAAAGTAGTAAAAAAGGGCTCTTTTTCTTTTCGAATCCAAGGTGACATAACCTGAAAATTGTTGAAACCCAACAGGCGGTTGTCCAGGCAATTTCAAAATCTTGTCGGATTCCGACAATGATGGTTCGCCCACCACCACCGTGAAAGCACACAGCATAACCATCAGCGAAACAGCCATTGTCATGGCCTTGGGATTCTTTCAAGAATCAAAGTCAAGATTTACACTTTACACTTTTCAGTGAGATGAGATGAGATGAAAAACTAACAATATAATGTAGATGGGGGTGGTTATATATGGTCAGTGGAGAGCATGAAGTTATGAAATTCTTTTAAACAAACACGGTGTGCATGCTTTGTTTTTTATAATCATTGTAAGGGGCAAGCTTTTTTACTCATTTGCAGGCCTGAAAATGGTGGGTGTGTGAATTGGGGTCTATGTCTATGAGAGCATGTGGGCATGGGCTTCAGGGCTTGGTTTTATTTTGAAAGTGAAAAAGAAATAAAAAGAGAGAGATGAGTTACTCTGTAGTCTGAATATACGAGATGAGAACGCTTTAAAATTTTCTGGAAAATTGTTTCAGAAATTTTGTGAAAAGTTGCTTTTGGTCCCTCCGTTGTTGGCTTCTTATCTTAGTACATACAGATTTAATCAGTTGAAACTTGGAAAGAAAAGAAAAGGGACAAGCTATACAATTGAATTTGTTTTTTAGTTAAAGGGCTTAAGAACAAACAAGGGTATGTTCCACACCAAAAGTGGCTTTACAGGCTTATTTCTTTTCCCAACAGATAAAGAAATTACAGAGATATATAATGATGGTGATTTCTGATGCATCCAAGAAAGATAATAATCACATATTTTGTAGTCTTTCACAAGTTCACTGTTTTACTTCTTAGAAATATAGTAAAAGTTGGACTAAATTACCGAAATGGTCCCTTTGGTAATATTAAGAGTCACATTGTCACTTTAAGGTGTTGTTTGTTTGTTTTCTTTTGTTTTTGTTTTTTTTCATAAAAGACCTTATATTTTGACTTTTTTTCTTTTTAGACCTAGAACTTTTTTATTTTTCGAAAAAGACCCAACTTTTACCTGTTACTTGTTATTTCAGACCCTAGCAGGTCACCAACAGGTAAATTAGGTTTTTTTTTCATAAAAGACCCTATATTTTATAGTTTTTTCCATTTCAGACCTAAATGTTTTTTTTTAAATAAACTCAACTTTAAAATTGGTTATAATCTTCAAGATCAGATATATAAGGTACTTCTTGACTACACCGAAAAGAAAGTATACATGTATAAACTAAAAAATGGTATCTAATCTATTACCTTTTGAGCGAATATAACCTAGAAGAATTGTAAAATTTTATTTTTGTGTAAAAGATATAATTAAACTTTATCTTGGATATATATTATATCATTAAACCTGGTATATTGTTTATAAAAAATGTTATTATTACCGTTAATAAAAAGTTTGATGTTAATTTGATATTTTTTGGTAACATGGATAATACATGGCTAGGAAGAATCTTTTACCATAATAACAACTTTTTTTATTTGTAGAAAAAAAACATATCACGTAATTTAACAAACTGTATACAAAATAAATTTTTTTAGTTTGTCTATTATACTAATTTCGTGAGTTTGGACATATTTCCCTCTCTCACTTTTCTATATTATTTTTTGGTCGAATTTTTTAATCAACTTTTTTAGAACAGTTAACAAACGCACTCACTATCATACTCCTAAACCAAAGTCATAGAATATTTTGGAGCATTAGCCCATTATTCACCGGGGGGGGGGGGGGGGGGAGGGGCAAAGTGGGCAGCTGCACAGGACCCAATTTCTTTTATTATATATATATATATATATATATATATATATATATATATATATATATTTTAAAAATAAAAAACTTATAATAGCGATAGGGGTCATTTTTCCCTGATTCGTCCTGGGCATTTGAGGATATATACATCTCCAGGACCGGCCATGCCATTATTGAATAATATGTTATAATTATATCAAATACATACATAAAAATATTAATCCTAAACATTCGTAATAGTTTTGTTTAGATATATCAGATTCAAGTTTAAGACATTCTTAAAAAATGTTAACATCACATATAAATCCATAAAACTATATTATGAGAATGAAACCATTTGAGCATAAATTGATGTAAAAGTTAAATCGTTGTATGTGTAATGGTTTAAAAAAAATGTTTCATGCGTAAATCAATACGATGTCAAAAGATGCAAAAGTTAAATCGTTGTCTATTATTTAAATTAAAAGAATATAACTATGTTTTTTATATCCTGACGAAATTAAGCTACATGAACTTTGTGTAGTGAAGAAATAGCTTTTACAACTACTTTTTTTTTAAATATACGTGACAAAGAAATTGTCCAATCATAAATAAATGTAGGCATAATAATTACATTGTTTAAATCGATGTCTATGTTTAAACTAAAAGGATATAATCATGTTTTTTATACAACTAGTCTTGAAATAAAAAACATTTTAGGTCTAAACTGGAAAAAAATACAAAATATAGGGTCTTTTATGAAATAAAAATACTTAATTTCCTTTTTGGTGACCTGTTAGGGTCTAAAATAACAAGTAACATATAAAAGTTGGGTCTTTTTCGGAAAAGAAAAAAGTTTTAGGTCTAAAAAGAAAAAAAATCAAAATATAGGGTCTTTTATGGAAATAACCTTTTTTTTGTCAAAATGTCTGTAGTCTGCGGGCCATATATGTAGACCTCTGCAGTAGAAGAGGTGGACCAAACGTCTGCAGTCTGAAAAAAAAAACTGTTTGTTTTTTTAACATCTGCAGGCTACTAAAATAAATTAATATCTAAATAAACTGGTTTTTTTAAACTTCAAAGTGATTTTTTAATATTTTTATGACTTTGTTATAAATAATAAACAAATCTAGATCAACTTTTATGTATTATTGTATAAAAAGTGAAAAATAAAATGATACGAATTAACGTATATATTTGATACATAAATGAATGGAAATAAGTTTCGATTTTTTCAATTAAATCAATTAAAAACGTACCATAAATATTTTTCCAAGAAAATTGATGATACTGTCTTAAATAATGTTTTATAAAATGTGGCACAAAATATAAGAATATATTATGATTTTTTTCATATTTATATAAACAACTTCAACGATAATTATTGTAATAAATTTTTATTTACAAAATTGTCAAAAATGTCATGTTTGTGTCGTCGAACCTTTTTTTAAATATTGTAATTTTTTTCAATTTGTTTATCATTAATAAAGTTGGAATAAATATAAATTAAAAAAAATAAACATATATGTGTTTTTTAGGCTAGAAGATGTCTGAAGATGTTATAAGACTCAGATCCACATTCGCGCCAAAAAAAGGGCGTGCGGATATTTTTATGTCTGCAGTCTTCAAAAAACAAACAGTCTGCGAAGGCTAATGTCTGCGCATGGTCTGAATGGCTCAGACAGAAGAGGCCAAGAAGATTTGTAGACAAAAAACAAACAACACCTAAGTTTCATAAAGTTAGCAACATCAAACTTTACAGTTTCATTTTCTTGTATCGTTGGTCCTTAACTTTTCTTCCTTAAATCCATAACAAATCTAACTTTAAGCGCTAAGTGCCTATAAAAATAATTACCCTTTCGTTTTTTTTACGTATTACTTTTTAGATATTTGCTTTTAAATTATTGAGAGTAAATTACACAAATCGTCCCTCGTATAGGCGTAAAAAAAACCCATTCAGTTCGTATCATCCTTCGTTTGGGTTAAAAGTTACACATGTCATCCTTCGTTAGTTTAAATTTGCATGTTTCATCAATTACTATACATGAAATGATTCTTCTGTCTTTTTTATTCTTTTGTTGATTTATTTTATCTTTCTTACACATATTTATAGGGAAAATGACACAAATGCCCTACGAAGTTTCTAGGGTTGGTCCATTCAGTCCCTAAAATATTTTTGGTGCTTTATGAGGGAATAAACTTATTTTTGTCGGGTCTATTTCATCCTTTTGGAAAAATTGAAGGAGTAAGTCGGTTACTCCCTTATGCCAACTCATTTCTTGTCCACATGTATCTCACTTTTTCTCTAAATATGTTTGACTCCATAGGTTTCTTTGACCACCACTTCACGGTTAATCGAAGAGACCAAAATTTCATCCATTTTTATTTGATTAAGCCTCCTACCAAGTGAATGTAAAAGAGAATTATTGGGAAGCAAATCCACCGATTGAGTCTGATTCAAGCATCGGAAACTTTACCTTCAAAGAAGTACAAATTCTAGGGATTGAAACTTTACCTTCAAATCTGATGTGAATGAAGAAATTGGAGGGTTAGGTTTGTTCTAATCATAAAATCGGGCCAATGGATTCAATCATAGCCACCTGTCGCCGCCATTCATCATTCGTCTCCGGCAATTGCCTTTTCTGTTGCTTCTCCCTCTCTCCCGGTTGTCTCTCTTTCCTCGCAGTCCAGCGCATGTGTTTCTTTTTCTGTGTTCACGAAACAAAAACGGGAAACATACACAAACGATGTGTGTGTGTGAGATCATGGTGATGACAAACCAGGAAAGTAGAAGAAGAAGAAGAAGAAGAAGAAGAAGAAGAAGAAGAAAGAAGAAAAAAGCAGAAGAAGAAGAAGAAGAAGAAGAGGCAATTGTGTCTCTCAATGGTCTGTGTGTGTGTTTGTGCAATTTTGAAGCAGACAAAGAAAGGAAAATATATATCGAGAGACAAAATAGCGAGAGGAAGAAGATGGCAACATCTTAGTAGTTGTTGTTGTCGGTGCTATTGGCGGCAATGGTGGTTGGAAAGTGGTATGTTTTCCGATGAATGAGAGCGGAAAGATGAAGGTGGATAGAGATATACACACAAACATGCATATATATATATATATATATATATATATATATATATATATATATATATATATATATATATATATATATAGAGAGAGAGAGAGCTAGGTTCATTTGTTTAAACTAAGTATTGTGTTATCGTATGCATAAATGTGGGCCAATCAATAATTAAAAAATAAATAAATAATCAAACAAATAAATAAAGGTAATTTAGTAATTTGATAAATAATTTCTACAAATACACTCCTATAATTATGGTAAATACTTTGACCTACCTTTATTCCTTTTTAAAACAATAAACAAATTGTATTCTATCCCATTCGTAACCCTAGCTCCAAAACAGAACAAAGATACGATCGCTGCTTCCCCCTGTTCGCTGCTTCCGATCAATTGCTGCTTCTAATCGGTGGTTCTGCTGTTTTCGTGCACACACACACAATCAACAGGTAAATAAAATGTGAATCTAATCCCTTTCCTCCATCGGCATGAGATCGCATTCACCATCAGGTAATCGCCTCTTTTTGTCGATTCAACCCGATTCCTATTTTCCACCTCTTTTGTGAATTGTCGATGTGAAGTTGTTGATATTTATTACTGAATGTGGTCAAACTTATCAGATGCCATCGTCTCCTCCTTCAAATGGTCACGTTTGATTTTGTTATTGATAATTTGTGGTTGTGCACCAAACTTGCACTCCAGGTATTCGATGAAAAGCCAGACAAAGTAATTATGTGTTTTCTCATTAACAATCGTTGTTGGGAAATTGATTTTATTTGGGACTAATATACATATCAGAATGAGCAGTTTTTTTACTGCATTTTATGAATTGATTCATATTTCAATTTATGTTTTTTTGTTTCTGATTTAACACTTCATTTATGTGGACATTGCAGGATCTTGACAAGGTTGAATTCTGAAAAGGTATCAAGTATGTTTATGTAGATGATTCAATGGATGAGATTGGTGAGATTCCAATTCTATTCGAATGGAATCACGAATTCCAATTCTGTTGGAATGGAATCACGAATTCCAATTCTGTTGGACTCACAGAAGTTGATGCTTGAAGAACGGACCACAAAATTGAAACAGACCACATTATTCTTTTAGAATGTATTAGTCGTTGTTACATTTTTGATGTTTTCTTTCCCGTTTTGAAAGTTTTTTAGTTTTATTCTTTAACAATAAATGTAATTCTTAACAATTGTTACCCGTATTCTATAAGAAATAATGTATTTTTTGTTTTTTTCTTCAACTGATTGTTCAAGAATTTGTTATTCTACAAGAAGTTTTTAAATTCATGATCAAGAAATAGGTTCAAGAATTTTTTTATTATTTACGACTCAAGAATATTTTTATTTTTGAATATACTCATAAGCATATTCTGTCAGAATGTCCGAATTAAAAACCTTATAATTATTAAAATTTGGATTTTTAAAATTAATAAAATCTATGATCCCTTAAAATATGCAAATTTCCTTTATTAAATATGTATTAATTGACTAAAATACCCTTCTAGTTAAATTGGATGGTATTTTTCAATTATTTTTAATTCAATAATATGTATTAATCACTTTCTTAAAATAAGTAAAATGATTGGCCCACATTTATGCATACAATAACACAATAATTAGTTTTAATAGAATAACCTAGGCCTATATATATATATATATATATATATATATATATATATATATATATCTATATATATACATATATACACACACATAGTGATTAGTTGAAGGAGAAGTGAGAAGATGGTAAATGAAAGCTTTGAAGTTAAAATTTCATTTGGTTTTGTGTGGAAAATTTGGTTTGTGATCGGAAGGGATTACCGGAGTCTACTCATGCTCTTATTGTTTTGAACATTGAAGAAACAAACACATTGGAATTGGTCCTACCCAGAGAACCTACTTGTCATGTAGATGGGGAAAATCTTGCAGATGTGGCACTGAAACCTGCTAAAACAGGTCACGGTGACTAACAAGACAGGTTGCTCCCGGCTTTATGCCGCTATAAAGAAACGAAATAAATTTAAGGACTGAATCGACCAACCCTAGAAACATTATAGGGCATTTATATTATTTCCCCTTATTTATAATATACAAAATAAAATAAAAAGTTCAACCCCACCCACCTTATCCTAACCTCTTTCCTTTTGAACCCTATTTCCCCTTAAATTCTTTGACATAAAATCATCACCACCACCGCCATAGAAAGAACAAAAACACTCATTTTTCTTTAGAGTCTCACCGGAAAAGATATTGGTTCATCGGAGCAGACAGTATTGCCGCCACATAGTCGTTTCCTCTCCCCCCTTCATGTATCCCTGTTGAAAAAGCATTACACTGGTACCGACCACCATCACTGTTGATGTTGGGTCGTCACTAAAAACCTCTCCATTTAACTTTTGGCGATCAAACCACACCTATGAAGACATGCAACTTAGATAATCTGGAAATTGATAGAATCCCATAAACCTATATCAAATCCCTCACACAAATCAATCTTGAAAACTGAAATCAGAAACCAATATCAAATCTCTTTCCAAGAAGCCATACTGAAACATGAAATTAGATGAATCCAAAAATGGTGGTGATGAATCTCCTCCATAAATTGAATCACCAACTCAAATCTCTCAGTCAAATCAAATCCACAGCAGTGTCACAAGTTCCTATCTTTTCTTCTCGGACTAGCAGAGTGAGGTGGGAACAAGCTCCATAGATGGGAGAGATAACGAAGTTATTTTCCACAGAATAGTCGATGAATCGAGAGCTTTAGGGCCGTGAGAGGGTTTTCTTGCCAGAGAAGTAATAAGAGACAGAAAAGATGATCCGCGCCAGAGCAGAGAGAGGTAGTGTAGTCTGTCATTTTTGTTTCACGAGCGCTTGAGTTAGCCGACGATTAAAAAAGAGCAGGAGAAATAGGATGGTGTGGTTGGTCTTGCCGGATAAAGAAAGAAGAGGAGCGTTGTTTGGTTTCACCGGAGAGTTAGGATTTTGGGTGGTTGTTAGGAGTGGGTGAGAAAGATGGTGTGTCAATGCCACGCTGAAAAGTTTTATTGATCAAAATACCATATTGCATACCACCTCAACCTTATAACCAAATATCTCATTATCCCTGTGTAACATCCCAAAAATCATGACCAAAAATTTTCATTTTAAATATAATAATTATAAAACCATTTGTCTGAAAACAACCATAGCATCAATTCATATCAAGACCATAGTATCAATAGTCAAATCGTATCATGATAAAACAATGTCAGAGTACAAATCCCAGAAATCTCATTGCGGAAATCGTGTGTGTGTGATGCGCTGCTACCGTGTCGGCTCCTTTCCCTTCGAAGAGGAAGTACCTAAAACCAAAACTGAAAACCGTAACAAGAAATCTTAGTGAGTTCCCCCATCATACCACATACCATAAACACACAATGCCTATCCCTCGGTATCTTTCAACCGGTATCTGACTGGCATAACCGGAAGCTGGACTTCTCTTCGGTATCTTTCAACCGGTAACCGGGAGCTGACCTCCCCTTCGGTATCTTTCAACCGGTAACCGGGGACTATTTCACCCCTATCACTACCACATAATAACAGAACATGAACATACTGCTAGGCCTGCATGGGTACTGTCTACCCCTTCGGTATCTTTCAACTGGTAACCGAGGACTATTTCACCCCTACTACTACTAACACATATATCATAGTATCATAACACATAAAGCGTAACAGATAGTGACATACCTGACAATTATCACAAAGACAATCATCTAACATACAACTCCTACTAGTGGGTCGACATTGTGGCCTTAGACCCACTTCTACTGGAAGGTAACTCACCTCGTAAAGTTGAGTGTCGAATATCACGGAAAGGAATCTCTAACAACTGCTCCGATGACTCCCCGACTATCATTATCATAACAACACTTAGTCAAAATCCATAATACTTGTTAGGGTAAAATGACCATTTTACCCCTTGGTCTAATTTGGACCATACCCAAGGCCTAATTCCATTTTGTCTTTCCCAGCCCACTAATAGCCCACTAAAGGCCTACTAATGGCCCAATTTTTCAAATTGGGCCCAACTCCCCAAATGGGCCTTATTACAAGCCCAATAAATCCTTGGCCGAAAATAAATAATTTCAAGTGGCCTAACATGGCCCAAAGGCCCAAAACTCTAAATCTCAGTCCTAAGCCCAACAACTATGCTCCACAGTGGGCCATGGGGCCCAACTATCCAGGCCCAAACTTCTAAGCCCCAAAAGCCCAAGTTCGCCACTCTGCATGCATACGCGCGACGTACCTAGCACGTTCGCCTAGCGTACGTTGGCCTTGACCAAAGCGGGAAGTTGACCCAGTACACGCGTCGTACGAGGGTGTACGCCTAGTGTACTGGCCAACTCCCTTGGGGCTCCATTTGTGACTTAATCCATTAAGTCTTCACGTCCAAAATGTAGATCCAAGTCCTTTAAGACCTGCTAACCCATAAAGTAACAAACTTTATGTGCTTGCATGCATGGTTGGGGGTGAAAACATGATTTTGGTCCTTAAACAAACTTTATGACCATCAAACACTTGCATGGTTGTGGCTTAACCATCAAGGTCCAATTTTTATGACTCTAAGTGCTTCTAAGATCCCAAAAGGACAGCTCTTATGGTCTGAAACTATCAAGATACAAGAAACCTCAACAATGGAGTCCAAAAGTGACATAAAACACCCCAAAATCAAATCTAAGCATGCAATGGTCAAGTTTGAAGCTTGATACCTCAAATAAGTTAGAAATGGTGCTAATCTTTTGGATCTACAAGCTCCCTTTGAATCCTTTCTCCTTATTCAAACTTCTTTCTCTTCCAAAACACCAAAACAACACTAAGATGCTCTCAAATGGCTTCCAATTCACAAGAACACACAAATATGGGTTAGGGTTTTTGTGGTGGCTGACTAAAGGTGAGGGGGAGGTTGGACCAAAGGCATAAGGTCCTTTACATAGGGATCAAACCCTACAATTTAGGGTTTTAGAATCTGCATGCGTACGCTGCGCGTACTCCTGGTACGCTGGGCGTACGTACATGACTTCCGCGTTCCAATCTCTTGAGTACGCTGAGCGTACATGGCAAGGTACGCTCCGCGTACGGTCCTTCCTCAGCCCAAATACAAGAGAACCAACGGTCTAAGCCCAACCTTTTAAAACTATTAACCTTATATAAATAAAAATAGTACCTTATAAATCCCAGACGTTACAAATCTCCCCTACTTAAATTAGACTTCGTCCTCGAAGTCTGCTGCTGATGCCGAGAATAACTCGGGGTAGTGCTCCCTCATCTCGTCCTTCGGCTCCCAAGTCCATTCTGAGCCCTTGCGGTGCTGCCATTGCACCTTCACCAACTCGACCTTCTTGTTCCTCAGATCCTTCATCTTCCTGTCGAGGATGGCTACCGGCCGCTCGATGTATTTCAGGCTATCATCCACCTGAATATCCTCTAGAGGTACCACCACAGAGTCATCTACCAGCAACTTCTGTAGCTGGGAGACATGAAAGGTACTGTGGATCTGACTAAGCTCGGCTGGCAAAACCAGCCTATATGCCACCTTGCCAACCCGAGCTGCAACCCTGAAAGGTCCAATGAATCTGGGGCCCAACTTGCCCCGCTTCCTAAACCGGATGACACCTTTCCAATGTGACACCTTCAGGAGAACCATATCCCTGACCTGGAGCTCCAGGTCCGATCGGCATTTGCCGGTGTAGCTCTTCTGCCGACTCTGAGCAGTCTGAAGCTTGCTCTGGACCTGTTGGATCCTCTCTGTCGTCTGGAGTACCACTTCGGTACTCCCCATGACCCTTTTTCCAACTTCACCCCAGCAAATCGGGGTTCTGCACTTCCTCCCATATAACATCTCGGAGGGAGGGCGGTCGATACTCGCGTGGTAGCTATTATTGTAGGAAAACTCTGCCAAGGGAAGGTAGGTATCCCAGCTACCACCGAAGTCTAGAACACACGCCAACAACATATCCTCAAAAGTCTGTATGGTCCGCTCGCTCTGACCATCCATCTGCGGGTGAAAAGCCGTGCTAAAGTGCAGACAAGTATCCAACTCATCATGAAATTTCTTCCAGAATCTGGAAGTGAATCGCACGTCTCGGTCAGACATCACGGAGACTGGCACTCCGTGTCGAGCTACTACCTCTCGGATGTAGATATCGACCAGCTTCTTGGCCGAGATGCTCTCCTGGATCGGTATGAAGTGAGCACTATTGTTCAACCGATCCACGGTGAACCAAATCGAATCCACCCCTCGTGCGGTCCTGGGAAGCTTTGTGATGAAATCCATAGTAATATCTTCCCATTTCCACATAGGGATATCCAACGGCTGTGTCTTGCCGTGAGACCTCTGGTGCTCGGCCTTGACCTTCCTGCATGTCAGGCATCTCTCAACGTACCAGGCTACATCCTGCTTCATGCAGGGCCACCAGTAATCAGGACGAAGATCTATGTACATCTTCGTCGCCCCAGGATGGATAGAAAACCTGGATTTGTGTGCCTCCTCCAACAAAACCTGGAGCACACCTCCATGATATGGAACCCGCACTCTACGGTGTAGTGTCAACAACCCATGACTATCATAGTCGAAGGAGGAAACCTGACCCACAATACGCTCGCTCTTCCAGTGTTCCTCCTTCATAGCCTCCTGTTGGGCCTCTCGGATCTTCTCCAGAAGCGGTGTCACTACTGTCATCCGTAGGAAAATATCTCTGATCGGGGCTAGCTTGCGTCTAAGAGCATCGACCACAACATTGGCCTTCCCCGGGTGGTAGAGGATCTCATAGTTGTAATCCTTCACCACATCTAGCCACCGACGTTGCCTCATGTTCAGATTCGGCTGATCCATGAGGTACCTCAGACTCTTGTGATCCGTGTAAATGGTACAACGGACCCCATAGATGTAATGTCACCAAATCTTGAGGGCGAAGACAACCGCCCCCAACTCCAGATCGTGCGTCGGGTAGTTTGCCTCGTGAGACTTCAGCTGCCTTGAGGCGTAGGCGATGACGTGCCCTCTCTGCATCAATATTGCGCCCAAACCCAAAATGGACGCATCACAGTATACTACAAAAACCTCCACACCCTCTGGCAGGGTTAAGATTGGCGCTTTGTACAACCTCTGCCTCAGCGTCTCGAACGCTGCCTGCTGCTCAGGCACCCAACGAAAGACAACGGCCTTCTTCGTCAGTCGGTTCAAGGGTACTGCTATCTTGGAGAAGTCCTGAATGAATCTCTAGTAATAGCCTGATAACCCTAGGAAACTCTGAATCTCAGATGGAGACTTCGGAACCTCCCATCTCATCACGGCCTCCACTTTGGCCGGGTCAACCAAAATCCCATTTTGGTTGACAGGGTCTCCCATAAACTACACCTCGCGCAACCAGAACTCGCACTTGGAGAACTTGGCATACAAGCTCTCCCTCCTCAGGGTATCCAACACCTCTCGCAAGTGCTCCTCGTGCTGCCCCTGCGTCTTGGAATAAACCAAGATGTAATCAATAAAGACTATCACAGACCGATCCAGCATCGGTCTGCATACGCGGTTCATGAGGTTCATGAACGCAGCAGTAGCATTGGTGAGCCCGAAGGGCATCACCACGAACTCGTAGTGGCCATAGCGAATCCGGAAAGTAGTCTTCTGCACATCTTCCTCTCTGACTCGCATCTGGTGGTAGCCTGAACACAAATCTATCTTGGAGAACCAAGATTCCCCCTGCAGCTGGTCTAAGAGATCGTCAATCCTCGGTAGTGGGTAACGGTTCTTCACCGTTACCTTGTTCAGCTCCCGGTAGTCTATACACATCCGATACGACCCGTCCTTCTTTTTCACAAAAAGGATCGGGGATCCCCAAGGCGAACTTCTCGGCCTAATAAATCCCTTTTCTAACAGCTCCTGCAGCTGTGCAGACAACTCCTGCATCCGAGAGGAGCCAACCGATATGGTGCCTTGGCTATCAGAGCCGCACCGGGGACTAGGTCGATCCGGAACTCCACCTGCCTCTCCATATGTATCCCAAGCAACTCCTCTGGAAATACGTCCGGGTACTCTCGCACCACTGGCACATCACTCATAGTCGCCTTACCCGCTTCCCGGGTATCCATTACGTAGGCGACGTACCCTGCGCAACCCTGCTGAAGGTAGCGCCTAGCCCTCACTGCTGAGCACAAAGCTGGTCCTCGATGCGGCCTCTCGCCCTGAACCACCAACTCTCCCCCACTTGGGGTCCTGATACGCACCAGCTATTGTGCACAGTCGATCACCGCCCCATTAGGGCTCAGCCAATCCATGCCGATGATAACCTTGTTCCCACGCAATGGAATGGGAACCAAATCTATGAGGTAACGCACGTCATACAACCTCAAAACACAATCTATGAAAACCTCTGATGCGCGGACAGATCGGTCGTCAGCAATCTCGACCTCTAAAGGACAATCTAACATGCTTGAAGACTCAGAAAACCTCTTGCTAAGAGCAAGAGAGACAAATGATCGGGTAGCCCCCGAGTCAAATAACACCTGAACTGGGATGCCGTTCACATGGAACGATCCTAAACAAAACACATAAACATAGCACATAAATATCGTAACCGACATGTAATAAGAGTTAGGGAGAAGAAAACATACTCGTCACCACATCCGGTGTGGCACGCGCCTCTTCGGCGGTCAGCTGGAAGGCTCGACTCCTCACCAGTGGAGCATCCGTCTTACCATGTCGGCCATCCGTGATCCGCAGGGTCGCTGGAGCTGGCGCCACCACTGGCGCTCCTGATGTCAGTCGATGGCAGTTGGCCTTTTTATGACCCTTCTGATTGCAATGAAAGCAAATTAGGTCTGATGTCTGAAAGGTGGGGGTAGGGGCAGTACAATCCCTGCCAAAGTGCCCAGTCTTGCCGCACTTATAGCAACCCGATCCCCTAGTCTGGCAAACTCCCTCATGTGACCTGTCGCATTTCCCACAGCGGCTCCGGCCCTGCTGGCCCTTCAACCTAGAGTCGAATCCCTTGGGTTTCTTCCCATAAACCCTAGTACCCTGCTTTGTCTCCGCCTTCCTCTTCCTGATGTGCTCTATGTCAATCTCCCTCTCCCTCGTCCTCGCAATCATGTCATCAAATGTCGGGCATGCCGAGTAGCTGACGTGTTTCCGAATGTTAGCTGTCAACATGTCGTGGTAGCGGGTCTTCTGTATCTCCTCATCCCCCTCATACTGGGGCACCAATAAGGCCCTCTCCATAAACTTGGCAGTAATCTCCGCCACTGACTCAGTCGTCTGCCTCATATCCATAAACTCCCTGGCCAGCTGCTGAAGCTCCACAGCTGGCGTAAACTCAGCCCGAAACATGGTCACAAAGTCCGACCAAGTCATAGCCTCAATGGTTGGGGATCCTATCGAATCACTGACCGCCTCCCACCAATCTCAAGCGCGATCCCTCAAACATCCTGCAGCGTACTGGACCTTTGACCCCTCAGGGCAAAAGCTCGTCAACTGAGCAGACTCCATGTCTGCAATCTACCTCCTGGCCATGATGGGGTCCTTCACCCTGTGGAAGTCTGGCGCACCACATCCCCTGAAATCCTTGAAGGAGAGTGTGTGTGTCCCTGACTGGCTAAACGCCATGTCACTCCGAAATGCCCTGAGGCGATCCTCCACCAGCTCGATGATCCCTTCCTTGATCGACCCGGAAATCACCGGGGTCGACTCAAGGATGCCTCTCGTGATCTCAGAAGCAATTAACTCACGTAGTCCCTCATCGACTGGCTCGGTACCCGATCCTGAACCTGATCCTAATCCAGACCCTGAACCTCCTGCTCTGTGACGCGTAATAACCACCATTCTGAAACAAAACATATAATTGTCAGGGTCATACATAACCTCGAGAGGTCTCACAAACTACAAGTTCCCTGGTTCTATCTCAACCCTCCTTGACTCGAGTACGGATCCTCTGCTTTCAGTAGTACGGGCCCATACTACCTTCCACATCTATCCGTACTTTCCTCAAGGATTGCTTTGACTTCACCAAGTCCCTTCCACTATTACTGCTCGCTGCACTAATCTCATCCTAGGCTTACCCTAGGGTAACTCTCTGACCTACTCTCCACCATCAGCTGCATAAGGAATCTCTGCTACCTTTACCTAACTAGCTTGCGGATACCATTACATATCACTAAGACCAGATAATTCTTCGAATGAGAGATCCTACCCTACAACGGTTGGACTCAAACAAGAGCTGCGCAATAGGGCGAGACCTAACCTTCTGAAATTATTTAGTCCTCATAATATGTAACTTAACGTATTCCTTTACTAGTTAGTTAAAGATTACTAGAATTCCTAATAGCACAAAGCAAGCAGCATTCGAGCATTGAGTAACCCAAACCAAGCATATCCTAATCAGGTTATCACCTCACTGACTAATCAACACTAGCATATAATCCAATAAGCACATATAGCAGGCACATAAGGCATCTTCTTAGATCCTTAGTCCTAATCTAGCATGCAATTCTCATAATCATACAATAGGCATATAAGGCATCCTTCCTAGATCCTCAGCCCTAATCTAGCATGCAATTCTCATAATCAGGTCATATATCATAACAAACATGTATGGGTATCTTGGGGAAAGCTTACTTGAGCTCGGAAGATTGCACGCATCACACACCTTGTTCTTTTCAAAGTCCTCTTTATAAAATGATTTTTCTTTTGAAAATTTTCATACCAAGTCTTTAGTTTGAGTCCAGACACACCCGAGAGTGTGCCCGAATCCCTCAAACCAAGCCTTTGATATCAACTTGTAACATCCCAAAAATAATGACCAAAAATTTTCATTTTAAATATAATAATTATAAAACCATTTGTCTGAAAACAACCATAACATCAATTAATATCAAGACCGGAGTATCAATAGTCAAATCGTATCATGATAAAACAATGTCAGAGTACAAATCCCAGAAATCTCATTGCCGAAATCGTGTGTGTGTGATGCGCTGCTACCGTGCCGGCTCCTTTCCCTTCGAAGAGGAAGTACTTGAAACCAAAACTGAAAACCGTAAGCACAAAGCTTAGTGAGTTCCCCCATCATACCACATACCATAAACACACAATGCCTATCCCTCGGTATCTTTCAACCGGTATCTGACTGGCATAACCGAAAGCTTGACTTCCCTTCGGTATCTTTCAACAGGTAACCGGGAGCTATACTCCCCTTTGGTATCTTTCAACCGGTAATCGGGAGCTGACCTCCCCTTCGTTATCTTTCAACCGGTAACCAAGGACTATTTCACCCTGACCACTACCACATAATAACATAACATGAACATACTGCTAGGTATGCATGGGTACTGTCTACCCCTTCAGTATCTTTCAACCGGTAACCGGGGACTATTTCACCCCTACTACTGCTAACACATATATCATAGCATCCTAGCACATAAAGCGTAATAGATAGTGGCATACCAGACAATTATCACAAAGACAATCATCTAACACACAACTCCTACTAGTGGGCCGACATTGTGGCCTTAGACCCATTTCTAATGGAAGGTAACTCACCTCGTAAAGCTGAGTTTCGAATATCACGGAAAGGAATCTATTATAGCTGCTCCGATGACTCCCCGACTATCATTATCATAACAACACTTAGTCAAAATCCATAATACTTCTTAAGGTAAAATGACCATTTTACCCATTGGTCTAATTTGGACCGTACCCAAGGCCCAATTCCATCTTGTCTTTCCCAGCCCACTAATGGCCCACTAAAGGCCTACTAATGGATCAATTTTCCATATTGGGCCCAACTCCCCAAATGGGCCTTATTACAAGCCCAATAAATCCTTGACCCAAAATAAATAATTTCAAGTGGCGTAATATGGCCCAAAGGCCCGATACTCTAAATCTCAGTCCTAAGCCCAACAACTATGCTCCACAGTGGGCCATGGGGCCCAACTATCCAGGCCCAAACTTCTAAGGCCCAAAAGCCTAAGTTCGCCACTCTGCATGCGTACGCGTGACGTACCTAGCACGTACGCCTAGCGTACGCTGGCCTTGACCAAAAGCGGGAAGTTGACCCAGTACGCGTGGCGTGCCAGAGTGTACGCCCATTGTACTGGCCAGCTCCCTTGGGGCTCCATTTATGACTTAATCCATTAAGTCTTCATGTCCAGAATGTAGATCCAGGTCCTTTAAGACCTACTAACCCATAAAGTCACAAACTTTATGTGCTTGCATGCATGGTTGGGGGTCAAAACATTATTTTGGTCCTTAAACAAACTTTATGACCATCAAACACTTGCATGGTTGTGGCTTAACCATCAAGGTCCGATTTTTATGACTCTAAGTGCTTCTTAGAGCCCAAAAGTGTTGGATAAGGTGTCTAAGTCCATAACTATTTCTGGTATGTACTTGACCCGACCCGGCATGGTCCATTTGGGTTGCATGGCACCATGCAATTGGATAAACTAAAATGAGAGAAATAACACTTATGGTTTATTAATATATTATAAGTTCTAATATATTAATAATATTATTTAATTAGTTTGATCAAGAATTAATTTAGAATTAATTAAGTGATCAAAAGATAACTAATTAAATATATGGGTAGATTATGTAAATCTTCCATATCTTATATAGTGGGCTAAGAGGCTCCATGGATTATCAAGTTGGGTTCCACCCATAGGATGCTCCATGGATGCTCCATGGGAGTTACAAACCCATGGGTCATGGAAATGAAGAGTCATGACACATTAGGGTTTACATGGTGTAACCCTAGATGTGTCAACACTATATAAGAAACCCATTCTCCACCAAAATAGGCTACACTAAGAAACAAGAGGGCTAGAGCCGATTTTGCAAGTGTAAGATTCTCTCAAAGTTTACTCCTTTGCATTTGGTGTTGTGTGAAGCATTTGAGGCATCACACTTGGGGTGCTAGGCTCACAAGGTTTCAAGGATCATAATCAACAACAAGGTAAGTTATTCTATCTTTCATTCAAGTTAAAAATGTTCCCCATGTATGCTAGATAGGAATATAACCTTGGAATTCAACTTTGCGTGATTATTAGACAAACATAGATCCAAGGTTATTAGGGTTGCATGTACACTTAGGAAGTGTTAGAATGCTCAAATCCCATCAGTGGTATCAGAGCCAGGTTCATTTGTTTTTTTTTTTTGTGCAAACAGCTTGAAAAAAAATCGTTTTTCTGTTTTCTGCTCGTATGAAAGTTTGCACATTTGTTGCTGGAAATGGACTAGAAACATTACCCTAAACTGTTTTGATGTTTTAAAGCTTGTTTTAGATGGTGTAATGTTTATGCTAATCCATTTACAATGGCAATTATTAAAATTACAAGTTTTTTTAAGTGTAATTTTTGATTCTTGAAAGTGTTCATATTCATGTTCTTGAACTTATGAAGATTAGATGATCATAGGAATTGTTTGTAACCTTCATGGTAGTTTAATTCATGATCATAATGTGTTTTAATGGAGTGCATAACTTGTCCTCAAGTTATGGAAAACCAAAAGTCTCACTTTTATTAAAGCCATTAAAAGAACACAAGAGTTATAAAAATGAAGAGTCTTCATTTTTATTACTCAATTAATTCATAAGTTATAAGAAATGAAAAGTTTTGGAAGTTTACAAAACTTGCCCTCAAGTTTTGGAACATGTAAAGTCTTGATTAAAACTTTAGTTCCAACCCTTAGAATTTTAAAAGTTAAAATTCAACCCTTATACTTTATAATATTATAAGTTACTAATATATATATGTATAACGTCAAGTCGTCTTACCGCTAGTACGCCTCATTCACGAAGCCGGTCTATAAGGGGGGTATAAGGTTGTTGCCTATAAAATGGCAACTTAATGGGTGTCCACTCTCACCCACCGCTTCCTTGATCGGTGGAGGGTCGTTAGCCGAACGGGTAGGACAAGGACTTATAAATTCTCATTAAAAGTATGATGAATATTATAAAGTAACTAAATGCTTTTATTAAATTCCCAATCTTAGTTACTTTAGGAAAATGTGAATAAGGTGCTAATCCATGAAATTACCCTTTACACTTTGTTTAAGTCGTTAGTAGAGCTCGTGTGGTTAACCGGCACACTAACTTGGACTTAACAAGGTAGGTAAAGGGTGACTTAAAGTTTATTATAGGTCGGTGGAGCTCGTGTGGTTAACCGGCACATCGATTGAGTAATAAACATTGAGTGTACCAAGTGATTTGCATGGTTACTTCACACCTCGTTTTGTGATCCTCGGTATCCCAGTCACAAAACTTGGAGGGCACACTCGAGATTGAAACATGCCTTTGAAAAGTTCATTGAATCTCAAAAGAATCTAGGAATTTCTAAGAACCAATTAAAAACCTAATATCTATATTTCGTTTTTCATGGTGGAAATTGGTGAATCGTCATTCACCTACCTTTCAAATATGTTATAGCTTGGATTACGGCATACCTCTTCTAAGTTATAATATATTGTGATTGGATTCTAGCCTTAATATTACATTTGGGTGTTTTATTAAGGACTCTCTTAATATCTAAACTAATCTTGTTCTCTTCTTTCAGATGTCTTCAAACAATGCTGCTTCTGGCTCTAATCCTAATGGCTCCTTTACCCTTATGAACTTGTGTGGGAAAGTCACTTTTGATGGATCCAACTTCAATGAATGGATCAGATACATCAGGATGATTACCCGCTACGAGGACAAAGAATATGTCCTTGACAAGGAGCTTAAGGAGATTGATGAGACCACTGCAACTCCCCAGGAGATCGCTGACTTCCGGGCACATGAAAGGGATGCTACAAAAGTGGCATACATCATGTTGGCCACCATGACAGCGGAACTCCAAAAGTCCTATGAGGACTTTTACCCTTTTGAAATGCACCAAGATCTGATGGAAAGATACCATCAAAGTGCACGACAAGAGAGGTATGAAATCATATGCTCTATCATAACAACCATGATGAAGGACGGGGAATCCGTCACGAGCCACATGCAGAAAATGCAAAGGTATGTGGATCGGTTGCTGAAGCTTAATGTGAACTTCCCTGAGGAGCTTGCAATAGATATCATTTTGCACTCCTTACCATCGTGCTATGATCAATTCCGCATGACATATCACATGAATAAGGAAGAGGTCACACTCAGCAAACTTCAGGGACTCCTCAAGACCGCAGAAACAGGTCTTAAGGGTAAGTCGGTTGTTAACACTCCTACTCCAAACTCTGCCCTGGTTTTGGCAATCGGGAAAGGTAGAGGGAAGAAGAGGAAGAGCTCTTCGAAGGGTACCAAGGCTAGGACCCTTGATGGCTCTTCTTCAAGTGGAACCAAGAAAGGTTTTGTCACTCCTTCTTCTGACCCTAAAGAGGCTGAATGCTTCTATTGCCATGAAAAGTCACATTGGAAGCGGAACTGCCCAAAGTACCAGCAAGATGTGAAGGATGAGAAAGTTAAACCCAACCATGCAGGTATTTACACTATCTTATCTAATAACTCACCCCATTCTAACTCTTGGGTCCTTGATACCGGTTGTGGTATTCATATCTGTTCTGATTTGCAGGGACTAAGAAGAAGTGAGAATGTGGAGCATGGAAGAATAAACTTAATCATGGGGAATAGGAAAGCTTTACCTGTCACTAAGATTGGAGTTTATACTTTATCGCTAAGTAGTGGGTTTAGTTTAGATTTGAATAAATGTTGTTATTCGCCAGAAATGGCAAGAAATATTATTTCCTTTCATGCATTGTATAAACAAGGTTTCACCTTTTCATTTGATAATGAAGTTGGTTCGATTAATGCTTTTTTTAATAATGTTCTTTATTTTAAAGCATTACCTTGTGATGTTGTGTATGAAACTGTATCTGTGGTTGATAACTTAGGAAATAATGTATTGTGTATTGATTCTGTTAATGATAATAACTTGGATAAAGCATCATTATGGCATTGTCGTCTTGGACATATAAGCAAGAAACGCATAGGCCAACTCCAAAAGGATGGAGTATTGGAGTCATTTGACCTAAAGTCAGATGATAGTTGCGAATCATGCTTACTTGGAAAAATGACAAAGTCACCCTTCACAGGCTCTTGTGAGAGGGGTGAAGGTTTGTTGGATCTTATACATACGGATGTGTGTGGGCCCTTCAAACATGCCACAAGGGATGCTAATCGTTATTATTTGACTTTTACTGATGATTACAGTAGATATGGATATGTCTACTTAATCAAGCATAAGTCAGAGACTTTTGAGAGGTTTAAAGAGTTTAAACAGGAAGTCGAGAATCAATTGGGCAGGAACATTAAGATGCTTCGATCCGATCGAGGTGGTGAGTATCTTAGTTCAGAGTTCCTCGACTATCTTAGGGAATGTGGGATTGTCTCACAATTGACACCTCCCAGGACACCGCAGTTGAATGGTGTAGCTGAGAGGCGTAATCGAACCTTGTTGGATATGGTTCGTTCCATGATGAGTCGAGCTTCGCTAACAATCTCATTTTGGGGGTATGCCTTAGAGACTGCCGCCCATATCCTTAATCTAGTTCCCTTAAAGAAAGTTGCCAAAACTCCTCATGAGATGTGGACTGGTAAAGTACCCAAACTAGACCACATTAAGATTTGGGGTTGCGAGGCTTTCGTGAGACGCGAGATCATAATAAGCTCGAACCTCGAAGTGAGAGGTGTATTTTCATCGGCTACCCACAGAAATCCTTTTGTTACCTCTTCTACAGACCTAGTGAGAATGTGGTCTTTGTAGCTAGGAGGGCTTTCTTTTGAGAGAGAGAATTCATAAGCCAAGGAGACAGTGGGAGGCAAGTTGACCTTGAAGAAATTCAAGAGTCAAGTGGTGAAGGAACTTCAAACCCTAGCACTCAACTTGAGGAGGAAACTTCTGTTGAGCCAATTGACAAGTCTGTACCTCTGAGGCGTTCCACAAGGGTTAGGAATGCACCTGAGCATTACTATGGATTCCATATTACTGCCGAAGGTGATACACTTATCAGTGATGAGACACTGATAGGTCTGGATGAACCTAACAGTTACGCGGAAGCCATGGCAGGCCCTGAGTCAGCCAAGTGGAAAGAGGCAATGGACAGCGAGATACAGTCCATGTATGACAGTCAAGTTTGGAAGTTGGTTGAGAATGTACCAGGTCGTAAGATTGTAGGGTGCAAATGGATCTTCAAGAAGAAGACCGACATGGATGGTAATGTACACACTTATAAGGCACGACTAGTTGCAAAGGGTTTCTCACAAACTCCGGGAGTTGATTATGATGAGACCTTTTCTCCAGTGGCCAAGATTAAGTCTATTAGGGTTCTGTTAGCCATAGCCACATTTCATGACTATGAAATATGGCAAATGGATGTCAAAACCGCTTTCCTTAATGGAAAGTTGGCTGAGGATGTTTACATGAGTCAGTCAGAGGGTTTTGTCAACACAGAGTACCCTAATAGAGTGTGTAAGCTTGAGAAATCCATTTATGGGTTAAAGCAAGCACCTCGCAGATGGAATCTTTGCTTTGATGAGAAAGTCAAGGAATTTGGCTTTTCTAGGAGTGAAGATGAATCTTGTGTATATGTCAAGGCTAGTGGGAGTATAGTTAGCTTTTTGGTATTGTATGTGGATGACATACTACTCATAGGAAATGACATCCCAACTCTGCAGGAAGTTAAGTCCTGGCTTGGGAAGTGTTTCTCTATGAAGGACCTAGGAGAAGCTGCCTATATTCTAGGGATAAGGATCTTGAGAGACCGGAGTAAAAGACTAATTGGACTTAGTCAGAGTACTTACTTGGATAAGGTGTTGAAGAGATTCGGCATGCAGGACTCCAAGAAAGGAGAGTTACCCATCCAGAGTAATGCCAGATTGAGTAAGACACAAAGCCCTAGTACTGAGGCTGAGATAGCAGAAATGAGTCGAATACCTTATGCTTCGGCTGTAGGATCGATCATGTATGCTATGACGTGTACTCGACCTGATGTAGCCTTTGCTTTGAGCATGGTTAGCAGGTATCAGGGGAACCCTGGCAAGGCACACTAGACTGCGGTAAAAAATATCCTCAAGTACCTACATAGGACTAAGGACTGGGTCCTTACCTTCGGTGGGAGTGAAGACTTGAGAGTTGTAGGGTATAGTGATGCTAGCTTTCAGACTGATAGGGATAATTTCCGCTCTCAGTCAGGCTGGGTCTTTACCTTAAATGGAGGAGCAATTTCTTGGAAGAGTTCCAAGCAAGAGACAGTGGCTGATTCAACTTGCGAATCAGAGTATATAGCAGCTAGCGAGGCAGCAAAGGAGGCGATATGGCTGAAGAACTTCATTGGAGACCTTGGAGTTGTACCAGCTATTAAAGAGCCAATGGAAATTTTCTGTGATAGTGAAAGTGCGGTTGCCTTAGCCAAGGAACCAAGGGATCACGGGAGATCCAGACACATCGACAAAAAATACCATTTCATCAGACATCGAATAGAAGAAGGACTCCTCGTGGCAAAGAGGGTATCATCGGATGAGAATCCAGCAGATCCCCTCACGAAGGGACTGACTCGGGTTAAGCATCTCCAGCATGCTCGGAGCATAGGGCTGAAGGATGATATTAGATTTAGTAGTTAGATAACCTTGAAATTTGTAAAGTGTAATTGACATTAGATGATGAATAAAAGGTGTTTTATTTATGAGTAAAGTGTTGCTATCTCTTGTCGATCGTTTACTATATTTCTTTTGCATGTTTTGACTTCCAGAATAATTATGTTTGGTATATCATATTATTCGAACCTCCACAGTCGGTCATATGTCGGAAGTAGGTATGAATCAAGACTGTCATGATTGGTTGCAGAGGTCTAAGTTGTTGGACATGGCTACAACACTCATGAGTGCTCATAAGTTCTGAGCATTGGACTCAACCCACGCTCACTGGAATCACTTCATGGAATTTATCTCGAGTGATCGTGAGACGGTAATATCATATAAGTCTTCAAACCTAGAGATATGATTTGTTACTTATGAGTTGGTTATGCATTGATTGTACGTTAACGCATTGGTAACTCGATGTTATAAAACGTGCTTTTGTGTATAATTCAATGAGTGGTAGAACAAACATATGACTCGAAGTTTATATGTTCCTTCTTGGATTAGAAGCTGATATCTGGGCCCCTCGATGATTTTGTTTTGACCTATGTACCGGCCCGGGTCAGAACTAAGTTGATGTGTTCAATTAAGTTCTTTGTCAAACAAATCGGAAATCGGGAAACAAACTGCTGGACAATAAGTAAGACATTGTTCCATGTATTTGTCCGGCTGATATCTAGAACAGAGGATTATATGATCACTTATCTTAAATGGCGTATCATCATCTTCTCAGTTCCGAGAGACCTTGAAAGAGCTACGATTGCCGATCGGATCCTGAAGTATTGCAGTTATAGTTATTAGACTTATCCAAGTGGGAGACTGTTGGATAAGGTGTCTAAGTCCATAACTATTTCTGGTATGTACTTGACCCGACCCAGCATGGTCCATTTAGGTTGCATGGCACCATGCAATTGGATAAACTAAAATGAGAGAAATAACACTTATGGTTTATTAATATATTATAAGTTCTAATATATTAATAATATTATTTAATTAGTTTGATCAAGAATTAATTTAGAATTAATTAAGTGATCAAAAGATAACTAATTAAATATATGGGTAGATTTTGTAAATCTTCCATATCTTATATAGTGGGCTACGAGGCTCCATGGATTATCAAGTTGGGTTCCACCCATAGGATGCTCCATGGATGCTCCATGGGAGTTACAAACCCATGGGTCATGGAAATGAAGAGTCATGACACATTAGGGTTTACATGGTGTAACCCTAGATGTGTCAACACTATATAAGAAACCCATTCTCCACCAAAATAGGCTACACTAAGAAACAAGAGGGCTAGAGCCGATTTTGCAAGTGTAAGATTCTCTCAAAGTTTACTCCTTTGCATTTGGTGTTGTGTGAAGCATTTGAGGCATCACACTTGGGGTGCTAGGCTCACAAGGTTTCAAGGATCATAATCAACAACAAGGTAAGTTATTCTATCTTTCATTCAAGTTAAAAATGTTCCCCATGTATGCTAGATAGGAATATAACCTTGGAATTCAACTTTGCGTGATTATTAGACAAACATAGATCCAAGGTTATTAGGGTTGCATGTACACTTAGGAAGTCCACCTGGGACTAGGTCGATCCGGAACTCCACCTGCCTCTCCATATGTATCCCAAGCAACTCCTCTGGAAATACGTCCGGGTACTCTCGCACCACTGGCACATCACTCATAGTCGCCTTACCCGCTTCCCGGGTATCCATTACGTAGGCGACGTACCCTGCGCAACCCTGCTGAAGGTAGCGCCTAGCCCTCACTGCTGAGCACAAAGCTGGTCCTCGATGCGGCCTCTCGCCCTGAACCACCAACTCTCCCCCACTTGGGGTCCTGATACGCACCAGCTATTGTGCACAGTCGATCACCGCCCCATTAGGGCTCAGCCAATCCATGCCGATGATAACCTTGTTCCCACGCAATGGAATGGGAACCAAATCTATGAGGTAACGCACGTCATACAACCTCAAAACACAATCTATGAAAACCTCTGATGCGCGGACAGATCGGTCGTCAGCAATCTCGACCTCTAAAGGACAATCTAACATGCTTGAAGACTCAGAAAACCTCTTGCTAAGAGCAAGAGAGACAAATGATCGGGTAGCCCCCGAGTCAAATAACACCTGAACTGGGATGCCGTTCACATGGAACGATCCTAAACAAAACACATAAACATAGCACATAAATATCGTAACCGACATGTAATAAGAGTTAGGGAGAAGAAAACATACTCGTCACCACATCCGGTGTGGCACGCGCCTCTTCGGCGGTCAGCTGGAAGGCTCGACTCCTCACCAGTGGAGCATCCGTCTTACCATGTCGGCCATCCGTGATCCGCAGGGTCGCTGGAGCTGGCGCCACCACTGGCGCTCCTGATGTCAGTCGATGGCAGTTGGCCTTTTTATGACCCTTCTGATTGCAATGAAAGCAAATCAGGTCTGATGTCTGAAAGGTGGGGGTAGGGGCAGTACAATCCCTGCCAAAGTGCCCAGTCTTGCCGCACTTATAGCAACCCGATCCCCTAGTCTGGCAAACTCCCTCATGTGACCTGTCGCATTTCCCACAGCGGCTCCGGCCCTGCTGGCCCTTCAACCTAGAGTCGAATCCCTTGGGTTTCTTCCCATAAACCCTAGTACCCTGCTTTGTCTCCGCCTTCCTCTTCCTGATGTGCTCTATGTCAATCTCCCTCTCCCTCGTCCTCGCAATCATGTCATCAAATGTCGGGCATGCCGAGTAGCTGACGTGTTTCCGAATGTTAGCTGTCAACATGTCGTGGTAGCGGGTCTTCTGTATCTCCTCATCCCCCTCATACTGGGGCACCAATAAGGCCCTCTCCATAAACTTGGCAGTAATCTCCGCCACTGACTCAGTCGTCTGCCTCATATCCATAAACTCCCTGGCCAGCTGCTGAAGCTCCACAGCTGGCGTAAACTCAGCCCGAAACCTGGTCACAAAGTCCGACCAAGTCATAGCCTCAATGGTTGGGGATCCTATCGAATCACTGACCGCCTCCCACCAATCTCAAGCGCGATCCCTCAAACATCCTGCAGCGTACTGGACCTTTGACCCCTCAGGGCAAAAGCTCGTCAACTGAGCAGACTCCATGTCTGCAATCTACCTCCTGGCCATGATGGGGTCCTTCACCCTGTGGAAGTCTGGCGCACCACATCCCCTGAAATCCTTGAAGGAGAGTGTGTGTGTCCCTGACTGGCTAAACGCCATGTCACTCCGAAATGCCCTGAGGCGATCCTCCACCAGCTCGATGATCCCTTCCTTGATCGACCCGGAAATCACCGGGGTCGACTCAAGGATGCCTCTCGTGATCTCAGAAGCAATTAACTCACGTAGTCCCTCATCGACTGGCTCGGTACCCGATCCTGAACCTGATCCTAATCCAGACCCTGAACCTCCTGCTCTGTGACGCGTAATAACCACCATTCTGAAACAAAACATATAATTGTCAGGGTCATACATAACCTCGAGAGGTCTCACAAACTACAAGTTCCCTGGTTCTATCTCAACCCTCCTTGACTCGAGTACGGATCCTCTGCTTTCAGTAGTACGGGCCCATACTACCTTCCACATCTATCCGTCCTTTCCTCAAGGATTGCTTTGACTTCACCAAGTCCCTTCCACTATTACTGCTCGCTGCACTAATCTCATCCTAGGCTTACCCTAGGGTAACTCTCTGACCTACTCTCCACCATCAGCTGCATAAGGAATCTCTGCTACCTTTACCTAACTAGCTTGCGGATACCATTACATATCACTAAGACCAGATAATTCTTCGAATGAGAGATCCTACCCTACAACGGTTGGACTCAAACAAGAGCTGCGCAATAGGGCGAGACCTAACCTTCTGAAATTATTTAGTCCTCATAATATGTAACTTAACGTATTCCTTTACTAGTTAGTTAAAGATTACTAGAATTCCTAATAGCACAAAGCAAGCAGCATTCGAGCATTGAGTAACCCAAACCAAGCATATCCTAATCAGGTTATCACCTCACTGACTAATCAACACTAGCATATAATCCAATAAGCACATATAGCAGGCACATAAGGCATCTTCTTAGATCCTTAGTCCTAATCTAGCATGCAATTCTCATAATCATACAATAGGCATATAAGGCATCCTTCCTAGATCCTCAGCCCTAATCTAGCATGCAATTCTCATAATCAGGTCATATATCATAACAAACATGTATGGGTATCTTGGGGAAAGCTTACTTGAGCTCGGAAGATTGCACGCATCACACACCTTGTTCTTTTCAAAGTCCTCTTTATAAAATGATTTTTCTTTTGAAAATTTTCATACCAAGTCTTTAGTTTGAGTCCAGACACACCCGAGAGTGTGCCCGAATCCCTCAAACCAAGCCTTTGATATCAACTTGTAACATCCCAAAAATAATGACCAAAAATTTTCATTTTAAATATAATAATTATAAAACCATTTGTCTGAAAACAACCATAACATCAATTAATATCAAGACCGGAGTATCAATAGTCAAATCGTATCATGATAAAACAATGTCAGAGTACAAATCCCAGAAATCTCATTGCCGAAATCGTGTGTGTGTGATGCGCTGCTACCGTGCCGGCTCCTTTCCCTTCGAAGAGGAAGTACTTGAAACCAAAACTGAAAACCGTAAGCACAAAGCTTAGTGAGTTCCCCCATCATACCACATACCATAAACACACAATGCCTATCCCTCGGTATCTTTCAACCGGTATCTGACTGGCATAACCGAAAGCTTGACTTCCCTTCGGTATCTTTCAACAGGTAACCGGGAGCTATACTCCCCTTTGGTATCTTTCAACCGGTAATCGGGAGCTGACCTCCCCTTCGTTATCTTTCAACCGGTAACCAAGGACTATTTCACCCTGACCACTACCACATAATAACATAACATGAACATACTGCTAGGTATGCATGGGTACTGTCTACCCCTTCAGTATCTTTCAACCGGTAACCGGGGACTATTTCACCCCTACTACTGCTAACACATATATCATAGCATCCTAGCACATAAAGCGTAATAGATAGTGGCATACCAGACAATTATCACAAAGACAATCATCTAACACACAACTCCTACTAGTGGGCCGACATTGTGGCCTTAGACCCATTTCTAATGGAAGGTAACTCACCTCGTAAAGCTGAGTTTCGAATATCACGGAAAGGAATCTATTATAGCTGCTCCGATGACTCCCCGACTATCATTATCATAACAACACTTAGTCAAAATCCATAATACTTCTTAAGGTAAAATGACCATTTTACCCATTGGTCTAATTTGGACCGTACCCAAGGCCCAATTCCATCTTGTCTTTCCCAGCCCACTAATGGCCCACTAAAGGCCTACTAATGGATCAATTTTCCATATTGGGCCCAACTCCCCAAATGGGCCTTATTACAAGCCCAATAAATCCTTGACCCAAAATAAATAATTTCAAGTGGCGTAATATGGCCCAAAGGCCCGATACTCTAAATCTCAGTCCTAAGCCCAACAACTATGCTCCACAGTGGGCCATGGGGCCCAACTATCCAGGCCCAAACTTCTAAGGCCCAAAAGCCTAAGTTCGCCACTCTGCATGCGTACGCGTGACGTACCTAGCACGTACGCCTAGCGTACGCTGGCCTTGACCAAAAGCGGGAAGTTGACCCAGTACGCGTGGCGTGCCAGAGTGTACGCCCATTGTACTGGCCAGCTCCCTTGGGGCTCCATTTATGACTTAATCCATTAAGTCTTCATGTCCAGAATGTAGATCCAGGTCCTTTAAGACCTACTAACCCATAAAGTCACAAACTTTATGTGCTTGCATGCATGGTTGGGGGTCAAAACATTATTTTGGTCCTTAAACAAACTTTATGACCATCAAACACTTGCATGGTTGTGGCTTAACCATCAAGGTCCGATTTTTATGACTCTAAGTGCTTCTTAGAGCCCAAAAGTGTTGGATAAGGTGTCTAAGTCCATAACTATTTCTGGTATGTACTTGACCCGACCCGGCATGGTCCATTTGGGTTGCATGGCACCATGCAATTGGATAAACTAAAATGAGAGAAATAACACTTATGGTTTATTAATATATTATAAGTTCTAATATATTAATAATATTATTTAATTAGTTTGATCAAGAATTAATTTAGAATTAATTAAGTGATCAAAAGATAACTAATTAAATATATGGGTAGATTATGTAAATCTTCCATATCTTATATAGTGGGCTAAGAGGCTCCATGGATTATCAAGTTGGGTTCCACCCATAGGATGCTCCATGGATGCTCCATGGGAGTTACAAACCCATGGGTCATGGAAATGAAGAGTCATGACACATTAGGGTTTACATGGTGTAACCCTAGATGTGTCAACACTATATAAGAAACCCATTCTCCACCAAAATAGGCTACACTAAGAAACAAGAGGGCTAGAGCCGATTTTGCAAGTGTAAGATTCTCTCAAAGTTTACTCCTTTGCATTTGGTGTTGTGTGAAGCATTTGAGGCATCACACTTGGGGTGCTAGGCTCACAAGGTTTCAAGGATCATAATCAACAACAAGGTAAGTTATTCTATCTTTCATTCAAGTTAAAAATGTTCCCCATGTATGCTAGATAGGAATATAACCTTGGAATTCAACTTTGCGTGATTATTAGACAAACATAGATCCAAGGTTATTAGGGTTGCATGTACACTTAGGAAGTGTTAGAATGCTCAAATCCCATCAGTGGTATCAGAGCCAGGTTCATTTGTTTTTTTTTTTTGTGCAAACAGCTTGAAAAAAAATCGTTTTTCTGTTTTCTGCTCGTATGAAAGTTTGCACATTTGTTGCTGGAAATGGACTAGAAACATTACCCTAAACTGTTTTGATGTTTTAAAGCTTGTTTTAGATGGTGTAATGTTTATGCTAATCCATTTACAATGGCAATTATTAAAATTACAAGTTTTTTTAAGTGTAATTTTTGATTCTTGAAAGTGTTCATATTCATGTTCTTGAACTTATGAAGATTAGATGATCATAGGAATTGTTTGTAACCTTCATGGTAGTTTAATTCATGATCATAATGTGTTTTAATGGAGTGCATAACTTGTCCTCAAGTTATGGAAAACCAAAAGTCTCACTTTTATTAAAGCCATTAAAAGAACACAAGAGTTATAAAAATGAAGAGTCTTCATTTTTATTACTCAATTAATTCATAAGTTATAAGAAATGAAAAGTTTTGGAAGTTTACAAAACTTGCCCTCAAGTTTTGGAACATGTAAAGTCTTGATTAAAACTTTAGTTCCAACCCTTAGAATTTTAAAAGTTAAAATTCAACCCTTATACTTTATAATATTATAAGTTACTAATATATATATGTATAACGTCAAGTCGTCTTACCGCTAGTACGCCTCATTCACGAAGCCGGTCTATAAGGGGGGTATAAGGTTGTTGCCTATAAAATGGCAACTTAATGGGTGTCCACTCTCACCCACCGCTTCCTTGATCGGTGGAGGGTCGTTAGCCGAACGGGTAGGACAAGGACTTATAAATTCTCATTAAAAGTATGATGAATATTATAAAGTAACTAAATGCTTTTATTAAATTCCCAATCTTAGTTACTTTAGGAAAATGTGAATAAGGTGCTAATCCATGAAATTACCCTTTACACTTTGTTTAAGTCGTTAGTAGAGCTCGTGTGGTTAACCGGCACACTAACTTGGACTTAACAAGGTAGGTAAAGGGTGACTTAAAGTTTATTATAGGTCGGTGGAGCTCGTGTGGTTAACCGGCACATCGATTGAGTAATAAACATTGAGTGTACCAAGTGATTTGCATGGTTACTTCACACCTCGTTTTGTGATCCTCGGTATCCCAGTCACAAAACTTGGAGGGCACACTCGAGATTGAAACATGCCTTTGAAAAGTTCATTGAATCTCAAAAGAATCTAGGAATTTCTAAGAACCAATTAAAAACCTAATATCTATATTTCGTTTTTCATGGTGGAAATTGGTGAATCGTCATTCACCTACCTTTCAAATATGTTATAGCTTGGATTACGGCATACCTCTTCTAAGTTATAATATATTGTGATTGGATTCTAGCCTTAATATTACATTTGGGTGTTTTATTAAGGACTCTCTTAATATCTAAACTAATCTTGTTCTCTTCTTTCAGATGTCTTCAAACAATGCTGCTTCTGGCTCTAATCCTAATGGCTCCTTTACCCTTATGAACTTGTGTGGGAAAGTCACTTTTGATGGATCCAACTTCAATGAATGGATCAGATACATCAGGATGATTACCCGCTACGAGGACAAAGAATATGTCCTTGACAAGGAGCTTAAGGAGATTGATGAGACCACTGCAACTCCCCAGGAGATCGCTGACTTCCGGGCACATGAAAGGGATGCTACAAAAGTGGCATACATCATGTTGGCCACCATGACAGCGGAACTCCAAAAGTCCTATGAGGACTTTTACCCTTTTGAAATGCACCAAGATCTGATGGAAAGATACCATCAAAGTGCACGACAAGAGAGGTATGAAATCATATGCTCTATCATAACAACCATGATGAAGGACGGGGAATCCGTCACGAGCCACATGCAGAAAATGCAAAGGTATGTGGATCGGTTGCTGAAGCTTAATGTGAACTTCCCTGAGGAGCTTGCAATAGATATCATTTTGCACTCCTTACCATCGTGCTATGATCAATTCCGCATGACATATCACATGAATAAGGAAGAGGTCACACTCAGCAAACTTCAGGGACTCCTCAAGACCGCAGAAACAGGTCTTAAGGGTAAGTCGGTTGTTAACACTCCTACTCCAAACTCTGCCCTGGTTTTGGCAATCGGGAAAGGTAGAGGGAAGAAGAGGAAGAGCTCTTCGAAGGGTACCAAGGCTAGGACCCTTGATGGCTCTTCTTCAAGTGGAACCAAGAAAGGTTTTGTCACTCCTTCTTCTGACCCTAAAGAGGCTGAATGCTTCTATTGCCATGAAAAGTCACATTGGAAGCGGAACTGCCCAAAGTACCAGCAAGATGTGAAGGATGAGAAAGTTAAACCCAACCATGCAGGTATTTACACTATCTTATCTAATAACTCACCCCATTCTAACTCTTGGGTCCTTGATACCGGTTGTGGTATTCATATCTGTTCTGATTTGCAGGGACTAAGAAGAAGTGAGAATGTGGAGCATGGAAGAATAAACTTAATCATGGGGAATAGGAAAGCTTTACCTGTCACTAAGATTGGAGTTTATACTTTATCGCTAAGTAGTGGGTTTAGTTTAGATTTGAATAAATGTTGTTATTCGCCAGAAATGGCAAGAAATATTATTTCCTTTCATGCATTGTATAAACAAGGTTTCACCTTTTCATTTGATAATGAAGTTGGTTCGATTAATGCTTTTTTTAATAATGTTCTTTATTTTAAAGCATTACCTTGTGATGTTGTGTATGAAACTGTATCTGTGGTTGATAACTTAGGAAATAATGTATTGTGTATTGATTCTGTTAATGATAATAACTTGGATAAAGCATCATTATGGCATTGTCGTCTTGGACATATAAGCAAGAAACGCATAGGCCAACTCCAAAAGGATGGAGTATTGGAGTCATTTGACCTAAAGTCAGATGATAGTTGCGAATCATGCTTACTTGGAAAAATGACAAAGTCACCCTTCACAGGCTCTTGTGAGAGGGGTGAAGGTTTGTTGGATCTTATACATACGGATGTGTGTGGGCCCTTCAAACATGCCACAAGGGATGCTAATCGTTATTATTTGACTTTTACTGATGATTACAGTAGATATGGATATGTCTACTTAATCAAGCATAAGTCAGAGACTTTTGAGAGGTTTAAAGAGTTTAAACAGGAAGTCGAGAATCAATTGGGCAGGAACATTAAGATGCTTCGATCCGATCGAGGTGGTGAGTATCTTAGTTCAGAGTTCCTCGACTATCTTAGGGAATGTGGGATTGTCTCACAATTGACACCTCCCAGGACACCGCAGTTGAATGGTGTAGCTGAGAGGCGTAATCGAACCTTGTTGGATATGGTTCGTTCCATGATGAGTCGAGCTTCGCTAACAATCTCATTTTGGGGGTATGCCTTAGAGACTGCCGCCCATATCCTTAATCTAGTTCCCTTAAAGAAAGTTGCCAAAACTCCTCATGAGATGTGGACTGGTAAAGTACCCAAACTAGACCACATTAAGATTTGGGGTTGCGAGGCTTTCGTGAGACGCGAGATCATAATAAGCTCGAACCTCGAAGTGAGAGGTGTATTTTCATCGGCTACCCACAGAAATCCTTTTGTTACCTCTTCTACAGACCTAGTGAGAATGTGGTCTTTGTAGCTAGGAGGGCTTTCTTTTGAGAGAGAGAATTCATAAGCCAAGGAGACAGTGGGAGGCAAGTTGACCTTGAAGAAATTCAAGAGTCAAGTGGTGAAGGAACTTCAAACCCTAGCACTCAACTTGAGGAGGAAACTTCTGTTGAGCCAATTGACAAGTCTGTACCTCTGAGGCGTTCCACAAGGGTTAGGAATGCACCTGAGCATTACTATGGATTCCATATTACTGCCGAAGGTGATACACTTATCAGTGATGAGACACTGATAGGTCTGGATGAACCTAACAGTTACGCGGAAGCCATGGCAGGCCCTGAGTCAGCCAAGTGGAAAGAGGCAATGGACAGCGAGATACAGTCCATGTATGACAGTCAAGTTTGGAAGTTGGTTGAGAATGTACCAGGTCGTAAGATTGTAGGGTGCAAATGGATCTTCAAGAAGAAGACCGACATGGATGGTAATGTACACACTTATAAGGCACGACTAGTTGCAAAGGGTTTCTCACAAACTCCGGGAGTTGATTATGATGAGACCTTTTCTCCAGTGGCCAAGATTAAGTCTATTAGGGTTCTGTTAGCCATAGCCACATTTCATGACTATGAAATATGGCAAATGGATGTCAAAACCGCTTTCCTTAATGGAAAGTTGGCTGAGGATGTTTACATGAGTCAGTCAGAGGGTTTTGTCAACACAGAGTACCCTAATAGAGTGTGTAAGCTTGAGAAATCCATTTATGGGTTAAAGCAAGCACCTCGCAGATGGAATCTTTGCTTTGATGAGAAAGTCAAGGAATTTGGCTTTTCTAGGAGTGAAGATGAATCTTGTGTATATGTCAAGGCTAGTGGGAGTATAGTTAGCTTTTTGGTATTGTATGTGGATGACATACTACTCATAGGAAATGACATCCCAACTCTGCAGGAAGTTAAGTCCTGGCTTGGGAAGTGTTTCTCTATGAAGGACCTAGGAGAAGCTGCCTATATTCTAGGGATAAGGATCTTGAGAGACCGGAGTAAAAGACTAATTGGACTTAGTCAGAGTACTTACTTGGATAAGGTGTTGAAGAGATTCGGCATGCAGGACTCCAAGAAAGGAGAGTTACCCATCCAGAGTAATGCCAGATTGAGTAAGACACAAAGCCCTAGTACTGAGGCTGAGATAGCAGAAATGAGTCGAATACCTTATGCTTCGGCTGTAGGATCGATCATGTATGCTATGACGTGTACTCGACCTGATGTAGCCTTTGCTTTGAGCATGGTTAGCAGGTATCAGGGGAACCCTGGCAAGGCACACTAGACTGCGGTAAAGAATATCCTCAAGTACCTACATAGGACTAAGGACTGGGTCCTTACCTTCGGTGGGAGTGAAGACTTGAGAGTTGTAGGGTATAGTGATGCTAGCTTTCAGACTGATAGGGATAATTTCCGCTCTCAGTCAGGCTGGGTCTTTACCTTAAATGGAGGAGCAATTTCTTGGAAGAGTTCCAAGCAAGAGACAGTGGCTGATTCAACTTGCGAATCAGAGTATATAGCAGCTAGCGAGGCAGCAAAGGAGGCGATATGGCTGAAGAACTTCATTGGAGACCTTGGAGTTGTACCAGCTATTAAAGAGCCAATGGAAATTTTCTGTGATAGTGAAAGTGCGGTTGCCTTAGCCAAGGAACCAAGGGATCACGGGAGATCCAGACACATCGACAAAAAATACCATTTCATCAGACATCGAATAGAAGAAGGACTCCTCGTGGCAAAGAGGGTATCATCGGATGAGAATCCAGCAGATCCCCTCACGAAGGGACTGACTCGGGTTAAGCATCTCCAGCATGCTCGGAGCATAGGGCTGAAGGATGATATTAGATTTAGTAGTTAGATAACCTTGAAATTTGTAAAGTGTAATTGACATTAGATGATGAATAAAAGGTGTTTTATTTATGAGTAAAGTGTTGCTATCTCTTGTCGATCGTTTACTATATTTCTTTTGCATGTTTTGACTTCCAGAATAATTATGTTTGGTATATCATATTATTCGAACCTCCACAGTCGGTCATATGTCGGAAGTAGGTATGAATCAAGACTGTCATGATTGGTTGCAGAGGTCTAAGTTGTTGGACATGGCTACAACACTCATGAGTGCTCATAAGTTCTGAGCATTGGACTCAACCCACGCTCACTGGAATCACTTCATGGAATTTATCTCGAGTGATCGTGAGACGGTAATATCATATAAGTCTTCAAACCTAGAGATATGATTTGTTACTTATGAGTTGGTTATGCATTGATTGTACGTTAACGCATTGGTAACTCGATGTTATAAAACGTGCTTTTGTGTATAATTCAATGAGTGGTAGAACAAACATATGACTCGAAGTTTATATGTTCCTTCTTGGATTAGAAGCTGATATCTGGGCCCCTCGATGATTTTGTTTTGACCTATGTACCGGCCCGGGTCAGAACTAAGTTGATGTGTTCAATTAAGTTCTTTGTCAAACAAATCGGAAATCGGGAAACAAACTGCTGGACAATAAGTAAGACATTGTTCCATGTATTTGTCCGGCTGATATCTAGAACAGAGGATTATATGATCACTTATCTTAAATGGCGTATCATCATCTTCTCAGTTCCGAGAGACCTTGAAAGAGCTACGATTGCCGATCGGATCCTGAAGTATTGCAGTTATAGTTATTAGACTTATCCAAGTGGGAGACTGTTGGATAAGGTGTCTAAGTCCATAACTATTTCTGGTATGTACTTGACCCGACCCAGCATGGTCCATTTAGGTTGCATGGCACCATGCAATTGGATAAACTAAAATGAGAGAAATAACACTTATGGTTTATTAATATATTATAAGTTCTAATATATTAATAATATTATTTAATTAGTTTGATCAAGAATTAATTTAGAATTAATTAAGTGATCAAAAGATAACTAATTAAATATATGGGTAGATTTTGTAAATCTTCCATATCTTATATAGTGGGCTACGAGGCTCCATGGATTATCAAGTTGGGTTCCACCCATAGGATGCTCCATGGATGCTCCATGGGAGTTACAAACCCATGGGTCATGGAAATGAAGAGTCATGACACATTAGGGTTTACATGGTGTAACCCTAGATGTGTCAACACTATATAAGAAACCCATTCTCCACCAAAATAGGCTACACTAAGAAACAAGAGGGCTAGAGCCGATTTTGCAAGTGTAAGATTCTCTCAAAGTTTACTCCTTTGCATTTGGTGTTGTGTGAAGCATTTGAGGCATCACACTTGGGGTGCTAGGCTCACAAGGTTTCAAGGATCATAATCAACAACAAGGTAAGTTATTCTATCTTTCATTCAAGTTAAAAATGTTCCCCATGTATGCTAGATAGGAATATAACCTTGGAATTCAACTTTGCGTGATTATTAGACAAACATAGATCCAAGGTTATTAGGGTTGCATGTACACTTAGGAAGTCCACCTGGGACTAGGTCGATCCGGAACTCCACCTGCCTCTCCATATGTATCCCAAGCAACTCCTCTGGAAATACGTCCGGGTACTCTCGCACCACTGGCACATCACTCATAGTCGCCTTACCCGCTTCCCGGGTATCCATTACGTAGGCGACGTACCCTGCGCAACCCTGCTGAAGGTAGCGCCTAGCCCTCACTGCTGAGCACAAAGCTGGTCCTCGATGCGGCCTCTCGCCCTGAACCACCAACTCTCCCCCACTTGGGGTCCTGATACGCACCAGCTATTGTGCACAGTCGATCACCGCCCCATTAGGGCTCAGCCAATCCATGCCGATGATAACCTTGTTCCCACGCAATGGAATGGGAACCAAATCTATGAGGTAACGCACGTCATACAACCTCAAAACACAATCTATGAAAACCTCTGATGCGCGGACAGATCGGTCGTCAGCAATCTCGACCTCTAAAGGACAATCTAACATGCTTGAAGACTCAGAAAACCTCTTGCTAAGAGCAAGAGAGACAAATGATCGGGTAGCCCCCGAGTCAAATAACACCTGAACTGGGATGCCGTTCACATGGAACGATCCTAAACAAAACACATAAACATAGCACATAAATATCGTAACCGACATGTAATAAGAGTTAGGGAGAAGAAAACATACTCGTCACCACATCCGGTGTGGCACGCGCCTCTTCGGCGGTCAGCTGGAAGGCTCGACTCCTCACCAGTGGAGCATCCGTCTTACCATGTCGGCCATCCGTGATCCGCAGGGTCGCTGGAGCTGGCGCCACCACTGGCGCTCCTGATGTCAGTCGATGGCAGTTGGCCTTTTTATGACCCTTCTGATTGCAATGAAAGCAAATCAGGTCTGATGTCTGAAAGGTGGGGGTAGGGGCAGTACAATCCCTGCCAAAGTGCCCAGTCTTGCCGCACTTATAGCAACCCGATCCCCTAGTCTGGCAAACTCCCTCATGTGACCTGTCGCATTTCCCACAGCGGCTCCGGCCCTGCTGGCCCTTCAACCTAGAGTCGAATCCCTTGGGTTTCTTCCCATAAACCCTAGTACCCTGCTTTGTCTCCGCCTTCCTCTTCCTGATGTGCTCTATGTCAATCTCCCTCTCCCTCGTCCTCGCAATCATGTCATCAAATGTCGGGCATGCCGAGTAGCTGACGTGTTTCCGAATGTTAGCTGTCAACATGTCGTGGTAGCGGGTCTTCTGTATCTCCTCATCCCCCTCATACTGGGGCACCAATAAGGCCCTCTCCATAAACTTGGCAGTAATCTCCGCCACTGACTCAGTCGTCTGCCTCATATCCATAAACTCCCTGGCCAGCTGCTGAAGCTCCACAGCTGGCGTAAACTCAGCCCGAAACCTGGTCACAAAGTCCGACCAAGTCATAGCCTCAATGGTTGGGGATCCTATCGAATCACTGACCGCCTCCCACCAATCTCAAGCGCGATCCCTCAAACATCCTGCAGCGTACTGGACCTTTGACCCCTCAGGGCAAAAGCTCGTCAACTGAGCAGACTCCATGTCTGCAATCTACCTCCTGGCCATGATGGGGTCCTTCACCCTGTGGAAGTCTGGCGCACCACATCCCCTGAAATCCTTGAAGGAGAGTGTGTGTGTCCCTGACTGGCTAAACGCCATGTCACTCCGAAATGCCCTGAGGCGATCCTCCACCAGCTCGATGATCCCTTCCTTGATCGACCCGGAAATCACCGGGGTCGACTCAAGGATGCCTCTCGTGATCTCAGAAGCAATTAACTCACGTAGTCCCTCATCGACTGGCTCGGTAC
Source organism: Lactuca virosa (assembly GCF_052849685.1). Lineage (NCBI taxonomy): Eukaryota > Viridiplantae > Streptophyta > Magnoliopsida > Asterales > Asteraceae > Lactuca > Lactuca virosa. The sequence continues at coordinate 180,391,163 of NC_136429.1, read as the reverse complement.
CCGATCCTGAACCTGATCCTAATCCAGACCCTGAACCTCCTGCTCTGTGACGCGTAATAACCACCATTCTGAAACAAAACATATAATTGTCAGGGTCATACATAACCTCGAGAGGTCTCACAAACTACAAGTTCCCTGGTTCTATCTCAACCCTCCTTGACTCGAGTACGGATCCTCTGCTTTCAGTAGTACGGGCCCATACTACCTTCCACATCTATCCGTACTTTCCTCAAGGATTGCTTTGACTTCACCAAGTCCCTTCCACTATTACTGCTCGCTGCACTAATCTCATCCTAGGCTTACCCTAGGGTAACTCTCTGACCTACTCTCCACCATCAGCTGCATAAGGAATCTCTGCTACCTTTACCTAACTAGCTTGCGGATACCATTACATATCACTAAGACCAGATAATTCTTCGAATGAGAGATCCTACCCTACAACGGTTGGACTCAAACAAGAGCTGCGCAATAGGGCGAGACCTAACCTTCTGAAATTATTTAGTCCTCATAATATGTAACTTAACGTATTCCTTTACTAGTTAGTTAAAGATTACTAGAATTCCTAATAGCACAAAGCAAGCAGCATTCGAGCATTGAGTAACCCAAACCAAGCATATCCTAATCAGGTTATCACCTCACTGACTAATCAACACTAGCATATAATCCAATAAGCACATATAGCAGGCACATAAGGCATCTTCTTAGATCCTTAGTCCTAATCTAGCATGCAATTCTCATAATCATACAATAGGCATATAAGGCATCCTTCCTAGATCCTCAGCCCTAATCTAGCATGCAATTCTCATAATCAGGTCATATATCATAACAAACATGTATGGGTATCTTGGGGAAAGCTTACTTGAGCTCGGAAGATTGCACGCATCACACACCTTGTTCTTTTCAAAGTCCTCTTTATAAAATGATTTTTCTTTTGAAAATTTTCATACCAAGTCTTTAGTTTGAGTCCAGACACACCCGAGAGTGTGCCCGAATCCCTCAAACCAAGCCTTTGATATCAACTTGTAACATCCCAAAAATAATGACCAAAAATTTTCATTTTAAATATAATAATTATAAAACCATTTGTCTGAAAACAACCATAACATCAATTAATATCAAGACCGGAGTATCAATAGTCAAATCGTATCATGATAAAACAATGTCAGAGTACAAATCCCAGAAATCTCATTGCCGAAATCGTGTGTGTGTGATGCGCTGCTACCGTGCCGGCTCCTTTCCCTTCGAAGAGGAAGTACTTGAAACCAAAACTGAAAACCGTAAGCACAAAGCTTAGTGAGTTCCCCCATCATACCACATACCATAAACACACAATGCCTATCCCTCGGTATCTTTCAACCGGTATCTGACTGGCATAACCGAAAGCTTGACTTCCCTTCGGTATCTTTCAACAGGTAACCGGGAGCTATACTCCCCTTTGGTATCTTTCAACCGGTAATCGGGAGCTGACCTCCCCTTCGTTATCTTTCAACCGGTAACCAAGGACTATTTCACCCTGACCACTACCACATAATAACATAACATGAACATACTGCTAGGTATGCATGGGTACTGTCTACCCCTTCAGTATCTTTCAACCGGTAACCGGGGACTATTTCACCCCTACTACTGCTAACACATATATCATAGCATCCTAGCACATAAAGCGTAATAGATAGTGGCATACCAGACAATTATCACAAAGACAATCATCTAACACACAACTCCTACTAGTGGGCCGACATTGTGGCCTTAGACCCATTTCTAATGGAAGGTAACTCACCTCGTAAAGCTGAGTTTCGAATATCACGGAAAGGAATCTATTATAGCTGCTCCGATGACTCCCCGACTATCATTATCATAACAACACTTAGTCAAAATCCATAATACTTCTTAAGGTAAAATGACCATTTTACCCATTGGTCTAATTTGGACCGTACCCAAGGCCCAATTCCATCTTGTCTTTCCCAGCCCACTAATGGCCCACTAAAGGCCTACTAATGGATCAATTTTCCATATTGGGCCCAACTCCCCAAATGGGCCTTATTACAAGCCCAATAAATCCTTGACCCAAAATAAATAATTTCAAGTGGCGTAATATGGCCCAAAGGCCCGATACTCTAAATCTCAGTCCTAAGCCCAACAACTATGCTCCACAGTGGGCCATGGGGCCCAACTATCCAGGCCCAAACTTCTAAGGCCCAAAAGCCTAAGTTCGCCACTCTGCATGCGTACGCGTGACGTACCTAGCACGTACGCCTAGCGTACGCTGGCCTTGACCAAAAGCGGGAAGTTGACCCAGTACGCGTGGCGTGCCAGAGTGTACGCCCATTGTACTGGCCAGCTCCCTTGGGGCTCCATTTATGACTTAATCCATTAAGTCTTCATGTACAGAATGTAGATCCAGGTCCTTTAAGACCTACTAACCCATAAAGTCACAAACTTTATGTGCTTGCATGCATGGTTGGGGGTCAAAACATTATTTTGGTCCTTAAACAAACTTTATGACCATCAAACACTTGCATGGTTGTGGCTTAACCATCAAGGTCCGATTTTTATGACTCTAAGTGCTTCTTACAGCCCAAAAGTGTTGGATAAGGTGTCTAAGTCCATAACTATTTCTGGTATGTACTTGACCCGACCCGGCATGGTCCATTTGGGTTGCATGGCACCATGCAATTGGATAAACTAAAATGAGAGAAATAACACTTATGGTTTATTAATATATTATAAGTTCTAATATATTAATAATATTATTTAATTAGTTTGATCAAGAATTAATTTAGAATTAATTAAGTGATCAAAAGATAACTAATTAAATATATGGGTAGATTATGTAAATCTTCCATATCTTATATAGTGGGCTAAGAGGCTCCATGGATTATCAAGTTGGGTTCCACCCATAGGATGCTCCATGGATGCTCCATGGGAGTTACAAACCCATGGGTCATGGAAATGAAGAGTCATGACACATTAGGGTTTACATGGTGTAACCCTAGATGTGTCAACACTATATAAGAAACCCATTCTCCACCAAAATAGGCTACACTAAGAAACAAGAGGGCTAGAGCCGATTTTGCAAGTGTAAGATTCTCTCAAAGTTTACTCCTTTGCATTTGGTGTTGTGTGAAGCATTTGAGGCATCACACTTGGGGTGCTAGGCTCACAAGGTTTCAAGGATCATAATCAACAACAAGGTAAGTTATTCTATCTTTCATTCAAGTTAAAAATGTTCCCCATGTATGCTAGATAGGAATATAACCTTGGAATTCAACTTTGCGTGATTATTAGACAAACATAGATCCAAGGTTATTAGGGTTGCATGTACACTTAGGAAGTGTTAGAATGCTCAAATGATCAAGTTTGAAGCTTGATACCACAAATGAGTCAGAAATGGTGCTAATCTCCTGGATCTACAAGCTCCCTTTGAATCCTTGCTCCTTCTTCAAACTTCTTTCTCTTCCAAAACACCAAAACAACACTAAGATGCTCTCAAATGGCTTCCAATTCACAAGAACACACAAATATGGGTTAGGGTTTTCGTGGTGGCTGACTAAAGGTGAGAGGGAGGTTGGACCAAAGGCATAAGGTCCTTTATATAGGGATCAAACCCTAAAAATTAGGGTTTTAGAATCTGCATGCATACGCTGCGCGTACTCCTGGTACGTTGGGCGTACGTGCATTGCTTCCGCGTTCCAATCTCTTGAGTACGCTGAGCGTACATGGCAAGGTACGCTCCGCGTACGGTGCTTCCTCATCCTAAATACAAGGGCCCAAAGGTCTAAGCCCAACCCTTTAAAACTATTAACCTCATATAAATAGAAATAGTACCTTATAAATCCCGGATATTACACCCTTCTAATAATGTCTTTTTGTAACTTAAAATGCTAGTTTAAGTATTTGGAATACCAAAAAAATGATCAAAGCGAATAATTGATTTGTTAAAAATGACAATAACCCAAATAATAACACTTTTTTATTGTCTTATTATAACACATGTTTTCTAATATTTTTAATGATAGAAGATAGTCGTGTAATTGTTCTTTTGAAGTCAACTATGTATTAAAAACCTTTGTTGATATTGGTAAGTTAATGTGCTGAGAAAGTAGCATTTTTTAGAAAGAACTTGTTAGTTCTAATTACTCGTTTATCGATGTTCGAAGTTTGCATCTATGAAAGCCGAACCTAATGAAATCTGAATGACCAAATTTTGATCTTGAAATGTATCCACAATAAAATATGTAACACCTGGATCCTTAAGGTATGGAAATGTTAAGCAAATATGAGTTTTGGGAGGGTCATGGCGTGAGGGAAGCACCATCACATCGTGACATGGACGCATTCGTTAGGAAGGATCTTTGTGTCTCACGACGTGACACTTCCTCGGATGCAAAACCCTAATCTCGGACTTGAACCCTATTCAAAGAAGTGAGTGGCTAAGTTCTCCTTCACCCTCAGCCTCCATCACCTCTTGACGATCCTTTGGCCAAACCCTAGTCCTTTTGAAGCTTGTATGCTCATTTTTCAAGCTTTTGGTGGTTTTAAAGGAAAGAGAATAAGAGTTGGTGCTTAGGTTCAGCAAAGCAACCTTTCCCTCACTTGTGTGTATCTTCTGGACTATTTGTAAGTCCTCAAGTTTCCATTTTTTAATGCTTTCCTTTTTAGATTTAGGTTTTTTTTTGTCATGATTTGGTCCCTTTGATGTTGTTGGTATGATTTGAAGAGATAAAGTTTGCAACTTTATGGTTTCTATAAGTCCCTTGAGCATAATATTTTATAGATCTAGGAATTGGTTGTGGTTTAAATACTTTTCTTGAATCTTAGGTCATTTTGCATCTTTTGAGCTATATTTGGGAAAGGAGATGCATGGGGCATGCATGTCCATAATGTTTGCATTTTTAGGGAACATTGGGGTCCCTAAAGCCCTTCTGGAAGTTTTGAATTGAAGATTTTATGAATTAAGTTATTAATGGGTGATTACATGCATTGAAGTTGCCATTAAGGACCTCGCACTTGAGATATTGTCTTGGAGTGATGTCTTAATGGATAAAGTTGAAAACTTTATCCATTTAGACCTTGGGTTGAATTAGATCTGAGATTTGGAGCTCATGGAATAAATGAAAAATAGCTTAATCCATTAAGCTGGGATAGCCAGTTTTCACGACGTGACACCCTTACTGTTACGACGTGAGGAGTGGGGTTTTCACTGATCATTTTGGACTGATTTCTGTCATGACGTGATGACCTATACATCATGACGTGACTAAGGGTTGGATCGAGTCTAAGTTGAGTTGAGATCGAGTTGAATCGTGACTGTATTCAGACCAAGTCAAGTCTGTTTCCCACGATATGACCATAAGCTGGTCACGACGTGAGGGTCGACCAATGGAAGAGTTAACCATTGACTTGACCTTGATTGTTGACTTGTCGACTTGGTTTGACTTTTATTCAAATGGCTAGTTTTAGAGGTTAAACTTAGGTGGGACCTTGTTTGACTCAATAGGTGGGTCATAACATTGTTTGTGTGGCAATGACCTGTGTTCTTAGCTGATTTTGTGAGACAAATGAGTTTTTTCACTATATTCTGTATGATGCTAGTTGTTTATGTGATACTTTCATGGAAGACCCTTGGGGTAGCTCGTGACATTTATATGAAATACCATGGGGGTAGTCCATGACACTTGTATATAATACCTTAGGGTAGCCAAAGAAATGCAGGGAAAGACCATGGGGGTAGCCCATGTCAATGGTATAAAAGACCATGGGGGTAGCCCATGGCACTTGTATGCAAGACCATGGGGGTAGCCCATGGAAATGTATGTGTGGTATGTGGTATTTTAGGGAACTCACTAATCTTTGTGCTTACGGTTTTGTGGTTTGAATATTTTCAGGTACTTCCAACTCTCAAGGGAAGGGTCCGGTTTAACTGAACTGTATTATTCCCCTGGTGATTTTTCCGCATTGATAATTGTTATTGTACTCTGATGCCTATGATGCATTTTTATGATGGGTTTTTGGACAATATTTTGTAATTTGATGAATTAAAAAATGTAAAAAAAATATGCTTGTTTTGAGGATATTACAAGTTGGTATCAAAGCCTTGGTTTGAGGGATTCGGCCACACTCTCGGGTGTGTCTAAACTCAAACCGAATTGATAATCTTTTAAAAGAAAATAAATTTTCTAAAAAGATTTTTACAAGGAAAAAGGGTTGCGGTGCGTGCCATCAGTCAGGCTAAAGTAAGTGATTCCCAAAATACTCATACATAAGTGTTATGATTAGTATGCTATTATGTGAATGACAGCTAGATTAGGGCTAAGGATACCTTCAAGAATTGCATGATATAATTGTATGATTTGTGTGATGCCTTGTAGCCTAGGGAGATTGGATGATATATATTACTTGGGATCTATATCGGCAAAGTTAATTGCTAAGTGTATGCTTTAAAATTGTATAGAACATATAGCCCTAGAATAACTGATTTAGCCTTATTTCCTGTTCTTTGTCTAGTTGGGGGATTATGGTAGAATCATTTATTCGACAGTCTATGTGATCCCGTTTGTGTATAATTTGCATGCATAAGGCAACCGGCGGTGTTGGTAGAAGTTCCTTATAGTGTAGGAGCAAGTAAGATGAGGATTCCTAGGAAGTGCGGAAGCAAGTTTGTATGTTGTGTAACATAAGGGTTTATGAGAATTGCCTTGGTTAAGTAACTTAGGGGATTCAAGATGATTCTTGAGGAAAGTACAGATAGGTGTGGAAGGTAGTATTGGGCCTGTACTACTAAACGCACAGGATCTATACTCGAGTCAAGGATGGTCACCAAGATCTTAAGGAGCTAACAGTGTGAGAGTTCCCTCGGGTATTTTATGACCGTTTATATGTTTGTATTTTAGTATGGTGGTGACTACTCGAGGAGGAGGTTTTGGTTTAGGTTCGGGTTCTAGCTCTCGTTCAGAACTGATGGATAAGAGGATGCACGAGTTCATCACATCTAAGATCACTCGTGGTATTATGGAGGCGACTCCTGTGATGTTTGGTACAATCAAGGAGGGGATCATGGAGCTTTTCGATAAGCATTTAGGGGATTTTTGTGCCGAGATGGTGGCGGGTCAGTTAGGGGATCAAACTCTCTCATTCCGAGAGTTCAAGGCTTGTGGATCCCTGAAGTTCTTCAGGAAGAAGGACCCCATTACTAGTCGTAGATGGATCGGTTACATGGAGAATGCTCAACGAATGAGTTTATGCCCCGAGGGGTCGAAGGTGGGATTCGTATCCTGCCTTCTGAGGGACGTAGCTCGTGATTGGTGGGAGGAGGTCGGACACTCCCTGAGAGTTGCGGCCGTGGCAGACATGACTTGGTATGACTTTTTGATGAGGTTTAGGGCGGAGTTTTCACTGGATATTGAGGGGTAGCAGCTGGCGAGCGAGTTTCAGGACCTTCACCAGACTACGGAGACTGTGTCGAAGATAACCGCCAAGTTTCGGGAGAGAGCTTTGTTGGTTCTGTAGTATGTGGAGGACGAGGAGATGAAGAAGACGAGATACCATGATATGTTGAGGGATGAAATTCGGGAGTTTGTGAGCATCTCCAGTTGTAGGACATTGGAGGATATGATTGTTAGGGCCCGAGAATGGGAAATTGATTTGGAGCTTATGAAGAAGCGGAAGCCAGTTTAGATACAAACGGTGGACGACTCAACGATGAAGCTCAATACTTTTGACTCGTGATCTAAAGGCCAGCAGGGACGAAACCGTTGCGGCAAGTGCATGAAATCACACAATGGTGTGTGTCGAGTCAGTGGTTCATGCTGCTACAGGTGCGACAAGACTGGTATTATAAGCAGGGTTTGTACCCACGTATCAGGTCTGTTTTGCTTTCATTGCAATCAGACAGGCCACAAGAAGGACGAGTGCGCTAGATTGATAGGAGGAGCAGTGGCGGCTCCTATACCAATCATCTTGATGATTATTTATGGCCGCCAGGGCAAGGCGGAGGCTCCCGTAATGAAGAGCAGGGCATTACAGTTGACAACCAAGGAGGCGCGAGCAACTCTAGATGTGGTTACCGGTATGTATCTTTACCATATCTTTTATTGCTTTCCTTATTTATGCTTATGTTTTATCTGATCTTGTATAAGGGTGTGTTTAGTAAATGGTATTTCGGCTCATGTTTCATTTGATTCAGGTGCTACCCGATCCTTCGTATCTCTTGTGCTTAGCAAGAAGTTTAATGATGCTCCTGTGACTTTCGATTATCTATTGGATGTGGAGATTGTCGATGATCGTTTAGTGAGTACTTCGAGGGTTCATCGAGGATGTGTTGCGAATATGTTTGGCGATAGATATACGATTGATCTGGTACTGATTCCTCTTCGAGGGTCGAAGTTTATTATGGGGATGGACTGGTTGGGCCCCAATGGCGCCATGATTGATTGTGAGCACCAGTTGGTGAGAGTTCGAACCCTAAGTGGGTGAGAACTGGATATTCGTGGCGAGGATGCTCAACGTGGACCGACGGTTTGTTCAACTGCGAGAGCTAGGAGGTATCTTCAGCAAGGTTGCTCTAGATTCCTAGCATATGTGGTAGATACGCGAGTGGGTGGTAAGAAGACTGTGGGGGATCTGCCCATTGTTTGGGAATTTCCTGTTGTGTTTCCCGAGGATCTGCCTAGGGTGCCTCCCGAAAGGCAGGTTGAGTTTCGGATAGATTTTATTCTGGAACGGCTCCAATAGCCAAGGAACCATATCACTTAGCACCTCCAGAGATGTAGGAGTTGTCTACACATTTGTGGGAGCTATTAGACAAGGGATTCATCAGACCGAGCAATTCATTGTGGGGAGCGCCGATCTTGTTTGTGAAGAAAAAGGATGGTTCACATAGGATGTGCATTAACTATCGGGAGTTGAACAAGCTGACGGTGAAGAACCGTTATCCACTTTAGAGGATTGATGATTTATTTGACCAGCTTCAGGGTGCATCTTGGTTCTCCGAGATTGTTTTGAGATCGGGTTATCATCAGATGAGAGTTAGAGATGAGGATGTGCAAAAGGCGACCTTTAGGAGTCGTTATGTTATTACGAGTTCGTGGTGATGCTATTTGGGCTCACCAATTTTAACGTCCCAAAATTCAAGGCCAAAAATTTCGTTTTTAAATAAATTATAACATAAAACCATCGGTATAAAAACATTCATAATGATGTCTCATTTCACAACCAACATGTCAATAATCCAAAACATGTCCCCATAAAACCATTTTGTCAAAAGTAAAATAAATCAGAGTACATTCCCAGGAAGCTCCATGCGGAAACATGTGTGTGTGTGTGATGCGCTGCTACACCGCCGGCTCCTTCCCCTTAGACGAAGAGGTACCTAAAACCAAAACTGAAACTGTAAGCACGAAGCTTAGTGAGTTCCCCCATCATACCCATAGCACATAATCATCGGTATCTTTCAACCAGTAACCGGGAGCTACCCTCCCCTTCGGTATCTTTCAACCGGTAGCCGGGAACTATCCTCCCCTTCGGTATCTTTCAACCTATAACCGGGAGCTACTCTCCACTTCGGTATCTTTCAACCGGTATCTGGGAACTAACCTCCCCTTCGGTATCTTTCAACCGGTATCTGGGAACTAACCTCCCCTTCGGTATCTTTCAACCGGTATCTGGGGACTATTTCACCCCTATCCCTATCACATATTATGGGTCATAAACATATTGGTTTCATATTAACACACATAAGCATACTGGGTCACATAATGACATATCATAATCATACTACTATACATACATGGGTTTTATCCACCCCTTTGGTATCTTTCAACCGGTAATCGTCCTCGGTATCTTTCAACCGGTAACCAGGGCTAGTGTCCCCTACTACTACTTAACACATACTCATCACAGATATAGCAACCAGACAATTATCACAAAGATAACTATCTCAACCATAATCACTTACTGGTGGGCCGGCATTGGTGCCTTAGACCCACCCCTACTGGAAGGTAACTCACCTCGTAAGGCTGACTGCTGAAAAGCTGATCGACAGATGCCTGACTGCTGCTCCGGCTATAATTCCCATAAAACACTTAGTCAGACACTGATAATTGTTCTTAGGGTAAAATGACTATTTTACCCCTGACCAAGTCAAAGTCAAAGTCAAAGTCAACCTCCAGTTGACCTGACTCGCCGAGTTGGGCCTCCAACTCGTCGAGTCCCTACCCTTCATCTGTCCTTCCTCACGCTTCTACTCGTCGAGTTTAGCAAGGACTCGACGGGTTCTCCTTCTAAAACAACCTCGAATGAACCTTCATCCGACTCGCCGAGTTGTATGAACAACTCGTCGAGTTCATCCTCGTCTTTCAAACAACTCCTGACCTTGACTCACCGAGTTGTATGAACAACTCGTCGAGTTTATCTTCAACAGTTGGGAGATTGCCTTGGACTCGCCGAGTCTGCTCATGCACTCGTCGAGTCCTATGAACTCCAGGTCTATGGCTAAGTCCAATGTGTTGGGTCACTCCCCCGGACCCTTCTAAGGCCATTCTAACACTCACTGGGTTCCTTTGAACCCTAACAGAAAAGGGAAGTCAAGCCTCGGAATCGCCGAGTCCCAAGAACAACTCGCCGAGTCTAGGTTTTCCAAGTCTTATTTCTCAATTTCAGATGTACAACACTTGTCCAAATGATAGATCTAGGCTCCTAAGATCGATCTAGCACGTAAAGTTACAAACTTTACGTGTATGCATGGGAGAATAAGCTCAAAAGGCTCTAAAAGAAACTCTTAAAATGCATTGGGCTTTCTATGGGTGCAAAGGCAGTCCCTTTCTGCCTTCTAACTCCTTAAGGAGCCTGGATCTGAAGCCTCAACCCCCAACCATGCTTGCAATCATGGTTGGTCACCAAGAATGGCTTATAAAAGCCCTAAATCTCCCCCAAAAGGGATCTAATGCAAGAACGAGCAAGGTGTCGACTTTATACCTTCCAAGAACTGTAGATGATGCACAAGCTTGACTCCTCTGGCCAATCTCTTGGTTCCTCAAGCTTCTCCTTCCCTCTTGCCACCACAAACCACCAAGAATCACTAAAAAGGCCTTAGATCTTCACCAAGGACGATTAGGGTTTGATGTAAGGGGGTTCTGAGAGCATAAGGGACGAGGGAGGCTGAATAAGATGTTTAAATAGGGTCCAAACCCTTGGATTAGGGTTTTGTCCAGCCAGAGTCTACTCGTCGAGTCATGCCGCCGACTCGACGAGTCCGCCACTTAACCCCCGGGTCCAAGTCGCTACTACTCGACGAGTTGTCCATCAACTCGCCGAGTCTTAGTCCAAATTGAAAAACACTTGAATGAAATACATACCAGGAACCGGGTGCTACACCAATGCACCGAAAATGTTCATGGATCTCATGAATCGGGTGTGCAGGCCAATGCTAGATCGGTCGGTGATAGTGTTTATTGATGATATCATGGTCTACTATAAGACCAAGGAGCAGCACGAAGAGCATTTACTGGAGGTTTTGGAGACCTTGAGGAGGGTGAGTGTTGGCGTCAGGTCTATTAATGGTCTGAGCACATATCGCAACAGAGAGCCCTTATGCCAAGTTCTCCAAGTGTGAGTTCTGATTGCGCGAGGTGCAGTTTTTGGGGCACATCGTCAACCAGAAGGGTATATTGGTCGATCCGGCCAAGATAGAGACAATGAGGCAGTGAGAGGTTCCGAGGAGTCCATTTAAGATCATGATCTTCCTTGGTTTGGAAAGTTATTATTGGATATTTATTCAGCATTTCTCCAAGATTCATGTTCCCTAGACACGTCTGATAAAGAAGAATGTTTCTTTCCGGTGGGGGCATGATCAACAGACAACTTTTGAGACTTTGAGGCAGAAGTTGTGCGAGGTTTCGATTTTGACCCTCCCTGAGGGTATGGATGACTTTGTGGTGTATTGCAACGCGTGGATTATGGGTCTGGGTGTAGTTATTATTTAGAGGGGTCATGTGATTATATATGCATCAAGGAAGCTGAAGCCTCACGAGGCGAACTACCCTGCGCAATTTTGGAGTTAGAGGTTGTGGTTTTCGCCCTCAAGATTTGTAGACATTATTTATATGGGGACAGGTGCACTATTTATACTGATCCTAAGAGTCTGAGGTATCTGATGGATCAACCAAATTTTAACATGAGGCGGCACAGATGGTTAGATCTGGTGAAAGATTATGACTGCGAGATCTTGTACCATCCGGAGAAGGCCAATGTTGTGGTCGTTGCCTTGAGTTGCAAGGCGTCGAGTGCACCAAATGGAGACTTATGTCTAAGAATGATCATTGTTTCACCACTACTGGATTTGGTCAAGAAAGCTCTAGTGAGGTGGAGGGGTAAAGAGGGAAAATTGGAAGGAAGAGAGGATCAGGGGTCAAATTTTGTTGTTTTTCAGGGATAGTCGTAGATTACTGACTCAGTGCGGGAGAGTATGGGTCCCGGTTGTTGGTGGGGTCAGACAGACGTTATTAGAGGAAGCTCACAAGTCAAAGTTTTCGATTCATCCGGCGGCCAAAAAGATGTACAGAGACATGAGATTGAGTTAGTGGTGGCCCTTTATGAAGAGGGAGATAACATGGTTTGTGGAGCGGTGTGTGACTTGCCAGAAATTCAAGGCCGAACACCAGAGATCCCATGACAAAATGCAACTGTTACCTGCGACAACCCGTAAATCTCTGTCTCTAAGTTACCTCAATCATAGAAAGCCGGACTCATTTCTGCTATCTTTTAGCATTGTTTAGGGTCTGTTTGAGTGTTCTAAGCCTAGTACATTCAAGGTTTGGGTCTGGGGATGAGTTCTTTTCAGTTCATCGAGTTCCATTCAAGTCGAACACTCCTTCAAGAGGAGTATACGGCCGTACACATGGGTGTACGGCTGTACACCCATCCTTGGCTGTGAACTCACCCCATATGTATCATGCTCCTTCACTTTCACCTCAAGAGCTTCTAACCTTAGTGTTTATTCGAGGCTGGAGAGTTTGACTCGTTACGAAAACCATTCCCAAGGTGTGTACGGCCATACACAGGGTCCACGGCCATACACGACCCTCTATATATAAGTGGTGCTCATTCCTTCTCATTTTTCCCTTCTCCCAACCGAGATCACTCCCATTCTCTCTCAACTATCATCGGCCGTGAACACCCCAAAGGCTCCAAAAATGTAAGTATTTCAACCTTTATCTTGTTATACTAGAAAGACCATTAGATCCAAGCCTCGATTCTTCACATTTCAGCATCACCTTCATGATCTTGAATGGTGTACGGCCGTAAATCCTTCATAGGTTGGCCGTACACACCCTAAAGGAGTCCAAATCAAGTGTTATACCCATCTCCTTGTTGAACATTAGACCCACTAGTTTCCCCTTGGATCAAATCACCCATTTTGCATGTTTCTTTCATGGGTATACGGCCGTACACTCATGGCCGTACACACTCACTTGACCGTACACCCCGTCCGTACACTCTCTTGTATGGCCGTAGACCCCTTTTAGTCAATCACATGTGATTGTAACACTTAGTTTCAAGTGTTTCCTAGTCCATAAGGGTATTTCCTTGCATGTTAGTTGTTCAAAACACTAATTACATGCCTATATATGCCATTATATGTCATTTAGGACTCGTTTGTGTCTCGGGAATTCATTCGTGGAACTTCTCATCCCTATGCGAACCTTCAATCGAATCAAACACATAAGGTGAGTTCATACCCCTACATTTTCCAAGTTTTTAATGTTTTCAGGGGGGAATACAAGTAAAACCACCAGTATTCTTGTGTTTAAAAATATAATTTGGTTTATTATATTTTCCTATCATTAGTATACATTGAACATAGTGATGGGTTTTGAGCATTCTAACACTTCCTAAGTGTACATGCAACCCTAATAACCTTGGATCTATGTTTGTCTAATAATCATGCAAAGTTGAATTCCAAGGTTATATTCCTATCTAGAATACATGGGGAACATTTTTAACTTGAATGAAAGATAGAATAACTTACCTTGTTGTTGATTATGATCCTTGAAACCTTGTGAGCCTAGCACCCCAAGTGTGATGCCTCAAATGCTTCACACAACACCAAATGCAAAGGAGTAAACTTTGAGAGAATCTTACACTTGCAAAGTCGGCTCTAGCCCTCTTGTTTCTTAGTGTAGCCTATTTTGGTGGAGAATGGGTTTCTTATATAGTGTTGACACATCTAGGGTTACACCATGTAAACCCTAATGTGTCATGACTCTTCATTTCCATGACCCATGGGTTTGTAACTCCCATGGGGCATCCATGGAGCATCCTGTGGGTGGAACCCAACTTGATAATCCATGGAGCCTCTTAGCCCACTATATAAGATATGGAAGATTTACATAATCTACCCATATATTTAATTAGTTATCTTTTGATCACTTAATTAATTCTAAATTAATTCTTGATCAAACTAATTAAATAATATTATTAATATATTAGAACTTATAATATATTAATAAATCATAAGTGTTATTTCTCTCATTTTAGTTTATCCAATTGCATGGTGCCATGCAACCCAAATGGACCATGCCGGGTCGGGTCAAGTACATACCAGAAATAGTTATGGACTTAGACACCTTATCCAACAGTCTCCCACTTGGATAAGTCTAATAACTATAACTGCAATACTTCAGGAACCGATCGGCGATCGTAGCTCTTTCAAGGTCTCTCGGAACTGAGAAGATGATGATACGCCATTTAAGATAAATGATCATATAATCCTCTGTTCTAGATATCAGCCAGACAAATACATGGAACAGTGTCTTACTTTGTGTCCAGCACTTTGTTTCCCGATTTCCGATTTGTTTGACAAAGAACTTAATTGAACACATCAACTTAGTTCTGACCAGGCCCGGTACATAGGTCAAAACAAAATCATCGAGGGGCCCAGATATCAGCTTCTAATCCAAGAAGGAACAGATAAACTTCGACTCATATGTTTGTTCTACCACTCATTGAATTATACACAAAAGCACGTTTTATAACATCGAGTTACCAATGCGTTAACGTACAATCAATGCATAACCAACTCATAAGTAACAAATCATATCTCTAGGTTTGAAGACTTATATGATATTACCGTCTCAGGATCACTCGAGATAAATTCCATGAAGTGATTCTAGTGAGCGTGGGTTGAGTCCAATGCTCAGAACTTATGAGCACTCATGAGTGTTGTAGCCATGTCCAACAACTTAGACCTCTGCAACCACTCATGATAGTCTTGATTCATACCTACTTCCGACATATGACCGACTGTGGAGGTTCGAATAATATGATATACCAAACATAATTATTCTGGAAGTCAAAACATGGAAAAGAAATATAGTAAACGATCGACAAGAGATAGCAACACTTTACTCATAAATAAAACACCTTTTATTCATCATCTAATGTCAATTACACTTTACAAATTTCAAGGTTATCTAACTACTAAATCTAATATCATCCTTCAGCCCTATGCTCCGAGCATGCTGGAGATGCTTAACCCGAGTCAGTCCCTTCGTGAGGGGATCTGCTGGATTCTCATCCGATGATACCCTCTTTGCCACGAGGAGTCCTTCTTCTATTCGATGTCTGATGAAATGGTATTTTCTGTCGATGTGTCTGGATCTCCCGTGATCCCTTGGTTCCTTGGATAAGGCAACTGCACTTTCACTATCACAGAAAATTTCCATTGGCTCTTTAATAGCTGGTACAACTCCAAGGTCTCCAATGAAGTTCTTCAGCCATATCGCCTCCTTTGCTGCCTCGCTAGCTGCTATATACTCTGATTCGCAAGTTGAATCAGCCACTGTCTCTTGCTTGGAACTCTTCCAAGAAATTGCTCCTCCATTTAAGGTAAAGACCTAGCCTGACTGAGAGCGGAAATTATCCCTATCAGTCTGAAAGCTAGCATCACTATACCCTACAACTCTCAAGTCTTCACTCCCACCGAGGGTAAGGACCCAGTCCTTAGTCCTCCGTAGGTACTTGAGGATATTCTTTACCGCAGTCCAGTGTGCCTTGCCAGGGTTCCCCTGATACCTGCTAACCATGCTCAAAGAAAAGGCTACATCATGTCGAGTACACGTCATAGCATACATGATCGATCCTACAGCCGAAGCATAAGGTATTCAACTCATTTCTGCTATCTCAGCCTCAGTACTAGGGCTTTGTGTCTTACTCAATCTGGCATTACTCTGGATGGGTAACTCTCCTTTCTTGGAGTCCTGCATGCCGAATCTCTTCAACACCTTATCCAAGTAAGTACTCTGACTAAGTCCAATTAGTCTTTTACTCCGGTCTCTCAAGATCCTTATCCCTAGAATATAGGCAGCTTCTCCTAGGTCCTTCATAGAGAAACACTTCCCACGCCAGGACTTAACTTCATGCAGAGTTGGGATGTCATTTCCTATGAGTAGTATGTCATCCACATACAATACCAAAAAGCTAACTATACTCCCACTAGCCTTGACATATACACAAGATTCATCTTCACTCCTAGAAAAGCCAAATTCCTTGACTTTCTCATCAAAGCAAAGATTCCATCTGCGAGGTGCTTGCTTTAACCCATAAATGGATTTCTCAAGCTTACACACTCTATTAGGGTACTCTGTGTTGACAAAACCCTCTGGCTGACTCATGTAAACATCCTCAGCCAACTTTCCATTAAGGAAAGCGGTTTTGACATCCATTTGCCATATTTCATAGTCATGAAATGCGGATATGGCTAACAGAACCCTAATAGACTTAATCTTGGCCACTGGAGAAAAGGTCTCATCATAATCAACTCCCGGAGTTTGTGAGAAACCCTTTGCAACCAGTCGTGCCTTATAAGTGTGTACATTACCATCCATGTCGGTCTTCTTCTTGAAGATCCATTTGCACCCTACAGTCTTACGACCTGGTACATTCTCAACCAAGTTCCAAATTTGATTGTCATACATGGACTGTATCTCGCTGCCATGGCTTCCGCGTAACTGTTAGGTTCATCCAGACCTATCAGTGTCTCATCACTGATAAGTGTATCACCTTCGGCAGTAATATGGAATCCATAGTAATGCTAAGGTGCATTCCTAACCCTTGTGGAACGCCTCAGAGGTACAGACTTGTCAATTGGCTCAACAGAAGTTTCCTCCTCAAGTTGAGTGTTAGGGTTTGAAGTTCCTTCACCACTTGACTCTTGAATTTCTTCAAGGTCAACTTGCCTCCCACTGTCTCCTTGGCTTATGAACTCTCTCTCTCGAAAGAAAGCCCTCCTAGCTACAAAGACCACATTCTCACTAGGTCTGTAGAAGAGGTAACCAAAGGATTTCTGTGGGTAGCCGATGAAAATACACCTCTCACTTCGAGGTTCGAGCTTATCATGAGTCTCGTGTCTCACGAAAGCCTCGCAACCCCAAATCTTAATGTGGTCTAGTTTGGGTACTTTACCAGTCCACATCTCATGAGGAGTTTTGGCAACTTTCTTTGTGGGAACTAGATTAAGGATATGGGCGGCAGTCTCTAAGGCATACCCCCAAAATGAGATTGGTAGCGAAGCTCGACTCATCATGGAACGAACCATATCCAACAAGGTTCGATTACGCCTCTCAGCTACACCATTCAACTGCGGTGTCGTGGGAGGTGTCAATTGTGAGACAATCCCACATTCCCTAAGATAGTCGAGGAACTCTGAACTAAGATACTCACCACCTCGATCGGATCGAAGCATCTTAATGTTCCTGCCCAATTGATTCTCGACTTCCTGTTTAAACTCTTTAAACCTCTCAAAAGTCTCTGACTTATGCTTGATTAAGTAGACATATCCATATCTACTGTAATCATCAGTAAAAGTCAAATAATAACGATTAGCATCCCTTGTGGCATGTTTGAAGGGCCCACACACATCTGTGTGTATAAGATCCAACAAACCTTCACCCCTCTCACAAGAACCTGTGAAGGGTGACTTTGTCATTTTTCCAAGTAAGCATGATTCGCAACTATCATCTGACTTTAGGTCAAATGACTCCAATACTCCATCCTTTTGGAGTTGGCCTATGCGTTTCTTGCTTATATGTCCAAGACGACAATGCCATAATGATGCTTTATCCAAGTTATTATTATTAACAGAATCAATACACAATACATTATTTCCTAAGTTATCAACCACAGATACAGTTTCATACACGCCATCACAAGGTAATGCTTTAAAATAAAGAACATTATTAAAGAAAGCGTTAATCGAACCAACTTCATTATCAAATGAAAAGGTGAAACCTTGTTTATACAATGCATGAAAGGAAATAATGTTTCTTGCCATTTCTGGCGAATAACAACACTTATTCAAATCTAAACTAAACCCACTACTTAGCAATAAAGTATAAACTCCAATCTTGGTGACAGGTAAAGCTTTCCTATTCCCCATGATTAAGTTTATTCTTCCATGCTCCACATTCTCACTTCTTCTTAGTCCCTGCAAATCAGAACGGATATGAATACCACAACCGGTATCAAGGACCCAAGAGTTAGAATGGGGTGAGTTATTAGATAAGATAGTGTAAATACCTGCATGGTTGGGTTTAACTTTCCCATCCTTCACATCTTGCTGGTATTTTGGGCAGTTCCGCTTCCAATGTGATATGTCATGCGGAATTGATCATAGCACGATGGTAAGGAGTGCAAAATGATATCTATTGCAAGCTCCTCAGGGAAGTTCACATTAAGCTTCAGCAACCGATCCACATACCTTTGCATTTTCTGCATGTGGCTCGTGACGGATTCCCCGTCCTTCATCATGGTTGTTATGATAGAGCATATGATTTCATACCTCTCTTGTCGTGCACTTTGATGGTATCTTTCCATCAGATCTTGGTGCATTTCAAAAGGGTAAAAGTCCTCATAGGACTTTTGGAGTTCCGTTGTCATGGTGGCCAACATGATGCATGCCACTTTTGTAGCATCCCTTTCATGTGCCTGGAAGTCAGCGATCTCCTGGGGAGTTGCAGTGGTCTCATCAATCTCCTTAAGCTCCTTGTCAAGGACATATTCTTTGTCCTCGTAGCGGGTAATCATCCTGATGTTTCTGATCCATTCATTGAAGTTGGATCCATCAAAAGTGACTTTCCCACACAAGTTCATAAGGGTAAAGGAGCCATTAGGATTAGAGCCAGAAGCAGCATTGTTTGAAGACATCTGAAAGAAGAGAACAAGATTAGTTTAGATATTAAGAGAGTCCTTAATAAAACACCCAAATGTAATATTAAGGCTAGGATCCAATCACAATATATTATAACTTAGAAGAGGTATGCCGTAATCCAAGCTATAACATATTTGAAAGGTAGGTGAATGACGATTCACCAATTTCCACCATGAAAAACGAAATATAAATATTAGGTTTTTAATTGGTTCTTAGAAATTCCTAGATTCTTTTGAGATTCAATGAACTTTTCAAAGGCATGTTTCAATCTCGAGTGTGCCCTCCAAGTTTTGTGACTGGGATACCGAGGATCACAAAACGAGATGTGAAGTAACCATGCAAATCACTTGGTACCCTCAAGGTTTATCACTCAATCGATGTGCCGGTAAACCACACACGCTCCACCGATGCTATGGTAAACCTTAAGTCACCCTTTACCTACCTTGTTAAGTCCAAGTTAGTGTGCCGGTTAACCACACACGCTCCACCAACGACTTAAACAAAGTGTATAAGTGTAATTTCATGGATTAGCACCTTATTCACATTTTCCTAAAGTAACTAAGATTGGGAATTTAATAAAAGCATTTAGTTACTTTATAATATTCATCATACTTTTAATGAGAATTTATAAGTCCTTGTCTTACCCGTTCGGCTAACGACCCTCCACCGATCAAGGAAGCGGTGGGTGAGAGTGGACACCCATTAAGTTGCCATTTTATAGGCAACAACCTTATACCCCCCTTATAGACCGGCTTCGTGAATGAGGCGTACTAGCGGTAAGACGACTTGTTGTTATACATATATATATATATATATATATTAGTAACTTATAATATTATAAAGTATAAGGGTTAAATTTTAACTTTTAAAATTCTAAGGGTTGGAACTAAAGTTTTAATCAAGACTTTACATGTTCCAAAACTTGAGGGCAAGTTTTGTAAACTTCCAAAACTTTTCATTTCTTATAACTTATGAATTAATTGAGTAATAAAAATGAAGACTCTTCATTTTTATAACTCTTGTGTTCTTTTAATGGCTTTAATAAAAGTGAGACTTTTGGTTTTCCATAACTTGAGGACAAGTTATGGACTCCATTAAAACACATTATGATCATGAATTAAACTACCATGAAGGTTACAAACAATTCCTATGATCATCTAATCTTCATAAGTTCAAGAACATGAATATGAACACTTTCAAGAATCAAAAATTACACTTAAAAAAAACTTGTAATTTTAATAATTGCCATTGTAAATGGATTAGCATAAACATTACACCATCTAAAACAAGCTTTAAAACATCAAAACAGTTTAGGGTAATGTTTCTAGTCCATTTCCAGCAACAAATGTGCAAACTTTCATACGAGCAGAAAACAGAAAAACGATTTTTTTTTCAAGCTGTTTGCACACAAAAAAAAACAACAAACAAACCTAGGCTCTGATACCACTGATGGGTTTTGAGCATTCTAACACTTCCTAAGTGTACATGCAACCCTAATAACCTTGGATCTATGTTTGTCTAATAATCATGCAAAGTTGAATTCCAAGGTTATATTCCTATCTAGCATACATGGGGAACATTTTTAACTTGAATGAAAGATAGAATAACTTACCTTGTTGTTGATTATGATCCTTGAAACCTTGTGAGCCTAGCACCCCAAGTGTGATGCCTCAAATGCTTCACACAACACCAAATGCAAAGGAGTAAACTTTGAGAGAATCTTACACTTGCAAAATCGGCTCTAGCCCTCTTGTTTCTTAGTATAGCCTATTTTGGTGGAGAATGGGTTTCTTATATACTGTTGACACATCTAGGGTTACACCATGTAAACCCTAATGTGTCATGACTCTTCATTTCCATGACCCATGGGTTTGTAACTCCCATGGAGCATCCATGGAGCATCCTGTGGGTGGAACCCAACTTGATAATCCATGGAGCCTCTTAGCCCACTATATAAGATATGGAAGATTTACATAATCTACCCATATATTTAATTAGTTATCTTTTGATCACTTAATTAATTCTAAATTAATTCTTGATCAAACTAATTAAATAATATTATTAATATATTAGAACTTATAATATATTAATAAACCATAAGTGTTATTTCTCTCATTTTAGTTTATCCAATTGCATGGTGCCATGCAACCCAAATGGACCATGCCGGGTCGGGTCAAGTACATACCAGAAATAGTTATGGACTTAGACACCTTATCCAACACATAGAACTTACTAAACATAAAGAACATAGTTACTACTAGATTTGCGGACAACTTTATAAACATGTTAAGATATAAATGTTGCAAATACAGATTTCAAACAAAGAAACAAACTTATAAATTATGAAATAAAAGATATTATTTTCATAACAAAAAGGGTTTTCCAGTATTATTACTTGTAAAGTTGTTAATCTAGTTGGAGACACGTCCTTGGGCGCTTACAAACATAACTAAGTGGAGGACTACCCTTATGATCCAGAGTCTCCTCGAGGGAGAGCGTGAGTTTGTGTATAGATCTATACGGGACTGTCTATCCCGCACCTTGCTGCTAGCTATAATAGGACCGGCAGTTCTACGGGTGACAAAATCATAAAGGATACTGGTGCCCGATTCGCGCCATATCAAGTTTAGTATGGTCATAAAACTCGCAAGTAGATAACAATGATATATTTACATAATAATATACCTAACAATCAGTCAACAGGGTTAGTAACTAGGTGGTGACTTAGTATGTACATTAGGGTAATGTGAAATTAACATCCGACTTGCAGTGGGATGTGTGATCTCCGCCTCATTCCCTGTTCCTTGTTTGGTTGTGGGATTAGGGAAAAATCACCCAATCGACTGTCTGTTCGATCTAGATTTCTATAACTCGTATGTACTAGGTGATCATAGTAGGGTATTAACAACACTTTCAGTATACAGAACAACATGTTTTCAGCTAGTTTTATTTATGTAATAAGACTACTATACTTTACTGGTGGTAGTCAGGGTTTTCGTACAAAGGTTTTCATACAAAGGTTTTCAAACGGAACAATGCTTAAACAACATAAGTATGGTAGATACTTGTACTTTACGATTTTGGAACAGATAATTCAATAACGTACACTTAGGGAAAATAAAGGATTTTCTAGGGTAAACATCAGTACTTACAACAACTGGTTAATTATTCAATTAACGAATATTCATTATTAATTCTATAATTCCTTAGTTTATACATCCGGGTTACGTATGAAGAATATCCGATAGACTGTGGAATGTGTGGTTTCCGCCTCATTCCCTGTTCCTTGTTTGGTTGTGGGTTTAGGGCAGATCCACACAGTTAACCGTCTATTCGATATTGGTTTATGCATAACTAGTATGAACCAAGAAGTTATAGAAAGAATGGGTTTAATCATACTTTTCATAAGAAAATATTGGATTTTCTTGAGGAACACTTTCAACAGAATTCAAAGGACTAATACAGTTAACTTTGTAAGTATCTAGTGAATACTTCAGGATTATGTACATAAGGATCCGACAACCAGTGGAATGTGTGGCCTCCGCCTCATTTTCTGTTCCGTGTTTGGTTGTGGGCTTGGGGCAGAACCATACAATCGATTTTTTGTTCGATCCGGATTGTATATGGTTTGTATACACTAAGTACTCGCAGGAAGAACTAGCAAGAATCATTTTTACTTAACATTCATTACATCGGAAAATATAGGATTTTCTTGAGAAAGATAACGCACTTTTCGAAAGAACAAAGAACAGTTTTCCAAAACAAAAAGCTTATGAACTCACCAGGTTTATGCTGATACTCTTTCAAAACCTACTTGTATTCTCAGGACATTAGTAGACAGGTACACGCACTGGGTTCAAGAAGATGGAGCTTAGTAGTTCGGGTCTTTGCTTGTTATTTACTTTTGGAGTCAATCATGTATGATTTAAATATTATGTAAACATTATTCTATTAATACAATGGTTGTTGTTGCTTTGAATACTATTATTCAATTGTTGTGATACTGACGTCCTCCGCCCCCGAACGTTTCCGCCGTTTCGGTTTGGGGGTGTGACAGATTGGTATCAGAGCATTGTTTATAGTGAACTTAGTATATCAACCAGTAAAAGATATACAACTATAAATACAATGGGGCCGGAGTGCTCTGACTAAAAGTATACTTTTAAAATATAAGTATTTTACGATAAGTATACTAATAAGCATACCTACTAAGAACAAGTATCACAATAAGAACAGATAAGAACAAAACGAATAAAAGTATTTAGATGTTGGACACTACAGTCAAACCTAAGCAGTTATGTAATCATATCTGGAATAAATATAACCTGATCAACTATATTTATTCGAGATACGACCAACATGTGTTTGGGAGTGATGGTGGTGTTGCAACGAGCCTAAAACTTACCTAACTCCATATATAAAATATCCTTAGAACAAAACATAAAGATAAAATACTATAGGAGTATTTTAGGCACCATAACAAACATACATGAGAACTAAAAGACCTTTACTGGCAGGTCTATAGTTGCGAAGTGCATGCTTCCAAGGTTATATATAATTGGGATCTTATAGACTTAGAATTGGTGATCTACGCTCTACTACCTGTTCCTTGTTTGGTTGTGGTTTTAGAGTAGGATCACCTATTCGAAGGTCTATTTGATCTTGGTTATATACAGCTTGCATGCGCTGCTTGATTATAGGAGGACCCAGTTTGGATCATCAATAACTACAGAAGAAATGATTTAATTAAATATCATAAGATTATTTAGACATCCCCATTCTCGCGTGAACAACCTAGATATAGATAGCCACTCCAACCGCCAACAGAGAAGTCAATGAGGAATAAGAGAGGGTTTGTAAAGTGGATTCCGAGAAGGAATCATACGAGGAGGCAAATCTCCCATCAGGAGGTGATGGAGATCTGTGGTAGAACCCGAAGCATGAGCTATAGTGAATAGGAAAAACTATAGGAAAGTTCAGAGATGACAAACCCTCACAGCTGAATTCAGGACCATCATAACTAGGACAGAAACCCCTCCCGAGGCGCGCAAGGTGGTAGGGCACCATATACGTAATATGAATAATTAACTAACTAATATGATCTAGTGAGTTAGTGATTACACTGCTCACACTATGTGTCAGGCTTATTGCCTTTATCATATCAGCTAAGTAGCGGTAAACCAGATTCCATAACTTCATTAAGAGGGTAGTCACTATCAAATTCATAAGTCTATGTTGCGTAGACCTTTGTTATGAATTACTTCAAACGTCAGAACTTGAAACACTCAGAATTAATATAACTTCGATCCAGAATACACTCGATTCGTAACATCTGAGGACTTACCCTCGTTTCGTCTTTAAATCCTTTTGGCAACAATATGCCACCGAAGAAGTCGAACAGAAAAAAAACAACGCACCACCGCCACCACCTCCTCAGTATGACCCGGTTGTCTTTCAGGCGGCAGTAACAGCCGCAGTGACAGCTGTCATGACTCAAATCAATGCAAGTGGTACCGGTGGATCGGGTAGCGGTACAAACAACTTTAACCACGGACACACAAGGGAGTGCTCATACAAGGACTTCATGATTTGTGGACCCAAGTCCTTCGATGGAAATGGGGGAGTCATTGCCCTAATGTGATGGTTCGAGAAGACAAAATCGATTTTTGAGTTGTGCACGTGCCCCGAGGGAGGCAAAGTGAAGTTTGCTGCCTGCACCTTCCCTGACAGAGCCCTTACATGGTGGAGCAGCCATGCCAAGTCATTGACTCTTCCAATAGAAAACGCAATGGGCTGGGAAAATCTAAAAGAGATGATGCTGGAAGAGTACTGCCCGAGGGGCGAAGTACAGAAACTAGAGCATGAGCTGTGGAATCTTACCATGGCAGGCTCAGACATAGAAGCTTACACCGACAAATTCAGCGACTTAGCTGCATTATGCCAGGGATGGTTACCCGAGAGAGGAAGAAGGTAGAGAGATTCATTTGGGGACTACCTTCTCCAATCCAAGGAAACGTATTGGCAGCGAAACCTCTTACGTTTGACAGTGCCAAACGCCTGGCTTGAACTTTGGTGGACTATGGGATCCGCCAAGGTATAATGGAGCCGGTTCAGGAGTCAACCGAAGAAGGTGATGACAAACAAAGGTCCGAGAGCGGGAAGAAGAGGCAATCAACACAAGAACCCTCCGAAGAACAACAGACAGACAAAGCCTATACTGCCACGACCCCAGCCACAGCAGCACCCGAAAATCGTTACGCCGGAACCCTTCCTAAATGTAATAAGTGCAACTTCCACCATACCGGAAGGTGTCGGAAGTTGTATTGCAAGAACTGCCTCCGAATAGGACACACCATCCGCTTCTGTAGAACACCGACACGACCAATCTCTCAGGTTCCCTTTGAGGAAGTGAGTCAGACCTGTCACGAATGTGGCGAAACGGGACATTTCAGGAGAGATTGTCCATTGGTCAGGAACTTTGGTGAAGAAGGAAGAGTGCTAATGATCACTGCAGGAGAGTCTACCCCGGAACCACCTGAGAACAACGGTACGTTTCCCAACCAAATCCTAGCTATAATAGTTTCTTCCTCGTCTAAACTAAGCACATAGTTTATATAGAAACTAAATACTCTTTCTGGTTAGCTATAATGACTTGGTGTAAACATTAGGGCCATATATAATTAAGAACCAATAGATTTAGAGTACGTGATTCCGCCTTATTTCCTGTTCCTTGTCTGGTTGTGGATTTAGGGCAGAGTCACTCAGTCGACCGTCTTGTCAATCTTAATTATATATGACTTGTAGACACCAAGAGATTATAGAGGGACCGGATGGGGATCATAATATCAAGTATCAGTCACGAGAACAATCTTTCAGTTAATACACACGTAAGTCAATACAAAACTATCGTAGTAGTGATATCAGGATCAAAACAGAAAGCACCAAAAACATACCCAGATGCACCGATGTTCTAACAAAGCGCTCTTTCCGAACTAACTTAACACGCAATTCCACGACGTCATCCCGCTTAGTACGACTGATCCTACGTTATACCAAACCCACGTGTCACCGAGGAGACCTTTTCCTTAAAACCGACCGAATAACAAAACTCTCATCACTCATAACGAAAAACTAGATTACGAACCTCGAAATCATCTCTCACTTCAAACCTCCGAAGTACTCATGCGAGGATTACGGTATCCACCCGTAACCTTCCTTAAGCACCCTCAGCAGACCATTTTGGAAACACCACTCGCGCATCAAGTCAAGTTCAAGCACAGAGGCTAGGGACAGATACAGTTAGTCTATCGATGTTAAATGTACACGCGAAGGTGGTATATAATTAAGATTCTACGGACTTAGAATGTGTGTTTCCGCCCTATCTCCTGTTCCTTGTCTGGTTGTGGACCTGGGGCAGAGCCACCCATCCGACCGTCTTATCAATCCTAATTATATACGACTTGTGTACCCGAGACAATGATAGATGAACCAGGTATGAGTCCTACCATGAACTTCAGGACAAAAGCTAATCGGAGCTACGAATGGGCATCCTACCAGTTGGATGAACATAGTTGAGCAAGCTAAGCCTACACGCCCATCACAGATCAGAACAACGCACCCATCAATGATGATCCGCTGAAGCAACCAGCGATGATCTGAGCTCATTGAAAGAACGCAAGGATTGAATGGAACCAAAAGTAAACGTCTCTTTTCGTTATCCTTAACCATTCACTCGGAATCCAAATTTCAGGACGAAATTCCCTCTAACGGGGGGATGCTGTGACAACCCGGAAATCTCTGTCTCTAAGTTACCTCGATCATAGAAAGTCGGACTTGTTTCTGCTATCTTTTAGCATTGTTTAGGGTCTGTTTGAGTGTTCTAAGCCTAGTGCATTCAAGGTTTGGGTCTGGGTATGAGTTCTTTTCAGTTCATCGAGTTGCATTCAAGCCGAACACTCCTTCAAGAGGAGTGTACGACCGTACACATGGGTGTACGGCCGTACACCCATCCTTGGCCGTGAACTCACCCCATATGTATCATGCTCCTTCACTTTCACCTCAAGAGCTTCTAACCTTAGTGTTTATTCGAGGCTGGAGAATTTGACTCGTTACGGAAACCATTCCCAAGGTGTGTACGGCTATACACAGGGTCCACGGCCGTACACCACCCTCTATATATATAAGTGGTGCTCATTCCTTCTCATTTTTCCCTCCTCCCAACCGAGATCACTCCCATTCTCTCTCAACTATCATCGGCCGTGAACACCCCAAAGGCTCCAAAAATGTAAGTATTTCAACCTTTAACTTGTTTTACTAGAAAGACCATTAGATCCAAGCCTCGATTCTTCACATTTCAGCATCACCTTCATGATCTTGAATGGTGTACGGCCGTAAACCCTTCATAGGTTGGACGTACACACCCTAAAGGAGTCCAAATCAAGTGTTCTACCCATCTCCTTGTTGAACATTAGGCCCACTAGTTTCCCCTTGGATCAAATCAGCCATTTTGCATGTTTCTTTCATGGGTGTACGACCGTACACTCCATGTCCGTACACTCATGGTCGTACACACTCACTTGACCGTACACCCTGGCCGTAAACTCTCTTGTATGGCTGTAGATCCCTTTTAATCAATCACATGTGATTGTAACACTTAGTTTCAAGTGTTCCCTAGTCCATAAGGGTATTTCCTTGCATGTTAGTTGTTCAAAACACTAATTACATGCCTATATATGCCATTATCTGTCATTTAGGACTCGTTTGTGTCTCGGGAATTCATTCGTGGAACTTCTCATCCCTACGCGAACCTTCAATCAAATCAAACACATAAGGTGAGTTCATACCCCTACATTTTCCGAGTTTTTAATGTTTTCAGGGGGGAATACAAGTAAAAGCACAAGTATTCTTGTGTTTAAAAATATAATTTGGTTTATTATATTTTCCTATCATTAGTATACATTGAACATAGAACTTACTAAACATAAAGAACATAGTTACTACTAGATTTGCGGACAGCTTTATAAACATGTTAAGATATAAATGTTGCAAATACAGATTTCAAACAAAGAAACAAACTTATAAATTATGAAATAAAAGATATTATTTTCATAACAAAAAGGGTTTTCCAGTATTATTACTTGTAAAGTCGTTAATCTAGTTGGAGACACGTCCTTGGGCGCTTACAAACATAACTAAGTGGAGGACTACCCTTATGATCCAGAGTCTCCTCGAGGGAGAGCGTGAGTTTGTGTATAGATCTATACGGGACTGACTATCCCGCACCTTGCTGCTAGCTATAGTAGGACCGGCAGGTCTACGGGTGACAAAGTCATAAAGGATACTGGTGCCCGATTCGCGCCATATCAAGTTTAGTATGGTCATAAAACTCGCAAGTAGATAACAACTATATATTTACGTAATAATATACATAACAATCAGTCAACAAGGTTAGTAACTAGGTGGTGACTTAGTATGTACATTAGGGTAATGTGAAATTAACATCCGACTTGCAGTGGGATGTGTGATCTCCGCCTCATTCCCTGTTCCTTGTTTGGTTGTGGGATTAGGGCAAAATCACCCAATCGACTGTCTGTTCGATCTAGATTTCTATAACTCGTATGTACTAGGTGATCATAGTAGGGTATTAACAACACTTTCAGTATACAGAACAACATGTTTTCAGCTAGTTTTATTTATGTAATAAGACTACTATACTTTACTGGTGGTAGTCAGGGTTTTCGTACAAAGGTTTTCATACAAAGGTTTTCAAACGGAACAATGCTTAAACAACATAAGTATGGTAGATACTTGTACTTTACGATTTTGGAACAGATAATTCAATAACGTACACTTAGGGAAAATAAAGGATTTTCCAGGGTAAACATCAGTACTTACAACAACTGGTTAATTATTCAATTAACGAATATTCATTATTAATTCTATAATTCCTTAGTTTATACATCCGGGTTACGTATGAAGAATATCCGATAGACTGTGGAATGTGTGGTTTCCGCCTCATTCCCTGTTCCTTGTTTGGTTGTGGGTTTAGGGCAGATCCACACAGTTAACCGTCTATTCGATATTGGTTTATGCATAACTAGTATGAACCAAGAAGTTATAGAAAGAATGGGTTTAATCATACTTTTCATAAGAAAATATTGGATTTTCTTGAGGAACACTTTCAACAGAATTCAAAGGACTAATACAGTTAACTTTGTAAGTATCTAGTGAATACTTCAGGATTATGTACATAAGGATCCGACAACCAGTGGAATGTGTGGCCTCCGCCTCATTTTCTGTTCCGTGTTTGGTTGTGGGCTTGGGGCAGAACCATACAATCGATTTTTTGTTCGATCCGGATTGTATATGGTTTGTATACACTAAGTACTCGCAGGAAGAACTAGCAAGAATCATTTTTACTTAACATTCATTACATCGGAAAATATAGGATTTTCTTGAGAAAGATAACGCACTTTTCGAAAGAACAAAGAACAGTTTTCCAAAACAAAAAGCTTATGAACTCACCAGCTTTATGCTGATACTCTTTCAAAACCTACTTGTATTCTCAGGACATTAGTAGAGAGGTACACGCACCGGGTTCAAGAAGATGGGGTTTAGTAGTTCGGGTCTTTGCTTGTTATTTACTTTTGGAGTCAATCATGTATGATTCAAATATAATGTAAACATTATTCTTTTAATACAATGGTTGTTGTTGTTGCTTTGATTACTATTATTCAATTGTTGTGATACTGTATATGACGTCCTCCGCCCCCGAACGTTTCCCCCGTTTCGGTTTGGGGGTGTGACATTACCCATTCCCATGTGGAAGGGGGAAGAGATCACTGTGGATTTTATTACGAAGTTTCCTAGGACATCGCAAGGGGTTGATTCTATCTGGGTGATTGTTGACAGATTGACCAAGAGTGCTCATTTCATACCCATTGTTGAGAGCATCTCCGTTTGAGAAATTGGTTGACATTTACATTAGTGAGGTTGTGGTTTCTTGCTAAATGGATAGAATAGTAAACCTATCGTGGTTCCATTTTCCATTTTGCTTATGTGAATATAATTTGTTGTACATGAAAAAATATGTTTCTTTAAGTAGTTTCTTACTGCACATTATAGAAGTATATTTTAGAAATATGTTGTAATCAAATTATATACCGTCTTGTTGTTGAAATCAAACCAAACAATCCCTTAATATATATATATATATATATATATATATATATATAGAGAGAGAGAGAGAGAGAGAGAGAGAGATTGTTCTGTTTTATAGGAAAATGTCCCGACTTAGTTTAACAACATGCAATCGTAGACAAAGACAAACTTCATTAATTTTAACATGGTGGAACGTGGTTTTGCACGTTGTTGTAGTCCTTTTGTTAATGATGTTCAAAAAGCATAGGGATAAACCACGTATTAAACATCTTTCTTCAAATGTAGATCGATACCCAATATTACATATATACGTTAATGAGAGTGACACCATGTCTTTATCACAAATTAGGATGTCTCAGAATGTGTATGTTGTATGCTTGAAACATTGGGAGGCCTAAAACCAAGTAGGAATATGGATATTGATTTGTATTTTGGATTTGTAAGTTTTTGGTGTCTTCCATTTGGATGTAACAAAAGATTTTAAGTTTTTTTCTTTGTTTTGTTTTTTTTTCTTGTTTTAGGATATGTGGCGAAGAAGATGATAGTTTTTAAGTTATGTTTTTTTTGGTAACGTTATTGGAACGTGTATTGAAATTATTTTAAGTTATGAAGTCTTTTGCATGATTTTCGCATTATATTGACACGAACACTCAATCAATTAAATAAAGTTTTATTATTTTTATAATCCTATCTAATAAATGAAGGTTTTTTTTTGCCACATGTCATCTTCTCCTTCATTTTGACACTTGTCATTTTGTGAGAGTTTTAGAATTTTTATTTTCCACTTGTCATTTTTTAGGGATTTCTATTTTCTTAAAATAAAATTCCATAAAATTGTAATTGGTTCTATAAGGAAATAAAATCATCCTATTAATTTGATAATAAATTCTCATAAATACTTCAAACGATTTAATTTCTTTTGCAAATGTTCCAAAAGATTACATTCTGTTATGTAAAGTATTACTATATAAAATATTTCATGTTTATATATTGATATTAAATTTTTATTTTTATTAAATCCGTGTAATACACGGGTCTCACACTTAGTTTATATAATGTATCTTTACATATGAGTTAAAAAAAGAAAGTAAAATTAAGCGAAATAGACAAAAATGACAATTCTATTATTTTACATGGATTCCAATTCGAATTCCTACGCACCAAACTGAAACTGGAATTAATTCCAATTCCCTTTCCTGCCAACTAAACATGATACGAAATTGGATTCAAATTCATGACAAATTCTTTTTTCCAATTGCAATTGCAATTTCATCAACAACATTCTGCGAACCAAACAATACTTAAACATTTTGAAGACATGAGTTGAGAGAGATTTTTTATTCAAATGTAAGGTAAAATTTGAAAAACGAATACACTAATGTCTAAAATCCAAAATTTAGAATAGTTTTCAGATATAATGCTCATTTGGACAAATACCTATAAGTTAAATAAGTGTTTTTTTATTTACATTTTGAACTTTGAAAATATATATACTTATTTTTATGATTATCCTAGATGATATGACCATATCCCTAGACTAGATAACAAATCCTGAAGGAGATTTATATTGTTCTTTTTTATCCTGATTAATGTTAGAAATGATATGACTTTACCTAAGAAACACAGGGACAATATAAATGAGGTCCATGATGCCATAAACTGCAGAATGTATCAGAGCTAGATTCATATTCTTTAGGTACAGATTAGGGATTTGAGTTTGACTTAAAACTGACCGAGGGGTTATTCTCTGTAAAAGATGTGTTACTTTTGAAGCAAAGTGCAATACTACTCCTCGAACTTCAAATAATTTCAGTTGTGAGACCTTTTGATACTTTATTTATATCTAACCGGCCCTTTATTTGGGAATATCCTAATCATCCTATTATGTATGAGCCTTTTTCATTTTAAAACGACCAATGACATAACTTGATCATGATATAAGATTTCAACCTGGCAAAATATTTACTCATTTTCCTGATCATTGGTTTTGCAAAAAGAATTGTCTTGAACATGGTGCCGAATTTGGGCAAAAACCCAATCCATGTCTTATTATTTCTCATATATAACTGTTTTTGTTTTCCTTTTTCCTAACATCTTGTTAGAGTTAATAAAACTATGGTGTAAGACCAAGGTATATGTAAAAATGTTTTTAACGAAAGTATATGTAAGTCATTTGAGAAAAGCTATATGTTAATTTGTTGGATGTGATTGCTCATGTATGTATCTTATCAGTATAGGCTTAAATAGTATTATCTTATCGGCACCGACCCATATAGAGTTTTGTGGCCGAAATATGATACTTGGTAGTTTTATTTGGTGGTTTATTGGGTGAAATAATATATCTAATTATATATATAAAATCACAATGTAATTGTAAATATTATTAGGAAAGTAATTAACCTTCTAATTCATTTGCAAAATGTAACATGATTACTCTAATCATATGAACTCATTAAATCATATGTGTTCTTTATTATATTTGGCAAAAACTAGTTTGATGGTTGGAAGCTAAAAACTGAAATTTATAGCTTTTTATAATGTATAATATTTTGGCAAAAATAACTAGACTTTTGAAATAAGTAAAATTACAAAACCATAAATCTATAGCTAAAAATTTGTAAAAACTCTAAAAAAATATTTAAAATAGCTTTTGATTTATAAGTTTTTTTGTTTAATTGTGTTTTTATCTTCTGAAGTCGAACCAAAAGATAATGTTTCGATTTATCTTTGAAATTAATTAGCAAATGGAATTAATGAGTTATTGTTAAAATATATAATGAGTCATCCATACATCAACTTCTCACTTACCATACACATTAACTCAAATTTTACAACTCGTTTCTTACTTGTTGTGAACACAAGTAGGTTTACCATGAAAACCAAAAGCATGATATTAAATATGAGAATCCAAAAGACTTATAATCTAGTAGTATCATAACGTGTCGATGGTACAAATCTCATTGGAAACATTTGTATAGTTGAAGATTAGATTAGGGGAGCCATTAGAAAAAATCAACTACGAGGAAAAAAAAATCAATCTATTATGTTTGTACATTTAACCCAGGCAATGTTTATAACATGTGTCGTTTGAATTCTATAAATGCCAATGGTTACTTAAAATTTATTCGGAATATCCGAATATATACACACATTGCAGTGTGTATATCATCAGTAGACTAAAAATTGACCCAAATAATGCATTTTTTCTTAAATAAATAGAAAATATTATAAAAAGATTTTGGCTTTTGAATAAATTACTAATACACCAAATTAAGTAATTATAAAACATAATTACTCAATAATTTTTTCAACGAACAGTGTTTCATATCAATTTCCCAACTACTTTTTATTTTTGGCCCCATATTTTGCTTTTTCCATATACTGTGTAACCAGAGTAAAAAAAAGGTTAAAAACTTTTTTTTTTCTTTTTTTAATTGGAAATTTTTCACCCACAACATTTTCATGAATTGTACCAAAATCTCGGTTTTTTTTTTCCTTTAGGTATGAAATAAGGAAAAAAAAACATAATTTTACTTGATACAATATAATTTTCTATGAATTTTATCAGAATCACAAATACCAACTGTGCTTGCTAATGAGTGTAGAAGGTATGAAGCTATGGACTTTTCGGTGGGGAAACTAAGAACAATAATTGTCATGCTTCATCTTTTAAAATCATTATACACCAAAGCTTTTTTGACTTGTGAGCCTACCCAAAAAATAACCCTAAATCCACATATAAATGGATTGTGGAGGAAGTTGGTTGTACAAATTGGCTTTTTCTAGGGTCATCATCATGTGGGGTTTGGTTTCTTGATTTAAAAAGTGAAAAAGAAGATCGAATTTCTTTCATATAAAATTACTTTCAATTAAAAAGATTCAAAGGACAAAATGATAAATCACGGGTTTTTCTCAAAAAGTTTATCTAAATGTTATAAAAATAAAGTATTCAAGATAAGACAGTCTTTATTGATTTTGATTTATTGCCATGTGTGTTAACTGCTGAGATGTTTGTGTCTTTTCTAACGGGAAGATCGTTTTTGTTTCTTTTAAATCGATAAATATTGGAGAAAAACAAAATGCAAAAATGGTCCTTTCAGGGTTTTTTTTTTGGTTAAGGTCTAAAAATTTGTACTTGTAAAAATCATATTTATTTAAGGGTTTCATAGTAGATTTGGCCCCTAAAACTAAGAGTCATTAACCACATTTGGTATTCTCACCCACATGCCACACAATCGAGCGTATTTTACTATTTTTAAGTTCATCGGACCAAAATTACAGAATAGCATATTAGCCAAAAAAAATACAAACCGCATAGAACATTTTTGCATTTCTCTAAGAAATTATCCTAATTCTTATTGAGTATTAAGATGCCACCTCGACAAAGTCAAGGATAATGATATAGACTATTATGCTACTAAATATTAAACCAACAACACAAAGAGAATTAACATGGTTCACTGGATCTATGTAATAAAGCTATGTCTACTGCATAAATTCTTTCATTGATTTCAAGATGCTATACAAAAACTATGTATTTACTGCACTCATGATACCCGTTCACGTAATCTCGTCTTGTAATCACTCTAGGGTTACAAATGAAACGTATTTGTAGTGGTGTTGTTCTAAATTATTGGGCGAAAAAAATTGGGGACCTTAGACACGTTATGTGTATATGTACGATTCATAACCATATGTGTCTCATTAGGATTTCTAGTATGACGTATTACTTTGATGTGTGTCTCAGGTCACTGTTAGTATGTGATGCTTAGGAATGGTTAAGAGTTTATAACTTTTAGCCACTGCGTCATATTTTGGCTATTCGGGTAAGCATTTGCTTATGGTTTGATATAGATGAGTTGAAACCACAAGAGAAATGAATTAATAAATTTTTGTTTTAAAAATAACCAAAAATGAGGGATATCACATTTTTGTTGGAGGTGCACCTAAACGATGATAGAGACATTGTGAGATGTAATTAATATACATGATACTACAGATGTGTTTGTGTTTAGTACGGATGTGATTACATCATATATATACACACAATCTAAAACAAACATTAATTGGTTGTGTACGATAATGGTGACATACAAAAAGGTAATTATGGATATACCCTAGCTATATTTAGACCAGGTATGTATGGTATAATGATAATCATCTAGTAAATTGTAAAACATTAACAATTAAACCCTAAGTGTCTTTTCGGTGTCATACCATTAACATATATGTATCTCGATTCTATTTATAAACAACCATACTTTTTATGCATATAACCACATTCAAAGATAAACCCTACTTTAAAAAAAAACTACATTCCTACAAAAACAAGTCATGGAAATCTGTTATGAATACGTGATTACGGAGATAACCAAGCAGGATATATAGAAGGATATTAATAACAAGAAAAATGATTATGTCCACATGAGTAAGGAAAAAATGGCAACGTATAAACAAAATGAATAAATGGATGAACAATTGTGTGGCTTTTCTCACAACACTCAAAAATTGATTTCACAACTCTATCTTAGCGGGGGTATGGACAAAGGTGTTGAATGTCATGAGGAAGTGCCATCAAATGTTGGTGATAAGCGACATACTGATTGACAACCTATTGGATACATGAAGTGAAGTTTTTGTTTTGTTTGGTATCTTTTTGGCAAGTGCAATGAAATGAAGTTTGTATGTTGTTTCGTGTTGGATCTTTTTGACAGGGATGGCCTTGAAAAGGATGTGTATATGTTTAAATCATATAATATAATATAAGCAATATTTTTTCACTCTTTTTATACTTCAAATATTGATCGATTAAATCACCATGACAAAAACAATATCCACATGAAAGATGTCTAAAAATTGGTTCGTGGAATCGGTGGATTTGGTAAAATTAACATGAAAGTGGGGATGATTTAGAGATTTCAACGGGGGCAAACAGGACATGGGTTGCATCCCCCGCACCCACCCCCGAAATTATCCCATTCCCCTGCCCCCGTGTAACACTCTAAATTTTCAAATAATTTTTTCATTTTTAATTCCACACAAAACACGGTTTAACATCTCATACTCAAATCATAAATGTTCAAAACACAATGTCTGTCTCATATCCCATAATCCTCAAAACATAAAACAATAAGTTGATGTGTACAATCATGCCGGTGCCTTCCCGCGATCCTGAGATGTACCTGAAACACATTTCACACAACACTGTAAGCACAAAGCTTAGTGAGTTTCCCAAAATAACATACACAAATAATTAGCCTCTCATGGTTGTATCTCGATAAGGACCCTCCGGTCATGTGTCTCAGTGAAGACCCTCCGGTGGTTGGACCCTCCAGTCCTGTATCTCAGTGAGAACCCTTCAGTCTCACAAATCGGTTTGGACCCTCTGGTCCTATCTCAATAAATTCACAGAATAATATACAGCATAAATCACAAGACAAAATGCATAATATCACATATCTCAGTATAAGCACATAAGACCCTCCGGTCGCACAATAATTACCACTCAGGTAAGTATAGTGAGAAGACTTACCTCGTAAGTAAAGCAAATATGTCTCGTACTCAAACTGTCGGTCTAGACTTTGCCTACATATATCACAATCATCTCTAATCAACAATTTGCATTAATCAACTCCAAAGATGTTAAGCTAACTCCTCTACTAAATCTTAAAAAGGGTGAAAGACCATTTTACCCCTCCATGGTTTCCAAAGTCCACAATTTGACCAAACCCTAAAAAGTCAAGGGAAGTCAACACTCAAGTCAATAGTCCATGTTGACTCAACTCGTCGAGTGCATCTATGCGACTCGTCGAGTTCCTTCTGCACTCAGAAAATCGGGAAAATTCATGTCAACTCGCCGAGTTGTCTCACCAACTCGTCGAGTTTGCACAGTGTCCAGAATATCAGGGAAAACCCTAACCAACTCGTCGAGTTGGCTAACAAACTCGTCAAGTTCCTTCATCCATTTCTCTCATTCATATGCTTTTAAGCGAGACTAAGGACCCAAACTCTAGATCTAGCCTCCTAGGGCTGAGATACCACGTAAAGCTACAAGCTTTACGTCTATGCATGGCATTTAGGGGCTAACTTTGCCAAGACAAGGTTCAACAAGGGATTTAAGGCATGAAGATTGGCCAAAGCTTGAGTCTTTAGGCCTAATGGGCCTAATAGTGTCCAGATCTGAAGTCTTAGCTTCAAGGCATGCTCAAAACCAATAATGACTCAAGAAGAAGCTAGAAATGACCATAAACTCTCTAAAGGAGAGATCTAATAAACAAGTTATCAAGGTAATGGCTTTTTACCTTCAAATGGCTGCTACAACTGAATGGATGCCGGATCTATAGACTCCTTCTTGTTCCAAGCTCTTCACTCTTCAAGGAATGCACCAAAACACACACTCTTAGCCTTAACACACTCTCAATATGGAAGGTAACTCGATTAGGGTTTGTCTCTGGGTGATAAGGTGATGAGGGAGGCGGGGTAAAGGACTTAAGGTCCTTTAAATAGGGTGCAAACCCTAAAAATTAGAGTTTTCTCACTCAGCTCCAACTCGTCGAGTTGAGTCCACCAACTCGTCGAGTTGGTTCTAAAACCACGCGGTCAATCTCAGTCTTTACTCGACGAGTTGGGGCCTCCAACTCGTCGAGTTGCCCTATCAATATGAATATAATAAACATTTAAATTTATACATGGGAGTCGGGATGTTACACCCCGCCCCCGAGATTTTCAGCCTCCCCGCCCCCGCCCCCAATTAGTTTTGGGATATTTTTTATTGGGCTAAAATAAGTTATTTTTTGGGCTTAAAGAAGCTATTTTTTGGGTTAAAAATAGTTATTTAAAACATAATTTTACATGTTAAAAACAAAAATGTTATCACATCTCAAAGACGTTATACTAATAACTTAACTACATGATTTTTTGTTTAATTTTGGAAGCTCAAAACGATTGCTATTATTTATTTTATTTATAATATATATATATATATATATATATATATATATATATATATATATATATATATATATATATATATATATATTATAAATAAAATAAATAATAGCAATCGTTTTGAGCTTCCAAAATTAAACAAAAAAAACGATTGCTATTATTTATTTTATTTATAATATATATATATATATATATATATATATATATATATATATATATATATATATATATATATATATATATAATTAACGGGGCCCCTATGGGGGGTGGGTTAAAATTCCCCCGCCCCCACCCCCGTCCTCGATCTTTTAACGAATATCCCTCATATGGGATCGGAGCCCCACGGTTCGGGGTCCCACGAGACTTTTTGAAATCACTATGATGATTTTTTTTACCTTCGTTTAGAAGAGGATAACATGTGAAGCCTTATTCAACGACATGATATGAGACAAGAGAAAAGGAGATTATGCAACGTTCCTCAAGGAGAGGTGATGAAAGGAGAGAAAGAGAGACTGAAGAGGACATATATGTGAGGCCCCGATTTTAGTAATACCCGATGGGTTGGAGGATTTGGTGGTGTATTGTGATGCGTCTATCACAGGGTTAGATTCTGTTTTGATGCAGAGGGGGCGTGTGATTGCGTACGCCTTGAGGCAGCTGAAGCCTCATGAGGCGAACTACCCTACTCACGACCTAGAATTGGGGGCGGTTGTGTTTGCCCTCAAGATCTGGAGGCATTACTTGTAGGGAGTTCGATGCACCATCTTTATTGATCACAAAAGTTTGAAGTATTTGATGGATCAGTAGAACCTGAACATGCGACAGAGGAGGTGGTTGGATGTACTGAAAGATTATGATTGTGAGATCTTGTACCATCCAGAGAAGGCCAATGTGGTGGCCGAAGCTTTGAGCCGCAAGGCTGCAAGTGCTCCGATTAGGTACGTCTGTTTGAGGATGACAGTGATCTCTCCATTATTGGATATGATCAAGGAGGCTCAGGTGGAGGGTTTGAAGAACAAGAACCGGAAGATAGAGCAAATTCGGGGTCAGTTTCCCTTGTTTGTTCAGGATAGTCGAGGTCTTATGACACATTGTGGCCGGGTGTGGGTACCGGTAACCGGGGGTGTGAGGCAGAAAATATTGGAGGAGGCACACAGATCCAAGTTGTCCATTCACCCGGGGGCCACGAAGATGTATAGGGATCTGAGGTTGAGTTACTGGTGGCCCTGCATGAAGCAGGAGATTGCATGGTTTGTGGAACGGTGCTTGACCTGCAGGAAGGTCAAGGACGAACATCAAAGGCCTCACGGCAAGGTTCAGCCGTTACCCATTCCCATGTGGAAATGGGAAGATATCACCATGGACTTCATCACGAAGTTACCGAGGATGGTGAGGGGTGTGGATGCCATATGGGTTATTGTGGATAGACTGACTAAGAGTGCCCACTTTATTCCGATCTCCGAGAGCATCTCCGTTTAGAAATTAGTGGATATTTACGTGCGAGAGGTGGTGGCTAGGCACGGGGTGCCAGTGTAAGTGGTCTCTCACCGGGATGTCCGATTTACATCCAGATTATGGAGAAAGTTCCACGAGGAACTG
Organism: Lactuca virosa; assembly: GCF_052849685.1. Lineage (NCBI taxonomy): Eukaryota > Viridiplantae > Streptophyta > Magnoliopsida > Asterales > Asteraceae > Lactuca > Lactuca virosa. Next base: position 180,351,253 of record NC_136429.1, on the reverse strand, counting down.
GGCACTCAGTTCCATTTCAGCACGGCTTACCACCCCCAGACAGATGGCTAGAGTGAGAGGATGATCCAGACACTGGAGGATACACTTCGGGTATGTGTATTGGATTTCATAGGGAGTGAGGATACATACCTCCCACTAGCAGAGTTTTCATATAACAATAGTTATCATGTTAGTATCGACCGACCACCATTTGAGATGTTCTATGGTCGGAGGTGTAGGACCCCTGTTTATTGGGGTGAGGTAGGGCATCGAGTCATGGGGAGCACCGAGGTGTGCTCAAGACTACTGAGTTGATTCAGCAGGTGCGCGACAGGCTGCGAGTTGCGCAGAGCCGTCAGAAAAGCTATGCTGACCGGTCCCAATCGGATCTCGAGTTTCAGGTGGGGGATTTCGTCTTGCTGAAAGTGTCACCATGGAAGGGTGTCATTAGGTTTCGGAAGAGGGGCAAGCTAGGGCCCCGATATATTGGACTGTTCAGGATTACTGACCGGGTGGGCAAGGTGGCTTACCATTTGGATATGCCGAACGAGCTTAGCAAGATACACAACACCTTCCACGTGTCCCAGCTTCGGAAGTGTGTCACAAACAAGGCCGCGGTTATTTCTCTGGACGACATTCAGGTGGATGAAAGCATGAAATACATCGAGAGGCCCGTTGCGGTTCTGGATAGGAAGACTAAGGTCCTTCGTAACAAAGAAGTGAAGCTAGTGAAGGTGCAATGGCAGCACCGAAGAGGCTCCGAATGGATATGGGAGCCGGAAGATGAGATGTGAGACCACTACCCAAATTTGTTTGCATCAGCAGACTTTGAGAACGAAGTCTAGTTCAAGTGGGGGAGAATTGTAAGGCTCGTTTCAGGTATCATTTATTTCTCAAGATTTTAGGGTTTTAGACTGGAACTCGACGAGTTGGGGAGCTCCAACTCGTCGAGTAGAGATCATTTTGGACGCAGGACTTAGGGTCCACTCAACGATTTGGAAGGCCCCAACTCGACGAGTAGACGCTGTAAAGGAAAACCCTAATTTTCCAGGTTTTGAACCCTATATAAAGAACTTATGGCTCATTGTGGCCTCCCTCATCGTCTTTACAGTCCAAAAGCAAACCCTAATCGAGATAACCTTCCATTTTGAGTGTGTGTAAGGCTAAAGAGTGTGTGTTTGGTGCACTTCTTGAAGAACTCGAAGATTAAAGAGCTTGGAACGAGAAGGAGCTTATAGATCCAACATCTACTCAGTTGCAGGATCCATTTGAAGGTAAAAAGTTGTTACCTTGATCATTCTCTTGCTAGATCTCTCCATTCAAGAGTTTAGGGTCCCTTTTAGCCCACTTTGGACCCATTTTCGGAGTTGAACATGATTTGAAGTTGTGACTTCAGATCTGGACACCTTAGGCCTCCTTGGGCCTAAAGATTCAAGCTTTATCAAGCTTTGGCCATTCTCCATGCCCTAAACCTAGTATGAGCCTTAGTTTTAGTGTTTTAGCCTCTTGAGGCCTTGCATGCACGTAAATTTTGCAACTTTACATGGTATTTCAGTCCTAAGGGATTGGACCTGTAGTTTGGGGCTTTGATTTTGACTGGAAGGACTGAACATGTTAAGACAAAGGAAAACTCGACGAGTTCCCCTGGCAACTCGACGAGTTGGATCGGGTTTTCCCGTTTTCTGTATGCAGAGTAAACTTGGCGAGTTGATAAGATAACTCGACGAATTGGTGTAACATCCATAAAATTCAAGCCAATTTAAAACTTTTTCAACCATTCAAAAACCATTAATTATTACAAAGTGTTTTCAAAATATTTTCACGTCAGAGTATCCCAGAAATCAAAATCATAAAATATGAGGAGGTGCACGATCACGCCTTCGCCATCCCGCGATCATCTGAAGTACCTGAAACTAAATCAACAACTGTAAGCCCGAAGCTTAGTGAGTTCCCCCAAAATACCAACGCCATACGAACCATAACAATATCATACAAACAACATGCATATATAGAGTCTACAGTACGACTGGTCCGACCTCACCGGGCCTTCACTCTACCTGGTCCACTCTCAGAGTCTTCAGTATGACTGGACCGCCCTCACTGGGCCTTCAGTCTATCTGGCCCACTCTCAAAACCTTCAATATGTCTGGCCCGCCCTTCCGGTCCTTCATCCTGTCTGGACCGTTCTCCGGGCCTTCAGCCTGTCTGGACCGTTCTCTGGGACTTCGGCCTGACTAGTACGCCCTACCGGGTCTGCAGTCTATCCTGGCCGTGTTGGGTATGTTGGACTAGAGCACAAAGCAGGACCGCCTCAACCCACCCCCAATCACACAATCAACACATAAATATCATACGCTAGCTAGCATGTACATGTAATCATACAGATCTAACAGATCACTAACATAGCATCATCCTATAACCAGGATACAAATCTAACAGATCACTAACATAACATCATCCTATAACCAGGATACAGATCTAACAGATCACTAACATGGAATCATCCTATAACCAGGATACAAATCATAAAGGGTCGGCCTTGGTGCCTTAGACCCTGTTGATATAGTGAGAAGAACTCACCTCACAAGTAGTGCTGAACTGGACTGAAAGTCTCCGACCGCTGTCTCACCGAAAATACCAAACTATCCGAAATAACGAATACTAAGTCAATAATTGGGATATCAATCTTGACCAAGGATCCCACATAGGGTAATAGTCCATTTTGCCTTTTCTCTAATTTGGGCCAAGGCCCAATACCAAATCCATGATCCAAAAGTCCACATATACAAGGACCATCATTGGGCCAATTTTCCAATTGGGCCTAACTCCATAATTGGGCCTCACCCTAAGGTCCATTTCCTATATTAGGCCCAGATACATTTATTCAGAAAGTCCATCAAAGGCCCAAACCGTAATGACCCAAAGGTGGCCCAATCCAAAACCCAAGTCGCGAAAGCCCAACAAAGGGCGTACGTTGGGCGTACTCCTCTGGTACATTGGGCGTACTCCGCCTTGCATTGACCACCATCGGGGTGGTTGACTCAGTACGCTGGGCGTACGCGACTTTTACCAAAACTATAATTAGTGCTTAATAGCTTAAGCACTTAAGCCCAAACTCCAGATCCATTGACTAAACGAACCCCAGAACCATAAAGTCTCGAACTTTAAGACTTTGGACGTCCAAAAAGCCCTTAATACATGGTCTTAATCCATTAAGACCTTCCTACTACTTGCATGGGACACTTTTAGCCATTAGGACTTCATTTTTATCATTTAGAACCCTTCCTAGGGTCTGAAAGGACAACTTATTACATCCAAAATGCATCATGCACAAACTAGGGACTTTTTGGGACAAAGAAGGTGTCATAAAGCTAATAAGGCAAGATCTACATCATACAAGCATAAAGGTTCGAGCTTTTTACCTTCTGGAGCTTCTAGAGCACAAATTAACCTCAGATCTACAAGCTTGCCTCACTTCTCCAACTCCTTGGTGAAATACCTTCTTCTTCAACTACTCAAAACACACACTTTTAGCTCACACATTTAAAAGAGGGGTTAGGGTTTGGGGAAAACGGCTCAAAGTTATGGAGGCTGAGATGATAGAGGGATGTGAGCTCATAAGGACGTTTATATAACACCCAAACCCTAAATATTAGGGTTTCCATCTGTCATGAGTATGCCCAGCGTACACAAGTATACGCCCAGCGTACTAGTGTGCGCCTAGTATGCTCAGCGTACCTTATGTACGCTTAGCGTACTCTTCTTGATCCCAAAGTTGCAACTTTAGCCCTTAGGCTTCTCATGGCTTCACCCTTCCATCCCCAGGGACTACAATGACAAATAATAATAAAAGAGAGGATTCAGAAATACCTGCAAATGTCGGGATGTTATAGTTGGTTAGGCTTTTCCCCGACTTTCTGAACCCTGAAGGAACTCGACGAGTTGCTAGATGCACTCGGCGAGTTGGGTCAACATGGACTGTTCACCTTGACTTTGACCATGGTTGACTAAGAGTGACTTGGAGGGTGTTTTTGATATTTCTGGATTTTGACAAAGTTAGTCACATGATGGTTGTAGGCAGTTGAGTTGGAGCTGCGGGTTGGGACTTATCTTATCTTATCTTATCTTATCAGTTCAACATTCTTGAGATGTGAGTCTTCTCACCATACCAATGGGTCTAAGGTACCAAGGCCGACCCATTTTATGATATGTGGATTATTAATTGATTATGCGTTATGTTGGTATGACATTTGCATGGAAGACCCCGAGGGGTTCCCGTGGCAGTAGATTGAGACCATGTGGGGGTTCCCATGGCATTTGGTGTAAGACCTTGGAGGGTTTCCATGGCATCCTAGTGTATTTTCATGTTTAGCATGTATGATATTTTCTTGGTAGTGAAGACCATGTGGGGGTTCCAGTGACACTAGGTATAAGACATTGGAGGGTTTCCATGGCATCCTTATATGTTGTATGCATGACTTATGTGGTTTATGTAGCTTTTATAGCTAATATGGATTATGTGATTATGTGTATTATATGGGGTATGCTCTGGGGAACTCACTAAGCATTATCTTACAGTTTGTTGATTATTTCAGGTACTTTTGAGCCTAAGGGCAAGGGCAAGGCTTGATGGTACAACATGCATTCTCCGACCACTTATTTTGGGACACTCTGATTTGATGAATTGATGTTATGGATTTTGAAAACAATTGTCATTTGGATTTCATGTTTTATGGGAATGTTTTGATTAATTAAAAATGAAAATTTTGTTTGAAAATTTGGGTTGTTACAGGAAGGGAAATCCTCAATTAAGAGGCCAACTCGTCGAGTTCAAGGGTGAGAACTCGACGTGTTGATATAATGGGGCACGCAAAATTTAATAGCCAACTCTACGAGTTTGGGAGGACCAACTCGACGAGTTGGACAGCGTTTGGGAAACCCTAAAATCGAGACTTTGCACCCTATTTAAACAACTTAAGCCTTAGGGTTTGGCCTCATTTCCAGCCTCCATCGTCCTAAACCATAGCCTTGAAATCCTAATGCACTTTTGAGAGTTTTGATCGACTTTTTTTAGCATTTTTGGTGATTTTGAAGAAGAAGGAACTTGAAGAAGGAGCAAGGACGTGTAGAAGGACTGTAGATCCAGAAGTTGGGCTGCATTTCTGATTCACTTGAGGTATAAAGCTTCAACCTTGTTTAGTTTATGCTTAGATCTTCTCTTTAGGACCATTTTGCTTGTTTTGGTTACCTTGGAGGGTGTAATGGAAGTTAGATGTTCTTTTGAGGAAAAACATTCCAGATCTATAGTCTTGAGGGGCTCTCATGGCATAAAGGTGCCAACTTTATGGCCCTAGAAGCCCCATGCAAACCCTAAGCCCTTGTTGTGACCCTTTATGCTCCATAAGGTCATGCATGTGAGTAAAGTTGGAGACTTTACGTGACCTTTAAGCCTTTAAGGTCCAGATCTATGTCCTTGTGCACTGTCTTGAAGATATAAGGATTTTTGGAGTGAAGCTATAACCTTTTCGGATTAGGGTTTGAGCTTTAAGCCTTTGGAGAGGTTCTTAATGGGTAAAGTTGGAAACTTTACCCTTCCAGAGGCATTTCCAGTCGAGATCTGAAGTATAGAGTTTAGATATGAAGATTAATGGTTAAATAAGCTAAGAAAGGGGATAACAGATAGAGCAACTCGACGAGTGCAAGGATGGACTCGATGAGTTTATCCGAAATGTCCCGATTCTGTTGATGAGGAGGAACTCGATGACTTCATGGAAGAACTCAACAAGTTGGATCGCGATTTCACGATTCTGTGATTTATGGGAACTCGGCGAGTTGAAGAGCAAACTCGACGAGTTGAGTCAACTCGGAGCATTGACTTTGACTTTGACCAAAGTTGACCCTTAAGGGGTTATGAGTATGAAAGGGTAATTAAGGAAATCTTTTATATTTAGGAGCTTGAGTTGGCTTGATATTCAGAGCCGAGGATTTTCAGCTACTTTCCAGTATTCAAGGTGAGTTACATTCCCGGTAGCAGTGGGTCTAAGACATCAAGGCCGGTCCACTAGGTGATATGCCTGACAGTATGTTATGATATGTTATTATGTGATAGTGGTAGGGGTGAGATAGACCCCCATAATCGGTTGGAATAAAACGGAGGGTAGGTCTGACACCCAGATATTCCTGACAGGGTAGGTCGAGCACCCATATATGTTTGACACGGGTAGGTCGGGCTGTTGGATAAGGTGTCTAAGTCCATAACTATATTTAGTATGTACTTGAACCGGCTTGGCATGGTCCATTTGGGTTGCATCTTCATCTCAACAATTGGATAGACAAAATGAGAAAAAGGACACTTACGATTTGTTAATATATTATAAGTTCTAATATATTAATATGAAATCATATTATTTAATTAGTACTGATCAAGAATTAATTTGGAATTAATTTTGTGATAAAAAAGAGACTAATTAAATATATGGGGATTGATTTGTAAATCATTCATTCTTATATAGTGGGCTTATGGTTCATGATTCACTAGATTGGGCTAGGAACCATTGGGTGCTCCATGGATGCTCCATGGAGGTTACAACCCATGGATCATGGGGGAAATGAAAAGCTATGCACATTAGGGTTTACATGGTGTAACCCTACATGTGGCACACTATATAAAGAACCTCATATGGAGTAAAATCGGCCACTATCATAAGACAAGGAGGGCTAGCCGATTTTGTGATCAAAGTGTTCTTCTCTCAAGTTATTCCAAGAGTTGTAGGTGTTGTGTGAAACATTTAAGGCATCACATTTGGGGTGCTAGGCTCACAAAGTCTTAAGGAATCCAAGCAATATCAAAAGGTATGTGATTATACTAGTTTTTATATTACAAGTACCCCATGCCATGCTAGTTAGGATGTAAACCTTGGAAAATTCTTATTTGCGTGAATATTAGAGAAAACATAGATCCAAGGTCTCTAGGGTTGCATGTACACCTTAGGAGTGTTAGAATGCTCAAAACCCATCAGTGGTATCAGAGCCTAGGCTTGTTTTCTTTGTATTTGATGCAAATTGCTTAAAAAATCGATTTTTCTGCTCACTGAACAGTGAACTCGCCGAGTCCATGCGGGGGACTCGACGAGTGCATGTGTTAATTTATCCTACTCGTCGAGTAGGTTCTTGCACTCGACGAGTAGGCCCTGTGTGCAGATTTTCGAGTTTTGCTGCTGGAAATGGAGTAGAATCATTACCCTAAATTGTTTTGGACTTGTAAAACCTGTTTTTGATGTGGTAATGATTATGCTAATCCATTTACATTAGTTATTATCAAAATTTTAAGTTTTATATGTGTTTATATGATTGTTGAAATTGTTGATATGAATGTTCATACTTATGAGTTTTAGTAGATCATAGGAATTATTTGCAAATTGTTTGTTAGTGTAATTCTTGATCTTAATGGCTATTGATGGAGTCCATAATTTGTCCTCAAGTTATGGATTACCAAAAGACACTTCTTTAGAATTGTCATTAAAGAGTCATAGGTTACATAATATGAAGAGTCTTCATTTTAATAAACCATTAAACTTATAGGTTATGAACATGAAAGGTTTTGAATAGTTTCAAAACTTGCCCTTAAGTTTTGGAATTTGTAAAGTCCTTTAGAAAACTTTAATTCCAAACCCTAGAGTTTTAAAAGTTAAAATTCAACCCTTATACTTTATAATATTATAAGTTAATAATATATATATGTATAAGAACAAGTCAGTTTTACCGTTAGTAGGCCTCATTCACGAAGCCGGTCTATAAGGGGGGTATAAGGTTGTTGCCTATAAAATGACAACTTAATGGGTGTCCACTCTCACCAACCACTTCCTTGACTGGTGGAGGGTCGTTAGCCGAACGGGTAGGACAAGGACTATAATTCTTATTAAAAGTATAATGAAATATATAAGGTAACTAAGCCTTTTATAAATTCCTAATCTCAATTACTTTAGGAAAATATGAATTGGTGCTATTCCATGAAATTACACTTTGTACCTTACCAAGTCGTTGGTGGAGCGTGTGTGGGTAACCGGCACACTAACATGGACTAGTAAGAGTGGCAAAGGGTGACTTAATATTTATCATAGATCGATGGAGCGCGTGTGGGTAACCGACACATCGATTAGGTGATAAAGATTAAGGGTACCAAGTAAATTTGCATGGTTATTCACACCTTGTTTGTGATCCTCGACATCCCAGTCACAAACTTGAGAGGGCACAATCGAGATTTAAACATGCCATTGAAAAGTTCAATGAATCTCAAAAAAATCTAGGAGTTTCAATCCAATTAAAACCTAATAATTTATTTCTTTTTTCATGGTGGAAATTGGTGAATCGTCATTCACCTACCTTCAAATATTTCATAGCTTGGATTACGGCATCCCTCCTCCAAGTTATGAAGTATTGTGTTGGGTCCTAGCCTTAATATTACATTTGGGTGTCTTATTAAGGATTTTATATCTAATTTGAACTTGTCTTTCTTCTTTTCAGATGTCTTCCAACAATGTTGCTTCTGGCTCAATCTCTACCGGCTCCTTCTCTCTCATGAACCTTTGTGGGCCAATCAATTTTACTTATTTTAAGAAAGTGATTAATATATATTATTGAATTAAATATAATTGAAAAATATCATCTTAATTAATTAGAAGGGTAATTTAGTCAAATAATATAGATTTAATAAAGGAAAATTGCATTTTTTAAGGGATCATAGATTCTATTAATTTTAAAAATCCGATTTTACGAATTATAATTCTTTTAATTTGGACATTCTGACAGAATATGTTTATGAGTATATTCAAAAATAAAAATATTCTTGAACCATAAATAATAAAAATATTCTTGAACCTATTTCTTGATCATGAATTTAAAAACTTCTTGTAGAATAACAAATTCTTGAACAATCAATTGAAGAATAAAAACAAAAAATACATTATTTCTTAGAGAATACGGGTAACAATTGTTAAGAATTACATTTATTGTTAAAGAATAAAACTAAAAAAACTTTCAAAACGGGAAAGAAAACATCAAAATCTAACAACGACTAAACATTCTAAAAGAATAATGTTGCTTAGAATCACTTTCACTTTTATGGTCTGTTCTTCAAGCATCAAATTCTGTGATTCCAACAGAATTGGAATTCGTAATTCAATTCCAACAGAATTAGAATTCGTGATTCCATTCCAATAGAATTGGAATCTCACCAATATCATCCATTGAATCAACAAGAGAAGCAGGAACTGCATCTTTTGTTGCTGTTCTTTGGGAATCATTGAAATAAGCAGGAACTGTTACAACAGCTTTTGTGACCTTATCATTCAGAAATTTTGAAGCATCGTCCACAAGCTTTCTCAATACCTGATAATAGAGAAGCAACAAGAGAAGCCAAATTAGGGCAAAAACATCTTACTGTTACAAATTAAGAGGTAGAGGGAGCACCGGTGTACCTGTGCTGAAATTTCTTCTGCAGCAAACTGTTTTCCAATAGCAGGACAATCAAGCTTAACGTTTCCGTTCTCGTCACGCACCACCGTATACGAAATCTGCTTAGACTCCTCGTCCACCTCCGACATCTTCCTCCCGATAAATCTCTTCACTGAGAAGAAGGTGTTTTCAGGATTCACAACGGCCTGCCTCTTAGCAATCTGTCCAACCAACCTATCTCCGTTCTTCGTGTACGCCACAACCGATGGCGTTGTCCTCTGCCCCTCGGCGTTGGTAACGATGACAGGCTTCACTTCGTTGCTTCAGTCTCGTCGACCCCGGAGACGCTTCCTTAGCCTGCAATCGATCGACATCCATTGGACCTTGCAGCCGCTTCGTGCTTTCCTTCTCACCTTCATCGATTTATTTTGGGGAAGTTGTTTATAAAAGGGGATAAATTAGGTTAAAATCAACTAGCATAATTATAGGAAAGTATTTGGGGAAGTTGTTTATAAAATTACCTAATTACCCTTATTTATTTATTTAATTATTTATTTATATTTTAATTTTTGATTGGTCCACATTTATGCATACAATAACACAATAAATACTTTAAACAATTGAACCTAGCTCTCTCTCTCTCTATATATATATATATATATATATATATATATATATATAGAGAGAGAGAGAGAGAGAGAGATAGGTTCAAATATTCTAACTAATTATTTTATGGATGTAGGGTTAAATATGAGCCAATCATTTTGAAAACATGGATTAGGGTAAAATTGTAATCTTAGCTTTTAATTAATTTTTGTAATTAAATATACAAATCATTAACCCCTTTAATTTAGGCAAAACTGTTTACTGCTTTAAAACCCTACACAGAAGAAATATCGACCTTTAACAATCCATACGCCCAAAACCCTCCAACTCTTCACCTCTTGGTAGCCCATATGTTCAAAATTTTGGCCTTAACAGACCCACCAAGCCCTAAATCCCTTTACGATCGAGAGAAAATAGTAGAAGCTGTGGTGTCAATCGAAGGAGGAAGACGAGGCAGGAAAGGTCAGGCAAGAAGAAGAATTTGGTTGTGGGATCAGCTACAGTAGGTAAAACTTCTCGGTTCTCTTTTTCTTTCTTCCCTTCCTTCTATATTCCTTCTTATCAATTTTTTTTCTCTAACCAAGATATATAATCACCTCATATGGCTACATCAATGAAGCTACATGTCGATCCATTGCAGTATGTAAAGTTAAACAAAGATCAAGAGTCTGTCGAGGTCAATCCGGGAGAGCTCAATCAGCCTATTGAAGTTCCTCAGGTTTTATCACAGCATCTTTTGTGTATCAATTGTAGTTAGTTGACCGATCCGGTTAGCGTTCAACGTTTAATCAATTAACTTTAGGGTTTTTCGGATTTTAAGGACGATAAGTGTGATTACGTGGTATGGAGCTATGGACATTGCTTGATGTGAATGTACTCACGTATTCGCTTAAAAGGCCCTTTGTTCGGAAAAATACAATCAACCAATTTCAATTACTTGTATAAGTTCTGTTAATTCTTAGAAATTTTGAAGCATGTATCGAGATCTGGATACATGTCAATCCTTGAAATTCTACATACATGCCACTTCAAAGTAAACCTCTTCCGAAAATTCAAAATTTAGGGCTTTTTTGTTGTGATTTAGATTTTTCTTATCTATAGCCACCGAAGTCATGATAATTCTTTAGTCCTTCTGAATCATGTGGCTTCTATCAAAGATTTAGGCATCTTGTTTATCAATCTCTTGTAAGATATGACATATTTCTTTATAAAAATCCTTTTGTTAATCTCACTTAATTTACAGTTAAATGTTCGCAAGTGCAATGAATGTGGACAACCATTACCCGAGATATATAATCACCTCATATGGCTCCTTTATGAATAGAAAATGATGATTGTCATTCAAATGTGCAAAACCTGGGTTTGGCCATTGTTAAAGAAAACATACCACCACAACCCAAGTTGCTAATGCCTTATAATCACAGGAACCAAAATGTAGGTTTTGCCTAATCAGAGTTTCGACACACTAAAAAAGTAAACTGAAAGAGGGCAATAGATGCATCGGTTTGCCATCATCGTCATCTGGTGAAGAATGGAAAGTAAGGAAACAATATTCGTTCAGAATGGATTAACATTTTTTTTCTCTCAGAATTATTAACAACAATATTCTATCAGAATGTATTAGTGTTTTACTTAGATTTCAATATTTTTATTTGATTTTTAATCATTCTCAGTTTTTATTCTTTCAGAATAAATATAATTGTTAACCATTATTATATATATTCTTTTAGAATGAATGTCATTTATGTATGTTCATAGTTGTATGTGTTAAAAATAAATGTAAATCATTGATTTTAAGATATTAAAATTCTTTTCGTATAAAATTTATATTCATTAAAAATTATTAATCTTGATAATATATATTTATAGTATTCTGTCAGAATTTAATATATTTTTTTTCAAGATAATTATAAACACATTCTTTTAGAATGTCCGAACTAATATATTTATTATCCAAAAAATCAGATTTTTAAAGTTTAGAGAATTAATTATTTCTTACAATTTGCAATTTTCCTTTTGTAAATTTATGTTATTTGACTAAAATACCCTAATAATGAAATTATATGTATTTTTTAATTATTTTTAATTTAATAATATGTATTATTCGCTTTCTTAAAATAAGTAAAATGATTGGCGCACAATCAATCCTACATCCATATAATAATTAGTTAAATACAATAACCTAAGCATATATATATATATATATATATATATATATATATATATCTTAGTAGAATAATATATCATGGATGCTAAAGTAATCATTCTAGAATAAATGAGTTAACAAAATAAATAAACAAATATTAAATGTAAGGATTAAATCCACAAACATAATGAATAAGACGTAAATTTTTATGGGGCGGGGGCCAAGACAAAAACAAGCTACATTGGGTGGATTGGTCCAAGGTAGTTGAAGAAAAAAATGATGGAGGTCTTGGAGTTGGCACTTTAAAAGCCTAGAACATAGCCAAAACGTATATATCCATTATTCCAAACATTCCAAAACATCACTAACTAAAATATTTATCAGAGTTCATCCCAAAATCACTCATTGCGGAAAACATGGGTGTGTGCACTGCGATCAAGTCGAGCCATTCCTTTCCAAACCGATGATACCTGAAACAATAAACAAAACTGTAAGCGCGGAGCTTAGTGAGTTCCCCAGAGCATACCCCACATAATCCACATAACCGCATAAACCATATCAATCACATAAGCCATGCGTACAACATATAAGGATGACGTGGGCTCATCCCCAGGGTCTTACAACAGGATGCCGTGGGCTCCCCACATGGTTTTACACCTAAGTGTCATGGGCTCCCCCATGGTATTTAATAGAAAAGCCATGGGCTCTCCACATGGTATTACATCCAGGTGCCATGGGCTCTCCCATGGTCTTTAATAGGGAAGCCATGGGCTCTCCACATGGTCTTACATCCAGGTGTCATGGGCTCTACTATGGTCTTCCATGCCACATAATACAACTTCAACTAGTGTACCAGATATCTTAAAATGGGCCGGCCTTGGTGCCTTTGACGCATTGGTATGGTGAGGAGACTCACCTCGAATGTAGAGTTCCCCGAATGAAATCCTTAGCTGCTGCCCCGCCGGCTTCCCGAGCTATCAATACCAATCAATATACCCAATTAGCAATTAGGTCACATACTATAATCCTTAATCCACACATGTGGTAAAATGACCATTCTACCCCTGGCCGCGTATGATCCAAAACTAAGGCCCAACCTAAAACAAAAGCCCAACACTATAATGTCCATAAATCCATCAATGGCCCAATTTTCCAAATTGGGCCCAAGCCTTTACATGGGTCTTGCCATGAGGCCCAATCAATCTTTTAAGTCCAACACACTTAGCATTCCAATGGTCCAATAATAATTCTCCGATGGCCCAAGGACCAAGCCCATTGGGCTCACTAAAGATAAACACTCCTACAAGGCGTAATATATGGCCCAATTGGACCCTTCACATGGGCCTCAACCTAAGGCCTAATAATGCTTCTCTAGTCCATAATCCTGTTTCCAATTGGACCACGAAGGCCCACAGCAACCTAGTCCTAGAATTGGCCCAAACCGAGGCCCACAAATGCGAAGTCCATTTCTATATTGGATCGCAAGGCCCAATAGGCCTAATTATTCCAATATTGGCCCAAAGATACATTCAGGCCCAACTATTAGCAAATCAAGGCCCAAAACCATTAGGGCCCAAAGGTCCGAAGTCCACTAAGGCCCAAGTCCTCCTGAGAGCGTACACCCAACGTACCTCTTCTGTACGCTTAGCGTACTGGGCGAAAGGCTGTACGCGTAGCGTACAACATAGTACGCCCAACGTACAACCATCTTATGCACAAAATCCATTAAGTGCTTAATACTTGAAGACTTTAAGTCCCAAACTCAGATCTAGGTCGTTTGATGAGTCCTAAGGCATAAAGTTGGCAACTTTATGCCTTTGCATGCTCCAAAAAGACCAAATAGCATTCTACTTCCATAAAAATTTTCTTAACTCTTGCATGAACCCATTAAGACCTTCAAGATGGCAACTTTCTGTCTTAGGGACTCAAATAGCACCAAGGGTGACAACCCTAAGTGTAACATCCCGACTCCCAGGTATAATATTTATACATTTATATTGTTGGGGTTGACTGAGTGACTCGTCGAGTTGTATGCCCAACTCGTCGAGTAGAGTTAGATTGGCCACGTGGGTTTAATGACCAACTCGACGAGTCGGAGAGTCGACTCGCCGAGTTGGCGCTATGTGAGGAAACCCTAAATCTCCATTGTTGGGCCCTATTTGAAGGACCATAAGCCCTCATTTCCACCTTACCAGCCACCCTACTCCCCTGTGTAAAACCCTAATCGTTTTACTGAGCTAAAAGAGAAAGAGAGCTAATCTTTGGGCATTTTGGTGCACTTTGTGAAGAAGAAGAGAAGATTATCAAGAAAGGAACGAGAATAGGCTATGGGATCTGGTGTTATTTCATCTAGAGCTTCTGTTGAAGGTAAAAAGTCTCTACCTTGCTCACTAGTTTGATTAGATCTAATTTTATGGAGTTTTGGGGATTATTCCATCTTCCTTGAGGCTTTAAGTGTACCAAGTGATTGACACTTCAGATCTGGACCATGTGAGGTCCCTAGAGTCCAAAGGTCCCAGCTTTATCCAGCTAATAGGAGAGCTTTCATGATTAAGACCCTAAATGGAAGTTGTTTTGGCATTTCAAGCCCTAAGTGCCATGCATGGACGTAAAGCTTGCAGCTTTACGTGATATATAGCCGTAGGAGGTTAGATCTAGAGTTTGGGGTTATGAATATGCCTTAAAATGTCTGAATGAGAATGGAGACTTAAGGGACTCGCCGAGTGGATGAGCCAACTCGACGAGTCGGCTAGGGTTTTCCCCGACGAGTCTGGACATGAGTAACTCGGCGAGTTGATGAGACAACTCGACGAGTCAGGTTTGGTTTTCGCGACTTTTCTGAAGGAACATGGGGACTCGACGAGTCACATAGCTGCACTCGACGAGTCGGGTCAACATGGACTGTTGACTCGAGTGTTGAATTTAGGGTTTGGTCAAGAGTTAGAGAGAGAGAGAGAGAGTAGAATAGCCTTTGATTTACTTAGAGTTGTGATTTAAGTGCTAATTAGAGATAATTATCGTATGTGTTAGGTGGAGGTTAGATCAGTGATTCGTGTACGAGATTTATTTGCTTACTTACGAGGTGAGTCTTCTCACTATACTTACCTTGAGTGGTAATTTGTGTGACCGGAGGGTCTTGTATCCTTATATTGAGTATTGTGATATCCTGCATTATGTCTTTATGATTTATGTTGTGTATTATTCTGAGCTATACTGAGTTAGGACCGGAGGGTCCACCCGAGATGTGGGAACGGAGGGTTCCACTAAGACACATTGACCGGAGGGTCGTATTTAAGATATAGCCATGAGGGGCTACTGAGTTATGTGTGGTATTTTGGGGAACTCACTAAGCTTCGTGCTTACCGTGTTATGTGATATGTGTTTCAGGTACTTCTCAGGACTGCAGGAAGGCGCCAGCTTGATTGTACACACACTTGAGATGGAGTTTATGTTTTGTGGATCCTGGATTTTATCAAACGATTTATGAAATTTGTGTTTTGAAAATTTGACACTTGTGGATTTGGGAATGTGATATTGAGAATTATGTGTTTTAAAAATGAAAAAATTTGTCTGAAAATTTACGGTGTTACAAGTTGGTATCAGTGCGAGGTTTGAGGGATTCAGATGTACCTTCGGGTGTGTCTGGACTCAAACTGAGGATTTGAGAAAAAATTTCAAAAGAAATGATTTTTCCAAAAAAAAATGAGAAAGAGTTAAGAGAAAAACGAGTTGGAGCAGTGTGTACAATCAGCCAGAGCCCAAACGGTTATTTCCCAAAATACCCTTACTTATTTGTGTTATGAGATATTTATGAGATGTTAGGGATGCATGCTAGAGGATAAGCAAGGTATTTAGGGCTAGAGTTACCTGATTTGTGATGCCTTAGCCTAGGGTATGCTACCGAGTGATCTTATTTGTTATTTGCTCTGTGTGGACTGAGTAGGAGAGACATAGCAGGAATCTTTTAGAGAGAGTTGAGTGATCTAGGAGAGATACCTAGATGAGCATAGAGGAATCTACCGAGAGAGTAGTTTGATATCCGTGAGGGATAGAGTACTGTGAATTAGGATCCTAGGAAGAGGAGTTGGGATGACTACAGGTTGGTGTGGAAGGTAGTATTGTGCCCGTACTACTGAAAGCACCGGATCTGTATGCAACCCAAGTAAGAATCTTTGGGATACTAAGGAGCATGTAGGGGCGGGAAATTGATTGTGAGTATGCTCGACTGAGTCTCTGATTATTTTTGTGTTGTGTTTCAGAGACATTATGGTGGGTACACGCCACAACCCCGAGGGCACCAGTGGTACCAGTGACGAGGAGATCCGTAGGATCATCCATGCTGAGGTGGGCGCAGCTATCCGAGAGGCGATACCGGAGATGTTTAGGTCTATTAAGACCACGTTGATTGAGACCTTCGATGAGTGCTATGTTGCTGTTACTGAGGCTGCTGCTGCCACAGCCACCGCAACCCTAGCTGCTTCGAGACCACAGGGGGTGACTCGTTGTTGTTTCGGGAGTTCAGCAACACGAAGCCACCAGAGTTTGATGGGACACAGGATCCGGTTGCTACTATGAGATGGATCTCCGACATTGAGGGGTGTTTTTACATGTGTTCATGCCTTACGCACCTGAGAGTTCGGTTTGCACTAAACCAGCTTCGCTTGGGAGCGAAGGACTGGTGGAAGTTTGTGACTGCCAGCTTTACTCCTGCAGATCATGCTGCAGTGACATGGGAGAGGTTTACACAGCTGTTCCGAGATAAGTATGTTCCCCAGGTGGAGAGGGAACGGTTGGCCCAGCATTTTCTGTCTCTCAAGCAGAAGACAGAAACCACGACCGAGATCACGAGGATGTTCCATGAGAGGGCGTTGTTTTGCCCTGAGCACGTGTCTACTGAGCAGGCATGTGTAAGCAGGTATCTGAGCATGATGAGGAGGGATATACGAGAGTTCGTGGCGAACTCGCATACCGGACATTGGCTGAGCTTCAGACCAATGCCAGGCACATGGAGATTGAGCTAGAGTTACAGGCTAGGGAGGAGGGGGAGTCTCAGGTGAGAGATCGGAGACCAGTGCATTCGCAGCCGGCTACGAAGCGGGCAAAGCCCGCTGATACGAGGGTTGGGGGTCAGAAGGGCCGCACTTGTGGCAAGTGCGGCAAAAGTCACGAGGGATCGTGCAGGGCACGGATTTGCTACAAATGTGACGAAGAGGGGCACCTGGCGAGGGATTGCCCCAAGGGGTTTGTAGTCTGCTTTCACTGCAACCAGACCAGCCATTGGAAGGCCGAGTGCCCTCAGCTCATTCAAGGATCAGCCCAAGGTTCTGCTCCTGCTGCTTTGCGAGCTACTGATAGTCGACCAACGAAGGTCGAGGCACCGAAGGCTCGTGGGAGAGCTTTTCACCTGACAGCGGAGGAGGTCCCTACAGCACCTGATGTCGTGGCTAGTACATATTTCCTTATTCCTGTTATTTTGAGAATTGTTTTGCTTATACCGTGTTGTATATAGGTACTTTTCTTGTGAGTTCTGTACCTGCTTTGGTGTTATTTGACTCGGGTGCGAGTCGATCCTTCGTGTCTTTAGCTTTTAGTCGTCACATTAGTGTCAGGCGAGAGGTGTTGAGTCAACCTCTGAGGGTTTCTATAGCCGAAGAGCATGCGGTTTTTGCCACTGATGTATTCCGAGGATGTGTACTAGAGATTTTTGGTGTTGAGTTTCCGATAGATTTGGTGCCGATAGCCATGGTTGATGTCTGTGTCATAGTGGGCATGTATTGGTTGAGTCGGTTTGGAGTTGTGATCGACTGTGAGCGTCATATGGTGACCATACGAGACCCTAGTAGGGGAGTGGTTATAGTGTATGGAGAGGGTATCAGATCTGGATAAACTTTCTGCTATACTGCCAGAGCGAGACAGAGTCTACAGCAGGGTTGCATGGGCTTTTTGGCGTACGTGATGGATACGCGGGTTGCTACAAAGAGGCCGAGTTCTATCTCTGAGGTTCCGATAGTGTGCGAGTTTCCTGATGTTTTTCCCTAGGAGTTGCCGGGTGTGCCTCCCGAGAGGTAGGTGGAGTTCCAGATTGATTTGGTTCTGGGTGCGGCGCCTATTGCCAAAGCACCTTATCGCCTTGCGCCGCCTGAGATGCAGGAGTTATCCTAACAGCTTTAGGAGCTGCTGGGGAAGGGTTTTATCAGACCGAGTAGCTCACCGTGGGGAGCTTCGATCCTTTTTGTCAAGAAAAAGGATGGCTCACGCCGGATGTGCATTGATTACCGGGAGTTGAACAAGCTGACGGTCAAAAACCGTTATCCACTTCCGAGGATCGACGATTTATTCGATCAGTTGTAGGGAACATCTTGGTTTTCCAAGATTGATTTGAGATCCGGATATCATTAGATGAGAGTTTGCGAGGAGGATATCCAGAAGACGGCCTTCAGAACTCGTTATGGGCATTATGAGTTTGTGGTGACGCCTTTCGGGCTCACCAACGCACCGGCAGCGTTCATGGATCTCATGAGCCGGGTGTGCAGGCCCATGTTGGATCGATTGGTGATCGTGTTCATTGACGATATTCTGCTATACTCGAGGTCCAGATAGCAGCACGAGGAGCATCTTCGGGATATTCTTGGAGTATTGAGGATGAAGAGGCTTTACGCCAAATTCTCCAAGTGTGATTTCAGGTTACGAGAGGTCCAGTTCCCGGGGCACCTCGTTAATCAGAATGGAATTTTGGTCGACCCGGCCAAGATTGAGGTAGTTATGAGATGGGAGGTGTCGAGATCCCCGTCCGAGATCAGGAGTTTTCTGGGTTTGGCCAGCTAAGATCGGAGATTTATCAGAGATTTCTCCAAGATTGTTATTCCTCTTACCAGATTGACCAGGAAGGGTGTTACTTTTGCCTAGGGACCCGAGCAGCAGGCCTCATTCGAGACTCTTCGCCAGAGATTGTGCGAAGCTCCAGTGTTAGCCCTGCCCGAGGGAGTGGAGAACTTCGTAGTTTACTGTGATACATCTATATATCAAGGATGTGATCTGTGTTGATGCAGAGGAGACACGTGATTGCATATGCATCGAGGCAGTTGAAGCCTCATGAGACGAGGTATCCCACCCATGATTTGGAGTTGGGGGCGATGGTGTTCGCCCTCAAGATTTGGCGCCACTATTTGTAAGGTGTTCGGTGTACCATATATATGGTCCATAAGAGCCTGAAGTACCTTATGGATCAGCCCAACCTGAATATGAGATAGAGGAGATGGTTGGATGTAGTGAAAGACTACGACTGTGAGATATTATATCACCCAGGCAAGGCTAATGTGGTAGCCGACACCTTGAGCCGTGGATCAGAGAGTGCTCCGATCCGAGACGTGTGTATGAGGATGACGGTAGTGACTCCAGTCTTAGATACCATCAGAGAGGCGCAGGTGGAGGCCGTGAGACTAGAGAACCGTAAGGGAGAACGAGTGACTGGGCAGATTCCTGAGTTTGAGACCGATAGTCGTGGGCTTATGACCTATCATGGGCGGATTTGGGTGCCGTACATGGGTGGAGCTCGACGTATTCTGATGGAGGAGGCCCATCGGTCGAGATTCTCGATCCATCCAGGAGCTACCAAGATGTATTTGGACTTGAAGAGAGATTATTGGTGGCCCTGTGTGAAAAGAGATGTGACATGGGTAGTCGAGAGATGCTTGACCTGTCGTCAGGTCAAGGCAGAGCACCAGCGACCACATGGTTTGTTGCAATCTTTAGAGGTTCTCCAGTGGAAGTGGGAACATATTTCCATGGATTTTATCACCAAGTTACCGAGAATCGCGCGAGGTGTCGACACGATATGGGTGATTGTGGACCGGTTGACGAAGAGTGCTCACTTCCTTGCTATCAGTGAGAGCTCTTCTGTAGAGAAATTAACCGAGATTTATGTGAGAGAGGTGGTGGCATGGCATGGAGTGCCGACATCGATAGTGTCAGATCGGGATGTACGTTTTACTTCCAGGTTCTGGAAGAAGTTCCATGAGGAGTTGGGTACCCGATTGCACTTCAGTACCACATACCACCCACAGACTGACGGGCAGAGTGAGCGGACGATTCAGACGCTTGAGGACATGCTGCGGGCATGTGTTATGGATTTCGGAGGAAGTTAGGACACCTATTTGCCCTTGGCTGAGTTTTCCTATAACAACAACCATCATTCCAGTATTGGTATGCCTCCTATTGATCTCTTATATGGGAGGAGGTGCCAGACTCCCATCTGTTGGGGAGAGGTGGGACAGAGAGTGATGGGCAACACTGAGATAGTTCTCAAGACGACCGAGCAGATCCAGCAGGTCTGACAGAGGTTACTGACGACCCAGATCGCCAGAAGAGTTACACAGACCGGCGGCGATCCGAGTTAGAGTTCCAGGTCGGAGATTTTGTCCTCCTGAAGGTGTCCCCATGGAAAGGGGTGATTCGATTCAGGAAGCGAGGCAAGCTGGGCCCCAGATACATTGGACCTTTCAGGGTGATCGCCCGAGTGGGTAAGGTAGCTTACCGGTTGGAGCTACCTGCAGAGTTGAGCCAGATTCATAACACCTTCCACGTGTCTCAGCCGAGGAAGTGTGTAGTCGATGAGACGGCGGTGGTACCCTTAGAGGACATTCAGGTTGATGCAAGCTTGAACTATATTGAGAGACCGACTGCGATCTTGGATAAAAAAGTTAAGACCTTGAGGAACAAGGAAGTGCGACTGGTTAAGGTGCAGTGGGAGCACTGCAGGGGATCCGAGTGGACTTGGGAGCCGGAGTCCGAGATGCGCTAGCAGTACCCAGAGTTGTTTCCGGAGCATGACTTCGAGGGCGAAGTCTGATTTTAGTGAGGGAGAATTGTAACATCCCGACTCCCAGGTATAATATTTATACATTTATATTGTTGGGGTTGACTGAGTGACTCGCCGAGTTGTATGCCCAACTCGTCGAGTAGAGTCGGATTGGTCACGTGGGTTTAATGACCAACTCAACGAGTCAGAGAGCCGACTCGCCGAGTTGGCGCTGTGTGAGGAAACCCTAAATCTATGGGGTTGGGCCCTATTTAAAGGACCTTAAGCCCTCATTTCCGCCTCACCAGCCACCCTACTCCCTGTGTGAAACCCTAATCATTTTTAGTGAGCTAAAAGAGAAAGAGAGCTAATCTTTGGGCATTTTGGTGCACTTTGTGAAGAAGAAGAGAAGATTATCAAGCAAGGAACGAGAAGAGGTTGTGGGATCTGGTGTTATTTCATCTAGAGCTTCTGTTGAAGGTAAAAAGTCTCTACCTTGCTCACTAGTTTGATTAGATCTCATTGTATGGAGTTTTGGGGATTATTCCATCTTCCTTGAGGCTTTAAGTGTACCAAGTGATTGAGACTTCAGATCTGGACCATGTGAGGTCCCTAGAGTCCAAAGGTCCCAGCTTTATCCAGCTAATAGGAGAGCTTTCATGATTAAGACCCTAAATGGAAGTTGTTTTGGCATTTCAAGCCCTAAGTTCCATGCATGGACGTAAAGCTTGCAGCTTTACGTGATATATTAGTCGTGGGAGGTTAGATCTAGAGTTTGGGGTTATGAATATGCCTTAAAACTTCTGAATTAGAATGGAGACTTAAGGGACTCGCCGAGTGGATGAGCCAACTCGACGAGTCGGCTAGGGTTTTCCCCAACGAGTCTGGACATGAGTAACTCGGCGAGTTGATGAGACAACTTGACGAGTTAGGTTTGGTTTTCACGACTTTTCTGAAGGAACATGGGGACTCGACGAGTCACATAGCTGCACTCGACGAGTCGGGTCAACATGGACTGTTGACTCGAGTGTTGACTTTAGTTGACTTTAGGGTTTGGTTAAGACATGGATTATTGAGACTATGGAGGGGTAGAATGGTCTTTTACCCATTCCAAGAGTTAGATAGAAAGAATAGCCTTTGGTTTACTTAGAGTTGTGATTTAAGTGCTAACTAGAGATAATTATCGTAGGTGTTAGGCGGAGGCTAGATCGGTGATTTGTGTACGAGATTTATTTGCTTACTTACGAGGTGAGTCTTCTCACTATACTTACCTTGAGTGGTAATTTGTGTGACCGGAGGGTCTTGTATGCTTCTATTGAGTATTGTGATATCCTGCATTATGTCTTTGTGATTTATGCTGTGTATTATTCTAAGCTATATTGAGTTAGGACCGGAGGGTCCACCCGAGCTGTGGGACCAGAGGGTTCCACTGAGACACATTGGCCGGAGGGTCGTATTTGAGATATAGCCATGAGGGGTTACTGAGTTATGTGTTGTATTTTGGGGAACTCACTAAGTCTCGTGCTTACCGTGTTATGTGATATGTGTTTGAGGTACTTCTCAGGACCGCGGGATGGCACCGTCTTGATTGTACACACACTTGATATGGAGTTTATGTTTTGTGGATCCTGGATTTTATCAAACGATTTATGAAATTTGTGTTTTGACAATTTGACACTTGTGGTTTTTGGAATGTGATATTGAGAATTATGTGTTTTAAAAATGAAAAAATTTGTCTGGAAATTTACGGTGTTACACTAAGCCTAAGAATCAAATTTGAAGCATAAAGCTTCATCATTGGGACCAAAAAGGTCCAAAAACTCAACATAAGAGATCTAGGGAAATAACCACCAAGTTTAAGACTTTATACCTCAAATGAGAGCCAAAAGCTGGTGTAGTTCTGGATTTAAAAGCTCCATCTTCTTCAATAAGTCTTCAAGAATGAATACCTTCTTCAAAAGCACCAAAATACTCCTCTAATGGCCATCCAAGTTCCAAAATCACTCAAATGAGGGATAATGGTCGACTTCTAGGGTTTAGAGGGATGGAGGCTGAAGATATTAGGGTTAGGTTATGAGATAAGGAGCTTAAATAGGGTCCAAGACCCTAAAATAGGGTCTTGATCTGACTGGCGTACGCCCAGCGTACTCCAAAGAACATTCCCGACCATCCTGGTCAGTACGCCCAGCGTACTCCAAAGTCCAAGGTACGCCCCGCGTACTGCCTTCTTCACTAGTACGCCCTGCGTACACTTTGTGTACGCCCCGCGTACTCGGCTAAGCCTGAAAGCCACGAAACTTCCGAAGGCCATAACTTCTTCGTTATAAGCCCAATTCCGACGATCCTTATATCCATAGAAAGGTGACGAGAAGCCCTACCCTTCTATCAAATCATACCTTTCTTAAGACCTTCCAAACAAAAGTCTATTTTCCACAAAAGCCCGAATTGACACTTTACCGAAATACCCCTAGGCTCCAAAACACGAACCGAACACGCGGATCACTTCTAATACATATCCCGCACCTAAATGGCCTAGATCTTACGTTTTCACAAGCCCTAATCCTTATGATGATCGATCTTCGAGCCACAACCTCAGACTAGGAATTGATTCGGAACAAGATGTTACAACTCTCCCCCACTTGAATTAGATTTCGTCCTCGAAATCCGTCTTTACCTTCCCTGCACATCCAACAATCTAGTCCATACCTCCACAATCCGGAATAAATACAGCCTTCCCAAGGCATCCTGATCCCAACCCTAAAAGAACTTACCCACCTGAAAAGGAACGAACCTTAAACCCTCTTGCATAAAACCACCTCCATCCTTCCGAAATTTGAAACTTCGAATTGACCCAACTTCCCGAAAACTGCCCACACTGAACCATCATCAAACTTATTCCATAAAAAACTATCCTAAACAAAATACTTTCCACCCATAATACCTTGAGGCTTCCAAAGGAACAAAGTTATTGATCACATGCGGCTGCAGAACGCTCAACTAAACAGGAGGCTCAAATAATCCTTCGAGTAGGAGACTCATCCCTGCAATGGTTAGAATCAGACGAGAGCTGCGCAATAGGGTCTAGTCAGCCACTATGAGATTATTTAGTCCAACTGGAAACAACTTAGCGTATACCCCGAATACAAGCAACTCCACACACGAATCCCAAGTCACTGAACCCACTTCGACTCTTTTTGCTACCACTTGCTGCTTTTCTGAAACAGTCGAGACCTCTCTGATCCCACCTTATCTATCAACTACTCGAAACACCGGGAACCTAACCAATTGATTGCTACAAACATACACACACAACAGTCCCATGCGTCTCCCGAAAAGAAAACCGGCCGGCCGGACTTGCTTACACACCTTGCCATCAAACTTCTGCTAACAGAATAAATGCTACATGACCCACTGTAGTCTCATCTCATACCCGGTCTTCAACAACCTATCTTTTCCTCACTTCAAACACGCTATGGCTCCTTCACGGATAAAATCAACCCAAGACACATCACGGTAACTCGGACTGTCATCAACTTGACCCATCCATTACCCCCTGAACCTTGCGATTTATGCCCTCAGCGTGTAAATATCTTAATCCTTGTTCCACTGGAACGAAAATCTCACACTGAATGCGCACAAACTTTGATTAGGGATCTTACTCAAAACCAAATCGATACTCTGCTCCTACCCCGAGATCCCCGAATCTGCATTTGCATAATGCACCACATCTTCCCGACATCCCTTACTTGACCGATAAATAACTACCCTTAAGCCAATCCCCGAGACTACCAGTCTCGCACCTGGTCCAACCACCAGGTTCCCAAGAGATCAATATCAAGGCTACCCAACCTAAACCATACTGTGTCACATTCTGATTATCCACATGATCCTGCAACTCAAGATCCAACCCTTGACCCCACGGTCTCTACTAGTTCTCTCCCGAATTCCGATAATCGTCCGGGCTCGCCCACAGACTCCGAAGACCCTCCATCCCAAAACTGAGAATAATTTCTCGACATCCTTGGTCGGTGTGCCCAAAGCACAAACTGATCCCCCTTTCATGATTGTGACCATCACATAATTAGTCTAGCTCGGACTGATGAATGCTACGATCCTATCACAGCCTAACACTAATTCCATCCAACCATGCTTACCACCCATGGCCTTACCACACTCTACTATCACATCGTCGCACATGTCAAGCCGAATCCTATATCCCATCAGGAGTTCGGGTCTCACCTATGGATTCCCACTGCTCATTATGCATAATCAAGGCGATGCCAACCAGCGACTGGGAGTTTCCTGAACTCCCACCAACACAACCTAGGCCTAAACAGCCACTTGTTTCTCCCCCACTTGTACTCGACAATGCTCTTTCACCTCTTACGCCTTATGGATCTCCGATCCATTTCCATCTATATGTATGACCCACCCAAATCCTGCGCCGAACAACACAAGCGCCCCATAGTTATCTAAACAACTCAGGTTTGAAAATCCTGAAGAATACTCTTGTATTCTTAACCAATCGGATGATCCAGTCACTTCCCCAAGACTTCCTTTTACCAAATAAATCCGAAGGCAAATACAAATTTACCACCCTATTACCGCTCCCTATGGACCGGTAAATGCTACGGACTGCCCCGAAGTCTTACAACACTCTCGCCTCATCACAACGGTCCAAAACCTTACCGCCGATCCATCGGATCGGAAACACCCAAAGTCGAGCACCTACTCACAATGTCACCTATTGACACGATCAATCCTGCTATGCTGGTAGCAACCCATAATCGTGGAGCGATAACTCCATCGTACAGTTTCCCGCACGTGTCGTGCTGATTCCGGCCCTGCTGGCCTCTCAAACGCTGCTCAGAAGTCTTGGGTCTCTTCCTGAGACCCCCCATTAAATGCACATGACCTGAACCTCTCTTCTCGAGGTACTCCAAATCGATCTTCGACCCTCGGGCTCTAGGATCCATATCATTCAGGGTCTCACACCCTGACACACTCACCAACTCTATCGTCAACGGCTGAACTGCAATAGCTGGAGCAACCTCTGCTCTAAACCGGGCTACAAACTATCCCCAAGACATAGTCTCCAATCCCGAAAGTGCAATAGATCACACAATCAATCCTTGCCTCCTGATGCAAGAGATCCAAGGCGAACTCAAAATCATGGCAGTCCTTCCACTAACTGGCTCACCATCGGAGCCGGGACCAAACCCTGGTCCTTCCCCATGCGTGCTCATCCTCATTCTGCAAAGTAGCTATTCCCACGGTCCAAGCATAACCAATGATTTTCTTTCTCATAAGCTTCTTAGATTCTCCAAGACTCTCACCGATTCGAGTATAGATCCTCTGCTTTCAGTAGTACGGGCCCAATACTACCTTCCACACCTATCCATACTTTCCTCAGCAATCCTCCCGAATCCTCTAAATCACCTACTCCACTGATGCACCAAATATCCGCTAAACAGTAGCACGATACCCACCGAAGAAACTCCTAGGCTCCCCCTAGGTTCCTAACCTCGCCTTGCCATCAGCTGCTAAAGAACTCCTCATGATGTCAGCCATCCACCTCCTGAATATCGTCATATTCACTTAGTGGCCGACTCCCATCATTCAAGAGTTCGACAAAGCCCAAAGCAAGTAGCATTCGTGCAGTAGCGCTCCGATCCAAAGAACTATCATTGGGTATTTAGCCCACATACCACAACTCATGCTATCCACATCCACCCTTGCTGCCGGCTGCCTTATGCATGCAAATTATACACAAAATATGATCTAATAAACTTTCGAATAATACACTCTACCCTAGGACCACAACCATACAAGGAACATGAAATAAGGCCAAATCAGTTATTCAAAGGCTATAAGATCCAAACCGTATACAATTTTCAAAGCATACACTTGGCAATTACTAATACTAATAGTCATTCTCATTCCAGCATGGCATCCAATATCCCCAAGGCTACAAGCATCACATATCAGGGCAATCTGTGACAACCCGAAAACTTTAATCTTGTACGCTTAGTCAATTCAATCAATATTCAACTTGTTTTGTTGATTTCTGGTGCTATTTAAGGGTTCATTTAAGTGTTCTAAGCTTGTATATAACCAAGGTTGAGTTTAGGAATGAGTCAGAGTGTTGAATAGTGAGAAGATCGGGCCATACACACCTCTTGGAGGAGTGTACGGCCGTACACATGGGTGTGCGGCCGCACACCCACTCCCTTGGCAGCACACACTCTTTTGGGCAGCACCCTTACCCCTATATAAAGGGTAGCCCCTTCCTTTCATTCCTTTAGCACCTTGGCAGCACACAACATCATTTCCCTCAAGTTTCTCCAACTTTGAACCTTCCAAAGCTTCAAGAACGTGAGTACTTCTTCCTCTAGCTTACAATCCATGAAAGACCACTCTATCCAAACTCTATGTGTGCAAAAAACGACATGTCCTTCGTGTTTGGAAGTGAGTGCGGACGCACACCCACTTAGGGTGGCCGCACACCCTCAAAAACACCCTCCAAAGTGAGAATTTAACTTCCATATTCGATGTAGACATGCCCCTAGCCTTGTTGTACCTTGGAATGGACAATTTGGGCATCATTTTGAGGGGTGTACCACCGCACACACCTGTGTACGGCCGCACACACCCCTGTGCGGCAGCACACCCAAGTGTGCGACCGCACACTCTCGTGTGCGACCATACACTCATTCTAGGACCATAAACCCACCTCTAGGACCCTTATCTTGCACTACAATCGAGTATAGACCTTGAACACTTCGTGGATGTGAGTATGGACCTTGACAACACTCCGAAGACACCTCATTTCATGAGTGTACGGCCGCACACCCATTGGGCCGCACACTCATGGCCGCACACACACACTAGGTGGCCATACACCCCCTACACTCCATCCTACAAGGTCCTATCACTTGGTGCAAATAGTTTCAAGTCCCTAGAATGGTTTTACATCACCTATAGTGGTGAAACACCTTCATTTGACTCGTTTATGTGTCATTACGTGCTAATAGGATCGAATCGTGTTCAAGGCTTCACTTGAACACCCGGCTCTTCGTATCGATCCTTCAATCAAACCACTTACCCGAGGTGAGTTCATACCCCTATTTTCTCCGTGTTTCTAATGTTTTCAGGGGGAGGATACAAGCTAAACATAAATACTTTCAAAACTCATGCAATTCTCATACTTTAGCCCCTTTTGTACTGTGTTGAGCATAAGGGTCGTTTTTCACTAAAATTGCATAGTTTTCTGGATTCGCTATTCACTACGTTATACATGCAAACTATAATCGATATAGTTTGGGATTTTCTAAATATGACAAGTACAGGAATTTTCACTACTAAACATATGCACTAAGACGTGAATAGTTTACAGTTTACATCACTACCATATCACTATAAACATCACTATACACGGTATACATACGGATTTTCACTATGGTAGAACACTACTACACTACATGTAAACTGGATACTGTGAGGCGCTACTTCAATACTGTACCCTTAGGTGTACAAGGATAAATCCTATCATAGTATAACCAGAGTCTCCTGGAGGGAGAGCGTGAGATTTGTGAATAGATCTATTCGGGACTGACAATCCCACACCCGAACTGCTAGCTACAGTTAGGCAGGCATGCCTAGGGTGAGAAATATCATTTAACGCGACGCCTGAAGAACGTTGGAAAGGTCTCTAGTCATATCAAGCATGGTTATACGACTCACATTATGTATAAATCACCCTTAGTTTACAACCTGGCACTCTTCAATGGTTTTATTTATACTAAATAGAACTAAAATACATTATGCATACTGGCTAAAGCCAGGGTTTTCAAATAGAACTGATTATGCAATGGTTTCACATAAAAAAATACTTATACTTCATGATTAGTTTTAGCTAGTCACATGAGGTAGTATTTTCGCATATCACTACAGTTTTCAGTAACGAACATTCATGGTTTTATACGGAATCGTTAACGCTACATTTTCACTAAAGAAAATATCGGATTTTCTTGAAACTATACAAACATTTCTGCTAGCTCATTAACAAGTTTTCATTACAAACTACTGCTTATGAACTCACCAGCTTTATGCTGATATTTTTCAAACTGCTTGTATTCTCAGGAAATCAGTAGACAGGTACCTGCTGGATTTTTGAGGAGTTGAAACAATAAGAGTTTATGTTTATATTTATGATGTAATCCAAACAAGTTTCAGACGATTTCCAAATTGATGTAAACATTTTTATTTAAGTATTCAATGTAATGGTTGCGTTGCTGTGGTTGCTATTATACATTGGTTGTGATGCTATACATGACGTCCTCCACCCCAGAACGTTTCCGCCATTCTGGTTTTGGGGTGTGATAGATTGGTATCAGAGCCCTTGTTTATAGTGAACTAGTATACCAAACCTTACATGGTATACAACTATAAACACTAAAGGGGCCTAAGTGCTCTACACTAAAAGTATACTTTCAAAAATATAAGTATTTTATAAAAAGTATACGAGCATGAATACATAACAGAATTTGTGTCATTAATGGAACAACACAAAAAGTATTTGGATGTTGGGACACTGCGGTCAAACCTAGGCAGTTATGTAATCATGTTTCGGGTGAATATAGCCTGATCAACTATATTCAGTCAAAACATGACCAACATGTGCTTGGGAGTGACGGTGGTGTTACAGCAGGCCTAAAACTTACCAAAAACTTTCATCATAAAATACTATAGGAGTATTTTGCTAGAGCCAAATTCAATGAAGAGATTCATTCTTAGTGTTGCTACCTGTCTATTTCGTAGCGATAACCTTCTTGCATTAGTAACTTTCCTGTGCTTATCGCTTGGTAGAATGCTTTCATTATCAGGATGAGATGAATCATGTTTCATATATCTTGAGGACTTACCATCCTCTTCTTCCTGATTGTTTCTAGAAGAAGATTCCTCCTCGACCAAGACCCAACCGAAGGAACGACACTCCGCCGCCACCCCCACCACCCCAGTTCGACCCTGTCATGTTCCAGGCAGCAGTTACAGCCGCTGTAACCGCAACAATGGCACAAGTGAACTCTGGTGGTGCTGGAGGTGGAACCGATCCCCAATGGCAAGACGGAAGTCAGGGGCATCAAAAGGAGTGTTCCTACAAGGACTTCATGACCGCGAAACCCAAGCCCTTCGACGGAAACGAAGGAGTCATCGCGCTGACTCGATGGTTCGAGAAGATCGAATCCATCTTCGAAATTTGCGCCTGTTCCGAAGCAAACAAGGTGAAGTTCGGCGCCTGCACCTTCACCGACAGAGCTTTGACCTGGTGGAATGGTCGAGTCAAAACCCTAACCCTACCAGTGGCTAATGCCATGGGTTGGGAAAGACTGAAGGAACTCATGCTGGCTGATTACTGCCCGAGGGGCGAGGTGCAAAAGTTGGAACACGAACTTTGGAACTTGAAGATGAAGGGTTCTGACATTGCTGCCTGCACTGCTAGATTCTGTGATATGGCGCTTCTCTGTCCGGGAATGGTCACCCCGGAAAGCAAGAAAATCGAGAGGTACATCTGGGGACTGATGCAACCAACCAAAGGAAATGTCTTGGCTGCTAGACCGACTACATTTGAAAGCGCCAAGGATCTGGCGCAGGTTCTGATCGATAATAGGGTTGACCTAGATGAGGTGGCAGCTGTTTTCGAGCCGCAGAAGGAAAGTGGTGGGAAGAAGAAGAAACCATGGAACAAGCGGAAGGGTCAGTCTTCGCAGGAGCCCTCCAAGAAACAACAAACAGTGGCAGTTCATGCTGTTACTGCTCCTGCTGCTGCCCCAGCTACTGTTCCAACCACCCAAGCTCCTACCGATGTTTATGCTGGGAAACTACCTTTGTGCAACAAGTGTAACTTCCATCATCACGGACCCTGCCGTGAGTTGAGTTGCAACAACTGTGGGAAGAAGGGTCACACAGCTCAATACTACAAGGTGCCAGCCCAACCAACCAACCAGACTACGGGAGCAGGTGCGGGTCAAGCTTGTTATGGATGTGGTGAGATTGGGCACTTCAGGAGAAACTTCCCCAAGGCAACAACTGGTGGCAATATAGGAAGAGTTTTGGCGATGGGCCAGGATGAAGCGATCGCTAATCCTACCGTTGTTACGGGTACGCTCCTCCTTGACAACTCTTATGCATGCATTCTTTTCGATTCTGGTGCGGAGAGGAGTTTTGTTAGTCATGCATTCAAGCATCTAATCAAATGTAAATCCCAACCTTTAATCGAAACGTTCACCGTCGAAATGGCTAATGGAAAGAAAGAGAGCGCTAACGACATATTCATAGGCTGTACTCTTACCCTAGACAATCACTCCTTTCCGATCAATCTTATGCCGGTATCCATCAAGAGCTTTGATGTCATCATCGGTATGGACTGGTTGAGCTCCAATCATGCTGATATTCTTTGTTTCGAGAAAGCTATCCGTCTCAATCTTCCCTCTGGTGAAACCCTCATGATTTACAAAGATAAGCTTAGCTCAAACCTTCGTATCATCTCGTGCATCAAATCTCAGAAGTACATACGGAAGGAATGCCATGCGTTTCTAGCTCATGTTGTTGATGAGACACAAAAAGGTAAAGACCTCGAGAGTCTTCCCGAAGTCTGCAACTTCCCTGATGTCTTCCCTGAAGACCTCCCAGGAATTCCTCCCGAGCGTCAAGTCGAGTTTCGTATCGACTTAATCCCTGGAGCTACTCCTGTAGCTAAATCTCCTTATCGTTTAGCACCGGCAGAAATGCAAGAGTTATCCAGCCAGCTCAATGAGCTGATCAGCAAAGGGTTTATAAAGCCGAGTTCCTCACCGTGGGGAGCTCCGATCTTGTTTGTGAAAAAGAAGGATGGATCCTTTCGGATGTGCTTTGACTACCGAGTACTGAATAAGCTGACCATCAAGAACCGATATCCCTTACCCAGAATCGATGATCTTTTCGATTAACTTCAGGGAGCCAGTTATTTCTCAAAGATAGATCTAAGGTCAGGGTACCATCAGTTGCGAGTTCACGAGAATGATGTGCCCAAGACATCATTCCGAACTCTCTATGGACACTACAAATTTGTAGTGATGCCCATTGGTCTGACCAATGCACTGACAGTATTCATGGATCTGATGAATCGGGTGTGCCGCCCTTTCCTGGACAAGTTCGTGATCGTGTTCATCGACGATATACTTGTCTATTCTCGGAGTGAGAACGATCATAAACAGCACTTGAGGCAGGTGCTGGAAACATTAAGGGCGGAAAAGCTATATGCAAAATTTTCAAAGTGTGAGTTCTGGATCAGGAAGGTGAATTTCTTTGGGCACGTGGTTAGCAAGGAAGGTATACACGTGGACCCTTCCAAAATCAAAGCGATAGAGAATTGGTCTGCACCTAAGACACCCACAGAAATCCGACAATTCTTGGGCCTCGCGGGCTATTATCGGAGGTTCATCCAGAACTTCTCCAGAATCGCTAAGCCTTTAACTACCCTGACACAGAAAGGTGTAACCTTTAGTTGGGGAGTCAAGCAAGACACTGCATTTCAAACATTGAAGCAGGCCCTGTGCAGCGCACCTATCTTGTCCCTGCCCGAAGGGACAGAAGACTTCGTGGTCTATTGTGATGCATCCAATCAGGGCCTAGGCTGTGTGCTCATGCAGCAAGGAATGGTCATCGCCTATGCCTCGAGGCAGTTGAAAACACACGATGTCAATTACACAACTCACGATCTAGAGTTGGGAGCCGTGGTCTTTGCATTGAAAATCTGGAGACACTATCTCTATGGAACCAAGTGCACTATCTTCACCGACCATAAGAGCTTGCAGCACATCTTTGATCAGAAAGAGTTAAACATGAGGCGGCGACAATGGGTAGAGCTACTCAGTGACTACGAGTGCGAAATTCGCTACCATCCCGGCAAGGCCAATGTGGTAGCAGATGCCCTCAGCCGAAAGGAATATTCCGGTTGAAAGGTGAAGGCATTGACAATGACCGTTCATTCCTATCTATCCGCACAAATCAAGGAGGCTCAGCTGGAAGCCTTGAAACCAGAGAAGGTGACCGATGAAGCATTACGGGGAATGTACAAGAACTTAGAGGTCAAGGGAGACGGAGCGTACTATTTCATGAACCGGATCTGGACCCCAAAGTTTGGCGGGTACAGAGAGGTTGTCATGAACGAGGCTCACAAGACGAAATACTCCGTTAACCCAGGTTCCGATAAGATGTATCTGGACATCAAGCAGCTTTATTGGTGGCCGAACATGAAAGCAGAAATTGCAACCTTCGTGGGTAAGTGCTTGACTTGCGCCAAGGTGAAGGTGGAGTATCAGAAGCCCTGAGGTTTACTTCAGCAGCCAGAAAACCTGAGTGGAAGTGGGAAATGATAACAATGGATTTTATCACTAAGTTACCTAGATCCCCGAGTGGGCACGATGTCATCTGGGTAATTGTCGATCGGTTGACAAAATCCGCCCACTTCCTGCCAATCAAAGAAAACTTCAAAATGGAGAGACTCACGCAGATCTACATTCGAGAGATAGTTCGCCTTCACGGGGTACCTGTGTCTATTATGAGAACAGCTTATCATCCTCAAACAGACGGTCAGAGTGAGAGGACAATCCAGACATTGGAAGATATGTTGAGAGCATGTGTCATCGACTTCGGTATGTCATGGGACACTCATCTTCCTTTGGTCGAATTTTCCTACAACAACAGCTATCATACCAGCATCAAGGCTGCGCCGTTTGAAGCCCTCTATGGCCGCAAGTGCAGATCCCCTTTGTGCTGGGCTGAAGTGGGTGACACACAGCTAGCCAGGGGTCAAGTCCCCGACAGTACTCTCACTGGACCTGAAATCATCCGAGAGAACACAGAAAAGATCGTACGAATCCGAGAGCGACTGAAAGCCTCTCGGGATAGACAAAAAAGCTACGCCGATAAGAGACGAAAACCCTTGGAATTTCAGGTTGGTGACAGCGTCCTCCTGAAGGTCTCACCCTGGAAAGGCATGATACGTTTCGGAAAACGTGGAAAGCTAAACCCAAGGTACATTGGACCATTTGAGATCCTTGCTAGGATCGGTCCCGTAGCATACAAACTACAGTTACCGCGAGAACTCAACAACGTCCATCCTTTCATCCATGTGTCGAACCTAAAGACGTGTCTGTCCGACGAGACACTTGTGATTCCTCTCGACGAGATCGAATTGGACGAGGGTCTACACTTCGTGGAAGAACCTGTCGAAATCATGGATCGGGAAGTCAAGCGTACGAAACAGAGTCGCATCCCGATAGTGAAGGTCCGCTGGAATGCCAAGCGGGGTCCTGAATTCACTTGGGAGCACGAGGATTCAATGAAGCAGAAGTATCCCCATCTCTTTCCAAGTTCATGACTGTGCTTTGTTCTTGAATTTCGGGACGAAATTCCCTCTAACGGGGGGATGATGTGACAACCCGAAAACTTTAATCTTGTACGCTTAGTCAATTCAACCAATATTCAACTTGTTTTGTTGATTTCTGGTGCTATTTAAGGGTTCATTTAAGTGTTCTAAGCTTGTATATAACCAAGGTTGAGTTTAGGAATGAGTCAGAGTGTTGAATAGTGAGAAGATCGGGCCATACACACCTCTTGGAGGAGTGTACGGCCGTACACATGGGTGTGCGGCTGCACACCCACTCCCTTGGCAGCACACACTCTTTTGGGCAGCACCCTTGCCCCTATATAAAGGGTAGCCCCCTTCCTTTCATTCCTTTAGCACCTTGGCAGCACACAACATCATTTCCCTCAAGTTTATCCAACTTTGAACCTTCCAAAGCTTCAAGAACGTGAGTACTTCTTCCTCTAGCTTACAATCCATGAAAGACCACTCTATCCAAACTCTATGTGCGCAAAAAACGACATGTCCTTCGTGTTTGGAAGTGAGTGTGGCCGCACACCCACTTAGGGTGGCCGCACACCCTCAAAAACACCCTCCAAAGTGAGAGTTTAACTTCCATATTCGATGTAGACATGCCCCTAGCCTTGTTGTACCTTGGAATGGACAATTTGGGCATCATTTTGAAGGGTGTACCACCGCACACACCTGTGTACGGCCGCACACACCCCTGTGCAGCAACACACTCCAAGTGTGCGGCAGCACACCCAAGTGTGCGACCGCACACTCTTGTGTGCGACCATACACTCATTCTAGGACCATAAACCCACCTCTAGGACTCTTATCTTGCACTACAATCGGGTATAGACCTTGAACACTTCGTGGATGTGAGTGTGGACCTTGAGAAAACTCCGAAGACACCTCATTTCATGAGTGTACGGGCGCACACCCATTGGGCCGCACACTCATGGCCGCACACACACTGTAGGTGGCCATACACCCCTACACTCCATCCTACAAGGTCCTATCACTTGGTGCAAATAGTTTCAAGTCCCTAGAATGGTTGTACATCACTTATAGTGGTGAAACACCTTCATTTGACTCGTTTATGTGTCATTACGTGCTAATAGGATCAAATCGTGTTCAAGGCTTCACTTGAACACCCGGCTCTTCGTATCGATCCTTCAATCAAACCACTTACCCGAGGTGAGTTCATACCCCTATTTTCTCCGTGTTTCTAATGTTTTCAGGGGGAGGATACAAGCTAAACATAAATTCTTTCAAAACTCATGCAATTCTCATACTTTAGCCCCTTTTGTACTGTGTTGAGCATAAGGGTCGTTTTTCACAAAAATTGCATAGTTTTCCGGATTCGCTATTCACTACGTTAAACATGCAAACTATAATCGGTATAGTTTGGGATTTTCTAAATATGACAAGTACATGAATTTTCACTACTAAACATATGCACTAAGACATGAATAGTTTACAGTTTACATCACTACGTTATCACTATAAACATCACTATACACGGTATACATACGGATTTTCACTATGGTAGAACACTACTACACTACATGTAAACTGGATTGTACGATACTGTGAGGCGCTACTTCAATACTATACCCTTAGGTGTACAGGGATAAATCCTATCATAGTATAACCAAAGTCTCCTGGAGGGAGAGCGTGAGATTTGTGAATAGATCTATTCGGGACTGACAATCCCACACCCGAACTGCTAGCTACAGTTAGACAGGCATGCCTAGGGTGAGAAATGTCATTTAACGCGACGCCTGAAGAACGTTGGAAAGGTCTCTAGTCATATCAAGCATGGTTATACGACTCACATTATGTATAAATCACCCTTAGTTTACAACCTGGCACTCTTCAATGGTTTTATTTATACTAAATAGAACTAAAATACAATACGCATACTGGCTAAAGCCAGGGTTTTCAAATAAAACTGATTATGCAATGGTTTCACATACAAAAATACTTATACTTCATGATTAGTTTTAGCTAGTCACATGAGGTAGTATTTTCACATATCACTACAGTTTTCAGTAACGAACATTCATGGTTTTATATAGAATCGATAACGCTACATTTTCACTAAAGAAAATATCGGATTTTCTTGAAACTATACAAACATTTCTGCTAGCTCATTAACAAGTTTTCATTACAAACTACTGCTTATGAACTCACCAGCTTTATGCTGATATTTTTCAAACTGCTTGTATTCTCAGGAAATCAGTAGACAGGTACCTGCTGGATTTTTGAGGAGTTGAAACAATAAGAGTTTATGTTTATATTTATGATGTAATCCAAACAAGTTTCAGACGATTTCCAAATTGATGTAAACATTTTTATTTAAGTATTCAATGTAATGGTTGCATTGTTATGGTTGCTATTATACATTGGTTGTGATGCTATACATGACGTCCTCCACCCCAGAACGTTTCCGCCATTCTGGTTTTGGGGTGTGACACAATCTATCGATGACTACTCAGCACTAGCATGCAAGTCTACCGGCTCATACAACATATAAAGGCATCTCTCCTAGCCCTAACTAGCATGCGATTCACAAATTCATAAATCAAGTCATAACAGATAACATATATGGGTATTCTAGGGAAAACTTACTTGAGCTCGGCCAATTGCATGCACCACACCTTCTTCTTGTGTTAGAAAACTCTTTTCTTGAAAACATTTTTCTTTTGAAAAGTTTACAGATCCTCAGTTTGAGTTCAGACACACCCGAAAGTATGTCTGAATCCCTCAAACCAAGGCTCGGATACCAAATTGTAACAACCCAAAAATCAAGGGTAAAAATTTCATTTTTAATATAGCCAAAACGTAGATATCATTTATTCCAAACATTCTAAAACATCGCTAATTAGACCGGAGGGTGTGGGAGGAAAACTCCCCTCACTTTTTGTGGGCCACAAGACCATTCCCCTCACTTTCCTTTTCTTCACCTAAACCCAAGGAATGGGTTGGAAACTTCCCTCACTATTTTTTATTTTTTTAAAAATATATTTCCTGTAAATATTATACTCTTTTTGTAGGGAATTATAAATCATGAGTTTTGATATATATATTTTTATAATTTTTAGTAGGTATATAATTTAATAAGTATTAAAAAAGATTAAAAAAAGTTGGCCAATAGGAATAGGAGAGAGAGTGAAGGAATGTGCTCCCTCACCTCTTTCCCTCACCACCTTTCCCTCAGTCAAGGGATGGTGTTCAGCTGAGAGGGAAAGCTTCCCTCACTCTTTCTCTCACCCATAGCGCCTAGCCTTGAAACATTTATCAGAGTTCATCCCAAAATCACTCATTGCGGAAAACATGGGTGTGTATACTGCGATCAAGTCGGGCCCTTCCTTTCCAAACCGATGATACCTTAAACAATAAACAAAACTGTAAGCACGGAGCTTAGTGAGTTCCCCAGAGCATACCCTGCATAATCCACATAACCGCATAAACCATATCAATCACATAAGCCATATGTACAACATATAGGGATGCCGTGGGCTCGTCCCTAGGGTCTTACTCCAGGATGCCATGGGCTCCCCACATAGTCTTACACCTAAGTGTCATGGGCTCCCCCATGGTCTTTAATAGGAAAGCCATGGACTCTCAACATGGTCTTACATCCAGGTGTCATGGGCTCTCCCATGGTCTTTAATAGGAAAGCCATGGGCTCTCCACATGGTCTTACATCCAGGTGTCATGGGCTCTCCCATGGTCTTCCACACAAGCATACCACATATACAACTAGCATACTTCCTAGCACATAACCAACTATCATGCCACATAATACAACTTCAAATAGTGTACCACATATCATAAAATGGGCCGGCCTTGGTGCCTTAGACCCATTGGTATGGTGAGGAGACCCACCTCGAATGCAGAAGTTCCCAGAATGAAATCCTTAGCTGCTGCCCCGCCGGCTTCCCGAACTATCAATACTAATCAATATACCCAATTAGAAATTGGGTCCCATACTATAATCATTAATCCATACATGGGGTAAAATGACCATTCTACCCCTGGCCCCGTATGATCCAAAACTAAGGCCCAACCCAAAACAAAAGCCCAACAATATAATGTTCATTAATCCATCAATTTCCCAATTTTCCAAATTGGGCCCAAACCTCTACATGGGTCTTTCTATGAGGCCCAATCATTCTTCTAATTCCAACACACTTAGCATACCAATGGTCCAATAAAAATTCTCTGATGGCCCAAGGACCAAGCTTATTGGGCCCACTAAAGATAAACACTCCTACAAGGCCCAATATATGGCCCATGTTCCAACTGGGAACAATCACTTCTCATGGGCCTCAACCTAAGGCCTAATAATGCTTCTCTAGTCCATAATCCTATTTCCAATTGGCCCACGAAGGCCCACAACAACCTAGTCCAAGAATTGGGCCACACCGAGGCCCATAAATGCGAAGTCCATTACTATATTGGGCCACAAGGCACAATAGGCCCAACTATTCCAATATTGCCCCAAAGATACATTCAGGCCCAACTATCAACAAATCCAGGCCCAAAACCATTAGGGCCCAAAGGTCCGAAGTCCACTAAGGCCCAAGTCCTCCTGAGAGCGTACGCCTAGCGTACCTCTTCTGTACGCTTAGTGTACTCGACGAAAGGCTATACGCATAGCGTACTACATAGTATGCCTAGCGTACAACCAACTTATGCACAAAAGCCATTAAGTGCTTAATACTTGAAGACTTTACGTCCCAAACTCAGATCTAGGTCGTTTGATGAGTCCTAAGGCATAAAGTTGGCAGCTTTATGCCTTTGCATGCTCCAAAAAGAGCAAATAGCATTCTACTTCCATAAAAATGGTCTTAACTCTTGCATGAACCCATTAAGACCTTCAAGATGGCAACTTTCTGTCTTAGGGACTCAAATAGCACCAAGGGTGGCAACCCTAAGCCTAAGAATCAGATTTGAACCATAAAGCTTCATCCTTGGGACCAAAAAGGTCCAAAAAGTCAACATAAGAGATCTAAGGAAATAACCACCATGTTTAAGAATTTATACCTCAAATGAGAGCCAAAAACCGGTGTAGTTCTGGATCTAAAAGCTCCATCTTCTTCAATAAGTCTTCAAGAATGAATACCTTCTTCAAAAGCACCAAAATACTCCTATAATGGCCATCAAAGCTCCAAAATCACTCAAATGAGGGCTAAAAGTCGATTTCTAGGGTTTAGAGGGATGGAGGCTGAAGATATTAGGGTTAGGTTATGAGATAAGGAGCTTAAATAGGGTCCAAGACCCTAAAATAGGGTTCTGATCTGACTGGCGTACGCCCAACGTACATATGGTACGCCCAACGTACTCCGAAGAACATTCGCGACCATCCTGGTCAGTACGCCTAGCGTACTCTAAGGTACGCCCCGCGTACGCTTTGTGTACGCCCCGCGTACTCGGCTAAGCCTGAAAGCCACGAAACATCCGAAGGCCATAACTTCTTTGTTATAAGCCCGATTCCGACGATCCTTATATCCACGGAAAGGTGATGAGAAGCCCTATCCTTCTATCACCTCATACCTTTCTTAAGACCTTCCGAACAAAAGTCCATTTTCCACAAAAGTCCGAACTAACACTTTACCGAAATACCCCTAGGCTCCAAAACACAAACCGAACACCCGGATCACTTCTAATACATCTCCCGCACCAAAATGGCCTAGATCTTACCTTTTCACAAGCCCTAATTCTTATGATGACCGATACTCGGGCCACAGCCTCAGACTAGGAATCGATTCGGAACATGATGCTACAAGTGGTAACGCCACCGCATGAGAAAACTATTCCACATCTTATTTTCTTATTTTTTTCTTTTTTTAATTATTATTAAATCATATATATAGTAAAAAAATTTAAAAAATATATCAAAATTTATGAATTTTAATCACCTATAAATAGAATATAACAATTATATATATATATATATATATATATATATATA
Organism: Lactuca virosa; assembly: GCF_052849685.1. Classification (NCBI taxonomy): domain Eukaryota; kingdom Viridiplantae; phylum Streptophyta; class Magnoliopsida; order Asterales; family Asteraceae; genus Lactuca; species Lactuca virosa. The sequence goes on along the minus strand of NC_136429.1, from coordinate 180,310,875 downwards.
TATATATATATATATATTAAAAAAATAAGGGGTGAGAGGTAATGAGAGATGACCACTCCTATCATTTTTATGGGGTGAGAGAAGGTGATAGAAAAATGATATGACGCTGCTGACATTACATGCAAAAATCATGATAAAATATCTAACGGTTAATATAAATAGAAAAACAAAACTCCAAAAAAAAATATTTTAATCATAGATAACTGTTACCGGTTATTTGTTATATTTGTTGTCAAGATTGTTGATTGGTTTTATTTTGATATAGATTTATTTGGGAAATTATTTTTTTATTCTTTAAACAAAAAAAAAATCCTGGATTTTGTGCAAAACGTTTATTTTAAATAGTATAACTAATAAAAGACTCATCACCAATCTTCATCTCTAGCTACTATAAACTATAAAGATAATGAACTGGTTTTCATTATCATACAAAGTATATATATTTTCTTTTTTGGGAAATCATGTTTGCTTCTTTAAACAATAAATCGTGGGAGTTTTGAAGACATTTATTCAAACACCATAAATGAATAAAGACCCCATCATTCCATCAAGATCGAACGATTGGTATCGATGTTGACCTTTTGAGATGCTTATTGTCTAAGATAATTATGTGCCTCCATTGTGACATAAAGTTCTTTTTGATAATAAATTTTTTTCTGCTCTTTCAAAAGATAAATCTTGGGTTATTTCAATAGCGTTTATTTAATAATAAATAAATGAAACACTCGTATGTTACTATTGTTTTGATTCCACAAAGTCGTTATCATTCTTCATCTTTTACCATGTTTGTTGTAACTACAATTATGTGGTCCATTGTGACAAAAAGTTCCTTCTAGAAAATTGTTTTTTCTTCTTCAAACAAATAATTTTGGTGTTTTTATTTTCTATTTTTTTTTCTTCATAAACAACATAATTGAAGTAAGTCGTTATCAATCTTGATATTTTACCTTGGCAAAAAGTTTTTTTCTTTAAATGTTTTTGCTTCATCATTCCTAACAAATATGTTGGATAATGAATTTGAGTACATATAAATGGCGACCATGATGGTGGTTCCCAAGATAAAATATTAGAAAAATCATAGATGTAACTTGAATATGAAGGGATGTATATGAGTATATGACACAATCATGTTGTATGTTGTAGCCTTTTTTCTTTCAAGAGCAAGCTTGCCTAAAGCTCCTCAATGTTTGCTTGCTCATAATTAGAATGCCATTTCCAATCTTGATGATTTTTTATGATTTTGAGAAGGTTGTCAAGATTTCAACCATGTTGAATGTTGACCCTATAATTGCTCTTTGCTTGCAGAAATGAAGCGTGGCTATGGCCTACTGATTAAACTATTGACAGAAAGAAATTGTAAAATATTCTTTTGCATATAGTATAACATTGATTTATTTAAAAAACCCTTTATTGACATTTAAATAGGCGTACCAAGATTAGTGACAAATAATTTTGTAAGGATTATCGAGGGACAAAACAATGAAATTTGATTCGAGTTTTTACTAAAGGAAAATTTTAGTAAATGACAAGAACTAGACACATTGATTCGATTTCTTTTTTCGAGAAAAGAGTTGTGTATTAGTCTCCCTTCTAAGATACAATTAAATGATTAATAAATCTCACGCAAGACAAACTTTTAAGTTAAATAATAAAAGCCAAAAAAACGCATGCATGACAACTTGTGCAACATTTAAAAATACTATTATTAGTATAAATAAAGGCAACTTACATCTTTCGTCCTTCATGTATATGTTAAAACACACATTTAGTTCTTATTTTTAAAAATTAACTTGGACCGTCCCATTGTATGTTTTTTCTTGCACGCTTAGTCTCTATGGACATGAAATAACTATTTTGCCCTAAATAATTTCTTTTTTCATTTTCATTTATTTATTATCAGTTTTAAATTGAAATAAAAAACAAAACAAATATCCACACACCTCTCCGTCCCTTCCGCCCACCTATGTCCCACATCTTCTAATTTTCAACAATGGAAAAATCCAACACACTATTTGTAGCCATCCACATCCAAGACTCGATTAAAAGCCCAAAAACAAGAAACAATGACACCGAAACAAACTTCATCCCGTTCACCAAATATGAGCTTCTCCACAACAGTTCAAAACCCCATTTCGATTCGGTGATAACAATCACAGGAGCCAACCCCCAAATCACTTGGAAATAAAGCATAAACAGACCCAAAGCTACATCGAGAAAAATGCAAAACCATAGGAAACTACTTGAATTGTAGCCGACTGTAAACCCTAGGTTTTCCGCTAACTTGACATTACAAAAGCGAACATAAAGAAACTCAATGAGATCAGAAAGAGGAAAAATGTGACAACTGGTAAAAACTTTGTCACTGACCACCGTTAAAAATTAGTATAGACAAATATATGTAATAGAGTATCAATGTAATATTTCATTTTTTAAATAAATATGATTGAGTATACTCTTACATATAAAAAAAATCAAATAATAGGATCGAAAATGAGTGTCCAAAAATTTGTACCGTCTTTTAAATTGGTTAACATATTCGAAAAATACACGACCACATGGTTCTAGGGATATAAGCTTCGTAAAAATCTAACTTCGACTGGAGGAGTTATGATTTTTGTAAAAAGTAAAATCAACTGCGAAATTATTAACCTCAAAATGTCACTAGGAGATTGGTTAGGTTTTGGCTAGTGTCAACCAAAATGATAGTCGTAGTACTTCTCGAGGTGAGAATGTTAAGACAAAGAACGCCGAAAATGGAGTCCGTATAAGAATATATGATTTTTATAAAATTATTTAATTATACCCGTGTTAGGCCAAAAAGTGAAAGTCAAAAATAGCTAAAACAACCTAAAGATAAGTTGTAGTACTCGTCGAGATCATCATATAGATATAAAGAGGGTAAAGATCAGAGCTCATACGCTGGAGAAATGATTTTTCCAAAATCATTTTTGCATGCGCGTCGTGCGCGCCATGCATGACGTGCATTCGGACCTCGAACTCAAGAAGATTGCAGGTGACGTGGGCTAACGAGAGAGTGGCAGGTGACGACTCACGGATGGAGCCACGATGTTCATGCGCGACGCGCACAAATATTTGTGCGGCGTGAACCTCAAAATCCTGCTATAAATAGATGTGTCTGCAGAACCCCTCTGCACAGCTCTCAAGCACCTCCTCTCTCTCTCTCTCTCTCTCTCTCTCTAATCGAGCCAGTCCATCCCGATGTGGTCTTTGAAGTTCCGAGTCCCGAATCTACCTTACATCAATGAATCATGCTACTAGGGTGAGTTATCGACGCCACTTTTACTGTTTTTAAAATGTTTTAGGGGGGGATACATGCTATAAAACTATATAAATGATTTTTACCAAAAACGTTATTATTTATAATATATCAGTAGTTTATACAAATGCATGAAACGTTAGGATAATATTACGCCTGATGGTTATCATGTCTAAATTTTTGGAATGATATTATGCCTAGTCGTTACACTGCCTAAAACTATATTGAAAGATTATACCTAGTTGTTATGTTGGCCAAATTTAAAGATAAGCATTGTACTTATATATTACTCTCCCCTAATATCCTATCAAAGAATATCAAAATAAATGATAATTATTAGATATATATATATATATATATATATATATATATATATATATATATATATATATATATATATATATAAGAATAATTATGTAAGAAAATCATATTAAAAGAAAACTTAAGGATAAGCATTGTACTTAAATGTTACTCTGCCCTAATATCCTATCAAAGAATATCAATACAAAGATAATTATATATATATATATATATATATATATATATATATATATATATATATATATGGTAAAGTATATATGTATCAGTATAATTATGTAAAAGAATTATATTATCGGAAAACAAAAAGGGAAAAACAATAAGATAAATAATCATACTTTAAGGTTAAACAAAACAAGTGTTAAATCGATATCAATATTCATCATTTAGATGATTAAGTTCAGCTAACCCCGAGCCTATAATCGTTAATGTTAAGTGAGTGTGTAAAGATATATATAGATCTATACGGGGTTGACACCTACGATTTCTAGCTACAACCCCGACAGGTATAACTTTCTCGTCTATTATAATTTCTTCGTTTGATGAAGCGTCGTGGCGGGGAAAATATCAACTCAATAGATCGTTGATAGAAACTCATTGTAACATTGTCCATGAACCTTAATTAATTAAACTACCTAGAGTGGAACACCTTGAAAGTAGTCAAAGTATGAAAAGATAAGGAAACTGGATAAAAATCTATAAAATAAAAGTTATAGGAGAAGAAGTAATATATCCTATGGAAAACAAGATATAAAGAATAGAAATATTTTAAAAAGAAATGATAAAACTTTTATAAAAGTATAAAACCATAAAACCGGTGAACTCACCAACATTATGTTGATGTTTTCAAAACCCATGTATTCTCAGGGAAATAAGTAGTCGAGGAAATGGAGTGTCAAATAATGTGGCCACGTGACTGGTGGATGTTTATTTGTTCCCCTATTGTCTCATTTATGATTAGGAAGTGTGCTTGGATAACACACAATGTAACCATTTATTAATAATGAATAAAAGAAGTGTTTTTGTTATATTGTGTGTATAGTTTAATAAACTTGTCTCCATGATCCAACGTCCTAACGTCGCACAGCCTGACGCTTCCGCTACCGGCGAAGGGTGTGACAGATTGGTATCAGAGCTACAAGTTATAGCGAACTTGTAATTCCTTATGAACTATGATTATAACCCAGTGCATATACTCTAATTAGGTTTAACACTTAAGCTTAATAAATAAAAGTATTATTATTAATTACACTACTGATAGACTACTTACGAGAGATGTGTCTAGTTTAAACTGTCGCTTGTATTGCTAGATTTCAGAACAACTATATGCCAAAATGGTCCTGCCCTCCGGCACTTCTCACCTGACTGATCCTTATTTGATAATCTTAAGGTACAAAACATAGAATTTGTAACATCCCGAGTCCCAGGTATATTACTTAATCAATTTTATTCATTTTGGCAGGTCAACTCGACGAGTTGGATGCCCCAACTCACCGAGTAGAGGGGTTAGTTGGCCGCGTGACTTTAGAGTCTACTCAACGAGTCGGAGGACCCCGACTCGATGAGTAGGAGCTGTGTGAGGAAACCCTAGTTTTCTGGGGTTGTGTCCTATTTAAAGGACCTTAACCCTCATTTCCGCCACCCTTGTCACCCTACTACAATGTGAGGAACCCTAATCGAGTTGTAACCTTGTGTGAGGGAAAGTGAGGCTAATTTTGTGGGTTTTAGTGCATTCTTGGACGAGAGTTGAAGAGCAAGAGACCTTGGACGAGAAGGAGCTTCTGGATCTGGTGTTCACTCATTCTTAGCTACTGTTTGAAGGTAAAAAGTCACTATCTTGCTCATTGTTTAGTTAGATCTCGTTTTAGGGAGTTTAGGGCCTTTTTCCCCATCCTTCTTTGAGATATAGAGTGTTATGGGCTTGTCATGGAGTTGAGACTCCAGATATGGACATATTGAGGTCCCATGAGCCCAAAGATCCAAGCTTTATCAAGCTTTGGACAAGTTTCCATGCATGAGACCTCTTATGGAGATTTTTTTGGCATTTTGAGCCATAAATTCCATGCATGAACGTAAAGCTTGCAGCTTTACATGATAAGTGAGCCTTGGAAGGCTAGATCCAGAGTATGAGACACCATTTCTGCCCAAAATCGTCTGAATGAGAAAAGGGACTGAAGGGACTCGACGAGTCGGTTAGGGTTTTCCCCGACAAGTCTGGACACATGTGACTCGACGAGTTGATGAGACAACTCGACGAGTTAAGATGAAAATTCACGACACTTCTAAGGAAACAAGGGGACTCGACGAGTCACATAGATGCACTCGACAAGTTGGGTCAACAGGGACTGTTGACTCGAGTGTTGACTTCTGCTGACTTTTAGGGTTGGTCAAGGCTTGGATTATGGAGACCATGGAGGGGTAAAATGGTATTTTACCCATTACAGGAGTTAGAGAGAGGGGTTAGCTTAATTCATTTAGAGTTGTGGTTATAAGTGTTAATCAGAGATGATTATGACATGTAGGCGGGGATTAGACCGTTCGAGGGGTACGAGGTTTACTTGCTTACTTACCAGGTGAGTCTTCTCACTATACTTACCATGAGTGGTAACTTTGTGTGACCGGAGGGTCTTGTATGCCATTATTGAGTACTGTGATATCCTAAATTATGTCTTTTTGATTTATGTCGTGTATTATTCTGAGCTTCATTAAGTTAGGACCAGAGGGTTCAACCCGAGTTGTGGGACCGAAGGGTCTCCACTGAGACACATTGACCGGAGGGTCTTTATCGAGATATAGCCATGAGAGGCTAACGAGATATCTATGGTATTTTGGGGAACTCACTGAGCATCGTGCCTACCGTGTTATGTGATATATGTTTCAGGTACTTCTCAGGATCGCGGGAAGGCGCCAACTTGATTGTACACACAACATGGAGTTATGTTTTTGAGGATCCTGGATTTTTATTCAAACAATTATGGATTTGTGTTTTTGATAATTTGACACTTTGGGTTTTTTGTGAAATGTGTTGTGAGAATTATGTGGTTTTAAAATGAAAATTTTGTTTGAAAATTTACGGTGCTACAGAATTAATAAAATACATTTAATAAAACAATAATTATATATATATATATATATATATATATATATATATATATATATATATATATATATATACTAGACGTTTACCTGCGCCAAGCGACGGATGTTAATAATCTTTTCAAAAATTAGTTTCTAGAGGCGAATTTAAAACTGATAAAAATCTTCACCTTTTTGGGTTGGTTATAGTTCATGTTTTTTTATTGCGAATGTTAAATGGAAAACCGATTTTCTTTTTTCTTATTTTTCTTTTGAAGTGATATTTGATATTTAAAGTTAGATTTTAATTAATAGTGACCATATTTATTAACGGTAGCCATTTAAAATCATAACTACTTATATTATTATACCGTAATTTCAAAGAAATATCTAATAATAGTCTAACAATTTAATACAAATATAATAACAAATTTTGATCTTTTACCATTTAACTCATTAGGAAATAATAATAATTATTTAATATTAGAACAAATTACCAAAAAAAAAGAAAATCAGAAACTAAAGTAAATATTGATAATTTAACAATATATTCACCAATAATCGAGCATGAATCTCAAAGCCATTTCTTGTAAAATTCAAAACTCCATAATCATTTACACTAATAAACTTATTTCTCACAATATAATGGGATTTACGACCACTCACCGAAGATGGATCACTACTTGACCAGATAAAATCCTTACAATAGTTGATCCTATTACTACCATAGTCATATTGTTTTTTCCACGACCTTGGTGGTTAAAACATATTTATGGCCCGAAACAAAAACAAAAATGGCTCTTCAAATGACCAAAATTTCAAGCCAATGTTTCAAAATACATGTACAAAATAATAAGAAACGTAAAAGACTTTATTCTCCCTACATATTTTGCTACTTGTATAATATTGACAATTTAAGTATTTCCTTTCTTTTGATTCAGTTCTTCCTGCAAATATAAGCAGAAAACATATAAAAATTAAGGAAGAGACTAATTGGAATCATGTAAGGCACCAGTTCTAACAATAAGTTTCTATCCACATTACTGTGACACCCAACAACAGACCACCAAACAATCAGATTAAGTATTTAAATGACAATTTTAGCCTTCTGTGTAAAATAGAAAATACAACGAAGATGTATGGACAAATCATAATTAAACTAAAATCCTACATAAGTGTACTTTCAAACATCAATGCTTCAAAATGTATAAAATTATATCAACACCTTAGAAAAAAAATGAAAAAATTGAACCAGAAAAGAAATCGATGCAGATTTACAGAGGCTTCATATTATCAAACAAACATAATTATAAGCCATTGGAACTCAACACATCACTTGAAACACAATTTTCTGTCAAAAATGTTCAATTTCCTGAAAAATATGGAGGAGCCCTACGTTAATTCTCTAGAAAATTTTAAGAAAAACGGAGCTAGAAAAGAAATACAAAAATAGAAAACTAAATATCTCAAATAAATAACTAAAACTAACCAAAACAGATTATCAAATGTTGTGCTCGGTAAAATATCTTATTGGATCTGTTACACACACCCACATCTTGTAAACATATAAAAAGGGTTAAACACAAGAAACATCTTTATTATAAGATGTCAGTGAAAGTTGCATACAAAATTGAGACTTTTGAACATTAATTACAACTGAAAACCTTTCAATTGACCATTACCTCGAACATACAACCCATTCCTAGAAAAATTGGAAAAAGAAGAAGAAAATAAGCAATCGATGTTAGATTTCATTTAAAAATAACAAATAATTGGGAACTTACAATAATTGTATAAAGGCTAACACTGACGATTCATCTTTCACTTCTCAGTTTACACCAATCTTCTCAGTCAGTTTTCTCATACATACAATATAAAATCTGAAATTGCTTCTTGATTCTGGTACCTGGATCCGAATGTTCTGCTTTGTTCGAGTTTTTCGTGGTTGTGAGAGAGTATACAAAGAAAAGGAGCAATGGTGGGGTTTTTTAAAGAAAGAGTGGCAAGGTTCTTCAGAGAAAGGGAAGAAAGAAGCCAGATATAGGGGAAGATTTGCGAGGATCGAGTGATATTTGCCGAGATGGGGGGAAATCAGTAGGGGGTTAAAGGGGATGCGTCAAAGGATTGAAAGCACTTGACTTTTTCAACTTTAAATAGATGGAGCCGAGGGTATTGGGGGATTCAAATTTAAAAGTAATTCCCTTGTGCTAAGAATCGGTCGATAAAAAAAGGAATTTCAGATTTACCTTTCGCGTTCACGATGAAGTCGAATATACAGACCCTAACCTTTCGCGTTCACGATGAAGTCGAAGATACCTTTCGAGACTGCAAGATATGAATTCAACACCACCGTATCAAAGATCGTGAAGGTGGTGGTACGTGACAGAGATGGCAGAACAGGGACACAGATATATATGCGGCCGATGTGAAAAATTGATGGTGTTGTTTGGTGAGGTCGTAAGTCTAGGTTCATTTTAGAGAGAAAGAGATGATGATGGTTGGTTGCTGAAGGCAACACCATGGCGGTGGCCAGTGGGTTGTAGGCATATTAGTGTTTCAAACAAAGAAGAGAGAGGGGAGAAACCAACGGGTTTTTGAAGGCAAAACAAAATCGAGACTGACAGTGGTAAAAAAAATAGATGAATGACGGTGTGGTGGTGAATTTCATGGAGGAAAATGGATATGGCGATTTGACTGTGTCTCCTGGTTTGAATAAGTCTTCAATACTTTAAGCAAAAAAATTGGGGTTGATGATGGCAACAACTATCAAAAGTTATGTTGACTCATTCTAGTAAAAAGTATGATTTTTTTAAAAATTTAAATCCTCTATATTAGGTAAGATAAGGATGTGGTTTGAATGTTTCAATATTAGTTTTACATTTGTACTTAATGCATTGTATTTTGTAATTTGTTGGTAAATGTTTGTACATTCAGCTTAAAAGTTTGGACGTCTTAAATCTATTTTTAGAAATAGTAAGGTTTGTATATATATATATATATATATATATATATATATATATATATATATATATATATATATATATATATATATATATATAAATGTTGAATCTATATGCCCAAATATCATTATGGAGTGATACTGCTAATAATATATAATCCTATAGGGTCACACCTTTATCAAGTTGGCACATTTTGTATATTTATTATTAATGTGATTATTAATAAATAATATCAATTCTTGTATTTTTATTAGGGAATAATTATTGTTTTACGAAAATAATAATTATAAGAGTGTATAACTAGTTATTATTTCATATGGTATGAATTAATAAGTCATGCAAAACCTTTTGGACTGGTTGGATTCTTTTGTCTTTTACCTAAAGACAAAGTTTATATTTTATAAACTTAGAGTGTATAAAAATTAAAGAATCCATCATCTTTTGAGAGGTATGGCCAAATTAATAAAGAAATATGGAGGTTGCTTGTCAACCTCCATGCTTTGTCTCCCCATGCTTTTAAAAGGCTACAAATACTTTAGAGTATTTTATTATAAGGCCCTTTGTAACATCCTAAAATTATGAGGTAAAAATTTCATTTTTAATTCAAGCAAAACATTAATTATATTTAAATTCAACATTCAACATTTTTTTCTAAATATTCAAAAGTACTTTATAAGAAAAAATTAACAGAGTAAAATCCCAAAATCATCATAATGCGGAAACATGGGTGGATGTGCTGCGATCAAGTCAGACCCTTTCCTTTCAAACTGGAAGTACCTGAAACATAAACTGAAAACCGTAAGCACGAAGCTTAGTGAGTTCTCCAAAATATGACATACCAATCAAACAAACTATACACACATACTGAACAAACATAGTGCCAATCATATCTGGATGTTGGCCTACCCCTTCGGTCTATTTTAACCGGATACTGTCAAACATATCTTGGTGCTGGCCTACCCCTTCGGTCTATTTCAACCGGATACTGCCAAGCATATCTGGGTGCCGGCCTACCCTCTCGGTCTATTTTAACCGCATACCGGTTCTATTTCACCCCTACTACTACCACATAATATCAGAACAGTAATCACCGAGTCATCATACAAATACAAAAATGACTGAAAATTATCATAAAGATAGTCATCATGAAATAAGATAACTAGTGGGCCGACCTTGGTTCCTTCGAACCATGGCTACTGCGAAGGAAGACTCACCTCAAATAGCCGAATATCTCAGATAAAAGCTAGGACTGTCGATCTGTCAAATCCCCCCGCGCTAATACCAACAAATAATAGCAAATTAATAATTGGTCCATAAATCATCGCTAGGATCCAAGTAAGATTGTTCAACACTCAAGGTAAAATTCCATTTTACCCTTTCCTCACTTGGCCTAAAATCTGAGGCCCACCAATAGCATCAAAAGCCCATTATGGCCCAATTTCCTATTTGGCCCAAAACCCATATTAGGCCTAATACAAGGAGGCACAAATTCCTAAAAGATACCCAAAGCTCCAAATGGGGAACATACCAAAAAGGCCCACATACATAAAACTAGGGCCCAACAAGGCCCAAAAGCCCAAAAACCACATCTCACGTCGTGACCATCCTTGGTCACGTTGTGAGAGCTCACTCAATCGGATCCCAACTCATCACGAATCAACCTAGCCAACTCAGTCAAGGGAAAGTCAACGGGGCTACCGTCACGCCGTGAGAAGCTTTTCTTACGTCGTGAGCCCCAAACAGATGACCAAAAATAAGACCAAACGTTTCTCACGTTGTGAGACCTTGTGTCTCGCGTCCTGGGAACATTCTTAGGCTAAAAACCCAACCTTTAAGTCCTTAATCCATTAAGCCTTCAATCCTACTTCATCCAAAAGCTAACAAGGACTCCAAAAGCCAATAAAATGATTACTTGATGGATATGCATGCCCCATGCATGTACTAAACCCATCTTAGGTAAAAATGACAAGAAATTTCCCCAAACTCAAACAAGATTCATAAATTATAACCACATTTCAGATCCATAAGACTAAATCATAGAGAATGACTCATTGATCCATAAAGTTGCCAACTTTATGGATCCCAAGCATGCAATCCAATATAAACATGCAAAAAGGAGCTTAGAACTTAGATCTAGCAATTTGAGCTAAAAAATATTGGATATTGGACACTTACAATGGTCCAAAGTGTGCACAAGATGATGATGATGAACCCTCCTTGCTGAACCAACACTCTAGAACCTCTTCTTCTTCTTCTTCTAGCCACCAAAACACTAAAATGGATCTAAAATCACCAAGATGGATTATGTTAGGGTTTTTCTGAGTTAGGGGAAGGTGGAGGCTGATAAATGAACCCTAAAAGAGAGTTAATGGGGCTTAAATACGTGGGAAACCCTAAAACTTCATGGGCTTGGGCTGCAACGATCCTCACGTCGTGAGCTCAGTCCCGGATAGAATCTTCGTGCAGCCCTCCTCACGTCGTGAGCCTCTAGGCCTCGCGTCGTGAGGACCCCTTTTCTCCAAAATCCAACCTCTTGACCCTCTAAAACCCTAATTCAATTCATCCAAGAAAACGGATGTTACAACTCTCTCCCACTTAAATTATATTTCTTCCTCGAAATCACTCCTTACTACCCCCCAGCCACACCAGACAACTAGAACACTTCTTCCACTACCCCTGAAGAATAACCATTACTATTCTGCCTGAAATCCGAAATTCTAAACCCACCCCTTGACAGACAGCCCATGGTGAAACACTAACATTACAATTCCACTTCTTATTCCGACTGATCATAACACTTCCATTCCGTGATTATCTTGTTGTTTCCACTAAAAATAAAATCACCAACCGATCCTTGCTGCCGAAACTTTTCACTTGGTAGAAAGCTTAGAAAATCCTTCGAGTAAAAGAATCATCCTAAAGTTAACAAATCCATGAACACAAAGAGCAACAAGATACAATCTGGGAGTTAAACATTCTAGTGCTGAACAAGTCACTGATTCCTTAATTGCCGATCCGATACACTACTACCATAATTCTGAAGTCCCATAAGTTGCCAAACCTACACATAGGTAGAACCATTCCAAAGCACAATCACGAGGGCCTTTTTTACCATCCGAACTGAAAACATCCCTTTTTGACCCTGAACCCTTCAATTGATGCCCTTGGCATACAGATTCCTTATTTCATATATTGCTGTAAAAAGATCTTGTGCATATACACTTACGATTCCTAACGCGAGTCTTAACCAAAATCCAACTCGGTACATAACTCAAAACCTGAGATCCAAGGATTTCCACTTGCATTTTGTTGGGTTTTATGTACTCTAACATCCCTATGGTGCACATACAACCCTAATGCTTTGGATCTAAGTTTTCTCTAGTTATACATGCAACAAAAATTATCCAAAGCATGAAACCTATAACTAGCATACAACTTGATACTTGAAACATAAAAAAAACTAGTTAGAAGAATACCTCTTAGTTGTAGCATGTAGAATTTTGCCTTTCAAGAGCTTAGCACCTCAAGTGTGATTCCTCAAATGGTTCATAAAACACCAAGAGCAAGAGGAGGACGAATGAGAGAGAGGCTATTAACCACCAAAAACGGCTAGCATCTTCTTGGAATGCACAAGTTCCCATTTTAGGGTTTTAGGGGTTACACTTATAGTGTAGAATTCCAAGAGTTTCAACTTGTAAACCCTAATCCACTTCCTTGGGCCTTTAATCCAATAATTCATATGATAAACCCTTTAGACTAAGTCTTCATGGACTCCACAAAGATTTAGTCCACATAATCAACATGGATCATTAGCCCAAACTATAAGTATCACTGATTTACTTAATCAGTCCCCGTTAATTTAATTAGTCTCTTTTGATCACTAAATTAATTCCAAATTAATTCTTGATCAATACTAATTAAATAATATACTTTATCAAGTAATATATTATACTTATAATATATTAATAAATCACAAATAACCTCTTTCTCAAATATCCATCCTATCAAATTGCTTTGGTGAATGCAACCCAAAATGGACCATGCTACTCTCGGGTCAAGTACATACCAATTATAGTTATGGGCATAGACACCTAATCCAACAATCTCCCACTTAGATAAGTCAATAACTATAACCGCAAGTACGACTTGAAAAACCGACTAGCAATCGTAGCTCTCAAGAGCTGTTGTCGAACTCTGACGCGTCCATTAGATAAAGGGTCATATATTCCTCCATTCTAGATATCGTATGAACTGAGGCATGGATTATAATCATTCTCTCTATTCATGTGTTGATTCCCGATTTCCGATTTATGAGACCGACTAATTGAACAAATCAAATCAGTCCAGGCTTGGCCAAGCGCTTAGGGTGTCATCACTAAATCATCGAGGGGCCCACATATATCGATTTTATCCCTCTTAGGGTAAAAGGAACGGATAAACTTTGAATCATATGCTTGCTCTATTTACTCATCAAATCACACACAACAATATGTTTTATCACACCAAGTTACTGGTGCGTTTACATATCATCAATGTGCAACTGACTTGTAAACTGCAACTATATGCCTCCGTTTCAAGAATATAAGATATTATCGTCTCACAATCACTCGTGATGAAATCCATGAATTGATTTAGATGAGCGTGGGTTTAATCCAATACTCAAATCTTATTACAGGAGTACTCATGAAAACTGAAACAAACTTTTCTATGTTTAAACACTTTAGACAGTCTACAGACGGATTCATGAAAGTCTTACCTCAATACCTACTTCCAAAGTATGATCGACTGTGGATAGTTTGAATAATCTTATTATTCGGGAAGTCAAAACATGCAAAGTGAAACACAAGAATAATCAAATTCAATATGGTCTCAAAACTTTTGCATATAAATAAAACACCTTTTATTTAATCACCATATTGATTACACATTATTCGTTGTATAATGTTTCGATAAATCAACTTATACTTGAATTAAAACAATAGTTATCTCATGCTCCAAGCATGTACACTATGTTCACCAATGGTCCTTGTTTGTGAAATAGATCAATTGAATACATTTCCAATGAAACTCATTTCACAATTCCAAATCTTTTTAACAAGTGTTAGATTCTAAACTATCATGCAATGATTCCTTTTGTAATGTCGAGGTACCAAAGTCACAGAGACTTTGCCAACGATATTACAAAACTTTCCACTGGAGTTTGATAATAAAACAATTCCAAGGAAGCGAAGTCTCAAATTCAAAGTACATTCCTTTGAACATCCTTCTTGCATAAAGGTTTATAACCTACACATAGATTCTTAATATCCAACTCCCATTATGAAAACATTTCCATATTTGCCATATGACAATGCATTATTAATAGAATTATGTCTATTCATAATAATGTCAATATGTGTGACAACCCGAACCCTTTTCTAGTTCCCGTTAATTAATTTCCGTTAATAAAATTTTATTTTATTGGGTTCCGCCAACTTCCTTCGGTTTGGAAAATCATTTTGAGTTCTATATTCGAGCCGGAACCAAAACCACGCGAAATTTCGGGAATTCCTTCGAACAATATCGAGTTCACGGCCGGATTTGAGTTCACGACCGTACACCCGTGTACGACCGTACACTCGTGAACGGTCGGCGTCGGGTGGACCCCACCACCGACCAACGACAACCCTTATAAATATAAGACCCTACCCTTCATTTACACTCTTCTGGCCAGACACTCTCTCTTTCTCTCTCTAAGAATATCGACCGTACACCCCTAAAGACACTCTAAACCTTCCGAAAAACGTCAAGAATCACCATTGGGGGTCATTTCGGAGCATCTAGAGCATGTTTCTCGTCGAAATCAACATCCTTGTTCTTGAGTGTACGGTCGTACACCTTCAAGTTCATTGACCGCACACCAGTCTACAGCGTACACCTTCAAAGTCCGTACACCTTCAAGGGCCGTACAACGTTCACGGCGGTACACCCTGTTCACGGCCGTACACCTTGTCCATGGTCGTAAACCCCGTTCACGGCCGTACACACTTCTTAAATGGTATACTTGACTAAAAATCCTACTTTCCTCGATTCGATCAAGTCCCAGTAACATTTCTTAACCGAACTCAAGTGTTTTTCTACACTTTATCTAGCGAAATCACTAATTTAAATACATAAATGTATTTAATTGTTATTAGGATTCCGTTAAAGTGCCACACGCTTCAACTCGAGGGTCTTCATTCCAATTCGTTGATTCGACTTTTACACGCTACTACCTGTGAGTTCATACCCCTACGCTTTTATGGTTTTTAAAAGTTTTCAGGGGGGAATACAAGCCAAACACAAATGAGTTTGTGAACTAAAACAAAAGGATTTTAACAAGTATAAAACTTATGCAATTGACACAGACAAACGATTTCCACGTTTTTATAAAATATCTAGATATTTTATCCCTTTTATACTATGTTGAGCATAAGGGACGTTTTCAACGTACAACCATAATTGCATAGTTTTCAGACCAATATACGTACCAAATACACAATATACATGCAAACTATAATAGCTATAGTTTGGGGTTTTCAATACACAGCTTTTACTAATT
Source organism: Lactuca virosa (assembly GCF_052849685.1). Classification (NCBI taxonomy): domain Eukaryota; kingdom Viridiplantae; phylum Streptophyta; class Magnoliopsida; order Asterales; family Asteraceae; genus Lactuca; species Lactuca virosa. The sequence goes on along the minus strand of NC_136429.1, from coordinate 180,294,665 downwards.
CAGAGTTATACACTGCTAAACATATAAACTATGGCAGATTTAGTTTATGATATACATTACTACAAGAATACAATATTTAATAATTATTTAAGTATAATTATTATCTTATACAGTATTCAACGGATTCAAATACAAGAGAACAATACAGTATTATACGTAAACTAGATTATACAGAATTGTGAGACTCTACTTCAAAACTGTACCCTTAGGTGTACTGAATTAAATCCTATCATAGTATAACCAGAGTCTCCTGGAGGGACAGCGTGAGATTTGTGAATAGATCTATTCGGGACTGACAATCCCACACCTGAACTGCTAGCTACAGTTAGGCAGGCATGCCTGAGGTGACAAATGTCATGTAACCGACGCCTGAAGAACGTTGTAAAGGTCCTTAGGTCATATCAAGCATGGTTATACGACTCACAATAAGTATAACTAACCTTTGTTTATGAGATTTTATTCTTTATTATTTTTATTTTAATAAATAGAACTATTATACATTACATTGGGGGATTCCAGAGATACAATACACAGTTTTATTTAAATAATAAAACTACTATACACACTGATGGTAGCCAGAGTTTTTCAAACAAAACTTACTATATGTACCAGTGATAACCAGGGTTTTCAAACAGAGCATTCTACACATAGGTTTTCATACAGAATTTATCATACCATACATCTAGTAGTAACCAAACATACAAACTAATATGTTTTATATACTACAACCGGATACAATAACAAACATTCATAGTTAGTTCTATAACTCTTTAGTTTATGCATCAGGGTTATGTGGTTTCCGCCTCATTTCTTGTTCCTTGTTTGGTTGTGGGCTTAGGGCAGATCCATATAACCAACGGTCTGTTCGATATTGGTTTATACGTGGCTAGCATGAACTAAGTGTTTATAGATGGAACTGATATTATCTCACTCTTACTAAAGAAAATATTGGATTTTCTTGGAAAAACACGAACATTTTTGTTTCAAAATCATCAACAGGTTTTCATTACAAAAACATCGCTTATGAACTCACCAGCTTTATGCTGATACTCTTTCAAAACTGTTTGTATTCTCAGGAAATCAGTAGTCAGGTACCTCCTGGAGTTTTGAGAAGACGGAGCGTATAGAGTCACGTCTTTCTATTTTGATTATACTTTTGATGTATAAAAACAAGAATTAAACAGATGTAAACCTTTTTCATATATGTATTCTATGTAATGGTTGTGTTTACTATGATTGCTATGATACATTTGTTGTGATACTACGCATGACGTCATCCACCCCCGAACATTTCCGTCGTTCCGGTTTGGGGGTGTGACAATATGGTCCATCCATTACTATACTTCCAACTTTCCTTAAGCAACCAATGATTAGCGAACCTTAGATTGTCCTTGACAGTTGTTTAACCACTTTAGTCATATCCAGTTCTAGTCCTTTTTCCCTCTTAATGCCCTAGACATTTGGAAAATTAGAACACGTGAATATTATAACATATGCAATCGATCCTATATCCAAAGCATATGAGACACGATTTATAATGTCTTGCATAAAGACATGATACATTATCAGTCTTTTGCTATAATATTTCCATATATAAAATTTCCAATGTTGAAATATTTCAACATGGTATTCATATATATCCATGACTAAGTTTGATTAATACTTCAATTTAAACCTTCAGATTCTAAATAAAGTATAAGTATCCTCTCCCTTACTATAGCGAAACAACTTTTCAACCTTTTCAACTTTGCAAACTAGAACTTTGTTTCCTATAAATAGTATTGCTAACTCACAACACTTACCATAATAATTATGCTCCCACTAGGATAACAATTATTTTGTTACTAGCATAACATTTATGCTCCCACTAGCTTTGACATGTATCCAAAATCAGCTGGACTTCTAGAAATCAATACTTTATTGACTTTTTTTTTACCAAAAGAGATGCTTCGATAAGCCTTTATCTAAGCTCATACATCTTTTATTAGAAAGCCCATATGTGTGTCTAAACTATTTCAGAACTTACAACAGTAAGTCACGAATGTTCAAACTTTTTGCCATTTCTCACAATTCGAACTATGAAGAGGGATGTCGTAATCATAATCGAATTTGAGAACGCAATTAACACAACTGCTATCTCCTTAAAATCTACTCAGTGAAAGCGTTTCCTCATAATCATTTTCATGAATTGGAGAGAAACCTTATGACACTTAGATTTTATGGTGTATGTGTTCCTATCCATGTGAATCTGTCATTTCCAATCATTACGATAAGATAAGGTCTCTGAAAAACTCAACCTCATATGGACTGAACTTGTTTAATCTTAAGTTCTTGCCACTTGGAATCACAAGGGCCTACCATGTCTTCCAAGTTGTTAAGCAGCTCACCTATACAGATCAACGAACTTTCACTGATCAAGGTCCTTCGCCTTATGAAAACAATTGAGAACTCATAGAACTCACATGCATAGTCAACTTTTAACTGGAATGGGCACAAAAACAAGAATATGTCAACACGATAGGTTACAAACCTCAACTCGTGAGCTAGTGATACACAATAGGTTTATTCTTCATTAGTTCCTGAAACTTTTCAAGATCTTTAGGACTCCCACTGACTTCTTGACATATAAGATTCTCTTGTCAAGAAACACTCATTGACAAACAAATATTCAAGATTTAGTGCGGATTCTTATCAAGGAAAAACACTTCATACAATTATTCTTAGTTGATCTTTGTCTTAAAGACATCACAACTACCAATTCTAAATGTGTTATAAACCTACTTAAGATATGTCACTCAAGGAACAATCTTGGAGTATGACTCTAAGACTTGATTTTGAAACGAAGTATGACTCACCTTAATTGATTTAACCATTTCAACAATTCCCGATTCCTCTTCTTAGCCATACAAGTGCACTAAGGTGGCCTTAGAGGATCAATTGTGATATGGTTTTCATAATCATTAAGATGATCATAAAACACGATACTTAATTACTCTCTTTTCCTTTCAGATTGGAGTAACTTTTATCTTTCAGCCTAATTGATTCTTCTTATTCGTTCTACCATACATTGAAACTTTTCAATGATTCAGAATTACACTTAATCTTGTAAGCATGACCATATTTACTAAACTTTTAGTAAATCATGACGAATAGTCTTATCGTTCTTTGTGGTGGACCTGACCAGTGCACAACCAAGTGTATCCGATCCCCTAGTCATTCACTTGACTCACATATACATGTGAATAAGGAATTAATCTTAATTTCTCAAATACGAAGGTTCTCATTCATCACACAATACAAGATGCATGATTCCAAGTTTCTGTCCAATTGAAACTTGATGATGAGAATCTTTCCTTATTTGGTATATTTAGACACTACCACAAACGAAAGAATCAAATCCATATTGCTAAAAAATAGAAACATACAAACATCAATTTTCACAAATGCCATTGCAAGGAATTATAAAATAAGATAAAATTAAAATTTTCTTTATTTATAAAAATTGCGAAAAATCTTGTCCTTAGAATTCAATAAACGAAAACTATGTCACTACATATTTCTAAGAAATCTATCATAACTCCTAAGTAGCAGCTCACAATTCTGATAATCAAATCATGCGATCGAAATCCATCTCTTCGCGATCAGACTCAACATGCTTTTCCTTTAAGCTTCCTTTGTTTTCTTTGATTCTATAAAACATCAAAATGCAATTTTATCACATCATGTTATTAAGAATCTACAAATAGGAACTTAATAGAGTTAGATAGTGGACTTACCCGAAGCAGAGTTATACACTCTGACTTTACCATCCTTATGATCCTTTAGGTAGATAAGGAAGCTTCGCAACCAATGCCCTTTCTCTTGACAATAGAAGCAAACAGATTCTTTTGGAATGGCACACGGGACAATCTCAGACTTAGCCTTTCCCAATCAAATTTGCATTACCAGTGCGCCAAATCATTTCTAATTCAACAGCAATAGGAAATAGGTAAGATCGATAAGGGTCACGTTGTGGTCTGTCATATAGTAATCTTTAACGAACTCACTATATGACTTAGGAAGTGATTGAAGAACCAAGTCAACATCCAACTTCCTCGAGACAACGACACCTAACATTCCCAACTTGTCAATATGTGACTTTATCTCCAAGACGTGTGCACACACAGACTTTCCATCTTTGTGTTTGCTAGATAATAGGGTTTGAGTGACCTTGAAATTTTCAAGTTGACAAACATGTGGGCCAGGGAGAATAATTGGAGGAGGTGGAGGAAGAGAAGTTCCACTACAGCACAAAGAAGGGATTAATCTTTCACCTCGATCGTCCTGTGGAAAATCATCTTTATAAGGAAAACTTTTTCCGTCAGATTCGGGAAGACCATAGTTGTCAGAACTAGACATCTACAAGGGAGAAATTCAAGTTAATTGATTTAAGTCCTTAATATAACACCCAAATGAAATATTAAGGCTAGGACCCAACACAATATTCTACAATTCGGAAGAGGGACGCTGTAATCCAATTGCAAAATATTTGAAGGTAGGTAAATGACGATTTACCAATTTCCACCATAAAAAACGAAAATGAATATCAGGTTTTAAATGAATTGAAATTCCTAGATTATTTTGAGATTCATTGAACTTTTCAATGACATGTTTAATCTCAATTATGCCCTTCAAGTTTGTGACTGGGATACCGAGGATCACAAACAAGGTGTGAATAACCATGCAAATTAGCTTAGTACTCTCGATGTCAATAATCACCTAATCAATGTGCCGGTTAACCACACATGCTCCATTGATCAATGATAATTTACAAGAAACCCATTGCATCCTTCATTAGTCCACATTAGTATGTCGGTTAACCACACACGCTCCAGTAACTGACCAATAAGGTGCAATGTGCAATTTCATGGGTTAGCATCAAATTCACATTTTTCCTAAAGTATCTAAGATTGAGAATTTAATAAAACATTTAGTTACTTTATAATTATCATTATACTTTTAATGAGAATTAATGTCCTATCCTACCCGTTCGGCTAACGACCCTTCACCAATCAAGAAAGCGGTGGGTGAGAGTGGACACCCATTAAACCACCATTTTATAGGTAGTATCCTTATACGCCCCCTTATAGATTGACTTCGTGAATGAGGCCTACTAACGGTAAGACTGACTTTTTACTTATACATATATAATATATTAAACTTTTAAATTTATATAGTATAAGGGTGCATTTTACACTTTTAAAATACTAGGTGGTTTAATCTATTAATAAATTATACTCTTAATTTAATTATTCTTAAACCATGTGATTGTGGATTTATTAATCTTCTCTTTTAATTAAATATTTAATTAATTTAATGAAATCCATAAATATGTAATTTGAACTATTCAAGACATCAAGGTGCTAAATATAAAAATTCAAAATTAAAAACTATTTAATTAATTTTTAAGTTATGAACCTAAGCGTTGCATCTTTTTGTAACCTTTCAATTACAAGAGTTAATGTTTTCATGAATGAAACTTTTCATATTCCATAACTTGAGGGCAAGTTATGAAACTCTTGAAAACCTTTGGATTCCATAACTTATGGACTTAATTTTGTAATTCCTTAAAAAAATTTAAGTTCCAAAACTTGATGACAAGTTTTTTAACCTCTTAAAACATTTAGATCAAATTTAAAACTAATAAAAATAATCATATATTCTTTATCTTTTACCAATTTGACCTAATGCAACTCTTATAGCAAAATGATTCAAATTTTACAAATAATTAGTTTTTCACAAAATTAAGTAATTATCTTAAAATTTGGCAATCATCATGTTATTGGATGAGGATAATCATTACCATATCAACAAAATCAAATTTTATGAACCAAAACAGTTTGTGGTAATGATCCTAATTTAAAACATGCCAAAAAAACCAGAAAAACTGCAAACAGGCTATCCGACTCGCCGAGTCAGCTTATGGACTCGTCGAGTTCACCGTTAACTCGTCGAATCCATCTGTCAGAGTGCAATTTTTCGACTTGCTTCAACTTTGAACAATTAGCCATGCATCAATATAACAGAAAACAACCTGTGGCTCTGATACCACTGTTGGGTTTGATGTACTCTAACATCCCTATGGTGCACATACAACCCTAATGCTTTGGATCTAAGTTTTCTCTAGTTATACATGAAACAAAAATTATCCAAAGAATGAAACCTATAACTAGCATACAACTTGATACTTGAAACATAAAAAAACTAGTTAGAAGAATACCTCTTAGTTGTAGCATGTAGAATTTGGCCTTTCAAGAGCTTAGCACCTCAAGTGTGATGCCTCAAATGGTTCACAAAACACCAAGAGCAAGAGGAGGACGAATGAAAGAGAGGCTATTAACCACCAAAAACGGCTAGCATCTTCTTGGAATGCATAAGTTCCCATTTTAGGGTTTTAGGGGTTACACTTATAGTGTAGAATTCCAAGAGTTTCAACTTGTAAACCCTAATCCACTTCCTTGGGCCTTTAATCCAGTAATCCATATGATAAGCCCTTTGGAATAAATCTTCATGGACTCCACAAATATTTAGTCCACATAATCAACATGGATCATTAGCCCAAACTATAAGTATCACTGATTTACTTAATCAGTCCCCGTTAATTTAATTAGTCTCTTTTGATCACTAAATTAATTCCAAATTAATTCTTGATCAATACTAATTAAATAATATGATTTCTCAAATAATATATTATACTTATAGTATATTAATAAATCACAAATAACATCTTTCTCAAATATCCATCCTATCAAATTGCTTTGGTGAATGCAACCCAAAATGGACGATGTTACTATCGGGTCAAGTACATACCAATTATACTTATGACCTTAGACACCTGAAATCTTCTGATTCACGGTATCCATTCACTAAATTGAGATATAAGAAAGCCCAAACCACCACTAAGACTACCGGTCTCACACCTGGTCCAGCCACCAGGTTTCTGAGGGTTCAACTGATAAGGCTACCCTAGCCTATGCATCACCCAATTGCCACTCATTGTCCACATAATCATCCCACTAAAACAAGATCCAAAACCTTGACCCAACTGGTCTCTACCAGGTCTCACATGCACTGTCGTAATCATGTAGGCCTCGCCCACATGTCTTACCCCATCGAGGGACGCACATGCCTAACCTCGCCCCGTACCCTAATGGTCCTGTTCCTACAACATAGAGATGTTCTCCGACAATCCTGTCCGCCTTGACCAAGGCACAAACTGATCCTCCTTTATACCAATGACCATCCCAATGATGGTCTATCTCAATCTGGAGAATACTACGATCACATCGCAGACTTACAACATTTCCACAACTGTCTGATATCCTGGTGAATGCTACGACTACCCTGTAGTCTTACAACACTTCCATACCCTGCCATGGTCACCGCCCATGGTCTTACCACAACTCTACCATACATCCCAAAATCATCCTGAGTTGAATCTACATACGACTATCCCAATCAGGTTTTTGGGTTATGCTTCGAACCCCAAAGTGTAACACCAGTCAAAATAGGTCAACAACAGTCACATATGATCATGTCAAACAAGTAATATAATAAACTTACTTTGTAGTTTATGGAAAACTCTAATAAAAATATGAACTTTCGTACATACCTTATGGTATAAATCAAAGTACACGTCCATACATTTCCAAAAGATTTTAACAAATCTCAATCTAACTTCACATGAAGAAGTTATGATAAGATCTAACACTATAAATCTCTATAATAAGAAGAAATTAAAATATAATGAGAATTAGCTATTGGAATCTAAAACAAAGTTGTATTACTTGGATATGCCTACGTGTGGATATAAAGAACATCAAAAACGAAGCTCGTATGCAAAAGATATGATCTTCCGAAGATCTAACAGCCTACGAGCATGACACGTGGTAGAAACCATAATCAGCCATACTTCATTATGTCAAGATAAAGGTTCACGACATGAAGGTGATCTAGGACACTTCTCAAGGCTAGAATTCACATGGCAAGTCTATGGGAGTGATGTGTTAAGACTTCACGATGTGAACATAAAGGTTCACGACATGAAAATGTTATTTGGACACCTTCTGAAGCTAGGACCCAAATGGCAAGTCTACGAGGTGATACAACTATGCTTCACGACGTGAACATGCATTTTGATGACGTGAACTTGTCTTGGACAGCCTACTAATAGCAAGTTCGACCCTAACCCTCCTTACACCAAAATTTCATTTCTCTCTCCGTTTGCTGAAGACGTTCCTTGTCCCGAACCCGACTATCACGAACCGCTGACTGTTTCTAGTTAGATTCTATCAAATCACGCTACTGGGGAGAGTTTAACAGCCCCACTTTTTAATGTTTTCGGGGGAAAATGCATGCTAAAGAATATATATATATATATATATATATATATATATATATATATTAGTTAATATTATGTTTATATGATAGTATGTCCGTATCAACATAAATAGTTATATTAAGTGGGATATAGCTGTTTTGTATCATATATACCTAGAATATATCTGATATTTTGAAATCATGCAACTATCTTAAACTTGTTAGCATGTTGTTGTCATAGATTTTACTAATATAGCCCCAGATTTATACTCGGGAGTTCTCTATACTATGTTGTGTTATAGCCCCGGAGTTATACTCGGGAGTTCTATATAGATTTGTTAAGTATGTAGCTATTATTGGTTTTATGTTAGAGAAAACCTGGTTTTTACTTCAAGTTATAACTGTTGTACTGCCTAAGTATTAATTAGGATTAATGTCTAAAGCTTAGTCTAGTAACTTAGGGTTTTAGACATCAATATGCTTTCACTAATGGAACTAACGGCACTCGACAAGTCTACATGAGCTATTTTATTCATCGACTAAGACTGGAAGTCTTAGGGGGAAATTCTATGACCTGTAACTGCTAATCCCGTGAGAGCAAGGAAGTTGTGTATAGATCTATACGGGTTGACACCCCCACCCGTGGTTGCTAGCTACAACCCAACAGTTTGCGGGTGACGAACTTGCCCAATTTATTCAATTCCGAGATCGATGAAGCGTGCATAATCTATTACTAAGGTGCGACACTTGTAGCACCAATAAGAGGTTTGAAACTAGTCATATAGCCGCGGTTATGGACTCATGGTAGCATAATTTTAGAAACATTATACTTTGTCGATATACAAGTATTAATATTAAGTATAAGTTTCGCAAACACTTATACTCTAAGTACCAGGAACTTGTAGGTATTTTATTTATTCATTAGGTAGACAATTATATCTAGCATACACACTCGTATAGAATTGAAATAAGATTTATACATAACAATCTTCCTTGGTACAGGATTACAAATACTTATACTCGTATAGTATTGCAATAAGATTTATACGTAGCAATCTTCCTTCGTACAAGATTACAAATACTTATACTTATATAGAATTGAAATAAGATTTATACGTAGCGATCATCATTTGTATAGGATTACAAATACTTATACTCGTATAGAATTGAAATAAGATTTATACGTTTCAACCTTCCTTGGTTTAGGATTACAAAAACCTATACTCATAGTATATGGAAATTGTAGGTATCCCTTATTCAGTAGGAAAACCAGTATACCTAGGATATATACAATATGTTAGAGATAAGTATGAGTCAGAATGATATTTTCAAACTATGTTTCATACTTTCAAACTTGGAAAAAGTACTATTTTTCTCAGAGTGTGGACTCACCAAATTTATGTTGACGTATTTTCAAAACGCATGTGTTTTCAGGAACTTGATAAGCTGGAGTGTTACTCGAACACGAGAAGTTTTACTGTTGTCCTTTCTGTTCATAAGGAACATATATATTTTAAGACGTGTGCGATAATTCGGATACTATGTAATAATCACTAGGAAACAAGAATAATGTAACTTTCTATCATCAATAAAGGTATGTAGTTTATAAAATTCTTTTGTACTGTTCAGTGTATGTTTGATAATTGTGATACAAAAATGAAGTTACACCGCCCGATGTTTCCGCCGCTGGCTGGGGGTGTGACAGATTGGTATCAGAGCTATTGACTATAGTGAACTAGTACTTTCTTAGGAAAGAGAGACTATAGTCCAGGGCTTACTCTATTAGGTTTAGGTATATACCTTAACCTACAATAAAAAGTATTATTAATTATTAACAGAAGGAATACTTACGTGAGTTGTGACAGGATAGACATGTCACTTTGGGTTGCTGGATTTTAGAATGGCTATATGCTAAAATGATCCTGCCCTCCGACTGTCCTGACTGGCCGGTGCCTTATCAGCTAGACCTGAAGTAACAAACAATAACTAATAAGGCATGAATACAACAAATAAGAAATATAGAGTCATATATGTAGACTCAGAACCGCGATGAGAATACACCTAACACCTGGAATGTTTTTGATCTCAAGGATTTAGATCAAATATTCCAACTAAAGTTTATATGTGCGTAGATCGTATCACAACTAGGTGTAGGTGCGCAACTACATTTTATTATGATCAGATCATATGGACTATTTAATTTGGAAGTAATATTTGATAGACTAAACACTTGGTGATCCAAAATGTATAGGAATTCGACATGGCTCATTCTCGAGAATGGATAATCCTAGAGGATACAAATGAAGAACAAGAGATTCCATCCCCTCTTTTGGAAGGTGATCCTTACTACCCCAGGATTCCAACTTACTTCAACCCAATACCTTCAGACGACGGAGCACCTTTACCATCTAAAGAACCATCTAAGGAAATGGAAGAGAGCGGACCTATGGAAGAAAGCAAACCCATGGAAGAGACAAAATCAGTTGTATCCTCCTTACCACCAATGAATATTCTTTATCGTCACTTTCCGGGAGAAGCCAAGATGAAACGTACGACTCGTAGGTCCATACCAAAATGGATAAGGATTAAGAAGAATCAAAAGGGAACATATTCGGATACCCATAAAGTCCAAGATGAACCTGCAAGGATAGCACAAACGGTTGACAGGTGGGTAGCATCAGAAAGAGCTGCTAACAAGTATGAGATTGGTCAATCATCCCGACCACATCCCTCTCCTTCTTCCGAGGTTGACACCTTATCTCAACTGTTTGAGAAAAGTGTGAGAATCGAAAACAAAATGGAAACTATCAAAGGGAAGACTACTTATCTCTCAAGACGGATGCAAAGGTTAGAAGGACAGAGAACCCGAGATCAAAAGGCGGTGATGGATGTTCAGCATCGCATTAATTTCGCTTATAACGACATGATTACTCACGACTCAAGGATTGTATAACTGGAGCTCTACAAGCAAACCTCAAGAAATGAGGAGCGGACTGGAGAGTTGGAGCACAAGAATCAAGTGCTTGAGGAACAAATGACTTTTGTCACAGACGAACTGGGTCATCACTTGGGATACTGGTAGACAGAGTAGAACTAGTGGCTGTGTAAGATAGGAAATAAAAATCAGACTAGTTAAGGTAATGGGGAAAAGTTTATAGCAAGGGTGTAGTAAACCTTGCAAATTTTGTGATGTTTTTAGAAACTTTTCTCATATAAACCTATAATAAACAAATGTAACCACTGGTAATAAAAATGAAGTATATATTACAATAATCATATTGTGTCGTCCGCTATGTCTTATACTTTGAAGAATAATTGAAGTCATTAGCACTAGTATTTAAATGAGTAGTTAAAATGCTTCAGAAAAATCATAATGTTCTTACTACTTATAATAGGAACTAAATATAATGCCTAAAAGAAGTAGTGCTCCGCTAAACCTTAACCAACAAACAGAACAACAACAACAACCGCAACCACCACCACCAGAAATAAACCCCTTAATAAATTCAATTGAACTTGAAGAAATTATAGCTCAGAGAATCGCTGCAGCTCTAGCTAATGTCACAACATGTGAAATTAGAAATGAAGGCAATGTAGGAACTGCTAGAATGTGTTCCTACAAAGACTTTATGAATTAGAAACCAAAGAGCTTCCATGGAACTGAAAGGGTTGTTAATTTGACCAGGTGGATTGAAAAGGCAGAATCCGTCTTTCAAATAAGTTATCGTCCAGATGATTGTAAAGTACGATTTACAACATGTACTTTTGCTGATGCATCATTAACATGGTGGAACAGCCATGTAAATACAATGGGAGTTAATACTGAAAATTATATGAAATGGGAGGAGTTGAAGATGATGCTAGTAGAGGAGTATTGTCCTAGAGAGGAAATACAGAAGCTTGAACAAGAATTGTGGAACCTAACAATGAAGGGTTCAGAGAAAAATGCTTATACCGCTAAATTCAATGACTTTGAGATGATGTGTCCGACACTTGTAACTCCGGAATACAAGAAAATCGAGCGATATATCTGGGGTATAGCACCACAGATCAAAGGGATGGTGATCGCATCAAAGCCTACAACATATGACATACAAAGTGAATAGCTCATCAGCTAACTAACACATAAATCCAAGGGAAGTTTATGGTCGCAAAAGCTGAACCTCCCAAATCTGGAACGTACAAGCGTAAATTTAATGGGAAGAATCCTAGAAAATCATTTGAGAAGAGACAAAACGTGGCAACTATTTATGCAACAACATCCACAAAAACCACGACAACAATACCCACACAACCAAGGAAGTATGATGGGAAACTCCCATGGTGTACTTAGTGCAACCGTCATCACCTAGGTAACTGTTTATGGTGCACTCAATGTAACAAGATGTGGCATACCGTCAGCCACTGCAGAAACATGACACCTGCAACAGTAATTGGAACATGATATGGTGGAGGAAGAACGTGTTATGAGTGTGGTGAGATTGGACATTTCAGGAGGGAATGTCTAAAACTAAGGAGTCAGGGAGGTTTGGTCCATGGAAGGGCATTCGTAATCGGAAGTAGGGAAGCTATCCAGGATCCTTCGGTGGCATCTGGTACGTTTCTCATATATAATTTATATGCTACTATACTCTTCGACTCTGGAGATGATATAGAAAATTGTTAAGTCATGAGTCTAGCAAATTAAAAGAAATCTATGAAGTAGAAATCGCTAACGATCAAACCGAGAGAACACATGAAATTCTAGAAAACTGTCTATTAACTCTAAATAACTACCTTTTTCACGTCAACCTCATGCCAATGTCTATTGGTAGTTTTGATGTCATAATTGGCATGGATTGGTTATCTTTACACCACGCCGAAATCTTATGTTATGAAAAAGCCATACGATTACCCTTATCTAACGACGAAGTCCTAGTTATCTATGGTGTTAAGTCTGGGAAAAACCTCAAAGTCATTTCTTGCACCAAGAACCAGAAATATCTACATAAGAAATGTAGCGCTTTCTTGTCTCACATTGTAGATAAGAAAAGAAAAACAAAAGAAATCAACGACATACCTCAAGTATTTAACCACCCAAATGTGTTTCCTGAAGATCTACCTAGAATACCAGCCGTTCGACAAGTTGAATTTCAAATCGACTTAATTCCAGGAGCAACACCAGTAGTGAAATCTCCTTATCGGTTGGTTCCATCTAAAATATAAGAATTATCTAGCCAGCTACATGAACTTCTTGAAAAAGGCTTTATCAGACCAAGTTTTTCACCTTGGGGAGCACCAATTTTGTTTGTTAAGAAGAAGGACAGATCCTTTCGAATGTGTATCGATTATCGGGAGGTGAAATGGCTTTATCGTAACCCGCTTCCAAGAATTGATGATCTATCTGATCAACTTCAAGGATCTAGCTACTACTCAAAGATAGATCTCAAATCAGTATATCATCAACTCAGAGTACAAGAAGTCGATATTCCAAAAACAACATTTAGGACTCGGTATGGTCGTTATGAGCTCTTAGTTATGCCTTTGGGATTAACCAACGCCCCAACAGTGTTTATGGATCTCATGAATCGTGTTTGCAAACCATACTTGGATAAATTCGTAATCGTATTTATCGATGACATATTTATATATTCACGAACCAAGGAAGAACACGGTTAACACTTGCAAATAATCTTAGAACTACTAAGAAAAGAAAAGTTGTATGCTAAATTCTCCAAATGTGAATTTGGATTAGAGAAGTATAATTTTTAGGGCACATAGTTAGTAACAAAGGAATTCATGGCGATCCCTACAAGGTTGAAGCAATCAAGAATTGGGAAGCACCAAAGATGCCAACATAAGTGCGTCAATTCTTAGGACTTGTTGGTTACTACCGTAGATTCATAGAGAATTTCTCCAAGGTAGCCAAGACACTTACAACACTAACACAAAAAGATATGAAGTTCAAATGGGAAGACAAACAAGAAGCTGCTTTCCATAAACTAAAACAAATGTTGTGTAGTGCACCAATCCTATTCCTCCCAGATGGGATAGAATATTTCGTTGTATACTGCAACGCATCAAATCAAGGATTGGGATGTGTGTTGATGCAAAGGGGAAAAGTTATCGCTTATGAATCTCGAGAACTTAAAGTGCATGAGAATAATTACACTACCCATGATCTTGAATTGGGAGCTGTAGTTTTTGCACTGAAAATCTGGAGACATTACTTAGAAGGTACGAAGTGTACTATCTTTACCAATCATAAGAATCTCCAACACACCTTCGACGAAAAAGATCTTAACATGAGACAACGATGATGGGTCGAATTATTGAATGATTACGAATGTGAGATTCGTTATCATACAGGAAAGGCAAACGTGGTAGCAGATACCTTGAGCCAAAAAGAATATATTAAACCCCATCGGGTACGAGCATTAACCATGACTATCCATTCCAATTTTACCACACAGATTCGAGAAGCTCAACTCGAAGCTCTAAAAGATGAAAACATCAAGAACGAAGCTTTACGAGGAATGGAAAAAAAATTTATACAAAAGGATGACGGAACACGACACTTTATGAACCGAATTTGGACACCTAAGTTCGATGGAGTTAGGAACTTAGTCTTAGAAGAAGTTCACAAGTCCAAATATTCCGTACATCCAGGCTCTGACAAAGTGTACTTAGATTTAAAAGAGCAGTATTGGTGGCCAAATATGAATGCTGAGATTGCCACTTATGTGAGCAAATGCCTAACTTGTTCTAAAGTAAAGGCAGAACATCAAAAGCCCTCGGGTTTACTTCAACAACCAGAAATACCCGAGTGGAAATGGGAGCAATTATCAATGGACTTAATCACCAAACTACCCAAAAATCCTAGTGGTTTCGACACTATTTGGGTAGTATTCGATAGATTAACTAAGTCCGCCCATTTCTTACCAATCAAGGAGAACGACAAGATGGAGAAGATGACTAGAACTTATCTCAAGGAAATCGTCTAATTGCATGGAAAACCAATTTCTATTATCTCCGACGGAGATAGTAGATTCACTTCACGATTTTGGCAGTCACTATAAAAATCCTTAGGAACACATCTAGATATGAGCACAACTTATCACCCACAAACTGATGGTCAGAGTGAAAGGACCATTCAAACTTTAGAAGATATGCTCTGAGTCTGCGTAATAGACTTTGGAAATGCATGAGATACCTATTTACTGTTATATGAGTTTTCTTACAACAATAGTTATCACACCAACATTAGGGTCGCACCATTTGAGGCTCTTTATGGATGAAAATGTCGTTCCCCAATATGTTGGGCAGAAGTTGGAGACACACAATTGGCCGGAGGACATATAGGTGATACCTTACGTACTAGGCCAGAAATAATCCACGAGACAACTGAAAAGATCGTGCAAATTAAGGATCGATTAAAGGCCGCACGTGATCGTCAGAAGAGCTATGCTGGCGTAAGACGCAAGCCTTTAGAATTCCAAGTTGGAGATAAAGTAATGCTGAAGGTCTCTCCTTGGAAAGGCATGATTTGATTCGAGAAACGAGGCAAATTAAACCCACGATATATAGGACCTTTTGAAATTCTAGCAAGAATTGGTTCGGCCGCATATCAACTTAAGTTGCCTCAAGATCTAAGCAATGTACACAATGTTTTCCACATATCAAATCTCAAAAGATGCCTATCTGATGACACTCTTGTTGTACCTCTCGATGAGATACAAGTCAATACCAAGCTTAACTTTGTAGAAGAACCTGTCGAAATCAAGGATCGAGAGGTCAAACAATTAAAAGAAAGTCGTATTCCCATAGTGAAAGTTCGATGAAACTCTTCACGAGGACCTGCATTTACTTGGGAACACGAGGATCAGATGAGACAAAAATACCCCCAACTATTTAACAATACCCCATCCACAAGATAAATTTCGGGACAAAATTATTTAAATGGGAGGAGAATGTAACACCAGTCAAAATAGGTCAACAAGAGTCACATATGATCATGTCAAACAAGTAATATAATAAATTTACTTTGTAGTTTATGGCAAAATCTAATAAAATATGAACTTTCGTACATACCTTATGGTATAAATCAAAGTACATGTCCATACAATTCCAAAAGATTTTAACAAATCTCAATCAAACTTCGCATGTAGAAGTTATAATAAACTCTAACACTATAGATCTCTCTAATTAGAAGAAATTAAAATATAGTGAGAATTAGCTATTGAAATCTAAAAGAAAGTTGTATTACTCGGAAATACCTACGCGTGGATATAAAGAACGTCAAAAAACGGAGCTCGTATGCAAAAGATATGGTCTTCCGAAGATCTAGCAGCCTAAGAGCATGACACATGGTAGAAACCCTAATCAGCCATGCTTCACGACGTGAACATAAAGGTTCACAACGTGAAGGTGATCTAGGACACTTGTCAAGGCTAGAATGAAGATGGTAAGTCTACATGAGTGATGTGTTAAGACTTCACGACGTGAACATAAAGGTTCATGACATGAAAATGTTATTTGGACACCTTCCGAAGCTAGGACCCAAATGGAAAGTCTACAAGGTGATGCAACTATGCTTCACGATGTGAACATGCATGTTCAGGATGTGAACTTTTCTTGGACAGCCTATAAATAGAAAGTTCGACCCTAACCCTCCTTACACAAAAATTTCATTTCTCTCTCTCGTTTGCTGAAGGCGTTCCTTGTCCCGAGCCCGACGATCATGAACCGCTGACCGTTTCTAGTTAGATTCTATCAAATCACGCTACTAGGGTGAGTTTCACAGCCCCACTTTTTAATGTTTTTGGAAGAAAATGCATGCTAAAAATTATATATATAAATTAGTATAATGTTTATATAATAGTATGTTTGTATCAACATAAATAGTTATATTAACCGAGATGTAGTTGTTTTGTATCACATATCCCTAGCTAGAATATATATGATATTCTGATATCATGCAACTATCTTAAACTTGTTAGCATATTGTTATCATAGATTTTACTAATATAGCCCCGAAGTTATACTCAGGAGTTCTATATACCATGTTGTGTTATAGCCCCGGAGTTATAGTCGGGAGTTCTCTATACTATGTTATGTTATAGCCCCGGAGTTATACTCGGGAGTTCAATAAACTATGTTCTATTATGGCCCCGGAGTTATACTCGGGAGTTATATATACTATGTTGTGTTATAGCCCCGGAGTTATACTCGGGAGTTCTATATAGACTTGTTAAGTATGTAGCTATTATTGGTTTTATCTTAGATAAAACTTGGTTTTTACTTCAAGTTATAGCTGTTGTACTGCTTAAGTATTAATTAGGAGTAATGTTTAAAGCATAGTCTAGTAACTTAGGGTTTTAGTCATGAATATTCTTTCACTAATGGAACTAACGGAACTCGACAAGTCTACATGAGCAATTTTATTCATCAACTAAGATTGGAAGTCTTAGGGGAAATCCTCTGACCTATAACTGCTAATCCCGTGAGAGCGAGGAAGTTGTGTATAGATCTATACGGGTTGACACCCCTACCCATGGTTGCTAGCTACAACCCAACGGTTTGCGGGTGTCGAACTTGCCCAATTTATTCAATTCTGATGTCGATGAAGCATGCATAATCTATTACCAAGGTGCGACACTTGTAGCACCAATCAGAGGTTTGAAACTAGTCATATAGCCGCAGTTATGAACTCATGGTAGCATAATTTTAGAAACATTATACTTTGTCGATATATAAGTATTAATGTTAAGTATTAGTTTCAAAAACACTTATACTCTAAGTACAAGGAACTTGTAGGTATTCTACTTATTCATTAGGTAGACAATTATACCTAGCATACACACTCATATAGAATTGAAATAAGATTTATATGTAGCAATATTCCTTAGTACAGGATTACAAATACTTATACTCGTATAGAATTGAAATAAGATTTATACGTAGCAATCTTCCTTGGTACAGGATTACAAATACTTATACTCGTATAGAATTGAAATAAGATTTATACGTAGCGATCTTCATTTGTGTATGATTACAAATACTTATACTCGTATAGAGTTGAAATAAGATTTATACGTAGCAACCTTCCTTGGTTTAGAATTACAAAAACCTATACTTATAGTATATGGAAATTGTATGTATCCCTTATTCAGTAGGTAAACCAGTATACCTAGGATATATACAATATGTTAGAGATAAGTATGAGTCAGAATGATATTTTCAAACTATGTTTCATACTTTTCAAACTTGGAAAAAGTAATATTTTTCTCATAGTCAAAATCGATGGACTTACCAACTTTATGTTGACGTATTTTCAAAAACGCATGTGTTTTCACGAACTTGATAAGTTGGAGTGTTACTCAAACATGGGAAGTTTTACTGTTATCCCTTCTGTTCATAAGGAATATATATATATATATATATATATATATATATATATATATATATATATATATATATATATATATATATATATGTTAGGACGTGTGTGATAATTCGGATACTATGTAATAATCACTAGGAAACAAGAATAATGTAACTTTCTATCATCAATAAAGGTATGTAGTTTATTAATTTTTTTTGTACTATTCAATGTATGTTTGATAACAGTGATACAAAAATGAAGTTACACCGCCCGGTGTTTCCGCTGCCGGCTGGAGGTGTGACGCATAGCCTTTATCAGACAAGAACAGACAGAGAGGCCCTAACACCATCCTTGACCTGGATCCATCCACATACCCGTCATGCGTCACGATAGATGTGCAACGAAACCCGAATATCCTCCCCTGTGCAACCTTTTAGACCAACGATTCTCCCCCACTTGGGCTCGACTGCGTTCTTCCAATCCATTAGATTTGAGGGATTTCTAATCGTATTTTCAACCTTGAGATTCAAACTGTCGACATCCTGAGCCCACAAATACCAGCGTTCCATTACTAGCCAATCTTGAAGGTCGCATAACTCTTAAAATCCAGATGAATAGTCCCTGAAATCTCATCAAGCACGATAGTCCCAATCACTTCCCATGATACACTCCAAATCCTTAAGTCCTTTATGCAAGTGAGAAAGACTATAACCCTTGACTTGAACTGGCGGATCTTCACTCCAACTTCCCATCCTCAGAAGTATCTCTGTATTTTAACCATTTTCACCTTTGCGATTATGAAATTCCCTTGCACATCCAATAACCAAACAACCCATGCGACTGCCACCTTCATATTCTTGCTACCGCTACTTCCCTATCAAAGGTAGTGATTTGGACCCAAAGGTCCTTCCATAGACAGCGACCAATCCTACCGGAACAAATGTTAGTGTTTTTGAACTCTGACTCTGCTGATGAACTACTCCTACTGATTCGACTATAGATCTTCCAAACTATACCTCTGAACTGACCCCATCAAGGAACCAGAACAACAACCGAACAGCTGAAACCCGCTCAGCAAGATACGATCCTCAAAAGATTCTTGGCATGCAAGAATGACATATGACAATTCTTGAGGACATAACTCCGGCGATAACAGAGAACTGAACCAAAGATAATGTTGACCCATACCAATACAATATTCCAAAGCAAGAAAATAAATAATGATAATGAGCATGAAGAAAGAAAAAGATCATATATCCGCAACAACATCTGATGAAACTTTGGCACCCACTGACTAACACTGCAATGCTTGGCTCTTCGCTGCTGGGGCTCCTGCCCTACCCTCACAACCACCAGCAATCCCCAAGGTGATGGGAGCAGGTGCACTTACTGCTCCACCCCTCCACATCAGGCAGTCGGACTTCTTGTGGTCCACCTGATTGTAGTGCAACCCCATCAGAACCAACTCACTGCTCCACCCCTCCACGTCGGGCAGTCGGCCTTCTTGTGGTCCACTTGATCACAACTAAAGCACCCTCGGTCTGTCTCCCGACATCCTCCCATGTGGGTCATCCCACACTTGGAACAACGGCCCTGGCCTTGATGGCCACCCAAAAGTGAATCCTGAGCCATGGGCCTCTTCACCCGGCCCTCTAAAATCTAAGTCTGCTCTAGTAACCTCTTCCCTAGGTGCTCTAAATCAATCTCACGCTCTCGGCTTTAGCAATCATATCATTCAGGGTCTCGCACCCTGACAGACTCACAAACTCCCTTATGTCATCCCTTAGCATGCCATGATACCATATCTTCTTCATTTCCTCGTCCGCGGTATACTGTGGAACTAACACAGCTCTCTCCCGGAACTTGGCAGTGATCTCTTCCACAGTCTTAGTCGTCTGGAAAACGTCCTGAAACTCCCTTGCCAACGGCTACACCTCAATAGCTGGAGCAACTCGACCCAAAACTAGGTCATAAACTCATCCCAATCCATCATCTCCAGGGCTTGTCCTCCCAAAGAAAGTCCACCTCATCCCACCAATCTCGGGCTCCGTCCTTCAGAAGACAGGAGGAAAATCTAACCTTCGACCACTCGGGGAAAAAAATCATCTTGAGAGCGTTATCCATACCCACTAACCATCTCCTACTGGCAATGGGATCCTTCTACCAAAAGAAATCGGGAGCTCTATAAACACGGAACTCACAGAAGGAAAGATCACGAGCTCCAACAATAGCCATAACCTCAATACGGAATGCTCTCACACGCTCATCTAAATCTCCATAATCCCTTCCTTGGTCGTACCAAAGATCACATGAGTCTGCTCCAGAATGTCGCGGGTGATGTTCGATGAGATAAACTCTCGTATCCATTCATCAATTGGCTTAGTACCTGCACCTGAGCCTGAACAAGAACTTGAACCTCCTCCTAGTGTGCCCATCGCCACACCGAGACAAAACAATCATACTAATAATCATAACATACCCAACAATCCACATCCCACATGTTTCCTAGATTCTCCAAGACTCTCCTCAATATGAGTATGGATCCTGTGATTTCAGTAGTACTGGCCCAATACTACCTTCCACACCTATCCATACTTTCCTTAAGAATCATCTTGATACCTCTAAGTCACCTTCTCAAGCTGATACTCCAAGCATTCGCTAACACAACGCGACTAACCCCACTGAAGCACTTCGTAGGCTTTCCTAGGTTTCCGACCTTACCCTGTCATCAGCTGCTGAAGAACTCCCCATAATGTCAGTTAACCACCTCATAAATACAATCACATGCAACAAAGCTTAAATAATTCTTCGAGTAAAAGACTCATGCCTACAACGGTTGGACTCAGACAAGAGCTGCGCAATAGGGTCAAATCCATGACTCTGAGATTATTTAACCTATGATGTATGTGACTTGACATATTCACTTAGTAGATAACTCACATCACTAGGAGTCCCACAAATCACAAAGCTAGCAACATCCGGGTAACAGAAAATCTAACCGGCGTACCAACTAATCAAGCCATTCTATCCGACTATCTAAAAACCATACTAGCCTTGCAACTCTAATAGTTCAAAAAAGCAGGCATATAAAGGAATTTCTCCTAGCATGAAATCTTGAGCAGATCCTTAACCCTAATCTACCATGCGATTCACATATTCACAAATAAAATCATATCATATAACATGTATGGGTATTCTGGGAATCACTTACTTGAGCTCGTCCGATTGTACACATCACACCCCCTTTGTCTTTATAAAATCCTTTTAGAAATTTATTCATTTTTAAAAAATCTTTTAGGAACTCGTTTTCTTTCAAAATATTATCAATTCCTCAGTTTGAGTTCAGACATACCCGAGAGTGTTACTGAATCCCTCAAACCAAGGCTCTGATACCAACTTGTAACATCCCAAAATTATGAGGTGAAAATTTCATTTTTAATTCAACCAAAACAGTAATTATATTTAAAGTCAACAGTCAAGATCTTTTTTCCAAATATTCAAATGTACTTTATAAGAAAACAATTATCAGAGTAAAATCCTAAAATCATCATAATGTGGAAACATGTGTGGATGCGTTGCGATCAAGCCAGGCCCTTTCCTTTCAAAATGGAAGTACCTGAAACATAAACTGAAAACCGTAAGCATGAAGCTTAGTGAGTTCCCCGAAATACCACATACCAATCAAACATACTATACACACATACTGAACAAACTGTAACATCCCAAAATTCAAGCCCGAAAATTTAATTTTTAAATTAATAATTTTTAAAACCTTTTACCATAACACTGTCAATAAAGCAACACATTACAAAATCATAATGTTGTGTCACAAACCATGATATCAAAACTAAGGAAAATCATAGTACAATCCCAGAAAGTCCGATGCGGAATCATGTGTGTGTGTGTGATGCGATGCTACGCCGCCGACTCCTTCCCCTTAGACGAAGAGGTACCTGAAACCAAAACCGAAACCGTAAGCACAAAGCTTAGTGAGTTCCCCCATAATACCACATACCATACAATATCATCGGTATCTTTCAACCGGTAATCATCGTCGTTATCTTTCAACCGGTAATCATCATCGGTATCTTTCAATCGGTAATCATCATCGGTATCTTTCAACCGGTAATCATCATCGGTATATTTCAACCGGTAACTGGGGACTATTCCACCCCCTACCACTAGCATACAACAACAAGATATAAACATACAGTCAGGCATATCCGGGTACTGACCTACCCTTCGGTCCTAAGGACCGCTGTCAGGGAAACTAATCCCTATTATACACGTAACATATCATACATATAAAACTTATGACCAAAGCACGTAACCAGACCAAGATAATTATCACAAAGACAATCATATTCTAAATACCCCTCTTTGGTGGGCTGACATTGTGGCCTTAGACCCACCCCTACTGGAAGGTAACTCACCTCGTACGAGTAGCTGCTGATAATCTGTGTGGGAAACCTCTGTCTGCTGCTGCTCCGGAAATCCTCCGGCTACAATCCCCACAAAACACTCAGTCAGAATCTGATATCTACTCTTAGGGTAAAATGACTATTTTACCCCCAACCATGTCCAAGTCAAAGTCAACTTCCAGTTGACCCGACTCGCCGAGTTGGGCCGTCAACTCGTCGAGTCCCTTCCCTTTACTCGTCCTTATCCACGACTCGACTCGTCGAGTTTGGCAACGACTCGACGAGTTCCCCTTCTTTACGAACATCAATGAACCTTCATCCGACTCGCCGAGTCGTATGAACAACTCGTCGAGTTCACCTTCAACTGATGAACAAGTCCTGACCTTGACTCGCCGAGTTGTATGAATAACTCGTCGAGTTCATCTTCAAACATAAGGAGATTGCCTTGGACTCGCCGAGTCTGTTCTAGCACTCGTCGAGTCCCATGAACTCCAGGTCTAAAACTAAGTCCAATGCGTTGGGTCACTCTTTCTGTCCTGCTACAACCCTTCTAACACCCAACTGAGTTCTTTGACCCTCAACAGATATGGGACTCAAAGCCTTGGACTCGTCGAGTTCCAATAACGGACTCGCCGAGTCGATAACGTCCACACCCTAAATCCCGATTTCTGATGTACACCACTTGTCCAAATGATAGATCCAAGCCCCTAAGCTCGATCTATCACGTAAAGTTACGAACTTTACGTGCATGCATCGGAATTTTGAGCCAAAAAGGCTCTAAAATGGCTCTTTTGTTGCATGGGGCCTTCCTTGGGTGCAAAAGCAACCCAAATCTGCCTTGTGACTCTCCCCAAGTGCTAGATCCGAAGTCTTGACCCCCAACCATGTATGCAAATCATGGTTGGTCACCTCATATGGCTTAAAAGCCCTAAATCCTCCTCAAAAAGGGATCTAACAAACAAATAAGCAAGGTACAGACTTTATACCTTTCAAAGACTGCAAATGATGAACCAAACTCGAATCCTTCAGTTTCCTCTTGATCCTTCTATGCTCTTCCTTCTTCCTTGTGAACAAAACCACCAAAATCACCACAAATGCCTTTAGATCTTCACACACTCGGCTAGGGTTTGCTATGGAGGGTCTTTGGGAGAAATAGGGGTGAGTGGTGGCTGAAAGAGATTATTAAATAGGGTGCAAACCCTCAGATTAGGGTTTTGTCCAGTCAGAGCCTACTCGTCGAGTCTGGCCGCCGACTCGACGAGTCCATCACTTAAGTCTCGCGTCCAATCTCACTCCTACTCGACGAGTTGGGCCTTCAACTCGCCGAGTCCTAGGCCAAAAATGCAAAATACAACAAAATAAATTACATACCAGGAACCGAGTGCTACACAAACACAGCGCCAAGCATATCTAGGTGTTGGCCTGCCCCTTCGGTCTATTTCAACTGGATATTGCCAAGCATATCTGGGTGCTGGCCTACGCCTTCGGTCTATTTCAACCGGATACTGTCAAGCATATCTGGGTGCTGGCCTACCCCTTCGGTCTATTTCAACCGGATACAGGGTCTATTTCACCCCATACTACTACCACATAATATCATAACAATAATCACCGAGTCATCATACAAATAGAAACATGACTGACAATTATCACAATGATAATCATCATGCTATAACATAACTAGTGGGTCGGCCTTGGTGCCTTCGACCCACGGCTACTGCAAAGGAAGACTCACCTCAAACTGCCGAATATTTCAGATAAAAGCTCGGACTGCCGATCCGGAAAATCCCCGCGCGCTAGAACCAAAAAATAATACCAAATTAATAATTGGTCCACAACTCATCGCTAGGATCCAAGTACGATTGTTCAACACTCAGGGTAAAAGTCCATTTTACCGTTTCCTCACTTAGCCCAAGATCTGAGGCCCACCAATAGCATCAAAAGACCATTATGGCCCAACTTCCTAATTCACCCAAAACCCATCTTGGGCCTAATCCAAGGAGGCCCAAATTCCTAAAAGATACCCAAAGCTCCAAATGGGCCCACACACCAAAAAGGCCCACATACAGAAAACTAGGGCCCAACAAGGCCCAAAAGCCCAAAAACCCCATCTCACGTCATGACCAGCCTTGGTCACGTCGTGAGAGCTCACTCAGTAGGATCCCAAATCATCACGACTTAACCTAGCCAACTCAGTCAGAGGAAAGTCAACGGGATTGCCCTCACGTCGTGAGAAACTTTTCTCACTTCGTGAGCCCTAAACAGATGACCAGAAACGTGACCAAACGTTTCTCACGTCGTGAGACCTTGTGTCTCACGCCGTGGGAACAATATGAGGCTAAAAACCCAACCTTTAAGTCCTTAATCCATTAATCCTACTTCATCTAGAAGCTAACAAGGACTCCAAAGGCCAATAACAATGATTACTTGATGGTCATGCATGCCCCAAGCATGTCCTAAACCCATCTTAGGTCAAAATGACAAGAAATGGCCCCAAACTCAAACAGGATTCATAAATTATAACCACACTTCAGATCCATAAGACTAAATCATAGAGAATGACTCATTGATCCACAAAGTTGCCAATTTTATGGATCCCAAGCATGCAATCCAATATAAACATGGAAAAAGGAGCTTAGAACTTAGATCTAGCAATTTGAGCTCATAAAGATTGGATCTTAGACACTTACAATGGTCCAAAATGTGCACAAGATGATGATGATGATGCCTCCTTGTTGGACCAACACTCTAGAACCTCTTCTTCTACTTCTTCTTCTAGCCACCAAAGCACTAAATTGGATCCAAAATCACCAAGATGGATTAGGTTAAGGTTTTTCTTAGTTAGGGAAGGTGGAGGCTGAGAAATGAACCCTCAAACCGAGTTAAGGGGGCTTAAATACGTGGGAAATCCTAAAACTTCGTGGGCTTGGGCTACAGCCTCACATCGTGAGGACCCCTTTTTCTCCAAAATCCAACCTTTTGACCCTCTGAAACCCTAATTCGATTCATCCAAGGAAACGGATGTTACACCCTTACTTTGCATGGGATATAAAAGGGGACTCTTTGCATGAAAAACTATCTAGTTTTTTTGGTCTTAATACTCCTCTTATTACTAGTGGCCAAAAATTTCCTTTCTCTCCTCCTCCTCTCTCTCTCTCTCTCTATCTCTCTCTCTCTCTCGAAGTTAGTTTGGTGGTTTAGAAGCCTTCTTGAGTTGTCTCCTTTAGTGCTTATATGATTTAAGCACTTAAACACTTAAGACACCCAAGAATACAAGAAGAAACTAGCATTCCAAGTGTCTTACTCTTGATGGTGGATACATATAGAGAAAATCATGTTCTTTGAGTTTTTGCTATCTTCATAACCACCCAAAACCGAGTGGGTTCAAAGGCTTCAAAGGTTGCCATTCTAAGAACTCTTTGGTTGTTTTATTTCATTCTAACCTCTATAAATGGACCCTTGATGGTTTGGTTTTGTTATAAACTAAAAATAAAAATCTATCATGTATTATTGATTCTCATTCTATATCTCATAAAAATTATTTGCATTATTGATTCTCATTTTATATCTCATAAAAATTATTTGTATTATTGATTCTCATTCTATATCTCATAAAAATCTATCATGTTTGATGTCTTATGCAGGGCTATTAGAGCATCATGGCCATTAGAGGCAAGTGGATGGATGACATATGGGTATGGATATCATTTCCCCTACCAAAGGATGATCAGGTGGTACCGCATAGACCAAAGATGGAGGATGTGTATCACCTAAAGGCTAAAGACACTATTACCCCTACCCCTATATCTGGAAAGGAGGAGCCCGACAAGGAAGAGGAGGATCCCTTTAAGGAGGAGGAACTGCTCGAAGAGGAGGAGTCACCCGAGGGAGTGAATGACGAGAACCCAACCAATAGTTCTCCATACCCGGATTCATCATCTAATGATGACACTATAGATCATGTTGAGACGGAGGTTCAGGTAGAGGATGACACCACCAAATAGAGTGACTCAGAGTGTCACACCCCCAAACCAGAATGGCGGAAACGTTCGGGGGCGGAGGACTTCATGTAAGTATCACAACACATGCAATATAGTAATCAAAGTACAAACAACCATTGCATTAATAAGTATAAGTTTTACATAAGTGTTTAAACATTTCATATTCAAACACCAAAGTAGGTACAGTAGAAGACAAGAGTCGCAGTACGGTACTAGGTAGTCTTCTCAAAAGCTTCGGGAGTGTACCTGTCTAGTGGATTCCTAAGAATACAAGTTATTTTGAAAGAGTAGATCAGCATTTAAGCTGGTGAGTTCATAAGTATTTTAGTTCTATAAAGTATACTCTAAGTTCTTGGAAAAGTTCGCTGGTTCCTCAAGAAAATCCTATATTTCCTGAGGTGATAAACTGATAACCTCAATAGTTCCCTCTGCAATTACTTAGTTTATACTAATTATATATAACCTAATATCGAATGGACAGTTAAATGGGTGTATCTGCCCTAAGCCCACAACCAAACAAGGAACAAGAAGTAAGGCGGAAGTCACACATTTCACTGTCAATCAGATATTACTTATGTATAACTCTGATGTAAAAAGTAAGGAATTATAGAATTAACCACTACAGGTCCTTTATGTTATACTAGTTTAAAGAGAGTGAATGACTAAGTTCCATCTGATAAGTGGTTTTAAATCCCCATAAAACCGTTCCATTTGTAAAAGTAGTTTAGTCCAATAAACCGTTTCATTTGTAAAAGTGGTTTAATCCCATAAACCGTTTCATTTGTAAAAGTAGTTTAATCCCATAAACCGTTTCCTTTGTAAAAGTATTCTTAGTTATATCTGTTCTACAGTAAAACATTGGTATTAATCCTGGAAAATATTATATTACCCATAATACTGATTTGTGGTTTTAAACGTTCCAAAACCAAAAGTACAAGTATATTTGCCATACTTGATTTCATGATACGTAGTTCTTACTATAAGTAAAAACTAACAGAAGATATATTTGGTTAGTGAAATAGATAGGATGTAATTATCTTTTCTTACTGTTTTAAGAGAAGTATATTACTAAGTAATTTACTCGTTGTTTATCCATGTGGGTTCTATTAACCATACTAATATGACTGACGTGCCTGATACGACGTTCTTCAGGCGTCGGAAACGGTATGACATTTGTCACCCTAGGCCTGCCGGCCAAACTGTTGCGAACAGTGAAGGTGTGGGATTGTCAGTCCCATATAGATCTATACAAAAATTCATGCTCTCCCTACAAGATATTCTGGTTAATAAGTCGGGACTTAAAGTCGTACTTAGATAAGTACACCATGAAGAGTCTCACAAATTTATTATTTCAATGAGATTACGATGTATTATTACCCCGTGATTGCTAACCCTGGTACGTTGTATTGTACCCTTGTTAATGCAAACCCGGTATGATGTATTATTACCCCGTGATTGCTAACCCTAGTACTTTGTATTGTACCCTTGTTAATGCAAACCCGGTATGATGTATTATCACCCCGTGATTGCTAACCCTGGTACGTTGTATTGTACCCTTGTTAATGCAAACTCGGTATGATGTATTATTACTTCTTTAATATATTATCCATATACTAAAAGTATTATACATATCCTGGTATAGGTAAATGAATTGTTGGTAATTTCCTTGGAATGTGAATCAAACTTGTATATTTAGTTTTGAATCATAAATTATACCTATTATAATTTATATGTTCTATGTGATTAACATGATTTCTCATGGATGAACACCTTTGCTCAGCATGATACAAAGGTAATGATACTGAATGAAGTAACCTTTTATATTCATATATGTAATATATATATATATATATATATATATATATATATATATATATATATATATATATATATATATATGTATATAAAATTAAGAAGGAAACGACATTCGGACAAATAACACCACCTTAATTCCACATCCAAACAAGGAAAAGGAAATAAGATAATTCATTAGTCCTAAGCCCTTCAAATCTTATTTATATATTTATACATATATAAACTTGATTTTGGCAATTATAATTTGAAATAGTTTATAAAACCTTTTTCAAAGAATTTAACGGAGTTTACATGACTTTAAAGATTTAACATGGCTTTAAGTCATTTTGGAAGTATTTGGTAATCCTTAAAAGCATAAGGAAACCTTTTGTGTGATTATTATCACATACAATTATTAACACAATTTAGATTGTGTTCAACTTGTATTCCCCCCCCCCCCCTAAAAAGCTTTTAAAAACCATTAAAAAGGTAGATTATAGGGGTATGAACTCACTTGATAAGTGGTGATTTTGGCAGCGTTTCGTTTCTATAGATGATCTTTCTCGAAGAAACCGCGAGTTTTTGAGTAAAAACTGGGCTTCACGCGGGCATCACTTCGACTGGAAAGAGGTTAGCTTCTCGAGAATTCTGGGGCTTCGGGGCTTGCTTCGGGTTTTTGATATGATACCGGGGCCTTGGGGGTTGTTTGTGAGTTTATGGAAGTGAAAGGGGTGAAAAAGGAGCAAAAATGGTGTAAAAATGGTGAAAAATCCGGAGAGTCTCGCATCCTTTATATAGGTGTGAGGGTTCGGTCCGAGGCTGGGAGAAGCTGCCGCGTGTTTGGACAGGTGGCGAGGGGAGAAGCTTCAATTCGGACAGCTGGCAAGGGCGAAGGGGAGTCAGCAGCCACGCGTCAGAAGGAGAAGCGAAGCTGGAGGCGGTCTCGGATGCGCGTCGGATCAGGAGAGGACCGAACTTCGGTCCAATCAGGAGGTGCCACGAGTACTTCGGTCCAATCAGCAGCGAACACGTGTCCGACATGGGGAGGTCTCGCATGCGAGGTGACGTGTCCGGATGCCAGCCATGCGAAATTTCCCGGTTTTCAAGATTTTTTCGATTTTTGTGCCCGAAACTTGCGAAATTCATAACTTTCGCATACGAGCTCCGTTTTCGACGTTCTTTATATGCACGCGTAGGTAAAGTTATACTCTACGACTTTGGTTTTGACTTCGTTGGCTAATTTTGACTTTATTTTTTAATATTATTATTTTTAACAGACTGGGACATGAAATCTATTAAAAATTCATAACTTCTTTATCTGACGTCCGTTTTCGTCTGTCTTTTTACCGTTGTACTATTTTTGACGAGACCTTCGATTCTCGTTTAAGTTGTGTCGGCTAAATATCGATCGATTTTTATTTCGAATTTTTAGCTGTCTATTGCTAAACCGAAACTTAGAAAAATCATAACTTCCTCAAACAAAGTCAGATTTTTACGTTCTTTTTATGACAGTTCTCGGTTTAACATATTCTACAACTTTCATTTAGATTGTTAAGGCTAAAAAGTCTTTTAACGAAAATTCACTTTTTACACTGAACAGTGTTTTGCTGGTTTTGTCGCGGATCTTCGATTGGTCATAACTTCTTCGTTATAACTCGAATTTCAGTGTTCTTTATATTTTTGGAAACCTTGTTACAATCTCTACCACTTTGTTCATCCCAATTACGATTATTGATCAATTTATTTTTGACCTAAATTTGACCGGTGTTACACAGAGCCCATACCACTAGTGGAGGTTCTATCATCCACATAATCACCTTTTCACAGATCATTCTAACTTCATATCATAAGCCCACACAGAAAGAATACCCATCTAAAATCCACTCCCACACCCTCCCAGAAGAGAGAAACATCACCTCCATTATCACCCATAGCCTCAAAAAGGCCATGCCCTACCTATAAATAGACTCCCTGGGTTGATAGTGGATTGAGGAGGATAGCATTAGAGTTTTTGAGGTAGGTGAGTCATCTCAGGCTCCATTATGAGATCCCATACCAGAGTCTACGACCGTTAGGGCGATATCTGTATTGGTCCCACGAGTAGCTCGACATGCATAGATGATGCATCATACAAATGAGGATATTTGATCTTTGAAGAGAGATGTTAAGTTGTTAACTAGTAGAGTTTTAGAATTAGATCAGGGTCGAGATATTGACGAGATGAGAGTCCTTCATGCCTACAATCATCTTGAGGAGGCTAATTCTCAGATTCTGTCAGAGCAGCTCGAGATAGGAGAGTTGGAGCATCTAATGGAGGGGTTAAACCAGAGGGTTATGATATTTGAGATCATGTCGGTTACTTAAGAGGTGATGATCGATTATATTCATTTCTAGATTGCACAGTTGGTTGCATTGATGGTGGTTTACTTTGGGATTTGGTAGTTAGCTCTAGCGATGGATGCTATTAGCTATATTTTTGGGTTTGAAGGACGAAAAAGCTGTAAGAAGACAATAGTATACTGCTATACCTTTTGTATGTAAAATATATGCTTTTCCTGTTTAAACCACTCTTTTTGCATGATTTTGAAAATCATGTTGTACAAATTTGAACTTGTAATCAAACTTATGTAAATATAAAAAAAAATATGTGTTGCACGAATGGATATGTAGCATTATGAAATGATTATGTGCGATATAACAAACTTACCTGATTGATATTTTTTTGCAACACTCAAATTTTCTGACGCTCGCGAAATAACCTAATCATTGACATATAATAAGGATTCTAATATCTAACCTTAACGTTAATATAGAATCATGCCACCTACAAGAGTCATTCGAAACCAACCTGGTCCCCAAAATAACTCAGAACCTATAGCTATGGACCTAGCCGCTATCGAAGCACTAGTACGCAAAAGAGTCGTCGCTGCTATGTCTATTTTCGAAATCAATAGAAATACGGGATCAGGAGGTGGAACTGGAGGATAAAGTTCCTAGGGAGACAACCGAGGTCCACCTAGGGCGTGCACGTATAAGGATTGTATGAATTTCAAGCCAAAACCCTTCTACATAAATGAACATACAATCGGTTTAACCCGATGAATAAAGAAATATGGAGTCTGTCCTTGAAATTAGCTTTTGCGTGGAGGACTCCAAAGTACAATTTGCTACCTGCACCCTAGCAGATGCATCCATAACCTGGTGGAATAGTTATGAGAAGACTATGGGCATTAGCATTCCTAATTCCACGTCTTGGAGTGAACTGAAGCGACTCGTGATAGAAGAGTATTGTCTACACGAGAAGATACAGAACCTGGAGCAAGAACTATGGAATTTGGAGATGAAAGAAGACGATGTGGTTGACTACATGACTAGTTTTAATGATTTAGCTACCTTGTGTCCTAGAATGGTCACTTTGGAATATATAAGATAAAGAGGTACATTTGGGGACTGCGCCAGCCCATTCAAGGATTAGTTACCCCCTCTAAGCCAACCACCTACGATAGTGAAAAAAGGCTGGCCTTCAGCCTGATGAACCAAGAGATACTTCGTTGCACCATGGTCCAAAAGGCTGATCTCCCAAAGGCGAGGAGAAAGAAGAGGAAGTATGGAAGAGATTCCATGGGAAGGGCTAGGAAGCCATTAGAAAAGAAGTATCAAGCGGTACAGGCGTATGCAGATATAGCAACAACAATCGAGACTACCACCTTGAGGCAGTATGTAGGGGGTAGTCTAAAGTGTAATAAGTGTGGTTATCATCACTTCAGATCTTGTTGGATTTGTAGCAACTACGGCAGGAAATGCCACCTTGTGTAGAATTGTAGGTTCCTAACACCTACACTAGCACCTGTGAGGAATCAAGGCACTGCAACAACAACAGGAAATAAAGCTTTTTATGGATGTGGAGAGGTTGGGAATTACAAGAGGGAATTCCCAAAGTTGAAGGGATATAAAGGAAATTCCAGAGGAAGGGCATTTGCAATAGGAGCAAGGGACGCCGTCCACGATCCGACAGTGGTTATTGGTATGTTCCTAATTAACGACTTATATGCAAAAATACATTTTGATTTTGGTGCTGATAGAAGCTATATTAACCCCGATTTTAGGAAATTACTAAATCATCCATCTTGTAAACTTAGGTAAACCTATATAGTAGAAATGACCAATGGTCAAATCGGTAGCACCGAGGAAGTACTAGAGAATTTCATTTTAACACTAAATAATCACACATTTCCCCATCAGCCTCATGCCTATGGTCATTGGAAGCTTCGATGTCATAATAGGCATGGATTGGTTATCTCCTCATCACACTGCACTTTTATGCATCGAAAAATCAGTACGTCTTTCTTTACCGAGCAGAGAATCGTTAATCATCTATGAAGACAAGCCTAGTAAAACCTTAGAATCATTTCTTGTATGAAGGCCGAGAAATACCTACAGAAGAAGTATTATGCCTTTCTATCCCATGTTGTCGACAAGAGAGACAATAAGAAATAGATCAAGGAAGTACCTCACGTGTGTGACTACCCTGCTGTATTCCCTGAGGATGTACCCGGATTACCACCAACACGTCAAGTCAAGTTTAGGATTGATCTGATTCCAAGAGCGACCCAATAGCAAAGTCTCCTTATAGATTGGCACCGTCAGAGATGAAAGAGCTCTCTAGCAAATTACAGGATCTTCTTGACAAAGGCTTCATCAGACCAAGATTTTTGCCTTGGGGAGCACCAATACTATTTGTCAAGAAGAAGGATGGATATTTTGAATATGCATCAACTATTGCGAGTTGAATAAATTGACCATAAAAAAATCGTTATCCACTTCCCCGAATCGACGATCTTTTCGACCAACTTCAAGGATCAAGTTACTTCTCCAATATCGATCTAAGATCGGGATACCATCAACTCCGAGTCATGGAAAAGGAAATTCCAAAAACTACGTTCAGAACATTCTACATGCATTATGAGATTTTGGTCATGTCATTTGGATTGACCATTGCCCCATTAGTTTTCATGGATCTCATGAACCGTGTATGCAAGCCCTAATTGCACAAATTCATGACCGTATTTATTGACGATATTCTGAGATACTCACGAACCAAGGAAGAGCATGGGAAACATCTACGGATGATCCTGGAATTGTTAGTAATAAAGGAATCCATGTCAATCCTTCCAAAATTGAAGCTGTAAAGAACTGGGAAGCTCCCATGACACCAACCAAAGAGCGTCCATTCCTAGGTCTCACAGGATATTATAGGAGATTCATAGAGAACTTCTCCCGAATAGTCAAACCGCTCACATCACTAACACAGAAAGAGATAAAACTTGTTCGGGGAGACAAACAAGAAGCTGCTTTCCAAAAATTGAAGGAAATATTTTGCAGTGCACCAATACTACCCCTTCCAAAAGGCATCAAATATTTCGTCGTGTATTGCGACGCTTCGCATCAGGGATTAGGATGTGTATTGATGCAAAGGGAGAAAGTTATAGCTTACTTCTCTCGACAACTCAAGGTGCATGAGGACAACTACACCACCCATGATCTGGAGTTGGGAGTTGTAGTCTTTTCCCCCTAAAAATATGGCTTCATTATCTTTATGGAACAAAATGCACAATTTCCACGGATCACAAAAGTCTTTAGCACATGTTCGATCAAATAGATCTCAACATGAGTCAACAAATATGGTTAGAGTTGATGAATGATTACGAATGTGAGATCCGTTATCACCCAGGAAAGGCCATTATAGTGGCTGACGCCTTAAGCCGAAAGGAGCCAGTCAAACCCTGAAGAGTTAGAGCACTCACCATGACTATCCAGTCTAATCTGACCACACAGATTCTAGATGCTCTCACGGAAGAAAAAAATAAGTACGGTGGATCTGCGAGGAATGCAAAGACAAGGTATTCCATTCACCTTGGAGTAGACAAGATGTAATTAGATTTAAAGAAGCTCTATTGGTGGCCAAACATGAAGGTAGAGATTGCTACGTGTGTAAGCAAGTGCTTGACTTTCTCTAAAGTAAAAGTGGAGCGTCAAAAGCCATCAGGATTGTTACAATAACCAGAAATCCCAGAATAGAAATGGAAATAGATTTCGATGGACTTCATAACAAAACTACCAAGAACATCTAGTGGTTTCGACACTATATGGGTAGTGATCGATAGACTGACTAAGTCCACCCACTTCCTACCAATAAAAGAGACAAATAAAATAGAGAACCTGACCATGTTGTACCTCCGAGAGATAGTCATATTACATGGGGTGTCATTATCCATAATATCAGATAGAGATAGTAGATTCACCTCAGGATTCTGGTTAAGCCTACAAAAATTTGTTGGTACCCGTCTAGAAATGAGCACAACTTGTCATCCTCAAACCAGCCGTTTGAGGATATGCTCAGAGAATGTGTGATAGATTTTGGAAATGCATGGGGTACTCATTTATCCTTGATCAAGTTCTCATATAATAATAGCTGTCACACGGGCATCATGGCTACGCCATTTGAAGCTCTCTATGGTCGAAAGTGCTGATCACCAATATGTTGGGTGGAAGTAGGAGATACGCAAATAGCAAAGCAATTCGCATGCGATACCTTGCAAACAAGTCCATAAAATCATCCAAGACACCACTGAGAAGATCGTGAAAATACAAGAGTGTTTGAAGATTGCTTATAGTAGTCAAAATAGCTACGCTGATATTAGATGCAAACCCATTGAATTCAAAGTTGGAGACAAGGTAATGCTAAAAGTCTCTCCTTGGATAGGAGTCATCAGGTTCGGAAAGCGGGGTAAGCTAAATCCAAGGTATATAGGAGCTTTTGAAATCCTCGCAAGGATTGGTCCAGTAGCCTACCAGCTCAAGTTTGCCCAGGAACTCATCACTGAGCACAACGTCTTCCATGTGTTAAATCTCAAGAAGTGTCTCTCTGAAGATGCACTTATCATTCCTCTCAATGAGATTCAGGTCAATACCTAATTGAACATCATCGAGGAACCGATAGAAATTATGGATCGGGAAGTGAAAAGGCTTAAGCAAAACCACATCCCTATAGTAAAGGTACGATGGAACTCTATGAGAGGACCATAGTACACATGGGAACGAGAAGATCAAATGAAGAAAAAGTACCCTCATTTGTTCGAAGGGATCCTGAATGCAAGCTAAATTTCGGGACGAAATTACTTAAATGGGGGGAGACTGTGACAAATGGGAAAAACTACGTCGCTGACAACCGTTAGAGATAAACCGCCTCATTGGATCGAAAATTAGTGTCCAAAAAGTTGTACCGTCTTCTAAATTGGTTAACATATTCAGAAAGTACACGACGACGAGATTCCAGGGATATAAGCTTCATAAAAATCTAACTTCGATTGAAGGAGTTATGATTTTTGTAGAAAGTAAAATCAACTACGTAATTAAAATTATTAACCTCAAAATTTCACTAGGAGATTGGTTAGGTTTTGGCTAGTGTCAACCAAAAGGATAGTCGTAGTACTTCTCGAGGTGAGAACGGTAAGACAAAGAACGTCGAAAATGGAGTCCGTATGAGAAGATATGATTTTTATAAAATGATTTAACTATACCCATGTTAGGCGAAAAAGTGAAAGTCAAAAATAGATAAAACAACCTAAAGATAAGTTGTAGTACTCGTCGAGATCATCACATAGATATAAAGAGGGTACACATCAGAGCTCGTACGCAGTAGATATGATGTTTCCAAAATCATTTCTGTGCACGGGTCGTGTGTGCCATGCACGGCGTGATGTATGACCCCAGATTCAAGAAAATGTAGGTGACGTGGCCCAACGAGAGAGTGATACGTGGCGACTCCCGGATGGAGCCACGATATTCATGCACGATGTGCACAAATAACTGTGCGACATACACCTCAAAATCTTGTTGTAAATAGAAGTGTCCGCAGAACCCTTCTACACACCTATGAAGCACCTCCCTCTCGCTCTCTGATCGAGCCAATCCATCCTGAGGTGGTCTCTAAATTTCCGAGTCCCGAATCTACCCTACATCAATGAATCACGCTACTAGGGTGAGTTCCCGACCCCACTTTTACTGTTTTAAAATGTTTTAGGGAGGGAGAGGGGGAACTCATGCTATAAAACTATATAAATGATTTTTACAAAAACGTTATTATTTGTAACATATCAATAGTTTATACAAGTGCATGAAACATTAGGATAATATTATACCTGATAGTTATCCTGTCTAAACTTTATGAATGATATTATGCCCAGTCGTTGTACTGCCTAAAACTATATTGAAAGATTATACCTAGTTATTATGTTGGCATATACCCTATGATAACATATACCTTGTTGTTATGATGGCCAAACATAAGGATAATCCTTGTACTTAGATGTTACTCTGCCCTAATATCCTATCAAAAATGTCAAAACAAATGATAATTATTATATATATGGTTAGTATATATATATATATATATATATATATATATATATATATATGAACAATTATGTAAGAAAATCATATTAAAGGAAAACTTAAGGATAAGCATTGTACTTACATGTTACTTTGCCCTAATATCCTATCAAAGAATATCAATACAAAGATAATACTATATATATATATATATATATATATATATATACATACATGGTTAAGTACATATTTATCAGTATAATTATGTTAAAGGAAAACAAAAGGGAAGAATAATAAGATAAATAATCATACTTTAAGGTTAAACAAAACAAGTGTTAAATGAGTATCAATATAATTTTTAATCTTTAATGAGCGTGTAAAGATATGTATAGATCTATACGGGGCTGACACCCCCCACCTGTAGTTGCTAGCTAAGACCCTGACAAGTATAAATTTCTAGTCTATTATCATTTCAATGTCTGATGAAGCATTGTGGCAGTGCAAATATAAAGTCAATAGCTCGATTATAGGAACTCATTGTAACATTGGTCAGGAACCTTATTTAATTAAACGTCCTACAGGGAACGCCTTAAAAGTAGTCAAAGTGTGAAAATATAAGGGAAAGCGATAAAAATCTATAAAAGAAATGTTATGGGAAATGGAGTAATATATCCTAGGTAAAACAAGATATAAAGAATATAAATATTTTAAAAAGAAATTATAAAAGAATTCTAAAAGTATAAAACCATAAAAACCTGTGAACTCACCAACATTATGTTGATGTTTTCAAAACCCATGTATTCTCAGGTAAACGAGTAGCAGAGGAAGTGGAGTGTCAAAGGATGTCGCCACATGACTGATGGAAGTTTATTTGTTCCCTATTGTCTAGTTTACGATTAGGAAGTGTGCTTGGATAACAAAAAATGTAACCCTTTATTAATAATGAATAAAAGAAGTGTTTGTGTTATATTGTGTGTATAGTTCAAATATGCCTGCCTCCACGATGCAACGTCCTAACGTCGTACAACCCTACGATATCACCACCGGCCAGGGGTGTGACAAAAAGCATAGCTGCAATTGTTGTCAAACGAGAAGGAAAAATGAGAAGATGATCGATTTTAGAGATGGGAAGAATTTCATGGGTCTAATATAGAAACCATGGTATGTGTTGTCGGTAATTATGGCTAGGGCACAGACTGAGAGAAGATAGAAGATGATGGTGTAAATGAGATAGAAAATTAGGATTTCTGGAGACTTAAAGGTGTAATTGTTGATGCTGGAAACGAAGTCGTCTCGGGGGTTGGAGAGGTAGAGGGTAGGGTAGATAACGATGGAGCAAGAAAGAGGGAGGAGAAAGAGGATCGATAAGGCGATGAAGTGGAGTGAGTGAGCATCTCCAACTCCGGCGTCTGGGACAAACATGAGGTTTACTCCAATTTTAATTTGCCGGCGAGTTGCATGTCTCCTTCTTCCCTCTCATTGAGTCTTTGTGTGTGTATGTGTGTGTGTGTTCTCTCCGATCAGTAACACATTGAATAGGGTGGATAGGGTAAGGAAAGTGAAGGGGGAAGGGATGATTTAGTGGGTCTCTATTTTATTTTCTATTAAAAAAACATCAAATTAAATGAAAAATAAAAACATAAGCGTATTATGGTCATTTAAGTTATGAAATGGATAAACTTCGCAACAAAGTCATCTTTTAGGGATGAAGCATGCAAAGTTAAACCAAATGAGGGATGATCTAAATTATTTTTTGAAAATAAGGACTGAACGTGCCTTTTGGCACATGTACGGGGGAAAAACAGTGTAATTTACCCTATAAACAACTAATAATAAAACTAGGACTAATAAATTCATAAAATATAGAAACCATCAAAAATATTTAGAGGAACATGATAATTGGGAATTAGGATTTGAAAAATGTTTAACCGTATAATTTGAACGGTCCACACTAAACCTGTCTGAAGTCTCATCACGTGAGAAATAAATCACAGGGCACTGATAATATTTTGAATCGAAATTGTTCAGATCGTCGACCTTCTTTGTGAACTTTCTCATTTTAACCATAAGACTCCCATCATGGGGATGTAAATAGGGATTTGCGATCCATGATATGGAAGACAAATGGCCCCTATGTGTATAATCTAACTTCTTTGATTTTGTTTCCCATTAACGCATGAATCACTATTGATTTCTCTCCAATTAAATGAGTGAACCCTTGAAAAAGCTTTCTTAAAAACGATCCACACAAAATTTAGCCATATCAAGTATGTTATGCATAGCATTTAATTTAATTTCTTCATTACAACTGATATATACATATCACGAAACTTCGAGTAAGTTATGCATAACATCTAATTTAATTTCTTCACCACTACTAGGAACTCTAACAAAGCCATAGTTTAGTCAAACTTTCACTTCACTGACATCAACTCGTGAAAGCACATTTTCTTTTCCTTATGTGCCTGAATTCTTGCTCGAAAACATAAACCCATCAAAACCAACAAGGCAACCATGTAGATTCGATATACCAATCAAGTTCTTAACTAGGATGGATGAAGGTCACCGTTAGACATATGGAAACACCTCCGCTTCCTTGAATCATCTCCATGGCTTCCGATCGCCCTCGATGTCCTTAAAAAGTCATTATGAGTCCCGCAACAACCCAACCGTCATCAGTTATCACCAATCACCGAAATACCCAAGAACTAACGTTGGCTCTGTTGTAGCTTCTTTCTACTAAACTAATAAATGGAACACCCACCAATTCTTTCATGAATTTAAGGGTTGTATCTCATCACCCTAAGAATTGCATCACTAGAATTCACTCTTGAATACACAAGAAACCATCATCGGAGAGGCATGTCCAAGGGAGACTTCTTATTCGATGCCACACTTTAGATTTTATTTATAAATAGTTACCTCATCGCAGAATGAAGATCAATATGGCCGTAAAGGTGCTCATCGGAAACAAAACTCATCGGGGATGCTATCGGAGAAGGTGACCAGTGGTACCGACCAACCCCAACATACACACACACA
This sequence comes from Lactuca virosa, assembly GCF_052849685.1. Taxonomy (NCBI): domain Eukaryota; kingdom Viridiplantae; phylum Streptophyta; class Magnoliopsida; order Asterales; family Asteraceae; genus Lactuca; species Lactuca virosa. The sequence continues at coordinate 180,254,295 of NC_136429.1, read as the reverse complement.
CACACACACACTCTCTCTCTCTCTCTCTCACTCACTCTCTATCCATCTCTCTCTTTCTCTCTATGTGATGGACCCTATTTAAAACCCTAATGTATATGTGTATGTATATAAAACAAATGTTTGATTCACTGGGAAAAGTATCACCCGTTTCTTAATCGTATCATGCATCTGATGCGATTCTTTTGGAGTAAATGACAGCCTCTTTGGAGTAAATCACGCATGAAACTATTTTTTGTTGTTGGGTCTCAAGTTACTACTATTTTCCCTTTAGGTTCTTTCATTGTATGCAACTACCTCTCTCGCTTGAATTTGAATTAACTCAAACCCTTAAATTTATATTTACTCTATATTATATATAAATTTAATTTATTATTAAATTTTAATTCCTTATAAGTACGATAACAAATGAATAACGAAAAACAAGGTGTTACAACTGTCCCCCACTTGAATTAAATTTCATCCTCGAAATCCGCCTTGACTAAATTGTAGAAGACTAACCTTGTGCAATCCTTTATGACTTCTCCAATCACTCTCTATTTTGACGCATCAAGAAAGGGGTTCCTGATGCCACTTAAAACCTAGACAACATCATTATTTGAAATCCAACCATTTAAACATACACAACCCGCAACTCTTTCTTTTATCACCACTGACAGTTCATTCAATTTCCTTGCCAAAACACCCAAAATTGAGAATTCTACACCACAACCACTATCCAAAGCCAAATGTATGACATAACCTGTCGGACACTGATCCACCAATATCCTTTCCTCAATGCTCAAAATACCCAAAATATGCCAAATATTCTAGCGAACTAAGACCTAAGATTCTAAACCACATAACTGTTGGATTCTACCCACACAAGTTCTATACATGTTGGTTCACAATACGTCATGACACCATCTAACCACTGGAATGATACGATCACAATACAACATCGCTCTTTCCATCATTTCTCTATGGGCCTGAAGTCTCATAGCCAACATCTCGGTGTTCCTATAAGCACACGACCATCATCCCACCTACTTGCAGGAACCCAGTCAACATCCCTCACTACCCTTTCCAATTAACCTGACATATCCTGCCAACTAGCTAGTTACCAAGGATTGACCACAAACTTACTTACATATTCCATCACTTCCCATGCTTTCTCAATGTATCTCACTAAGAGAAAACACTAGTCACCATGATTCTCCGCATTCCTTGCATTTCCACTTTATCCGAAGAGTGAAGTACATCATAATTTGATACCTTACTACATCCAAATGAATCGCTATCCTTCTCGTAGGATCCAACTAGAGTCTAATATGATATTACCATCAGGTCCAAGTAATTGACAAACATCAAACCACTAATTGTCAGCCCTCTTATCAACAACTAAAAAAGATTACATACTTTGGAAAATTCTAAACAAATTTCTGAAAATAACCAACTAACTCATAAAAACACTCAAAATTATCCATGATAATGGTGACCGAACCCAGGTCAGATCAACCCAATCTACCATCGATGCTGATGCGACATCCCAAAGTTGAACTTTATGTACACACCAAGTCACACATGAATAATTGTTCTAGTGTTGTTTCGACATTTGAACCTCTAGCATTCCAAAAAAGTAGTCGAACTCTAGCATGTTAGAAGCTACATTTCCATAACCTAACAAACCAAGGGTACACTCCCCTAGAATCTTGGATATGTAACTGAAAAAACTTGGCAAGAATTAGTCACTTTACTTGAACCTTCAATAATTCTTGCTAAAGACCTTCGAACAACCTCAGTTGATGATGACCACTACAACAAATCGATTGAAAACAAACCAATCATTAAAATCTGTAAATCTCATATACTGCAGACATGCACAATCCCGAAAGTTATTACTTCCACCTTTAACAACCATATCCCATCTTAATGGTTGTCTTCACAACAACCTTTTTCTCACTACCTCTATTGATGATAACTTGAACGAAGCCCATAAGAAGACAACACACACACCTTGCTCTGAAACTGATCAAAAACTGCCAATACTTGATAATTGATAACCGATATCCTTAGTGAGATAACCACACCTTCTAAACTCGATACACTATGTAAGTGGTCCAATCGCTTTCTCCCAAACATATATGACGCTCCCAAATGAAAATATTTGCCACTGTGAATTCCTTTTCCAATAACTCCCTGCAGCGAGGATAACTCATACTCTCCTGAAAACATAACCCTGATCACTACCTATGTTTCACCAACGACTTGAACAATCCTTGAATTATTCTTGTCACTTGAAGGAAATTCGATGGATCCTGGAGAATCATAGCAAGAAAACTTCGTTATCCGAGAACTTCGACGATAATATGCTACCCTTCCCTTCTCGTAACAATAAGTTTGAACCAATAACCCTGTATGCTTGAGCCGTAGAATCTTCTGACCCATGATGTAGAAACCAAAAGTCGAATTGTTCCATGAACCTCTAATCAGAATACTCGGTTCTCCCTTGCTTAGGGTTCGAACTATCACCGATCGTGTTTCCATTATTTTCAAAGCCCCAATTGTTCAAACCGATACATATCATCCTTGATTTTCAGAGTGCATAAAATGGAAGAGATAAACCTTCAGATAATAACCAACTAACCCTGGGGAAACTTAAATCTCATTTGGAGACTCAGAACCTCCTAATACACCACCCCGCGATCTTAGTCGGGCTGACCAAGATACAATTTTGTTGGTAATGTATCCTATGAACTGAACTTCATGCAACCAAAACTCGCATTTAAAGAATTTGGCATATAACCGCTCCATCCTCACAATCTCAAGAATCTCATGTTGATGCTCTAGTAATAGCTGCGACTAATACAACATAATAGTAATACACTTCTTACCAATAACCACCGATCTAATCACATAACTTGCACACTAGTTCGAACCAGCCCATTCATTACCATCTCAAGAGAATCCAAAGGATATCATAACACAACTGAAAACATACCAGTGATAAAGGCAGTCGTTGGATCTAATATTACCCCTCGTCGTAAGATGAGAAACCATTCACAGAAAGTTGGCCTCTTCCCCCTAGGAGAAACCAGTGCGGAAAACACCTTCCTTTTCATCTATCTATTTACTAGTGAAAATATGATATTTTCTCCCTTCAAACTTAGGTGGATGAAATATAATATTGTCACTGAGAATGATAACTCAAGTCATCGGATGACCAACACTGACAAAGCCTGTAATCCCCATGTCGATAGTCACTATCTCTTCTTTCTTGGGTCTCATGAATCAAATTGATAACACCTCGAATAAAACCCTCAAGACTTTAGAAATAACCAAACCTCACAAGTATGCAATACTCAGACCCAATATACCACAACCACTTGGGCCCGAACAAATACCATACTTATTTTCATTCTGAGCAACCATAGTCATAAGACCGATAGAGAGGGAAATAGGCTACAAACAATCCCTAGTGCTATACCATAATATCCACCATCAACCATGTAACATCCCAACCGTCAGCTTGGAAGGGGGATTTGGTGAGGAAAGGTTTGAAGACCAAGAAGTTTTGAACAAGGAACAGATGGGGATCTGAATTCTACCTCAGTTTATCATCCATTTGGAGGTATCGAGTCATTACCTTGAGCTTCTTCTAGTTAAACCCCCTTTCTATATTGAGTTTTAGGACCATTTTGGGCATTTGGTGTTGCATTTCGAGTGATGAACCAAGATCTGAAGTTCCAACTTCAGCTCTAGGCTCATCTTGGCCCTTATCATCATAAAGTCTCAGTCTTTAGCATGTTGGTGAAGCCCTTTTGCCTAGAACCCCATTCTTTAGCTTGTTTAGGTCATTATCACCATGCATGCACATAAAGTTTGCAACTTTACGTGATAAACATGGCTTGGGAAGCTGGATCTACAATTTGGAGCCTCAGCATGGCTTAAAAAGCATCTGTATGGATGAAGGATTGAAGGGACACGGCGAGTCGCAAGGTCGACTCGGCGAGTCATATGAAGATGGGCATGAACTCGACGAGTTGATGAACAACTCGGCGAGTCCGTTGAAGATTGCCTTGAACTCGACGAGTCGTTCGAAGACTCGACGAGTCGGCTAGGGTTCCACCCAATTCTTGGACACGTATGAACTCGACGAGTTAAAGGGGAACTCGACGAGCCAATCAAGAATTTCACGACTTCTCGAGTTCAGGAAGGACTCGACGAGTCGGTGAACTGCACTCGACGAGTCGAGTCAACATGGACTGTTGACTTTGACTGTGGACTTTGACTTTGACCAAGAGTTGACCAGTTGACTTCTGAGGGTATTATGGTAATTTGGAGATTGATGAAAAAGGGTTTTATGGTAACTATAGGTGGTGGAGTTCGTGTTGGAGTTCCGGGAGTTGAGCTTTCTAGTTTCAGACGTCAGTTGCAAGGTGAGTTATCCTCACTATATCAACAGGGTCTAAGGCACCAAGGCCGGCCCTTATGGATTTGTATTTGGATTATTACATAATATGTGTATTGTTTCGCATCATGTTAGTTAGGATGGTGATATGCTTATGTTTAGTGATCGGGTTCGGTCGATATCCTAGTGACAGGATTATGCTATGATATGAACTGGGTAGGTCGGTGTCCTGGTTTAGGACGTTGCTATGCTATGTGATCTGTTAGATCGATTTGTCTGTTATTATGATAACCTATGAATGTATATGCACATGTTGTTTGATTTGGGTGTTGGGTTGAGGTGGTCCTGCTTTGTGCTGAAGGCCAACATACCCAGGGCGGTCTGGATAGACTACAAAACCCAAGAGGGTATGATAGTCAGACCGAAGGCCCGACGAGCGGTCCGGATAGGCTGAAGGCCCCGCGAGGCGGTCCAGACGTGCCGATGGCTCGGAGAGCAGTCCAGATAGACTGAAGGCCTGCGAGGCGGTCCAGTCAGGCTGAAGGCTCATTATGCTCGCTGTTTGGTTATATGTTTATATGGCATGGTTATGTGGTTGGTATTTTGGGGGATAGCTCACTAAGCTTTCAGGCTTAGAGTTTCAGTTGTTGTTTCAGGTACATCTGGTGATCGCGGGAAGGCGAAGGCATGATCGTACCGCTCCTCTCGCTATTATGATTTTTATGATTTGGTACTGGGATACTCTGATAACTGTATTTTGAAAACAAACTCTGTAATGACTTAATGGATTAAAATGTTTTTAAAAGTTTAAATTGGCTTGAAGTTTTGGGTGTCACAATTTGGTATCAGAGCCTTGGTTTGAGTGAATTGGAGGAACATGCGTGTGAATCCAGTCTCCAATCAAGGAAAGATTTTCAAAATGATTTCTAAACGATTTTCAAAATAAGCGAATGAGGATGCAGGATGTACGATCAGCCGGAGCCAGTAAGAATCCCCAAAATACCATACAGTTATTTGATTATGTGATATGTTAAAACAACATGTTAGTGCTAGGCTAGGGATCTTCAGGAATTGCATGATAGAATTGCTTGATTACATGATGCCTGCTAGCCTAGGGTTATCTTTATATGGGATTGACATCATTACTGTAGTTGCTTAGTGTATGCATCACGACTATACATAACTAAGATCTTATAGCCTGAGAATGTTTGATTTGGCCTTATGTTCTGTTCTTGTTTGATTGGGAGCTTAGGGTAGGATTGGATATTCGAAAGTCTATAGGGTCCAGCGTTATGTATGACTAGCATACACTAGTGCTGCAGGGTTGGTGGAAGTTCCATGGACGGGTGGGTTGTGTGAGGCCGGGAGGCCAGTTGTGAGATATTTAGCATTTCCTCTAAAAGTGAGGATTAAGCGCTTGCCATGTTGAGTATTCAGTTAGGGCATTGTGGTGATGCTTGAGGCAAATATGGGTAGGTGTGGAAGGTAGTATGGGCCCGTACTATTAAAATCACAGGACCCATACATGTGTCAAGTAAGTCACAATCCCTAGGGATTAGTAGGGAGTTGACTCCTAGTTATTTATATGGATTATCTGATATCTTGTGCTATGTTTCAGAATGGTGATGATGAGGCTCTTTGTGGCTGGATCCAGTTCGGGATCAGTATCAAGGGACGGAGGCCAGGAGGGGCCAACAGCACCTGAGCCGGTGGTACAGATGGGTACGGACGAGTTGGATGCCAGGATTCGGGAGATTCTGCATGATGAGGTGGCTGCTATGTCCCGGGCACAGCTGTCGGAGATGTTCGGGTCGATTAAGACCGCCATGGTTGAGTACTTTGATGAGCGCTACGCGGCTCTTGCAGAGACAGCTGCCGCAGCAGCTGCTTTAGCTGTATCCGCAGCAGGGGGAGGAGTCAGTAGGGGTTTCCAGTACCGGGACTTTGATAACACGAAGCCCCCGACATTTGACGGTACACAGGACCCTATTCGAGCCATGAGGTGGTTATCCGACGTGGAGGGTTGTTTCTTCACGTGTTCATGTCCTACTGACCAGAAGGACAGGTGCGCCCTGAACATGCTGAGGCTCGGGGCCAAGGACTGGTGGAGACTGATGACAGGGTCATACACGGATGAGCAGAGAGTTGCGGTTACTTGGGAGCAGTTACGGGACATGTTCCGCGCCCGTTACATTCCGCGGGTCGAGCGGGAACGTTTGGCACAGGAATTTTTAAGACTGAGACAGGATGGAGAGACGTTGACGGAGATCACCCGCATTTTTACTGAGAGGGCGATGTTTTGCCCTGAGTTCGCATCTGAGCAGACCCAGATGACACGTTATATGAGCATGCTCAAGACTGATATTCGACAGTTTGTTGCCACGCAGCGATGTGATACTCTATTGGAGTTACAGGAGGCCGCTAGGCGGCGTGAGTTGGAGATCGAGCTGCAGTTGAGGGAGCAGCGGCCGGCCCCAGTGCAGTCGCAACCGGCGCCGAAGCGGTCTAAAACCGCTGATTCTAGGACCGGGGGTCAACAGGGTCGCACTTGTGGAAAGTGCGGCAAGGGTGATACTGGAGCTTGTTGATCTAGTAGCGGGTGCCACAGGTGTGGCAAGGAGGGGCATTTTGCAAGGGATTGCCGTCAGTCTGCCCCTGCCTCAGATATGAGGATATGTTATCATTGTCATCAGGTTGGTCACGTGAAGACCAACTGTCCACAGCTGGCGGCCACGCCGGCGCAGGCTCCAGCACCAGCTACACTGAGGATTACCAATGGGAGACAGGGTAGGGCAGAGCCCCCGAAGGCTAAGGGGCGCGCCTTTCATCTTACAGCCGAGGAGGCCAAGGCAGCACCGGACGTGGTTGCTGGTATGTTTCTGTCCTTTATCTCATTTACTATATCTGCTGTATGCTTATATGTTGTACCTGTGATTAGGTACGTTTTTAGTGAACTCTTTGCCTGCTTTGGTCTTATTCGACTCGGGGGCGAGTCGGTCCTTCGTATCTCAGTCATTTAGTAGGGAGTTCAGTATGCCAGTAGGCGAGTTAGAATGTCCGTTGCGAGTGTCTATCGCCAACGAACACGGGGTTTTTGCTTCTTCAGTTTATTGAGGGTGTGATTTGGAGATTTTCGGGGTGTCCTTTCCGATAGATTTGATTCCGATCCCCATGGGGGAGGTGTGCGTGATTGTAGGCATGGATTGGCTCAGTCGGTTCGGTGCTATGATTGATTGCGAGGGCCAGCGAGTGGTAGTTCGAACCCCAAGTGGGGGAGAACTGACCGTATATGGTGAGGGCACCAGAGTGGGATCAGGGTTTTGTTCAGCTGCCAGGGCTCAGCAGTACATTCAGCACGGGTGTGCGGGTTATCTAGCGTATGTGGTAGATACGCGGGTCAGGGATCAAATTTCGGTTTCCGATGTACCGGTAGTCAGGGAGTTTTCAGATGTGTTTCCGGAGGAGTTGCCAGGGATACCTTCGGAGAGACAGGTCGAGTTCAGGATCGACCTGGTGCCAGGTGCGGCCCCTACTGCTAAGGCGCCGTACCGATTGGGACCGCCAGAGATGCAGGAGCTGTTGTCACAGCTACAGGAACTGCTAGGCAAGCAGTTCATCCGTCCGAGCAGTTCTCCATGAGGAGCACCGATTCTTTTCGTCCGGAAGAAGGACGGTTCACACCGAATGTGCATTGACTACCGGGAGTTGAATAAGTTAACGGTGAAGAACCGTTACCCACTCCCGAGGATAGACGATCTCTTCGATCAGTTGCAGGGTACATCTTGGTTTTCCAAGATAGACTTAAGGTCGGGGTATCATCAAGTCAGGGTCAGAGAGGAGGACATGGAGAAGACCGCGTTATGGACATTACGAGTTCGTGGTGATGCCGTTTGGGCTCACCAACGCGCCAGCAGTGTTCATGGACCTGATGAATCGGGTCTGTAGACCGATGCTCGATCGCTCGGTCATAGTGTTTATAGATGATATCTTGGTGTATTCCAAGACCCGTGAGCAGCATTAGGAGCATATACGGGAGTTGTTGGGAGTTCTGAGACGAGAATGGTTGTACGCCAAGTTCTCGAAATGTGAGTTTTGGCTACGAGAGGTCCAATTCCTCGGACATCTCGTTAACCATTTTCGTCGATCCGGCCAAAATCGAGGCGGTTATGCAGTGGGAGGTTCTGAAATCTCCCTCAGACATCAGGACCTTTTTGGGATTGGCAGGGTACAACCGGAGATTCATACAGAACTTCTCCAAGATTGTGGTACCCCTCACTCGTCTGACGAGGAAGGGGGTGGATTTCCGATGGGGCCCTGAGCAGCAGAGGGCGTTTGAGACCCTCCGACAGCGGTTGTGCGAGGCCCCAGTCTTGAGACTCCCGGAGGGAGTTGAGGATTTTGTGGTGTTCTGTGATGCATCCATCACAGGGTTAGGGGCAGTCCTCATGCAGAAAGGACGAGTGATAGCTTATGCGTCGCGGCAATTGAAGCCGCATGAGACCAGATACACTACCCATGACTTGGAGTTGGGGGCGGTGGTATTCGCCCTCAAGATATGGAGACATTACCTTTATGGGGTCCGTTGTACCATTTACACGGATTACAAGAGCTTGAGACATATCATGGATCAGCTGAACCTGAACATGAGGCAGCACAGATGGCTGGATGTAGTCAAGGACTACGATTGCGAGATCCTTTACCACCCTGGTAAAGCGAACGTGGTTGCGGATGCTTTGAGCCGCAAGTCAGCTGGGTCTTCCACCCCAGCGGTATGTATGAGGTTAGCAGTGGACTCCCCACTTGTGAGTCTGATCAGAGATGCCCAGGTTGAGGGCATGCGACCGGAGAATTGGAAGCTGGAGAGGATCAAGGGTGAGAATACACGGTTTGAGCAGGATAGTCGGGGATTATTGACCCGATGCGGTCGAGTTTGGGTTCCGATGTCTGGCAGGGTTAGGCAGACGGTTATGGAGGAGGCTCATAAGTCTTATTTCTCTATTCACCCGGGGGCCACCAAGATGTTCCGGGATTTGAGTTTGAGCTATTGGTGGCCGTGCATGAAGCGAGAAATCACTTGGTACGTCGAGAGGTGCTTGACCTGTAGGATGGTCAAGGCCGAGCATCAGAGGCCGCATGGCAAGCTGCAGCCCCTGGAGATCCCCATGTGGAAATGTGAACAAATCACGATGGATTTTATTACCAAGTTGCCGAGGACGGCGAAGGGGTTTGATGCTATATGGGTCATCGTGAATCGATTGACCAAGAGTGCCCATTTCTTGGCCATACGGGAGAGCTCATCGGCCGAGAAATTGGCCGACGTGTATGTTCGCGAGATCGTGTCTCGCCATGGGGTTCCCGTTTCCATTGTCTCTGATCGAGATGTCCGGTTTACCTCCCGCTTTTGACAGAAGTTTCACGAGGAGCTGGGCACACGGTTGCACTTCAGCACAGCCTTCCATCCGCAGACTGATGGTCAGAGCGAGCGGACCATTCAGACCCTCGAGGATATGTTGATGGCGTGTATCATCTATTTCGGTGGGAGCTGGGATTCCCACCTACCGCTTGCAGAGTTCGCCTACAACAACAACTATCATTCCAGCATTGGCGCCCCGTCATTCGAGCTGTTGTATGGGCGGAGATGTCGCACCCCGGTTCGTTGGGGTGAGGTTGGTCACAGGGTGATGGGTCGGACGGAAGTGGTCTTGCAAACTACCGAGAAGATTCAGCAGGTTAGACAGCGGCTGCAGACCGCTCAGAGTCGGCAGAAGAGTTACGCTGACCGACGCCGGTCCGAGCTACAGTTTCAGGTCGGTGACATGGTACTCCTGAAGGTCTCGCCCTAGAAGGGTGTGATCCGCTTCAGGAAGAGGGGAAAATTGGGTCCCCGATATATTGGGCCGTTCAGGATCACTGTCAGGGTTGGCCAGCTGGCTTACAGACTAGAGCTGTCGGAGGAGCTTAGTCGGATCCACAGTACTTTCCACGTTTCGCAGTTGCGAAAGTGCATTGTGGACCCGGAGGCAGTGGTGCCACTAGATGACATTCAGGTTGATAAGCGCCTGAATTATATTGAGAGGTCGATTGCCGGTTTGGAAAGGAAAGTGAAGGTCCTGCGCAATATGGAGGTTCCGTTGGTAAAGATACAATGGGAGCAACGGAGGGGATCTGAGTGGACATGGGAGTCGGAAGCTGAGATGCGGGAGCATTACCCGGAGTTATTCGCTACAGCTGACTTCGAGGACGAAGTCTAAGTCAAGTGGGGGAGAATTGTAACATCCCAACTGTCAGCTTGGAAGGGGGATTTGGTGAGGAAAGGTTTGAAGACCAAGAAGTTTTGAACAAGGAACAGCTGGGGATCTGAAGTCTACCTCAGTTTATCATCCATTTGGAGGTATCAAGTCATCACCTTGAGCTTCTTCTAGTTAAGCCTCCTTTCTATATTGAGTTTTGGGACCATTTTGGGCATTTGGTGTTGCATTTCGAGTGATGAACCAAGATCTGAAGTTGCAACTTCAGATCTAGGCTCATATTGGCCCTTATCATCATAAAGTCTCAGTGTTTAGCATGTTGGTGAAGCCCGTTTGCCTAGAACCCCATTCTTTAGCTTGTTTAGGTCATTATCACCATGCATGCACGTAAAGTTTGCAACTTTACGTGATAAACATGCCTTGGGAAGCTGGATCGACAATTTGGAGCCTCATCATAGCTTAAAAAGCATCTGTATGGATGAAGGATTGAAGGGACTCGGCGAGTCGTAAGGTCAACTCGGCGAGTCATATGAAGATGGGCATGAACTCGACGAGTTGATGAACAACTCGGCGAGTCCGTTCAAGATTGCCTTGAACTCGGCGAGTCGTTCGAAGACTCGGCGAGTCCGCTAGGGTTCCTCCCAATTCTTGGACACGTATGAACTCGACAAGTTAAAGGGGAACTCGACGAGCCAATCAAGGATTTCACGACTTCTCGAGTTCAGGAAGGACTCGACGAGTCGGTGAACTGCACTCGACGAGTCGAGTCAACATGGACTGTTGACTTTGACTGTGGACTTTGACTTTGACCAAGAGTTGACCAGTTGACTTCTGAGGGTATTCTGGTAATTTGGAGATTTATGAAAAAGGGATTTATGGTAACTATAGGTGGTGGAGTTCGTGTTGGCGATCCGGGAGTTGAGCTTTCTAGTTTCAGACGTCAGTTGCAAGGTGAGTTATCCTCACTATATCAACAGGGTCTAAGGCACCAAGGCCGGCCCTTATGGATTTGTATTTGGATTATTACATAATATGTGTATTGTTTCGCATCATGTTAGTTAGGATGGTGATATGCTTATGTTTAGTGATCGGGTTCGGTCGATATCCTAGTTACAGGATTATGCTATGATATGAACTGGGTAGGTCGGTGTCCTGGTTTAGGACGTTGCTATGCTATGTGATCTGTTAGATCGATTTGTCTGTTATTATGATAACCTATGAATGTATATGCACATGTTGTTTGATTTGGGTGTTGGGTTGAGGCGGTCCTGCTTTGTGTTGAAGGCTAACATGCCCAGGGCGGTCCGGATAGACTACAAAACCCAAGAGGTATGATAGTCAGACCGAAGGCCCGACGAGCGGTCCGGATAGGCTGAAGGCCCCGCGAGGCGGTCCAGACATGTCAAAGGCTCGGAGAGCGGTCCAGATAGACTGAAGGCCTGCGTGGCGGTCCAGTCAGGCTGAAGGCTCATTATGCTTGCTGTTTGGTTATATGTTTATATGGCATGGTTATGTGGTTGGTATTTTGGGGGATAGCTCACCAAGCTTTCAGGCTTACAGTTTCAGTTGTTGTTTCAGGTACCTCTGGTGATCGTGGGAAGGCGAAGGCATGATCGTACCGCTCCTCTCGCTGTTATGATTTTTATGATTTGGTACTGGGATACTCTGATAACTGTATTTTGAAAACAAACTATGTAATGACTTAATGGATTAAAATGTTTTTAAAAGTTTAAATTGGCTTGAATTTTTGGGTGTCACAAACCAGCTCTCTTGAGAAAAAAATTGGGCCCATACTCCATCCACGCCTATACATACTCGTCCCAAGAATTGTCTCAATGTTCCCAAGTCACTACATGCAACTACTGCTAAACGTTCTAATCAAACATACACATCGATGGTCGCCTCCTGTATGAAAGACTTATGTAACCTTCTCAGACTCTCCTTATGGGATCTCTCCACCCTCGCTATTACACCTCTAGAAGTCTCTACTAACAGCGATGCCCGCCTCATGTATGTAAGACGTACGTAAGCCAAGATTAGATAGGCGGTCGAATAAACGATTCTACCTTAAGTCTACAACCAAATAAGGAACAGGAAGTAAGGCCGAATCAAATATTCTAAGGCTATAGAATCCAAGTTATGTACAACTCTAGAGCATACACGTAGCAACTAGCAAAATCAGTATAAACTTCCAGTAGCACAAAACAAGCAATCCCCTAGGCTACAAGGCATCACAATTATTAGAAAATTGTAACATGAATTCTGAAAAAGATCCTTAGCCTATCCACTAGAATGCATTTCTAACTGTTCACACGACAGATATATAGTACGGATATTTTGGGAACCACTTTCTTGTCCAAGCTTCGGCTGACTTTACACAACGCCTCTCCTTTCTCCCTTTGATACAAATATAATTCAAAATATTTGTCAAACTTCTCAGATCCTAAGTTTGAGTTTGGAATCGCACGAGCTTTCATAAAAATCCCTCAAACCATAGATTTGATACTAAATTGAAACGTCCTATTTTTCATAATGAAATTTTCATTTTTAAAATAAGGTAAATGCTCATTTTCAGTAAGTAATAATCAAGATAAAGCCTTTGTTCAATAACCACAAACCAAAATAAGAGTTATAAGAAAAACAACGTGGAATCTCAAATCAAAAAACAGCTACTTTGTGAGTATATTCATGCCTTCTCCTTCCCACGATCTGATGAAGTACCTGGAAAATATTTAATCCATAACTGTAAGCTTAAAAATTTGTGACTTCTCCAAAATACCATAAACATCACAATACACACAAGCATATAACCATTGGCCTTCAGCACGAAGCTGTCCACCACCTTTGCCTTTAGTATAAAGAACGACTGTACCTTTGCCTTTTGCATAAAGCTGGATGGATCGCACCTTTGCCTTTGACATAAAGCTAGACTGCACTTTTGCCTTCAACATTAAGTTAGGCTACACCCGACCTTTAGCAAAAAGTTGGTATGCCTGAGTATCTTGCCTTTCAACACAAAGTTGGACCGCCTCAACTCACCACAAAATATGTCGACATATATATATATATATATATATATATATATATATATATATATATATATATATATATATAAACATACAACTCATAACCACATGGAACACAGACTAACAAGTCTAGTAGCCTAAAAAAATACTATAACCAACCTGTAACATCCCGTTTGAAATTAAGTAATTAAATAATAAACCCTGAACCCCAAGATGTAAATTTATATTTTATATTATTTTATAGTAGCCCTAAAATCCATAATAATTTAGCAGGGTGTTGGTTCCGGGAGTTAAACGTCATAATTTTGTAATCTGGGGGTTAAAGTGTAATTTCCAGGGTGGTTTTTGTAAAGAAATTCCAAAGTCAGGGGATGTTTTGTAAATATTGGGTTAAGTTGCAAAATATTTTGTAGAGGAGGGGCTGTTTGGTAAGTTTGGGAGGGTATTTGAAAAGGATCTGGTGGAGAGGGAATAATCTTGTAAATTTGTTAATATGTTTGAATCGGTGTCATGAGATTAAACCCGATACCCTTCCTTCCCGTTTAAAGATACATCACCTAAACCCTAACCCTAATGTCACCCTCCGGCCGCCAACCTTGTATCTCCTACCTCCGGCCGCCACAGCCTCCTAGCCACTATGAAGACGGAAACTACTGAAGCCAGCCGCCGGTGCGACTGCCAACAACGACGATGAGCGTTGTTGACACCAACTCAGTGGGTCACCATAACCGTAATTCATGGACATTGCTGTCATCCATTGGTGAATACGCAAACCCCGTGCCACCGCGACCACTCCTCCTCCCGTTTCTTCTTTACAGCAGCTCACTGGTGTCCGCCGCTGTCATCGTTTCCTACGATGGCCTTCTGCTGTGTTTCGATTGTCGCCGTCACCTCGAGGATAGCTCAGCCGAGTGTGCTTTTTCATGTTATATCTCGTGCAGTGATTGTGTGTGTTGATTGCAAGTCGTGTATGTGGGATGCTGCCGGAAACCGAGAAAAAGGACCACCATGGCCGCCAGCCATGGTGGCTACCGCCTGCTGCCATCTTCCGTCACCACCATCCACCGTGGAAGGTGGCTGTGTCTGTGTGTGTTTTATTGTGTATTTAGGCATGTGTTGGTGGTGTTATGTTGTGTGTATATTGTTTGGCCGGAAAAACCCGTCACCACCACCGTAAGGTGGTGGCTGCCACCTCATGCCGCCATTCTACCGCCACCAGCCGCCACCTTGGGTGGCTGTGTGTTCTTACGTGTGATTGGACTGTTATTTGGGATGTTTTTTATGTATTTTGTTCTAGAATCATAACCACCACCACCACGAGGTGGTGGCTGCCGCCGTGAGCCGCCGTCGACCACCACCGCCCGAGGTGGCAGTGGGTGGTGCCCGACCTAGTGAAATCCTAATTTGACCTAAAACTTAACCACTGGACTAATTGGCATGTGCTTGGGTTAGAAACCCTAATTATGGTTTAAAAAACCCTAATCTTGGGGATTGTTGTTTGGACTTGTCGGGACCCGCATTTTGGACCATTGGATTGAAGTTATGACTTATGCCCGACCATATTGTATGATTGGCCTAGTGGAGTGATGGACTTAATGGATGAAGTCCTTAATGGGTTAAGTAAGAACACTTAACCCTAATCGTCATTTTATGTGAAAACCCTAATTGTGTTGGGTTTTGAGTTGGGCTTTTCTGTTGGGCTTAGATGTTTAGATTCTTGATGGGCCATCAAAGAACAAGTATATGGACTAGGGTTTTTGGATGGGCCTTAGGGTAAGGCCCATGTGAGGGGTTTGGGCCCAATTTGGAATATTGGGCCATAGTTGGGCCTTGGTTGATTATTTGGCTTTTGGGTCTTCAAAGTGTGAGTTTGGGCATGGGTCTTGGACCAAGGTAGTTTAGGGGTAAAATGGTCCTTTTACCCCAAGTGTGGATTTATGGTTATGTATTGGAACCCAATTATTAATTGGGTGTTGTTTTAATGTTGACAGTTTGGGAATCTATCAGCCAGCAACTGGAGTTTTATCCGCGGGACTTCAGCAGTGTGAGGTAAGTCTCCTCACCATACCAATGGGTCTAAGGCTCCAAGGCCGGCCCATTCAATTAGTTGTAGTGTTTACTGTGGGTTGACTACTGATATGTCTGGTATGCATGTATATAGGAATGTGATAGTACTTTATTGACTAGATATGTGAAGACCCTGGGGGGAGCCCGTGGCAGTTGGATATTAGACCATGGGGGAGCTCATGGCATTCCAGGTAAAGAACACGGGGGAGCCCATGGCAAGTAGTTAAGACCATGTGGGGGAGCCCATGGCACATAGGTACAAGACCCTGGGGGGAGCCCACGACATCCTGGAGTAAGACCCTGGAGGGAGTCCACAACATCCTTATATGTTTATATGAATTGTTTATGTGATATGTGGTATACTAGTTGTTTATGTGAAATGTGGTATACTAGTTGTTTAGGTGATATGTGATTTGATAGTTGTCTTTGTAATACTTGCATGGATGACCCCGGGGGGAGCCCGTGGCAGTTGGATATAAGACCATGGGGGGAGCCCACAACATTCCAAGTAAAGACCATGGGGGAGCCCATGGCACATAGGTATAAGACCCTGGGGGGCAGCCCACGGGATCTTGGAGTAAGACCCTGGAGGGAGTCCACGACATTCTATATGTTTATATGCATGGTTTATTTGATTGATATGGTTTATGTGGTTATGTGGATTATGTGGGGTATGCTCTAGGGAACTCACTAAGCTTCGTGCTTACAGTTTTGTTTATGGTTTCAGGTATCATGGGTTTGGAAAGGAAGGGCACGACTTTATCGCAACGTATACACCCGTGTTTTCCGTATTATGTGGTATACTAGTTGTTTATGTGATATGTGATTTGTTAGTTATCTTTGTGATACTTGCATGGATGACCCCGGGGGGAGCCCGTGGCAGTTGGATATCAGACCATTGGGGGGAGCCCATGGCATTCCAGATAAAGACCAGGGGGAGCCCATTGCACATAGGTATAATACCCTGGGGGGAGCCCACGAGATCTTGGAGTAAGACCCTGGAGGGAGTCTACGACATTCTATATGTTTATATGCATGGCTTATTTGATTGATATGGTTTATGTGGTTATGTGGATTATGTGGGGTATGCTCTAGGGAACTCACTAAGCTTCGTGCTTACATTTTTGTTTATGGTTTCAGGTATCATTGGTTTGGAAAGGAAGGGCCCGACTTGATCGCAACGCACACACCCGTGTTTTCCGCATTATGTGATTTTGGGATGTAACTCTAATAAATGTTTTAATTAAGCAATGTTTTTGAATGGTTGGTTTAAGTAACATTTGTGTTTGACTATAATGAAAAATGAAATTTTTACCCTGGATTTTTGGGTCGTTACATGTTGGTATCAGAGCCTTGGTTTGAGGGATTCAGACATACTCCTGGGTGTTTCTGAACTCAAACTGAGGAGTGATAAAGTTTTCAAAAGAAAAATGATTTCAAGAAAATAGTTTTCAAAGATAAGAAAGGGTGTGGTGCATGCAATCAGTCGACCTCAAGTAAGTTTTCCCCAGAATATCCATATATGTTATCTGTTATGATTTGATTTATGAATCTGTGAATTGCATGCTAGTTAGGGCTAGGAGAGATGCCTTTGTATGTTGTATGAGATGGTAGACTTGCATGCTAGTGCTGATTAGTCAACGATAGATTGGCCCGATATATGATGCTTGTAGCCTTGGGGATATTGGATGCTATGTTGGAATGGGAATGACTATTGGTATTAGTAACTGCTATTCGTATGATTTAAATATTTTATACAGTTAGGATGTTATAGCCTTAGAATAATTGATTTGGCCTTATTTCCTATTCCTTGTCTGGTTGTGGTCCTAGGGTAGATTCTATTATTCGACAGTCTATTAGAGCCTGCTCTGTGTATAATTTGCATGCATAAGGTAGCCGGCAGTGAGGGTAGATGCGGATAGCATGAGTTGTGGTATGTGGGCCGAATGCTCTATGATAGTTTCATTGGTTGGAAGGTTACAGCATGAATGTTGCTTGCTTTGTGCTTTGTGGAACTCTTGGATGATGGGAGTCAGCTACTAAGTGAATATGTCAATATTCAGGAGGTGATTTGGAGAGGTTGGTGCTTTGGTTTGAGGAAGTGACTTAGAGGATTCGGGAAGATTGTTGATGAAAGTATGGATAGGTGTGGAAGGTAGTATTGGGCCCGTACTACTGAAAGCACATGATCCATATTCGAATCGGTGAGAGTCTTGGAGAATCTAAGAAGATTATGGGAAGGAGAATTCTTGGTTATGCTCTGATCGTGGGGAGAGCTGCTTTGCCAGATGAGGATGAGCACACATAGGGAAGGACCAGGGTTTGGTCCCGGCTCCGGTGGTGAGCCAGTTAGTTGAAGGAATGCCAGGGATTTGAGTCCGCGTTGGATTAAGGAGATGGAAAGTGTTTTCCGCACTAGTCCCTACCCCTTAGGAGCTAATGTTCGGTTCGCCTTAGAACTCTTGTATCGAGCGGCAAGGATTGATTGTGCGATCTATTGTGCTTTCGGGATTGGAGACTATGTCTTAGGAGTAGTTTGTAGCCCGGTTTAGGGTAGAGGTTGCCTTAGCTACTGCAGTTCAGTCGTGGACGATTGAGCTGGTGAGTGTGTCAGGGTGCGAGACCCTGAATGATATGATTTCTAGAGCCCCAGACCGGGAGACTTATTTGGAGCACTCGGGAATAGGATCCAGATTCTGGCTCCAACTCAGGAGCAGGACCTGGGCCAATCGGTGCACGACCGCGGGAGTTCATCTCATCGTAAATTACTAGTAGAGTTTTAGAATGGACCTCAGTTGTCTTTCGTTCATCCAAGGATTTGGGAGCTCTCGATAGTCGTATCGGGACCTTTCGGGTCGGAATTGTCGTGGGGCAGTCAGGGGCTCATCTGGAGCCCAAAGCCTGTGGATCCCTAGAATCCTTCAGGAAGGAGGATCCTACGGTTAGTTCCTGTCAGTGGGATCGGAAGGGAGTGTTGCACCATGTCCTCAGGATGGTCGAGGTAACTCAGGAGGAGGTGGTCAGAATTCCTTCAGATGTTTGCGGGTATGTTATCTTCTGCCACTTCAAGTGGATATCGGGAATTTGTATCGCTTTGGAATTTTGATTGAGTTTGAATAAGTTAGTTCTTGGGTCAGTTCTCTGCTATTTTCTGAGTTATCAAGGATTTTCATATGCCATTCTGCATGCCGATGAGTCTTTCAGGAATGTTCAGATGGACATATCTTTCGGAGTGGGTCCCGCGTGTACCGTTATTGTTCTGGGTCTTTGTTTGAATCTGTTCAGGAGTATTAGCTGGAGGATCTTTGGTCAGGATATAGTGGGATAGCTCTCCAGTGAAGTAAGGGTTCAGTGGTTCTGTCATCTGTTCGGGTATGATCGACATCTTCCTATGGAAGAACTTTGGAGTTCAAGGAACTATTGTTGCTAGGAAAGGAAGAGTAGCATGAAGATGGTGGTGTCAGTTGCGTGAGTTGTTTGATCACTGGAAGTGTCAAGGGAATCGTACCTTCGCATGGACTGAAGTCGGTTAGAGTTCAATGATTACTTGAGGATAGAAATTAGAGTAAAGGTTCGTCAGTACATGGCAAGAGTTATGGTTCTTAGTCGTCGCATAAGAACTCAAGGATTTGGTATGGTAACATGGGAGGTGATTTGGATTATCGAACTGGTTAAGGTATCAAGTGTATTCTTCCGGATTCCAGGAGTTGGGTAATCGTTGAGATTGGCTAGTAATGGATCACTAGCAAGGTTAAGCGTTAGTAGTCAGCGGGTCGATCGTTGTAAGGTAAGAAGGGTTGGTAATCCTTCAATTCTCGTGTGCTGTGAGAACTTATCGAATCGAAGTGGGGGAGAATCATTCAGGTATTCAAGAGAAGGAGCGGTTATGAAACTAGGATGATTTTCGCATCCCCGTCAGGGAGGAAGGCGGCCCAAGCGGCTGTTTGGTTTGAGGATTGTGTGAGTTGGGAGTTCGGTAAAACTCCACAGCATGTGAATTGCATCTTCTTGGTGCTTGATAGCAGAATTTGGGGAATCAGGTTGGGGTTCCAGTCATGAATTGAGTTCAGTTTGGGTGTTCGGTCGAGTGTATGCTCGACTCTAAGTGTATTTGAATTGATAGATTGCGGGTAAGGCATAGGGCTGCGATTGTGGTGAGGTGAAAGTGTTGTAAGACTACGGGGAAGCCGTAGCTTTCACTAGTAGTCAGTTGGGGGTAAAAGTGTTGTAAGACTACCGGGGAGCCGTAACATTCACTAGTAGTCAGTTGGGGGTGAAAGTGTTGTAAGACTACGAGGGAGTCGTAGTATTCACTAGTAGTCAGTTGAGGGTGAAAGTCTTGTAAGACTACGGGGGAGCCGTAGCATTCACTAGTAGTCATTTGGGGTGAAAGTATTGTAAGACTACGGGGGAGCCGTAACATTAACTAGTAGTCAGATAGTGTGGGAAGTGTTGTAAGACTGCAGGGTAGCCGTAGCATTCACTAGCGGTCAGATAGTGTGGGAAGGGCTGTGAGACTGCGGAATGACCCGTGGGATACACGGATTTGTTCAGATGACTTAGGCCAGGGTGGGCCAGTTCGCAAGGTTGTGAGTAGGTCACAACATAATTGGAATCAGAAAACGGTAGGTTGAAGGAGACCAGACATGATGTAAGACTACAGTTATTCTGGTATTATTCACTTTTCGCATTGGATTCGGTGGCGACAGGTTGTCAGGCTACTATGATCGGATGGACCAGAAGGATTGATGGAGCAATGAGTGGCGATATAGTTAGGGAAATTATTGCTAGTTGAAGTTGCCTTCGGAGGTCGCGCGGGGAGACTGCAAGATTGCTCGTTGGTTCAGCAACCGGGCAGGAATCTAGTATTCCGGATGTGGGCAGACAAGCTGGATCCAGGGAGGCCTCAGTTGCTAAGGAAAACAGCTAGGAAGCAGTGTGATGTTCCAAATAGTGGTAGTGATTTGGGATCCTTATGGGAGTAGCTTGTGGGTTGGGAGGTGCCAAGCCTCTTACAGCAGGATTAGATAATCTCATAATACTTGATTTAACCCTATTACGCAGCTATTGTCTGAGTCTTAATCGTTGTAGGGATAAATCTCCTA
Source organism: Lactuca virosa (assembly GCF_052849685.1). NCBI lineage: Eukaryota > Viridiplantae > Streptophyta > Magnoliopsida > Asterales > Asteraceae > Lactuca > Lactuca virosa. The sequence continues at coordinate 180,233,462 of NC_136429.1, read as the reverse complement.
CTTGAAGGATCATCCGAGCTTTCTGTCAAGTATAAGTGTACGGCATGGAAATTTGGTATGTGACTTTGTTTTCTAGTGGGAACCTTAAGTTATCATAAGTTAAGTAGCCAGTTGGGAGATAAGTGCAATGAATTCGACAATGATTCAGTGTGGGCGGTCTGTCAGGGAGACAGACCATCTCGAGACTTCAGATTTCAGATTGAGTAAATGTGATCATGTTGCAAGGAATTCGTTCATCTTCAGGTTTTAGAACCATGCGAGGGTTGGTTTGGGTTACCTTGGAAAGGTTTGGGTATGCTTGTGGTTGTGGTCGTGTTGATCAAGTTGTTTGGCGTGTCAGGAGTGGTAAGGAAGGATTTCGAGGATGAAATCTAATTTAAGTGGGGGAGAGTTGTAACATCCCATTTGAAATTAAGTAATTAAATAATAAACCCTGAACCCCAAGACATAAATTTATATTTTATATTATTTTATAGTAGCCCTAAAATCCATAATAATTTAGCAGGGTGTTGGTTCTGGGAGTTAAACGATATAATTTTGGAATCTGGGGGCCAAAGTGTAATTTCCAGGGTGGTTTTTGTAAAGAAATTCCGAAGTCAGGGGATGTTTGGTAAATATTGGGTTAAGTTGCAAAATATTTTGTAGAGGATGGGCTGTTTGGTAAGTTTGGGAGGTTATTTGAAAAGGATCTTGTAACGCCTGGTTCCTGGTAAGCATTTAACTTATTTATTTATTCATTTTAAGAGAGGGGCTCAACGATTTGGTGGCCCTGACTCGTCGAGTAGAAGGCAGATTATGCCAGGGGTTTAAGTTATCTACTCAACGAGTCAAGAGCCCTCGACTCGGCGAGTAGATCAGCCAGAATGAAACCCTAATTTCGGGGTTTTGCAACCTATTTAAGCATCTTAATCCCCACCCCTTGGCCTCATTTACAGCCTCCTTGTCCCAAACCCTAATCCATGAAACCCTAGAGCATCTTGTGAGTGTGTGAGCCATTTGTAAGCAATCTTTTGTGTTTTGAAGCTTGAAGAAGAAGGAGTTAGAAGGCTCAAGAGGAAGAGAGTAGATCCAGAAACTACACTTCTTTCGCTACAATTTCTGGTAATCAAGTTTCTATCTTGACCTCTAGTTCATTAGATCTCTTCCTTTCCCTTTTATGAAGGTTTTGGCCCAAGAATGATAACCTTTGGAAAATGGACGACCTATGTGGATAATCTTCCAGATCTAGGACCTAGAGGGGTTGTTATGACATAAAGGTGCAAACTATATTCCATTGGAGCCCCCATGCAAGCCATGGAGTATCATATTGGCCTTTTTATCCCAAAAGGCCATACATGTGGAGAAAAGGTGGGAACTTGACGTGTCCAAGTAGTGTTAGGGGTTTATATCTGAAGTTGTAAGCTTTAGTTTGGTGTATGGAGGGCTTAAGGACCAAGTTCTAGGTCCCAAGGAATTAGGGTTGGAGCTAAACCCTTTAATAAGTGGTATTAATGGGTAAAGTCAGAAACTTTACCCTTAAAAGGACATTTTCAACGTTATTGTGAGGTATGAAGCTTGGATCTAAAGTGTAGGGGCTTAATCCATTAAGATAGCCCAAACAGACAGGAGAACTCTGCGAGTCCAGTAAGGGACTCGACGAGTTGAAGCCGGGTTGTCCCGATTATATGTCAGGTAGAACTCGACGAGTTGACTCGGTTGACCACGAGTCTGAGTAGTACAGGAACTTTTCGAGTTGGGAGATAACTCGACGAGTTGGGTTGACTGGGAGTTGACCTTGACTTTGACTTTGACTAGGATGTTGACTTTGACCAGGGGTAAAATGGTCATTTTACCCTAAGAAGAGTTAGCAGATTTTTGATTAAGTGTTATTGTGAAATTGATAGTCGGGGAGTCGTTGGAGCAGCCGTCAGAGATTCCTCACACGAGATTTCACAGCTAGCATTCGATGTGAGTTTCCTCCAGTAGGAACGAGTCTAAGGCGACCAAGGCCGGCCCGTTTAGCTAGTAGTAGTTCCGGACTATGGTCCGATGTCGGGCGGGGCCCGATGTAGGATTATATGCTTTTCCGGATTTCGATCCGATGCCGAGGCGATCTCGAGGAATGTTTATATGCTTGATGTCTTTGTGATTCTTGCATGTGTTTGTATTGTATGTTTCCGAACTTCGGTTCGATATCGGGGCCGTCCCGAGGAATGTTAGTATGTTACCGGATTACGGTCCAATGTCGGGCAGGGCCCGAGGAATGTTTGAGTCTTAATGACATATGCTTAGGGTTATGTGTATTATCTGATTATGCTCACATGTATTCCGAAGTCTGCTCGATGTCGGGCGGGGCCCGATGCCGAATAGGGTTCGATGTCGGGCGGGTCTCGATTCCGGGAAAGCCGATACCGAGCTTGACTCGATGTAGCTGGGTCGGGGCCCAAGATATGTTATGTGTTATGGGTATGGTATGTGGTAGTTGGGGAGACTCATTAAGCTTCGTGCTTACAGTTTTCAGTTTTGGTTTCAGGTACTTCCGCTAGTAAGGGGAAGAGCTCGGGATGACTGCATGGTACACACCATTGTTTTTAGCCTGGGAGGATTCACTCTGATTTATGATATATGATTTTGATTCATTGACAGATTTGATGATGTTTTTGAGATACATTACTTGTGGTTTTATTATGATATGGATGGATTATGGTTTTTCATAAATGATTTAAAAAGAAATTTTTGGTCTATATTTTTGGGATGTTTCAGATCTGGTGGAGAGGGACTAATCTTGGAACTTTGCTAATATGTTTGAATGGGTGTCACGAGATTAAACCTGATACCCTTCCTTCCCGTTTCAAGATACATCACCTAAAACCTAAGCCTAATGTCACCCTGCAGCCGTCAACCTTGTATCTCCTACCTCCGGCCGCCGCAGCCTCCTAGCCACTTTGAAGTCGTTGACGCCAACTTAGTGGGTCGCCGGAACCGCAAATATCCTCTAAACACGGCTCACCCAAATATCCTCTAAAATGGCTCTCGATATGCGAAATGGCATAAGAAAGTTCTTGAATTGTAATGATCTAGGCCATCATGGGAAAATTTTGATCCCTAGGTGGAGACATAGATAAACCAAACATAGCATTTCACACACAAACATACAATCATAAGAACAAATAATAAGAGAATGAAGGAAGTAAATACAACATATACATGTGATGTCCACTGATGGAACTCGGATCTCCTCGTCATGTGACTGCAATGCTCGACTCCTCACCACGGGAGCCTCCACTCTGCCCTCACGACCATCAGTAATCCTCAGAGTGGCTGGAGCTAGTACCCGTACCGCTCCACCTGACAATCGGGCAGCCGGCCTTCTTGTGGTCCACATGGTTACAGTGGAAACATAACGGACTCGTTCCCTAGGGACAATCTCTGCTAACATGACCAATCCTGCCACACTTATAACAACTCATACCCTAGATTGACATACTCCATCATGTTTCTTCCCGCATGTTTCGCAATGACCTCGGCCATGTTGGCCCCTCAATCGCTAATCGGAAACCTTAGGTATCCTCGTAGGACCCCAGTTGTCTACACCTTCTCTGACTTCCTCTTTCCGAGGTGCTCCAAGTCAATCTCCCGCTCTCAGGCTCTAACTATCATGTCCACCAATGTCCGACAAGCTGAAAAGCTAACAAACTCCCTGATATCCGCCCACAGCATGTCGTGGTACCGAGTCTTCTTCATAACCTCGTATGTGGAAACTGTGGAACTAATAGAGCTCTCCTCCTAAACTTGGCGGTGATCTCCACCACCGTCTCAATCGTCTGGCACATGTCCTGAAACAATCTCGCCAACTGTTGCACCTCTATATCCGATGCAAACTTCTCCCTAAACCGGCTCACAAACTCATCCTATGTCATCGTCTCAATGGCCTCGCTTCCTAAAACGAAATCTACCTTCTCCCACCAGTCACAAGCTCTGTCTTTCAGAAGACAGGATGCATATATAACCTTTAACCACTCAAGGCAGAAGGTCATCCGGAAAACGTTCACCATGTCCTCTAACCACTTCCTACTAGCAATGGGGTCCTTCTCCACAAAGAACCTGGGAGCTCCACAAGCACGAAACTCACTGAAAGAAAGAGTATGAGATCCCACAATAGCTATAATCTCAGTGCGGAATGTGCCCAGACGCTCGTCCAAAATCTCCATAATCCCCTCATTGACTGAACCGAAGATCACATGAGTCTGCTCCAAAATACGGAGAGTGATCTCCGACGAGATGAACTCCCACATCTGCTCATCAATCGGCTCAGCACCAGCACCTAAGCAAGAACCAGAACCTAAACCTCCTCCACATGTGCTCATTACGATACTGAAAAGTAACCAAGCAAATATCATAACATACCCAAAGAATCCTCTTTCCACAGTCTTCCTAGATTCTCCGTGACTTTCCTTGATTCGAGTACGGATCTTCTGCTTTCAATAGTACGGGCCCAATACTACCTTCCATACTTTCCTGAAAAATTATCCTGAATCCCCTAAGTCACATTGTCAAATTAGTACTCCAAGTACTCGATATACAACACATCCAAACCCACTAAAACACTTCCTAGGCTCTCATAGGTTCCTCACCCCACCGTGCCATCAGCTATTGAAGAACCTCTGCTATTTTCAGCTAACTACTTTATAAATATATTTACATGCAACAAAGTTCAGATAATCCTTCGAATAAAAGACTCAATCCTAGAACGGTTAGACTCAGACGAGAGCTGCAGAATATGGCCAAATCAATCAATCTGAGATTATTTAACCTTTGCAACATGTAACTTAACATATTCATGAAATAATTAACTCACATTAATATGAGTCCCACAAAGCACAAAGCAAGCAGCATTTAAGCATCGAGAAATCTAAATCAACGCATCACCTAATCAGGCCATTATATCCAATCCTCATATATACATACTAGCATGCAGTTCTAAAAGCTCAACCAACAGGCATATAAAGGCATCTCTCCTGGCATTCTATCATGCAATCTTGATGAGATCCTTAACCCTAATCTACAATGTTATACATATATACACATACTGAAACAAATAAACATGTATGGGTATTTTGGAAAATACTTACTTGAGCTCGGCTGATTGCACGCATCGCACCCCTTTTTCTTTATAAAAATTTTAGAAAGTTCATTTTCTTTCAAAAGGATTATCAATTACTTATTTTGAGTTTAGACACACACGAGAGTGTACCCGAATCCCTCAAACAAAGGCCATGATACCAACTTGTAACATCTTAAAAATTCATAGTAAAATTTTCATTTTTAAAACAATAAACCTTACAAATGAGTTGTTCCAAAACCAATCAAGGTGAATATATCATCTAAACATTAGAGTAAAAATCACAAATAGCCAATGCGGAAATCTCTAGGGGATGCAGTGCAGTAACGTCGGTCCCTTCCCTTTGGAATCGGAAGTATCTGAAACCATAAACATAAAACCATAAGCACAAAGCTTAGTGAGTTCCTCAAAATACCACATACCATACATAGAATAGAGATTGATATGTTCCATCCATAGTCTTACAATTACTATCATGCCATGAGTCGTATCATGGTCTTTCCTTGCCATGTCGGGGTCCAAAACCTGGTCTTACAAACAAGTACCAATAGCCACCTCCTGGTCTTCCATGCAAGTATCATAAAGACAACTATCATTCTACATATAACTGCTAAGGTCCAAACCCTGGTCTTGCATACAAATTTCTAGGAGCCACATCTGGGTCTTTCACGCATTTTATAGGTGCCACCACCTGGTCTTCATACATAAAACATTATAGTGGGTCGGCATTGGTGCCTTTGACCCACAATTACAGTGAGGAAACTCACATGAATTACAATGCCGACTAAAACCCCACTCAAATTTGAACCGACCACAACTAATAGCTCTCAACGCCAAATGATGGTTGCTAAACACCTCCTAACAATCCAAGCAAGGCAAACCCTCAGTCTACCTTATAAAAATAGAAATTTGACCAAAAGTCAACCCATGCCAATAGTCAACGATCAACTTTGACTTTAGCCAACCGCCACGTCGTGGCCATCCATGTCCACGTCTTGGTCCTCATACAATCGAACAGACGGGCACTTTCCAGTCGCCACATCATAGCGACCTAAGGCCACACCGTGGGTGTTGGATTTCCAACAACTTAAAGGGCTAAGTTGTTTTCTTCGATTTCAATAGCTCCAAACCTCAGATCTGGTCCATTCTATGGTCTAAATGGATAAAGTTTCCAACTTTATCCATTAAGACACCCAAAGAGATCAAGATCTCCAACCCTAGGTCAAAATAAAGCCAAAAACCAAAATGTCTTAACAATTAAGCCCTTAATCTGAAAAATTCATTAACCAATCACTCCAGAAGGGTTTCTAATACCATATCTATCATAAAGGTGGAAGCTTTATAGACATGCATGTCCAATACATGTCTAGAATCCTTTTAGGTCAAAATGAGCTAAAAATGCCCAAAAATTCATGCAAGGTCAAGAACCCCAACCAAAGTCTAGATCTACAATGTATGTTGCTCATGGGACTCAAAAGAGTCATAGAGTTGACAACTTTATGTGTTCCTTCCTTTCAAACTAGCATCTAGCCACTTCAAGCCATAAAGTTTGAGCCTTTGACACTTACAAAGGTCCAGAAACAATGTAAGATGTTGATGGTGTTGTTTCCTTGCAAGATCCACCAATAGATCATCTTCTTCTCCTTCTTCTCTTCTTCCCCAAGCTAACAAATGCTCCAAAAGGTCACAAATCACCAAGGGATTTAGGGCTAGGGTTTCTCTGAGGTAAAGGGTGTTGGAGGAGGGAAATGAACCACATAAATGACTTAGAGGGGTTTAAATACGAAGGGAACCCTAAAAGAATCGTGGGCTTGGGCCAGAACAGCTGCCACATTGTGGCAACCCTTGGCCACGTCGTGGCGGTCCAATAAAACTTGCGTTAGTTACTCGATGCCACGTCGTGGAACATAGTTTTTCCTCCAAACTCCATTTTTAGCCCCCGGTAAATATAAGTTAAACCAGTTTGGGAAACAGGTGTTACACTTTGATACCAACTGTGGCGTCCCTTATTTTTCAGAACCAAAATTTTTTTTATTTACGCTTTAAAAATATCTTTGTTGGCGGAATATCTCAGTATATTAAAACATTTTTGCGGAAACTGTTTTGTTTTATTAAATATCTTTGAGCAAAGATGTTGTTTCAAAATAAAAAAATTCTAAGGATGCCATAATTAATACATAACATTATTACTGCGCAATGACCTAATGGTCCTGAACACTATTGTAGGTTGTCTCTTAATCACTCTTTCGATTCGACTTGAAGTAAGCATCCTGTTTATACCATACTACTGCAATACAATATGCGATGATTCATTTATCCAACTTAACGTGATCTAAATATTCATTATACTTCTTAGTTTTAAACTAAGAAGAGACTACAATCCTTGTAATCGACCTTTAATACTAACTTTGTTTAAACAACACTTATCTTAACTTAGTTTATATAACATACAGTAAACTTTTAAGTTATAATATTTATTTTTAAAATCATCCCGTAATAATATCATATAAACACTTTAACACGTATATAACCATTTCTGGTTCACACAATACTTGTTATCAAATAAACATTTAACAAATATTTCAGACAATAAACATTTAATTTACATATAAACTTTCGAAAGATACTAATACCTTTTTTATAATTATTTGTATTAAATCGTGTTCATCAAAGTAATTATGCACTCACCTGATAAAGGTGGAAGACTCGCGGGAAAGTCAGATTTTTTACTAACACTTCAGATTTCCCTTTAAAACGACCTAAACACAAATATTACTAAGCCTTAATATTTGTTCATATTTATAAAGTTTAATTGTTATAATGTTTTTACCAAATCTATCAATAATCTCAAAAGAACACTGACGTATAGCTGATAAGGAACAACCAGGTAAGATCGTATCGGAGGTAGGATCCGTTTGGCGTATTGGTGGGATGTAAAGTCCACCAAGCAAATTACACCCTTTGTTTGCAAATAAAACGTAATATAATGGTAAAAGGGGGTATCGATCCTTGGGGAAATGGTTGTATTCAATCACCAATGCAATCCAGTTGAACTAGTGTAAATGAACTAACTAACTACAATTAAACTAAAATGGGGGTGTTGTGATTGATTGAAATCTAAAAGACTTGAATAAATAAAAAGGTTGCAATTAAGCAAGATAGTGAGATGCTCAAATATTGGAGATAATTAGTTAACCAAGACAATTCAACACAATGAACATTTGTGTGTTTATCATTAGGATTCAACATGAAGCTTATCATCCAGCCCAAATTGGTTATAGCAATCATGAAGCATGATATGCCAAGATTCCTCATAGGTAGTATGGAGGTTGGGGAAGCCTACAACACACCTTCTTAATCAAAATCAAAGATCCAATTGAAGCAATTGAACCCAAGAAGTTGATTAGCCTTAAGAATGAAGGAATCCCCAATTCCTAGAGGATGTCAATGCTTACACATCCATAAAGGAGTCATGATTCATAAGCTAGAGATGATTTCTATCATCATAAAGCCATTGTTCTAAGTAAATTCAATGATTCAATGCTAAATCAAAGAAATAAACAAATAATTGCTCATTCAAGTACAAAACTCATGATTAAAGTATTAAACAAGCATAAGAAATATGAACTAGAATCATAAACATAAGATAAATGACAATTAAGCATGAATCCTTCAGAAACCCACAAACATCCAAGGGTTTTAGCCAAAGTTAACCAAAATAGAGAAATTAGCCACTTATGGAACAAAATAACAATCACAAAAGTGTTTTTGCATCAAGAATCTACCAATTAATTAGAAAGATGAGAAGAATGAGTATCCAAGCTCCCAAAATCGCCTCCCCAACTCTCTAATGGTGGAGAATCGAAGTTATTGTTGAAAGATCCAACCCCCAAGGTAAATGGTAAACAAAATGACCAAAATGCCAAAAAGTGTGCAGTTGCGCGGGTACCCGCGCGACTGAGATTCCACCCTCGTAAGTGTTGCTGGAATGCTATTGGCCAATTCTTCTCCACTACCCATTCCACTATCCAAGATTCCCTTGGTCCCCTCCATGATTCACATGATTTGAAGTTGGCCAATCACCTTCAAGCTCAAAATATGGATAGTCCATGCCCAAAATAAAAATCCATGACCCATATTCAAAAGCCCACTTCATCCAAATCTTCAACTTTTTAAGCCCAAATCTCCTTTGATGGATCCGTAAATTCTAATAATGCATCGAGAAGCCCACTAAGCCCAACTCCAGTCAAACTACAACCACAATGAGCTCCAAAATCCTGCAAAATATCTCATGCAAAATAGAAAGTACCCGACACGATCCATGATAAAGAAAATAAAGAATATACAATGCAATACTAATTAAAAGAGCTAAAAATACTAAAATAAACTAAAAAAAATAAGGAAATAAAATAAGCTATCAAATCACCCCAAGCTTAAACATAACTTTTCCTCAACTTAGAACAAGACTAAATAAAATAAGCTCGGGATGAGCTAAACTAAAAAGGAAAAAAGAAAGATACCATAGAACTTGGTCAACATCAGTCAACATGGTCAGAATAAGTCCTTCATGGACCCTACATATCTTCAAAATGTTCCCCGCTTTAGAGCTATAAACCAAATTCTCGAACCACTTGATGGGCGAATAGATCACGGCTGGATGTAGTCGCGATGTGCAAGACAAAGGAAACAGAGGATGCGCCCAGTGGGGGCACTTTAAATCACCAATGTAGATCGTAATGCATGAAGGAAAGGCGCCTCTTCACACACGATGATTCCTACATTTGTCAGGCTAAGTGTATAATACGAAATAGGGTTTTGCAGTGCGGCCTCCGGGCAAACATCCGGTTTCAGAGGCTTCTCCCTTGTACTGTCCTTTACAGTCTATCGTCTCATCGTCATAGCCTTTTCTCACCAAAAATCAAAAATAAAATAAAATAATAAAAATTCTACTTAACCTAAATCTAAACCTAACAACTTAAATCTTCAATCTTGAACTTCTGATATTTGGTTTTCAGTCTCTTTGTAGCTCGATCTTCTATCTTATTATTATTATTTTTTTGGAGAGAAGTCTTGAACTTGGATTCTTGTTCTTCTTTTTGTGTTGCTCTTTTTCTTCATTTTTCTTCTTTGTTTTTGTTGATTTTCTTTATCTTCTTCATTGTTTCTTTTTGTCTTCACTTTTCCAATTTCTTCATTTTTCTTCTTTGTGTTTTCTTCTTGGAAGGTCTAAGGAATTTCACCATGTAACATAGGACTCCAATAGTGAAAATGGAGTAATAGATAGAGGCTAACATGAACACCTAATGATCATTGACTATGTGTCAAGATCTACTAAAAAGGGTGGGGAATGACTCAAAAATGGGTGTTACCGAAAACAACTTGGTCCCAAAAGATGTCAATTGGGGGACCCACTTCAAAGTTCATCAAGCACCTCAATGTAAGGTGTGATGAACAAAATATATCTAACTATCTACTCTAGACCCCTAGAAAAATGATGACTTATCTTAAAAAGGTGGTGAGAATCTAACTGAGTAAGGCTCAGACGAGACTCGGGAGTACTAAGGGGTACTCCCCCCAAAACCAAGATGCGGGTCTCCAATGTCTTCAAAATACCTTACCGGGCTAATCTTTGCTCGCACACATCGGTTTGACCAACCACATCCCTCAGCACCTAGACCCAATCAAGCTACCTACATCTGACCCCCATACAAGCGGTCTCAAAGTGGTCTGTGAGGCTCAAAACGTGTCCCATTTATCCAATACAAGGAATTCCATATCAAGACCCGAGACCAATCTATGATTCAATGCTTATGAATCGGCGCTATGGTACTTGTAAGGATAAGAGGACAAGAGAGAACATAAATGCATGACCTTAAACTAGAATGCATCTAAAAAGCATGAAAATTAGAAAAGAAAGAAACAAAATATGCAATATTTTTGAATTTTTATGCAATTTTTATGAATGACCTAAATGACTTACTCTAAATGCAACTATATACAACCTAAATGCAATAAAAGAAAATAAAAAATAAGAATACCTCACCCCAAGTTTAAAAGTAAGCATTGTCCTCAATGCTTAGGACGAGAGTAAGGAAGGATCGTACCGGGATCAAGGTGGAGGAGGCCCACGAGGACGGTAACCGCCTTCGGGCTGAAAATGATGCCAAAGATCCTCCATGTAGTTGTTGGTGCGAGCTTGCTGCTCCTCGATGCGCCTAATGGCTGCTGTATTCTGGTTGCCCTGGAGTCGCAAGGCAGCAAGATGACTGTATATATCAAGAGGAAACTCGGTTTCGGGCTCATTGTGTTGTTGATAGGACTGGTACTCATGTTGTGGCTCGAAGTGTACTCCTGAAGGCTGAGGGTGGCGACAGTTGTCGGATTGGGAGGTCATAATGGTCTTCGACCTTAAAGGGGCTATCAGCATTGCCAGTGTCTACCTGCATGTCATCATCATCTCCTGCATCATCATCATGTAACTCTTCAGGCAAGAACCAAGTTTCGGGGTTGCTGGTGGTAAAGGCGGATATGTTGGTATTAGGAAATATGTAAACTGACTCCTTGGCATGATTGAGCCAATAGTAATGGTTATTGCTGGTAGGTAGCAATATTTCCATCCGGGTGAGAGCGAAGCAGTCGAGGAGGTAGAGAGGTGAGTCATCCACTGGCACATACTCAAACTCGGGAAATTGAAGGCCTAAACCCAAACCAATTAGGGTAATGAGACCTCCAATGCAAATATCGCCAGTGGTCTTTGTGCGTATGCTATCACATTTATCCAAGAAAAAAGTGGCGAAACCGGGGCAAGACCAATGGAAATATAGTTCGACTGTGTTTATTTGTCTCGGCTCGTGACGACCAAAGATGGAGGTTGAAAGGATCCGGTGGGTGATTCTCCAACAAGGATGGATGATGTAAGGATCTTTTTGTCGACTTGGATTGAAGTTTGGAAGACTGGTGATCTGAGTCCAAAACTCTACTTTGGGCAGGCTCTTGAATTGAGTTCATTGATAACTATAGATGTCGATGTTGTGGCTATCGTATGTGCCCATAATAGTGTTGAGGGTGTCGTATGGGAGTCGGTGCTGCCGACCCTGGATTCGAAATGTGAGCACCCCCTCCGTGTCATCCCGTGCATAAGTGGAGAGGAACTCAAGTGTGGGTTGCTTGTATGTGCGTACGGAAAGAGCTAGGTAGTCTTGCCAACCTATGCTGAAGAACAGTTGTTGCAAGCAATCGTCAAGTCCAATGTGGATCATCGACTCTCGGTGGTAAAATTTTGTGGCTCGAATCGCACGTTTTTGGAGGTTGGACTTGAATTGCTTGATTTGTGCACTAGCGAGGACAAGGTTACCATCACGATCGACATGCTCGTTGGACACTTTTTTGGTTGATAGCGATGATTGACCTTCACGGGAAGAACCATGAGACGCATGAATGGTTTTGTTCTTTCCCATTGTACCTGTAAATAGAACCTAGCAAAGACAAAAACTTGGCCAAAATTATCCCTCACACTATCCTCACACCAATCCAATCAATCCACACAAAAATAAAAATATAAACCCGGCAAATACTCCAAACTTGCAATTTGGCACATTTCAAGGTAATGTAATCCAATTAATTCAAAGCAATTCAATTCTAATCAATCTAATGCATAGGATAATTCTATCCAAATTAGAAATGGAATGCAATAAAATTAAAAGGAATGTACCAAATTCGAGTGTCGAAACCCGAAAAGAAAACCGCTAAAACCGCACCCCAAAGTTGATTTGGACCCGCAAGGTTAAGTCTTTTGAATCTCCGGTGAGAAACAAAATTTTTGAAATTTTGGTCAAAATTTGTGGCGGCGGCCGGCGGCGGCGTCAGGCGGTGGCCGGCGGCGGAGCTAGCTGTTCCCGGTGGAGAAGGGTGGAGGGTGGTCAGAATTAGGTGGGAAGTAGGTTGGAGTGGAAGCGTCGGTGGTAGCAGCAAGGAGGACGATAGTAGTGGCTGGTTGTGTTTTTCCGGCGACGAAGGGGGGGTCAAATTGGAGCTGCCGGCGACGGTCGTCGGCTGGAGAGAAGGCGGGGTAGAGAGGTCGGCAGGTGGCAACGACGGACGTTGGAGGTTGGTCGGAAGTCGTCGGCGGTATCGGAAGTAGCGATTGGTGTGTGCACTGAGTTCGTCGGGAGTGACAAGGGTAGGGCTGTTGACGGGAGGCACAAGGGGTAGAAGGGTGAAGCTGACGGGTTAAGGGGTTATAAGGGTGGGTTTTAAGATTGGGTCGAGTCTGGATCGGATTATCGGGTGGTCACGGGTCTGGGTTGGAGCAATAAGGGTGGATGTTATAGGTGGGTGGGTCGCACAAAAGGAACTAGCAATTTGTTCTTGGCCGCACAAGAGCTGCGAGGGTAGGAAGCAAGCCGCGCAAGTGGTTGCGAGGGCGGTTATCAGGTCGCGCAAGGACCTCCCTCACCCGCGCGCATACAACAGTTTGTGCTCCATGTGGGGGTAAGTTGGACTTGGATTTGTGCAGCTGGGGGTCGGCCGCGCAACGTTTGCGCGGGTACCCGCGCAAATTGCAGATTTTTGACACTTTTTGCAAACTTTACCAAGATCAATGCTAAACTTCAAGATGCTTATTTTTTTTACCAACTTCAAGCTTAGAAACACCAAAACTTCAAGCGGAGATTATTTATTTACAATGTATTTATTTAACGTCTTTGCCAAGACATATCCCCGCTTCCTTCAACCTTCGTAAATCGGAGTTTCCAATGTTACGTTGTCGGATTCTCCCGTGGCAAAGCCTTCGTAAAATGGTTTCAAACGGTGCACATTCACTTTGAATATTTGATTCGTTTCCAAACTCTTAATTTCAACCGCACCGTGATCAAACACTTTTATAACAATAAAAGGTTCGTGCCATCGAGATCGCAATTTTCCCGGGAATAGCTTTAAGCACGAATGATAAAGAAGAACTTTTTTGCCCATAATAAAATGATTTCGAGTGATGTGCTTGTCGTGAAACGCTTTTGTCTTGTTTTTGTAGATGCTTGCATTTTCATAAGACTCGTTCCTCAACTCTTCGATCCCTTGAAGTTGCATCTTCCGGTGCTTCCCGGTTTCTTCAATATTGAAATTACACTGTTTAACCGCCCAATATGCCTTGTGTTCCAATTCCACCGGTAAATGACAAGACTTTCCATAGGCGAGGCGGAATGGAGACATGCCAATTGGAGTTTTATAGGCGGTCCGATATGCCCACAATGCATCTTCTAACTTCAAGCTCCAATCTTTTCGTGTTGTGTTAACCGTCTTTTCAAGAATTTGTTTGACTTATCTATTTGACACTTCGGCTTGGCCATTTGTTTGTGGATGGTAAGCGGTTGATATTCGGTGTGTGACACCATATCGCTTCATCATGGCTTCCATCATTTTGTTGCAAAAATGAATGCCCCTATCACTCACCAAGGCTCTCGGTACACCATATCTTGCAAAAATATTTGACTTCAAGAAGTCAATTACAGTTTTAGAATCATCATCCCTTGTAGCCTTTGCTTCCACCCACTTTGAGACGTAGTCAACCGCCAAGAGTATATAAGTATCACCAAAAGAGACGGGGAATGGGCCCATGAAATCGATTCCTCATACATAAATGATCTCACAAATGAGGATAGGGCTTTGAATCATTTCGTTTTTCATGGACACGGTTCCCATTCTTTGACATCTATCACAACTCTTGCAAAATAGATAGGTATCTATTGACATTGTTGGCCAATAGAGTCCACATTCTAGCACCTTTCGCATGGTATTGTTTTGACCAAAATGTCATCCGCATGCATACTCATGGCAAAACTTCAAGATTGATTTGACCTCATTTTGATGAACACACTGTCGTATTAGTTGATCCGGATAATGTTTCCAAAGATAAGGGTCGTCCCACACGTAGTATTTGGAATCACTCTTCAACTTGGCCTTTTGGTACTTGGTAAATGCATGTGGAATTTCTTTAGTAACCAAGTAATTGACAATATCCGCATACCATGGAATGGTGTTTGAAATGTAGAAGAGGTATTCATTCGGAAATTCATCAAGAATGGAAGAAGAAGAACCACCAATATTCAACCGACTTAAATGATCCGTAACTAGGTTTTCGGCACCACTTTTGTTCTTTATCTCAAGATCGAACTCCTATAAAAGAAGAATCCACCGAGAAGGTATTGCCGGAATTTCTCCAAAGCGAAGAAAATGGCTAGAAGTTCCTTCTCGGTGGTGCAATAATTGGATTGAGCATTATCCAAGGTTTTGGAGGCATAGTAGATGACATGTGATGCTTTGCCCTCCTTTTGACCTATAACCGCTCCAATGGCAAAATTTCTTTCATTACACATAATTTCAAAAGGAAGCTCCCAATTTGGAGGTTGGATTATTGGAGCGGAGCTAAGCAAGTCTTTAAGTTTGTCAAAGGCCTCTTGACATGCTACATTGAAGTCAAAGTCAACATCTTTTTGGAGAAGGAGGCACATCGGTCTCGTGATCTTCGAGAAATCTTTGATAAATCTCCTATAGAATCCTGCATGGCCAAAGAAAGATCTCATTTCTCTAACACATGTTAGGTAAGGAAGGGTTTGTATGACATCAATTTTGGCTTTATCAACTTCAATTCCCTTTTTGGAGACGATGTGTCCCAAGATGATGACTTGATTGACCATGAAGTGGCATTTCTCAAAGTTTAACACCAACTTCTTCTCAATGCACCTTTTCAATATCTTCTTAAGGTTATCCAAGCATTCATCAAACGAATTGCCATACACTGTGAAGTCATCCATGAACACTTCAACTATTTTCTCAACATACTCAGAGAAGATGCTCACCATGTATCGTTGGAATGTGGCGGGGGCATTGCATAATCCAAATGACATCCTCTTGTAGGCAAACATGCCGAAAGGGCATGTAAAAGTCGTATTGTCTTAATCTTCGGGGGCAACAGATATTTGATGAAAACCCAAGTATCCATCGAGGCAACAATAATGTGATTTGCCCGTCAATCTTTCGAGCATTTGGTCGATGAAAGGAAGAGGAAAATGGTCTTTTCGTGTGCTTGAATTCAACTTTCGATAATCAATGCACACCCTCCATCCATTTTGAACTCGATTGGGTACCATTACTCATTTGTTATTCTCAATAACCGTGATTCCCATTTTCTTGGGAACCACTTGAACCGGACTAACCCATTTGGAGTCGGAAATGGGGTAAATCATGTCCGCATCAAGGAGCTTAATTATCTCTTTCTTGACAACTTCCATCATAGGAGGATTTAATCATCTTCGATCTTCCCTCCTAGGCTTACAATCATCCTCAATGAGGATTTGTGAGTGCATACATTAGGACTTATCCCCTTGATGTCCGCTATTGTCTACCCCATGGCCTCTTTATGATCTTTCAAAACTTCAACCAATTGATCTTCTTCAAATTCTTTCAATTGAGAGGAGATGATCACCGGGATAGTTTCGTCTTTACCTAGATAATCATACTTCAAATGGCTAGGTAAGACTTTCAATTCAAGTGTGGGTGGGTGGATTATGGAAGGGAGCATCTTGTCTAGAGAATGAGATAAGACAACTTGAGAGTCCTTCTTTGTTGAATTGTGAATTTCTAAAGTCTTCACAATCTCTTCAACTTCGGAGTCCAATGTATACATATCAATTTTTTTCTTCAAACTTTCACAATCAAGACTCATGTTGAGTACCATCTTCAAAATATCCCCATTGGATAACTCGAATAGTTCTTGGGTGATTGGCTCAATCACATCAACCCGATACAATGGAGAAATGTTGCTAGGGTACCTCATTGCTTCAAAGATGTTAAAGTGAATGGTCTCTCCATCAAACTCCATGGTGATCTTCCCATTATGGACATCAATAATCGTGTGAGCGGTATTCATGAAGGGTCTTCCAAGAAGAATCATAGATGACTTGGAAGGAGTCTTCTCTTCAAGGTCAATGACATAGAAGTTTGCAGGAAATACTAGTTGATTGACTCGCACTAGTACATCCTCCAACACGCCTCTTGGAAATACACATGACTTGTCCGCTAATTGAATGATTACTCCGATTTCTTCCAAGGGTCCAACATTGAGAGATTGAAAACCGAGTATGGCATCACATTGATCGAGGCTCCAAGATCTAGCATGACACTTTTAACATGCAAATCACTAATAGTGCAAGGGATAGCAAACATTCCCGGGTTCTTTTCGGTTTGAGAAGTAAGTTTACCCCTTTGTTCCATCTTGTTGTGAGCGGTGGCCAAGTCTCCAATTTGTGCTTGAATGTTGGAGAAAGTGTTCTTGGTCTTTTGTTGACATTAGGTTTGGCTTTGAGCAAGAGAAGTGACGAGTTCTTGAAGGCTCATTTGATGGTTACCACTTGATTAGCCTTGTTGTGGAGGTTGTTGGTAATTTGGAGTGGGATGAGATGTTTGAGGATATGGAGGTTTTTGTGATGGGTATTGAGAAAATTGGGGTCTCATCATAACATGTGGTGGGTTTTGCTTTGGTGGGTATGGGTTGGTTGGGTTATTCCTCCAATTTGGGTTGTAAGTGTTTTCAAACCCCATGGGTCTTGGTTGACCTTGATATCCTCCCATTGCATTAACATCCTCTGGCTCACTACCAAGTGTGGGACACTTATTCGTATAATGCCCCGTCATTGCACAAATACCACACAACATCAATGTTGATCACTTCCCACCACCATTTGACTTAACACATTAGTCAAATCCAAGAGCTTTGATTCCAAGTGTTGGGTGTTGCTAACTTCACCAACCATTTGTGGAGAATTTCTCTTCATTTCGTTTTGAGTCCCAAAGTTCCTTTGATTTTGAGAAATGATTCCAAAAAGTGATCTTATCTCTTGATGTGTCTTGTTGAAGATGTCACCACCACTTGAAGCATCAATCATCCTTCCATCTTTTTCATTCATACCCTCATAAAATTGTTGAAGAAGTAGTTGTTCGTGTATGTTGTGTTGAGGACAACTTGTACAGAAGTTGTTGAATCGCTCCTAAAAATCATGAAAAGTCTCATTCTCCCCTTGACGAATCCCCAAAATGTCACTTCTTTGACTTTATATCTGGGAGGTGGGATAGAACTTGCTATTGAAGGCTTTGAGTAACTCTTCCCATGTGTGAATAGATCTCGGTGGTAAGTTCAATAACCACTCTCTAGCTTTATCTTCCAAGGTGAGCGGGAAGGCAGTTAACTCAATCATCTAAGGTCACATGTTCGGGCAACATGCTAACACATATCATATGAAAGGACTTCAAATACCTTTGAGGATCTTCTCGATCCAAACCATGGAACTTGATGAGTTGATGTATGAAACTTGACTTCAATTCAATCATCGGCGGTTTGCTGGATAAACAATACCAAGGGATGTGTGAGTAACATCTGTCTCCATCATTTGTCGAAGTGTCAACTCTTGAGGGGGATTGGGTGGATTGGGATATTGTTGCATGTAATTGGGAGGTTGTTGGTAAGGCGGGTATGGGTATTGTTGGTGATTGTACATTTGTGGTGGATAAGGTTGGTAGTTAGGATATTGGTTGTGGGGAGGTTGTTGTTGGGGGTACATTGGTTGTTGGTACATTAGAGGTTGTGGGTAATTAGGTTGATTTGGTTGATGTGCTTGTTGTTTTTGAACTTGAAAAGCATTGTTTTGAGGTTGGTTGTTTTTATGGAAGTTTTGTTTTTGTGGTTGTGGTTGTTGATAATTGGGTTGATTTGGTTGATTTGGTTGATGAGTGGGTTGATTCCAAGGTGGCATATCTATGAGAGGTTATTGGTGTTGTTGTCTTGGTTGTTGGGGTGGGGTATTGACATCTTGATTGTTTGGGTTTGGGTTGGGATTGTGAAGTGGAGTGTGATTCATGGCTATGTAGTTTTCAAACGGAATGTCTTCAAAGGAATGACCAACAATTGGAGAACTCGGTTTGGTGTCGGTATCACTTGAAGTATGAACTTGATCTTCTATGTTGATTAGTGGAGAAGATGAAGAAGCTTGAACGAGTTGTTTCTTTGCTTGTTTGGCTAACTTTTTCAACCTTTTTGCTTCTTTTTCAATCTCCGGATTGTAGAGTAGTTCACCGGTTCTTGTAGACCAAGGCATAAACAATCAAATAACAAAAACCAATTTCCAATATTTGAGCATCTCACCATCTTGCTTAATTGCAACGTTTTTAGTTATTCAAGTCTTTTAGTTTTCAAGCAATCACAACCCCACCCCCCCCCCCATTTTAGTTTAATTGTAGTTAGTTAGTTCATTTACACTAGTTCAATTGGATTGCATTGGAAATGGTTGTGTTCAATCACCAATGCAATCCAATTGAACTAGTGTAAATGAACTAACTAACTACAATTAAACTAAAAGGGGGTGTTGTGGTTACTTGAAAACTAAAAGACTTGAATAACTAAAAAGGTTGCGATTAAGCAATATGGTGAGATGCTCAAATATTGGAGATAATTGGTTAACCAAGGCAATTCAACACAATGAACATTTGTGTGTTTATCATTAGGATTCAACATGAAGCTTATCATTCAGCCCAAATTGGTTATAGCAATCATGAAGCATGATATACCAAGATTCCTCATAGGTAGTATGGAGGTTGGGGAAGCCCACAACACACCTTCTTAATCAAAATCAAAGATCCAATCGAAGCAATTGAACCCAAGAAGTTGATTAGCCTTAAGAATGAAGGAATCCCCAATTCCTAGAGGATGTCAATGCTTACACATCCATAAAGGAGTCATGATTCATAATCTAGAGATGATTTCTACCATCATAAAGCCCTTGTTCTAAGTAAATTCAATGATTTAATGCTAAACCAAAGAAATAAACCAACAATTGCTCATTCAAGTACCAAGCTCATGATCAAAGTATTAAACAAGCATAAGAAATATGAACTAGAATCATAAACATAAGATAAATGACAATTAAGCATGAATCCTTCAAAAACCCACAAACATCCAAGGGTTTTAGCCAAAGTTAACCAAAATAAAGAAATTAGCCACTCATGGCAACAAAATAACAATCACAAAAGTGTTTTTGCATCAAGAATCTACCAATTAATTAGAAAGATGAGAAGAATGCGTATCCAATCTCCCAAAATCGCCTCCCCAACTCTCTAATGGTGGAAAATCAAAGTTATTTCTGAAAGATCCAACCCCCAAGGTAAATGGTAAACAAAATGACCAAAATGCCCAAAAGTGTGTAGTTGCGCGGGTACCCGCGCGACTGAGATTCCACCCTCGCAAGTGTTGCTGGCATGCTATTGGTCTATTCTTCTTCACTACCCATTCCACTACCCAATATTCCCTTGGTCCCATCCATGACTCACATGATTTGAAATTGGCCAATCACCTTCAAGCTCTAAATATGGATAGTCCATGCCCAAAATAAAAACCCATGACCCATCTTCAAAAGCCCACTTCATCCAAATCTTCAACTTTTTAAGCCCAAATCTCCTTTGATGGATCTGTAAAGCCCAATAATGCATCGAGAAGCCCACTAAGCCCAACTCCAGTCAAACCGCAACCGCAATGAGCTCCAAAACCCTGCAAAATATCTCATGCAAAATAGAAAGTAACCGACACGATCCATGATAAAGAAAATAAATAATATACAATGCAATACTAATTAAAAGATCTAAAAATACTAAAATAAACAAATAAAAATAAGGAAATAAAATAAGCTATCGTATATAAAGTTATATTGTTTGGAAAATTAGCTTTAAACACCTCACTGATCCAGCCTTTACATCACTCCTATAAGTAGATTGGCCAGTATAACGACTGGTATTACTGATAGATTTTGTTTATTAGTTCATAATAATGTTTACGAACAAAAATATAAGTTATACTTAAAGCATGGAAAGCAAAACTAAACTTACAAGGTTTTTAACAAAAAAACGGACATTGCACGGGAAAAACTTCGACTCCGAAACTTCATTTTTTTCGGGCTCTCTTGCGCCTTAAAATACTCCAAAAACTAAGAAATATTGGACTCAAAAGTGAGGGGGGGGGGGTCTAGAGAGTTTAGGGGTGAAAGTTGTGATGAAATGCGGCAATTTTGAAACTATTTATAGGTTGTCCAGGAGGCCTCCATGTCTTGGTACATTGCTTGCCACATCGTGGTGTTGCATAGGTAGCAAGGCTTCGATTCTAGTGCTGACATGTGGCACCGTGTCACAACTAGCATTTTTAGCTAGGAAATTATGTCCTCATGTAAAAATCGACTATTGTAAGACTTGTACTCTAAGCGGATATCATACTCTATGCTCAATTAAAATCATCCATTTGAATCAAAACTCCTGAGTGAAGTTCAAAACCTAATGCAATACATCTCATATACTTGACTATGGGTCTAGACTCTAAAAATCCCAATTCAAATTTATTATGGACTAGGATCCTCTTATTGGGCCTAATGGGCCAATAAACCTTCTATTTGATGATTTTAGACCAATGAAACCCAATTGGGCTCTAGTTGGGCCCACATTCATCAAACCATAGCAATTTGGCCATGTTGGGCCTAAAATAACTCACTTATTCTTAAGGAACTATGATGGGCCGTAAACCCATCTTCTCATGGTAATTAGGCCGTAAACCCCACCCCATTACCACCTTTGGGCCGTAAACCCTCAAGAAGATCCCAATGGGCCGAAAATTCTCAACTTGGGCCTCATAATGTCAAACATGAGCTAATATGGCCCAAAGTTTTCCTCTCTTCTTTTCCCCTCTCATTCTCGGCCCAATATAAAAAAAAAATGAGAGTGAAATAGAGTTTGACACCTCAACATTACCTAGTGGATATCCATGCAAGATTTCATGTATCCATGCAAACCTCAAATCACTCTCTTCATAAGTCAACTCTTCACTCTCCCACCTCTCTCTATCTCTCGGCCACTCTCTCCCTCTCCACCCTCATTCACCATTTCAAATCTAACCCATTCTCTCTCAAACTGTTGGGTTTAAGTGTTGCGTCTTTGGGATCGGTTAATAGTCCATTCTGTTTACCCGGTTTGGGCCTGTCCAACTGTGGATTATTATTAGGGTTAGATTATATATAATGCATGCATGTATAGCTCTAAGGTTATCGTTCTCATTAATAGCTTATGCATTGTAACCCTAGCACACCTCTACAGTCGAAGTTCTTCATCGAGCTCTTCTGAGGTGTGAGTTATTAATCATTCGACACCGTTTGATCCATTCTTGTGTTCTTTTCTTGATCAATATTGTTTTTCTGTTTAGAATCTATCGATCTATAACTCTTTATTCCCATCACAAACCCACTCAAACACTCCTCTCTAAAAACACTCAAAGAAACCTCCTCTATTATTCCTAGAAATCGTGGTGATTGTGTGTCAGTTCAAGAATACATCATCAAAGTTCATCATCTTGGTAAGATATCATACATTCTAGTGTTTAACTTCATCATATGACAAATCCTCCATCCAATAATACCTCATTCGTGATCCATGCTCTAGATTCACCTTAGGTTCGAGATCTACTCAAGAAAGCTTGTCTAGGGCCGAGATCTTCTCATTTCCTCACCAAAAACCGAAATCTCCAAAGCAAAGTGAGTTCATACCCCCTATTTTCGGTTTTCACTATGTTTTGGGGGAGAATACAAGTTGTTTTGTGTAGATATATGTGTTTATGCATGCATATGTGTGTTTTCATGCTATATGTTGTGTTTATGTTATAAAAACATGTTAGATCTTTACCAAACTCGAAATATCTACTATATTTGGTGGTGTTTGTAAACTAAACCATCTTATGTGACATACTATGTGGTGGAAAGGATTAAACATGCTAAAAATGTGTGAAAACTAACCAAAATCGTATAAAGGGGCATTTTGGACAAAATAACCAAAAAGTAAGGTTCTTATGTAACTCACGGTTTTGAGAGGACCAAAAGAGTCATTTTTTTAAAATCAAAATGGAATTTTATGATATTCATGGTCTTAAAGGGGCCAAAAGTGCAAATTTTCACAAATGGGCTTCTATATGGGCCTTCACGGTTCTAATGGGCCAAATATGTCAATTTTCACAAAAATGGGCCTTATTTGGGCTTCTCACGGCTTTGGGCCAAAAATTATAACTTTTGGACTTTTGTGGGCTTAAATGTCATTTTCAACAAAATTGTACCAAAAATGTAAATTTTTGATAAGAGGGATTAAAGATGTGAAAATATTAAAATTTTGGCCAAAAAGATGAAATTATCTATAAGGGGCCGAAAATGCGCATTTTCATAAAAATCAAGCCAAAAATGATATTTTTAACAAAAGTGAGTTAAAAATGTTATTTTTACAAAAACTAGCCTTAAATGCAAGTTTTGTTCTAAAAAGGGGCCTAAAATGTTATTTTTACCAAAAATGGGCCTTAATTGTAAATTCTTGGCTTAATGGGACAAGAATGTCATTTTTACAAAAGTGGGTCTTTTATGTCATTTTGGTAAATAATAGAGCTAAAACTAGCAAAATAATAAAAAACGGGTTAATTAAGTCATTCTCATGTTTATTGGGCCTTAGTGACCCATTTATATGTTTGATAGGTCATGAATACTTTATACATGTTTATTGGGCCTTGATGACCCATTTACATGTTCGACGGACCTTGGATACTCCTTGCGTGCTTATTGGGCCTGTAAATATCATACATGTGAAATGGGCCTTAATTGTCCTTTATATTTATTAGGCCCGGGTTATATAAACTCATTCTTTACGAGCCTTGAAATGATTTACATGCTTAGTGAGCCTTAGTTGTTCACTTACATGTTCATGGGGCCTGGAGTGTGCTTTATATGTTTTCTTTTCGCGTAAATTTCGATTAAGGATCTAGTGAGACGTGTCGGTTGACACCTATTGAGTGTACGATCGTAGCCTGTAGTTATAACCAGAGTCTCTTGGAGGGAGAGCGGGGATTTGTGTATAGGTCTATACGGGGATGACACCCCACACCTGAGCTGTTCGCTACAGCTACACTAAACTAGTCTAGGGTGACAAAAACCTTATTCTATTTCCGTCGACGTCCATAAACGCCAAGACAGGCGAAATTGTCATTATCTAGTATGGTTATAACGACTCACTTTGAGGAATTAAAATTATAAATTTACGGGAAAACCATTCTCATTTCTCTTTGGATTACTCGGTAACTTACTAGTGCCGGTACGCAACCTCGGGGGTTGTTTTACCAGCATTCTCTTTTACAGACAACATCGGGTTGTCTGTGGGCATTCTCTTTACATTCTCTTTACATTCTCTTCATTCTCTTTTGGCATTCTATTAAACAATAACACACATGCACTAATACAAGATCGGACACAAACATACTAAACTGTTTTAAGAAAATATATGATTTTCTTATGATTACAAAGTTACACAAATCATTTTCTCAAATATGCTTATGAACTCACCAACATTTTTATGTTGACCTTTTTAAATTAACTTGTATTCTTAGGAAACCGTTGAACAGGTTGGGCAGAACGAAAACTGTGATATTTTGTCATATTTTGTTGCATCATATTTTAACTATTTTGGGCATGTAATATTCAAATACAATACTTGATGTAAACTATGTATCTTGTTATATTCTATGTGTGGTAACGATGATGTTATGTTCAATTATATACTCTGTGATGATACTACAAGAAAGAAGTCACATCAATGCCCCCGGACGTTTCCGCCGTCTGGTTCGGGGGTGTGACACACCGGATGCGAGTAATACCTCAGATCTTCAAAAGTTCATATTATTCACATACGTGCTTCGTTTTCGACGTTCTTTATATTCACGTGTAGGTATTTCCGAGTACTAAAACTTTTCTTTAGACTTTGTCGACTAATTCTCATTCCATTTTAAATTTACAGTCTATGAAGATTACACTGTAACAGACCGTGCAAAATTCAAAACTTCTTCATAGAACTTCGTTCTCGACTATCTCTATATTTACGGATTCGTATCTACGAGATCTTAAACTCTCGTTTATA
The DNA here is from genome assembly GCF_052849685.1 of Lactuca virosa. Taxonomy (NCBI): domain Eukaryota; kingdom Viridiplantae; phylum Streptophyta; class Magnoliopsida; order Asterales; family Asteraceae; genus Lactuca; species Lactuca virosa. Next base: position 180,208,342 of record NC_136429.1, on the reverse strand, counting down.
TTGTTTTTGCTGACAATCAACCAGTTTGAATGTCGATTTCTGTGTCGTACACTGTTGTACAGTGTTGCTCCCAAAACTTCAAAAAATCAGAACTTCCTCATGCGAATTCAAATTTAGACGTTCTTTATATGCATATTTTCATCATTACGATTACTACGACTTTATTTTAGATCACTTAGGCTAATTAGCATCCTATCTATGATTCATATTTTATGACACACGTTGCCGTATTGGGTTGAACGTGAAACTTAGATAAATCATAACTTCCTCATACGAAGTTAGATTTAAGTGTTCTTTATAGCCATGAAATCGTCATTGTGACTACTACAAGTTTCGTTAAGATTATTTATCCTAAATAATCTTCTGTTTTTTAATCTGTATTAAAATTTAATTTAATGTTTTCTACAAATATTATATAATCTTAATATTTGTCCACTTAATGTATATACGATAAATATTTACTAGCTCACAACACATATGAAGAACATTATTCTAATCAATGATTTTAATTGTTCGATAAAATATATAATTATTATGATTATACTCTAATCGTCTAGCCCTAAATTGCGGGCATCACATGTCATGGTTGTATGTTTAGCTAGACTAATAGGGTATTGATTGTTTACATGCTTCGTTGGGTTGATACGAACCCAGGGTTGATACAGAACCGTTCGGTTGAAACATACATGGTGGGTTGATACAGACCCGTTTGGTTGAAATAGATCGGTTTGGTTGATACAAGCTCGAGGTTGATACAGATCCATTGGTTTGAAACATACCCATTGTTGTTATGTATGGTTATTCTGTGGTGTATGCGATATTTTGGGAAACTCACTAAGCTTTGTGATTTATGGATTAAATGTTTTTCAGGTACTTTATCAGATCGTGGGAAGGTGAATGTGTGACTATGGACACACATATACAGTTTTATGATTTGGGATTCCATGATGCTTTTCTTTTTAACTCTGATTTTGGATTTTGGTTTATGAATAAATGGTTTTTCCTTAAATATATCTTTATGAAAACAAATGTTTAATTCTAAAAATTTTAATCTGAAAATCGTAATGTCACTCGCACTCTATAAAAAACAAGGTACATATATGGGATATAAACTTATCATTTGAAGTATAAAAGTACAACTCACATTAGACAAAGATCCCATAAGATACGAGGTAAATAAATGTTCTCAATCTCCTAAAAAGCCCTAAAAAAGCAAAGTGTATCCTAAGATAAGGGATACTCACTCATTTCTACAAAATCGTTAAATTCGCACTTTGAGCATGCAATCTCATTCTAAATTAGGTATCAGAGAGCAATATTGGGGGTTATGCTTGGTATAGCTCATGATGGCCTTGTTTATATCTACATATAGTATGTAGATGGTTGTCAGACTTGTAGAACTATACGATTGCAAAATATGCATATAACATTACTTAGCCTTTTTGTATACTCCATAAAAATTACTTTTTAAGTATAAAATCTTTTGATGATTTTTATGTTAACCATTTTGTAAGCAATATTCACAAATGCGATATTTTTGATTATATGGAAAAGAATTACATATATAGTAAGTGTTTTGTTGACTATCTATAAGCAAGCGACTTGAGGTATGTAAACTATTTGGTATGAAAAGAGTTCATATACACATTTGCTACCATTGTATTTTAGTAACAAAGTCAAAATTAGCAATGTACTTTATTAGCACTTGGTAGGAAAAGAGTTCATTTACACATCGATGCCATTTGATATAAAATTGTGAAATTTAGTAAGTTTGCTACATTTGGTGTTGTAAAGAGTTCGTATACACATTCGGAGTGAAATTTAATGAGTTTACTTATAAAATAGTTAATGTACACATTAAAGTGTTAAATTTTGAGATAATATCAATGTAAATACTAAATTATACTTAATTGGTGTGAAAATCAATTATAAATACCTGTGTGCTTTATTATGATTGAAAATAATGGCAATCTATTTTATTTGGTGTGAAAATTCAAAGAAATAAAGAATATGAAACTATTTGTCTAATTATCAATTGTTAAGGATGAAAAACAATGACCATAAATACGACCAAGAACAAAATACATAAAGGTTTCTAAAAATATTGACACGTCGTCAACCACGTGACATGCCATTTTGGGCAAAAATGTAACATCATCTTGTTAAGAAGTTGATCTTAAAAGATGAATTTAAGACAAAAATAGAAGTTTAATTACTAAAACAAAACAAAAAAAATAAATGGCGAAAATAGGATAAGGACAATGGAAAATATTCAGAAAAGTCTCAATATTTTGGTTCAGTTTATCCAAAAGTGCCAAATTTTATTTTATTTACAAAAAACTCCTGATTATCGGATAAAAAATTCAAATCAATCATTTTTTTTTAACGGTAAATTATTTTTAACCTGCTTACCTCTATAAAAGTCTCATTATTTGGATCATGTATCGTCCCAAATTCAAGAACAACTTTTTTTATTTTTAAAAAAGAATAAACACCTATTTTGATGAAATTACTTTCAAGTGAAACCATTTGTTCATAAATCATAATTCAAAACCAGAATTATAAGGAAAACATTACGGAATCTCGAATCATAAAATGGTTGATGTGCATATGTATAGTCCTGCCTTCGCCATCGTTAAGTACCTGAAAACATTTAGTCCATAATTGTAAGTCAAATCTTAGTGAGTTCCCCAAAATACTCCACATAAAAATACACATACAATGCATGCACACATGAGCCTTCAGTTTGCCTGGACAGCCTCGCAAGGCCTACAGGATGCCTGGACCGCTCTCCTGAACCTACAGTCTAACTGGACCGCCTCACAAGGCCTACCGTATAATTAGACCGCTCCCTTGTGCCTACAGTCTAATTGGACCACCTCGTAAGGTTGATAATACACCTGGACTGCCCAAGACTCTTGGCCTACAACACAAAGCAGGACCACCTCTGTAACGTCCCGAAAATCATAAGGCAAAAATTTCAATTTTAATATAATCAAAACACCCATTTATCTTTTACTCAAACATTTAGCAGTATTTCACAATAAAACAATTACCATAGTACAATCCCGAAATCACAAAGTTGCGGAAAAACATGGATGTATGTGCTGCGATCAAGCCGGACCCTTCCCTTTTGAACCGGAAGTACCTAAAACAATAAACAATAAACTGTAAGCACAAAGCTTAGTGAGTTCCCAAAATACCGCATACCATACATACAATAGGGAATGCTATGTGCCAGCCATAGTCTTGCCATTATGCCACGATCCATATCATGGTCTTTCCTTGCAAAGCCGGGGCAAAACCCTGGGTCTTACAGACAAGTGTCAAGATCCACCTCATGGTCTTCCATACAAGCATCACAAAGACAACTACCAGACATTCTACAACTAACTATCTACTTAACTGCCAGGGTCCGAACCCTAGTCTTGCATACAGATTTTTCAGGAGCCACCTTCGGGCCTTTTATACAAATGCCAAGGGTAACCCCTTGGTCTTCCAATAATACATAAGTCAATGGGCCGACATTGGTTCCTTCGACCCATATTACAGTGAGGAGACTCACCTCAGACAGATGAAACCCACAGATAATTCTATAACTGCAGATCCGCAAAAATCCCCGCGCTATCAATCACAAAAGAACATCTAATTAACAATTAAATCCCGATTCACTCTAAGAGCCCAAATTACGGTAAAAGACCTTTTTACCCTTTCTCGAACTTGGCCCAAGGCCAAGGCCCAATCCAATTGTCCAAAAAGCTCAAAATCTAAAATAATCACCCAAAGCCCAAATATGGCCGAATTTTCCAAATTGGGCCCAATCCCTTTCATGGGCCTTCACCCAAGAAAGTCGAATAAAATCTCAACAGCCCAACAAAAGAATTCAAAAGGCGCAATAAGGCCCAAGACAACCAAGCCCCATATGACCCATAACCGAGAGCCCAAAAAGACCGTAGCCCACTCTATTGAGTATGCGGGGCGTACTCAGCTCGTACGCTCAACGTACATGCTTAAGGGATTGTAGGTGCAACATATTTGCTTGTACGCCCAACGTACTCCACCATTTTGGCCGTCTTCCCGGTTGTCGCTCTTAACCCATTAAGACTTCAACCCAAACTCATATCTGACTTTCTTAACGTGGCTTATCAGGTAAAATTGCCAACTTTATGTGCATGCATGGCTTAATGGGACCTTAGAGCTCAAAAGAGCTTAATAAATGACTTAATACATGCATGAGATCTAAATCCACCACAAAGTTTGCACCTTTATGATTAAGAAACCCATAACATGACCAGATCTACAAGGATAAGCTCCAAAAACGACCTTAGCTCACAACCAACAACCAAAGGGACCCAAAATGACCAAAAGCAAGCCAAAGAATAGATCTATGAAATTAGATGACAAACTTTGAACTTTATACCTTGAAAGCCACGAAATAAAGATGCTAAAGATGGATCTCAAGGCTCTCCACCAAAGAATAAGTCTTCAAGCTTCTCCTTCTACCACTTCAATATGTACAACACCCACCAAAAGCTTCTCAAGAGCTCAAATGCACCACACAAAGGCTAAGGAAGGATTTAGGGTTTTCAATGGGTATGGGGGCTAGTTAAACAAGGAAAGAAGAGGCTATCTTATGGCTTATATAGGGTAAAAGCCCTAAAACTAGGGTTTCTAAATTGCTCACGTACGCTAAGCGTACTCCACGTACGCCCAACGTACGTGGATGAGCTCCAGGATCATCCTGCATGAGTATGCATGAGTACGCCCAGCGTACAAGGAGTATGCCCAGCATACTCCAAGTTCCCCAAAGTCGACAATTCTGCCCCCTAGGGACCAAATCCGCAAAACCTTACACCCCAAGGGTCTAAACTAAAATGTACAATGAATTGAGTGTTACAACTTTCCCCCAATTAAATTAGATTTTGTCCTTGAAATCATTCCTTACCTTTCCAGGCACACCAAACAGCCTGAGCATCATAACCAAAACCTCGAGCATACAACAACCTTCCCAAAGGAAACCGAACCGAACCCTAGCGGGGCTCTCCAATCCTGATGATGAACAAATCCCTTCTCAGCCTAAATTCATCCCATGCAGAAAACCACTTCTACCTTTCCCAAAATTTGAAATCTCGAATTGGTAGGACTTCCCGACAGACCGCCCATACTGAACCACTACCATGTCCATTCCACTTTGAATTCTAAACTAAATAAAACACTTCCAACCCTTGATTTTCTTGTTGCTTGTATTGGGAACAAAATCACTGACCATTCATTGTTACAGAACACCTTTACATAACAGAAGGCTTAGATAATCCTTCGAGTAGAAGATTCATCCCTACAACGGTTAGACTCAAACGAGAGATGCATAGCAGGATCGAAACAGTTACTCTGAGATTATTTAACCCAAGTTGCAAGCGACTTAGCATCTTCTCCGAATAACAAGCGACTCCACACACGAGTACCAAATCACCAATACCGCCTTGACTCATCTTGTTGCCCCCTAGCTGCTTTCCAAAGGCAGCCGAGACCTCCCTGGTCCCAACTTACCTACCAAATAACCAATTCACCGAATTTCCACCCAGTTGCTGAGACAATTAGTCTTGCACAGTCGCACCATGCGACTTCCGAACGAAGGCCTCATCTGACAAGAATTGTCCTAGCTATCTCGCCACTATGGCTCCAATAACCTTTTTGATTCAACCGATCATAACCAACCGTCAAACCTGACGCCACCAAATCCAATGCTAAAAGTGAATGCTACATGAGCAACTGTAGTCTTATATAACAACCGACCTCATACAGCCCACCGCTTTCTTAATTCCATGAATGTTGTGGCCTTCCCACAGTCTCACAACCTGACCTACCCTGGTCTAAACCCATCTAAAGAAATCCACGAGCCAAATCATAGATTTGCCATGCCCTCATAGCTACTCAAGAACCGGTGAATGCTACGGGCCATCCCCGCAGTCTTACATCGCTCGTATGTATCTGCCAACCTAGTGAATGCTACGGCCACCCCGCAGTCTTACAACACTCCAATACCACCTGCCAACCTAGTGAATGCTTCGACCACCCCGAAGTCTTACAACACTCCTATCTTGCCATGGGCACCGCCCATGGTCTTATCGCTCATCTATCGACCCATCCAGGCTCATCCTGAGTCAAACACGCATCTGATTATACCCCAATCAGGTGTTCGGGTCAACCTTCGAACGCCAAAGCCTTAATCAGACAAGAACAGGCAGAGAGGCTCTAACACAACCCTCAACCTGGATCCATCTACATACTTGCTATCCATCACAAAGACGACGCCAACCAGCTATTGGAAGTTTCGTGAACTCCCAACTTACATAATCTTCAATCCAGACGGCTACTTGAGTCGTTTTCCCTCCCGAATGGGATGTGAAACTCATCCTAGTTTCACACCTGATTCAGCTTCCGAAAATCTGAATGATTCTCCGCCACTTGGATTCGTTGAAGCTCTCCCAACCGACAAAATTTGATGGATTCCCAACCCATCTTTCCTCCTTATAATTCGAACCGCCGACGACCTGCGCTTATCAATACTAGTGTTCCATCACTAGCCATTCTCGGTGACCGCACCACTCTTGAAATCCATATGAACACTCCCTAGAATCTCAGAAAGTCTGACAACCCCAATCACTTCCCATGATACAGCATTCAAATCCTTAAGTCCTTTATGTTGGTGACAAAAACCATAACCCTTGCGATAAATAAATTCCCTTGGCACTTCCAGTAACCAACCAAACTCATGCGACTGCCACCACCATCATCTTGCTACCGCTCCTTCCTTAGTAACGGTAGTGATTGAACACGAAGGTTCTTCCATAGACGATCGTCGATCCCACCAGATCAAATGCTAGCATAACTGAACTCTGACTTCATTGGAGAACTAAATCGCTAATCCAACCAAAGTCCTTCCAATCGATACCCCTGAATTGACCCATCAAAGGACCGGAACACAACCGAACAGACTGAAACCCGCTCAGCAAGATACGACCCACTAATGATTCTTGGCATGCAAAATGGCATATAAAAATTCTTTATGATATAACCCATACAATAACAGAGAACCAAACCAAAGATAATGCTTACCCAAAACAATACAAAATTTCAAAACAATATAAATACTGACCTCAATCAAGAAGAAAGCAAAAGATAACATACCTGCAATAGCACCTGATGGAACCCTGGTCTCCCCTGACTGACGTTGCAATGCTCGGCTCCTCTCCACTGGAGATCCTGCCCTACCCTCACGACCATCAGTGATCCTCAAAGTAACTGGAGCAGGTGCACTCACTGCTCCGCCCCTCAACATCGGACAGTCGACCTTCTTGTGGCCCACTTGGTTGTAGTGAAAACATAATGGGCTTGTCCCATGAGGACAGTCCAGAATGACATGACCAACCCTTCCACACTTGTAGCAGCCCATGCTCCTAGAATGACAAACCCCATCGTGTTGCTTCTCGCGCGTGTTGCACTGACCCCGACCTTTCTGGCCCCTCAATCGCTGATCTGAAGTCTTGGGTCTCTTTGCAGGACCCTGAACTGCCTGCACATGCTCTGGCTCCCTCTTCCCCAGGTGCTCCAGATTGATCTCCCGCTATCGCGCTCTAGAAATAATATCATTCAGGGTCTTGCACCGTAAAATACTCACGAACTCCCTGATGTCATCCCTCCGCATATCATGATACCTTACCTTCTTCATTTCCTCATCCGCTACATACTGTGGAACCAATAAATCCCTCTCCCGGAACTTGGCAATAATCTCATCCACAGTCTCAGTAGTCTGAAGAGGTCCTGAAACTCCCTCGCCAACTGTCATACCTCAATAGTTGGTGCGAACTCAGCCTTGAACGACGTCACAAACTCATCCCAAGTCATCATCTTTAGAGCCTCGCCTCCCAAAGCAAATTCTACCTCCTCCCACCAATCTCGAGCTCTGTCTTTCAGAAGACAGGAAGCAAATCTAACCTTCGACCCCTCAGGGCAGAAATTCATCCGAAAAGCGTTAGCCATATCCGCTAACCACCTCCTACTGGCAATGGGGTCCTTCTCCCCAAAGAAATCGCCAGCTCCACAAGCATGAAACTCTCGGAAGGAAAGCATGCGAGCTCCAAAAATCGCCAAAACCTCAGCACGGAACGCGCCCAGACGCTCATCCAAAATCTCCAAGATCCCCTCCTTGACCGTACCAAAGATCACAGGAGTCTGCTCCACAATACCATGGGTAATGTCCGACGAGATGAACTCCCGCATCTGCTCACTAATGAGCTCAGTACATGCACCTCAGCCAGAACCAGAACTTGTACCTCCTTCCTGAGTGCTCACCATAGTGAAAAACAACATGCAAAAGATCAGAACATACCCCAGAATCCTCATCCCACAGGCTTCCTAGATTCTCCGAAACTCTCCTCGATTCGAATATGGATCCCGTGCTTTTAGCAGTACGGAACCAATACTACCTTCCACACCTATCCATACTTTCCTCAAGAATCATCCCAAATCCTCGAAGTCACCTTCTCAAACTGATACTCCAAAAGATCGCTAAACAGCGCACTAAACCCACTAAAGCACTTCCTAGGCTTTCCTAGGTTCCGAACCTTACCCTGCTGTCAGCTGCTGAAGAACTCCTAATAATGTTAGTTAACTACTTCATGAATACAGTCACATGCAATAAATCATAGATAATCCTTCAAGTAACAGACTCATCCCTACAACGGTTAGACTCAAACAAGAGCTGCGCAATAGGCTCAAATCCATCACTCTGAGATTATCTAACCCTTGTCACATGTGTCTTAACATATTCACTTAATAGTTAACTCTCATCACTTAAAAGTTCCACCAAGAACAAAGCAAGCAACATTCTGGCAGAGAAAATCTAACCAACGTTCCAACTAATCAAGCCATTCTATCCGATTATCTGAAAACATACTAGCATGAAATCCTAAGGCTCAACAATCAGGCATATAAAGGCATCTCTCCTAGCATGAAATCCTGAGCAGATCATTAGCCCTAATCTAGTATTCAATTCTCATAACATATAATCATAACATACATGTATGGGTATTATGAGAATCACTTACTTGAGCTCGGCTGATTGCATGCACCACACCCCTTTTTGTGTGTATAAAATCCTTTTTGTAGTTTATTCCTTTTTCAATTTTTTTAGAAACTCATTTTCTTTCAAAAGATTATCAATTCGTCAGTTCGAGTTCAGACATACCCGAGAGTGTGCCTGAATCCCTCAAACCAAGGCTTTGATACCAACTTGTAATGTCCCGAAAATCATAAGGTAAAAATTTCATTTTTAATATAATACAAACACCCATTTATCTTTTACTCAAACATTTAGCAGTATTTCACAATAAAACAATTATCAGAGTAGAATCCCAAAATCACAAATTTGCGGAAAAACATGGGTGTATGCGCTGCGATTAAGTCGGGCCCTTCCCTTTTGAACGGAAGTACCTAAAACCATAAACAATAAACCGTAAGCACAAAGCTTAGTGAGTTCCCCAAAATACCACATACCATATATATATATATATATATATATAAGGAAATGCTATGTGCCAGCCATAGTCTTGCCATTATGCCACGAGCCATATCATGGTCTTTCCTTGCCAAGTCGGGGCCAAAACCCTGGGTCTTACAGACAAGTGCCAGGAGCCACCTCCTGGTCTTCCATGCAAGCATCACAAAGACAACCAACATACATTCTACAACTAACTATCTACTTAACTGCCAGGGTCCAAACCCTGGTCTTGCATACAGATTTGCCAGGAGCCACCTTTGGGTCTTTTATACAAATGCCAAGGGCCACCCCTTGGTCTTCCAATAATACATAAGCCAATGGGCCGACATTGGTGCCTTCGACCCATATTACTATGAGGAGACTCACCTCAGACAGCTGAAACCCACGGATAATTCTCTGACTGCAGATCCGTAAAAATCCCTGCGCTATCAATCACAAAATAACATCCAATTAACAATTGAATCCTGATTCACACTAAGAGCCCAAATTAGGGTAAAAGACCTTTTTACCCTTTCTCGAACTTGGACCAAGGTCAAGGCCCAATCCGATTGTCCAAATAAGCCCAAAATCTAAAATAATCACCCAAAGCCCAAATATGGCCTGATTTTCCAAATTGGGCCAAATCCCTTCATGGTCCTTCACCGAAGAAAGTCCAATAAAATCTCAACAGCCTAACAAAAGAATTCAGATGGCCCAACAAGGCCCAAGAGAACCAAGTCCCACATGACCCATAACCGATAGCCCAAAAAGACCGAAGCCCACTCTGCTGAGTACGCAGGGCGTACTCAGCTTGTACGCTCAGCGTACACACTTGAGGGAATGTACGCGCAGCGTACCTGCTTGTACGCCTAGCGTACTCCACCATTTTGGCCAACTTCCCATTTTCAGTTCTTAACCCATTAAGACTTCAACCCAAACTCAGATTTGACTTCCTTAAGCTGGATTATCACGTAAAGTTGCCAACTTTATGTGCATACATGGCTTAATGGGACCTTATAACTCAAAAGAGCTTAATAAATGACTTAATGCATGCATGAGATCCAAAACTACCATAAATTTTGCACCTTTATTATTAAGAAACTCATAACATGACCAGATCTACTAGGATAAGCTCCAAAAACTACCTTAACTCACAACCACCAACCAAAGGGACCCAAAATGACCAAAAGCAAGCCAAAGAATAGATCTATGAAATTAGATGACAATATTTGAACTTTATACCTTAAAATCCACGAAATGAAAGTGCTAAAGTTGGATCTTAAGGCTCTCCACCAAAGAATGAGTCTTTAGGCTTCTCCGTCTACCACTTCAAGATGCACAACACCAACCAAAAGCTTATCAAGAGCTCAAAAGCACCACACTAAGCCTTAGGAACAAAATAGGGTTTTCAAGGGTATGGGGGCTGGTTAAACAAGGAAAAAAGAGGTTATCTTATGGCTTATATAGGGTACAAGCCTTAAAATTAGGGTTTCTAAATTGCTCACATACGCTAAGCATACTCAACGTACGCCCAACGTACGTGGATGAGCTCCGCGACCATCCTGCATGAGTACACCCAACGTACTCCAACTTCCTCGAAGTTGACAATTCTGCCCCCTGGGGACCAAATCCGCAAAACCTTACACCCCTAAGGTTCTAAACTGATATGTATAATAAATTGAGTGTTACAACCTCAACCCATCCAACCATAATATATCGGCATATGCAAACATATGAACAATAACCAGCAAACACAGGTAAGCATAATATATCTACCAATCTAACGGACCACTACAACATACCAACATCTTACACATAAGGATACATACTGCAGTACAAAGTTTAGTGAGAAAACTCGCCTCAGCTAATCAACAGAGGTTCAACAACAAAACTCAGCAACAGAACAACTAACGCAATCTACCTAAACCCACACCAGAACTAGTCCTTATCTAAACACTCAGTTCTATCATAGTTTGACCAAAAGTCAAAATGGTCAAAATGTCAACGGTCAATGGTCAATGTCAGCCCCAGCTGACCACCACGCCACGACAGCTACACGACAAAACAGTCGTGGTGACACAAACCACCACGCCGTGGCAAGCAGACTACCACTTATTAGAAACTACTCTCTCACATCTTAATGGATTAAGCTCTTAATCCTTAACCCCATGAGCCACAAATCTCATATATGAACCTTCCAATTGTCTTGATGGATAAAGTTTCCAACTTTATCCATTAAGACATCCCAATAAGCTAAGATCTCAAATCCTAAGCTCTTAATTATTGCACCCATTGAATGAACACTAAACTAAGTCATAAAAATCCCCTTTCTAACCACCACCATGATCCAGAAGTCAAATAAGTCACAAAAAGGTTTGTGGAGTTCACTCAAACTCAAAGAACAAGGAGATATGGACCAAAAAGCTCATAAAGTTAACTAGAACTAGATCTAGAGATATAATGAGCAAGGTGAAGACTTTATATCTCCAAAAGACCATAAATAATATGAAGATGTAAGATCTAAGTTGGAACCAAGCACATAAGCAACAAAAAGGACTCCTTCCTTCAACCTTCACAAAAGTGGCTTCACACACTTAAAACACACATATGGAGGCTAGGGTTTGGATGGGGTATGATCTCAGAGGGTGGATACTGCCAAATGACGCAACCCTATGAGTTAGTGCCTTTAAATAGGACATAAACCTAGAGATCTAGGATTTTGCACCAAACAACCACAACGTCGTGGCCAGGGCCTTGCCACGTCGTGGTGCTCAGCAAATACGCGTTCCTTAACCTGGCACTGCCACGTCGTGGTCCCTCAATCACCACGATGTGGCCAATCGGAAATCCTCCAAAAATTAGTTTTATATAAACTAAACATGGAAGAAGCATACTTGGAAAATGGATATTACAGGACAGTTTATGAAAAAGTTCTAAATTTTTTTTATTTCTAACTATTTTACCCTTTCATAAGAATACGGAAATTTCTTGGTTGAAATTATGAATAGGAATAAATGTCATTAAGCCCCACAAGACTAAGGATCAAAGTCTTCTATAACCAATTATTTGCCACAAAACAATGACGTTAACATCATTTTGAAACATCATCGTCCATATAATCCATTTCCCACACAAATTTATGTACAAGTATTATAAGATATTTATTTGTATGTTGAACACCTTATTACAATCTACTTAAAAGTAGGTTAAAGGAAAACCAACTGTTATGTTCATATAAGAAATCATTGGCTGATAACAAACTAATCAATACAATAGTAGGTTAGGTGAGATTATACAAATTTTAAAGAAGCGCATGCGTTTCATCCTAAAATCCTAAGTATATATCAATAATTCCTCAATGAATCAATTACTTCAAAAGTAAATAAAAGTAATTTTCGGAGCTCTAAAACACCAAAACCGTAAGAAATGTGGTGTTTGTTCTTCTACAGATTCACTTCTATGATCACAACTTCATTTTAAACATTCATGTGTCAAACCAAAAGTTGGGTTTCCTTTATCCTAAAGTCTTAAGGATATATGAACAACTTCATGGAGGAATTATTCATGCTCTTCTCTAAAATTCGTATAATCTCACCTAACATATTATTGTCTTGATTGGTTTGTCATCAGTTAATGCTTTCTTATGTGAATATAACAATGAGTTTTCCTTTAACCTACTTTTAGGTAGATTGTAATAGGTGTTCAACACATAATTTAAATATCTTATAATACTTGTAACATAAATTTGTGTGGAAAATGGATTATAGGGACTATGATGAGCTCAAAATAATGCTAACATCAATGTTTTGTGGCAAATAATTGGTTATAGAAGAATTTTATCCTTAGTTTTATGGAGCTTAATGACGTTTATTCATATTCATAATTTCAACGAAATTTTTTTTTAGATATTTAGTGAAAAGGTAAATAGTTGAAATAAAAAAATAGGATTTTTTTCATAAACTAGCCCAAATAATGAGACTTTTCTAGAGGTAATCGAGTAGAAAAAAATTTACCGGTAAAAAATGGCTGATTTGAATTTTTTTTTAATCCGTTAATCATGACTTTTTTGTAAACAAAACAAAATTTGGGATTTTTGCATACATTGAACCAAAATATTGAGATTTTTTTTAAGATTTCAAATCTTTCTCATATTAAGTTTTATCAATTTTCTCCATACACAATAATTTATGTATTAAATTATTATATTGTACAACTTCATAAAACATAAATTATTATTTATAAAGAAAAATTATTATTTATGAATCACTTCTCACTCGGTAACCTTGATTCATGGCTTTTGGACATATCATATAATTTCATTCAATTACTTCATTGCAAGTTGCTTGCATTAACAAGTGGTATATGAAATAAAAGATGCCGAATCACTCATGGCATATACTATATTTCTAGGTCTTTTGATCAACTAATTTATACACTCCGAGTTGATCAATATATACTTTTGAATCGAATACGATTTTTCTTATAAAAAGTTAAAAACTTTACATGGCTCATCGTATAACTTCGTATATATTGATTTGTCATCATGCTCTGGTGTAACAAACTAGCATCTTTATAGGATTGTAGCAATTAATATATGAGATATATGTTAATGTACCTCCCAAATAAAGGGAGAAGAAAAACAGTAAAAGAATATTTTGAAAAGATAAAAAATATGGATGGAATGGTTGAAAAGAAATGACAAGAAATGGGGTAGTGGATCACAACACATGATATCACCAAATCTCGACCCTTGATACGCTCTTTCACACATGTAGGTTTTCTTCTTCTTTATGTACTTATGTGAGAATCAAGTCTTCTATTTGACCTTTTCCTTTTAATTTGAACATACAAAAATATTTTAATAAGGTCCACAAAAAAACACAATATTTGAATTAATATATATTTATTAAAATACTTGCACGCTAACATTAATAAACAACTCCATAATTTGTTAATTATTTAAAACATTTTTTAATTAAAGCAAAATAAGAAACTTCTTGAACCGAATTAAGGTTATTAAATACTTATCATGATTGATGACCGGCAAAAGAAGAATGTTTTTTTTCTTCTGTTTCTTCTAACATAACTTAAAACTAAAAGTGTCAGCAATGAAAAAAGTAATGGGTACTCCATTAGTCCTGATCAATTATATTTTATTTGCCACGTAATTAATAAGGTAGTTTGCTTAATAATTAAATATTTGAAATTATTTTACAAAAATAGTGAAAATTTTAGCCAAAATCAAAGTGATCAATATTAGTTACTAGTAACTAGTAATATATGGGAAGATTGTTGGCGACATCTTGTAAAATGAATTAAAATATAGAAAGAAACACATTGTCCCATTTTGATTTTTTTAAAAGTCCATTCATATGGATATGTAATATGTTTATTTATTGAGAAAAATTGATCAATTATATCAAAACAGGGTACATAACCATAAAATATTAAATTTTTGATAAACCATGTTATAATATTCAATATTTTTTATAGTTTGTTAACATATATAACTTGTTATATATATATATATATATATATATATATATATATATATATATATATATATATATATATCATTATTATATATAGAAGCCATGTTTTTCTCACGCCTCCAAAATCAAATTCCCTAGGTTTACTGGAAAGCACATCAATTACCTTCTGAACGACGCCATGGACATCGACGTCGATTCATCGCAGTATCGTCCACCGTTTATTTTCCTCCTCAATATTCACACCACCGCTTCGTTCATAGACAATTGTTTCCCACCATCGTTTCCCTCTTTTCACTCTTCAATTTCTATCCCCTTTCTTTGTGTGTCTTCCCAATTTTGTCCGACCGACGTCTGTATGACATTTTAATGTTTGTTTCTTCACTAAAGTGAGGTTTTTTAATCTAATCGAAAGGTTGAGATGGAGGATGGTGGGACGACACCAAATAAAATTACATGAACGCATTGAGCAAGGTAACGCCCTCAATGGAAGAGAGGTTGAACCATGAAAGTCGATTGTGTTTCTACCCTCTGCTACGCGCCTACGCCTGTTGGTATGAACATACCCAGACGATCCTAAATCAATTTATTGATTTCTATTTCATTTTTTGTTTTTAGTTCTTAAACATTGTAATGTTTAAATCGAAACGCTCTCATATTCTTTTGTTTTCTGTTTCGGTTGAATCAGCTCCGACCTTTTTTCGTGGTCTAAGGTTTCAATTTATTCATCTCTTTCTAAGTTGGCTCAAACCGTAAACCCTAGAAATTACTTTCTCCGTTTAGCAACCCAATGTTCTTCATCTTTCTTCTTCCTGATTACCAACCCTAACCCTCTGCCGCGTTTTCTTACAGGCCTTCAAATTTAATCGGAAACTTAAAATCCTCAAATGTATACCATCGCACGTGGATGTACGTTTTATTACTTACATTCTTTTTATTTTTGGATCCTATTAAACTTTCCTCCACCGATTTCATCATCTTATTGAAATCAGTCGAGGAAACAAGAGACAAACCTGATTGGTCAAGAACACTATTGAGTCTCGGGTATGGGGCATAAGTCAACGACTGTGATTTCATAAAAGAAAACACAAATTCTCTCTTTTGTGATCAGTCGAATGGGTAAAATTGATATTTTGATTTTACAGCACCATGTTTCAGATCGGTCTCTGACAGGAATATAGAGCAGGTACCGTTTTAATTTCACTTCATCTTATCCATCATTTTCACAATCTCATTTCTTCCCTTTCTCTCTGGATTTTTCTAGGCAATATTATTTTCTTTAATATTCAACATTATTGTAGATTGACTTTTAGTAAGTCATGAAAGTTTCAACGATTTCATTGCTTGAAACTTGTGGGTTCTCTATTTGTTGTTAGATTTTGTCATTTTCAGGCATCTTCCATAATCAATATATATCTTTTTCACAATTTCATTTGCTCTCAGTTGACATCCGGTTCACAAATACAATAGTTTCAACTTAGTTCTTTCATTGGTATGTATTATTTTAAATCAAAATGTGGTTTTTGTTAATTTTATGTTAATTTTGTTTTTATGTATGTAATGTGACTTAAATGGTCCGAGTTTCAAATAGTTAATCTCTGAATTTGCATTAAAGAATGATTTTGACTAATGGTTTTACACAGGGGGAGTAGGTTATTTGATTAGTTGATTAATCAAACTTCCATTATTCAGTATTGTATTTCTCTATTCTTACTTCTAACTATTGTTTTTAGGGTTAGTTTAGGGGTTTAGGGTTTACTGGGATGGTAAAATATAAGGTGGTAATTGGCTCTTTTATACATTCTCTGGTTAAAAAAATCAGTACTGTTATGACTATTACTAAAATTATTTACTATTATAATTTTTGTTCTTAAGTTCAGGATATTTACTCATAAACTAAACAAAAAATCTCAAAGAGATTGTGATTACTTACATTCTAATTCCAAATATATGTGTGTAACCAAACATTAAATCCAAGGATTGCCAACCATGTGCATGAATTGGGTGACTTTTAAAAAAGTTTAGGTTTGAAGACCGTATAAAAACATTGATCATGAGGTTATTGTGTTTTTAACCGAGATTTTCCATGATTTCATTTTTATTTGTATTTGATTTTTTTTTTGCGATATTCTAGGTGCTTCAGCTTCATTTTAAATTAAAGAAGGATTACATGCTTTTGAAGCAAGTGAATGCCCTGATATGTACTCTCTTGTTGGATTATGAAGTTATAGCCCAATTCATTTTCATTACCAACAACAGCAGGGGAGGTTATTAAACCTTTAGCCCTTCTAATGGAGACAAATTGAATTGATATATTATGTAAGATAACTCGGTTAAATTAGAAAATTTAACTTTCTGTCATATTTTCTTTTTCTTTTTATGTTTTCTATGCTATATAGCAAAAAATAATAAATATGTATTTTTCACAGGCCAATACAGTTAGGTTCTATTTGTGTCTCCATATCCAATATAATTAACATTACTTTAAATCTATCTTTTATTCCTCTTCCAATGTTTCCACTTCTTTTGTGGCCGAAGATTCTGTCAAGAACTCCGATAACAGTTAAAAAGGTTGTAAAACTCATACCCTTTTACTGATTTCATGTAAAGTTTACCTAATTATGTTGATTTTTTTTACTTTGTGATAATGGGGAAGAAGACAAATCAGAGGACCAAAATGGCAATGAGAATGAGAAAGAAGTTCTGATTGTATGCAAGAAATAGCAATATGCTTCCATCTAATTGTGTAATAGCATCCTACGCTTATTTCTTTTTATTAAGGCAATGTATTATGACAATCTGTCCATTCATAACATTGTACTTTTAACTTCTAATTCTTGGGTCATTCGTAACTATTCTTTTACTATACTCGTGGGTCTGTCTTATTAAAAAATTGCACTTTTATGTTTGTTTATCAGGATACTATACTTTAAAAATCCACCCAATTATAATTTGTGATATTAATTTTTCAAAATACCATAATCACCCTTCATTGGGCCGTGCTTAGCACGGGCCTCGAAACTTACCTAGATCCTGAAAAACAAACATAAAAGTGCAATTTTGTAATAAGACAGACCCACAAGTATAGTAAACGAAGAGTTACGAATGACCCAAGAATTAGAAGTTAAAAGTACAATGTTATGAATGGACAGATTGTCATAATACATTGCCTTAATAAAAAGAAATAAGCGTAGGATGCTATTACACAATTAGATGGAAGCATATTGCTATTTCTTGCATACAATCAGAACTTCTTTCTCATTCTCATTGCCATTTTGGTCCTCTGATTTGTCTACTTCCCCATTATCACAAAGTAAAAAAACCAACATAATTAGGTAAACTTTACATGAAATCAGTAAAAGGGTATGAGTTTTACAACCTTTTGAACTGTTATCGGAGTTCTTGACAGAATCTTCGGCCACAAAGAAGTGGAAACATTGGAAGAGGAATAAAAGATAGATTTAAAGTAATGTTAATTATGTTGGATATGGAGACACAAATAGAACCTAACTGTATTGGCCTGTGAAAAATACATATTTATTATTTTTCGCTATATAGCATAGAAAACACAAAAAGAAAAAGAAAATACGACAGAAAGTTAAATTTTCTAATTTAGCCGAGTTATCTTACATAATATATCAATGCAATTTGTCTCCATTAGAAGGGATAAAGGTTTAATAACCTCCCCTGCGATTGCTGGTAATGAAAATGAATTGGGCTATAACTTCATAATCCAACAAGAGAGTACATATCAGGGCATTCACTTGCTTCAAAAGCATGTAATCCTTCTTTAATTTAAAATGAAGCTGAAGCACCTAGAATATCGCAAAAAAAAAAATCAAATACAAATAAAAATGAAATCATGGAAAATCTCGGTTAAAAACACAATAACCTCATGATCAATGTTTTTATACGGTCTTCAAACCTAAACTTTTTTAAAAGTCACCCAATTCATGCACATGGTTGGCAATCCTTGGATTTAATGTTTGGTTACACACATATATTTGGAATTAGAATGTAAGTAATCACAATCTCTTTGAGATTTTTTGTTTGGTTTATGAGTAAATATCCTGAACTTAAGAACAAAAATTATAATAGTAAATAATTTTAGTAATAGTCATAACAGTACTGATTTTTTTAACCAGAGAATGTATAAAAGAGCCAATTACCACCTTATATTTTACCATCCCAGTAAACCCTAAACCCCTAAACTAACCCTAAAAACAATAGTTAGAAGTAAGAATAGAGAAATACAATACTGAATAATGGAAGTTTGATTAATCAACTAATCAAATAACCTACTCCCCCTGTGTAAAACCATTAGTTAAAATCATTCTTTAATGCAAATTCAGAGATTAACTATTTGAAACTCGGACCATTTAAGTCACATTACATACATAAAAACAAAATTAACATAAAATTAACAAAAACCACATTTTGATTTAAAATAATACATACCAATGAAAGAACTAAGTTGAAACTATTGTATTTGTGAACCGGATGTCAACTGAGAGCAAATGAAATTGTGAAAAAGATATATATTGATTATGGAAGATGCCTGAAAATGACAAAATCTAACAACAAATAGAGAACCCACAAGTTTCAAGCAATGAAATCGTTGAAACTTTCATGACTTACTAAAAGTCAATCTACAATAATGTTGAATATTAAAGAAAATAATATTGCCTAGAAAAATCCAGAGAGAAAGGGAAGAAATGAGATTGTGAAAATGATGGATAAGATGAAGTGAAATTAAAACGGCACCTGCTCTATATTCCTGTCAGAGACCGATCTGAAACATGGTGCTGTAAAATCAAAATATCAATTTTACCCATTCGACTGATCACAGAAGAGAGAACTTGTGTTTTCTTTTATGAAATCATAGTCGTTGACTTATGCCCCATACCAGAGACTCAATAGTGTTCTTGACCAATCAGGTTTGTCTCTTGTTTCCTCGACTGATTTCAATAAGATGATGAAATCGGTGGAGGAAAGTTTAATAGGGTCCAAAAATAAAAAGAATGTAAGTAATAAAACGTACATCCACCTGCGATGGTATACATTTGAGGATTTTAAGTTTTCGATTAAATTTGAAGGCCTGTAAGAAAACGCAGCAGAGGGTTAGGTTTGGTAATCAGGAAGAAGAAAGATGAAGAACATTGGGTTGCTAAACGGAGAAAGTAATTTCTAGGGTTTACGGTTTGAGCCAACTTAGAGAGAGATGAATAAATTGAAACCTTAGACCACAAAAAAAGGTCGGAGGTAATTCAACCGAAACAGAAAACAAAAGAATATGAGAGCGTTTCGATTTAAACATTACAATGTTTAAGAACTAAAAACAAAAAATGAAATAGAAATCAATAAATTGATTTAGGATCGTCTGGGTAAACAGAGATAGTGGATAAATGTTCATACCAACAGGCGTAGGCGCGTAGCAGAGGGTAGAAAAACAATCGACTTTCATGGCTCAATCTCTCTTCCATTGAGGGCGTTGCCTTGCTCAATGCGTTCATGTATTTTTATTTGCTGTCGTCCCACCATCCTCCATCTCAACCTTTCGATTAGATTAAAAAACCTCACTTTAGTGAAGAAACAAACATTAAAATGTCATAGAGATGTCGGTCGTACAAAATTGGGAAGACACACAAAGAAAGGCGATAGAAAGTGAAGAGGGAAAAGAGGGAAACGATGGTGGGAAACAATTGTCTATGAGCGAAGCGGTGGTGTGAATATTGAGGAGGAAAATAAACGGTGGACGATACTGTGATGAATCGACGTCGATGGCCATGGCGTTGTTCAGAAGGTAATTAACGTGACGTCCAGTAAACCTAGGGAATTTGATTTTGGAGGCATGAGAAAAACAGGGCTTCTATATATAATAATGATATATATATATATATATATATATATATATATAAGTAAATATCAGAAAAAACATAATCTATTCAAAAGATTTTATTGAAACACACACAAACAGCAACAGTAACAACAAATATATAGAATTCCATTGAGATTAGGGTACGTAGATATGAAATGTCTGGCCTCCACAACGAAAGAACTGCATCGTAAAGATGATTTTAACATGTGCGAAAAACAGTAAAATGATATGTACCAAAAGTAAATTAGGCAATCAAAGAAAAAAATAAGTAAGAATGGTCATTAATATAAAAACATCATTAAAAAACAGGAGCATATGAATCCTATAAACCTAGAAAAAAAGACAAAAGAAAACATAAAGAATAATATAAGAATAAATCAGGAAGCTAACATACAAACATGAAGTAGATATCAACAATAAAAATCATGAAATAAAATATACAACCGGGAGGCTGCCCATCAACCAAATGGTTAGCCTCCAACCCCGTTTCTGAGACCATGTCCCCAGAAGGAGCAAGCTCCTCTGTGTCGGGCCTCACACTATTATTCACTTCTTTTTCGGACATCCTACTTTTTATCATTAGCCATCATTGACTTTACCATTCTTATCGTCATTAATGGTGGCCTCTTTAGGACATAGACATACCACATCGCTCGACATTCCTTTAATTTTTATGTGATTAATGCCACTTCCAACGAGTTTCTTATATACACATTTAATATCCTATCCAAGGTAATGTATCATAAGTCCACATTAACATTCTCATATCTACTACTTCCAACTTCCTGTCGTGGTCCTTTTTGGACGGCCAACATTAAAATCAATAAATCATGGAATGACTAATAGATATCATGTAATATACTTTCTTTAGTTTCAATGAGACTTTTCTGTCACTGAAATACTTATATAATTAAATCGAGTAAAATCATGTCATATAGGTTTATCTAACATATAATACAGATAATGGGCACATATATCATTTAATTATCTAAATACTTCATATCTATGTGTAAGATGAAAGTAACTATGCACTCACTTGTTAAAAGTGGATGTCTTGGAATTTGGGCAGAACTTCGCCTTAGCACTTTAGCTTTTCCTTTGACGTGACCTAGGTTTAATCATTACTAAGTCTTATTCTAATATTACTGGTGACAAATGATAGTCTAGATTCCTCACTAATCACAATGCCTACATCAAGATCTATCAAGTAAGGAGGAACCACATAGGATCATATCGGAGGTAGGGTCTGTTTGGTATACAAAGTATACTATTTGGAAATCTCACTTTAAACACCTCACTAAATCCAACATAGGCATTAATCCCGTAAGTAGATCAATCAGTATAATGACTTGGAATTACAGATAAATCTTATTTATAGGTTAATAATAACGACTATAAACATAAATATAAGTTATACTTGAAATAAATTAAGTGTAGCTTAAATTATAGAGATTTTAAAGAAAATTGGAAAATTGCACATTTAGAATTCCGAAACCGAAAGATTCTATTTGTCGGACACCTACACCCCGTAAAACCTTGCTAAATGTTCCAATGAATCCCAAAATTCAGACTTAAGAAGGAGTAGTATGTCAGGGAGAAAGAGAGTGGAATTTGGTGTGGAAGGAATGAAAAATCAAGGGGTATTTATATACCAGTGGGCGCGTACCGCGCATGGCTAAGAGACGCGTCTCACCCTCGAGCCTTATTGGTTCCTTCGCCTTCTGAAATGTGTCGCCGTCTCCGTGGTGTACCTCACATCCTTATAGAATTAACTACATGTCCTCTTTTTTTGTTGCCACGTGTCTCATTATCGTGGTGCCATGTCACCTTGTCTCGAGGCAGAGTCGGTCGCTGACCAGGCCACGTGGTGCACTCTGGTGTTGTCACGTCACCAATGTAGGTATTTTCTCACAGATCTTTAGACGGCGATAACTTTTGCATACGAGCTACATTTTCAACGTTCTTTATATCCCCAGAATCCTCTCGACGAGTTCTACAACTTTCATTAAGGTATCAACCGCTAATTATCACTCTAACTAACATTCATATTAAGATTGGTTTAGACTGTTAAAGTCTGTGTGAAATTCATAACTTTTTCATATGACCTCTGTTCTTGACTGGTTTTATATAAGTGCGTTCATATTCAGGAGATCTTCAACTCTCATTTAGATTGTTTTGGATAACAATAAACCGATTTGAATTTTCATTTTTGTGTCTGCACTATTGCGCTGAAACTTCGAAAAAACATAACTTCCTCATATGAATTTAAATGTGGACGTTCTCTATATGCACAATGTTGGTTTTATGATTACTACAACTTTCGTTTAGATTACTTAGGCTAATAAGTAAACTATCCAAAATTCACTTTTTTACGACGCGCATAGCCATGTCGGTTAATTGCAAAACTTCGAAGAAACATAACTTCTTCATACGAAGCCGAATTTCAGAATTCTTTATATGTACAGAATCCTTGTCTCATATACTATAACTGTGGTTAAGATTATTTATATAAATAATCCTCTATCAAAAAGTCATTTTTCACTTATTCTATTTTAATTGACAACCCTGAATCAACAAGTGTTACATAAAATATGTTACTATTAATAGTGAAAAGATATAGATCTTTCTATGTTGCATGTACCCATAAGTGTTATGTAAAATTCCACAAATACAATGTTATTATAACCTAAAAAACCCAATACTTGTGTCATCAATGTCTCAGTTATCCTGATCAGCCTATTCTCAAATTTCTTGTTTCTTGGAATTATATTACATGTAATAAAAAGGATTCTCATTGATTATGTCATGCATGTCAACTTGGCAAGCATGTTCGTTTATTGTTTGACTTATGTAAAACTGATGCTTTATTTCATTCTCAAGTCATTCATTTGGATGTGTGGACATCTCCAATTCAAGGTCATATTGAAATTAATTACTATGTGATTTTTCTTAATGAATTTACTCATTTTTATGGGAGTATCCTCTTAGAAAGAAATCTGATGTCTTTTTTAAACTCCTTCATTTTCGTGCATATATTATGTTAGGGTGCAAAGTTCTCATTGGATGTGGCTTACCCTCTTGTGATGTGTAATGGGTTTAGCCTTTCCTATAAGTAGGAAGTGAGTGGCTCCTATTTTTGGTAAGAACCATTTTGAGAGATTAGTCTAGTGAGAGAATTATTACATAACCCACTTTGTAATAGCTTACTAGATCTAATGAGAGCTTAAACGAGATTATTTACATTGCGTGTTCTTCAATATTGATTTAGATTCACTTGATCATTACAATTCTGCATACGTCATCATAATCGAGTCACTACAATTGGTATCAAAGCGGGTGTTCTTGAAGTGTGCTTGAAGTTTTCAAGAAATTGATCCATGATGACAACTTGATTTGGTGAATCACAAATTGTTCCAAGTTCTTCATTTTTTAGAGTGTTTTTGATTCTAGAAATCTAATTGTTCTTTGATCTTGATTCAAATTCAAATTTCCCTGTCTAGAGTTCATTTGATTTTCGCTTTCTTTCTCTAGAATTCATGTCGAAATCAATTTCTCTCTCTAGAATTTTGATCAATTTTGCTTTCTTTCTCTAGAATTGCATTCGAATTTTGATTTCTCTCTCTATATATTTCTTTCAAATTCACTTTCTCTCTCTCTAGAAATATCCAAGTTCTTGTGATATTTGTTTTTAATTGATCAAAGATGGTATGTTTGGATTATGATTCTTGGATCGTGATGATTGAAGATGTCAAGTACAAAGTCAATGAAGATCAATTTTATGGATTATTGTTGAAATGCGGGTTTATTACATGGAATTCATTAATCTCTTATGGAAATAAGAAAGATGATCTTGGAAAATTGATATTTCATCCTCTTTGTAAGATTGAAAGTTTGGTTGAAATTTCTGTGATTATGTTATCTTGGTGTGGTAACAAAAAGGAAGGAAAAGAAAGAGAATTGTTCAAAAAGGAATATGTTTCTCTTATTGAAGACCCAAGTAATCTTCATGCTCTTGAATTTGTTGAAGATGTTCTTGAAGAAGTTCATCATGTTCATGATATTCTTGATGTTCAAGACAAGGGAATTCATTGTGATTTGCATGAAGTTGTGAAAGTTTTTTGTTCAATTGGAGTTCAAACCGATGATTGCTTGAGTTCTTGTGATGGTTTGAAGGAATGGTGCCATATAGAAAACCTTCAATCCAAGAAGTTCAAATGTATCAAACTCCAAAAGATTTGATTCAAAATTGCAAAGTTAAAGTTGTCAAGAATGAGGTTGTTCTTGAATTCAAAACTTCAAGATCCAAAAAGATGAAGAAGAAGAAGATCAAAAACAAGAAAATTTGGGTTTCTAAACAAAATTATTCAAATATTGTTTTGAAGCCGAAATCAATGAAGAAAATTTGGGTTCCTAGGCAACAATCATCAAATGTTGCAATGATTTTAAATTCCAAACCCCAAATTGTTAAAGATTCTGTTGGATATAGTGTCTAAGTCCATAACTTTATTTGGTATGTACTTGACCCGACCCGGCATGGTCCATTTGGGTTGCATGGCATTGCAATACTTGGATAGACAAAATGAGAGAAAGTACACTTGTGATTATTAATATATTATAAGTTCTAATATATTAATAATAGTATTATTTAATTAGTATTGATCAAGTATTAATCTAATATTAATTTGGTGATCAAAGTGAGACTAATTAAATATATAGGGTTGATTATGACAATCATCAATTCTTTTATGGTGGATTAATGATCCATGGTTTATGGGTTTGGTTATAACCATATGGAGCTCCATGGATAGTCCATGGGAGTTACAAACCCATGGGTCATGAGGAATGAAGAGTCATGACAATTAGGGTTTACATTTGTAACTCCTAATTATGACACACTATAAAAGAAACCCTATAGCATGCAAAATGTGCACGAGAGTGTTTCTAGAGAGGGCATAACCGATTTTCAAGTGTAAGAATTATTCTCTCAAGTTATTCCAAGTTTTGTGGTGTTGTGTGAAGCATTTGAGGCACAACATTTGGGGTGCTAGGCTCACAAAGTCTTGAAGGAATCGAAGCAACAACAAGGTATGTATTTCTACTAGTATTATGTTTTATGTAATCCCCATGCCATGCTACTTAGGAAATAACCTTGAAAACGAAATTTGCATGTATATAGAGAAAACATAGATTCAAGGTTATTAGGGTTGCATGTACACTTAGGAAGTGTTAGAATGCTCAAAATCCATCAGTGGTATCAGAGCCTAGGATTGTTTTCTGTATACTTGATGCAAAACTGCTTAAAAATCAAAAATTCTGCACTCTGACGACTGGACTCGCCGAGTCCATGGGGAGGACTCGTCGAGTCCATGAACAAATTCATCCTACTCGACGAGTAGAATAATGCACTCGACGAGTAGGAGCGTGCTGGGCAGTTTTTTTTTCGAGTTTTGTTGCTGGAAATGGATTAAAATCATTATCCCAATCTGTTTTGGACTTGTAAAATCTGTTTTTCAAAAGGATAATGATTATGTTAACCCATTTTACATGACTTTTATCAATTTTCAAGTATTGTATATGTTTATATGATTTCTTGAAATTGCTTGACATGTATTTGTGTTCTTATGAGTTTTAGAAGATCATAGGAATTATGTGTAACCTCCATGTGTGTTTAATTCATGATCTTAATGGCAATGATGGTGTCCATAACTTGTCCTCAAGTTATGGATAACCAAAAGTCACTTCTTTAAATTGTGATTAAAGAACTAAAGAGGTTTCATAAAATGAAGAGTCTTCATTTTATGAACCATTAAAAACTCATAAGTTACAAATTGAAGAGACTTGGAATAGTTTCAAATCTTGCCCTCAAGTTTTGGAAGTTGAAAAGTCTTACACTTTAATACTTTAATTCCAAATTGAACCTTAGATTTTTAAAAAGTTTAAAAATCAACACTTATACTATTATTATAATTTTATTATATAGATATGTATAAGAATATGTCATTCTTACCGTTAGTAGGCCTCATTCACGAAGCCGGTCTATAAGGGGGATATAAGGTTGTTGCCTATAAAATGGTGACTTAATGGGTGTCCACTCTCACCCACCGCTTCCTTGATCGGTGGAGGGTCGTTAGCCGAACGGGTAGGATACGACTTTAAATACTCATTAAAAGTATAATGAATTATAAAGTAACTATACATTATAAATTCCCAATCTTAGTTACTTTAGGAAAATGTGAAATTGGTGCTAGCCCATAAAATTACACTTTGTACCTTACCAAGTCGTTAGTGGAGCGTGTGTGGTTAACCGGCACACTAACATGGACTAGTAAGTGTGGCAAAGGGTAACTTGACTTTATTATAGATCGGTGGAGCGTGTGTGGTTAACCGGCACATCGATTAGGTAATATTGTTGAGGGTACCAAGTCAATTTGTATGGTTATTCACACCTTGTTTGTGATCCTCGGCATCCCAGTCACAAACTTGAGAGGGCACAATCGAGATTCAAACATGCCATTGAAAGTTCAATGTATCTCAAAAGATCTAGGAGTTTCAAATCCAATTAAAAACTTAATTATATTTCGTTTTTATGGTGGAAATTGGTAAATCGTCATTTACCTACCTTCAACTATTTTATAATTTGGATTACGACATCCCTCTTCCAGTTATAAATAGGTTGTTGGGTCCTAGCCTTAATATTTTATATTGGGTGTTATATTAAGGACTTTAAATCAACTAACTTGAATTTCTCCCATTATAGATGTCTAGTTTAGACAGCTATGGTCTTCCCAAATCTTTAGGAACAAGCTTCCTAATGAAGATGATATCCCAAATGGCAACCAAGGTGAAAGATCAATCCCTTTGTTGTGCATTAGTGGGACTGGAAATCATACTTCAATTCCTCCACCTCCTCCAATAAATCTCCTTATCCCACAAGTTTCAAGACCTGATAAGTTCTAAGTCACTCAATCCCTATTGGCAAACAAAGTCTATATATGCTTAGGTCTTGGAGATTAAGTCCCATATTGACAAGCCGGGAGAGCCGGGTGTCGAAGTATCGAGGGAGCTGGCTGTTGACTTGGTTCTTCAGTCACTCCCTGATGACAGATCACGACATGACCCTTAATGATCTTACCTATTTGCTTGATGATGCTGAATCAGCAATGATTTGGAGCATTGGTAAAGCAAAATTTAATTGGAAGATCAACTTCCCAAACTTCCATGGACATTGACAATGGTAACATTGGAGGTCCAGAAAAACTTTTTTCTTCCCAATTGAAAGGGATTGGCCATAGTCAACTCGGTTGACCAAATGGTAAATAGAAAGGCTAAGTCTGTGTACCGTTTCCAAAGAGTCCATATGTTTCTGTTGCCAAAGAAAGGGCATTGGTTGCGAAGCTGCCAAATTTACCTAAAAGTCCATAAGGATAGTAAAGTCAAATGTTTGACTCTGCTTTAGGTAAAGTCCATTATCTAACTTTATTAAGTTTCTATTCTGAGATTCTTATTGCATGATGTGACTGGGTCACATATTGATGTTTTAAGAATCGAAGAAGAGTGAAGAAACTTAAAGGAAGTATATGCTGATTCTGATCGTGAAGATGGATTTCGATCGCATGGTTCGGTGATCAGAATTTTGAGTTGTTACTTAAAAGTTATGATATATTTCTTAGGAATAGATAACAACAAGTTTTCCATATGGATTGTAAGGATAAGTTTTCCGCAAAGTTTTAAAAATAAAAGAAAATGGTTTTGATTTTATTTTAAGTATCCTTACAATGGCATTTGTGAAAAAGGTTGTTGCTTATATGTTTCCATTGATAAGCAATATGGGTAAATGGATTTGATTCTTTCATTAGTGGTAGTGTCATAATTTACCAAATAAGGAAAGATTCTCATCACCCAAGTTTCAATTGGATAGAAACTTGGAATCATGCAAGTTGTATTGTGTGATGAATGAGAATTTTCATCTTTGGTAAATTAAGACTAATTCCTTGTTCACATTCGCATGTGAGTCAAGCGAAGGACTAAAGGATCGGGTACATTAAGTTGTGCACCAGTCAGGTCCACCACAAAGGTAGATAAGATTATTCGTTATGATTTACTAAAGTTTAGTAAATATGGTTATGCTTACGAGTTTAAGTGTAATTCTGAAACATTGGAAAGTCAATGTATGGCAGAATGAATAAGAAGAATCAAATAAGGCAGAAAGATAAAAGTTTCTCCAATCTGAAAGAGATGGGAGAGTACTTGTGTATTTTGTTTTATGATTATCTTAGTGATTATGAAACCATATCACAATTGATCCTCTAAGGACACCTTAGTGTGTTTGTTGCCTGAGGAGAGGAATCGTGAATTGTTGAAATGGTTAAATCAAAAGATAATTCATACTTCGTTCCAAAAACAAATCCTGGAGTAATACTCAAAGATTGTAACTTGAGTGACATAGTCTTTAGAAGGTTCATAACACTTGTCAAATGTAGAGTAAGATGTTTCCTATTCTTGTACATTTGAGATTGGTAAGTTGTGATGTTTTGGATAAAACAAAGACCAGCTAAGACCAATAGTGAGAAGTGTTGAACTTGATAAGAATCCGCACTAGCTTTTGAATATTTGTATTGTCAAGAAATGGTTCTTGACAAAGAGAAGTCTTATATGTCAAGAGGAAAGTGGGAGTCTAAAAGATTCTGAAATAGTTTCAAAAACTAATCAAGAGTTTTGTTAATCACTATCCCACGACTTGAGGTTTGTAACCTATCGTGTTGACATATTCTTATTTCCGTGTCTATTCCAGTTAAAAGTTGATTATGCTTGTGAGTTCTATGAGTTCTCAATTGTTTGCATAACAACCCGGAAGCAATGGTGGGCATTGTGCTACCAGGTGGCAAGAAATTAAGATTGAACAAGTTCAGTATATATGAGTTTGGATTTGTCACTAACCTTGTCTTGTGATTATGGTTATGACAAATTCACATGGATAGGAACACATACACCATAAAAATCTAAGTGTCATAAGGTTTCTCTTCAATTCATGAAAATGATGGTAAGGAAACTCTTTCACTAAGTAGATTTTGAGTAGATAGCAATTGTGAGAATGACAAAAGGTCTAAACATTATGATTACAACATCCCTCTTCATAATTGTTTAGACACACAAGTGAGCTATCTAAGGAAAGGTGTATGGTTTTGATAAAGTCTTATCAAAGAAATTGTGTATCAGAAATCTGAACTTTGGTAGAAAAGTCAATAAAGTGTTGGTTTCTAAAAGTCCAGCTGATCTCTGGATACATGTCAAAGCTAGTGGGAGCATAAGTGTTATGCTAGTAAGATAATAATCATTATGCTAGTGGGAGGATGATGTTAATTATAGAAAACAAAAG
Organism: Lactuca virosa; assembly: GCF_052849685.1. Lineage (NCBI taxonomy): Eukaryota > Viridiplantae > Streptophyta > Magnoliopsida > Asterales > Asteraceae > Lactuca > Lactuca virosa. The sequence continues at coordinate 180,178,061 of NC_136429.1, read as the reverse complement.
TTTCAATTCGCCTTGAAAAAGTTGTTTTGCTATAATTAAGGGAGAGGATTTTGTACTTCACTCCAATTCTACAAGCTTAGATTGAGAATTTAATCTACTTTAGTCAAGAATATATATGAATGTTATGCTGGAATGGTTCAACATAAGGAAATTCTATATATGTTGCGTTCTCAAAATTCGATTATGATTACGACATCCCTCTTCATAGTTCGAATTATGAAAACATGGCAAATAAAAAAATTTTATAGCATAAATCATGTCCCATATGCTTTGGGTATAGGTTTGATTACATGTGCTATAATATTCATCCATTCTAAATTTTCCAAATGCCTAGGGCATTAAGATGGAAAAAGGAATAGAACTGGAAATGACTAAAATGATTAAGCAAAGTTGTCGAGGACAATCTGAGGTTTACCAAAGATTGGTTGCTCATGGACAATTAGAAGTATAGAGTAAGGACCATATTGACATATTTTGAAAAGAGGCAACTCTTGTTCATAAGTGATGGTCAAAATGGTAATATGGAATTGTCTCCATAGGTGGAAGTTATTCTTTGAATCTGTGTAAGATTAAAGAACTTAATGCTAAGAAGGATGTTCAAAGGAATGTACTTTGAATTTGAGACTTCATTTCCATGGAATTGTTTTCCATTGGAATACTTTGTAATGTCTGTTGCCAAGTCTTTGTGACTTCTGTGTATAGTCATTACAAGGGGATCATTGCATATAAGTTTAGAATCTAACAGATTACAGTAAATGACAAGAGTTTGGTATTCTTGCATTTACAACGAGGATTGGAATTGTGAAATGAGCATCATTGGAATATTGTCAATTGATCTATATGTAAACATAGTATGCATACTTGGAGTATGGCATAATTGTTGTTTGGAAAAACATAATGTACATGCTTGGAGCATGGGACAACTAATGTTTTAATTCAAGCATAAAGTTGATTAATCGAAACTTAAATAATGAGTAATCAATATGGTGCTTAAATAAAAGGTGTTTTTATTTACACTCAAAGTGTTGGGGCCGTATAAGATTAGTATTATTCTTGTGTTTCACTTTGCATGTTTTGACTTCCAGAATAATTATGTTATAGTATATATCATATTATTCAAACCATCCACAGTCAGTCATATGTTGGAAGTAGATATGAATCAAGACTGTCATGAATTTGGCTTGTATGATTTGTCTAAAGTGCTTTAGACAATGCAATGGTTGCTACAACATTCATGAGTACTCATAAGGGCTGAGTATTGGATTCAACCCACGCTCACTTACATCATTTCATGGAATTTATCTCGAGTGATCGTGAGAAGGTAATATCATATAAATCTTCAAACCTAGAGATATGAGTTGTTGACTATGAGTTGGTTATTCATTGATTGTACGAAAACGCATTGGTAACTCGATGTTATAAAACGTGCCTTTGTGAATAATTCAACAAGTAGTTAGTACAAGCATATCAGTCGAAGTTTATCTGTTCCTTCTAGAAATAGAAGCGATATCTGGGCCCCTCGATGATTTGGTTTTGACTTATGTACCGAGCCCGGTCAGAACCTAATTGATGTGTTCAATTTAGTTCTATGTCGAAACAAATCAGAGATCGAGAAACAAATGCTGGACAATAAGTAAGACCATGTTCCATGTGTTTGTCCGGCTGATATCATGAGAACAGAGGATTATATGATCACTTATCTTAAATGGCGTATCATCATCATCTCAGTTCCGAGAGACTTTGAAAGAGCTACGATTGCTAGTCGGATTTTGAAGTCATATTTGCAAATATAGTTATTAGACTTATCCAAGTGGGAGACTGTTGGATATAGTGTCTAAGTCCATAACTTTATTTGGTATGTACTTGACCCGACCCGGCATGATCCATTTGGGTTGCATGGCATTGCAATACTTGGATAGACAAAATGAGAGAAAGTACACTTGTGATTATTAATATATTATAAGTTCTGATATATTAATAATAGTATTAGTTAATTAGTATTGATCAAGTATTAATCTAATATTAATTTGGTGATCAAAGTGAGACTAATTAAATATATAGGGTTGATTATGACAATCATCAATTCTTTTATGGTGGATTAATGATCCATGGTTTATGGGTTTGGTTATAACCATATGGAGCTCCATGGATAGTCCATGGGAGTTACAAACCCATGGGTCATGAGGAATGAAGAGTCATGACAATTAGGGTTTACATTTGTAACTCCTAATTATGACACACTATAAAAGAAACCCTATAGCATGCAAAATGTGCACGAGAGTGTTTCTAGAGAGGGCATAACCGATTTTCAAGTGTAAGAATTATTCTCTCAAGTTATTCCAAGTTTTGTGGTGTTGTGTGAAGCATTTGAGGCACAACATTTGGGGTGCTAGGCTCACAAAGTCTTGAAGGAATCCAAGCAACAACAAGGTATGTATTTCTACTAGTATTATGTTTTATGTAATCCCCATGCCATGCTAGTTAGGAAATAACCTTGAAAACGAAATTTGCATGTATATAGAGAAAACATAGATTCAAGGTTATTAGGGTTGCATGTACACTTAGGAAGTGTTAGAATGCTCAAAATCCATCAGATTCTTCAATTCATTATGAAGATGAAGTTCGATCTTGGAGAAGTGAGAAGAAGTTCCATGGATGGTACAATGTGCATCATAGGTGGTACAACGTGAAATTTGGAGATTTCATAATTCCAACCAAGGAACCTAGATCTTCCATGTTTGATTCATGCATTGCAAATGGAAAAAGGATTCTTCAAGGAGGTTTCACATATTCTCAAATGGATTCTGAAAAATTGTTGTTGAATTCTATACCTCATTTTTTTTCCAAAGATGAACGATCAAAGTTTGCTCAAAATTCGAAACCAATCTTATTTTCTTTCAATTTTTCGAGTCAAATCAAACTGGTTACTGTTTTTGATCCAAATCCAAGCCTAAACATTGAGTCTATTACTATTCATTTAATCAAATGATTGAGCCCAGTAAAAGATATTCGGATACTGTTCATCTTTTAAGCCCAATTCGACTTTCACATATCTGATACTCGAGTTATTTGAAAATCTGAATTCGTTTTTGGATTTCTAATATTTCAAACGAATTTTCGAATGGAAATCTGGAAATTGATCGACTGTGAGAAGGTGGTTTGATTACAAAGAAGTTCGAATTAATTCGAATCGAGAAGTCAAAATTGATGACTTTCAATAGATTCGACTAATTTCAGTTATCAAATCGAAGTTAATAGGTTGATGTTGATTCGATCGATTGAGAAGGTCGGGAACTTGAGATCAAATTTAAATGGACAAACATGAAGAACAACAAAGAAATTAGTGGGACTCATAATTTTGATTTAGATGATTTACAATTGGAAATCGATTATTGTGTTTGTTGATTGCATTTCGTCTTCGTAATTGTAACGTCCCAACAACATGACCCAAAAATTTCATTTTTAATTTAATAAAAACATTATTCCAAAGAAATCATCAATACAATCCAAATAAAATAAGTGTATCAAACAACATCTAAAATCAGAGTAATCACAAAAGCAGAACTATGTGGTGTGTGCAATGCAGTCATCCCGAGTTCTTCCCCTTGGAACCATAAATACCTGAAACATAAACTGAAAACCGTAAGCATAAAGCTTAGTGAGTTCCCCAAACTATCCCATAACATACATAATAAATCACATACTAGGCCCCCGCCCTCAGTCGGGCCCCACCCGGTATCGAGTCCCAGTCGGATTCGAGCCCCGCCCGACATCGAGCCCCGCTGGGTATACATATCTGTTATTCTTAGGCCCCGACTGACATCGGGCCCCACCCACTATACATATAGACATATATCACATAATCATGCTAACACATACAATGATTATAAAACAATATCATACGATTCAGTCATCGGGCCTCAACCGACATCGAGCCCCGCCTGGTATACATAGCAGCACATAACACATGCAAGGGTCAAGCAGACTCCTAGCATCCTAAAATAAACAATAAGGGTCAGCATTGGTGCCTTAGACCTGCTAAACCCAGTGAGGAAACTCACATCGACTATTGAAACATACGACTGAATCTCTAGCTGCTGTCCGACGAATCCCCGAGCTATCAAAACCAAATAGCATCCAATTAACAATTGGATTCCAATCTATAACCATCAATCCATACTTAGGGTAAAGGAACATTTTACCCCTTACCTAGTTTGGACCAAGACTTAGGCCCAAACCTATAATCCAAAGGCCCAAAATCCAACTAACCGTTCAAGGCCCATACTTGGCCTAATTTTCCAAATTGGGCCCAAACCCTTACATGGGCCTTACCTAAAGCCCACCCATTCACCTAGTCCAAAACACTTGCACTCAGATGGACCAACAAGAACCTAAGAACTTAGGCCCAAAAGAAAGGCCCAACCTCGAAGCCCAAAACATAAAACTCAACAGCCTGAGTATGCGGGGCGTACTCAGCTGTACGCTAAGCGTACATGATAAATGGCTTGTACGCTGTGTTGGGTTTTGAGCATTCTAACACTCCTAAGTGTACATGCAACCCTAAATACCTTGGATCTATGTTTTCTCTATTATACATGCAAATATGATTATCCAAGGTATTATCCTAACTAGCATACCAAAACATTGATACTAGGATAATAAAATAGATAAAATACATACCTTGTTGTTGTTGCTTGACTCCATGAAGCTTGAGAGCCTAGTGCCCCAAGTGTGACACCTCAAATGGTTCACACAACATCATGAACTCTTGGAATAACCATGAGAAGAAGACATACATGTTCAAATCGGCTAGCCCTCAAAATATGTATCACTAGTGCCAATTTCTTGAACTAAAGGGGTTCTTATATAGTGTGGCTATTAGGGTTACACCAGGTAACTCATGACTTTACCCATTCCTTATGCTCCATGGGGTTTAACCTCCATGGAGTATCCATGGATCACCACATGGGTTAAACCCAACATAAAGGAATCTTGGATCATAAGCCCACATATATAAGAATGAATGATTTACACAATCAATCCCCATATATTTAATTAGTCTCTTTTTGATCACTAAATTAAGTCCAAATTAATTCTTGATCAATACTAATTAAATAACATGATTTCATATTAATATATTAGAACTTATAATATATTAATATGTCACAAAATGTCTTTTCCTCATAAACGGTCTATCCAAATGTTCCGATGCCATGCAACCCAAATGGACCATGCCGAGTCGGGTCAAGTACATACCAATTATAGTTATGGACTTAGACACTAATCCAACAGTCTCCCACTTGGATAAGTCTAAAACTATTATTGTGTATGACTTCAGGAACCAACTGGCAATCGTAGCTCTCAAAAGCCGCTGTCGAAGTCTGACCTTGTAGATGAACTCTGACCTTTGTCAATGACTTGTCCATTAGATAAGGGATCATATATTCCTCCATTCTAGATATCATATGGACTGAGACATGGATTATAATCATTCTCTCTGTCCATTTGTTGTTTCCCGATTTGCGATTTATGACGATTGACTAATTGAACAAATCAAATCAATCCAGGCCCGGCCGAGCACTTACATTTGTCATCACCAAATCATCGAGGGGCCCACAGATATCGCTTTTATCCCGAAGGTAAAAGGAATGGATAAACTTCGACTCATATGGCTTGTTCTACTACTTGTTGAATCATACACAAAGGACGTTTTATAACACCGAGTTACCGAATACGTTTTCGTGCAATCAATGTACAACCAACTCATAGTAACAACTCATACCTCTAGGTTTGAAGAATATAAAATATTATCGTCTCATGATCACTCGTGATAAAATCCATGAAGTGATTCCAATGAGCGCGGGTTGAATCCAATACTCAGAACTTATGAGCACTCATGAGTGTTGTAGCCCCTTGTCCAACATCTTAAACCTCTACAAGCCAACCGATGACAGTCTTGATTCATATCTACTTCCAACATATGACCGACTGTGGATAGTTTGAATAACTTAGTCAATCAGGAAGAACGACCTAGTTATTCTGGAAGTGAAAACATGCAAAATGAAACACAATAATAATAGAATCTAATATGGTATCAAAACCTATGAACATAAATAAAACACCTTTTATTTATCACCATATGATTACACATTATTCATTGTATACTGTTTCATGCCATACACCAAGTATGCATACTATGTTTGTCTATGATCTTCACTTTGTGAATTAGATCAATTGAACATAACTCCAATGATCCTCTTTCACAGTCCCAAATCCTTACTACAAATGCAAGAATTCCAAATTCATGCCATTTACTGAAATATGTTAGATTCTAAACTTATATGCATTGATCCTCCTGTAATGATTATGCACAGAGTCAAAAAGACTTGACAACAACCATTACAGAGCATTCCAAAGGAGATCAGCTCCTTGGAAATATCCTTCTTGCATTAAGTTTCCTAATCTTACACAGATTGAATAATTTCCAACTTTGAAACATTTCCATATTCCATTTTGACTATCACTTCTGAACAAGAGTTGCCTCCTTACAGATTATGTCAATGTGGTCCTTCCAGAATTATCACTATACTTCCAACTATCCTTGAGCAACCAATCTTTGGTAAACCTTAGATTGTCCTCGACAATTGCTTAATCCTTTTAGTCATCCAGTTCTAGACCTTTTCCCTTCTTAATGCCCCAGGCATTTGGAAAATTTTAGAAAGGATAAATATAGCACATGTAATCGATCCTATATCCGAAGCATATGGGACTCGAGTCATGATGTCTCACATAAAGACTAAACCAGTCTTTTGCTATAACATTTCCATTTCTATTTGCCAAGTTCTCATAATTCAGATTATGAAAAGGGATGCCATAATCATAATCGAATTTTAGAACGCAAATAATGGACCCATTTCTAGAATTTTCTTATGTTGAGTCATTCCAACATGAAATTCATATATATATCCTTGACTAAATACGACTTAAAACCTCAATCTAAGCTTTTATAATTGAAATGAAGTATAATTTTCTCTCCCTTAATTATAGCAAAACAACTTTTTCCCAATTGAAACCTTTTGTTTTCTATAATTAACATTGCTAACTTGCAACCTTTATCATAATTATCATGCTCCCACTAACATGATGATTATTAGCATAACACTTATGCTCCCACTAGCTTTGACATGTACTCAGAAATCAGCTGGACTTCTAGAAATCAATACTTTATTGACTTTCTTACCAAAGTTCAGATTTCTGATACTAGATTGCTTTGATAAAACTTTATCAATATCATACACCTTATCTTAGATAGCTCACAGGTGTGTCTAAACAATTTTAAGAACTATGAAAAGGGATGCCGTAATCATAGTCTCGATTGTTTAGACCTTTACCACTTCTCACAAGTCCATGTTAGTGTGCTGGTTAACCACACACGCTCCACTAACGACTCTGAGAATGCAAATATCACAATTTCTATCTAGCTAAAATCTACTTAGTGAAAGTGTTTCCTCACCATCATTTTCATGAATCGGAGAGAAACCTTATGACACTTAGATTTTATGGTGTATGAGTTCCTATCCATATGAATTTTGTCAAAACCATAATCATAAGAGAAGGTTACTGACAAATCCACATTTATATGGATTAAACTTGTGCAATCTTAAATTCTTGCCATTTGGCAGCTCAAGGGCCTGCCATTGCTTCCAAGTAGCTGTGCAACCAATTGAGAACTCTCAAAACTCCTATGCAAAGCCAACTTGAATAGGCACAGACATGTCGACACGATAGGTTATAAACCTCAAGTCGTGTGCTAGTGAAGAACTTCAGGTTTTATTCTTGATTAGTTCTTGAGACTTTCAAGACCTTTAAGACTCCCACTGTCCTCTTGACATATAAGACTTTCTTGTCAGATATTCAAGAGATAGTGTGGATTCTAATCAAGACAAACACTTCACACAATTGGCCTTAGTTGGTCTTTGTTTTATCCAAAACATCACAACTTACCAATTTCAAATGTACAAGAGTAGAAAACTTTTACTCTTACATTTGACAAGTGTTTTAAACCTTCTTTAAGACATGTCACACAAGTTACAATCTTAGAGTATAACTCTAAGAATTGTTTTTGGAACGAAGTATAAATCATCTTCTTGATTTAACCACTTCAACAATTCATAGCTCCTCTTCTTAGCTACCAGAATGCACTTAGAGGATGAATTGTGATAAGGTCTCTTAATCATTAAGATGATTATATAACATGATACTAAAGTACTCTCCCATCTTTTCAGATTTGAGAAACTTTTATCTTTCTGCCTAAGTTGATTCTTCTTATTCGCTCTGCCATACATTGAAACCTTTTCCAATGTCTCAGAATTACACTTAAGCTTGTAAGTATAACCATATTTACTGAATTTTAGTAAATAATGACGAATAGTCTTAACGATTATTTGTGGTGGGCTTGATCAGTGCACAAGAATGTGTACTCGATCCTTTACTTGACTCACACATCCATGTGAACAAGTAGTTAGTCTTAATTTTTCCAATGCTTGAAAGTTCTTATTCATCATGCTATACAACTTGCATGATTCCAAGTTTCTATCCAACTGAAACTTAGGTGATGAGAATCTTTCCTTATTTGGTAAATTCAGACACTACCACAAATGAAAGAATCAAATTCATATTTCCACTCTTGCTCTTTAATGGAATCTTATAAGCAACAAAAGTTTTCACAAATGCCATTGTAAGGATATTTTAAAATAAATAAAATCAAAAAAAAAATTTCTTTTATTTTAAAACTTTGCGGAAAAACTATCCTTACAATGCAAAAGCACATGAAAACTTTGTTGTTATTTATTCCTAAGCAATATATCATAACTCTTAAGAAGTAGCTCAAGAATCCGATCTTCAAACTATGCGATAGAAATCCATCTATGCCATCAGATTCAGCATATTCTTTCTTTAAGTTTCTTCACTTTTTCTTTGATTCTTAAAACATCAACATGTGACCCAGTCACATCATGTATCAAGAATCTCATAATAGAAACTTAGCAGAGTTAGATAGTGGACTTTACCCGAAGTAGAGTCAAACTTATTGACTTTAATATCCTTAGGTAAATTTGGCAGCTTCGCAACCAATGCCCCTTTCTTTGGCAATAGACCCTTGATAATGGGACTATCTCAGACTTAGCCGTTCTCTTTACCATTTGGTCAACCGAGTTGACTATGGCCGATCCCTTTCCATTGGGAAGAGAGAGCTTTACTGGATATCCAATGTCATCATTGTCAATGTCCATAAAGTTTTAGGAAGTTGATCTTAGCAAATAGATAAGATCATTAAGGGTCTTGTTACAGTCTGTTTCATAGGAGTCCCAAAGGAACTCACTATGTGACTTAGAAAATAGTTGAGTCACCAACTTTCTCAAGACTTTGACACCCAACTCTCCCGACTTGTCAATATCTGACTACATCTCCAAGATGTGATCACATATAGACCTTTGCTTGAGTGACCTTAAACTTTTCAGGAACTTGTGGGTTAGGGAGAATAATTGGAGGAGGTGAAAGAAGTATGATTTCCATGGGACATCATCTTCATTTAGGAAAGCTTGTTTCAAGAGATTTGGGAAGATCATCTTTTGGGAGATATTCAAGAGAGTTGATTTAAAGTCCTTAATATAACACCCAATATGAAATATTAAGGCTAGGACCCAACAACCTATTTATAACTGGAAGAGGGATGCCGTAATCCAAGTTATAAAATAGTTGAAGGTAGGTAAATGACGATTTACCAATTTCCACCATGAATAACGAAATATAATTAAGTTTTAATTGGATTTGAAACTCCTAGATCTTTTGAGATACATTGAACTTTCAATGGCATGTTTGAATCTCGATTGTGCCCTCTCAAGTTTGTGACTGGGATGCCGAGGATCACAAACAAGGTGTGAATAACCATGCAAATTGACTTGGTACCCTTAACTTTATCACCTAATCGATGTGCCGGTTAACCACACACGCTCCACCGATCTATAATAGAGTCAAGTTACCCTTTGCCACTCTTACTAGTCCTTATTAGTGTGCTGGTTAACCACACACGCTCCACTAATGACTTGGTAAGGTACAAAGTGTAATTTCATGGGTTAGCACCTCTTCACATTTTCCTAAGTAACTAAGATTGGGAATGTATAAGTGTTTAGTTACTTAGTATTTATCATTAATACTTTTAATGAAGGGAGAATTATAGTCCTTTCCTACCCGTTCGGCTAACGACCCTCCACCAGTCAAGGAAGCGGTGGGTGAGAGTGGACACCCATTAAACTGCCATTTTATAGGCAGTAACCTTATACCCCCCTTATAGACCGGCTTCGTGAATGAGGCCTACTAACGGTAAGATTGACTTTATCTTATACATATCTATATAATTAAAATTATAATAATAGTATACGGGTTTGAATTTTAACTTTTAAAATTCTAAGGGCTAACTTGGAATTAAAGTATTCATAAGAGAAAACTTTTCAAATTCCAAAACTTGAGGGCAAGTTTTGAAACTATTCAAAACTAATTAATTCCATAACTTATGTGTTTAAATTAGTTTTAATTAAAAAACTCTTCAAGTTCCATAACTTGAGGACAAGTTATGGAAGACTTTAAACTAATAAAAGAATGTAACTTTTCTTTATTTTGTAACTTATGGAATTAATTAAGGTTACACATTTTATTACTTAATGAAGTGACTCTTGAACCTCCATAACTTGAGGACAAGACTCTTCATTTTTGTAACCATTGCCAACTTTTATGAGTTTTATGAAACTTAAATGTGACTTTTCATATAACTTGAGGACAAGTTACAAAAACACATTTTAGAATCAACTCTTAGATTAAAATGGATTGAAAACACATAATCAATTAACTTTTCTATTAATCTAAGCAACTCATAAGAACAAGATAATTCAAATCAAACTTTTCCATGTAATTAGCCTAATCACTAAACTAATACAAAACATGAATCTATTGACAATTATCTTTGAAATTGGATTAGTATGAAAATTACCACATCAAAAACAAGTTTATAAGTTCAAAAACATCTTAGGATAATGTTTCTAGTCCATTTCTAGCCAAAAAACTCGAAAATATGCTGTCTGGGGCTCCTACTCGTCGAGTGTATCAACCTACTCGCCGAGTAGGATGATTTTCTTCATGGACGCGGCGAGTTCATCAGTGGACTCGGCGAGTCCAGTGCCCAGAATGCCCGAAATTCGACTTTTTCAGCATTTTTCAGCAATTTGCATCAAGTATAATTGAAAACAAGCCTAGGCTCTGATACCACTGTTGGGTTTTGAGCATTCTAACACTCCTAAGTGTACATGCAACCCTAAATACTTTAGATCTATGTTTTCTCTATTATACATGCAAATATGATTATCCAAGGTATTATCCTAACTAGCATACCAAAACATTGATACTAGGATAATAAAATAGATAGAATACATACCTTGTTGTTGTTGCTTGACTCCATGAAGCTTGAGAGCCTAGTGCCCCAAGTGTGACACCTCAAATGGTTCACACAACATCATGAACTCTTGGAATAACCATGAGAAGAAGACATACATGTTCAAATCGGCTAGCCCTCAAAATATGTATCACTAGTGCCAATTTCTTGAACTAAAGGGGTTCTTATATAGTGTGGCTATTAGGGTTACACCATGTAACTCATGACTTTACCCATTCCTTATGCTCCATGGGTTTTAACCTCCATGGAGTATCCATGGATCACCACATGGGTTAAACCCAACATAAAGGAATATTGGATCATAAGCCCACATATATAAGAATGAATGATTTACACAATCAATCCCCATATATTTAATTAGTCTCTTTTTGATCACTAAATTAAGTCCAAATTAATTCTTGATCAATACTAATTAAATAACATGATTTCATATTAATATATTAGAACTTATAATATATTAATATGTCACAAAATGTCTTTTCCTCATAAACGGTCTATCCAAATGTTCCGATGCCATGCAACCCAAATGGACCATGCCGAGTCGGGTCAAGTACATACCAATTATAGTTATGGACTTAGACACTAATCCAACACGCTGCACGTACAGACTTATACGCCTAGTGTACTCACCCATTAAGCTAAAACCCACTTTAAGAACTTAATGCCTAAGACCAGAAGTCCAAACCACATATCTAACCCCTAATAAGTGTCTAGAATCATAAAGTCATTGACTTGGTGACTTTGCATGCCCCAAAAGGACCCAAATTCAAGATATAACACTTTACTTTTGTAGGGTTTTGAGCATTCTAACACTTCCTAAGTGTACATGCAACCCTATTAAACCTTGGATCTATGTTTGTCTAAGATACATGCAAAATATTGTTTTCCAAGGTTTATAACCTATCTAGCATGGCATGGGGTACTTTTAAACATAAAAGAACTAGATGAGTTACATACCTTTTGTTGATTGTTGATTCCTTGGAGTTTGAGAGCCAAGCACCAATAAGGTGAATGCCTCAAATGGAAATCACAAATCACCACAAACTTGGAAAAATGTATGAGAGAGTATACTAACTCTTGATTTTGGCCACCACACTTACACACACATTAGTGTCTTTTTCATGCAACATAAGCTTGTTTATATAGTGTGCATGGTTAGGGTGAAACCCTAATAACCCATGTCTTTTCCTCTTCCAAGGATCCATGGGTTAAAAGCTCCATGGATCATCCATGGACTTCCATATAAGCTTAGCCCATTAACAAATGAGCATTAGCCCACACCATATAAATACAATAGCCCATGATTTAATTAGTCTTCCTTTTAATCACTAAATCAATTCATAATTAATTCAAGATTAAAACTAATTAAATAACATGACTTTATATTAATATATTATAACTTATAATATATTAATAAATCGTAAGTATACAATTCTCATAAAATTATCCATAAACAGTTTGGGTGAAGTGCAACCCAAATGGACCATGCCGGGTCGGGTCAAGTATATACCAAATAAGTTATGGACTTAGACACCTTATCCAACAACTTTCACTAAATGGACATAATCTCATGCGTGGGTGATTCTAAACCCTAAAGGTGCCAACTTTAAGGACTTTGAACCTCAGAAACACCAAGAGTGGCAACTCATAGCTCCTAGAGTGGTGTCAAACCACTAGATCTCATTCATGGGGCCAAAAAGGGTCCATAACTCATATAAACTAGATCTAAGCTTCTAATGAACAAGATCATAGCTTTTTACCTCAAACAAGCTGGAAATGGAGTAGAGAATCAGGATCCACAAGCTTTTCCTTGATCCACAACCTTGCACCAAACTCCTTTTTATTGATTATGAACCAAAACACACCAAGAAGCACACAATGAGCTCAAAAACACAATGGAGAGGTCTAGGGTTTCGAAATGAGGCAATAAGGTCAGTGGAGGCTGAGAAATGAGGGTAACATGAGCCATAAGTGTGAATATATAGTGTCCAATCCTCAAAATTTAGGGTTTGAGTCAGGTGCATTATGATGGGCGTACCTCGATGTACGCTGGGCATAATGCCTTGACCACTCGCGATCACTTAACCCAATACGCTGGGTGTACCCCATACTACGTTAGGAGTACCGAGCCAGACACGCATTCCATGAAACGAATACAAGGGACCAATTTGCAATAAAAGTTTACACAAGGGGCTTAAGTATAATACCTGAAAATCATAATGTTACAATTCTCCCCCACTTGAATCAGACTTCATCCTCGAAGTATGCTGCCCCGAACAACTCAAGATAGTGCTCTCTCATCTCCTCCTCGGGCTCCCAAGTCCACTCTGATCCTTTGCGGTGCTGCCTTTGCACATTCACTAGCTCGAAAACCTTGTTCCTCAAGGTTTTCGTCTTCCGATCCAAGATCGCCACCGGTCTCTCAATATAATTTAGCTGGTCATCCACCTGAATATCCTCCAATGGTACCACTGCGGAATCATCTACTAAGCACTTCTGCAGCTTTGAGACGTGGAATCGGATGACACCTTTCCAATGGTACCCTGAAGGGACCAATATACCTGGGCCCCAGCTTGACCTACTTCCTGAACCGGATGACACTTTTCCAAGGTGACACCTTTAGAAGAACCATATCTCCCACCTGGAACTCTAAGCCTGACCGGCGCCTGTCGGTATAACTCTTCTTCCGACTCTGAGATATCTGGAGCCTGCTCCGAACCTGCTGAATCAGCTCAGTGGTCTAGAGTACCACCTCGATACTCCCCATAACCCGTTGACCGACCTCGCCCCAACAAATCAGGGTCGATCAATGTTGGCATGATAACTGTTGTTATAAGAAAATTCCACTAACGGAAGATACGTATCCTAACTCCCTCCAAAGTCCAACATGCACGCTCGCAGCATATCCTCAAGGGTTTGTATAGTCTGCTCAGTGGTCTAGAGTACCACCTCCAACAGTTTGTTTCCCGATTTTCGATTTGTTTGACAAAGAACTAAATTGAACACATCAATTAGGTTCTGACCGGGCCCGGTACATAGGTCAAAACAAAATCATCGAGGGGCCCAGATATCGCTTCTAATCCTCCAAGGACTAGAAGGAACAGATAAACTTCGACTCATATACTTGTTTCTACTACTTGTTGAATTATACACAAAGGCACGTTTTATAACATCAAGTTACTGATGCGTTTACATGCAATCAGTGCACAACCAACTCATAGGTAACAACTCATATCTCTAGGTTTGAAGACTTATATGATATTACCGTCTCACGATCACTCGAGATAAATTCCATGAAGTGATACAAGTGAGCGTGGGTTGAATCCAATACTCATAACTTATAAGCACTCATGAGTGTTGTAGCCATGTCCAACATCTTAGACCTCTACAACCAACTCATGACAGTCTTGATTCATATCTACTTCCAACATATGACCGACTGTGGATGGTTTGAATAACTTAATCATTCGGAAAGAATAACCTAGTTATTATGGAAGTCAAAACATGCAAAGTGAAACACAATAATAATCGAATCTAATATGGTCTCAGAACCCTTTTGAATATAAATAAAACCACCTTTTATTTATCACCATATTGATTACACATTATTCATTGTATAATGTTTCAAATAATCAACTTAATACTTGAACAAAAACAACAGTCGTCCCATGCTCCTAGCATGTACACTTTGTTTTTCTAAACAATAGTTATGCCATACTCCAAGTATGCACACTATGTTTGTCTATGATCTTTACTTTGTGAAATAGATCAATTGAACATGATTCCAATGATGCTCATTTCACAATCCCAAATCCTTATTGTAAATGTAAGAATTCCTAATTCCTACCATTTACCAAAAAAACTGTTAGATTTTAAACTTATATGCACTGATCCTCTCGTAATGATTATGCACCAGGTCACCAAAACCTTGTCATCAGTCATTACAGAGGATTCCAAAGGAGATCAACTCTATGGAAACGAACTCTCATATTCAAAGTACATTGCTTTGAACATCCTTCTTGCATAAAAGTTTCTAACTTTCTC
Source organism: Lactuca virosa (assembly GCF_052849685.1). Lineage (NCBI taxonomy): Eukaryota > Viridiplantae > Streptophyta > Magnoliopsida > Asterales > Asteraceae > Lactuca > Lactuca virosa. Next base: position 180,162,514 of record NC_136429.1, on the reverse strand, counting down.
ATAGATTCTTAATATCCAACTCCCAATATGGAAAATTTCCATATTCCTATTTTGATTATCATATCTGAACAAGAGCTACCTCTTTTCAGAATATATCCATATGGTCCTTCCAAAATTTAACACTATACTTCCAACTGTCCCTGAGCAACCAATCTTTAGTGAGCCTTAGATAGTCCTCGACAATTGCTTAATCATTTTAGTCATATCCGGTTCTATTCCTTTTTCCCTCTAAATGCTCTAAGCATTTTGAAAATTTTAGAACGGATAAATATTATAGCACATGTGACCGATCCTATATCCGAAGCATATGGGACACGATTCATGATGTCTCACATAAAGACCTGATACTAGATCAGTCTTTTGCTACAATATTTTTTATTTGCCATGTTTTCAAAAATCGACTATGAAGAGGGATGCCGTAATCATAATCGAATTTGAGAACGCAATATATATAGAATTTCCTTATGTTGAACCATTCCAACATAAAATTCATATATATATCCTTGACTAAAGATAATTAAAAACTCAATCTAAGCTTTTAGAATTGAAATGAAGTATAATTTCCTCTCCCTTAATTATAGCAAAACAACTTTTTCAACCCCTACAACTTTACGAATTGAAACTTTTGTTTTTTTTTTTTATAATTAACATTGCTAACTTGCAACACTAAACATAATAATCATGCTCCCACTAACATGATGATTATCAGCATAACACTTATGCTCCCACTAGCTCTGACATATTTCCAGAAATCAGCTGGACTTCTGAAATTTAGATTCGTACACCCTTTCTTAGATAGCTCACATGTGTGTCTAAACAATTTCCAGAACTATGAAAAGGGATGCCATAATCATAGTCTTAATTGTTTAGACCTTTGCCATTTCTCACAAGTCCATGTTAGTGTGCCAGTTAACCACACACGCTCCACTAACGACTTTGAGAATGCAAACATCACAATTGCTATCTACTTAAAATCTTCTTAGTGAAAGCATTTCCTCACCATCATTTTCATGAATCGGAGAGAAACCTTATGACACTTAGATTTTATGGTGTATGAGTTCCTATCCATGTGAATTTTTCAAAACCATAATCACAAGACAAGGTTAGTAACAAATTCAGCCTTACATGGATTGAACTTGTTCAATCTTAATTTCTTGTCATCTGGTAGCACAAGGCCCACCAATGCTTCCAAGCCGTTATGCACACAGTTTAGAACTAACAGAACTCATATGCATAGTCAACTTAATAGGAACAGACACAGAAAGAAGAATTAAGTCAACTTAATAGGTTTCAAACCTTAAGTCGTGTGCTAGTGATAAAACTCAGGTTTTACTCTTGATTAAATCTTGAAATCCTTTCAGGATCTTTAAGACTCCCACTGTCCTCTTGACATATAAGTTTCCCTAGTCAAGAACCATTCCTTGACAAAACAAATATTCAAGGGATAGTGCAGATTCTTATCAAGATAAACACTTCACACAATTGGTCTTAGTTGGTCTTTGTCTTATCCAAGACATCACGACTTACCAATTTCAAATGTACAGGAGTAGAAAACATTTTACACTACATTTGATAAGTGTTTTAAACCTTACTATATGTCACTCAATGTTACAATCTTGGATTATGACTCTAAGAGTTGTTTTGGAACGAAGTATGATCCATCTTCTTGATTTTAACCATTCCAACAATTCATGACCCCTCATCTTAGTCATAACAATGCACTAAGATGTCCTTAGAGTATGAATTTGTGATACGGTTTCATAATCATTAAGATGATCATAAAAACATGTATGATCCATCTATTTGATTTTAACCATTCCAACAATTCATGACCCTTCATCTTAGTCATAACAATGCACTAAGATGTCCTTAGAGTATGAATTTGTGATATGGTTTCATAATCATTAAGATGATCATAAAAACATGATACTAAAGCACTCTCCCATCTTTTCAGATTTGAGAAACTTTTATCTTTCTGCCAAATTTGATTCTTCTCATCCGTTCTGTCATACATTGAAACTTTTCCAATGTTACAGAATTATACTTAACTTTATAAGTATAACCATATTTACTAATCTTTAGTAAATCATGACGAATTGATCTTTGTGGTGGACCTTGACCAGCACACACCCAGTGTACCTAATTCCTTAGTCCTTCAATTGACTCACATATGCATGTGATCAATGAATTAGTCTCAATTTTTTACAAAGATGAAAATTCTCATTCATCATACAATACAACTTGTATGATTCCAAGTTTCTGTCTAACTGAAGCTTGGGTGATGAGAACCTTTCCTCATTTGGTAAATTCAGACACTACCACATATGAGAGAATCAAACTCATATTTCCAATATTGCTAGAAACATACAAACATCAATTTCCATAAATGCCATTGTAAGGGGATATAATATAAAATAAACTAAACAAAACTTTTATTTCTTTATAAAATGCGGAAAAATATTCCTTACAATGCATCTTCAAATGAAAACTATGATATTACATATTTCCTAGCAATCTATCATAACTTTTAAGTAGTAGCTCAAAAATCCGATCCTCGAACCATGCGATAGAAATCCATCTTCGTGATCAGATTCAGCACACTCTTATTTTAACCTTCCTTTTGCTCGATCCTGCTAAACATCAAGATGCAACCTAGTCACATCATGTAATAAGAATCAACAATTAGGAATTTTAACAAAGTTAGATAGTGGACTTACCTGAAGCCGAGTCAAACATTTTGTCTCTACTTGCTTTCAAATATTTCAGGTATTTAGGGCAGCTTCGCTTCCAATGTCCCTTCTCATGACAATAAAAACATATAGACTCTTTGGGAATGGTACACGAGACAATCACAGACTTAGCCTTTCCCTTTACCTTTTGGTCAACCGGGTTGACCAAGGCCGATCCCTTTCCATTGGGACGAGAAAGCTTTTCTGGACTTCCAATGTTACCATTGTCCATGTCCATGGAAGTTTGTGAATTAGACCTTCCATCAATATTTGCTTGACCATTGCGCCAAATCATTGCTGATTCAGCAGCAACAAGCAAATAAGAAAGATCTATTAGGGTCATGTCGTGATCTGTCATATGGTAGTCTTTAATAAACTCACTATATGACTCAGGAAGTGACTGAAGAACCCAGTCAACAGCGAACTTCCTTGAAATAACAGCACCCAACATTCTCAACCTGTCTATGTGTGACTTCATTCCTAAGACATGAGTGCACACAGGTCTTCCATCTTTATGTTTCATTTCTAGTAGAGCTTGAGTGATCTTGAACCTTTCAAGTCTTCGGGCTTGTGGGTCAGGGAGAATAAATGGAGGAGGTGGGGGGAGTGAAGCATGATGTTGAGGGACATCATCTTCAAGAGGAAAGCTTGTTTCAAGCGATTTGGAAAGATCATAGTTGTCTGAACCAGACATCTACAATGGGAGAAAATCAAGTTAGTTGATTCAAGTCCTTAATATAACACCCAATATGAAATATTAAGGCTAGGACCCAACACAATATTTTTATAACTTGGAAGAGGGATGCCGTAATCCAAGCTATAAAATATTTGAAGGTAGGTGAATGACGATTCAACAATTTCCACCATGAAAAATGAAATAATTTATTAGGTTTTAATTGGATTTGAAACTCCTAGATCTTTTGAGATTTATTGAACTTTTCAATGGCATGTTTCAATCTCGATTGTGCCCTTCAGGTTTTGTGACTGGGATGCCGAGGATCACAAAACAAGGTGTGAATAACCATGCAAACTCACTTGGTACCCTTAATATTATCACCTAATCGATGTGCCGGTTAACCACACACGCTCCACTGATCTATGATAAACATTAAGTCACCCTTCGTGATCCTTACTAGTCCAAGTTAGTGTGCCGGTTAACCACACACGCTCCACCAACGACTTGGTAAGGTACAAAGTGTGAATTTCATGGGTTAGCACCATATTCACATTTTCCTAAAGTAACTAAGATTGGGAATTTATAAAAGGTTTAGTTACTTTATAATATTCATTATACTTTTAATGAGAATCTAAAGTCATTGTCCTACCCGTTCGGCTAACGACCCTCCACCGATCAAGGAAGCGGTGGGTGAGAATGGACACCCATTAAGTTGCCATTTTATAGGCAACAACCTTATACCCCCCTTATAGACCGGTTTCGTGAATGAGGCCTACTAACGGTAAAACGACTTGATCTTATACATATGTATAATAATTAACCATTAATGTTATAAATAGTATAAGGGTTGAATTTTAACTTTTAAAACTCTAAGGGTTTGGAATTAAAGTTTATTAAAGTGTGTGAAACTTTACAAATTCCAAAACTTGAGGGCAAGTTTTGTAACTCTCCAAAACTTTTCATTTCATAACTTATGAATTAAAGGTTCATAAAAATGAAGACTCTTCATTTTATGTAACTTATGTGTTTTAAGTGTGTGTTTAAAAGAAGTGACCTTTGGATATCCATAACTTGAGGACAAATTATGGACTCCATTAAAACACATAAATGATCAGGAATTAATCCTAAACAATTCAGCAAATAATTCCTATCATCTTCTAAATTCATAAGAACATGAACATGATCATCAAAGTTTCAAGAATTATATGAACACATACAAAGCATGAAATTTAGATATAAGCTATTGTAAATGGATTAGACCTACCATTACACCAACTAAAACAAGTTTTAAAACACCAAAACAGTTTAGGGTAATGTTTCTAGTCCATTTCCAGCAGCAAAAGTTGAAAAACTGCATTCTGAGGCTCCTACTCGCCGAGTGCACGAACCTACTCGGCGAGTAGGATGAGTTTACACATGAACTCGGCGAGTCCCCCCATGGACTCGGCGAGTTCATCAGTCAGACAGCAAAAAATCGACTTTTTATCACTATTTTGCATCAAGTATCAAACAAACAAGCCTAGGCTCTGATACCACTGTAGGGTTTTGAGCATTCTAACACTTCCTAAGTGTACATGCAAACCTATTAAACCTTGGATCTATGTTTGTCTAAGATACATGCAAAATATTGTTTTCCAAGGTTTATAACCTATCTAGCATGGCATGGGGTACTTTTAAACATAAAAGAACTAGATGAGTTACATACCTTTTGTTGATTGTTGATTCCTTGGAGTTTGAGAGCCAAGCACCAATAATGTGAATGCCTCAAATGGAAATCACAAATCACCACAAACTTGGAAAAATGTATGAGAGAGTATACTAACTCTTGATTTTGGCCACCACACTTACACACACATTAGTGTCTTTTTCATGCAACATAAGCTTGTTTATATAGTGTGCATGGTTAGGGTGAAACCCTAATAACCCATGTCTTTTCCTCTTCCAAGGATCCATGGGTTAAAAGCTCCATGGATCATCCATGGACTTCCATATAAGCTTAGCCCATTAACAAATGAGCATTAGCCCACACCATATAAATACAATAGCCCATGATTTAATTAGTCTTCCTTTTAATCACTAAATCAATTCATAATTAATTCAAGATTAAAACTAATTAAATAACATGACTTTATATTAATATATTATAACTTATAATATATTAATAAATCGTAAGTATACAATTCTCATAAAATTATCCATAAACAGTTTGGGTGAAGTGCAACCCAAATGGACCATGCCGGGTCGGGTCAAGTATATACCAAATAAGTTATGGACTTAGACACCTTATCCAACAACTTTCACTAAATGGACATAATCTCATGCGTGGGTGATTCTAAACCCTAAAGGTGCCAACTTTAAGGACTTTGAACCTCAGAAACACCAAGAGTGGCAACTCATAGCTCCTAGAGTGGTGTCAAACCACTAGATCTCATTCATGGGGCCAAAAAGGGTCCATAACTCATATAAACTAGATCTAAGCTTCTAATGAACAAGATCATAGCTTTTTACCTCAAACAAGCTGGAAATGGAGTAGAGAATCAGGATCCACAAGCTTTTCCTTGATCCACAACCTTGCACCAAACTCCTTTTTATTGATTATGAACCAAAACACACCAAGAAGCACACAATGAGCTCAAAAACACAATGGAGAGGTCTAGGGTTTCGAAATGAGGCAATAAGGTCAGTGGAGGCTGAGAAATGAGGGTAACATGAGCCATAAGTGTGAATATATAGTGTCCAATCCTCAAAATTTAGGGTTTGAGTCAGGTGCATTATGATGGGCGTACCTCGATGTACGCTGGGCATAATGCCTTGACCACTCGCGATCACTTAACCCAATACGCTGGGTGTACCCCATACTACGTTAGGAGTACGGAGCCAGACACGCATTCCATGAAACGAATACAAGGGACCAATTTGCAATAAAAGTTTACACAAGGGGCTTAAGTATAATACCTGAAAATCATAATGTTACAATTCTCCCCCATTTGAATCAGACTTCATCCTCGAAGTATGCTGCCCCGAACAACTCAAGATAGTGCTCTCTCATCTCCTCCTCGGGCTCCCAAGTCCACACTGATCCTTTGCGGTGCTGCCTTTGCACATTCACTAGCTCGAAAACCTTGTTCCTCAAGGTTTTCGTCTTCCGATCCAAGATCGCCACCGGTCTCTCAATATAATTTAGCTGGTCATCCACCTGAATATCCTCCAATGGTACCACTGCGGAATCATCCACTAAGCACTTCTGCAGCTTTGAGACGTGGAATCGGATGACACCTTTCCAATGGTACCCTGAAGGGACCAATATACCTGGGCCCCAGCTTGACCCACTTCCTGAACCGGATGACACTTTTCCAAGGTGACACCTTTAGAAGAACCATATCTCCCACCTGGAACTCTAAGCCTGACCGGCGCCTGTCGGTATAACTCTTCTTCCGACTCTGAGATATCTGGAGCCTGCTCCGAACCTGCTGAATCAGCTCAGTGGTCTAGAGTACCACCTCGATACTCCCCATAACCCGCTGACCGACCTCGCCCCAACAAATCAGGGTCGATCAATGTTGGCATGATAACTGTTGTTATAAGAAAATTCCACTAACGGAAGATACGTATCCTAACTCCCTCCAAAGTCCAACATGCACGCTCGCAGCATATCCTCAAGGGTCTGTATAGTCTGCTCACTCTAACCATTGGTCTGCAGATGGAATGTTGTGCTGAAGTGGAGACGAGTGCCCAACTCGTCATGAAACTTCTTCCAAAACCGGGAAGTAAACCGGACATCTCTGTCATAAACCACCGATATCGGCACCCCATGACGTGCCACAACCTCCCTGATATAAAACTCGGCCAACTTCTCTGCATAAATACTCTCCTGAACCAGAATGACATGCGTGCTTTTGGTCAAACGATCCACGATGAACCATATTGAATCCACTATGTGCGCAGTCCTAAGAAGCTCCGTGATAAAATCCATGGTGATATCCTCCGATTTCCATACGGGAATCTCCAACGGCCGCATCATGTCGTGAGGTCGCTAATATTTGGGATGAATGGAGAACCTCGACTTGTGAGCCTCCTACATCTGAATTTGACGTACACCTCCCCAATACGGAACCCAAACTCACCGATGCAGAGTCAACAATCCACGGCTATCATAATCGAAGGAAGCCACCTGACCCATAATTTGATCGCTCTTTCGGTGCTCTTCCTTTATGGCCTCGACATGTGCCTCACGAATTCGGTCCAACAATGGAGTAATCACGGTCATCCTCAAACATATGTCTCTGATCGGAACCGCGACCGCCTTGCGGCTGAGAGCATTGTCCACTACATTGGCCTTCCCCGGGATATAAAGGATCTCGCAATCATAATCCTTCACCACGTCCAACAATCGACGCTGCCTCATATTTAGATTCTGATGGTCCATCAAATATCTCAAGCTCTTGTGATCAGTGTAAATAGTACAACGAACCCCATAGAGGTAACGCCGCCAAACCTTAAGGGCGAAAACCACGCCCCCTAATTCCAAATCATGCGTCGGATAATTCGCCTCATGAGGCTTCAGCTGCCTCGAAGCTTAAGCGATCACTCGACCTCTCTGCATCAGCACTACCTCCAATCCTGTTCGAAGCATCACAATAAACCACAAAATCATCAACACCCTCTGGCAGGGTCAGAATCGGTGTCTCGCACAACCGCTGTCTCAAAGTCTCAAAAGATGCATGTTGCTCAGGCACCCAATGAAATGTAATCGTCTTCTTTGTCAATCAGATCAATGGAACAAACATCTTGGAGAAATCCTGGATGAATCTCCGATAATAACCCGCTAAACCAAGAAAACTCCGAAACTCAGATGGAGACCTCGGAACTTCCCACTGCATCACGACCTCAACCTTGGCCGGATCGACCATAATACTATTCTGGTTGACAAGGTTCCCCAGAAATTGCACCTCACGCAACCAGAACTCTCACTTGGAGAACTTTGCAAAAAGTCTCTCCCGCCTCAAAGTCTCCAGCATTTCCTCAAGTGCTCCTCGTGCTGCTCTTGAGTCTTGGAGTAAAACCAAGATATAATCGATGAATACAATCATATACCGATTCAACATCGGTCTACACACACGATTCATGAGATCCATGAACGTGGCTGGAGCATTGTGATAGTTTCATTTTATTCACTTCTTTTTATAGTTTATTTTAGCGCATTTCATCCGCATTTTAGTTAATTTCCATGCATATTTTCCTTTTTGATATTTTATGACCATTGCGAGTACTTTCTAGATTTGTGATCTTAATTACACATTTTAAGGAGAGTAGCGGAGTGGGATCTTTAGGAAGTGATTGGACTTAGAGGATGTCAAGGATCTTGGGATTTTTAATAATGGAGTTAATGCTTGGAGTGGGCTTGTTGATTATTTGAAGGCTTGGAGAAAATGAACTTTAAATTTGCAAGATGTGGGAGAATATTCGAGCGTGTGGAGATTATTAATCGGGCGAGTTCACGAGCTATGGGTGATACAGAGAAGCCAAATTGGGCTTAAAATGAAGAAAATTTGAAGAAAAATGGGCTAGGAGCTGATTGGACTCGAACTAGGCCAAGTGGGCTAAGCTGTGGAGGTCGAATACTCAAAGAACCTGCAATCTGATGCCACCCGCGCAAGGCCCTGCAGGGACAATTCTGGAAATTCTTCTTTTGAGCTATATAGGGAAGGTTGGTGTGCCACTTTTCTCAACTCTTGTACATCCGATTTTGGAGGATTCTCTCTGGAGTTTTGAAGACTTTTGAAGGCCAAGAACACCTCAAGAACATCATCTTTTCATCTCTTGAATCTTGTAAAATGCTTGGTAAAATCTTTTCTAACTTTATTTCTTTGAGTTTAGCCATGCTTGGCTAAACTAAAATTGGTTGACTTTTGTTGAATCCTTTGAACTTTTGTTGAATGTTGAAGAATCCATGAACTTGTTCTTAAATCTTTATGGGAATGTTTTGTGTTTTAACATATTATCACTACTTGTATGTTTTTATTCATGAGTTTAAATGTGTTTGTGGTGATTAGTTGGCTGATTTCTTGATTAAGTAAAGGATCCTCAAATTAGCAAGCAACAAATGATTTTTGTGTTGTTTTTGCTTCACACAATCATAAAAACATTTCCTCCAACATGGTAGTGAAAGCATTTGACTCCTCTTGGATTTGGTGACTTTTTAGTTCTTAACGCTAATTGACTTTCACTAATTACATGCTTAATGGAAATTATGACTTTGACTAAGGAAATTTTTATGAGCTTCTCTACCCATTTTAACAACTAAGAAAAGTCTAGGTAATCTCAAGCTTCTTGGATCACTATAGCCAAATTAAGGATTTAAATCAAGTATTGCACCATTGGATTCTAATAATATGTTCATCAAAAGTCAAAGTAAGGAAACCTTAAGTCGACCATCCTTCCCTTATTGATTCTACATCAAACTCTTATTTTTGTTGAAATTGTCTATTTAAATCTTAGTTTAATTTTAGTTTATTTCAAGTATTTCAAAAGACCAACGCCCCCCCCCCCCCCCTTTTTAATTTATTGTCATTTTACAAGTATTTTTTACCAAGAGATTTTTCATAGAGTTATAAAATTGAACCAATCTCCGTGGATTCGATCCCTTTACCACTATACAGTATTTTAGTGTGTAATATTTAGGGTTATTAATTTTGTTGGCCTCGACAACCACCAAATTTTGGCGCCGTTGCCGGGGATTGGTTTATTTTTAATTAGTTTGTTTCTCTATGCCCAGATCTCATCGTACAGGTACTCTAATCTACAATCCCGAAATTGAAAAAAAAACAAAATAGTATGGCTTGGAAATGCCCAGTCTCATTGTGCAAGTACTCTAGTTTAATACTAAAAAATTGAAAAAAAAGTACGGTTCGGAAATGAACACTCCTTGCATTGAAGATAAACTTTCTGAGCAAGCTCAATTAGTTATGATGATTGAAAGTGACCAACGTGTGCAGCCCATGCCTCTTCTTTGCGATTTTTGCGCCCAAAATGGACATCATTCCGACATGTGTCCATATTTACAAGGAGAATGGAAAGAAGTGCAAGATAAGGGAAGCTACTACCGGTCAAACCAATGGAGTTATGATCAGCCTCAACATGATCAATGGTGGGACAACAACCAAGTTTGGGGAAATAACCATTACCCAAACCCATACCAAACATGGGGAAATAACCAATACCAACCAACTCCATAGTTCCAAGAACCCTATCCTTACCCTCCTCAACAAACTGAAACGCCAAGCATGTCCTTAGAGGACATTGTGAAAAGCATTGCCACTTCTACCCAAATTTTCCAGGAAACAACCCAAGCTAGCCTCAAAAGCTTAGAGCAACAAATAACACAAATTGCTCAATCAATGAGTATAATGGAAGCTCAATACAAATTACCATCCGAAGAGAGCCCATCGCATGGTGCATGTTCCGTTCCTTTGAAAGATGAGAAAAGTTTTGATGGCCCAAGAGTGTTATATGAAGAAGAGGAAGAAGAAGGAGAAGTGGAAGAGGCTGTCAAAGAGGAGGAAGAAATTGAGAAAGTTGTCAATGAAACTATAGAGGAAGTAATAGGGGTTAACGAAAGAGAGGTTGACCCACCCACTACCATTAAGAAACTAAATCCAGTGGTAGAACAACCACAAGATCCGGAAACGATAAGTCTGTCGGACCCTTCAAAGGATACGTATCCCGAGAAAGAATACGCCCAGCCGGTCACCTACTCAACCACCATATCAAAGAGGGAAGAGTTGGTCACCTTAATGAACAAGTACAAGAAATAATATGGTTGGATGATTGCTATTATCAAAGGTATAAGTCCGGTTGGTTCTCCCGTAAAAAGAAAGTCAAATACAAGAAAAGAGTCGCAATGGAGGTGTGGAAATTAAAAAATGTCGACACCGGGAAAATTTGCAAGGTTAATGGACATCGATTGAAGCCATTCAATGAAGGTTTTGATTCAAATGTCCAAGATGTCGTCCATTTAGATGCCCCAAAGTGTTAAAGCGAAGTTTGGAGGCGTCTCGCCAAAGACGTTAAAGAAGGGCATTTTTGGAAAGCATTGTGCTTTCGTGTCTTTGAATTCAAATAAAGATGTTTTGAAGATGTTTTGATGTTTCTTTTGGAGTTATCTTTGAAGAATTAAGTGTTTCCATATGTTCGGGCCCTTCCAATCCAAGAAAATGTGAAGAAACAAAGAAAAATGAAGCAAAAATGAAGATCAGGATCAGCGGGTTGCGCGACCCGCGTTCTGTTGCGCGGCCAGGTGTGATGAAGCGACATTGGCCCAAGAATTAACTGCAAGGTCTGCGCGACCTGCGTGCTACTCTGCGCGACCCGCACACTGTGCTGGGCAATTTGGGCTATTTTTGGCTATTATTTGACCAGGTGTTGACCAAAGGTTTTAATGAGTTGACCTTTTGACTTTTCTTGACCAACATTGACCGAAATTGACCCTTGTTGACCCATAGATTAAAATGTTCAACTTCCCTTCTTCTTCATTTAACCATCTTGACCTCCCACTCCATTCCTATCAAGAACATAACCTTCCAATACCCACCTCGCCGAAAAAATCAAGATTGTCGGAGTTCTACCGGTCGGAATTTCACGAAACCACCGCCATAGACACTTTCCGCCTCCCGATCCTCCGATTTAGGTCATTTCTGCCCTTACCTTAAGCATTGAGGAAAATGCTTGTTCTTAAGCTTGGGGTGGGGCATTTCCTTTTCCTTGCATAACATTTTAGTTTTAAGCTAATTTGCATTCATTTTTATTATTATTATTTTATAAAACTCCAAAAAGATTTTATTTTCTTCTTTTCTACTTTTTATTTTTGCATAACATTTAGCTTAGGGCATTAGTATTCATGCATTTTTGTTGTCTGTTTATTCTCACCCCTTGGATACCATGGAACAGGTTCATAGTTATTGTATCATTATTGGTCCAGGATCTTGTTGCTATCTCACCCATCAAACCAAGACCATTAGCCGGAGTTTGGGACTTCATACCTGGGATCAACTGTTGGAGCTTAAAGGGGTAAGTGATCATGGCCAGGTAGTTTCATGAAGAATTATGCATGCAATACTAACAACTGTAGGATATACTATAGTAATGGATGTTCTTAGCCCTGCGGTCCATACCGCCGAGAGGATCACACTTGATCATGTTTGAACCGTTAGGATGAAGTACTGGTGCTTGTCCCCGAGTAGAATCCATATCCGGTCTCTTTACATCACCATATTCTTTTTCGATTTTCTTAGGATTTTAGAGTCTTTTAGTCCACATTTGGACATTTTCATTATATTTGGAAAATCACAAGTTTGAAAAGGATCTTACATCTCTATGCTCCACACATGGTCATTTTCACACTTAGACCATTCAGATTATATTATTACCCTTTCGGTTCCACTTACATACTTTTGGGAACCAAATTTTGAGTCAAAAGGTTTTCTTGATAAAAAGCAAAAAAAAAATAAAATCAAATGTTAGTGCACTACCTTCAAATATGTGTGATATTCAAAAAAAAAATCCAAGCTGCAATTATCTTAGATAGGTGACCGGTTCAATTATTGAACAAATTTTCCTACATTTTGGTCACCCGGCGTTTGATACTTATTTATTTGTTTAGGAATGTTTTGTTGTATATAGATCGAGTTGTTTCTTTTCGCAAATTGGTGATATTAGAGAGACTGTCGAGTCGGATATACGGGAGGTTTGGGTCAACACTAGGTGAACTGATTCCTACAATGGTGCCCGAGCGACTAAACCCAATCATACTTGAGAGTGGCCGGCAGATGTGAGATCACACAACTTTCATGATAAGAATGTACACTTAAAAGAAGAGCTCCACACGAGCCCGTCCAACTGCTTTCTCCCTACTACAGATGTTCTTCATTGTATGCATGTTCCATTGGGGCTGCGACTGACCATTCCTCCTTACTCACCTAGAGGAGTTGTCCTGGATGTGGTTTTTGGTTCCATTGTCATCGGATGAAAAATTTGTGAGATAATAGCAAGATCAATTCTGACCATGTTGACTAACGGTGATCAGGTTCTGCGGTTCTATCCATTCTTTTTATTTTTCTTAGGATAGTTCATCCCGAGTTCATTTTAGTCTTGTCTTACTTGAGGAAAAGTAACGTTTAAGCTTGGGGTGATTTGATAGTTTCATTTTATTCACTTCTTTTTATAGTTTATTTTAGCGCATTTCATCCGTATTTTAGTTAATTTCCATGCATATTTTCCTTTTTGTTATTTTATGACCATTTCGGGTACTTTCTAGTTTTGTGATCTCAATTGCAGATTTTAAGGAGATTAGAGGAGTGGGATCTTTAGGAAGTGATTGGAATTAGAGGATGTCAAGGATCTTGGGCTTTTTAATAATGTAGTTGATGCTTGGAGTGGGCTTGTTGATTATTTGAAGGCTTGGAGAAAATGAACTTTAAATTTGCAAGATGCGGGAGAATATTCGAGCATGTGGAGATTATTAATCGGGCGAGTTCACGAGCTATGTGTGATATGGAGAAGCAAAATTGGGCTTAAAATGAAGAAAATTTGAAGAAAAATGGGCTAGGAGCTGATTGGACTCGAACTAGGCCAAGTGGGCTAAGCTGAGGAGGCCCAATACTCAAAGAACCCACAATCTGATGCCACCCGCGCAACACGCCCGCACAACAGCACGCGGGTCGCGCAAGGCCCTACAGGGGCAATTCCGGAAAATTTTCTTTTGAGCTATATAGGGAAGGTTGGTGTGCCACTTTTCTCAACTCTTGGACATCCGATTTTGGAGGATTCTCTCTGGAGTTTTGAAGACTTTTGAAGGCCAAGAACACCTCAAGAACATCATCTTTTCATATCTTGAATCTAGTAAAATGTTTGGTAAAATCTTTTCTAACTTTGTTTCTTTGAGTTTAGCCATGCTTGGCTAAACTAAAATTGGTTGACTTTTATTGAATCCTTTGAACCTTTGTTGAATGTTGAAGAATCCATGAACTTGTTCTTAAATCTTTATGGGAATGTTTTGTGTTTTAACATATTATCACTACTTTTATGTTTTTATTCATGAGTTTAAATGTGTTTGTGGTGATTAGTTGGCTAATTTCTTGATTAAGTAAAGGATCCTCAAATTAGCAAGCAACAAATGATTTTTGTGTTGTTTTTGCTTCACACAATCATAAAAACATTTCTTCCAACATGGTAGTGAAAGCATTTGACTCCTCTTGGATTTGGTGACTTTTTGGTTCTTAATGCTAGTTGACTTTCACTAATTACATGCTTAATGGAAATTGTGACTTTGACTAAGGAAATTGTTATGAGCTTCTCTAACCATTTTAACAACTACGAAAAGTCTAGGTAATCTCAAGCTTCTTGGATTACTATAGCCAAATTAAGGATTTAAATCAAGTATTGCACCATTGGATTCTAATGATATGTTCATCAAAAGTCAAAGTGAGGAAACCTTAAGTCAACCATCTTTCCCTTATTGATTCTACATCAAACTCTTATTTTTATTGAAATTGTCTATTTAAATATTAGTTTAATTTTAGTCTATTTCAAGTATTTCAAAAGACCACCCCCCCTTTTAATTTATTGTCATTTTACAAGTATTTTTTACAAAGAGATTTTTCATACAGTTATAAATTTGAACCAATCTCCATAGATTCGATCCCTTTACCACTATACACTATTTTAGTGTGTAATATTTAGGGTTATTAATTTTGTTGGCCTCGACAACCACCACATTGGTGAGCCCAAAAGGCATCACCACGAACTCGTAATGACCATAACTAGTCCAGAAAGCTGTCTTCTGCACATCCTCATTCCTGACCAGCATCTGATGATAACCCGACCGCAAATCAATCTTTGAGAACCAAGATGCACCCTAAATCTGGTCAAAAAGATCATCAATCCTCGGGAGTGGATAACGGTTCTTCATCATTACATTATTCAGCTCCTGGTAGTCGATGCACATACGATGAGATACATCCTTCTTCTTCACGAACAAGATCAGTGCTCCCCAAGACGAATTGCTCGGTCGAATATACCCATTGTCTAACAGCTCCTGAAACTGTGTAGATAACTCCTGCATCTCGGGAGGAGCCAAACGATACAATGCTTTGGCTATCGGAGCCGCACCTGGAACCAGATCAATCCTGAACTCCACCTGCCTCTCCGGAGGCACCCTAGGCAAATCCTCCGGAAACACATCCGGGTAATCTCGCAACATCTTACACAGTCGCCTTACCCTTATCCCGGGTATCCATGACATAGGCGACATAACCGGAACAACCGTGCTGAAAATAGCGTCGGACCCTCGCTGCTGAACACAAAACCGGCCTATGCTGAGATCTCACCCCATGAACCACCAACTCTCCCCCACTCGGGGTCCGAACCCGTACCAAATGTTGCTCACAATCGATCACTACCCCATTAGGGCTCAACCAATCCATTCCCACGATAACCTTGTTACCACGCAACAACATGGGAACCAAATCCACCAAATACTGCTCACTGAACAACTGATGAGTGCAACCCCGATGAACTCTCGCAACCCGAACATAACTATTGTCATCAATCTCAACATTAATAGGACAATCCAGCTCCCCCTGAGCTCTAGCAAATCTCTTGCTAAGCGCAAGCAACACAAAAGATCGGGTAGCCCCCGAATCAAACAATACCAAAGCAGGAATACCGTTCACAAGGAACGATCCTAAAATAAAACACATAAACATAAGCAAGAAATTCAATATAAATAAAGAGATAAAGAGAATATACATACCCGTCACCATGTTGGGAGCTACACGCACCTCCTCGACGGTCAACTAGAAATCCCTGCTCTTCACCACAGGAACGTTTTCCCGGCCCTGGAGGTCGTTAGTAATCCGAAGAGTTGCAGAAGCGGGTGCTGACACCGGTCCTGCTGCAGCCAAACTCGGACAATAAGACTTCTTGTGGCCACTCTGATTGCAATGAAAGAAAATCAGATCAGATCCGTGGGTGGTGGTAGCATTACAATCTATGCTATAATGACCCGTCCGACCGCACTTGATGCAGCCAGAACCACCAACCCTGCACGGTCCCTCATGCGTCCTACTGCACATCCCGCAGCGGCTACGACCCTGATGGCCTCTCGATCTAGACTCAGATACCTTGGGCCCCTTGCCTAAACCCTCAACACTCTGCACAGAATCTGTCTTCCTCTTCTTCTCCATCTCCAGATCAATATCCCTTTCCCTAGCTCGTGCTATCATATCCTCCAACGTCTTGTAGCTGGATCGGCTCACAAACTGCCGAACATCACTCCTCAACATCTTATGATATCGGGCCTTCTTCATCTGCTTATCCGCCACATACTGCGGAACCAGAAGCACCCTCTCCCTAAACATCACGGTGATCTCAGCCACCATCTCTATAGTCTGGCGGAGATCCTGAAACTCTCGTGCCAACTACTGCACCTCAATCACCGGTGCAAACTCTGCTCAAAACCTAGTCGAGAAATCATCCCATGTCATCACATAAACGACATCATCACCCACTGCACGTCCTACCTCCTCCCACCAGTCTCATGACCTGTCCTTCAAAAGACAGGAGGCAAGCCTAACCTTTGCCTCATCAGGGCAACTGCTGGTACGGAAGGCGTTAGTAACATCCGCTAACCACCTCTGGCTCGATATCGGGTCCTTCTCCCCATGGTAGTCTGGAGCCCCACATGCCCAGAACTCCTTGAATGTCAAAGAACATGCTACCACTAGTGCCACCATCTTAGAGCGAAACGAGCTCAACCGCTCATCCATAATCTACACAATGCCGTCCTTGACCGTGCCAAAGATCACAGGAGTCTGCTCAAGAATACAACGAGTAATCTAATACCAGATGAAATCCCTAGTCTGATCATCTAGCTGCCCGACCCTAGGTCCCGAGCACGAGCCCTCCCCAGCACCAGAACTGCCAACAGGTCTGCCTCGCAATGTCACCATACTGAAAATAGACTAGACAAACAATATACGCGTCAACATATATATCGGGGAATCACAAACTCCACAAGCTTCCTGGTTTCATCGCAGCTCTCATTGAATCGAGTACGGATCCTCTGATTCCAGTAGTACGGGCCATACTACCTTCCACATCTATCCGTACTTTCCTCAAGGATTTCCTTGACTCCACCAAGTCACTTATATCCATACAATCTTCCCTCACAGATAAGGCTCCCAACACTAAATCTCATCCTAGGTTTTCCTATGGAAAACTCCATACCACTCTCTGCCATCAGCTGCAGAAGGAACTCCCGCTTACTCCCTCTAACTAGCTCATGAATACAATTACATACCACTAAAACCAGATAATTATTCGAATGAAAGGTCTCACACTACAACGGTTGGACTCAAACAAGAGCTGCGCAATAAAGTTAAAACCTAACCTTCTAAAATTATTTAGTTCCCATAATATGTAACTTAGCATATTCACTTACTAGTTAGCTGAAGTTAGTTAGAACTCCTAGAAAGCACAAAGCAAGCAACATTCGTGCATCAAGTAACCAGAACCAAGCATAACCTAATCAGGTCATCCTTTCATTGACTAATTGGCTCTAACATGTAAGTCTACGAGCTCATACAACAGGCATATAAAGGCATCTATCTTAGCATTCTATCATGCAAAACTGACCATGTCCTTAGCTCTAACTAGCATACAATTCACAGATATACAGATCACATCATATCAGATAACATGTACGGGTAATTTGGGAAAAATTACTTGAGCTCGGCTGATTGCATGCACCACGCCCTTTCTTGTCTTAGAAAAACTCTTTTCTTAAAATATATTTCTTTTTGAAAACTTTACCATATCCTCAGTTTGAGTTCAGACATACCTGAGAGTATGTCTGAATCCCTCAAACTAAGGCTCTGATGCCAACTTGTAACATCCCAAAAATATGTCCCAAAAATTTCATTTTTAATTTAATAAAAACGGTATTCTAAAGACATCATCAATACAATCCAAATAAAATAAGTGTATCAAACATAATCTCAAATTAGAGTAATCACAAAAGCGGAAATATGTGGTGTGTGCAATGCAGTCATCCCGAGATCTTCCCATTGGAACCAGAAGTACATGAAACATAAATTGAAAACCATAAGCATAAAGCTTAGTAAATTCCCTAAACTACCCCATACCATACATAAAAATCACATACTGGGCCACCGCCCTTAGTCGGGCCCCGCCTGGTATCGAGTCCCACTCGGCTTTGGGCCTCGCCCGACATCGAGCCCCGCTCGGTATACAGATCTGTTATTCTTAATCCCCGCCTGACATCGGGCCCCGCCCACTATACACATAGACATATATCACATAATTATGCCAACACAAACAATGATCATAAAATAATATCATACAATTTAGTCATTGGGCCTCGCCCGACATCGAGCCCCACCCTGTATACATAGCAGCACATAACACATGCAAGGGTCACGCAGACTCCTAACATCCTAACATAAACAATAAGGGACGACATTGGTGCCTTAGACCCACTAAACCCAGTGAGGAAACTCACCCCGACTGTTGAATCACACGACTGAATCTTTGGTTGTTGTTCGACGAATCCCCGAGCTATCAAAACCAAATAGCATCCAATTAACAATTGGATTCCAATCTATAACCATCAATCCATACTTAGGGTAAAAGGATCATTTTACCTATTACCTAGTTTGGACCAAGACTTAGGCCCAAACCTATCATCCAAAAGGCCCAAAATCCAACTAACCGTTCAAGGTCCATACTAGGCCCAAATTTTCAAATTGGGCCCGAACCCTTACATAGGCCTCACCTAAAGCACACACATTCACCTAGTCCAAAACACTTGCACTCAGATGGCCCAACAAGAACCCAAGCACTTAGGCCCAAAAGAAAGGCCGAACCTCGAAGCCCAAAACACAAAACTAAACAGACTGAGTACACGGGGCGTACTCAGCTGTACGCTAAGTGTACACGCTAAATGGCTTGTACGCCACACGTACAGACTTGTACGCCTCGCGTACTCACCCATTAAGCTAAAACTAACTATAAGCACTTAATGCCTAAGACCAGAAGTCCAAACCATAGATCTAACCCGAAATAAGCGTCTAGAATCATAAACTCACTGACTTGGTGACTTTGCATGCCCCAAAAGGACCCAACTTCAAGATATAACACTTTACTTTCACTAAATGGACATAATCTCATGCATGGGTGATTCTAAGCCCTAAAGGTGCCAAATTTACGGACTTTGAACCT
Source organism: Lactuca virosa (assembly GCF_052849685.1). NCBI lineage: Eukaryota > Viridiplantae > Streptophyta > Magnoliopsida > Asterales > Asteraceae > Lactuca > Lactuca virosa. Next base: position 180,142,813 of record NC_136429.1, on the reverse strand, counting down.
CGGAAACACAAAGAGTGGCAACTCATAGCTCCTAGAGTGGTTTCAAACCACTAGATCTCATTCATGGGGCCAAAAAGGGTCCATAACTCATATAAATTAGATCTAAGCTTCTAATGAAAAAGATCATAGCTTTTTACCTCAAACAAGCTGGAAATGGAGTAGAGAATCAGGATCCACAAGCTCTTCCTTGATGCACAACCTTGCACCAAACTCCTTCTTCTTGATTATGAACCAAAACACACCAAGAAGCACATAATGAGCTCAAAAACACAATAGAGAGGTCTAGGGTTTCGAAATGAAGCTACAAGGTCAGTGGAGGCTGAGAAATATGGGTAACATGAGCCATAAGTGTGAAAATATAGTGTCCAATCCTCAAAATTTAGGGTTTGAGTTAGGTGAATTACGCTTGGCGTACCTCGATGTACGCTGGGCGTAATGCCTTGACCACCTGCGATCACTTAACCCATTACGTTGGGCGTACGGAGCCAAACACGTGTTCCATGCAACAAATACAAGGGACCAATTTGCAATAAAAGTTTACATAAGGGCCTTAAGTATAATACCTGGAAATCATAATGTTACAGTAACCTCGCAATGGAAGTCAGGGCAATTGCTTGGATACATTTTTAATTGGAAATCGAAGTCGATATCAAAGTCTGAATTTTGGAATCAAGCTTACTGTGTTCGATAGTTAAAGTCATTTTCAATTTTGAGGTCAAAGAAAAGAACTAAAGAAAGTCAAAATTAAAAATCATTCATAATTAGTCTTGCAACTGAACGTTATAAATGGTTTCGCAAGTTGATTTGCATTCGATTCACATTTGATTGCAGTTGATTCGAAATTGCTTTGCTATGATTGCTGTATTTGAGAAATGAGTTGTCAAAGTCAAAGTCATGGTGTATCGTAGTTATGGCTTCGCTATTACCCTGTTGACGTTGTATTAATCTGATCTATGGAGAAGAATTAGTAGAGAAGGTGGATTTTCGTTATTAACAGTGCTGATGGGTTTAGTAGAGTAGGCTGTTAATGAAAACGAAAAGTTGAAATTGATTTTGGGCGTGTTCGGCACGGAGCGATTGGGAGTGTTTGAGAGCTTCTAGCTTCTAGCGTTTGACAAAACGCTCCATTTTGAACAGAAAGTCTTGTTCGACACTACAAGCTTCTAGTGTTTAGTTTAAACAAAACGCTCCAAATCCAAATGATACTTCGTGTAGCGTTTAAGAAAATGCTACAAGCTACAAGCCACCCGTTACCTGTTACAAGCTACCCGCTACCTGCTAATTTTTCCGAACACGCCCTTTAGATATCTAGTTAAAAATCTGTTTGAAGAATCGAAAGAGAATAATTATAGGAGTCAAAAGCATATGGAGTCTATTTTGACTGGTACCTGTAATCATTTGGAGTCGAGAGTCAAAATCGATGGTGATTTTTTGCCAATCGATAGTGATTCAGCAAAAGGAGTCGAACTTGATTTGTGTTTAATAGTCGAAATCAGTTTTGAGGTCAATAGCCGAAAGATAATTTGACTTGGGAACGAAAGCAACTTCCTTGGAGTCGAACACATTTACTTGGAGTTGAATGTATTTTCTTGGAGTCGAAATCAATTTCGACTAAGTTTTGCTTGGGTTAAGAATCGAATTCGACTGATGTTCTTATTTGTTCGCGTCCTAGAAATGAATTGGGGAAGAACACACCATATTTCACATATGGCCCTTATTGTTTCAGTGTTTTGGCAGAATATACCCAATTTCGATGTGGGGGTAATTTTCTATGAAGCGTGAAGATGTTTTAATTCGAGTCCCTGAAGTTTAAGAGTTTTGGCAGTTTATACCCAGTTTCGACTTGGGGGTATAATTCTGTGAAGTAAGGGGAAGTTTCGAATGTGATCCTTAAAGCTTATGCGAAATTAACCTTTATACCCAGTTTCGCATTTTGGGTAAAGTTTAACATTTGAAGCTGATTTTTCGCAACGGGTCCCTGCAGTATTTGTGAAAATGAGTTTTTATCCAGTTCTCAAATTTCTTGCAACTCTCACCCGAAAGTCGAAATCTTCACAACTTTTAAAGATTCTTTCCTTGACTTTTCGTGATTGTTTTTCGTGCATGATTTTCGTGGTTTATTCCTCGAGCGCTTCTCATACCCTTGCGGGTTTTATAATCATTTGCTAATTATAAAAAGGGGGTGAATGTTGAAATGGGTGTTCGAAGATTATTGGATATTCTTTTTCAAAGCGGATTTGAAGACCGGTGTTACTTCGAGGGGGATTTGGTTCTTGATCGCTTGGAGCTCGTTTGGATATTGAAGTCAGGACATCCAATCCTAACTTTTAGGGGGGATAATGTTAGGGTGCAAAGTTCTCCTTGGATATGGCTTACCCTCTTGTGATGAGTAATGGGTTTAGCCTTTCCTATAAATAGGAAGTGAGTGGTTCCCATTTTAGGTAAGAAGCATTTTGATATATTAGTATAGTGGGAGAATTATTACATAACTCACTTTGTAATAGCTTACTAGATCTAATGAGAACCTAAACAAGATTATTTGCATTGTGTGTTCTTCAATATTGCTTTAGATTTACTTGATCATTACAATTCTGCATACGTCATCATTATCGGGTCACTACATATTAAAATTCAATTCCAAACCGACATTCAAACATTTCAGTGTGATAATGGCAAAGAATATGATAACTCTCACTTTCACCAATTGTGTGAGACTTATGGTATTCACATGCATTTTTCTTGTCCTTACGCTTCTCTCAACAAAACGGAAAATCTGAATGTATGCCCCGTACATTAAACAATATGATACGCACTCTTTATTTCAATCTTATCTCCTACCCACTTATTAGGTTGAGGCATTTCACATGGCCACCCATGTCTTAAACATATTGCCTTCTATGACTATAAACAATGACACCCCTTTTGACAAAAACTTCAACAAACATCCCATCTACTCTCATCTTCGCGTCTTTAGATGTCTTTGATACCTTCATCTAAATAACACCAATCTATGCCTTGCATATTTCTTGGCTACCCATCAAATCATAAAGGCTTTCATTATCTAAATCTCCACACCAAACAAATCGTTATTTCCCATCAAGTTATTTTCGATGAAACTATTTTCCCATTCAGGTCAATGACTCCCAATCACTCTCCTGACTATAAGTTTCTCAAAATTGATGCCCCCCCACAATTGTTTCAACGACCCATACCACCCATCCAATCCCTTCGGGTCTTCCATCAAAACAACGTCATCACCTACCAGTGAACCTAGTCCGCCACCTCATGACGGCTCAACTGCTGATCACGCTGTCTCGTTAGTCGCCACTTCCTCCGCTGCTCTGTTTGTCGGTCCCATAAGTTCTGCCTGACAGACTCATAGCTCCTCTCGACGTCCTCCATATACTCCTACTACCAATTTATTCATTCCTTCTGTGCCGCAGGGTTCCAGGTATGTATTTCACGTTGTATTTTGAGGATTTTTGGTTGTCCACGACATGGTGAAAGGATCACCATGGCATGTAATTCTGGAGGAAACACACATTTTCATTAAGGGCACCACGACATAACAACATGATTTCCCCGACGTGGTGATGGATGATGTGAAAAATCCTAATTTTCGGGATTAAGGCCTTATTTAAAGGAATTGATGGCTCGGGTTTCCCTCACCCTCAGCCTCAATCACCACCTAGAGTGTTCTTGAGCAAACCCTAACCCATTGTAAGCTTGAAGATCATTTTGGTGTATTTGGTGCATTTTGAAGGAAGAAGAAGAAGGTGTTAGTGCAAGGATCCAACAAGCCACCACACCTCATCCTTGGAATTACTCTCTGGACCATTTGTAAGTCCTCATGTTTCCAACTTAATGTTTCTTTTCTTGTAGACGTAGTCTTCTTAATAAGTTTTGGTCCATAAATGAAGTTTGAATGATAGGATGAGCTAAATTCTGCAACTTTATGACTGTCTATGTAGGTTGTTAGATTGTCTATGTAACTTTAGCGTGAAAGACCATTGGAGGACCATGACAATTGTATGAAAGACCATGGGAGGACCATGACACATGTATAAAAGACCATGGGAGGACCATGACAACCGTACATAAGACTATAGGAGGACCATAGCAACGAAGACTGTAGGAGGACTACAACAATGAGTGATTGTAAGACTATGTTAGGATGACAACATTCACACGTTATGTATGTTATGTATGATATGTGGTATTTTGGGGAACTCACTAAGATTTGTGCTTACAGTTTTATGTTTAAATGTTTCAAGTACTTATCGTTCCAAGGGGAAGGGCCCGACATGATTGCATTGCATCCACTAGAGATTCCGCACTTATGATTTCATTATCACTCCGATGTTATTTTGGAACACCTTTTGATACTATGATTATCTTTTGGAAGTAAAGAATGAATTCTCTGACTGGTTCTAAAAATGAAAATTGTATCTTGTATTTTGGGACGTTACAAGATGTTATTGGAGCCTTGGTTTGAGGAATTCACACACACCTTTGGGTGTGCCTGAACTAAAACCGAGGAATTTATAAAAGCTTTTTAAAAGAAAAATAATAAAATTGTTTTTCCAAAAAGGTTTTTATAAGAAAAAGGGGTGTGATGCATGCAATTAGCCGAGCTCAAGTAAGTGATTCCCAAAATATCCATACGTGAATGTTATGCTTTAGTATGTTATTACTGGAGTTACATGTATGCCAGTGGATAGGTTAAGGATCCCTTCAAGAATTAAATGATATAATTTCTTAGAAATTTTTGATGCCTTATAGCCTAGGAAATTGTTTGTTATGAGCTACTAGAAATCTTGATTGATAATAATGTAAATTGCTAAGTGTATATTTAGAGTTGTAAACGATTAGGATTATATAGCCCTAGAATGATTGATTTAGCATTATTTCATGTTCATTGTTTGGTTGTGGGATTAAGGTAGAATCTTTTGTTCTTCAGTCTATTAGATCCTTTATTGTGTATAATTTGCATGCACAAGGCAACAACGGTTTTGGTGGAGATTCCTAGCAATGTAGAAGCGAGTGAGAGGAGGATCCCTAGGAGATCCTAGGAATTTTTGTAGTACGTTATGTGTGTTGTTTAGCATAGGACTTACGAGAGTTGCTGTAAGTGGAGTGACCTAGAGGACTCGAGTTGATTCCTGTGGAAAATACGGATAGGTGTGGAGGGTAGTATTGGACTCATACTACTAGAAGCACAGGAATTGTACTTGAATCAAGGAATGTCATGAAAATTCTGAGGAGCTTATAGTGTGAGAGAACTTCCGGTATGTTCTAATATTTTGTATTGGTGCGTTTGAGTATGGTGGTGACTAGCTGAGGTTCATGCGGAAATTGTAGCTGGTCAGCTTCGGGTATGAACTCTCTCATTTTGGGAGTTCAAGGCTTGTGGATCCCCAGACTTCTTCCGGAAGAAGGACCCCATTTCCAGTAGACGATGAATTATAGACATGGAGAATGCTCAATAGAAGAGCTTCTACCCTGAGGGGTGGAAGGTGAAGTTTGAAACTTTCCTTCTGAGAGATCGAGCTCGCGAATGGTGGGAAGATGTTGGTCATGCTTTTAGATTGGAGGTTGTGGAGGCCATTACCTGGAAAGATTTTGTTACCAGGTTCAAATTTGAGTTTGCACCGACTATTGAGGTGAAATAGCTGGTAATGGATTTTTTGGACCTACATCAGATGACAGAGACTGTGGCAGAGATCACCGCTAAAATTTAAGGAGAGGGCTCTGTTGGTTCCACATTATGTGGCGGATGAGGAGATGAAGAAGAAGCGATATCACAATATATTGAGGGATGATATCAGTGAGTTTGTAGCATGTCGAGCTGCAAGACCTTGGAGGATATGATTGACAGAGCCCGAGAGTAGGAGTTGAGTTGGAGTTCCAGTCGAAGCAAAAGCCAACTCAGGTTTAGACTGTAGAGGGCCCAACGAAGAATCCCAATACTTTTGATTCCCACTCTAAAGGCCAGCAGGGTTAGAGCAGCTATGGAAAGTACGACAAGAAGCATGATAGAGTTTGTCGCTTAGGTGCTTCTGACTGTTTCAAGTGAACTTAGATGGGGCACATTAGCAGGGGTTGCACCATCAGTCCGTTGATTTTTTCTCACTTCAACCAAGTTGACCATATGAGGGTTGAATGTTAGTCTCACTAGTGGTACAGTGAACGCACCCACTCTAGCTACCTTGAGGATCATAGATGGCCGCTAGGGCAAGGGAAAGGCTCCTGTAGTGAAGATTCAAGCTTTTCAGTTGATGTCCGAGGAGTTCTGAGCTGCATCAGACATTGTTACCAGGATGTTTCTAGTTAATGGTATGACTTCTCATGTTCTTTTCGATTCAGGTGCTACTACATCTTTTGTATCTCTTGCGCTTAGCAACCAGTTCAACGCTGCTACGAGAGTGTTGGATTACCCACAAGAGGTGGAGATTGCTAATAATTGTACGGTGAGTGGTCCAAGAGTCCACTAGAGTTACATTCTTGAGTTTTTCCACGAGAAGTATTTGATATACCTGGTCCCCATTGCTCTACGGGGGATGAATATTATTGTGGACATGGATTGGTTGAGTCAGAATGGGGCTATGGTTGATTGTGAGCGTCAGTTGGTGAGGGTTAGAACTGGTTATTCATGGAGAGGGAACTCAACAAGGTCCAACTATTTTCTCATTTTTAAGGGTTAGGAGGTATCTTCGGCAAGGATGCTCTGGATTTTTGGAGTATGTTATGGATACTCAGGTTGTGGAGAAGAAGACCGTAGACGATGTACCTATTGTTCAGGAGTTCCTTGATGTGTTTCCTGAGGATTTTTTAGGAGTGCCTCCTGAGAGTCAGGTGGAGTTTCAGATTGATTTGGTTACGGGCGCGGCCCTGATAGCCAAGGATTCATACCTCTTAGCACCTCCGGAGATGCATGAGTTGTCCATACAACTACGTCAGCTGTTGGACAAGGGGTTTATCAGGCCAAGTAGTTCACCTTGGGGAGCACCGATTCTGTTTAAGAAGAAGAAGGATGGGTCTAATCGTATGTGTATCGTTTATCGAGAGTTGAACAAGCTAATGGTGAAGAACCATTATCTACTCTCGAGGATCAATGATTTATCTGATCAACTGCAGGGTGCATCTTGGTTTTTCCAAGATTGACTTGATGTTTGGATATCATCATATGAGATTCAGGGATGAGGATTTGTAGAAGAAAACCCTCAGGACTCAATATGGTCATTACGAGTTTGTGGTGATGCCTTTTGGGATCACCAACGCACCGGCAGTGTTCATGGATCTCATGAACCAAGTGTGCATGTTGATGTTAGATAGACCAGTTATTGTGTTTATTAATGATATCCTGATCTATTCTAAGACCAAGGAGAATCATGAGGAGCATTTTCGAGAGGTTCTAGAGACGTTGAGGAGGGAGAGACTTTATGTAAAGTTCTCCAAGTGTAAGTTTTGGTTGTGCGGGGTGCAGTGCTTGGGTCACCTCGTCAACCAGGATGGTATATTGGTCGTCCCGACCCAGATCTAGGTCGTAATGCAGTGGGACGTCCTGAAGTCTCTATCTGCAAATTAGAGCTTCCTGGGTTTGGCAGGGTATTATCAGAGATTCATCCAGGACTTTTCCAATACTGTTGTTTGTTGCTACGTAGAAATATTGGTGCATTGTTAGCGTCCTTCGTAAGGCTTTGTCTAATGAGCACTCGAGATATCATGTTGTAAGGAATAGACAAACACTAGGTTAGAATGTAATATCAAGGGATGGACCTTGGTATTGCTCTCTGATGCCTAAGTTAGATGTCATTTTGGAACTATATAGTGAAATTGCTAGGAGATGATTCCCCTTTAGGAAGGTCTGAGCTTCCTTTTATAGCTTGGATTTTGTCTGGTTCATAATTTTTCCATTTAGGTCTTGCTTCGGTCCTGAGGTCACAAGGGTAGGACTTGTTATTAAAATAAGATTTCCATTTCCGTGTTTCTTAGGATGTTACTTTGTAGATTTTATACAAAAGATCTATTTTAAAAAGTTTATGTGTTCGATATATCTTGGTGGGTTGAATACCGAACAAAATCGTTCATGGGCTGCAACCTTTCTTTAGATTGTAGTGTTTGGCCGGCCTGTTTCTGTATGGGTCGGTGCCCATACCCTATTAAGCCCCTCATCCTAATTGTTAGAAACAGTGTCTAGGCCATTTATAAAAATTGGGCTTGAATATGCTTTTAAATCTACTGGTTAATCAAGAGTTTTGGGAGGATATTACATGCGCCTAGGTGTCCGTGCATTTTCTAACATGATTGTTTCTGTAGCGGTTGCTTTTCCCGCTTGTCCGTCCTTATAAATACTTGTCACGTCTATCCGTTTTTCCTTTTATGTCTTCCCTTCTTATTTCTTTTGTTAAAATTTATCTGTTAGATTTTTGAGCACTATAACAATCCTATGGTGCACATGCAACCCTAAATGCTTTGGATCTATGTTTTCTCTAATTATACATGCATATTTACAATTTTCCAAAGCATATATCCTAACTTGCATACAAATTGTCAAATGAACAATACAACTAGTTAGATGACTTACCTCTTAGAAGGACTTGTAGTTCTTGACCTTTGAAAGCTTGAGCACCCCAAGTGTGATGCCTCTAATGGTTCATAAACCCCAAATGCAAGAGGAGGCTTGAGTGAATAAGCTACTTAGCATAAAATCGACTTCATTCTCTTAGAATGAATGGGGTACCATCGGGTGACCGATTTTGGCCATGAGGGGTTCCTTTTATAGTGTTGTAAATGCTATGGTTACACTTTGCAAACCCTAATGACCGTTCATATTACTTAGGCTCCATGGGTTAAACCTCCATGGACTATCCATGGATTATCTCATTTGTTTAGCCCATCCTAAATAACCATGGATCATTAGCCCACACTATAAGAATCATTCATTTACATAATCAATCCCCACATATTTAATTAGTCTCTTTTGATCACAAAATAAATTTCAAATTAATTCTTGATCAATACTAATTAAATAATATGATTTCTCAATATATTATACTTATAATATATTAATAAATCACAAATAACTTTATTCTCAAAAGTCCATCCTATCAAATTGCACCGATGAAGGCAAACCCAAAAGGACCATGCTACAATCGGGTCAAGTACATCCAAGTTATAGTTATGAGCTTAGACACCAAATCCAACAGTCTCCCACTTGGATAAGTCTAATAACTATAGCTGCCAATGCGACTTCAGGATCCGACTTAACAATCGTAAGCTTTCAAAAGCCGCTGTCGAACTCTGACCCAGTAAGTGACTCGTCCTTTAGATAAGGGATCATATACTCCTCTGTTCTCAAGATATCTATGCGGACAAATACATGGGACATAGTCATACTTATTGTCCTGTAATTTGTTTCCCGATTTCTGATTCATCTGACATAGAACATAACTGAACACATCAATTTAGTTCTGACCGGGCCCGGCGCATAGTCAAAATAGAATCATCGAGGGGCCCAAGATATCGCTTTTAATCCTATTAGGATAAAAGGAACAGATAAACTTCGACATTATATGCTTGTACTAACTACTTATTAAGTCATGCACAACGATACGTTTTATAACATCAAGTTACTGATGCGTTTTCGTATCATCAATGCACAACCAACTCGTAGTCAAAAACTCATATATCTTAGTTTGAAGATTATATGATATTATCGTCTCACAATCAATTATGATAAATTCCATGAAGTGATTCAGGTGAGCGCATGTTGAATCCAATACTCAAATCGTATTTCAGGAGCACTCATGAATGGTGTAGCACACTTTTGTTATTTCTATCGCCTTGGACAATCTACAAGCCAACTCATGACAATCTATTATTCATACTTACTTCCAACGTATGATCGACTGTGGATAGTTTGAATAATCTTATTATTTGGGAAGTCAAAACATGCAAAGTGAAACACAAGAATAATACTAATCCTATATGGCCCCAAAACTTTTGAGTGTAAATAAAACACCTTTTATTTAATCACCATATTGATTACACATTATTCTTTGTATATTGTTTCGATTTATCAACTAATACTTGAATTAAAACAATAGTTATCCCATGCTTCAAGCATGCACACTATGTTTACCTACGGTCCTTACTTTGTGAAATAAATCAATCGTAAACATTTCTAACGATACTCATTTCACAATTCCAAATTCTTATCGTAAGTGTAAGAATACCAAGTTCTTGCCACTTACTGTAATTTGTTAGATTCTAAACTTATATGCATTGATCCTTTTGTAATAACTATGTACACAAGTCACAGAGACTTTGTTAATTACAAAACTTTCCATTGGAGATTGTTACAAGACAATTCCATAGATCTGAAGTCTCATATTCAAAGTACATTCCTTTGAACATCCTTCTTACATAAAAGTTTTTAACTTTCTCATAGATTCTTGATATCCAACTCCCATTATGGAAACATTTCCATATTTTCCATATGACAACTCATTAATAGAATCATGTCTATTCATAATAATGTCAATATGGTCCATCCGTTTCTATACTTCCAACTATCCATAAGCAACCAATCTTTGACGAACCTTGGATTGTTCTTAGCAATTGTTTAATAACTTTAGTCATATCCAGTTCTAGTCCTTTTTCCCTCTTAATGCCCTAGGCATTTGAAAAATTAGAACACATGAATATTATAGCATATGCAATCGATCCTATACCCGAAGCATATGGGATACGATTCATAATGTCTTACATAAAGACATGATACTTGACCAGTCTTTTGCTATAATATTTCCATATATAGAATTTCCAATGTTGAAGCATTTCAACATGGTATTCATATAAATCCTTGACTAAATTTGATTAAAATCTCAATCTAAACTTTTAGAATTGAAATGAAATATAAGTTCCTCTCCCTTAATTATAGCAAAACAACTTTTCAACCCTGCAACTTTGTGAATTGAAAACTTTGTTTTCTATAATTAACATTGCTAACTTGCAATACTTACCATAATAATTATGCTCCCACTAGCATAAAAATTATTTTTTTACTTGCATAACATTTATGCTCCCACTAGTTGTGACATAAATTCAGAAATCAGCTGGACTTCCAGAAATCAATACTTTATTGACTTTCTTACCAAAGTTCATATTTCTGACACGAGATGATTAGATAAGCCTTTATCTAAGCTTACACACCTTTTATTAGAAAGATCATATGTGTGTCTAAACAATTTTAGAACTTACAGTAATAAGTCTAAAATGTTTAGACCTTTTGCCATTTCTCACAATTCGAACTATGAAGAGGGATGCCGTAGTCATAATCGAATTTGAGAATGCAAATATCACAAATGCTAACTCTTTAAAATCTACTTAGTGAAAGCGTTTCCTCACAGTAATTTTCATGAATTGGAGAGAAACCTTATGACACTTAAATTTGATGGTGTATGTGTTCCTATCCATGTGAATTTGTCATATTGAATAAGTTCAGTCCATATGAGTTTGGATTTGTCACTAACATTGTCTTGTGATTATGAATTGGAGAGAAACCTTATGACACTTAAATTTGATGGTGTATGTGTTCCTATCCATGTGAATTTTTCATAACCATGATCATAAAACAAGGTTAGTGACAAATCCAAACTCATATGGACTGAACTTGTTCAATCTTCATTTATTGCCACCTGGTAGCACAAGGGAATGCAATTGCTTCCAGGTTGTTATGCATACAATTGAGAACTCATAGAACTCACATGCATAGTCAACCAACTGGAAACGGCACAAGAATAAGAATATGTCAACACGATAAGTTACAAACCTCAAGTCGTGTGCTAGTGATTAAACAATTGGTTTACTCTTGATTTGTTCTTGAACCTTCTCAAGACCTTTAAGACTCCCACTGACCTCTTGACATATAAGATTCTATTTGTCAAGAAACATTACTTGACAACAAATATTGAAGAGTTAGTGCGGTTTCTTATCAAGACGAACACTTTTGACAATCGGTCTTAGCTGATCTTAGTTTTATCCAAAACATTACAACTTCCCAATTTCAAATGTACAAGAGTAGAAAACATTTTACTCTACATTTGCTGATATGTCACTCAATATACAATCTTGGAGTATGACTCTAAGATTTGATTTTTGGAACGAAGTATGATTCATCTTTTGATTTAACCATTTCAACAATTTTTGATTCCTCTTCCCAGCCATACAAATGCACTTAGAAATTCAAATGTGATATGTTTTCATAATCACTAAGATAATCATAAAACACGATACTCAAGTACTCTCCCATATTTTCATATTGGAGAAACTTTTATCTTTCTGCCGACTTTAATTCTTCTAATTCGTTCTGCTATACATTGAGACTTTTTCAATGACTCAGAATTATACTTATTCTTGTAAGCATAACCATATTTACTAACTTTAGTAAATCATAACGAATAGTCTTATTGCTCTTTGTGGTGGACCTGACCAGCGCACAACTAAGTGTACCTGATCCCCTAGTCCTTCACTTGACTCACATATACATGTGAACAAGGAATTAGTCTTAATTTCCCAAAGACGAAAATTTTCATTCATCATACAAAACAAGTTGCATGATTCCAAGTTTCTATCCAACTGAAACTTAGGTGATGAGAATCTTTCCTTATTTGGTAAATTTAGACACTACCACAAACGAAAGAATCAAATCCATATTGCTAAAATACAAACATCAATTTTCACACATGCCATTGCAAGGAAATATAAAATAAGATAAAAATTCAAAATTTTATTTATTTATAAAAGGTGCGGAAAAACTTTACCTTACAATGCAATTACAAATGAAAACTATGTTACTACATATTTCTAAGCAATCTATCATAACTCCTAAGCAGCAGCTCAAAAATCTGGTCATCGAACCACGCGATTGAGTCTTAGCATGCTTTTTCTTTAAGCTTCCTTTCTTTTCTTCGATCCTACAAAACATCAAAATGTAATCTTATCACATCATGTATTAAGAATCTACAAATAGGAACTTAATAGAGTTAGATAGTGGATTTAACTGAAGTAGAGGCAAACCTTTTTGACTTTACCTTCTCTAAGATCTTTCAGGTATTCAGGGCAGCTTCGCTTCCAATATCCCTTCAAATGGCAGTAGAAACAAGTGGACTCTTTAGCATTTGCACATGGAACTATCTCATAACTGGCTTTTCTCTTATGGTCAAATCTTTTGACCATAGCTAATTCCCTTCCCATAGGAGAAGTGGCCTTTTCTGGACTATCTACGTCATTGCATATATCCATGGCAGCTTGGGAAGTAGATCTTCCAATCAAATTTGCTTGACCATTGCACCAAATCATTGTTGATACAGCAGCAATAAGCAAATAGGTAAGATCAATAAGGATCACGTCGCGGTATGTCATATAGTAGTCTTTAACAACCTGACTATACGACTAGGGAAGTGACTGAAGAACCAAGTTAACAGCCAACTTCCTTAGGAAAATGACACCCAACATTCCCAGCTTGTCAATGTGTGACTTCATATCCAAGACATGTGCACACACATACCTTCCATCTTGGTGTTTACTAGCCAATAGGGCTTGAGTGACCTTGAACTTTTGAAGTCTTCGAACTTGTGGGTCAGGGAGAATAATTGGAGGAGGTGGAGGAAGTGAAGTATGATATTGTGGAATATTATCTTCATGTAGAAAGCTTTTTCCAAAAGGTTCGGGAAGACCATAGTTGTCTGAACTAGATATCTACAAGGAAGAAATTCAAGTTAGTTGATTTAAGTCCTTAATATAACACCCAAAACGAAATATTAAGGCTAGGACCCAACGCAATATTTTACAATTGCGAAGAGGGATGCCGTAATCCAGTTGTAAAATATTTGAAGGTAGGTAAATGACGATTTACCAATTTCCACCATGAAAAACGAAATAGATTATTAAGTTTTAATTGGATTGAAATTCCTAGATCCTTTGAGATTCATTGAACTTTTCAATGGCATGTTTAAATCTCGATTGTGCCCTTCAAGTTTGTGACTGGGATGCCGAGGATCACAAACAAGGTGTGAATAACCATGCAAATTAGCTTAGTACACTCAATGTTACAAATCACCTAATCAATGTGTCGGTTAACCACACACGCTCCATCGATCTATGATTAACATCAAGCTACCATTTGTCACACATTGTCAGTCCCAGATTAGTGTGCCGGTTAACCACACACGCTCCACCAACGACTTAACAAGGTGCAAAGTGTAATTTCATGGATTAGCACCATTTTCACATTTTCCTAAAGTAACTAAGATTGGTAATTTTAATAAAAGTTTAGTTACTTTATATTTCATTATACTTTTAATGAGGGAGAGTTAATGTCCTATCCTACCCATTCGGCTAACGACCCTCCACCAGTCAAGGAAGCGGTGGGTGAGAGTGGACACCCATTAAACTGCTATTTTATAGGAAATAACCTTATACCCCCCCCTTATAGACCGGGTTCATGAATGAGGCCTACTAACGGTAAGACTGACTTGTCTTATACATACATATATATATATATATATATATATATATATATATATATATATATATTATACTTATAATATTATAATAGTATAAGGGTTGAATTTTACCATTTAAAACTCTAGGGTTTGGAATTAAAGTTTCATTAGTGAGACTTTACAAATTCCAGAACTTGAGGCAAAGTTGTGAAACTTGTCAAAACTCTTCATTTCTATAACTTATGATTTAATGTTGGTTTTATGAAAAGTCTTTTGATATTCTATAACTTGAGGACAAATTATGGAGTTCATTAAAAACATTTATGATACGACTTTTCATGTTCCATAACTTGAGGACAAGTTATGGTACTCATTAAGGAACATTTAGATCAATTCTAACAAGGAAAATTATCATATAATTTTTTTAATAATGATCTAAGCTAACTCATAAGGCAAAATAGTTTCAAATCAAATGATACAAGTAATTAACATAACAACTATCATAATAATTTTGACAACTATCTCTTGATGACTCTTGGAATTCATAACTTATGATTTTAATTCCATTTTAATGGATGAGACCTTTCATTATCCATAACTTGAGGACAAGTTATGGAGGTCATTAATAATCATTTAGATCAATTTCTAACAACTAAAATTATCATATAATTCAAGTTTGATCTAAGTAAACTCATAAACAAGATAATACCTAGTCAACAATTTGCAAGCAACTTTGTTTATTATATAAATCAACAATTATCTAAAAACTATGAAAATTATCTTGTGATTGGATAAGCATAATCACTACCATATCAAAAAAAATTAATGATGTAAAACAGTTTGTAGTAGTGATTCCAATCCAATCTAGGCCAAGAAAACTCGAAAATCTACAATCAGGGCCATGAACTCGTCGAGAGCATGAACTGGCTTGCCGAGTTGCCCTGTTACCAAGTGGACTCGTCGAGTCAGCCAGTAGACTCGGCGAATTCATCAATCAGATGCCAGAAATTCGATTTTTTTAACTTTGAAAAATAACAAGCATCAAGTATAACAGAAAACAACCCTAGGCTCTGATACCACTGTTGGATTTTTTAGCACTAAAACACTCCTATGGTGCACATGCAACCCTAAATGCTTTGGATCTATGTTTTCTCTAATTATACATGCATATTTACAATTTTCCAAAGCATATATCCTAAATTGCATACAAATTGTCAGATGAACAATACAAATAGTTATATGACTTACCTCTTAGAAGGACTTGTAGTTCTTGACCTTTGAAAGCTTGAGCACCCCAAGTGTGATGCCTCTAATGGTTCACAAACACCAAATGCAAGAGGAGGCTTGAGAGAATAAGCTACTTAGCACAAAATCAACTTCACTCTCTTAGAATGAATGGGGTACCATGGGGTGACCGATTTTGGCCATGAGGGGTTCCTTTTATAGTGTTGTAAATGCTAGGTTTACACTTTGCAAACCCTAATGACCTTTCATATTAGTTAGGATCCATGGGTTAAACCTCCATGGACTATCCATGGATTATCTCATTGGTTTAGCCCATCCTAAATAACCATGGATCATTAGCCCACACTATAAGAATCATTGATTTACATAATCAATCCCCACATATTTAATTAGTCTCTTTTGATCACAAAATTAATTCCAAATTAATTCTTGATCAATACTAATTAAATAATATGATTTCTCAATATATTATACTTATAATATATTAATAAATCACAAATAACTTTATTCTCAAAAGTCCATCCTATCAAATTGCACCGATGAAGGCAACCCAAAAGGACCATGCTACAATCGGGTCAAATACATCCCAATTATAGTTATGGGCTTAGACACCAAATCCAACATTATCTTGCTAGGACATGACTATAGATCATTTTACAATTCCTGCACTTAAATATACCGTTACTTGTTAAGTCATAACCAAATTTCCTTGAAATACCATCGCATCGAGGAAGATGGTGTTTTTCTTCCTTGTTCCATAATGGTAAATGATGGTCCTCCTCCGAGTAAGATTGGGTTTTACCTTTATTATTTTGATTTTGGTCTTCGTGTGCCCCTTTTCTTTTTTCGGTCTCATTGTCGAGTCATACCAGATCCATACTTGTTAGTTGAATCCTAACTCTATTTCAAAGATTGTTTGTTTTGAGTTACTGTGTCATGTTGTGCTTGTAGTTCTTAATATCGATTTGTTTCAGTATTTCTTTCGTACCTATAGTAATGGTGTGTGGTACTATTTTGCTCGAGGGGACACAGTTTTATTGAGGGTCTTCCTGAATCCAAAAAAATGAAAAAAAAAAACGATTTTATTTGGTTAAATGCATCTCGCTTCCCTTCGCGTAATGCTTTTCATCGTATCGGTACCATCATTCACCAAAAACCAGATAGAACTCCCGATTTGGGACAAGATATATTGTATTAATGTTATGATGAAAAAATTTCCAAAGGATGTGTTAGGGAAATTCGGTATGAGCACATATTGGATGTGCATGGGTGCAGTACCTTATTTGTTCGTTCGAGGACTAGGTACCTATTTGCTTTATTGTTGGTCGTTTGTTTATCAATGTGAATTATCTACTATCTTCTTGCTATGGATGGAGCCCGACAACCCTTTATCCACCTCACTTTGTTGAGGGCAAGATTTCAGCCCGTGACATTGGTTCTAACAACTTTGAATTGTTGTTATATGATGATGGTATGAATGACAGTGGGAGTGAGGGTAGTAACTCGAAAAATAACGAAGAGGATGACGAGGAAACAAAATAATCAATTAGAGCACATGATACTTATGATGATGATGTTGGTGAGCAGACTTTGAATGTTGCTTCTACTCCTATCTTGGTGTTTGAGGCTGGTGATGAGGGTGGAGACGAAGAGTTCCTTTGACTCGTTGTAAGAGAAATAGGGGTTCAATTTCTTCTGCGACTCTTGATGTCTTTTAGTCTAGTGGAGAAGGTAATAGCGGTGGTAGGGTTGTAAAAAGATCTTGGTATTTGGATCCAGGTTCTTTTCGGTCATTTGCTGATAGTCTACGTGTTGCTCAGCCTTCGACCTATACTGATCAACTAAAAGCATGTAGCCCTCCTCAAGACGCTAACGTTCCCCTCTCATCTAGTTCCATCTTTATGCCTCCCTAGAAATATAGGCTAGATCAGTCTTTGTTGCAGCCAAAGGTGGCTATGTCTTTCTTTGAGAAATTTTCTTCCCCTAGTACAAGATTAGATGTTGGGCAGGGACTTAGGGAACATAAACGAGATATGTTCATGATTAAGGTTGTTGAGAACATTGTGTTGGGTCATGAAGTTATGTTATAGCTGGCTGAGAATGAAACATTACATCGAGAGAACCGTGGCTTGCAAGATAAGTTTAAAAGGGTATCAAACCTTATCAAGCCATATGTTTCTTTGTCTGGGGGATTTTCTTGGAATGTTTAGGTTTTTCGTGATAAGTTTGTGAATCTTGTTGATAAGGTTGTTGAGTTAGAGAAGATTTCTTTTGGTGTTAGGATGGCCCTGGAAAACGATTTGGAAAAGATAAATAATGAGCTGGTAGAATTTCAGGGTGATCATGCTATTCTAGAGAGCACGTGGGCAGGGTGTTGGAATTTGGAAGAAGAAGTTTCTTTGTTAAAGGGTACAATTGCATCCCTTAAGTTGGAAAAAACCTAGTTTGTTGGATAAGATTTCTATGTTAGAACAAGGTTTTCGAAAGATGAAAAGTGACCTAAATGATTCTGTCTTAAAGAATACAAATTTGTAGAAAAGTGTGGTTGGACTAGAGGTCCATGTCTGTTAGTTGAGTGGAGACATGGAATGGGTTTTATCTAGTGGCATAGAGAAAGTAGTGGATATATTTTTTGCATACTCATCTTTTTATGATGCTAGCCGTGATTTGCAGGATATTTGTGTTGATTATGGGAGGAAACAGGTTGTAAAATGATAAACATGGAGAATCGTTTGGGGTTATCTACTATTGTCATACCACCCTATAATTCTAGTTTGTTTCACAAGATGGAGGAGGCGTTCTCCGCCTTGTTCTGTGGTGACTATCTTTCCTCATTGGGTTTTCCACTTAGTGCTATGGAGTAGTTACAAGATATGGTATCTAATTCTCACAATGGCGGAATCTCTACTAGTGGTGGTAGTGGTGGTGGTGGTGGTGGTGGGAGGGGGGGTTAAGTATTTAGTTCAAATTTATTCCCTTTCTTTGGTGGCATCGTATGTATGTTTTGGATATTTTGGCTTTGTGTTGGTGTGGTTTACTTGACTTCTTATATTTTTATTTGGTTATTTCTTTGTCTTTCCTTTTGTAACGAATGCTACTTATTCATGTGATATATTATTGTTGCTATGATGGTACTATTGTTAACTGTTTGAAGTGTTTCACTTTGAGAATTGTTATCGTCGTGTAAGCTTACAACTGTATCTTAGCAAACCCTTCTTCCCATTGTTACTTTTGTCTAGATAAGTTAGACTAACCACATACCTTACCCCTTTATATGGGTGTATTCAGTTGTTCGAGCTATATTGTAAGAATAAGTGTGTTCTTTTGGCTAAGTATGTAGCTTTGGTTGAAATATGGTATCTGACCATTATATGACTATAGTGGAAAAGTGTATTCTTTGGCTAAGTAGGCACCCTTGGTCTAAATATGGTATTTGACCATTATATGAGTGTAGTCGTCTGATCGAGCTACATTTTAAGAATAAGTGTATTCTTTGGCTAAGCAGGTAGCCTTGGTCGAAACGTGCTAGTTGACCACTATAAGAGTGTAGTAGGCTGACCGAGCTACATTTTAAGAATAAGTGTATTCTTTGGATAAGCATCTAGCCTTGGTCGAAATATGGTATTTGACCATTATATGAGTGTAGTCCCCTGACCGAGCTACATTTTAAGTGTAAGTGTACTCTTTGGCTAAGCATGTAGCCTTGGTCGAAATACGGTATTTGACCATTATACGAGTGTAGTCGGCTGACCAAGATACATTTTAAGAATAAGTGTACTTGTCTAAGTATGTAGCCTTGGTCGAAATATGGTATTTGACAATTATATTAGTTTAGTCAGTTGGCCGAGCTACATTTTAAGAATAAGTGTATTCTTTATTTTTAGTCAATTCTTCTGTTTGTCTGTTTTATTTATTCATGATTAGAAATGGTGGTTGCCATCGTTCTACATACATACATGCTCTTCGTAGGTCGGTGTCCTTCCTTCCCCTAGTTGTTCATGGTAGTGTTGAATGAGTTATCTTCCTATTCTTCATTATTCTTCTCCTTTATCTCGGTAGTGGATCACATCACTTCTATTCTTCCTATTCGTTTCTTCCTAATTCCCCACTGTGACAATTTGGTTGCTTGTCTTTTCCTTTTTTGACCTTCTCTATGGGCCTTGGTTTTTTGCATCTTACTGCTTTTGTATACTTCTATCAAGATGATCATTTTTGTCTTTCGATTTCATTGTGACCTTCTTCTCCATCCTTTGGGTGATTTTTTCAAATCTTTACTTTCAACTATTTCATTGTTCTTAGCATTGTCTGACTCACTGAGTTGGGGTAATTCTTAGGTACATATTCATGCGACCTCACATTGCTCTTCATTTACCCATCTTTCTAGCCCATGGGTGCTAATTGGTGTAATGATGATTGTCCATTTGAACTTTTTCAAAAATACAAATGTGTCACCCTCTGTGATATGTCATGTCGCTCTTTCTGCCAAAAGTTTTAGTGCTTGTTCCAAACACTTGTTTTCATCGAAGTTACTAATATTCGACATTGGTTTCTTGGTATGACTGTTTTGATCAATGTCATTGTTCATTTTAATTGCTCATATTCGTTTTTCTTCTAGAGCTCTATGACCATTAACGCTGTTGTTGGCATTGTTTCTTTCTTGAGTTTGTTCCATCATCCATAATATACTCTTAGTTGGTATTGCACCTACTCCCGAAATTGTGTGGAACTTGACCACACCATGGATTGTCGACGTTATGGCTTTAAATTTATGCGTTGTTGTCCTCCCTAAAATTATGTTGTATGGTGATGACGCATTTATGATGACAAGGCGTACGAGCTTGATGTTGTTTCTGCCATTATTATGATCAGTTAGGGTAAGTGATAATGTGATGGTACCTTCTGGCCACACATTGTGGCTAGCAAAGCTGATCAGGTGGTTCTTAGGCAGTTCGACTTTTTTCTGCACATACCCTAGTTGATTTTTGTAAAAATGCTTATACATGACATCAGTAGAGCTCCTGCTATCCACATAGATGTCATTAACGTAGTTCTTACCCATAAACCCTCCAATTATAATCACTTCATCTCCTTTATGTTTATTATGGTTGCAGTCCCATTCTTCAAACGTGAATATGTAGTCTTCATATTTGTCATTTGTCTCATGTTGGCCGGATTGTCTTAACATGAAGATTTTGTTTTTCCATGAGTTTTTCAATTTTGGTTCGGCAGACGCTAGGCTCTCCAAGTGTTTTGATATGAGGGCTTTCTTAGGGCAGTTAGTTGTCATTATTGCATCTTGTTCTCTAGTTCTCGACGTAGCATAGTACACTCGATGGTGTCATGTCATGTAGACTCGTGAAACTCACAATATCTTCCTTGGTCATTGTTTCCTGTTTTTCCCCCATTCTGCTTCCACCGCTCTTTTTATTTCCACTTACCGTCGCCACTTCATTACGACCACCATGTATTGTTCCTGGCAGTGTTGCAGAAATCGGCCTTGGCGGCCGATTAATCGGAGATTAATCGTTTGGCAGTCTTGAACCGATTCCGATTAGGGTGCTTGGCGGAAATTGGTCAAAATCGGTCAAACTCGGGCTTGGCGGTCCTCGACGGTCATAGGCGGGAAATATTTAAAAAATTCAAAATTTTTAATTTTCTAATGTTACACCAAATTTTTAAAATTTCAAATTTTTAAGTTTTCAAATGTTAAAATATTATACTAAAATTTTCAAAATTTTCAAAATTTTCAAATACTTAATTATTTTAAGAAATATTAATTTTTTAGATAATTGTTTTAATAATTTAGGGTCCCCGATTAATCGCCGATTAATCCCCGCCGAGTCCGATTAATCGTTTATCGCCACTCGACCTCCGAGCTACCACCGAACGATTTTCACAACTTTGGTTCCTGGTGTTCTGCGGTTTTGATGGGGGTAACGGTTTGAGCATGATTTCCTTATATTCTAGTAATTTATATTTTCCAGAACTTGCCCTCTGGCATAAGGTGCGCGGCTATCTTTGTGGACATTGATTTTTTCTCCTTGGTTGGTTTTTACCTTCTCAGATGTTGCATCTTCATGTTTCATGGATCGATGGACTATTTCCCTCAAATCTTTTTCTAGACGTTGGTTGTTTGCCGGTTATCTTTTTGAAGAAAGGTCTTACGCGTAGTTTGTATCTGAACGCGTTGATCACCATGTTATCTGATTTCTCCGGAGTGTTAAGGGTGGCTTTGTTGAATCTAAGAATGAAAGCACTCATTGACCCCTCTTCCCATTTTCGACATCCCAAAATAGCTTGGTCATTCGCCGTATATCGCCTTTGTTGGATAAAATGTCCAACGAACTATTCTCTAAGCTGGTTGAAATCGTGGATGCTCTCTGTTGGTAAGATTTTATACCATAATCGCGTTGCTCCTGATTGGGTGGTTGGGAAGAAGATGCACAAATACTTTTCATCTAAGTAATAGGCGTCCATCGTCCACGTATAGTTTTCGATGTGATCATCGGGATCTCCCAACCCATCGTACTTTATTCCTGGTATATTCGCTTTGACTGGCAATTGGTACTCATGTATACTCCTTACCGGAGGTGACTTTTCCGATCTCAAAAACCGCCCGTTGTTAATGTTTACGGCCAGGTTGTTTTTTCCATTGTTACTTACCGGTTACGTAGTTTGATGGGGGTACAACATTGGCTGTCCCTGTAGCATGGTTTGTAGAGCATAGGTTGGATGATGCTGAGAGGGCCAATATGCTTGGTAATGTGTGTATGGGAATGGTGGTGGCAATGGTGTGTATGATGTTGTGTTTGGCTGAGTTATCGCAGTATTTGTAAGGTGTTGTTGTTTCAATGGTGGTAATGCATTTAGTGCAAGATTGCTGCTTTTAGAGGTTATTCGGGTTGGTCGACCACATATATTTTGCCCTATTGTGCTCAAACTTCTAGCCGTTTCCACCATAACCGAGATTGCTCGCCTATCCTTTTTGGTTTTCTCTGCCGTCTAGTAGTTCTCCTATGCTTCAGGTTGAGCATTCGGCTGAGTAGGAAGTAGCATATGTTGATCTGACGAAGATCCTGTTACGGGCCCTGTGGTCGGTGTTGTTATGGTTATTTGTGTAAAATCCAGAATCAAATTGATTCGACTAAAGGGCGAATCAGAATGAGGACGTGATGTGTTTTTCTTTTCTTGCATGATTATAGACGGATGACACCAATGTTGCTACGTAGAAATCTTGGTGCATTGTTAGCGGATGTTGCTTTATAGATTTTATACAAAATATTTATTTTATAAAGTATATGTGTTCGGTATATCCTAGTGGGTTGAATATCGAACAACGTCGTTCATGGGCTGCAACCTTTCTTTAGCTCATAGCGTTTGGACGACCTGTTTTCTGTGTGGTCCGATGCACATACACTGTTACTCGAAGAAGAATGTCATTTTTCGATGGGGGCCTAAGCATCATGTATCATTTGATACCTTGAGGCAGATATTATGAAAGGCTCCGATATTAACCCTTCCTGAGGATGTAGATGATTTTGTGGTTTATTACAATGCTTTTATCACAGGGGTGGGGGCATTACTTATGCAGAGGAGTCACATGATCCTTTACGCTTCAAGGTCATTGAAGCCACATGAGGAGAATTATCCTACACATTCACATAGTTCACAAGAGTTTGATATACTTAACGGATCAACCAAATCTGAGTATGCGGCAGTGTAGATGATTGGATGTAGCGAGGATTATGATTGCGAGATTATGTATCATCCTGGGAAGGCCAATGTAGTGGCTGACAGCTTAAGTCGTAAGGCGACCAGTGCTTGTCACATCTGGCAAAATTAGGTTAAGATGTGAATTCCTAAACAATATAATCTCCTTGTAAAATCCCAAAAACTCGATCCAGTAAGCCAAGCCCAATCATTTTGGGCCTTAACCCATAAATTCTCAACCCAATACCCTTATTGGACCAAGACTTCCTTATTGGGCCCTATTGGGCCGATAACTCCTTCAATTGGTCTTTTTGGGCCGAAAACCCTTCCTTGGGCTCTAATGGGCCGAAAATTTCTTAATGAACCAAGAACTCTTTTAGGCCAAGCCCAAGATTTTCTTTCTTTCTCTCTCCTATTGGACCAATCGGCCCATCTAAAAAAAATAAATAAATAAATAAGAAAAGAAAGAGAAGACAAATACAAGGGTTGACTTGGTTGTGCCACCTCCCTAATACCCACCATACAACAATGCAACTATCAAATCAAGGTTCTTATAAGACAAACACCTCCTTCCCCTCCTTCCATCTCTTATTCACGGCCAATACACACACTCACACACTCCACAAGTCTCATTCTTCTTCACCAAACACTCAAGAAAACAACCTCCTTATTCTCTTCTAATTTTCGAGTTCATCATCTTCAAGGACCAATCCTAGGCTTTTTGGTAAGATCTACACTAAACTCAAGTGTTTTGTTTCATATTTATGCTTAGAACATTCAATTTACACACTTTGTTGTGTGTCAAACTCCTTAGAACACCCATAATTTTCGAGATCTCTTCAAGGCACAAGCTAGACTCAAAGTTTCTTCTTCATCTCCTTCTACATCTCAAAAAACCCCCAGGTGAGTTCATACCCCCTTGTTTTCGGTTTTATAATGTTTTTGGGGGAGAATACAAGTGCTTTTGTGTTAGATCTATGTATATATGCATGTTTATGTGTTTAACTTTTAGATCTTTACTTGAAAATGAAGTTTATCACTTGGATCTTCATATAAACCTTGAGAAAAGTATGTGTCCTCACATATAATACTTGTAAACTTGTAGATCTGGGATTTATCCACTTAAAATAGCAAAAACAAGTGTTGTGAACAAACTTAGATAACTTAAACTCAAAAATCAGCCCTTGACAGAAACGTTTTAGTCCAATATCGAACTGTTTTGACCTCCTTAATGGTAATATTTTTTAAAACTGTTTTACATGCAAAACGTTCAGGTTATTACCTTTAAAATGACTACTCTCACGTTTTCATACGATTTTTCTACTATTTTTGGCGAATTTTACAAAACTGCCTATCAGATTTGAAATAATTTCGGACCAATCTGTGTAGGTGTGCAATTTCACACTTGTTAGAGGCCAATAAAAACTATGAGAAAAATTGTGAACAAAGTAGACAAAATTTCCAAACTTCCAGAATTTACGGATCCAAATTTCGACTTACGATGATTTTTCTACAAATTTTCCAACAACTAAGTCAGAAAAGCCAAAAACCAGAAAAATGTGTATTTCACAAAAATCAAGCCAAAAATGATATTTTTGACAAAAATGGGTATAAAATGTTATTTTTACCACAAACTAGTCATAAACACAAGTTTTGAACAAAATCGGGACTAAAGTGTTATTTTTACTATAATTTGGCCTTAATTGAAAACTTTGTGGCTTATTGGGCCAAGAACGTCATTTTTACAAAAAGTGGGCTTTTTATATCAATTTTGTAAATAATCGAGCTAAAATAAACAGAACAATAACAAACGGGTTAAAAATTATTTTCTTATCCTTACTGAGCCTGGAAATAGTATACATGTTTAGTGGGGTTTAGTGTCCTTTTACATGTATATTGGGCTCAGGGTAGACATTCACATTCCTTTTGTGCCTGGAAATAATAGATACGTATAGTGGGTCTTAGTGGTCCACTTACATGTTTATTGGGCCTGAGAATGAGTTTTATATGTGTTCTTCTTTCTTTTCCGTGTAAATTTTCGATTAAGGATCTAGTGAGACCTGTCGGTTGGCACCTTTGAGTGTACAATCGTAGCCTGTAGTTATAACCAGAGTTTCCTGAAGGGAAAGCGGGAGTTTGTGTATAGATCTATACGGGGGTGACACCCCACACCTGAGCTGTTCGCTACAGTTAGAGTAGGCCAGTCTAGGGTGACAAAAACCTTATTATATTCCGACGGCATCCTAAAGACGAAAAGACAGGCGAAATTGTCATTATTATGTATGGTTATAGCGACTCACTTAGAGGAATTAACGTTATAAGATTTACGGGAAACTATTCTATTTTCTTTTTGGGATAAAACAAGAAACCGTTCTATTTTCTTTTTGGGATAAAACAGGAAACCATTCTATTTTCTTTTTGGAGTAAAACAGGAAACCATTCTATTTTCATTTTGGAGTAAAACAGGAAACCATTCTATTTTCCTTTTGGAATAAAACGGGAAACCTTCTTTTTGATAAAACGACAATCTATAAGCATCGGTACTCAACCACCGGGGTTGAGATTTCAGCATTATCTATTGCAGACAACATCGGGTTGTCTGGAAATCATTCTCTTTCAATTTTTGTAACCATTAACACACATGCATTAATATAAGATCGGACACAAATATTTCAAACCATTTCTTTTTAGAAAGTATCGGATATTTTTGAAAGCACTTTGAAAACGATTCTAAACAAATACAAAAAAAACCATTTTTATTCAAAACTGCTTATGAACTCACCAACTTTTTAGTTGATGCTTTTCAAAACGACTTGTATTCTCAGGAATTCCATTAGCAGGTAATAAGTTCGACTATAAGATCAACTAGTGCGACTTCAAGAAATTTTACTTTCTTACTTTTGTGTAATTGATGAACAAGATTCAATATGTAAACTATGTAAGTGTGTATTTCCAATGTATGATGTTTGGTTGCTATGTTTCATTCATATTCAATTGTTATGATACTGTACATGAAGTCATCCGCCCCCGGACGTTTCCGCCGTCCAGGTTCGGGGGTGTGACAGGTTGGTATCAGAGCATTGTTTATAGTGAACTAGTATATCTAACCATACAAGATATAAAACTATAAATACAATGGGACTAAAAACACTCTGACGAAAAGTATACCTTAAGAATATGAGTATCTTCTAAAAGTATACATACTTGCTAGAACTGTATCATAATACGAACAAAACAAAAAGTATATAGATGTTGAACACTACAGTCAAACCTGGGCAGTTATGTAATCATATCTGGAATAAATAGAGCCTGATCAACTGTATTTATTCGAGATACGACCAACATGTGCTTGGGAGTGATGGTGGTGTTGCAACAAGTCTAAAACTTACAAACCCTACATGCAAAGGAACATTAGAACCAAACCTAAGGTTTAAAATACTGTAGGAGTATTTTATGATACTAAACAATAACAACAAGTTTAAAAACATATCGATTTCGTACATCAAGAATCCCTAGGATCAAACATGTAATACTATAGTAGCAATTTATAATACCATATGACCTCCACATTTAAATCTTCTACATGTATCTCCTACCTCCACTCTCGCAAAGACAACATGACTGAGCATCACCCCGAAGACCCCTACTACCCTGCAGTAATAGCCAACGAATGGACCGAGGGAGAACCAGAGGAAGTGCAAAGGGAGAAACCAGAATTGGGTCCTGAAAAAATACCAAGAGAGGAACCCCGAGGGAAAGGATTCTGATGAGGAGTCAGACATGGATGAAGGTGCCAGAGAGATCCTTAGCGAGCCTTACCCCCTCGGAATGCTATACCGAACCAACACGCAGAACAAGAAGACCTTACGAATCATCTCCGCCCCTTAGAAGAGGAGGTGACCACCCTAAGGCAATAGCTCATGGAAGCTGAGGCTAGGGCAGCCTTAGCAGAGCAGAGAGAGGAAGAGGCCACTCGTGAGATAAACGAAATGGTTGGACACCTTTACGCTATTTAGGCATATGAGAGTCATCACACTAAGTCCTAGGTCTACCATGTAATTCGTCACAACTAGTAGAAGTAAATCAAGAGAGGTACGCCCTACGAGAACTCATGTAACCCAAGCCAGTTTAAGGATCTGATATCTATGATCTATTAGGGTAACTTAACATTTGTACAATACCTATTTCTACATACTACCATTAATACATCATAGGGATGTAGGTCGAAACCACGAGAATCGTACAACAAAACATGTGATTTATATGCGTACATGCATAAGTTCATATCTATAATCATAGATGAGATACGACTAGATATAACCATAGTTACTCACGAACCAGTTTATCATCATGCAACATAATCATGTCTTCCCATGGAAACAACCAGCTAGCCGGCGAAACACCAGTTCTGCAGATGGACCCTGCAACCTTCCAAGCCACTGTAACAGCTGCCGTGACAGCCGTCATGGCGCAACTCAACGTCAACAATCCAAATGGAAATGGAAATGGTGTCGATAACTCCAACCGTAGTAACAACCAAGGAAACCAACGAGGGAGAACTTACCAAGACGCCCCAAACTCCAAACCTAAGGTCATGAAGCGAAAGCAGGGGAACAATAAAGGAAGCAGATCGACTCAAGGGCCTCCCAAAAGGCAACAAGTTGTAGCAGCCCCTAACCCCACTAGCCCCCCTACCCCAGCACCGAGAAAACCGTATCATGGAAACTCCCGCTCTGCATCAAGTGCCGCTACCATCATCATGGAGTCTGCCGGGAATTGCATTGCAATAGGTGTAACAAGAAGGGGCACATCTCCCGCTGTAGGGCCCCGGCCCCATGCGTCACTCCAACCCTCAACCCAGAAGTAAGTCCAGTATGCCACGCATGCGGTGAGACGGGACACTTCAAGAGGAATTGTCCAACAGAGAAGAATGACGGAGGACCGGGAGGAGTTTAACAACGGGACATGATGAAGCAACAAGGAACCCTACTGGGATTACCGGTACGTTTCAAAACAACAAAAATTAAGCATCGCATTTTCACAAAATTTTTGCCAATTAAAATTCATAATCATAAAGTACTCCCTCATCCGAACTTATCATATCCTTCGTAGGAAAACTAAAGATCATTGCGAAAGTTATGATAACTTAGTGTAAACGTAAGGCCGTGTGTAATTAAGATTGTACAAACTTAGAGTGCGTGAACCCGCCTTAATTCTTATTCCTTGTCTGACTGTGAATTTAGGGCATAACCACTCAGTTTACAACCTTTTCAATCTTGAATTACGTACGACTAGGCTACATCAAACCATCATAGAGAGGTCTAATATAAATTAGACTACGAAGTCACATCATTTATATCAAGGCACTCGTATTGCTCGGACACCCAAAAAAATTCGGAACGAAATAACCACGGTGCTAATACTGAGGACGAAATTGGTAACATTACAAACGTGTCCATAGAACACACTATCATTTCAAACAATTATCCCTTTTCAGATCTATCCAACGTCTATTACAATAAGGAGCCCAACGGTGTCAATTGACATGGGCTGACGTGATCCTTACTATACGAAATTCATGTACCAACGAGACTCTTCACCTTAACCAATCGATTAACGAGACCCCTACAACTTGTAAAGACAATACTCGAATTATCTCGAGCATCTAGACCCTTAGGTACCCGTGCAAGTAATACCACACTCATTTCTAGCCCTTAATAAGGATAAGGAAACGAGGAGCAAAGGACACCAAGGGTAACCTACAGATTTATAAACCCCCCTAAGATGTTTCCAAAGCCCTTTCGGAAACATCACCTACATGCCAAGTTGAGTTCGTAGATCGACTCAACTCATGGAGCCATTCTCGTAGCCAGACCACCAGACCACTTAGCACCAACATAAACACCGAAGGTATCCGGTCGATGGAACGACCCAATAAGTATGAAGTTATCAAACCAAGACTTGAACCTCAGGGAATGCCTATCCAACTCATAAATAGGAAAGGCTAAGTGTCCATAGGACCACTGACTACTAAGGATCAAATGAACCCATCCTCAAGGATCGATATCTCCTATCCCAAATCAAGGATTTACTAGACCTACTTGTAGAAACAAGCAAACATCAAACCTCCCACTAGTACAAAACCTCATAGTAAGAAACTCCCATGGCAACCTAAGAAGTATGAGACCAACTATACCACACGCAACCTTAACTTGGTGACAATAAGTGTTCGCCTTAAAGTTTAGGAGACACTACTTATGGAACGCCAAGTACACAAATCCACAATAGCCGTAACCACCCATTCACCTTGCCATATAAAACGCAAAGGCAGAATACCTCCATGTTAGGCCGAGATGACCGACACCTAACTAACCAAAGGAGCAAGGTCAAAGGCCAGTAGCAAAGGTCTGCTAGAACACTAAGCAGAGACTTCAATTCTCCTTAGAACGAAGAGACTAGACATAACAGAGACACTCACGCTTTTTCCTTAGTACTTGGGATGCTACTTTAGAAAGAATTTCGGGACGAAATTCCCTCTAATGGGGGGATGATGTCACATCTGGCAAAATTAGGTTAAGATGTGAATTCCTAAACAATATAATCTCCTTGTAAAAGCCCAAAAACTCGATCCAGTAAGCCAAGCCCAATCATTTTAGGCCTTAACCCATAAATTCTCAACCGAATACCCTTATTGGACCAAGACTTCCTTATTGGGCCCTATTGGGCCGATAACTCCTTCAATTGGTCTTTTTGGGCCGAAAACCCTTCCTTGGGCTCTAATGGGCCGAAAATTTATTAATGAACCAAGAACTCTTTTAGGCCAAGCCCAAGATTTTCTTTCTTTCCCTCTCCTATTGGACCAATCGGCCCATCTAAAAAAAATGATAAAATAAATAAGAAAAGAAAGAGAAGACAAATACAAGGGTTGACTTGGTGGTGCCACCTCCCTAATACCCACCATACAACAATGCAACTATCAAATCAAGGTTCCTATAAGACAAACACCTCCTTCCCCTCCTTCCCTCTCTTATTCACGGCCAATACACACACTCACACACTCCACAAGTCTCATTCTTCTTCACCAAACACTCAAGAAAACAACCTCCTTATTCTCTTCTAATTTTCGAGTTCATCATCTTCAAAGACCAATCCTAGGCTTTTTGGTAAGATCTACACTAAACTCAAGTGTTTTGTTTCATATTTATGCTTAGAAGATTCAATTTACACACTTTGTTGTGT
The DNA here is from genome assembly GCF_052849685.1 of Lactuca virosa. Lineage (NCBI taxonomy): Eukaryota > Viridiplantae > Streptophyta > Magnoliopsida > Asterales > Asteraceae > Lactuca > Lactuca virosa. The sequence goes on along the minus strand of NC_136429.1, from coordinate 180,112,109 downwards.
GTCAAACTTCTTAGAACACCCATAATTTTCGAGATCTCTTCAAGGCACAAGCTAGACTCAAAGTTTCTTCTTCATCTCCTTCTACATCTCAAAAACCCCCAAGGTGAGTTCATACCCCCTTGTTTTCGGTTTTATAATGTTTTTGGGGGAGAATACAAGTGCTTTTGTGTTAGATCTATGTATATATGCATGTTTATGTGTTTAACTTTTAGATCTTTACTTGAAAATGAAGTTTATCACTTGGATCTTCATATAAACCTTGAGAAAATATGTGTCCTCACATATAATACTTGTAAACTTGTAGATCTGGGATTTATCCACTTAAAATAGCAAAAACAAGTGTTGTGAACAAACTTAGATAACTTAAACTCAAAAATCAGCCCTTGACAGAAAAGTTTTAGTCCAATATCGAACTGTTTTGACCTCCTTAATGGTAATATTTTTCAAAACTGTTTTACATGCAAACAGTTCAGGTTATTACCTTTAAAATGACTACTCTCACGTTTTCATACGATTTCTCTACTATTTTTGGCGAATTTTATAAAACTGCCTATCAGATTTGAAATAATTTCGGACCAATCTTTGTAGGTGTGAAATTTCACACTTGTTAGAGGCCAATAAAAACTATGAGAAAAATTGTGAACAAAGTAGACAAAATTTCCAAACTTCTAGAATTTACGGATCCAAATTTTGACTTACGATGATTTTTCTACAAATTTTCCAACAACTAAGTCAGAAAAGCCAAAAACCAGAAAAATGTGTATTTCACAAAAATCAAGCCAAAAATGTTATTTTTGACAAAAATGGGTATAAAATGTTATTTTTACCACAAACTAGTCATAAACACAAGTTTTGAACAAAATGGGGACTAAAGTGTTATTTTTACTATAATTGGGCCTTAATTGAAAACTTTGTGGCTTATTGGGCCAAGAACGTCATTTTTACAAAAAGTGGGCTTTTTATATCAATTTTGTAAATAATCGAGCTAAAATAAACAGAACAATAACAAACGGGTTAAAACCGATTTTCTTATCCTTACTGAGCCTGGAAATAGTATACATGTTTAATGGGCCTTAGTGTCCTTTTACATGTATATTGGGCTCAGGGTAGACATTCACATTCCTTTTGTGCCTGGAAATAATAGATACGTATAGTGGGCCTTAGTGGTCCACTTACATGTTTATTGGGCCTGAGAATGAGTTTTATATGTGTTCTTTCTTTTCCGTGTAAATTTTCGATTAAGGATCTAGTGAGACCTGTCGGTTGGCACCTTTGAGTGTACAATCGTAGCCTGTAGTTATAACCAGAGTTTCCTGAAGGGAAAGCGGGAGTTTGTGTATAGATCTATACGGGGGTGACACCCCACACCTGAGCTGTTCGCTACAGTTAGAGTAGGCCAGTCTAGGGTGACAAAAACCTTATTCTATTCCGGCGGCATCCTAAAGACGCAGAGACAGGCGAAATTGTCATTATTATGTATGGTTATAGCAACTCACTTAGAGGAATTAACGTTATAAGATTTACGGGAAACTATTCTATTTTCTTTTTGGGATAAAACAGGAAACCATTCTATTTTCTTTTTGGGATAAAACAGGAAACCATTCTATTTTCTTTTTGGAGTAAAACAGGAAACCATTCTATTTTATTTTTGGAGTAAAACAGGAAACCATTCTATTTTCTTTTTGGAATAAAACGGGAAACCTTCTTTTTGATAAAACGACAATCTATAAGCATCGGTACTCAACCACCGGGGTTGAGATTTCAGCATTATCTATTGCAGACAACATCGGGTTGTCTGGAAATCATTCTCTTTCTATTTTTGTAACCATTAACACACATGCATTAATATAAGATCGGACACAAATATTTCAAACTATTTTTTTTAGAAAGTATCGGATATTTTTGAAAGCACTTTGAAAACGATTCTAAACAAATACAAAAAAAACCATTTTTATTCAAAACTGCTTATGAACTCACCAACTTTTTAGTTGACGCTTTTCAAAACGACTTGTATTCTCAGGAATTCCAGTAGCAGGCAATAAGTTCGACTATAAGATCAAGTGGTGCGACTTCAAGAAATTTTACTTTCTTACTTTTGTGTAATTGATGAACAAGATTCAATATGTAAACTATGTAAGTGTGTATTTCCAATATATGATGTTTGGTTGCTATGTTTCATTCATATTCAATTGTTATGATACTGTACACGAAGTCATCCGCCCCCGGACGTTTCTTCCGTCCAGGTTCGAGGGTGTGACAGTGCTCCAATCTGAGACCTATGTTTGAGGATGAATATCACTTCACCATTGTTAGATTTGATCAAGGAGGCGCAAGTTGAGGGATTGAAGAATGAGATTTGGAAGGAAGAAAGGATCAGGGGTCATATTCCTTTATTTGTCAGAGACAGTCGAGGTTTATTGACTCAGTGCGACAGAGTATGGGTTCAGGCAGCTGGCGTGGTTATGCAAACTGTGTTGGAGGAAGCACACAAATAGAAGTTTTCGATCCATCCCGGGGCTACGAATATGTATAGAGACCGTAGAATGAGCTATTAGTGGCCCTATATGAAGAGGGAAATAGTTTGGTACTTAGAGCGATGCTTGACTTGCCGGAAAGTCAAGGCTAAACACTAAAGACCCCACGAAAAGATGCAGTTGTTACCCATTCCCATGTGGAAATGGGAGGAGATCACAATAAATTTCATCACGAAGTTACCAAGGATGGCGCACATGGTTGATTCTATATGGGTTATTGTCAATAGGTTGACCAAGAGCTCCCACTTCATCCCGATTTAGGAGAGTTCATCCTCTGAGAAGTTAGTCGAGGTTTACATAAAGGAATTGGTTGCACTGATGGGTTTCTTGTCTCATTAGATCAAACATAGGGCAGGAAAAATGATAAACAAGTCTGATCTAAACTCTATGTAGGATCTAATACTATGACAATATTAATTCACTACTATCTTCTAAGAGTAGGATTGATTATGGAATGTTCAAATAATAAATTATACTAGAAAGGGTTCTAAACATGCAAAAAGTAGGAACACATATAATATGAACAATTATAGTAACTTACTATTAATAATTACCAAATCAAAATATCCAAAAAATTCCCAAAGAGATCAAACTAAAAAATGTGTTAACCAAACCAATTTAATAGCAAATCGAATGCCAATAAACCCAGTATGAGAATCATGCTTAATCTGTGACAATGGTATGGTGAGCAAATCTGCTAGATCATCTTCAGATGGAACCCAAATCATGATAATGTCTCCATCGCGAGGTTATTTATTTACAGGAACTGCACCCTCATTATAAGAAAATGTCTCAATCGGCTTAACTATACTTGGAACAACACCTAAATCATTGATGAACTTCTTGAGCCACACTGCTTCTTTAGCTGCTTCAATGGTTGCAATATACTCTGAGTTTGTAGTTGAATCAGTAATATCTTGGAACTTCTCTATGTCACTGGTCTACCATTTAGTGTGAACACAAAACCCGACTGGGATATTGAGTTATCTCTGTCAGTTTGGAAACTTGCATCCACATATCCTTTGACGCTAAGCTCATCTCTACCACCATAAAACCAAGAACATATATTTTGTCCTCCTAAGATACTTCAGAATGTTCTTGACTGCATTCCAATGACTTTAACCAGGGTTGGCCTGATAACGACTCATCATACTAATGGCATATGAGACGTATGACCTTGTACATATCACGGCGTACATGATCGATCCTATAGCAGAAGCATATGGGACCCGACTCATTTTGTCCAATTCTTCACTAGTACTAGGACAATTGGTTTTACTCAAAATTTTGCCACGTTGTGTAGGTACAAATCCCTTCTTAGATTCTTCCATCTTGAATTTATTCAAGATTTTATCTAACTAAGTGTTTTGGCAATGTCTAATTAGTCGCCTAGATCTATCCTTGTAGATCTTGATACCAAGTATGTAGGTAGCTTCTCTCAAGTCCTTCGCAGCGAAACTTTTCCCAAGCCATGCATTTACACTTTTAAGTGTAGGGATGTCATATCCTATGAGTAGAATGTCGTCGACAAACAAGACAAAAAAGGCAACTACTCTCCCACAAGATCTAATATACACACAATGTTCATCTTCATTTCGTGTGAAACCAAACTCCTTAATCTTCTCATCGAAACATATGTTCCACCTGCGAGGAGCTTATTTAAGTCCATAAATGGACTTCTCAAGCTTACATACCATATTAGGAGACTTGGATTGTACAAAACCTTCTAGTTGAGCCATGTAAACATCCTTTGACATTTTCCCATTAAGGAAAGCAGTTTTTACTACCATTTTCCATATTTCATAATCACGAAAAGCAGCTATGGCAAGTAGTATCCTAATAGACTTAATCATAGCTACTAGCGACAAGGTTTCCTCATAATCAAATCCTTGAGTTTGAGTATAACCTTTCACGACCAGTCGAGATTTATAAGTGTGTATGTTCACATCCATTTCATTCTTCTTCTTAAATACCCATCTACATCGAATGGTTTTAATACCAATTCTACGATCAACTAGATTCCATACTTGGTTATCATACATGGACTGAATCTCATTATCTATCACCTATTTCCATTTTGTAGCCTTTATGCTTGCCATGGCTTCCTGATAGTTTCACAGCTCATTATCGCCTAACAGGTTGTCATCCTATTGAGTAATATGAAATCCATAAAACTCAGGTTGACGGTATTCTCTATCAGATCTATGCGGTGGAGGTGGAGGTACATTAGATTCCTCAATAATTGTTCAAACTCTGGTTGAGATCTAGTGTCAACTTCTTGTTCTTCATTGGTTGACTCTTGAATCTCATGAAGATCAATTTGGCTCCCACTAGTTTCTTGAGATATCGGCTCTCTTTCTTGAAATATTGCCCTACAAGCAACACAAATATGTTCTCAGTAGGTTTGTAAAACAAGTATCCAAAAGAGTCATTGGGATAACCAATGAAGTAACACCTTTCTGATCTGGGTTCAATTTTGTCTAGCGCTTCTCGGTGAACGAAAGCCTCACATCCCCATACCTTGATTTGTGCAAGAGAGGGACGAGTCCCTTTCCAAATTTTGAATGGTACTTTCTCAACCTTTTTAATTGGTACGAGGTTTAGAATATAAGCGCCAATTTCTAGAGCATAACCCCATAAACTAATGTAAAGTGTACCATGAGTCATCATAGAACGAACCATGTCAAGCAAGGTTTGATTTCTCCTTTCAGACACACCATTATGTTGTGGTGTTCTTGGTGGAGCAAGTTACGAGACTATCCCACAACTTCTAAGATGATCGTAGAAGTCATCACTAAGATACTCTTCACCCCTATCAGAACGAAGTATCTTGATTTTCTTGCCCAATTGGTTCTTTACTTCACTTTGGAATTTCTTAAATACTTCAAATGTCTAAGACTTGTGTTTAGTCAAATAAACATATCCATATCTACTGAAATCATCAGTAAATGTAACAAAGTATCTTTTACCTTGTCTGGTGATGTGTCTGAACGGACCACATACATCCGAGTGGATGATGTCCTATAGATCTGCTCCTCTTTCATAGTTTCCTATGAAAGGAGACTTTGTCATCTTTCCAAGTAGACAAGATTCATAATCTCCATTAAACTCTAGGTTACATGGTCCAAGATTTCATCCGATTAGATCTTGGCAATTCTCTTCTTGTTTATGTGGCCAAGGCGACAATGTCGTAGACATGATTTATCCAAAGAAGTTGAACTAACATTTAAGATTAAGATATCGTTGCTACTTACACCAATCACATATTCATATATGCCATTGTAAGGAATTGCTTTAAAATAAATAGAATTATCTTTGTAAACAAAAATAGAAGCATCATTATTGACAAATCCAAAAGTAAAACCATCCATCCACAATGCATAAAATGAAATAATGTTTCTTTCCATGTAAGGCGAATAGCAATAATCTTTTAAAACAACTAAAAAGCTAGAAGGTAATGAAAGCTTGTAATCTCCAATATTGGTAACAACCACTTTGCTCTTGTTCCCCATGATCAAGTAAGTCATGCTCTCCATGCCTTAGCTTCCTACTTTGTTATAGTCCTTGCACTTCAGAAAAAATGTGGGTTTCACATCTTGTGTCAAGTTTCCAATTATTAGAAGTAGAAGTCGAATGTAATTCAATTTAAACATACCTGAAGTGCCATCACCCTTGGCTTTATTCTTCTTAAGATCCTCCAGATACTTAGGGCAGCTACATTTCCAATGGCCCTTTTCTTGGCAATTGTAACATATGGCCTCTTTAGGATCATTCACAGGTGTTATGTATGGAACATCCTTCTTAGGGTTGGAATTGGGATTACCAACTTTCCCTTTCTCTTTTCCCTTAACATTGGGATGATAAGGCATCTTTCTCTTGACACGACCTTCCCTAATAGCCAGCACAAGAGTGGTTGAACTTGTGTTCCTAGGTGGAACACTGCTTTCTTCAGTTGTCTTGAGCATCCCATGTAGCTCCATGATACTCTTCTCCAAACCATTTATATAGTAGTTCATAGTGAACTGCTTGTATGCACTAGTCAGAGAGTTAAGAATGACATCAATAGCCAGTTCTTGAGTAGATGGAAAGTCGAGACGATCAAGTCTGTCAAAGTACCCTTTGATTTTTAACACATGGCAACTCACAGAACTATTCTCATGTTGCTTGCAACCTAGAATGATTTCATCACCTTGAATCTCTATGTTCGGGATTATTCTTCAAACATGTCTTTGAGCTGCTCATTCATATCATACGCACCAAGATTCTCACAACTCTTTTGGAGTTCATAATACATGGTCGCCAACATTAGACACGAAACTTCAATCGAGTGATAGCGATGCTTTTCATGTTTGGCCGCTTCTTCTGCGGTAACATCATCAGGAAGCTCCTCTTAAAGATACCCGTCCATGACATACTCCTTATTTTCTTACCTCAAAGTGATCATTGTGTTACAAATCCAATCTAGGTAGTTTGGACCACTGAGCTTATCTTGCGAGAGGAGTTAGAGTAATGAGAAGTTTGATGAAATGGTTGGTGCAGGAGGAAGAGGAGGAGTAGCACTCGAGCCGTTGGTCGTCTATTAAGAAAAGAAACACAATTATTTCGATCAACAATCCTTTTATTATAATTACCCAAAAAAAATTATTAATCAAAAGTCTAGGATCCATATTTGGCTTCACAATATAAAGTAGATTAGCCGAAAATTACAAAATGGAGTTATTTAGGTGGACAAACTACTGTCGATCTCAATCTATATGAGATTCCTAAAAAACGACATTTATTGACTTCTATCAATCTCATGTTAATCTCTTCTAATGCTCATTTAGCATTTGTGACTGGATTAGCCGAGGATCATGAATCCAAATGGTGAATCGACCATGCGAAGTTACAATGAGATTCGGATCAAGTAACGCTTGAGAATCACGATCACCATACACCTTTTTTTACCATGTTCTTCGTTTGATGAACTGGTAAACCACACACACTTACATCAACAAGAACATACCACAATGTGTAGTTTCCATGGGAAGCATAAGATTCACATTATATATAAAATGGGATTTTTTTTATTACTTATAGAGTTAATAACCCCCGGCTGTCTCTAACAAACAAAGGAATCTGCCCTCTAATCCGCTCAGTCTTCCAATTTTCCTTCTTCAATCCTTCCACCTAAGCCTCCTTGATCAAATCCATCAAAGGTGAAGTGACAGTCATCCTCAAACAAATATCTCGGATCGATGAGCATGTTGCCTTGCCACTCAAAGCATCGACCACCATATTGTCCTTCCCGGGGTGGTATATAATCTCGCAGTCATAATCTTTTACCACATCCAACCACCTTCGTTGACGCATATTCAAATTCGGTTTATCCATCAAATATTTCAAACTTTTATGATCGGTGTAGATAGTACATCGGACTCCGTACAACTACTGCCTCTAGATCTTGAGGGCAAACACCACCGCCCCCAATTCCAAATCATGTGTAGGGTAATTCGCCTCATGAGGCTTCAGCTGCCTCGAGGCGTAAGTAATCACATGCCATATCTGCATAAGAACAGCTCCCAATCCTGAAATAGAAGCGTCGCAGTAAACCACAAAATCATCTAATCCCTCAGGTAACGTGAGAATTAGTGCTTCACACAACCTCTTCCTCAGTGTCTCGAAGGAAAACTGTTGATCCGGACCCCACCGAAAGGTCACACTCTTCTTGGTCAGAGGGGTCAGAGGCACCGTAATCTTGGAGAAGTCCCGAATAAATCTCTGATAATACCCCGCAAGAACCGAGAAACTTTGAATCTATGATGCGTTTTTCGGAACCTCCCAATGCATCACGACCTCGATCTTGGCTGGGTCCACCAAGATTTCGTCTTGGTTGATGATGTGCCCCAAAAACTGCACCTCACGCAACCAAAACTCACATTTGGAGAATTTAGCATACAGCCTCTCCCTCCTCAAGGTCTCCAACACCTCTCACAAATGATGCTCATGCTGCTCCTTGGTCTTGGAGTAGACCAGAATATCATAAATAAAAACAATCACTGATCGATCCAACATCAGCTTGCAAACCCGATTCATGAGGTCCATGAATGTTGTTCAGGCATTGGTGAGCCCGAAAGGCATCACCACAAACTCGTAATGACCATAACGAGTTCAAAAGGTTTTCTTATGTACTTCCTCATCCCTGATCCTCATCTGATGATACCCTGAACAAAGGTCAATCTTGAAAAACCAAGAGGCACCCTGAAGCTAATCAAATAGGTCGTCGATCCTCAAAAGTGGGTAACGGTTCTTCATCATTAGCTTATTCAGTTCCCTATAATCAATGCACATCCTGTGTGAACTATCCTTCTTCTTCAAAAAAAGAATTGGTGCTCCCCACAGAGAATTGCTCGGACGAATAAGACCCTTGTCTAAGAGCTCCTGCAACTGCATATACAACTCATGCATCTCAGGTGGTGTCAGGCGATACGGTGCCTTGGCTATCGGGGAAGCACCAGGTACTAAATCAATCTGAAACTAAAATTGCCTCTCAGGAGGCACTTCGGGCAAATCCTCGGGGAAAACATCAGGAAAATCCCTCACAATAGGTACTCTTCTCAACTCAGTCGGGACCTCAACCCGTGTGTCAGAAACATAAGCTAGAAACCTAGAACAACCCAACTGCAGAAAGCTCCTAGCCTTCGCAGCTGAATAGAGAGTTGGTCCATGCAAGGCTCTCTCAACTGGAGTGACCAGTTCTACCCCACTTGGGGTTCTAACTATCACTAATTGCCGCTCACAATCAATCACGACACCAGTGGGCCCCAACCAGTCCATCCCGATGATCACCTTCAATCCCCTCAAGAGAATCGGTACCAAATCAATATGAAACCTCTCACTAAACATGTTCAGAATACACCCTTGGAAGACCCTCACAACACTCACAGTACGGTCATCCGTGATCTCCACCTCCAAAGGGGAATCCAAAGTCCCCGAAGCGTCTCGAAATTTCTTGCTGAACGCAAGAGATAAAAAGGATCGGGTAGCCCCGAATCAAACAGAACATGAGCTGACAACCCATTGACCAAAAAGGTCCCTATACAAGATCATAATAAACATAAGCATAACAAGAAAGAAATAAAAGATAGATGTAAGTCACATATCAGTAACTACATCTTGCGCTGCACGGGCCTCATCAGTGGTCAGCTGAAAAACCCTGATCTTCATTGCAGGGGGCCTCCGCCTTGCCCTGGAGGCCATCAGTAATCCTCAAGGTGGCGGGTGCAGGCGCCACCACCGTTCCCTCAGTCAATCTCGTATAATCGGCCTTTTATGGCCGGTGCAAACTCCTGATAAAACCTCTGCACAAAATCCTCCCAAGTCATCGCTGTAACAACCTCCGTCCCAACCGCCCTGGTGACCTCCTCCCACCAGTCCCACGCTCTGTCCCTCAGCAAATAGGATGCGAATCCCACCTTTTCCGCCTCGGGGAAAAAGCTCGTGCGCTGAGCATTCTCCATGTCAGCGATCCTTAGCAATGGGGTCCTTAACCCCAAAGAACGCAGGCGCTCCGCACGCCTTGAACTCCCGGAACGAGGGAGTTCGAGCCCCAATCTAACCTGTAGAAATCTCGGCTCAAAATGACCTAAGCCGCTCCTCCACGATCTCCATAATCCCCTCCTTGGCGGTACCGAAAATCACCGTCGTAGCATCAAGGATGCCACGAGTAACCTCGGTTGCAATAAGCTCACACAACCTCTCATCAATCGGCTCAACGCCTAAACCCGAACCCGAACCAGAGCCTGATCCTGAACCTAAACCTCCTCATGTAGTCATCAAGATCCTCAGATTGAAAATACAACATAGAAAAGAATCGATAAAGAAGTTCGAGAGGACTCCTCCTCACCAGTCTCCTTATAGTCTCCAGGTATGCACTCGTCTCGGGTACAGGTCATGTGCTTCCAATAGTACGGGCCTAATACTACCTTCCGCACCTACCTGTACCTTCCTCAAGGTTAGAACTGATTCCTCTAATTCACCATACTATACTCATGAACAAAACCCATGCAATACAACACACATATCCTAGACTCTTCTAGAATTTCTCAACTTTCACAGAACAGGAAACCTCAATCAACACCGTTGGTTTCCTTATGCATGCAAGTTATACACAAATAGGATAACATAGACTGTCAAATAAACTTTCTACCCAAAGTCCATAACTAAACAAGGAGCATGAAATGAGGCAGAATCCATCATTCTAGGGCTATGTATTCCTAATCATATATAACTTTGAAACCATACACTTAGCAGTAACAAAGTCAACATCGATTCCAAGTAATACATGACATCTAATTTTCCTAGGCTATAAGGCATCACACAAATCAGGAAATTCTATCACATAATTCCTAAAGGTATCCTTAGCCTTACTCTAGCGTGCAATTCACATATCAATCATACTAATCGTAATACATAAGCATGGGTAATTTGGGAAATACTTACTTGAGCTTGGCCGATCGCATGCATTGCACTCTCCCTTTTTACTTAAGAAAACCTTTTTCAGAAAAATTTTAGCTCTTTTTCTTTTAAAAAGATTATCATTTACTCAGTTTGAGTTCTGACACACCCGAAAGTGTGCCCGAATCCCTCAAACCAAGGCTCTGATACCAATTTGTAACAACCCAAAACAGGATAAAAATTTTCAAACAAGTACTACAAGTATAAAAATTGTTCCAAAACCATCACAATGTATAAATATCAAATCATCAGAGTACAATATTAAAATGCGGAAATAATGGGAGAGAATGATGTGCCATCACGCCAGACCCTTCCCTTTAGTACTAGAAGTACCTAAAACCATAAACACAATCTGTAAGCAAACGATTAGTAAGTTTTCCCAAGTATCACATACAAACATATAATTCAATGTTATAGGCCAAATCATAGTCTTACGTAAAATTTTTGCCGATGGCCAAATCCTGGTCTTCCATACAATTGCCAAGGGCCAAATCCTGGTCTTTCATTTAACTACCAGGGTCCAGATCCTGGTCTTTCATACATGTGCCAGAGGCTAAACCCTAGTCTTTTATACACATATCAAACAAGTAATCTGTATCCTATAACACAAATAATGGGCCAGCCTTGGTGCCTTTGACCCATTGATACTGTGAGAAAACTAACCTCAATCAGCTGGAAACACAACACTCTCGGCTACTGAACAGAATAGTCCCACACAATCACAAACAAAAAGCCCTAATCAGCATTAGGTCATAATCCCAATACATGGGCCTAAACCCTAAGTCCAAACTCCTAAGATAAGGGCCCAAATGCCTTTCCCATAATGGGCCTAACCATTCTTGGCCCAAACAAAATAACGGACTCCAACGTCCACAAGGCCCAACTACACTACTTACTGTCCATTAGCAGATGTCATAGGCCCAGCTGCTCTAAACACATCAAGGCCCAAAACCAACTAAGGCCTAATGACCCAAAAGCCCAACACAGGTCCAAAAGACCACTGGGAGCGTACGCGTGGCGTAATCTTAGTACGGTTGGCGTACTAGACCGCCATGCAGTACGTGTTGCGTACTATAACATCCCAAAATTTACGACCAAAATTTTTATTTTTAATTAAGTAATTTATGAAAACAATATTCTGAAAACATCGACAATGTCATCCCATGTCACGATCAAAACCAATATGTCAAATATCCAAAAACATGTCATAGAAAAGTAATATCATAGTACAACTCCCAAAGATCTCATGTGCGGAAAACCATAGTGTGATGCGCTGCGATCATGCCAGATCCTTTCCTTTCGAAGAAGAAGTACGTAAAACCAAAACTGAAAACCGTAAGCACGAAGCTTAGTGAGTTCCCCCATCATACCACATACCATACAACAAATACATTGCCAAGCATATCTCGGTGCTGGCCTCCCCTTCGGTCTGTTTCAACCAGATACTGACGAGCATATCTGGGTGTTGCCCCCCCCCCCTTCGGCTTATTTCAATCGGATACTGCCGAGCATATCTGGGTGCTGGCCTCCCCTTCAGTCTATTCCAACTGGCTACTGCCGAGCATATCTGGGTGCTGGCCTCCCCTTCGGTCTATTCCAACCGTATACTGGGTCTATCCCACCCCTACCACTACCACATAATAACATAGCAAATAAGCACATAAATCATAACAAATAGTGGCATACCATACAATTATCACAAAGACACTCATCTCTACTATAAAAAACTACTAGTGGGCCGGCATTGGTGCCTTTGACCCACTCATACAGGGAAGGTAACTCACCTGAATGCTGAATCTCACGGTAAGAAATCTCTAACGGCTGCTCTGACGACTCCCTGAGCTATTGGTACAAAATAACACTTAGTCAAAACCTAATAATCATTCTTAGGGTAAAATGACCATTTTACCCCTGATCTAATTTGGTCCATGCCTAAAGCCCAAAACCATAACGTGAAAGGCCCAATACTAGGTAGACTTCCCAAGCCCACTATGGCCCACCATTGGTCCATTTTTCTAAGTTGCGCCCAATCCCTCTAATGGGACTTACCCTAGACCCAAAATAAGACATAGTCCAATAAAGCCCAAAATGATGATCCATTAAGCCCCATAGTAATAAAGTCCAAGAAAATGGCCCAAGGAAGCCCACTGCCGTAACGAATGCATGGCGTTCCCTTGTAAAACGTTGAGCGTTCCTCACCAGTCCAGATCGCGAGTCCCAACGGGAACGTAGGGAATTCCCGGACCCTACGCAGCGCGTTCGCGTCCAGATTCCAAAAATCGGCCATTAAGCACTTAATGCTTAATCCATGTTACCCAAACGTAGATCCAAGCCATTTAGGACCTCTAGAACTATAAAGTCACGGCCTTGGTGACTTTGCATGCCCCCAAAAGCTCCAAACTCCAAAAATGGCATTCTACTTCCATGAAAATGGCCTTATCTCATGCATGAACACATCAAGACCTTCAAGATGGCAACTTTCTGTCTTAGGGACTCAAATAGTACCAAGGGTGGCAACCCTAAGCCTAGGAAATGGATTTTAGCATTAAAGCTTCCTCCTTGGGACCAAACTGGTCCAAAAACTCAAAATAAGAGATCTAAGTACTCATGGATCAAGTTCAAGACTTTATACCTTGAAAAGGTTTGCAATGAAGCAACAATCCCAGATCTACAACTTCTCCTTTGCACCACCACCTTGCTTTGACCTTTACTTCCTTGGATAATGGATCCAAAACACCAAAATGCTCTCAAGAAGCCTTCCAAGAACAAGAACACACAGAATATAGATTAGGGTTTCGTGGGAGCAGCTTAAGGGTGAAAGGGTGGCTGGACTTTAGGGCATAATGTTCTTTATATAGGGGTTAATACTTAAAGTTTAGGTTTTGCACTTGGCACGTGAACACAGTGCGTTCCCCAAGGGAACGCCCCACGTTCAGGCTCTGCCTCCAAGAATCCAAAATTGGCATAAATGGTCCCTCCTTCCCTCAACCTTGCAAACATAACGTCCAAAAGTAATAATTCAACATATAAGGGACCAAAATATAGATAATACCTGGACTGAGCATTAAAATTCTCTCCCACTTAAATCAGACTTCGTCCTCGAAGTCTGTCACCTCGAACAACTCGGCGTAGTGGTCCCTCATTTCCTCCTCGACTCCCATGTCCATTCTGAACCCTTTCGGTGCTGCCACTGTACCTTAACCAGCCCCACGACCTTGTTCCTTAAGGTCTTCTCCTTTCGATCGAGAATCCCTATCGGTCTCTCTATATAATTCAGGCGGTTATCCACCTGAATATCCTCCAAAGGCACGACCGTGAAATCATCCACCAAACATTTCCGCAACTGGGAGACATGAAATGTGCTATGAATCTGACTGATCTCGGCCGAAAGCTCAATACGATATGCTACACGGCCCACCCGAGCCAAAACCCTAAAAGGACTGATGTGCCTGGGGCCCAGCTTGCCCCTCTTCCTGAACCGGATGACACCTTTCCAGGGTGACACCTTCAGGAGAACCATGTCTCCCACCTGAAACTCCAAGTCTGACCGGCGCTTGTCGGCATAGCTTTTCTGCCAACTCTGAGCAGTCTGGAGCCTGCTCCGAACCTGCTGGATCATCTCAGTGGTCTTGAGTACCACCTCAGTGCTCCCCATGACTCTCTGACCGACCTCGCCCCAACAGATTGGGGTACTACATTTCCTCCCATAGAGCATCTCGAATGGAGGTTGGTCTATGCTAGCGTGATAATTGTTGTTATACGAAAATTCCGCTGACGGAAGATACGTATCCCAACTCCCACCAAAATCCAATACACATGCGCGTAGCATATCCTCTAGAGTCTGAATCGTCCTCTCACGCTGCCCATCCGTCTGAGGGTGAAAAGTTGTACTGAAGTGAAGACGAGTGCCTATCTCGTCATGAAATCGCTTCCAGAATCTGGAAGTGAAGCGAACATCTCGGTCTGACACAACCGAAACCGACACTCCATGGTGTGCCACAACCTCGCGTACATAGATCTCGGCTAGCTTCTCAGCCGATATACTCTCCCGGATCGGGATGAAATGTGCACTCTTGGTCAGCCGATCCACGATGACCCAAATCGAATCCACTCCACGTGCAGTCTTGGGAAGTTTTGTGATGAAATCCATGGTGATGTCTTCCCATTTCCACACGGGAATCTCCAACGGCTGCATCTTTCTGTGAGGTCGTTGGTGCTTGGCCTTGACTTTCCTACAAGTCAAGCATCACTCCACATACCAAGCTATGTCCCGCTTCATGCAGGGCCACCAATAATGAGGGAGAAGATCCCGATACATCTTCGTCGCCCCAGGATGAATGGAGAATCTCGACTTGTGAGCCTCCTCCATCAGTACCTGGTATACACCGCCCCAGTAAGGAACCCAA
The DNA here is from genome assembly GCF_052849685.1 of Lactuca virosa. NCBI lineage: Eukaryota > Viridiplantae > Streptophyta > Magnoliopsida > Asterales > Asteraceae > Lactuca > Lactuca virosa. The sequence goes on along the minus strand of NC_136429.1, from coordinate 180,096,673 downwards.
ACCCTCCGATGCAGGGTCAACAACCCACGACTGTCATAATCAAATGAAGCCACCTGACCTACAATGCGCTCACTCTTTCGGTGCTCTTCCTTCATAGCCTCTACCTGTGCCCCTCGGATCTGCTCCAACAATGGAGTAATCACTGTCATCCTCAAGCATATATCCAGAATCGGATCCGCGACCGCCTTGCGGCTGAGAGCATCGGCCACCACGTTGGCCTTCCCTGGTTGATAAAGAATCTCGCAATCGTAATCCTTCACCACGTCCAACCACCGTCGTTGTCTCATGTTCAGGTTCGGCTGGTCCATCAAGTACCTTAGTCACTTGTAGTCCGTGTAAATGGTGCAACGAACCCCATAGAGGTAGTGCCGCCAAATATTAAGGGCAAAAACAACGTCCCCCAACTCCAAATCGTGCGTCGGGTAATTTGCTTCATGAGGGTTCAGCTGCCTCGAAGCGTATGTAATCACGTGACCTCGCTGCATCAAAACTGCACCCATACCCGTGATTGAAGCGTCACAGTAAACCACGAAGTCGTCGACACCCTCCGGCAAGGTCAGAATCGGTGCCTCACACAACCGCTATCTGAGAGTCTCGAAAGCTGTCTGCTGATCAGGCCCCCAATGGAATGTCACCGACTTCTTGGTCAGTTGGGTCAATAGAACAACAATCTTGGAGAAATCCTTGTTGAGAGAAAAACTATGGGAAACACCTGAACAAACGTTAGTACAAAATATGGTTGTGGAATAAGTTAATCTCAAAGGATCATATCAGCTCAAAAATAATAAGTTAGAATTGTTAGCTAGTTAGTTGCAGAAAAGTAAATTGCAAAAATGTAAGGAAATATAAATAGCAACAAGTTATATCAAGTATACATCAAACTGATTCTTAACACGGTTTGCAATCAAACACGAGTTAGTAAGTGTGATCAGTTTAAGATGAAGAGGATCTTGGATGTAAGATAGAGATAAGAGAGAATGATCTTTGTATGAGATTTCAACAGATCATGATAAGAAAGAAGAAGTGGTAAGAAGTGGTAAGTTTTTCTTGATGAAGAAGACTCTATTTATAGAGCCTTAAAAAGTTACACATAGAATATAAAATACTAAACTACTGACTTATCGTGACCATGCAAGGTTCACTGGTTAATACAATTCTAAAAAGACAAGTCAAATAATGTAACTTTAAGTTCCATTGCGGATAAGGTGATTGTGGTTGATATCTTCAGGTTGCGGTAGCGGTAGACAAACAGATTAAGGTAGGAAGAATAGTTGCGGTAGGAAATACGACTGTGGTAGGAGATATGGTTGTGGATCATCAAATTTAAGAGGGTCACTTTATGTATCAACATTTCCCCCACAGTGACCTCTTCAATTTTTACTTATCAAGTTTCAGGAATTTGATGAGAAGCCACCAAAATTTCCTTACTTCGCTAAGCCAGTGAATTCTCCTTGAAATCTCGAACTTCACTTCATCAGTTGTATTCTTGGATCTCTGAACCGAAGCCAGAGTCACATCCAGTTGCTTTCAGGTCTGCCGATTCATAGCGGTGATTGGGATGAAGTATTTGAGATCATTGTTTGCTCTTTTATATACAACTCCTAATTCCGGGAAGTTGGTTGCACCTAGGGACCTTTCTTGATAACCTTCAGTGAAAACTGGTGTAGGCTCAAGTGTTGGAAGATTGAATTTTTAAGCAAGCACAGGATGAATATCCGCATCTATTTTGGCAAAGTCACACACCAATGACTTGAGAAACACGCAAGCTTTCTCATAAGCAATTATCATTTTTGGGTGCTTCTCGGACTTGATCTGAAAAACTCTTACAATCAGGAACACTTCTTCAGGATTCATGCAAGGGAAATCAGCTTGAGTTCTAAAGTAATCATCACCTCTCCTTGTGAGTGTATACTGAACGAATTCAGTCTTCATGAATTTCCTCACCTTGTAATTCTTTACTGCTGATGGTCTGTCATTAGACCAGATGCTCTCAAAGTCAGATCCATGCTTGGCATGAAACTGATTTAGTCGTTCGAATTCGAGAAGCAGCCTTTGATCATCAGGAAGGCTAAGGTCAAATGGTTCAAAAATAGGGAAGAATCTGGAGTTGGTTGAAATTGGAACATCCCATTATCCATCAGAAGGTGGTTCAGCATAAGTTAGGAAGGGTCAATAGTCATCATCAAGTAGCCTTCGGATATGATTAACCCAAGAATTGATCAGGGTTTCATCCATGGTAGTATCGAATCCGTGTTCTCTCCAAATCTGTTCTGCAAATTTTGCAGCCTTCCAGTCCTTCTTCCTTTGAATGGTGGTAGGAGAATCCTCTGAATGCTCTGAAGACATAGTTGGTGCCAAAATTTTAAAGTGGGGGGGGGGGAGTTTCTTGGCATGGAGGAGACTGATGTTGGTCTTGATGTTGCGGGGAATCTTGTTGCGGTGGAGACTGATGTGAATAGTGAATCGGAGTTGTCTGTTTGGGAGATGGTTGAGGTGATGGTTGTGGAGTTGGAACCTTTTGATGGAATTGACCATAACTTGGGATTCTTGGGAGAGATTGATGCGGATGAGAGTGTTCACCTCACCCTTTTGAGGAAGAAACAATTTGTTGCTCCTCAAACCATTGTCTGAGGCCATCAATTTTGGAAAAGGTTTCGGTGAACTGAGATTTGATTAACATTGAGACTTGAATATTGTTAGGGATTTCAGAGTTAAACAGGAGTTGATGAATCTCCTTAGTGAGTTTGAGAATATCCACAGTAAGAGGGTTGGCAGAAAGTGAACGCCTTAGATTGTTGATTGTTGATTGAAGAACCGCAATGGTAGATTCATACGAATTGTGCATTTCTTCTACCAGCTGCTTGGAGTGAGCTGCCTGTTTTTCGAGGGTAGACTTGATTTCATCTTTTAAAGCAGTGACCTCTTTGATGAGGTTTTCAGCAGTGGCCAGAAACTGTTTATGATCAGCAGAGCGGCTGACATCTAAATCTTTAATACCCATTTCTACTTTCAGGGTTATGGGTTCTGCGGCCATACGTTCCTGGGTTTCAAGTCGTTCTACCCTTTCAACAAGAGACTACAGGGTAGGGATCTATGCATTATGAGATTGGCTGGAGGTGACTGCGGCCAAGATTTGGTCAACTTTGGATTGGAGAGATAGAAATTCTTTTTTGGTAACAGCTAGCTTCTTTTTCTTCTTAGCCTTGGGTTTAGAAGTGGAGTGTTGGGATCCACTGGATTCTTCGTCGTCAAGATCAAAATCATCAAGTCCAAACATTGGACCTGAGCTGATCTCAACTGCGGTTCCATCATCATTAGAGTCATGATTTTTAGCAGTTGGGGGAGGCTTCGATGGACCAGCACCACTTTGAAGATTTTGAGCCTGTTGAACTGGAGAGTCCATTTTCATCATCCATTCTTGAGTCTGTAGGATGTCATGAACTGTCTTGCAATTGCTAAAAGAATCTGCCCAATACTTGTAAACTGTGTGTAGATCTCTTTCCATTTTTTGTTGCTGTTGAACTTGTTGTTGTTTCCTTGCCCTTGAAAAGCTTCATACTTTTTGATTCCGGACATAGTAGTTGGTCGATCCCGAGCCCAAGAATCATCTGATCGATATCCGTCAAGTCCCTTGTTTCGCACCGAGGTGTCCCTCGGGTTCGTGGTTCCTTGCACTCTTGTGCTCCCCACGCCTAGACCACTTGTAAGTAATGGTGGTGGACTTGGATTTCATGAGCTTCCTTGGTCGCCTTGACCGGTAGTCAAGTCTAGCCTCGGCTCAGTTCTGGCTAAGGCGGAAGAATTGCCTTGCAGTGCGACTGGTGTTTCAAGTGTTTGTGTGACACAAAAGAGAATGGAGCGCAACTCCTCAGGTTCAAAATATTGGATACGTGATGCCCTGGAGGCCTTAGGGCAACTCGAACCAATCGGATCCACTTGGGATTCGAAAGGGGGTGTGTCTCCATGATGAGATGTAATAGATACACTGACTGTATCTGAGTGGTGACATGGGGTTTGAGCAGTTGATCCTGCGGTAGCTCGAATGACTACTAGAGTCTGTTGAGAGACTTCGGTATGAGTCGTGTCACGCATTTGGCTAGGACTTGGGTTAAGTTTGAGTTCTTTCTTCTGAAAAGTTGTCTAGAAGTTGAAGACTCCTGCTTAGATTCACCAACAATGTCCAGTTGTGGTTCAGGTTCAAAATATTGGATACGTGATGCCCTGGAGACCTTAGGGCAACTCGAACCAATCGGATCCACTTGGGATTCGAAAGGGGGTGTGTCTCCATGATGAGATGTAATAGATACACTGACTGTATCTGAGTGGTGACATGGGGTTTGAGCAGTTGAGCCTGCGGTAGCTCGAATGACTACTGGAGTCTGTTGAGAGACTTCGGTATGAGTCGTGTCACGCATTTGGCTAGGACTTGGGTTAAGTTTGAGTTTCTTTCTTCTGAAAAGTTGTCTAGAAGTTGAAGACTCCTGCTTAGATTCACCAACAATGTCCAGTTGTGGTTCAGGTATCGCAACAGAAGAGCCTGCGGTCTTGGATTTTCTTTTTTTGGAAGGGGTAGCACCCTTCTTCATAATGTTTATTGGATGCTTCTTTGTCACCGCAAGAGATTTAACTATCTTGGATTTGGGTTGTTCTGACGTGTCTGCGGTAGGAGGGACCTGGGTTGCGGTAGGGACTAAGATAAACTGACTAGGATGAGGCGGGGAAGAATGGTATGGGTCAATACCATCCGTAGCCTCAATGTGATCTGTGACTTCACGAGTGTTGAGTCCAATAGACCCCAAAATATGTCCAGGTAATCTCCTAAGGGGTCTAAAAAGAGTTTGATCTTTAGAGGCTGTGTACCTTTAAGATCGCGAGTGACAAAGAGACTGGTATCATCGCCCATATCGAGCTTGGCGTCCTTGTGTATATCAAAAATACAAAGCGACCAGAATTGAGAAAATGTGAGCTTGGTTTCATCTTCTTTAGGAGACACCTTGGGAATATACTGTAGAAAATCGTCCCAAAGTATTTGACCATAGTTGACAGGATTTCCAGTAAAAATGCTCCAAACTAACTCTAACAACTTGATACCCATGTTATCGGTACCACCTGTCCTGCCGAAGAGACTTCTGATGACGAAGTGGCAGACAAACTGTCACACTATCGGGAGTTGGTTCTTTTTGAATTCACCGATCCCTCTTAGTTTCTTTTGATAATCCATTAGGTACAGGGTCGAAATTACATCATTAGGGCTTGGTGAGAAGAACTTTGTAGTAGGGAGGACCCTTAAGTTGATTTCTTCCAAGAACTTTGTTTTGGTTAGAACAACAAGAGAATTATCGGCAAGGTTAAGATGGACTTCTTGAAGATTGTGAGATGGTCGGAAAGCACTGAAAGCACAATTGAATAGAATGGGCAGTGGAACAACTTCTGTAAAGGAGTTGAATGGTCCACATAGTGGGTGTTTTGAGAGAAACTGAATCATTAGCATGATTGCGTTGTTGTAAGAGGGATGATTGGCAAAGACAGCTCTATAATTGTTCGAGGCAATGGACGGCGATTGATCTTATATGGTGGATTCTGAGCCGATGGGTCGAGCAGACCCAGAGGCTTTCGACTGTTTCTTGGAGATGCCTGATTTCACCATGGTTGCGGGAAAGATTTTTTGAACTTGCAAGAAAACTGTTTGAACAAGAAGGGGGAAGAAGATGAAGATCAACTTTAGGGATTCAGAAAGCGTAAAGCAATATTGGGAAGAAAAAGGGTTTTTATATGGCCGGATTTCAAAAAGTATTGTAATTGTTTTATTTACAGCTGTTAATGTTAAAAACCCTTGGGTTTTTACCATTATCAGATACAAATAAAATAAATCCAAAAGAAAAAGATATGCTTGAAAAATCGGAACATTTATTGTTTGTCAGACCCATGATCACACGCCGGGAGAACGTGTAGTGAGGGTTTGTATCTGTTGGAAAAATAGGTAGTTGAAACGGATTTGACAGCAAAATGGCTGTGAAATGTGACCGATTGAGAAAAGCGATTTCTTTAAAGATTGCGTTTTTATGGAAAAACGATTTATTTGAAATATAGCCTAAAATAGGTCTGACCGAGAAAAGAGAATTTGAAAGGAATTGAAACGTTGTATGCTACAAAATGAATGTTTGTAAAGAATGTACATATTTAATGAAGAAGATTAAATAGCACACAAAAGTCTCTCCCTTTTTTATTAAAGTGAATGATGAGTCATTTATTGCAACTGCGGTTGAGATAAGATGATTGTGGTGCCATTTGTTGAGATTGCGGATGGGTCCATGTTTTGAGACTGCGGATGGACTACGGATAGAGTCAGAGTACTACGGTTGCTTGAACTTGAGAAACACTTGACAGGAAGTTAGAAATAAAAGAAATAAAAGACCCAAAGAAAATATAGAGATTATATATGATTACGGTATATTGGTATACTGAAAACATATATAATGAATATATTATAATTGAACTGCAGTGAGGCGAATGCTTCAAGATTTTTACTTTGAAAAAAAAAGAAGCAATTCCTTCACTCTTGAAGACCAGATGTGGTCTGCGGTACTTATCAATTCAAGAAGAATTGCAGGTTTGGATTCATCATTCCTAGCATTTCTAGAAAGATATTTAGTTTTGTAGCATCAAGTGCCTTGGTAAAAACATCTGCTATTTCCTCATGAGTGGGAACAAAAATTAGTTCGATGTTACCTTTGAGGATGTGATCCTTGATGAAATGGTATCGTAATTCAATGTGCTTCGTCTTCGAATGGTGAATGGGACGAGAAATCGCTATAGCACTCTCTGAGTCACAATAAATTAGTACCCGCAACATTTTGTATCCGTAATCCATGAGTTAAGTCTTCATCCATAGAAATTGGGAACAACAACTGGCTGCGACCACATACTCAACTTTTGCGGTAGACAACGAGACACAATTCTACTTCCTTGAAGACCAGCTGACTAGTCTTCCTCCTAGGAATTGGCATCCACCTCAAGTACATTTTCGATCTAATCTACATCCATCATGATCCGCATCCGTGAACGCTTGGAGACTAAAGTCATTTCCTGCGGGGTACCAGAGGCCTAACGCTTTAGTTCCTTTTAAGTATCTGAGAATTTGCTTGACTGCGGTCAAGTGAGATACTTTGGGATCCGCTTGGTACCTGGCACATAAGCCTGTTGCAAAGACAATATCCGGTCTACTTACGATGAGGTACATCAATGATCCAATCATTCCACGATAAGTTTTATGGTCAACTGATTCTCCGGTAGGATCGGCTGAAATCTTGTATCCAAAGGCCATCGGGACCTTGGCTGAGGGTCACTTTTGTTGGATTAGTGTCTAAGTCCATAACTATAATTGGTATGTACTTGACCCGATTTGGCATGGTCCATTTGGGTTGCATGACATCGGAACGATTTGGATAGACTTTTGTGAGAAAAAGGATATATATTATTTATTAGTATACTATAAGTTCTAATATATCAATATGAAATCATATTATATAATTAGTATTGATCAAGAATTAATTTGGAATTAATTCTGTGATCAAAAGACACTAATTAAATATATGGGGATTGATTGTGTAAATCATTCATTCTTATATATGTGGGCTTATGATCCATAGTTCTTCATGTTAGGCTAAACCCATGGAGTAACCCATGGATACTCCATGGAGGTTTTAACCCATGGAGCATGAAGAATATGGAAAGACATGAGTTACATGGTGTAACCCTAATAGCCACAATATATAAAGACCCCATAGCTCAAGAAAATCGGGCCTAAGGATTGATATGTGAGGGCTAGCCGATTTTGAGCATAAGGACTTTTCTCTCAAGTTATTCCAAGTTGTTGTTGGTGTTGTGTGAACCATTTGAGGTGTCACACTTGGGGCAATAGGCTCTTAAGCTCCATGGAATCAAGCTACAACAAAGAGGTATGTTATTCTAACTAGTATCTTATTTGTTTATGTCAAATTGCATGCTAGTTATAGGTTTAATGCCTTGGAATCCATTTGCATGTATAATTAGTGAAAACATAGATCCAAGGTATTTAGGGTTGTATGTGCACCATAGGATGGTGTAGTATACTAAAACCCATCAACTTTATGTATCAACAATCCTGGATGAATCTTCGATAGTAACCCTCCAGACCAAGAAAATTCCAAATCTCAGATGGAGACCTCGGAACCTCCCATCTCATCACTGCCTCTACCTTGGCTGGATCGACCAGTATATCGTTCTGGTTAGCAAGGTGCCCCAGAAACTGCACCTCACGCAACCAAAACTCGCACTTGGAGAACTTTGCGAAAAGTATCTCCTTCCTCAACGTCTCCATCACATCCCTTAAGTGCTCTTCGTGCTGCTCCTGCGTCTTGGAGTAAACCAAGATGTCATCAATAAAGAATATCACAGACCAATCCACCATCGGCCTGCATATGTGGTTCATGAGATCCATGAACGCGACAGGAGAATTGGTGAGCCCAAACAGCATCACCACGAACTCGTAATGACCATAGCGAGTCCGAAAGGCTGTCTTCTGCACATCATCGTCCCCGACTCGCATCTGGTGATAACCCGGTCGCAGTTCAATCTTGGAGAACCAAGATGCACCCTGTAGCTGGTTAAATAGATCATCAATCATCGGGAGTGGATAACGATTCTTCACCTTTACCTTATTCAACTCCCGGTAGTCTATACACATCCGGTGGGATCCTTCCTTCTTCTTCACAAATAGAATCAGGGCTCCCCATGGAGAACTTCTCGGCCTGATAAATCCCTTGTCTAACATCTCCTACAGCTGTGTAGACAACTCCTACATCTTGGGAGGATCCAACCAATACGGTGCATTGGCTATCAGAGTTGCACCTAGAACTAGGTCAATCCTGAACTCCACCTGTCTCTTCGGAGGTACCCCACGCAAGTCCTTCGGGAACACGTCCGGATACTCCCGCACAACTGGCACATCATCCACAGTCGCCTTACCCTTCTCCCGGGTATCCACAACATAGGAAACATAACCTGCACATCCCTGATAAAGGTAGCATCTGACTCTCGCTGCAGAACACATAACTGGTCCCCGCTGAGGTCTCTCACCCTGAATCACCGGCTCTCCCCCACTTGGGGTCCTAACCCGAACCAACTTCTGCTCACAGTCGATCACCGCCCGATTGGGGCTCAACCAATCCATACTTATGATGACCTTGTTCCCACGCAAAGGAATGGGAACCAAATCCACGGGATAACGTTCGCCATACATCCTTTGAACACAATCCCTATAAACCTCTGAAGCCCGTACAGATCGATTGTCCGCAATCTCGACCTCTAAAGGATAGTCCAACATTCTTGTAGGCTCGGCAAACTTCTTGCTGAGTGCAAGAGATACGAACGATCAGGTAGCCCCCGAGTTGAATAATACCAACACTGGGATACCGTTCACATGGAACGATCCTAAAAAAAAGAAACATAAAGATCAAAACTGACATATAATAAAAGTTAGGGAGAAGAAACATACCCGTCACCACATCCGGTGCGACACGCGCCTCCTCGGTGGTCAGCTGGAAGGCTCGGCTCCATACCACAGGAGCATCTGACTTACCTTGGCGGCCATCTGTAATCCGCAGGGTCGCTGGAGCTGGCGCCGCCACCGGCGCTCCTAGTGCGAATCTCGGGCAGTTGGCCTTTTTATGGCCTCGCTGATTACAGTGAAAACAAAGTAGGTCTGATGTCTGAATAGTATGGGTAGGGGCAGTACAATCTGTGCTAAAGTACCCAGTCTTGCCGCACTTATTGTAGCCCGATCCCCCTACCCTGCAACTTCCCTCATGTGCCTTGCCGCATTTTCCACAGCGGCCCCGCCCTGCTGGCCCTTCGACCTCGAGTCGAATCCCTTGGGTTTCTTCACCGAAACCCTAGTCGTCTACCCAGTCTCTGCCTTCCTCTTCCTAATGTGCTCTATATCAATATCCCTCTCTCGTGTCCTGGCTATCATATCATCCAAAGTCGGGCACGCTGAATAACTGACATTATTCTGAATGTCAGCTCTCAATACATCATGGTACCAGGTTTTCTTCATCTCCTCATCACCCGCGTACTGGGGCACCGAAAAGGCCCTCTCCCTGAACTTGGCAGAAATCTCCGCCACCGTCTCAGTAGTCTGTCTCATGTCCAAAAACTCCCTGGCCAGCTGTTGAACCTCCACAGCTGGCGCAAACTCGGCCCAGAACCTGGACACAAAATCTGACCAGGTTATGGCCTCATTGGCTGGGGCTCCCAAAGTATCACTAACTGCCTCCCACCAGTCCCTAGCTCGCTCCCTCAAACAACCAGCAACAAACCTGACCTTCGAACCCTCAAGGCAGAAGCTCGTCATCTGTGGAGACTCCATGTACGCAATCCATCGCCTAGATACAATAGGGTCCTTCACCCCGTAGAAGTCTGGTGCCCCGCAACACCTTAATTCCTTAAAGGAGAGCGTACGATTCCCAGACTAGTCAGGTGCCATGTCGCTCCTGAATTCCCTAAGGCGATCCTCCATCAGCTCAATGATACCCTACTTGATCGACCCGAAAATCACCGAAGTCGCCTCAAGGATGCCTCTCGTAATCTCGGATGCAATGAACTCGTGCAACCCATCGTTAATCGGTTCGGAACCAGTACCCGAACTAGACCCAGATCCCGACCTCCTGCTCCATGTCGCGTAACCACCATTCTGAAACAAACCACACAATCATCAGGGTCATACATAATCATCGAGAGGTCTCATGCTCTGCCACTCTTGGTTCCCTGCAGCTCTCCAAGAGTCAAGTACAAGTCCTTTGCTTTCAGTAGTACGGTCTCATACTACCTTCCACATCTATCTGTACTGTCCCCTTGGTTTGCCTTGGTTTACCAAAGCTGCTTCCTATCTATGCATAGAATTCACAATCAAATAATTTTTGACACTAATCTCATCGTAGGCTTTCCCTAGGGTAATCTCCGACCCACTCTCCACCATCAGCTGCATAAGAAGTCCCTGCTATCTCTCCCTAACTAGCTCGTGAATACCATTACATATTACTAGGACCAGATAATTCTTCGAATGAGAGGTCTCTCCCTATAACGGTTAGACTCAAACAAGAGCTGCGAAATAGGGCTAAACCTAACCTTCTGAAATTATTTAGTCCTTGTAATATGTAACTTATCATATTCGTTTACTAGTTAGCTAAAGATAACTAGAACTCCTAAAAGTACAAAGCAAGCAACATTCGAGCATGGCGTAACCAAAACCAAGCATATCCTAATCAGGCCATCATATCACTGACTAATCAATACTAGCATGCAGTTCAATAAGCACATACAGTAGGCATACAAGGCATCCTTCCTAGATCCTTATCCCTAATCTAGCATGCAATTCTTATAACCATATCATATATCATAATAATCATGTGTGGTATCTTGGGAAAACTTACTTGAGCTCAGCCGATTGCATGCATCACACTCTTTGTTCTTTAGTTGAAACCCTTAATTTCAATTTTTGAAATATTATTTTTCTTGTAAAAATCTCTCAAATCCTCGATTTGAGTCCGGACACCCCCGAAAGTGTGTCTGAATGCCTCAAACCAAGGCTCTAATACCAACTTGTAACATCCCAAAATTTACGACCAAAAATTTTATTTTTAATTAAGTAACTTATGAAAACAATTTTCTGAAAACATCGACAATGTCATCCCATGTCACGATCAAAACCAATATGTAAAATATCCAAAACATGTCATAGAAAATTAATATCATAGTACAACTCCCAAAGATCTCATGTGCGGAAAACCATCATGTGATGCGTTGCGATCATGTCGACTCCTTTCCTTTCGAAGAAGAAGTACCTGAAACCAAAACTGAAAACCGTAAGCACGAAGCTTAGTGAGTTCCCCCATCATACCACATACCATACAACAAATACACTGCCAAGCATATTTAGGTGTTGGCCTCCCCTTCGGTCTGTTTCAACCGGATACTGCCCCCCCCCCTTCGCTCTATTTCAACCGGATACTACCGAGCATATCTGGGTGCTGGCCTCCCTTTCGGTCTATAACCGGATACTTGGTCTATCCCACCCTTACCACTAACACATAATAACATAGCAAATAAGCACATCAATCCTAACAGATAGTGGCATACCAAACAATTATCACAAAGACAATCATCTCTACTATAAACAACTACTAGTGGGCCGGCATTGGTGCCTTCGACCCACTCATATAGGGAAGGTAACTCACCTGAATGCTGAATCTCACAGTAAGAAATCTCTAACAACTGCTCTGACGACTCCCCGAGCTATTGGTACAAAATAACACTTAGTCAAAACCCAATAATCCTTCTTAGGGTAAAATGACCATTTTACCCCTGATCTAATTTGGTCCATGCCTAAATCCCAAAACCATAACATGAAAGACCCAATACTAGGTAGACTTCCCAAGCCCACTAATGGCCTACCATTGGCCCAATTTTCTAAATTGGGCCCAATCCCTCTAATGGGCCTTACCCTAGACCCAAAATAAGACATAGTCCAATAAAGCCCAAAATGATGATCCATTAAGGCCCATAGTAATAAAGTCCGAGAAAATAGCCCAAGGAAGCCCACTACTGTAACGAACGTAGGGTGTTCCCTTGTAGATGTAACACCCCGATTTCCTGGATGTGGAACTTGAGAATTTTATTCAAATTAGAGGACCTACTCGACTAGTTGGTTAGTCCCAACTCGTCGTGTAGGGGTTGAGCAGGACGCGCGGATTATGAAGTCTACTCATCGAGTCGGAGGAGTGGACTCGACGAGTTGAGTCTGTTTGATGAAACCCTAATTATTTGGGCTTGCACCCTATTTAAAGGAATTTAACTCCTTTACCCCGCCTCCCTGATCACTTTAGCACTCTTAGAGAAACCCTAAACGAGCTGGTATCATCTGTGTATGAGAGAGAGGCTAAAAGTGTGTGATTTGGTGCATTCTTTGAAGGAGTTGGAGGAGAAAAAAGCTTGGAACGAGAAGGAGCCCTTGGATCCAGTATTCTTTCGGTGTTAGCTGCCATTTGGAGGTAAAAAGCTATCACCCTGACCATTTGTTTGTTAGATCTCTTCACTAGGGATTTTATGGCGATTTCCATCTTCCCTTTGAGTCCTTTAGTTGTTTGAGCATGCCTTGAATATGAGACCTCAGATCTGGACACTACTAGGCCCTTTAGGCCTAAAGCCTCAAGCTTTATGAAGCTTTGAACCGTTTTCATGTCCTAAACCCCTTCTTGAGCTTAGTTTTTGGTGTTTTAGCCTTGTGAGGCCTTGCATGATCGTAAAGTTAGCAACTTTACATGGTAACTTCATCCTAGGAGGTTGGATTTGGAGTTTAGAGCAGTGGAATCGACTGGAATGAGTTTAATGAGAAAGGGTTGAAGAACTCGACGAGTTGGGCATCCAACTCGACGAGTTGAGTTGGGTTTTCTCGTTTTTGGATTCAGAGTGAACTCGACGAGTTGGTGGGACAACTCGACGAGTGGCTAGGGTTTTTCCCCAATCTTCTAGACTCTGCATGGACTCGACGAGTTGGCTAGAAACTCAGCGAGTTGACCCGAGTTTTCGTGATTTACTGAGTACTGAGGAACTCGACAAGTTCATGAGTTGCACTCGACGATTTGGGTCAGCTTTGACCGTTGACTTTAGGATTTTGGTCAAGCTGTGGATTTTGGAGGCTATGGAGGGGCGGAGTCTAGACCAGCAGTTCGAGTGTGGGATATATTGCTTTACTCTGCGAGGTGAGTCTTCTCACTATAATTACTTGAGTGGTAACTACTATGCGACCGGAGGGTCTTATCTGTGTTACTGACCAAAGGGTCTTATGTGCTTATACTGAGTTATGTGATATCATGCATTTTGTCTTTGTGATTTATGTTGTATACTATTCTATGCCTTATTGAGTTAGGACCGGAGGGTCCAAACCGATTTGTGAGATCGGAGGGTCTTCACTGAGATACTGGACTGGAGGGTCCGACCCGAGCTGTGAGACCGGAGGGTCTTCGCTGAGACACTCACTAAGCTTCGTGCTTACAATGTTATGTGAAATGTGTTTCAGGTACCTCTTAGGATCGCGGGAAGGCGTCGACATGATTGTACACACCAGCTCAATATTATGTTTTGAGGATTCTGGGATATTGTTAAACATTTTGGTTTCTTGTGTTTTGAACAACTTATAGATGTTATTTTGAGAAATGTGAAATTGTGTTTTGGGAGGTTTTTAAAATGAAAATTTTATTTGAAAATTTAGAGGGTTACAAGTTGGTATCAGAGCCTTGGTTTGGGGGATTCGGATGTACTCTCGGGTATGTCTGGACTCAAACTGAGCATTTGAGAAAATTTTCTAAAAAGAAATGATTTTTCTAAAACGAGTAAGAGCTTTAAGAGGAAACAAGATGAAGCAGTGTGTACAATCAGCCAAAGCCCGAACGGTGATTTCCTAAAATACCATTACTTGTTTATATTATGAGATACTTATGAGATATTAGAGCTGCATGCTAGAGGATAGGCTAGGTATTTCAGGAATTTAGAGCTAGAGTTGCCTGATTCATGATGCCTTAGCCTAGGGGATGCTATTGATTGACATTATCTGCTATTTGCTCTATGTATGTGCTGAGTAGGAGTATCTAGCAGAAATCTTTTAGATAGAGCTTTGAGTAGCATAGTAATCTAGGAGAGATTCCTAGATGTGCATTTGAGGAATATACCAAGAGAGCAGTTAGATACCCACGAGAGGTAGGATTGCCTGAGTTCGGTGATGCCTTTTGAGTTGTGGATAGAGCAAGTGGAGTTGTATGCTAGAGTGGTTTTATGTGCTAGTGGAGGTTATTCGATGCCCGAATGCTGCTTGCTTTGTGCTTTGTGGAACTCTTGAATGATAGGATTCAGCTACTAAGTGAATATGACGATATTCAGGAGGTAGCTGGATGACGTCATGAGGAGTTCTTCAACAGCTGATGGCAGAGAAGTGTGAGAAACTAGGAGAGCCTAGGGAGTAATTTTAGTCCGATGAGTACGCTGTTTAGAGGTGAGTATTCGCTGGAGAGCGAACATGTGTAATGGGATTGGTGATTAAGAAGGTTAAGCAGCTACTTAGGAAATCTGGGACAATCCGTGTGGAAAGTATGGGTAGATGTGGCAGGTAGTATGGGCCAGTACTACTGAAAGCAGAGGACCCATACTCGAAACAAGGAAAATTCCATAGATTCTAAGTAGCAGGTTGAGGGGAGATAAAATGGTTTGGGTACCATCATTCGTAGCAGAGTATGTTTCCGTCTTTACCAGTTATCCGACGATGGGTGTTCAGACTGAGTATGGATATGGTAAACTGTGGGGCCAGAGGGCCACGTCGGTTGAGCTTCAATAGAGTGTACCTTGCGAGGAAAATTGAGTTTAGATCCCGAGGCGTTTGATTGGTGAGGTGCCAGTTGGAGTCGCAAGACTCAAGGAAAAGTGGATATGATGCTTTGTGGAGGATTGCGGTCTGGCTTGAGTGATCGGCCGATGGTTGAGATGTCACTTTTTGTGACGAGAATTACATAATTTCCGCTTCCCGTGTGGAGCGAAAGAGATAACGAGCTTCCGATTTCAGAGTTTGGAGGTAAACCACGTGGGGTAGCATATAGTTGCGATATTTTCACCAGAGTATTTTGTAGTATGTCTGCTGCGAGGTATTTCTTATACCATAAGAGAGTCATCGGTGGGGACTGATATGGATGAGGACAAGGATATGCCTTAGTTCAATATAGTAAGGCATATTTTAGCAGCAGTTCCAGGTAATCAAGAGGAGTATATCGGGGCGGCGGCCCTCGTTGTTTATGTTGTATATCAAATGTGGGAGTGAGGTCTCTTGCTTCTATGATAATTCACACGATGTAATGTTGGCTGAGGAATCAGAGATGAGGTGTGTGTGATAGTTCATTATTCTCAGGATTGAGAGTCGTAACTAATCCGGGACAGTCGAGATGTCCGATGATGTGTCGGCATGAGATTTTGGGTGACTAGAGGCAGTCACATTGGGAGGATTCTGAGGTTTTCATTTGAGATACGGGATACGTGGAGTTATTTGGTCATTATCTGGAAGATCATCGAGTGTTGCGTGTTACGTTCCATGAGTCGGGAATGATACATCTGGTGAGCCAGTCTGTAGTGTGGTCTGTTTGGTATAACAATGGACGATGGTTAGAACCCTAAGTGGGGGAGAACTGGGTATTCTGTAGGGAGGATCCTTAATCTGACGTGGTCCGGAAGCTTGGGTTATGGGGATCTACGGTCTGAGTATATGATATGGGAGTCATGTTGTAGTGAAGGCAACATACAGAGCGAGAGGATGCATGTTGCATGTGCTCAGGAGAGAATGAACCGCAGGTGACCGTTGGACAGGAATCTGATTGTGGTCCGTGTTCTTCGGGTTTGCCAATGTTTGATTTTCGAGACTGATGGGTTGCTAAGGTCAAGATTCGATTGCTGAGATACTGATAGCTCGACGTATAGGTTGTTATCTGTACTCCGGGAAGGGTAGTAGTTGATTTGTCAATCAACTTCAGAGTCGGTATGAGTTGTTTCGCATTGGCTTGATCAGTAGAGGATGGGGGCTTTAGATTGTCGTCAACGTGTTCTCAGTCATCGACGATTCCTCCGTGCTTCAAGTTGTGAGTTGGAGAACTTCTAGGTTTCGAGTTGTGCCAGTGGAAGATCAGTGGTCGTGGCAAGACATTGTGAGATTCTGTGGTGGTGTATAGAGATATCCGAGTGTGATTCCCTAAATTATTGCATTAATATGAGACTTGGGTTTGTCAGACGGCAAGTGGAACATCAAGCGACTATATCTCCAGATGTGAGACCATCAATTAATTGTCGCCAGACGGGGATTGTCCAGGGGTGTGAACTGTACTGAGGGAAAGTGCCTTGTCTACGAGAATTTTCAAGAGTAGTGATGCATAATCTGGGTAGGTGAGCGCACCTATCTATGTTGAACCGCGGAGCATGAGTTAGTGAACTCGGTATTGTGATAGCTTGATGATGAGATTGTGGGGTGAAAAGAGAGTGAGTGAATGCAGGTGGGAGTAATCGCTTAGGATTGTCAGGGAAAAACCATGGGGTGAGCCCATGGCGAGTGAGAGAGTGTTGCAAGACTACAGAGAGCCGTAGCATTCACTAGTCAGTGAGAGAGTGTTGTAAGACTAAGGAAATCTATGGCATTCACGAGTCAATAAGAGAGAGTATTGTAAGACTACGGAGAGCCGTAGCATTCATGAGTCGGTAAGAGAGAGTATCGTAAGACTACGGGGAGCCGTAGCACTCAATAGTCAGTGAGAGAATGTTATAAGACTGCGGGGATCCGTATCACTCATCAGTCAGTGAGAGACTGTTGTAGGATTGTGGGGAGCCGTAGCATTCACTAGTCAGAGTGTGACGCATAAGGGTTCTTAGGCATGGGTAGCCTTTCCATTTAAGTCTGTGGGAACCTGGTGGCCGGACCAGGGGCGAGACTAGGGTCTCAGCGATGGTCGGAAACCGTTATGTTTTGAGTTAGGGAATGGTTGACGCAAATCGGAAGGATCGAGGTGTAATGCATGTGTAGATTCGTGGAACATGGGTCATGAGTTGAGTATCAGATTGGGACGAGTGGTTCCAATTCTGTGTCAGACCAGACTCTTGTGTTTGAGTTTGGCTCTATCTATGTGGAGGACGAGCAGGTTGGGATTTCGGATTTTTCAGATGGATTTCATTCTGAGAGGGATGTGTTTCCCATCTGATGTTTTAGACTTGGGTGAATCGGTTCGTTGGTTTAAGGAGGACCACGACAAGTATGAATTAGCAAATAGTAGACGACCGAGGTCAGATGTGGGGTGCGATTTCAAATCGGTTGTGGTAATTGCTTGGGGGTAAATCGAACTTCGTGATTTTGGAGTTTAGTGTGATTGGTTGAGACAGCTCGGTTGGATAGAACGACTGTGAAGTCGTATTGTCGGATGGGCTAGGGTAGCCTTGGAGATTGAAATTTTGGGTCGGGAGCTGACTTGGTACCCAGTGTTGGGAGGAACATTTGAAGGGAAGGTGGGGCTTATGGTTATGGAAATCAGAGGATATTTCCGACCGGGCATGGTCATTCTTCTAGTGTCTGAGAGCAGAGTATTGAGGTTCGTTCTTCAGATTGGTTCTGATAGTAGTACAGGTGGTTGGCCCTTGGTGAGATGTGACCACTCCGTTCCTTTTGAGTTATGATCTGGACCGACTAGTATGTCTGACATGAGTGATCAGCAGCCAACTATGGTCAACGACTTGTTCCCATCAGTCGCAACAAGATAATCAGAGTTGGAAGTGTTTTATTGGGCCTGTTATTCGATGAGCGATTAACATGGTGATATTCCGCATGGGCGGTCTTTCGGGGAGACAGATCACTACAGTTTCCGAGTGTTGGAGAGTCAGAGCTGATGTTGCAACGTCAAAAGGGTCCGTCCTTTTTGGGTTGGGAGTTCCTTTTTTAGTTTCGGATGTCTTGGGAAGGAGATCGTTGTATGTTACGAGATTTTCTGGTTGTGCTTCTCGGCTTGGTTGTTTCAATCTATTTATCGTTAAAGAGCGATTTCGAGGGCGAAATCTAATTAAGTGGGGGAGAATTGTAACACCCCGATTTCCTGGATGTGGAACTTGAGAACTTTATTCACATTAGAGGACCTACTCGACGAGTTGGTTGGTCCCAACTCGTCGTGTAGGAGTTGATCAGGACGCGCAGATTATGAAGTCTACTCGTTGAGTCGGAGGACTGGACTCGACGAGTTGAGTCTGTTTGATGAAACCCTAATTATTTGGGCTTGCACCCTATTTAAAGGAATTTAACTCCTTTACCCCGCCTCCCTGATCACTTTAGCACTCTTAGAGAAACCCTAAACGAGTTGGTATCATTTGTGAGAGTGAGAGAGAGAGGCTAAAAGTGTGTGATTTGGTGCATTCTTTGAAGGAGTTGGAGGAGAAAAAAGCTTGGAACGAGAAGGAGCCCTTGGATCCAGTATTCTTTCGGTGTTAGCTGCCATTTGGAGGTAAAAAGCTATCACCCTGACCATTTGTTTGTTAGATCTCTTCACTAGGGATTTTATGGCGATTTCCATCTTCCCTTTGAGTCCTTTAGTTGTTTGAGCATGCCTTGAATATGAGACCTCAGATCTGGACACTACTAGGCCCTTTAGTCCTAAAGCCTCAAGCTTTATGAAGCTTTGAACCGTTTTCATGTCCTAAACCCCTTCTTGAGCTTAGTTTTTGGTGTTTTAGCCTTGTGAGGCCTTGAATGATCGTAAAGTTAGCAACTTTACATGGTAACTTCATCCTAGGAGGTTGGATTTGGAGTTTAGAGCAGTGGAATCGACTGGAATGAGTTTAATGAGAAAGGGTTGAAGAACTCGACGAGTTGGGCATCCAACTCGACGAGTTGAGTTGGGTTTTCCCGTTTTTGGATTCAGAGTGAACTCGACGAGTTGGTGGGACAACTCGACGAGTGGCTAGGGTTTTTCCCCATTCTTTTAGACTCTGCATGGACTTGACGATTTGGATAGCAACTCGGCGAGTTGACCCAGGTTTTCGTGATTTACTGAGTACTGAGGAACTCGACGAGTTCATGAGTTGCACTCGAGGAGTTGGGTTAGCTTTGACCGTTGACTTCCGTTGACTTTAGGGTTTTGGTTAAGATGTGGATTTTGGAGGCTATGGAGGGGAGGAGTCTAGACCAGTAGTTCGAGTGTGGGATATATTGCTTTACTCTGCGAGGTGAGTCTTCTCACTATACTTACCTGAGTGGTAATTACTGTGCGGCCGGAGGGTCTTATCTATGTTACTGACTGGAGGGTCTTATGTGCTTATACTGAGTTGTGTGATATCATGCATTTTGTTTTTGTGATTTATGTTGTATATTATTATGTGCTTTATTGAGTTAGGACTGGAGGGTCCAAACCGAGTTGTGAGACCGAAGGGTCTGCACTGAGATACCGGACTGGAGGGTCCGACCCGAGCTGTGAGACCGGAGGGTCTTCACTGAGACACATGACCGGAGGGTCCTTGTTGAGATATATCCATGAGAGGCTAATTATTTGTGTGTGGTATTTTAGGGAACTCACTAAGCTTCGTGCTTACACTGTTGTGTGAAATGTGTTTCACGTACCTCTCAGGATCGCGGGAAGGCGCCGGCATGATTGTACACACCAATTGGAGATTATGTTTTGAGGATTCTGGGATATTGTTAAACATTTTGTTGTCTTGTGTTTTGAACAACTTATAAATGGTATTTTGAGAAATGTGAAATTGTGTTTTGGGAGTTTTAAAAATGAAAATTTATTTGAAAATTTAGAGTATTACAGTGGAACGCCGAGCGTTCCTCACCAGTCCAAATCGTGAGTCCCAACGGAAATGCAGGGCGTTCTCGGACCCTACGCAGTACGTTCGCGTCCAGATTCCAAAAACCGTCCATTAAGCACTTAATGCTTAAGCCATGCTACCCAAACATATATCCAAGCCATTTAGGACCTATAGAACTATAAAGTCACGAACTTGGTGACTTTTGATGCCCCCAAAAGCTCCAAACTCCAAAAATGGCATTCTACTTCCATGAAAATGGCCTTATCTCATGCATGAACACATCAAGACCTTCAAGATGGCAACTTTCTGTCTTAGGGACTCAAATAGTACCAAGGGTGGCAACCCTAAGCCTAGGAAACAGATTTGAGCATTAAATCTTCCTCCTTGGGACCAAAATGGTCCAAAAACTCAAAATAAAAGATCTAAGTACTCATGGATCAAGTTCAAGAATTTATACCTTGAAAAGGTTTGCAATGAAGCAACAATCCCAGATCTACAACTTCTCCTTTGCACCACCACCTTGCTTTGACCTTTACTTCCTTGGATAATGGATCCAAAACACCAAAATGCTCTCAAGAGGCCTTCCAAGAACAAGAACACAGAAAATACAGATTAGGGTTTCGTGGGAGCAGCTTAAGGTTTAAAGGGTGGCTGGACTTGGCACGTGAACACAGTGCGTTCTCCAGAGGAACGCCCTCCGTTCGAGCTCCGCCTCCAAGAATCCAAAATTGGCGGAAACGGTCCCTCCTTCCCTCAACCTTGCAAACATAAGGTCCAAAAGTAATAATTCAACATATAAGGGACCAAAATATAGATAATACCTGGACTGAGCGTTACACATACACCTTGGTACGCTTAGCGTACGGAGCTGCTCAACACCCTTAGCCATTTGGTGCTTAATCCATGCAACAACTTAATCTAACTTCCAGATCTTGGTCATTAAGAAGGTCCTAGTGCATAAAGTTGGCAACTTTATGCCTTAACATGTCTTATGGGAGTCCAACATCCATTTTTGTTCATCAAAGCACACATAAAGGACCTAGATTCATGCATGGCTTCATATCAACCACCAAGATAACATTTTTATGCTTCTAACATGCCAAAGGGACTAAGATCTAGCATTTCTAGCTTCTGGAGTTGTCCAAACTCCCAAAGAGAACCCATGGACCAAAAATGAGCTTATAAACAAACCCTAACTCTAGCTATCAAAAGGATTAACAAGGTATGACCTTTTTACCTTCAAAAGCTTCCTAAGATGATGTAGATTCACGATCTTGAATCTCAACCACGTCCAAAGCTTGAACAACGAGTTCTTCTTCTTGCAAACGCACGAAAAAGGCCACCAAAGTTACTTCCAAGCTCAAAAATCACTCTCAATGGCAAACTAGGGTTTTAAGGACGATAATAGCAATGGAGGCTGATAGGAGTGAGGTTCTAAAGCTCATAAGTGTGTTTAAATATGGCTCATGCCCTAAAATTAGGGTTTTGACTTCTGGCTACGTACGCCCCGCGTACGTGACTCATAATCCCGATCCAGCATGCCCATGTACGCTAAGCGTACATAGACGTACGCCCAGCGTACGGAGGGACCTCATTCGCAAATATAAATTTATTCCAAGGGGTTAAAGGAAAAATACCAGGATCCGAGTGTTACAAGATCAAGTCTAAACGTTCGTTCCAGACATCCCGTTCAGACTGTGGGGGATTGTTTTATATAGGCTTTATATGTTGTTTTTGTATTTATAGTTATTCCACTGCATTGTTAGCCCAATATATTTGTTTATAGCACATTTTGTGTATTATGCATATATATTAAATGAAAAGGCCATACGCCAGTTTTTATGGGAAATAATTGTTTGTAACATAAACATATGTCATGAACTGACAATACATATCACGATTAGTCGTGGTATATCTACCAAGAACCCTTATAGGTTCATAAGTCCTCCAAATTACCCTCATGTGGAGCACTGTTATATATATTTTATAGATCGATAAATACCATATAATGATATTTATTTCTTTATTTATATTTTCCATAAGAAGTCTAAGGAGGCATATCGCATTAGCCGTTGAGGTATCGACCTCCTAGACATAAAAACAAACCAAATTTATCAAATTTATTAAATAAATTATATAATGTATGGGTCGTTTTTTGGTTCCTTGGGTAGGTTTATGACTCAGTTTCGGTTTTAAAAGTACAAACTGAATCCAAACCAAGGTTGTCAAGATCGGGATCCTACGTAAGATCGTTTTTGAGTTTGCAAGATCGGGCTCGGGATCCTAAGATCCCACAAAATAAAACATAATTTTAATTTATAATTTTAAAACATAAAAAATATATCAAACATTCAATTTTTCGTTCAAATGTTATAAAAACTTCAGAATATTAGTCATAAGTCACAACACAAAATGATAAACGGTAAATTGGTAAAAGATACAAGACATAAAGTGGAAAAAAAATTCTTTTTCAAAAAAAAAATAAAATAAAAAATCAAGGGAAGGTAGGATCGGATCAGATTCCGATCCTACGATCCTACATACGATCTTACGATCCTAGCCCAAATACGATCCGTTTACGATCT
Source organism: Lactuca virosa (assembly GCF_052849685.1). NCBI lineage: Eukaryota > Viridiplantae > Streptophyta > Magnoliopsida > Asterales > Asteraceae > Lactuca > Lactuca virosa. The sequence goes on along the minus strand of NC_136429.1, from coordinate 180,073,682 downwards.
GACTCGTTTTTCATATCTAGGATCGTAGGATCGTACGATCGTACGATCAGGATCACGATTTTGACAACCATGATCCAAATCATATTTTTCGGTTAAAAAAATCTAAATCTAAAACCAAGGTTTTAGGTTTGGTTTTAGTTTTTCAGTTTCTATGTTTTTTTTTCTATTTTTCGGTTTCGGTTTTTCTACACCCCTAACAAAAAGGTATTGGAAACATTGTTTCTAACACCCAATAACACATTAAAGCAACAAATCTTAATATAAATGGATGATTTCTTCACTTTTTCATAAAACCCCCCAAAAATCCAATAAAATAACTAGGATGTTAGAAAATAAGGGATCAAAATAACAATAAATATAAACTTGGATAGATTCAAGGATCGTGTTTATCAAACACTTTCCAAAATCTGTAATTTGTCCCTTTTGCCTGAGATACACGAATTCAGAAGTCGGATAATCCAAGAATAAACCAATTCAAATTATAGACCTAATTCGAATTGAAAACACATAATACCTTCTTTGATGTGATCTTGAGATATAGATAAATTATGATGTAATTTTAAGTATATGAATGTTCAACCTGGAACATCCACATCTGATTTATACTTGAGGGAAAAGTGGTTAAAATCGGTTAAACCAAAATTGGCGCCAAAAATGTGGTAGTTATTGGACACAATCGATACCTACATTATCATGATGTCATCGGAGGGTTTTTGGCAGGAAAATACATGGCTGGAGTCTCACTTGATATAAAAATCTGTTTAGGAAAAGGCACCGCTAAGGGCTCTGCCCCTTGGACCCCGCTAGGGGCGCTGCCCCTAGACTCCGCAAAGGGGCTGCAAACCCTTGGAACCCTGCACCTAGGGACGCTGCCCCCGGACCCCCGTATTTCCGAGTTCACATTTATCACTCCGAGTATGCATCCCACACCTCTTAGCTCGGTTAGTAAATGGAGTTCGGCATGTTTCATTATTAATAATAATTACATCAAAATATGTTGATAACACTAAAATCACCAACATAGGAATGAATACATTCTAATAGATAAATAATTCCTTAGATGCTAATCTAATTCCACATAATTTTAGAAGGTTTGCTTCGTGTGTCTATATTCTTTTCAAATGTTAAACCCTTCTAAAACCTAAGTGACTAGCATAGGTATTAGATAACCTTTTCTAAAGGCTTTCTTCATTTAATTTCATACATGAAATAAATAATAAAGGGTTTCTACAAATAAAATTTAAATCCCCAAAGCTAAAGTAATTTTGTAACGCTCCAATTTTCGAGAGACAATAAGCAACGAAAAAACAATTCAAATATCTGTCATCAATCATTTTAATCGCTACAATTTTTCAATTTCAGACTAATATAACTAAATTTAAATTAATTTTGGTTAGAATTCAGCATTTTATAATTATAATCCATATAACTCTTTAATCTTCAGCCTATTAGACGTCTCTCTTTCTTGTAATGATTCAAGATCGAAACAAAAATATATCAATTTTTTAGTTTCATAAAAAAATTATTATTTTTTAATAAAGTAGTTATATATTTTTTAACATATACTTATAGATATCTTAATTACATAATTTTATTTCTGTGTAATCTTATCTGTTTCTTATACAAAAGATGTCGTAAATAAGATTTATGTTATAAAAGTGAGATGAGGGGAGTTACCCACCACAAGCACACCATGACACCACCATCATTATAAATTGTAATTTTATAAACTTCCATTCACAAACAGAGACACACACAATCCCGATTTCTCTAGGCTTTTTTTTAAAACACATTGCCCCACACCCACTCACTACTCAAATATTTTAGGAAACCTCTTTACAAAAGCTTGTATTTTAACTTATTTTATTTGTTTTTTATTTTAACACTTGTATTTTCACTGCCACACACAATAAAATGCCATTTTTTTTCAACCATAAACAGCAGCAAGTGCAGTGGGGAGACATGAATATCTTTACCCTTGCTTATTATATTTGGTTTTGCTACAGTAGATGTGAATTCCTTCACTTTCAACTGTTTTTATAAAGTCTGATTACTTATTTATACAATAACTTTATAAAGTTTATCAATTTATTCCATCATGTTTTAGTTTTTACCGGTTTATGCAACCAAATCCAAATGTGTAAAATAGTGCATAACCTAGTAACAAATGAAACATAAATTACCAAAATAATGAAGTTTGTTACATAAATTGATAAACTTATATAACATCGTTGTATAAATAAAGCCAAATTCTAACCGGTTACACTAATTTCGAATTTTTTGCTTAAGCCACCGGATGATTTTTTTTTTTTTTTTTTTTTTTTTTTGTCTGACTTAACCATTGAGAGTTTTGTGTATTGTTTGTTTTTTTTTTTTTTGAATTTATAAAATGCCACACATAAAACTTCGAATCTATAAAAACAACTAGTTGAAATTTTCAGTTTAACCACCCGAATTCATTTATGATTCAACCACCAAGACTTTAATATCTAGAAAGAGAAAAAAAAAACATCTTTAACTAGAAAAGTATTATTCCAATGGGTTTCTTTTTGCAATTCATTCATTTCATTGCCTCAAATCCTTTACATTTAGAGTGGTTTTAAAGAAAAAAAAAACTCTCATTGGTTAAATCAGAAAAAACATTCAAAGGTTAAACCAACTATGGTGGTTTGTTATGAAATTTGGCCTAACTTTTTTATAAATAACAACCAATACCATTATAAACTAATTAACAAACCTATTCTTTCAAGAAAAATTACAAACAAAAAAAACCCGCCATGGTTGATGCTAATAAAGACAGTCAACACTGAACAGGCAAAGGACTATCAGCAAAAGGCATGCAATGCATACCCTGAACAAGAACATATGATAGGTGAAAACTTTAACTTAAATGGAAAGGAATATATGAAAGCTGCTATGGCCCATGCAAATGCAATTTCTTAATTTGTCATCAACAGCCTGTCTGCTACTGCAGTGTGTTTGGAACTATCAATGGGATATGGAGAAGACTGATCTATTTTCTATGCATATATTATTATATTTGCTTGCTTCCAATGATGTCAGATACGATATTCTGCAAAGTTTGGATCGTAGTAAGCATAAACCAAGGGGAATATGATGGGTTTTTACTTTTTACCCTATCTTTATCTTGAAAATAAACATCAAATGTAGAAGATAAAGTATACATTTATATTACTAATTCTACGTATATCTATGAGGACGTTAATAGTCTTACAAATGATCATGAAGCTTTGTAGAGCATTTGAAGCTTATATGACTGAGTTACTTGAAACGACACTTGTGACGTTGTGACATGGCTAAGAACTCGAAATTCGTAGATTAAGTGAAACCTGTGAAAGAATCACATTACAGTTTTGAACTAACTCAGATCTGATACATCTATTGATTCCCATGCTCCAAACACTTGAATTATATATACATACTAATAGATACCAACACGAATGCTAAAAATACGATATAAGCATGAAAAAAAAAATGTCGAATCAAATACAACGAAACTGCAGGATACCAAACGGAATGTTGCAGATCTTGGAGTTAAATAATGTAATCAGTTACTTCATTCAAGAATGTCGTTGTAGTATAGTGGTAAGTATTCCCGCCTGTCACGCGGGTGACCCGGGTTCGATCCCCGGCAACGGCGACTTTACTTTTGTTTGGAAAAACCTGATTTACATGAGGTTGTTTGTATGTTGTTGAATTTTTGAAACTTAAATTATATACAAAAGTTTATTATCATTTTCTAAGTGTTTCTTATTCTAATATTCTCGTGGTTGAATTCGATCTTACAACTTTTTTGATGTTTGCAAATAAAAATTAACTTATCAAAAGTTTAATGAGTAGTAGTGTTGTTGAATTTATGAAAATTAAATATAAAACTTTATTTCCATTTTCTAAATGTTTGTTATTATAATAGTCTCATGGTTGAATTCGATCTTACAACTTATTTTTTATATTTGGAAATAAAAATTAACTTATCAAATTGTTTCATTTATTCCCAAAACTCATACTAACTTTTGATAACCTTTTTAGGTAAATTATATGTAAAACAATTGATTTTATCAAAATCTGTATTTGATAAAATATAGTTCTGAAATTAAAGATTAAATGCATATGTTACGGTTTACGGATTTATGGTAAATAAGATACCCCATTACTGATAAGGGACTCCACTCAAGGAGCAAAAATCCATTTCTAGTATAATTTTTTTCTCAATAGTCCATTGGATTTTATCAAGCAATAGGCCCAAGATTAACAAGAAGCAAGTCTACTATCAAAAATTACAAGAAATCAGTTGAAGGTTTCTTAACCAGTCAACCCATGAACCTTCAGAAACTAACAAAGAATAAGAAGTAGCTACACTATGATCTAAAATTGAACCTTTAACAGGTTTTTCTTAAAGATGAAACTATTCCGATACCATCAAAGATTCAAAGTAATCTCCTTGCGCCAAACCTACTAAGGTAAATGAACATTTTATATATATATATATATATATATATATATATATATATATATATATATATATATATATATATATATATATATATATATATATGATGTCGAGCCTCTACTTCCTGGTCACAAAACGTGCATGAAATCAAATTCAACCCGGTACTATTGTTATTCAAAGTTAGCCGGGCATCTATCAAGTTCGAGTCTCCAATGGAAAATCTTATTTTTTAATCGGATCAAACTTTTCCATTTAGTTTCGACATTATCCAAAGATAAAACAACATCCGGTTTTAACTGAACAGGTCTGCAAATATACCTGAGTTGGAAAGAACCCAACTCCACATGTCCAACCTCGGTCCAAGTATTCTAAATCTATTATAATAAATGAAAGTTTTTTCGTCATTTGTCACACTCTCATTTAATTTGTCAAATGTTATTTTGTGGTTATTTTGAATTAATTTTTATTCCACATGTCATTTTATGATTTTTCTATTTTATTAATTCCACATAGTATTTAGATGCAATAATAAATGCATATTAATTTCCTTAATGAACTTTCCTTTTAATTTCAAAATTACTAAATTAATGCTTCATTAATTTCCTTTATTTAATTATCAAAATTATATGTTTAAATTTATAGAAAAAAACACTTTAATTTTTATAATTCAATATTTTTCTCTTTTTTCTTATAAATTCAAACTTCTAAAATATTTAGAATTTTATATTTAGTTTTTTTTTCTTTTAAATAAACCAATGTAATGTATGGGTCTCATACCTAGTAAATATTGTGTGAATGTAGGATTGATTATAGGCTAATCAAAATTTCAATAAATAAATAAATAAATAATGATAAATTAGGAATACTACAAATATATTAATTAATTTCAGAAATCAACTTGTGATAACCCTTTATTTCATTGATCAATTTCTTATTAACCCTATAAAAATCCGCCTCCAAAACCAACGCCCGGTGAACTAAAATCTGAAAATCGATGTTCATGTTGATACGAATATGCTGATAATTCTGAATCCTATTCCTAACCACAAGTAAGTAATTTCCATCTTCATAAATTGAATTGTGGGGATCCTTTAAGCCGTCGACTAATCCTATTAGCGATTTAAATTTTCACCCTTCCATCAATTATAATTTCCACTCATGCCTCCATCACTTTAAATATGCATCGATAATGTGTTTGCCGTTTTGCAAATCAAAAAGTCCATGTTAGGTAAAGCCAATGGCTATTTTAAATATACATCGATAATGTGTTTGCCGTTTTACCCATCATGTTTTAATGGTTTTCTTTATTTGATTTGAAAAATAAGATATAGATATTTGCAAAGTTAAAGACTACGACGGTGGAAGGACATACGAATTAACTTACAGTTTATTCTATTTTTTAATTGAGATATGCGTATTTAGGTGTTTTTAAGTTTTGATTTAGGTTTTGTTTTTAAAGAATAATTTAAGTATTTTTTAAAATTTGAATGAATCAGTGGATGCAAATTCCAATAACATTTGTATATAGTCAAATTAATATGCAGTCAAATAACATTCTTGTTTCCACCTTGTTAATGCTCTGTTAACCATCGTTATTATTTGAAATGTTGAATATGATATGTATTTAGATGCTAATTAATCCAAATTGGGTTTCTAATGATCATTTGCCTCTTTACCTTTAAATATTTTTCTTATGAAGTAGATAATGGTTATGTTTTCTAATGGTCATTTGCAACTTGTAGGCGTGTTGCATTCATAAATAATAATGGTAAGGATAATTCTGCCAGAATTGAATTTTGAATTTCAATTATGTCGGAATAGAATCTCGAATTCCGATTCTGTCAGAATGGAATCTCGAATTCCGATTTTGTCGGAATGGAATCTCAATATTTCCTCTATGATTTGTGCATTTTCTACAATTCTTGGTTATGAGTTTGGTGCAATTCACAAGTCTGCAGATTTGTACAAAGGACTTTAGTTTTTTTTTTCTTTTGGTAGTGAATTATTCTTTCAGAATGACTTGAAGAATGAATAAATGATTAATCTTACAAGAGAAAGACTTGGAATTGAATTCAATAAGAAGTTACATTGAAAAAGATTAAGTGTAAATACGTCGATTATTTGGACCATTGAAGAAGATTAAGTGTATTTGTTCAATAATTGTATATTTGAGACAGTTATTCTTAAGAATTTTATTCATTTTGATGACATTCTGTAAGAATATGTACAATTATATTAAAATTTATCGGTCTTGAAGAATATTTATGAATTTGTATGTATAAATATATTAGAATGTTGTTATTATTCAATTTCAGGTTCAATGATTTTATTATTCTTTATTAATATTCCAATGGAATAACATTCTAACAAAACAATATCATAAAACATCATCTTAACAGAATAACATTCTGACAGAATTAAAATTGAATTAATTAAAAAAAATCAGAATTCAAAATTAAGATAATCAAAAATCCCTTAAAATCCGAAAATTTTCTTTTTAAATTTGTGTTTCCTAATTTGAAAGAAATGAAAATGAACTAAAATAATTCTGTCACAATCATTCCTACATCCACACAATAATTAGTTAGAATACAATATATATATATATATATATATATATATATATATATATATATATATATATATATATGCCAATGTTGAACAAGGAACCATTTTAAACCATAGAACCAAGGAACCATTACTTTTTCAAGTTTTAGATCTTATTATTTATCGAAAAAAAAATCTAAAAATATAGAAATTCATAACTTTTTATCTTCTTTCCATTGATATCAAATTTGATATATATATATATATATATATATATATATATATATATATATATATATATATACTTTTTTTATCTTTTCAGATTCACATTGTGAATCTGCACTATAAATCATTAATTTTGTATAAATTCACTGTATGAATATGCAAATATTCACAGTATGAATCTGTACAGATTTCACAGGGTAAATATTTACAAATTCACAATATGAATCTGATACAAGGTCAACTACCCCGATGGTGGTCAACGCTCGAGTACGCCTAGCTTACATTTGGAGTACGCCCTGTGTACATACTCTGTGTTGACTCGATTGGGTTGACTCAGTTGATTTGACCAGTTTGACTTTGACCAAGTTGAACCAAGTTTGACTTAACGGTATTTTGGGTATTTTGGGATTTTGATTGAGATTGGTCATTTGGTTGGATAGGTGACAGTTAGAGATGAGATTCGGAGTCGAGATGTAACACCCATAAAAATCACAATAAATTTAAACTTTAAAAATCAACGGAAGTTCATAAAATGTTTACAAATCATAGCTTTAAAAACATTTTCCAAAATCATAGTCTCCCAAAATCATAAGCCATAAACAAGAGGATTTGTACGGTCACGCCTTCGCCTTCCTACGGTCATCCGAAGTACCTGAAACATAACCCAAAACTGTACACCAACGCTTAGTGAGTTCCCCCAAAGTACCAACACATAAATAGATAACATATACAATAACAATATGTCGGGTCCAATCAACCCGTTGTTGGAATACCACAGGCCCAATCAACCATCGGGTTGAAATGCCAATATACTATAGGTCCAGTCAACCATCGGGTTGGAATACCCCGGGCCCAATCAACCATCGGGTTGGAATGCCAATATACTATGTGTCCAGTCATCCTGGGGATGGAATTTGGGCCAGTCAACCATCTGGTTGGAATACCCCCGACCTGTTAGCTCACACATAAAGCAGTAAAGCCTCAACCACTAATCAAATATGTGCACATATAATTGTTAGGTTTTGAGCATTCTAACACTCCTATGGTGTACATGCAACCCTATAAACCTTGGATCTATGTTTTCTCTATTATACATGCAAATATTAAATATTCCAAGGTTTCATCCTAACTAGCATATTATGAAGCACCTATACTACAAAGTTCTAGTTAGATGACATACCTTTTGATGTAGCTTGATGTCTTCAAGCTTTAAGAGCTTAGCCCCAATAGTGTGGAAGCCTCAAGTGGAATCACAAATCACCAAAACACCTTGGAAAGCCTTTAGAGAATATGGATACTTGGCTCACACTATGAAATCGGTTATTGCCCTCTTTAGTGTATCCACACTAGCCACTAGCCTAATTTCATGAACCATAAGACCCTTTATATAGTGTGGAGGATTAGGGTTAAACCCTAATACCCATGATCTTTCATTTCCTAGGATCCATGGGTTAAAGCTCCATGGACTATCCATGAAGACTTAGCCCAACCTAAATGAACTTGGCCCACTATATATATATATATATATATATATATATATATATATATATATATATATATATATATATATATATATATATATATATATATATATATATATATATATCTAAGAGTCCATATTTAATTAGTTCCTTTTGATCACTTAATTAATTATAAATTAATTCTTGATCAATACTAATTAAATAATATGATTATATATTAATATATTAGAACTTATAATATATTAATATAAATCATAAATATACTATTCTCAAAAGACTATCCATATAAATTGTGTCGGTGAAGTGCAACCCAAATGGACCATGCCGGGTCGGGTCAAGTACATACCAAATATAGTTATGGACTTAGACATTAATCCAATAGTCTCCCACTTGGATAAGTCTAAAAGTATTATTGAGTATGACTTCAAAAATCAACTGGCAATCGTAGCTCTTAAAGCCGCTGTCGAACTCTGATCTTGTCAATGAACTCTGACCTCTGTCAATGACTTGTCCATTAGATAAGGGATCATATATTCCTCCATTCTAGATATCATATGGACTGAGACATGGATTATAATCATTCTCTCTGTCCATTTGTTGTTTCCCGATTTTCGATTTATGATGACTGACTGATTGAACAAATCAAATCAGTCGTGGCTTGGCCAAGCACTCACATGTGTCATCGCTAAATCATCGAGGGGCCCACATATATCGCTTTTATCCCGAAGGTAAAAGGAATGGATAAACTTCGACTCATATGGCTTGTTCTACTACTTGTTGAATCATACACAAAGGCACGTTTTATAACATCGAGTTACCAAATGCGTTTTCGTGCAATCAATGTATAACCAACTGATAGTAACAACTCATATCTCTAGGTTTGAAGAATATAATATATTATCGTCTCATGATCACTCGTGATAAAATCCATGAAGTGATTCAAATGAGCGCGGGTTGAATCCAATACTTAGAACTTATGAGCACTCATGAGTGTTGTAGCACCACTTTGTCCACCAACTTGGACCTCTACAAACCAACCCATGACAGTCTTGATTCATATCTACTTCCAACATATGACCGACTGTGGATGGTTTGAATAACTTAATCATTCAGGAAGAGCGACTTAGTTATTCTGGAAGTCAAAACATGCAAAGTGAAACACAAGAATAAATGAATCAAATATGGTATCAAAACCTATGAATATAAATAAAACACTTTTTATTTATCACCATACTGATTACTCATTATTCATTGTTTCGGTTTTATCAACTTTATACTTGAATTAAAACACTAGTTGTCCCATGCTCCAAGCAAGTACACTATGTTTTTCAAAACAATAGCTTTGCCATACACCAAGTATGCACTCTATGTTTATCTATGATCCTTACTTTGTGAAATAAACCAATTGAACATAATTTCAATGATTCTAATTTCACACTCCCAAATCTTTATCGAAAAATGTGAGAATTTCAAATTCCTATCATTTATCGAAATCTGTTTAGATTTTAAACTTATATGCACTAACCCTCCTGTAAAGAATATGTACAAAGTCACAAAGACTTGTCAACAGTCATTATAAGGTATTCCAATGGAGATCAACTCCATGGAAACTAAGTCTCATATTCAAAGTACATTGCTTTGGACATGCTTCTTGCATTAAGTTTTCTAATCTTACACAGATAACTTCCACCTATGGAGACAAATCCATATTCTCATTTTGACTATCACTTCTGAATAAGAGATGCCTCTTTTCAGAATATGTCAATATGGTCCTTCCAAAATTAGCACTGTACTTCCAACTGTCCCTGAGCAACCAATCTTTGGTAAACCTCAGATTGTCCTTGACAATTGCTTAATCATTTTAGTCATATCCAATTCTAGACCTTTTCCCTTCTTAATGCCTCTGGGCATTTGGAAAAATTTAGAAATGACAAATATTATAGCACATGCAATCGATCCTGTACCCAAAGCAAATGGTACACGATTCATGATGTCTCACATAAAGACATGATTCTAGACCAGTCTTTTGCTACAATATTTTTTATTTGCCATGTTTTCAAAATTTGACTATGAAGAGGGATATTGTAATCATAATCAAATTTTGAGAACGCAATATATAGAATTTCCTTAAGTTGAACCAATCCAACATGAAATTCATATATATATTCTTGACTAAGGATGATTAAGGTCTCAATCTAAGCCTTTAGAATTGAAATGAAGTATATCCTCTCCCTTAATTATAGCAAAACAACTTTTTCAATCCCTACAGCCTCACGAATTGAAACTTTTGTTTTCTATAATTAACATTGCTAACTTGCAACACTAACAATAATTATCATGCTCCCACTAACATGATGATTATTAGCATAACACTTATGCTCCCACTAGCTTTGACATATACTCAGAAATCAGCTGGACTTCTAGAAATCAATACTTTATTGACTTTCTTACCAAAGTTCAGATTTCTGATACGAGATGCTTTGATAAAACTTTATCAAAATCATACACCTTTCCTTAGATAGCATGCATGTGTGTCTAAACAATTTCAGAACTATGAAAAGGGATGTCGTAATCATAGTCTCAATTGTTTAGACCTTTTGTCATCTGCTTCAAATCTACTTGGTGGAAGTGTTTCCTCACCATCATTTTCATGAATCGGAGAGAAACCTTATGACCCTTAGATTTTATTGTGTATGTGTTCTTATCCATGTGAATCGCCAAAACCATAGTCACAAGACAAGGATAATGACAAATCCAAACTCATATGGACTGAACTTATGCAATCTTAACTTCTTGCCACCTGGCAGTACAGGGCCTGCCATTGCTTCCAAGTTGTTATGCAACCAATTGAGAACTTTCAGAACTCCTATGCAAAGCCAACTTTAACTGGAATGGGCACAGAATATGTCAACACGATAGGTTATAAACCTCAAGTCGTGTGCTAGTGAAGAACCTCAGGTTTTATTCTTGATTAGTTCTTGAAATTCTTTTTAGGATCTTTAAGACTCCCACTATCCTCTTGACATATAAGACTATCTTGCCAAATATTCAAGAGATAGTGCGGATTCTTTATCAAGACAAACACTTCACACAATTGGCCTTAGTTGGTCTTTGTTTTATCCAAAACATCACAACTTACCAATTTCAAATGTACAAGAGTAGGACACTTTTACTCAAGTGTTTTAAACCTTTATTTAAGATATGTCACTCAAGTTACAATCTTGGAGTATGACTCTAAGAATTGTTTTGGAACGAAGTATGACTCATCTTCCTGATCTAACCATTTCAACAATTCATGACTCTTCTTCTTAGTCATAAGAATGCACTAAGATGACCTTTAGAGGACTAATTGTGATATGATTTCTAAATCATTAAGATGATCACAAACATGATACTAAAGTACTCTCCCATCTTTTCAGATTTGAGAAACTTTTATCTTTCTGCCTAATTTGATTCTTCCCATTCGTTCTGCCATACATTGAGACTTTTCCAATGTTTCAGAATTATACTTAAACTTGTAAGTATAACCATATTTACTAAACTTTAGTAAATTAAATAGTCTTAACGAGCTTTGTGGTGGACATGACCAGTGCACAAGAATGTGTACTCGATCCCTTTAGTCCTTCACTTGACTCACACATCCATGTGAACAAGTAATTAGTCTTGATTTTCCAATGCTTGAAAGTTCTCATTTATCATACTATTCAACTTGCATGATTCCAAGTTTCGGTCCAATTGAAACTTGGGCGATGGGGAACTTTCCTGATTTGGTAAATTTAGACACTACCACAAATGAAAGAATCAAATTCATTTTCCAATATTGCTGTCAGTGGAATCATATAAGCAACAATTTTCCACAAATGCCATTATAAGGATACTTCAAATAAATAAAATTAAACAATTTTCTTTTATTTTAAAACTTTGCGGAAAAACTATCCTTACAGTGCAAAAGCACATGAAAAACTTTGTTGTTATCTATTCCTAAGCAATATATCATAACTCCTAAGCAACAACTCAAAATGCTGATCCCAAAACCATGCGATCGAGATCTATCTTCGCGATCAGAATCAACATATACTTCCTTTAAGTTTCTTCACTTTTCTTTGATTCTTAAAACATCAACATGTGACCCGGTCACATCATGTAACAAGAATCTCAGAATTGAAACTTAACAGAGTTAGATAGTGGACTTTACCTGAAGTAGAGTCAATCTTCTTGACTTGATCAACCTTATGATCTTTCAGGTAAATCGGCTGCTTCGCAATCAATGCCCCTTCCTTTGGAAAGAGAAACATAGGGACTCTTTGGGAATGGTACATGGGACTATTGCAGACTTAGCCTTTCTCTTTACCATTTGGTCAACCTAGTTGACTATGGTCAATCCCTTTCCTTGGGAAGAGAAGGCTTTTCTAGATATCCAATGTTACCATTGTCAATGTCCATGGTAGTTTGGGAAGTTGATCTACTAATCAAATTTGCTCTCCCAGTGCTCCAAATTATTGCTGATTCAGTAGAACCAAGCAAATAGACAAGATCATTAAGGGTCATGTCATAGTCTGTTTCATAGTAGTCCCAAAGGAATTCACTATGTGACTTAGAAAGTGATTGAACCACCAACTTTCTCAAGAGTTTGACACCCAACTCTCCCGGCTTGTCAATATGTGACTTCATTTCCAAGATGCGATCACACATAGACCTTGCTTGCCAATAGGGCTTGAGTGACCTTGAACTTGTGGGTTAGGGAGAATAATTGGAGGAGGTGGAGGAAGTGAAGTTCCAAGAGATTTGGGAAGATCATAGATGTCTGAGCTAGACATCTTTTGGGAGATATTCAAGATAGTTGATTTAAAGTCCTTAATATAACACCCAATATGAAATATTAAGGCTAGGACCCAACAAACTATTTTATAACTTGGAAGAGGGATGCCGTAATCCAAGCTATAAAATATTTGAAGGTAGGTGAATGACAATTCACCAATTTCCACCAAGATAAACGAAATATATTATTAGGTTTTAATTGGTTTTGAAACTCCTAGATTCTTTTGAGATTCATTGAACTTTTCAAAGGCATGTTTCAATCTCGAGTGTGCCCTTCAGGTTTTGTGACTAGGATGCCGAGGATCACAAAACAAGGTGTGAATAACCATGCAAATATACTTGGTACCCTTAATATTTACCCCTCAATCGATGTGCCGGTTAACCACACACGCTCCACCGATACTATGATAAACATTAAGTTACCCTTTGCCTACCTTGTTAAATCAAGCTAGTGTGCCGGTTAACCACACACGCTCCACTAACTGACTTAAGCAAAGTGCAAAGTGTAATTTCATGGGTTAGCACCAAATTCACATTTTCCTAAGTAACTAAGATTGGGTATTATTAAGAGTTTAGTTACTTAGTATTTATCATTAATACTTTTAATGAAGGGAGAATTATAGTCCTTGTCCTACCCGTTCGGCTAACGACCCTCCACCGGTCAAGGAAGCGGTGGGTGAGAGTGGACACCCATTAAACTGTCATTTTATAGGCAGTAACCTTATACCCCCCTTATAGACCGGCTTCGTGAATGAGGCCTACTAATGGTAAGACGACTTTACTCTTATACATATATATAAATATTATTAACTTATAATATTATAAAGTATAAGGGTTGAATTTTAACTTTTAAAATTCTAAGGGCTAAACTTGGAATTAAAGTATTCATAAGTGAAAACTTTACAAATTCCAAAACTTGAGGGCAAGTTTTTGAAACTATTCAAACCTTTCATTTCATAACTTATGAGTTTAATGGTTCATTAAAATGAAGACTCTTCATTTTTTATGTAACCTCTTATTCTTTAATAACATTTTTAAAGAAGTGACTCTTAAACATCCATAACTTGAGGACAAGTTATGGAGTCATAATACTATTTAATGAAAAAGACTCTTCATTTTTTTTATTTTTTTTTTATGTAACCTATGGCACTTTTATGAGTTTTAAGATTCATAAATGTGACCTTTTATGTAGCTTGAGGACAAGTTACAAAAACCCATTTTATGAACTACCTCTAGATTAATTAGGATTGAAAACAACTAAAACACAATTTTTTTTTCAATTAATCTAAACTAACTCATAAATCAAGGAAACATAAAACTTTTGGTAATCCATAGCTTATGGAGTTAAATGCTTGTTTTATGATGAAACTTTTCATGTTTCATAACTTAAGAATAAGTTATGGAATTCTTTAAAACATTAACACCAAATTTTGTAACTCCATAAAAACTTTGAATCAATTTTTTTTTAAAAACCTTTTCATATCCATAACTTATGGAGGTTTCAAAACACTTAAGATCACAACTTTAAAAAAACTTTTGAGCTCCAAAATTTTATGACAAAATTTGTAACTCCTTAATACATTTAGATCAAACTTTTAAAACTAATAAAATAATCATATCATTTTATCTTTTACTAAATTTGACCTAATTCAACTCATAAAGAAAATGATTCAAATTTTACAAATAATTAATTTTTCACAAAACAAGTAATTATCTTAAAATTTGACAAATTTCATGTTTTTTTTTCAACTTTGAAAATCAAACATTTGCATGAATATAACAGAAAACAACCCATGGCTCTGATACCACTGTTGGGTTTTGAGCATTCTAACACTCCTATGGTGTACATGCAACCCTATAAACCTTGGATCTATGTTTTCTCTATTATACATGCAAATATTAAATATTCCAAGGTTTCATCCTAACTAGCATATTATGAAGCACCTATACTACAAAGTTCTAGTTAGATGACATACCTTTTGATATAGCTTGATGTCTTCAAGCTTTAAGAGCTTAGCCCCAATAGTGTGGAAGCCTCAAGTGGAATCATAAATCACCAAAACACCTTGGAAAGCCTTTAGAGAATATGGATACTTGGCTCACACTATAAAATCGGTTATTGCCCTCTTTAGTGTATCCACACTAGCCACTAGCCTAATTTCATGAACCATAAGACCCTTTATATAGTGTGGAGGATTAGGGTTAAACCCTAATACCCATGACCTTTCATTTCCTAGGATCCATGGGTTAAAGCTCCATGGACTATCCATGAAGACTTAGCCCAACCTAAATGAACTTGGCCCAATTAGTTCCTTTTGATCACTTAATTAATTATAAATTAATTCTTGATCAATACTAATTAAATAATATGATTATATATTAATATATTAGAACTTATAATATATTAATATAAATCATAAATATACTATTCTCAAAAGACTATCCATATAAATTGTGTCGGTGAAGTGCAACCCAAATGGACCATGCAGGGTCGGGTCAAGTACATACCAAATATAGTTATGGACTTAGACATTAATCCAACAATAATAGATAGACATATAACCAGTCTACAGACGTTCAGGAAGTTCTGCAGATCACTAAGCATAACATCATCCTATCTACCAGGATACAGATCATGAAAACATACTATCACATAACATGATATCAATCCAATGGGTCGGCCTTGGTGCCTTCGACCCGTAAGTAGAGTTAGGGAAAAGTCACCTCACAAACTGAACAAAAACTGATGAGGCTCGACTCCGAATCTCAGCTCTAATAGACACCTTCAAGATGTTGCAAACCAAGAAGAAATCCCATATCCAAAGTGCTCTCAACTCCAAGATCTTCTCACCGCCTTCTTCTCTCTTCCTAACCACTCCAAAACTCTCTTAAAGTCTTAAGTTTTGCTCTATCTTTCTCTAAGGTTGCTTGAGGGTCGAAATCACAGAAGGAGGCTGGATAAGAAGATGATATGAGTCAATAAGGTTTCTTAAATATGAGCCAAAGCCCTAAAAGTAGTGTTTGCATGAAATCCACGTACGTGCTGCGTAAAAATGTACGCCCAACATACTAAGGCGCGCCTTAGTACGCTTACCATACACACACGTATACATGGCGTACTCAATAATTCCCAACTTTTACCAAATTGCCACTCTGGGCCCCTTTTTCACACTTTCTAACACTTAAGGACCAAAATGTAATATAATTCACTTATATGGAAAAATTTAGAAGTACCTCATCATCGAGATGTTACACGAGACCTCATCACCTTTTGTCCAGTCTGTGAGGTGAGTCTTTCCTCACTGTACTTACGGGTCGAAGGCACCAAGGCCGACCCATTGGATAGATATCCCGTCATGTGATAGTATGTTTGTTGGATTAATGTCTAAGTCCATAACTATAATTGGTAAGACTTGACCCGACCCGGCATGGTCCATTTGGGTTGCATGGCATCATGCATTTGGATAGACTATAATGAGAGAAATAACACTTAAGGTTGGTTAATATATTATAAGTTCTAATATATTAATAAGGTTATTTAATTAGTATTGATCAATAATTAATTTGGAATTAATTAAGTGATCAAAAGGAGACTAATTAAATATATGGGTTGATTGTGTAAATCATTCATTCTTATATATGTGGGCTTGTGATCCAAGATTCCTTATGTTGGACTAAGTCCATGGGGTGACCCATGGATACTCCATGGAGGTAAAAATCCATGGAGCATAAGGAATGGGTAAAGTTATGAGTTACATGGTGTAACCCTAATAGCCACCATATAAAAGAATCCCATGGCTCAAGAAATCGTGCACTAATGTGTGAGTGTGAGGGCTAGACGATTTCAAGGAGTGTTCAAGTTTCTCTCAAGTTATTCCAAGTGTATTTGGTGTTGTGTGAACCATTTGAGGTGTCACACTTGGGGCACTAGGCACTCAAGCTTCATGAAGACATTCTACATCAAAGAGGTATGTATTCTATCTTGTTATATTTATTATTTTGTATGCTAGATTAGGATAATACCTTGGATGTTCATAATTGTATGTATAATAGAGAAAACATAGATCCAAGGTATTTAGGGTTGCATGTACACTTAGGAGTGTTAGAATGCTCATAACCCAACAGTGGTATCAGAGCATAGGCTTGTTTTCTTGTTATACTTGCAAAAGTAGCTGAAAATCGAGTTGGATGCATATATTCGATTGTTTTGGCTGGAATTGGACTAGGAACAATACCCTAAGATGTTTTTGGACTTATAAACTTGTTTTTGATGTGGTAATGTTCATGCTAATCCAATTTCTAAGATAATTGTCATAATTTCAAGATTTGTATTAGTTTGTATGTTCATGCTAATTTCTTGAAGATTGATGATTTGAATTATCTTGTTCTTATGAGGTTCTTAGATTAATAGAAAAGTTGTGTGAAATAGTTGTTTTCAATCCATTTTAATCTAAGAGTTGATTCCAAAGTGTGTTTTTGTAACTTGTCCTCAAGTTATATGAAAAGTCACATTTAAGAATCATAAAACTCATAAAAGTTGGCAAAGGTTACAAAATGAAGAGTCTAGTTCTAATTAAATGGTTTTATGACTCCATAACTTGTCCTCAAGTTATGGAGGTTCAAGAGTCTCTTCATTAAATTAAAAAAAAAGTGTAACCTTAATTAGTTCCATAAGTTACAATAAAAAAAACTTATTTTTTTATTAATTAGTTTAAAGTCTTCCATAACTTGTCCTCAAGTTATGGAACTTGAAGAGTTTTTTTTAATTAAAACTACTTTAAACTCATAAGTTATGGAATTAATTAGTTTTGAATAGTTTCAAAACTTGCCCTCAAGTTTTGGAATTTGAAAAAGTTTTCACTTATGAATACTTTAATTCCAAGTTAGCCCTTAGAATTTTAAAAGTTAAAATTCAACCCTTATACTTTATAATATTATAAGTTAATAATATTTATATATATGTATAAGAGTAAAGTCAGTCTTACCGTTAGTAGGCCTCATTCACGAAGCCGGTCTATAAGGGGGGTATAAGGTTACTGCCTATAAAATGGCAGTTTAATGGGTGTCCACTCTCACCCACCGCTTCCTTGACTGGTGGAGGGTCGTTAGCCGAACGGATAGGACAAGGACTATAATTCTCCTTTCATTAAAAGTATTAATGATAAATACTAAGTAACTAAACTCTTATTAATACCCAATCTTAGTTACTTAGGAAAATGTGAATTTGGTGCTAACCCATGAAATTACACTTTGCACTTTGCTTAAGTCGTTAGTGGAGCGTGTGTGGTTAACCGGCACACTAACCTGGACTTAACAAGGTAGGCAAAGGGTAACTTAATATTTATCATAGTATCGGTGGAGCGTGTGTGGTTAACCGGCACACTGATTAAGGGGTAAATATTAAGGGTACCAAGTATATTTGCATGGTTATTCACACCTTGTTTTGTGATCCTCGGCATCCCAGTCACAAAACCTGAAGGGCACACTCGAGATTGAAACATGCCTTTGAACAGTTCAATGAATCTCAAAGATCTAGGACTTTCAAATCCAATTAAAACCTAATAAATTATTTCGTTTTTCATGGTGGAAATTGGTGAATCGTCATTCACCTACCTTCAAATATTTTATAGCTTGGATTACGGCATCCCACTTCTAAGTTATAAAATAGTTTGTTGGGTCCTAGCCTTAATATTTCATATTGGGTGTCATATTAAGGACTTTAAATCAACTATCTTGAATATCTCCCAAAAAGATGTCTGGTCTAGACATTTATGATCTTCCCAAATCTCTTGAAACAAGCTTTCATAAATGAAGATGATGTCCCATGGATATCATACTTCTTTCACCTCCTCCAATTATTCTCCCTAACCCACAAGTTCCTAAAAAGTTTAAGGTCACTCAAGCCCTATTGGCAAGGCAAGGTCTAGGTGTGATCACATCTTGGAGATGTAGTCACATATTGACAAGCCGGGAGAGTTGGGTGTCAAAGTCTTGAGAAAGTTGGTGGCTCAACTACTTTCTAAGTCACATAGTGAGTTCTTTTGGGAATCCTATGAAACAGACTAAGACAAGACCCTTAATGATCTTATCTATTTGCTAAGATCAACTTCCTAAAACGCTATGGACATTGACAATGATGACATTGGATATCCAGTAAAGCTCTCTCTTCCCAATGGAAAGGGATCGGCCATAGTCAACTCGGTTGACCCAATGGTAAAGAGAGAGGCGAAGTCTGAGATAGTCCCATTATCAAGGGTCCATAGGTAACTATTGCCAAAGGAAGGGGCATTGGTTACGAAGCTGCCAAATTTACCTAAGGATGTTAAAATCAATAAGTTTGGCTCTACTTCAGGTAAAGTCCATTGTCTAACTCTATTAAGTACATGTTGATTCTGATCGCGAAGATGGATTTCAATCGCATGGTTCGGTGATCAGAATTTTGGGCTATTACTTAAGAGTTATGATATTTATATTGCTTAGGAATAGATAACAACAAGGTTTTCATATGGATTGTAAGGATAAGTTTTTCCGCAAAGTTTTAAAATAAAAGAAAAAGGTTTTGATTTTATTTATTTTAAGTATCCTTACAATGGCATTTGTGAAAAGTTGTTGCTTATAAGATTCCATTGATAGCAATATTGGAAAAATGGATTTGATTCTTTCGGTTGTGGTAGTGTCTAATATTACCAAATAAGGAAAGATTCTCATCACCCAAGGTTCAATTGGACCGAAACTTGGAATCATGCAAGTTGTATAGTATGATGAATGAGAACTTTCAGCTTGGAAAATTAAGACTAATTCCTTATGTGAATAAGGAAAGGACTAAGGGATCGAGTACACATTCTTGTGCACTGGTCAAGTCCACCACAAAAGATCAAGAAGACTATTCGTCATGATTTACTTAAGTTCAGTAAATATGGTTATACTTATAAGTTTAAGTATAAGTCTGTAGCATTGGAGAAGTTTCAATGTGAGACAGAACGAATAAGAAGAATCAAAGTATGGCAGAAAGATAAAAGTTTCTCAAATCTGAAAAGATGGGAAAGTACTTTAGTATCATGTTTATGATCATCTTAATGATTAAGATACCATATCACAATTGGTCCTCTAAAGTCATCTTAGTGCATTCTTATGACTAAGAAGAGGAGTCATGAATTGTTGAAATGGTTAAATCAAAAAGATGAGTCATACTTCGTTCCAAAACAATTCTTAGAGTCATACTCCAAGATTGTAACTTGAGTGACATATCTTAAAGAGGGTTTGTTAACACTAGTCAAATGTAAGAGTAAAAGGTTATCTACTCTTCTACATTTGAAATTGGTAAGTTGTGATGTTTTGGATAAAACAGAGACCAACTTAGGCCAATTGTGTAAAGTGTTAGTCTTGATAAAGAATCCGCACTATCTCTTGAATATTTGACAAGGGAGTCTTATATGTCAAGAGGACAGTGGGAGTCTTAAAGCTCTTGAAAGTTTCAAGACTTAATCATGAATAAAACCTAAAGTCCTTCACTAGCACACGACTTGAGGTTTATAACCTATCGTGTTGAAATTTTTGTGCCTATTCAAGTTGGCTTTGCATAGGAGTTCTGAGAGTTCTCAATTGGTTGCACAACTACTTGGAAGCAATGGCAGGCACCTGAGCTGCCAAATGGCAAGAATTTAAGATTGCACAAGTTAATCAATATGAGTTTGGATTTGTCACTAACCTTGTCTTGTGATTATGGTTTTGACAAATTCACATGGATAAGAACACATACACTATTAAATCTAAGTGTCATAAGGTTTCTCTCCGATTCATGAAAATGATGGTGAGGAAACACTTTCACTAAGTAGATTTTAGCTAGATAGCAATTGTGATATTTGCATTCTCAAAGTCGTTAGTGGAGCGTGTGTGGTTTAACGGCACACTAACATGGACTTGTGAGAAGTGGCAAAGGTCTAAACAATTGAGACTATGATTACGGCATCCCTTTTCATAGTTCTAAAATTGTTTAGACACACATGTGAGCTATCTACGAGAGGTGTATGATTTTGATAAAGTTTTATCAAAACAATCTAGTATCAGAAATCTGAACTTTGGTAAGAAAGTCAGCTGATTTCTAAGTACATGTCAAAGCTAGTGGGAGCATAAGTGTTATGCTAATAATCATCATGTTAGTGGGAGCATGATAATTATGACAAAGGTTGCAAGTTAGCAATGTTAATTATAGAAAACAAAAGTTTCAATTCGTGAGGTTGCAGGGGTTGAAAAAGTTGTTTTGCTATAATTAAGGGAGAGGAAATTATACTTCATTTCAATTCTAAAAGCTTAGATTGAGATTTTAATCGTATTTAATCAAGGATATATATATATATGAATTTCATGTTGGAATGGCTCAACATAAGGAAATTCTATATATGGGTCCATTATTTGCGTTCTAAAATTCGATTATGATTACGACATCCCTTTTCATCATCTGAATTTTGAGAACTTGGCAAATTGAAATGGAAATATTATAGCAAAAGACTGGTTTAGTCTTTATGTGAGACATCATGAATCGTGTCCCATATGCTTCGGATATAGGATCGATTACATGTGCTATATTCATCCTTTCTAAAATTTTCCAAATGCCTGGGGCATTATGAAGGGAAAAGGTCTAGAATTGGATATGACTAAAATGATTAAGCAATTGTCGAGGACAATCTAAGGTTTACCAAAGATTGGTTGCTCAAGGACAGTTGGAAGTATAATGTTAATTCTGGAAGGACCATATTGACATAATCTGTAAGGAGGCAACTCTTGTTCAGAAGTGATAGTCAAAATGGAATATGGAAATGTTTCAAAGTTAGAAATTATTCAATCTGTGTAAGATTAGGAAACTTAATGAAAGAAGGATGTTTCCAAGGAGCTGATCTCCTTTGGAATGCTCTGTAATGATTGTTGTCAAGTCTTTCTGACTTCGTGCATAATCATTAAGAGGATCAATGCATATAAGTTTAGAATCTAACAGATTTCAGTAAATGGCATGAATTTGGAATTCTTGCATTTGCAGTAAGGATTTGAGACTGTGAAAAGAGGATCATTGGAGTGATGTTCAATTGATCTATTTTACAAAGTAAAGATCATAGACAAACATAGTATGCATACTTGGTGTATGGCATGACTAGTGTTTAGAAAACATAGTGTACATGCTTGGAGCATGGGACAACTATTGTTTTAAATTCAAGTATAAAGTTGATAAAACCGAAACAATGAATAATGAGTAATCAGTATGGTGATAAATAAAAGTGTTTATTTATATTCATAGGGTTTGATACCATATTTGATTCATTTATTCTTGTGTTTCACTTTGCATGTTTTGACTTCCGGAATAACTAAGTCGCTCTTCCTGAAAGATTAAGTTATTCAAACCATCCACAGTCGGTCATATGTTGGAAGTAGATATGAATCAAGACTGTCATGGGTTGGTTTGTAGAGGTCCAAGTTGGTGGACAAAGTGGTGCTACAACACTCATGAGTGCTCATAAGTTCTAAGTATTGGATTCAACCCGCGCTCATTTGAATCACTTCATGGATTTTATCACGAGTGATCATGACACGATAATATCTTATATTCTTCAAACCTAGAGATATGAGTTGTTACTATGAGTTGGTTATACATTGATTGCACGAAAACGCATTGGTAACTCGATGTGATAAAACGTGCCTTTGTGTATGATTCAACAAGTAGTAGAACAAGCCATATGAGTCGAAGTTTATCCATTCCTTTTACCTTCGGGATAAAAGCGATATCTGTGGGCCCCTCGATGATTTAAAGATGATACATGTGAGTGCTTGGCCAAGCCAGGACTGATTTGATTTGTTCAATCAGTCAGTCATCATGAATCGGAAATCGGGAAACAACAAATGGACAGAGAGAATGATTGATAATCCATGTCTCAGTCCATATGATATCTAGAATGGAGGAATATATGATCCCTTATCTAATGGACAAGTCATTGACAAAGGTCAGAGTTCATCGACAAGGTCAGAGTTCGACAGAAGCTTTTGAGAGCTACGATTGCTGATCGGTTCCTGAAGTCATACGCAATAATAGATTTAGACTTATCCAAGTGGGAGACTGTTGGATTAATGTCTAAGTCCATAACTATAATTGGTAAGACTTGACCCGACCCGGCATGGTCCATTTGGGTTGCATGGCATCATGCATTTGGATAGACTATAATGAGAGAAATAACACTTAAGGTTGGTTAATATATTATAAGTTCTAATATATTAATAAGGTTATTTAATTAGTATTGATTAAGAATTAATTTGGAATTAATTAAGTGATCAAAAGGAGACTAATTAAATATATGGGTTGATTGTGTAAATCATTCATTCTTATATATGTGGGCTTGTGATCCAAGATTCCTTATGTTGGACTAAGTCCATGGGGTGACCCATGGATACTCCATGGAGGTTAAAATCAATGGAGCATAAGGAATGGGTAAAGTTATGAGTTACATGGTGTAACCCTAATAGCCACCATATAAAAGAATCCCATGGCTCAAGAAATCGTGCACTAATGTGTGAGTGTGAGGGCTAGACAATTTCAAGGAGTGTTCAAGTTTCTCTCAAGTTATTCCAAGTGTGTTTGGTGTTGTGTGAACCATTTGAGGTGTCACACTTGGGGCACTAGGCACTCAAGCTTCATGAAGACATTCTACATCAAAGAGGTATGTATTCTATCTTGTTATATTTATTATTTTGTATGCTAGATTAGGATAATACCTTGGATGTTCATAATTGTATGTATAATAGAGAAAACATAGATCCAAGGTATTTAGGGTTGCATGTACACTTAGGAGTGTTAGAATGCTCATAACCCAACAATGTTATCATTCTACAGTGATCTGTTAGATCGGTATCTTGATATATAGGATGATGTTATGCTTAGTGATCTGTAGATTTTCCTGATAGTCTGTTGACTAATCATATGTTTATCAGTTATATGTGCACATATTTGGTTGGTGGTTGAGGCTTTACTTCTTTGTGTGTGAGCCAACAGACCGGGGGCATTCCAACCCGATGGTTGATTAGGCCTAAGGGTATTCCATCCCGAGGATGACTGGACCCGTTGTATATTGGCATTCCAACCTAGGGTATTCCATCCCAAGGATGACTGGGCCCAGAGGTTGATTGGGTCTGGGGTATTCCAACCCAATGGTTGATTGGACCCATAGTATATTGGCATTCCAACCCGATGGTTGATTAGACACGGCATGTTGTTGTATATGTTATCTGTTTATATGTTGGTACTTTGGGGGAACTCACTAAGCTTTGGCTTATAGTTTTTAGATGTGGTTTCATGTACTTCGGATGATCGCAGGAAGGTGAAGGCATAACCATACACATCCTCTGCTTTATGTACTTTTGATCTACGGGATACTCTGATATGGAACAATACTTTGAAAACAATGGTTTTGTAAACATTCTTTATTTGGGGTTGTTTTAAAAAGTTTAAATTTCTTGTGATTTTTATGGATGTTACAAGTTGGTATCAGAGCCTTGGTTGGAGTGAATTGGAGGAACACTCGTGTGAATCCAGTCTCAAACTAAGGAAAAGGTTTTAAAAATGATTTTCAAATTGTTTTCAAAATAATCAAAAGAGTATGCGATGTGTACAATCAGCCGGAGCCAGTAAGTAGACCCCAAATTACCACATTGTTATTTGATATTGTGATATGTTAGAACAACATGCTAGTGATAGACTAGGGATCTTCAGGAATTGCATGATAGAATTTCCTGATTATATGATGCCTGGTAGCCTAGGGTTTCCTTTTTATATGGAATTGACATCATAACTCTAGTTGCTTAGTGTATGCATTATAGTTGTACATAACTAAGATTCTATAGCCTGAGAATGTTTGGTTTAGCCTTAATTACTATTCTTGTTTGATGAAGGGCTTAGGGTAGAATCAAGTGTTCGACTGTCTATAGGATTTAGTGTTATGTATAATTAGCATACACGAGTGCTGCAGGGTTGGTGGAAGTGTCATGGATGAGTTGTGTGGGGTCAGCCGACCAGTCGTGTAATGTTTAGCCTTCCTCTAGGAAGTGAGGATAGAATGTATGCGTATGCTAGTGTGTATTGTTAGGGTTGTTGTGATGATCCTCTGAGACAAATAAGGGTAGGTGTGGAAGGTAGTATGGGCCCGTACTACTGGAAGCACAGGACCCGTACGCATAGCAGGGAAGTCACAACCACTAGGGTTTTATTGGGAATCGTTCCCCATGGTGTTATATGCGTTTTATTTGATATATCCCTGGTTTATTTTGAGTATGGCGATTACGAGACGATTTGAGGCAGGATTCGGATCAGGATCAGGGACAGGTGGCCAGAATGGGCCATCAGTGACTGAGGACCGGGTTAGGGAGATCATTCAGGAGGAGGTTGTTTCCCTCTTTCGGGCATAGTTACCGGAGATGTGTGGGTCTATTAATACCGTAATGGTGGAGTACTTTGACAAGCAATACACTGCTCTTTCTGAGACCGCTACTGTTGCAGCCACCGCAGCTGTTGTTGTTGACGGGGTTAGCGCTGGGAGAGCCTTCCAGTATCGGGACTTCGACAATATGAAGCCCCCGACATTTGACGGAGTTCATGATCTGATCATAGCCATGAGGTGAAAATCTGACATCGAGGGATGCTTCTTCACTTGCTCTTGCTCAGCTGACCAGAAGGTCAAGTGTGCTCTGAACCTTCTTCGGTTCGGAGTGAAGGATTGGTGGAGACTTGTTACTAGCTCGATTCTCCTGATTAGAGGGCTGTTGTGAATTGAGAGCAGTTATCTGAGATGTTCCATTCTAGATACGTTCCACTGGTGGAGCGGGAGAGGTTAGCCCATGAGTACTTGGATTTGAGACAGGGGACTGAGTCAGTGACGGAGATCACTAAGATGTTTACGGAGAGATCCATGTTTTGCCCTGAGTTTTTTGCTTCTGAGCAAGCTCAGATGACCCGGTACTTGAGCATGCTCAAGACGGGCATCCGACAGTTTGCGTCCACGCAAAGCTATGGTTTATTGGTAGATTTTAAAGAGTCCGCTAGACGGCGGGAGATTGAGATGGAGCTCCAAACGAGGGAGCAGAGGCAGACCCCAAAACAGTCACAGCCTACGTCGAAGCGGTTGAAGGCCGATGATGGTAGATCTAGGAGTCATCGGGGCCGCTGTAACATCCCGACTCCCAGGTATGAATTTCAAGAATTTTTATACATCATTTAAGACCTACTCGACGAGTTGGAGGCCCTAAATCTTCGTGTAGAAACTGATCAGGCCGCATGGTTTATGGAACCTACTAGACGAGTTGGAGGACCCCAACTCGACGAGTTGAGGCTGTGCACGAGAACCCTAATTTTTAGGGCTTGCACCTTATTTAAAGGACCTTAAGTCCCCCTCACCAGCCTTCGTTATCACTTTACAGTCCATAGAAACCCTAATCAAGCTAACCTTCCATTTTGAGAGTGTGTAAGGCTAAGGAGTGTGTGTTTGGTGCATTTCTTGAAGAAGCTTGAAGTGGTGAGTGCATAACTGAAGGAAGGGGCTGTAGATCCAACTTTTGCATTGTTGTAGCAGCCATCTTGAGGTATAAAGCTGCTACCTTGACCTTTCATTGCTTAGATCTCCTCTTATGAAAGAAAACGGTCCTTTTTGGTACATCTTGGAGTCATTCTCGGATTTGGGCTTGTCATGAGGACATGGCTTTATATCTAAACCCCTTTAGGCCTCCTTAGGCCTAAAGACTCAAGCTTTGTCAAGCTTTGGCCAACTTCCATGCCCTAAACCTCTAATTTAGCTTAGTATTGGTGTTTTGATCCCTTTTATGCCTTGCATGCACGTAAAGTTAGCAACTTTATGTGGTATATTAGTCCTAAGAGGCTAGATCTGTAGTTTGGGGCCTTGGAGTTGACTGGAAAGGGCTAAACACGTTAAGACAAGAAAACTCGACGAGTTTCTTAGCCAACTCTACAAGTTGGACAAGGGTTTTCCCACTTTCTGGATTCTGAGTGAACTCGACGAGTTGGTGAGATAACTCGGCGAGTTGATTAAGGTTTTCCCGATCTTCTGGACACTACATGGACTCGACGAGTTGTTTGGCAACTCGGCGAGTTGACTCGAGTTTTCACGGTCTCTGAGTTCCGAAGGAACTCGACGAGTCAGTAAGTTGCACTCGACGAGTTGGGTCAACATGGACTGTTGACCTTGACCGTTTACTTTGACTTTGACCATGGTTGACCAAGTTTAACTTCTGGGGGTATTTTGGTAATTTGGGATTCTAATGGAATCAGTCATATGGGGATTACAGGCAGTTGAGTTTCGAGCTGAGACTTAGGGTTTGATCTTCTTGATTCAGCACTACTTGTGAGGTTAGTTTTTCTCACTATACTAACAGGGTCGAAGGCACCAATGCCGACCCTTTTTTGATTGTTATCCTGGTTATCGCATGATGATATGCTTAGTGATCTGTTAGATCTGTATCCTGGTATATAGGATGATGCTATGTTTAGTGACCTGTTAGGTCGGTATCCTGGTATATAGGATGATGCTATGATTAGTGATCTGTTAGATCGGTCTGACTGATTGTACATGCTAGCATTTGTTATCTATGTGTTGATTGTATGCTTGGGGGTGGGTTGAGGCGATCCTGCTTTGTGTTGTAGGCCAACATACCCAAGGCGGCCCGGATAGACTGAAGGCCCAATGGGGCGTACCAGTCAGGCCGAAGGCCCGGAGAACGGTCCAGACAGGCTGAAGGCCCGGTAGGGAGGACCAGACATGCTGAAGGTTCTGAGAGTGGGCCATATAGACTGAAGGCCCGGTGAGGGCGGTCCATTCATACTGTAGACTCTATATGTATGTTGTTTGTTATGATATGGTTATGGTTTGTATGGTATTGATATTTTGGGGGAACTCACTAAGGTTCGGGCTTACAGTTTCAGATTTTGTTTCAAGTACTTTGGATGATTGCGGGAAGGCGAAGGCTTGATCGTGCACCTCCTCACATTTTATGATTTTGATTTCTGGGATACTCTGATATGAAACTATTTTGAAAACATTTTGTAATAAATAATGGTTTTTGGATGCTTGAAAAAGTTTTAAATTTTCATGAATTTTATGGATGTTACAGCTGCACTTGCGGGCTCCGACGTCAGCTACACTGAGGATCACTGATGGGATTCAGGGCAGGGCGGAGACCCCGAGGGCTCGAGGTCGTGCTTTCCAGCTCATGGAAGAGGAGGCCAGGGCAGCACCAGACGTCGTGTCCGGTATGTTTCTATTTATTATTTTGTTGATTATATTTTATGGTATGCTCATGTTTATGCTCCTAATAGGTACGTTCTTAGTGAACTCTTTGCCTGCTCTTGTGTTATTTGACTCGGGCGCGAATCGGTCTTTTGTGTCTCAATCTTTTAGTAGGGAGTTCGATATGCCTATTGGGGAGTTAGAGTGTCCGTTGCGGGTTTCTATCGCCAATAAACATGGGGTTTATGCATCCACAGTGTATCATGGTTGTGTATTGGAGATATTCAGGGTCCCTTATCTGATTGATCTGATTCCTATCCCCATGGGGGATGTATAAGTGATAGTGGGTATGGATTGGCTGAGCAAGTTTGGTGCCATGATCGATTGCTAGGGCCATAGAGTAGTAGTTCGAACCCTACGTAGGGAAGATCTGGTTATATATGGAGAGCACACCAGGGTTGGTTTAGGGTTTTTTTTCAGCAGCTAGGGCTCGACAGTCTATTCAACATGGGTGTGTAGGTTATCTGG
This sequence comes from Lactuca virosa, assembly GCF_052849685.1. NCBI lineage: Eukaryota > Viridiplantae > Streptophyta > Magnoliopsida > Asterales > Asteraceae > Lactuca > Lactuca virosa. The sequence continues at coordinate 180,044,343 of NC_136429.1, read as the reverse complement.
CTTACGTGGTTGATACCCAGGTTGGGGAGCAGACTTCAGTTTCAGAGGTGCCAGTGGTCATGAAGTTTGCTGATGTTTTCTCATAGGAGTTACCCGATGTGTCTCCCGAGAGGCAGGTTGAGTTTAGGATTGATCTTGTGCCACGTGCGGCTCCGATTGCCAAGGCACCGTTCCGATTGGCACCGCCTGAGATGCAAGAGTTGTCCTCTCAGCTTTACGAGCTGTTAGACAAGAAGTTCATTAAACTGAGCACTTCTCCGTGGGGTGCGCCAATACTGTTCGTCAAGAAGAAGGATGGTTCACACCAGATGTGCATTGATTAACGATAGTTGAACAAGTTAACGGTGAAGAACCGTTATCCCTTTCCGCGGATTGATGACATCTTTGATCAGTTAAAAGTTGCATCTTGGTTCTCCAAGATTGATCTGAGGTTCGGGTATCATTAGGTGAGAGTGAGAGTGGAGGACATTGAGAAGACCGCGTTCCAAACTCGATATGGGCATTACGAGTTCGTGGTGATGCCATTTGGGCTCACCAATGCACCTGCCATGTTTATGGACTTGATCAATCGGGTATCCAAGCCGATGCTCGACCGATAAGTTATCGTGTTTATTGATGTTATCTTGGTATATTCAAATACCAGAGAGCAGCATGAGGAGTACCTTCGAGAGCTTCTGGAATTTTGAAGCGGTAACGACTTTATGCCAAGTTCTGGAAGTGCGATTTTTGGTTAAGAGAGATCCAGTTCCTGGGGCATCCCGTTAACCAGGATGAGATTTTGGTCGACCTGGCCAAGATCAAGGTTGTGATGCAGTGGGAGGTTCCGAAAATCTCCCTCAGAGATCAGGAGTTTCTTGGGTTTGGCGGGATACTATCGGAGATTTATTCAGGATTTTTCTAAGATTGTGGTACCCCTCACTCGTCTGACGAAGAAGGAAGTGGATTTCCGATGGGGACCTGAGCAGTAGTCGGCATTTAAGAATCTTCGACAGAGGTTATGTGAGGCCCCGGTATTGACCCTTCCGGAGGGAGTCGAGGATTTCGTAGTATTTCGTGATGCATCCATCACTGGTTTGGTGGCGATCCTTATGCAGAGAGAACGAGTGATCGCTTATGCTTAGCTACAACTGAAGCCGCATGAGACACGATATCCCACGTGTGATCTGGAGTTGGGGGTAGTGGTGTTTGCCCTCAAGATTTGGAGACATTATCTTTATGGGGTCCGTTGTATTATCTACACGGATCATAAGAGTTTGATATATCTTATGGATCATGTAAGGTCCTGATCTGCTTGTGTATCAATCAGATCCGTTTGATGGTGCGGAATCCCAATCAAACGGATGATGTCAGATCAAAATAGAAGAGAAGGAGAAGAAGAAGATGATGAATCTTGAATGTATTGATTAGAATGAAGTTCCCTTACACAAGATTCACACACTTACACACACTAAAACTCCTCTCTTCTCTCTATTCCGTACACTCCTTTTCTGTTCATCAATCTGTTCCTCACACCCCTAACACCTATATATATACTTGGGGAATATGGGCCATAAATGGGTTTACGGCCGTAAATGGGTTTATGGCCGTAAACACCCATTGGGCCGTAAACAGGGTTTACGGTCGTAAACCTGTTTACGGCCGTAAACACCCCCTTGGCCATAAACCTGACCGTAAACTCATAAAATATTACAGAAAATTACAATCAACTAGAAAAGCAAAGTATAAACCATATTTTTGACCCAACAATCTCCCCCTTGGTTTATAGCTTTCTTTTCTTAATTGACCCAACAAGCTCCCCCTAAAAAGTAGCTGACTTTTCTTGTTAATCTTCATTGAGAGCTTGGCTTCAGCATTTATCTTCAATGAATGACTTCATCTTGAGCACTTGAGCTTTTCTTCAGAAGTTGGCATTGAACGCACATTGGGTGAGGAGGCTTGATGTACTGATTCTTGAAAGATAGCACTTTCAGCTTGAGAATCTTCAGAGAGAACATCAGAGAGAACAAATCTTCTGGATTACTTCAGCAGGTTCAAGATAGCAGCAGACTGATTGAGGAGGCTTCAATGCAATCCGTCACATAATCTTCAATTTCAGCTTCACCTTGCTTCTGGGGTTGAAAGATTGAATGTCGAAAGAATAATCTTCATTTCTTGCTTCTTCGAATGAGAATTCTTCGATGATCACGGATCCTTGGCTCAGAAATCTTCGATACAAACTCCATGAGTTTCATCTTCACCTGAATTCACTTTTCAATACAAAACAAAACTAAAAGAAAACTTAGCACACAAATTAAAACAGAAACAAAAATATTTTTGGATTTTTCATATTTTCTAAAAAAAGAAATAAAACAGAAATAACACTATTTTTTTTTGGATTTTTAATTTTCTGATTTTTGTTTGGTTTTTAAAATTTTTAATTCTCCCCTAATATTTAAATTAGAAGAAACTATGAACAAATTTAACAAAAATAAAATGATATCTAACTTTAAGAGTGATTTGGGATCAAAGTTTTTAGACGGCCTTTATCCGTTTATCAGTACCTCTCCCTTCATGAATAGATCTGGTCAATCGCCGGTATTGTGGTCCACTTAAACACGAGAGATTGTGACAAAATTAGAACATACTATAAGTGACAAGACAATGTGATCCTAAGTTCCTAGATAATATTCCTTAAGGACCATTCAGCTGACGACGACCAAAGATATTGTTGTCCACCTAAATTGAGCAGCGAGATCTACAGACAACCTAGTGATTGTTCAATTTTAAATGTACACGAACATGTTTCCCGCTTCCTGACATACCCCAATAATCAGGAACTTCCAAAGTACTCCTTACTTTAGGTGAGCAGACAATTATTATGAGAGAAGTCAGATTTAGAGTGCATATGTTATACACCCAGGTCGGATCTCTTCCAATCTCGCAGAGGGTGAAACATATGACTAACCAGATTTAGAGGGATTGAGAAGTAGAATGGTGCATATGTTGTGTAACAGGTCGGATGTATTTCAATCACGCAAAGGAGACAACATATGACTAACAGACAGAATTGCATTGATAGAAGATGCAGAGAAATAGAATTGCATATGTTGCAGTCCAGGTCGGATGTATTTCAATCACGCAGAGGAGGCAACATATGACTAATAGAAAGAAAGCAAGAAAATAATTTCCTACAGACCTACTTTATCGAATTCCCCAGTCGCCCCATCAATACCGGAATTAAGGACAAAGTTCGTACATCGAGGAAGAGTTAAACCACAGTTCTAGATACAGATTATTTTAGTGTGACCGGTGGATTATCATGTATATCTCCCTGCTCAACCTATCTGGGCGTCGTATTGTCAAGCTAAATGGATCTATCTAGGTCAAGATTTTTTCAAGTCTCTAGATTCCTTAAGTTTATTAATGCCTAGTCAAGTCCATTTTAATCTCTCGTGCCTACTAGCGCATCGAACACAGAGCCTATACAATTCAGATTCAGTCCCTTACACAGATTCAGATTGCCTGTTATCACATGATTATATCACTTCCCAAAACATCTCCTGCAAGCACATTTCATAACCAACATATTTTTTGATTTTATGATTTTCTAATGTTTTTGGATTTTTTAAACTTTTCTAATTTTTGTTTTGTTTTTATTTCTCCCCCTAAATTTGTGCATAGGAGAGAAACAAAAGTAAATGCGCAAATTTAAATTATCCTAAAACAAAAATTTCTCTTTGAAGCGAATCAGAGTAAGATAAACTCAGGAGTATAGAGAAGAAAACGCAAACCGTAATTCACCGATTGAATTTGCATCCAGAAGGTCTGAGAACAGCACGCATAATCTCAGAACAGATCCGAAAATTCTTCATGTCATTAAGCACTAACCCCGTTTGTGATCTCTTCCTTTCTTCCTTTCCCGCAAAGGACACATACTCTCAAACAAATGTCTGAATGTTGTACAGTTGAGAGATGTCCCCTATCATGTGCCTGGAACAACCACTACCAACAAACCGAAGTCTGATGATATGCCTCCATAGCTGCTCCGACACAGATGGGGATTAGTTGGTCTTTGGAACCCAGTCCATTTTGAAACTGGGTCGACCTTTGTTATCTTTGCAAGAAACATTCTCCCACGACATATCCTGTTTATCACAAACAGAAGATGTAGAAATATTAGAGTCATTAGAAGATTTGGGAGAGTGAGCCTTTTGAACCCATTTGTAGTTGGGTTTAACCCATTTCTTTTTCGATCCGATGGGTGGCTTAGTACTTGCTTTTGATCTTGATGTCGGCCTTTGAGATGACTTTGACCTAGCGGGTCTTGGTTTCGCTGTAGCATCTCTTGGATTGGACATCTTGGCCGGCATTCCCTTCTTTCCCTTGGGATTCGAATTCTTGGACTTGTGGGTTTGATTCTTGACCTTCTGCGCGTTCCAGTCACCATTGTCTGAACGTGACCTCGAGGGGTTTCTTTTGGAGTATCTCCCTCTTGGTGCGTTCTGCCACCCTTGTGCATAGTAGGGAACGTATACGCGATTAGGAAAATTTCTGGCAATGTGTCCAGGTGTTCCACAGTGAAAACAAGTCTTTTTCTTCACTGGGAAATTGTTTCTTCCTACCCCTGGTGGCGTAACCTTGCCTTGTTTCTTGCTTTTCCCACACGCACAGTTGCAGCATGCATTCTGTTTAACTTGATTTGATGGCCTATACTTCTCAACAACAGGTTGATCAGAAGCAACTGAGTTCGAAGCAACGAATTCAGAGCTCAAGGAGATGTTGGTTTGTTCAATGGTTTTCTCCTTGTTCTCATCCTCTGCTACTTTACTATCAGGCACACTCTCTTCAGCTGCTTGCTTGGATTGGTTTAAGGATTGATCTGCATAGGAAGTAGAAACATTAGTATTTTCAACATTAATAATGCCTCCTGATACAAAACCAGCTGGTTTGCCATAAACCATGAATGGTTTGTTGGCAATCTCCTCTTTAGTCAAAGGGTGATACTGATATGTGTGATTGAAAGGAGGAGGCACTTCATCATACCCTAAACCCTTTGACTGATTATGTTTAAATTGCATGCAATGGTCTATCATGTTGGCAACTACTTCGCTTGATACATCAAACTTTTTAAAATCAAAATTTGCAGTTTCAAATTGCCCTTTTAATGTATCAAGCTCAGTAATTAACTCAACATTCTGTCTCTTGATATAATCATAATGTTCACATTTTTCACTGTAGTCTTGCTGAATTCTCTTAAAGTCCTTTATTTTTGTTTCTAATTCAGCCTTCAGGGGTTTCTATCCTTTCATGAGTTGATATCCTTCATATCTCACGTCCTCAACTTCTCTTTTAAATAAATCAATTTGTTCCCGAAAAAATTTAATCGTATCTTCACTAGATAGTGTACATGAAACTTCACATGATTGAGAACATGAAACTTCATTGACCGGAAGGTTTGCGGAACTCATTGTTTTTCCACACTTCAAAGCGTCAAGCTCTTCAATTATATCAGCAAGACTAAGACGATTGAGATCTTTTGTCTTCTTGATGACATCCACGTTCATATCCCACGATTTCGGAAGTGCATTCAGCAGCTTTTTATTTATCTCAGATTTAGTCAAGAAAATCCCAACTATACTCATCTCAGTAGTAAGTGTAGTAAATCGCTGCAACTGAGCTTCCAGGGTTTCTCCAGGGATATAGTTGAACATGTTGAATTTTTGTCTTAACATATCCTGACTTTCTTTCATGTCTTCATTTCCCTTGTTGACCTCAAAAGCCATTAAAAACACAACTAGAAGTCAAACTTAAATTTAAAAATGCCCTTTGACTATAAACCTCAAAAGTCAAACTCAAAAGTCAAACTTGAAAAATCAAACTTAAAAGTCAAACCGAAAAGCTAAATTTGAAAATTTAAAAGTTAAACGAGAAAGTCAAAGTTTAAAGTCAAAGGTCAAACTTTAAAAGTCAAAGTCACAATTTTAAGTAAAAAGTCAAAAATAAAAGTCAAAAATTAAAAACTAAATTTTTTGGTTGAAAATGAAATTTTAAAATAAAAGAAATTGATCATTTGGTTAAAAGTGACAAATTTGCGAAATTGGAACCGAGAATGAGTTCTTTTGAATTAAATTTGGAAGGATTGAAACAAGTTCCTTGGTAGCTTAGTTGGTAAGGCGCTGATGTTGAAGAATCAGAGGTCCCAAGTTCGAAACACGGCAGCCCCAAAAACGATTCTCCCTTTTTTTTAATGAAAGCACGCTGTGTGATCTTCGGATCTTATGCGAGGACGAGGCACGATGCGATGCGAGGTGCGAGGCGAAGATGCGATGCGAGGACGTGGTGCGAGGATGCTGCTGACCGTAAACAAGACCGAACACGTGCGAGCCGTAAACTCCGAGGGCCGTAAACTCCGGAGCCGTAAACTCGGACCGCAAACTCCGGACCGTAAAATCGGACCGCAAACTCCGGACCGTAAACCTCGGAAACCCTAGCTGCTGACCGTAAACGCCGCTACCCCCTTGCTGGTTACGACCAAAAACATCGTTTTTTCGACTTTGAAGCTCCAAAACTCGATCAAAAACCCCTTTTTATCAAAAACACGAAGAACAAACCCCCCTAATTTTCAGAGATCTATCCAAAAACGCAGAAATCATTCAAAAATAAGATCAAATAAGCTCCAGATCTGACAAAATTGACTGATACAACCAAGCTCTGATACCAATTGTAAGGTCCTGATCTGCTTGTGTATCAATCAGATCCGTTTGATGGTGCGGAATCTCAATCAAATGGATGATGTCAGATCAAAATATAAGAGAAGGAGAAGAAGAAGATGATGAATCTTGAATGTATTGATTAGAATGAAGTTCCGTTACACAAGTTTCACACACTTACACATACTAAAACTCCTCTCTTCTCTCTATTCCGTACACTCCTTTTCTGTTCATCAATCTGTTCCTCACACCCCTAACACCTATATATATACTTGGGGAATATGGGCCATAAATGGGTTTACGGCCGTAAATGGGTTTACGGCCGTAAACACCCATTGGGCCGTAAACAGGGTTTACGGTCGTAAACCTGTTTACGGCCGTAAACACCCCCTTGGCCATAAACCTGACCGTAAACTCATAAAATGTTACAAAAAATTACAATCAACTAGAAAAGCAAAGTATAAACCATATTTTTGACCCAACAGATCAGCCGAACCTGAACATGAGGCATCGTACATGGCTGGACGTAGTCAAGGATGGTGACTACGAGATCCTTTACCCTCCGGGTAAGGCGAATGTGGTAGTGGACGCGTTGAGCCACAAATCGGATGGATCTTTAGCTAGAGAGATGTGTATGTGGATATCCGTTGATTCTCTGCTTTTTGGGTTGATCAGAGAGACACATGCAGAGCATGTTTAGAAGGAGAACTGGAAACATGAGAGGATCAGGGGTGAGATCAACAAGTTTCTCACGGATAGTCGAGAGTTATTGACCCGGTGTAGTCGGGTTTAGATTCCAGTTTCTAGTGGAATCAGGCAGATTGTGCTGGAGGAGGCCCATAATTCTCTTTTTTCTATACACCTGGGAGCCACCAAGATGTATCGGTATTTGAGATTGATTTAATGGTGGTCGTGTATGAAGATGGAGATAGTTTGGTATGTCGAGAGGTGCTTGACCTGCAGGATGGTCAAGGCTGAGCATCAGAGGCTGCATGGCAAGCTACAGCCTCTGGAGGTTCCCATGTGGAAATGGGAACAAATCACCATGGATTTTATCACCAAGTTTCCAAAGAAATCCAAGGGTTTTGATGTTATGTGAGTCATCGTGGATCGATTGACCAAGGATGCCCACTTTTTGGCCATCCGGGAGAGCTGTTCGGCCGAAAAGTTGGCCGATGTGTATGTCCAGGAGATCGTTGCTCGTCATGGGGTTCCAGACTTCATTGTTTCAGACCGAGATGTTCGGTTCACTTCCTGTTTCTAGAAGAAGTTCCACGAGGAACTGGGCACAAGGTTACATTTCAGCACTGCATATCATCCGCAAACTGACAGCAAGAGTGAGCGGAATATTCAGACCCTTGAGGATATGTTGCGGGCCTGTGTTATTGATTTTGGGTGGGAGTTGGGATTCCTACCTACCTCTTGCGGAGTTCTACTACAACAAAAATTATCACTCCAGCATTGGCGCCCCACCATTTGAGCTCTTGTATGGTCGCAGATGTCGTACTGCGGTTTGTTGGGGAGAGGTTGGTCATAGGGTCATAGGAAGGACCAAAGTATTCCTTCAGACCATAGATCTTATTCAGCAGATCAGGCAGAGAATGTAGACCGCTCAGAGTCGGCAAAAGAGCAATGCAGATCGGAGCCGACTAGAGTTAGAGTTTCAGGTCAGCGATATGGTGTTCCTGAAGGTCTCGCCCTGGAAAGGTGTGATACGCTTCAGTAAGAGGGGGAAAATGGGTCCCCGGTATATTGGACCTTTTCGGTTGATTGCCCGGGTTGGCAAGATAGCTTACAGGTTGTATTTGCCAAGCGAGCTCAGTCAGATCCACAACACTTTCCATGTCTCTCAGTTACGGAAGTGTGTGTTGGACAATAAGGTAGTGGTTCCCTTAGATGATATTTAGGTCGATAAACGCCTGAACTATGTTGAGAAACCGGTGGCTATTTTGGAAAAAAGATGAAGGTCTTGAGCAATAAGGAGATACCTTTGGTAAAGATACAATGGCAGCATCGGAGAGGTTTCGAGTGGAACTGGGAGCCGGAGGCTAAGAGGCAGGTGATGGGTTTTGAGCATTCTAACACTCCTAAGTGTACATGCAACCCTAAATACCTTGGATCTATGTTTTCTCTATTATACATGCAAATATGATTATCCAAGGTATTATCCTAACTAGCATACCAAAACATTGATACTAGGATACTAAAATAGATAGAATACATACCTTGTTGTTGTTGCTTGACTCCATGAAGCTTGAGAGCCTAGTGCCCCAAGTGTGACACCTCAAATGGTTCACACAACATCATGAACTCTTGGAATAACCATGAGAAGAAGACATACATGTTCAAATCGGCTAGCCCTCAAAATATGTATCACTAGTGCCAATTTCTTGAACTAAAGGGGTTCTTATATAGTGTGGCTATTAGGGTTACACCATGTAACTCATGACTTTACCCATTCCTTATGCTCCATGGGTTTTAACCTCCATGGAGTATCCATGGATCACCACATGGGTTAAACCCAACATAAAGGAATCTTGGATCATATGCTCACATATATAAGAATGAATGATTTACACAATCAATCCCCATATATTTAATTAGTCTCTTTTTGATCACTAAATTAAGTCCAAATTAATTCTTGATCAATACTAATTAAATAACATGATTTCATATTAATATATTAGAACTTATAATATATTAATATGTCACAAAATGTCTTTTCCTCATAAACGGTCTATCCAAATGTTCCGATGCCATGCAACCCAAATGGACCATGCCGAGTCGGGTCAAGTACATACCAATTATAGTTATGGACTTAGACACTAATCCAACAGTCTCCCACTTGGATAAGTCTAAAACTATTATTGCGTATGACTTCAGGAACCAACTGGCAATTTTAGCTCTCAAAAGCCGCTGTCGAACTCTGACCTTGTAGATGAACTCTGACCTTTGTCAATGACTTGTCCATTAGATAAGGGATCATATATTCCTCCATTCTAGATATCATATGGACTGAGACATGGATTATAATCATTCTCTCTGTCCATTTGTTGTTTCCCGATTTCTGATTTATGACGACTGACTAATTGAACAAATCAAATCAGTCCTGGCTCGGCCGAGCACTTCCATTTGTCATCATCAAATCATCGAGGGGCCCACAGATATCGCTTTTATCCCGAAGGTAAAAGGAATGGATAAACTTCGACTCATATGGCTTGTTCTACTACTTGTTGAATCATACACAAAGGCACGTTTTATAACACCGAGTTACCGAATGCGTTTTCGTGCAATCAATGTACAACCAACTCATAGTAACAACTCATATCTCTAGGTTTGAAGAATATAAGATATTATCGTCTCATGATCACTCGTGATAAAATCCATGAAGTGATTCCAATGAGCGCGGGTTGAATCCAATACTCAGAACTTATGAGCACTCATGAGTGTTGTAGCCCCTTGTCCAACATCTTAGACCTCTACAAGCCAACCCATGACAGTCTTGATTCATATCTACTTCCAACATATGACCGACTGTGGATAGTTTGAATAACTTAGTCAATCAGGAAGAACGACCTAGTTATTCTGGAAGTCAAAACATGCAAAATGAAACACAATAATAATAGAATCTAATATGGTATCAAAACCTATGAACATAAATAAAACACCTTTTATTTATCACCATATGATTACACATTATTCATTGTATACTGTTTCAGCTATCAACTTTATTCTTGAATTTAAAACAATAGTTGTCCCATGCTCCAAGCATGTACACTATGTTTTCTAAACACTAGTCATGCCATACACCAAGTATGCATACTATGTTTGTCTATGATCTTCACTTTGTGAATTAGATCAATTGAACATAACTCCAATGATCCTCTTTCACAGTCCCAAATCCTTACTGCAAATGCAAGAATTCCAAATTCATGCCATTTACTGAAATCTGTTAGACTCTAAACTTATATGCATTGATCCTCCTGTAATGATTATGCACAGAGTCAAAAAGACTTGACAACAACCATTACAGAGCATTCCAAGGAGATCAACTCCTTGGAAACATCCTTCTTGCATTAAGTTTCCTAATCTTACACAGATTGAATAATTTCCAACTTTGAAACATTTCCATATTCCATTTTGACTATCACTTCTGAACAAGAGTTGCCTCCTTACAGATTATGTCAATATGGTCCTTCCAGAATTAACACTATACTTGCAACTGTCCTTGAGCAACCAATCTTTGGTAAACCTTAGATTGTCCTCGACAATTGCTTAATCCTTTTAGTCATATCCAGTTCTAGACCTTTTCCCTTCTTAATGCCCCAGGCATTTGGAAAATTTTAGAAAGGATAAATATAGCACATGTAATCGATCCTATATCCGAAGCATATGGGACATGAGTCATGATGTCTCACGTAAAGACTAAACCAGTCTTTTGCTATAACATTTCCATTTCTATTTGCCAAGTTCTCATAATTCAGATTATGAAAAGGGATGCCGTAATCATAATCGAATTTTAGAACGCAAATAATGGACCCATATATAGAATTTCCTTATGTTGAGTCATTCCAACATGAAATTCATATATATATCCTTGACTAAATACGACTTAAAACCTCAATCTAAGCTTTTAGAATTGAAATGAAGTATAATTTCCTCTCCCTTAATTATAGCAAAACAACTTTTTCAGCCCCTGCAGCCTCACGAATTGAAACTTTTGTTTTCTATAATTAACATTGCTAACTTGCAATCTTTATCATAATTATCATGCTCCCACTAACATGATGATTATTAGCATAACACTCATGCTCCCACTAGCTTTGACATGTAATCAGAAATCAACTGGACTTCTAGAAATCAATACTTTATTGACTTTCTTACCAAAGTTCAGATTTCTGATACTAGATTGCTTTGATAAAACTTTATCAATATCATACACCTTATCTTAGATAGCTCACAGGTGTGTCTAAACAATTTTAAGAACTATGAAAAGGGATGTCGTAATCATAGTCTCGATTGTTTAGACCTTTACCACTTCTCACAAGTCCATGTTAGTGTGCTGGTTAACCACACACGCTCCACTAACGACTTTGAGAATGCAAATATCACAATTGCTATCTAGCTAAAATCTACTTAGTGAAAGTGTTTCCTCACCATAATTTTCATGAATCGGAGAGAAACCTTATGACACTTAGATTTTATGGTGTATGAGTTCCTATCCATATGAATTTTGTCAAAACCATAATCACAAGACAAGGTTACTGACAAATCCACACTTATATGGATTAAACTTGTGCAATCTTAAATTCTTGCCATTTGGCAGCTCAAGGGCCTGCCATTGCTTCCAAGTAGCTATGCAACCAATTGAGAACTCTCAGAACTCCTATGCAAAGCCAACTTGAATAGGCACAGACATGTCGACACGATAGGTTATAAACCTCAAGTCGTGTGCTAGTGAAGAACTTCAGGTTTTATTCTTGATTAGTTCTTGAGACTTTCAAGACCTTTAAGACTCCCACTGTCCTCTTGACATATAAGACTTTCTTGTCAGATATTCAAGAGATAGTGTGGATTCTAATCAAGACAAACACTTCACACAATTGGCCTTAGTTGGTCTTTGTTTTATCCAAAACATCACAACTTACCAATTTCAAATGTACAAGAGTAGAAAACTTTTACTCTTACATTTGACAAGTGTTTTAAACCTTCTTTAAGACATGTCACTCAAGTTACAATCTTAGAGTATAACTCTAAGAATTGTTTTTGGAACGAAGTATAAATCATCTTCTTGATTTAACCACTTCAACAATTCATAGCTCCTCTTCTTAGCTACCAGAATGCACTTAGAGGATGAATTGTGATAAGGTCTCTTAATCATTAAGATGATTATATAACATGATACTAAAGTACTCTCCCATCTTTTCAGATTTGAGAAACTTTTATCTTTCTGCCTAAGTTGATTCTTCTTATTTGCTCTGCCATACATTGAAACCTTTTCCAATGTCTCAGAATTACACTTAAGCTTGTAAGTATAACCATATTTACTGAATTTTAGTAAATAATGACGAATACTTTTAACGATTATTTGTGGTGGGCTTGATCAGTGCACAAGAATGTGTACTCGATCATTTACTTGACTCACACATCCATGTGAACAAGTAGTTAGTCTTAATTTTTCCAATGCTTGAAAGTTCTTATTCATCATGCTATACAACTTGCATGATTCCAAGTTTCTATCCAACTGAAACTTAGGTGATGAGAATCTTTCCTTATTTGGTAAATTTAGACACTACCACAAATGAAAGAATCAAATTCATATTTCCACTCTTGCTCTTAATGGAATCTTATAAGCAACAAAAGTTTTCACAAATGCCATTGTAAGGATCTTTTAAAATAAATAAAATCAAAAAAAAAAATTTCTTTTATTTTAAAACTTTGCGGAAAAACTATCCTTACAATGCAAAAGCACATGAAAACTTTGTTGTTATTTATTCCTAAGCAATATATCATAACTCTTAAGAAGTAGCTCAAGAATCCGATCTTCAAACTATGCGATAGAAATCCATCTATGCCATCAGATTCAGCATATTCTTTCTTTAAGTTTCTTCACTTTTTATTTGATTCTTAAAACATCAACATGTGACCCAGTCACATCATGTATCAAGAATCTCAGAATAGAAACTTAGCAGAGTTAGATAGTGGACTTTACCCGAAGTAGAGTCAAACTTATTGACTTTAATATCCTTAGGTAAATTTGGCAGCTTCGCAACCAATGCCCCTTTCTTTGGCAATAGACCCTTGATAATGGGACTATCTCAGACTTAGCCGTTCTCTTTACCATTTGGTCAACCGAGTTGACTATGGCCGATCCCTTTCCATTAGGAAGAGAGAGCTTTACTGGATATCCAATGTCATCATTGTCAATGTCCATAAAGTTTTAGGAAGTTGATCTTAGCAAATAGATAAGATCATTAAAGGTCTTGTCATAGTCTGTTTCATAGGAGTCCCAAAGGAACTCACTATGTGACTTAGAAAATAGTTGAGTCACCAACTTTCTCAAGACTTTGACACCCAACTCTCCCGGCTTGTCAATATCTGACTACATCTCCAAGATGTGATCACATATAGACCTTTGCTTGAGTGACCTTAAACTTTTCAGGAACTTGTGGGTTAGGGAGAATAATTGGAGGAGGTGAAAGAAGTATGATTTCCATGGGACATCATCTTCATTTAGGAAAGCTTGTTTCAAGAGATTTGGGAAGATCATCTTTTGGGAGATATTCAAGAGAGTTGATTTAAAGTCCTTAATATAACACCCAATATGAAATATTAAGGCTAGGACCCAACAACCTATTTATAACTGGAAGAGGGATGCCGTAATCCAAGTTATAAAATAGTTGAAGGTAGGTAAATGACGATTTACCAATTTCCACCATGAAAAACGAAATATAATTAAGTTTTAATTGGATTTGAAACTCGTAGATCTTTTGAGATACATTGAACTTTCAATGGCATGTTTGAATCTCGATTGTGCCCTCTCAAGTTTGTGACTGGGATGCCGAGGATCACAAACAAGGTGTGAATAACCATGCAAATTGACTTGGTACCCTTAACTTTATCACCTAATCGATGTGCCGGTTAACCACACACGCTCCACCGATCTATAATAGAGTCAAGTTACCCTTTGCCACTCTTACTAGTCCTTATTAGTGTGCCGGTTAACCACACACGCTCCACTAATGACTTGGTAAGGTACAAAGTGTAATTTCATGGGTTAGCACCTTTTCACATTTTCCTAAGTAACTAAGATTGGGAATGTACAAGTGTTTAGTTACTTAGTATTTATCATTAATACTTTTAATGAAGGGAGAATTATAGTCCTTTCCTACCCGTTCGGCTAACGACCCTCCACCAGTCAAGGAAGCGGTGGGTGAGAGTGGACACCCATTAAACTGCTATTTTATAGGCAGTAACCTTATACCCCCCTTATAGACCGGCTTCGTGAATGAGGCCTACTAACGGTAAGATTGACTTTATCTTATACATATCTATATAATTAAAATTATAATAATAGTATAAGGGTTTGAATTTTAACTTTTAAAATTCTAAGGGCTAACTTGGAATTAAAGTATTCATAAGAGAAAATTTTTCAAATTCCAAAACTTGAGGGCAAGTTTTGAAACTATTCAAAACTAATTAATTCCATAACTTATGTGTTTAAAGTAGTTTTAATTAAAAAAAACTCTTCAAGTTCCATAACTTGAGGACAAGTTATGGAAGACTTTAAACTAATAAAAGAATGTAACTTTTCTTTATTTTGTAATTTATGGAATTAATTAAGGTTACACATTTTATTACTTAATGAAGTGACTCTTGAACCTCCATAACTTGAGGACAAGACTCTTCATTTTTGTAACCATTACCAACTTTTATGAGTTTTATGAAACTTAAATGTGACTTTTCATATAGCTTGAGGACAAGTTACAAAAACACATTTTAGAATCAACTCTTAGATTAAAATGGATTGAAAACACATAATCAATTAACTTTTCTATTAATCTAAGCAACTCATAAGAACAAGATAATTTAATCAAACTTTTTCATGTAATTAGCCTAATCACTAAACTAATACAAAACATGAATCTATTGACAATTATCTTTGAAATTGGATTAGTATGAACATTACCACATCAAAAACAGGATTATAGGTTCAAAAACAGCTTATGGTAATGTTCCTAGTCCATTTCTAGCCAAAAAACTCGAAGATATGCTGTCAGGGGCTCCTACTCGTCGAGTGTATCAACCGACTCGCCGAGTAGGATGATTTTCTTCATGGACTCGGCGAGTTCATCAGTGGACTCGGCGAGTCCAGTGCCCAGAATGCCCGAAATTCGAGTTTTTCAGCATTTTTCAGCAATTTGCATCAAGTATAATTGAAAACAAGCCTAGGCTCTGATACCACTGATGGGTTTTGAGCATTCTAACACTCCTAAGTGTACATGCAACCCTAAATACCTTGGATCTATGTTTTCTCTATTATACATGCTAATATGATTATCCAAGGTATTATCCTAACTAGCATACCAAAACATTGATACTAGGATACTAAAATAGATAGAATACATACCTTGTTGTTGTTGCTTGACTCCATGAAGCTTGAGAGCCTAGTGCCCCAAGTGTGACACCTCAAATGGTTCACACAACATCATGAACTCTTGGAATAACCATGAGAAGAAGACATACATGTTCAAATCGGCTAGCCCTCAAAATATGTATCACTAGTGCCAATTTCTTGAACTAAAGGGGTTCTTATATAGTGTGGCTATTAGGGTTACACCATGTAACTCATGACTTTACCCATTCCTTATGCTCCATGGGTTTTAACCTCCATGGAGTATCCATGGATCACCACATGGGTTAAACCCAACATAAAGGAATCTTGGATCATAAGCCCACATATATAAGAATGAATGATTTACACAATCAATCCCCATATATTTAATTAATCTCTTTTTGATCACTAAATTAAATCCAAATTAATTCTTGATCAATACTAATTAAATAACATGATTTCATATTAATATATTAGAACTTATAATATATTAATATGTCACAAATGTCTTTTCCTCATAAACGGTCTATCCAAATGTTCCGATGCCATGCAACCCAAATGGACCATGCCGAGTCGGGTCAAGTACATACCAATTATAGTTATGGACTTAGACACTAATCCAACAGCAGGAGCATTATCCTGAGTTATTCGCCACAACCGACTTCGAGGACAAAGTCTAGATCAAGTGGAGAGAATTGTAATATCCCGATGATAAGGTACTTCTAATTTTGACCCTATAATTTTATTATATTGCAATTTGGACCCTAAGTAAAAGAAAGAGTGCAATGAAGGCCCTAGTGGCATTTTTGTAATTTGGGTGTTGGGGGAGTACGCCATGTGTACGTGTGTATGCTGAGCGTACTAGGGCACCCCCTAGTACACTGGGCGTACATATGTATGCAGGGCGTACATGCCAAGCATGCAAACCCTAATTTTTAGGGTTTGGCTCATATTAAACCCCATTATAGCCTTATTTCCCTCACTTCATCAACCTCCATCCTTTTAGAACGTTTTTTCAACCCTAATCCATCTTGTGAAGCATTTCAAAGCTTGAGTGTTGTTGGGGTGCAAAGTTATGCATGTATGACTTTGTAATGGTTTGACTCTTGTACACCCACTTGCATGTGGTAGTGTAGCCTTGTGACTATATTTGTCTGAGATATGACCAAAATGTGTATGCAGGGCGTACATGCCAAGCATGCAATATAACCTGATCAACTATATTTGTCTGAGATATGACCAAAATGTGTTTGGGAGTGACTGTGGTGTCGCGACAAGTCTAAAACTCACCAAAACCAATACTAATGAAGCATATAGTTAAAATACTATAGGAGTATTTTATAACTCTATAACACTGCACAGAGTCGTTACAAGTAGTATGAATCCTCACAAATGAAAGACTTGCAATTCTTTGCTTATGTTATTAAATCTTTATTGTAGATCTCTGTTATCGCTGTAGGATTAAGATATATCTTGCTCGAAAATATCCGATTCATGATCAGTATAGGAGGCTTATCGTCATTTTCCCCTTGTATCTTTTAGAGAAAGATGCCTCCCAGGAAGAGACCCAACAGAAAGAACAACAATCCTCCGACGAATCCGCCGCCACCACCTCCTCAGTTCGATCCTACTATGTTCCAAGCAGCAGTTACAGCCGCTGTGGCTGTCGCGATGTCGCAGATCAATTCTGGCGGCTCTAGCGGATCGGGAAGTGGTACCTATCCCCTTAATCTTGATGATGGTCAGGGAAAACCGAAGGAGTGTTCCTACAAATACTTTATGAACGCGAAACCCAAATCATTTGATGGCAATGGAGGTGTCATTGCCCTAAATCGTTGGTTCGAGAAGATCGAATCAATTTTCGAGATCTGTGCGTGCCCCGAGGCAAGCAAGGTGAAGTTTGCCGCTTGCACCTTCACCGATAGAGCACTAACTTGGTGGAATAGCCGAGTCAAATCCCTAACTCTGCTGGTAGCCAATGCCATGGGTTGGGAGAATTTGAAAGAACTAATGCTTGCAGAGTATTTCCCAAGGGGCGAGATGCAAAAGTTGGAACACAAGCTCTGGAACCTGAAGATGAAGGGTTCCGACATTGCTGCGTACACTGCTAGGTTCAGCAACCTGGCTCTTCTGTGTCCCGGGATGGTCACCCCGGAAAGCAAGAAAATTGAGAGGTACATTTGGGGATTGACACCCCCAACTCAAGGAAACATTTTGGATGATAAACCTTTCACATTTGATAGCGCCAAGTGCCTGGCGTAGACTCTGATAGATCACGGGGTTGATCATGAACCCGTAACAGCCATTCCCGAACCACAAAAGGCGAGTAGTGAGAAGAAAAAGTTCTGGAACAAACGCAAGGGCAAGTCTTCACAGGAGCCCTCCAAGAAACAACAAGTAGTGGCAATTCACGCTGCTACCATTCCTGCTGCTGTTCCCACTACTCCAACAACTTCCAGCCATTATGCTGGAAACCTGCCCTTGTGTAACAAATGAAACTTCCATCACTTGGGAGTTTGTAGAGAGATGCAATGCGACAAATGTGGAAGAAAGGGGCACACAACTCATTTCTGTAAGACACCAGTTCAACCAACCAATCAGGCCTCTGGAGCTGGAGTAGGCCAAGCCTGTTATGGTTGTGGAGAAACCGGGCACTTCAAGAGGAATTGTTCCAAAGCAACAACTGCTGGCAACGTAGGGAAGGTACTAGCAATGGGCCAGGAGGAGGCAGTTGTTGATCCCACCGTAGTTACGGGTACGTTCCTCATCGACAACTCTTATGCATGCATTCTTTTTGATTCTGGTGCGGAGAGAAGTTTTGTTAGCCATGCATTTAAGCATCTACTCAAGCATAAATCCCAACCTTTGAACGAAATGTTTACCGTCGAGATGGATAACGGGAAGAAAGAGAGCACTAACGACGTATTCATAGGCTGTACCCTTACCCTAAACGACCATTCTTTTCCAATCGACCTCATTCCAGTATCCATAAAAAGTTTCGATGTCATCATCGGCATGGATTGGTTGAGCCCCATTCGTGCTGATATCCTGTATTATGAAAAAGCCATTCGTCTTAATCTGCCTAATGGCGAAGCCCTCATCATTTATGGCGATAAACTCAGCTCAAGCCTTCGTATCATTTCGTGCATCAATGCCCAAAAATATATGCGAAATGAGTGCCATGCATTCCTAGCCCAAGTCGTTAACGAGAAACAGGAAGTTAAAGACCTCGAGTGCATCCATGAAGTCTGCAACTTTCCTGATGTCTTCCTCGAAGATCTTCCCGGAATCCCTCCCGAGCGCCAAGTCGAGTTCCGAATCGACTTAATCCCCGGAGCTACCCCCGTAGCTAAATCCCCTTACCGTCTAGCGCCAGCAAAAATGCAAGAGTTATCCAGCTAGCTCAATGAACTACTCAAAAAGGGATTCATCAGACCAAGTTCCTCACCCCGGGGAGCCCCGGTCTTATTTGTGAAAAAGAAGGATAGGTCATTTCGAATGTGCATAGATTATCGTGAATTGAACAAGCTTACCATCAAAAACCGTTACCCTCTTCCCCGAATCGACGATCTCTTCGATAAACTTCAAGGAGCCAGCTACTTCTCAAAGATAGACCTGAGATCAGGGTACCATCAGTTACAATTCCATGAGGGTGATGTTCCTAAGACAACATTTCAGACTCGGTATGGTCACTACGAGTTTGTAGTGATGCCCTTTGGTCTAACCAATGCACCCACGGTATTCATGGCTCTGATGAATCGGGTGTGCCGCCCCTTCCTAGACAAGTTTGTGATAGTATTCATAGACGATATACTTGTCTATTCTCGGAGTGAGAAAGATCATAGACAACACTTGAGGCTAGTGCTAGGAACTCTAAGGGCGGAGAAACTATATGTGAAATTCTCTAAGTGCGAATTTTGGATCAGAAAAGTAACTTTCCTCGGTCACGTGGTTAGTGAAGAACGCATACATGTGGACTCTTCCAAAAGCAAGGCGATTGAGAATTGGTCAGCACCGAAGACGCCCACAAAAATCTGTCAATTCTTGGGTCTTGCTGGCTACTATCGCAGGTTTATCCAGAACTTCTCCATGATTTCTAAGCCTCTAACCGTCCTGACTCAGAAAGGTGTAACCTTTAGTTGGGGAGAAAGTCAAGACACTGCGTTCCAAACATTGAAGCAGGCCTTATGCAGCGCACCTATATTCTCTCTGCCAGAAGGGACGGAGGACTTTCTTTGTCTACTGCGATGTATCCAATCAGGGCCTAGGCTGTGTGCTCATGCAGCGAGGAAAGGTTATTGCCTATGCCTCGAGACAGCTGAAAGCACACTAAGTCAATTATACAACTCACGATTTGGATTTGGGAGCAGTGGTCTTTGCATTAAAGATTTGGAGACATTATCTCTACGGAACCAAGTGCACTGTCTTCACCGACCATAAGAGCGTGCAACACATTTTCGATCAGAAAGAGTTGAACATGAGGCAACAGCGGTGGGTAGAGTTACTCAATGATTATGAGTGTGAAATACGCTATCATCCAGGCAAGGCCAATGTGGTAGCAGATGCCCTCAGCCGGAAGGAGTGCTCAGGTCGCAGAGTGAAGGCACTTACAATGACCATCCATTCCCATCTGTCCACGCAAATCAGAGAGGCTCAGCTAGAAGCCTTAAAACCACAGAACATGTTGGATGAAGCCTTGAGGGGAATGGAAAAGAACTTAGAGGTCAAGAGAGACAGAGTTTACTATTTCATGAACCGGATCTGGACCCCAAAGTTCGGTGGTTATAGGGAGGTTGTCATGAACGAAGCTCACAAGTCTATATACTCCGTTCACCCAGGTTCGGATAAGATGTATCTGGATCTCAAAAAGCTCTATTGGTGGCCAAACATGAAAGCAGAGATCGCTACCTTCGTGGGCAAGTGTCTAACTTGCGCCAAGGTGAAGGTGGAATATCAAAAGCCCTCAGGTCTACTTCAGCAGCCAGAAATACCTGAGTAGAAGTGGGAGCGAATCACAATGGACTTCATTACCAAACTGCCCAAGACCCCGAGTGGCCTTGACACTATCTGGGTAATCATCGACAGATTGACTAAGTCCGCCCACTTCCTGCCAATCAAAGAAACATTTAAGACGGAGAGACTGACCCGAATCTACATCCAAGATATAGTTCGACTGCATGGTGTGCCTGTGTCCATTATCTCTGATCGAGATAGCAGATTCACCTCGAGATTTTGGTAGTCTTTGCAGAAGGCTCTTGGAACTAAGCTGGATATGAGCACAACTTACCATCCACAGACCGATGAGCAGAGTGAGAGAACCATTCAAACCCTAGAAGACATGCTAAGAGCGTGTGTTATCGACTTTGGTAAGTCGTGGGATACCCATTTACCCTTGGTCGAGTTCTCCTACTACAACAGCTATCATACCAGCATCAAGGCTGCACTGTTTGAAGCCCTCTATGGCCGTAAGTGTAGATCCCCTCTGTGCTGGGCTGAGGTGTGTGACACGCAGCTAGCTAGAGGTCAAGTCGCTGATAGCACTCTCACTGGCCCATAAATCATCCGAGAAACCACATAAAAGATCGTACAAATCCGGGAACGAAGAAAAGCTTCAAGAGATAGACAAAAGAGCTACGCCGATAAGAGACGAAAACCTTTGGAGTTCCAGGTTGGTGACCGCGTTCTATTGAAGGTCTCACCCTGGAAAGGCATGATACGTTTTGGAAAGCGTGGAAAGCTGAATCCGAGATACATAGGACCATTCGAGATCCTCGCTAGGATCGGTCCCATAGCATACAAACTCCGTTTACCGCAAGAACTTAACAACGTACATCCCGTCTTCCATGTGTCAAACCTCAAAAAGTGTCTATCCGAAGAGACTCTCGTAATCTCTCTTGATGAAATCGAGATCAATGAGAGTCTTACCTTCGTGGAAGAGCCAGTTGAACTAATGGATAAGGAAGTCAACCAAACGAAACAAAGCCGCATCCCGATAGTGAAGGTTCGCTGGAATGCCAAGCGGGGACCTGAATTCACTTGGGAGCGCGAAGATCAGATGAAACAGAAGTATCCACATCTCTTTCCCAAGTCCATAATTGTATTCGTTCTAGAATTTTGGGACGAAATTCCCTCTGTCGGGGGGATGATGTGACAACCCGAACCTTATTCCGTCGACGTTAATCAAATTCCGTTAAATAAAATTTCGAATTTTATTTGTTCCGTTAAATTCTTATGGTTTAGGAAATCGTTTTATTTATATAAATAAATTTTATATATAAGAGTCGGAACCAAATCACGCGAAAACCCGAGTTTTCTTCGAAAATCAGCAAAATCCGGTCTGATTGGTGTTCACGGCTGGTGGACCCCACCACCGACCATAAACCCAACATATATATATATATATATATATATATATATATATATATATATATATATATATATATATATATATATATATATATATATATGTATATATATATGTATATGTGTGTGTGTGTGTGCTCCCACCCTCATTTACACTTTTCTGGCCGAAAACGCATCTATCTTCTCTCTAATCTTCCAACCGCAAACTCAAGATTTCCTCATTTTCTTCCGAAAATCATCAAAAATCACCTTTGGGTGTTGTTGTGGAGCCTCTAAAATGCGTTTCTCACCGAATCAGCAAACCTCTGTTGAAGGGTGTACGATCGTGAACCCTTCAAATCTTCAAATCTTCAAGGGCCGAAATCTGTTCATGGCTGCAAAACCATTCAAGGAACGTGAACCCTTCAAATCCTCGCCAAGAACACCAAGAATCGTTCACGGTCGTGAACCATGTACGGCCGTGAACACTTTCCAGCAGTGAACACTTTGGAAACCAAAAACCCTCCGTTCACTTCATCAGTCTCGGTAACATTCCATGACCAAAAGCAAGTGTTTTTCTAACACTTAATCTAATGGATTCGCTAATTTAAATACAAATATGTGTTTAACTATTATTAGGATTCCGTTAACTTCGTATACAACTCAAGGGTCCTCATTTCCAGTCCCGTTGTCCGGCGCATACACGCATCCAACTGTGAGTTCATACCCTTACGCTTTTACTGTTTTTAACGTTTTCAGGGGGAGGATACAAACAAGACACAAATAAATTTTGTGATTTTATATAAAGGATTTAAATAGGATTAAAACTTTTGCGATTGATGAAATCAAAAGATCATTTTATTTTATAAAACACTTAGATATTTTATCCCTTTTGTAAAATGCTGAGCATAAGGGAAATTTTCAACATACATAATTGTAAAGTTTTCGGTATAAAACACAAATTGACTACCTCAACAAACATGTAAATTATAATAGGTATAGTTTGTGGAACAATTACTTTATCAATGCACGAAACATAGATTCAATGCGAACGAACATATAAGCTATATAGGGTATAGTTTATGGGTCATATAAACAGTCATTTAAATTCAAGGGATTCATTTTTCGTTAGTATAGCATTTTATGAGTGAGCATCTTCGCGTACTTACTTAAGTACTAACAAAAGTACTGAGATTATAACCAGAGTCTCCTTGAGGGAGAACGTGAGTTTGTGTATAGATCTATACGGGATTGACAATCCCGCACCACAACTGTTAGCTACAGTTAGGCGGGCAGGCTTGGGTGACAAAGTCATTTCGATTCCGACACCTGAAGAACGTAGTTCAGGCAATTCACTGGTCAAGTATGGTTATAACAACTCATAAATTTGGTACTAAATAATACGATTAATGTATGAATGGTAATAACATCAATTAGTTTTATTTTAAAGTAATAGAACTACTATACATACTGGAGGATTCCAGGGTTTTCATAACATACTATACATTATTGGTGATAGCCAGGGATTTCATACCATAGTTTTCATGTATTTGGGTTCAACCATTGATATGAATGCCGAGAATTGACACTCATTTTGATTGTTAGTAGCAGAGGGAGTTTGAACTCCAACATTAAGATTTCTAATGACTTGATTCAGAGGATGATCCTTTTCCAAATATGCAATCTCGGAAGTTCTTGAGCGAAAAATGATTCGATGTCAACAATGGATTTTTGTTGCTCCCCTTGAACAACTTGAATGTGAGGATGATGCTCCCCCTAAACTTCTAAACTGAATATGTCAGCATCGTCAGAGTCTAGAAAGTCAAAGAAATTAACACCATCTTCATTGATGTTTGGACATGGATCGAGTAATTGATCTGCTGCATGTTGAAATCCATCCACATTTGATTCAAGGGTTTGGTGGCTATTCTCTCCCCCAACCTGAGAAGGTTGAAACGTATCAGAATCAAATGGAGGAAATGTTGGAGTCGGATCAGAAACATTTTGAGAAACCAGAGCGGTAGATGAGGATGGTCCTGATTGAGATTCCGAATCACGAGCAGTTTCTATTGGTCCGAACAAGATTTCGAAGTCAACTTCAAAGATAATTTGATGATTCAGAGACCCAGGAGGTGGAGCATCGGACTCCATGATATGTGTTGTAACATGAGTGGGCTCTGAGCTCCGAACAAAATTATCATCAAAAGTAATATCGAAGCTTTCTTTGATTACACAAGTCCGACGATTCAAAAATCTGTAAGCTTTAGACTTAACTGAGTATCCCAAAAAGATGGTTTCATCGGATTTTATTTGAAACTTGGTGAGTTGATCATGGTTGTTTTTGATAAAGCATCTACATCCAAATATGTGTAAGAACGAGATACAAGGCTTTCGACCATTCATTGCTTCATATGGTGTCATGTTGAGAAGACGATTGATGATGGATCTATTTTGAGTTAAGCACGCTGTAGAGACGGCTTCGGCCCAAAGATAGAGAGGATGATTTGAAAAGTTCAACATCGACCGAGCGACTTCAACAAGAGTTCGATTTCTTCTTTCAACAACACCATTTTGCTGAGGAGTGTTGTAACATCCATAAAATTCATGAAAAATTTAAACTTTTAAAAACAACCCATAAATCATCATTGTTTACAACTAGTTTTCAAAACAAGTTTAATATCAGGGTTTTAAGAAATTCATAAAACAAAACACGAGGAGGTGCACGATCACACCTTCACCTTCCCGTGATCCTCTGAGGTACCTGAAACTTAATCCAAAACTGTAAGCCCGAAGATTAGTGAGTTCCCCCAAAATACCAATACACAACAAATGGCACATATACAATAACCGCATGCAATGGGTCCACAACTAACAGACTGGATTACCCCTGAGCCCACAACATAAGTCTAGCTTGCCCTTGGCCCACATCTTATGTCTGGCTTGCTCCCTGGCCTGATCAGTCCTTGGACTGAATATTACTATGCCCTTAGTACGAGTCTGACATGCCCTTCCCGACCCTTTTCTCATATCTGGAATGCTCAAGAGCCCTCAGTATGAGTCTGGCATGCCCTCCTCGGCCCTCAACTCATATCTGGCTTGCTCCAGGGTTTGTTGGCTACATCACGGAGCAGTACAACCTCAACCCAACCCACACAATATGTCAACATATAACAGATAATAACATACATAGGTAAACAGACAGTATCACAGGTAGTCCTACAGATCTACCAGACCAACATATCAAAACTAGCATGCATATCTATTCTATACTCAACATATCAACGAATAGCAAGTTATCAAACCAATGGGTCGGCCTTGGTGCCTTCGACCCGTAAGTACAGTGAGGAAAATTCACCTCACAAACTGGACAGAACTGATAAGGCCCGACTCCAAATCTCAGCTCTCTACTCAATACCTACATCCACCAAGTGATTAATTCCACCAAAATCCCAAAATATCCAAAATGCCCTCAAAGTCAAACTTGGTTAAACATGGTAAAACTCAAAGTCAACTAGTCAAAGTCAAATGGTCAAACCCACTAAACCAATTGAGTCAACCCAGCCGAGTCAACTTAACCGAGACAACTCAACAAGGGGTAACTCATGCGATTACGCGGGGCGTAACCCAGAGGTACGCTAAGCGCACGCGAAGCCTCGCATTGACCAACCTACGGGGTGGCTGACTGAGTATGCGGGGTATACTCCCACCTACGCGGGGCGTAACCTCGCAGCCTTCAAATCCTCATTAAGTTCTTAATGGCTTAAGCACTTAAGCCCATACTTCAGATCTACGGTCCAAATGCACCCTAAAGTCATAAACTCTCCAACTTTATGACTTTGCACGTCTATAAAGTCCTTAATACAAGGTCTTAATCGATTAAGACCCTCTACAAGATGCATGAGACAATTCTAGCCATTGGGGCCTCATTTTTATAGCTTAGGACCCCTCCTAGAGTCTGAAAGGACAGCTCAAAACGTCAATAACCAAACATGCATAAAATGGTACCTTTGGGACAAGAAAAGCAACATAAAACTTCCAAAGATGGGATCTAACAATCCAAACATAAAGGTATAGACTTTATACCTTATGGAGCTTCACAAAGGAGTAAAGATCCCAGATCCACAAGCTTGCTTCCACTTTAAAGCTTCTTGATGCAACTCCTGCTTCCTCTAATACACCAAGAACACACTTTAAGGCTCAAATCACACTTTAAGGGACCAGGGTTTTTCAAGAACGGCTCTAAGACTTTCGAGGCTGAAAAGGTAGGGATAAATGAGCCATAAGGATGTTTAAATACCCCTCAAGCCCTAAAACTTAGGGTCTCCTCAAGACATGAGTACGCCCAACGTACTAGGGTGCGACCTAATATGCTAAGCGTACCCTCATGTACGCTTAGCATACTCCTCCTGTCCCAAAACTACAAAATTGCCACTAGGGCTTCTCATAGCTACTTCCTTCTATTATAGGGACCAAAATGTTATAAATTAAAACCAAAGGATGAATTTGAAAGTACCTGAATACCGGGGTGTTACAAGTGTAGGGAGCAGAGAAATTGTTTTCACTACCTTCGTCAATGAGGAACTTTTTAATTGTGAAATTTGTGAATTCGGAGCCATTGTAACTTCGGATTCTTGGGACATGAAGTTTAACCAGAACTCCAATTCCTTTGATGAAATTTATGAGTTCGGAGGCGGTTTTTGACTTTGGCCTTAGGAAGAAGACCCATGTAAACCTTGCGTAGTCATCAACAATCACAAGAATGTACTTTTTGTGATGCAAACTTTCTACGACAGATGGTCCACAAAGATCAATATGAAGAAGTTCAAGTGGTTCTGAAATAGAATTTTCAATTATTACAGGATGACCTTTCTTTGTTTGCTTCCCATATTCACATGCAACACATAGATGATCGTTTTCAAATTTGAGGAGAGGCAGACCTTAAACCATTTTACCAGACACCAGATCATTCATGTATCGGAAATTAAGATGAGCAAGCCTCTGATGCCATTGTCAACTGACGTCAGGAACAAATTTTGATAGAAGACAGAGTTGAGGCTTTCCGCTGATCATATTGATGTCCAAAGGATACATGTTTTTAATGTGATTAGACTTGATGAGACATTCTTTTCGATCTTCTGTCATAACGTAGCTATGCTTCTTGAAGAATTCAACTCTTCGATTTGCATCAGTAAATTGAGTCACACTAATTAGATTATGCTGGAGATCGGAAACATAAGCCAAATTGGAGACATAAAAATTGTTGTTGGTCAGGATGCCATAAACTCGAATTTGAGAGTTTGAATTATTTCCAAAAGTAACGTAACCAGCATTTGGAGACAGTTTGAGATCACGCAGAAAATCTTTCTGCCCAGTCATGTGCATGGAACAAGCACTATCAATATATCATATTGTATATTCTTCTGAAGCACAGAAAGCCTACAAAATCAATGAGTTTTAGAGTTTTTAGGCTCTAAGTTAAATTTAGGGACTTTAGCAAGGTCTTTGGACTTGGTTTGAGATTTCTGAACAGGTGGTATCTCAGAATTCTTTTTCTGAGATTTTGTTGGAAAGATGCAAAATGTCGAAGTCCTTTCGTTTATCCAAAATTCATATTCAACCATTGGTTGTTTGGGCACAACTTTCTTCAGAAAAACATTTGTCCGAGATGTTGCTAGAAGAACTATGTTTAGAGGTGTTTCAGTTGAGTTTTCATACTTTTTCACTTTCCATTCAAACTTTTGTTTTGAACCCTTAGAAGGTTTCTGAACACCAGTGTTCCGAACATCTTTTTCTTTGGTCATTACATTTGTAGGCACATTTAATTTTGGAAATTGTTGTGATTTAAAATTTTTTCCATCCGAGGTAGCAATAAAAACAAAAGAGGATGTTTTCCGAGGAGATTCAGTTTTCTTGGATAAGGTCTCAACAATAACGTTTTTCACATTTTTGATAGATGTATTGCGAATGTTCGAGCTAACATGAATAGATGGTCTTTTAAGAATCTTAACATGCATGAAGGTATTGTGATTCCTAGTAGCTGGACTAATTGGTTGAGACATTTTCTTTTCAGATTTTTCAAGGAACCTAGAGCATTTCCTAGACATGGTTTCTTTTTCAAGAGCTTTCCTAGCTTCGGTTTTTGGATGAACAATATCCTTCTTGTTCAACTAAGATTTATTTCGAGAGTCATATGATGATTTGGAATTTTTTCCAACCGATGGATTGTTGAAATGAGGCTTAACTGGAACTAGAGTCAATTTTGAGACCATATTAGAGTTGGAGACACAGGAGTCGGACAAAGCGTCGTTATCAGTCTTAAGTTCTACATCACTACCAAATGAAGCCCAAAAAGAGTTGAATGGGTCCGATTCATGTCCATTTTTCTCAGGAATGATTTCCTCGATAATAGATTGTTCAGAGGACCGGAGTTCAGAGCACAAACTCGAGTACTGCCTATGTTATGTAAGGATTTCGAAGAATGATTCGGGTCCACGGATATCAGAGGCAGAAGTCATGTGGAATTAGGACATTTAATAGTGATTGGTTTGAACTCAGGAATCAAATATTGATATTTTCCAGAGGTCTCATGAAGGGACGACAATGGTGAGACAGGGGTATCCAAACAAGTGTGTTTCAGAATATCTCCCATGAGCGTTAGGTTTTGAAGTTTCCTTCAGGGGACGAGCAACTGACTTCAGAAACTCGCTTCCGAGACCATGTGCTTTGGACCAGGGATGACGAAAATTATGAGTCATTCTTTCATTAGCTTCAAGAACATGAATCGAATTATGCAAAACATCAATTTTAGCATTAAGACGTTTATTAATAGTAACCAAGATGTTTCTTTCACTAAGAATAATTTCACATTTGTCATTAAAAATGATACATTCATCCTTAGCCATTACAAGTTCTCTCTCTAATTATTCAACCTGTGTTGGTGTTCTTCAGAGGAAGTTGAAGGAGATTAGAGAGTTTTTTTTTGTTCTTGGTTAATTTTGAAAGATTTTTATCTGATTAAAAGTTATGGAATTGGTATTACATAAAGACATTATGTTCTTATTGTTTTTTTTATTTATAAAAAACTTTAAAAAATCAAAATATTAGAAAATAAAAAATAACCATAAATATAAGTTAAAAATAAGTGATTCTTACGGTTTTTAATCTTTTATGGTTCTTATTTGAACTTTTACCCCTCTCTCTCTATATATATATATATATATATATATATATATATATATATATATATATATATATATATATATTAATTCTCCGAGAGTTGAAATATATCTTCATATAATTCCCAAAATAACAACATTTTCTAAAATTTGTTTAATCACTACATGATTCACTATTCAGTAAGGTCAGTTGCCACCTTATTTGCCTTCTCAACAAGATTCTTAATTGCATCATTTGTCGCAGTTTCTACTTCTTCTTTCTTCTCAACAAGTTTCTCAACAAGGTCACTTGCGGTTGTATTTGTATTCTCAACAATTTTCTTAATATCGTCATTTGCTGTAGCTGTCAAAGTATCTTTCTTCTCAACAAGTTTCTCAATAACGTCACTTGTGTTTGCACCTATCTCTTCAGCACGTTTCCCAATAGCGTCAGTTGCATCGTTTATCGATGTGTCTTTCTAAATAATAAAAAAGTGTAAACGAATTAGAAAACGAATCTATGATGTACCAATATTATGTCAGTTTGTAAGACTCGGCTGTGAAACATTATAAACTAGCGTTAGATATGATGTACAATTGTACCAATATATGTTTACAAACATAAATATACCGAAATATGAATAGGTGAATATTTGTTAAGTAAAATAGGAAAAAGAATTTACTAAGCAAGAGGTCTGAAAGCGGGATGTTCTGAGGCAAGGGAAATCGGTTGTGGCCTGACCCACATGGACTAACTTCGGTGTCGAGACTTTCCCTATTATCTGTGAAGAAAAACAAATGCGAGTAAGTTAGAGGTGCCAATTTCTAATTAGTTTTGATGATTAAATTATTTGAGTTATATTAAAATGAGTTGATTTAGTCAAATTATATATATATATATATATATATATATATATATATATATATATATATATATATATGAACCAAAAAATGTAATTAAGCCCTTATCAAACCATTAATCTATAAATGATGCATCTAAGCTATTGTTGCGTCTAAGCTATTTCTATGCTAAAAAGATTAAACAAACTTTTTATTTTTGAAAGATGCAATGCACATTTAATCATGCATCAAATGTGCTTATCCGACACATTTATAGTTTTCAATCTTTTTATATTTTTTTGACATTTTTAAGTTGTTATTCTTTTAAACCTTGACATTAGATTCTTTAGTTGTGTTGTTTTAGAAAACTTTTGATAAAGCTACAGTGTATATATATATATATATATATATATATATATATATATATATATATATATATATATATATATATAGAACCAATATTTGATTGGAAATTGTGTGTTTAAGACAGATCTAGGCTAAAAAAAATTGACAAACTTTTCTTTTTGTTGAAATATGCATGTATGCATATCTGAATGTACATGTACACAGATTTGAATATGCACATTTATTTGTGTTTTTTTTTATGTTTTTAAATTGCAATTTTTTTTAAGCGCTACTCCTAATATCTCATGGTTGTGTTGTTTTTGAAATTTTTTGAAAAAAATACAAAATGTGAAATGTGCATGTATTCATATATATATTATATATTTTAAAGAAAATCGTTAATTTTTTTGTTTAGCATAGTTATTGACTAAACGCCACATTTGAAGACTTATGGTATACTTGGTCTCAAAAAATATTTAGCAGATTAAGAACTCTTTATTAATTACGGTTTTTTTTGGAATATTATTGACATACATCATTAATGCAAATAATGATTAATAAAGGGTGATGCTAATTAAACACCCCTTAGACATCCTATTGATCCATTTATAAAAAGTCAACTTATAATTAACTACTTATAATCAGTTTTTTCGAAAACCAATGTAATTTCAACCAATAATAATATTTCAAAATTTAATTGGGGTGTCTATATGGTAAAATGAGATGTTTTTTTACCAACTCCTTAATAAAAAAGTCAAAATAAAAAGAAAGTCAAAGGCCTGACCTGATTGGTGTTCATGCAAGTCGTCAATCTAACACAAGTCACTGGAACAGCAGCCATTTAGATTTGAGAGGTTAAGGAGTGTGTCTGTGTGTCTGGGTGAATATTGAAGAAGGAGATGTTTCGATGGTTGTTTTATGGGGGAATTATGAGATTATTTAATAGGGTGGCTGTTGCAGGGGGTTAACTTTGGCCAATGGGTTAATGCACGTCGATTGGAGGGATGAGTGGTGTACATTGGTGATAGCATGTGGACAATAGAGACTCATATGAATCATGTCGACGGATGTTAAACTACATAAATGATCCTTGTGGTTTTTGTTAGTTTTGCATATTTGGTCCTTAACTCATTTTATTTTTGGGTAAATTACACGAATGGTCCCAAAGGTTTGGGGTAATCTACGCACTTAATTCCTAAAATCTTTTTTTTAACTTGGACAGTCCCTAGCCATCGTATGCGATTTTAAAACCAAAGTCAACAAGCTATATGTTGACAAATAAGATGTTTTGTTCATAATGGTGGGCCAATGATGTTGTCTAACAGTGAAGGTGGTATATCATCGGTGTCTATGTTCTAATCATTTTATGCAACATTTTATTATATCCGAGATACACAAATGTCATTAATTATATTCCACAAATTGCATTTATTATCAGAATTCTCCTTAATACTCAAATGTACATTATTCGGATGCACATTAATTAGAATGGTGATTGTCGAATTGTCCGACATGCTATCTACATTTTCCGCCTCCATGCATTTTGATTGTTGACTCTTAAACTTTCTTCATCATCAACAAATCAAATAAAACACTAATTCTCTCATCTCTTTCGCTTTCTGTTGTTTGTAAACGACCGCAAAAGGCTTCAAAGCTTTTATAGAAGGGAGTCTCCATATATAAAAGTAAAATCCTTTGTTAGTCCCTTTGTTTCTTTTCTAACGACGAATATTCCAACTACCATCAGACACTTTGAACTCTCTTCTTTTGTATATATGTGAATGCAAAAAGACCATAATCCTGGAGATCCGACCAAACCATTGTTAGAGACTTTGATTCCATTATCGATGACTAAGAGTCAAAGTTGTTGGAGATCCAACCATCGTAGATGAATAAATAATTGGCAGGTGGCGAGTAACGAATCGATATCTTTGTAGAAACAACATAGATGAAGCAGGTGGTGAGTTGAGTAGGGGCGGTTCTTCCATGACACACTGTGGCACCGACTATGTCAGACTTCCGCGTACGCAGTGCAAAAAACTTTGATTTTTTTCTACTATTATACCACTATTATTTTTTTCCCGAGTCACGCCTAATCTGAAATCCTACGTCCATCCCTAGGCGAAGGTCCATGCGTTGCGCGGGTTAAAATAATATTATTAAAATATTGAAAAAATATATGTTGTTTAAAATGGTTATGTTATTGACAATAACATTTACATAATAACGTCACACTAAGTTTTTATAGATAATTTCAACTATTTTGAACAATATTGCTCATTGACTTCTAACCGTTGTCTGTAAATAAATAAAACTGAATATTATTCTCGATTTAGTGTTCTTTTTTAATAATTATTATGATCGAATAATTTAAATTTTTACTTGTGTGGTTATCTTTTAAGTTTGATGATAAATATAGATATAAAAAAATTTATATTACTTTTTTAATATTATTGTTAATTAATTTACAAAATCACTTTGAAAAATATTATGTTACTATAAAAATATAGTTTTAAGATATTATTTTAGTTAATTTGACAAATCAATTGAGGTTGATATTTAACACGTTTAAACATTTTAACTATTCAGAAAAATTAATCATTTTTTAAGTTTATTTGAGATTTTGATTTATGTTTTAAATCAAATACCATATTTACAATAACAAATTACAAATACAAATTTGATAATTTAAAGTATAATATAGACATTGTATTTAACATCATATTCAAATTGAAAAAGACAAAGATTATTATATTAATAATTCAAATAATCTACCATATTAATGATATATTTAATAAGTTACACAAGTTGAAAATTTAAAATTCTCAATTATATATATATATATATATATATATATATATATATATATATATATATATATATATATATATTGATTTTTATGTATAACAAATAACAAATAGTATAAAAATACTATAATTTTTAGAAACATAATAACACTAAAACATATATTTTAAAGTTTGTATTTCATAAACATATTTAACACTCATAATCATACAAAAAGAATACATAGAACTTAAAATACGTTTAATATATTTGATACATTAAAAACCATAACAAAATTCTCACCTTTTTATGCAACAAAACATATTTCTTCAACTTTTCATATTTCTTTAACTTTTCGATCCTTTCATGGATTATGTTAGTGTAAGATCCCAAAAATCGAGGGTAAAAATTTCATTTTTTTAATATATAAATTTAAACATCCATTTGCATTTATCCAAACATTCAGGTATTCCAAATTAAAACAATTATCAGAGTAATTCCCAAAATCATAAGTTGCGGAACAATATAAGTGTGTGCGCTGCGATCAAGCCAGGCCTTCCCTTTCAAACTGGAAGTACCTGAAACCATAAACCACAAACTGTAAGCATAAATCTTGGTGAGCTCCATAAAATACCACATACCATACATAACCAAGAGCTAAACATATCACACATAT
This sequence comes from Lactuca virosa, assembly GCF_052849685.1. NCBI lineage: Eukaryota > Viridiplantae > Streptophyta > Magnoliopsida > Asterales > Asteraceae > Lactuca > Lactuca virosa. The sequence goes on along the minus strand of NC_136429.1, from coordinate 180,010,398 downwards.
CCAATCAATCAATAAAAGTGCTATGTGCCAACCATAGTCTTGCGATTATGCTACGAGCCGCCTCGTGGTCTTCTTGCCAGGCCGGGGGCCACAACCCCGGGTCTTATAGACAAGTGCCAGGAGCCACCTCCGGGTCTTCCATGTAAGCAACACAAAGACAACTAGCATACAATCTACACTACTTAACTAATTACCGCCAGAGTTCAGACTCTGGTCTTGCATACAGTTTGCCAGGAGCTGCCTCCTAGTCTTTCATACAAACTGCCAAGGGTTACCCCCGGGTCTTCCTACAATACATAAACCAAATGGGTTGCATTGGTGCCTTCGACCCATAGAACAGTGAAGAGACTCACCTCGAATGCAGAAGTTCACTGAAAGAAATCCTTAGCTGCTGCCCTGACGATTCCTTCGGGATATCAATACCAAGATAACACCCAATTAGCAATTGGGTTCCAAACCATGATCCATAATCCATACTTGGGGTAAAATGACCGTTTTACCCCTAACCCAACTTGAACCAAAACTGAGGCCCAAGTCCAAAAACCATGAAGGCCCAAAACCAAAAGTTCCACAAAGGCCCACTAATGGCCCAAATTTTCAAATTGGGCCCAACCCATATGGGCCTTATAATAAAGCCCATAAATTCCCTTAGTCCAACAGTGGATCTCAGATGGCCCAAAAGGCCCAAAGCAACAAAGCCAAAAACCGAAATGACACCACAAGGCCTAAAAAGGTCCAAATAAGCAAGACCCACATCCAAAGTTAAGTCCAACCCTAACAACCAAAAACTCCACTGATCAGACGAATGCACGGCTTTCCAGGGCTAAACGCACGACGTTCGTCACCGGGCAAATTAACGGGGACTCAAGACGGAACGCGTTCCGTTCCCAGGGGCTACGCACGACGTTCGCGACTAAGTTCCAAATTCTCATTCTAAGGACTTAATCCATTAATTCCAACGTCTAGAACCCCATAATAGTCCCATAACAATGACTTAACCCATAAAGTCGAAGGCTTTAAGCCTTTGCATTGCTCAAAAAGGTCCAATCTTGATTTCAAGCACTCAAACATCACAAAATGACCAATAACTCAAACATGGGTGAACTTAATGCATTAAGACTCCAACTTTATATCAAAACCAACTCAAAAAAGGCAAGATCTACAAATCCTAGTCTCTTGGAGTGACTCAAACCCACAAAGAGCTCTCAAAGGAGCATAACATACATACTTCAAGCCCTAACTTAGATCTTATGATGTAGAAGCATCAAGATGAGAACTTTATACCTTTAGATGCTAGATCTATCTGAATAAAGCTTGGATCCAAAAGCTCCAAGCCAACCAATGACTCTTCAAGAAGCTCATTCTTCCTCCTTAAGCACTAAAACACACTTAAACCACTATGAAGCTCAAGAATCACTCAAATGGAGGCTAGGGTTTCTTTCTTAGGGTTGTAGAGAATGGAGGCTGAAGAAAATGAGGGTTGGAGGTGAGTTAAGGTGTTTAAATAGGGTCCAATACCCTAAATTAGGGTTTCCATCTGATCATACGAACGCCCTGCATTCCTCTAGGGAACGCCCTGCTTTCCCAAGTCCTATCGCGTCCATATTTCTCATGTACGCCATTCGTACATATCTGGTACGCCACGCGTACCCGGTTCGACTTAAACCCTTCTAACTTCATATGGTTATAAATTCCTCGTTATAACTTCGATTTTGATGTTCTTTATATCCACGAAAAGGTGGCGAGAATCCCTACACTTCTAACAACTCACCTTCACCTTAAAACCTCCTGAACAAAAACCAAAATCCATAAAAGACCAACTTATCAAATTAAAACTATACCCTTGACCTCCGAAGACACAATCAAACACTTGGATCACTTAAACCATAACACCCACACCCGAGGAGGGCCAAATTCTTCCTTTCCCAAGGCCCTAAGCCTCATGACCATTAAAAATTGGGCCACATCCCCGAATAAAGAAGCAAATCCGAAACCGAGTGTTACAACTCTCCCCCACTTAAATTAGATTTCGTCCTCGAAATCGCTCCTTACTAACACTCATATCAAAAGGAACAACTTGAGGAATGCAACCGAAAATTATGTGCATAAAACGACCTTCCCAAGACAACTGAACCCAAACCAAAACTTCCATCCCGAAGAAAAACAAACTCTGAGCCCCCGAAGGAAACCACTTCTACCCTTTCCGAAACTTGGAATCTACATTGGTCTGACTCCCCGACAGACCGCCAACGCTGAAACCACTCCATGCCAAATTCTCAATAAATAACAGACCAAACATAACACTTCCAACCCTGATCATCTCGATGCTACTAACAGAACAAATTCACTGACCATAACCAGATGCAGAACGCCCATACTTAACGGATGGCTCAGATAATCCTTCGAGTAGATGATCCATCCCTGCAATGGTTAGACTCAAAAGAGAGCTGTGCAACAGGGTCAAATCAATTACTCTGAGATTATTTAATTCCACTGCAAGAGGCTTAGCATCTCCCGATCAACAAGCTACCCACATACAAGAATCCCAAATCACTACTACTGCTCGAAACATCACACCGCCTCCTAGCTGCTTTCCAAAGCAGCCGAGACCTCCCTGGTACCAAATTGTTTGGCAACTATCTGAAATATCGGTTTTCTGCCCGGTTGCTGAGCCAAAAGACACTCACACAGTCTCCCCACATGACTTCCGAAAGAAAACCTCGACTGCCAATAATTACCGGAACCATCATGTCACCAACCCGATGCTATAAAACCAACTGTAGTCTTATCTCATACCCGGTCTCCCGTGGCCTACCAATTCCTGATTCCAAACATGTTGTGGTCCTCCTACAGCCTTACGAACAGACCCACATTGGCCTAAACCATCTGAAGAAATCCGTGAGAAAATCAAAGATTTGCCACAATCTCACTGCTGCACGGGAACCGGTGAATGCTACAGGCCACCCTGCAGTCTTACAATACTTCCCACACTAACTGACCGCTAGTGAATGCTACGGGCCATCCCGCAGTCTTACAACACTACTATACTAACTGCTAACTAATGAATGCTATGGGCCACCCCGCAGTCTTACATCACTTCCACCTTGCCACAACTGCTGCCCAAAGCCTTACCGCTAATCTATCAATTCGAATGCATACAGAGTCGAGCACGCACTCGACCCAACACCCGAGCTGAACTCGAGTCATGACTGGAACCCCAACCTGGGTCCCCCAAAGCCTGCTATCAAACACCAAGAAGACGCGAACCCAATATTGGGAAGTTTCCCTAACTCCCAACTCACGCAATCCTCAATCCAGACAGCCACTTGGGCTGCCTTCCTCCCTGATGGGGATGCGAAACTCATCCTAGTTTCATACCTGCTTTTGTCCTGAATACCTGAACGATTCCCCCCCCCCACTTTGATTCGACTAAGTCCTCACAACACACAAGAATTGAAGGATTCCTAATCCTTCTTACCCTCTAATGATCGATCTAATGACATCTGACGGTTACCAATGCTAGTGTTCCATCACTATCCATCCCAAAGGCCGCACAACCCCTGAAGACCAGCTGAAAACTTCCCGAATCCCAACAACACTGATAACCCCAGATGCTTAAAATGGTATCACACTCAAATCTTGAAGTCCCAAGGACGAATGCTCCAACCCAAACCTCACAAACATACCACTTCCCTCGGCACACCCAAAAGTCAATCTGCGCACCAATGCTAAAACCACTGAATCCTGGCGATACTGGATAACTAACCCTCTGAATCCTGGCCATAAACCTTCCACACAATGCCCCCGAATGGATCTCTACTACAAAACAAGATAACACTAAACACTCCAAACCCGCTATAAGAGAAACAACCCTTTACTAAACCACTAATGATTCATGGCATGCAAATGGCATATAACATGTCTTAAAGATATAACCTAAACATAAGCATAGAAATAAACCAAAGATACACTCACCCAAACCGATACAAGATTCCAAACAACAAAATTTAGATAAAACCGAAAAGAAAGCAAAAGATACATACCCGCAACATCGCCTGCTGGAGTCCCGACCTCCCCTGTCTGACACTGCAAAACCCGACTCCTCTCCGATGGGGCTCCTGCCCTACCCTCTCGTCCATCGGTAATCCTCAAAGTAGCCGGAGCAGGCGCACTCACTGCTCCTCTCCTCAACATCAGACATTTAGCCTTCTTGTGGCCCACCTGATCGCAATAAAAACATAATGGGCTTGCCCCCTGGGGATAATGCCTGCTGACGTGACCAACCCTGCCACACTTGTAGCAGCCCAAACCCCTAGAACGACAAACTCCATCATGCAGTTTCCTGCACGTGCTGCACTGACCCCGACCCTGCTGGCCTCTCAAGCGTTGATAAGAAGTCTTGGGTCTCTTCCCGGGACCCTACACTACATGCACCTGATATGATCCCCTCTTCCCGAGGTGCTCCAAATCGATCTCCCTCTCTCAGGCTCTAGAAACCATATCATTCAGGGTCTCGCACCCTGAAATACTCACAAACTCCCTGATGTCATCCTGCAGCATATCATGATACCTCACCTTCTTCATTTCGTCATCTGCTACATACTGGGGTACCAATAAATCCCTCTCCCGGAACATGGCAGAGATCAATACCACAGTCTTAGTAGTCTGGCGGAGATCCATAAACTCTCACACCAACTGCTGCACCTCTATCGACGATGCAAACTCAGCTCGGAACCTGGTCAAGAAGTCATCCCATGACATAACTGTTGGGTTTTAAGTACTATAACACTCCTATGGTGTACATACAACCCTAAAGCTTTGGATCTAAGTTTTCTATAATTATACATGCAATATTCATTTCCAAAGCATGAAGCCTAACTAGCATACAACATTGGTATTTAAAACATAAAAAACTAGTTAGAAAATTACCTCTTTGTTGTAGCTTGTAGAACTTGGCCTTTCAAGAGCTTAGCACCCTAAGTTTCATTCCTCAAACAAGTCACAAACACCATGAACAAGTGGAGGATAACTAGAGAGAATTTGTGGAGCTCAAAATCGGCTAGGCAATAACCTTGGAGTACTAGTGGACAATTTTGCAAGCTTAGGGACCCTATTTATAGTTTGAAATCTTTAGGGTTTAAACATGTAAACCTTAATTCACTTGGGATTTTAATCCATTAAGTCATTAGCCTTATGGAGTAACTCTTCATGGACTCTCATAAAGATTTAGTCTAATCCTAATCAACATGGATCATTAGCCCAAACTATAAATATCACTGATTTACATAATCAGTCCCTGCAAATTTAATTAGTCTCTTTTGATCCCTAAACTAATTCCAAATTAATTCTTGATCAATACCAATTAAATAATATGATTTCTCAATTAATATATTATCCTTATAATATATTAATAAATCACAAATAACCTCTTTCTCAAATATCCATCCTATCAAATTGTCCTGGTGAAGGCAACCCGAAATGGACCATGCTACTTGCGGTTCAAGTACATACCAATTATAGTTATAGGCTTAGACACCTAATCCAACAGTCTCCCACTTGGATAAGTCTAATAACTATAACTGCAAGTACGACTTGAAGAAGCGACTAGCAATCGTAGCTCTCAAAAAGCCGCTGTCAAACTCTAAACGAATCAATGACGCTTCTGTTAGATAAGGGATCATATATTCCTCCATTCTACAAGATATCGTATGAACTGAGACATGGATTATAATCATTCTCTCTGTTCATGTGTTGTTTCCCGATTTTCGATTTATGATGAGCGACTAATTGAACAAATCAAATCAGTCCAGACTTGGCCAAGCGCTTAGGGTGTCATCACTAAATCATCGAGGGGCCCACAGATATAGATTTTATCCCACATTGGGTAAAAGGTACGGATAAACTTCGACTCATATGCTTGCTCTATTTACTCATCAAATCACACACAACGATACGTTTTATAACACCAAGTTACTGGTGTGTTTACCCATCATCAATGTGCAACCGACTTGTAAACTACAACTCATATGTCTTTGTTTCAAGAATATAAGATATTATCGTCTCACAATCACTCGTGATAAAATCCATGAAGTGATTCAGATGAGCGTGGGTTTAATCCAATACTCGAATCTTATTACATGAGTACTCATGAATACTGCAGCAAACTTGTGCTATGTCTAACACTTAGACAATCTACAGACAGATTCATGACAGTCTTGCCTCAATACCTACTTCCAAAGTATGATCGATTGTGGATGATTTGAATAATCTTATCATTCGGGAAGTCAAAACATGCGAAATGAAACACAAGAATAATCGAATCCAATATGGTCTCAAAACTTTGAATATAAATAAAACACATTTTATTTAATCACCATATTGATTACACATTATTCATTGTATGATGTTTCGATTAATCAACTTAATACTTGAATTAAAACAATAGTTATCCCATGCTCCAAGCATGCACACTATGTTTACCTATGGTCCTTTCTTTGTGAAATAGATCAATAGAAGACATTTCCAATGAAACTCATTTCACAATTCCAAATCCTTAGTACTTAGTGTAAGAATACCTAATCCTTGACACTATAAGAATGTGTTAGATTCTAAACTATCATGCAATGTATCTTCTGTAATGTCGAGGTACCAAAGTCACAGAGATTTTGCAACGATATTACAAAACTTTCCACTGGAGATTGATGACAAAACAATTCCAAGGAAGCGAAGTCTTGAATTCAAAGTACATTCCTTTGAACATCCTTCTAGCACAAAGGTTTATAACCTACACATAGATTCTTAATATCCAACTCCCATTATGAAAACATTTCCATATTTGCCATATGACAATGCATTATTAATATAATTTTGTCTATTCATAATAATGTCAATATGGTCCATCCATTACTATACTTCCAACTGTCCTTAAGCAACCAATCCTTAGCGAACCTTAGATTTTCCTTGACAATTGTTTAACCACTTTAGTCATATCCGATTCTAGTCCTTTTTCCCTCTTAATGCCCTAGGCATTTGGAAAGTTAGAACACGTGAATATTATAGCATATGCAATCGATCCTTGTGTTTTTTGCTATGATATTTCCATATATAGCATATGGGACACGATTCATAATGTCTTACATAAAGACATGATACTTGACCAGTCTTTTGCTATGATATTTCCATATATAGAATTTCCTTATGTTTAATCATTTCAACATAACATTCATATATTTCCATGACTAAGTTCTATTAAAATTCCAATATAAGCTTTTTAGATTCGAAATGAAGTATAAGTATCCTCTCCCTTTTCCCTATAATATTCTATAGTGAAACAATATCCAAACTTACAACTTTGCATACCTGTAACCTTTGTTTCCTATAAATAGTATTACAACCTTGTAATACTTAGTATAATAGTTGTGCTCCCACTAGCTTAACAATTATACTCTTCCCAACATAACAATTTTGCTTACTTTAACATAATTCTTATGCTCCCACTAGCTTTGACATGTACCCAGAAATCAGCTGGACTTCTAGAAATCAATGCTTATTAACTTTCTTACAAAAGTTCAGATTTCTGATACTTGGTGCTTCGATAAGTCTTTTCCAGACTTCTCAAGCTCATACACCTTCAGATTAAATAGGACAAGTGTGTGTTTGAACCTTCAGAACTTAAAATAATAAGTCCCGAATGTTCAAACTATTTTCCATTTCTCATAATTCGAACTATGAAGAGGGATGCCGTAATCATAATTGAATTTGAGAACGCAATTAACATAACTGCTAACTCTAATCCTTTAAAATCTACTTAGCGAAAGCGTTTCCTCGTAATCATTTTCATGAAGTGGAGCGAAACCTTTTGCCACTTATATTTATAGTGTATGTTTTCCTATCCATATAAACTTGTCATTCCCAAACACTATCATAAGACAAGGTTTATGACAAATCCAAACTCATATGGACTGAACTTGTTCAATCTTAATTTCTTGCCACTTGGCAGCACAAGTGCCTACCATGTCTTCTAAGTTGTTAAGCAGCTCACCTATACAGATTAATAAACTTTCACTGATCAAGTTCCTTCGCCTTATGCAAACAATTGAGAACTCATAGAACTCACATGCATAGTCAAATTTTAACTGGAATGGGCACAGAAACAAGAATATGTCAACACGATAGGTTACAAACCTCAAATCGTGTGCTAGTGATAACTAAAAACTTTATTCTTGATCAGTTCTTGAACTTTTGAAGACCATTAAGACTCCCACTAACCTCTTGACATATAAGATTCTCTTGTCAAGAAACATTTCTTGATAATCAAATATTCAAGAGTTAGTGTGAGACCTTATCAAGGCAACGTTTCATGTAATTGGTCTTAGTTGGTCTTTGTTTTATCCAAAACATCATAACTTCCAATTTCAAATGTGCAAGAATAAGAAACATTTCTTCTCCACATTTCATGAGGCATTATGAACTTAAGATATGTCACTCAAGTTGCAATATTGGAGTATGACTCTAAGACTTGATTTTGGAACGAAGTATGACTCACCTTAATTGATTTAACCTTTTCAACAATTCATGATTCCTCTTCTTAGCCATACAAGTGTACTAAGGTGTCCTTAGAGGATCAATTGTGATATGGTTTTCATAATCGTTAAGATGATCATAAAACACGATACTAGAGTACTCTCCTTTCCTTTCAGATTGGAGAAACTTTTATCTTTTTGCCTGTTTGATCCTTCTTATTCGTCCTGCTATACATTGAAACTTTTTCAATGATTCAGAATTATACTTAGTCTTGTAAGCATAACCATATTTACTAAACTTTTAGTAAATCATGACGAATAGTCTTATCCTTCTTTGTGGTGGACTTGATCAGTGTACAACAATGTGTACTAGATCCCCTAGTCCTTCACTTGACTCACATATATATGTGAACAAGGAATTAGTCTTAATTTCCCAAAGATAAAGGTTCTCATTCATCATACAATACAAGTCGCATGATTCCAAGTTTCTGTCCAATTGAAGCTTGGGTGATGAGAATCTTTCCTTATTTGGTAAATTTAGACATTACCACAAACGAAAGAATCAAATCCATATTGCTAAAAATAGAAACATACAAACATCAATTTTCACAAATGCCATTGCAAGGAAATATAAAATAAGATAAAATCAAAAAAATTTCTTTATTTATAAAACGCGGAAAAAACTTGTCCTTACAATGCAAGTATAAATGAAAACGATGTTACTACATATTTCTAAGCAATCTATCATAACTCTTAAGTAGCAGCTCAAAAATCCGATTATCGAACCATGCGATCAAAATGCATCTCTTCGCGATCAGACTCAGCTTAGTCTTCCTTTAAGCTTCCTTTCTCTTCTTCGATCCTACAAAACATCAAAATGCGATCTTATCACATCATGTATTAAGAATCTACAAATAGGAACTTAATAGAGTTAGATAGTGGACTTACCTGAAGCAGAGTCAAACAATTTGAATTTACCATCCTTATGATCCTACAGGTAAATAAGGCAGCTTTGCAACCAATGCCCCTTCTCTTGGCAATCGAAACAAACAGACTCTTTCGGAATGGTACATGGGACTATCTTAGATTTAGTCTTTGTCTTTACCATCCGGTCAATGTCCATGGAAGTTTGGGAAGTAGATCTTCCAATCAAATTTGCTTTACCAGTGCGCCAAATCATTGATGATTCAGCATCAATTATCAAATATGTAAGATCAATAAGGGTCACGTCGTGATTTGTCATACAACAGTCTTTAACAAACTGACCATACGACTCGGGAAGTGATTGAAGAACAAAGTCAATAGTCAACTTTCTCGATACGACTCCTAACATTCCCATCCTATCAATGTGTGACTTCATCACCAAGACATGTGCACATACAAACTTTCCATCTTTGTGTTTGCTTGCCAATATGGCTTGAGTGACCTTGAACTTTTCAAGTCTTCAAACACGTAGGTTAGGGAGAATTATTAGAGGAGGTGGAGGAAGATAAGTATGATTTCCATTTCCACGATCCAATCGTGGAACATCATCTTTATGAGGAAAACTTTTTCCAAAAGATTCAGGAAGACCATAGTTGTCTGAACTAGAAATGTACAAGGGAGAAATTCAAGTTAGTTGATTTAAGTCCTTAATATTGTTGGATTAGGTGTCTAAGCCCATAACTATAATTGGTATGTACTTGACCCGATAGTAGCATGGTCCTTTTGGGTTGCCTTCACCAAAGCAACTTGACTGGATGAATAATGAAGAAAGAGGATAAATGTGATTTATTAATATGTTATGAGAATAATATATTAAAAGAGAAATCATATTGTTTAATTAATATTGGTCAAAAATTAATTTAGAATTAATTTTGTGGTCAAAAGAGGTTAATTGAATTAAGGGGACTGATATTGTAATTATAAGATAATTGCAAAATTGGCTGAGGAACCCTTAGGAAAGGGGTGGACGAAATCTTATGGAAGCCCATAAGAATTTTGTCCAAGGCTAGGAGTTTTGGAAGATTCCTATGGGCTGCTTAGGGCTTAAGCATCCAGATTAGGTATTTGACTGAAACCCTAATTCTTCACCTATATAAGGGACCTCTTGGCATCCCAAAACCGGCCACTTGAAACCCTAGAAGGATCACCAGCCGATTTTGAGCCTCCTCCTCTCTCTCTAACATTCTCCAATTGCTTTTGGTGTTTGCGATCGATTAGAGGTATTACATTTGTGGTACTAAGCTCTCTAAGGCAAGGATCTTCAAGCTACATTTGAAAGGTAACATTCTTACTTGTTTATTTTATGTTAATTTCGATTCCTATATGATAGATTAGGGTTTATGAGCTTTGGATGATTATTGCATGTACAATTAGAAAAACCTAAAGCTTTAGGGTTTGCATGTACACCATAGGATTGATGTTTTGCTCAAAACCCATCAGTGGTATCAGAGCCTAGGTCGTTTTTCTATTGTATTTGATGTATAGATAAATTGTTCAAAGTTGAAAACGTTGGAAAAAACTGCTTCTGCCAGATGAACTCGTCGAGTCCCTTGATGAACTCGACGAGTCAGGGCTACTCGACGAGTCCAGTCTGTGACTCAGCGAGTCGGCTCGTCTATTAGCATATTTTTCGGGATTTTGACTAGAATTGGGTTGGGATAATTACCATAAACGTTTTTAACTGATAAAATTCGATTTTTTTCAATATGGTATTGATTATCCTCATCCAATTAGAAGATAATTGTTAAATAATAATTATTTGTATTATTGAATATGAATGATCTTGCCATAAATGAATTAGGTCAAATTTAGATAATCACAAATTATTTGATTAATTCAATTATTTGAAATTTGATCTAGAAGGTTTTGAAAAATTTCAAAACTTGCCCTCAAGTTTTGGAATTTAAATTTTTGATTAATAGTTTTATTTTTAAATATTTAAATTCTAAACCCTAGAATTTTACAAGTTTAAAATTCAACTCTTATACTATTATAATATTATAAGACTAATAATTATATATATGTATAAGATGAGCTAGTCTTACATCATTCACAAAGCTGGTGTATAAGGGGTGTTTAAGGAAGCGGCCTATAAAATGACCGCCATTGAGTATCCACTCTTACCCACCGCACTCTTGAGTAGTGGAGGGTCGTTAGCCGAATGGGTAGGATAGGGAAACTAATTCCTCATTAATAAGTATAATGATCTATAAAGTAACCAAATGTTTTTATAAATTGCCAATCTTAGTTACTTTAGGAAAAATGTGAAAATGATGCTATTACATGAAATTACACTTTGCACCTTGCCAAGTCGTTAGTGGAGCGTGTGTGGATAACCGACACACTAATTTGGGACTAACAAGGGTGGAAAAGGGTAACTTGATGTTTATCATAGATCAATGAAGCGTGTATGGCTAACCGACACATTGATTAGGTGGTAAATGACAATATGACATCGAGAGTACCACATACATTTGCATGGTTATTCACACCTTGTTTGTGATCCTCGGCATCCCAGTCACAAACTTGAAGGGAATATCGAGATTTAAATATGCCACTGAAAAGTTCAATTAACAAAAAGAATCTAGGAATTTCAATTCATTTAAAACTTAATTGTCCTTTTGTTTTTCATGGTGGAAATGGTTAAATCGTCATTTACCTACCTTCAAATTATTTGCAATTAGATTACGGCATCCCTCTTCTTAATTGTAAATAATTGTGTTGGGTCCTAGCCCTAATTTCTCATTTGGGTGTTAAATTGGGGATTATAATCTAATCTAAACTTTGTCTCTTTTCTTTTTCAGATGTCTACTCCAAACAACAACGCTTCTGGCTCAACCCCTTCCGGCTCAACCCCTTCTGGCTCATTCTCACTCATGAACTTGTGTGGGAGGCTGATGTTTGATGGGTCCAACTTTAACGATTGGATCCACAACATTCGCATGGTCACCCGCTACAAGGACAAAGAGTATGTTCTCGACAAGGAGCTGAAGGAGATTGACCACAACACTGCTACTCCTCGAGGAAATTGCTGCATACGAGACTCATGAGAGAGATGCTATGAAGGTTCATTGCATCATGCTCGCAACAATGAATGATGAACTCCAAAAGTCCTACGAGGACTACTACCCATACGAGATGCACCAAGATTTGATGGAAAGGTACCATCAAAGTGCTAGACAGGAAAGGTATGAGATCATCGCTGCGATGATCACTACCAAAATAAAGGATGGAGAGTCCATCACGGCCCACTTGCATAAAATGAAAAGATATGTGGACCGCTTGCTGAAGTTGAATGGAAACTTCGATGAGGAGCTGTCCATAGATATCATTCTACACTCCTTGCCTCCCTGTTATGATCAGTTTCGTATGACTTATCATATGAACAAGGAGGAGGTCACTCTAAGCAAGCTTCAAGGCCTGCTAAGGATTACTAAGAGTAGTCTGAAAGGCAAATCTATTGCATATACTCCTACTATTGCTGCCCCTGTCTTGGCTATTGGGCAAGGAAAAGGAAAAAGAGGAAGGCTCCTTCTAAGAGCCACAAGGGAAAGTCCCATGATGGTACCTCTTCTAGTGGAACCAAAGTTGGTCCTGCTGCTCCCTCTTCCAACCCGAAGGATGCAGAGTGCTTCTACTGCCATGAGAAAGGGCATTGGAAACGAAGCTGCCCGAAGTACTGCAAGATATCAAGGAGGGGAAGATAAAGCCCACCTTCGTAGGTATTTATACTATTCGATCTAATAACTCATCACATGCTATGTCTTGGGTCCTTGATATAGGATGTGGTTTTCACATTTGTTCTGATTTGTAGGGTCTAAAAAGAAGTAGGGATGTGGAGCATAAAAAGATAAACTTGATCATGGGGAATAGGAAAGCATCGCCTGTCACCAAGATTGGAGTTTACTCTTTAGTGGTTAGTAGTGGGTTAGGTTTAGATTTAAATTATTATTGCTACTCGTCAGAAATGACACGAAACATTATTTCTTTTCATGGTTTGTATAAACAAGGTTTTAGATTTTCGTTTAATAATGAAATTGGTTCTATTAATGCTTTATTTAATGGTACTTTCTATTTTGAAGCATTGCCTTGTAATGGAATATATGAAACTGTGATGGTTGTAGACAACTTAGGAAATGATGTGTTGCATATTTATTCTTCCAATGGTTTGGAAAAAGCATGCTTGTGGCATTGTCATCTTGGACATGTCAACAAGAAGCGCATAGCCCAACTCCAAAAGGATGGAGTGTTGGAGTCATTCGACCTTAGGGACGATGACACTTGCGAGTCTTGTTTACTTGGAAAGATGACCAAGTCACTCTTCACTGGTACTTGTGAAAGGGGTGAGGGTTTATTGGATCTCATACATACTGATGTATGTGGGCCCTTTAGATCCATCACAAGTAATGCGAACCGCTTCTATGTGACTTTTACCGATGATTATAGAAGATATGGGTATATCTACTTAATCAAGCACAAGTCAGAAACCTTTGAAAAGTTCAAAGAGTTTAAGCAAGATGTGGAGAATCAGCTGGGCAGGAAATTAAGATGCTCCGGTCTGATCGAGGAGGTGAGTACCTTAGTGTTGAATTCCATGACTACCTCAGGGAATGCAGAATTGTTTCGCAATTGACGCCACCTAGGACACCACAGTTGAATGGTGTGGCTGAGAGGCACAATAGAACCTTGTTGGACATGGTTCGTTCCATGATGAGTCGAGCTTTGTTACCTATCTCATTCTGGGGGTACGCCTTAGAGACGCCACCCATATCCTTAATCTAGTCCTGACTAAGAAGGTTGCCAAAACATCTCACGAGATGTGGACAGGGAAAGCTCCCTCATTGGCACATATCAAGGTTTGGGGTTGTGAGGCTTTCGTAAGACGAGAGACTCACGACAAAATTGAACCTCGTAGTGAGCGATGTATTTTCATCGGCTACCCGCAGAAGTCCTTTGGATATCTCTTCTATAGACCGAGTGACAATGTTTTCTTCGTTGCGAGGAGAGGGGTTTTCCTAGGGCGAGAACTCATATGCCAAGAGGACATTGGGAGGCAAATTGATCTTGAAGAGCTTCAAGAGTCAAACGATGAAGGAACCTCTAACACTAGCGATCAACCCGAGGAGGAAACTCCTGTTGAACCGATTGACGAGTACTTACCTCTTAGACGTTCCAGTAGAGTTAGTGTTCCACCTGTGTTGTATGGTTTCCATATAACAAGTGAAGGTGATATGTTTATTAGTGATTGCATACTAATAAATTTGGATGGACCTAACACCTACAAGGAAGCCATGGCAGGCCCGGAGTCTGCGAAATGGAAAGAGGCTATGGACAACGAGATTCAGTCTATGTATGATAATCATGTTTGGAACTTGGTTGACAATGTGCTAGGTCGTAAGACGGTCGGGTGCAAGTGGATCTTCAAGAAGAAGACCATCATGGATGGGAAAGTACACATGTATAAGGCGCGATTGGTTGCGAAGGGCCTTCTCACCAGTAGCGAAGGGCTTTACTCAAACTCCCGGAGTTGACTATGATGAGACCTTCTCACTAATAGCGAAGATTAAATCTATAAGGGTTATGCTAGCCATAACTGCATTTAATGACTATGAAATATGGCAAATGGATGTCAAAACCGCTTTCCTTAATGAAAAGTTGGCTGAAGATGTTTACATGAGTCAGCCAGAGGGTTTTGTCATTGCAGAGCACCCTAATAGAGTGTGTAAGCTTGAGAAATCCATTTATGAATTGAAACAAGCATCTCACAGATGGAATCTTTGTTTCGATGAGAAAGTCAAAGAGTTTGGTTTTTCGAGAAGCGAGGATGAGTCCTGTGTATATGTCAAAGCTAGTGGGAGTATAGTTAGCTTTCTCATATTGTATGTGGATGACATACTGCTCATAGGAAACGACGTCCGAACCCTGCATGAGGTTAAGTCCTGGCTTGGGAAGTGCTTCGCTATGAAGGACCTCGGAGAAGCTGCTTATATTCTTGGGATAAGGATATTGAGAAATAGGAGTAAAAGACTAATAGGACTTAGTCAAAGTACTTACTTGGATAAAGTGTTAAAACATTTTAGCATGGAGAACTCCAAGAAAGGGGAGTTACCAATCCAAAGAAATACCAAGTTGAGTAAGACTTAAAGCCCGAGTACCGAAGCCGAGATAGCAGAGATGAGCCGAGTACCTTATGCTTCCGCAGTTGGCTCAATCATGTATGCTATGACGTTACTCGCCCAGATGTGGCCTTCGCTTTGAGCATGGTGAACATATATCAAGGGAACTCTGGTAGGGCACATTAGACTGCAGTAAAGAACATTCTCAAGTACCTACGAAGGACTAAGGAATGGTTCCTTATCCTCAGTGGGAGTGATGACTTGAGAGTGCGAGGGTATAGTGACGCCAGTTTTCAGACCGATCGGGATAATTTCCGCTCGCAGTCGGGTTGGGTCTTTACCCTGAATGGAGGAGCAGTGACTTGGAAAAGTTCCAAGCAGGAGACCGTAGCAGATTCAACGTGCGAATCAGAGTACATAGAAGCGAGCGAAGCGTCAAAGGAGGCGATATGGCTATAGAACTTCATCGGAGACCTTGGAGTTGTACCGGCCATAAAGGAGCCTATGGAGATTTTCTGCGATAACAAAGGTGCGGTTACCTTGACCAAGGAACCGAGGGATCATGGCAGATCCAGGCATATCGACAGAAACTATCATTTGATTAGACATCGGGTAGAAGAGGGACTCCTCGTAGTAAAGAGGGTATCTTCAGAGGAGAACCCAACAGATCCCCTTACGAAGGGACTGAGTAGGGTTAAGCACTTACACACGCTAGAAGCATTAGGCTGAAGGACGATATTAGTTTTAGTGATTAGATAGCTTTTAGAAACTTGTAATAGATAAATTGTAATTAACATTTGATGATTAAATAAAGGAGTTTTATTTATAAGTAAAGTTACTGTCTTGTGTTAATTATTTACTATTGTTTCACTTTGCATGTTTTGACTTCCTAAATAATAAGATTATTTGAACTATCCACAGTCGATCATACGTTGGAAGTAAGTATGAATCAAGACTGTCATGAATTGGCTTGTAGACTGTCTAAAGCGTTTTAGACATAGCAAAAGTTTGCTGCAACGTTAATGAGTGCTTCTAAAATATGATTTGAGTATTGGATTAAACCCGCGCTCACATGAATCACTTCATGGAATTTAATCACGAGTGATTGTGAGACGATAATATCATATAGTCTTTAAACCTAGATATATGAGTTGTTGTTTGCGAGTTGGTTGTACATTGATAATGCGTAAACGCATCGGTAACTTGATGTTATAAAACGCATTGTTGTGTACAATTTGATGATTAAATAAGTACAAGCATATAAGTCGAAGTTTATCTGTTCTTTTTATCCTACGAGGTTAAAAGCGATATCTTGGGCCCCTCGATGATTTTGTTTTGACTTATGTGTCGGGCGCGATCAGGACTCTTGAATTCCAAAACTTAAGGGGTTAATTTGTTTCATAAATAAGACTTTTCATATACATAACTTATGGAGGTTTCATAAACTCTTTAGATCAAACTTTTAAACTAATAAAATAATCAAATAATTTTATCTTTAACTAATTTGACCTAATTCAACTCATATATCAAGATAAATCCAAATCAAATAATACAAATAATTGGTTTATCATATAACATTTTAATTATCTTATAATTTGACAATTTATCTTTTAATTAGATGAGAATAAAACACTACCATATCAGAAAAAACAGATTTTATGATACAAAACAGTTTATGGCAATGTTCCTAATCCAATTGTGGCCAAAAAACCCGAAAATCTGCAATTCTATGATCCAAATCATCGAGTCTGATAATGGACTCGTCGAGTTCATCATCAAACTACTCAACTCGTCGAGTCCACTCATGGGACTCGTCGAGTCCAGCAGACAGAATGCATAAATGCAGTTTTTTCAACTTTGAACAATAAACAAATGCATCTATATAATAGAAAACACCCATCGCTTTGATATCACTGTTGGGTTTTAAGTATTATAACACTCCTATGGTGTACATACAACCCTAAAGCTTTGGATCTAAGTTTTCTCTAATTATACATGCAATATTCATTTCCAAAGCATGAAGCCTAACTAGCATACAACATTGATATTTAAAACATAACAAACTAGTTAGAATATTACCTCTTTGTCGTAGCTTGTAGAACTTGGCCTTTCAAGAGCTTAGCACCCCAAGTGTGATGCCTCAAACAAGTCACAAACACCATGAACAAGTGGAGGATAATGAGAGAGAAGTTGTGGAGCTCAAAATCGGCTAGGCAATAACCTTGGAGTACTAGTGGCCAATTTTGCAAGCTTAGGGACCCTATTTATAGTTTGGAATCTTTAGGGTTTAAACTTGTAAACCTTAATTCACTTGGGATTTTAATCCATTAAATCATTAGCCTTATGGAATAACTCTTCATGGAATCTCACAAAGATTTAGTCCAATCCTAATAAACATGGATTATTAGCCCAAACTATAACTATCACCGATTTACATAATCAGTCCCTGCAAATTTAATTAGTCTCTTTTGATCACTAAACTAATTCCAAATTAATTCTTCATCAATACCAATTAAATAATATGATTTCTCAATAATATATTATTCTTATAATATATTAATAAATCACAAATAACCTCTTTCTCAAATATCCATCCTATCAAATTGTCCTGGTGAAGGCAACCCGAAATGGACCATGCTACTCTCGGGTCAAGTACATACCAATTATAGTTATGGGCTTAGACACCTAATCCAACAATAACATCGACAACATCATCACCCAACTCACTACCAACCTCTTCCCACCAATATTGTTCCATGTCCTTCAATAGGCAGGAAGCATATCTGACTTTCGCCTTCTCGGGGCAGAAACTCGTCCTGAACGCGTTATCCATATCCGCTAACAACATCCTACTGATAATGGGGTCCCTCTCCCCATGGAACGCAGGAGCTCCACAAACACGGAACTCCCGGAAAGAAAGAGTGAGAGCTCTAACAATAGCCATAATCTCAGCACAGAACGCGCCCAAGTGCTCATCCAAGATCTCTGAAATAATGTGAGAAATCTCTGATGAGATGAACTCCCACAACTGCTCACTAATCGGCTCAGTACCTGCACCTGATCCAGAACCTGAACCAGAACTAGAACCTGAACCACCTCCCTGAGTTCTCATCTCCAAACTGAAATACAACATGCCAACGACCAAAACATGCCCAAGAATCCTCCTCCCATAAGCTTCTTAGATTCTCCAAGACTCTCACCGATTCGTGTATGAACCCTGCGCTTTCAATAGTACGGGCCCAATACTACCTTCCACACCTATCCATACTTTCCTCAACAATCCTCCCGAATCCTCTAGTCACTTCCTCAAACCAATGCACCAAAACTCACTAAACCGCACTACTAACCCACTAAAGCATATCCTAGGCTCTCCTAGGTTCCCGACCTCATCCAGTCCTCAGCTGTTGAAGGACTCCCACCAATGTCAACTAGATTCCTCATGAATATAGTCACATGCAACAGAGATCAGATAATCCTTTGAGTAAGAGACTTAACCCTAGAACGGTTGGACTTAAACAAGAGCTGCACAATAGGGTCAAATCCATCACTCTAAGATTATTTAACATGTACCACATGTGACTTAGCATATGCACTTAGCAGTCAATTCACATCACTAAGAGTCCTACAAAGCACTAAGCAAGCAACATTCAGACAACGGACAAATCTAACCAGCATACACTAACGAAGCCATTCTATCCACTCATCTGGAATCCATACTAGCATGCAATTTTAAATCTCATACAATCAGGCATAAAAAGGCATCTCTCCTATCATATAATATTAAGCAGATCCTTATCCCTAATCTAGCATGCAATTCCCATAATCATAGCATATATCATAATAAACATGTAATGGTATTCTGGGAACTATTTACTTGAGCTCGGCCGATTACACGCATCACACCCCTTTCTTTGATTAGGATTTTCTTTTTAATTAAACGTTTATTTATAAAAACTTTCACCAAACCCTCAGTTTGAGTCCAGGCACACCCGAGAGTATGCCCGAATCCCTCAAACCAAGGCTCCGATACTAACTTGTAACATCCTAAAAATCGAGGGTAAAAATTTATTTTTCTAATATATAGATTCAAAAATCCATTTGCATTTATCTAAACATTAAGGTATTCCAAATTAAAACAATTATCAGAGTAATTCCCAAAATCATAAGTTGCGGAAAAACATAGGTGTGTGCGCTGCGATCAAGTCGGGCCCTTCCCTTTCGAACCGCAAGTACCTGAAACCAGAAACCACAAACTATAAGCAGAAAGCTTAGTGAGTTCCCCAAAATACCACATACCATATATAACCAAGAGCCAAACATATCAGACATATCCAATCCATCAATAAAAGTGCTATGTGCCAACCATAGTCTTGCCATTATGCCACGAGCCGCGTCGTGGTCTTCCTTGCCAGGCCGGGGGCCACAACTATGGGTCTTATAGACAAGTGCTAGGAGCCACCTCCAAGTATTCCATGCAAGCATCACAAAGACAACTAGCATACAATCTATACTACTTAACTAATTACTGCTAGAGTTCAGACTCATGTATTGCATACAGTTTGCCAGGAGCAGCCTCCTGGTCTTTCATACAAACTACCAAGGGTAACCCCCGGGTCATCCTATAATACATAAACCAAATGGGACGATATTGGTTCCTTCGACCAATAGAACAATGAGGAGACTCACCTCAAATGCAGAAGTTCACTGAAAGAAATCCCAAGCTGCTGCCCTGACGATTCCTCCGGGCTATCAATACCAAGATAACACCCAATTAGCAATTGGGTTCCAAACTATGATCCATAATCCATACTTGGGGTAAATGACCATTTTACCCCTAACCCAACTTGAACCAAAACTGAGGCCCAAGTCCAAAAACCATAAAGGCCCAAAACCAAAAGTTCCACAAAGGCCCACTAATGGCCTAATTTTCCAAATTGGGCCCAACCCATATGGGCCTTATCCAAGAGCCCAAAAATTCCCTTAGTCCAACAGTTGATCTCAGATGGCCCAAAAGGCCCAAAGCAACAAAACCCAAAATCGAAATGACAACATAAGGCCCAAAAAGGCCCAAATCAGCAAGACCCAAATCCAAAATTAAGTCCAAGCCCAACAACCAAAAACTCCACTGATCAGATGAACGCACGGTGTTCCAGGGCTGAACGCACGACGTTCGTCGCCGGATAAATTGACGGGGACTCAAGACAGAACGCGTCGTTTTCCCAGGGGCTACGCACGACGTTCGCGACTCTTAATCCATTAAGTCCAACGTCTAGAACCCCTGAATAGTCCCATAACAATGACTTAACCCATAAAGTCGAAGGCTTTAAGCCTTTGCATGGCTCAAAAAGGTTCAATCTTGATTTTAAGCACTCAAACTTCACAAAATGACCAATAACTCAAACATGGGGGAACTTAATGCATCAAGACTCCAACTTTATATCAAAACCAACTCAGAAAAGGCAAGATCTACAAATCCTAGGCTCAAACTCACAAAGAGCTCTCAAAGGACCACAACATGCATACTTCAAGCCCTAACTTAGATCTTATGATGTAAAATCATCAAGATGAGAACTTTATACCTTTAGATGCTAGATCTATCTGAATAAACTTGGATCCAAAAGCACCAAGCCAACCAATGACTCTTCAAGAAGCTCCTTCTTCCTCCTTAAGCACTAAAACACACATCGACCACTATAAAGCTCAAGAATCACTCAAATGGAGGCTAGGGTTTCGTTCTTAGGGTTATAGAGAATGGAGGATGAAGGATATGAGGGTTGGAGGGGAGTTAAGGTGTTTAAATAGGGTCCAAGACCCTAAATTAGGCTTTCCATCTAATCATATGAACGCCCTGCGTTCCCAAATCCTCATGCGTCCGCATTTCCCATGTACGCCATGCGTACATATCTGGTACGCCCCGCTAACCCGATTCGACCTAAACCCTTCTAACTTCATATCGTCATAACTTCCTCGTTATAAGTCCGATTTTGACGTTATTTATATCCATGGAAAGGTGGCGAGAAGCCCTACACTTCTAACAACTCACCTTCACCTTAAAACTCCCAAACAAAAACCAAAATCCATAAAATACCGAATTATCAAATTACGATTATACCCTTGACCTCCGAAGTCACAATCGAACACTTGGATCACTTAAACCATAACACCCACATCCGAGAAGGGCCAAATTCTTCCTTTCCCAAAGCCATAAGCCTCATGACCACTGAATATTGGGCTGCAGCCCCGAATAATGAAGCAAATCCGAAACCGAGTGTTACAGTTAGGTATCAAGGAAAATCCATTCTTGGTTCAAAAAGGACATTTCTTTTGATGAATAAATGGAAATATTACGTTATCAATTTCTAGAAATCTTATTTTTACATGTGGTCTCAACCAGGAAGGATTTATATAAACGAATTATCCAATCATTCCCTTGACTTTCTGGGTTATCATTCAAGTGTGCGGCTAAAGCCTTAAATGGTACACAGTCAAATGCTAGAAAATGCATTTATAATTGAAAATAATATTAAGAAGTTTGGGACTATTGTTCCAATTATGCCTTTGGTTGAATCATTGACTAAATCCAAATTTTATAATGCATTGGGGCATCCTATTGGTAAGGCGATTTGGGCCGATTTCTCAGATTATGATATCATTGACCGCTTTAGGCGTATATACAGAAATCTTTCTCATTATCATAGTGGATATTAAAAAAAAGAGTTTGTATCGAGTAAAGTATATACTTCGACTTTCTTGTGCTAGAACTTTAGCTTGTATTCATAAAAGCACTGTACGTGCTTTTTTGAAAAGATTCGGCTCAGAATTATTAGAAGAATTCTTTACGGAAGAAGAAAAAGTTTCTTCCCTGACGTTTCCAAGGGTTTCTTCCATTTCGCGAAGGTTATCTAATTTCTCGAAGGTTATCTAGAAGGCGGATTTGGTATTTGGATATTATTTGTATCAATGATTTGGCCAATCATGAATGATTCGTTATGAAACCTTGTAAATATAAATTTCATCACTAAATAATCTAATAAATAATGTAAATAATGAAGAGCTAACAAAAAATTATTTATTTCTATTCTGAAATGTTGATAGTGAAAATGATTCAATTATATATATATATATATATATATATATATATATATATATATATATATATATTGATTTTTATGTATAACAAATAACAAATAGTATAAAAATACTATAATTTTTAGAAACATAAAAACACTAAAACATATATTTTAAAGTTTGTATTTCATAAACATATTAAACACTCGTAATCATACAAAAAGAATACACAGAACTTAAAATACGCTTAATATATTTGATACATTAAAAACCATAACAAAATTCTTACTTTTTTATGCAACAAAACAAATTTCTTCAACTCTTCATATTTCTTTAACTTTTCATATTTGAATCACAAACCACTTCAAACTTATCAATGTTATTTATAGGAAAATCTTACTTATATACTACTAATATGGCTATATATTGATAAATGAGGGGAACATAAATAGTCATTAGTAAATGACATTAATTTTAGGAACATGAAAATTAAATAAGTTATATGTTAAAAATTCTTAAGTGGTTGTTATTAATTTTTTGAAAGTTGAGAGGTTGTGGGGGTTTCGAATAAATGTGGTGCAAATATATGATATATCTTGAACCATATTCACTTGGATGACCTTCTTTATAACATATATATATATATATATATATATATATATATATATATATATATATATATATATATATATATATATATATATATATATACACACACACACACACACGGATACACACACACACCAATTTACAACTCTATAAATACACATCTATTGTAACATTCAACTTCGAGAAGTTTCTTACTTAGGGATTGTAGACAATAAATGTATCCAATAAATGCCTTGGGCTTCAAGGGAATGGGGTTTACACCTTATTAGTGATGATAATGTTGAATAAGTGATTAAAGCCTTGGTGTGTGTCTTGGAGTCAAAGGGTAAAACGAGAAAAGTGATGTTTTACACTTCTTTCATGAATTAAGGATTTTAGTTTGGTCTGGTTTAAGTAAACATAATTAGATAGGGTTATGGGGCTCGTCAATACCTTTTCGTGCATATAAAGAACGTCGAAAATGGAGTTGAAACGAAGAAGTTATGATTGTTTGAAGTTGGAGTAAAATTGGGTGAAAAATCATTCTCACGTGGTGAGAAGTAATTATCACGACGTGATAGTCCTCATGAGGTGAGAATATGTTCTCACGACATGAGAACTATGCAGCCTAAAGCCCACGAAAGTTTTAGGGTTTTCAAGGTATTTAAAGGTAGGGATTCATGTTTTAGCATATTTTCTTAGCCTCCACCATATCTAGAACCTCTTAGGAGAAACCCTAGCTACCATTTTTAAGAATTGAGCCTCCCCTCTCATCTCTCATCCATTTTTGAACTTTTTGGTTGTTTTGGAGCAATGTTTTCTTGTAAGATTGATCGTTGAAGCTTGTCATTTGAAGATCTCAACTTTCATCTACCCTCTAGACCTTTGTAAGTTATAAAGTTCCAAGCTTTATTGCATTTCATCTTTGGATCTAAGTGTATTTAGTTTTTTGGTCCATTTTAATAAGTTTTCAGTGAGAGTTAGGAATAAAGTTTGTAACTTTATTACTCTCCAAGGTCCCAAGAACATTGTATGTTTCTGATCTGGACACCAAAACCTTTTGATCAGTTTAAAATGTTTTCATGGACCTCATGGACTAAGAAATTTTTTATATTTTGCCTTCCCTTTCAGCCATGCAAGTTATTTTGGTCATTTAGGCTATTTTGATGTATTAAAGTTTAGATCTTGAAAGTTTGAGACATTATTATGAATCAAGTTGGATACTTTATCCACCTAAACATCATGTTGATTCAGATCTGAAGGTTGGAGTCTTGGACTTAATGGATTTAACTTAGAAAGATGCATTATTGGTCCCTTTGATACTTAAAGAGTAGATCTTGGTTATTTGGACCATCTTAATGGATAAAGTTGGAAGCTTTATCCATTATGAATCTAATTAGGTTCTAGATCTGAGGTTATGGGTCTTGTTCTGAAGAGATTAAACAGTTAATGAAGATTTTGGCCTTCTGACCAGAAGTAACGACGCGACATGGGATGTGTCACGATATGACGATGTCCATAATTGCAAATATATTGTCGTTGCATTCTCATGACGTGACCAAGGAATGGTCACGACTTGACGTTCACTTTGACTAAGATGACCACTGACATTTTGACCAGTTTGACATTTGGTCAAACTTGGGTAGAATTGAGTATTTGACTAAGTTAATGCTGAGATAGTTGTTGGGCTTCTGTTGAGTAGTTCAGGTGAGCCTCTTCACTGTACTCGTAGGTCGAAGACACTAATTTCGGCCCACTAGATTATGTTTGGACGATTATAGTTGTCTTTATAACACTTGCTGATATGCCTATATGTGCTTGTTGTCTTTATGGCTCTTGCTGATATGCCTGCATGCTTATGTATGTGGGGTGAAATAGACTCGCGGGTTGTTACGAACCCGACACAGATACATGTTGTTAAATGGAATTATTATGGACTCGGGGTTGATTTGGACCCGGGGGTTGTTACGGACCTGATACAGCTACATGTTGTTATATGGAGTCATTATGGCCTCGGGGTTGATATGGATTCGAGGGTTGTTACGGACCTACGTGTTGTTATATATATTTTGTATGTGGTATTTTCGGGATAACTCACTAAGCTTTGTGCTTACGGTTTTGTGGTTTAAACATTTTCAGGTACTTCCATTTTTAAAAAGAAGACCCTGACTTGATCACACTGCATCCCTTGAAGATTTATTCTGTAATGATTGTTTATGATTTTATCTGATATTTTGAGAATGATTTTACTCTGATCTTCTTTTGGGATAACGTATGAATGGTTTTGACTTATTTAAAATGAAAATTTTACTTGGTATTTTTGGGATGTTACATCTATTTTTACTATCAAACTCACACCAGTTTTTTCTCTTTTCCTCTATATTTCATTCATTTAACAAAAAAAATGAATCCCAAGAACCCCACTCAAAAATACAGTCAAAGAAAATGTGACACCCATCTTTTTATATAACAATTTACTATGGCTTTAAAACATTTTCTGACGTTTAAGTCGTATTTTTTGACCGACTTCTATGGCTTTAAAACAATTTATAAATTACATACACTATGTTATAATCGATACAGACAAAACCATAGTAAAACAATATACATCATTATCATAAAGACTATGACCGACTTCTATCCTTCAAAGTTCACTGCTATCAATAAGGCTACAATCTACTTAAGCTTCATGCCCGAATCTAGAATACATAATGTTTAACAAAAAATACCATACAACCTTTTGTCTGGTGAGTTATATAATACATATATACAATTCAAATAATCATAAATACATATGCTACACATAAACTCCTTCGGTTATGTGTCAATCATTTTCACATTTAAACATTCAATATAATGTTTATAACCTATATATATATATATATATATATATATATATATATATATATATATATATATATATATATTGTCACACCCCTAAACCGGAACGACAGAAGCATTCGGGGGTGGAGGACTTCATTTATAGTATCACAACAATGCATAATAGTAATCAAAGTACAACAAAAACCATTGTATTTACAAAGTTATAAGTTTTACAACTGTGTTCAAAACATGATGTATATGAACTCAAAGGTACAAGTTTAAAAGACACGAGTTTATAGATCTCCGTCTTCTCAAAAAGCTGTGGCGGTACCTGTATTACCGTTTCCTTGGGAATACAAGTAGTTTTGAAAAAGTGTCAACAATTAAGTTGGTGAGTTCATAAGTATGTTTGCAACTGAAATCTGTTTTCTTGTGTATTGATAAAATTAACATGTTTTTCCAAGAAAATCGTATATTTTCTGCTATGTTATACTGTAAGCAAAATGTATAATGATTTATGTAATAACAACTTCTAATATGTAGACTAGTTCTCATAAACACCTTGAAAAGTATGTTTTCTCTGAACTGAAATAGTATTCCATGTTTATACTTGTAAGATACTGTATTTTAGTTTTATGATTAAATAAAACTATATGAAGTGTTACTTATTCATACATTAATCATTTTGTTCAATACCAAATTGTGAGTTATCATAACCATGCTTGATGACCTAGGATCGACTGAACACGACGTTCTTCAGGCGTCGTAATATGGTACGACAGTTGTCACCGCATGTCTGCCGACCTAGCTGTTGCAAGCAGCTCTGGTGCGGGATTGTCAGTCCTGTATAGATCTATACACAATTGTCACGCTCTCACTCAAGGAGACTCTGGTTATAATTTTAAGGACTTTTGTTTTATACTTAAATAAGTACTTGAAGCGTGTATCACAAGTGCTATATTGATGATTACGTGTAGAATACTGAAAAGTTACTTTGTAATAACTACACTGAAAGTAAGTTTCATAAACTATATAAAATATAATTTTATATGTTTGTTTCTCAGTAAAGTGTTATGTTTGTTTTCTGATAATGTTCTCTGCTTGTTTTCCATCATGTACTCTGTTTGTTTTCATGTTATGTACTTTGAAACTTGAAACCACTGAATGAGTCCCCTAAACTATACCTATTATAATTTAGCTATTTGTTTTATTGTAAGAATCTGTAATACAATTATCCCATGAAATTCTCTGTTTGTACCCATGTAGTATCAAACAGTTTGAAAACCATTTTATATTTATATAAATGTAATATTTATATAATTGTGATTAATTAGATCTTCGATTAAATAACTTTACCCCAAGCCCACAACCAAACAAGGAACAGGAAATGGGGTCAAATTATATATTCTAAATCTTCTGAATCCAAATTATATAATTTACACATATATAAATATGTAATTTTGACAATTATAACAATTTAAAATATACTAAAACATTTAAAAATCTTTTGAGATATTAACACAATTTTATTGTGTTTCACTTGTATTCCTCCCCTAAAACAGTTAAAAATCATAAAAATGTAGGGGTATGAACTCACCTTTCGTGAGTGATTTGATTGAAGATTTGATTTAGGATTTTACTTCCAAGAGTGAAATCTCGTAGTAAAACAAGTCCTATATAGCAATTTGTATAGTATATATGCAACCAATTAGTGAATATAATCATAGGAATGATTGGAACTTGGACTAATTTGTAAGTATAACTTACAAATAAGAGTGTTAGAAGCTAAGATGGAGGCTGCAAAGAGTTCACGGCCAAAAGGGGGTGTTCACGGCCCAAACAGTGAGGATGTTCTTGGGTTTTCAGTTGATGCTCTTGATAAATTGAAGAACACTTGAAGATTCAAGTGTTTTTTTCCCAAGAGTATGAAGATTGGAAGGTGAATGTTTGATAAAGATGAAGAAAACTTGATGTTCTTGAGGAGAGAGGAGGTTTTTGGCTAATGAAACTTGAGAGAAAATGGTTGAGTTCACGGCTAGGAATGAAGAAGTGATGACAAAATTGATCAATATATATATATATATATATATATATATATATATATATATATATATATATATATATATATATATATATATATATAGGCCGAAGGTTCACGACCCGAAGGATCACGGCCGAAGGCGGTTTGCGAGGGTTCACGGTCGTGAACCGTTTGCGGTCCGAGGTGGTTTACGGCCATAATGTTGTTCACGGTCTGAAGGTAAGAAAGAATGGTCTTCGGACTTCATGTTTTCACTTCTTAAATTATACAAAACTCTTATCAAGTGTTTTTGATGTTTCAAATATAATTATTTTAACTTTATTAAAATAATAAATCATTAAGTTCGACTTTTATTTGACAGGAATTGTTTTGAGTTACTTTTATTATACTGAAAATAACGGGATGTTACATTATCCCCTCGTTAGAAGGAATTTCGTCCCGAAATTTAAGATTATACAGATACACCTAGACTAGGGAAAAAGATGTGGATACTTCTGTTTCATTTGATCCTCCCGCCCCCAAGTGAATTTAGGTCCTCGTTTTGCATTCCAACGAACCTTCACTATCGGGATAAGACTTTGTTTAGTTCTATTGACTTCCCTGTCTAGGATTTCTACAGGTTGTTCTACGAAGTTGAGACTCTCATTTAATTCGATTTCGTCGAGAGGGATAACAAGAGTCTCATCGGAAAAACACTTCTTGAGATTTGAGACATGAAATACGGGATGAATGTTACTGAGTTCATGCGGTAGATTGAGTTTATAAGCAACAGGACCAGTTCTAGCAATGATCTGGAATGGTCAAATGTACCTTGGATTTAGC
The DNA here is from genome assembly GCF_052849685.1 of Lactuca virosa. Classification (NCBI taxonomy): domain Eukaryota; kingdom Viridiplantae; phylum Streptophyta; class Magnoliopsida; order Asterales; family Asteraceae; genus Lactuca; species Lactuca virosa. Next base: position 179,981,434 of record NC_136429.1, on the reverse strand, counting down.
TTGCCATGTTTACCAAAACGTATCAATCCTTTCCAGGGTGAGACCTTCAATAGAACGCGGTCACCAACCTGAAATTTCAAGGGTTTTCGTCGTTTATCAACATAACTCTTCTGTCTATCTCGAGAAGCTTTCAACCGTTCTTAGATTTGGAATATCTTTTCTGTGGTTTCACGAATGATCTCGGGACCGGTTAGAGTACTATCAGCTGTTTGGTTCTTTGTTAGTTGCGTATCGCCCACTTCAGCCCAGCACATAGGGGATCTGCACTTACGGCCATAGAGAGCTTCAAAGGGTGCAACTTTAATACTAGTATGATAGCTGTTGTTGTAGGAGAATTCAACAAGTGGTAAATGGGTATCCCAAGGTTTACCAAAATCTATCACACAAGCCCTTAACATGTCTTCCAGCGTTTGAATTGTTCTCTCACTTTGTCCATCAGTCTGAGGATGGTACGATGTACTCATGTCAAGATTTGTTCCCAAGGATTTTTGCAATGATTGCCAAAACCGCGAGGTAAATCTACTATCTCGGTCAGAGATAATTGATATTGGTACACCATGAAACCGTACTATCTCTTTTGTGTACGTCCTTGTTAACTTCTCCATTTTATCTGTTTCTTTTATTGGTAGGAAGTGGGCGGATTTGGTTAATCTATCGGCACTAACCCAAATGGTATCTTGACCACCCGTTGTTCTGGGTAACTTGGTTATGAAATCTATTGTAATTTGCTCCCACTTCTACTCAGGTACTTCTGGCTGTTGAAGTAAACCTGAGGGCTTTTGATTTTCGACTTTAATCTTGGTGCAAGTTAGACACTTGCCCACAAAAGTAGCTATTTCGGCTTTCATGTTTGGCCACCAATAGAGCTTCTTTAGGTCCAGATACATCTTGTCTGAACCCGGGTGAACAGAGTATCGAGTTTTATGGGCTTCATTCATGACCACATCTTTGTAGCCACCAGACTTCGGTGTCCAGATTCGATTCATGAAATAACGTACTCCATCACCCTTAGTTTCCAAGTTCTTCTCCATCCCCCTTAAGGCTTCACCTGTTATGTTCTCAGGTTTCAAGGCTTCCAACTGAGCTTCCTTAATCTGCTACCACATTGACCTTGCCAGGGTGATAACGAATCTCACATTCATAATCATTTAGTAGCTCTACCCATCGTCTTTGTCTCATGTTGAGTTCTTTCTAATCAAAGATGTGCTGAAGGCTTATATGATCAGTAAAGACTGTGCACTTTGTACCATATAGATAATGTCTCCAAATCTTCAAGGCAAAAACCACTGCTCCCAGTTCAAGATTGTGCGTAGTATAATTGACTTCGTGGTTCTTAATCTGTCTTGAGGCATAGGATATAACATTTCCTCGTTGCATAAGAACGCAACCTAGCCCTTGATTAGACGCGTCGCAATAGACTACAAAATCTTCAGTCCCCTCTGGGAGGGACAAGATCGGTGCACTGCAGAGGGCTTGCTTTAAGGTTTGGAAAGCAGTTTCTTGTTTCTCCTCCCATTCGAATGACACAACGTTTTGAGTCAAGGTGGTGAGTGGCTTTGCAATCTTGGAAAAGTTCTGAATGAATCTCATGTAGTAGCCAGCGAGACCTAGAAACTGTCGAATTTCTGTTGGGGTTCGTGGAGTCGCCCAACTTTCGATAGCCTTGATCTTGGAAGGATCAACATGTATTCCATCCTTCCTGACTACATGACCTAGGAACTCCACCTTTCGAATCCAGAATTCACATTTGGAGAACTTCGCATACAATTTCTCTGCCCTCAAAGTTTCCAAAACTTGTCGCAAGTGTTGGCTGTGTTCTTCCTTACTCTCAGAATAGACTAGTATATCATCAATGAAGACTATGAAGAAATTGTCCAAGTAAGGTCGACACACTCGATTCATAAGGTCCATGAATACTGCAGGTGCATTCGTTAGACCAAACGGCATCACTACGAATTCGTAATGACCGTAGCGAGTTCTGAAGGCATTCTTTGGAATGTCTGTCTCCTGGACTCGCAGTTGGTGGTATCCTGATCTCAGATCAATCTTGGAGAAGAAACTAGCTCCTTGGAGTTGATCAAAGAGGTCATTTATCCGTGGTAAAGGGTATCGATTTTTAATGGTAAGTTTGTTTATTTCCCGGTAGTCTATGCACATACGAAATGATGCGTCCTTCTTTTTCACGAACAAGACTGGCGCTCCCCAGGGTGAGAAGCTTGGTCTAATGAAGCCTTTGCTGAGTAGTTCATTCAGCTGGCTGGATAGTTCTTGCATTTTTGAAGGTGCAAGACAATATGGGGCTTTAGCTACAGGGGTAGCTCCGGGAATCAAGTCGATTCGGAATTCGACTTGGCATTCAGGAGGGACTCCTGAGATATCTTCAGGGAACACATCAGGGAAATCACAGACTTCAGGGATATCCTTGATGCTTTTCACTTCTTGTGTCTTGTCAACAACGTGAGCTAAGAAGGCGCAGTAATCTTTACGAAGATTACTGCGCCATAAATAACGAGAGATTTGTACTAGATTTGTCGCCATAAATAACGATAGATTCGTTACTTGGCAGATTAAGACGGATGGCTTTCTCGTAACACAGGATATCAGCATGGTGAAGACTTAACCAATCCATGCCGATTATGATGTCAAAACTTTTAATTGAGACCGGCATAAGGTCTATTCGGAATGAATGGTCATTTAGAGTAAGTGTGCATCCTATTTATATGTCATTGGTACTTTCGGTTTTTCCGTTGGCCATCTCAACGGTGAATGTATCTTTTAGTGCTTTGGGATTTTGTTTTAGAAGGTGTTTGAACTTATGGCTTACGAAACTTTTCTCTGCACCGGTATCGAAAAGAATACATGTGTAAGAGTCGTTGAGAAGGAACGTACCGGTCACCACATTAGGATCCGCTACTACTTCTTCATAACCAATCGCCAAGACTCTTCCAGTACCACCAATGTTCTTCAACTTAGGACAATTTTTCTTGAAATGTCCTGCTTCCCCACATTCATAGCATGCTTGGCTCACTCTTGCAGCAGGGACTTGAGAAATGGGTTGCGCTGGTGTCCTACAGAAATGGGCAGTATGCCCCTTTCTGTTATAATTCTTGCAGTGCATTTCTCTACAAGATCCAGTATGATGGAAGTTGCATTTATTGCACTTTGGCAGAGTTCCAGCGTATTTACTTGGGGTTGCTGGAGTGATAGACAAAGTGGTAGGAACAGGAGTTGGAACAGCAGCAGGAACAATAGCAGCGTGTGCTGCTACTGTTTGTTGCTTTTTCGAGGGCTCTTGAGATGATTGCCCTTTTCGCTTGTTCCAGAATTTCTTCTTCTTACCGCTCCCTTCCTCGGGTTTCTCCGGGATAGGTACCATAGAGCCATAACGAACTCCATGGTCTACTAGTGTCTGTGCCAAACGCTTGGCACTGGCAAAGGTGAGAGGGTTAGCAGCTATAACATTTCCTTGTATCTGAGGAGAGAGTCCCCAGATATACCTCTCAACTTTCTTGATCTCGGTGGGAACCATCCCTGGACACAGAATAACCAGATCACTGAACCTGGCAGTATATGCATTTATATCGGAGTCTTTCATCGTCAGACTCCAAAGTTCTTCCTCTAGCTTTTGAATTTCTCCTCGGGGACAATATTCTGCTAACATCAGGGTTTTTAGATCATCCCAGCCCATGGCAGTGGCGACTGGAAGGGTTAAGGATTTGACATAGCCATTCCACCAGGAAAGGGCTCTGTCCAGGAAGGTACATGCTGCAAACTTAACGTTTCTTGCATCCGGGCATGCGCAGATTTCAAACACTGATTCTGTTTCTCGAACCAGCGCGTCAGAGGAATGACACCTCTGGTTCCATCAAAAGTTCTAGGTTTTGCATTAGTAAAGTCTTTATATGAACACTCACGAGGGTGTCCAAGACCATCACCATGACTGGAAACTGGAGCACCACTGCCTGCCCCGCTATTACCACTAGAGTTGATTTGTGCCATGGTAGCCAGCCACAACAGCAACCACTGCTGCTGGAAAGACAACACCGTTAAATTGTGGAGGAGGTGGTGGTGGTGGAGGCGGTGTCGGTGCTTCATTAACATTGACATGTCTCAGATTCTTTCTGTTTGACTTTTTGGGATGCATCTTTAGCTTCAAGATATAAAAATAGAAAGATATTAAGACATCAATAGTGATAATAAAATCAAATGTCTTTGAACTAATTACATTAGTTCTATAGGTATTCAGAAAAGTTTACATAGTATTCCAATACAAGGAATAACTTGTAAAATGACAATGTGAAATTGGATAGTGATTTTTCAAAAGAAATAAGATGCTTGTCATATATTAGTATATCAGATACATAGGATTCGGAAAATTTGACTTTGTAGTAGGCCAACAATATACCAACTTAACTGAAAACTTGACAGCATACTGACCAATCGAAAATGAAATTTAGAGGTCGTATTATGTACATGAAAACATCACTAGTGTATATACACGGATTTAGACTACATCCCAAAAGAGTAAGTAGAGTAAGCTCTACTTGCGAGAAGTATGGTTCAAATTCCTACTAGATTCAGCCAAGTATCTAGCCAACTGGCGTTCCATGGCATACATACGCCTTTCAAGTGTCGCTTGACGTTCTCAAAGTTCTCTAGCTTTAGTTCGGCTTGCCGCTAGTTCCCTTCGTAAGGTTTTGGTAATACTCCTTGTTGTCTCATGGTTTCTAATCAAGTAATGAAGATGGAGTGTGCTAACTCTTGTGGTAGCACTAGCTTGTACGACTCCGTCGATAACAGATCTTCCTTGTTCATCGTTACGCGCAATCCGATGAACTAACACGGGAAGAGCTCTATCTGCTGAGCCTCCTTCGTCAAGATTGTAAAAGCTTCGATCTCCATTATTTAGGATGGTCCTGACCCTGTTCATGACTCCACCTATCTAAGTTCATTGCCCACCGAGGTGTCGGACCATAAAATTTTTGTCGAGGATTAGTATTTTGGGCAACTTGAGGTGGGTTATGGGCTCCTGATTCTGAGTCAGAATCTTCAGGAAAATCCTCTTCTATTGGGTCTGCAGGATCATCCTCTTGTTCAGCATTGAGCCATCCCCTATTTCCTTGATTGGGAAAATACAGATCTACCGGTAGATGAAAACCAGCCATGTTATCTATGCGAGAATAGGAAGATAAGAGACATCTAATAGATTTTATATGTCCAAATAAACAACTTCAAGTTTCCATATAAGAAACTTATAGTTAAAGGTTAATGTATTCTGTATGACATGACTTGTACTGGGTACTTCTATAACTACAAAGTGTATACTAATTATATATAACTTGGGTATAATAGACCTTTGATTAAATTATCCTGCTCTAAATCCACAACCAAACAAGGAACAAGAAATAAAGCTAGATCATATATTCTAAGTCTATAAAACCTTGATTATATATAATTGTAATATACACTTAATATTTATAGCTCTACCAACAATGGTTCTTTTGTTTTCACATGTTTGTTTCTAGTAAGTATAACTCTCTTGTATCTAGTTGTTTTTGTGTCATAAAATACTCCTATAGTATTTTATCTTTTATGTTCGATTCTAAAGTTCTTCTGGTACATAGGTAAGTTTTAAACTTGTTGCAACACCACTATCACTCCCAAACACATGTTGGTCATATCTCAAATAAATATAGTTGATCAGGCTATATTGATCCCATATATGATTACATAACTGTCCAGGTTTAACTGTAGTGTCTAACATCCAAATACTTTTGTATTGTTCTACTGTGAGATTGTTTCGTGTATATATGCATGTTAGTATACTTCTTATAAAATAATTAAATTTTAAAAAGTATACTTGTAGTCAGAGCGCTTCAGCCCCATAATATTTATAGTTTGTATATCTTTTATGGTTTGATATATATTCAAAGTTCACTGCGATCAATAAGGCTACTGTCTACTTAAGCTTCATGCTCGAATCTAGAATACATAATGTTTAACAAAAAATACCATACAACCTTTTGTCTGGTGAGTTATATGAATAATATATATATACAATTAAAATAATCATAAATACATATGCTACACATAAACTCCTTCGGTTATGTGTCAATCATTTTCACATTTAAACATTCAATATAATGTTTATAACCTCTATCTTTTTGGGTTTCATATTATATATATATATATATATATATATATATATATATATATATATATATATATATATATATATATATATATATATATATATATATATATTGTCACACCCCCAAACTGGAACGGCGGAAACATTCGGGGGTGGAGGACTTCATTTATATTATCACAACAATGCATAATAGTAATCAAAGTACAACAACAACCATTGTATTTACAAAGTTATAAGTTTTACAACTGTGTTTAAAACATGATGTATATGAACTCAAAGGTACAAGTTTAAAAGACACGAGTTTATAGATCTCCGTCTTCTCAAAAAGTTGTGGATGTACCTGTATTATCGTTTCACTGGGAATACAAGTAGTTTTGAAAAAGTGTCAACAATTAAGTTGGTGAGTTCATAAGTATGTTTGCAACTGAAATCTGTTTTCTTGTGTATTGATAAAATGAACATATTTTTCCCAGAAAATCCTATATTTTCTGCTATGTTATACTGTAAACAAAATGTATAATGATTTATGTAATAACAACTTGTAATATGTAGTTTAGTTCTCATAAACACCTTGAAAAGTATGTTTTCTCTGAACTGATATAATATTCCATGTTTATACTTGTAAGATATTGTATTATAGTTTTATGATTAAATAAAACTATATGAAGTGTTACTTATTCATACATTAATCATTTTGTTCAATACCAAATTGTGAGTTATCATAACCATGATAGATGACCTAGGATCGCCTGAACACGACGTTCTTCAGGCGTCGTAATATGGTATAATAGTTGTCACCACAGGTCTGCCGACCTAGCTGTTGCAAGCAGCTCTGGTGCGGGATTGTCAGTCCCGTATAGATCTATACACAATTGTCACGCTCTCACTCAAGGAGACTCTGGTTATAATTTTCAGGACTTTTGTTTTATACTTAAATAAGTACTTGAAGCGTGTCTCACAAGTGCTATATTGATGATTACGTGTATAATAATGAAAAGTTACTTTGTAATAACTACACTAAAAGTAAGTTTCATAAACTATATAAAATATAGTTTTATATGTTTGTTTCTCAGTAAAGTATTATGTTTGTTTTTTGATAATGTTCTCTGCTTGTTTTCCATCATGTACTCTGTTTGTTTTCCTGTTATGTACTTTGAAACTTGAAACCAATGAATGAGTCCCCTAAACTATACCTATTATAATTTAGCTGTTTGTTTTACTGTAAGAATCTGTAATATTGTTATTCCATGAAATTCTCTGTTTGTACCCATGTAGTATCAAACAGTTTGAAAACCATTTTATATTTATATAATTGGAATATTTATATAATTGTGATTAATTAGATCTTCGATTAAATAACTTTACCCCAAGCCCACAACCAAACAAGGAACATGAAATGGGGTCAAATTACATATTCTAAATCTTTTGAATCCAAATTATATAATTTACACAGATATAAATATGTAATTTTGACAATTATAACAATTTAAAATATACTAAAACATTTAAAAATCTTTTGAGATATTAACACAATTTTATTGTCTTTCACTTGTATTCCTCCCCTAAAACAGTTAAAGATCATAAAAATGTAGGGGTATGAACTCACCTTTCGTGAGTGATTTGATTTAGCATGTTACTTCCACGAGTAAAATCCTGTAGTAAAACAAGTCATATATAGAAATTTGTATAGTATATATGCAACCAATTAGTGAATATAATCATAGGAATGATTGGAACTTGGACTAATTTGTAAGTATAACATACAAATAGGAGTGTTAGAAGCTAAGATGGAGGCTGTAAAGAGTTCACAGCCAGAAGGGGGTGTTCACGACCCAAACAGTGAGGATGTTCTTGGGTTTTCAGTTGATGCTCTTGATAAATTGAAGAAGACTTGAAGATTCAAGTGTTTTTGGCCCAATAGTATGAAGATTGGAAGGTGATTGTTTGATAAAGATGAAGAATAATTGATGTTCTTGAGGAGAGAGGAGGTTTGTGGCTAAGGAAACTTGAGAGAAAATGGTTGAGTTCACGGCTAGGAATGAAGAAGCGATGACAAAATTGATCATATATATATATATATATATATATATATATATATATATATATATATATATATATATATATATATATATATATATATATATATATATGCGGAAGGTTCATGGCCCAAAGGATCACGGCCGAAGGCGGTTTGCGAGGGTTCACGGCCTGCGATGGGTTCACGGTCGTGAACCGTTTGCAGTCCTAGATGGTTTGCGGCCAGGATGTTGTTCACGGTCCGAAGGTAAGAAAGAATGGTCTTCGGACTTCATGTTTTCACTTCTAAAATTATACAACACTCTTATCAAGTGTTTTTGATGTTTCAAATATAATTATTTTAACTTTATTAAAATAATAAATCATTAAGTTTGACTTTTATTTGACAGGAATTGATTTGAGTTGACTTTTATTATACTGAAAATAACTGGATGTTATATATATATATATATATATATATATATATATATATATATATATATATATATATATACAAGAATGACCATAATCTAATAACCTATTATAGGTCTTCTTTTATCACGTATGAAAAAGAAATCTATATTTAATCCTTCTGTTACATACCAATCAATCCTTAGGATTACTTACAAAGTTTTTACCTTATCAAGCCTTACAGGTGAGAAGAATCAATCCACTTAGTAAGGTTCCCATAGACTTCTACCTTAAAAAGGATGTAAAGTCCTAGATAAATTCGTCTCTTACCCCTTCTCAAAATAATCTTATTCCCTTATCTCTTCTTGGGATATCGCGATTCCTTATCTTGTCCTATATGGACTTAGTCATATTTCATAATCCAGAACACTAACTCCTATCAGAAAACATAACATCCTAACAAGGTCTCAAAACAAGAAGCTCATATTTCATGATGGGGTGCCCTCTTAGTAGAGTCTCAATGATCTCCTTGTGGACCCTTAAGCAAGTTGGTTTACTTCCAGTACATACGTACCACAGGGTAGCTAATTCTAATATAGCCATCAAAGGAAAATTTAGAACCTTGACACTACTTTCCAATGGAAATACCATCCTAGTAGCGTCTCCCTCGTTCCATTACGGGGACCTATAAACCAAGTTCCATTATAGACTTGTGGTTGTAACCTGTCACAAGGCAACCAAATAAAACACATATCTATTCATCAAGAAGCAACCTTTCACAATAAAACAATTTATCATAAAGTACCCATTTCTGACGCATCACCTTGTTACAAGAAGTAACTCTTCTTGTCAACCACTTTTTCATAAAGTATCTCTTTCAGATCCATCACAATATACATGTACATTCTACAAATTTCCATTCATCAGGAAGTAATCCTTCCTAATGCAATAATCTGTCATAAAGCACTCCTTTCCGACGCATCATCTTTCTAAAACGTAACCCTCTCTAACAAGCACCATAAAGTATGTTTTCATCAATTGACAAGAAGTAACCCTTCTTGTCAACCCCTTTATTAGAAATTACCACATACATGTCATACCATAATTAGGTTCCTTGTAAGAAGCAACCCTTCTTACAAAACCAGATACATGTCATACCATACAATTTCATACTCATCGAATAACATATCAATGAATAATATATGTCATTATACTTTTCTCAATCAAACAATCATATAAACACAAACAATTCCAAATGTTGTAATGAGTATGTTCAAAACATGATTCTTAACATATTAAGCCATGAATTTATTACATAAAGGTTCCATAGAACTCAATTTGTTAGTTAGTGAAAACTAGCTAACATTTGACTTCAAATATCTAATTGATGCACTTGACAATCCTATTTTCCAAAGCCTATTCAAAACACAAAATTAAGCTACTTTATCTCAACTTATTTCCTTAAGGGCTTAATATCTAACTTAAACTCTACTTAATCATTTACATGATCCTATAAGCTTTTCATTCCAATTTATAACTTACATAATAAAGCTCTTTGAACAAGTTTATGATATTTCTGAACTCATTAAGACCCAATTTTTATCTCATACAACTTCATTTACACGAATTTATAAGCCCAACTTCACAACATATTTCATATCCATATACATCTTCATACCATACATGTAACAATAATAACTAACTTCTTCTGATGTATTAATTCACTAAGACACCAATTTAAGCATAATTAGTTCATTACCATTTTCCAAAATACATCTTCACATACAAGTTGTTTATAAGTTTCAATTCATCAAGCTATAAATTTAATTTCACGTAGCTCAAGATTTACCAATTCTAGGGTTCATAGAATTCACTATCAATTACACACAAACCTATGATATCAACTTGCAAACCATGTAATTAAGTTCACCATGCACCAATACAACATTATTATCAATTTGACTTTCTAATTTAAATATATAAACACATGAGCTTATGAAATTATAACTTTCATCAAGGGTATTAAGTACAAGAAACTAACCTTATTATTGAGTATTAGGAACTTAATTCTTGTATCATTTGTTAGAGTCTTGTTCAAGCTTCAATTCACCAAGAATACCCTTCAAAATAGCCTAAGAACCTGCCCAAATGATGTGTAAACAAGTTCTAGAGAAAAGGGTTCATTTGGTTATATTTATGCCACATTTTATGCAGTTCGAATCCATAACACGATCATAAATGGTCGTGTTTATGAAAAACACGATCGTGTAACTTACAAGTTTACTCAAACAACGTCGTACTTTACACCCTAAATTTCTACGACACATAACTTCCTTATACAAACTTGGATTTTTGCAAACTTTATATCCAGGAGATTGCCTCATAGTGAACTATATCTTTCTTTTACTATTTGTTTGCTAAAAATTTATAAATTGTATGTTATAATGCAATATGTACATGGATATGCATATTACAATACCAAAAACGCTACCATTTCACGACTTGGGTTCATCTAACATGTATTTAGACCAAATATATCTTATAATACATATCTTGATATTTTTAGGTTCATTATAATCAATCCCCCTAAAAAGGATTATGTCCTCGAAATCTCGTCATAATTACAAAATCACCTTCTCAAATTTTATTCTACATATTTATCTCAATTATATATTGTTTTCATTCTTGTAACATTATTCTTTGTTCGTCTCTTGTGATCATATTCAAATGCTAATCTCTTTTCACCGTTTCACTTTTGATACATATTCTATCACATTTCATCATATGATGACTTGTTTTAACACCATTAACACTAAACTTTGGCTCTTATCAAAACCAAAATTTCACTCTCATTTTCATATCTTTCCATTAGTACCATAATTCACCTTCATACATTTTTAAATGAACGTTTCTCATATATCTTTCGAACGCATATTCATCAACATTCAATCCCTAGTTATTAAAGACCATTTTGTAGATGAAGAACATTCTATACTGTTAACATAATTACTGAGATTCAAGGAACAATCTCGAAGGTGGCTACCATTATGGAATAATTAGATCAATAGAAATAGGAGCAATGTATAATTTGTATGCACATGGGGGTGTATCCAACAAAAAAGAGGACTAGAATTCTTTCTTAAATGATGCAACTATATCCTCCTTACGAGAATTATCCAATACAATGACAATCATAATTCTAGCAATCCATAATATCCTCATGGACATACTCAATCAAAAGCTCGTCGTCGTTTTACATCCAAAACATTCTCTTCAATCCTATCTTCTCATAACACGACACACTTTCCATTTCCTTTCACTAAATCAAAATTTTGGCCTTGATTCTTTACTCAATTTCTAATCTTATGCCCTTGCTACATAACCAAGTCCTCATTAGTGCTAACAATAGAGGTTGGTACTACGTAATCATATATCATTCTTTCCAGACTATTCTACTTTTTTCATAACATTATGGAGTTCATCATTCCATAACCTCACGTGTGACTCCTATTGTTCACTTTTCAAGTTTCCATTATCTTCTATTTTGTGAAAGGAACTAAATCGAACCATATAATCCCTTATCATCTCTATACACCATGGTTCAACTATGTTATGGTCATTGTTTGGAGTCTCCTGATTTCACATTCCTTCTACCCGATGAAATCCTTTACAATTCACAATAAATATTGCCCAAATCATATTTTTCTATGGAATATCTTGTGACCTTGAACGTCATACTCCAATTGGATATGTTGGGAAGTAACCCTTCCCTATCAATCCATGTGACCAAAACATTAACCCATGTTAGAAGTAACCCCTTGTATGTGTCCTAAGTTATACATATTTTAAGGGGAATTTCATATAATTTTATAAGTATTTTATGACTTTAAATAGGACAAAAGTTACTTAATTGCTATACATTTATGTTTTCAACTTAAAAAATACCATATTACGAAATAGAAGCTGAAAAGAGCAACTTTAGAGAATAAAATTATGGATTAATGAGTAAGGAAGATAACTGGACATTTTCATGGAGAATATTCTGAAGATTTTAAAGATAAATACGAAATTGATGAAGTTGAACAACGATTTACTCGTCACGCCACCAAATAAACTCGTTAAAATGTGTATAAATAAAGCCCTAATTTTGTCCAAGAGAAAAAAGGAGATAAATAAAAGTAACATAAAAAGGCAGAAGTATAGAGGCAAGTGCTATCAGGAGGTGCAAATATTTTATAATTTGCTAAATATTTTAACTATGCAATTCACAGATATAAAAGGGTTGATTCCAAAGAAACTGTCAACAGATGGAAAGGAAGTTATAGAAGAGTTGGATCAGAACTCCCATCAGTGCTTGTCAGTTAGAGATTAGTTGGTTAGCAAAAAGAACGTAGTTGGTAATTCCAAAGTAATGAAGGCACTGAAGTCAAAAGTAGAGTACACGGGAAGAATAATAAAGAAAATGCCACAATCCATGCATGCAACTCAAATCGGATATGATAACTACAATGGAACCTACCTAACGAAATATTGTCTACAAGGTACAAAAGTGTGCAACAAACAGAAGTGTGTTATGCTGGAGACAGATATGAACTTTGAGTAAGAAAAGGATGGATTCCACATGAGGAATAAAGTAAAGATAAATAAATAAGGCACAAGCAAGCTAGAAGTGGATTTTACAAAATGGAGTTGTTTGAAGAAAGCGTACCCCAACCAACAAATAAATCAGTTCTAGAAAGTACGTTGGAAAATTTGCAATAACTTTAGAGAGGAGACATAATGAGCTCGAAGAAGTAGTCGAAGGAATAAGTGCTAGCATGAAAACCGCATTCAGAAACCAACAAGCATCGACTCTTAACATTGAAAATCAAGTTAGTCAAATATCAAAGGTGATGCAAGCTCAATTTCCAGGAACTCTGTCGAGCTACACTAAGGAAAACCCCAAGAAAACATAGAATAAAGGAGTCCATATAAAGATTCCATAAAGAATCGCTTGCGGGAGGCAACCCGACTTTCGATTTGAGTTTTTCTTTCATTTCCTTCATTTTGTTTTAGGTTCATTTTATTTTAACTAGTTTTCATGCAAAATTCTATCATTTAATATATATATACATATACATATACATATATATATATATATATATATATATATATATATATATATATATATATATATATATATATATATTAACACACAGACACACACATCGAGATATATACAATTTGCAAAGAGAATTCCTAAACCGAAATTAAACCCTAATTTAGTTGATATTCGTGCAACGATGATGGTTGGTCGCGCCATGATTTGAAACGAGAAGAATTTATAAATTCTGATTTCCATCGTTTAGATTTTCACCATCCTCTCAATTATTCTAGAAAAAAATCAAAAATTATCTATTTCTCCTAATCCAAAGTATGAAAATCTACATCACTTTATTCATATTGATTATTACACATTATCTTTATGAAGTACTGAATGATACAATCCTACTTCTCTTAAAAAAACTATTTTTTCCTTTAAAGCAAAAAACAAAGCTCTTTGATTTAAAATTTTCTTTACTAAGGTAAAAAACTGACTTTTCTAAGAAAAAATGATCCTAGATGAAAGCATAACTGTTTAAATCTGAAATCTGCAAAAAGAAAACGTTTTAGTTGCAAATCACGTTACGATATACTTAAATCGCATCATGATTCTTAAATATATCAGAAAACAATAATTATTATTTTTATGACATTAACTAGTTTGAATAATTAACAAATGATTGATCATAAGTTCATGAAGTTCCTGAATGACATTCCATGGAATAAAAGAAATCTCTACAAATCCAAATTGGCTAATGTTGCAAAAATAGAGATTTTAGTTCCTTGAGCCTTAGATTGAGGGACACTAGCTTCGCTAAGGATTGATAATGAAATTTCATATGAACTAACAAAGTCCCTAATATTTGAAAATCATTACATCTTGTTTGTATCAGTAGCATGGAAAAACCTCTTCAACACTAAAGAAGTGCTATATAGAGAAATGATTATAAGATGGCTTGGTAAGAAATTGGATATGAACATTTTGAAATAGTTGCGCTTATTAAGAAGATTAAGAGCCTGGTACAATGATGAATCCACCAAGTGCTTTGTAACGTCCCACAAATCCAAGGTAATTTTTTTTCATTTTTAAAACAATAAATCATACAAACGAGTTTTTTCAAAACCGATCAAAGTGAAAATATCATTTTAACATCAGAGTTATATCATTAATTGTCTGTAACATTACAAAAATATTACCCAGAAATTTCTTTTTAAAATTTTATAAAACAGTAATCCAAAAATTGTCATACAACCAAGAAAGACCAAAGTGTATTACAACATCACAAATATCAGAGTAAATCTCAAAATGCAGAATAAAGTGATGTGTGCTCTGCAATCACCCCAGACTCTTCCCTTTCGATCCTGAATTAACTGAAACATAAACCGAAAAATGTAAGATCATAGCTTAGTGAGTTCCCCAAATTACCAGATAGCATACATAATAATCACATACTGGTCCCCCGCCCCACATCGGGCCTCGCCCGGCATCAAGTCCCACTCAGCCTCGGGCCCTGTTAGGGTTATAGATCTGTCATTCATTAGGCCTCGCCTGACATCGGGATCCGCCTGGTACACATATAAACATATAAAAATATAATCATGCTAACACGTACGATAATCACAAAGTCAATGACCTACAATTGAGTCATCGTCCCTCGTTCGGTATACATATCAGCACATAACACATGCAAGAGTCATGCACACATCTAACATCCTAACATAATAATCATGGGCCAACATTGGTGCATTCGACCCGCTAAACCCAGTGAGGAAACTCACCTCAGACTGCTGAATCTTACAGACAATCCTCTGGCTCTAGCCGGCTAAAATCCCTGCGCTATCAACAAAAAATATCATCCATATAATAATTGGATCCCGACTCACACTCAGAGTCCAAACTAGAGTAAAAGACCTTTTACCCTTTACCTAACTTGGCCCAAGGCCAAGGCCCAAACCAACTATCCAAAAGGACCAAATTCCAATATGATCACCCAAGGCCCAAATATGGCCCAATTTTCCAAATTGGGCCCAAATCCTTTTGATGGGCCTTCAACCAAAAGAGTCCAATAAAATAGCATCAGTCCAAAAATAGAATTATGATGGCCCAAAAAAGCCATAGGCTTCTAAGGTCAACATGGTCCCAATACCAAAAATCCCAAAACTTCGAAGCCCAATGCTAAGTACGTGGGGCGTACTCAGCTCTTACGCTTAGCATACACGCTTTGGGGCTTGTATGTGCATCGTACCAGCTTGTACGCCCAGCGTACTCCCCAGTTGGCCAACTTTCATCATTAAGCTCTTATTCGGTTAAGACTTCATCCCAACTTTCAGATCTAACTTCCTTAAGGTGGCTTATAACGTAAACTTGACAACTTTACGTGCATGCATGGCTTTATGGGTTTCTATAGCTCAAAAGAACTTAACAAAGGGTCTTAACACATGCATCACTCCATAAACACCTCAAAGCTTGCATTTTTATGGACAAAGGGACCAAAAGAACCCTAGATCTACCATCAATCACTTCTGGAGTGAATCAAGAGGCTCAACAATCACTCCAAGGACTCAAAAAGCACAAAATAGCAGATAACTAGATCTAGCGTCATAGATTAGAAAGATGGGAGATTTTACATCAAAAGGTTAGAAAATGATAAACTAATCCCGGATCCTCAAGCTCCAACCAACACTCCAAATGGTCCACTTCTTCTTCTCCTTCACAAAGCACCAACAAACACACTTTATGGCTCAAAATTCTCAAGAACTCACTAGGGTTTCAACTTCAGGACAAGGGAGGGTGGAGGCTATCTAAACATGACCAAATGATGCTATCATAAGGTTTATATAGGGTGAAAGCCCTAAAAATTAGGGTTTCATAATTTCTCACGTATGCCATGTGTACTCCACGTACGCCCAACGTATGTGGATGAGCTCCGCGATCATAATCAAGCTAGTACGCTAAGCGTACCACCTAGTACGCCCCGCATACTAGCTTAAGGACAAATTTTGAAAACTTTTTAGAATAAAGATTAAATAAGAAAGTTACTAAATTCAAGTGTTACAATTCTTCCCCACTTGAATCAGACTTCGTCCTCGAAGTCTGTTGCTCCAAATAACTCCGGATAGTGCTCCCTCGTCTCATCTTCCGGCTCCCACATCCATTCAGAACCCTTGCGATGCTGCCACTGGACTTTCACCAACTCAACAACCTTGTTCCTCAAGGTTTTCGTTTTCCAGTCAAGAATTGCCACCGGTTTCTCAATATAACTTAGGCGGTCATCCGCCTGAATATCCTCCAATGAAACCATTGTGGAATCATCCGCTAAAGACTTCCGTAGCTGAGAGACATGGAACGTGCTATGAATCTGACTAAGCTCATCTGGAAGATCCAGGCGATATGCAACCCGCCCCACCCAGGCCAAAACCCTAAAAGGACCAATATACCTGGGGCCCAGCTTGCCCCTCTTCCTGAATCGGATGACACCTTTCCAAGGTGACACATTCAGGAGAACCATATCCCCCACGTAGAACTCTAGATCTGATCGGCGTCTTTCAACATAACTTGTCTGCCATCTCTGACATGTCTGGAGCCTACTCTGAATCTGCTGAATCAACTCAGTAGTCTTGAGTACCACCTCGGTACTCCCCACAACCCGTTGACCGACCACACCCCAGCAAATCGGGGTCCTGCATTTCCTCCCGTAGAGCATCTCAAAAGGAGGTTGATCGATGCTGGTGTGATAGCTGTTGTTATATGAAAATTTTGCTAATGGAAGATACGTATCCTAACTCCCATCGAAGTCCAAAACACACGCCCAAAGAATATCCACTAGGGTCTAAATAGTCCGCTCGCTCTGACCATCAGTCTGCGGACGGAACGATGTGCTGAAATGGAGACGAGTACCTAACTCTTCATGGAACCTCTTCCAAAACCTGGAAGTAAACCGGACATCTCTGTCTGAAACCACCGAAAGCGGCACCCCATGTCGTGCCACAACCTCCCTGATATATATTTCTCAGCTAATTTTTCCGCAGAAATACTCTCCTGAATCGGGATGAAATACGCGCTATTGGTTAACCGATCCACGATGACCCAAATCGAATCCACCCCTCGCGCAGTCTGAGGTAACTTCATGATGAAATCCATGGTGATATCCTCCCATTTCCATACCGAAATCCCCAATGGTTGCATCTTATCGTGAGGTCGTTGCTGCTCGGCCTTGACTTTCCTGCATGTCAAGCACCACTCCACATACCAAGCCACTCTAACCGGTGAAGGTGGGTGTCCACTAACGGTAATTATTTTGCTCAGCTCTGATAACACAATTATGGGAGGAGTTCGTAGTTGGGCATTGGCTCCCTTCAGACTCGAAGAATATGTGACGCTGAGTTGGGGTTTGGTGAACCAACAGGTCGCTCCTCTAGTTGAAGTATCGGGCCTTTTTTTGTTGCCCAGGTTAAACCTTCGGAATACCCCAGAAAGGGAATTTTTATCAACTCCCCCCAATCTACACTTTACGCCACGCTGATTCCCCTTTCGTCATAAGGTGTGGTCCATCCCGCTTCATGCAGGGCCACCAATAAACAGGACGAAGATCTCTATACATCTTCGTCACCCCGGGATGAATGGAGAACCTAGACTTGTGCGCATCCACCATTAAAACCTGATGCACACTTCCCCAATATCCCAAACCTTCCAATGAAGAGTCAACAACCCAAGGATATCATAATCGAAGGAAGCCACCTGACCCACAATACGCTCACTCTTCCTATGCTCTTCCTGAGCCTCGACATTAGCCTCGATCTAAGCCTCCTGAGTCCGCTCCAATAGCGAAGTAATCACGGTCATCCTCAAACATATATACCTGATCGGAGCCACAACTGCCTTGCAGCTGAGAGCATCGGCCACCACATTGGCCTTCCCCGGGTGAAAAAGGCTCTCACAATCATAATCGTTCACCACATCCAACCATCAACGTTGCCTCATATTTAGATTTGGCTGATCCATCAAGTACCTCAGGCTCTTGTGATCTGTGTAAATGGTAAAGCGGACCCCATAGAGGTAATGTCGCCAAATCCTGAGGGAGAAAACCACGGCCCCCAGCTCCAAATCATGTGTCGGATAATTCGCGCATGAGGCTTCAGCTGCCTCGAAGCGTAGGCGATCACGCCACCCCTCTGCATCAACACTGCCCCCAAACCCGTGATCGACGCATCACAATAAACCACAAAATCCTCAACACCCTCCAGCAGGGTCAAAATCGGTGTCTCCTACAACCGCTGTCTTACGGTCTCTAAAGCTGCCTGTTGCTTAGGCCCCCAGTGAAATGTAACCGTCTTCTTTGTCAACCGAGTCAAAGGAACAACTATCTTGGAGAAATCATAGATAACCTCCGATAATAACCTGATAGAATAAGGCAACTTCAAATCTCTGATGGAGACCTCGGAACCTCCCACCGAATCACGGCCTCGACCTTGGCCGGATCGACCAGAATACCATTCTGGTTGACAAGGTGCCCCAGAAACTGCACCTTGCGCATACAGAACTCACACTTTGAGAACTTTGTGAAAAGTCTCTCCCTCCTCAAAGAGTCCAACACCTCCCTCAAGTGCTCCTCGTGTTGCTCCTGAGTCTTAGAATAGACCAAGATATCATCAATAAATACAGTCACATACCGATCTAGCGTCGGCCTGCATACACGGTTCATGAGATCCATGAATGGTGTTGGGGCATTGGTGAGCCCAAAAGGCATCACCACCAACTCGTAATGACCATAATGAGTCCGGAAAGTTGTCTTCTGCAAATCCTCATCCCTAACCCTCGTCTGATGATAGTTCGAATGCAAATCAATCTTGGAGAACCAAGATGCACCCTAAAGTTGGTCAAAAAAATCATCAATCCTCGGTAGTGGATAACGGTTCTTCACAGTTACCTTATTCAGCTCTCGGTAGTCATTGCACATACGATGATACCCATCCTTCTTCGTTACAAACAAGATCGGTGCTCCCCTTGGCGAACTGCTCAGTCGAATGAATCCTTTGTCTAACAGCTCTTGCAGTTGTGTAGACAATTCCTGCATCTCGGGAGGAGCCAACCGATACGGTGCTTTGGCAATCAGTGTCGCACCTGGAATTAGATCAATCCTGAACTTAACCCGCCTCTCCATAGGCACCCCAGGCAAATTCTCTGGAAACACATCCGAATGCTCTCGCATAATCGGCACATCATCCATGGTCACCTTACCCTTATCTTGGGTATCCAAAAATAGGTGATAAAACCGGAACAACCTTGTTGAATATAACTTCTGGCCCTCGCTGTTGAAAACAATATCAGGCCACACTGAGCTCTCTCTCCCTGAACCACTAACTCTCCTCCATTTGGGGTTTGAATCCGAACTAACTGTTGCTCACAATCGATCTCCGCCCCCATTGGGGCTCAGCCAATCCATACCCACAATAACATTGTTCCCATGCAAAGCAATGGGAACCAAATCAATAGGATACTGCTCGCTGAACATCTGAAGAGTACATCCCC
The DNA here is from genome assembly GCF_052849685.1 of Lactuca virosa. Lineage (NCBI taxonomy): Eukaryota > Viridiplantae > Streptophyta > Magnoliopsida > Asterales > Asteraceae > Lactuca > Lactuca virosa. The sequence continues at coordinate 179,961,245 of NC_136429.1, read as the reverse complement.
GATGAACCCTCGCTACCCGGACAGATCGATCATTTGTAATCCCGACATCTAAAGGAAAATCCAGCTCCCCCGGAGCTCTGACAAACCTCTCGTTAAATGCAAGCGATACAAAGGATCGGGTAGCTCCCGAATCAGACAATACCAAAGCAGAAATACCGTTCACGAGGAACGATCCTAAAATAAAACATATGAACATAAGCAACCAATTCAACATAAATAAGGAGATAAGGAGAAGATACATACATATCACCACATCAGGTGCCGCACGAGCCTCCTCGGCCGTCAACTGGAAAGCCCTGCTCTTTACCACAGATGCATCCACCTTCCCAGGCGGCCGTCAGTGATCTGAAGAGTCGTAGGAGCGGGTGCTAACACCGGCCTTGTTGCAGCCAAACTCGGACATTGGGCCTTCTTGTGTCCCCTCTGGTTGCAATGAAAGCAAATCAGATCAGATCCTAGGGTGGTGGTGGTGGCAGTACAATCCCTACTAAAATGACCCATCTGGCCGCACTTGAAGCAGCCCGAACCACCCACCCTGCACAGTCCCTCATGCATCTTGCCGCACTTCCCATAGTGGCTCCGGCCCTGCTCGCCTCTCGATCTCGAATCCTGAACCTTGGTCCTCTTGCCCGATCCCCCTGAAACCTGAGCCTGATCTGGCTTCCTCTTCCTCTCCATCTCGATATCAATCTCTCTCTCTCTCTCTCTCTCGCTATCATATCCTCCAATGTCTTGCAACTGGATCGACTCATAAACTGGTGAATATCGCTCCTCAACATTTCGTGATACCTCGTCTTCTTCATCTCCTCGTCGGACACATACTACGAAACTAAAAGTTCCCTCTCCCGAAACATTGCGGTGATCTCAGCCACCGTCTCTGTAGTTTGGCGAAGATCCTTGAAACTCTCGCGCCAATTATTGCACCTAAATCACCGGTGCAAACTCAACCCTGAATCTCGTCGTAAAATTGTCCGATGACATCAAATCAAAAGCCTCATCACCAACGAAGCACCCAACCTCCTCCCACCAGCCTCGTGTTATGTCCTTCAAAAGACAGGAAGCAAGTCTAACCTTTGCCCCCCCGGGGGGGGGGGGCAACTGCTGGTGCGGAAAGCGTTAGCAACATCCGCTAACTACCCCCTGCTCGCTATCAGGTCCTTCTCCCCGTAGTAGTCCAGACCCCACATTCCCGAAAATCCCTGAAGGTCAAAGAACATGCTCGTACTAAGGCCACCATCTCAGAACGAAAGGAGCTCAAACACTCATCCAAAATCTCCGTAATGCCCTCCTTGACCATACTAAAAATCACAGGAGTCTGCTCAAGAATACTGCGGGTGATCTCAGATGAAATGAACTCCCACGTATGATCATCCAACTGCCCCGCTCCAGAACCTGAGCCCAAGCCCTCACCAACACCAGAACTACCAACCGGTCTGCCTCGAAGAGTTGCCATATTGAAAGTAGACCATATAAACCATCAGAATATGCATCAAAATATATCAAGGAATCACAAACTCTACAAGCTTCCTGGTTTCATCGCAGCTCTCCTTGACTCGAGTACAGATCCTCTGCTTCCAGTAGTACGGGTCCATACTACCTTCTACATCTATCTGTACTTTTCTCAAGGATTGCCTTGAATCCGCCAAGTCACTTTATATCCACACAATTATCCTTCATCAAGATAAGACTCCCAACACTAAATCTCTTCCTAGGTTTTCCTAGGGCAAACTCCACACCACTCTCCGCCATCAGTTGCAGAAGGAACTCCCGCTAACTTCCTCTAACTAGCTCACGAATACAATTACATATCACCAAAACCATATAATTCTTCGAATGAGAGGTCTCACACTACAACGGTTGGACTCAAGCAAGAGTTGCGCAATATAGTTAAATCCTTACCTTCTAAAATTATCTAGTCTCAATAATATGTAACTTAACATATTCACTTACTAGTTAGCTGAAACTAGTGAGAACTCCTAAAAGCACAAAGCAAGCAGCATTCGAGCATCGAGTAATCAGAACCAAACATAACCTAATCAGACCATCCTATCACTGACTAATCAGTACTATCATGCAAGTCTACAAAGGCATCTCTCCTAGCATTCTATCATGCAAATACTGAGCAGATCCTTAGCCATAATTAGCATGTGATTCACAGATTCTAAAATCAAATCATATCAGATAACATGTATGGGTATTTTGGGAAAAATTACTTGAGTTCAGTCGATTGCATGCACCACACATTTTCTCGTATTAGAAAGCACTTTTCTTTAAAGACATTTCGTTTTGAAAATTTTTACCAAATCCTCAGTTTGAGTTCAGACACACCCGAGAGTATATCCGAATCCCTGAAACCAAGGCTCTGAAACCAACTTGTAACTTCCCAAAAATATGATCCAAAAATTTCATTTTACAATTTTATAAAACAGTAATCCAAACATTTTCATGCAACCAAGAAAGACCAAAGTGTATTACTACATCACAAATATTAGAGTAAATATCAAAATACAGAATAAAGTGTTGTGTTCTCTGCAATCACCCCGGGCTCTTCCCTTTCGATCCTAAAGTACCTGAAACATAAACTAAACATTGTAAGCTCAGAGCTTAGTGAGTTCCCCAAATTACCACATACCATACATAATAATCACATACTAGCCCCCCGCCCCACATGGGGTTGGCCCGATATCGTGTCCCATTCAGCCTCGGGCCCCGCCCGACATCTAGCCCCACTTGGGTTATAGATCTGTCATTCATTAGGCCCCGCCTGACATCAGGCCCCACCCGGTACACATATAAACATATAATCATGCTAACACGTATGATAATTACTAAGTGAATGGCCTACAATTCAGTCATCGAGCTTCATCCGGCATCGAACCTCGCTCGGTATACATATCAGCACATAACACATGCAAGAGTCACACAGACATCTAACATCCTAACATAATAATCATGGGCCGGCATTAGTTCCTTCGACCCGCTAAACCCAGTGAGGAAACTCACCTCAGACCGCTGAATCTCACAGATAATCCTCTGGCTGTTGGTCCACTAAAATCCCCGCGCTATCAACATAAAATATCATCCAATTAGTATTTGGATCCCGACCCATACTCAAATTCCAAACTAGGGTAAAAGACCTTCTTACCATTTACCTAACATGGCCCAAGGACAAGGCCCAATCCAACCATCTAAAAGGCCCAAATTCCAAAATGATCACCCAAGGCCCAAATATGGCCCAATTTTCCAAATTGGGCCCAAATCCATTCATGGGCCTTCAACCAAAAGAGTCCAATAAAACAGAATCAGCCTAAAAATAGAATTCTGATGGCCCAACAAAGACCTAGACTCCTAAGGTCCAACATGGGCCCAATTCCAAAAAGCCAAAAACTTCGAAGCCCACTGTTGAGTACGCGGGGGGTACTCCGCTCGTCCGCTTAGCGTACATGCTCTGGGGTTTGTACGCCCAGTGTACTCCCCAGTTGGACAACTTTCATCATTAAGCTCTTATTCAGTTAAGACTTCAACCCAACTCTCAGATCTGACTTCCTTAAGGTGGCTTATGACGTAAAGTTGGCTACTTTACGTGCATGCATGGCTTAATGGGGTTCTATAGCTCAAAAGAACTTAACAAAGGGTCTTAACACCTGAATGAGTCCATAAGCACCTCAAATCTTGCATTTTTATGGACAAAGGGACCAAAAGAACCCTAGATCTACCATTAATCACTTCTAGAGTGAATCAAGTGGCTCAACAATCACTCCAAGGACTCAAAATGCACAAAATAGCACATAAATAGATCTAGCATCATATATTAGCAAGATGCGAGCTTTTTACATCAGAAGTTTAGAAAATGATGAACTAATCTCGGATCCTCAAGCTCCAAGCACAACTTCAAATGGTCCATTTCTTCTTCTCTTTACAAAGCACTAACAAACACACTTTATGGCTCAAAACTCTCAAGAACTCACTAGGGTTTCAATTTCTGGACAAGGGAGGGTGGAGGCTGTCTAAACCTGACCAAATGAGGCTATCATAAGGTTTATATAGGGTGTAAGCCCAAAAAATTAGGGTTTCATAATTGCTCACGTACATCATGCGTACTCCACGTACGCCCAACATACGTGGATGAGCTTCGCGATCATAATCAGGCTAATACGATAAGCGTACCACCTAGTACACCCCGTGTACTAGCTTAAGGACCAATTTTCCAAACTTTTTAGAATAAAGATTAAATATGAAAGTTACTATATTCAAGTGTTACATTGTCAATGTAGAAAACTTTGGGGGACGATGTGCAGTCATGTCGAGCCCTTCCCTTTTGAACCGAAAGTACATGAAACCATAAATATTTAACCGTAAGCACAAAGCTTAGTGAGTTCCCCAAAATACCACATTCCAAAATATACAAGTGTCATGGGCTACCCCTGTGGTCTTTCCTTGCAATGTCGAGGGCCAAATCCCGGTCTCACATAAAAGTGTCAGGGACCAGATCCTGGTTTTTTATATAACTGCCAGGGGCCAAATCCTGGTCTTTAATAAAATTGCCAGGGGCCAAATGCTTGTATTTCGTATGATTGCCAGGGGCCAGATCCTGGTCTTTCATGCAAGCATCACAGAGACAACTAGCATTCCACATAACAAGTAATAGGCCGGCATTGGTGCCTTCGACCCATGGATATAGTGAGAAAACTCACCTCACAGTCTCAAAGAATAATTGCACCGATCACTGGCAATTGTCGAGGGCCAAATCCCGGTCTCACATAAAAGTGCCAGGGACCAGATCCTGGTTTTTTATATAACTGCCAGGGGCCAGATCCTGGTCTTTAATGAAATTGCCAGGGGCCAAATGCTTGTATTTCGTATGATTGCCAGGGGCCAGATCCTGGTCTTTCATGCAAGCATCACAGAGACAACTAGCATTCCACATAACAAGTAATAGGTCGGCATTTGTTGTCTTCGACCCATGGATATAGTGAGAAAACTCACCTCACAGTCTCAAAGAATAATTGCACCGATCATTGTTCTAAAAGCTATCTCTACCGGTCACCTATACAATTAACAAGAACCCAAATCTAAAACTATAAATCAGATTACCCAAAATGCCCTTAGGTCAAACTTGGTCAACCCCAGTCAAAGTCAAAGCCAACGGTCAAGGTCAAAAAGTCAATATTTCTTCCCAGCAGAGTACGCCTTCCGTACCGAGAGAGTACACCCAGCGTACTCTGATGTTGACCAAAATTGGGGCGCTGACCGCATACGCGCAACGTACCACCAGGTACGCCCAGCCTATGTAGCCCAGTCCTAAAACTCCATTCAGAGCTTATTCTATTAATACCTTACATCCAAAACTCAGATCCAAGCCCAAAATGATGTCCTAAATCATAAAGTTTCCAACTTTATGATTTTGCATGGCTCTAAAGTGCGTAATGTCCAAAACCCTAAGTTCTTAACCCAATAAGACACCACAACTCTTGTATGGAAGGGGTAGAAGCATCAAGATCACATTTTGTTGATTCATAATAGCTCCATAATGGATAAAGTTTCCAACTTTATCCATTAGAATGCCCCCAACAAACAAGATCTAGCTTTTATGTCTCAAAGGGACCCAAATTGCCTCTTTTCCAACTTAATCCATTAAGTACAAGTCTCCAACCTTCAGATCTGAATCAAAATGACGTTTAGATGAATAAAGTTTCCAACTTTATCCATAACAAGGCCACATACTTTCAAGATCTAAACTTTATGCACTTAAAGTGACCAAAAGCTCATAACACCCAAAACTAGCTAGATCTAACAATTTCACCATCAAGATTCAAACTTTATACCTCTAGAAAAAAGATCAAGGTGAAAAAAGTTTGGATCTACAAGCTCGAATGCAACCAACACTTCTTCAATGAGTTCCTTCTTCTCTAAGGTGCACCAGTAACACTCCAAAGCACTTAAAAACACCTTCTTTTGCTCACAAGGCTCAATCTAGGGCTAGGGTTACAAGAGATGTTGTTGGAGAGGTGGAGGCTGAGAATGGAATGGGTTTGGGGGAGTTAAGGAGCTTAAATAGGGCTCAAACCACGAAAATATGGTTTGGTCACTGATCACGTACAGCCAACGTACTCAAATTACGCCCAGCGTACTAGTGATGCCCTAGTACACCCATCATACACGTTGAGTACGCCAAGCGTACGCGTCTCAACCTCAAAACCGCCCTAACTTCAAACGGTCATAACTTCTTTGTTCCAACTCTGTTTTCGACGATCTTTTTATCCACAGAAAGGTATTGAAGAGTTGTACAGTATTATCTAAATATCTTGGAATAAAAACTTCTAAAAAAATCCATATTTCATGCAAGAACCTAGCCTATGACTTTTTCCGTTTAACCCTTTGACTCCTAAACACAATTCAAATGTTTAGATCTCATAACCATCATTACCTCCTTCTAAAAGGTCTAAACATCGCCTCCTTAAGGCCCAAAGCCTTTACATAATCAACTTCTGGCCCATGGCCCTAAATTACAGAATGATCTCGAACAGGGTGTTACAACTCTCCCCCACTTAAATTAGATTTCATCCTCGAAATCATTCCTTACTATGTCCTTTACCGAACTAAACGATCCTGAATGAACTCCCTGAATCCTAAAAATGACTGGGGAAGTTACCTCGCTCTGATGATCGCTCACCCTTATTGTTGTCAAACCCTAAATAGCAGATATCACAAGCCCTAACGAAGAATGAACCTGAACTTTTTCCCCTAAGCCAACGAGTATCCAACCGTTATACTTGAAATTGAAAACCCTGAACAATGTCGGACTCTCAAACTGACAGAACCAATCAAATCTATTCCCACAAAGACTCAACTTCACAACCCGAACCGAACAAACGTATCCGACCTGAATAAATTTACAAATACCCGAAAACATATACACCCCGACCACCTACCAGATCCCTAATAAAAGTCGACCCTAACATATGATGGCCTTCCAATTATCGAACCCATCCTAAGAAGAACTCACATACTGACGACGGATGAATCGTTGCTCCCACTGACCTTAACCGATAAAGGACAACCATCACTACTTAGCTCAAAACCCTGAATCCAATACCTTATCTGACTTCCTGACATACATAACCATTCTAAATCACAACCAATATAGCTCCACTTCTCAATCTAATCCGAACAAAATCCTTACGACCCTAAATTATACTGGTGACCAACATTCGCATTTTCGATCTATCCAAGATCTTTTGAGCTCCGAGCTGATCTACCAATTATCTAAAGCGTCGGATTCCCGACCAGTCGCTGAAACCGACATCCTTTCAAACGATTGTACCACGAGACTCTATCCAAGAGTCTGTCTGGCCAAGTTACCCTAACCTACTTGTATATAAGGCTTCAACAGCCCTCATGTTCCAATCAGGGATATCATAACTAACCATCACACTGATACAATGTAACTTACTTTGCTTTAAATGAATGCTACACGTCCACCTATAGTCTTACATCACGACTGACCCCATACGGCCCACATCCTTCTTTGATCCCGTGAATATTGTGGCCTTCCCACAGTCTCACAACACCTCTATTACTACCTGTCGCACCCCCAAACCGGAACGGCAAAAACGTTCGGGGGCGGAGGACATCATGTACAGTATCACAACAATTGTATAATGGTAATCAAAGCAACAACAACCTTTGTATTGATAATATATAATTTACATTGTGTTCAAAACAATGCCTGATTTACATTAAAACTATAGCAAAAGATAAGACGTAATACTACTATGCTCCGTCTTCGCAACGCCTGAAAGGGTACCTATCTACTAACTTTCCTGAGAATACAAGTGGTTTGAAAAAGTGTCAACATTAAAGTTGGTGAGTTCATAAACGTTTTTATTATAGAAAGTATATTCTTTATTCTTTGGAAAAGTTCGTGTGTTTCTCCAGAAAATCCTACATTTTCCATAAAACCGAATTGTAGTCTTAAACATTCCAAGACCGAAAAGTACAAGTGTAATTACCATATTAGTTTGATGATACCTAGTTTTGTTTATAAGTAAAACTAGCTGAAGATGTGTTTTCCCTGTAAACTAGATGCGATTTTAATGCCCTCCTATGATTACTTAGTACATATGAGTTGTACATAATCGAGGTCGAACAGACAGTCGAAGGGGTGAATCTGCCCTAAGCCCACAACCAAACAAGGAACAGGAAGTAAGGCGGAAATCACACATTCCACTATCTACCGGACATTAATTATATATAATCCTGATGTATATGCTAAGTAATCACATAATTAATACCCCTTAAGACTGTTCAAAAAGTATATTACTACGTAAATATGTCGTTGTTTTCTCCTTGTGAGTTCTTATAACCATACTGATATGACTAATGGCCTACACGACGTTCTTCAGGCATCAGAAAGTTATGACATTTGTCACCTCATGCCTGCCGGCCTAGCTGTTGCAAGCAGCTCAGGTGCGGGATTGGCAGTCACGTATAGATCTATACACAAACTCATGCACTCTGTCACAACTAGCATTTTTGCTAGGAAATTCTATTCGCGTGTAATCATTCAACTATTGTAAAACATATACTCTAAGAAAATATCACTCAGTACTCATTTAAATTCACCTTTCATGTTCATCAAAGAGTCTGAAAACCCTAAGAATCCCGGTTTGAGTCCATATTAGACTAGGATTTCCTTGTTGGGCCTGATGGACCAATAAGCACCCAATTCAACTATTATGGGCTTGGAAACCCTATTTGGATTCTAAATGGACCCAATGCACAAATCTATAACATTTTCGACCATTTGGGTCTAGAATGATTCATTCTAACCCTAATGGGCCTTATTGGGCCATAGTTAATCCAATTAACCTTAGTGAGCCATAAACCCATTCTTTTATTCTATTTGGGCCGTAAGTGTTCCAAGGGCCCAATGGGCCGAAAATTTTATGATTAGGTTCCAAAAATCCTAACTAAAGTTTATTGGGCTCACACCATTCCATTTCTACCCTTTTTGGCCCAAACTCTCGGCCCAACACCATTTAAAAAAAATGAAAAATGAAATGGAGGGGGGGTTGACTTTGGAGGTGCCACCTCCATATTGTTCACCATGAAACAATGCATGGTCTCACATATTTCCACGCAAAGTCACCTCACCTTTCTCTCCCCTTTCTTCTTGATATCTCGGCCGAGAGCAAAGACACACACACACACATACTTCATTTTCAAACACTCTCCAAACACTCTCAAAGCTCATCCTTCTTTCTCCAAGATCTCGAAAATTTGCTATAGTTCTAAGGATCTTCATCAAGTCATTCCAATCTTTGGTAAGTTATTTGTCAAACACAAGTATCTTCTTTCATCTTAACATGAAAAACTCCTTCTTACATAGTTTTATTCCATGATCACACCTTAGAAGCTTCATAAGTTCGAGATTCACTTCAAGGTGTTGCTAGGACAAAAATCCTTTCCATTCTTTCTTCAAAAACCGAAACATCAAGCAAAGGTGAGTTCATACCACCTTTATTTTCGGTTTTTACATGATTTTTGGGGGAGAATGCAAGTAAAATGTGTAGATCTATGTGGTATGTGCATGTCTTGTGTGATTTCTTAGTTTATTTTGTAAAAATATGTTAGATCTTAGCAATACTCGACATCCTAAGTAACATTGGGTTAAGATCCATGAACTAATACACCTTACACATCATATTACCAAGATAAAAGTGTTATATATTCAAGATACAAAAATTTAACGCCAAAAATCTTGTTAAGGGTCAAAATTGTCAAGAAAACAAAAGATAAGGGTAAAAAGCGACATTATGTTTTTATAGGGACCAAACAGGTCCTACGTGTATAAAAAGAGATTTTTATGTTAAACATACTTTCCAAAGGGCCAAAAATGTAAATTTGAGCTTATTGGGCCAAACATTTGGGCCTTACGGCTTTGGGCCCAAATTTGCGAAAAAAATGAGGTTTTGGGACTAAAAATGTTATTTGGCCAAAGTTTGAGTCAAAATGTAAATAAACCAAATTTAGGAGTGAAAATAACAATTATTTCTCAATTGGACCAAAAATGTAATTTTTATCAAAATTGGGCCGAAAGTGTAAATTTTTATAAATAAAGGGTTGTAAATGCACTTTTCTGCAAAACAGGGCCATAAATATAAATATATAAATTTTTGGACTAAAACCGTGAATTTCTAAACATTTGGGACGAAATTACAAATTTTTATAAATTATGGACTAAAGTGTCATTTTTACAAAAGTTTGGGCCTTAATAGAAAATTTTGAAACTTATCGACCAAGAACATCGTTTTCACAAAAGAGGACTTTTTATATTCAATTCAGTAAATCTCGAACTAAAACAAATAACGAAATAATGAATGGACGTAATACAACAACAACAAATTTATTGGGCCTAATATTCACGTTACATGGCCAATGGGCCTTAAGGACCCATTTAAGTGTATATTGAGCCCAATATTTTCCATGACATGTTTATTGGGCCTTGCAACCCATTTACATGTTAATCTGGGCCTGAACTATGGACCACGTGTTTTTTGGGCCTTGGTGGTCCACTTACATGCCTATTGGGCCCAAATTACCCACTTACATGTTAATGGACCTTTGTGACCCAGTTACATGCTAATTGGGCTTGGACTGAAATTCACATGCTTGGTAGATTGTAACTATACCTTTACATAACTATTGAACTTTGTATACGTATAAATGTACCTTTGGATGGATAACGCATAACATACATGTAAACATTAAACATAGTACAAAAGGTTGAGAATCTAGTGAGACGTGTCGGGTGGCACCTTGAGTGTACAGTCGTAGCTTGTAGTTATAATCAGAGTTTCCTGGAGGGAGAGCGAGAGTTTGTGTATAGATCTATACGGGGTGACCCCCCACGCCTTAGTTGTTCGCTATAGCTAGACTAGGCCAGTCTAGGGCGACAAAACCTTGAGCACATACCGGCATTTGGAAAAATGTTAAGACATGCAACCTAGTCATTATCATGTATGATTATAACGGCTCATATAGATATTCAATACCAATATAACGTTTCGAAGATTAACCCTTCGATTGTGTCAATACCAAGTAACTTATTTAACGATACAAGAACATCGACATTATTATAAATCAGAAAATATCAGATTTTCTGGGGAAATATTCATATACAATTATCACTTCCTTACAATACAAGAAATCTAAACTACATCAATATATGTTACAACTATGAAATTCACACATGCAATTATACTTGATTTTCACATCATTTTCAGACATTTTACAGAAAATATCGGATTTTCTAGGTTTTTACGAAAGATACAAAGACTTTTACTCAAACATACTTATGAACTCACCAACTATATTAGGGATAAATATAGCATGATCAACTATATTTATTCAGAATATGATCAACATGTGTTCGGGAGTAATCATAGCGGGAAATGAATCCAATAGCCTACCTCACTCTCCAATAACTCTAGGGAACTTAAACTTAAATAACTAAAAATATACTATAGGAATAATCAAAACATGACTGGTTCCCGCGCTCCCATGCAGTCATCATGGAGGATGATTAGCAAGGAGTACAATTCTATCAAGCGCTAGTGGCTCAAGGGATGCTTGAGGAGGATCCCGAAAAAGAACAAGGGGTAGCCCATGACGTTGGGCCCGACGAGTACACTGATACCGACTATGAGTTTGAGGGGACATACGAGGACATGGAGGAAGATAGGGACACGAATGAGGCCCCTGTCGAACCACCTACCGATGAGGCACACCAGGACCACCCTACTCCACCAGCGGATCCCGTTGGTGAGGATCGTTCTCTGGAAACAGAGGTCGCCACACTTCGGCAGCATCTGTTTGCTATGGAGGCACGAGCCGTGCAAGCTGAGCAGGAAAGGGATGAGGTCATCAGAGAAATGACCGAGATGGCTCAGTTGTTGGCGCAGCATTTTGGGATATGATTTCGCTACCACCTTTAGACACTTCTCAGTATGATCAGGATTAGTAGTATATCCTATTAGTATTAGGTTTCTCTTAGGCATACCACCCTATGTACAATCGACTCTATGTTTAAGTAACCACACTACTCATAGGGTCGTTATGCTGCCGGATTTTATATTTTCGCCCATGTACTGTATGCCATCTAGCAAATTTTCATGTATCAAAACTATTAGTATTAATGAAAATGCTTTATGTTTTATCATGACATTGTCATCTGCTATGTGTTTTATTTTCCTTGTTTTATGATAATGCATGAAATTACTTAAACACACACACTATACGCCTAGCCTATGGGATCCCAAACTCGCAAAATAATAGGCACTCAACATCTTTCCATTCCATGACAGAAATATGCCTCAAAGAACCAACCATGGAAAAAACGCAACACCGACCCCACCTGAGATAAACTCGGTTGCATTCCAGGCAGCAGTGTCTGCTGCGGTGACTGCAACACTTGCGCAGATTCGCCATGGAAACAACGGAGAAGGCAACGAGCAGGGATCCGGAAGCACAAATCAAGGGACGAACCACGGAGCCGCTCGGACATGCACCTACAAGGACTTTACCAACACCAAACCTCGGACCTTTAATGGGACAGGAGGCGTAATAGCCCTTAAGCGATGAGTCGAGAAAATAGAATCCGTTTTCGAAATCTGCGGGTGTCCGGATGAGTGTAAGGTCAAGTTCACAGCCTGCACCTTCATTGACCAAGCCCTCTCCTGGTGGAATGGCCACATAGAGGCCATGACACTCCCGGTGGCGAACGCGATGCCCTGGGAAGAACTTAAGGAAATGATGCTGGCTGAATACTGTCCAAGAGGCGAAATCCAGAAGATGGAACAAGAGTTGCGGAACCTCACGGTTCAAAACTCCGATATCGACGCATATACATCCAGGTTTAGTGAGCTATCTCTTCTGTGTCCCGTAATGATCACCTCAGAAGGGAAAAAGATTGAGAGGTTTATCTGGGGATTGACTGCACCTATCCAAGGGAATGTCATTGCGGCAAACCATGAGACGTTTGACAGCGCCAAGAGACTGGCCAAGAAATTGTATGATCATGGCAACAAAAAGGGTGCCAAAATAGCAGAAGCGGAGGTGAAGAAAGAAGGTGAGAACAAGAAGGGGAAAATCAACAAGAGAAAGGGAAAGAAAAACTCGGAATCGTCTAAGAAGCAACAAACGGTGTCCGTTCATGCTGCAACACAAGCTACCACCACACCACATGCTCCAGCCTCATCCACGCCAAATACCCCAAAGCAGTATTCAAGAAATCTTCCCAAGTGTAGCAAATGCAACTTCCACCATCACGGGGAGTGCAGAGAGATGAATTGCACAAGGTGCAACCGGAAGGGCCATAAAACAAAGTAGTGTACGACTCATCTTCAACAGAACCAGATGACAAACAACAACAACAACACCAATGCTGGAGCCAGCTATACCTGTTACGGATGTGGGAAAACCGGGAATTTCAGGCAAAATTGCCCCAACGCGAACAATCAAGGGGCAGGGGTAGCAGGGAGAGTGCTGACAATGGGTCAGGGTGAAGCAGTACAGGACCTAGCCGTTGTCACCGGTACGTTCCTACTTAACAACTCGTATGCATGCATCTTATTTGATAGTGGGGCGAAACGAAGTTTTGTTAGTAATAAATTCAAACACTTGCTAAATCAACAACACCAGAAGCTCAACGAAGCCTTTACGGTGGAAATGGCTAATGGGAAAACGGAAACAACCAAAGATGTCTATATAGGATGTACGTTAGCACTAAACAACCACTATTTCCAAATAAATTTGATGCCAGTAAATATTAGGAGTTTTGATGTGATCATCGGCTTGGATTGGTTAAGCCCCCATCATGCCGATATTATGTGTCACGAGAAGGCCGTTCTCTTTCATCTTTCTAATCATGAAACCCTAATAATCTACGGAGATAAACCCGGTGCAAACCTTAGCCTTATCTCAAGTATCAAGGCGCAAAAGTGTCTACAAAAGAAGAACTACGCATTCCTTGCTCATGTGGTGGATAAAACCAAAGAGGAAGCAAGCATTCACAACATCCCAGTGGCGTGTGACTTCCCGAATGTGTTTCCAGAAGATCTTCCGGGAATACCCCCAGAACGACAAATAGAATTTTGAATTGATCTAGTGCCTGGAGGCATTCCAATCGCCAAATCACCCTATAGGTTGGCTCCTGCCGAAATGCAAGAATTATCAAGCCAACTAAGCGAACTCCTAAATAAAGGATTCATCAGACCCAACTTCTCACCATGGGGAGCTCCGGTTCTTTTCGTTAAAAAGAAAGACGGATCCTTCAGGATGTGCATCGACTATAGGGAATTAAATAAACTCACCATAAAAAACCGGTATCCACTTCCACGAATCGATGATCTATTTGACCAGCTCCAAGGAGCTAGTTACTTTTCAAAGATAGATCTGAGATCCGGTTATCATCAACTCAAAGTCTGAGATGAGGACATTCCTAAGACTGCTTTCCGAACTCGATACGGTCATTACGAATTCGTTGTAATGCCCTTTGGTCTAACAAATGCCCCCGCTGCATTTATGGACCTCATGAATCGAGTCTGCCGCCCATTCCTTGATAAATTCGTAATCGTTCTCATCGATGATATTCTCGTGTACTCTCGAAGCGAAGAAGATCACAGCCAACACCTCCGACAGATTTTAGAAACCCTGCGGGCTGAAAGGTTGTATGCAAAACTCTCCAAGTGTGAGTTCTGGCTCCGTAGTGTGAAATTTTTGGGCCATGTAGTCAGTCAGGAAGGAATACGTGTGGACCCCTCCAAGATCAAGGCAATCGAAAACTGGGCGAATCCGGCAACACCAACAGAAATTCGCCAATTCTTGGGTCTTGCAGGCTACTACCGAAGATTCATTCAGAACTTCTCCAAGATAGCCAAACCCCTCACCACATTGACGCAGAACGGCATACCCTTCAACTGGACCGAGAAGCAAGAGCTTGCCTTCCAAACCTTGAAGCAAGCCATCTGTAGTGCTCCAGTGCTATCCTTACCGGATGGAACCGAAGACTTCATAGTTTACTGTGATGCTTCGAATCAAGGTTTAGGTTGTGTCCTCATGCAACGAGAGAAGATAATTGCGTATGCATCCAGACAACTGAAAACTCATGAAGTAAATTATACCACGCATGATCTCGAACTAGGGGTGGTGGTCTTCGCCTTGAAAATTTGGAGGCACTACCTATACGGTACCAACTGCACCATCTTTACAGACCACAAGAGCCTCCAGCACATTCTAAATCAAAAAGAACTAAACATGAGGCAGCGAAGATGGGTTGAGCTGTTAAATGATTATGAATGTGAGATCAAATACCATCCAGGCAAGGCTAACGTAGTAGCCAATGCCCTGAGCAGAAAGGAGTATTTAAGTCGTCGTGCAAAGACTCTGTCAATCACCATCCAATCTCACCTAGCCTCACAAATCAAAGAAGCCCAACTGGACGCATTGAAGTCGGGGAATGTCGCTAGTGATTCACTACGAGGAATGGAGAAGGGGCTCGAAGTTAAAGACGACGGAACCCACTACTTCATGAATAGAATCTGGGTTCCCAAAATTGGGGGATTCAGAGAGATAATCATGCATGAAGCCCACAAGACGTGATATTCTATTCATCCGGGGTCAGATAAAATGTATTTGGATATCAAGCAGCAATATTGGTGGCCTAATATGAAGGCAGAGATAGCTACTTTCGTGGGCAAGTGTCTTACTTGCGCCAAAGTGAAAGTGGAATACCAAAAGCCCTCGGGACTATTGCAACAACCAGTGATACCCGAGTGGAAATTGGAAAGGATTACTATGGACTTCGTGACAAAATTTCCGAAGACAGCAGACGGATTAGATGCTATCTGGGTAATTGTCGATAGATTAACAAAATCCGCCCATTTCCTGCCAATAAAAGAGTCCTACAAGATGGAAAAGCTGACCCGAATCTACCTTAAGGAGGTTGTGAGACTCCATGGAGTGCCAGTATCTATTATCTCGGATCGAGATAGCAGATTTACTTCAAGATTCTGGAAATCTCTTCAGAAGTCAATGGGAACACATCTAGATATGAGCACTGCCTACCACCCACATACGGATGGTCAGAGTGAGCGTACCATCCAGACACTCAAGGATATGCTCCGAGCTTGCGTGATTGACTTCGGCAAGTTATGGGATACCCACTTGCCTCTGATCGAATTCTCTTACAAGAACAGTTATCACACGAGCATCAAGGTTGCTCCCTTTGAAGCACTTTATGGTCGTAAATGCGGATCGCCACTATACTGGGCTGAGGTGGGTGACACTAAACTAGCAAAAGGGAAATCGCCAGCCAGTGCTCTTACAGGCCCGAAATCATCCGTGAGACGACCGAGAAGATAGTCCAAATCAAAGCTCGACTTCAAGCATCGCGATACCGACAGAAGAGTTATGCTGACAAGCGGCGAAAGCCATTAGAATTTCAAGTCGGAGATCGCGTGTTGTTAAAGGTCTCTCATTGGAAAGGAATGATTCTCTTTGGGAAACGAGGAAAACTGAACCCGCTATACATTGGACCGTTCGAGATTCTTGCCCGGATTGGTCCAGTGGCTTACAAGCTGCAACTACCTGCCGAGCTCAGCAACGTACACCCGGTGTTCCACGTCTCGAATCTGAAAAAGTGTCTATCAGATGAAACCCTTGTCGTTCCTTTGGAAGAGATTGAGATAAACGAGAATCTACTGTTCGTTGAAGAACCGGTTGAGATTATGGACAAGGAAGTGAAGCGTACAAAGCAAAGTCGCATTCCGATTGTGAAGGTACCATGGAGCGCTAAACGTGGACCAGAATTCACGTGGGAATGTGAAGACCAAATGAAGCAAAAGTACCCTCACCTATTCTTTCTTTCACAAACCTAGTTTTCAAAAGAATTTCGGGACGAAATTCCCTCTAACGGGGGGATGATGTCACAACTAGCATTTTTGCTAGGAAATTCTATTCGCGTGTAATCATTCAACTATTGTAAAACATATACTCTAAGAAAAATATCACTCAGTGCTCATTTAAATTCACCTTTCATGTTCATCAAAGAGTCTTAAAACCCTAAGAATCCCGGTTTGAGTCCATATTAGACTAGGATTTCCTTATTGGGCCTGATCGACCAATAAGCACCCAATTCAACTATTATGGGCTTGGAAACCCTATTTGGATTCTAAATGGACCCAATTCACAAATCTATAACATTTTAGACCATTTTGGCCTAGAATGATTCATTCTAACCCTAATGGGCCTTATTGGTCCATAGCTAATCCAATTAACCTTAGTGAGCCATAAACCCATTCTTTTATTCTATTAGGGTCGTAAGTGTTCCCAAGGGCCCAATGCGCCGAACATTTTATGATTAGGTTCCAAAAATCCTAACTAAAGTTTATTGGGCTCAAACTATTCCATTTCTACCCTTTTTGGCCCAAACTCTCCGCCCAACACCATTTAACAAAAAAAATGAAAAATGAAATGGAGGGAGGGGGGTTGACTTTGGAGGTGCCACCTCCATATTGTTCACCATGTAACAATGCATGGTCTCACATATTTCCATGCAAAATCACCTCACCTTTCTCTCCCCTCTCTTCTTGATATCTCGGCCGAGAGCAAAGACACACACACACACACACATAATTCATTTTCAAACACTCTCCAAACACTCTCAAAGATCATCCTTCTTTCTCCAAGATCTCGAAAATTGGCTAGAGTTCTAAGGATCTTCATCAAGTCATTCCAATCTTTGGTAAGTTATTTGTCAAACACAAGTATCTTCTTTCATCTTAACATGAAAAACTCCTTCTTACATAGTTTTATTCCATGATCACACCTTAGAAGCTTCATAAGTTCGAGATCCACTTCAAGGTGTTACTAGGACCAAAATCCTTTCCATTCTTTCTTCAAAAACCGAAACATCAAGCAAAGGTGAGTTCATACCCCTTTTTTTCGGTTTTTACATGATTTTTGGGGGAGAATGCAAGTAAAATGTGTAGATCTATGTGTTATGTGCATGTCTTGTGTGATTGCTTAGTTTATTTTGTAAAAATATGTTAGATCTTAGCAATACTCGACACCGTAAGTAACACTAGGTTAAGATCCATGAACTAATACACCTTACACATCATATTACCAAGATAAAAGTGTTATATGTTCAAGATACAAAAATTTAAGGCCAAAAATCTTGTTAAGGGTCAAAATTGTCAAGAAAACAAAAGATAAGGGTAAAAAGCGACATTATGTTTTTATAGGGACCAAACAGGTCCTACGTCTATAAAAAGGGATTTTTATGTTAAACATACTTTCCAAAGGGCCAAAAATGTAAATTTGAGCTTAATGGGCCAAACATTTGGGCCTCACGGCTTTGGGCCCAAATTTGCAAAAAAATGAGGTTTTGGGACTAAAAATGTTATTTAGCCAAAGTTTGAGTCAAAATGTAAATAAACCAAATTTAGGAGTGAAAATAACAATTATTTCTCAAATGGACCAAAAATATAACTTTTATCAAAATTGGGTCGAAAGTGTAAATTTTTACAAATAAGGGGCTGAAAATGCACTTTTCTGCAAAACAGGGCCATAAATATAAAAATATAAATTTTTGGACTAAAACCGTGAATTTCTAAACATTTGGGACGAAATTACAAATTTTTATAAATTATGGACTAAAGTGTCATTTTTACAAAACTTTGGGCCTTAATAGAAAATTTTGAAACTTATCGACCAAGAACATCGTTTTCACAAAAGAGGACTTTTTATATTCAATTCAGTAAATCTCGAACTAAAACAAATAACGAAATAATGAATGGACGTAATACAACGACAACAAATTTATTGGGCCTAATATTCACGTTACATGGCCAATGGGCCTTAAGGACCCATTTAAGTGTATATTGAGCCCAACATTTTCCATGACACGTTTATTGGGCCTTGCAACCCATTTACATGTTAATCTGGGCCTGAACTATGGACCACGTGTTTGTTGGGCCTTGGTGGTCCACTTACATGCCTATTGGGCCCAAATTACCCACTTACATGTTAATGGGCCTTTGTGACCCAGTTACATGCTAATTGGGCTTGGACTGAAATTCACATGCTTGGTAGATTGTAACTATACCTTTACATAACTATTGAACTTTGTATACGTATAAATGTACCTTTGGATGGATAACGCATAACATACATGTAAACATTAAACATAGTACGAAAGGTTGAGAATCTAGTGAGACGTGTCGGGTGGCACCTTGAGTGTACAGTTGTAGCTTGTAGTTATAATCAGAGTCTCCTGGAGGGAGAGCGAGAGTTTGTGTATAGATCTATACGGGGTGACCCCCCACGCCTTAGCTGTTCGCTACAACTAGACTAGGCCAGTCTAGGGCGACAAAACCTTGAGCAAATACCGGCATTTGGAAAAATGTTAAGACAGGCAACCTAGTCATTATCATGTATGATTATAACGGCTCATATAAATATTCAATACCAATATAACGTTTCGAAGATTAACCCTTCGATTGTGTCAATACCAAATAACTTATTTAACGATAGAAGAACCTCGACATTATTATAAATCAGAAAATATCGGATTTTCTGGGGAAATATTCATATACAATTATCACTTCCTTACAATACAAGAAATCTAAACTACATCAATATATGTTACAACTATCAAATTCACACATGCAATTATACTTGATTTTCACATCATTTTCAGACATTTTACAGAAAATATCGGATTTTCTGGGTTTTTACGAAAGATAGAAAGACTTTTATTCAAACATACTTATGAACTCACCAACATTATATGTTTACCGTTTTCAAAATAACTTGTATTCTCAGGAAATCGTTAAGCAGGAAGATTTTCAAGTATGTATGGATTTATTTTGTGTAACATCACTCATCGTACAATTAATACTTTGAATTTATGTAATTTATAACAATGTACTTGATGTGAACAATGTTGTTTGTTAAATGTAATGTTGGTGGTGAATGTGTTATGTTTCATGTATATTCATTGTGATGATAATTCAATTGTTAGTCACACGAGCCCCAGACGTTTCCGCCGTCTGGTTCGGGGATGTGACACTCTCCCTCCAGGAGACTCTGGTTAAATGTTAGGACTTTAATGGGTACTTAGATAAGTACGTAAAGGCATCTCACAAATTGCTTCAACGAATTTACTAGTAATAAAGCGGAAAAACCTTTTTGTAAATAACATATAACTTTGTAAAATAGTCCCTTTGTTCCATAAACTATACCTATTATAGTTTATACGTTTATTTCTGTGTTATAATCTCAGCTTTGTAAAATAGTTCCTTTGTTCCATAAACTATATATATTATGGTTTATAAGTTTATTTCCGTGTTATAATCCGATCTTTGTAAAATAGTTCCTTTGTTCCATAAACTATATCTATTATAGTTTATATGTTTATTTTCGTGTTATAATCTGAGCTTAGTAAAATAGTTCCTTTGTTCCATAAACTATACCTATTATAGTTTATAAGTTTATAAATTTAATAAATTTCATGTTTAAATACATATTAACGGTAAAAAAACATAATAAGTAAATTATTTTTTTTAAACACAAGATTTCTTGTGTTTTACTTGTATTCCCCCCTAAAAACATTGAAGAAGCTTGGAAAAATATGGGGGTATGAACTCACTTGATAAGGTGGTGATTCGGACAGCACTTCGCTTCTAGAAATGATTTTCCTTGAAGAAACCGTGAGTTTTTGTTGAAAACCGGGCTTTGCACGGGCCGAGTTTCAAACCGAAAAGACTCTTTTCTCGGGGACTTCGGGTGCTTCGGGGCTTTCTTCGGGTATTAGGGAGGTTCCCTAAGCTTCGGGGGTTTTAGAATGGCTTGAGAGGGTGTTTAGGGGTGAAAGAAGGAGAAAATAGCAACACAAACCGGGAGGTCTCGCATGCCTTTTATAGCTGGACGAAGCCTCGCATTACGCTGGGCATAACTTCGGTAAGCTGGGCATACTTCGGTACGTAGGGCGTACCCTCGTACGATGCGCGTAGGAGCTACGTGGCTTCTGTTGGATTTCCGAGCTTCAGACGTGTCACAGCTAGGAACACGCGTCTACCATTCGAAGGTATAGGGCGACGTGGCTGACTCCGGACATAGGGTATGCGACCGTTGGGCGTAATCTCGTACGTTGGGCTTACGCCTTCGGGTCAGCCTCGGAATTTTGGTCTCGAACTTCAAAAATTCATAACTTTCACATACGGGCTCCGTTTTCCACGTTCTTTATATCTACGCATAGGTGAGTCCGTAATCTACGACTTTCGTTTAGACTCCGTTGGCTAATTTTGAATTTATTTTTAATGTTATATTTTTAATAGGCCGGGACAGGAAAAGTCCTTTAAAAATTCATATCTTCTTCATCCGACGTTCGTTTTCATCTCTCTTTTAACCGTTGAGCTACTATTGACGAGATCTCCGATTCTCGTTTAGGTTGTGTCGGCTAAAAATCGC
This sequence comes from Lactuca virosa, assembly GCF_052849685.1. Lineage (NCBI taxonomy): Eukaryota > Viridiplantae > Streptophyta > Magnoliopsida > Asterales > Asteraceae > Lactuca > Lactuca virosa. The sequence goes on along the minus strand of NC_136429.1, from coordinate 179,939,708 downwards.
TCGGTCTATAATTCGAATTCCGGGTTGTACACTGTTGTGCCGAATCTTAGAAAAATCATAACTTCCTCATACGAAGTCAGATTTGGACGTTATTTTTATGCACACTCTCAGTTTAACGTATGTTACAACTTTTATTTAGATACCTAAGGCTAAAATCATTTATTGTAAACTCACTTTTTACGTCACATAGCGTTGTGTCAGTTCTATCGCGAAACTTCGATAGGTCATAACTTCTTCGTTATAACTCAGATTTCGGTATTCTTTATATCTTCGGAATGCTTGTCACGGTCACTACCACTTTATTCATACAAATCAAGTTTATCTTACATTTTATTTTTGATGTTTATTTTCATCTTAATTATTTTATATCTTCATTACCTCAAAACGAGTTACAATGGTTGACCTAGATTATTACATTGCGAATTTACGGGTACATGGTTGAAGTTTGGACCTTGATTGATCTATAATTTTTCCATTTGTGACATCATCCCCCCGTTAGAGGGAATTTTGTCCCGAAATTAGTTCCAAAGTGAACACTCATGAAATAGGGAAAAGATGTGGGTATTTTTGTTTCATCTGGTCTTCTCGTTCCAATGTGAATTCAGGTCCTCGCTTGGCGATCCAGCGGACCTTTACTAATAGTATGAAACCTTGTTTTGTTAAGTCTGATTGTCTGTGTTGGGATGGTTAAGCTGTACTTAAGATGGGAGAAAGTGTGGGTTTGGTTTACTTGTCTACGTTTACTTGAATAATAGCATGCCCACTCGTAGTCTTGGGAAACTTTGCCCTGAAGTTCATGGTATGACTCATACTTGGTTCATACACCATCACCTCATCTATACAAGTTGTATATAATTAAGATTGAAAAGATGTTAGGATGGGTGACTCTGCCCCAAGTCCACAACCAGACAAGGAACAGGAGGTAGGGCGGAATCACACATCCTAAATCCGTAGAATCTTAATTATACACTACCCTTGCGTATACCCTTAGTAGTGATAGACTAGCTGCATGGGTCCTTAATCTCTATTCTTGAACTTGACTTGTTGTATGAGTGGTATTCCTAGGAGGTCTGCTGAGGATACTTCGGGAAGGTTACGGGCTTCCGGAACATCCTCGGTGTTTCACTTTAAGTTTCTTGCCTACGGAGTGAGTTAGAAAGGCGTAGCACCCCTCGCATGGGTAGTTCTGAGTTTTGAAGCGAGAGATGATACGGAGGTTTATGTCAGATTTATCGTTATAGGTTGAAAGGAGTTAGTTAGACGATCGGTTAAAGCGAAGAGTCTTTCCGTAGCACATGCAGTTGGTATGGTGAGGACCAAGCCAATCCATTTCTAATAGCTACGTCGGAACTTCTTATCGTAACAGGTGTTAAGTCGATTAGGAAGAAGTGTTTGTTTAGAGCGATGACATCTTCTATGTATATGTCTTTAGTTCCTTATGTTTTATTCTTGTTATTACTGTTGCGAACATTTGCACAACATTCAAGTAGTATAGGTAGTAAGAGTGCTCTGATAAATAATGATTAAATCTCGTAATATGATCCCTACAAAGTCCCTCCATAATCGCTTAGTGTATACAAATCGTATATAGTTAAGATTGAGAAGACAGTCGACTGAGTAACTCTGCCCTAAATCCACAATCAAACAAGAAACAGGAAACAGGAAATAAGGCGGAATCACTCACTCTAAGCCTGCATAATCTTAAATATATATGACTCTAAGGTTACACTAAGCCATCATAGCTCACCTGTAAGGATCCTTAGTTTTTATATGAATGATGTGTTTTTATTCGGTTGAGGAAACAATTTTTTATTTTTAATTTATTTGACAAAGATTTTAGTAAAAATTTAATGCTTAAATATTATTGTTTGGAGACGTACCAAAAATTCCATAAGGGTTCCTCGTTGCTTCTTCGTGTCTTGTTGTTAAGCTCCTCCTGTTCCTCCATCATTCCTCTCTGTTGGGCAATCTCTCTTAAAGTTACCCGTTTCACCGCATAAATAGCATACTGGATTTACTCCAGCATTGGGGGTTTGAGTGATGTGTTGGGTCAGAGTCCTACAAAAACGGATGGTGTGCCCCTTCTTGTTGCACCTAACACAATAAAACTCTCGACAAGCTCCATAATGATGGTAGTTGCACTTACTGCAGTATAGGAGATTTCCATAGTATGGTGTTGTCGGTGTTGAGGTAGTAGGGTCAGTAGGGGTAGGGACTGCTACAGTTTGTTGTATTTTGGAAGGACCTTGAGTCGAACTGCCCCCTTTCTCACTGCCATGACGGCTATCACGGAGGCTGTGACCGCAGATTGAAAAGTAGCAGAGTCTATCTGTAGAAATGGCGTTACGTCGGTTGGCCGGTTATTTCCATGTGAAGACATGATTCTGTTACATGATGTGAAACGAGTTGGTTAAATAACTATGGTCGTTGCTACTTGTACTCTATCTATTTATATATACACAGAAATTTCTCGTTTTGCTGTAAAATTCTCAATGTTTCAACCTACATCCCTATGATGTATTTATGGCAGAGAGTAGAAATCGGTATTAGTATCAAAGTTAAGTTTAACAAAATAGAGTACAGATATTGAAATCTTAGGTTGATCGGGTTTCATGGGTTTTGGAAGGGAGTATCTCTCTTGATTTTACTGTTACTAGTTGTGACGAAAGGTACGGTAAACTTAACACATAGAGCGAGAAGTGTAGTCACTAACTCACTAAGTTATATTAGTTTATAAATTATTAGTGTCACACATAAGGTGTTCTCTAGTTTGTTCCTGGTTTGTTAATGATCTCTCTAGTGCCTTTCTCTTCGTCTGATCCTTTCTCGGAATCCTCCTCGTGAACCCTCTTTTGGTTCTGCGTCGACTCCTCTGTTGGCTGTTTGCGATGTCTAGGTGTGTCAGTTGTACGAGAATGGGAGCATCTAAAGAATCTATGAGATTAATAAAACATTTCGTATTAAAAATAATTTATGGGGGTGATCCTTACCGGGTCCTTCTATAATCACGTAGTGTATATAGATTATATATAACCAAGATCAAATAGACCTTCGAATAACTGATCCTACTCTAAATCCACAACCAAACAAGGAACAAGAAGTAGAGCGAAGATCACAAATTCTAAGTCTATAAAATCTGAATTATATATAACCTTAATGTATACACTCAGTAATTATAGACCTACCAGTAAAGGTCTTTTAGTTTTCATATAAGTTAGTTATATTGTCTAAAATACCCCTGTAGTATCTTAATTGCATGTTTGATTCTAGAGCTTCTTGGTATACGAAGTTGATAAGTTTTTAGGCTTGTTGTTATTGTATAGTATCATAAAATACTCCTATAGTATTTTTAAACTTTATCTTTGGATCTAGTATTCCTTTGTATATAGAGTTGGTAAGTATTAGACTTGTTGCAACACCACTATCACTCCCAAACACATGTTGGTCGTATCTCAAATAAATATAGTTGATCAGGCTATATTTATCCCATATATGATTACATAATTGTCAAGGTTTGACTGTAGTGTCCAACATCTAAATACTTTTGTTTTGTTCTTCTTCTGATACTTGTTCTAGTATATACATATTTGCATGTATGTATACTTTCATAAAAATATAAATATATTTAAAAAGTATAATCCTTGGTCAGAGTGTTTTTATCCCATTGTGTTTATGTTTTATATCTTTTATAGGTTTATATACTTAGTTCACTATAAACAATGCTCTGAAACCAATCTATCGCACCCCCAAACCGAAACGACAGAAACGTTTGGGGGCGGAGGACGTCATGTACAGTATCACAACAATTGTATAATAGTAATCAAAGCAAAAACAACCTTTGTATTGATAATATATAATTTACATTGTGTTCAAAACATTGCCTGATTTACATTAAAACTATAGCAAAAGATAAGACGTAATACTACTATGCTCCGTCTTCGCAACTCCTGAGAGGGTACCTGTCTACTAACTTTCCTGAGAATACAAGTGGTTTGAAAAAGTGTCAACATTAAAGTTGGTGATTTCATAAGTGTTTTTATTATCGAAAGTATATTCTTTATTCTTTGGAAAAGTTCATGTGTTTCTCCAGAAAATCCTGCATTTTCCATAAAACTGAATTGTAGTCTTAAACATTCCAAGACCGAAAAGTACAAGTCTAATTACCATACTTATTTTGATGATACCTACTTTTGTTTATAAGTAAAACTAGTTGAAGATGCGTTTGCCCTATAAACTAGATGTGATCTTAATGTCCTCCTATGATTACTTAGTATATACGAGTTGTACATAATCAAGGTCGAACAGACAGTCGAAGGGGTGAATCTGCCCTAAGCCCACAACCAAACAAGGAATAGGAAGTAAGGCGGAAATCACACATTCCACTATGTACCGGACATTAATTATATATAATCTTGATGTATATGCTAAGTAATCACATAATTAATACCTCTTAAGACTGTTCAAAACGTATATTACTACGTAAATATGTCGTTGTTTTCTCTGTGTGAGTTCTTATAACCATACTGATATGACTAATGGCCTACACGACGTTCTTCAGGCATCAGAAAGTTTTGACATTTGTCACCTCAGGCCTGCCGGCCTAGCTGTTGCAAGCAACTCAGGTGCGGGATTGTCAATCCTGTACAGATCTATACACAAACTCACGCTCTCCCTCCAGGAGACTCTGGTTATAAGTCAGGAATTTAATGGGTATTTAGATAAGTACGTAAAGGCGTCTCACAAATTGCTTCAACGAATTTACTAGTAATAAAGCGGAAAAACCTTTTTGTAAATAACATATAACTTTGTAAAATAGTCCCTTTGTTCCATAAACTATACCTATTATAGTTTATAAGTTTATTTCCGTGTTATAATCTGAGCTTTGTAATATAGTTCCTTTGTTCCATAAACTATACCTATTATAGTTTATAAGTTTATTTCTGTGTTATAATCTGAGCTTTGTAAAATAGGTCCTTTGTTCCATAAACTATACCTATTATAGTTTATAAGTTTATTTCCGTATTATAATCTGAGCTTTGTAAAATAGTTCCTTTGTTTTATAAACTATACCTATTATAGTTTATAAGTTTATAAATTTAATAAATTTCATGTTTATGTTGGATTAGATGACTAAGCCCATAACTATTATTGGTATGTATTCGACCCGAGAGTAGCATGGTCCATTTGGGTTGCATGGCATCGGAACAATTGGATAGACAAAATGAGAAAAAGGATACTTATGATTTATATTAATATATTATAAGTTCTAATATATTAATATGAAATCATATTATTTAATTAGTATTGATCAAGAATTAGTTTAGAATTAATTTAGTGATTAAAAGGAACTAATTAAATATGGACTCTTATATATATATATATATATATATATATAGGATGGGCCAAGTTCATTTAGGTTGGGCTAAGCTTTCATGGATAGTCCATGGAGTTTTAACCCATGGATCCTATGGAAATGAAAGGTCATGGGTATTAGGGTTTACATGAATGTAACCCTAATCCTCCACACTATATAAAGAGGTCTCTAGTTCATGAAATTGGCACTAGTGCATACACAAAAGAGGGCAAGGCCGATTTTCATAGAGTGAACCTAAGTATTCTTCTTCTCTAGTTATTCCAAAGGTTTTTGGTGTTGTGTGAACCATTTGAGGCGCAACACTTGGGGCACTAAGCTCTTAAAGATTCAAGGCTTCAAGCTCCATCAAAAGGTATGTCATTCTACTAGATTCTTGTATTGTATATACTTCATATTATGCTAGTTATGATGAAACCTTGGAATATTGAATATTTGCATGCATAATATAGAAAACATAGATCCAAGGTTTATAGGGTTGCATGTACACCATAGGAGGGTTAGAATGCTCAAATCCCATCAGTGGTATCAGAGCCTAGGGTTGTTTTCAATTATACTTGATGCATCTTATTTTTCAAAACCAAGAATCTGCCCAGACTGAAAACTCGACGAGTTCTGGCGAAAAAATCGACGAGTTCATGTGTTAAAGCATGAACTCGACGAGTTCCTTATAGAACTTGACGAGTTGGTTTTCCAGTTTGCAGATTTTCGTGTTTTAAGGTTGGAATTGGTCTAGAATCATTACCTTAAACTGTTTTGGACTTATAAAACCTGTTTTTTGATGTGGTAATGATTATGGTAAACCAATTTCAAGGTTATTATCAAAATTTCAAGTTTTATATGTGTTTATATGATTCTTGAAATTGTTGATATGATTGTTCATACACTTATGAGTTTTGGTAGATCATAGGAATTATTTGCAAATTGGTTGTTAGTTAACTCTTGATCTAAATGTTTTTTTAATGGAGTCCATAATTTGTCCTCAAGTTATGGATTACCAAAAGTCATTTCTTTTAAAAATCCATTAAAAACTCATAGGTTAGCCGAACGGGTAGGACAAGGACTATAATTATCATTATAAGTATAATGATAAATATAAAGTAACTAAACCTTTTATAAATTCCCAATCTTAGTTACTTTAGGAAAATGTGAATTTGGTGCTAACCCATGAAATTACACTTTGTACCTTACCAAGCCGTTGGTGGAGCGTGTGTGGGTAACCGGCACACTATCATGGACTAGTAAGAGTGGCAAAGGGTGACTTAATATTTATCATAGATCGGTGGAGCGCGTGTGGGTAACCGACACATCGATTAGGTGATAAATATTAAGAGTACCAAGTTAATTTTCATGGTTATTCACACCTTGTTTTGTGATCCTCGGCATCCCAGTCACAAAACTTGAGAGGGCACAATCGAGATTTAAACATTCCATTGAAAAGTTCAATGAATCTCAAAAGATATAGGAGTTTCAAATCCAATTAAAACCTAATAATTTATTTCGTTTTTTCATGGTGGAAATTGGTGGAAATTGGTGATCCTCGGCATCCCTCTTCCAAGTTATAAAATATTGTGTTGGGTCCTAGCATTAATATTTCATATTGGGTGTTATATTAAGGACTTAAATCAACTAACTTGAATTTCTCCCATTGTAGATGTCTGGTTCAGACAACTATGATCTTCCCAAATCTCTTGGAACAAGCTTTCCTAATGAAGATGATTTCCCGCGATTGGATCATGGAAATCATACTTCTCTTACTCCACCTCCTCCACTTATTCTCCCTGACCCACAAGCTCGAAGACTTGAAAAGTTCAAGATCACTCAAGCCCTACTTGCAATGAAACATAAAGATGGAAGACCTGTGTGTACTCATGTGTTAAAAGATGAAGTCACACATTGACAGGTTTAGAATGTTGGGTGTCGTTGTCCCAAGGAAGTTGGCTATTGACTGGGTTCTTCAGTCACTTCCTGAGTCGTATAGTGAGTTCATTAAGGGCTACTATATGACAGACCACGACATGACCCTTATTGATCTTTCTTATTTGCTTGTTGCTGATGAATCAGAAATGTTTTGGTGCACTGGAAAAGTAAATTTGGGCGGAAGGTCTATTTCTCAAACTTCCATGGACATTGACAATGGTAACATTGGAAGTCCATAAAAGCTTTCATTTAAAGTTGCATTGTAAGGAAAAAGTTTTTTCCGCATTTCATAAATAAATAAAATTTTGTTTTGTTTTATTTTATTTTATATCTCCTTGCAATGACATTTATGGAAAATTGATGTTTGTATGTTTCTAGCAATAATGGAAATATGAATTTGATTCTTTCATTTGTGGTAGTGTCTAAATTTACCAAATAAGGAAAGATTCTCATCATCCAAGTTTTAATTGGACCGAAACTTGGAATCATGCAAGTTGTATTGTATGATGAATGAGAATTTTCATCTTTGTAAAATTAAGACTAATTCCTTTTTCACATGTATATGTGAGTCAAGTGAAGGACTAAGGGATCGAGTACACATTCTTGTGCACTGGTCAAGTCCACCACAAAGATCGATAAGACTATTCGTCATGATTACTAAAGTTTAGTAAATATGGTTATACTTACAAGTTTAAGTGTAATTCTGAAACATTGGAAAAGTTTCAGTGTATGGCAGAACGAATGAAAAGAATCAAATTAGGCAGAAAGATAAAAGTTTCTCGAATCTGAAAAGATGGGAGAGTACTTTAGTATCATGTTTTATGATCATCTTAATGATTATGAAACCATATCACAATTCATCCTCTAAGGACATCTTAGTGCATTCTTATGGCTAAGAAGAGGAGTCATGAATTGTTGAAGTGGTTAAATCAAGAAGATGAGTCATACTTCATTCCAAAACAATTCTTAGAGTCATACTCCAAGATTGTAAATTGAGTGATATATCTTAAAGAAGGTTTATAACACTTGTCAAATGTAAGAGTAAAATGTTTTCTACTCTTGTACATTTGAAATTGGTAAGTTGTGATGTTTTGGATAAAACAAAGACCAACTAAGGCCAATTGTGAGAAGTGTTTGTCTTGATAAGAATCCACACTATCTCTTGAATATTTGTTTGTCAAGGAATGGTTCTTGGCAATAGAGTCTTATATGTCAAGAGGGTAGTGGGAGTCTTAAAGATTCTGAAAGAGTTTCAAGAACTAATCAAGAATAAAACCTATAGTTTATCACCACCACACGACTTGAGGTTTATAACCTATCGTGTTGACATATTTTTATTTCTGTGCCCATTCGAGTTAAATTTGACTATGCATCTGAGTTCTACAAGTTCTCAGTTGTTTGCATAACTACTTGGAAGCAATGGCAGGCCCTTGTGCTGCCAGGTGGCAAGAAGTAAAGATTGCACAAGTTCAGTCCATATTGTCACACCCCCAAACCAGAACGGCGGAAACGTTCGGGGGCGGAGGACGTCATGTACAGTATCATAACAATGCATAATACTAAAACAAGCAACAACATCATCCATTGCATTAATAATATAATTTAATACAAGTGTGTTCTGTGTATAGTTTAAAAGACACCAAAATATGAATCAAAATAAAACACGAGTCTCGAATGTGCTCCGTCTTCTCAAAACCTGGTCCAGTGTATCTGTCAATTGGTGACCTGAGAATACAAGTTATTTTGAAAGCGTAGATCAGCATTTAAGTTGGTGAGTTCATAAGTATTTTAGTGTCATTGTTTGTATAAGTTTGAAGAAAATGTTTGTAAGTATGATGTAAAGTTTGTAAATGTTTGATGTAAATGTTTGTATACTTCCTAGAAAATCCTATATTTTCTACTAAAGCAGTCTTCTACCAAGACCCGATTGTTTGTATGTTTATCCTTTTGTAAAAGTGAATGTTTTTCCCAAGTATGACTATCATTACCAGAAAATAGTTTACATTATCGTTTATGTGAGAAGATCACTATATGAATGTAATGGGAAAATGAAGATGTTCAGTAGTATTGAATAAACTAACTACAGATGTACTAACTACCTTAAAACCAGTTTGTTTAATTAAGGTAAAATGTGATGAGATTATAACCATACTTGATTGACTAGTAAAACACGACGATCAAAACGTCGAAATGGTATGACATTCGTCACCCGTAGACCTGCAGGTCCCACTGTAGCTAGCAGCAAGGTGTAGGATGGTCAATCCCGTATAGATCTATACACAAACTCACTATCTCCCTCCAAGAGACTCTGGTTACAAAACGTTACACAGCAGTATATTGCCATGCCATGAAGTAGTGGCTCACATTAATGTTATAGTGTTCTTGTATTAGTGTAGTATGTTCCTTCTGTTCTAGTTATAGTATGTTCCTTCTGTTCTAGTTACAGTATGTTCCTTCTGTTCTAGTGTATAGTATGTTCCTTCTGTTCTAGTTATAGTATGTTTGAACTGACTCATGCATTAACTGACTCTTGTAAATTTCATTGTTCTAGAAATAGTAAGTAGTAACTTCCTAAACTATACCTATTATAGTTACTAGTACTGTTGTTTGAATGACTGATCATGTTTGTACACCTTTGCTACCCAAAGGTATTGAACTGATGGAAGAACTTTTATATCTATACACATATACATAATATATAACTAAGATTTAAATGACACTCGGACAAACAACCGATACCCTAAGTCCACAACCAAACAAGAAACAGTAAATAAAGCGATTTATCAGTCCTAAGCCCTTTCAACCTTATTTATATAACTATATCCATATAGACATGATTTTTACAATATATAAGTTTAAAGTAGTTTGATAAAGAGTTTAGCATATAAAAGAGTTTTAACCATTTGAATGGTTATAGATGACTTGATGTCAGTTTATAAAATGTTTTGAAATAGTTTGTTTGATAACACAGTTTTGAAGTATAAGAAATCCACTTGTTTGATAGTTATTAATCACATGTGATTGATACAATAACTATAATGTTTCTACTTGTATTCCCCCCCCCCCCCAAAAAAAAAAGCATTTAAAATCATTTAAAAGATAAGTTAGGGGTATGAACTCACCTGTAGTGAGTGATTCGAATGTAAGATCGATATAGGATGCTAAGTGTCAAGTGAAGTCTCGAGCACAAACGGATCCTATTAAGCATATAATGACACATATATGTATATAATTAGTGTATATAACAACTAATCATGTTAGGGAACAACCTTAGGGACTAGGAAACACTTGGAATGAAGTGTTACAATCACATATGATTGTACAAAAGGAGTTTACGGCTACACAATGGTGTGTTCACGGCCAAAGGGGAGTTCACGGCCATGACATGAAGGGTTTACGACCATATGAAGAGTTTACGGCCGTAAACTCTTGATGTTCATGCTAAGATGGTCGATTCTTGGATGTTAATCACGAGCTTCTACTGGATAACAAGTATATGGAAAGGATACTTATGATTTGGAAGCTAGAAGGGGTGTTTATGGCCCAAAGAACTAGTGTGTGTTCTTGGTGTTCTTGATGATTTGAATATCTAACCCAAAAGAGATGAACTCACGGATGAAATCATAGGGTTTTACTAGATCAAGAAGGATATCAACTAATAATGATAGAATCACTTACAACTTTGACGAGAAATGGAAGTTTTCTCAATGATACTTGAGAAAGAAATGAGTGTTCATGACTTGAATATGTGAGAAGTGAAGAAAAATGAAGGAAAATCATACTTAAGGAGTAGAGTTCACGGCCAACAATAGTTTACGGCCGTAAACTCTAGTTTGCGGCCGTAAACTCCTTGTGATGGAGTTTTCCGGCTTGAATGCTACACAATGAACTCTAGCAGATACTTCCTAACACCCGATCCTTGAATGTACTTGGCTTAGAACACTCAAACAGACCCTTAACAAAGCTAAAAGATAGCAGAAACAAGTCTGAATGATGATCGAATTGAATGGCTTTACAAGATAGAAATTTCGGGTTGTCACATCATCCCCCCGTTAGAGAGAATTTTGTCCCGAAGTTAGAGTTTAAGAAAATATAGATAACTAAGGAAAAAGATGAGGGTATTTCAGTTTCATTTGATCCCCGCGCTCCCAAGTGAATTCAGGTCCCCGCTTGGCATTCCAGCAAACCTTCACTATCGGGATACGGCTTTGCTTCCTTTGCTTGACATCTCGGTCCATGATCTCTACGGGTTCTTCCACGAAGTTGAGGCTCTCGTCGAGTGGGATTAAAAGAGTCTCGTCAGATAGACACTTTTTCAGGTTCGAAACCTGGAAAGTAGGGTGTACGTTACTGAGTTCGTGAGGTAGTTTGAGTTTGTAAGCTACAGGACCGATTCTAGCGAGAATCTCGAAAGGCCCTACAAATCTTGGATTTAGCTTTCCACGCTTTCCGAAGCGTATCAAGCCCTTCCAGGGTGAGACCTTCAATAGAACACGGTCGCCAACCTGGAATTCCAAAGGTTTCCTTCTCTTGTCTGCGTAGCTTTTCTGTCGGTCTCTAGAGGCTTTCAATCGTTCACGGATCTGAACGATCTTCTCTATCGTTTCCCGAATGATCTCTGGAACTGTGAGAGTGCTGTCAGGAATTCGTCCTTTAGCTAACTGCGTATTACCCACTTCAGCCCAGCACAGAGGAGATCTGCACTTTCGCCCATAGAGGGCTTCAAATGGAGCAGCCTTTATGCTCGTGTGATAACTGTTATTATAGGAGAACTCGACAAGGGGTAAATGAGTATCCCATGCATTTCCAAAGTCTATCACACAGGCTCGCAACATATCCTCCAAAGTTTGAATAGTTCTCTCACTTTGTCCGTCGGTTTGCGGATGGTAGGCTGTACTCATGTCCAGCCTAGTTCCTAGGGAACCTTATAGCGACTGCACGAACCTTGAAGTGAATCTACTATCTCTATCAGAGATAATGGATATGGTAACACCATGCAGTCGTACGATCTCCCTAATGTAGGTTCTCGTTAGTTTCTCCATCTTGTTAGTTTCTTTGATAGGCAGGAAGTGTGCGGACTTTGTTAACCTGTCTACGATCACCCAAATGGTATTGAGACCAGCCGTTGTCTCGGTAAACTTGGTTATGAAGTCCATTGTGATCCGCTCCCACTTCCATTCAGATATCTCCGGTTGCTGTAGTAAACCTGAGGGTTTCTGGTATTCGACCTTAACCTTGGCGCAAGTAAGGCACTTGCTCACGAAGGTAGCAATCTCTGCTTTCATGTTAGGCCACCAGTATAACTTTTTGAGATCCAGATACATCTTATCTGAACCTGGGTGGACGGAATACCGAGTGTTGTGTGCTTCGGTCATGACCAAGTCTCTGAAACCACCGTGCTTCGGTGTCCAGATCCGATCCATGAGGCACAAGGCTCCGCCACCCTTGACTTCCAAGTTCTTATCCATCCCTCTAAGAGACCCACCCGCCACATTTTCAGGCTTCAAGGCTTCTATCTGAGCCTCCTTAATCTGTGTGGACAGATGTGAATGGATAGTCATAGTCAATGATTTGACTCTACGACCAGAGTATTCTTTTCGACTTAGGGCGTCAGCTACTACGTTGGCTTTACTGGGATGATAACGAATTTCGCATTCATAGCCACTGAGTAGCTCGACCCACCGTTGTTGTCTCATGTTGAGCTCCTTCTGGACGAATATATGTTGTAGGGTTTTGTGGTCTGTAAAGATAGTGCTTTTGGTACCATACAGGTAGTGTCTCTAGATCTTCAGAGCAAATACCACTGCTCCTAACTCAAGATCATGTGTGGTGTAGTTGACTTTGTGTGTCTTCAGCTGTCTTGAGGCATAGGCGATGACCTTACCTCGTTGCATAAGAACACAGCCAAGCCTTGGTTGGATGCGTCACAATAAACCACAAAGTCTTCTATCCCTTCTGGGAGGGATAGTATCGGTGCGCTGCATAAGGCTCGCTTCAGCGTTTGGAACGTCTTCTCTTGTTTCTCTTCCCAGTCAAAGGTCATGCCTTTCTGGGTCAATGTAGTAAGCGGTTTCGCGATCCGAGAGAAGTTCTGAATGAACCTGCGACAGTCGCCAGCGAGGCCTAGAAATTGACAAATTTCTGTAGGCATCTTCGGAGCTGACCAGTTCTCAATGGCCTTTATTTTGGAAGGATCCACGTGAATTCCTTCTTCTCTAATCACGTGACCCAAGAATTCGACTCTTTGAATCCAAAATTTGCATTTAGAGAACTTCGCATAAGGCTTCTCTGCTCGTAATGTTTCTAGAATCTGACGTAAGTGTTGACTATGCTCCTCCTTACTACGAGAATAGATAAGAATGTCGTCGATGAATACAATAACGAATTGATCTAAGTAAGGACGGCACACCCTATTCATTAAGTCCATGAATAATGTGGGCCCATTGGTTAATCCGAATGGCATCACTACAAACTCGTAGTGCCCATAACGAGTTTGGAAGGTTGTCTTCGGAACATCCTCCTCTAACACTCGTAATTGATGATACCCGGATCTCAGGTCGATCTTGGAAAAGTAATACGCCCCTTGCAGTTGGTCGAACAAATCGTCTATGCAAGGCAGAGGGTAACGATTCTTGACGGTAAGCTTGTTTAGTTCTCTGTAGTCGATGCACATACGGAACGATCCGTCTTTCTTCTTGACGAACAAGACCGGTGCTCCCCAGGGTGAGAAGCTAGGTCTGATAAAGCCCTTGCTGAGCAGTTCGTTAAGTTGACCGGATAGCTCCTGCATCTCAGCTGGTGCTAGACGATAGGGCGCTTTGGCTACTGGGGTAGCCCCTAGAACTAATTCGATTCTGAACTCGACTTGACGTTGTGGAGGTAATCCTGGTAGTTCTTCTGGAAAGATGTCGGGAAAGTCGCGTACTTTTGGGATGTTCTTTATGTATTTCGTCTCTTGGCTCATATCGACAACATGAGCAAGGAATGCATGACATTCCTTTCATAAGTACTTCTGGGCTTGTATGCTCAAGATGATTCGAAGGTTCGTGCCTGGTTTGTCGCTGTAGATAACTAGGGTTTCGTTAGACGGTAGATTAAGACTAACGGCCTTCTCATAACACTTGATGTCGGCACGATGAGAACTCAACCTATCCATGCCGATAATGACGTCGAAACTTTTAATTGAGACCGACATGAGGTCGATTGGAAATGAATGGCTATCTAGAGTTAGGGTACATCCTATGTATATACAGCTAGTGCTCTCAGTCTTTCCGTTAGCCATTTCTACAGTGAACGGTTCTTTAAGTGCGCGTGATTGTTATTTAAGTAAGTGTGCAAATTTCTGGTTCACGAAACTCCTCTCCGCTCCACTATCAAACAGTATGCATGCATAAGAGTTATCGAGGAGAAACGTACCAGTGACCACTGTAGGGTCCGCTACTGCTTCCTCATGGCCTATAGCCAAAACCCTTCCCACTCCGCCGGCATTTCCTGCCTTCGGGCAGTTCTACTTGAAGTGTCCCACTTCACCACAACCGTAGCAGGCCTGGCCTGCTCCAGCACTAGGGACATGGGTGATTGGCCTAGCTGGAGCCTTGCAGAAGCGGGCAATGTGCCCTTTCCTGTTGCAGTTAGAGCACTGCATTTCCCGGCAGGGACCGTTGTGGTGGAAGCTGCACTTGGGCAAGCTTCCCGCATACTGCTTCACTAGCGCGGTGGCAGTAGGTGCCACCGCGGCATGAACAGCCACGACCTGCTGCTTTTTGGCAGAATTCGGCGCTGCGTTCTTCTTCTTTTTATCCCAAAAATTCCGCTTGTTGTCAGCGGCTTTGGACAGTTCTGGGATGGCTAGGGTTGTTGTCGTTGTCGGGGTGCAGACTCCGTGATCAATGAGCCGCTGTGCCAGTCGCTTGGCACTGTCGAAGGTAGTGGGGTTTGAAGCTAAGACATTCCCATGGAATGGAGGCACCAGCCCCCAGATATACCTCTCGACTTTATTTCCCTCAGTAGGGACCATTCCCGGACATAGTGCCACCAGATCGATGAACCTGGAGGTGTAGGCAACTATGTCGGAGCCCTTCATGGTTAGGCTCCACAGTTCCTGTTCAAGTTTCTGAACCTCGCCCCTTGGGCAGTACTCTTCAATCATAAGCTCTTTCAGAGCTTCCCATCCCATAGCATTAGCCACTATCAGGGTTAGTTACTTGACATGGCTATTCCACCATGTCAGGGCTCTGTCCGCGAAGGTGGAGGCAACAAATTTAACTTTGCTCCCTTCCGGACAGGAGCAGATCTCGAAGATCGACTCCGTCTTTTCGAACCATTGTGAGAGGGCAATGATTCCACCAGTCCCGTTAAAGGTCTTGGGCTTGCAGTTGGTGAAGTCCTTATACGAACACTACCTAGGGTGCCCGTGACTACCACCTTGGTTGTAGTTAACACCCGATCCACTCCCGCTAGTACCGGTCGTGTTGAATGGAGCTAGGGCTGTCGTGACAGCCGCAGCCACTGCAGCTTGGATAACTGTCGGATCGAATTGTGGAGGAGGTAGTGGAGTTTGAGTTGGAGTTATCGGAGTAGTGCATCTGTTTGATCTACGAGGAGGCATCTTGTAGCTATAAGTTCACAAAGATGAAGATATCGGTAAGCATTCCATAGTGAGAAAATGAGAGTGATCCATGGACTAAATCACCATAACCCAACAAAACAGATGAGAGTATGATTGTAATAGAGATCTAACAATAGAAGGATGAAAGCATTTGGATAACGATTTCCCATGAGATTAGATATATGTCAATAATATTGGCATTAAAGATGTAACGAGTTCAGAAAAATGACCTTGAAGTAGGTCTTACATCAGACCATAACGAGAAAATTTGACAGAACAAAGACCTAATAGACTGAAAGTCCATGGTTTTTAAAATAAGCTGGAAATTAACATTAGAGTCTATACATAGACCTAATTATATCCAAAAGACAAGGTAGAGTAGGCTCTACTTGGGACGAGAACCGCTCGGATGAGCCTTTGATTCTGCCTGATGACGCTCCATTTCCAACATACGCCTTTTGAATGTTGCCTGGCGCGCTCGAAGTTCCCTGACTTCAGCTTGGGTTGCAGTAAGTTCTCTCTCCAGAACCTCATTGTGGTCTAGAGTTCTTCCATGAGCAGCGTGTAGATGGCGAATGTGTACTGTATTGACTCCCGCATCGGCATCAACTTCCATGACTCGGTTGATGGCCGCCCTACCCTGCTCGTCATTTCTTGCAACCCTGCGAACCAGAATAGGCAGGATTCTGTCTGCTGAGCCTTCCTCGCTCAGATTGTAGAAACTTCTGTCTTCGTTATATGGTATGGGTTGACCCTGCTCATCACTCCATCTTCCCAAGTTCTCTGCCCACAAAGGCGTCGGGCCTTGAAATGCCGGAAGAGGGTTAGGATTTGGGTTTGGAGCCACTAGGGGTAGATCATTGACTTCTGGCTCGGAGTCAGAATCCTCTAGGAAGTTTTCTGCGAAGTCATCATCTAAAGGGATTGCATGATTCTCTTCTGGCTCTGCATCGAGCCAACCACCATTTCCTTGGTTGGGGAAGTACGGGTCGTCGGGGAGATGGAGTCCAGCCATGTTATCTATAGGAGAATAGGGGTAAAAGAAATAGTTAATAGACGTACTACTTAAGATAATTATAGGATGATCCTTACCACTTACTTCAATACTTGCGTAGTGCATACCAATCACATGTAACCAAGATAGAATAGACCTTCGAATAAGTGACCCTAACTCTAAGTCCACAACCAAACAAGGAACAGGAAGTAAAGCAAAGATCACAGATTCTAAGTCTATGACACCTTAGTCACATATAACCTTAGCGTATCCACTCAGCAACTATTGACATACTAGTAAAGACCTTTTAGTTTGCACATAAGTAATTATAGTATCACAAAATACTCCTATAGTATTTTAAGTTTATGTTTTGTTCTAAAGTTTTCATTGTAGTAGTGTTGGTAAGTTTTAGACTTGCTGCAACACCACAACCATTCCTAGGCACATGCTAATCACTACTCAGAAAGATATAGTTGATCAGGCTATATCACTCCCAGATCTGATTATATGTCCCCAAGCCTACTTGTGCTGTCCAACAACCGCAATACTTTTGTTCTGTTCTCGTATGACACTGATCCTAGTATGAATGCTTGTATCAATACTTTACTAAAATATTTTATTATTTTAAAAGTATTAACTCTTGCTCAAAGTGTTTTAATCCCGATATGTTTATAGTTGTATATCTTTTATGGGTTGATATACTCAATTCACTATAAACAAAGCTCTGATACCAATCTGTCACACCCCCAAACCAGAATGGCGGAAACGTTCGGGGGCGGACGACGTCATGTACAGTATCATAACAATGCATAATACTAAAACAAGCAACAACATCATCCATTGCATTAATAATATAATTTAATACAAGTGTGTTCTCTGTATAGTTTGAAAGACACCAAAATATGCATCAAAATAAAAGACAAATCTCGAATGTGCTCCGTCTTCTCAAAACCTGGTCCAGTGTACCTGTCTACTGGTGACCTGAGAATACAAGTTATTTTGAAAGTGTAGATCAACATTTAAGCTGGTGAGTTCATAAGTATTTTAGTGTCATTGTTTGTATAAGTTTGAAGAAAATGTTTGTAAGTATGATGTAAAGTTTGTAAATGTTTGATGTAAATGTTTGTATACTTCCTAGAAAATCCTATATTTTCTACTAAAGTAGTCTTCTACCAAGACCCGACTGTTTGTATGTTTATCCTTTTGTAAAAGTGAGTGTTTTTCCCAAGTATGACTATCATTACCTGAAAATAGTTTACATTATCGTTTATGCGAGAAGATCACTATATGAATGTAATGGGAAAATGAAGATGTTCAGTAGTATTGAATAAAGTAACTACAGATGTACTAACTACCTTAAAACCAGTTTGTTTAATTAAGGTAAAATGTGATGAGATTATAATCATACTTGATTGACTAGTAAAACACGACGATCAAAACGTCGAAATGGTATGACATTCGTCACCCGTAGACCTGCAGGTCCCACTGTAGCTAGCAGCAAGGTGTAGGATGGTCAATCCCGTATAGATCTATACACAAACTCACTATCTCCCTCCAAGAGACTCTGGTTACAAAACGTTACACAGCAGTATATTGCCATGCCATGAAGTAGTGGCTCACATTAATGTTATAGTGTTCTTGTATTAGTGTAGTATGTTCCTTCTGTTCTAGTTATAGTATGTTCCTTCTGTTCTAGTTACAGTATGTTCCTTCTGTTCTAGTGTATAGTATGTTCCTTCTGTTCTAGTTATAGTATGTTTGAACTGACTCATGCATTAACTGACTCTTGTAAATTTCATTGTTCTAGAAATAGTAAGTAGTAACTTCCTAAACTATACCTATTATAGTTACTAGTACTGTTGTTTGAATGACTGATCATGTTTGTACACCTTTGCTACCCAAAGGTATTGAACTGATGGAAGAACTTTTATATCTATACACATATACATAATATATAACTAAGATTTAAATGACACTCGGACAAACAACCGATACCCTAAGTCCACAACCAAACAAGAAACAGTAAATAAAGCGATTTATCAGTCCTAAGCCCTTTCAACCTTATTTATATAACTATATCCATATAGACATGATTTTTACAATATATAAGTTTAAAGTAGTTTGATAAAGAGTTTAGCATATAAAAGAGTTTTAACCATTTGAATGGTTATAGATGACTTGATGTCAGTTTATAAAATGTTTTGAAATAGTTTGTTTGATAACACAGTTTTGAAGTATAAGAAATCCACTTGTTTGATAGTTATTAATCACATGTGATTGATACAATAACTATAATGTTTCTACTTGTATTCCCCCCCCCCCCCCCAAAAAAAAGCATTTAAAATCATTTAAAAGATAAGTTAGGGGTATGAACTCACCTGTAGTGAGTGATTCGAATGTAAGATCGATATAGGATGCTAAGTGTCAAGTGAAGTCTCGAGCACAAACGGATCCTATTAAGCATATAATGACACATATATGTATATAATTAGTGTATATAACAACTAATCATGTTAGGGAACAACCTTAGGGACTAGGAAACACTTGGAATGAAGTGTTACAATCACATATGATTGTACAAAAGGAGTTTACGGCTACACAATGGTGTGTTCACGGCCAAAGGGGAGTTCACGGCCATGACATGAAGGGTTTACGACCATATGAAGAGTTTACGGCCGTAAACTCTTGATGTTCATGCTAAGATGGTCGATTCTTAGATGTTAATCACGAGCTTCTACTAGATAACAAGTATAGGGAAAGGATACTTACGATTTGGAGGCTTGAATGGGTGTTTACGGCCCAAAGAACTAGTGTGTGTTCTTGGTGTTCTTGGTGTTCTTGATGATTTGAAGATCTAACCCAAAAGAGATGAATTCACGGATGAAATCATAGGGTTTTACAAGATGAAGAAGGATATCAACTAATAATGAAAGAATCACTTACAACTTTGACGAGAAATGGAAGTGTTCTTGATGATACTTGAGAGAGAAATGAGTGTTCTTGACTTGAAGATGTGACAAGTGAAGAAAAATGAAGGAAAATCATACTTAAGGAGTAGAGTTCACGGCCAACAAGCGTTTACGGCCGTAAACTCTAGTTTGCGGCCGTAAACGCCTTGTGATGGAGTTTTCCGGCTTGAATGCTACACAATGAACTCTAGCAGATACTTCCTAACACCCAATCCTTGAATGTACTAGGATTAGAACACTCAAACAGACCCTTAACAAAGCTAAAAGATAGCAGAAACAAGTCTGACTGATGATTGAATTGAATGGCTTTACAAGATAGAAATTTCGGGTTGTCACATCATCCCCCCGTTAGAGAGAATTTTGTCCCGAAGTTAGAGTTTAAGAAAATATAGATAACTAAGGATGTTTAAAGCAATGTATTTTGAATTTAAGACTTCGTTTCCATGGAATTGATCTCCATTGGAATACTTTGTAATGTCTGTTGCCAAGTCTTTGTGACTTTGTGCATAGTCATTACAAGAGGATGAATGCATATGAGTTTAGACTCTAACAGATTTCGGTAAATGGTAGGAATTTGGAATTCTTATATTTACGATAAGGATTTGGGATTGTGAAATGAGAATCATTGGAATTATGTTCAATTGATCTATTCCACAAAGTAAGGATCATAGACAAACGTAGTGTGCATATTTGGTGTATGGCATAACCATTTTTTGGACAAAACATAGTGTGCATGCTTGGAGCATGGCATGACTATTGTTTTAATTCAAATATTAAGTTGATTGTTTGAAACATTATGCAGTGAATAATGTGTAATCAATATGGTGATAAATAAAAGATGTTTTATTTATATTCATAAGTTCTGAGACCATATTGGATTCGATTATTCTTGTATTTCAATTTGCATGTTTTGACTTCCCGAATAACTAGGTTATTCAAACTATCCACAGTCGATTATACTTTGGAAGTAGGTTTTGAGGCAAGACTGTCATGAAGGGTATGTAGTTTGTCTGGGACAAAGTGGCTGCAGTGTTCATGAGTGCTCCTGGAATGAGATTCGAGTATTGGATTCAACCCACGCTCATTTGAATCACTTCATGGATTTTATCACGAGTGAATCATGAGACGATAATATCTTATATTCTTCAAACGGAGACGTGTGAGTTGTAGTTGCACGTCAGTTGCACATTGACATATGAAAACGCAACCGGTAACTCGGTTGTTTTAAAACTTATTGTTGTGTGTAATTTGATGAGTAAGTACAAGCGAACACTTGGGTCAAAGTGTATCCATTCCTTTTACCCTTGGAGGGATAAAAGCGATATTTGTGGGCCCCTCAATGATTTAGTGATGACAACCCTAAGTGCTTGGTCAAGCCTGGACTGATTTGGTTTGTTCAGTTAGTCGGTCGTCATAAATCGGAAATCGGGAAACAACAAATGGACAGAGAGAATGATTATAATCCATGTCTTAGTCCATATGATATCTAGAATGGAGGAATATATGATCCCTTATCTAATGGACACGTCATTGACTAGGTCAGAGTTCGACAGCGGCTTTAAGAGCTACGATTGCTAGTCGGGATCTTGGAGTCATACGCAATAATAGTTTTAGACTTATCCAAGTGGGAGACTGTTGGATTAGATGTCTAAGCCCATAACTATTATTGGTATGTATTCGGCCCCAGAGTAGCATGGTCCATTTGGGTTGCATGGGATCGGAACAATTGGATAGACAAAATGAGAAAAAGGATACTTATGATTTATATTAATATATTATAAGTTCTAATATATTAATATGAAATCATATTATTTAATTAGTATTGATCAAGAATTAATTTAGAATTAATTTAGTGATTAAAAGGAACTAATTAAATATGGACTCTTATATATATATATATATATATATATATATATATATATATATATATATATATATATATATATATATATATATATATATATATATATATATATATATATATATATATATATAGGATGGGCCAAGTTCATTTAGGTTGGGCTAAGCTTTCATGGATAGTATTCTTCTTCTCTAGTTATTCCAAGGGTTTTTGGTGTTGTGTGAACCATTTGAGGTGCAACACTTGGGGCACTAAGCTCTTAAAGATTCAAGACTTCAAGCTCCATCAAAAGGTATGTCATTCTACTAGATTATTGTATTGTATATACTTCATATTATACTAGTTAGGATGAAACCTTGGAATATTGAATATTTGAATGTATAATAGAGAAAACATAGATCCATGGTTTATAGGGTTGCATATACACCATAGGAGTGTTAGAAATGCTCAAATCCCATCAGCTTAAATACATATTAACGGTAAGAAAACATAATAAGTAAATTATATTTTTAAACACAACATTTCTTGTGTTTTACTTGTATCCCCCCCCCCCCCCAAAAAAAAGAAAAATTATTGAAGAAGCTTGGAAAAATATGGGGGTATGAACTCACTTGATAAGGTGGTGATTCAGACAGCACTTTGCTTCTAGAAATGATTTTCCTTAACCAAACCATGAGTTTTTGTTGAAAACCGGGCTTTGCGCGGGCCGAGTTTCAAACTGAAAAGACTCTTTTCTCGTGGACTTCGGGTGCTTCGGCGCTCTCTTTAGGTGTTAGGGAGGTTCCCTAAGCTTCGGGGGGGGGGGGGGGGGGGTTAGAATGGCTTGAGAGGGTGTTTAGAGTGAAAGAAGGAGAAAATAGTAACACAAACCGGGAGGTCTCGCATGCCTTTTATACGTGGCTTCTGATGGATTTCCGAGCTTTGGACGTGTCACAGCTAGGAACACGAGTCCACCATGCGAAGGTATAGGGCGATGTGGCTGACTCTGGACCTAGGGTATGCGACCGCTGGGCGTAATCTTGTACGCTGGGCATACGCCTTCGGGCCAGCCTTGGAATTTGGGCCTCGAACTTCAAAAATTCATAACTTTCACATACGGGCACCGTTTTCTACGTTCTTTATATCCACGCGTAGGTGAGACCGTACTCTACGAATTTCGTTTAGACTCCGTCGGCTAATTTTGATTTTATTTTTAATGTTATATTTTTACGGGCCGGGACAGGAAAAGTCCGTTAAAAATTCATATCATCTTCATCCGACGTCCGTTTTCGTCTGTCTTTTTACTGTTGAGCTACTATTGATGAGATCTCCGATTCTCGTTTAGGTTGTGTTGGCTAAAAATCGTTCGGTCTATAATTCGAATTCCGGGCTGTACACTTTTGTGTCGAATCTTAGAAAAATCATAACTTCCTCATACGAAGTCAGATTTGGACGTTCTTTTTATGAATGCTCTCGGTTTAACATATGTTACAACTTTCGTTTAGATACCTAAGGCTAAAAAGCATTTTATTGTAAACTCATTCTTTACGTCACACAGCGTTGTGCCAGTTCTGTCGCAAAACTTCGATAAGTCATAACTTCTTCGTTATAACTCATATTTCGGTATTCTTTATATCTGCATAATCCTTGTCATGATCACTACCACTTTATTCATACAAATCAAGTTTATCTTACATTTTATTTTTGATGTTTATTTTCATCTTAATTATTTTATATCTTCATTACCTCAAAACGAGTCACAATGGTTGATCTAGATTATTACATTGTGAATTTACGGGTACATGGTTGAAGTTTGGACCTTGACTGATCTAGAATTTTTCTAGTTGTGACACTACCTGCCAACCCAGTGAATACTACGACCACCCCGCAATCTTGCAACACTTCTATTAGTACCTACTAACCTAGTGAATGCTACAGCCACCCCGCAGTAACATTGACATGTCTCAGATTCTTTCTGTTTGACTTTTTGGGATGCATCTTTAGCTTCAAGATATAAAAATAGAAAGATATTAAGACATCAATAGTGATAATAAAATCAAATGTCTTTGAACTAATTACATTAGTTCTATAGGTATTCAGAAAAGTTTACATAGTATTCCAATACAAGGAATAACTTGTAAAATGACAATGTGAAATTGGATAGTGATTTTTCAAAAGAAATAAGATGCTTGTCATATATTAGTATATCAGATACATAGGATTCGGAAAATTTGACTTTGTAGTAGGCCAACAATATACCAACTTAACTGAAAACTTGACAGCATACTGACCAATCGAAAATGAAATTTAGAGGTCGTATTATGTACATGAAAACATCACTAGTGTATATACACGGATTTAGACTACATCCCAAAAGAGTAAGTAGAGTAAGCTCTACTTGCGAGAAGTATGGTTCAAATTCCTACTAGATTCAGCCAAGTATCTAGCCAACTGGCGTTCCATGGCATACATACGCCTTTCAAGTGTCGCTTGACGTTCTCAAAGTTCTCTAGCTTTAGTTCGGCTTGCCGCTAGTTCCCTTCGTAAGGTTTTGGTAATACTCCTTGTTGTCTCATGGTTTCTAATCAAGTAATGAAGATGGAGTGTGCTAACTCTTGTGGTAGCACTAGCTTGTACGACTCCGTCGATAACAGATCTTCCTTGTTCATCGTTACGCGCAATCCGATGAACTAACACGGGAAGAGCTCTATCTGCTGAGCCTCCTTCGTCAAGATTGTAAAAGCTTCGATCTCCATTATTTAGGATGGTCCTGACCCTGTTCATGACTCCACCTATCTAAGTTCATTGCCCACCGAGGTGTCGGACCATAAAATTTTTGTCGAGGATTAGTATTTTGGGCAACTTGAGGTGGGTTATGGGCTCCTGATTCTGAGTCAGAATCTTCAGGAAAATCCTCTTCTATTGGGTCTGCAGGATCATCCTCTTGTTCAGCATTGAGCCATCCCCTATTTCCTTGATTGGGAAAATACAGATCTACCGGTAGATGAAAACCAGCCATGTTATCTATGCGAGAATAGGAAGATAAGAGACATCTAATAGATTTTATATGTCCAAATAAACAACTTCAAGTTTCCATATAAGAAACTTATAGTTAAAGGTTAATGTATTCTGTATGACATGACTTGTACTGGGTACTTCTATAACTACAAAGTGTATACTAATTATATATAACTTGGGTATAATAGACCTTTGATTAAATTATCCTGCTCTAAATCCACAACCAAACAAGGAACAAGAAATAAAGCTAGATCATATATTCTAAGTCTATAAAACCTTGATTATATATAATTGTAATATACACTTAATATTTATAGCTCTACCAACAATGGTTCTTTTGTTTTCACATGTTTGTTTCTAGTAAGTATAACTCTCTTGTATCTAGTTGTTTTTGTGTCATAAAATACTCCTATAGTATTTTATCTTTTATGTTCGATTCTAAAGTTCTTCTGGTACATAGGTAAGTTTTAAACTTGTTGCAACACCACTATCACTCCCAAACACATGTTGGTCATATCTCAAATAAATATAGTTGATCAGGCTATATTGATCCCATATATGATTACATAACTGTCCAGGTTTAACTGTAGTGTCCAACATCCAAATACTTTTGTATTGTTCTACTGTGAGATTGTTTCGTGTATATATGCATGTTAGTATACTTCTTATAAAATAATTAAATTTTAAAAAGTATACTTGTAGTCAGAGCGCTTCAGCCCCATAATATTTATAGTTTGTATATCTTTTATGGTTTGATATATATTCAAAGTTCACTGCGATCAATAAGGCTACTGTCTACTTAAGCTTCATGCTCGAATCTAGAATACATAATGTTTAACAAAAAAATACCATACAACCTTTTGTCTGGTGAGTTATATGAATAATATATATATACAATTAAAATAATCATAAATACATATGCTACACATAAACTCCTTCGGTTATGTGTCAATCATTTTCACATTTAAACATTCAATATAATGTTTATAACCTCTATCTTTTTGGGTTTCATATTATATATATATATATATATATATATATATATATATTGTCACACCCCCAAACTGGAACGGCGGAAACATTCGGGGGTGGAGGACTTCATTTATATTATCACAACAATGCATAATAGTAATCAAAGTACAACAACAACCATTGTATTTACAAAGTTATAAGTTTTACAACTGTGTTTAAAACATGATGTATATGAACTCAAAGGTACAAGTTTAAAAGACACGAGTTTATAGATCTTCGTCTTCTCAAAAAGTTGTGGATGTACCTGTATTATCGTTTCACTGGGAATACAAGTAGTTTTGAAAAAGTGTCAACAATTAAGTTGGTGAGTTCATAAGTATGTTTGCAACTGAAATCTGTTTTCTTGTGTATTGATAAAATGAACATATTTTTCCCAGAAAATCCTATATTTTCTGCTATGTTATACTGTAAACAAAATGTATAATGATTTATGTAATAACAACTTGTAATATGTAGTTTAGTTCTCATAAACACCTTGAAAAGTATGTTTTCTCTGAACTGATATAATATTCCATGTTTATACTTGTAAGATATTGTATTATAGTTTTATGATTAAATAAAACTATATGAAGTGTTACTTATTCATACATTAATCATTTTGTTCAATACCAAATTGTGAGTTATCATAACCATGATAGATGACCTAGGATCGCCTGAACACGACGTTCTTCAGGCGTCGTAATATGGTATAATAGTTGTCACCACAGGTCTGCCGACCTAGCTGTTGCAAGCAGCTCTGGTGCGGGATTGTCAGTCCCGTATAGATCTATACACAATTGTCACGCTCTCACTCAAGGAGACTCTGGTTATAATTTTCAGGACTTTTGTTTTATACTTAAATAAGTACTTGAAGCGTGTCTCACAAGTGCTATATTGATGATTACGTGTATAATAATGAAAAGTTACTTTGTAATAACTACACTAAAAGTAAGTTTCATAAACTATATAAAATATAGTTTTATATGTTTGTTTCTCAGTAAAGTATTATGTTTGTTTTTTGATAATGTTCTCTGCTTGTTTTCCATCATGTACTCTGTTTGTTTTCCTGTTATGTACTTTGAAACTTGAAACCAATGAATGAGTCCCCTAAACTATACCTATTATAATTTAGCTGTTTGTTTTACTGTAAGAATCTGTAATATTGTTATTCCATGAAATTCTCTGTTTGTACCCATGTAGTATCAAACAGTTTGAAAACCATTTTATATTTATATAATTGGAATATTTATATAATTGTGATTAATTAGATCTTCGATTAAATAACTTTACCCCAAGCCCACAACCAAACAAGGAACATGAAATGGGGTCAAATTACATATTCTAAATCTTTTGAATCCAAATTATATAATTTACACAGATATAAATATGTAATTTTGACAATTATAACAATTTAAAATATACTAAAACATTTAAAAATCTTTTGAGATATTAACACAATTTTATTGTCTTTCACTTGTATTCCTCCCCTAAAACAGTTAAAGATCATAAAAATGTAGGGGTATGAACTCACCTTTCGTGAGTGATTTGATTTAGCATGTTACTTCCACGAGTAAAATCCTGTAGTAAAACAAGTCATATATAGAAATTTGTATAGTATATATGCAACCAATTAGTGAATATAATCATAGGAATGATTGGAACTTGGACTAATTTGTAAGAATAACATACAAATAGGAGTGTTAGAAGCTAAGATGGAGGCTGTAAAGAGTTCACAGCCAGAAGGGGGTGTTCACGACCCAAACAGTGAGGATGTTCTTGGGTTTTCAGTTGATGCTCTTGATAAATTGAAGAAGACTTGAAGATTCAAGTGTTTTTGGCCCAATAGTATGAAGATTGGAAGGTGATTGTTTGATAAAGATGAAGAATAATTGATGTTCTTGAGGAGAGAGGAGGTTTGTGGCTAAGGAAACTTGAGAGAAAATGGTTGAGTTCACGGCTAGGAATGAAGAAGCGATGACAAAATTGATCATATATATATATATATATATATATATATATATATATATATATATATATATATATATATATATATATATATATATGCGGAAGGTTCATGGCCCAAAGGATCACGGCCGAAGGCGGTTTGCGAGGGTTCACGGCCTGCGATGGGTTCACGGTCGTGAACCGTTTGCAGTCCTAGATGGTTTGCGGCCAGGATGTTGTTCACGGTCCGAAGGTAAGAAAGAATGGTCTTCGGACTTCATGTTTTCACTTCTAAAATTATACAACACTCTTATCAAGTGTTTTTGATGTTTCAAATATAATTATTTTAACTTTATTAAAATAATAAATCATTAAGTTTGACTTTTATTTGACAGGAATTGATTTGAGTTGACTTTTATTATACTGAAAATAACTGGATGTTATATATATATATATATATATATATATATATATATATATATATATATATATATATATATACAAGAATGACCATAATCTAATAACCTATTATAGGTCTTCTTTTATCACGTATGAAAAAGAAATCTATATTTAATCCTTCTGTT
This sequence comes from Lactuca virosa, assembly GCF_052849685.1. NCBI lineage: Eukaryota > Viridiplantae > Streptophyta > Magnoliopsida > Asterales > Asteraceae > Lactuca > Lactuca virosa. The sequence continues at coordinate 179,911,449 of NC_136429.1, read as the reverse complement.
ACATACCAATCAATCCTTAGGATTACTTACAAAGTTTTTACCTTATCAAGCCTTACAGGTGAGAAGAATCAATCCACTTAGTAAGGTTCCCATAGACTTCTACCTTAAAAAGGATGTAAAGTCCTAGATAAATTCGTCTCTTACCCCTTCTCAAAATAATCTTATTCCCTTATCTCTTCTTGGGATATCGCGATTCCTTATCTTGTCCTATATGGACTTAGTCATATTTCATAATCCAGAACACTAACTCCTATCAGAAAACATAACATCCTAACAAGGTCTCAAAACAAGAAGCTCATATTTCATGATGGGGTGCCCTCTTAGTAGAGTCTCAATGATCTCCTTGTGGACCCTTAAGCAAGTTGGTTTACTTCCAGTACATACGTACCACAGGGTAGCTAATTCTAATATAGCCATCAAAGGAAAATTCAGAACCTTGACACTACTTTCCAATGGAAATACCATCCTAGTAGCGTCTCCCTCGTTCCATTACGGGGACCTATAAACCAAGTTCCATTATAGACTTGTGGTTGTAACCTGTCACAAGGCAACCAAATAAAACACATATCTATTCATCAAGAAGCAACCTTTCACAATAAAACAATTTATCATAAAGTACCCATTTCTGACGCATCACCTTGTTACAAGAAGTAACTCTTCTTGTCAACCACTTTTTCATAAAGTATCTCTTTCAGATCCATCACAATATACATGTACATTCTACAAATTTCCATTCATCAGGAAGTAATCCTTCCTAATGCAATAATCTGTCATAAAGCACTCCTTTCCGACGCATCATCTTTCTAAAACGTAACCCTCTCTAACAAGCACCATAAAGTATGTTTTCATCAATTGACAAGAAGTAACCCTTCTTGTCAACCCCTTTATTAGAAATTACCACATACATGTCATACCATAATTAGGTTCCTTGTAAGAAGCAACCCTTCTTACAAAACCAGATACATGTCATACCATACAATTTCATACTCATCGAATAACATATCAATGAATAATATATGTCATTATACTTTTCTCAATCAAACAATCATATAAACACAAACAATTCCAAATGTTGTAATGAGTATGTTCAAAACATGATTCTTAACATATTAAGCCATGAATTTATTACATAAAGGTTCCATAGAACTCAATTTGTTAGTTAGTGAAAACTAGCTAACATTTGACTTCAAATATCTAATTGATGCACTTGACAATCCTATTTTCCAAAGCCTATTCAAAACACAAAATTAAGCTTCTTTATCTCAACTTATTTCCTTAAGGGCTTAATATCTAACTTAAACTCTACTTAATCATTTACATGATCCTATAAGCTTTTCATTCCAATTTATAACTTACATAATAAAGCTCTTTGAACAAGTTTATGATATTTCTGAACTCATTAAGACCCAATTTTTATCTCATACAACTTCATTTACACGAATTTATAAGCCCAACTTCACAACATATTTCATATCCATATACATCTTCATACCATACATGTAACAATAATAACTAACTTCTTCTGATGTATTAATTCACTAAGACACCAATTTAAGCATAATTAGTTCATTACCATTTTCCAAAATACATCTTCACATACAAGTTGTTTATAAGTTTCAATTCATCAAGCTATAAATTTAATTTCACGTAGCTCAAGATTTACCAATTCTAGGGTTCATAGAATTCACTATCAATTACACACAAACCTATGATATCAACTTGCAAACCATGTAATTAAGTTCACCATGCACCAATACAACATTATTATCAATTTGACTTTCTAATTTAAATATATAAACACATGAGCTTATGAAATTATAACTTTCATCAAGGGTATTAAGTACAAGAAACTAACCTTATTATTGAGTATTAGGAACTTAATTCTTGTATCATTTGTTAGAGTCTTGTTCAAGCTTCAATTCACCAAGAATACCCTTCAAAATAGCCTAAGAACCTGCCCAAATGATGTGTAAACAAGTTCTAGAGAAAAGGGTTCATTTGGTTATATTTATGCCACATTTTATGCAGTTCGAATCCATAACACGATCATAAATGGTCGTGTTTATGAAAAACACGATCGTGTAACTTACAAGTTTACTCAAACAACGTCGTACTTTACACCCTAAATTTCTACGACACATAACTTCCTTATACAAACTTGGATTTTTGCAAACTTTATATCCAGGAGATTGCCTCATAGTGAACTATATCTTTCTTTTACTATTTGTTTGCTAAAAATTTATAAATTGTATGTTATAATGCAATATGTACATGGATATGCATATTACAATACCAAAAACGCTACCATTTCACGACTTGGGTTCATCTAACATGTATTTAGACCAAATATATCTTATAATACATATCTTGATATTTTTAGGTTCATTATAATCAATCCCCCTAAAAAGGATTATGTCCTCGAAATCTCGTCATAATTACAAAATCACCTTCTCAAATTTTATTCTACATATTTATCTCAATTATATATTGTTTTCATTCTTGTAACATTATTCTTTGTTCGTCTCTTGTGATCATATTCAAATGCTAATCTCTTTTCACCGTTTCACTTTTGATACATATTCTATCACATTTCATCATATGATGACTTGTTTTAACACCATTAACACTAAACTTTGGCTCTTATCAAAACCAAAATTTCACTCTCATTTTCATATCTTTCCATTAGTACCATAATTCACCTTCATACATTTTTAAATGAACGTTTCTCATATATCTTTCGAACGCATATTCATCAACATTCAATCCCTAGTTATTAAAGACCATTTTGTAGATGAAGAACATTCTATACTGTTAACATAATTACTGAGATTCAAGGAACAATCTCGAAGGTGGCTACCATTATGGAATAATTAGATCAATAGAAATAGGAGCAATGTATAATTTGTATGCACATGGGGGTGTATCCAACAAAAAAGAGGACTAGAATTCTTTCTTAAATGATGCAACTATATCCTCCTTACGAGAATTATCCAATACAATGACAATCATAATTCTAGCAATCCATAATATCCTCATGGACATACTCAATCAAAAGCTCGTCGTCGTTTTACATCCAAAACATTCTCTTCAATCCTATCTTCTCATAACACGACACACTTTCCATTTCCTTTCACTAAATCAAAATTTTGGCCTTGATTCTTTACTCAATTTCTAATCTTATGCCCTTGCTACATAACCAAGTCCTCATTAGTGCTAACAATAGAGGTTGGTACTACGTAATCATATATCATTCTTTCCAGACTATTCTACTTTTTTCATAACATTATGGAGTTCATCATTCCATAACCTCACGTGTGACTCCTATTGTTCACTTTTCAAGTTTCCATTATCTTCTATTTTGTGAAAGGAACTAAATCGAACCATATAATCCCTTATCATCTCTATACACCATGGTTCAACTATGTTATGGTCATTGTTTGGAGTCTCCTGATTTCACATTCCTTCTACCCGATGAAATCCTTTACAATTCACAATAAATATTGCCCAAATCATATTTTTCTATGGAATATCTTGTGACCTTGAACGTCATACTCCAATTGGATATGTTGGGAAGTAACCCTTCCCTATCAATCCATGTGACCAAAACATTAACCCATGTTAGAAGTAACCCCTTGTATGTGTCCTAAGTTATACATATTTTAAGGGGAATTTCATATAATTTTATAAGTATTTTATGACTTTAAATAGGACAAAAGTTACTTAATTGCTATACATTTATGTTTTCAACTTAAAAAATACCATATTACGAAATAGAAGCTGAAAAGAGCAACTTTAGAGAATAAAATTATGGATTAATGAGTAAGGAAGATAACTGGACATTTTCATGGAGAATATTCTGAAGATTTTAAAGATAAATACGAAATTGATGAAGTTGAACAACGATTTACTCGTCACGCCACCAAATAAACTCGTTAAAATGTGTATAAATAAAGCCCTAATTTTGTCCAAGAGAAAAAAGGAGATAAATAAAAGTAACATAAAAAGGCAGAAGTATAGAGGCAAGTGCTATCAGGAGGTGCAAATATTTTATAATTTGCTAAATATTTTAACTATGCAATTCACAGATATAAAAGGGTTGATTCCAAAGAAACTGTCAACAGATGGAAAGGAAGTTATAGAAGAGTTGGATCAGAACTCCCATCAGTGCTTGTCAGTTAGAGATTAGTTGGTTAGCAAAAAGAACGTAGTTGGTAATTCCGAAGTAATGAAGGCACTGAAGTCAAAAGTAGAGTACACGGGAAGAATAATAAAGAAAATGCCACAATCCATGCATGCAACTCAAATCGGATATGATAACTACAATGGAACCTACCTAACGAAATATTGTCTACAAGGTACAAAAGTGTGCAACAAACAGAAGTGTGTTATGCTGGAGACAGATATGAACTTTGAGTAAGAAAAGGATGGATTCCACATGAGGAATAAAGTAAAGATAAATAAATAAGGCACAAGCAAGCTAGAAGTGGATTTTACAAAATGGAGTTGTTTGAAGAAAGCGTACCCCAACCAACAAATAAATCAGTTCTAGAAAGTACGTTGGAAAATTTGCAATAACTTTAGAGAGGAGACATAATGAGCTCGAAGAAGTAGTCGAAGGAATAAGTGCTAGCATGAAAACCGCATTCAGAAACCAACAAGCATCGACTCTTAACATTGAAAATCAAGTTAGTCAAATATCAAAGGTGATGCAAGCTCAATTTCCAGGAACTCTGTCGAGCTACACTAAGGAAAACCCCAAGAAAACATAGAATAAAGGAGTCCATATAAAGATTCCATAAAGAATCGCTTGCGGGAGGCAACCCGACTTTCGATTTGAGTTTTTCTTTCATTTCCTTCATTTTGTTTTAGGTTCATTTTATTTTAACTAGTTTTCATGCAAAATTCTATCATTTAATATATATATACATATACATATACATATATATATATATATATATATATATATATATATATATATATATATATATATATATATATATATATATATATATATATATATATATATATTAACACACAGACACACACATCGAGATATATACAATTTGCAAAGAGAATTCCTAAACCGAAATTAAACCCTAATTTAGTTGATATTCGTGCAACGATGATGGTTGGTCGCGCCATGATTTGAAACGAGAAGAATTTATAAATTCTGATTTCCATCGTTTAGATTTTCACCATCCTCTCAATTATTCTAGAAAAAAAAATCAAAAATTATCTATTTCTCCTAATCCAAAGTATGAAAATCTACATCACTTTATTCATATTGATTATTACACATTATCTTTATGAAGTACTGAATGATACAATCCTACTTCTCTTAAAAAAACTATTTTTTCCTTTAAAGCAAAAAACAAAGCTCTTTGATTTAAAATTTTCTTTACTAAGGTAAAAAACTGACTTTTCTAAGAAAAAATGATCCTAGATGAAAGCATAATTGTTTAAATCTGAAATCTGCAAAAAGAAAACGTTTTAGTTGCAAATCACGTTACGATATACTTAAATCGCATCATGATTCTTAAATATATCAGAAGACAATAATTATTATTTTTATGACATTAACTAGTTTGAATAATTAACAAATGATTGATCATAAGTTCATGAAGTTCCTGAATGACATTCCATGGAATAAAAGAAATCTCTACAAATCCAAATTGGCTAATGTTGCAAAAATAGAGATTTTAGTTCCTTGAGCCTTAGATTGAGGGACACTAGCTTCGCTAAGGATTGATAATGAAATTTCATATGAACTAACAAAGTCCCTAATATTTGAAAATCATTACATCTTGTTTGTATCAGTAGCATGGAAAAACCTCTTCAACACTAAAGAAGTGCTATATAGAGAAATGATTATAAGATGGCTTGGTAAGAAATTGGATATGAACATTTTGAAATAGTTGCGCTTATTAAGAAGATTAAGAGCCTGGTACAATGATGAATCCACCAAGTGCTTTGTAACGTCCCACAAATCCAAGGTAATTTTTTTTCATTTTTAAAACAATAAATCATACAAACGAGTTTTTTCAAAACCGATCAAAGTGAAAATATCATTTTAACATCAGAGTTATATCATTAATTGTCTGTAACATTACAAAAATATTACCCAGAAATTTCTTTTTAAAATTTTATAAAACAGTAATCCAAAAATTGTCATACAACCAAGAAAGACCAAAGTGTATTACAACATCACAAATATCAGAGTAAATCTCAAAATGCAGAATAAAGTGATGTGTGCTCTGCAATCACCCCAGACTCTTCCCTTTCGATCCTGAATTAACTGAAACATAAACCGAAAAATGTAAGATCATAGCTTAGTGAGTTCCCCAAATTACCAGATAGCATACATAATAATCACATACTGGTCCCCCGCCCCACATCGGGCCTCGCCCGGCATCAAGTCCCACTCAGCCTCGGGCCCTGTTAGGGTTATAGATCTGTCATTCATTAGGCCTCGCCTGACATCGGGATCCGCCTGGTACACATATAAACATATAAAATATAATCATGCTAACACGTACGATAATCACAAAGTCAATGACCTACAATTGAGTCATCGTCCCTCGTTCGGTATACATATCAGCACATAACACATGCAAGAGTCATGCACACATCTAACATCCTAACATAATAATCATGGGCCAACATTGGTGCATTCGACCCGCTAAACCCAGTGAGGAAACTCACCTCAGACTGCTGAATCTTACAGACAATCCTCTGGCTCTAGCCGGCTAAAATCCCTGCGCTATCAACATAAAATATCATCCATATAATAATTGGATCCCGAATCACACTCAGAGTCCAAACTAGAGTAAAAGACCTTTTACCCTTTACCTAACTTGGCCCAAGGCCAAGGCCCAAACCAACTATCCAAAAGGACCAAATTCCAATATGATCACCCAAGGCCCAAATATGGCCCAATTTTCCAAATTGGGCCCAAATCCTTTTGATGGGCCTTCAACCAAAAGAGTCCAATAAAATAGCATCAGTCCAAAAATAGAATTATGATGGCCCAACAAAGCCATAGACTTCTAAGGTCAACATGGTCCCAATACCAAAAATCCCAAAACTTCGAAGCCCAATGCTAAGTACGTGGGGCGTACTCAGCTCTTACGCTTAGCATACACGCTTTGGGGCTTGTATGTGCAGCGTACCAGCTTGTACGCCCAGCGTACTCCCCAGTTGGCCAACTTTCATCATTAAGCTCTTATTCGGTTAAGACTTCATCCCAACTTTCAGATCTAACTTCCTTAAGGTGGCTTATAACGTAAACTTGACAACTTTACGTGCATGCATGGCTTTATGGGTTTCTATAGCTCAAAAGAACTTAACAAAGGGTCTTAACACATGCATCACTCCATAAACACCTCAAAGCTTGCATTTTTATGGACAAAGGGACCAAAAGAACCCTAGATCTACCATCAATCACTTCTGGAGTGAATCAAGAGGCTCAACAATCACTCCAAGGACTCAAAAAGCACAAAATAGCAGATAACTAGATCTAGCGTCATAGATTAGAAAGATGGGAGATTTTACATCAAAAGGTTAGAAAATGATAAACTAATCCCGGATCCTCAAGCTCCAACCAACACTCCAAATGGTCCACTTCTTCTTCTCCTTCACAAAGCACCAACAAACACACTTTATGGCTCAAAATTCTCAAGAACTCACTAGGGTTTCAACTTCAGGACAAGGGAGGGTGGAGGCTATCTAAACATGACCAAATGATGCTATCATAAGGTTTATATAGGGTGAAAGCCCTAAAAATTAGGGTTTCATAATTTCTCACGTATGCCATGTGTACTCCACGTACGCCCAACGTATGTGGATGAGCTCCGCGATCATAATCAAGCTAGTACGCTAAGCGTACCACCTAGTACGCCCCGCATACTAGCTTAAGGACAAATTTTGAAAACTTTTTAGAATAAAGATTAAATAAGAAAGTTACTAAATTCAAGTGTTACAATTCTTCCCCACTTGAATCAGACTTCGTCCTCGAAGTCTGTTGCTCCAAATAACTCCGGATAGTGCTCCCTCGTCTCATCTTCCGGCTCCCACATCCATTCAGAACCCTTGCGATGCTGCCACTGGACTTTCACCAACTCAACAACCTTGTTCCTCAAGGTTTTCGTTTTCCAGTCAAGAATTGCCACCGGTTTCTCAATATAACTTAGGCGGTCATCCGCCTGAATATCCTCCAATGAAACCATTGTGGAATCATCCGCTAAAGACTTCCGTAGCTGAGAGACATGGAACGTGCTATGAATCTGACTGAGCTCATCTGGAAGATCCAGGCGATATGCAACCCGCCCCACCCAGGCCAAAACCCTGAAAGGACCAATATACCTGGGGCCCAGCTTGCCCCTCTTCCTGAATCGGATGACACCTTTCCAAGGTGACACATTCAGGAGAACCATATCCCCCACGTAGAACTCTAGATCTGATCGGCGTCTTTCAACATAACTTGTCTGCCATCTCTGACATGTCTGGAGCCTACTCTGAATCTGCTGAATCAACTCAGTAGTCTTGAGTACCACCTCGGTACTCCCCACAACCCGTTGACCGACCTCACCCCAGCAAATCGGGGTCCTGCATTTCCTCCCGTAGAGCATCTCAAAAGGAGGTTGATCGATGCTGGTGTGATAGCTGTTGTTATATGAAAATTTTGCTAACGGAAGATACGTATCCTAACTCCCATCGAAGTCCAAAACACACGCCCAAAGAATATCCACTAGGGTCTAAATAGTCCGCTCGCTCTGACCATCAGTCTGCGGACGGAACGATGTGCTGAAATGGAGACGAGTACCTAACTCTTCATGGAACCTCTTCCAAAACCTGGAAGTAAACCGGACATCTCTGTCTGAAACCACCGAAAGCGGCACCCCATGTCGTGCCACAACCTCCCTGATATATATTTCTCAGCTAATTTTTCCGCAGAAATACTCTCCTGAATCGGGATGAAATACGCGCTATTGGTTAACCGATCCACGATGACCCAAATCGAATCCACCCCTCACGCAGTCTGAGGTAACTTCATGATGAAATCCATGGTGATATCCTCCCATTTCCATACCGAAATCCCGAATGGTTGCATCTTATCGTGAGGTCGTTGCTGCTCGGCCTTGACTTTCCTGCATGTCAAGCACCACTCCACATACCAAGCCACTCTAACCGGTGAAGGTGGGTGTCCACTAACGGTAATTATTTTGCTCAGCTCTGATAACACAATTATGGGAGGAGTTCGTAGTTGGGCATTGGCTCCCTTCAGACTCGAAGAATATGTGACGCTGAGTTGGGGTTTGGTGAACCAACAGGTCGCTCCTCTAGTTGAAGTATCGGGCCTTTTTTTGTTGCCCAGGTTAAACCTTCGGAATACCCCAGAAAGGGAATTTTTATCAACTCCCCCCAATCTACACTTTACGCCACGCTGATTCCCCTTTCGTCATAAGGTGTGGTCCATCCCGCTTCATGCAGGGCCACCAATAAACAGGACGAAGATCTCTATACATCTTCGTCACCCCGGGATGAATGGAGAACCTAGACTTGTGCGCATCCACCATTAAAACCTGATGCACACTTCCCCAATATCCCAAACCTTCCAATGAAGAGTCAACAACCCAAGGATATCATAATCGAAGGAAGCCACCTGACCCACAATACGCTCACTCTTCCTATGCTCTTCCTGAGCCTCGACATTAGCCTCGATCTAAGCCTCCTGAGTCCGCTCCAATAGCGAAGTAATCACGGTCATCCTCAAACATATATACCTGATCGGAGCCACAACTGCCTTGCAGCTGAGAGCATCGGCCACCACATTGGCCTTCCCCGGGTGAAAAAGGCTCTCACAATCATAATCGTTCACCACATCCAACCATCAACGTTGCCTCATATTTAGATTTGGCTGATCCATCAAGTACCTCAGGCTCTTGTGATCTGTGTAAATGGTAAAGCGGACCCCATAGAGGTAATGTCGCCAAATCCTGAGGGAGAAAACCACGGCCCCCAGCTCCAAATCATGTGTCGGATAATTCGCGCATGAGGCTTCAGCTGCCTCGAAGCGTAGGCGATCACGCCACCCCTCTGCATCAACACTGCCCCCAAACCCGTGATCGACGCATCACAATAAACCACAAAATCCTCAACACCCTCCAGCAGGGTCAAAATCGGTGTCTCCTACAACCGCTGTCTTACGGTCTCTAAAGCTGCCTGTTGCTCAGGCCCCCAGTGAAATGTAACCGTCTTCTTTGTCAACCGAGTCAAAGGAACAACTATCTTGGAGAAATCATAGATAACCTCCGATAATAACCTGATAGAATAAGGCAACTTCAAATCTCTGATGGAGACCTCGGAACCTCCCACCGAATCACGGCCTCGACCTTGGCCGGATCGACCAGAATACCATTCTGGTTGACAAGGTGCCCCAGAAACTGCACCTTGCGCATACAGAACTCACACTTTGAGAACTTTGTGAAAAGTCTCTCCCTCCTCAAAGAGTCCAACACCTCCCTCAAGTGCTCCTCGTGTTGCTCCTGAGTCTTAGAATAGACCAAGATATCATCAATAAATACAGTCACATACCGATCTAGCGTCGGCCTGCATACACGGTTCATGAGATCCATGAATGGTGTTGGGGCATTGGTGAGCCCAAAAGGCATCACCACCAACTCGTAATGACCATAATGAGTCCGGAAAGTTGTCTTCTGCAAATCCTCATCCCTAACCCTCGTCTGATGATAGTTCGAATGCAAATCAATCTTGGAGAACCAAGATGCACCCTAAAGTTGGTCAAAAAGATCATCAATCCTCGGTAGTGGATAACGGTTCTTCACAGTTACCTTATTCAGCTCTCGGTAGTCATTGCACATACGATGATACCCATCCTTCTTCGTTACAAACAAGATCGGTGCTCCCCTTGGCGAACTGCTCAGTCGAATGAATCCTTTGTCTAACAGCTCTTGCAGTTGTGTAGACAATTCCTGCATCTCGGGAGGAGCCAACCGATACGGTGCTTTGGCAATCAGTGCCGCACCTGGAATTAGATCAATCCTGAACTTAACCCGCCTCTCCATAGGCACCCCAGGCAAATTCTCTGGAAACACATCCGAATGCTCTCGCATAATCGGCACATCATCCATGGTCACCTTACCCTTATCTTGGGTATCCAAAAATAGGTGATAAAACCGGAACAACCTTGTTGAATATAACTTCTGGCCCTCGCTGTTGAAAACAATATCAGGCCACACTGAGCTCTCTCTCCCTGAACCACTAACTCTCCTCCATTTGGGGTTTGAATCCGAACTAACTGTTGCTCACAATCGATCTCCGCCCCCATTGGGGCTCAGCCAATCCATACCCACAATAACACTGTTCCCATGCAAAGCAATGGGAACCAAATCAATAGGATACTGCTCGCTGAACATCTGAAGAGTACATCCCCGATGAACCCTCGCTACCCGGACAGATCGATCATTTGTAATCCCGACATCTAAAGGAAAATCCAGCTCCCCCGGAGCTCTGACAAACCTCTCGTTAAATGCAAGCGATACAAAGGATCGGGTAGCTCCCGAATCAGACAATACCAAAGCAGAAATACCGTTCACGAGGAACGATCCTAAAATAAAACATATGAACATAAGCAACCAATTCAACATAAATAAGGAGATAAGGAGAAGATACATACATATCACCACATCAGGTGCCGCACGAGCCTCCTCGGCCGTCAACTGGAAAGCCCTGCTCTTTACCACAGATGCATCCACCTTCCCAGGCGGCCGTCAGTGATCTGAAGAGTCGTAGGAGCGGGTGCTAACACCGGCCTTGTTGCAGCCAAACTCGGACATTGGGCCTTCTTGTGTCCCCTCTGGTTGCAATGAAAGCAAATCAGATCAGATCCTAGGGTGGTGGTGGTGGCAGTACAATCCCTACTAAAATGACCCATCTGGCCGCACTTGAAGCAGCCCGAACCACCCACCCTGCACAGTCCCTCATGCATCTTGCCGCACTTCCCATAGTGGCTCCGGCCCTGCTCGCCTCTCGATCTCGAATCCTGAACCTTGGTCCTCTTGCCCGATCCCCCTGAAACCTGAGCCTGATCTGGCTTCCTCTTCCTCTCCATCTCGATATCAATCTCTCTCTCTCTCTCTCTCTCGCTATCATATCCTCCAATGTCTTGCAACTGGATCGACTCATAAACTGGTGAATATCGCTCCTCAACATTTCGTGATACCTCGTCTTCTTCATCTCCTCGTCGGACACATACTACGAAACTAAAAGTTCCCTCTCCCGAAACATTGCGGTGATCTCAGCCACCGTCTCTGTAGTTTGGCGAATATCCTTGAAACTCTCGCGCCAATTATTGCACCTAAATCACCGGTGCAAACTCAACCCTGAATCTCGTCGTAAAATTGTCCGATGACATCAAATCAAAAGCCTCATCACCAACGAAGCACCCAACCTCCTCCCACCAGCCTCGTGTTATGTCCTTCAAAAGACAGGAAGCAAGTCTAACCTTTGCCCCCCCCCGGGGGGGGGGGGGGGGGGGCAACTGCTGGTGCGGAAAGCGTTAGCAACATCCGCTAACTACCCCCTGCTCGCTATCAGGTCCTTCTCCCCGTAGTAGTCCAGACCCCACATTCCCGAAAATCCCTGAAGGTCAAAGAACATGCTCGTACTAAGGCCACCATCTCAGAACGAAAGGAGCTCAAACACTCATCCAAAATCTCCGTAATGCCCTCCTTGACCATACTAAAAATCACAGGAGTCTGCTCAAGAATACTGCGGGTGATCTCAGATGAAATGAACTCCCACGTATGATCATCCAACTGCCCCGCTCCAGAACCTGAGCCCAAGCCCTCACCAACACCAGAACTACCAACCGGTCTGCCTCGAAGAGTTGCCATATTGAAAGTAGACCATATAAACCATCAGAATATGCATCAAAATATATCAAGGAATCACAAACTCTACAAGCTTCCTGGTTTCATCGCAGCTCTCCTTGACTCGAGTACAGATCCTCTGCTTCCAGTAGTACGGGTCCATACTACCTTCTACATCTATCTGTACTTTTCTCAAGGATTGCCTTGAATCGGCCAAGTCACTTTATATCCACACAATTATCCTTCATCAAGATAAGACTCCCAACACTAAATCTCTTCCTAGGTTTTCCTAGGGCAAACTCCACACCACTCTCCGCCATCAGTTGCAGAAGGAACTCCCGCTAACTTCCTCTAACTAGCTCACGAATACAATTACATATCACCAAAACCATATAATTCTTCGAATGAGAGGTCTCACACTACAACGGTTGGACTCAAGCAAGAGTTGCGCAATATAGTTAAATCCTTACCTTCTAAAATTATCTAGTCTCAATAATATGTAACTTAACATATTCACTTACTAGTTAGCTGAAACTAGTGAGAACTCCTAAAAGCACAAAGCAAGCAGCATTCGAGCATCGAGTAATCAGAACCAAACATAACCTAATCAGACCATCCTATCACTGACTAATCAGTACTATCATGCAAGTCTACAAAGGCATCTCTCCTAGCATTCTATCATGCAAATACTGAGCAGATCCTTAGCCATAATTAGCATGTGATTCACAGATTCTAAAATCAAATCATATCAGATAACATGTATGGGTATTTTGGGAAAAATTACTTGAGTTCAGTCGATTGCATGCACCACACATTTTCTCGTATTAGAAAGCACTTTTCTTTAAAGACATTTCGTTTTGAAAATTTTTACCAAATCCTCAGTTTGAGTTCAGACACACCCGAGAGTATATCCGAATCCCTGAAACCAAGGCTCTGAAACCAACTTGTAACTTCCCAAAAATATGATCCAAAAATTTCATTTTACAATTTTATAAAACAGTAATCCAAACATTTTCATGCAACCAAGAAAGACCAAAGTGTATTACTACATCACAAATATTAGAGTAAATATCAAAATACAGAATAAAGTGTTGTGTTCTCTGCAATCACCCCGGGCTCTTCCCTTTCGATCCTAAAGTACCTGAAACATAAACTAAACATTGTAAGCTCAGAGCTTAGTGAGTTCCCCAAATTACCACATACCATACATAATAATCACATACTAGCCCCCCGCCCCACATGGGGTTGGCCCGATATCGTGTCCCATTCAGCCTCGGGCCCCGCCCGACATCTAGCCCCACTTGGGTTATAGATCTGTCATTCATTAGGCCCCGCCTGACATCAGGCCCCACCCGGTACACATATAAACATATAATCATGCTAACACGTATGATAATTACTAAGTGAATGGCCTACAATTCAGTCATCGAGCTTCATCCGGCATCGAACCTCGCTCGGTATACATATCAGCACATAACACATGCAAGAGTCACACAGACATCTAACATCCTAACATAATAATCATGGGCCGGCATTAGTTCCTTCGACCCGCTAAACCCAGTGAGGAAACTCACCTCAGACCGCTGAATCTCACAGATAATCCTCTGGCTGTTGGTCCACTAAAATCCCCGCGCTATCAACATAAAATATCATCCAATTAGTATTTGGATCCCGACCCATACTCAAATTCCAAACTAGGGTAAAAGACCTTCTTACCATTTACCTAACATGGCCCAAGGACAAGGCCCAATCCAACCATCTAAAAGGCCCAAATTCCAAAATGATCACCCAAGGCCCAAATATGGCCCAATTTTCCAAATTGGGCCCAAATCCCTTCATGGGCCTTCAACCAAAAGAGTCCAATAAAACAGAATCAGCCTAAAAATAGAATTCTGATGGCCCAACAAAGACCTAGACTCCTAAGGTCCAACATGGGCCCAATTCCAAAAAGCCAAAAACTTCGAAGCCCACTGTTGAGTACGCGGGGGGTACTCCGCTCGTCCGCTTAGCGTACATGCTCTGGGGTTTGTACGCCCAGTGTACTCCCCAGTTGGACAACTTTCATCATTAAGCTCTTATTCAGTTAAGACTTCAACCCAACTCTCAGATCTGACTTCCTTAAGGTGGCTTATGACGTAAAGTTGGCTACTTTACGTGCATGCATGGCTTAATGGGGTTCTATAGCTCAAAAGAACTTAACAAAGGGTCTTAACACCTGAATGAGTCCATAAGCACCTCAAATCTTGCATTTTTATGGACAAAGGGACCAAAAGAACCCTAGATCTACCATTAATCACTTCTAGAGTGAATCAAGTGGCTCAACAATCACTCCAAGGACTCAAAATGCACAAAATAGCACATAAATAGATCTAGCATCATATATTAGCAAGATGCGAGCTTTTTACATCAGAAGTTTAGAAAATGATGAACTAATCTCGGATCCTCAAGCTCCAAGCACAACTTCAAATGGTCCATTTCTTCTTCTCTTTACAAAGCACTAACAAACACACTTTATGGCTCAAAACTC
Source organism: Lactuca virosa (assembly GCF_052849685.1). Taxonomy (NCBI): domain Eukaryota; kingdom Viridiplantae; phylum Streptophyta; class Magnoliopsida; order Asterales; family Asteraceae; genus Lactuca; species Lactuca virosa. The sequence goes on along the minus strand of NC_136429.1, from coordinate 179,896,032 downwards.
TCAAGAACTCACTAGGGTTTCAATTTCTGGACAAGGGAGGGTGGAGGCTGTCTAAACCTGACCAAATGAGGCTATCATAAGGTTTATATAGGGTGTAAGCCCAAAAAATTAGGGTTTCATAATTGCTCACGTACATCATGCGTACTCCACGTACGCCCAACGTACGTGGATGAGCTTCGCGATCATAATCAGGCTAATACGATAAGCGTACCACCTAGTACACCCCGTGTACTAGCTTAAGGACCAATTTTCCAAACTTTTTAGAATAAAGATTAAATATGAAAGTTACTATATTCAAGTGTTACATTGTCAATGTAGAAAACTTTGGGGGACGATGTGCAGTCATGTCGAGCCCTTCCCTTTTGAACCGAAAGTACATGAAACCATAAATATTTAACCGTAAGCACAAAGCTTAGTGAGTTCCCCAAAATACCACATTCCAAAATATACAAGTGTCATGGGCTACCCCTGTGGTCTTTCCTTGCAATGTCGAGGGCCAAATCCCGGTCTCACATAAAAGTGTCAGGGACCAGATCCTGGTTTTTTATATAACTGCCAGGGGCCAAATCCTGGTCTTTAATAAAATTGCCAGGGGCCAAATGCTTGTATTTCGTATGATTGCCAGGGGCCAGATCCTGGTCTTTCATGCAAGCATCACAGAGACAACTAGCATTCCACATAACAAGTAATAGGCCGGCATTGGTGCCTTCGACCCATGGATATAGTGAGAAAACTCACCTCACAGTCTCAAAGAATAATTGCACCGATCACTGGCAATTGTCGAGGGCCAAATCCCGGTCTCACATAAAAGTGCCAGGGACCAGATCCTGGTTTTTTATATAACTGCCAGGGGCCAGATCCTGGTCTTTAATGAAATTGCCAGGGGCCAAATGCTTGTATTTCGTATGATTGCCAGGGGCCAGATCCTGGTCTTTCATGCAAGCATCACAGAGACAACTAGCATTCCACATAACAAGTAATAGGTCGGCATTTGTTGTCTTCGACCCATGGATATAGTGAGAAAACTCACCTCACAGTCTCAAAGAATAATTGCACCGATCATTGTTCTAAAAGCTATCTCTACCGGTCACCTATACAATTAACAAGAACCCAAATCTAAAACTATAAATCAGATTACCCAAAATGCCCTTAGGTCAAACTTGGTCAACCCCAGTCAAAGTCAAAGCCAACGGTCAAGGTCAAAAAGTCAATATTTCTTCCCAGCAGAGTACGCCTTCCGTACCGAGAGAGTACACCCAGCGTACTCTGATGTTGACCAAAATCGGGGCGCTGACCGCATACGCGCAACGTACCACCAGGTACGCCCAGCCTATGTAGCCCAGTCCTAAAACTCCATTCAGAGCTTATTCTATTAATACCTTACATCCAAAACTCAGATCCAAGCCCAAAATGATGTCCTAAATCATAAAGTTTCCAACTTTATGATTTTGCATGGCTCTAAAGTGCGTAATGTCCAAAACCCTAAGTTCTTAACCCAATAAGACACCACAACTCTTGTATGGAAGGGGTAGAAGCATCAAGATCACATTTTGTTGATTCATAATAGCTCCATAATGGATAAAGTTTCCAACTTTATCCATTAGAATGCCCCCAACAAACAAGATCTAGCTTTTATGTCTCAAAGGGACCCAAATTGCCTCTTTTCCAACTTAATCCATTAAGTACAAGTCTCCAACCTTCAGATCTGAATCAAAATGACGTTTAGATGAATAAAGTTTCCAACTTTATCCATAACAAGGCCACATACTTTCAAGATCTAAACTTTATGCACTTAAAGTGACCAAAAGCTCATAACACCCAAAACTAGCTAGATCTAACAATTTCACCATCAAGATTCAAACTTTATACCTCTAGAAAAAAGATCAAGGTGAAAAAAGTTTGGATCTACAAGCTCGAATGCAACCAACACTTCTTCAATGAGTTCCTTCTTCTCTAAGGTGCACCAGTAACACTCCAAAGCACTTAAAAACACCTTCTTTTGCTCACAAGGCTCAATCTAGGGCTAGGGTTACAAGAGATGTTGTTGGAGAGGTGGAGGCTGAGAATGGAATGGGTTTGGGGGAGTTAAGGAGCTTAAATAGGGCTCAAACCACGAAAATATGGTTTGGTCACTGATCACGTACAGCCAACGTACTCAAATTACGCCCAGCGTACTAGTGATGCCCTAGTACACCCATCATACACGTTGAGTACGCCAAGCGTACGCGTCTCAACCTCAAAACCGCCCTAACTTCAAACGGTCATAACTTCTTTGTTCCAACTCTGTTTTCGACGATCTTTTTATCCACAGAAAGGTATTGAAGAGTTGTACAGTATTATCTAAATATCTTGGAATAAAAACTTCTAAAAAAATCCATATTTCATGCAAGAACCTAGCCTATGACTTTTTCCGTTTAACCCTTTGACTCCTAAACACAATTCAAATGTTTAGATCTCATAACCATCATTACCTCCTTCTAAAAGGTCTAAACATCGCCTCCTTAAGGCCCAAAGCCTTTACATAATCAACTTCTGGCCCATGGCCCTAAATTACAGAATGATCTCGAACAGGGTGTTACAACTCTCCCCCACTTAAATTAGATTTCATCCTCGAAATCATTCCTTACTATGTCCTTTACCGAACTAAACGATCCTAAATGAACTCCCTGAATCCTAAAAATGACTGGGGAAGTTACCTCGCTCTGATGATCGCTCACCCTTATTGTTGTCAAACCCTAAATAGCAGATATCACAAGCCCTAACGAAGAATGAACCTGAACTTTTTCCCCTAAGCCAACGAGTATCCAACCGTTATACTTGAAATTGAAAACCCTGAACAATGTCGGACTCTCAAACTGACAGAACCAATCAAATCTATTCCCACAAAGACTCAACTTCACAACCCGAACCGAACAAACGTATCCGACCTGAATAAATTTACAAATACCCGAAAACATATACACCACGACCACCTACCAGATCCCTAATAAAAGTCGACCCTAACATATGATGGCCTTCCAATTATCGAACCCATCCTAAGAAGAACTCACATACTGACGACGGATGAATCGTTGCTCCCACTGACCTTAACCGATAAAGGACAACCATCACTACTTAGCTCAAAACCCTGAATCCAATACCTTATCTGACTTCCTGACATACATAACCATTCTAAATCACAACCAATATAGCTCCACTTCTCAATCTAATCCGAACAAAATCCTTACGACCCTAAATTATACTGGTGACCAACATTCGCATTTTCGATCTATCCAAGATCTTTTGAGCTCCGAGCTGATCTACCAATTATCTAAAGCGTCGGATTCCCGACCAGTCGCTGAAACCGACATCCTTTCAAACGATTGTACCACGAGACTCTATCCAAGAGTCTGTCTGGCCAAGTTACCCTAACCTACTTGTATATAAGGCTTCAACAGCCCTCATGTTCCAATCAGGGATATCATAACTAACCATCACACTGATACAATGTAACTTACTTTGCTTTAAATGAATGCTACACGTCCACCTATAGTCTTACATCACGACTGACCCCATACGGCCCACATCCTTCTTTGATCCCGTGAATATTGTGGCCTTCCCACAGTCTCACAACACCTCTATTACTACCTGTCGCACCCCCAAACCGGAACGGCAAAAACGTTCGGGGGCGGAGGACATCATGTACAGTATCACAACAATTGTATAATGGTAATCAAAGCAACAACAACCTTTGTATTGATAATATATAATTTACATTGTGTTCAAAACAATGCCTGATTTACATTAAAACTATAGCAAAAGATAAGACGTAATACTACTATGCTCCGTCTTCGCAACGCCTGAAAGGGTACCTATCTACTAACTTTCCTGAGAATACAAGTGGTTTGAAAAAGTGTCAACATTAAAGTTGGTGAGTTCATAAACGTTTTTATTATAGAAAGTATATTCTTTATTCTTTGGAAAAGTTCGTGTGTTTCTCCAGAAAATCCTACATTTTCCATAAAACCGAATTGTAGTCTTAAACATTCCAAGACCGAAAAGTACAAGTGTAATTACCATATTAGTTTGATGATACCTAGTTTTGTTTATAAGTAAAACTAGCTGAAGATGTGTTTTCCCTGTAAACTAGATGCGATTTTAATGCCCTCCTATGATTACTTAGTACATATGAGTTGTACATAATCGAGGTCGAACAGACAGTCGAAGGGGTGAATCTGCCCTAAGCCCACAACCAAACAAGGAACAGGAAGTAAGGCGGAAATCACACATTCCACTATCTACCGGACATTAATTATATATAATCCTGATGTATATGCTAAGTAATCACATAATTAATACCCCTTAAGACTGTTCAAAAAGTATATTACTACGTAAATATGTCGTTGTTTTCTCCTTGTGAGTTCTTATAACCATACTGATATGACTAATGGCCTACACGACGTTCTTCAGGCATCAGAAAGTTATGACATTTGTCACCTCATGCCTGCCGGCCTAGCTGTTGCAAGCAGCTCAGGTGCGGGATTGGCAGTCACGTATAGATCTATACACAAACTCATGCACTCTGTCACAACTAGCATTTTTGCTAGGAAATTCTATTCGCGTGTAATCATTCAACTATTGTAAAACATATACTCTAAGAAAATATCACTCAGTACTCATTTAAATTCACCTTTCATGTTCATCAAAGAGTCTGAAAACCCTAAGAATCCCGGTTTGAGTCCATATTAGACTAGGATTTCCTTGTTGGGCCTGATGGACCAATAAGCACCCAATTCAACTATTATGGGCTTGGAAACCCTATTTGGATTCTAAATGGACCCAATGCACAAATCTATAACATTTTCGACCATTTGGGTCTAGAATGATTCATTCTAACCCTAATGGGCCTTATTGGGCCATAGTTAATCCAATTAACCTTAGTGAGCCATAAACCCATTCTTTTATTCTATTTGGGCCGTAAGTGTTCCAAGGGCCCAATGGGCCGAAAATTTTATGATTAGGTTCCAAAAATCCTAACTAAAGTTTATTGGGCTCACACCATTCCATTTCTACCCTTTTTGGCCCAAACTCTCGGCCCAACACCATTTAAAAAAATGAAAAATGAAATGGAGGGGGGGTTGACTTTGGAGGTGCCACCTCCATATTGTTCACCATGAAACAATGCATGGTCTCACATATTTCCACGCAAAGTCACCTCACCTTTCTCTCCCCTCTCTTCTTGATATCTCGGCCGAGAGCAAAGACACACACACACACATACTTCATTTTCAAACACTCTCCAAACACTCTCAAAGCTCATCCTTCTTTCTCCAAGATCTCGAAAATTTGCTATAGTTCTAAGGATCTTCATCAAGTCATTCCAATCTTTGGTAAGTTATTTGTCAAACACAAGTATCTTCTTTCATCTTAACATGAAAAACTCCTTCTTACATAGTTTTATTCCATGATCACACCTTAGAAGCTTCATAAGTTCGAGATTCACTTCAAGGTGTTGCTAGGACAAAAATCCTTTCCATTCTTTCTTCAAAAACCGAAACATCAAGCAAAGGTGAGTTCATACCACCTTTATTTTCGGTTTTTACATGATTTTTGGGGGAGAATGCAAGTAAAATGTGTAGATCTATGTGGTATGTGCATGTCTTGTGTGATTTCTTAGTTTATTTTGTAAAAATATGTTAGATCTTAGCAATACTCGACATCCTAAGTAACATTGGGTTAAGATCCATGAACTAATACACCTTACACATCATATTACCAAGATAAAAGTGTTATATATTCAAGATACAAAAATTTAACGCCAAAAATCTTGTTAAGGGTCAAAATTGTCAAGAAAACAAAAGATAAGGGTAAAAAGCGACATTATGTTTTTATAGGGACCAAACAGGTCCTACGTGTATAAAAAGGGATTTTTATGTTAAACATACTTTCCAAAGGGCCAAAAATGTAAATTTGAGCTTATTGGGCCAAACATTTGGGCCTTACGGCTTTGGGCCCAAATTTGCGAAAAAAATGAGGTTTTGGGACTAAAAATGTTATTTGGCCAAAGTTTGAGTCAAAATGTAAATAAACCAAATTTAGGAGTGAAAATAACAATTATTTCTCAATTGGACCAAAAATGTAATTTTTATCAAAATTGGGCCGAAAGTGTAAATTTTTATAAATAAAGGGTTGTAAATGCACTTTTCTGCAAAACAGGGCCATAAATATAAATATATAAATTTTTGGACTAAAACCGTGAATTTCTAAACATTTGGGACGAAATTACAAATTTTTATAAATTATGGACTAAAGTGTCATTTTTACAAAAGTTTGGGCCTTAATAGAAAATTTTGAAACTTATCGACCAAGAACATCGTTTTCACAAAAGAGGACTTTTTATATTCAATTCAGTAAATCTCGAACTAAAACAAATAACGAAATAATGAATGGACGTAATACAACGGCAACAAATTTATTGGGCCTAATATTCACGTTACATGGCCAATGGGCCTTAAGGACCCATTTAAGTGTATATTGAGCCCAATATTTTCCATGACATGTTTATTGGGCCTTGCAACCCATTTACATGTTAATCTGGGCCTGAACTATGGACCACGTGTTTTTTGGGCCTTGGTGGTCCACTTACATGCCTATTGGGCCCAAATTACCCACTTACATGTTAATGGACCTTTGTGACCCAGTTACATGCTAATTGGGCTTGGACTGAAATTCACATGCTTGGTAGATTGTAACTATACCTTTACATAACTATTGAACTTTGTATACGTATAAATGTACCTTTGGATGGATAACGCATAACATACATGTAAACATTAAACATAGTACAAAAGGTTGAGAATCTAGTGAGACGTGTCGGGTGGCACCTTGAGTGTACAGTCGTAGCTTGTAGTTATAATCAGAGTTTCCTGGAGGGAGAGCGAGAGTTTGTGTATAGATCTATACGGGGTGACCCCCCACGCCTTAGTTGTTCGCTATAGCTAGACTAGGCCAGTCTAGGGCGACAAAACCTTGAGCACATACCGGCATTTGGAAAAATGTTAAGACATGCAACCTAGTCATTATCATGTATGATTATAACGGCTCATATAGATATTCAATACCAATATAACGTTTCGAAGATTAACCCTTCGATTGTGTCAATACCAAGTAACTTATTTAACGATACAAGAACATCGACATTATTATAAATCAGAAAATATCAGATTTCTGGGGAAATATTCATATACAATTATCACTTCCTTACAATACAAGAAATCTAAACTACATCAATATATGTTACAACTATGAAATTCACACATGCAATTATACTTGATTTTCACATCATTTTCAGACATTTTACAGAAAATATCGGATTTTCTGGGTTTTTACGAAAGATACAAAGACTTTTACTCAAACATACTTATGAACTCACCAACTATATTAGGGATAAATATAGCATGATCAACTATATTTATTCAGAATATGATCAACATGTGTTCGGGAGTAATCATAGCGGGAAATGAATCCAATAGCCTACCTCACTCTCCAATAACTCTAGGGAACTTAAACTTAAATAACTAAAAATATACTATAGGAATAATCAAAACATGACTGGTTCCCGCGCTCCCATGCAGTCATCATGGAGGATGATTAGCAAGGAGTACAATTCTATCAAGCGCTAGTGGCTCAAGGGATGCTTGAGGAGGATCCCGAAAAAGAACAAGGGGTAGCCCATGACGTTGGGCCCGACGAGTACACTGATACCGACTATGAGTTTGAGGGGACATACGAGGACATGGAGGAAGATAGGGACACGAATGAGGCCCCTGTCGAACCACCTACCGATGAGGCACACCAGGACCACCCTACTCCACCAGCGGATCCCGTTGGTGAGGATCGTTCTCTGGAAACAGAGGTCGCCACACTTCGGCAGCAGCTGTTTGCTATGGAGGCACGAGCCGTGCAAGCTGAGCAGGAAAGGGATGAGGTCATCGGAGAAATGACCGAGATGGCTCAGTTGTTGGCGCAGCATTTTGGGATATGATTTCGCTACCACCTTTAGACACTTCTCAGTATGATCAGGATTAGTAGTATATCCTATTAGTATTAGGTTTCTCTTAGGCATACCACCCTATGTACAATCGACTCTATGTTTAAGTAACCACACTACTCATAGGGTCGTTATGCTGCCGGATTTTATATTTTCGCCCATGTACTGTATGCCATCTAGCAAATTTTCATGTATCAAAACTATTAGTATTAATGAAAATGCTTTATGTTTTATCATGACATTGTCATCTGCTATGTGTTTTATTTTCCTTGTTTTATGATAATGCATGAAATTACTTAAACACACACACTATACGCCTAGCCTATGGGATCCCAAACTCGCAAAATAATAGGCACTCAACATCTTTCCATTCCATGACAGAAATATGCCTCAAAGAACCAACCATGGAAAAAACGCAACACCGACCCCACCTGAGATAAACTCGGTTGCATTCCAGGCAGCAGTGTCTGCTGCGGTGACTGCAACACTTGCGCAGATTCGCCATGGAAACAACGGAGAAGGCAACGAGCAGGGATCCGGAAGCACAAATCAAGGGACGAACCACGGAGCCGCTCGGACCTTTAATGGGACAGGAGGCGTAATAGCCCTTAAGCGATGAGTCGAGAAAATAGAATCCGTTTTCGAAATCTGCGGGTGTCCGGATGAGTGTAAGGTCAAGTTCACAGCCTGCACCTTCATTGACCAAGCCCTCTCCTGGTGGAATGGCCACATAGAGGCCATGACACTCCCGGTGGCGAACGCGATGCCCTGGGAAGAACTTAAGGAAATGATGCTGGCTGAATACTGTCCAAGAGGCGAAATCCAGAAGATGGAACAAGAGTTGCGGAACCTCACGGTTCAAAACTCCGATATCGACGCATATACATCCAGGTTTAGTGAGCTATCTCTTCTGTGTCCCGTAATGATCACCTCAGAAGGGAAAAAGATTGAGAGGTTTATCTGGGGATTGACTGCACCTATCCAAGGGAATGTCATTGCGGCAAACCATGAGACGTTTGACAGCGCCAAGAGACTGGCCAAGAAATTGTATGATCATGGCAACAAAAAGGGTGCCAAAATAGCAGAAGCGGAGGTGAAGAAAGAAGGTGAGAACAAGAAGGGGAAAATCAACAAGAGAAAGGGAAAGAAAAACTCGGAATCGTCTAAGAAGCAACAAACGGTGTCCGTTCATGCTGCAACACAAGCTACCACCACACCACATGCTCCAGCCTCATCCACGCCAAATACCCCAAAGCAGTATTCAAGAAATCTTCCCAAGTGTAGCAAATGCAACTTCCACCATCACGGGGAGTGCAGAGAGATGAATTGCACAAGGTGCAACCGGAAGGGCCATAAAACAAAGTAGTGTACGACTCATCTTCAACAGAACCAGATGACAAACAACAACAACAACACCAATGCTGGAGCCAGCTATACCTGTTACGGATGTGGGAAAACCGGGAATTTCAGGCAAAATTGCCCCAACGCGAACAATCAAGGGGCAGGGGTAGCAGGGAGAGTGCTGACAATGGGTCAGGGTGAAGCAGTACAGGACCTAGCCGTTGTCACCGGTACGTTCCTACTTAACAACTCGTATGCATGCATCTTATTTGATAGTGGGGCGAAACGAAGTTTTGTTAGTAATAAATTCAAACACTTGCTAAATCAACAACCCCAGAAGCTCAACGAAGCCTTTACGGTGGAAATGGCTAATGGGAAAACGGAAACAACCAAAGATGTCTATATAGGATGTACGTTAGCACTAAACAACCACTATTTCCAAATAAATTTGATGCCAGTAAATATTAGGAGTTTTGATGTGATCATCGGCTTGGATTGGTTAAGCCCCCATCATGCCGATATTATGTGTCACGAGAAGGCCGTTCTCTTTCATCTTTCTAATCATGAAACCCTAATAATCTACGGAGATAAACCCGGTGCAAACCTTAGCCTTATCTCAAGTATCAAGGCGCAAAAGTGTCTACAAAAGAAGAACTACGCATTCCTTGCTCATGTGGTGGATAAAACCAAAGAGGAAGCAAGCATTCACAACATCCCAGTGGCGTGTGACTTCCCGAATGTGTTTCCAGAAGATCTTCCGGGAATACCCCCAGAACGACAAATAGAATTTTGAATCGATCTAGTGCCTGGAGGCATTCCAATCGCCAAATCACCCTATAGGTTGGCTCCTGCCGAAATGCAAGAATTATCAAGCCAACTAAGCGAACTCCTAAATAAAGGATTCATCAGACCCAACTTCTCACCATGGGGAGCTCCGGTTCTTTTCGTTAAAAAGAAAGACGGATCCTTCAGGATGTGCATCGACTATAGGGAATTAAATAAACTCACCATAAAAAACCAGTATCCACTTCCACGAATCGATGATCTATTTGACCAGCTCCAAGGAGCTAGTTACTTTTCAAAGATAGATCTGAGATCCGGTTATCATCAACTCAAAGTCTGAGATGAGGACATTCCTAAGACTGCTTTCCGAACTCGATACGGTCATTACGAATTCGTTGTAATGCCCTTTGGTCTAACAAATGCCCCCGCTGCATTTATGGACCTCATGAATCGAGTCTGCCGCCCATTCCTTGATAAATTCGTAATCGTTCTCATCGATGATATTCTCGTGTACTCTCGAAGCGAAGAAGATCACAGCCAACACCTCCGACAGATTTTAGAAACCCTGCGGGCTGAAAGGTTGTATGCAAAACTCTCCAAGTGTGAGTTCTGGCTCCGTAGTGTGAAATTTTTGGGCCATGTAGTCAGTCAGGAAGGAATACGTGTGGACCCCTCCAAGATCAAGGCAATCGAAAACTGGGCGAATCCGGCAACACCAACAGAAATTCGCCAATTCTTGGGTCTTGCAGGCTACTACCGAAGATTCATTCAGAACTTCTCCAAGATAGCCAAACCCCTCACCACATTGACGCAGAACGGCATACCCTTCAACTGGACCGAGAAGCAAGAGCTTGCCTTCCAAACCTTGAAGCAAGCCATCTGTAGTGCTCCAGTGCTATCCTTACCGGATGGAACCGAAGACTTCATAGTTTACTGTGATGCTTCGAATCAAGGTTTAGGTTGTGTCCTCATGCAACGAGAGAAGATAATTGCGTATGCATCCAGACAACTGAAAACTCATGAAGTAAATTATACCACGCATGATCTCGAACTAGGGGTGGTGGTCTTCGCCTTGAAAATTTGGAGGCACTACCTATACGGTACCAACTGCACCATCTTTACAGACCACAAGAGCCTCCAGCACATTCTAAATCAAAAAGAACTAAACATGAGGCAGCGAAGATGGGTTGAGCTGTTAAATGATTATGAATGTGAGATCAAATACCATCCAGGCAAGGCTAACGTAGTAAGTAGCCAATGCCCTGAGCAGAAAGGAGTATTTAAGTCGTCGTGCAAAGACTCTGTCAATCACCATCCAATCTCACCTAGCCTCACAAATCAAAGAAGCCCAACTGGACGCATTGAAGTCGGGGAATGTCGCTAGTGATTCACTACGAGGAATGGAGAAGGGGCTCGAAGTTAAAGACGACGGAACCCACTACTTCATGAATAGAATCTGGGTTCCCAAAATTGGGGGATTCAGAGAGATAATCATGCATGAAGCCCACAAGACGTGATATTCTATTCATCCGGGGTCAGATAAAATGTATTTGGATATCAAGCAGCAATATTGGTGGCCTAATATGAAGGCAGAGATAGCTACTTTCGTGGGCAAGTGTCTTACTTGCGCCAAAGTGAAAGTGGAATACCAAAAGCCCTCGGGACTATTGCAACAACCAGTGATACCCGAGTGGAAATTGGAAAGGATTACTATGGACTTCGTGACAAAATTTCCGAAGACAGCAGACGGATTAGATGCTATCTGGGTAATTGTCGATAGATTAACAAAATCCGCCCATTTCCTGCCAATAAAAGAGTCCTACAAGATGGAAAAGCTGACCCGAATCTACCTTAAGGAGGTTGTGAGACTCCATGGAGTGCCAGTATCTATTATCTCGGATCGAGATAGCAGATTTACTTCAAGATTCTGGAAATCTCTTCAGAAGTCAATGGGAACACATCTAGATATGAGCACTGCCTACCACCCACATACGGATGGTCAGAGTGAGCGTACCATCCAGACACTCAAGGATATGCTCCGAGCTTGCGTGATTGACTTCGGCAAGTTATGGGATACCCACTTGCCTCTGATCGAATTCTCTTACAAGAACAGTTATCACACGAGCATCAAGGTTGCTCCCTTTGAAGCACTTTATGGTCGTAAATGCGGATCGCCACTATACTGGGCTGAGGTGGGTGACACTAAACTAGCAAAAGGGAAATCGCCAGCCAGTGCTCTTACAGGCCCGAAATCATCCGTGAGACGACCGAGAAGATAGTCCAAATCAAAGCTCGACTTCAAGCATCGCGAGACCGACAGAAGAGTTATGCTGACAAGCGGCGAAAGCCATTAGAATTTCAAGTCGGAGATCGCGTGTTGTTAAAGGTCTCTCATTGGAAAGGAATGATTCTCTTTGGGAAACGAGGAAAACTGAACCCGCTATACATTGGACCGTTCGAGATTCTTGCCCGGATTGGTCCAGTGGCTTACAAGCTGCAACTACCTGCCGAGCTCAGCAACGTACACCCGGTGTTCCACGTCTCGAATCTGAAAAAGTGTCTATCAGATGAAACCCTTGTCGTTCCTTTGGAAGAGATTGAGATAAACGAGAATCTACTGTTCGTTGAAGAACCGGTTGAGATTATGGACAGGGAAGTGAAGCGTACAAAGCAAAGTCGCATTCCGATTGTGAAGGTACCATGGAGCGCTAAACGTGGACCAGAATTCACGTGGGAATGTGAAGACCAAATGAAGCAAAAGTACCCTCACCTATTCTTTCTTTCACAAACCTAGTTTTCAAAAGAATTTCGGGACGAAATTCCCTCTAACGGGGGGATGATGTCACAACTAGCATTTTTGCTAGGAAATTCTATTCGCATGTAATCATTCAACTATTGTAAAACATATACTCTAAGAAAAATATCACTCAGTGCTCATTTAAATTCACCTTTCATGTTCATCAAAGAGTCTTAAAACCCTAAGAATCCCGGTTTGAGTCCATATTAGACTAGGATTTCCTTATTGGGCCTGATCGACCAATAAGCACCCAATTCAACTATTATGGGCTTGGAAACCCTATTTGGATTCTAAATGGACCCAATTCACAAATCTATAACATTTTAGACCATTTTGGCCTAGAATGATTCATTCTAACCCTAATGGGCCTTATTGGTCCATAGCTAATCCAATTAACCTTAGTGAGCCATAAACCCATTCTTTTATTCTATTAGGGTCGTAAGTGTTCCCAAGGGCCCAATGCGCCGAACATTTTATGATTAGGTTCCAAAAATCCTAACTAAAGTTTATTGGGCTCAAACTATTCCATTTCTACCCTTTTTGGCCCAAACTCTCCGCCCAACACCATTTAACAAAAAAAATGAAAAATGAAATGGAGGGAGGGGGGTTGACTTTGGAGGTGCCACCTCCATATTGTTCACCATGTAACAATGCATGGTCTCACATATTTCCATGCAAAATCACCTCACCTTTCTCTCCCCTCTCTTCTTGATATCTCGGCCGAGAGCAAAGACACACACACACACACACATAATTCATTTTCAAACACTCTCCAAACACTCTCAAAGATCATCCTTCTTTCTCCAAGATCTCGAAAATTGGCTAGAGTTCTAAGGATCTTCATCAAGTAATTCCAATCTTTGGTAAGTTATTTGTCAAACACAAGTATCTTCTTTCATCTTAACATGAAAAACTCCTTCTTACATAGTTTTATTCCATGATCACATCTTAGAAGCTTCATAAGTTCGAGATCCACTTCAAGGTGTTACTAGGACCAAAATCCTTTCCATTCTTTCTTCAAAAACCGAAACATCAAGCAAAGGTGAGTTCATACCCCTTTTTTTCGGTTTTTACATGATTTTTGGGGGAGAATGCAAGTAAAATGTGTAGATCTATGTGTTATGTGCATGTCTTGTGTGATTGCTTAGTTTATTTTGTAAAAATATGTTAGATCTTAGCAATACTCGACACCGTAAGTAACACTAGGTTAAGATCCATGAACTAATACACCTTACACATCATATTACCAAGATAAAAGTGTTATATGTTCAAGATACAAAAATTTAAGGCCAAAAATCTTGTTAAGGGTCAAAATTGTCAAGAAAACAAAAGATAAGGGTAAAAAGCGACATTATGTTTTTATAGGGACCAAACAGGTCCTACGTCTATAAAAAGGGATTTTTATGTTAAACATACTTTCCAAAGGGCCAAAAATGTAAATTTGAGCTTAATGGGCCAAACATTTGGGCCTCACGGCTTTGGGCCCAAATTTGCAAAAAAATGAGGTTTTGGGACTAAAAATGTTATTTAGCCAAAGTTTGAGTCAAAATGTAAATAAACCAAATTTAGGAGTGAAAATAACAATTATTTCTCAAATGGACCAAAAATATAACTTTTATCAAAATTGGGTCGAAAGTGTAAATTTTTACAAATAAGGGGCTGAAAATGCACTTTTCTGCAAAACAGGGCCATAAATATAAAAATATAAATTTTTGGACTAAAACCGTGAATTTCTAAACATTTGGGACGAAATTACAAATTTTTATAAATTATGGACTAAAGTGTCATTTTTACAAAACTTTGGGCCTTAATAGAAAATTTTGAAACTTATCGACCAAGAACATCGTTTTCACAAAAGAGGACTTTTTATATTCAATTCAGTAAATCTCGAACTAAAACAAATAACGAAATAATGAATGGACGTAATACAACGACAACAAATTTATTGGGCCTAATATTCACGTTACATGGCCAATGGGCCTTAAGGACCCATTTAAGTGTATATTGAGCCCAACATTTTCCATGACACGTTTATTGGGCCTTGCAACCCATTTACATGTTAATCTGGGCCTGAACTATGGACCACGTGTTTGTTGGGCCTTGGTGGTCCACTTACATGCCTATTGGGCCCAAATTACCCACTTACATGTTAATGGGCCTTTGTGACCCAGTTACATGCTAATTGGGCTTGGACTGAAATTCACATGCTTGGTAGATTGTAACTATACCTTTACATAACTATTGAACTTTGTATACGTATAAATGTACCTTTGGATGGATAACGCATAACATACATGTAAACATTAAACATAGTACGAAAGGTTGAGAATCTAGTGAGACGTGTCGGGTGGCACCTTGAGTGTACAGTCGTAGCTTGTAGTTATAATCAGAGTCTCCTGGAGGGAGAGCGAGAGTTTGTGTATAGATCTATACGGGGTGACCCCCCACGCCTTAGCTGTTCGCTACAACTAGACTAGGCCAGTCTAGGGCGACAAAACCTTGAGCAAATACCGGCATTTGGAAAAATGTTAAGACAGGCAACCTAGTCATTATCATGTATGATTATAACGGCTCATATAAATATTCAATACCAATATAACGTTTCGAAGATTAACCCTTCGATTGTGTCAATACCAAATAACTTATTTAACGATAGAAGAACCTCGACATTATTATAAATCAGAAAATATCGGATTTTCTGGGGAAATATTCATATACAATTATCACTTCCTTACAATACAAGAAATCTAAACTACATCAATATATGTTACAACTATCAAATTCACACATGCAATTATACTTGATTTTCACATCATTTTCAGACATTTTACAGAAAATATCGGATTTTCTGGGTTTTTACGAAAGATAGAAAGACTTTTATTCAAACATACTTATGAACTCACCAACATTATATGTTTACCGTTTTCAAAATAACTTGTATTCTCAGGAAATCGTTAAGCAGGAAGATTTTCAAGTATGTATGGATTTATTTTGTGTAACATCACTCATCGTACAATTAATACTTTGAATTTATGTAATTTATAACAATGTACTTGATGTGAACAATGTTGTTTGTTAAATGTAATGTTGGTGGTGAATGTGTTATGTTTCATGTATATTCATTGTGATGATAATTCAATTGTTAGTCACACGAGCCCCAGACGTTTCCGCCGTCTGGTTCGGGGATGTGACACTCTCCCTCCAGGAGACTCTGGTTAAATGTTAGGACTTTAATGGGTACTTAGATAAGTACGTAAAGGCATCTCACAAATTGCTTCAACGAATTTACTAGTAATAAAGCGGAAAAACCTTTTTGTAAATAACATATAACTTTGTAAAATAGTCCCTTTGTTCCATAAACTATACCTATTATAGTTTATACGTTTATTTCTGTGTTATAATCTCAGCTTTGTAAAATAGTTCCTTTGTTCCATAAACTATATCTATTATGGTTTATAAGTTTATTTCCGTGTTATAATCCGATCTTTGTAAAATAGTTCCTTTGTTCCATAAACTATATCTATTATAGTTTATATGTTTATTTTCGTGTTATAATCTGAGCTTAGTAAAATAGTTCCTTTGTTCCATAAACTATACCTATTATAGTTTATAAGTTTATAAATTTAATAAATTTCATGTTTAAATACATATTAACGGTAAAAAAACATAATAAGTAAATTATTTTTTTTAAACACAAGATTTCTTGTGTTTTACTTGTATTCCCCCCTAAAAACATTGAAGAAGCTTGGAAAAATATGGGGGTATGAACTCACTTGATAAGGTGGTGATTCGGACAGCACTTCGCTTCTAGAAATGATTTTCCTTGAAGAAACCGTGAGTTTTTGTTGAAAACCGGGCTTTGCACGGGCCGAGTTTCAAACCGAAAAGACTCTTTTCTCGGGGACTTCGGGTGCTTCGGGGCTTTCTTCGGGTATTAGGGAGGTTCCCTAAGCTTCGGGGGTTTTAGAATGGCTTGAGAGGGTGTTTAGGGGTGAAAGAAGGAGAAAATAGCAACACAAACCGGGAGGTCTCGCATGCCTTTTATAGCTGGACGAAGCCTCGCATTACGCTGGGCATAACTTCGGTAAGCTGGGCATACTTCGGTACGTAGGGCGTACCCTCGTACGATGCGCGTAGGAGCTACGTGGCTTCTGTTGGATTTCCGAGCTTCAGACGTGTCACAGCTAGGAACACGCGTCTACCATTCGAAGGTATAGGGCGACGTGGCTGACTCCGGACATAGGGTATGCGACCGTTGGGCGTAATCTCGTACGTTGGGCTTACGCCTTCGGGTCAGCCTCGGAATTTTGGTCTCGAACTTCAAAAATTCATAACTTTCACATACGGGCTCCGTTTTCCACGTTCTTTATATCTACGCATAGGTGAGTCCGTAATCTACGACTTTCGTTTAGACTCCGTTGGCTAATTTTGAATTTATTTTTAATGTTATATTTTTAATAGGCCGGGACAGGAAAAGTCCTTTAAAAATTCATATCTTCTTCATCCGACGTTCGTTTTCATCTCTCTTTTAACCGTTGAGCTACTATTGACGAGATCTCCGATTCTCGTTTAGGTTGTGTCGGCTAAAAATCGTTCGGTCTATAATTCGAATTCCGGGTTGTACACTGTTGTGCCGAATCTTAGAAAAATCATAACTTCCTCATACGAAGTCAGATTTGGACGTTATTTTTATGCACACTCTCAGTTTAACGTATGTTACAACTTTTATTTAGATACCTAAGGCTAAAATCATTTATTGTAAACTCACTTTTTACGTCACATAGCGTTGTGTCAGTTCTATCGCGAAACTTCGATAGGTCATAACTTCTTCGTTATAACTCAGATTTCGGTATTCTTTATATCTTCGGAATGCTTGTCACGGTCACTACCACTTTATTCATACAAATCAAGTTTATCTTACATTTTATTTTTGATGTTTATTTTCATCTTAATTATTTTATATCTTCATTACCTCAAAACGAGTTACAATGGTTGACCTAGATTATTACATTGCGAATTTACGGGTACATGGTTGAAGTTTGGACCTTGATTGATCTATAATTTTTCCATTTGTGACATCATCCCCCCGTTAGAGGGAATTTTGTCCCGAAATTAGTTCCAAAGTGAACACTCATGAAATAGGGAAAAGATGTGGGTATTTTTGTTTCATCTGGTCTTCTCGTTCCCATGTGAATTCAGGTCCTCGCTTGGCGATCCAGCGGACCTTTACTAATAGTATGAAACCTTGTTTTGTTAAGTCTGATTGTCTGTGTTGGGATGGTTAAGCTGTACTTAAGATGGGAGAAAGTGTGGGTTTGGTTTACTTGTCTACGTTTACTTGAATAATAGCATGCCCACTCGTAGTCTTGGGAAACTTTGCCCTGAAGTTCATGGTATGACTCATACTTGGTTCATACACCATCACCTCATCTATACAAGTTGTATATAATTAAGATTGAAAAGATGTTAGGATGGGTGACTCTGCCCCAAGTCCACAACCAGACAAGGAACAGGAGGTAGGGCGGAATCACACATCCTAAATCCGTAGAATCTTAATTATACACTACCCTTGCGTATACCCTTAGTAGTGATAGACTAGCTGCATGGGTCCTTAATCTCTATTCTTGAACTTGACTTGTTGTATGAGTGGTATTCCTAGGAGGTCTGCTGAGGATACTTCGGGAAGGTTACGGGCTTCCGGAACATCCTCGGTGTTTCACTTTAAGTTTCTTGCCTACGGAGTGAGTTAGAAAGGCGTAGCACCCCTCGCATGGGTAGTTCTGAGTTTTGAAGCGAGAGATGATACGGAGGTTTATGTCAGATTTATCGTTATAGGTTGAAAGGAGTTAGTTAGACGATCGGTTAAAGCGAAGAGTCTTTCCGTAGCACATGCAGTTGGTATGGTGAGGACCAAGCCAATCCATTTCTAATAGCTACGTCGGAACTTCTTATCGTAACAGGTGTTAAGTCGATTAGGAAGAAGTGTTTGTTTAGAGCGATGACATCTTCTATGTATATGTCTTTAGTTCCTTATGTTTTATTCTTGTTATTACTGTTGCGAACATTTGCACAACATTCAAGTAGTATAGGTAGTAAGAGTGCTCTGATAAATAATGATTAAATCTCGTAATATGATCCCTACAAAGTCCCTCCATAATCGCTTAGTGTATACAAATCGTATATAGTTAAGATTGAGAAGACAGTCGACTGAGTAACTCTGCCCTAAATCCACAATCAAACAAGAAACAGGAAACAGGAAATAAGGCGGAATCACTCACTCTAAGCCTGCATAATCTTAAATATATATGACTCTAAGGTTACACTAAGCCATCATAGCTCACCTGTAAGGATCCTTAGTTTTTATATGAATGATGTGTTTTTATTCGGTTGAGGAAACAATTTTTTATTTTTAATTTATTTGACAAAGATTTTAGTAAAAATTTAATGCTTAAATATTATTGTTTGGAGACGTACCAAAAATTCCAGAAGGGTTCCTCGTTGCTTCTTCGTGTCTTGTTGTTAAGCTCCTCCTGTTCCTCCATCATTCCTCTCTGTTGGGCAATCTCTCTTAAAGTTACCCGTTTCACCGCATAAATAGCATACTGGATTTACTCCAGCATTGGGGGTTTGAGTGATGTGTTGGGTCAGAGTCCTACAAAAACGGATGGTGTGCCCCTTCTTGTTGCACCTAACACAATAAAACTCTCGACAAGCTCCATAATGATGGTAGTTGCACTTACTGCAGTATAGGAGATTTCCATAGTATGGTGTTGTCGGTGTTGAGGTAGTAGGGTCAGTAGGGGTAGGGACTGCTACAGTTTGTTGTATTTTGGAAGGACCTTGAGTCGAACTGCCCCCTTTCTCACTGCCATGACGGCTATCACGGAGGCTGTGACCGCAGATTGAAAAGTAGCAGAGTCTATCTGTAGAAATGGCGTTACGTCGGTTGGCCGGTTATTTCCATGTGAAGACATGATTCTGTTACATGATGTGAAACGAGTTGGTTAAATAACTATGGTCGTTGCTACTTGTACTCTATCTATTTATATATACACAGAAATTTCTCGTTTTGCTGTAAAATTCTCAATGTTTCAACCTACATCCCTATGATGTATTTATGGCAGAGAGTAGAAATCGGTATTAGTATCAAAGTTAAGTTTAACAAAATAGAGTACAGATATTGAAATCTTAGGTTGATCGGGTTTCATGGGTTTTGGAAGGGAGTATCTCTCTTGATTTTACTGTTACTAGTTGTGACGAAAGGTACGGTAAACTTAACACATAGAGCGAGAAGTGTAGTCACTAACTCACTAAGTTATATTAGTTTATAAATTATTAGTGTCACACATAAGGTGTTCTCTAGTTTGTTCCTGGTTTGTTAATGATCTCTCTAGTGCCTTTCTCTTCGTCTGATCCTTTCTCGGAATCCTCCTCGTGAACCCTCTTTTGGTTCTGCGTCGACTCCTCTGTTGGCTGTTTGCGATGTCTAGGTGTGTCAGTTGTACGAGAATGGGAGCATCTAAAGAATCTATGAGATTAATAAAACATTTCGTATTAAAAATAATTTATGGGGGTGATCCTTACCGGGTCCTTCTATAATCACGTAGTGTATATAGATTATATATAACCAAGATCAAATAGACCTTCGAATAACTGATCCTACTCTAAATCCACAACCAAACAAGGAACAAGAAGTAGAGCGAAGATCACAAATTCTAAGTCTATAAAATCTGAATTATATATAACCTTAATGTATACACTCAGTAATTATAGACCTACCAGTAAAGGTCTTTTAGTTTTCATATAAGTTAGTTATATTGTCTAAAATACCCCTGTAGTATCTTAATTGCATGTTTGATTCTAGAGCTTCTTGGTATACGAAGTTGATAAGTTTTTAGGCTTGTTGTTATTGTATAGTATCATAAAATACTCCTATAGTATTTTTAAACTTTATCTTTGGATCTAGTATTCCTTTGTATATAGAGTTGGTAAGTATTAGACTTGTTGCAACACCACTATCACTCCCAAACACATGTTGGTCGTATCTCAAATAAATATAGTTGATCAGGCTATATTTATCCCATATATGATTACATAATTGTCAAGGTTTGACTGTAGTGTCCAACATCTAAATACTTTTGTTTTGTTCTTCTTCTGATACTTGTTCTAGTATATACATATTTGCATGTATGTATACTTTCATAAAAATATAAATATATTTAAAAAGTATAATCCTTGGTCAGAGTGTTTTTATCCCATTGTGTTTATGTTTTATATCTTTTATAGGTTTATATACTTAGTTCACTATAAACAATGCTCTGAAACCAATCTATCGCACCCCCAAACCGAAACGACAGAAACATTTGGGGGCGGAGGACGTCATGTACAGTATCACAACAATTGTATAATAGTAATCAAAGCAAAAACAACCTTTGTATTGATAATATATAATTTACATTGTGTTCAAAACATTGCCTGATTTACATTAAAACTATAGCAAAAGATAAGACGTAATACTACTATGCTCCGTCTTCGCAACTCCTGAGAGGGTACCTGTCTACTAACTTTCCTGAGAATACAAGTGGTTTGAAAAAGTGTCAACATTAAAGTTGGTGATTTCATAAGCGTTTTTATTATCGAAAGTATATTCTTTATTCTTTGGAAAAGTTCATGTGTTTCTCCAGAAAATCCTGCATTTTCCATAAAACTGAATTGTAGTCTTAAACATTCCAAGACCGAAAAGTACAAGTCTAATTACCATACTTATTTTGATGATACCTACTTTTGTTTATAAGTAAAACTAGTTGAAGATGCGTTTGCCCTATAAACTAGATGTGATCTTAATGTCCTCCTATGATTACTTAGTATATACGAGTTGTACATAATCAAGGTCGAACAGACAGTCGAAGGGGTGAATCTGCCCTAAGCCCACAACCAAACAAGGAATAGGAAGTAAGGCGGAAATCACACATTCCACTATGTACCGGACATTAATTATATATAATCTTGATGTATATGCTAAGTAATCACATAATTAATACCTCTTAAGACTGTTCAAAACGTATATTACTACGTAAATATGTCGTTGTTTTCTCTGTGTGAGTTCTTATAACCATACTGATATGACTAATGGCCTACACAACGTTCTTCAGGCATCAGAAAGTTTTGACATTTGTCACCTCAGGCCTGCCGGCCTAGGTGTTGCAAGCAACTCAGGTGCGGGATTGTCAATCCTGTACAGATCTATACACAAACTCACGCTCTCCCTCCAGGAGACTCTGGTTATAAGTCAGGAATTTAATGGGTATTTAGATAAGTACGTAAAGGCGTCTCACAAATTGCTTCAACGAATTTACTAGTAATAAAGCGGAAAAACCTTTTTGTAAATAACATATAACTTTGTAAAATAGTCCCTTTGTTCCATAAACTATACCTATTATAGTTTATAAGTTTATTTCCGTGTTATAATCTGAGCTTTGTAAAATAGTTCCTTTGTTCCATAAACTATACCTATTATAGTTTATAAGTTTATTTCTGTGTTATAATCTGAGCTTTGTAAAATAGGTCCTTTGTTCCATAAACTATACCTATTATAGTTTATAAGTTTATTTCCGTATTATAATCTGAGCTTTGTAAAATAGTTCCTTTGTTTTATAAACTATACCTATTATAGTTTATAAGTTTATAAATTTAATAAATTTCATGTTTATGTTGGATTAGATGACTAAGCCCATAACTATTATTGGTATGTATTCGACCCGAGAGTAGCATGGTCCATTTGGGTTGCATGGCATCGGAACAATTGGATAGACAAAATGAGAAAAAGGATACTTATGATTTATATTAATATATTATAAGTTCTAATATATTAATATGAAATCATATTATTTAATTAGTATTGATCAAGTATTAGTTTAGAATTAATTTAGTGATTAAAAGGAACTAATTAAATATGGACTCTTATATATATATATATATATATATATATATATATATATATATATATAGGATGGGCCAAGTTCATTTAGGTTGGGCTAAGCTTTCATGGATAGTCCATGGAGTTTTAACCCATGGATCCTATGGAAATGAAAGGTCATGGGTATTAGGGTTTACATGAATGTAACCCTAATCCTCCACACTATATAAAGAGGTCTCTAGTTTATGAAATTGGCACTAGTGCATACACAAAAGAGGGCAAGGCCGATTTTCATAGAGTGAACCTAAGTATTCTTCTTCTCTAGTTATTCCAAAGGTTTTTGGTGTTGTGTGAACCATTTGAGGCGCAACACTTGGGGCACTAAGCTCTTAAAGATTCAAGGCTTCAAGCTCCATCAAAAGGTATGTCATTCTACTAGATTCTTGTATTGTATATACTTCATATTATGCTAGTTATGATGAAACCTTGGAATATTGAATATTTGCATGCATAATATAGAAAACATAGATCCAAGGTTTATAGGGTTGCATGTACACCATAGGAGGGTTAGAATGCTCAAATCCCATCAGTGGTATCAGAGCCTAGGGTTGTTTTCAATTATACTTGATGCATCTTATTTTTCAAAACCAAGAATCTGCCCAGACTGAAAACTCGACGAGTTCTGGCGAAAAAATCGACGAGTTCATGTGTTAAAGCATGAACTCGACGAGTTCCTTATAGAACTTGACGAGTTGGTTTTCCAGTTTGCAGATTTTCGTGTTTTAAGGTTGGAATTGGTCTAGAATCATTACCTTAAACTGTTTTGGACTTATAAAACTTGTTTTTTGATGTGGTAATGATTATGGTAAACCAATTTCAAGGTTATTATCAAAATTTCAAGTTTTATATGTGTTTATATGATTCTTGAAATTGTTGATATGATTGTTCATACACTTATGAGTTTTGGTAGATCATAGGAATTATTTGCAAATTGGTTGTTAGTTAACTCTTGATCTAAATGTTTTTTTAATGGAGTCCATAATTTGTCCTCAAGTTATGGATTACCAAAAGTCATTTCTTTTAAAAATCCATTAAAAACTCATAGGTTAGCCGAACGGGTAGGACAAGGACTATAATTATCATTATAAGTATAATGATAAATATAAAGTAACTAAACCTTTTATAAATTCCCAATCTTAGTTACTTTAGGAAAATGTGAATTTGGTGCTAACCCATGAAATTACACTTTGTACCTTACCAAGCCGTTGGTGGAGCGTGTGTGGGTAACCGGCACACTATCATGGACTAGTAAGAGTGGCAAAGGGTGACTTAATATTTATCATAGATCGGTGGAGCGCGTGTGGGTAACCGACACATCGATTAGGTGATAAATATTAAGAGTACCAAGTTAATTTTCATGGTTATTCACACCTTGTTTTGTGATCCTCGGCATCCCAGTCACAAAACTTGAGAGGGCACAATCGAGATTTAAACATTCCATTGAAAAGTTCAATGAATCTCAAAAGATATAGGAGTTTCAAATCCAATTAAAACCTAATAATTTATTTCGTTTTTTCATGGTGGAAATTGGTGGAAATTGGTGATCCTCGGCATCCCTCTTCCAAGTTATAAAATATTGTGTTGGGTCCTAGCATTAATATTTCATATTGGGTGTTATATTAAGGACTTAAATCAACTAACTTGAATTTCTCCCATTGTAGATGTCTGGTTCAGACAACTATGATCTTCCCAAATCTCTTGGAACAAGCTTTCCTAATGAAGATGATTTCCCGCGATTGGATCATGGAAATCATACTTCTCTTACTCCACCTCCTCCACTTATTCTCCCTGACCCACAAGCTCGAAGACTTGAAAAGTTCAAGATCACTCAAGCCCTACTTGAAATGAAACATAAAGATGGAAGACCTGTGTGTACTCATGTGTTAAAAGATGAAGTCACACATTGACAGGTTTAGAATGTTGGGTGTCGTTGTCCCAAGGAAGTTGGCTATTGACTGGGTTCTTCAGTCACTTCCTGAGTCGTATAGTGAGTTCATTAAGGGCTACTATATGACAGACCACGACATGACCCTTATTGATCTTTCTTATTTGCTTGTTGCTGATGAATCAGAAATGTTTTGGTGCACTGGAAAAGTAAATTTGGGCGGAAGGTCTATTTCTCAAACTTCCATGGACATTGACAATGGTAACATTGGAAGTCCATAAAAGCTTTCATTTAAAGTTGCATTGTAAGGAAAAAGTTTTTTCCGCATTTCATAAATAAATAAAATTTTGTTTTGTTTTATTTTATTTTATATCTCCTTGCAATGACATTTATGGAAAATTGATGTTTGTATGTTTCTAGCAATAATGGAAATATGAATTTGATTCTTTCATTTGTGGTAGTGTCTAAATTTACCAAATAAGGAAAGATTCTCATCATCCAAGTTTTAATTGGACCGAAACTTGGAATCATGCAAGTTGTATTATATGATGAATGAGAATTTTCATCTTTGTAAAATTAAGACTAATTCCTTTTTCACATGTATATGTGAGTCAAGTGAAGGACTAAGGGATCGAGTACACATTCTTGTGCACTGGTCAAGTCCACCACAAAGATCGATAAGACTATTCGTCATGATTACTAAAGTTTAGTAAATATGGTTATACTTACAAGTTTAAGTGTAATTCTGAAACATTGGAAAAGTTTCAGTGTATGGCAGAACGAATGAAAAGAATCAAATTAGGCAGAAAGATAAAAGTTTCTCGAATCTGAAAAGATGGGAGAGTACTTTAGTATCATGTTTTATGATCATCTTAATGATTATGAAACCATATCACAATTCATCCTCTAAGGACATCTTAGTGCATTCTTATGGCTAAGAAGAGGAGTCATGAATTGTTGAAGTGGTTAAATCAAGAAGATGAGTCATACTTCATTCCAAAACAATTCTTAGAGTCATACTCCAAGATTGTAAATTGAGTGATATATCTTAAAGAAGGTTTATAACACTTGTCAAATGTAAGAGTAAAATGTTTTCTACTCTTGTACATTTGAAATTGGTAAGTTGTGATGTTTTGGATAAAACAAAGACCAACTAAGGCCAATTGTGAGAAGTGTTTGTCTTGATAAGAATCCACACTATCTCTTGAATATTTGTTTGTCAAGGAATGGTTCTTGGCAATAGAGTCTTATATGTCAAGAGGGTAGTGGGAGTCTTAAAGATTCTGAAAGAGTTTCAAGAACTAATCAAGAATAAAACCTATAGTTTATCACCACCACACGACTTGAGGTTTATAACCTATCGTGTTGACATATTTTTATTTCTGTGCCCATTCGAGTTAAATTTGACTATGCATCTGAGTTCTACAAGTTCTCAGTTGTTTGCATAACTACTTGGAAGCAATGGCAGGCCCTTGTGCTGCCAGGTGGCAAGAAGTAAAGATTGCACAAGTTCAGTCCATATTGTCACACCCCCAAACCAGAACGGCGGAAACGTTCGGGGGCGGAGGACGTCATGTACAGTATCATAACAATGCATAATACTAAAACAAGCAACAACATCATCCATTGCATTAATAATATAATTTAATACAAGTGTGTTCTGTGTATAGTTTAAAAGACACCAAAATATGAATCAAAATAAAACACGAGTCTCGAATGTGCTCCGTCTTCTCAAAACCTGGTCCAGTGTATCTGTCAATTGGTGACCTGAGAATACAAGTTATTTTGAAAGCGTAGATCAGCATTTAAGTTGGTGAGTTCATAAGTATTTTAGTGTCATTGTTTGTATAAGTTTGAAGAAAATGTTTGTAAGTATGATGTAAAGTTTGTAAATGTTTGATGTAAATGTTTGTATACTTCCTAGAAAATCCTATATTTTCTACTAAAGCAGTCTTCTACCAAGACCCGATTGTTTGTATGTTTATCCTTTTGTAAAAGTGAATGTTTTTCCCAAGTATGACTATCATTACCAGAAAATAGTTTACATTATCGTTTATGTGAGAAGATCACTATATGAATGTAATGGGAAAATGAAGATGTTCAGTAGTATTGAATAAACTAACTACAGATGTACTAACTACCTTAAAACCAGTTTGTTTAATTAAGGTAAAATGTGATGAGATTATAACCATACTTGATTGACTAGTAAAACACGACGATCAAAACGTCGAAATGGTATGACATTCGTCACCCGTAGACCTGCAGGTCCCACTGTAGCTAGCAGCAAGGTGTAGGATGGTCAATCCCGTATAGATCTATACACAAACTCACTCTCTCCCTCCAAGAGACTCTGGTTACAAAACGTTACACAGCAGTATATTGCCATGCCATGAAGTAGTGGCTCACATTAATGTTATAGTGTTCTTGTATTAGTGTAGTATGTTCCTTCTGTTCTAGTTATAGTATGTTCCTTCTGTTCTAGTTACAGTATGTTCCTTCTGTTCTAGTGTATAGTATGTTCCTTCTGTTCTAGTTATAGTATGTTTGAACTGACTCATGCATTAACTGACTCTTGTAAATTTCATTGTTCTAGAAATAGTAAGTAGTAACTTCCTAAACTATACCTATTATAGTTACTAGTACTGTTGTTTGAATGACTGATCATGTTTGTACACCTTTGCTATCCAAAGGTATTGAACTGATGGAAGAACTTTTATATCTATACACATATACATAATATATAACTAAGATTTAAATGACACTCGGACAAACAACCGATACCCTAAGTCCACAACCAAACAAGAAACAGTAAATAAAGCGATTTATCAGTCCTAAGCCCTTTCAACCTTATTTATATAACTATATCCATATAGACATGATTTTTACAATATATAAGTTTAAAGTAGTTTGATAAAGAGTTTAGCATATAAAAGAGTTTTAACCATTTGAATGGTTATAGATGACTTGATGTCAGTTTATAAAATGTTTTGAAATAGTTTGTTTGATAACACAGTTTTGAAGTATAAGAAATCCACTTGTTTGATAGTTATTAATCACATGTGATTGATACAATAACTATAATGTTTCTACTTGTATTCCCCCCCCCCCAAAAAAAGCATTTAAAATCATTTAAAAGATAAGTTAGGGGTATGAACTCACCTGTAGTGAGTGATTCGAATGTAAGATCGATATAGGATGCTAAGTGTCAAGTGAAGTCTCGAGCACAAACGGATCCTATTAAGCATATAATGACACATATATGTATATAATTAGTGTATATAACAACTAATCATGTTAGGGAACAACCTTAGGGACTAGGAAACACTTGGAATGAAGTGTTACAATCACATATGATTGTACAAAAGGAGTTTACGGCTACACAATGGTGTGTTCACGGCCAAAGGGGAGTTCACGGCCATGACATGAAGGGTTTACGACCATATGAAGAGTTTACGGCCGTAAACTCTTGATGTTCATGCTAAGATGGTCGATTCTTAGATGTTAATCACGAGCTTCTACTAGATAACAAGTATAGGGAAAGGATACTTACGATTTGGAGGCTTGAATGGGTGTTTACGGCCCAAAGAACTAGTGTGTGTTCTTGGTGTTCTTGGTGTTCTTGATGATTTGAATATCTAACCCAAAAGAGATGAACTCACGGATGAAATCATAGGGTTTTACTAGATCAAGAAGGATATCAACTAATAATGATAGAATCACTTACAACTTTGACGAGAAATGGAAGTTTTCTCAATGATACTTGAGAAAGAAATGAGTGTTCATGACTTGAATATGTGAGAAGTGAAGAAAAATGAAGGAAAATCATACTTAAGGAGTAGAGTTCACGGCCAACAATAGTTTACGGCCGTAAACTCTAGTTTGCGGCCGTAAACTCCTTGTGATGGAGTTTTCCGGCTTGAATGCTACACAATGAACTCTAGCAGATACTTCCTAACACCCGATCCTTGAATGTACTAGGCTTAGAACACTCAAACAGACCCTTAACAAAGCTAAAAGATAGCAGAAACAAGTCTGAATGATGATCGAATTGAATGGCTTTACAAGATAGAAATTTCGGGTTGTCACATCATCCCCCCGTTAGAGAGAATTTTGTCCCGAAGTTAGAGTTTAAGAAAATATAGATAACTAAGGAAAAAGATGAGGATATTTCAGTTTCATTTGATCCCCGCGCTCCCAAGTGAATTCAGGTCCCCGCTTGGCATTCCAGCAAACCTTCACTATCGGGATACGGCTTTGCTTCCTTTGCTTGACATCTCGGTCCATGATCTCTACGGGTTCTTCCACGAAGTTGAGGCTCTCGTCGAGTGGGATTAAAAGAGTCTCGTCAGATAGACACTTTTTCAGGTTCGAAACCTGGAAAGTAGGGTGTACGTTACTGAGTTCGTGAGGTAGTTTGAGTTTGTAAGCTACAGGACCGATTCTAGCGAGAATCTCGAAAGGCCCTACAAATCTTGGATTTAGCTTTCCACGCTTTCCGAAGCATATCAAGCCCTTCCAGGGTGAGACCTTCAATAGAACACGGTCGCCAACCTGGAATTCCAAAGGTTTCCTTCTCTTGTCTGCGTAGCTTTTCTGTCGGTCTCTAGAGGCTTTCAATCGTTCACGGATCTGAACGATCTTCTCTATCGTTTCCCGAATGATCTCTGGAACTGTGAGAGTGCTGTCAGGAATTCGTCCTTTAGCTAACTGCGTATTACCCACTTCAGCCCAGCACAGAGGAGATCTGCACTTTCGGCCATAGAGGGCTTCAAATGGAGCAGCCTTTATGCTCGTGTGATAACTGTTATTATAGGAGAACTCGACAAGGGGTAAATGAGTATCCCATGCATTTCCAAAGTCTATCACACAGGCTCGCAACATATCCTCCAAAGTTTGAATAGTTCTCTCACTTTGTCCGTCGGTTTGCGGATGGTAGGCTGTACTCATGTCCAGCCTAGTTCCTAGGGAACCTTATAGCGACTGCACGAACCTTGAAGTGAATCTACTATCTCTATCAGAGATAATGGATATGGTAACACCATGCAGTCGTACGATCTCCCTAATGTAGGTTCTCGTTAGTTTCTCCATCTTGTTAGTTTCTTTGATAGGCAGGAAGTGTGCGGACTTTGTTAACCTGTCTACGATCACCCAAATGGTATTGAGACCAGCCGTTGTCTTGGTAAACTTGGTTATGAAGTCCATTGTGATCCGCTCCCACTTCCATTCAGATATCTCCGGTTGCTGTAGTAAACCTGAGGGTTTCTGGTATTCGACCTTAACCTTGGCGCAAGTAAGGCACTTGCTCACGAAGGTAGCAATCTCTGCTTTCATGTTAGGCCACCAGTATAACTTTTTGAGATCCAGATACATCTTATCTGAACCTGGGTGGACGGAATACCGAGTGTTGTGTGCTTCGGTCATGACCAAGTCTCTGAAACCACCGTGCTTCGGTGTCCAGATCCGATCCATGAGGCACAAGGCTCCGCCACCCTTGACTTCCAAGTTCTTATCCATCCCTCTAAGAGACCCACCCGCCACATTTTCAGGCTTCAAGGCTTCTATCTGAGCCTCCTTAATCTGTGTGGACAGATGTGAATGGATAGTCATAGTCAATGATTTGACTCTACGACCAGAGTATTCTTTTCGACTTAGGGCGTCAGCTACTACGTTGGCTTTACTGGGATGATAACGAATTTCGCATTCATAGCCACTGAGTAGCTCGACCCACCGTTGTTGTCTCATGTTGAGCTCCTTCTGGACGAATATATGTTGTAGGGTTTTGTGGTCTGTAAAGATAGTGCTTTTGGTACCATATAGGTAGTGTCTCCAGATCTTCAGAGCAAATACCACTGCTCCTAACTCAAGATCATGTGTGGTGTAGTTGACTTTGTGTGTCTTCAGCTGTCTTGAGGCATAGGCGATGACCTTACCTCGTTGCATAAGAACACAGCCAAGCCTTGGTTGGATGCGTCACAATAAACCACAAAGTCTTCTATCCCTTCTGGGAGGGATAGTATCGGTGCGCTGCATAAGGCTCGCTTCAGCGTTTGGAACGTCTTCTCTTGTTTCTCTTCCCAGTCAAAGGTCATGCCTTTCTGGGTCAATGTAGTAAGCGGTTTCGCGATCCGAGAGAAGTTCTGAATGAACCTGCGACAGTCGCCAGCGAGGCCTAGAAATTGACAAATTTCTGTAGGCATCTTCGGAGCTGACCAGTTCTCAATGGCCTTTATTTTGGAAGGATCCACGTGAATTCCTTCTTCTCTAATCACGTGACCCAAGAATTCGACTCTTTGAATCCAAAATTTGCATTTAGAGAACTTCGCATAAGGCTTCTCTGCTCGTAATGT
This sequence comes from Lactuca virosa, assembly GCF_052849685.1. NCBI lineage: Eukaryota > Viridiplantae > Streptophyta > Magnoliopsida > Asterales > Asteraceae > Lactuca > Lactuca virosa. The sequence goes on along the minus strand of NC_136429.1, from coordinate 179,864,874 downwards.
TTCTAGAATCTGACGTAAGTGTTGACTATGCTCCTCCTTACTACGAGAATAGATAAGAATGTCGTCGATGAATACAATAACGAATTGATCTAAGTAAGGACGGCACACCCTATTCATTAAGTCCATGAATAATGTGGGCCCATTGGTTAATCCGAATGGCATCACTACAAACTCGTAGTGCCCATAACGAGTTTGGAAGGTTGTCTTCGGAACATCCTCCTCTAACACTCGTAATTGATGATACCCGGATCTCAGGTCGATCTTGGAAAAGTAATACGCCCCTTGCAGTTGGTCGAACAAATCGTCTATGCAAGGCAGAGGGTAACGATTCTTGACGGTAAGCTTGTTTAGTTCTCTGTAGTCGATGCACATACGGAACGATCCGTCTTTCTTCTTGACGAACAAGACCGGTGCTCCCCAGGGTGAGAAGCTAGGTCTAATAAAGCCCTTGCTGAGCAGTTCGTTAAGTTGACCGGATAGCTCCTGCATCTCAGCTGGTGCTAGACGATAGGGCGCTTTGGCTACTGGGGTAGCCCCTAGAACTAATTCGATTCTGAACTCGACTTGACGTTGTGGAGGTAATCCTGGTAGTTCTTCTGGAAAGATGTCGGGAAAGTCGCGTACTTTTGGGATGTTCTTTATGTATTTCGTCTCTTGGCTCATATCGACAACATGAGCAAGGAATGCATGACATTCCTTTCATAAGTACTTCTGGGCTTGTATGCTCAAGATGATTCGAAGGTTCGTGCCTGGTTTGTCGCTGTAGATAACTAGGGTTTCGTTAGACGGTAGATTAAGACTAACGGCCTTCTCATAACACTTGATGTCGGCACGATGAGAACTCAACCTATCCATGCCGATAATGACGTCGAAACTTTTAATTGAGACCGACATGAGGTCGATTGGAAATGAATGGCTATCTAGAGTTAGGGTACATCCTATGTATATACAGCTAGTGCTCTCAGTCTTTCCGTTAGCCATTTCTTCAGTGAACGGTTCTTTAAGTGCGCGTGATTGTTATTTAAGTAAGTGTGCAAATTTCTGGTTCACGAAACTCCTCTCCGCTCCACTATCAAACAGTATGCATGGATAAGAGTTATCGAGGAGAAACGTACCAGTGACCACTGTAGGGTCCGCTACTGCTTCCTCATGGCCTATAGCCAAAACCCTTCCCACTCCGCCGGCATTTCCTGCCTTCGGGCAGTTCTACTTGAAGTGTCCCACTTCACCACAACCGTAGCAGGCCTGGCCTGCTCCAGCACTAGGGACATGGGTGATTGGCCTAGCTGGAGCCTTGCAGAAGCGGGCAATGTGCCCTTTCCTGTTGCAGTTAGAGCACTGCATTTCCCGGCAGGGACCGTTGTGGTGGAAGCTGCACTTGGGCAAGCTTCCCGCATACTGCTTCACTAGCGCGGTGGCAGTAGGTGCCACCGCGGCATGAACAGCCACGACCTGCTGCTTTTTGGCAGAATTCGGCGCTGCGTTCTTCTTCTTTTTATCCCAAAAATTCCGCTTGTTGTCAGCGGCTTTGGACAGTTCTGGGATGGCTAGGGTTGTTGTCGTTGTCGGGGTGCAGACTCCGTGATCAATGAGCCGCTGTGCCAGTCGCTTGGCACTGTCGAAGGTAGTGGGGTTTGAAGCTAAGACATTCCCATGGAATGGAGGCACCAGCCCCCAGATATACCTCTCGACTTTATTTCCCTCAGTAGGGACCATTCCCGGACATAGTGCCACCAGATCGATGAACCTGGAGGTGTAGGCAACTATGTCGGAGCCCTTCATGGTTAGGCTCCACAGTTCCTGTTCAAGTTTCTGAACCTCGCCCCTTGGGCAGTACTCTTCAATCATAAGCTCTTTCAGAGCTTCCCATCCCATAGCATTAGCCACTATCAGGGTTAGTTACTTGACATGGCTATTCCACCATGTCAGGGCTCTGTCCGCGAAGGTGGAGGCAACAAATTTAACTTTGCTCCCTTCCGGACAGGAGCAGATCTCGAAGATCGACTCCGTCTTTTCGAACCATTGTGAGAGGGCAATGATTCCACCAGTCCCGTTAAAGGTCTTGGGCTTGCAGTTGGTGAAGTCCTTATACGAACACTACCTAGGGTGCCCGTGACTACCACCTTGGTTGTAGTTAACACCCGATCCACTCCCGCTAGTACCAGTCGTGTTGAATGGAGCTAGGGCTGTCGTGACAGCCGCAGCCACTGCAGCTTGGATAACTGTCGGATCGAATTGTGGAGGAGGTAGTGGAGTTTGAGTTGGAGTTATCGGAGTAGTGCATCTGTTTGATCTACGAGGAGGCATCTTGTAGCTATAAGTTCACAAAGATGAAGATATCGGTAAGCATTCCATAGTGAGAAAATGAGAGTGATCCATGGACTAAATCACCATAGCCCAACAAAACAGATGAGAGTATGATTGTAATAGAGATCTAACAATAGAAGGATGAAAGCATTTGGATAACGATTTCCCCTGAGATTAGATATATGTCAATAATATTGGCATTAAAGATGTAACGAGTTCAGAAAAATGACCTTGAAGTAGGTCTTACATCAGACCATAACGAGAAAATTTGACAGAACAAAGACCTAATAGACTGAAAGTCCATGGTTTTTAAAATAAGCTGGAAATTAACATTAGAGTCTATACATAGACCTAATTATATCCAAAAGACAAGGTAGAGTAGGCTCTACTTGGGACGAGAACCGCTCGGATGAGCCTTTGATTCTGCCTGATGACGCTCCATTTCCAACATACGCCTTTTGAATGTTGCCTGGCGCGCTCGAAGTTCCCTGACTTCAGCTTGGGTTGCAGTAAGTTCTCTCTCCAGAACCTCATTGTGGTCTAGAGTTCTTCCATGAGCAGCGTGTAGATGGCGAATGTGTACTGTATTGACTCCCGCATCGGCATCAACTTCCATGACTCGGTTGATGGCCGCCCTACCCTGCTCGTCATTTCTTGCAACCCTGCGAACCAGAATAGGCAGGATTCTGTCTGCTGAGCCTTCCTCGCTCAGATTGTAGAAACTTCTGTCTTCGTTATATGGTATGGGTTGACCCTGCTCATCACTCCATCTTCCCAAGTTCTCTGCCCACAAAGGCGTCGGGCCTTGAAATGCCGGAAGAGGGTTAGGATTTGGGTTTGGAGCCACTAGGGGTAGATCATTGACTTCTGGCTCGGAGTCAGAATCCTCTAGGAAGTTTTCTGCGAAGTCATCATCTAAAGGGATTGCATGATTCTCTTCTGGCTCTGCATCGAGCCAACCACCATTTCCTTGGTTGGGGAAGTACGGGTCGTCGGGGAGATGGAGTCCAGCCATGTTTTCTACAGGAGAATAGGGGTAAAAGAAATAGTTAATAGACGTACTACTTAAGATAATTATAGGATGATCCTTACCACTTACTTCAATACTTGCGTAGTGCATACCAATCACATGTAACCAAGATAGAATAGACCTTCGAATAAGTGACCCTAACTCTAAGTCCACAACCAAACAAGGAACAGGAAGTAAAGCAAAGATCACAGATTCTAAGTCTATGACACCTTAGTCACAAATAACCTTAGCGTATCCACTCAGCAACTATTGACATACTAGTAAAGACCTTTTAGTTTGCACATAAGTAATTATAGTATCACAAAATACTCCTATAGTATTTTAAGTTTATGTTTTGTTCTAAAGTTTTCATTGTAGTAGTGTTGGTAAGTTTTAGACTTGCTGCAACACCACAACCATTCCTAGGCACATGCTAATCACTACTCGGAAAGATATAGTTGATCAGGCTATATCACTCCCAGATCTGATTATATGTCCCCAAGCCTACTTGTGCTGTCCAACAACCGCAATACTTTTGTTCTGTTCTCGTATGACACTGATCCTAGTATGAATGCTTGTATCAATACTTTACTAAAATATTTTATTATTTTAAAAGTATTAACTCTTGCTCAAAGTGTTTTAATCCCGATATGTTTATAGTTGTATATCTTTTATGGGTTGATATACTCAATTCACTATAAACAAAGCTCTGATACCAATCTGTCACACCCCCAAACCAGAATGGCGGAAACGTTCGGGGGCGGACGACGTCATGTACAGTATCATAACAATGCATAATACTAAAACAAGCAACAACATCATCCATTGCATTAATAATATAATTTAATACAAGTGTGTTCTCTGTATAGTTTGAAAGACACCAAAATATGCATCAAAATAAAAGACAAATCTCGAATGTGCTCCGTCTTCTCAAAACCTGGTCCAGTGTACCTGTCTACTGGTGACCTGAGAATACAAGTTATTTTGAAAGCGTAGATCAGCATTTAAGCTGGTGAGTTCATAAGTATTTTAGTGTCATTGTTTGTATAAGTTTGAAGAAAATGTTTGTAAGTATGATGTAAAGTTTGTAAATGTTTGATGTAAATGTTTGTATACTTCCTAGAAAATCCTATATTTTCTACTAAAGTAGTCTTCTACCAAGACCCGACTGTTTGTATGTTTATCCTTTTGTAAAAGTGAGTGTTTTTCCCAAGTATGACTATCATTACCTGAAAATAGTTTACATTATCGTTTATGCGAGAAGATCACTATATGAATGTAATGGGAAAATGAAGATGTTCAGTAGTATTGAATAAAGTAACTACAGATGTACTAACTACCTTAAAACCAGTTTGTTTAATTAAGGTAAAATGTGATGAGATTATAATCATACTTGATTGACTAGTAAAACACGATGATCAAAACGTCGAAATGGTATGACATTCGTCACCCGTAGACCTGCAGTTCCCACTGTAGCTAGTAGCAAGGTATAGGATGGTCAATCTTGTATAGATCTATACACAAACTCACGCTCTCCCTCTAGGAGACTCTGGTTACAAAACATGACACAACAATATATTGCCATGCCATGAAGTAGTGGCTCACATTAATGTTATAGTGTTCTTGTATTAGCGTAGTATGTTCCTTCTGTTCTAGTTATAGTATGTTCCTTCTGTTCTAGTTACAGTATGTTCCTTCTGTTCTACTGTATAGTATGTTCCTTCTGTTCTAGTGTATAGTATGTTCCTTCTGTTCTAGTTATAGTATGTTTGAACTGACTCATGCATTAACTGACTCTTGTAAATTTCATTGTTCTAGAAATAGTAAGTAGTAACTTCCTAAACTATACCTATTATAGTTTACTAGTACTGTTGTTTGAATGACTGATCATGTTTGTACACCTTTGCTACCCAAAGGTATTGAACTGATGGAAGAACTTTTATATCTATACACATATACATAATATATAACTAAGATTTAAATGACACTCGGACAAACAACCGATACCCTAAGTCCACAACCAAACAAGAAACAGTAAATAAAGCGATTTATCAGTCCTAAGCCCTTTCAACCTTATTTATATAACTATATCCATATAGACATGATTTTTACAATATATAAGTTTAAAGTAGTTTGATAAAGAGTTTAGCATATAAAAGAGTTTTAACCATTTGAATGGTTATAGATGACTTGATGTCAGTTTATAAAATGTTTTGAAATAGTTTGTTTGATAACACAGTTTTGAAGTATAAGAAATCCACTTGTTTGATAGTTATTAATCACATGTGATTGATACAATAACTATAATGTTTCTACTTGTATTCCCCCCCCCCCAAAAAAGCATTTAAAATCATTTAAAAGATAAGTTAGGGGTATGAACTCACCTGTAGTGAGTGATTCGAATGTAAGATCGATATAGGATGCTAAGTGTCAAGTGAAGTCTCGAGCACAAACGGATCCTATTAAGCATATAATGACACATATATGTATATAATTAGTGTATATAACAACTAATCATGTTAGGGAACAACCTTAGGGACTAGGAAACACTTGGAATGAAGTGTTACAATCACATATGATTGTACAAAAGGAGTTTACGGCTACACAATGGTGTGTTCACGGCCAAAGGGGAGTTCACGGCCATGACATGAAGGGTTTACGACCATATGAAGAGTTTACGGCCGTAAACTCTTGATGTTCATGCTAAGATGGTCGATTCTTAGATGTTAATCACGAGCTTCTACTAGATAACAAGTATAGGGAAAGGATACTTACGATTTGGAGGCTTGAATGGGTGTTTACGGCCCAAAGAACTAGTGTGTGTTCTTGGTGTTCTTGGTGTTCTTGATGATTTGAAGATCTAACCCAAAAGAGATGAATTCACGGATGAAATCATAGGGTTTTACAAGATGAAGAAGGATATCAACTAATAATGAAAGAATCACTTACAACTTTGACGAGAAATGGAAGTGTTCTTGATGATACTTGAGAGAGAAATGAGTGTTCTTGACTTGAAGATGTGACAAGTGAAGAAAAATGAAGGAAAATCATACTTAAGGAGTAGAGTTCACGGCCAACAAGCGTTTACGGCCGTAAACTCTAGTTTGCGGCCGTAAACGCCTTGTGATGGAGTTTTCCGGCTTGAATGCTACACAATGAACTCTAGCAGATACTTCCTAACACCCAATCCTTGAATGTACTAGGATTAGAACACTCAAACAGACCCTTAACAAAGCTAAAAGATAGCAGAAACAAGTCTGACTGATGATTGAATTGAATGGCTTTACAAGATAGAAATTTCGGGTTGTCACATCATCCCCCCGTTAGAGAGAATTTTGTCCCGAAGTTAGAGTTTAAGAAAATATAGATAACTAAGGATGTTTAAAGCAATGTATTTTGAATTTAAGACTTCGTTTCCATGGAATTGATCTCCATTGGAATACTTTGTAATGTCTGTTGCCAAGTCTTTGTGACTTTGTGCATAGTCATTACAAGAGGATGAATGCATATGAGTTTAGACTCTAACAGATTTCGGTAAATGGTAGGAATTTGGAAGTCTTATATTTACGATAAGGATTTGGGATTGTGAAATGAGAATCATTGGAATTATGTTCAATTGATCTATTCCACAAAGTAAGGATCATAGACAAACGTAGTGTGCATATTTGGTGTATGGCATAACCATTTTTTGGACAAAACATAGTGTGCATGCTTGGAGCATGGCATGACTATTGTTTTAATTCAAATATTAAGTTGATTGTTTGAAACATTATGCAGTGAATAATGTGTAATCAATATGGTGATAAATAAAAGATGTTTTATTTATATTCATAAGTTCTGAGACCATATTGGATTCGATTATTCTTGTATTTCAATTTGCATGTTTTGACTTCCCGAATAACTAGGTTATTCAAACTATCCACAGTCGATTATACTTTGGAAGTAGGTTTTGAGGCAAGACTGTCATGAAGGGTATGTAGTTTGTCTGGGACAAAGTGGCTGCAGTGTTCATGAGTGCTCCTGGAATGAGATTCGAGTATTGGATTCAACCCACGCTCATTTGAATCACTTCATGGATTTTATCACGAGTGAATCATGAGACGATAATATCTTATATTCTTCAAACGGAGACGTGTGAGTTGTAGTTGCACGTCAGTTGCACATTGACATATGAAAACGCAACCGGTAACTCGGTTGTTTTAAAACTTATTGTTGTGTGTAATTTGATGAGTAAGTACAAGCGAACACTTGGGTAAAAGTGTATCCATTCCTTTTACCCTTGGAGGGATAAAAGCGATATTTGTGGGCCCCTCAATGATTTAGTGATGACAACCCTAAGTGCTTGGTCAAGCCTGGACTGATTTGGTTTGTTCAGTTAGTCGGTCGTCATAAATCGGAAATCGGGAAACAACAAATGGACAGAGAGAATGATTATAATCCATGTCTTAGTCCATATGATATCTAGAATGGAGGAATATATGATCCCTTATCTAATGGACACGTCATTGACTAGGTCAGAGTTCGACAGCGGCTTTAAGAGCTACGATTGCTAGTCGGGATCTTGGAGTCATACGCAATAATAGTTTTAGACTTATCCAAGTGGGAGACTGTTGGATTAGATGTCTAAGCCCATAACTATTATTGGTATGTATTCGGCCCCAGAGTAGCATGGTCCATTTGGGTTGCATGGGATCGGAACAATTGGATAGACAAAATGAGAAAAAGGATACTTATGATTTATATTAATATATTATAAGTTCTAATATATTAATATGAAATCATATTATTTAATTAGTATTGATCAAGAATTAATTTAGAATTAATTTAGTGATTAAAAGGAACTAATTAAATATGGACTCTTATATATATATATATATATATATATATATATATATATATATATATAGGATGGGCCAAGTTCATTTAGGTTGGGCTAAGCTTTCATGGATAGTATTCTTCTTCTCTAGTTATTCCAAGGGTTTTTGGTGTTGTGTGAACCATTTGAGGTGCAACACTTGGGGCACTAAGCTCTTAAAGATTCAAGACTTCAAGCTCCATCAAAAGGTATGTCATTCTACTAGATTATTGTATTGTATATACTTCATATTATACTAGTTAGGATGAAACCTTGGAATATTGAATATTTGAATGTATAATAGAGAAAACATAGATCCATGGTTTATAGGGTTGCATATACACCATAGGAGTGTTAGAAATGCTCAAATCCCATCAGCTTAAATACATATTAACGGTAAGAAAACATAATAAGTAAATTATATTTTTAAACACAACATTTCTTGTGTTTTACTTGTATCCCCCCCCCCCCCCCAAAAAAAGAAAAATTATTGAAGAAGCTTGGAAAAATATGGGGGTATGAACTCACTTGATAAGGTGGTGATTCAGACAGCACTTCGCTTCTAGAAATGATTTTCCTTAACCAAACCGTGAGTTTTTGTTGAAAACCGGGCTTTGCGCGGGCCGAGTTTCAAACCGAAAAGACTCTTTTCTCGTGGACTTCGGGTGCTTCGGCGCTCTCTTTAGGTGTTAGGGAGGTTCCCTAAGCTTCGGGGGGGGGGGGGGGGGTTAGAATGGCTTGAGAGGGTGTTTAGAGTGAAAGAATGAGAAAATAGTAACACAAACCGGGAGGTCTCGCATGCCTTTTATACGTGGCTTCTGATGGATTTCCGAGCTTTGGACGTGTCACAGCTAGGAACACGAGTCCACCATGCGAAGGTATAGGGCGATGTGGCTGACTCTGGACCTAGGGTATGCGACCGCTGGGCGTAATCTTGTACGCTGGGCATACGCCTTCGGGCCAGCCTTGGAATTTGGGCCTCGAACTTCAAAAATTCATAACTTTCACATACGGGCACCGTTTTCTACGTTCTTTATATCCACGCGTAGGTGAGACCGTACTCTACGAATTTCGTTTAGACTCCGTCGGCTAATTTTGATTTTATTTTTAATGTTATATTTTTACGGGCCGGGACAGGAAAAGTCCGTTAAAAATTCATATCATCTTCATCCGACGTCCGTTTTCGTCTGTCTTTTTACTGTTGAGCTACTATTGATGAGATCTCCGATTCTCGTTTAGGTTGTGTTGGCTAAAAATTGTTCGGTCTATAATTCGAATTCCGGGCTGTACACTTTTGTGTCGAATCTTAGAAAAATCATAACTTCCTCATACGAAGTCAGATTTGGACGTTCTTTTTATGAATGCTCTCGGTTTAACATATGTTACAACTTTCGTTTAGATACCTAAGGCTAAAAAGCATTTTATTGTAAACTCATTCTTTACGTCACACAGCGTTGTGCCAGTTCTGTCGCAAAACTTCGATAAGTCATAACTTCTTCGTTATAACTCATATTTCGGTATTCTTTATATCTGCATAATCCTTGTCATGATCACTACCACTTTATTCATACAAATCAAGTTTATCTTACATTTTATTTTTGATGTTTATTTTCATCTTAATTATTTTATATCTTCATTACCTCAAAACGAGTCACAATGGTTGATCTAGATTATTACATTGTGAATTTACGGGTACATGGTTGAAGTTTGGACCTTGACTGATCTAGAATTTTTCTAGTTGTGACACTACCTGCCAACCCAGTGAATACTACGACCACCCCGCAATCTTGCAACACTTCTATTAGTACCTACTAACCTAGTGAATGCTACAGCCACCCCGCAGTCATACAACACTTCTATCACTACTTGCTAACCTAGTGAATGCTACGGCCACCCTGCAGTCTTACAACACTTCCACACTACCATGGACCCAACCCATGGTCTTACCGTGCATTTACCATACCAACCATAATCATCATGAGTCGAAACCTCATCCGGCCATACCCTAATAAGGTGTTTGGGTTATGCTTCGAACTCCAAAGCCTTCATTTGACAAGAACATATAAAGAGGTTCTAACACAATCCCTCCACCTGAAACTAATTACATACCCTCCATATGCCACCACTAATACACAAGGTAACCTGAAAATCTCATTCCTTGTGCAATCTCGTAGTCCAAGCGAACTCCCCCACTTGGATTCAACTACGCTTTTCCAACCACAAAATTGATAGATTTCCAGTCTATCTTGCAACCTGACTACTCGAAGCTGTCGAGAACCTGAGCCCACAAGTACTAGCATTCCATTACTATCCAATCCTAGCGAACACACACCTGCCAAAATTGAATGAATACTCCCTGAAATCTCAATGAGCTCAATATTCCTGAGCACTTTCCACTAAATCCATTATAAGTTCTCAACGACTTTATCGGATGACGACGAACAAAATCTCAACTATCGAAACGAGTACCCAACCAATTCAATGACCTACTTGCACTAGAGTAATTCCCATTTGAACCTGCAACTAACCACACGTCGAAGGTGAGAACTTGACAATTACCGATCCTACACCCATGATCAAACCAATTCCTTATTTCCTTGTATTCCTGAATGCCCCTACAATTCCCGCATTCAAACCCAACATGCCCACCTTGCAGATTCCTTGAGTTCCTTGCTGATACCACCAATGATCGAATCAACTATTGGTCTTCTCTCACTTAAAGCTTGCTCTGACGGTTGTTAATGCCTCCCACATCGACATCCAAAATCGGCTCCCCCAAATATCTTCTAAGCACGACTCTCAGTATACAAAATGGCATATGAAGATTCTCAAAATAAAATATATGCAACGTCAACTGGTTCGGATCTCCTCAGCTCGTGACTGCAATGCTTGGCTCCTCACCACGGGAACATCCACTCTGCCCTCGTGACCATCAGTGATCCTCAAAGTAACTGGAGCAGGTACACACACTGCTCCACCCCCACAACATCGGACATTCGTCATTCTTGTGGGCCACCTGGTTGCAGTAGAAACATAACAGACTCGTCCCCCGGGGACAATCTCTGGTGAACTGACCATGCCTGCCACACTTATAGCAACCCGAACCCCTAAACTGAAAAACTCCATCGTGTTGCTTCCCGCACGTGCTGCACTGACCTCGGCCCTGCTGGCCTCTCACTCGCTGATCAAAATTCTTGAGTCTCTTCGCAGGATCCCCAACTCTCTACACCTGCTATCATGTCCTCCAAAGCCGACAAGCTAAAAAGCTAACAAACTCCTTTATACTATTTCGCAACATATCATGATACCTCCTCGTATGTGGCATATTGCGAAACCAAAAGAGTCCTCTCCTTAAACTAGGTAGTGATCTCTGCCGCAATCTCAATCATCTGGAGAAGGTCCTAAAACTCCCTCGCCAACTGTTGTACCTAAATAGCTGGTGCAAACTCTGCCATAAACCGGGTCAAAAACTCCTAAGGCATCGTCTTAATGGCATCGCCTCCCAAAGTGAAGTCCACCTCCTCCTACCAAGCTTGGGCTCTTTCTTTCAGAAGAGAAGAAGCAATCTGACCTTCGACTCGTTGGTGTAGAAGCTCGGCCGAAAAGAGTTTACCATGTCAACTAACCACCTCCTACTAGCAATGGGATCCTTCTCCCCAAAGAACTTGGGAGCTCCACAAGCACGAAACTTGTGTAAGGAAAGAGTGCAAATCTCCACAATAGCCAAAATCTTTGTGCGTAACGTGCCCAGACATTCATCCAAAATCTCCATAATCCCTTTCTTGACCGAACCAAAGATCATAGGACTCTGCTCCAAAATGTTGTGGGTGATTGTTATGGTGCAAAGTCACGCTTGGATGTGGAGTGTTAGTCTTACCCTCTTGTATGTGTAAATAGGTTGAGTCTTTCCTATAAACAGGAAGTGAGTGACTCACATTATGTAATGAACCATCTGAAGAGCATTAATTTAAGAGAGAGAAACTAGCAAACCTATTTTGTACTCATTCTAATTCAGACTAATAAGAGCTTAAAATATTTATTTACTCCATGTGTTCATGATTTGTATGATGATTCACTAGATCTTTCTTATTCCGCACATGCCATCATAATCAACACCATTAGAATTGGTATCAGAGCGGGTGTTCTTGATTTGATCAAGAATTGATCCATGGTGGCATTCTAGTTTTGGTGATTCTTCATTTTGATCTTTGATCTTCGTGTTATAAAGATTTTGGGTTCTAGAAATCGAATTCATCATTGATTCTACTCATAATTCGATTTACTTCACTAGAATTCAAGTGATTTTTACTTTCTCTCTCAAGAAAACCCATTTCAAATCACTTTCTCTCTCTACAAAAATTCAAGATCTTGTTGATTGATCAAAGATGGTGTTCTTGGAGTATGATTCTTAGGTTGTGATCCATGAAGATGTTAAATACAAATTCAACGAAAATCAATTCTATGGATTATTATTAAGCGGGTTGATTTCATGGAGTAATAAGGTTTCTTATGGAGGTTTGAAGGATGATCATGGAAGCTTGGTATTTCAACCACTTTGTAAGATTGAATGGTTGACTAAAATTTATTGTCCATATTAGTCTATAGTAGAGATAAAAGGAAAGAGAAGAAATAGTTTTGTTTAATAAGAAATACATTTCTCTAATTGAAAACCCACTGATCTTCGTGCTCTTAAGTGTGTTGAAGTTCAAGACAATGGAGTTCAATGCGATGTTCTTGATGTTCTTGAAGTTCATGATAAGAAGATTCAAGTTGATTATCATGAAGATGAAAAAGTTTTTTGCTCGATTGGAGTTCAAACCGATGATATTTTGTGTTCTTGTGATTCGTTTGAAGGAATGATTCATTATCGAAAGCTGGTAATCCAAGAAATTCACAAGTATCAAACTCCAAAAGATTTGATTCTAACTTTTCAAGTTGAAGTTGTCAAGAATGAAGGTGTTCTTGAAATCAACTCTTCAAGATGCAAAAAGACGAGAAAGAAAAAGAAGAAGAAGATTAAACGGAAGAACAAGCGGGTTTATTCACAAAAATCGTCAAATGTTGTTGTGAATTCGAAATCCGTAAAGCAAATTTGGGTTCCAAAGCAACAATCTCCAAAGGTTGCATTGAATTTGAAGTCAAAACCCAAAATTGTTGGTGGTTCTTATGAAGATGTTCTTGGATCGTTGAAGAACATGAAGAACACGAAGAACGAGTAGTACATCACGCACAGTGGGTGGTACAATGTTCAATGGGTATAGTGACGCCAGCTTTCAAACAGATAGAGATAATCTTCTTATAAATTTGGCTGGGTGTTTCTGTTAAATGGAGGAGCAGTCACTTGGAAAATTTCCAGGAAGGACACAGTGGCTGATTCTACTTGTGAATTAGAGTACATAGCAGGGAGTGAAGCATCAAAGAAAGCGGCCTGGCTGGAGAATTTCATCGGTGATCTTGGAGTAGTTCCGAGCATTCATGAGCCAATGGAATTTTTATGTAATAATGAAGGAGTAGTTTCTTTGACCAAAGAGCCGAGAGAAAATGGTAAATCAAGACATATCGACAGAAAGTACCATTATATCAGACATAGAGTTGAAAAAGGTCATCTCATAGTGAAGAAAGTTTCATCAGAAGACAATCATGCAGATCCTCTCACAAAGGCTTTGAGTAGGGTCAAACATAGTCAACATGCTAGGAACAATGGTTTGAGAGATGAAATTAGTTTTAGTAGTTAGATGATTAGTTTGAAACTTGTTACAAAATAAATGTAATTGATTTTGGTGATTGAATAATATAGATTATTTATGAGTTACTTTTACTGCCTTTCTCAATTATTTATTCTTATGTTTCGTTTTGCATGTTTTACTTCCTGAATAATTTGATTATTCAAAATTCTACAGTTGCTCATACTTTAGCAAGTAAGTAGTGAGTGAAGACTGTCATGAATTGGATTGTAGATTATCTAAAGAGTTTAGACATAGCAATTGTGTTGCTACAACATTCATGAGTACTTAGAAAATGGAGATTTGAGTATTGGATAAACTCGCGCTCAGAGAATTACTTCATGGATTATATCACGAGTAATTCTGAGACGATAATATCTTATATTCTTAATATGAGTTGTAATTTACAAGTCTGTTGTACATTGGTATTGAGAAAATGTGTAACCTCCATAAAATTTATAAAAATTTTAAACTTTTTCAAACATCCAAAAACCACCATTTATTAAATATTGTTTTCAAAATAGTTTGTCATCATAGTAATCCCAGAAATCATAACATAAAATACGAGGAGGTGCACGATCAAGCCTTCGCCTTCCCGCGATCATCCGAAGTACCTGAAACAAAATCTACAACTGTAATCCCAAAGCTTAGTGACTTCCCCCAGAATACCAATACAATAACAACACACATATAATAACAGCATACTATGGCCCAATCAACCATCGGGTTGGAATGCCAACATGTTATGGGTCCAGTCAACCTTCGGGTTGGAATACCCCCGACTCTCAACCATCGGGTTGGAATGCCAACATACAATGGGTCCAATCATCCTCGGGATGGAACACCCTCGGCCCACAACCATCGGGTTGGAACGCCCCGGCATACTGGCTTACGCACAAAGCAGAGAAGCCTCAGTCACCAATCAAATATGTGCACATATAACAGATAATCATTTAATAATCTATAGACAATCAGACAGATCTAACAGGCCACTAAGCATAACATCATCCTATCTACCAGGATACCGATCTAACAGATCATAACAGCATAGCAACACACATAACAGAATATCAATCCGCTGGGCCGACATTGGTGCCTTTGACCCGCAGGTATAGTGAGGAAAACTCACCTCTCAAGTACTGTTGAACCGGTAAAATCCAACTCCAAGACTCAGCTCCGGACTCAACAGCCTACAACCTCCATATAACCATTCTATCAAAACCTCCAAATACCCAAAGTGCCCTCAAAGTCAAACTTGGTCAACCATGGTCGAAGTCAAAGTCAACAGTCAAGGTCAATAGCCAAGGTCAACAGTCCATGTTGACCCAATTCGTCGAGTGCATCTATCGACTCGTCGAGTTCCTTCAGTACTTCAGAAAATGAGAAAAACCCGAACCAACTCGCTGAGTTGTTAGAACAACTCGTCGAGTTTCTACAGTATCTAGAAAACAGGAAGTTCCGATTCAACTCGCCGAGTTGACTATGCAACTCGTGGAGTTTCTCCTAGTATTAAAGCATTCAGCCAATTCCTAAGCAGATCTAGTGCCATAAACCATAGATCTGGTCCCTTGGAACTGAAATACCACGTAAAGTTACTAACTTTACGTCCATGCATGGCATCAAGAGGCTAAAACACTAAAATCAATCTTATTAAGGGACTTAGAGCATGAAGGAGGGCCAAGACTTGATAAATTTGGCGACTTTAAGTCCATGGAGGTCATGAGATGCCCAGATCTGAAGTCATAGCTTCATAACATGCTCAAATCCCAGAATGGTCCCAAAATAGGTTAATAATGGCCATAAACTTTCAAATGAAGAGATCTAGCAAAGGGATGCTCAAGGTATCGACTTTATACCTCAGAATGACTGCAAAAACAATGAAAATCCCATATCTAAAGCCTTCCTCTGAACCAATCCACTTCAAGCTTCAAGTTCCTTCCAAAAGAGCACCAAAAGTCACACTCCAAGCTCACACACACTCAAAATGATAGATGAGGCGCAAATTAGGGTTTCTCTGGACTGAGGGGACGATAATGGAGGCCAACAATGAGTCATAAGTTCTTTAAATAGGGTGCAAAACCCTAAAAATTAGGGTTTCATAAGCAGCCGTCAACTCGTCGAGTTTTTCTTAACAACTCGTTGAGTTGAGAGCTTCCAACACGTCGAGTCTGAGGCCATCAACTCGACGAGTTCCAAAGGAGAATTTGTCTTTTAAGCCATAAATCTCATACCTGAGAGTCGGGATGTTACAACTCTCCCCCACTTGAACTAGGCTTCGTCCTCGAAGCCTGCTGCTGTGAACAAATCCGGATAGTGCTCCCGCATCTTAGCCTCCGACTCCCAGGTCCACTTAGATCCCTTTCGATGCTGCCACTATACCTTTACCAAAGGTATCTCCTTGTTCCGCAGATTCTTTACCTTCCTTTCTAGAACCGTCACTGGCCTCTCAACATAATTCAGGCGCTCATCAACCAGAATGTCATCCAATGAAACCACTGAATCCTCGTCCAGCACACACTTCCGCAAGTGTGAAACATGAAAAGTGCTATGAATCTGACTGATCTCCTCCGAAAGATCCAATATATAAGAAACTTTGCCAACCCTGGCAATAACCCGGAATGGTCCAATAAATCGGGGACCCAACTTTCCCTTCTTCTTGAAGCGGATCACACCCTTCCAGGGTGAGACCTTCAGTAACACCATGTCACCGACCTGAAACTCCAACTCAGATCGGCGCTGGTCGACGTAACTCTTCTGCCGATTCTGAGCAGTCTGCAACCGCTTCCAGATCTGCTGAATCGCGTCGGTAGTCTACAGAACCACCTCAGTCCGGCCCATCATCCTGTGGCTAACCTCACCCCAACAGACTGGGGTACAACATCTTCGCCCATACAACAGCTCAAAAGGCGGAGCACCAATACTGGAGTGGAAGTTGTTGTTGTAGGAGAACTCTGCAAAGGGTAGGTAGAAGTCCGAGCTCCCACCAAAATCAATAACACAAGCACGCAGCATATCCTCGAGAGTTTGAATGGTCCGCTCGCTCTGGCCGTCGGTATGCGGATGATAAGTTGTGCTGAAATGCAGCCTCGTACCCGGTTCCTCATGGAATTTCTTCCAGAAACGGGAGGTGAACCGAACATCACGGTCTGAAACAATAGAGACCAGAACCCCATGGCGAGCAACGATCTCACGAATATACACATCGGCCAACTTCTCGGCCGATGAGCTCTCCCGAATTGCCAGAAAATGGGCACTCTTGGTCAATCGATCCACGATAACCCAGATAGCATCCAAACCCTTTGCCGTCTTCATCAACTTGGTGATAAAATCCATCAATATCTACTCCCATTTCCACATGGGAACCTCCAGAGGCTGCAGCTTGCCATGCGGCATCTGATGCTCGGCCTTGACCATCCTGCAGGTCAAGCACCTCTCAACATACCAGACAATCTCTCTCTTCATGCACGACCACCAATAGCTCAATCTCAGATCCCGATACATCTTGGTGGCCCCCAGATGAATAGAAAAACAAGACTTATGAGCCTCTTCCAATACAATCTGTCTGACCCCACCAGACACAGGAACCCATACCCGACCGCAACGGGTCAACAATCCACAACTGTCAGGCACAAATCTGGTAATCTCACCCCTGATCCTCTCAATTTTGCAATTCTCCTCTCGAACACCCTCAGTCTGAGCCTCCCTAATCAAACCCATAAGTGGAGAATCCATAGATATCCTCATGCACATCATCAGAACAGAAGATCCAGCTGACTTGCGGCTTAAGGCATCCGCCACCACATTCGCTTTACCTGGATGGTAAAGGATCTCGCAGTCGTAGTCCTTGACTACGTCCAGCCACCTTCGCTGCCTCATGTTCAGGTTCAGCTGATCCATAATATGCCTCAAACTCTTGTGATCCGTGTAGATAGTACAACGGATCCCATAAAGGTAATGCCTCCAAATCTTGAGAGCGAAAACCACCGCTCCTAACTCAAGATCGTGTGTGGGGTACCTCGTCTCATGCGGCTTCAGCTGCCTCGAAGCATAAGCTATCACTCGTCCTCTCTGCATGAGGACTACTCCCAAGCCGATGATGGATGCATCACATAAAACCACAAAATCCTCAACTCCCTCCGGAAGGGTCAAGACTGGGGCCTCGTAAAGCCTCTGCCGATGGGTCTCAAATGATGACTGCTGCTCAGGGCCCCACCGGAAATCCACCCCCTTCCTCGTCATACGAGTGAGGGGTACTGCAATCTTGGAGAAATCCTGAATAAATCTCCGGTAGAACCCTGCCAGACCCAAAAAAACTCTTGATATCTAAGGGAGATTTCGGAATCTCCCACTGCATCACCGCCTCGATTTTGGCCGAATCGACCAAAATTCCATCTTGGTTAACGAGATGTCCAAGGAACTAAACCTCTCGCAACCAAAACTAACACTTCGAGAACTTAGTATAAAGCCGTTCTCGCCTCAACACCCTAAGAAGCTTGTGAAGATGCTCCTCACGCTGCTCCCTGGTCTTGGAATACACCAAGATATCATCAATGAACACTATAACTGAGCGATCAAGCATCAGCCTGCATACCCGATTCATCAAATCCATGAATATCGCAGGCGCATTGGTGAGCCCGAATGGCATCACCACAAACTCGTAATGCCCACAACGAGTATGGAATGCGGTCTTCTCCACGTCCTTCTCCCTCGTCCTGACCTGATGGTACCCATACCTCAGGTCAATTTTGGAGAACAAGGATGCTTCTTGCAACTGATCAAAAAGATCATCAATACGAGGAAGAGGATAATGGTTCTTCACCGTTAACTTGTTCAGCTCCCTATAATCGATGCACATCCAATGCGAACCATCCTTCTTCTTAACAAAAAGAATCGGTGCTCCCCACGGAGAACTGCTCGAACGGATGAACTACTTGCCTAGCAGCTCCTGCAGCTGAGATGATTGCTCTTGCATCTCAGGCGGTGCCAATCGGTATGGCGCCTTGGCAATAGGGGCCGCACCTGGCACAAGGTCAATCCGGAACTCGACCTGCCTGTCAGGAGGCACTCCGGGTAACTCCTCTGGGAATACATCAGCGAACTCTCTGACGACTGGAACATCTGAAACTGAAACCTGATCCCTGACCCCGCATATCTACCACATACGCGAAATAACCCGCACACCCATGTTGAATATACTGCCGAGCCCTGGCTGTCGAACAAAATCCTGAACCCAGTCTGGTGCCCTATCCATAAATAATCAGTTCTCCCCCACTTGGGGTTCGAACTACAACACGCTGGCCCTCGCAATCTATCATGGCACCGAATCGAATCAGCCAGTCCATACCCATGATCACACTGACATCCCCCATAGGAATCAGAATCAAATCGATCGAAAAGGACAACCCGAAGATCTCTAAAACACATCTCTGATAAACCGAAGATGCAGAAACTCCGTGTTCATTGGCGATAGAAACTCGCAACGGACACTCCATCTCCCCCATGGGCAAAGCAAACTCCCTACTGAAGGACCGAGAAACAAAAGACCGACTCGCACCCAAGTCAAACAACACTAAAGTAGGCAAAGAGTTCACTAGAAACGTACCTAACATAGGTACAAACATATGAGCATAAAATAAACATAATCAATTAGATAAGGGATAGAAACATACCGGTCACGACATCTGGTGCTGTCTTGGCCTCCTCGGTAAGGCTGTTCAGTATTTGGATAAAACCAAATTGTCCAATTGGACTATTTGGATTGAACTATTTGGTTCGGATATTCGGATTTTTGGATTGGTTTTCGACAAAACCGAATTATTATTTTCGATTTCGGATTGGTTATGGTTTATAAAATAAGAACCGAATAGTCCAAAAAAACCGAATAATAGTTTATTATTTATTTATTTTTAATATATATCTATAATTATTTATTTATTTTTTGAAATAGGTTCAAAAAGTCTCACCTAATAAAAAATATTATAATGCTTTTTCTCTCAAAAGTTATTAATCTATAAAATGTTAAAATATAATATACCTTCTTAATAGTTGTTTATAAATTTCAAATCATAACTAAATAATTTGTTTTTTCTTCTTGTGTAAAATTCGGTAATATTATAATTATATGTTGTTTTAAAATGTTTTAGTTTTTAAAAACCGAATTATAAAAACCGATCCAACCGAATTGTAATTGGATCGGATCGGATCGGATTTGAATTTAGTTTAGACTATTCGGATCCATATTTTGAAAACCGAAATGAATTTGGATTCACTTGATTGGATTGGATCAAACCGATCCATCCAAACGGACACCCCTACTCCTCGGCAGTAAGCTAGAAAGCGCGACCTCGAGCCCTCGGGGTCTACGCCCTTCCCTGACTCCCGTCAGTGATCCTCAAAGTAGTCGGCGCTGGAGCCTGCGCTGGTCTGGTAGCTAGCACGGGATACTGTGCTTTCATATGGCCCACCTGCTCATAATGGTAACAAAGTCTGACGCCAGAAGCTAGAGTCTGCTGTCTACAATCCCTCGCAATGTGGCCCTGCTTCCCATACTTGTGGCAACCTGAAGAAGATCGACAAACCCCATCATGCACCTTGCCGCACTTCCCACAAATGTGACCCTTCTGACTTCCCGCCCTGGATTCGGTGGCCCTAAACCGCTTCGGCGTAGGCTGCGACTGTGTCGGGGCCGGTCTCGCCTCCTGAATCTGTAACTCGATCTCAATCTCACGCCGTTTGGCGGCCTCCTGCATCTCTAACAATGACCCATAACGCTGAGTGGAAACAAACTGGATGATCTCCGTCTTGAGCATGCTCAAGTAACAGGTCATCTAAGTCTGCTCGGATGTAGCAAACTCAGGGCAGAACATAGCTCTCTCTGTGAACATCTTGGTGATCTTCGTCACCGACTCAGTACCATGCCTCAAATCCAGGTACTCCTGGGCCAATCTCTCCCTCTCTACCAGCGGCACATAGCGGGAAAGGAACATCTCATAGAACTGCTCCCAAGACACGGCAGCTCTCTGCTCAGCAGAGTAAGAACTAGTAGTGAGCCTCCACCAATCCTTGGCGCCGACCCTCAGAAGGTTCAAAGCACACCTGACCTTCTGGTAAGCAGGACATGAACACGTGAATAAGCACCCCTCCACATCAGATAGCCACCTCATGGCCACAATCGGATACTGAACTCCATCGAAAGTCGGGGGATTCGTATTATCGAACTCCGGATACTGAAAAGCCCAACCTGTCCCCGTACCTGCAACCGACACGGCTGCGGAGGCTGTAGCAACAATAGTCTCAGCAATGGTCATGTAGCGATCATCAAAGAACTTCATCATCGCGGTCTTGATAGACCCGAACATCTCCGGAATCTGTCCCCGGACAATAGTAAACACCTCCTCACGAATGATCTACCTGACACGGTCCTCTGTCAATGTTGGCCCATCCTGATTGCCAGTCCTCGGTCCCGACCCGGATCCGGTCTCGAATCATCTTGTAACCACCATACTGAAAATACACCAGGAAGATATCAAATAATCCACATACATAACAAGGAACCAACTCCCAACGAAGCCCTAGGGGTTGTGACTTCCTCGCTACGCATACGAGTCTTATGCTTTCAGTAGTACGGGCCCATATTACCTTCCACACCTACCCATGTTTGTCTCAAGGATCATCACAACACCCTAACAATACTCATAAGCATAACCGCACGTGCAATCTTCACTCCTAGAGGAAACTAAACATCTCAGGACTGGCCGGATGACCTCACACCACTTAACCATGAAACTTCAACCATCCTGATTGCCAGTCCCCGGTCTCGAATCGTCTCGTAACCACCATACTGAAAATACACTAGGAAGATATCAAATAATCCACATACATAACGAGGAACCAACTCCCAACGAAGCCATAGGGGTTGTGACTTCCTCGCTACGCATACGGGTCCTATGCTTTTAGTAGTACGGGCCCATACTACCTGTTGGATTAATGTCTAAGTCCATAACTATAATTGGTAAGACTTGACCCGACCCGACATGGTCCATTTGGGTTGCATGGCATCATGCATTTTGATAGACTAAAATGAGAGAAATAACACTTAAGGTTTATTAATATATTATAAGTTCTAATATATTAATAAGGTTATTTAATTAGTATTGATCAAGAGTTAATTTGGAATTAATTAAGTGATCAAAAGGAGACTAATTAAATATATGGGTTGATTGTGTAAATCATTCATTCTTTTATATGTGGGCTTGTGATCCAAGATTCCTTATGTTGGACTAAGTCCATGGGGTGACCCATGGATACTCCATGGAGGTTAAAATCCATGGAGCATAAGGAATGGGTAAAGTTATGAGTTACATGGTGTAACCCTAATAGCCACCATATAAAAGAATCTCATGGCTCAAGAAATCGGGGACTATGTGTGAGGAAAAAGGGCTAGCCGATTTTATGAAGTGTTCCAATTTCTCTCAAGTCATTCCATGTGCATTTGATGTTGTGTGAACCATTTGAGGTGTCACACTTGGGGCACTAGGCACTCAAGCTTCATGAAGACATTCTACATCAAAGAGGTATGTAATTCTAACTTGAGATATTCATTTGAATCAGTGTTATTATGCTAGTTAGGATGAATACCTTGGAAAGTTCATATTTGCATGTATAATAGAGAAAACATAGATCCAAGGTATTTAGGGTTGCATGTACACTTAGGAGTGTTAGAATGCTCAAAACCCTACAGTGGTATCAGAGACTAGGCCTGTTTTCAATTATACTTGATGCAAATTGCTGAAAAATGCTGAAAAAGTCGAATTTTGGGCATTCTGGGCACTGGACTCGCCGAGTCCACTGATGAACTCGCCGAGTCCATGAAGAAAATCATCCTACTCGTCGAGTAGGTTCATACACTCGACGAGTAGGAGCCCCTTCAGCATATCTTCGAGTTTTTTGGCTAGAAATGGACTAGGAACATTACCATAAGCTGTTTTTGAACCTATAAACCTGTTTTTGATGTGGTAATGTTCATTCTAATCCAATTTCAAACATAATTGTCAATAGATTCATGTTTTGTATTAGTTTAATGGTTAGTCTAATTACATGAAAAAGTTTGATTAAATTATCTTGTTCTTATGAGTTGCTTAAATTAATAGAAAAATTATTAGAAATTGTTGTTTTCAATCCATTTTAATCTAAGGGATGATTCTAAAATGTGTTTGTGTAACTTGTCCTCAAGTTACATGAAAAGTCACATTAAAGTTTCTTAAAACTCATAAAAGTTGGCAAAGGTTACAAAATGAAGAGTCTTGTCTTCATTGAATGGTTTTATGACTCCATAACTTGTCCTCAAGTTATGGAGGTTCAAGAGTCACTTCATTAAGTAATAAAATGTGTAACCTTAATTAGTTCCATAAGTTATAAAAAATAAAGAAAAGTTACATTCTTTCATTAGTTTAAAGTCTTCCATAACTTGTCCTCAAGTTATGGAACTTGAAGAGTTTTTTAATTAAAACTACTTTAAACACATAAGTTATGGAATTAATTAGTTTTGAATAGTTTCAAAACTTGCCCTCAAGTTTTGGAATTTGAAAAGTTTTCTCTTATGAATACTTTAATTCCAAGTTAAGCCCTTAGAATTTTAAAAGTTAAAATTCAACCCTTATACTTTATAATATTATAAGTTAATATATATATATATATATATATATATATATATATATATATATGTATAAGAGAAAGTCAGTCTTACCGTTAGTAGGCCTCATTCACGAAGCCGGTCTATAAGGGGGGTATAAGGTTACTGCCTATAAAATGGCAGTTTAATGGGTGTCCACTCTCACCCACCGCTTCCTTGACTGGTGGAGGGTCGTTAGCCGAACGGGTAGGACAAGGACTATAATTCTCCCTTAATTAAAAGTATTAATGATAAATACTAAGTAATTAAACATTTATAAATTCCCAATCTTAGTTACTTAGGAAAATGTGAATTTGGTGCTAACCCATGAAATTACACTTTGCACTTTGTTTAAGTCGGTTAGTGGAGTGTGTGTGGTTAACCGGCACACTAACTCGTATTTAACAAGGTAGGCAAAGGGTAACTTAATGTTTATCATAGTATCGATGGAGCGTGTATGGTTAACCGGCACATCGATTGAGGGGTAAACACTTAAGGGTACCAAGTATATTTGCATGGTTATTCACACCTTGTTTTGTGATCCTCGGCATCCCAGTCACAAAACCTGAAGGGCACACTCGAGATTGAAACATGCCATTGAACAGTTCAATGAATCTCAAAAGAATCTAGGAGTTTCAAAACCAATTAAAACCTAATAATACATTTCGTTTATCTTGGTGGAAATTGGTGAATCGTCATTCACCTACCTTCAAATATTTTATAGCTTGGATTACGGCATCCCTCTTCCAAGTTATAAAAGTATTGTGTTGGGTCCTAGCCTTAATATTTCATATTGGGTGTTATATTAAGGACTTTAAATCAACTATCTTGAATATCTCCCAAAAAGATGATCTTCCCAAATCTCTTGAAACAAGTTTTCCTAAAATGAAGATGATGTCCCATGGAAATCATACTTCTTTCACCTCCTCCAATTATTCTCCCTAACCCACAAGTTCCTGAAACGTTTAAGGTCACTCAAGCCCTATTGGCAAGCAAAGGTCTATGTGTGATCACATCTTGGAGATGTAGTCACATATTGACAAGCCGGGAGAGTTGGGTGTCAAAGTCTAGAGGAAGCTGATGATCAATCACTTTCTAAGTCATATAGTGAGTTCCTTTGGGACTCCTATGAAACAGACTATGACAAGACCCTTAATGATCTTATCTATTTGCTAAGATCAACTTCCTAAAACTTTATGGACATTAACAATGATGACATTGGATATCCAGTAAAGCTCTCTCTTCCCAATGGAAAGGGATCGACCATAGTCAACTCGGTTGACCAAATGGTAAAGAGAAAGGCTAAGTCTGAGATAGTCCCATTATCTAGGGTCCATTGCCAAAGAAATGGGCATTGGTTGCGAAGCTGCCAAATTTACCTAAGGATGTTAAAGTCAATAAGTTTGACTCTACTTCAGGTAAAGTACACTATCTAACTCTGCTAAGTTTCTATTCTGAGATTCTTGATACATGATGTGACTGGGTCACATGGTGATGTTTTAAGAATCAAAAAAAAGTGAAGAAACTTAAATAAAGAATATGTTGAATCTGATCGCGTGGATGGATTTCTATCACATAGTTTGAAGATCGGATTCTTGAGCTACTTCTTAGGAGTTATGATATTTTGCTTAGGAATAGATAACAACAAGTTTTCATATGGATTGTAAGGATGAGTTTTTCCGCAAAGTTTTAAAATAAAAGGTAAATCTTTTGATTTTATTTATTTTAAAATATCCTTACAATGGCATTTGTGAAAAACTGTGTTGCTTATAAGATTCCATTAAGAGCAAGAGTGGAAATATGAATTTGATTCTTTCATTTGTGGTAGTGTCTAAATTTACCAAATAAGGAAAGATTCTCATCACCCAAGTTTCAATTGGACCGAAACTTGGAATCATGCAATTTGTAGAGCATGATGAATGAGAACCTTCAAGCATTGGATAAATTAAGACTAACTACTTGTTCACATGCATGTGTGAGTCAAGTAACGGACTAAGGGATCGAGTACACATTCTTGTGCACTGATTAAGTCCACCACAAAAGATCAATAAGACTATTCGTCATGATTTACTAAAGTTTAGTAAATATGGTTATACTTACAGGCTTAAGTATAATTCTGAAGCATTGGAAAAAATTTCAGTGTATGGCGGAACGAATGAGAAGAATCAAATCAGGCAGAAGGATAAAAGTTTCTCAAATCTGAAAAGATGGGAGAGTACTTTAGTATCATGTTATATAATCATCTTAATGATTAAGAGACCTTATCACAATTCATCCTCTAAGTGCATTCTGGTAGCTAAGAAGAGGAGTTATGAATTGTTGAAGTGGTTAAATCAAGAAGATGAGTCATATTTCATTCCAAAACAATTCTTAGAGTCATACTCCAAGATTGTAACTTGAGTGACATGTCTTAAAGAAGGTTTAAAAACACTTGTCAAATGTAAGAGTAAAAGGTTTCTACTCTTATACATTTGAAATTGGTAAGTTGTGATGTTTTGTATAAAACAAAGACCAACTAAGGCCAATTGTGTGAAGTGTTTGTCTTGATTAGAATCCACACTATCTCTTGAATATTTGACAAGAGAGTCTTATATGTCAAGAGGACAGTGGGAGTCTTAAAAGGTCTTGAAAGTCTCAAGAACTAATCAAAAATAAAACCTAAAGTTCTTCACTAGCACACGACTTAAGGTTTATAACCTATCGTGTTGACTATTTCTGTGTCCATTCCAATTAAAGTTGGCTTTGCATATGAGTTCTTAGAGTTCTCAATTGGTTGCACAGCAACTTGGAAGCAATGGCAGACCCTTGAGCTGCCAGATGGCAAGAAATTAAGATTGAGTTCAGTCCATATGAGTTTGAATTTGTCATTATCCTTGTCTTGTGACTATGGTTTTGACAATTCACATGGATAAGAACATATACACCATTAAATCTAAGTGTCATAAGGTTTCTCTCTGATTCATGAAAATGATGGTGAGGAAACACTTTCACTTAGTAGATTTTAACTAGATAGCAATTGTGATATTTGCATTCTCAAAGTCGTTAGTGGAGCATGTGTGGTTAACCGGCACACTAACATGGACTTGTGAGAAGTGGCAAAGGTCTAAACAATTGAGACTATGATTACGGCATCCCTTTTCATAGTTCTTAAAATTGTTTAGACACACAAGTGTGCTATCTAAGGCAAGGTGTATGATTTTGATAAAGTTTTATCAAAGCAATCTAGTATCAGAAATTTGAACTTTGGTAAGAAAGTCAATAAAGTATTGTTTTTCTAGAAGTTCAGCTGATTTCTGAGTACATGTCAAAGCTAGTGGGAGCATAAGTGTTATGCTAATAATCATCGTGTTAGTGGGAGCATGATAATTATGATAAAGGTTGCAAGTTAGCAATGTTAATTATAGAAAACAAAAGGTTTCAATTGGGAAAAAGTTGTTTTGCTATAATTAAGGGAGAGGAAATTATACTTCATCTCAAATCTAAAAGTTTAGATTGAGGTTTTAAATCGTATTTAGTCAAGGATATATATATATGAATTTCATGTTGGAATGGCTCAACATAAGGAAATTCTATATATGGATCCATTATTTGCGTTCTAAAATTCGATTATGATTACGGCATCCCTTTTCATAATCTGAATTATGAGAACTTGGCAAATTGAAATGGAAATATTATAGCAAAAGACTGGTTTAGTCTTTATGTGAGACATCATGAATCGTGTCCCATATGCTTCGGATATAGGATCGATTACATGTGTTATATTCATCCTTTCTAAAATTTCCCAAATGTCTGGGGCATTAAGAAGGGAAAAGGTCTAGAACTGGATATGACTAAAAGGATTAAGCAATTGTCGAGGACAATCTAAGGTTTACCAAAGATTGGTTGCTCAAGGACAGTTGGAAGTATAGTGTTAATTCTGGAAGGACCATATTGACATAATCTGTAAGGAGGCAACTCTTGTTCAGAAGTGATAGTCAAAATGGAATATGGAAATGTTTCAAAGTTAGAAATTATTCAATCTGTGTAAGATTAGGAAACTTAATGCAAGAAGGATGTTTCCAAGGAGTTGATCTCCTTGGAATGCTCTGTAATGTTTGTTGTCAAGTCCTTGTGACTTTGTGCATAATCATTACAAGAGGATCAATGCATATAAGTTTAGAATCTAACATATTTCAGTAAATGGCATGAATTTGGAATTCTTGCATTTGCAGTAAGGATTTGGGACTGTGAAAAGAGAATCATTGAAGTTATGTTCAATTGATCTATTTCACAAAGTAAAGATCATAGACAAACATAGTATGCATACTTGGTGTATGGCATGACTAGTGTTTAGAAAACATAGTGTACATGCTTGGAGCATGGGACAACTATTGTTTTAATTCAAGTATAAAGTTGATAGTTTGAAACAGTATACAATGAATAATGTGTAATCATATGGTGATAAATAAAAGGTGTTTTATTTATATTCATAAGTTCTGAGACCATATTGGATTCAATTATTATTGTGTTTCATTTTGCATGTTTTGACTTCCAGAATAACTAGGTCATTCTTCCTGAATGATTAAGTTATTCAAACCATCCACAGTCGGTCATATGTTGGAAGTAGATATGAATCAAGACTGTCATGGGTTGGGCTTGTAGAGGTCTAAGATGTGGGACAAGGTGGTGCTACAACACTCATGAGTGCTCATAAGTTCTGAGTATTGGATTCAACCCGCGCTCATTGGAATCACTTCATGGATTTTATCACGAGTGATCATGAGACGATAATATCTTATATTCTTCAAACCTAGAGATATGAGTTGTTACTATGAGTTGGTTATACATTTATTGCACGAAAATGCATTGGTAACTCGATGTTATAAAACATGCCTTTGTGTATGACTCAACAAGTAGTAGAACAAGCCATATGAGTCGAAGTTTATCCATTCCTTTTACCTTCGGGATAAAAGCGATATCTATGGGCCCCTCGATGGTTTGGTGATGACAAATGTAAGTGCTCGGTCGGGCCTAGACTGATTTGATTTGTTCAATTAGTCAGTCGTCATAAATCAGAAATCGGGAAACAACAAATGGACAGAGAGAATGATTATAATCCATGTCTTAGTCCATATGATATCTAGAATGGAAGAATATATGATCCCTTATCTAATGGACAAGTCATTGACAAAGGTCAGAGATCATCGGCAAGGTCAGAGTTCGACAGAAGCTTTTGAGAGCTACGATTGCCAGTCGGTTCTTGAAGTCGTACGCAATAATAGTTTTAGACTTATCCAAGTGGGAGACTGTTGGATTAATGTCTAAGTCCACAACTATAATTGGTAAGACTTGACCCAACCCGGCATGGTCCATTTGGGTTGCATGGCATCATGCATTTGGATAGACTAAAATGAGAGAAATAACACTTAAGGTTTATTAATATATTATAAGTTCTAATATATTAATAAGGTTATTTAATTAGTATTGATCAAGAATTAATTTGGAATTAATTAAGTGATCAAAAGGAGACTAATTAAATATATGGGTTGATTGTGTAAATCATTCATTCTTTTATATGTGGGCTTGTGATCCAAGATTCCTTATGTTGGACTAAGTCCATGGGGTGACCCATGGATACTCCATGGAGGTTAAAATCCTTGGAGCATAAGGAATGGGTAAAGTTATGAGTTACATGGTGTAACCCTAATAGCCACCATATAAAAGAATCTCATGGCTCAAGAAATCGGGGACTATGTGTGAGGAAAAAGGGCTAGCCGATTTTATGAAGTGTTCCAATTTCTCTCAAGTCATTCCATGTGCATTTGATGTTGTGTGAACCATTTGAGGTGTCACACTTGGGGCACTAGGCACTCAAGCTTCATGAAGACATTCTACATCAAAGAGGTATGTAATTCTAACTTGAGATATTCATTTGAATCAGTGTTATTATGCTAGTTAGGATGAATACCTTGGAAAGTTCATATTTGCATGTATAATAGAGAAAACATAGATCCAAGGTATTTAGGGTTGCATGTACACTTAGGAGTGTTAGAATGCTCAAAACCCTACACTACCTTCCACACCTACCCGTGTTTGTCTCGAGGATCATCACAACACCCTAACAATACTCATAAGTATAACCGAACGTGAAATCCTCACTCCTAGAGGAAACTAAACATCTCACGATTGGGCGGCTGACCTCACACCACTCAACCATGAAACTTCAACCATCCTGATTGCCAGTCCCTGGTCCCGTCTCGGATCCGGTCTCGAATCGTCTCGTAACCACCATACTAAAAATACACTAGGAAGATATCAAAAATCCACATACATAACGAGGAACCAACTCCCAACGAATCCCTAGGGGTTGTGACTTCCTCGCTACGCATACGGGTCATATGCTTTCAGTAGTACGGGCCCATACTACCTTCCACACCTACCCGTGTTTGTCTCGAGGATCATCACAACACTCTAACAATACTCATAAGCATAACCGAACGTGCAATCCTCACTCCTAGAGGAAACTAAACATCTCACGACTAGCCGGCTAACCTCACACCACTCAACCATGAAACTTCAACCAACCGTGCAACACTCGTGTATGCTAGCCATACATAACACAGTACCCTATGGACATTTGAATATCTGATCCTACCCTAAGCCCTTCATCAATCAAGAACTGGAAATAAGGCCAAACCAAACATTCTCAGGCTAAAAGATCTTAGTTATATATAACGGTGATGCATACACTAAGCAACTACAGTAATGATGTCAATTTCATAAAGAAAAAGTCTTAGGCTATTAGGCATCATGTAATCAAGCAATTATATCATGCAATCCCTGAAGATCCCTAGCCTATCACTAGCATGTTGTTCTATCATATCATAATATCAAGTAACAACATGGTATTTTGGGGTCTACTTAATAGCTCCGGCTGATCGTACACATCACATCCTCCTTTAGTATTTTGAAAATCGTTTGAAAATCATTTTGAAAATATATTCCTTAGTTTGAGACTGGATTCACACGGGTCTTTCTCCAATTCACTCAAACCAAGGCTCTGATACCAACTTGTAACATCCATAAAATTTATAAAAAACTTAAACTTTTTCAAACATCCAAAAACCACCATTTATTACAAATTGTTTTCAAAATAGTTTGTCATCAAAGTAATCCCAGAAATCATAACATAAAATACGAGGAGGTGCACGATCAAGCCTTCGCCTTCCTGCGATCATCTGAAGTACCTGAAACAAAATCTACAACTGTAAGCCCAAAGCTTAGTGAGTTCCCCCAGAATACCAATACAATAACAACACACATTTAATAACAGCATACTATGGCCCAATCAACCATCGGGTTGGAATGCCAACATGTTATGGGTCCAGTCAACCTTCGGGTTGGAATACCCCCCCCCCCCGGCCCTCAACCATCGGGTTGGAATGCCAACATACAATGGGTCCAATCATCCTCGGGATGGAATACCCTCGGCCCACAACCATCAGGATGGAATGCCCCGGCCTATTGGCTTACGCACAAAGCAGAGAAGCCTCAGCCACCAATCAAATATGTGCACATATAACAGATAATCATATAATAATCTATAGACAATCAGACAGATCTAACATGCCACTAAGTGTAGCATCATCCTATCTACCAGGATACCGATCTAACAGATCATAACAGCATAGCAACACGCATAAGAGAATATCAATCCGCTAGGCCGGCATTAGTGCCTTTGACACGCAAGTATAGCGAGGAAAACGCACCTCTCAAGTAGTGCTGAACCGGTAAAATCCAACTCCAAGACTCAGCTCCGGACTCAACAGCCTACAACCACCATATAACCATTCTATCAAAACCTCCAAATACCCAAAATGCCCTCAAAGTCAAAGTTGGTCAACCATGGTCGAAGTCAAATTCAACAGTCAAGGTCAATAGCCAAGGTCAACAGTCCATGTTGACCCAACTTGTCGAGTGCATCTATCGACTCGTCGAGTTCCT
Source organism: Lactuca virosa (assembly GCF_052849685.1). Classification (NCBI taxonomy): domain Eukaryota; kingdom Viridiplantae; phylum Streptophyta; class Magnoliopsida; order Asterales; family Asteraceae; genus Lactuca; species Lactuca virosa. Next base: position 179,833,327 of record NC_136429.1, on the reverse strand, counting down.
TCAGTACTTCTAGAAAACGAGAAAAACCCGAACCAACTCGCCGAGTTGTTAGAACAACTCGTCGAGTTTCTACAGTATCCAGAAAACGGGAAGTCCAGATTCAACTCGTCGAGTTGACTAGGCAACTCGTTGAGTTTCTCCTAATATTAAAGCATTCAGCCAATTCCCAAGCGGATCTAGTGCCACAAAGCATAGATCTGGTCCCTTGGAACTGAAATACCACGTAAAGTTGCTAACTTTATGTCCATGCATGGCATCAAGACGCTAAAACACTAAAATCAAGCTTATTAAGGGACTTAGAGCATGAAGGACGGCCAAGACTTGATAAAGTTGGCGACTTTAAGTCCATGGAGGCCATGAGATACCCAGATCTAAAGGCATAGCTTCATAACATGCTCAAATCCCAGAATGGTCCCAAAACGGGTTAATAATGGCCATAAACTTTCAAATGAAGAGATCTAGTAAAAGGATGGTCAAGGTATCGACTTTATACCTCATATTGACTGCAACAAAAATGGAAATCCCAGATCTAAAGCCTTCCTCTGAACCAATCCACTTCAAGCTTCAAGTTCCTTCCAAAAGAGCATGAAAAATCACACTCGTATCTCACACACACTCAAAAAGAGAGATGAGGAGCAAATTAGGGTTTCTCAAGACTGAGGGGACGATAAGGGAGGCCAACAATGAGTCATATGTTCTTTAAATATGGTGCAAAACCCTAAAAATTAGGGTTTCATAAGCAGCCGTCAACTCGTCGAGTTGAGAGCTTCCAACACGTCTAGTCTGAGGCCATCAACTCGACGAGTTCCAAAGGAGAATTTATCTTTTAAGCCATAAATCTCATACATGAGAGTCGGGATGTTACAACTCTCCCCAACTTGAACTAGGCTTCGCCCTCGAAGCCTGCTGCGGTGAACAAATCTGGATAGTGCTCCCGCATCTCAGCCTCCAGCTCTTAGGTCCACTCAGATCCCTTCCGATGCTGCCACAGTACCTTTACCAAAGGTATCTCCTTGTTCCGCAGATTCTTTACCTTCCTTTCCAGAACTGCCACTAGCCTCTCAACATAATTCAGACGCTCATCAACCTGAATGTCATCTAATGAAACCACTGCATCCTCGTCCAGCACACACTTCCGTAACTGTGAAATATGAAAAGTGCTATGAATCTGACTGGTCTGTAAGCAACCTTGCCAACCCTGGTAATAACCCGGAATGGTCCAGTAAATCGGGGACCCAACTTTCCCTTATTCCTTAAGCGGATCACACCCTTCTAGGGTGAGACCTTCAGTAACACCATGTCATCGACCTGAAACTCCAACTCAGATCGGCGTCGGTCGGTGTAACTCTTCTGCCGACTCTGAGCAGTCTGCAACCGCTGCCTAATCTGCTGAATCATCTCGGTAGTCTGCAGAACCACCTCAGTCTTATCTTTGCTAATTATTGCTTTTTTCTTCTATAGTTGTCCTGTTCAGCTTAATAAATCCCAAAGATGTGTTTGAGATGTATTTACAAGAGACTGCCTCACAATACACACAAGAAAGTTACAGTTTAATGGCACATAATTGTAATAACTTTAGTAGTGAAATCATACAATTTTTAGTGGGCAACAACATTCCAGACTAAATTCTTAACCTCCTAAATGAAGTCACAAGCATCTTTTGGGATCTGTTAAGTAAGTTCCACATCTCTTCCGTTTATTCTATCATCACTTTGATATGAAGAGAATAATCTTATGAGACAATCTTGAATTTGGAAATACAAAAGATGAATTTCAACAGATGTTTCTTGAAACAGTTCAAAAAAAAGTATAATGAGATAATTACTATAGAAAATAGTTAAGTGGCCGAATCCATATGAAAGTAAAAGTATTTTTCTGTAGTTTGCCCCTGTCTCTAACATGCATTATAATGGCTCTGTTAAGTCCCATACTCCCATTATGTGCATTGGGCATGTCTACATAATCATTTACGAAATTTTTTAGTAAATAGAAACTTCGGAAACCCTCTCTGACCATACAAGAAATAATCAAACCTTAGTCATCTTATAGCTGAATATTTTTTGAAAAGTTCAAAAATCTTCTTTGCCAATGCATGACAAATGTCTTTTAAGAGATTATCGAGAGTCTCAATTCTTAAGCTTTTCTTTGTTTCTAAGATGTGTTCAAACATGCAATTCTAAGCCGATTCTGTCCATTGGGAAACATAACACAACTTGATTCAGATAAGCTATTTGAAAGAAAAGGAAATAATATTAGTTACCTGGGGTTTTTAAACAGTTTGTTTTCTGGTTAAATTGGGAGTTTGCTCCCCTGAAAATTTTCAGTAAGTTTATCAACTCAAAAATTGTCCTTTTTTGTAGAAAGCAGTTGTTTGTATAAGACACATCAATTTGGAAGGATTGAGATGGAGAGTCTTTGATCCTAAAGGCCAAGTTTGTGTTTTGAGTATATTGATTTCACGATCTCATTAAGAAATTATGGGAAATAATAGTAGCTAAAAATATCTAATCCATACAATACACGTCCTAGGGCGATTAACATCATAAATATCAATAGTTGTTCAAGGAAAAGACAAATCCTAGGGTGATTTACTCAAATCAATATGTTTTATTTCAATTATTAATCGTGTCCAAATGATCTTTGAAATATTTTCGCGGATTTTGGCAGTGTTTCCTGGACGTTTCTACTGTGTTTCAAAATCTACATTTGTTTAAGAGGTGTGGTGATCTATTTCATGATGTTGATGGGTTTGTGATAAGATTTTTTTCACCTCCTTCATTTCAAGATTGTTCTTTTTATCTTGTGTCGTAACTTCATCTATGATATTGTTTATAAAGTTGTCTAGGTTAAGAAACCTTTTTTATGTGAGATGCTTTGTTAGTTACCGAAACAAAAATGATAGTCTCTAGGCAAATATGATTGGGGAAGAAAGCTATATCAAGGCATTGTACTTCTATAAATATAACCATATTTATCAATTTTTTCTTCATTGTACGTTATATTTTGAAATGTCAATTAATATATAGCCGTTACACATACATTGCTACAATTTCATAGATTTTTTTAGAATACAATGCTGTAAACGGAAAAATCAAAGGTAAATGCTATAATAAACAAATTAATTAAATTAGGTTGCAATTTTGGAACTTAATCATCAGAATTGGAACCTTGAGGCTGAATTTTGTATGAATAAACTTTAGAATCAAGAAAAAGAATCAGATTTATCATTGCTTCTCTCTCACATTACTACATTTTTACTTGATCTTTTGTGCTTCGTGTAATATAAAAATACTAATTTTTTACCATGTTTTTTTCAATAAATTTGCAATGTATATCAGTCTTTTTTTATATTTCTCAGGCTTCAGAAATTCAATTTGACTTGAAAGGTGGAGTTTGGAAAGAAGCTTTTATTCGGATACCAAAAATGGAAGTTCAAGGAACTCCGAGTAAAGTGTTAATCCACCCGTCAAATCTCCTATGAAAGAAGGGTTAAAGCAGGAAATAAGAATTGGTTTACTTCAATTTTAGCTGAGAGGCATTTCTGTTTTTTTTTTTTTTTTGTTTCTTTATCAAGTTGTATTTATTGTTTGTGTAGTGGAGTGTAGTTACTAGTTACATCTTTTCTATTATACTCCCTCCATCCCAATATTATTGTCCACAGACAAAAAACACACAGATTAAGAAAAGCATTAATTACCACTAACTTTATATAATAAAATGACAGTTTTGTCCTTACTTTGCATTTAATGTTCCATTAAATGCTTAGTTGGTTAAGTAATAATGAGGGGATATTTTGGTAAAAATATTATTTATTTTTAGAAGTGGACTATTATTTTGGGACAAACCAAAAAGGAAAGATGGACTATAATTTTGGGACGGAGGGAGTAGTAGATTGTAATCCATTCGAGACCCTTGGCTAACCCGCAACACAAACATAAATCCAAACCCTCATATTTATGCATAAATAAAATATCCCAACCTTTTTAAATACTTAACAAATATTTATTTGTAATATATATTATTTACTTAATTAATCGTTAGAGACCTGAGGATATATCTTTTATTGCTCTTAGTAATTAATTGTAATTTTGCAAGATAACAACAGTTTTGAAATATGTTTATTGTAGCTGGAAGGGTTAGAACTCATAACTTTATGAAAATATATCTTCATATAATTCGCAAGATAACAACATTTATATAAGCATTTTTAAAAATTTGTGTAATCACTATATGATTCACTTTTCTGTAAAGTCGGTCGCTGCTTTGCTTGCCTTCTCAACAAACCCTTTAACTGCATCATTTGTCTTAGTTTCTACTTCTTCTTTCTTCTCAATAAGTTTCTCAGCAAGGTCTTTTGCGTTTGTATTTGTACTCTCGACAACTTTCTTAATATCTTCATTTGCTGTAGATGTCATGGTATCTTTCTTTTCATCAAGTTTCTCAATAACGTCAGTCGTGTTTTTGCCTATCTCTTCAGCACGTTTCTCAATAGCGTCACTTGCATCACTTATCGTTGTGTCTTTCTAGATAATAAAAATATGTAAACCAATTAGAAAACAAATATATGTTGTATCAATGTTACAATGTTTCTAATTTTTTTACACATGTTTATTATTCAACTTGAGTTTCTTTATAACCTTAATTGCTTCCTTTTTTATTCAAAAATATAACCAAACATGAAAAAAAATAAATAAATAAATAAAAAACATATCCCAATTGAGTCTCAACAATTTCACGAACTTTATGCACCGTATTTGGCTTTGCCTACCCAATTATATGATGTACAAATATTACTTAGTCAAACATAAATACACACAAATATGAATAGGTGAATATTTGTTATGTAAAATAGGAAAAAGAATTTACTAAGCAAGAGGTCTGAAAGCGGGATGTTCTGAGGCAAGGGAAATCGGTTGTTGCCCGACCCACATGGACCAACTTCGGTGTCGAGACTTTCCCTACTATCTGTAAAGAAGAAAAAAAATGAATAAGTTAGATGTGCCAGTTTCTAATTATTCTACTTACGATTGAATTATATAAGTTGTATCCGACATAAAAAGAGTTGGGTAAGAACCAACCAAGGAACCAAGAAACCAATCTTTTTATCAACCTTTAGAATTTATTTTTTATCAAAAAAAAAACTAAAAATACAAAAATTCATAATTTTTTATCATTTTTCCAACAATATCAAATTCAATTAAAATATTTATTTATTTTTTCGGCAAATTCATAGTGTGAATCTGTGCAGATTCATAATGTGAACTTGAATTCACAAGGTGAATCCGAAAAATATAAAAGCGTTTTAGATAGTTTTAGTTATAAATGGGGTATAAGTGGTCTGTCATGGAAATTTATATAGGTCTTCAAGTAATTCTATTAAAACGTGATGAGAAACTACATCTAAAAGAAATACGATCTATCTGATTAATTACTATTTGTAATATCTTGAGCCCAACGTAATATATCAATTAACATAATAACATGTAAATCAGTTTAAAATCATGGCAAAAAATTCTTACAACCTCAAGGATTAGATATTTGGCCCCTAAAATACAACATCTATAGCCGTGTTGTATATTAACACTCAAATTCTGTGACAAGTTGTATTTATAAACTAGAATATTGAATTCTTAGTGTTATACAAGCATAATTTTAAGTTGATTTAAGAATTATTAAGCTACACTGGTATTTTGGATAAAACGTCAAATTTAATCTGTTTACTACATTTTTTGGAAAATGAATAAGAAACGTACAATAATGGTAAATAAAACAAGATGTAAATTACAATTCTGGAATGTCATAATAAAAAAGAAGTTAAAGGCCTGACCTGATTGGTGTTCATGGAAGTCGTCAGTCTAACACAAGTCATTGGAAGAGCAGCCATTGAGATTTAAGAGGTGAAGGAGTGTGTCTGTGTGTGTGGGTGAAGATTGAAGGAGGAGAAGTTTCGATGGTTGTTTTATGGGGGAATTATGAGATTAATAAATAGGGTGGCTTTTACAAAGGATTCACTTTACGATGTCGTAATGGTCCAATGGGTTAATGCATGTCGATTGTATGGATGAGTGGTGTACGTTGGTGAATGCATGTTGTCAATCAATGACTCATTTGAATCATGTCGACTGATGTAAAATTACATTAATGGTCCTTGTGGTTTTGGTTAGTTCTCGTATCCATGACTCTTTTTTTCCGTTGGTTGGTCCCTTAAATAATATTTTGGTGCGCATTCTATCCCTACCATTCATAAAAAAATCCTCTTTTACCCTTATCAATTTCATTTTTATTATTTAATTGTTATTTTAAATTTCTAAGGTATATAAGGTGGGCCCCACCCTTCCCTTCTCCCAATGTCATATATCTCTCTCTTCTCCAAAGTTTTAAAGCCTAGTCAGTCAAACCGCTTGGACTCTGAGCCGGTGAAAAGAACGGGTCAAATATGACCGGTTCCTTGCCTATTTTTCATTCGTAATGAATTGGTGTGGTTTTCAAAAACCTGACTAAAGAAGTGAACCAAATTTATTAAAAACTCGGGTTGACCACGCAGAAGAAAAAGAAATCGGACGGTATTAAATGTATCACATCACAATGAAGCTTAGTAACAAAGTTTTCACAAGACCAATCAGAGTGGGATAACCGCACACCACAGTGGGATGATGTAACACACCGCTTTTTAATACAAGGCACACCCAAAATTTTCCACTTTTTTTAATAAACATATTGGTGTATGCTAAAATTAACAATCCAACACATTTAGTTATCAAGAGGATTGCATCAAAGAAAGAAAATACAATGATCCAAGATGTGCATTACAACTTGTCCTCTATAAATTCTTACTTCTTAAAAAATTTACCTACAAAATATACAACAACAAAAAAATTGAAGTTACAGAGAGCTACGTAAGTAACCCCTGACAACATTGAACATAATAATCATAACATTGATTATATGAACATTATAGCATAAACTCATTTATAATCTTTAGATACTTTTCACACAACTAAGTAAATACTCATAAAGTGTATAACACTCAAATACAATAATTGTCACGTGTATAGTTTCTTAAGACTCTTTTATCAGCTAAAGTTCACAACTATAACATTTTCTTTAATGACAACTGTAACGGATTTACAGCTACTCAAGGTACCATTAGACTCTCACAAGGTACTTATTCTCTTTCTGTTTCTCTACTCTCTCTATACTCATTCTTATTTTCTCTCTCTACTCTTTCTTTACTCTCTCTCTCTCTCTTTATACTTAGTCTCTTCCTCTCTCTTCTTTATCTATACTCATTTTTTTCGTTCTTTATTTGTACTTATACTCTTTTTCTCTCCCTCTTCCTCTCAATTTTTATCTTTATACTCATTCTCCTTCTCTCTCGCTATCTCGCTCTTTATCTCTATGCACATACTTATTCTCTATATCTCTCTCTTTATCTCTATACTTATACTCTCTCTCTCTCTCTCTCTCTCTCTCTCTCTCTTTTCTTTTTCTTTTTCTTTACTTTCTCTATACTTATTCAGTTATTCTCATTTTCTCTTTCTCAATCTCTATGCTCTTACTTATTCTTTATCTCTCTCTCTCTCTCTCTTTATATATATATATATATATCTTTATGCTCATACTCAGTCTTTATCTCTCTCTCTCTCTCTCTATCTCTTTTTATCTCTATACACATACTCATTATCTCTCTCTATCTCCATCTTTATACTTGCTTCAATAGCTCATATAATAATACTATACAATATATCTTAATTATACCCGTTAGTTAACTCATATAGCAATATGCTACTATATATATCTCAGGTACACTTTCTCGTTCTCACATATAACAATAAGTTGTTATAATTCTCAGTTACTATGCTCAATAACTCATATAGTGTTAAACAACTATAGATCTTAATTACACTAATTACTCAACTCATACAATATCAATTCATAGCAATTCAGATATTATGTTCTACTCTAAACGTACACAACAATTATCACATATTTAGATATTAATCATATAGAGAAGGTTAAGGTTACTCAGCTGGAATATATTAGGTATATGGGATTCCAGCTCTTAAAGTCTCACAACAGCCCTCATCCCATATTATAAACACTAACATGTCTTTTATGATGGATTAGGTGTCTAAGCCCATAACTAAAATTGGTATATACTTGAATTGATAGTAGCACAGTCCTTAGGTTGCCCTCAAATTTAGCAATTGGACATGATAACTTTCAAAGAGAGAAACTAATTTATTATGTGAATAATAAATTAAATAAATGGTTTATTAATATGTTATGAAAATAATATATTAATTAGAAATCATATTATTTAATAATATTTAATTAGAATTAATTTTTGGATTAATTGGATTAATTAAAAGTACAGGGACTATTTTGTTATATATTAATAGTTGAGAAAGGAAGGCTCTAGAACCTCTTGGAAGAGGTGGACGAAAATCTCTAGGGAATCCCTAGAAGATTTCGTCAATGGCCCCTTGGACAATGGGTTATGGGCTGCTTGGTCACCAAACACAGGATCTAGGGTATATCCCTTTAACCCTAGCTTTGGCACCAAGTTTATTCAACTATATAAGGAGGTCCCTAGCCCATAACTTCGTCCATGCCTTCCCTCTAAGAGCCTTGGACAAAATCTTGGCTCACTTCTCTTCACTCTATAGTTTTCCTCTTGCTAGTTTGGGTGTGAACCATCAGAGGCACAACATTTGTGGTGCTTGCTTCCAAGAGTTTTTCAAGAAGGTTTTTGATTAGTTATTTACTACAATAACTAAAAGGTATGTAAACCCTAACTTATATGTGATTTTCGAAAATTCACTAGCGTTCTTAGGGTTTCCTTTTGATGTTCTTAGTTATAGGTTCAATAGAGAGATCTATAGGGTTTCATGCACACTTAAGAGTTTAAGTTTATTTTTTTTGCATAAAACCCATCATTTTATACGTTCGAATCTACAATTCCATCTAATACATAATACTCAATTATGTAGCAAAACTCCTTAAGCTACCATTGTTTACATAATATCTCCATATTATAACAGTAGCATCTATCTCGGATTCTAACAGCCCTTTTGTAATCACTCTACTCAAACATAATTACGTAATAATGAGATAATTAATACGATAGCATAGAGTTTACTCGGTAATTGTACCCTCGTATGCTAGCACAAGATTCATGTTGTTTAACTATAAAGCGCTACTATACGCTCTAGTTCTCGTTTCGTCAAAAGAATCACCAGAAGAGCTTTTAAACTCTATTTATAATGTTTGATTCTTGCGGGTTTGTATCACGACACTACCAGATCTTGACATGCAACATCCTCCTTCCGAAATGTGTCTCTTTCTCATTATACGTGTCCAACACCGAAACATGCCATCACGTCGCAATCTCCTTACTGACGCATCGTGACCTTCATCGTTATTTTAAATTATAGCAATGTACTATATTTCGCATTGCATTCCTCTTTACTCACGCGTTGCGAACCCAAATTACATTACCATCCTTCTCTTAGAGTATTTTCAGAAACTTACTTACACTGTTCTCTTTGGTAATGTGTTGCTTAGCATCTCACTTGTTCCATTAATGGGTTACATCTCTCCTAGTAATACATGCTATGAAAAATAGGTGTCACAAACTCTCCCCTCCTTAGAAGGATTTTGTCCTTGAAATCTCACTAAGTAAGTAAAGGTATTCCAACCTCATTCTCTTCTTAGACTCTCAAATCACCATCTCATTTTATAATTATATGAGACTTTTCTCTTGTCTCATCTTAATACATAAGTGTTTCATACATTCTACTATTTTCTCGTACCATACCATACTCGCACGTAATTTAAAATCGTTTTCTCTTAAACTTTTTCCAGGTAACTAACTAGTCCTTTGTCTCTATTAGGACATGACTTAAATAAGTTGTATTCTCGACTTATCAAGTCAGTTATAATACTCACTACCCGCTCTAACACATAAATTTCATATGTATCTCAAACATATTCGTTAATCTCTAAACTTTGATCATTAAAGACCATTCTACAATTTGAAGAGCATATTGATTGCTAAAGTAATTACTGAGATATCAAAGAAAAATCTTGAAAGTAAATATCACTATAACATAATTATCAAAAGGCTAAATAAAAGGTTAACTCTTAATATCTTCTCAGTATTATAATTAACTAATATCCCTATGTGATAAAACCATATCTAAATAGATGATAATCAATCATACACAGAGGGATAGAAACGCACATACTATTCCCAACAAAGGGCTTTGTAGTTTACTCTCTGGTTTGTTCTCTCTCAGCCTCTAATCATCCTCACGGATAGTATTTTGCTTACTATTAACCGCAACTCCTAACTCTTTTCAACTAGTAGTATTTTCACCTACTACGACTCATAATCAGTTATAGCATTTAGTTATTCTCAACTAATAGTATCTCTTTTACTATCAGTCATAGCTTTTAGTTATATTTACTCATTCATCTCGACTCTCTCTCTCTCTATATATATATATATATATATATATATATATATATATATATATATATATATATAACTCTCATTAAAGACAATTTAAAATACTCATTTCCTCTTGCAATATATTTAAAAATTTATGACTTCACTCATCCGAATAACTCAACATAATCTCTTTCATAATACTCTTAATGATTATAGAAGAAATATTTGAAATCTCTCTTTTCATTATTTCAAATTTTATACTCTCAACTCTTTATTCGACTATACACATAAGGAGCAACATCCTATATAATAATTGAATAACTCTTCGATTCTTAATAATCTCATCAATCTTCTTATGATATCATATTCTCATCAATTAATTCACATGCGTTTTGATTCATTTCTCTTTATACTCAACCAAAAGTCTATCTTCTTCTTGTATCCATGGCTCTCTCTTCAATCTTATTTTCTTGTGACACAATACTCTTCTTATATATTACACTAGTTGTGTTACTCACGCACTATTCTACTTACTCTTTTTTCAAACATTTCTCATATCTCCTTTGAGTTTTGATGTGTGCAATATAGTTTATTAAATAAGCTTGACAACAAATCGCCGATAACGGCGTCAAAAACTTGATTATGATTTTTATACTATAAAAATTATCATATTTTCAATTTTTAAAAATCCTTTATTATCTCAACTTACCAAAACACAAGAGGTTGTGTACCTGATCGTGTAGCAGTATAGTTTTGGTAAGAAAGAGTGTCGAAGACAAGGGGAATGTAATGACCCAAATTTTACAAAGAAAATTTTTCATTTTTAATCTAGCTAAAACATTGATACCATTTATTTCAAACATTCCAAATCATCATTAAGTAAAATAATTATTAGAGTTCGTCCCAAAACCATTAATTGTGGAAATCATAGGTGTGTGCACTGCGATCAATCCGAGCCCTTCATTTCCAAATCGATGCAACCTGAAACCAAAACTGTAAACCATAAGCACAAAGCTTAGTGATTCCCCCAGAGCATACCCCACACACAATCCACATAACACATATCGTATTAGCTGTAAAAAGTTATCTCTACCGTTATCACATATCAATCAGCTATAAAAGCTACTCTACCACATATCACATATCAATTGGCTATAAAAGCTACTTCTTCCACATATCACATATCAAATAACTATAAAAGCTATATCTACCATAGGCACATATCGATTAGCTATACAAGCTATCTCCACTGTTAGCCACGAAGGCTATATCTACCATTAGCCACAAGGTTATCTCTACCATCAGCCATAAAGGTTGTCTCTACCATGAGCCACAAGGCTATCTCTACCATCAGCCATAAAGGTTGTCTCTACCATTAGCCACAAGGCTATATCTATAACATATCACACATACATACATATCACACACCTCTACATAGAAAGTATACCAACTATCATAAAATGGGTCGGCCTTGGTGCCTTAGACCCATTGGTATGGTGAGAAGACTCACCTCACAAAGCTGAATCGGCAACTAAATTCAGGTATGCCCTATGCTGCTCTTCCCAACTACCAATAATCAATGAATAGTATCTCAGCATAGTCCTATAAATACCCCCCCAGGGTCAACCCTGGTCATAGTCAAAGTCTATAGTCAAGGTCAACAGTCCATATTGACCTTGACTCGTCGAGTACAATCATTCACTCCTCGGGTTCCCTGCTTAACTCGTCGACTCGCCGAGTCACTCGAGGGACTCATCGAGTTCCTTAGTGTTTACGGCCGTAAACCACCAACCGTACACCTTTGACCGTAAACCCTTGGCCGAACACCCTTGGCCGTAAACGATAAAACCCTCTCGACTCGTCGAGTCACTTGCATGACTCATCGAGTCCCCCAAAGTTCATCATGATTACGGTCCTTTCCAGTGGGACTTAAGGTCCCAAACTTTAGATCCATCATCTCCTATTATAGATTTCACGTAAAGTTACAAACTTTACGTGCATGCAGGGCCTTTCATAACCATAAACACCAAAACTAATCCTCCAACAACGTTTTCATTCATGGGGAGGGAATAAGCTTATAAAGCATGCAACTTTATGATATTTGGGACCTAGTGAGGTTCAGATCTGGAACCATACCCTTGTGATAGGTCCAGATCTAGGCTTGCTTCCATTTCCTCAAAGTTGGGTCATGAACTCCCAATTAGAATATAGGCTTAAGGTAACAGATTCATACCTCAATTTGATGCCCAAGACGAACTAGATGCTAGATCCAATGGTTTCCCCTTGATTCTTCTTCTCCAAGCTTGGATTCCTTCCCAAATTCCCAAAGTCAAGCTCTCAAATGCAAATGCACACACTTCACACACCAGGGAGTTTACGGCCGTACACAGTCTCTTATGATGCTAAGGGAGGCTGCAAGAGCGTTTAATGAGGCTTATATAGGGGCAACCCCCAAAATTAGGGTTTTTCATTAAACAGCCCTGACTCATCGAGTCACCCTTCTGACTCGTCGAGTCACTTTCGATTCGTGCCCCTGAAATACGACCCTACTCGATGAGTTGAGCTCCCAACTCGTCGAGTCCATGATCAAATCATTTCCAATTCAAACCAGGTGTTACAAGTCTCCCCCACTTGAACTAGACTTCGTCCTTGAAGTCTGCTGACTCAAACAAATTGGGGTGATGATCTCTCATCTCCTCTTCCGGTTCCCAAGTCCATTCGGAGCCCTTCTTATGTTTCCATTGCACTTTCACCAGTCTTACTTCCTTATTCCGAAGAGCCTCCGTCTTCCTATCCAAGATGGCAATGGGCTTCTCGATGTAGTTCAAGCTCTCATCCACCTGGATATTACCCAATGAGACAACCGCAGCCTCGTCTGTGACACACTTCCGAAGTTGCGACACATGGAACGTGTTGTGAATCTGGCTAAGCTCCTCTGGCAGATCCAAACGATATGCCACATTGCCCACCCGGGCTGAGATCCTGAACGGCCTGAAAACCGAGGCCCCATCCTGCCTCTCTTCCGAAACCTGATAATCCCTTTCCAGGGAGACACCTTCGGCAACGCGAAATCCAAGAATGAACGAATTACTCGCAACCTGATCATATCTGCTTCATCTATCAGCTGAAGTTTCGAGATGGTCTGTCGCCCTGACAGACTGCCCACATCGAATCATCATCATCGAAATGATTCCACAAGATAACCAGTCTAAATAGAATACTTCTCACTTGCAATGCCTTGAGGCTTCCTAACGAACTAAATCATCGATCAACTGCGACTACCGAATAACAAACAATTCCACGCACAGACCCCAAGTCAATGAAGTTGCTCCTACTCATCTTGCTGCCACATGGCTGTTTTCCAGAAGAACAACCGGGGACCCCCCTGGCCCCAACCTATCTACCAACTGTCCGGAACACCGTACACCTACCCGATTGTTGAGCCAAAACACACTCAGCAGTCCCCTGCGACCTCCGAAGGATACATTGTCTACCCATAACTGCCCTATCTCCTTCCATCCGACTGATCCATCCAATCGTGATAGGTTGGCAGCCTGTCGCTACTGAATCCGACGCAAAATGGTGAATACTACTAGGATAGTTGTAGTCTTACATCATACCCGGTCTCCTTCGACCTGCCGTTTCCTGATTCCGACATGTCGTGGCTCTATTACAGATAGAGCTACCCAAGACACATCACAATGGCTTAGACTACCATCAATACCAACCCGTTCACCACTCTGGAATTCTGCCCTCAATGCCGTTGGCATATAGATGCCCCACATCTCATCTCACTGAAACAAAATCTTGCACCAAACATGCGCGAATTTCGATTCGGGTTCCTATCCAAAACCGAATTGATACTCCGCTCCTATACAGAGATCCTCGAATCGGCATTTTCATAATGCACCATGACTTTCCGTCATCCTTTACTCAACCGATTAATGACTACCCTTAGACGATTCCTTGAGACGACCAGTCTTGCACCCGGTCCACCTACTAGGTTCCTATAATATCTAATATCAGGGCTACTCAGTCGTAGCCCTACTATGACATGCAATACTCATTGCATGATCTTGTATCTCAAGATTCAGCCCTTGACTCAACAGTCTCTACCAGTTCCAACCTGAATTTCCATAATCACCCAAGCTCACCCACGGACACCGAAGATCCTCAATCCTAAAACAGAGAATAATTTCGTGACGACCCTGGCTGGTCGTGCCCAAAGCACGAGCTGATCTCCCTTTCGTGCATGTGACCATCACATGAATAGTCTAATTCGGACCAATGAATGCTACGTACTTATCGTAGCCTAGCACTAATTCCATCCAGCTATGCTTACCACCCATGGTCTTACCATACTTCACTATCACATCGTCGCACTCATCGAGCCGAATCCTATATCTCATCAGGAGTTTGGGTCTCACCTACGGATTCCCACTGCTCACTATGCATTGTCAAGGCGATGCCAACCGGCGATTGGGAGTTTCCTGAACTCTCACCAACACAACCGAGGCCTAAACAGCCATTTATTTCTCCCCTACTTGGGCTCAACGATGTTCTTCCACCTCTTACACCTTATGGATCTGCGATCCATTTCCATCAATATGCATGACCCGCCCAAATCCTGCGCCGATCAACACAAGCGCCTCATTGCTAGCCAAACACAAAAGCTAAACCTACCGATCCCTGGCGACGTCGGATAACCGACATGCCGAAACCCTAGTCACCAACCTACCACGTAATACTCATGCACCGTCCTTAGTCATAAACCAAGATAATACTGAACACCCCAAACCCACTAAAAGGGAAGAAACCTTTCACTAACAACGTAATAATTCACGGTATGTAATTGGCATACGATAATTCTTGAAGATATATTCCAAACATAAACAGGTAAACAAACCCAAAGGTACACTTACTCAGACCGATGCAAGATAACAACCACAAGGTACGGACAGAGCCAAAAAGAAGACAAAAAGGTACATACCCGCAACCTCGCCAGCTGAAGTACTGATCTCCCCTGTCTGATACTGCAAAGTGCGGCTCCTCTCTGTTGGGGCTCCTGGCCTACTCTCTCGCCCATCGGTGTACCTCAGTATGGTCGGAGCAGGCGCGCTCGTCGCTCCTCCCTTGATCAACGGACAGTCGGCCTTCTTGTGGCCCATCTGATCACAGTGAAAACATAAAGAGCCTGCCCCCTGAGGACATTCCCTGTTGACGTGACCAATCTGGCCGCAATTGTAGCATCCCAGACCCCTGGCATGACAAACTCCATCGTGGAGTTTCCCGCACGTACTGCACTGGCTCCGGCCCCGCCGGCCCCTCACACGATGGCCCAAAATCTTGGGTTTCTTCCCCGAGCCCTCCACTGTATGCACCTGGTATGAACCTTTCTTCCCAAGGTGCTCCAAGTCGATCTCCCGCCCTCGGTCTCTGAGAGTCATTTCCTTCAGGGTCTGGCACCCTGACACGCTCACCAACTCAAACGCCGACGGCCGAACTGCAATTGTTGGAGTAACATCTGCCCTAAACCGGGCCACAAACTCCTCCTAAGACATAGCCTCCAATTCGGACGACGCAGAAGATCGCACAATTAATTCCCAACAACTCCTCGCCGCCCGATGCAAGAGGTCCAAGGCGAACCGAACTCTGACTCCCCTAGGGTAGGGACTGGTGAGGAAGACACCTTCCATCTCCTCAATCCAACGCGAACTCAAAACCCTGGCAGTCCTTCCAGTAACTAGCTCACTACCGTAGCCGGACCCAAACACTGGTCTATCCCCATGCGTGCCCATCCTCAACCTGCAATGCTACTATTTCCATGATCAGAGCATAATCAAAAAAAAATTCTTTTTTCCATAAGCTTCTTACATTCTCCAAGACTTTCCCTAATTCGAGTATGGATCTTGTGCTTTCAGTAGTACGGGCCCAATACTACCTTCCACACTTATCCATACTTTCCTCCAGAATCATCCCAAATCCTCTAAGTCACTTACTCCCATGATGTATTAAATGTCTGCTAATCAGCAATGCGACATCCACCGAAGCACCTCCTAGGCTCCCCCTAGGTTCCCAACCTCACTGAACTACCCCACTAACTCACTAGAGCATACCCTAGGCTTTCCTAGGTTCCCAACCTCACCCTGCCATCAGCTGCTGAGGAAATCCTCATGATGCCAGCCATCCACCTCCTGGATATCATCATATCCACTTAGTGGCTGACTCCCATCACTCAAGAGTTCCACAAAGCATGAAGCAAGTAGCATTCGTGCAGAAACACTCCGATCCAAAGAACTGTCATAGAACATTCCACCCACATATCGCAACCCGCGCTATCCACATCCATCCATTCTCACTGTCGGCTGCCTTATGCATGCAAATTATACACAGAACAGGATCTAATAGACTGTAGAATAATAGACTCTACCCTGGACCACAACCAGACAAGGAACAAGAAATAATGCCAAATCAATTATTCTAAGGCTATAAGATCCTAACCGTATATAATTTTAAAAGCATACACGTTGCAGTTACAAATACCAATTATCATTCTCATTCCAGCATGACATCAAATATTCCCAAGGCTAACAGCACCACATATTAGTCCAACCTATTTCTGACTACTCAGCTCTAGCATGCAAGTCTACCAGTTCATACAACACATACATGCATCTCCCTTAGCCCTAACTAGCATGTGATTCATAGATTCATAATCAGATCATAATAGATAACAAATGTGGGTATTCTGGGGAAACTTACTTGAGCTCGGTTGATTGCACGCACCACACCCTTTCTTGTCTTAGAAATGCTTTACTTATAAACATGTTTCTTTTGAAAACTTTACCGATCCTCAGTTTGAGTTCAGAATCACCCGAAAGTATGTCCGAATCCCTCAAACCAAGGCTCTGATACCAACTTGTAACGACCCAAATTTTACAAAGAAATTTTTTCATTTTTAATCTAGCTAAAACATTGATACCATTTATTTCAAACATTCCAAATCATCATTAAGTAAAATAATTATCAGATTTCGTCCCAAACCCATTCATTGCGGAAATCATAGGTGTGTGCACTGCGATCAATCCGAGCCCTTCATTTCCAAATCGATGCAACCTGAAACCAAAACTGTAAACCGTAAGCACAAAGCTTAGTGAGTCCCCCAGAGCATACCCCACACACAATCCACATAACACATATCGTATTAGCTGTAAAAAGTTATCTCTACTATTATCACATATCAATCAGCTATAAAAGCTACTCTACCACATATCACATATCAATTGGCTATAAAAGCTACTTCTGCCACATATCACGTATCAAATAACTATAAAAGCTATCTCTACCATAGGCACATATCGATTAGTTATACAAGTTATCTCCACTGTTAGCCACAAAGGCTATCTCTACCATTAGCCACAAGGTTATCTCTACCATCAGCCATAAGGGCTGTCTCTACCATTAGCCACAAGGCTATCTCTACCATCAGCCACAAAGGTTGTCTCTACCATTAGCCACAAGGCTATCTCTACAACATATCACGCATACATACATATCACACACCTCTACATAGCAAGTATACCAACTATCATAAAATGGGACGACCTTGGTGCCTTAGACCCATTGGTATGGTGAGAAGACTCACCTCACAAAGCTGAATCGGCAACTGAATTTAGGTATGCCCTATGCTGCTCTTCCCAACTACCTATAATCAATGAATAATATCTCAGCATAGTCCCATAAATACCCCCAGGGTCAACCCTGGTCAAAGTCAAAGTCTATAGTCAAGGTCAACAGTCCATATTGACCTTGACTCGTCGAGTACAATCATTCACTCGTCGGGTTCCCTGCTTAACTCGTCGACTCGTCGAGTTCCTTGGTGTTTACGGTCGTAAACCACCAACCGTACACCTTTGACCGTAAACCCTTGGCCGAACACCCTTGGCCGTAAAATAGAAAACCCTCTCGACTCGCCGAGTCACTTGCATGACTCGTCGAGTCCCCCAAAGTTCATCATGATTAAGGTCCTTTCCAGTGGGACTTAAGGTCCCAAACTTTAGATCCATCATCTCCTATTATAGATTACACGTAAAGTTACAAAATTTACGTGCATGCAGGGCCTTTCATAACCGTAAACACCAAAACTAATCCTCCAACAAGGTTTTCATTCATGAGGAGGGAATAAGCTTATAAAGCATGCAACTTTATGATATTTGGGACCTAGTGAGGTTCAGATCTGGAACCATACCCTTGTGATAGGTCCAGATCTAGGCTTGCTTCCATTTCCTCGAAGTTGGGTCATGAACTCCTAATTAGAATATAGGCTTAAGGTAAAAAATTCATACCTCAATTTGATGCCCAAGACGAACTAGATGCTAGATCCAGTGTTTTCCCCTTGATTCTTCTTCTCCAAGCTTGGATTCCTTCCTAAATTCCCAAAGTCAAGCTCTAAAATGCACACACTTCACACACCAGGGAGTTTACGGCCGTACACAGTCTCTTATGATGCTAAGGGAGGCTACAAGAGCGTTTAATGAGGCTTATATAGGGGCAAACCCCAAAATTAGGGTTTTTCATTAAACAACCCTGACTCGTCGAGTCACCCTTCTGACTCGCCGAGTCACTTCCGATTCGTGCCCTTGAAATACGACCCTACTCGACGAGTTGAGCTCCCAACTCGTCGAGTCCATGCTCAAATCCTTTCCAATTCAAAGCAGGTGTTACAGGGAACATGAGTGGTTTGGATCACATAATTTAAATGTCAACAAAACTTGTAAACGATAAGTAAAAGGAGTTTTGTTTAAACACATCTTAATTAAAACTAACAAAATTAGAGAATATATTTAGAGACAAAAGAAATAAAGATGTTTTCACATAGAATTGATTTCGCCTTTAGATATGGTGGATTCCAAAAAGTGCAATGAATATTATTTATTATTTACTGATTTCTAATGTAATTAGTTATCTTGGTCCGATTAGCTGAATTGTATAATTATTAAGGCAATTAACACAAGGGTCATGCAATTAATTGTCTAAACAATTATAATTAAGCCCATATTATGAGAGATTTGGTCTACGAATCAACTTCAATGATCATGAAAATCAATTACAACTATAAGTGGTTAACTAATGCTCTTTTACATGTTTAAGTTTACGATTATATTACCTAAGCCTAGGTTTTGGTCAAACACTAGTCCTAACAGTTTATTATTCATAAACTAATCAAGATTCAAGTTTTCTGGCCTCTCAATATTGAAATGCGAGTATAACCCATCCATAGCTTGCCCGAGGTAGTTGACTCCTCCATGAAGATTGTCCAAGTAAGTACCAAACCAGTTTTGAAACGAGTCCGTCGAAACTTCACCCATAGGTACATATTGTGGGGGTGGTGGTGCTCTTTCTCCTCTTTGTCTCACGTTCCCTCTTCCTTTAGGTATCTACTTCTCCATTTGCTTAATCGGCACTTCTTCGTCGTCCTCCGGAATTCCGAAAGTACCCCCTAAATATACCACCACTCGCATATTCTCAAAAAAGTTGGTGGTGAGTTCATTGGTCCAAATATTAACTTGTAACACCCCGACTCTCAGGTATAAACCTTGCAACCTTATTTCCATTTTGAAAGGTCTACTCGACGAGTTGGATGCCCTGACTCGTCGAGTAGGAACGAATTTGGCCGCGTGTCTTAAGTGACCAACTCGACGAGTTGGAGGATACAACTCGACGAGTTGGAGCTGGAGGATGAAACCCTAATTTCCAGGGTTTTGCACCCTATTTAAAGGGTCATTAGCCTCCATTAGCCTCCCTTACAGCCCCCCTTGAGCTCAGAAACCCTAAATCATGTTTACTCTCCATATTTGTGTCTTTTAAGCTTGGAAGGTGGATCTTGGTGAGAAGAGCTTGAAGTTCAAGAAGCTTGGAACAAGGAGAAGTTGTAGATCCGAACTCTATTCCATATTAGCATCACATTGAAGGTAACAAGTCGTTACCTTGGCTCTCCCTTAGCTAGATCTCTTCATTCATGGGTTTAGAGCCCTTTCTAGTGTATTGTTGTGGTATTTCCGGATTTGGGGCAAGATCTGAGGTTGTAACTTCAGATCTGGACTCCTTTAGCCCCTTATTGTCATAAAGTTTCAATCTTTGTCAAGCTATGGCCTTTTCTTTGCCATAAGCTTCTTCCTTAGCCTAGTTTTGGCTCTTAAGACCTTGCATGCACGTAAAGTTTGCAACTTTTTGAGTTCTTAAGGAACTCGACGAGTTGCTAGCTCCACTCGACGAGTTGGGTCAACATAGACGGTTGACTTTGACCGTTGACTTTGACTTGGACCAAGGGTTGACCAGTTTGCCCTCTGGGGGTATTTTGGTAATTTGGGAATTTATGGAAGTGAGTCATCGGTGGATGTAGGTGTTAGATTTGGAGCTGCATTTGGTGGAGTTGACTTTATCGATTCGAGCTACTTGTGAGGTGAGTTCTCCTCACTATATCAACAGGGTCTACGACACCAAGGTCGACCCTTTATGATTTGCATCCTTGTTTTAGGATGGTTACTATGTTATTAATCAGTTAGATTGCATCCTAGTTTTAGGATGGTTGCTATGCTAGTAATCTGTTAGATTGATATCCTAGTTATAGGATGGTTTCTATGTTAGAGATCGGTTAGATCGGTATCCTGGTTATAGGATGGTTGCTATGTTATTGATCGGTTAGATCGGTATCCTGGTTATAGGATGGTTTCCATGTTAGTGATATGTTAGATTTGTATGACTATCTGTTATACCATGGTAGCATATGAAATTTATGTGCACATGTTTGTTGGGTTTGGGATTGGGTTGAGGCAGGTCCTGCTTTGTGCTGTAGGCCAAGACATCCACGGCGGACCGGATAGACTGCAGACCCGGTTAGGGCACACTAGTCAGGCCGAAGGCTTGGCGAGCGGTCCGGATAGGCTTAAGGCCCTGAGAGGCGGTCCAGACATGTCGATGGCTCAGAAAGCGGTCCAGATAGACTGATGGCCTGCGAGGCGGTCTAGTCAGACTGATGGCTCATTATGCATGTTGTTTTTGTTATATGATATGGTTATATCTGTATGGCGTTGGTATTTTACGGGAACTCACTAAGCTTCAGGCTTACAGTTGTTGATTTTGTTTCATGTACTTTTGACGATCGCGGGAAGGCGAAGGCGTGATCGTACACCTCCTATGTTTTTATGATTTGATTATGGGTTACTCTGACAATGAACTATTTTGAAAACAATTTTGTAATAATCAGTTGGTTTGAAATGTTTTAAAAAGTTTAAATTTGGCATGATTTTTATGGATGTTACATAACTAAAAATCAAATCATGCCCGGAATCAATATTCCATAGGACCTTGCAAGGAGGGTCACAACATGTCCACGAGTGAGTGGACTCCCGATCGAGAATTAACCGCCTTTCCTCCCAAAAAAATTCAATCATGTACGGGGCATTGCAAAATACACACGGAGTGATAATTCTCCAAAGATAGAACAAGTTCTTGGTCGGAACTTTGTCACCATGCTTTTTATGATTTATACGAAATGTAATGAGGCGGTACAAGAACCGATGAATCACAAATCCTATGTAGCTCTCTTGAGAATCCTTTGAGTCATACCTATAGTTAGAAATAGTTCTCCAAAATGCTAAATCTTGAGTCCCCATGGTAAAATATCGACAAGTGTCTTGAAAGAACAAAGGAAAGTAAGGAGACCTAGCTTTATCTTCGGAGTATAAACACATGCGCCAAGAAAACTCTACCAAGCTACACTACCTATATCCCCCCCCCTAATCAGAACACAAGCGCTCTTTCAAACGTCAGGTCCACCGTGTTTTCCTCAAAATGGATGGTAGCAAAGAATTGCACTGAAAGCTCTCGGTAAACGGGTTATCGAATAGTAAATAGGTTACACCATACATTGCATGTCAATGAAAATCCGTTCCCGATATATCTATTACTCCAATAGTGCTCCATTTGTTCTACAATCCCAACTCCTCTTAACCATGCCCAACCGATTATAGGGGAAACAACAAACTCTCAGTTATGGATCCACCCCAACTGGTTGTTGTACTTATTCAAAACATCATGCAGAATATCTTGTGGAAATCGGTACAATTGGTGTAAGTTTGAGAAATTATCTTGAGGTTGTTGATTATCCCTTCTTGGTCCCATGACTTTTCAAAACATCTCACAAACAAGCAAAGAACAGTTAAACGAAACAGAAAAGAATTAATTTGAGAACCCAGTTTTCACGTCGTGAACCAAGGAGCTTCACGTCGTGATAACAGTTCGGAAATATCACTCAAATCGTGACATATTTTTGTTAATTCAACCCAACAATAAACCTAGGGTTTTGTCTAAGTGTTAATCTAAACCTAGTAGTCAAACATGTAATACATGTTTCTTAGTTAAAAGTCGAAATTTTGAGCATATCAAACCCTAATCGCACCCTAAGTTCCAAAAGGCAGAAATTTAGAAAAATTAAAGGAATTAAATTGATAAATCGTACCTTGGATGTTGACTTAAGCAAGAAAATGGAAAGAAACTAAGTGGAAAATAGCCGAAAATCGAAGTGGGGGCAACGCACGTTCGTGATGTTGGTAAAAGTGATTGTTAATGGTTATTTTAGGGTACAAAAAGTGTACTGCCCCCCCCCCCCCACCTTATAGTCACGTCGTGACATACAGCATGTCACGTCGTGACATACAGCATGTCACGTCGTGATGTTTGAAACTGAAATTGGGACTCTTTTAGAAGCCCACGTCGTAACCATATGATGTTCACGTCGTGGGTACAGTGTAATTTCAAAAACCTAATTTTTTTTTCTTCAAAAACTTATAAAAAAAACTTTCATCACAACACTTATATGACCCCACACTTGATTTAAACAGAGAATGAACGAGTGACTAATCCTAAAAAGTAAAAACGAAAACGCAACAATAAAACTAAAAAAGAAAAGGGAAGAAAAATGAAAACCAAACTCGGGTTGCCTCCCAAAAAGCGCTTCTTTTGATGGAGTCGTGAGTTGGACTCCTTTCCGCTCTACGTTGTGCCGATTGGGAGCGGACTCTCCATGCTCTCTGTGTATGCTTTCTTTGAGCTATCCTTCTTCTTCGGGTTGTCACTTGGATCATGTTTATGCTTAAATCCTTGAATTTGTGTCGCCACTTCGTCCTTCTTTTCGTCTTGTTTGTGATTCTCTATTTCCACATCCATTTGACTACCTTGCTCCTCCTTCTCATCACTAATATTTTCTTTTTTACTTGTCCTTTAAAAGTCCACCCTTGGGGTAGTGAATGCAAAGACTTTAAATGTCATGTGGGTTGAGGCTCGAGGATTTGTGAGTTTCACATCTTCTTGTGATTTTAGATTTTCTCAAGTTCTTAACTCCTCCACCATCAATCTCTCCAACTCTTCTAGCACATTCTCCTCTTCATGCACTCCTTCCATAAAGAATATTTCATCTTTTCTTGCTTGTGATATCATGTACTTTTTATCAACTCCAAACATGATTTCTTCATTCCCCACTCGTAGTGTAAGTTTCGACTCACGAATGTTGACCAAAGATCGTGCGGTATTGAGTAGTGGGTGTCCAAAATTAATAGGTACTTCTTCATATTCTTTCATATCCAAGACAACAAAATCAATATGAAAAACAAATTTTCCAATTTTCACCAATAAATCTTCAACTATGCCACAGGGATAAGTAACCGGCCGATTTGTCATATGGATCGCCATTCTTGTGTTCTTCAACTCTGGTAAGTTAAGCTTTTGGTATAATAATATGGAATCAAGTTGGTGCTAGCTCCAAAATCAGCTAACGCATAAGTCTTTGTTGCATTTCCAAACTCATATGGCAAAGTAAGGCGTCCTGGATCTCCCATTTTAGTTGGTATTCCTTCCATTACAACCACTGAACATTGTTCATTAATAACAACCTTAGACATCTTTCCGATTCTTGACGAGTGTTAAGAAGGTCTTGAATAAGCTTCGCGTATTCTGGCATCCTTGCAATTGCTTCGATGAAAGGCATGTTAATTGGGATACCCTTTACTTGCTCAAATCTTTTACGCTCTTGTTCCATTGGGTTCCGCTTGGATCGAGACGGATACGGAAATGGTGCCTGATACGACTGAACTGAAGAAGTTTTAGTGTGATTCTATTGGGTCCATGACATGACATGATGTTCTTCACGTCGTGAAGTCTGGGCATAACAATTTTCTCTTTCGACCTTCACTTTTTTCTGTTATGGATCGGGTTGCTTCAAGGAACACTAAAGGCTTAGAAATAATGTATTCTTCAGTAGATATTTCCATCACATGTGTTTGCGGCTTTGGTACGAAATTGTTAGGTAAAAGACGTTCTTGAACTAGTTTCGTGAATTGCCTGATTTGAGTTTTTATATTCGAGATTGAGGCTTGTTGGTTTCTTAAGGTAGCATCAGTAGTATTATGCTTTTGCTCACTTGATTCTATAAAACTAGCTAAAACCAACTTGAGATCGAGTTTTTTCTCGGGTGGTGCTTGCTCCTTTTGGTAATAGCCTCGCCGTTATTGTCGATATTTATCTTCCTTTGCCTTCTTGTTTTCGTCGTATGGCAGCCACTCCTTCTTAGGCTTCCTCCATTATTCATCATAACGATCACCACTTGAGAAGCAAACTTGGGCCTTCCAGTTGCTATTCTCATCTAGATCACAATCCTTTGTCAAATGTGACCCACTACAATTATCACAACCCATTTGTATCACATGATCGGATTGTCCCATTTCGTAATCCTCCTATCCATGTTATCGAGCTTTGCCATCACTGCCGCTAAGCTTTTCGAAGCTCCATCTGTTGGGTTTTGAGCATTCTAACACTCCTAAGGTGTACATGCAACCCTAAATACCTTGGATCTATGTTTTCTCTATTATACATGCAAACTTGAACTTTCCAAGGTATTATCCTAGCTAGCATACAAAACTTGATACTTGGGTAATAAAACAAGTTAGATAACATACCTTTTGTTGTTCCTTGCTATCCTTGATGTGTTTGGCCTTTAAGAACTTAGCACCAATAGTATGAATGCCTCAAATGGAATCACAACACACCTTTGGACAAAGGAGACTTTTGAGAGAGTATCTTCTTGCACCAAAATCGGCTTTCCCTCTTGTGTATCACTTAAGTGCCATTTTGGTAGCCATGAGGTTTCTTATATAGTGTGGCAAACTAGGGTTACACCATGTAAACCCTAATGACTTTCCATATCCCTCATGCTCCATGGGTTAAAACCTCTATGGAGTATCCATGGGTTACCACATGGGTTTAGCCTAACATGAAGAACTATGGATCATAAGCCCACTTTATAAGAATGAATGATTTACCAAATCTACCCCTTATATTTAATTAGTCTCGTTTGATCACAAAATTAATTCCAAATTAATTCTTGATCAATACTAATTAAATAATATGATTTCATAGTAATATATTAGAACTTATAATATATTAATAAACCATAAATAACCTCTTCTCAAACGTCCATCCTATCAAATTGTCCTGGTGATATGCAACCCAAATGGACCATGCTACTCTCGGGTCAAGTACATACCAATAATAGTTATGGGCTTAGACACCTAATCCAACAGTCTCCCACCTGGATAAGTCTAATAACTATTATTGTAAGCAAGACTCCAACCCGACTAGCAATCGTAGCTCTTAAAATCCGTTGTCGAACTCTGACCTAGTCAATGACGCGTCCATTAGATAAGGGATCATATATTCCTCCATTCTAGATATCATATAGACTAAGACATGGATTATAATCATTCTCTCTGTCCATTCGTTGTTTCCCGATTTCTTATTTATGACAACCGACCAATTGAACAAATCAAATCAGTCCAGGCCTGGTGTCATCACTAAATCATCGAGGGGCCCACAGATATCTCTTTTATCCACATGGGGTAAAAGGAACGGATAAACTTCGACCCAAATGCTCGCTTGTACTTACTCATCGAATTACACACAACGATATGTTTTATAACACCAAGTTACTGGTGCTTTTACATATGTCAATGTGCAACCGACTTGCAACTATAACTCACACGTCTTGGTTTCAAGAATATAAGATATTATCGTCTCATGATCACTCGTGATAAAATCCATGAAGTGATTAAATGAAGGTGGGTTGAATCCAATACTCGAATCTTATTCCAGGAGTACTCATGAACACTGCAGCCACCTTGTCCTAGACAAACTACAGACCCATTCATGACAGTCTTGCCTCAATACCTATTTCCAAAGTATGATCGATTGTGGATGGTTTGAATAACCCAGTTATTCGGGAAGTCAAAACATGCAAAGCGAAACACAAGAATAATACTAATCCTATATGGCCCAAAATTTTTTGATTCATATCGATTACTCATTATTCATTGTATAATGTTTCGAATAATCAACTTAATACTTGAATTTAAAACAATAGCTATGCCATGCTCCAAGCATCCACACTATGTTTGTCTAATTAATAGTTATGCCATGCATCAAGCATGCACACTATGTTTGTCTATGGTCCTTACTTTGTGAAACAGATCAATTGAAAAACATTTCAATGATGCTCATTTCAAAACTCCAAATCCTTATTGCAAGTGTAAGAATTCCAAATTCTTGTTACTGCAAGAAAGTGTTAGATTCTAAACTATCATGCAATGATTCTTTTGTAATGTCTAGGTGCCAAAAGTCACAGAGACTTGACCAATGATATTACAAAATATTCCTTTGGAGATTGTTATAAGACAATTCCATGAAAATTCAAAGCACATTCCTTTGAACATTCTTCTCGCATAAAAGTTTCTAACTTTCTCATCTATTCTTCAACTCCCAATATGGAAACATTCCATATTTTCCATATGACAGCTCATTATTGATAGACTCCTGTGTATTCATAATAATGTCAATATGGTCCTTCCATTACTATACTTCCAACTGTCCTTAAGCGACCAATCCTTGGCGAACCTTAGATTGTCCTTAACAGTTGCTTAACCACTTTAGTCATATCCGGTTCTATTCGTTTTTCCCTCTAAATGCCCTAGGCATTTTTGGAAAATTAGAACACGAGAATATTATAGCATATGCAATCGATCCTATACCCGAAGAATATGGGATACGATTCATAATGTCTAACATAAAGACATGATACTTAATCGGTTTTTTGCTATAATATTTCTATATGCCATGTTCTCATGATTTTGATTATAAAGAGGGATGCCGTAATCATAATCAAATTTGAGAACGCAATTAACATTTCCATATATAGAATTTCCTTATGTTGAACCATTCCAACATAACATTCATATATATTTGACTAAATTTGATTAAAATCTCAATCTAAGCTTTTAGAATTGAAATGAAGTATAAATTCCTCTCCCTTAATTATAGCAAAACAACTTTTCAAACCCTGCAACTTTGCGAATTAAAACATTTTGTTTTTAATAATTAACATTGCTAACTTGCAACACTTACCATAATAATTATGCTCCCACTAGCATAATAATTATTATTAGCATAACACGTATGCTCCCACTAGCTTTGACATGTATTCAGAAATCAGTTGGACTTCTAGAAATCAATACTTATTGACTTTCATTACCAAAGTTCAGATTTCTGATACGAGATGCTTCGATAAGACTTTATCTAGGCTTCTCAAAATCATACACCTTTCCTTAGATAGCTCACATGTGTGTCTTAACAATTTTAGAACTTACAGCCATAAGTCTGAAATGTTTAGACCCTTTGTCATTTCTCACAATTCAAATTATGAAGAGGTATGTCGTAATCATAATTGAATTGGAGAATGCAAATATCACAATTCTATCTCCTTAAAATCTACTTAGTGAAAGCGTTTAATCACAATCATTTTCATGAAGCGGAGAGAATCCTTATGACACTTAGATTTTATGGTATATGTGTTCCTATCCATGTGAATTTGTCATGACCATAATCACAAGACATGGTTAGTGACAAATCCAAACTCATATGGACTGAACTTGTTCAATCTTAATTTCTTACCACCTGGCAACACAAGGGCCTACCATTGCTTCCAAGTAGTTATGCAAACAACTGAGAACTCATATGCACAGTCAACTTTAACTGGAATGGGCACAGAAATAAGAATATGTCAACACGATATGTTATAAACCTCAAGTCGTGTGCTAGTGATAAACAATAGGTTTTATTCTTGATTAGTTCTTGAAGCTTTTCCAAGATCTTTAAGACTCTCACTGCCCTCTTGACATATAAGAATCATTCCTGGATAAAACAAATTTTCAAGAGTTAGTGCGGATTCTTATCAAGAAAAACACTTCACACAATTGGCCTTAGTTGGTCTTTGTTTTATCCAAAATCATCACAACTTACCAATTGCAAATGTACAAGAGTAGAAAAACTTTTACTCTACATTTGATAAGTGTTTTAAACCTTTCTTAAGATCATGTCACTCAAGGTTACAATCTTGGAGTATTACTCTAAGACGAAGTATGACTCATCTTCTTGATTTAAACTATTTCAAAAATTCACGATTCCTCTTCTTAGCCATACAAATGAACTAAGATGTCTTTAGAGGATCAATTATGATATGGTTTTTGCATAATTATTAAGATGGTCATAAAACACAATACTAAAGTACTCTCCCATCTTTTCATATTGGAGAAACTTTTATCTTTCTGCCTAATTTGATTCTTCTTATTCATTCTGCCATACATTGAACCTTTTCCAATGTTTCAGAATTATACTTAAACTTGTAAGCCTAACCATGTTTACTAAACTTTGGTAAATCATGACGATTAGTCTTATTGATCTTTGTGGTGGATCTTGACCAGCGCACACCCAGTGTACCCGATCCCCTAGTCCTTCACTTGACTCACATATACATGTGAAGAAGTAATTAGTCTTAATTTACCAAAGATGAAAATTCTCATTCATCATACAATACAACTTGCATGATTCCAAGTTTCTGTCCAATTGAAACTTGGGTGACGAGAATATTTCCTTATTTGGAAAATACTTGACACTACCACAAACGAAAGAATCAAATTCATATTGCTAACATAGAAACATACAAACATCAATTTTCACAAATGCCATTGCAAAGAGATATAATAAAAATAAAAAACAAAATTTTATTTATTTATAAAATGCGGAAAAAACTTTTCCTTACAATGCAATTACAAATGAAAACTATGTTATTACATATTTCCTAGCAATCTATCATAACTCGTAAGCAGCAGCTCAAAAATCCGATCTTCAAACCATGCGATTGAAATCCATCTTCACGTTCAGATTCATCATACTCTTCCTTTAAGCTTCCTTCCCTTTGCATGATCCTACAAAAGATCAAAATGCAACCTTGTCACATCATGTATTAAGAATCAACAATTAGGAACTTAATAGAGTTAGACAGTAGACTTACCTGAAGCAGATTCAAACTTTTCGATTCTACCTTTTCTCAGATCTTTCAGGTAGTCAGGGCAGCTTCGCAACCAATGCCCCTTCTCTTAGCAATATAAACATATAGACTCTTTGGGAATGGTACACGGGACAATCTCAGACTTAGCTTTTCTCTTCCCCTTGGAAAGAGAAATCTTTTCTGGACTTCCAATTTTTCCATTGTCAATTTCCATGGAAGTTTGGGGAGTAGATCTTCCAATCAAATTTGTTTTTCCAATGCGCCAAATCATTGCTGATTTTGCAGCAACAAGCAAATAGGTAAGATCAATAAGGGTCATGTCGTGGTCTGTCACATAGTAGTCCTTAATGAACTCACTATATGACTCAGGAAGTGATTGAAGAACTCAGTCAACCGCCAACTTCCTCGAGACAATGACACCCAATACTGTAGCCTGTCAATATGTGACTTCATCTCCAAGACGTGAGTACACACAGGCCTTCCATCTTGATGTTTCATTGCAAGTAGGGCTTGAGTGACCTTGAATTTTTTCAAGTCTTTGAACTTGTGGGTTAGGGAGAATTATTGGAGGAGTTGGATGAAAGTGAAGTATGACTTCCACGATCCAACCGCGGGACATCATCTTCAAGAGGAAAGCTTGTTCCAAAAGATTTGGGAAGACCATAGTTGTCTGAACTAGACATCTACAATGGGAGAAATTCAAGTTAGTTTATTTAAGTTCTTAATATAACACCCAAATGAAATATTAAGGCTAGGACCCAACACAATATTTTACAATTTGGAAGAGGGATGCCGTAATCCAATTGCAAAATATTTGAAGGTAGGTAAATGACGGTTTACCAATTTCCATCACGAAAAACGAAAAAGAATTTTAGGTTTTAAGTGAATTAAAATTCCTAGATCCTTTGAGATTCATTGAAACTTTCAATGGCATGTTTAAATCTCGATTGTGCCCTTCAAGTTTGTGACTGGGATGCCGAGGATCACAAACAAGGTGTGAATAACCATGCAAATTAGCTTGGTACACTCAATGTTACAACCACATAATCAATGTACCGGTTAACCACACACGCTCCATTGATCTATGATTAACATCAAGTTACCCTTTGTCACACACTGTCAGTCCTGATTAGTGTGCCGGTTAACCACACACACTCCACTAACGACTTAACAATGTGCAAAGTGCAATTTCATAGGTTAGCACCATATTCACATTTTCCTAAGTAACTAAGATTTGGGAATTTATAAGTGTTTAGTTACTTTATATTTATCACTATACTTTTAATGAAGGGAGAATTAGAGTCTTATCCTACCCGTTCGGCTAACGACCCTCCACCAGTCAAGGAAGCGGTGGGTGAGAGTGGACACCCATTAAACTACCATTTTATAGGCAGTAACCTTATACCCCCCTTATAGACCGACTTCGTGAATGAGGCCTACTAACGGTAAGACTGACTTTGTTCTTATATATATATATATATATATATATATATATATATATATATATATATATATATATATATATATATATATATATATATATATATATATATATATATATATATATATATATATATATATATATATTAAACCTATAATATCCTAATAGTATAAGGGTAGAATTTTAAACTTTAAAATTCTATGGTTTGTAATTAAATGTTTTCAAAAGTTAGACTTTTACATTTACAAATTTCAAAACTTGAGGGCAAGTTTTGAACTATTCAAAAACTTTTGGAATCCATAACTTATGAGTTTAATATAGATTTTAATGAAAAGACTCTTGAAAATCCATAACTTGAGGACAAGTTATGGAGTTCATAAAAAACATTTATGGAAAAAAGACTCTTCAAGTTCATAACCTATAGGTTTAATGATTTCTTTAAAAGAAAGACTTTTCAATTTCCATAACTTGAGGAAAAGTTATGGAATTCATCAAAACATTTAGATCAACTAATGTAACTTACAAAAATCAAACAATTTTGTCTATGATCTAAATTAAACTCATAAGAACAAGACAATTCATATCAAACAAATTTCATGTAATTAGCCTAACCATATAAACTAATACAAAACATGAAACTTTGACAATTATCTTTTAAATTGGATAAGTGTCACACCCCCATCCTTGTCGGAATCGATCGAGGCGTGATATATTGTTCAAAGTCTCATGACAACTATGTTATAATATGATTAGATTCAATTAAGTACTAAGTATGCAAACAAGATCCACAACATACAAATACAAATCCAAATATGAACAACATTTATTACATCAAATTTAAATAGTCTTGTGGATTTCTAAGGCACAACCTATTTTTCATCAACTTCATTATTCAAATCTGCATCATGGGTAAAAACAGGTCAACTACGAGAGTTGGTGAGTAATCTAATTTTAGTAGAGAAAATTGTGAAGTTGAAACCTTTATAATTGGAAATTTGTTTTCCTTTGAAGTCGGCAAACAATTGTATTTGAGATAACGGTTTATAAATCAAAAATTGATTAACAAATGATAACAACAACAATAAGTCCTCACCCTATATATATATACATATGTATATATATGTATATATATATATATATATATATATATATATATATATATATATAGGATGGAGCATCTAATCATCAAACACACTCAACCACGTGCGATCAATCACCTTAGCGTCCCAAGGCGGGGTGGTCAACCCAATAGCGCTATTATTGTCCATAATGTACCTCAAGAATACGGGCATAGTCATGGAGATTAGACTAAAAATGATAATGCACTACAAGTACATGTAGCGTAAACAAACAATAGTTATACAATTAATGACTCACGTATAAATGTCCCAACAATGTCTCAATTGTGATAAAAAAAATAAAATGAAGTTGGAACATATTAGAATCACATGATACACCCCAAAAGTATTGAAAATTATAAAATATGGGGTAGATTACTCACATTAGTCCCAAAACGAAATGCGTGTGTCGTACGATAGACGATTCGGGTCAAAATGGCGTCGAACCTAATATAATTAATAGTTTTGGTTTAGGAACTGCTAAACGAGAATGGAGTATTAATACAAATAATTACACACATATTCTTATATTAGTTGAATTAACAATAATTCATTTTGATTATAATATTAAGGTATTTATTTGTTAAATGAATTTTAAATTGAATTACTTACTTTGCATAATTAATTTATATTTTCAATTTAGGCCAGATTTTAATAATTTCTTATTAAAATAATAACTTGCCCAATTATAATTATTTACAGATTTTAACAATTATTTATATGAAATAATCATTAAAATGCATTTTTACATGCTTAAATACTTAGGAAAATAGTTTTAAATAGTAAACAGTATTGAAAAATTATGAAATTATTAGGAAATCATTATTTCATACAATATGAATTACTTTAAAATTTGTATATTTTTCTGAACTGTTTTAGTATTTATTTAATATTTTAATGATTAAACAATACAAAATTCGGGAAAAATAGTAAATGATTCTCAAAAAATCTGTAAAATTAACCATAGTTTTATAACATGATGTAGAGCTCAGTGTATAAGTTTCAGATATTTGTGACTATGGGAAGTATTTTTTATATATTTCATTATTAATTAATCAATAAAATCATAAATAATAGTAAAAAGTAATATAAATGCATGAAACTTCATATATCATGTTTAATCAGTATACAGGTCATCCCAGAATGTTCTCAGAATTTATTGAATGCAAAAAGTATTTTATGTGAATTATTGCCCTACTTTATTGCAATAATTATAGTAATTCAATAAAAATAAATTATTTTCTAAAAATTTCCAGAACTTCTTATTTTATTGATGGGATTCTGAGAAAAATCAGGTTTATGCATAAAATGAGTTTTAGATATTTTGGTGGATTTAATTTGTTTCTTGTATGAATATGAAACTTTTAACAACATACCTTGATGAATGCTTCAAGAGGGATGAAGATTTGAGTATAATAGATTGTTCTTGGATGGAATATGAGTATTCTTGGAGGAAATTTCGAGATTGAGAGTGAGAGAAAGAATAGAGAAGGTTTAAGTGGTGAAGAGAATAATGTGTTGGGAGAAAAAGGAAAGGAAAGTGGATGGGAGGTGTGAGTGGGAGACCATGGGAATAATCTTTTTGCTTTTGGTGGTCTTCATAATTTCCCACTAACACAAGCATCTTTTACATAATTAATATAAGAGTTTTATAAAATTTAATGTAAAGTTTATAAAAATAGAGTTTTATAAAATTTAATGTAAAGTTTATAAAAATGGAGTTTTATAAAAGATGAGTTATTATTTGATTATAACAATCTACTTTGATTTGAATTTTAATTATAGCATTCAAGTTTGATTCTTTTAAATTTAATTAGAGCATTATACTTTGATTTGATTTTAATATGGTATCATAATTTAATTTGATTATAGTTATAACGTTGTACTATACTATGTTGCTATTAACGTCAATTTATATCGTAGTGTATGAGTTTCGATCCTATTAGCGTCAAGTAATCTTGAGTAGGGTTTGAATGAGATTGCGAGAGGTTTCGTTTGTGATCTTTTTGAGTGTCCGGCTTCGCAACGCAAGGTCCATAGACCCCGTTAAGCCATGATTTAGTGTCCTACACAATCCCGATGATTGTGCAATAGTGTTTTATCGCTTTGGTTCATTGTTTAGCACTGTTAAGGCTAAGGAAAATCAAACACATGAACTTTCCAAATGATGTTTTCTCATTAAAATAGCGAATTGTACAGTGATTACATAACGTAAACCCTATCATACAAGGGTTAATGGAGTTGACCGGTTTGACTAGTTGACTTTGTTTGACTTTGACTTGACCGAAATTTGATGGTTGTCACAATAAGCATGATCATTACCACATCAAAACAGGTTTATAAGTTCAAAAACAGTTTAGGGTAATGATCCTAGTCCAATTCCCGCCAAAAAACTCGAAAACCTGCATTCTTGAGCATCAACTCGTCGAGTGCAAGAACAAACTCGGCGAGTTGGTCAGAATTGTGCTTGGACTCGGCGAGTCCCCCAGTGGACTCGGCGAGTCCACTGTCTAGAACAGCAGAAAATCGATTTTTCAAGCTTTAACAACAAGTAGCATCAAGTATAATTGAAAACAACCCTAGGCTCTGATACCACTGTTGGGTTTTGAGAATTCTAACACTCCTAAGGTGTACATGCAACCCTAAATACCTTGGATCTATGTTTTCTCTATTATACATGCAAACTTGAACTTTCCAAGGTATTATCCTAGCTAGCATACAAAACTTGATACTTGGGTAATAAAACAAGTTAGATAACATACCTTTTGTTGTTCCTTGCTATCCTTGATGTGTTTGGCCTTTAAGAACTTAGCACCAATAGTATGAATGCCTCAAATGGAATCACAAAATACCTTTGGACAAAGGAGACTTTTGAGAGAGTATCTTCTTGCACCAAAATCGGCTTGCCCTCTTATGTATCACTTAAGTGCCATTTTGGTAGCCATGAGGTTTCTTATATAGTGTGGCAAACTAGGGTTACACCATGTAAACCCTAATGACTTTCCATATCCCTCATGCTCCATGGGTTTAGCCCAACATGAAGAACTATGGATCATAAGCCCACTTTATAAGAATGAATGATTTACCAAATCTACCCCTTATATTTAATTAGTCTCTTTTGATCACAAAATTAATTCCAAATTAATTCTTGATCAATACTAATTAAATAATATGATTTCATATTAATATATTAGAACTTATAATATATTAATAAACCATAAATAACCTCTTCTCAAAAGTCCATCCAATCAAATTGTCCTGGTGATATGCAACCTAAATGGACCATGCTACTCTCGGGTCAAGAACATGTCAATAATAGTTATGGGCTTAGACACCTAATCCAACACCATCACCATTTGCTTTTCCTTTCGTCACATCATCTCGAGGTTCGTGGTGTTCTCTTGAGTGTTTAGCAAACTCCTCGATTAACGCCTTGTTGGTTGCTGAATGCTTTTTAGTCATTGGTCCTTGAGAGTCAAGGAGTTGGCGAGTGCTCACATTAATTCCATCATAGAAAATGGAAATCTCTTGTTGTACGTTAAGATCATGTTGTGGACAATTGCGAAGTAATCCCTTATAATGCTCCAACGCTTCATATAGAGATTCAACATCTAATTGTTGGAAATTTTGGATCTTATTTTTTAGCTTTGCTATCTTTGAAGGAGGGATAAATTGCTCAATGAACTCATTGTGAAGATTGGTCCATGT
Organism: Lactuca virosa; assembly: GCF_052849685.1. Taxonomy (NCBI): domain Eukaryota; kingdom Viridiplantae; phylum Streptophyta; class Magnoliopsida; order Asterales; family Asteraceae; genus Lactuca; species Lactuca virosa. Next base: position 179,797,154 of record NC_136429.1, on the reverse strand, counting down.
AGTGATCACGCCAGGTGCAAGTGACTTTAACCGATCTATAGCAGCTCATGTAATGTGACTGGAAGCATCCTTAGTAGCACTGCATCTCGTGAAACATTTGGAACATTGAAGTAGTTTGCAATGTCCAACACCTCGTCAATATGTCGAAAGGCATATTCATGGTCCTTCCAAGAAAACGGAATATTTTTGAGCATCGAGAGAATGTGTCCATTGACGTCAAAGTTTGTCGTTGTTGGAATTTCTAGTGGCACAAGACCTGACCCATTGTCATTAGGCATCCGCCTTTGGTACTCCTCCATGGTCATTTCATCAATGTTCACCATCGTGTTGTCGGGTTCACTTTTGAATTCTTCTTCATAATCTCTCTCAGTTTTTGTTTTCGGCTCGTACCCGGTGTCTTTCTTGTCGAGAGTCTTTTCGAAAGTTTCTACCTTGTCTATTTGAAAACCTCTACTAGATTCGCCTTGCTTTTTATCCTTCTTCTTGTGAAAAGCGGATTTTGGATTATCAAGTGGTGGAACAATTTTAAAATTTGATCCCTTGTTTATATATCACTGAAACAAAACAAAAGAAACACGTAAAAACGAACTAAAATGAAATAAACAAAAAACTGAAAAACACAGTTTTCACGTCGTGGCCAAAGGATGGTCACGTCGTGATATCTGATAAAACAAAAAAACTAATAACGAACTAAAAATTAACTTTTGCGGTTTTTACCCCACAAAAAGGATCAAATAACAAATAGGAATTAAATTAAAACTAAAATAAGTCGTTCCCCGGCAACGACACCAAAAACTTGATGTGTAGTTTTATATACCTACTAGTTTTCAATTTATAAACTTAATCAACTTAAACGCACTTAGGCAGTGTACCTAGTCAAATTATAGAATAGTAAAGTAAGTTGGGTGTCGATCACAGGGAACGATATTTTAATTAATAAAATAACTACTAAAAGCTAAAGTAATTAGAAACAACTAATATTGGGGGGTTTTATCTGATTTTTCAAGTTCAACTTAACTTAAATTAGTAACTAAAACAACTAAAAACTCAAGCAAACAATTAAAGTTGATTATAAATCAAGATAATAAAGATACTTCCGTTTAGCTTTAATCACCTTTTTTCCTATAGTTAGTTTCAAAACATGGATTAATTTCAGTTGGTTACCAATATAAATGTTATTAGAAGTCCTGGTCCGATCTCCTAATGTTTTCACTAATTTATGAACTACTATGCAATTGTCTTACACACGTGGGACACTTAAATGATTATTGAGGATTATTGGGCTATGAATGATAATCTACGATTAATTATCTATGATGTAGACAAATAATCAAAACATAAATTATGATGTAATTATATTCTCTAACACAGTTAAAGCAACAATCTTTATAACCTAATCTAGGATTTGGCCAATCACTAGCTCTAGCAATTCAAGATTCATAAATAACTAGGTAAACAAGTTCATGCACTTAAAGTGATCATTCAACTACACAAAACTTGTAATCTAAGTAACAAAGATTGAAACTTTTAACATACTAGGTATTGATATATATCAAACACAAGCTAAACCAACATCATTAAATCCATGAAAAGAGAAACTAACATGTAGTATTAGGGTTCATCATTACTAAACGAAAGTAAATGGTTTTAGCCCATGATTAAGGCAGCAAAACACACAATCAAATAGAATGCTAGGTTAAACATGATTAAATCTAGGCAAATCGAATAAGTGATGTGAAATCTTGCTCCAATATCTTGATCTCTTGATCTCTAATCTTCTTCTGCCTTCTAAGGGTTCTTAGAAGGTGTTTTCTCTCTTTTTAATCACAGCTCTCTGCTCTAGAAGTCTCTCTTTCGACCTAATGATCGGAATATATAAACTTGCCAAAATTTGGTCTCCACGACGTGGGAAATAGATGCCACGTCGTGGGAGTCATGCTAATCCCGTATGCGCTAAGTAATCTGTGTTTTTCCGTAGAAGTTTCTTGGTCTTGACACATGGTCACGTCGTGACAAGTAATAGTCATGTCGTGAGGAAGGTTTTTGCTAGGATCGAGAAGATTCTTTATGCCACGTCATGGGAATCAAATGTTCACATCGTAGGAAATGCATTATGCTCGATTTCTTCTTCCTTTTTCTCCCAAAATCAGCTTCAGCCCTCCAAGTATCCAGCTTTCGTAAATTTCAGCTCATTTTCCTTGAGAATGTCCTTTTTGGCTGCAAGATAGAATTTAACTTTATAAGTATCAAATATATTTGTATTTTCCCAAATTAATGCTCAAATGTATTAAAATAATGCCTTAATAAGTGTATAAATATGACAATATCATTATACATCGATAAATGATTGAATGTTTATTAACAAATTGAAATGTTGTTGCATAATTGATGTCAATAACAATTGTGATGTATAAGAATTATGATGTATTGCTTTATAAAAAAACATAATTATTGAAGTATGCATTTAACTTAAAATGTTAATTGGCTAAATTTTTTTCACAATGCCTATTTGAGAGTTAGCCTAGGTTATTATTCTTTTTTTTTCGAACAACCTAGGTTATTATTCTTTTTTTTTTGAACAACCTAGGTTATTATTCTTTTTTTTCGAACAACTGAATGATTCCATTATGAAGTTAGCGTAAAGCTAACAAAAAATAACGAGATGGAAAGAATAGGGTTTAAAGGCCAAAACATTCTGCTAATACTTATTTTTCTATTTCTATTCGCAATCCAACTATAGGAATAATCAATCAATCTATCAGTTAATATATTCCTTCTAGATTTTTTGACATCGAAAAGAATATCCAAATGAGCCACCACATAATCATGATTATAGCCCCCAACACCAATCATTTGACATTAGAAAGTCGATGCACCTCGATTCAATGAACTACATCCTCAACAATGATAAAAATTAAGTGATCAAATCGCACCATCTTCGAGTGAAACTCCATAAAGCCAATGCCGCCTAACAATGGATGAAAATATGCTCTAAATCTTCCATACCCGAGTCACAAATACCACAAATATATGGAAGGGATTTCAATGCCTTTCGCATCCAAATTAACCTGAGTAGAAATAATATTTAACAAGACACGCCAATAAAAAATATTAAGTTTACGAGTAAGATACTTAATCCATCTGGTATATATATATATATATATATATATATATATATATATAGAGAGAGAGAGAGAGAGAGAGCGAGAGAGAGAGAGTAAATTACACGAATCGTCCCTCGTGCAGGTGCCAAAAGACACGTTTAGTCCTTATTTTTAAAAATTAACTCGGACCGTCCCTCACATCGTAAAAAGTTACACGCTTTGTCCCTCATTAGTTTGAATTTGCACGCTTCATCCCTTATGGGACATAGAATGACTATAATGCCCTTTTAAATTTATTTTTTATTTATTTTTGACAAATCTGATTATTATTAATTATTAAAAAATATTTTAATCATTTATATACAATTTCTCTCCCCTCTCTCTCTCTCTCTCTCTCTCTCTTGTTGAAGAACACATCACCCCACCACCACCGGAGATATGCAAAACCACCAGTACAAACCCCTTTTTACCACCATTACCGTCCACCACCTCATTTTTTCTCTGCATTGTCTTCTTCTCAACTCCGAAAACCACCGAGTGCTGCTTTTCACCTCCGATAACCCCTACCACACCAAATCAGATTATGCCATCAAAAACCAAAATAAATCTGAAATCAAAATCCAAAATCAAATTCAAAACTTAAGCTACATGCAAAATCTCATATCAGAAAAGGAAATCATAACACCAAAATATAAGCTACAGTCTAAACAATACCTAGATGCTAAATTGAAAAACTCGAAACCCTAGTGCTTCCTGTTTGAGAGTTTAACAAAATCAGAACTGGGAGTTTAGCAGAATCAGAACTGGGTTTTGTAATCCTTGAACCCTATCATGAACCATGATCTTCTTGGAGGTTGCAACCATGATCCTCGATTTCACACACCCACACACACGACGACTAGTAAATCAAACAAACCTAGGCCACATTAGCAGCAGGGAAGGCGACAACAGGACATGGAAGGCGGCGACGGGCCACTGGTGTTCTTAAGGCAGATGGGAGAACAAAGATAGGGGATGGTAGTTTGGGGTCCGATTTTGGTTCACTGATTTGGGGTTTCGCCGGTTTCATGGAGGTAAGTGGCAGCACTGTGTAGAGTGGGTGAAAAAAAAAGGAATCGAAGGTTGAAGGAATTTGTAGAAGGGGAAGGGGAAGGGGTAGGGATTATCTATTTTCATTTTTTTTAATCTAAAAATATTAAATATAAAACAAAAGAAAATAAGAAATCAATAAATAAGGGCAAAATAGTCTTTTTATGCCCAGAGGGATGAAGCGTGTAAATTTTAAACTAACGAGGGACGGTCCGAGTTAATTTTTAAAAATAGGGATTGAACGTGTTTTTTGGCACCTGCACGAGGGACGATTCGTGTAATTTACTTATATATATATATATATATATATATATATATATATATATATATATATATATGACTCATATATATATATATATATATATATATATATATATATATATATATATATATAATTATAAATTATATATATATATATATATATATATATATATATATATATATATATATATATATATATATATATATATATATTACCCTTAGGAAGAATGACCTCATCAACACGTCTTCTAACTTCCGCTAACGAAAAAGAGTCTAGAGCACCCAAGTTGCACTCCATCTATTAACAGAATTTCAAGAATGGAAGTCATGTAGTAAGTCAAGAAGTTGTTGCAAAAATTCAAATACGGTTCCTTAGACAATAGACCGATTCCAATACCAATCTCACTAAGTATCATTCCATCTCTGATCAATTAAGCAATCTTTATCGGCTTATAATGTGAACAATGTAGGAAAACGGACCATTAAAGGATTATCAAAGAGGAATATACATAAAATATAACATTCCATGGATCCAAAAACACGTCTCATTAAATCCAAAAATCTAGCAAATAATTGATCATACTTATGATTTTTCTCGATTCCAAACAAAATCTTGAAATGAATGAATTGTTTAATATAGTGGGTGGCCTAAAAATACAATTATAATGATGATAACATTCAAGCCGTTGCGTTTTTCTTCTCAACGAGTTTCTCAATAAGATCAGCTGCTTCTTGAACCGTAGTTATGTTTTGGGAATTCTCCTCTTCAACACTGATGCCAAATTCTTCTTCTAATGTCATCACTATTTCAACCTATATTTATCCAAACATTCATGGCCCAATTTAGATCACGTTCTTATAATAGGTAACCTAGTAATAAAAACATAAACTTATATACATAGTCTTGGATTGCAATCCGATTATATATTTTTTAATCTATAGTCATAATTTATGTGCATCTTGTTCATGCAAAATACAAATCAAGAACAAATATACAAAATTTTAGCTAAGCGTATTATATTGTTTTATTAGTTATTACAAAGCATCAACATTAAAGCCATTAGCTATACCAATAGGCGTAAGTTATGAAAATGGTCCTTGTGGTTTGAGAAATTTGCATTTCAGTCCAATGTAAAATTTGATTTTCTTGCACGGATTGTTCTTATTGTTTTATTTTCTTGCAAATTAAAAAACTAGCAGCCAAATTGATCATATTTATTAAATAATAATAATAATAATAATAATAATAATAATAATAGCTGAGGTCGGATTTAATGACCAAAAAATGATAGTTGCAAGAAAATAAAACCACAAAGACGTATCTAATAATAATTAGAACAATAAACTCATTAAACACGTTGTTTTGAAGAGTTTGGTCATAAAGTTGGTTAGTAGAAATAATAAATTTAAGCAATGACGAAAATATACCGTATCAAGGGAATCGGCACCAAGGGCTGAGAATTTAGAGTCAGGTTCAACCACAGAGTCTGCTGACAAAGCCAATTGCGTCTTAACAATTTCACAAACTTTGGTCACTGTCTCTGGTTTTGCCTATATTATCAAATTGTATGATTTACCAATATCAATTTTAATTATTTAATAGTCCGATATAAACATAATCACCTGCATATATATTTGATTTTTGATAAACAAAATAGGAAAGAGATTACTTACTGCACAAGAGATTTGAAAACGGGATTCTCTCAGTCTCAAGCAAGGGACGCCACTTGTGACCCGACCCAATGAGATTAACTTGTGTATCGAAGGTTTGCCTATTATCTATGAGAAGCAAACAAATTAAATTAATGTGAATAAGTTACAGTTAAGTGTTCATTTCAGCTTATTTATGTATCTATAATAAATGAGTGATTTGATCAGCCATATTTACTTAAGACGGGTCGTTGGTAATATTATTAAAAGTAGTCAAAATGTAACATGTTGATAAAAAAAAGGTTATTGAAGTACATCCTTAATCACTAAATTAAAATATATATTATTGCAATAATATAGTTTTATAATCATATTTAACAAAATAGTTATATATGAAGACAAAAATTCAACTCAATCCAATGCAATGCATGCGTCTTAAATTTTAAATCTTTGCATCCATTGCTGAAATCACCAATTTTACATTCTCTATTTACATACAGGCATAAATACATATGACTACAGACATATACATCTTATCTTATTTACATGATAAACTTGAGAACATTAATAGAAGGCGTAACTAAGAATTAAGATTAGGATTTATATATAGGCGGTTAAATAAACAACATTAGTGGTGCATAATAATGGGTTATATATAATCGTTTCTTTTATTGAGTTCTATTATAGACGTGTTCAAATAATTCTTTTTAAATCAATTTAGCACACACCTTGACATTTTTAGCCAATATTGTGTAGCCCAATATCTTTATTCCTCAAGAACCTACCAATCTAATTACCATTTTCTAATGCTTCAAGCCAAAATTAAGTAAGCATAATTAGCACAATAACCTCTAACCATATTATAAATTGAATTGAAGATATTACACATTAATGTACTACTTTTTACAGGCTTTCGGAATATTGAATCACCTACATCAATACCATAATGGTGAATAAACTAAAACAAGGAACTTTGCTATTTTAGAAAGTAGAAATGGGAAGAAGAAGTCAAAGAGTTGACCTGATTGGTGTGCATGGAAGAAGTCGTGAACTTAACACAAGTGATCGGAACAGCAGCCATTGCGAGGTGAATGGGAGTTTTCGTTGGTTTTTTTGTGTGGGGATTATGAGATTAGGGTGTGTGTTAGAAAGGATTGGTCGACTTTACGATGTCGTAATGGACAGACAAGTGGGTTAATGGATATCGTTTTGAGGTACGAGTGGCGTGAATTAACCCACACGGGGTGCACCCTATCCAATCCAGATACAGAATCTACTTTACCAGCTGGCTGACGTGGCGAATCACTTTGGTGAGTCATGGATGATGACTCACGAGTCACGTGCTCGTTTTGAAAAAAAAAAAAAAAAGATTTGAAAATAAAAACTCTGGCTTCGCCCGGGTTCGAACCGGAGACCTTCAGTGTGTTAGACTGACGTGATAACCAACTACACCACGAAACCATCTTGACTTATTTATATATGAACATTGTCATAATCTTTATTTTTATTTTAAATACATTGTAATTAAAATGAAAAGTTTTTATTTTTTATTTTTTATTAAATCATAAAAGAGTAATATACAAAGTTTAAATTATATAACATTTTATTGTTTTATTAAATATGTTTACGTGTTAAACTTTCGATCACCCGTAGGGTTTGTTTGAATAAAAGGAATTATAAAATTTTAGGTAGGGGTGAGCATGGTGCGGTTCGGTGCGGTTTTTGGCTAAAACCGAACCGAAAACCGCAACTTTGGTTTTTTGAAATTTTTAGAAACCGCACCGTTCGGTTTTTATGCGGTTCGGTTTTTGCGGTTTTTATTGCGGTTTTTTACGGTTCGGTTTTTTTTGCAGTTTTTTGTTAGTTTTTTTTTTGTTTTCGTTTTGCCTTTTTACTAAAACTCAAGTAACTCAGAGAGTTACATTGACTCAGATGAGGAGTGCTAAACATTTTTTGGAAATAAACCGATACCACCGCCTCTTAGTTTGAAATCAAATTACATAACCACTCATCCAACATGTATCTAATGCTTGAATATAATACGATTTTAATATAATATTTGTTTCACAGGTACATGCGATAATATCAATTAATGTATTCATAAAAATGATACTATCATCACTAGTACTCTTTCATATTTAAATGTTAAAAAATGTCATAAACATTATTTGTTATTGTAATTACCACTAAATGTATGCTTAAAAATATACAATCATCCTCCGATAGATAAGATATATATTTATATTTATAGAAATTTTAATTGTCATAAGTTCTTGGTTCTTACAAATATCAACACTTAATATATATATATATATATATATATATATATATATATATATATATATATATATATATATATATATATATATATATATATATATGCGGTGCGATTCGGTTTTTTGCGGTTTTCGCGAGATTAGAAACTGCACCGCACCGAGTATTTTCGGTTTTTGCAAAACTAAATACCGCACCATCGGTTTTCATTTCGGTTTCGGTTTTTCGGTTTCGATTTATGCGGTTTTTTCGGTTTTTTTGGTTTGCGTTTCGGTTTTTGCTCACCCCTAATTTTAGGGTTGAATTATATAAAAGTCCATGAAGGATTATACTGAAAAATCAAGAAACTGTGGTAATTTTCATACAATTTGTCATACAAAAGTTTATAAAACCTTAACAAAAAGGAGAAAGGCATTAAAGACCTCTTCTCTCACAGATAGTGTTTACATGTTGTGTAGAGTTTCAGACTTAAAGTGGGACATACGTGTAGATTGAAAAATAGATTTAGGAGAAAGACATTAAATGAGTCCCGCATTGGTAGAAAGATCAAACTCAACTAGGTTTATAAGCTTGAATGCATGAAAGACTTACAAGCTTGTGTCTATGGTTTTACTTCAAATCCTACCCGCGCGCAGTGGGGTGCAAACCTTGGATTTCGTAGACCAAAATCATCGAACTTGTGCATTGACACGAATGCAACTCCAAAAACACAGGCCCTTGTTTCTACTAAATTTGACAGTTTTGGTCTCTAGTTTGAATTTTGTAACTGATGCATTAATTATGTATTTAATGGCATTTATTGGCATTCAATGCCTCAATCAATTTCTTAATGACGATTGATTTGTTGTTGTTACTTGTTCAGCTATAAAAGGAGACATTCACTGTCTCATTCAACACACGAATGAAAATACTCTTCTTCCTTCTCCTTCTCTGTACACCTGCTTCCGGCGATTTCTTTCAGGCAAGTGAATATATCCGTCAGTACACACTGTTACGGTTGTTGTACCCAGGGAACAGACGTCGAATATGTTTAAGGGAATCGAGTCCAACTCGAGTCTCAGCCACTGCGTTTATTACTAACTTTTTTTTACAGAAATATTCAAAGAAAAAAACAAAGTTTTTAACTAACAAATTAATAGTAAAAAAGTCTTATATATATATATATATATATATATATATATATATATATATATATATATATACACATATATATATATATATATATAGGGACGGTTTACTTGAGATTAAAAAAAAAAGTAGAGATCTTAAGATTCAACCTGAGCCATATATTTTTCATTTGCCGCTCTAACGCTCCAGTGTACCGACAACAGCAGTGTATGTGTAATCATAAATGATTATACATATATGTATGTTCACAGACTGAGTAATCATATATGATTATGACAGTTGGTGGCAGAAAAGGTGGTGGTGACAGAAGTGGTGGTGGTATAAGTGACGGAGGTGACAGTGGTGGGGTCGACTGGTGTCAGAGGTGGTGATAGTGGAGGTAGGGATGGTGGCGGAGGAGAAAATGAACGAATGATGCTATATAATCATTCCCTATAATCATTTATGATTATAACAAGCCTTCTGCGCGGTAGGTCGGAGGGTTTGAACGGCAGACTTGAAATATGTGGTTGAGGTTGAATCTCAAGATCTCTATTTTATTGTTAATCTCAACGGAGCTTTTATATATATATATATATATATATATATATATATATATATATATATATATATATATATATATACTAAGTGTGATACACATGTATTACATGAGTTTATTTAAAATAAAAACTAAATACAAAAATTTAAACATTTGAGAAGTTTCAATTTATAAGAAAAGTGAGAAAACATTGAATTATAAAAATTAAAGTCTTTTTTTTTTCTTTTTTAAATTTAAACAAATAATTTAGATAAATAAATAAAGAAAATTAATGAATCTTTAATTTAGTAATTTTGAAATTAGAAGAAAAGTCAATTAATGAAATTGATATGCATTTATTATTGCATTTAAATACTATCTGGAATTTAAGAAAATGAAAAATAAAACATAAAATGACATGTGGAATAAAAATTAATTTAAAATAACCATAAAATTACATGTGGCAAAATAAATGAGAATGTGACATGTGACAAAAAGATCTTTATTTATTACGGCGGATATATATATATAAATATATATATATATATATATATATATATATATATATATATATATATATATATATATATATATATATATATATATATGTATATATATATATATATATATATATATATATAAATAGATAGATAGATTGATAGATAGATAGATAGATAGAGAGAGAGAGAGTTAGGTTCATATATAATCTACGAGTATTGTGTGAATGTATGACTCATTCTGGACCAATCATTTGATAGAGGTATAATAGTAACTTTAGCTATAATTAATTATGGTAAAAAAATAAAGAGAAAATTGCAAATTTAGCCAAATACACTAATTATTTTGTGGAAAATAGCCAAAAAAAACCAAAATTGCATTTTTAGCCACTAAAATTGCAGATGGGTATAATCCATCTGTGATTTCGCCATGCCATCTGCGAACGTACAAGTGGCTAAAGCACAGACGTGCTTTAGCCCCTTGTACGTTCACAGTTGGTTTTTTTTTCGTTGTATATATATACCCCTTTTCAACCTAAAATCGCAGATGGACTATGTCCATCTGCGATTTCCTCTCCTTTTGAACTGCGATTTTGTGAAACTTTTTTTTCGTTTTTTCTATTTTTTATTTTTTTACTATGAAATTGATAGGTTTGACTACAAAACAACATTATTATATATAAATTTTTTCAATAAATTATCATTTTTGTTGTTATTTTTTTGGAAAATTTGTTTAAAACATCTCTAAGGAAATCGTCCATTATATCATCCATGATAGCGCTAAGGAAATCGCAGAGAAAGAGAGAGTTTCTCCAAGAAAGAGAGTGAAAAATGAAGGAAAAAAACGTTTTTATACTAGATCCCAAGAAATCGCGGATGGACTTCACAAAATCACAGATGGACTTTTCCATCTGCGAACGTACAAGTGCCTAAAGCACATCTGTGCTTTAGGCACTTGTACGTTCGCAGATGGAAGGGCAAAATCGCAAATGGGTTTAATCCATCTGCGATTTTAAGAGCTATTTTTGTAATTTGGGATTTTTTTTGCTATTTTCCACAAAGTAATTAATGTATTTGGCTAAATTTGTAATTTTCTCAAAAATAAGTCAATTAATAACTCCTTAAAATAGGCTATCGGTTTAAAACCCCTATATCAACATCACCACCATATCGTCTTCATCACCATCGACCCAAAACATGATCGCTAATCATCTGGAAATAAAACCCATCAAAATCTCTCGATTAACCTTTAATCACTATCTTCATAGAACAATAACAGCTCCATTCTTAGACCCCCAACATTGCAACTTGTGCCATCATCACCGCCAAGATTAACAACCTCCTAGAAGAGTCTTGATCTCGTTTTATACCAACCTGTGAATCGAAGGTAAAGGAGAAAGAAGGCAATTAAAGGAAAAGAGAGCATGTAAGTTTTTACCAATGATTTGTATATTTTCGAGTTTGATTAAAACCTGCTATAGAAAAAGTATATAGAAACTCTTGTGTGTGTATATGTGTAATTAGGGCTTTATAATTTATTTATAGTCGGGACTAAATGAATGGTCAACTTTTTTCTGATTAATGTTTCATGCTGCGTTTTTTTTACTGATATATACACAAACACGATAACATACATACTTGATTGATTTTTTATACAAGGGCATTGACTTATACACACACATAAATATATACATGCATAACCATGATTGATTTTTATTAAAAAAATTTCTATTGGTACGTAGGTATAAAGAAAGAGACATGTATGTTTCAGTTCAGTATTTTTTTTTTGTATCCAATGTTCTTCTTTTGAGAAAATTGGTGCCCGCTTAGTTCTCTAGAAATTTGTAGGTTTTTCTTGCTTGCCAAGTGTTTGCTAATATTACCAAATGAAATGTGCTAACCTTGTGTTTTTATATTGATATTCTTGATTAGGACTTTATCTTGTATTTTCTTAGAATAAAGATGAGATTTTTTTGCATTTCCATTTCCAAGAATTATTAATGTCGCCAAAATTTGAAGCTATAACATTTTTTTTTGCAAATTAGCAAGAATGATAGATAGTATGCAACGAAAAACTTAACTTATTAATGTCAAAATGGTTCTTTTTATGAAATTTGGCATGATTTTATTTGAGGAATCCTCAAACAAGTAAATGCCAAGCCTTATTACCTTGTTTTGATATGAAAAACATACTATTTTGCTTGTACCATTTTCTAAAGCATCTTTCTGTTTCCTCATTTAGGATGTAAATTTTTTATTGTGTTGATAGCTATAACTTAATGTTACAAAATGGATAAGGATATTCTTTAATAATGAAAGGCTAAAACCAATGTATATTTTTAAGAATGAAAGGCTGAAAAAAAAAGGACTAATTTTTAAGGAATGTTGCAGGTATTAAAAATAGAGGTATGAGAAAACCATCAAAAGACAAAGATAGAGGTATGGAACAACCATCAAAAAGAAAAGACAGATTCTTCAAGAATGATGAGAGATTCTTTAAGAATGATGACAAATTCTTAAAGAATGTATTCTACACTATAAATTTTTGTGTATATTCTTCTGATAACAGATTCTTAAAGAATGTATTCTATATTACAATTATTTTTGTATATTCTTCAAAAGTGATAACAGATTCTTAAGGAATGTATTATTTTTGTGTATATTCTTCTGATAACAGATTCTTAAAGAATGTATTCTATATTACAATTATTTTTGTATATTCTTCAAAAGTGATAACAGATTCTTAAGGAATGTATTATACATTATATTTTTTTTTGTATATTCCTAAAAATGATGATAGATTCATAAAGAATGTAGTATCGAAGTTTGTGTATATTATTTAAAATGGTGTATATATTCTTGTTTTATGTTATAAAAATGGTTTTATTTTTATATTATATGCATTCTTGATTGAATTTTAATATATTTTTATTAAAGAATGACATGTTGTTGGCTTATATATAAGGTGTATTTTTTAAAAACGCTGCTTCTCAAAAAAAAAAAACTTTAAGACCAAAAGAGTAAAAAAACTATTAGACAAAATCATATTTTTTAAGAATGAAAAAATCAAAATACATGTTCATATGTGTTGCATGAAGACGTATTTTAAAAAAATTATTTAATTTAAATATGTTGAATAAAATATGAGATTTGATTTCATTGTAATTAATTAATTCTACTTAACTGCCTAAAATATAGATAATTCTCATTTCTTTCTCCTTATAAAATGTCATAGTTGCCCTTATAATTAATAATTATAATTATATAGAATATGCTAGTCAATGTTAATAATATGTACCCTAAGATCATATATTTACATTCTTTTTAATCTAATTGCCACAATTTGGTCACACATTCATACAATACTTGTGATTCACATTTGATCCTAACTATATATATATATATATATATATATATATATATATATATATATATATATATATATATATATATATATATATAACTTACAACTACTAAACTACAAAATGTTACGATCCAATAACGATTAAGAATCACAAGAAACAAAAATAGACAAATATAAAAATAACATACAACCAAATTTTGATTATTTTAGTATAGGTATAAACATAAAACAGAAACAAAACTGTATTAGTTAAACAAATCATGAGTTGCTATAACTCTTTCCATAACAGTAGTTTAGGAAGACATAATTGTGTTTAGAAGCAATGTATTTTGAGACAATCTTCATTTCAAATATTGTATATTCAACACAAATGATCAGGAGTAATTAGTTAAAAAAAATGGTTTTCTTTAACCAATATCTAGTTATAAATTATAACATAAAGTCTTAAATATTAATGATAAACATTAATTTTTTTACATAGCATAATAATCATATTATCCAAAATTATGACTTTTCTTGTATTTTTGTATGTCGATGCTTACAGCATATTCGTTGGTTCTTGTATTTTTGACTTTTTGTATGTCGATCATATTATCCACAACTACTATTGCTTTCCAAACATGAGAACTAGAGCATTTAGTTATAAAATACAAATACAATTTTATTGAATAAAAAATATCAACCATTATACTATATATTAAAACAAAAGTCCTTATGAATATACAAAATACAGATACAATTTTATTGAATTAAAAATATTAATCATTATATTATACTATATATATAAACAATAGTGTAATTTCATGTTTTCATATTTTGGCCACATATGTTTTATATTTCATACTTTAGCCACAAAATTCATTTTTTGATATATTTAGTCCCTAGACTATAGTTTTGTGGTTTGCCACAAAAGTTTCTTTTGTTGATAAAAGTGACTCTAACTTTCGTATGTTGGCACCTTTCACCCCTACTTTGTAGAATGTCACTTTCGACACCTTTATTTTGTAAAATATCACTTTTATCTAGACCTGACAAACGCATCGTGTCGTGTTGGGTAGAGTTGGCAAAAGTCGACCCAACCCACCAAACCAACCCAAATTAGCAGGTTGGGTTGAGATTTTCAACTCATTTAGGTTAAATGGGTTAACCCGCCTAACACATTTAATTACATAGGTTGGGTTGGGTAAAAGTTATCAACCCGTTTTCAACTCACCAACTCATTTATCTTTAATATATATTTAATTTAATATTTATTTAAATATTACCATGCATTAATCTAAGTATTAATTTAGAATTACAATGTTGTATTGTTATTTATTTTAAAAAAAATGCAATCTTTATTCTTATCTTTTTTCTTTGCACCGACAATACTAGTTACTTTTCAAAATCACTTCGAAATTACATATCTTTAATGTTATTTGAACAATTTCTTTGTATTTGTGAATTAGGATTATGCTTTTATTATACTTTGAAAGTTTATTTAAGTTTGGAACTAATTTAATTGGTGTAATCTTTAGTTATTTTATTTTATTTTTTATTTTAAATGGGTAACCCATGTTTAACCCATTTATTTAATAGGATGGGATGAGAATTACATAAACGGGTCAACCCATGTCGACCTATTGCTAGCTCTAGTATCGGGTTCGTGTCGTGTCAAGACATTAAACGGGTTAAGAGGGCTTGACCCTAACCCAACCTCGTTTAATTATCGTGTCGTGTCATGTCAACCTGTTTATTTTCGTGTCGATTCTGTGTCGAGTTTCAGGTTAAGGTTTAGACCTTATAAATATATTGTGTCATGTTGGGTTGAAACGTTTTAAAGGTTGAAAAGTAAGAGACCGTGAGGAAAAATGAAAAAGTGAAATGATAGAGTTGGGAGGTGGAATGAAAAAAAAGTTTATAGTAAGTATAGAAAGTAAAATGGAAAGAATTAGATTTGGGGACCAAATGAGATAGGTAGTGAGGAAGAGTAACATTAAGGTTGTGTTTGATATACATCTGACCGAGTCAAGTCATACATTTTTGGCTGACACGGTCAGCTAAAGCTGTTTGATAAAACAATTTCGGACGTCTGGCTCGGAATGAAAAATCTGACTGGGTAAGAAGATTGGAATTGCCTGACTGAGAAAGAAAGAAGCGTGTTCCAATTATGCCCATGCCCTACCGCTGCTCTTTCAGTGCCTCCACAGCCCCACCGATCGACGCCTTCTTCCTCTTCTCATTAGGCATGCGTTTTTCTCTACAAGTTCCGATTTTTTTGAAAATGTATGGATTCCGATTTCTATCGATTTCGTTTTTGAAAATGTCTGGGTTGGATTGATATTGTATCCGTTCTTGACGTTAGTATTCACATCGATTTCTATTTCACTGTGTATATCAAGAATCGAGTAAAATAATCTGGATTATGATCATTCTTGTCCTCGTTCTTTGTTCTCGATTGTATTACGCATCAGTTGTTATCAAGTCAAATCGATTTAATTCACGATTCTCGATCTTTCTCTTGTTGGTATTCAATTGAATCGAGCAATTAGTTCAGTGATTCAATTTGTTATGTTGTAATTATTGAATCAAGAAATTCGTTTTGTGGCTGAATCATTAATCGAAAAGTTGTTAATCAATAATTCATCTCAACTTGTTTTGATTTCATCCATTCACGTTTAATCTTGCATTAATTTATATTTTATATTTTGTTTCCTAATGTTGTGTTATGTGAGTATTACAAGCTGTGTAACAAAATTATTCTCTATTCTTTACGTTTTTTAAGTCCATGCTTCAAAGTTCAAATTTGTTTGTTATTGAAAGATTACTAATGGCAATTGGCAAGTCATACATGATACTTATATATTGAAATATGAATAGTTATAAGTATCTTGGTGGATGGGTTATTATCTAGACTAAAGATTGGGTTGTTGATGGATATATTAGTTTTTGGTGTTTTGTTGACTATAATTTTGTTTATGATAAGTTGGGTAATTATGTATCAGGTGTATCTTGGAGAAGATGGGGAAGATGTTCCTATAACTGGTGCAATTACTATCTGCTCTCCATGGGCCTTTTGTTCGTATGTATCACATTTTAACAACAAATGTTAATTGATGTAACCGGTGGCAGATTGTCACACCCCAAAACCGGAACGGCAGAATCGTTCAGGGGTGGAGGACGTCATGTTTAGTATCACGAGATATGTATATGGTAAGCAAGTAATGAACAACCATTTCATTTCGAAAGAAAGTGTTTACAATGTGTGTGTTCACAAAACATAGAATTCATACGCAAATAACAAAACAAGACTTGAAGCTATAATGCTTCATCTTCTGAATCCCCAGCACGAGCACCTGTCTAATAGTCTTCTGAGAATACAAGTTATTTGAAAGAGTTGATCAGCAATTAAGTTGGTGAGTTCATAAGAGTTTAGTGATGTAAGTAAGTTGTAAAGTGTTGTTAAAAATGTAGATGTAAAATGTAGTTGTAAAATGTCGTAAGTTGTAAGTCCTGTTTTGAAAAGTTCGCCTGTTCCTCTAGAAAATCATATATTTCCTACTTTGATGGAAGTTTAAGTAAAATGACACTACAACCCATTCTATGGGTACTAAGTGGGTACAAGTTATATAAGACTCAGAGTAAACAAACAATCGATTGTGCGCATCTGCCCTAAGCTCACAACCAAACACGGAACAGGAATTAAGGCGGATAGCACACATTCCATTGGTTGTTAGATCATCGTCATATATAACCCTGGTGTAATCACTTGTTACTCATGGAGTTAATTGTAATGTTTCCTTTATATCTAATGAAGAAGTTCTTTAAGAAAACCCTTATTTCTTATAATAAAATAGTGACCATAGTGACTACTTTTATAATAGCTTAGTTTATACTGATATATATAATCTAATATCGGATAGAAAGTTAATTGAGCGAATCTGCCCTAATTCCACAACCAAACGAGGAACAGAAATTAAGGCGGAAAACACACATCCAACTACCTATTGGGTATTAGTTTTATACATAAACATGGTGTATAAACTAAGGTATTATAGAGTTACTCACCTAAGGTCTTTTAAATTGTACTGGTTTAATAAAATGGATTAAACCCTTTACCGGGAAGTTTCTAGTTTTGTATACCAAAAGTACTGAAAGTATGTTTTGTACTAGAAAAACTGTGCTTTGACTCTGTGTCTTATAACCTGACCCATACCTGGTACCCTTATGATGACTCAATGTATACTAAGCATACATATATATAGAATCGGGTAGAAAATAGATTGGGTGAATTCGTTCCAAGCCCACAACCAAACAAGGAACAGGAAATGAAGCGGAGAGCACACATCCTATTACCTGTCGGACCCTATTGGTATATATATATATCCTGTTATGTATACATTAAGGAATCATAAGACTAGCATTACGGTCCTATCTTTTACTCGTATCCTTCTACCAAGGCATCTTCTGTTATGTGCTAGACTCGACTGTTCCGTTTGTCGTTTGTAAGAATGTATATTTTCCCTAGTTTATAACTATCTTGACTCGAAAATAGTTTGGGTTGGACTTTCAAGTGGTACCGTCACTTTATGAAAGAAATGGAAGTGTAAGTACACAGTTGTCGTTTATAATGACATGCGGATGTACTAATAACCTAAAAACATATTTGTTTTATTACGGTTATAATGACATGCGGATGTACTAATAACCTAAAAACATATTTGTTTTATTACGGTTATAATGTGAAGGCTAGAACCCTTACTATACGCTCTCCCGGTCAGGAGATTAGGGGAACTAAACACGACCTCTGCAAATTCTTGCAAGCCATGTAATTCACATTAAAGTATATGATCATGTATACCTAATATAACTATCACCTTTTGTTTAAAACAATGAGTTAGTGATTCATTGGTATAATTAGATCCTGTATGTGTTATCATGCTATAGCAACCTAACTTGTTTGTTTTGTACTGTATCTTGTACGTTCTGTTTGTTTCTAGTAATTGTGTGTTCTCTCTGTATGGTATTGTTTGATTCTCTTCACTATCTGTTATGTATGGTATTGACTCTTTGTGTGCTTCATTGTACTAGAAGTAATGAATATCATTCTCCTAAACTATACTTATTATAGCTTACTAATGTTCTACTTGGACTGTTACTGGAAAGACTCGTTTATCTACTAAGTTATGTTTGTACTTTAAAAACAAAGTTTTGTATAACTAGAAAGTAACATAAGTTTAAAAGAGTTTTGAAATGTTTTGACGACTTATAAATGACATAAGTAACATTTTGAAAGATGTTTATAACAAACATTTACACAATTATCATTGTGTTCAACTTGTATTCCCCCCCTTAAAACAGTTAAAACAGTTAAAAGATTCATTACGGGGTATGAACTCACCTGCAGTGAGTGGTTTGGATGAACAGATGGTATAGGATGCTAAGTGTCAAGTGAAGACTTGAACACACACAAGGATCCTAGTTAACATATAATAACACATATATGTATCCAATTAGTCATTTAACAACTAATTAACTAAGTTAAGACATCCTAGGACATGAAAAACACTTGATTTAAGTGCTATAAGTACTAAGGATTGCATCTAAGGGTTGTAGGGCTTGACTTTTGAGTTTAGGGTCCAAGGGTAAACTCTTTATGAGTTTACGGTTTTGGGACCAACTCCCTTGGAGTTTACGGTTGTAAACCCATGAGTTTACGGCCGTAAACTCATGGTACTTCTACCATTTTGTGTTTTGAAGTCCTAAAGGTCATAATGAAGCATCCTTACTTCAAGTCTAAGCCTTAGGAAGTGATTGTGGCAACATTTCACCCCTTTGTAGAGTTTACGGCCCATGGACCATTTCTCCATGAGTTTACGGCCGTAAACTCTAATGGTCCTTGATGTTTTCGATGTTTAAGGTCCTATACACTTCAAGGAAGGGTTCTGGGTCACTTGCCTTGCATCCTATAGGGTTTATGGCCCTAATGGCCACCAAAAAGGGGTTTACGGTCTTGGGAGTTTACGGTCGTAAACTCCCTTTGATCTTGTGTTCTTGATGTTTCCAAGTCTCTAAGCATGGATACTAACTAGATATGAAGTATAGGGAAGTGTACTTACGATCTAGAAGCTTGAAATGGTTGATATTGGCCAAGAACACTAGTGTGTGTTCTTGGTGTTCTTTGAAGATCTAAGAAAACATGATTTTTATGGATGAATCATGAGGATGAAGCTAGTTAAGAAGGATTATCAACAAACTAGAGAAAGAACACTTACGATTTTTGAAGATCAAGCATGAAGATCGGGATGATACTTGAGAGAAAACTCATGTGTTCTTGAAGGGAAAGTGAAAGAATGAAGAAAAGTGAAGGAAATGAACTTATATGGAGGAGTTTACGGCCTACATGAGTTTACGGCCGTAAACTCCATGTTTACGGTCGTAAACTCCATTTGATGGAGTTTACGGCTTGATTCTTGTACTGTGGCCTTTAGCAGATAAATTCCAACACTTATTCCTTAAGTGTACTAGGCCTAAACTCCTTAGAAAGACCTTTAACAGGGCTAGACTCAGTACTAATGAGTTTGACACTCATTTGAGTTGATTGAATGGGCTTTAAAATAAAAAAAAAAAAAATTCCGGGTTGTCACACAGATTGAGTCTAGATTAATGTCATAGGACTTTTCAAAAATTTTATGATAGGGCTATATGCACAACTGTATGTACTACTCATTTCCACACTTAAACAGAACATACACTATACAATGTTTTGCATTTTTATTGTTTAATGTGATGAAAAAATTTTCATGTTAATTGTAATTTATGATTGTAGATTGTTAGTTTTTCCTCATCATCATACATTCTTTATAACATGCAAGCTCCTACCACAAAAAGTGTAGTTTTGACTTTTGACCTTGTATTCAAATGTTAAGCAACTATTATAGGTGACTTGATTTCATCCATTCACGTTTCCCCTGTTCTTGATTCTTCAATTTCATCCATCACTTGCTTAAATTGATTAATGAATGTGAATCTGGTCAAAAAATGAATTGTTTGAATTGTTGAAAAACAATGTATAGAGCAGCAGGGGTGAAATTGTCATTTTTCATCAGTAAGCACATTCAGTCAGATGTACAATCAAACAACAATGTTTCTTACTCGACCATGATTTCTTACCCAGACAGACATTTCTCACTCAGCACTTTCTCAGTCAGCAACTATCAAACGGGACCTAAGTCACTTTGAAAGTTTGAATTTTACTTTTAATTCTTGAGTTTGGATCACTACAAGTCTATAATATTTGAAAGATTTATAAAAATATGAAATTTATATAAAAAAATTATATATAATTAAACGGGTCATATTCGAGTTGAAAGTCTTGACCCTAACCCTACCTGTTTGATTATCGTGTCGTGTCGTATCAACTCGTTTATATAAACGTGTCTAAATCTCTTACCCAAACCCACTAATTTTGTGTCGGGTTCGTGTCGTGTCAAGTTTTGCCATGTCAACTTTTATCCCCTCAAATTTGAACATTGACATTTTTAACTCCTTGAACTTTCATATATTTGCATATTTGAAGGTTTTGTCGTTAGACTTTCGTATGTCGGCAAATTTGCTCACACACAAATAAATAAATAACATGTAATAAAATTTACATAATACTATTAGATAACAAGTGCATTATAACATATAATCGTTTAATTTGGATCAACATATTAACAAAACTTTGTTTGTGTCCTCTACGGGGAATGAATAATTTCTAGTTTTTATTATTTTTCAAAAATATTAATAAAATAAATTATAATAAATGGCATTGCTAAATTATAAATCTATTTTTATTAAGATACATGATAATATCACGATGAGTAATAATTTCTAAAAGTAATAAAAAGCGAAAAAGAGTTTTAAATAAAAGAAATCTGAAAAAGGAAAAAAAAACTTCTAAAGTACTAAAATGAAATGGAAAAAAAATAAAAATAAAAAATAAAAAATAAAAAACTAAAATAACGTGTAGAATATGATTGAGTAATTAAATATGATTTGATTATAATATAAAAAGTTCCAAATATAATAACGCTTTACTTAAATACATATATGACTGACCTTTGGCTCCTCCGAGTCTCTGACCATTACATTATCCATTTAGCTGTTTTAGCATAAAAAAACAAAAAACAAAACACAATTTATAAATCAATTAATTTATATGGATTTATTGTTATAGGCTGATAGCAAGAATCAACGTTGAATCGAATTCGAAATGTGACAGCCCAAAAGTATAAACCCTGGCAAGAAACCAACTAACCGTGAAAAACCCTTGGAATGCGCACTAACATTCTCAGGCTTCCAGTTTCATTCACAGAGGTGTAGCATAGCTATCTGCAAGGAGCAACACAACGCACAATCGCGATTGTGCTAATGGATGATTCGCTGCAATCTGTGATCCCGATGTTCCTCTACTCGTCTTCGTCTTCTTCGAAGAATCTCATCGAATTTGAGCATTTGATTGCCAAACGACGGAATTCGTCTTCGTTATTATCGCCTCCGAGTGAGTTAGGTATGGAGATGTTTTCGCCTGCTTATTACGCAGCGTGTAGCATAGGCGGCATTTTTAGCTGTGGACTTACTCACATGGCGGTTACTCCGCTCGATCTCATCAAATGCAATATGCAGGTCGGTTTCTATCTCAATCTCTTGTCCATATGAATGTTTGTTGTATGAGTAGAAACTATTAGTTGATCCTATGAATGTGATGATTTCAAAAATCTTATTCGAAGGTGCCTTTTACATTGCTCAATACGATCATAATCTGATTTAGAGTAGTAGGACACGTATATGCGTCGTCGATACGCATCAATTTAGCTAATCACTTGCGAGGTTTATGATTTGTCCTTAGGTTTTGTTTTTCATTTCGCCATGCCTTATACGAAATTCTGATCTGCTAGTGGAATGTATATTTAATAATTAATACATTCCAGCTTTATATATTGAGTTTGATAGGCGCATTACAGCAAATATTATAAACAAAGTTTTAGAGTATTTAAATATAGCTCTTGATAACCTCGATAAGCCATTCTTTAATGGCAAGATCAGAAAGCTACAGGCACTTACAGGATACTAAAACAAGAAGATGAAATAGTAACAGGACATCAGAATCTCAATTAGGTCGTTATCAATTACAGTTTGTATCCTGAAATTGCATACATATAACATATATCCAAATGTTCAGATTAACCCTGCAAAATTCAAGAGCATATCTTCTGGTTTTGGAACATTACTGAAGGAGCAAGGAATCAAAGGATTTTTTACAGGCTGGGTGCCAACATTGCTAGGTTACAGTGTGCAAGGTGCTTGCAAATTTGGGTTTTATGAGTTCTTCAAGAAAGCCTACTCAGACATTTCTGGTCCAGAAAATGCAGCCAAGTATAAAACTTTGATCTACCTCGCTGGTTCTGCTTCTGCAGAACTTATTGCCGATATTGCCCTTTGCCCTTTTGAAGCAGTTAAGGTTCGTGTCCAAACAAATCCAGGATTTGCCAAGGGTTTCTCAGATGGCTTCCCAAAGTTCATCAATGCTGAAGGCACTGCAGGGTAGGAGCATCATAAACACAAACTGTAACCAACTTTTAGACCAATTATTTCTCTATTTTATTTTTTTCAAATTCTTCAACAGGTTGTACAAGGGGTTGGTACCTCTTTGGGGGAGACAAATTCCATGTAAGTTGATAGAGTATTATAGAATTCATGATTCAAGGAGAATTGACAATTGACAGTGGCAAAAATGTAAATATGTTCAGATACAATGATGAAGTTTGCATCATTTGAGACAATTGTAGAGATGATATACAAGCATGCAATTCCCATACCCAAAGATCAATGTAGCAAAAGTTTGCAGCTTGGAGTGAGCTTTGTTGGTGGTTATGTTGCTGGTGTATTTTGTGCCATTATTTCTCACCCTGCTGATAATTTGGTTTCTTTCCTTAATAACTCACAAGGAGCTACTGTTGGCAATGTGAGTCATCATATATATCCTCATATAATATTTAAAAAAAAAAAAAAAAACATTTATTTTTAGACACATGGTTTATTAAACTTTGGTGCAGGCTGTAAAGGAGATAGGGTTGTTTGGTCTTTTCACACGTGGTCTTCCTCTTCGTATTCTAATGATTGGAACTCTTACTGGAGCACAATGGGGCATCTATGATGCTTTCAAAGTTCTTGTTGGCCTGTAAATTTCTTCTAACCTTAGACTATATTAGTAAATTTTTCTTCTTAAAAGGATTTTTTTTTCTTTGTAGGCCTACTACAGGTGGTGCTCCTCCTATACGAAAGAAAACCACCAGACAAACTGACAAAATTGAGTGATTCTGTATTTTCAACGAATTTTGATGGATAAATAGCATTAGTAGTCATTTAGGGATTTTTTTTTCCTTCCAATTCAAGGTTTTTGCTCAAACCTTTTTGTACAGGGTGTATTCTGATTCTCCCTTCATCTTGGCCATCATCTAATGAGGTGTCCAACTAATCGGGTAAACCAATTTTTCTGAGGTATTCTGATTGCCTGATTTGTCAAAGTTTATATAGTTTTCTTCTTGATGCAATGAATGAATTCGATATAGAATCATAGACTAACATCATATAATAACATGTTTCTAACCAAATCTATCCATAAACAAACCCTAGATTCAAGTTAATCTCACTCAAGACTCGTCGTTGCACTCAATTTTCATGATTATTATTCTGATTTTTTAGATATAAACCCATTAATCACAAAATTGAACGTCTACAAGTACTTGAACTTTATATATGATTTGCAACAATGATCCTCCAATTCGACATAAATTGTAGCGTTGCTGAAATACCAACCAAGAACATGAAAACTAACATTCTAACAATTACCTCGAATTATCCCTAACCTTCGATCTGATTTGCACCATGTCTTAGACTACTTTTAAGTTGAATGAGGTGGAACGTCAAGTTGGCATACAATGAATATGCTATTGAATGGGAAAAGAAAAGGCAACATTCTAAATTATTTTACATAAATGGTAGTCCACTCAACTATATAGTTCAATGGACTATACGAATTACATGACAAAAATGTATGAAAAATAAAATGTTAATGTGACAGTTCATTAAACTTTGTAGAGATAAAGTGGACTGTGATGCCCTTAAACCGAAAGGCGCACCCTCATAACACCCCACGGCAGGGTCAAAGTAGCATGTAGTGGCCACGGTAACACCGCCCACCCCCAAGATTCACCATACACTCTCTCCTTTCTTTCCCTCTTCAACGAGTATTTTTCAATTTATTTTTAGTTTTTTTCCATACTCTAGATAATAACATAAGTCATTCAACTACACATTCACTCAATCTTCTCTACTCTTTCAATTGTATTTTTACAAATGACTCCAAACAATTCTTCCAACGTCTGTAAGAAACCAATCACAGGTAACTGCTTTAAATACACCTACTAGAAACATTTTTGGCTTCAATTCTCCAACATCAGTTTAGCAACCATAACATAACGCCTATATCTACTCACCCAACCAATTCAATTTCAAGGTTTGTCATTGTTTTATCCATCACAATACCTAACCACAACCCTATTTCCCATCTTCACTCCTTTTTCGAATATGTTCGGGAAACCCAACTCCCCCACCCCCAACCGAGTCGAAACATGTAGTTGAACCATCCCAACTGAACATAAAATGCAATCAACTGACTCAAATGTGGGGAACGGAGGAAGAAGTTGTATTGGCCAAACCATTAGTCAATGGAGAAGACAACGTATGCGAGAGGCATTAAAAAAATTCATGATTATAGAGGGTACATAATCTTTTTTATATTAGGTTGAAGGTTAAAATTGGTAAATGGAAAAGTCTATATTTGTATTGGATTACTTTCTCTCCAATTCGGTCCTGTTTAAAAGGAAAATCAAGATGAAAAATTATCAATAATCTTATTTTCCCTCTCTCCACTCCCTTCGAAAAACACTACTTTTCTCATGTATTTCCACTTCCTTTTACTTTTCTTCTTAAAAAAGACTCGGGAACAAAGTGCTAAGTGTGGAGAGAATGGGGGAATAACACGACCGAGTTGAATTAAGAAAAATATGGTGAATACACCCCCTTGGTCTTAGTATATTGTTATCCTATTGATTGATTCTTATAAAGAACCTAATCCGGTTTTGCTTTCCTTTCAATCTTGCTTGTGTTTCCAAGGTGTTTTGAGTGTGTGACGAGATTTGCAAAGTTATTTTTTAATGGAAAGAATTGGATCTTGAATATAAGCCTTGAATGTAAATTTCTCTTTTCTTCCTTTCATCCGAAAACACAAAAATACAACTAATAATCAACCTTGGTCAAATTCGTATTTCTAAGAATCTCATTAGTCGTTACCCTAAAAACAACTATAAGACATGAAAATACAATGAACCAATCCCCATAAAAAAAACCCAAATTCGCGGTTATTCAACCTAATGTTACATAGACCCCCTTGGGCCGGGTTTTCTTAAAAAATAAATAAACATAATATAACAAATCAACTTTTTCTAAACACTATTTTCTACCATTTTCTTTTAATCCACAGATTCTTTAATTTCAATGAGTAGATATATAATATCACACACTACACCTATGACCTTAACCACAACCAACGTCTAAAGGGTATACAGTATCAAACACAACCCTAGCAAACACATGCCTCACTTCCTGTAAACTCCCCATACCTAACAACTCATAATCAATATTCCCACCTTGCTTCCCCACAAATCCCACCTCCTTACCTTTATTAACACACTCAAATATCTTCACTCCCTTTAAATACAAATGCAAAGACACAAACACCTGCACAAGTAATAAAACAAATAGCAAACCAACTTTCAATATCCAAAAAAAAAAAAAAAAAAAAAAAAAAAAACTAATCAACCACTTACCAAATCAGAATAAGGTGCTTTAGGGTAACTACTCATTGCTTGTGAGACATAATACGAATCAGTCATGTTAGACAGTGCCCTATTAACAAACACCCCAAGATCCAAAACCTGTTTTTTTAGTGTCTTTAGGTCAAGATCTTGAGGCTCTGATAATTCATGGTAAATTCCTTTAGCATATGGTTTGGAAATCCTTTTAGCTATGCTAACAGCTTCTTCCGTATCTCCTCCATTGTGTACAGCAAGACTAAATACAGCAACAACTAAAGGGTCCCTTGGTTTATCTAATAACGCCATGTGGAACGCCAAGATTGCCACCCTGTAAACATATGGATTAGGTAGTGTTTGGTATTTGCAATTTGCATGCAGTAATTGAAAAAAAGGAAACACCGGAATGGAATATGCTCATTCGGTCATTCCATTCCATTCCCTTTGTGATTCCATTCCATTCCATCGTACCATAAACTACTATGACATGGTCGATCAGGTGCAAGGAGCTTATCCATGTTTGAAAACAATGACTGCAGTGTAAGAAATAGTAGTTAAATAAATATAAAGATAAAAATTTTTATATTATTGGATAGGTTTTATAAAAGCTGGATAAATACCAAGAGCATGTTAGTCTTCTTGTCACGTCTCCTAAAACCATCACGAACAAAATATGCAGCCTGAAAATATAAGAGCATGTCAAAATACATATAAATTAATTAAAAATTAGCGAAAAAAATGTTACCTGAATTGGTAAGAGCAATTCTAAGAGACCAAATCTCCATAATAGTCTTAATGAAGGTTCTGCAGAACCATATGCTAACATGTAATTCACTTCCATAAGATGCCTCCCCTTTAACAAATAAACCCAAACATATCATAATTTTTTAATTAATATCCATATAACACAGAACAGAACAGGACAAAACAGAAAAGACCAGAATGTCAGAACATGTCAGTCTTGTGTATGTTTGACCTGTATAGGACTGAGACAGGACTGAGACTGGTGTCAATGGGATAAAATGACAGTTTTTTGTCCTACCCAAAAAAGCGGGACAAAAGACATAAATACCCTCATTATCATCGTACCTTATCGAGCAAAAGAACAGAGTGTGCAAGGTGTTTTATTGCACGAGCTGTATCTCTAGAAAAACCAAACCCTAAACGAGCAGCGATTCTAATGGCACGTAGTATACGAGCTTCAACAAAGAGGAATATTTATTATTTAAGATTTAGATTTGAATAAAGCTTATTGCTTGAATTAAAATAAACTAAAATTCAAAAACTAACCGCAATCTTCCACCAATGAGAAGCTGGCAGGATGAATAGTCCGCACCTAAAACCAAAATTACATTAATACCATAAAAAAAAGCTTAAAGAGACTTTACAGTTTACAGAAAGTATACTTTAGCTTTTCTAATATCATCAATTCCTCCAGCATAGTCATAAATTGTATTCACATATGGATCAAACATCAATCTGCAAAATGGGAACAAGAAAAAGAATTATCATTATCGGGATTAAAAAAAAAAATAGTTTTGAAAAAAAAGAAAGAACAAAAAGATTCATGGAAGTGAACCAATGGAAACCAAAGAAGAAACCCGTTTATTGTTAAATCCCGTTGCATACAATTCCTCCAACGAGTATAATCTTTCTCCTCAAATCCTTCATGTCGTTCAAAAGCTATATCAGATTCCATTGACTGATTTCTATTTCTTGCTGAAGTGCTAAAACTAGAAACCTGTAAAACATAAATCAAAATTTAAATAGTATTACTTGTAGTTTTGAAAATTGAGCATCCGATGAATAATAGAAAGCTACAAACCTCTACAATATCATCACCAACATGCACATGACAAATAGGAAATCGTCTCCCAACAATCTCACACCTAGAAAAAGTTTTCATCACCTCTTTCAATTCTGCTGTAGTTAATACATCAAAGTCTTTTGGTGTGCGTTTTAGTATTAGATCACGTACGCAACCACCAACAAGGTAAACATCAAATCCTACACAAAAATAAATCATTTTGATTCTCAAAACTGATTTTTTTTATTTGTTCCAAGTTGTGAAATTATTTACCTTTTCTTTTGAGACCATTTAGGACTATCCTTGTAGACTTTGAAATCATCGAATTTGATATTCCAAGTTCCTTCGAGCTCAACCTTTTCCACTCCGATGCCATTTTTCTACCTTCAATTCAAAAATATATGAATCACAGAATCAGATTAGGATCGTATCGATTAATATCAGACGAGAATTGGACATGCCTTTTTTAACGGAATCGGTGGAGAAACCATCTGGCTCGTCAATTGTTTCGATGGCTGCAATAGAACTCAGTCGAACCTTCACATACAAATGTAATGTTTATACAAAACTCAATAAAAGGAAAGAAAAAAAAAAACAGAGTAAATGGAGATATGGAAATTACAGTGGAAACGCGACGAAGGAGAGATGAATTAAGGCGAAAATGGGGATGACACGAAGATCCGAAAGCTAGACTAATTGCCATTTGGATATGGTATAAGGAGAATAATAAGTTATTAACCAGTCATATTTAGAAACTGGTAGTAGGGTTTTAGAGATGAAGAAGAAAGGGTTTAAATGTTCAACAATAGTGGTCACAGTTACAGAGCCAATGAAGGCGGTGAAGGAAAGAGATACTTTTAGATTTTTTTGAAAGATATTGAAGGGGGTTTATTTGTTTGGGTTATGTTAGATCATATGGCCCTTTTTGGCGATGAACTTGGGCTGTAAGATTTGGAATCGGTTTTTAAAACCATTTGGTATGGGCAACCTCCAAATGCATTATTGTGATCTGAGAAAACACCGCCATAACGGCTTGACCCCCGGGGCACGTTATTACACGTTATGGTATTTTCCGTTATCGTCGCAACGGCAGGTAACGTTTTTTGGCTTGAATTTTTGGAGAAACGGTCATAGAAAAATAAAAAAATTTTACATTTTAACTATACTATAAATACACGTGCGCGAGCTCACACACACACATATATATATAGTAGGCGAATGCCAAACTACATAACGTTTTTTCTATTGAAACCTGGTTTGTATATATTTTGTGTTTTTGAATCAAATTTATTTTTCAAACAATTATAATTTTATGTTTAGGTAACTTATTTATAATATTATTAGAAACAATATGAAAAATCATGGGAGTTTCAAATGTATGTGCTGAAAGGAAAATGCTTCCTTTATTGGTCCAAATTGATCAAACTCAGACCGATTCAACTCAATATACCAAACTACATAACGATTTTTCAACTGAAACTCTGTTTGAACCTAAAAAAATCTTGTTCAAAACCATTTTCGGGATTCTAAAACTTAAATGGACAGTTTCCAATAAAGACAATTTCACCAAAGAATACCCTCAACATCCTAAGTTCTCATGGTTTGGTCATTTTGAAACATTTCACAACCTTTCCTATTTATAGAAGAGGAAACGTTCTCTTGTTTACTCTCATCATCGATGTGGGATGAAGACATTGTAATAAAACATGTTTTCTTGTTAATAAAACATTATTCAACTTATTTAGTAAAACACCCTTTCTCTTCTTTATTGTTCAATAGTCCATTTTTCTATAATCTCGTAAGTGGCTATCCAAAAAAGTAAGTTTTTATTGAATAACTTTTTGTTCAATTCTAAAATCATAAATTCAGTTAGATACTTAATATATAAAGTTTGTTTATATGTATTTTCAAGATTCAAAAGTTCATTATAAAAAGAATTCATTTATAAAATATAATCTGCGTATATATTTCGTGCTTTTGATCAAATCGAATTTTCAAACAATTATAATTTTATGTTTAGGTAGATGTTTTTTTATATTTATATAACATTATGTAACTTTTTTAAAATATCATTGGAAACAATTTGAAAAATCATGGGAGTTTCAAATGTATGTAGTGAAAGGAAAATGCTTCTTTTATGGTCCAAATAGATCAAACTCGGACCGATTCAACTAAATATACCAAACTACATTTTTTTTTCTAGTGAAACCCGGTTTGTATATATTTCGTGCTTTTGAATCAAAGTGATTTTTCAAACAGTTATAATTTTAGGTTTAGGTAGATGTTTTTTTATATTTATATAAAATTATGTAACTTATTTATAATATTATTATAAATAATTTGAAAAATCATGGGAGTTTCAAATGTTTGTTGTGAAAGGAAAATGATTCATTTATCGGTCCAAATTGATCCAGCTCCGGTTCAACTCAATATACCCAACTACATAATTTTTTTCTAACTGAAACACGGTTTAAACCAGAAAAAATTCGGTTCAAAACCATTTTTAGAATTCTAAAAGTTAACTGGACACTTGTCAATATAGACAATCTCACCAAATAATACCTTCAAAATCCTACAAAGGTAGGCATGAGGAAGTTCTCATGGTTTGGTCCCTTTGAAACATTTCACAACCTTTCCTATTTATAGAAGAGAAAACATTCTGTTGTTTACTCTCACCATCGATATGGGATGAAGACATTGTAATAAAACACTCTTTCTTATTTATAGAACATTATTTAACTTATTTATAATATTATTGTAAAGACATTGAAAAGTCATGAAAGTTTCAAATGAATGTGGTGAAAGGAAGTTAAAAAAGGGGGTTTCAAATGCATGAGATTCAAGAAAAAATGTTATCTTTATAAGTATGTATGATATATATATATATATATATATATATATATATATATATATATATATATATATATATATATATATATATACCTTATAAAGTATTTTTTTAGACAAATGATGAATTTTAAGTCGTACAAGCCTTATTGCACTGTTTACAATAATTTTATGCATTGAAATTTTATTTGGTCAACAAAAGATAAGTTAATGATAGGAACTAGTCATGATGACTAATTAAAAATAGCCATCCCCACAATTTTTTGCGTAAAATATGGAAAGATTGGTCACGAAGACTCATTCAAATCCCCAGGCCCATTCATCGGCTCCGCGTCGCCTATATCTCCCATCTTCCCATGGCAGAATTCAGAAAACCTTAGCATCCCTCCTTCAAGTCACCGCCATCAACACCACTCACCATCGCAACCATCACCATCGATGCAGTCACAAACTCATGTCCAAGTTAAACCAGCATTCCCTCTATTTTTGCGTATTGAATTGGTCAAAACCAATTGAATCGATTAGATCACGTTATATATCATCTCAGTCTTCTCCACAAAACCTGGATCTAACGATCCATCAAAGCCAACTTTGTTTTTTGTTTCTCCCTTACAGCCGATGTTGCCTTCTCGAAGATTTTAAGGGCAAATCCATCTAAGGTAGGTATGTTTTCTTTAATATTTAGCGATTTTGGGTTTCGTTTTGTACTTCTTTTTGAGTTTTGAAGACCATATATGAGTTTGGGATAGTGGACAGAGAATCGCACGACCAGGGACCATAGAAGCCGACCATTCTCCTGTTGCAGCCTTCATCGCCGCCGTTGCACCTTCCACTGCCACTGCCACTACCATTTACAGTCACACATCTCACTTCATTCTTTCTAAACAACCTAACTCTTTTCTCAACCAAAATCTCTTTCTCATCATTTTAAAGATGCATAGAAAGTGTTCGACTCCATTTTAAACCTTTGAAGCCACTTAATGTTTTTATCAATACTGAAATATTGTCCATTGAAATAATAAACGACTGTTATCATGACTGATTTGATGTCTTCTCTCATTTTTCTTTTTGATTGTTTGGGATGACCATCTTATGTTTCGTTTTCAATATCAAGTTTCCAAACATCTATAAAATATGTGAATTTATTGTGACATGTTTTGATATTTGTTGATAAAGTTTGATAGAGTATTAAATTATAATAATGGGTTGTGAGTGGCAGAATAGAAAACTGATGAGAAGGAGTTGATTCAAGTATGAAATTATTTCTTATACTTTGTTGTATGTATTAGTTAATCAATGAGAAAAAGCAGAGGAGAAAAAAAGTAAAACTAAAAAAAGGAGCAGTCTCATTGTTTCTTATATTTTGGCCAAGTTTCATGAGCTTTTGGTTGGTTGATGTAATATCAGGTAGGCAAACCACATAGATTTTTTTTATTGGTAGTTTATGATAATGACTTTTGTGAGGGAACTGATGGCGATGAACGAAGGTAAATGGTCTGAGGTTTTTTTTGTCCTACAACCTATCTTTGCCATGTAAGTTAGTCACTTGCTTATTTCCCTCATGTTTATGTTCTTGGATTGTGGTTCCAGAAGATAAATTAAAGTATTTTTGTTGTTGTGTGTCACACTCCCAAACCAGGATGGCGGAAACGTCTTGGGGTGGATGACTTTCATGAGCAGTATCACAACAAACTGAATAATAGTGATCAAAGCAACACAACCATCATAATTATAATTAGGGAAAATTACATTTGTATCCAAATAATGTTTGTTTCAATACCAATTACATTATGACAAAAGTAAATAGTGTGACGCCGTAGCGTCCCATCCTCAAAATCTTGTGATTACCTGCTTAACGATTTCCTAAGAATACAAGTAGATTTGAAAAGTGTCAACAAATAAGTTGGTGAGTTCATAAGAGTTTTGTATGTGAAAACTGTAACTTTTCCTTGTAAAATGATAGTGTATGGTTCCAGAAAATCCAATATTTTCTTAAAATGAGTTGTGGTCTTAAAAACCCTAAGACCAAAAATGTATAAGTATTCATGTACTTGAAAATAGTGTTATGTAGTTTTATTCTTGTATAAAACCATTTGAACGTATGTTAGCCCCGTAAACCATGTGTATTGTTAATACCCCATGTGAGTTATTACGACCATGTTAAAACCATAGTTGGCCTGCTGCGATGTTCTTCAGGCGTCGTAATGTTAGACAATTGTCACCCCAGACCTGCCGGTCTAGCAGTAGCTAACAGCTTAGGTGCGGGATTGTCAGTCCCGTATAGATCTATACATAAGTGTCACGTTCTCTTACCGAGATTCTGGTTGTAATTCAGGACTTTAGTGTGTACTCTGGTAGGTACGGTGAAGACTATGTCTCACAAAATTGTATCAACAAGTTTACGTATAGTGTAATGAAAACCCTTTTGTAGGTGGAAATATTGCCTTCCATAGTAAATACACAGTGTAAAATAATTATACATTTAAATAACTATTTGTATTGTATTCCAAAACGGTAAAATAATGTCAATGACCCATAAACTATACCTATTTAGTTTATTATAAATGATTTGTTGTGTCCATATATACTCACATATATATATATAAGTTAGCATATTTAGATGTTTTAAAATATTACATCATATAATTTACATCTAACACAAGTATAAGAACATTTGGTATGATAAAGCCAATTTTTCTAGTTTTTGGCCTTTTTAACGTCACCAACCGGTAAAATTTAGGTTGTAAACCTTGTAAAATTTATTTTTACCTTTTTGTGGGTATTAAGTCAAACTAACCTTATATGTTTAAAATAACATATTTTAGGTCAAGTCTCACAAAAATGGTACCATAACTTAGCCATGACCATTTTTGCTAGAAAAACCCTTCTTTTACATATAAATGGTGGGTTTTTAAGGTTTTCTTTTTGTAAAACCAAATGTAACATCCCAAAAATATAGTCCAAAATTTTCGTTTTAAAAATCATTTAAGAAAACCATAACCCATAAAACATCACAATAAAATCATACGGTATGTATCTCAAATCATCATACATAATACTGTATCAAAAATCATGT
Organism: Lactuca virosa; assembly: GCF_052849685.1. NCBI lineage: Eukaryota > Viridiplantae > Streptophyta > Magnoliopsida > Asterales > Asteraceae > Lactuca > Lactuca virosa. Next base: position 179,762,641 of record NC_136429.1, on the reverse strand, counting down.
CTCAAAATATCAGAGTCTAAACATCTCAGACTGCAAGAATGGTGTGTGCACTGCAATCATCCCGAGCTCTTCCCTTTGCTACCGGGAATCCTTCTAAGGGTAACTATAATTGTTGGATTAGGTGTCTAAGCCCATAACTATAATTGATATGTACTTGACCCGCGAGTAGCATGGTCTATTCGGGTTGCATATCACCAGGACAATTTGTGGATGGATATTTGAGTAAGAGGTTATTTATGATTTATTAATATATTACAAGTTCTAATATATTAATATGAAATCATATTATTTAGTTAGTATTGATCAAGAATTAATTTGGTGATCAAAATAGACTAATTAAATTAACGTGGACTGATTATGTAAATCAATGATATATATATATATATATATATATATATATATATATATATATATATATATATATATATATATATATATATATATATATATGGTTTGGGCTATTGATCCATGATGGGCTAAGTTTATGTAAGTTTCCATGAAGAGTTAGCCCACATGAAATATGGATCATAACCCAAAGTATATGGATTAGGGTTTACCCATGACTCTTGGATTCCTACACACACACACATATATATATATATATATATATATATATATATATATATATATATATATATATATATATACATAACCCCATGGCTAAAATCGGTTACAACAAGTGTTCTTGGAGTTCATAACCGATTTGTGTGCCTAGTAATCTCTCTCAAGTCATCCAATTGATCAAGGGTATGTTGTAAACCGTTTGAGGCATCACACTTGAGGTGCTAAGTTCTTAAAGGCCAAACACAACAAGCTACAACAAGAGGTAATCTTGTAACTCATTTTTATGTTGTTTATGTCAATTGTATGCTAGTTGTAGGCTTCATGCTTTGGAAACAATATTCCATGTATAATTAGAGAAAACATAGATCCAAAGCATTTAGGGTTGTATGTGCACCATAGGATGTTGTAGTACACTAAAACCCAACAAAAATGACCATTTTCCCCTGGTCAAAGTCAACGTTCTGGTCAAAGTCAACATGTCGAGTCCTAGAACCCTGAAATCATGATCTAACTTGTCGAGTCACTTCCCTGACTCGCCGAGTTCCCTAGCTACTCATAGTCACGATTTGTAGAATCAACTCGTCGAGTCCCTTCATAGATTCGTCGAGTTCTACCATAATCTGAAACGGGACAACACGACTCAACTCGTCGAGTTCCTCTATGGACTCGACGAGTTCCCCTGTCTGTTTGGGCCATCTTAATGGGTTAAGCCCCTACTCTTCAGATCTAAGCTTCTTACTTCATCTACACACTGGAAATGCCCTTTTAAGGGTAAAGTTTCCAACTTTACCCGCTAGTAATCCTTCTTAGTGGGTTTAGCCAAAACCTTAGTTCCTTAGGACATAGATCTTTGTCCAAAATCCATATTACTCCAACCCAAAGCATGAAAACCGAGATCTAGGTCCTAAACACCCAATGAACACGTAAAGTCTCAGACTTCACTTCCATGCATGGTCTTTTGGGGCTTAAAAGGTCATAATAACGTCTTCAAGCTTGCATAGGGCTTCCTTGGTCATAAAGTTTTCACCTTTATGCCATGAAACCCCTTTTAGATCCCAAATCTGAAAGGTAAGCCACTTGGGACGTCCATGTCCCAAAGATCAAGATTCTTGAACCAAAACCCTCATAAAATGGAATTAAGGAGATCTAATGAACTAATAGTCAAGTTAGAGACTTGATTACCAGAAAATGATGTGGATGGAAGGAAGTATATGGATCTACTATCTTCTCCTTGAACCTTCTAGCTCCTTCTTCTTCTTCAAGCTTCAAGAACACACAAAGATTACTCAAGAATGGCTCACACACTCGCAAAATGCTCTAGGGTTTCGTGGATTAGGGTTTGGGACTTGGAGGATGGAAATGAGGCCATAAGATGGGGATTAAGATGCTTAAAAACGGTGTAAAACCCCGAAATTAGGGTTTCACTCTGGCAGACCTATTCGCCGAGTTGAGGGCTCTCAACCCGTCGAGTAGATTGCTTAAAACCCCGCGTCCAATCTCGTTTCTACTCGACGAGTCTGGGTCTCCCAACTCATCGAGTAGCACTACAAAAGTAAATAAGTTATAATTAAATGCGTACCAGGAAACAAACGTTACAATTCTCCCCCACTTGACTTAGACTTCGTCCTCGAAGTCTGCTGCATCTGGAAACAACTCTGGGTAGTGCTCGATCCCTCATAGCCTCCTCGGGCTCCGAAGTCCATTCTGAACCCCTACGACGCTGCCACTGCACCTTCACCAACTCAACCCTCTTGTTCCTCAGCTTCTTCTTCTTCTTATCGAGAATAGCTACTGGTCTCTCAATGTAATTAAGACTATCATCAACCTGAATGTCCTCTAGAGGCACAACCACTGAGTCATCCACTAAGCACTTCCGTAGTTGAGAAACATGGAAAGTGATGTGGATCTGGCTGAGCTCCGCTGGAAGATCTAATCGGTATGCTACCTTGCCCACCCGAGTTATAACCCTGAAAGGGCCGATATACCTGGGGACCAGCTTGCCCCGCTTCCGGAACCGGATGACACCTTTCCAAGGTGACACCTTCAGGAGGACCATATCGCCCACCTGAAACTCCAAGTCTGAACGTCGTTTGTCGGCGTAGCTCCTCTGCCAACTCTGAGCTGTTTGGAGCCAGCTCCGGACCTGCTGGATCCGCTCTGTAGTCTTGAGTATTACCTCGGTACTCCCCATAACTCTCTGACCGATCTCGCCCCAGCAGATTGGGGTCCTACACTTCCTCCCGTAGAGCATCTCGAAGGGAGGTCGGTCTATGCTGGCGTGGTAGCTGTTGTTATACAAAAATTACACTAACGGAAGATACGTATCCCAACTGCCACCAAAATCCAAAACACATGCGCGTAGCAGGTCCTCGAGAGTCTGAATCGTCCTCTCGCTCTGTCCGTCCATTTGAGGGTGGAAAGTGGTGCTGAAGTGGAGACGAGTACCCATCTCGTCATGAAACCGCTTCCAAAATCTGGAAGTGAAATGAACATCTCGGTCTGACACCACCGACACAGGCACTCCATGTCGTTCCACTATCTCATGCACGTAAATCTTGGCCAGCTTCTCGGCCGATATGCTCTCCTGGATCAGGATAAAATGAGCACTCTTGGTCAACCGATCCACGATGACCCATATCGCATCAACTCCACGTGCGGTCCTGGGAAGCTTAGTGATGAAGTCCATAGTGATATCTTCCCACTTCCTCACAGGAATGACTAACGGCTGCATCTTGTCGTGGGGCCTCTGGTGCTCTACCTTGACTTTCCTGCAGGTCAAGCATCGCTCAACGTACCTGATGGGTTTTACACAAACAATCCTATGTGTGCATGCAACCCTAATTTGATCTATGTTTTCATTATTAGGCATACAACTTTATGAACACAAAAGGAAACCTGGGATGCTTCTATAATTTTCGAAATTCATATAGAAGAATAGAATACATACCTTTTGTTATTATGTAGTAATAACAACTTGTTTCTTGAATCTCCATAGCTTTGAAAGAAAGTACCACAAGTGTAGTACCTCTAATGGCTCACAATCACACTTGAGTGAAAGGATGAATATGAGAGAGAGGATGGAGGGTAACAAGCTTGCTAGGGTTTCTCCAAGGGGTAGCAGATTTTGAGTGCCTTAGGGTGCTATTTATAGTTGAAGTCAACTAGGGTTTCAAGGTGGAAACCCTAATCCCTTAGCTTAGGGCCTAAGCAAACCCATGGACTCCTTTCCTTAAGCCCTTGCACGAAAACTCCTAGATTCTTCTAGGATTTTCGGCCAAGCCTTAATAAAGGTGATCCAATGAACCAAAGTCTCAACTATCAAATAATTACAAAACAACCCCTGCACTTTTATTTAATTCTTTAATCCCGAACCTTTTTCCGTTAAAGTTAGCCGTTTTCCGTTAAATAAACTTCACATTTTTATTTGTTCCGTTAAATTCTATGGTTTGGAAAATCATTTAAGTTTTATATAATTAAATTTATATACGAGTCGGAACCAAAATCACGCGAAAACCCGAGTTTCCTTCAAAATTCATCGAAAATCGACCTGGCTAGTGTTAACGGCCGTGAACCCGTTCACGGGCGTAAACCTGTTCACGGTGGGTGGACCCCACCACCGACCATACACCCAGCCTATATATACGTGACCCCTACTCTCATTTACACTTTTCTGGCCGCGAACACACTTCCTCTCTCTAAAAACCCCCACCCGAAAACCCGAGATTTCTCAAGTTTTCTCTTCATCTAACACTCCATTCACCTTAAAACACGTTTGGGAGCATCTAACACCAACATTTTCGTCGATTCAAATATAGTTGTTCTTGAGTTCACGGCCGTACACCCTTCAAATCTTCAAACCTTCAAGGGCCGCAAACCATTCACGGCCGTGAACCCTTCAAAAATTCATAATTCCTTCAAGAACACCGTTCACGACCGTAAACCCTTCAAGGGGATGTTCACGGCCAAGAACAGTTCACGGCCGTAATCCCCTTCACGGCCGTAAACCCTCCCTAAGTGGTGAACTTGGCTGAAAACCCGCTTTTCCCGATTCAATCGAGTCCCAGTAACATTCCTAAACCAAAAACAAGTGTTTTTCCAACACTATAAATAATGGTTTCGCTAATAAAATGCATAAATGTATTTAATTGATATTAGGAGCCCGTTAAGTGCCGCATACACCAACTTGAGGGCCTTCACTCCCAGTTTCGATGTCCGACTTTTCACACAACCAACAGTGAGTTCATACCCCTATGCTTTTATGGTTTTATTGTTTTCAGGGGGAGAGTACAAGCCAAACACAAATGATTTTGTGAATTTAAACAAAATGTAAGTCCCCAATCTGCTTGTGTATCAATCAGATCCAATTGATGGTGCGGAATCCCAATCAATTGGATGATGTCAGATCAAATAGTAGAAGAAGGAGAAGAAGAATAACTTGAATCTTGAATGTATTGATGAATATGATTGAAGTTCCTTACACAAGATTCACTTTTTCTCTCTAGAACACACCTTAAGTTTCACTCACTTAAGCTCTCCTATTATGTTCATCAATCCCTCCTTAACCACCTAACACCTATATATATACTTGGGGAATATGGGCCATAAATGGGTTTACAGTCGTAAATGGGTTTACGGCCGTAAATGGGTTTACGGTCGTAAACACCCATTGGGCCGTAAACAGGGTTTACGACCGTAAACACCCACCTGGCCGTAAACCTGACCGTAAACTCATAAAATATTACATAAAAATACAATTGCTCAGAAAAGCAAAGTATAAACCATATTTTTGACCCAACAATCTCCCCCTTGGTTTATAGCTTTCTTTTCTTTTCTTAAATGACCCAACAAGCTCCCCCTAAGAAGTAGCTGGCTTTTCTTGTCAATCTTCATCGAGAGCTTGGCTTCAGCATTAATCTTCAAATTCTTCACGACTTCAAGATGAACTTGATGAATCTTCAATGAATGGCTTCATCTTGAGCAGTTGGGCTTTTCTTCAAGATTTGACACTGAACATACATTGGGTGAGGAGGCTTCTTGTACTGATTCTTGAAAGATAGCGCTTTCAGCTTGAGAATCTTCAGAGAGAACATCAGAGAGAACAAATCTTCTGGATCACTTCAGCAGGTACAAAGATAGCAGCAGACTGATTGAGGAGGCTTCAATGCAATCCGTCACATAATCTTCAATTTCAGCTTCACCTTGCTTCTGGGGTTGAAAGATTGAATGTCGAAAGAATAATCTTCATTTCTTGCTCCTTCGAATGAGAATTCTTCGATGATCACGGATGAAGCCTTGGCTCAAAAATCTTCGACACAAACTTCCATGAGTTTCATCTTCACCTGAATTCACTATTCAAGACAAAACAAAACTAAAAGAAAAATTTAGCACATAATATTTTTGGATTTTTCATATTTTCTGAAAAAAATATAAAACAGAAATAACACTATTTTTGGATTTTTAATTTTTTTTATTTGGTTTTTAAAATTTTTAATTCTCCCCTAATATTTAAATTAGAAGAAACTATGAACAAATTTAACAAAAAAATAAAATTATATCTAACTTTAAGAGTGATTTGGGATCAAAGTTTTTAGACAACCTTTATCCGTTTATCAGTACCTCTCCCTTCATGAATAGATCTGGTCAATCGCCGGTATTGTGGTCCACTTAAACACGAGAGATTGTGACAAAATTAGGACATACTACAAGTGACAAGACAATGTGATCCTATGTTCCTAGATAATATTCCTAAAGGACCATTCAGCTGACGACGACCAAAGATATTATTGTCCACCTAAATTGAGCAGCGAGATCTACAGACAACCTAGTGATTGTTCAATTTTAAATGTACTAGAACATGTTTCCCGCTTCCTGACATACCCCAATAATCAGGAACTTCCAAAGTACTCCTTACTTTAGGTGAGCAGACAATTATTATGAGAAAAGTCAGATTTAGAATGCATATGCTATACACCCAGGTCGGATATCTTCCAATCTCGCAGAGGGTGAAACATATGACTAACCAGATTTAGAGGGATTGAGAAGTAGAATGGTGCATATGATGTGTACCAGGTCGGATGGTTAATCACGCAAAGGAGACAACATATGACTAACAGACAGGAAGAATTGCATAGATAGAAGATGCAGAGAAATAGAATTGCATATGTTGCAGTCCAGGTCGGATGTATTTCAATCACGCAGAGGAGGCAACATATGACTAACAGAAAGAAAGCAAGAAAATAATTTCCTACAGACCTACTTTATCGGAATTCCCCAGTCGCCCCATCAATACTGGAATTAAGGACAAAGTCCGTACATCGAGGAAGAGTTAAACCACAGTTCTAGATACAAATTATTTTAGTGTGACCGTTGGATTATCATGTATATCTTCCTGCTCAACCTATCCAAGCGTCGTATTGTCAGGCTAAATGGATCTATCTAGGTCAAGATTTTTCAAGTCTCTAGATTCCTTAAGTTCATTAATGCCTAGTCAAGTCCATTTTAATCTCTTGTGCCTACCAGCACATTGAACACAGAGCCTAGACAATTCAAATTCAGTCCCTTACACAGATTCAGATTGCCTGTTATCACATGACTATATCACTTCCCAAAACATCATCTACAAACAAAAACTATCAGCAATATATTTTTGATTTTCTGATTTTCTAATGTTTTTGGATTTTTAAACTTTTCTAATTTTTGTTTTGTTTTTATTTCTCCCCCTAAATTTGTGCATAGGAGAGAAACGAAAGTAAATGCGCAAATTTAAACTATCCTAAAACAAAAATTAGTCTTTAAAGCGAATCAGCTTAAGAAAAACTCAGGAGTATAGAGAAGAAAACTCAAACCGTAATTCACCGATTGAATTTGCATCCAGAAGGTCTGAGAACAACACACATAATCTCAGAGCAGATCCGAAAATTCTTCATGTCATTAAGCACTAACCCCGTTTGTGATCTCTTCCTTTCTTCCTTTCCCGCAAAGGACACATACTCCCAAACAAAGTTATGAATGTTGTACAATTGAGAGATGCCCCCTATCATGTGCCTGGAACAGCCACTACCAACAAACCGAAGTCTGATGATATGCCTCCATAGCTGCTCCGACACAGAGCGAGATTAGTTGGTCTTTGGAACCCAGTCCATTTTGAAACTGGGTCGACCTTTGTCATCTACGCAAGATACATTCTCCCATAACATGTCCTGTTTATCACAAACAGAAGATGTAGAAATATTAGAGTCATTAGTTGATTTGGGAGATTGAACCTTCGTAACCCATTTGTAGTTGGGTTTAACCCATTTCTTTTTAGATCTGATGGGTGGCTCAGTACTTGCTTTTGAGCTTGATGTCGGCCGTTGAGATGACTTTGACCTAACCAGTCTTTGTTTCACTGGAGCATCTCTTGGATTGGGCTTCTTGGCCGGCATACCCTTCTTGACTTTGGGATTTTGATTCTTGGCCTTCTGCGCGTTCCAGTCGCCATGGTCTGAACGTGACCTTGAGGGGTTTCTTTTGAAGTATCTCCCTCTTGGCGCGTTTTGCCAGCCTTGTGCATAGTAGGGAACGTATGCGCGATTTGGACAATTCTGGCAATGTGTCCAGGTGATCCACAGTGAAAACATGCCTTTTTCTTCACTGTGAAGTTGTTTCTTCCTGCCCCTGGTGGCGTATCCTTGCCTTGTCTCTGATTTTTCCCACATGCACACTTGCAACAAGCCGTCGGTTGTTTCACTTGATTTGGTGGCCTGTATTTCTCAACAGAAGGTTGATCAGAAGCAGCTGAGTTCGAAGCAACAGATTCAGAGCTCAAGGAGATGTTGGTTTGTTCAGTGGTGTTCTCCTTGTTCTCATCCTCTGCTACTTTATCTGCACATGAAGTAGATGTGCTAGAAACAGGAACATCAGTATTTTCAAACAAATAATCAAATATGCCAAAAAAAATTAACTCCACATGATCCGATGCAAAAGCATCAAAAGCATCACAAGATGTATCATCAACTTTAATATCAGAAACAGAAGGTTGTTCATTGGAAACAGAAACATCAGGTTCAGGCTCAGTTTTGTTATCAGAAACAGATCCTTCAACTTTGTGCTTTGACTGATCTAAGGATTGATATGCAGGGGAGGTAGAAACATTAGTACTTTCAACATTAATAAATCCTCCTGAAACAAAACCAGATGGCTTGCCATAAACCATGAATGGTTCGTTGGCAATCTCATCTTTAGACAAGGGTTGATACTGATATGTGTGATTATAAGGAGGAGGTACACTATCGTATCCTAAACCCTTCTGTTGGTTTCGTTTGAACTGCATGCAATGATCAATCATGTTGGTAACTACCTCGCTTGATCCATCAAATTTTCTAAAATCAAAATTTGCAGTATCAAATTGTCTCTTTAATGTATCAAGCTCAGTAGTTAACTCATCATTCAGTCTTTTGATATAATCATAGTTTTCACATTTTTCACTGTATTCTTGCTGAATTCTCTTAAAGTCCTTTATTTTTGTTTCTAACTGGGCCTTTAGGGGTTTCTGTCCTTTCCTGAGTTGATATCCTTCATATCTCAAGTCCTCAACTTCTCTTTTTAATAAATCAGTTTGTTCCCGAAGAAACTTAATCGTAGTTTTACAAGATGGATTACATGAAACTTCATTGACTGTAACGTTTGAAGAACTCATTTTTTTTTATTATTTTTTTAAATATGTCCTTTGACTAAAAACTCAAAAGTCAACCTCAAAAGTCAAATTTAAAAAGTCAAACTCAAAAGTCAAACTCAAAAGTCAAACTTGAAAAGTCAAACTTAAAAGTCAAACCGAAAAGCTAAATTTGAAAATTTAAAAGTTAAACGAGAAAGTCAAAGGTCAAACTTTAAAAAGTCAAAGTCATAATTTTAAGTAAAAAATCAAAAATAAAAGTCAAAATTGAAAAACTAAAATTTTTGGTTGAAATTGGAATTTAAAATGAAAAGAAATTGAATTTTGGGTTAAAAGTGTCAAATTTTCGAAATTGGGTGCGAAAAGGAGTCTATTTGAATTAAAATCGGAAGAGTTGAATCATTAAGCAGCCTAGCTGAGATGGTAAGGCGCATGCGATGCTGAAGCGAGGAACCCGGGTTCGATCCCTGGCACCTCCAAAAATCTGCCCCCCCCCTTTTCTTTTTAATTGTACGATGCGAGGACGAGGGCTTGTGAAGACGGCTACGAAGCGAGGACGAGGCCGAGGCGAAGCGAGGATGAGGCGCGGTGCGAAGCGAGGTGCGAGGCGAAGATGCGATGCGATGCGAGGACGAGGTGCGAGGATGCTGCTGACCGTAAACGAGACCGAACACGTGCGAGCCGTAAACTCCGAGGGCCGTAAACTCCGAACCGTAAACTCGGACCTCAAACTCCGGACCGTAAACTCCGGCGACCGTAAACTGTTTCCGGCCGTAAACTCCGGGAAACCCTAGCCGCCGTCGTCGCCAACCGTAAACCCTTCAAAGACCGTAAACTCTTCGCAGATTACGTGAAAAACATCGTTTTTTACCTCTTTTTGCTCCAAAACTCGATCAAAAACCCGTTTTTATCAAAAACACAAACAACAAACCCCCCTAATTTTCAGAGATCTATCCAAAAACACAGGAATTTTTCAAAAATAAGATCAAATATGCTCCATATCTGAGAAAAATGACTGATACAATCCAAGCTCTGATACCAATTGTAAGTCCCCAATCTGCTTGTGTATCAATCAGATCCAATTGATGGTGCGGAATCCCAATCAATTGGATGATGTCAGATCAAATAGAAGAAGTAGGAGAAGAAGAATAACTTGAATCTTGAATGTATTGATGAATATGATTGAAGTTCCTTGCACAAGATTCACTTTTTCTCTCTAGAACACACCTTAAGTTCCACACACTTAAGCTCTCATATTCTGTTCATCAATCCCTCCTCAACCACCTAACACCTATATATATACTTGGGGAATATGGGCCATAAATGGGTTTACGGTCGTAAATGGGTTTACGGTCGTAAACACCCATTGGGCCGTAAACAGGGTTTACGGCCGTCAACCTGTTTACGGCCGTAAACACCCACCTGGCCGTAAACCTGACCGTAAACTCATAAAATATTACATAAAAATACAATTGCTCAGAAAAGCAAAGTATAAACCATATTTTTGACCCAACACAAAAGGATTTCAAAACACTTAAAACTGATGCAATGGATATAGTCATACGGTTTCCACATTTCATAAAATATTTAAATATTTTATCCCTTTTGTATTATGCTGAGCATAAGGGATGTTTTCGACTTACTGCCAAATTGCATAGTTTTCAGATCAATCCATGAACCAAATACATAATATCCATACAAACTATAATAGGTATAGTTTGGGGTTTCAAAATACAGCATCACAAATTCAGAGCTTATACATTGCTAAACATATAAACTATGACAGACTTAGTTTATGATATTCTCGGGTTACAAGGATACTTTATTACATAATTATTTAAGTATAATTATTACTCTATAAAGTATACACACGGGTTTAAATACAATAGATCAATACAAAACTGCACGTAAACTAGATTATGCAGAATTGTGAGACTCTACTTCAAAATTGTACCCTTTGGTGTACTGAACTAAATCCTATCATAGTATAACCGGAGTCTCCTGGAGGGAGAGCGTGAGATTTGTGAATAGATCTATTCGGGACTGACAATCCCACACCTGAACTGCTAGCTACAGTTAGGCAGACATGTCTGGGGTGACAAATTTCATATATCCGACACTTGAAGAACGTCGTAAAGGTCTCACAATAGTATAAACTAACCTTTTGTTTACGGGATTTCATTCTTCTTTAGTTTTATTTTCATTAATAGAACTATTTCATAATACAATTGGAGGATTCCAGGGATGTCAACTCACAGTTTTATTTTAATTAATAAGACTAATATATATACTGGTGTTATCTAGGGTTTTCATACAAAAAGGGGTTTTACATTCAAACCCGTAATATACAATTCATCTGGTGGTAATTAGGCATTCAAACTAATACTTCATGGTACACTGTAACAAACACATATGTTAGAAAATATTGGATTTTTTTGGAAAACATACAAACTTTTTCACTGATTCATTATCAGGATTTCATTTCATAAACATGCATATGAACTCACTAGCATTATGCTGATACTCTTTTCAAAACCGCTTGTATTCTCTGGAAATCAGTAGACAGGTACCTCGGCAGACTTTTGAGAAGACGGAGCTTATAGATTCACGTCTTTATTTTTGTTGCTTTTGATGTATATAAATATGAACCAAACAGATGTAAATACCTTTTTATATATATTCAATGTAATGGTTGTGTTTACTTTGATTACTATGATGCAATTGTTGTGATACTACATATGACGTCATCCACCCCCGAATGTTTCCGCCATTTCGGTTTAGGGGTGTGACAGATTGGTATTAGAGCTATTGTTTATAATGAACTAAGTATACTGAACCTTACATGGTATACAACTATAAACACTAAAGGGGCCGAAGTGCTCTGAAACTAAAAGTATACTTTAAAATATAAGTATTTTACAAGAAGTATACATATGTACAAGAAGCCATAACACAGTATGAACTACATAAAAGTATTTAGGGCGAGTTGGACACTACGGTTAACTCAAATAGTTATGTAGTCATATGTGGGGCCAATATAACTTGATCAACTATATTTATCTGAGATATGACCAACGTGTGTTTGGGAGTGACTGTGGTGTTGCAACAAGTCTAAAACTCACCAAATCATATACAAATGAAGAACATAGTTAAAATACTATAGGAGTATTTTATAGTTCTATAACACTGCACAGAGTCATCACTAGTAGTACAAATCCTCATAAATGAAAGACCTGCAATTCCCTGTTTATGTAAGTAAACTTTATTGTAGATCTCTATTATCGCTATAGGATTTAGATATGTCTTGCTCGAAATTATCCGATTCATGATCAGTATAGAAGGCTTATCGTCATTTTCCCCCTTGTATCTTTTAGAGAAAGATGCATCCCAGGAAGAGACCCAACAAAAAGAGCAATAACCCTCCGACAGATCCTCAGCCACCTCCTCAGTTCGATCCTGCCATGTTCCAGGCAGCAGTTACAGCCGTTGTGACTGCCGCGATGGCACAAATAAATCCTAGTGGCTCTAGCGGATCAGGAAGTGGTACCCATCCCCAAAATTTTGAGGGTGGTCAGGGACACCAGAAGGAGTGTTCCTACAAAGATTTCATGAATGCAAATCCCAAGTCCTTCGACAACAATGGAGGAGTCATTGCCCTAACCCGGTGGTTCGAGGAGATCAAATCAATTTTCGAGATTTGTGCATGTTCTGAGGCCAGCAAGGTGAAGTTTGCCGCCTACACCTTCACCGATAGAGCATTGACTTGGTGGAATAGCAGGGTCAAATCCCTAACTCTGCCAGTAGCAAATGCCATGGGTTGGGAGAGTTTAAAGGAACTTATGCTTGCTGAGTACTGCCCAAGAGGCGAAATGCAGAAGTTGGAGCACGAGCTCTGGAATCTGAAGATGAAGGGTTCCGACATTGCTACTTATACAGCTAGATTCTGCGATCTGTCTCTTCTCTGTCCGGGAATGGTCACCCCGGAAAGCAATAAAATAGAGAGGTACATTTGGGGATTGACGCCCCCAACTCAAGGAAATGTCTTGGCTGCTAAACCTCTCACATTCGACAGCGCCAAGTGTTTAGCGCAAACTCTTATTGATCACGGGATTGATCTTGATGAAGTGGCAGCCGTTCTCGAACCACCAAAGGCGAGTGGTGGGAAGAAAAAGTTTTGGAATAAGCGTAAGGGCCAGTCTTCGCAGGAGCCCTCCAAGAAACAACAAGTGGTGGCAGTTCATGCTGCTACCACTCCTGCCGCTGTTCCTGCAGCTCAAGCACCTACCAGTAGATATGCTGGTACTCTTCCAAGGTGCGACAAGTGCAACTTTCATCATCACGGACCATGCTGTGATTTGCAATGCAACAGCTGTGGCAAGAAGGGGCACATAAATCGATTTTGCAAGACACCAGCCCAACCAACCAATCAGACTCCTGGAGCGGGCGTTGGCCAAGCTTGTTATGGCTGTGGGGAGATCGGGCACTTCAAGAGGAATTGCCCCAAAGCAGCAACCTATGGCAACACAGGGAGTAGGGGTGTTGATCGGGTAATTTTTTCGGGTTTCGGGTAATTCGGGTTTTTCATGTTAGAAAAAATACCTGTTACCCTACCCAAACTAAATTCGGGTAATTTGGGTTTGGGTAATTCGGGTATCGGGTCGGGTTTGGGTAATTCGGGTATTACCCGAAATATATATATATATATATATATATATATATATATATATATATATATATATATATTTTGAATTTCACCTGAAAATAAATTTAATGAAATAAATATGTCGTGCTTTATTTGTCTTGTTTATATAAACAAACGAGACATAAACGAAGTTACTCAAGCTTTGAACATTGAGATTTTTTAGTCAATAATACCTGAGATATGAAGTAATTTTTTAACAACTTAATCTAATCTAATAAGATGTTAAAAAACAAATACTTAAAGATCTTAATTTAAAAGTTTAAAATGTTTAAGATAATTGTAGCCATAAGTTTTGCCATGTTCTGAAGTTTCGTCAAGATAATGAGTTTGTTAGTTGCATTAAAAACTATAATCTAGAAAACAGTTAAGTTTTAAAGAACATGATGATATATAAACAATTACTTTTAATATTGTTAGTGTTATACTGTCATAATAAATAGATTCATATTTTACAATAATGATAGTTAGTTTAAGCGTGATCAAATACCTGCTATATAGTACAAGCTCTACAAAAAAAAAAAAAAAATTTTAAATAATTCGGGTAATTCGAGTATACCCGAAACCAAGAAAATGTACCCTTTACCCGACCCGAAAAAAAATCGGGTTACCCGATTACCCGAAAAACTTTACCTGATACCCGATTTACCCGATACCCGAAAAAATCGGGCGGGTAATTCGGGTATCGGGTATTTTCGACACGGCTAAAGTGCTAGCGATGGGCCAGGAGGAGGCAGTTGTTGATCTTACCGTTGTTACGGGTACGTTCCTCCTCGACAACTCTTATGCATGCATTCTTTTCGATTCTGTTGCGGAGAGAAGTTTTGTTAGTCATGCATTCAAGCATCTTCTCAAGCATAAATCCCAACCTTTAACCAAAACATTTACCGTCGAGATGGCTAATGGAAAGAAAGAGAGCACTAACGACGTATTCATCGGCTGCACCCTTACCCTAAATGACCATTCCTTTCCTATCGACCTTATGCCAGTTTCCATAAAAAGCTTCGACGTCATCATCGGCATGGATTGTTTGAGCCCTAATCATGCTGATATCCTCTGTTATGAAAAAGTCATTCGCCTCAATCTGCCATCTGGCGAAGCCCTTATTATTTATGGTGATAAACTCAGCTCAAGCCTTCGTATCATTTCATGCATCAAAGCCCAGAAATATCTGCGAAAGGAGTGCCATGCATTCCTAGCCCATGTCATTAATGAGAAGCAGGAAGTTAAATACCTCGAGAGCATCCCCGAAGTCTGCAACTTTCCTGATGTTTTCCCCGAAGATCTTCCCAGAATCCCTCCCGAGCACCAAGTCGAGTTCCGTATCGACTTAATCCCCGGAGCTACTCCTATAGCTAAATCCCCATACCGTCTAGCGCCGACAAAAATGCAAGAGTTATCCCCGGTCTTGTTTGTGAAAAAGAAAGATGGATCCTTTCGGATGTGCATAAATTATCGTGAACTGAACAATCTTACCATCAAAAACCGTTATCCTCTACCCATAATCGAGGACCTCTTCGATCAACTCCAAGGAGCCGACTATTTCTCAAAGATAGACCTGAGATCAGGGTACCACCAGTTGCGAGTCCATGAGAGTGATGTTCCCAAGACAACATTCTGAACTCGCTATGGTCACTACGAGTTTGTAGTAATGCCCTTTTGGTCTAACTAACGCACCCGCAGTATTCATGGATCTGATGAATTGGGTGTGTCGCCCTTTCCTAGACAAGTTCGTGATAGTATTCATTGATGATATACTTGTCTACTCTCGGAGTGAAGAAGATCACAGACAGCACTTGAGGCTAGTGCTAGAAACTTTAAGGGCAGAGAAACTATATGCAAAATTCTCTAAGTGTGAATTCTGGATCAGAAAAGTAACTTTCCTTGGTCATGTGGTTAGTGAGGAAGGCATACACGTGGACCCTTCCAAAATCAAGGCGATTGAGAATTGGTCAGCACCGAAGACGCCCACGGAAATCCGTCAATTCTTGGGTCTTGCTGGCTACTATCGCAGGTTTATCCAGAATTTCTCCAGGATTGCTAGGCCTTTACCCACCCTGACTCCAAAAGGTGTACCCTTTAGTTGGGGAGAAAAGAAAGACACTGCGTTCCAAACATTGAAGGAGGCCCTATCACCTATCTTGTCTCTTCCTGAAGGGACGGACAACTTCGTTGTCTACTGCGATGCATCCAATGAGGGCCTAGGTTGTGTGCTCATGCAACGAGGAAAAGGTTATTGCCTATGCCTCGACACAGCTGAAAGAACATGAAGTCAATTATACAACTCGCGATCTAGAGTTGGGAGAAGTGGTATTTGCGTTAAAGATTTGGAGACATTACATCTATGGAACCAAGTGTACTGTCTTCACCGACCATAAAAGCCTACAACATATCTTCGATCAGAAAGAGTTGAACATGAGGCAACGGCGGTGGGTAGAGCTACTCAGTGATTATGAGTGCGAAATACGCTATCATCCTGGCAAGGCCAACGTGGTAGCAGATGCCCTCAGCCAGAAGGATATTCAGGTCGTAAAGTGAAGGCACTGTCAATAACCATCCATTCCCATCTGTCAGCTCAAATCAGAGAGGCTCAGCTGGAAGCCTTAAAACCAGAGAACATGTCGGATGAAGCCTAGAGGGGAATGGAAAAGAAATTGGAGATCAGAGGAGACAGAGTTTACTATTTCATGAACCGGATCTGGACCCCAAAGTTCGGCGGTTATAGGGAGGTTGTCATGAACGAAGCTCACAAGACTAGATACTCCGTTCACCCAGGTTCGGATAAGATGTACCTGGATCTCAAAAAGCTCTATTGGTGGCCAAACATGAAAGCAGAGATCGCTACCTTTGTGGGCAAGTGCCTGACTTGCACCAAGGTGAAGGTGGAATATCAAAAGCCCTCAGGTTTACTTCAGCAGCCAGAAATACCTAGGTGGAAGTGGGAAAGGATTGCGATGGATTTCATCACTAAGTTGCGCAAGTCTAGGAGTGGGTACGATGCCATCTGGGTAATTGTCGATCGATTGACTAAATCCGCCCACTTCCTGCCAATCAAAGAGACATTCAAGATGGAGATTCACGTCTGTCCATTATCTCTGATCGGGATAGCAGATTCACCTCGAGATTTTGGCAGTCACTGCAGAAGGCTCTTGGAACTAAGCTGGATATGAGCACAACTTACCATCCTCAGACAGACGGGCAGAGTGAGAGGACCATTCAGACATTGGAAGACATGTTGAGGGCATGTGTTATAGACTTTGGCAAGTCGTGGGACACCCATTTGCCTTTGGTCGAGTTCTCCTACAATAACAGCTATCACACTAGCATAAAAGCCGCACCGTTTGAAGACCTCTATGGCCGTAAGTGCAGATCCCCTCTGTGCTGGGCTGAGGTGGGTGACACGCCGTTAGTTAGAGGTCAAGTTCCTGATAGATCTCTCACTGGCCCAGAAATCATCCGTGAAACCACAGAAAAGATCGTACAAATCTGGGAACGGCTAAAAGCTTCAAGAGATAGACAAAAGAGCTACGCCGATTAGAGACGAAAACCTTTGGAGTTATAGGTTGGTGATGGTGTCCTTTTGAAGGTCTCACCCTGGAAAGGCATGATACGCTTTGGAAAGCGTGGAAAGTTGAATCTGAGATACATAGGACCATTCGAGATCCTCGCTAGGATCGGTCTCGTAGCTTACAAACTTCGTTTACCCAAAGAGCTTAGCAATATCCATCCCATCTTCCACGTCTCGAATCTTAAAAAGTGTTTATCCGACAAAACCCTTGTGATCCCTCTTGATGAGATCGAGATCAATGAGAACCTTAATTTCGTGGAAGAGCCAATCGAAATCATGGATCGAGAAGTCAAAAGAACGAAACAAAGTCGCATACTGATAGTGAAGGTCCGCTAGAATGCAAAGAGTGGACCTAAATTCACTTGGGAGCACGAAGATCAAATGAAACAGAAGTATCCTCATCTTTTTCCGAGTCCATGATTTGTATTCTATGTTTGAATTTCGGGATGAAATTCCGTCTATCGGGGGGATGATGTGACAACCCGAACCTTTTTCCGTTAAAGTTAGCCGTTCTCCGTTAAATAAACTTCACATTTTTATTTGTTTCGCTAAACTCCTATGGTTTGGGAAATCATTTAAGTTTTATATAATTAAATTTATATACGAGTCGGAACCAAAATCATGCGAAAACCCGAGTTTCCTTCAAAAATCATCGAAAATCGACCTGACTAGTGTTCACGGCCGTGAACCCGTTCACGGCCGTAAACCTGTTCACGATGGGTGGACCCCACCACCGACCATACACCCAACCTATATATATACGTGACCCCTACCCTCATTTACACTTTTCTGACCGCGAACACACTTCCTCTCTCTAAAAACCCCCACCCGAAAACCCGAGGTTTCTCAAGTTTTCTCTTCATCTAACACTCTATTCACCTGAAAACACGTTTGGGAGCATCTAACACCAACCTTTTCATCGATTCAAATATAGTTGTTCTTGAGTTCACGGCCGTACACCCTTCAAATCTTCAAACCTTCAAGGGTCGCAAACCGTTCACGATCGTGAACCCTTCAAAAATTCATAATTCCTTCAAGAACACCGTTCACGACCGTAAACCCTTCAAGGGGCTGTTCACGGTCGAGAACAGTTCACGGCCGTCATCCCCGTCACAGCCGTAAACCCTCCCTAAGTGGTGAACTTGGCTGAAAACCCGCTTTCCCCGATTCAATCGAGTCCCGGGAACATTCCTAAACCAAAAGCAAGTGTTTTTCCAACACTATAAATAATGGTTTCGCTAATAAAATGCATAAATGTATTTAATTGATATTAGGATCCCGTTAAGTGTCGCGTACACCAACTCGAGGGCCTTCACTCCCAGTTTCGCTGTCCGACTTTTCACGCAACCAACAGTGAGTTCATACCCCTATGCTTCTATGGTTTTATTGTTTTCAGGGGGAGAGTACAAGCCAAACACAAATGATTTTGTGAATTTAAACAAAACGATTTCAAAACACTTAAAACTGATGCAATGGATATAGTCATACGGTTTCCACATTTCATAAACTATTTAGATATTTTATCCCTTTTGTATTATGCTGAGCATAAGGGATGTTTTCGACTTACTGCCAAATTACATAGTTTTCAGATCAATCCATGAACCAAATACATAATATTCATACAAACTATAATAGGTATAGTTTGGGGTTTCAAAATACAGCTTCACAAATTCAGAGCTTATACATTGCTAAACATATAAACTATGACAGACTTAGTTTATGATATTCTCGGGTAACAAGGATACTTTATTACATAATTATTTAAGTATAATTATTACTCTATAAAGTATACACACGGGTTTAAATACAATAGATCAATACAAAACTGCACGTAAACTAGATTATACATAATTGTGAGACTCTACTTTAAAATTGTACCCTTTGGTGTACTGAACTAAATCCTATCATAGTATAAACGGAGTCTCCTGGAGGGAGAGCGTGAGATTTGTGAATAGATCTATTCGGGACTGACAATCCCACACCTGAACTGCTAGCTACAGTTAGGCAGGCATGTCTGGGGTGACAAATGTCATATATCTGACACTTGAAGAACGTCGTAAAGGCCTCTAGTTCATATCAAGCATGGTTATACGACTCACAATAGTATAAACTAACCTTTTGTTTATGGGATTTCATTATTCTTTAGTTTTATTTTCATTAATAGAACTATTTCATAATACAATTGGAGGATTCCAGGGATGTCAACTCACCGTTTTATTTTAATTAATAAGACTAATATATATACTGGTGTTATCTAGGGTTTTCATACAAAAAGGGGGTTTTACATTCAAAACCGTAATATACAATTCATCTGGTGGTAATTAGGCATTCAAACTAATACTTCATGGAACACTGTAACAAACACATATGTTAGAAAATATTGGATTTTCTTGGAAAACATACAAACTTTTTCACTGATTCATTATCAGGATTTCATTTCATAAACATGCTTATGAACTCACTAGCTTTATGCTGATACTCTTTTCAAAACCGCTTGTATTCTCTGGAAATCAGTAGACAGGTACCTCGGCAGACTTTTGAGAAGACGGAGCTTATAGAGTCACGTCTTTATTTTTGCTGCTTTTGATGTATATAAATATGAACCAAACAGATGTAAATACCTTTTTATATATATTCAATGTAATGGTTGTGTTTACTTTGATTACTATGATGCAATTGTTGTGATACTACATATGACGTCATCCACCCCCGAACATTTTCGCCATTTCGATTTAGGGGTGTGACAACCATGCTATAACCGGGTCAAGTACATACCAAATGTAGTTATGGACTTAGATACTAATCCAACAATCTCCCACTTGGATAAGTCTAATAACTACAAATGCAAGTACGACTTCAGGATCCGATTACCAATCGTAGCTTTCATAAGCCGCTGTCGAACTCTGATCTTATCAGTCGCCTGTCCTTTAGATAAGGGATCGTATAGTCCTCCGTTCTCAAGATATCATGCGGACAATCACATGGAACATAGTCATACTTATTGTCCAGCAGTTTGTTTCTCGATCTCTGATTCGTCTGACATAGAACTTAACTGAACACATCAATTCAGTCCTGACCGGGCCCGACACATAAGTCAAACCAAATCATCGAGGGGCCCAGATATCGCTTTTACCCTCTTAGGATAAAAGGAACAGATAAACTTTGACTTATATGCATTTACCATTCACTCATCAAATCATGCACAACAATGCGTTTTATAATATCAAGTTACTGATGCGTTTACACATTATCAATGCACAACCAATTTGCAAATAGTAAAACCATATATCTAGTTTTCAAGACCATATGATATTATCGTCTTGCGATCACTCGTGATAAATTCCATTAAGTGATACCAACAAGCGTGGGTCTAATCCAAGGCTCAAATCTTATTCATAAGCACTCATGAACGTTGCAGCAGACTTTTGCTATGTCTAATACACTTTAGACATTCTACAAACCAATTCATGACAGTCTTCATTTATACCTACTTCCAAAGTATAAGCGACTGTGGACTGTTCGAATAATCTTATTATTCAGGAAGTCAAAACATGCAAAGTGAAACAATAGGTAAACAATTAACATAAGATAGTAACTTTACTCATAAATAATACTCATTTATTTAATCATCAAATGTCAATTATAATTTATCTATTACACGTTTCCAAACTATCTAATCTAAACTAATATCGTCCTTCAGCCCAATGCTCCTAGCGTGTTGCAAGTGCTTAACCCTACTCAGTCCCTTCGTAAGGGGATCTACTGGGTTATCCTCTGACGATACCCTCTTCACTACGAGGAGTCCCTCTTCCACCCGATGTCGAATAAAATGATATTTTCTGTCGATATGTCGAGATCTACCATGATCCCTCGGTTCCTTGGTCAAGGCAACCGCTCCTTCATTATCGCAGAAAATTTCCATGGGCTCCTTTATGGCTGGCACAACTACAAGGTCTCCAATGAAGTTCTTCAACCATATCGCCTCTTTTGACGCTTCGCTCGCCGCTATGTACTCTGATTCGCACATTAAATCAGCTAAAGTCTCCTGCTTGGAACTTTTCCAAGTCACTGTTCCTCCATTCAGGGTAAAGACGCAGCCCGAATGAGAACGGTAGTTGTATCGGTCGGTCTGAAAACTGGCGTCACTATACCCTCGTACCCTTGATTCATCACTCCCACCAAGGACTAGAAACCATTCCTTGGTCCTCCGAAGGTACTTAAGAATATTCTTGACTGCGGTCCAATGCGCTCTACCAGGGTTCCCTTGATATCTGCTGACCATGCTCAAAGCGATGGCCACATTAGGGTGAGTGCAGGTCATAGCATACATGATCGATCCAACTGCGGAAGCGTAAGGTACTCAACTCGTTTCTGCTATCTCGGCCTCGGTACTCGGACTTTGAGTCTTACTCAACTTGGTATTGCTTTGGATTGGTAACTCCCCTTTCTTGGAATTCTCCATAATAAAACGCTTTAGTACCTTGTCCAAGTAAGTATTCTGACTAAGTCCTATTAGTCTTTTACTCCTGTTTCTCACTATCCTTATTCCCAGAATATAGGCAACCTCTCCGAGGTCCTTCATAGCAAAACACTTCCCAAGCCAGGACTTGACTTCCTGTAGGGTCGGGATGTTGTTTCCTATGAGCAGTATGTAATCGATATACAATACGAGGAAGCTAACTATACTCCCACTGGCTTTGCCATATACACATGACTCATCCTCGCTTCGTAGGAAGCCAAACTCTTTGACTTTCTCGTCAAAACAAAGATTCCATCTGCGCGATGCTTGTTTCAATCCATAAATGGACTTCTCAAGCTTACACACCCTATTAGGATGCTTTGCATCGACAAAATCCTCTGGCTGTTTCATGTATACATCCTCAGCCAACTTCCCATTAAGGAAAGCGGTTTTGACGTCCATCTGCCATATTTCATAATCATGAAACGCAGCTGTGGATAGCATCACCCTAATAGACTTTACCTTCGCAACTGGTGAAAAGGTCTCATCATAGTAAACCCCGTGAGTTTGAGTAAAGCCCTTCGCAACCAATCGTGCATTATAAGTGTGTACTTTCCCATCCATGTCGGTATTCTTCTTGAAGATCCACTTGCACCCGACCGTCTTACGACCTGGCACATTTTCAACCAAATTCCAGACTTGGTTGTCATACATGGACTAAATCTCGCTGTCCATAGCCTCTTTCCATCTTGCAGACTCTGGGCTTGCCATGGCTTCCTTGTAGCTGTTAGGTTTGTCCAAATTTATCAGTGTACTGTCACTAATAAACGTATCACCTTCACTTGTTATATGAAAACCATATAACACAGGTGAAACACTAACTCTACTGGAACGTCTAAGAGGTAAGGACTCGTCAATTGGTTCAACTGGAGTTTCCTCCTCGGGTTGACCGCCAGTGTTATACGTTCCTTCATCGTTCGACTCTTGAAGCTCTTCAAGATCGACTTGCCTCCCACTGTCCCCTTGGCTTATGAGTTCTCGCTCTCAGAAAACCCCTCTCCTCGCAACGAAGACAACATTGTCACTCGGTCTATAGAAGAGATATCCAAAGGACTTATGCGGATAGCCGATGAAAATACACCGCTCACTACGAGGTTCGAGCTTGTCGTGAGTCTCTCGTCTTACGAAAGCCTTGTAACCCCAAACCTTGATATGTGCCAACGAGGGAGCTTTCCCTGTCCACATCTCGTGAGGTGTTTTGGCAACCTTCTTTGTAGGGACTAAGTTAAGGATATGGGCGGCAGTCTCTAAGGCATACCTCCAAAATGAGATAGGTAGCGAAGCACGACTCATCATGGAACGAACCATGTCTAGCAAGGTTCGATTACGCCTCTCAGCCACACCATTTAACTGCGGTGTCCTAGGTGGCATAAATTGCGAAACAATTTCGCATTCCATAAGGTAATCGTGGAATTCAAGACTAAGGTACTCTCCATGTGACAACCGTCAAATTTCGGTCAAGTCAAAGTCAAACAAAGTCAACAAGTCAAACTGGTCAACTCCATTAACCCTTGTATGTTAAGGTTTACGTTGTACAATTCGCTATTTTAATGAGAAAACATCATTTGGAAAATTCATGTGTTTGATTTTCCTTAGCCTTAACAGTGCTAAACAACGAACCAAAGCGATAAAACACTATTGCACAATTATCGGGGGCTGTGTAAGACTCTTAAACATGGCTTAACGGGGTTTACAAATATGACAATTGTAAAAATCTCATCATATTTACTATTTACTATTTACTATTTACTATTTACTACCTACTATTTACTATTTACGTTTTAAAAATTACTATTATTAGCCAATTAGTATTAACCATCTTCTAGAAACATTTGTCATGATTACATCATGAATATGTCATATACACTAACTAGTTATATGGAGAATGTCAACATTTAACACTTATTATTAAAGAATTATATATGAATAGTAATTCTTACTAGTATAAATACAAGGCTTAAGTCACTCATTTTCTACACCATTCTCTCTCAATTTCAAGACTTCCAAGGTTAATCATCAAGCTTTCTTCCACTCTTGGTTCTCGATTCGTCAAGGCATCTTCTAAGTGTTTTTGAGTTGAACACTTCTCTTCTCCAACATCCATCCTCTAAGAACACATAAGGTGAGTTCATACCCCTACATTTACATGTTTTTCTTAAGTTTTAAGGGGGGAATACAAGTAAAATCATCAAGAACACAATTAAACTTTTTCTATCAGATTACATCAGAAAAGATGAACTTCGATCACGGACTGTTTTGGTCAACTTAAATATTTTAGCTTTCAAAACTGTTCCAGGTGCAAGTAGTTCAAACTCTTAGCTTTAAAATGGCTACTTTCACATCTCCATATGATTTTTCTACAATTTATGGTGATTTTTACAAAACTGCCTATCATTTCAGAGGCAAACCCGGACCAGTCTTTGATTATGAACATTTTCACCTCTGTTAGAGATCACTAAAAATCATGATAAAATTTACGAACAAACTAGACTCATATTCCAAACTCTCAGAATTTGCGGATTTGGATTTAGAGCTTTGATGATTTTTCTATAAATTTTCTAAGAACAGTAACAAAAACTGTATTTATCGAAAAGTTGCTGTCAATTTCATTTCACCTTGTAACATGTTGAGCAAGGTGTATATCTTTATGTGATTATATGTTATTGCAATATATGACATTTTATCTTAATATTTAGACACACATCAGTTTACAAATGGATTTGGACATATAAAATATAAAGAATAACAAGTGATTATAATTAAAGTACAACCGATACATTCAAACATTTAATAAACTATTTTGAATATAGTTTGCATACATTACTACGTACTACCCTTGGTTGATAAACTATAATAGGTATAGTTTATGATACATTACATAACACATACATTTAAAAAGGGTACATTTATACAAAGGATATCTTCATTAAGCAAGGTACGGCCATACGGTACCAAGTTTTCATAACACGTAATTCCGTTAATGACTTTGTGAGACATTTACTTCAAATTACCATTAAGTCCTGTATTGTAACCAGAGTCTCCTTGAGGGAGAGCGTGATAGTTGTGTATAGATCTATATTGGGTTTGACAAACCCACACCTAAACTGCATGCAACAGTTAGACCGATAGGTCTGGGGTGACAAATGTCATAACATTTCCGACGCCTGAAGAACGTCGTTTTAGGCAACCTTGGTCATAGTATGGTTATAATAAACTCACATAAAGTATTAATAAACATTGGAATTTACGGGAACTTCATTAAAATTTAACGAGTTTATGTCGATTTAAACTTGCATTGTTTTACTATAAATATGACAAATTACTTGTACATTTCGGTCTTTGGGTTTTAAGACTACATTTACACATTAAGGAAAATATTGGATTTTCTAACACAAATACTGCTTTTACAAACGAAAGGCTTTTAATAATACCAAACAAAAGCTTAGGAACTCACCAACCTTTGTGTTGACACTTTTTCAAACAACTTGTATTCTCAGGAAATCATTAAACAGGTAACCAAGTGCTTTTGAGGATGGGGCGCTAAGGCGTCTACTATTTCATATTTTGTCAACATATTGTAATTGATTCGTAAACATGTAATTCATACAATGATGTCACTTTTTCAATTATATATATGTTGGTTGTGTTTGCTTCAATTACTATTACAATTGTTGTTATGATACTATACATGAAGTCATCCACCCCCGGACGTTTCCGCCATCCTTGGTTTGGGGGTGTGACACTCCACCTCGATCGGATCGAAGCATCTTGATTTTCCTGCCCAACTGATTCTCCACTTCCTGCTTAAACTCTTTTAACTTTTCAAAGGTTTCTGACTTGTGCTTGATTAAGTAGATATATCCATATCTGCTATCAAATTTCGTGGAATTCAAGACTAAGGTACTCTCCATGTGACAACCGTCAAATTTCGGTCAAGTCAAAGTCAAACAAAGTCAACAAGTCAAACTGGTCAACTCCATTAACCCTTGTATGTTAAGGTTTACGTTGTACAATTCGCTATTTTAATGAGAAAACATCATTTGGAAAATTCATGTGTTTGATTTTCCTTAGCCTTAACAGTGCTAAACAACGAACCAAAGCGATAAAACACTATTGCACAATTATCGGGGGCTGTGTAAGACTCTTAAACATGGCTTAACGGGGTTTACAAATATGACAATTGTAAAAATCTCATCATATTTACTATTTACTATTTACTATTTACGTTTTAAAAATTACTATTATTAGCCAATTAGTATTAACCATCTTCTAGAAACATTTGTCATGATTACATCATGAATATGTCATATACACTAACTAGTTATATGGAGAATATCAACATTTAACACTTATTATTAAAGAATTATATATGAATAGTAATTCTTACTAGTATAAATACAAGGCTTAAGTCACTCATTTTCTACACCATTCTCTCTCAATTTCAAGACTTCCAAGGTTAATCATCAAGCTTTCTTCCACTCTTGGTTCTCGATTCGTCAAAGCATCTTCTAAGTGTTTTTGAGTTGAACACTTCTCTTCTCCAACATCCATCCTCTAAGAACACATAAGGTGAGTTCATACCCCTACATTTACATGTTTTTCTTAAGTTTTAAGGGGGGGAATACAAGTAAAATCATCAAGAACACAATTAAACTTTTTCTATCAGAT
Organism: Lactuca virosa; assembly: GCF_052849685.1. Lineage (NCBI taxonomy): Eukaryota > Viridiplantae > Streptophyta > Magnoliopsida > Asterales > Asteraceae > Lactuca > Lactuca virosa. The sequence continues at coordinate 179,735,970 of NC_136429.1, read as the reverse complement.
TACATCAGAAAAGATGAACTTCGATCACGGACTGTTTTGGTCAACTTAAATATTTTAGTTTCCAAAACTGTTCCAGGTGCAAGTAGTTCAAACTCTTAGCTTTAAAATGGCTACTTGCACATCTCCATATGATTTTTCTACAATTTATGGTGATTTTTACAAAACTGCCTATCATTTCAGAGGCAAACCCGGATCAGTCTGTGATTATGAACATTTTCACCTTTGTTAGAGATCACTAAAAATCATGATAAAATTTACGAACAAACTAGACTCATATTCCAAACTCTCAGAATTTGCGGATTTGGATTTAGAGCTTTGATGATTTTTCTATAAATTTTCTAAGAACAGTAACAGAAACTGTATTCAACGAAAAGTTGCTGTCAATTTCATTTCACCTTGTAACATGTTGAGCAAGGTGTATATCTTTATGTGATTATATGTTATTGCAATATATGACATTTTATCTTAATATTTAGACACACATCAGTTTACAAATGGATTTGGACATATAAAATATAAAGAATAACAAGTGATTATAATTAAAGTACAACCGATACATTCAAACATTTAATAAACTATTTTGAATATAGTTTGCATACATTACTACGTACTACCCTTGGTTGATAAACTATAATAGGTATAGTTTATGATACATTACATAACACATACATTTAAAAAGGGTACATTTATACAAAGGATATCTTCATTAAGCAAGGTACGGCCATACGGTACCAAGTTTTCATAACACGTAATTCCGTTAATGACTTTGTGAGACATTTACTTCAAATTACCATTAAGTCCTGTATTGTAACCAGAGTCTCCTTGAGGGAGAGCGTGATAGTTGTGTATAGATCTATATTGGGTTTGACAAACCCACACCTAAACTGCATGCAACAGTTAGACCGATAGGTCTGGGGTGACAAATGTCATAACATTTCCGACGCCTGAAGAACGTCGTTTTAGGCAACCTTGGTCATAGTATGGTTATAATAAACTCACATAAAGTATTAATAAACATTGGAATTTACGGGAACTTCATTAAAATTTAACGAGTTTATGTCGATTTAAACTTGCATTGTTTTACTATAAATATGACAAATTACTTGTACATTTCGGTCTTTGGGTTTTAAGACTACATTTACACATTAAGGAAAATATTGGATTTTCTAACACAAATACTGCTTTTACAAACGAAAGGCTTTTAATAATACCAAACAAAAGCTTAGGAACTCACCAACCTTTGTGTTGACACTTTTTCAAACAACTTGTATTCTCAGGAAATCATTAAACAGGTAACCAAGTGCTTTTGAGGATGGGGCGCTAAGGCGTCTACTATTTCATATTTTGTCAACATATTGTAATTGATTCGTAAACATGTAATTCATACAATGATGTCACTTTTTCAATTATATATATGTTGGTTGTGTTTGCTTCAATTACTATTACAATTGTTGTTATGATACTATACATGAAGTCATCCACCCCCGGACGTTTCCGCCATCCTTGGTTTGGGGGTGTGACAGATTGGTATCAGAGCACAGTTTATAGTAAATTAAGTATATCAAACCACATAAGATATACAAACTATAAACACAATTGGGACTAATAGTCTCTGATTTGTGCATTTTTCAAATAAATATACTCTTAGAAAATAAATGATTTTCTTGATTAAAGTATACATACATACATTACATGCTCGCATGGTATCATAACTAGCGAAAACATAAAGCAAAAGAAGAAGAGTTGAACATTTTGAGTATGCCTTAGTATATGTGGATTAAATCTGGGAAGGATATAGCCTGATCAACTATATCTGTCCGGGAATTTACTTGCATATACCGGGGGATGGTCAGGATGGACAACAAATCTAACAAACCTAATAACACACTACAAAAGGATACTTTAAGAACTCAAAACTAAACATTTACAAATACTATAGGAGTATTTTGTGTTACTATAATAAATTATCTGAGAATTAAATAGGTCTTTATTTATAGATCAATAGCTGCTAAGTGGATGCGCTAAGGTCATATGTAACTAAGATGCTATAGACTTAGAATTTATGTATCTTTGTTTCACTTCCTGTCCTTGTTTGGTTGTGGTCTTGGAGTTAGGGTCATCTATTCGAAGGACTATTATATCTTAATCACATATGACTGGTATGCACTTTGCAACTAATTAAGTAACCGATAAAGATCATTTTAAAATATAATATATTAATTATGTCCCGACTAAATTAGTATATGTAAAACTTTTACAAACAGTCATATACTTGGAAACAAGGAGACTCAAATAAAATATTTTATACTTTCATTTTACCTCATAACCCAATGTATTGGGTCAATTAAAAGTATAAAATCGTATGTATCGTAAACATACCGGAAAACAACGTAATAATATACTTTATGTATAAAAGATTTCTCTTCCTATAAATATACTTTTACTAAAAGTACATTGGTTTACGACTTACGACAGAACCATGCCGCCAAGGAGAAGACCAAGACCTTCCGGCAACATAGCAACACCTCCTCCGCCGCTGCCTCCACAGTTTGATCCTGCGATGTTCCAGGCTGCAGTAACAGCAGCCGTAGCGGCCGCAATATCGCAGATAGGGACAAACGGAGCTGGTGGTTCTGGATCGGGTGCTACAAACTCTAACCATGGAGACAGTACGTGGCGTACAAGAGAGTGTTCCTACAAAGACTTCACCAATGGCAAACCCGACAACTTCAATGGGAGCGGGGGAGTCATCACTTTAATGCAATGGTTTGAAAAGACTGAAGTAGTCTTTCAAGTGTGCTCTTGCCCCGAAGCGAGCAAAGTTAAGTTCGCAGCCTTCACTTTCACCGGCCGGGCCCTTACTTGGTGGAACTGTCGGATTAATTCACTTACTCTCGAAGTAGCTAGCTCCATATCCTGGGCAGAACTAAAAACCTTGATGATGAAGGAGTACTGCCCGAGAGGTGAAATTCAAAAGCTGGAACAAGAACTTTGGAACCTCAGGATGACGGGCTCCGACCTTGAAACCTACACCACCCGATTCAATGAATTGGCTCTCCTCTGCCCAACAATGGTTACTCCGGAGGAGAAAAAGGTGGAGCGATACCTTTGGGGACTGTCTCCCCAAGTGCAAAGTAGTGTCCTGGCTTCATTCAAGGCCAAATACTTTTGACAGTGCCAGGGAGCTGGCACAACAACTTGTTGACCACCGAGCCGGTCATAATACTACAACCACCACCACTGATCAATCAAAAGGGGGAAACAACAAAAGGAAGTTCTGGAACCAAAAGAAGAGCCAACCAGCACAGGACCCCGCTAAGAAGCAACAAATTGTTGCTGTCCATGCTGCTACTAATGCTGCCACTACTGCTACCACTCCAGCACCACCGAAGCCATATGCTGGAACCCTACCTAAGTGCAACAAGTGCAACTTTCATCACAATGGTGCTTGTAGGGAGATGCACTGTAACAACTGCGACAGGAAGGGGCACACTGCTCGTTTCTGTAAAGCGCCGGCTCGACCAATCAACCAAGTCGCCAGTACGGGGGCAACCCGAACCTGCTACAACTGTGGAGACGCCGGTCACTTCAAAAGAAACTTCCCCAAAGCACAAGCCCCTAATGTTGGTGGAGTAGGAAGAGTCCTGGCAATAGGACATGGGGAAGCAGTCGAGGATCCCACAGTGGTTACCGGTACGTTTCTCCTCAATAACTCTTATGCATGCGTACTATTCGATAGTGGAGCGGAGAGGAGTTTCGTGAGCCACCAATATAAACAATTACTTGAACAAAATCCCCAATCACTAAAGGATACTTATGTAGTAGAAATGGCAAATGGGAAAGTAGAACGCACTAGCGATATATACTCAGAGTGTACTCTCACTCTAGACAACCATACATTTAAAATTGACCTGATGCCGGTCACCATTAAAAGCTTCGACGTAATCATCGGGATGGATTGGTTAGTTCCTCACCGTGCCGACATTCTATGTTACGAAAGGACCGTTCGCCTCAATCTACCAAATGACAAAACCCTTCTCATCTATGGTGACAAACCTAGTGCGAATTTACAAATCATCTCATGCATCAAAGCCCAAAAGTATATCCGGAAGGAGTACCACGCCTTCTTGGCCCACGTAGTAGACAAGAAACAAGACGTGAAAGACATCAAAGACATCCCCGAAGTGTGTAACTTCCCGGATGTGTTCCCAGAAGATCTTCCTGGTGTACCACTCGCACGACAAGTCGATTTCAGAATTGACTTAATACCCGGAGCTACCCGCGTAGCCAGAGCTCCATACCGCCTCGCACCAACAGAAATGCAAGAGTTGTCCAGTCAGTTGAACGAGCTTTTGAGCAAAGGGTTCGTCAGACCAAGCTTCTCACCTTGGGGAGCACCAGTCCTTTTTGTAAAGAAGAAGGACGGATCCTTTCGCATGTGCATCGACTATCGGGAACTAAACAAACTCACCATCAAGAACCGATATCCTCTACCCCGAATCGACGACCTTTTCGACCAACTCCAAGGAGCAAATTTCTTCTCAAAGATCGACCTAAGGTCAGGTTACCATCAGCTACGAGTTCAAGAAGAAGATATTCCCAAAACTGCATTCAGAACTCGCTATGGGCACTACGAGTTTGTGGTGATGTCCTTCGGTTTAACAAACGCACCTGCGGTATTCATGGACCTAATGAATAGAGTGTGTCGACCCTACCTAGACAAGTTTGTAATCGTATTCATCGACGATATCTTGATCTACTCGCGAAGCGAAGAAGAGCATCGCCTACATCTACGCCAAGTGCTAGAGACACTAAGAGCGGAGAAGCTTTATGCTAAGTTCTCTAAGTGTGAATTCTGGATTAGAGAAGTGGATTTCCTTGGCCATGTGGTAAGTGAGAAAGGCATACATGTGGATCCCTCCAAGATCAAGGCAATCGAGAATTGGTCAGCACCCAAGACGCCAACCGAAATTCGACAATTCCTTGGGCTTGCTGGCTACTACCGAATATTTATACAAAACTTCTCCAAGATTGCGAAACCACTCACCACCTTGACGCAGAAAGGTGTGATATTCAAGTGGGAAAATAAACAAGAAACTGTTTTCCAAACGTTAAAACAAGCCCTATGCAGCGGACCGATCTTGTCTCTCCCAGAGGGAACCGAAGACTTCGTAGTGTACTGTGATGCTTCGAATCAAGGCCTCGGATGTGTGCTCATGCAGAGAGGGAAGGTTATCGCGTATGCATCAAGACAGCTTAAGACGCACGAGGTTAATTATACTACCCACGACCTAGAATTAGGAGCAGTAGTATTCGCTTTGAAGATCTGGAGACACTACCTCTACGGCACGAAATGCACTATCTTCACTGATCACAAAAGTCTTCAGCATATCCTCAATCAGAAAGAGCTCAACATGCGACAGAGGAGATGGGTAGAGTTGCTGAATGACTACGAGTGCGAAATTCGTTATCATCCGGGCAAGGCCAATGTAGTGGCCGATGCTCTAAGCAGGAAGGAGTACTCGGGCCGCCGAGTAAAATCCTTAACAATGACAATCCATTCCCACCTGACCATACAAATCAAGGAAGCTCAACTGGAAGCTTTGAAACCAGAAAAGGTGGCAGGAGAGACATTAAGGGGAATGGATAAAAACTTAGAAGTCAAGGATGATGGAGCACGTTATATCATGAACCGGATTTGGACACCGAAGTTCGGTGGACTCCGAGACGTCGTCATGAATGAAGCACACAAGACTCGATACTCCATCCATCTCGGGTCGGATAAGATGTATCTGGACCTCAAGAAATTATACTGGTGGCCGAACATGAAAGCTGAGATTGCTACCTATGTGAGCAAGTGTCTGACTTGCGCCAAGGTCAAAATCGAATACCAGAAACCATCCGGGCTATTACAACAGCCGGATATACCTCAGTGGAAGTGGGAACGAATAACCATGGACTTCATAACCAAGCTGCCTAAGACATCGGGCGGGCTTGACACCATATGGGTAATCGTAGACAGATTGACCAAATTAGCACACTTCCTACCGATAAAAGAAACCGACAAGATGGAGAAGCTGACTAGAACGTACATCAAAGAAATTGTACGACTCCATGGTGTGCCGATATCCATTATCTCCGATAGAGATAGTAGATTTACCTCACGGTTTTGGCAGTCTCTACAAAAATCATTGGGAACTAGGCTTGACATGAGTACGGCCTACCACCCACAAACCGACGGACAGAGCGAACGAACCATTCAAACGTTGGAAGACATGTTAAGAGCTTGTGTGATAGACTTCGGTAAAGCATGGGATACCCATCTACCGCTTATCGAATTTTCCTACAATAACAGCTATCATACTAGCATCAAAGTGGCTCCATTCGAAGCTCTTTACGATCGCAAATGCAGATCACCCCTGTGTTGGGCTGAGGTGGGGGATACACAGATAGCTAGAGGGCAAGTCTCTAATAGCACCCTCACTGGCCCTGAAATCATAAGGGAAACCACAGAAAAGATCGTTCAAATTCGAGAAAGACTGAAAGCGTCTCGCGATCGGCAAAAGAATTACGCAGACAAACGACGCAAACCCTTGGAATTCCAGGTGGGTGATCGTGTACTACTAAAAGTTTCCCCTTGGAAAGGAATGATACGATTCGGCAAATGCGGGAAACTAAATCCAAGGTACATCGGGCCATTCGAAATCCTTGCTAGGATTGGGCCAGTAGCATACAAACTTCGATTACCTCAGGAACTCGACAAAGTACATCCCACATTTCACGTGTCGAACCTAAAGAAGTGTTTGTCTGATGAGACACTCGTAATACCACTCGACGAAATCGAAGTTAACGAAAATCTCCACTTCATGGAGGAACCAGTCGAAATCATGGATCGGGAAATCAAACGAACGAAACAAAGTCGTATTCCCATCGTGAAGGTCCGTTGGAACGCTAAACGAGGACCCGAATTCACCTGGGAACGCGAGGATCAGATGAAACAAAAGTATCCACATCTCTTCCCGAACTCTTGAAGTCCCAGTCAAAAATGCAAATTTCGGGACGAAATTTCTTCTAACGGGGGGATGATGTGACAACCGTCAAATTTCGGTCAAGTCAAAGTCAAACAAAGTCAACAAGTCAAACTGGTCAACTCCATTAACCCTTGTATGTTAAGGTTTACGTTGTACAATTCGCTATTTTAATGAGAAAACATCATTTGGAAAATTCATGTGTTTGATTTTCCTTAGCCTTAACAGTGCTAAACAACGAACCAAAGCGATAAAACACTATTGCACAATTATCGGGGGCTGTGTAAGACTCTTAAACATGGCTTAACGGGGTTTACAAATATGACAATTGTAAAAATCTCATCATATTTACTATTTACTATTTACTATTTACGTTTTAAAAATTACTATTATTAGCCAATTAGTATTAACCATCTTCTAGAAACATTTGTCATGATTACATCATGAATATGTCATATACACTAACTAGTTATATGGAGAATATCAACATTTAACACTTATTATTAAAGAATTATATATGAATAGTAATTCTTACTAGTATAAATACAAGGCTTAAGTCACTCATTTTCTACACCATTCTCTCTCAATTTCAAGACTTCCAAGGTTAATCATCAAGCTTTCTTCCACTCTTGGTTCTCGATTCGTCAAAGCATCTTCTAAGTGTTTTTGAGTTGAACACTTCTCTTCTCCAACATCCATCCTCTAAGAACACATAAGGTGAGTTCATACCCCTACATTTACATGTTTTTCTTAAGTTTTAAGGGGGGAATACAAGTAAAATCATCAAGAACACAATTAAACTTTTTCTATCAGATTACATCAGAAAAGATGAACTTCGATCACGGACTGTTTTGGTCAACTTAAATATTTTAGTTTCCAAAACTGTTCCAGGTGCAAGTAGTTCAAACTCTTAGCTTTAAAATGGCTACTTGCACATCTCCATATGATTTTTCTACAATTTATGGTGATTTTTACAAAACTGCCTATCATTTCAGAGGCAAACCCGGATCAGTCTGTGATTATGAACATTTTCACCTTTGTTAGAGATCACTAAAAATCATGATAAAATTTACGAACAAACTAGACTCATATTCCAAACTCTCAGAATTTGCGGATTTGGATTTAGAGCTTTGATGATTTTTCTATAAATTTTCTAAGAACAGTAACAGAAACTGTATTCAACGAAAAGTTGCTGTCAATTTCATTTCACCTTGTAACATGTTGAGCAAGGTGTATATCTTTATGTGATTATATGTTATTGCAATATATGACATTTTATCTTAATATTTAGACACACATCAGTTTACAAATGGATTTGGACATATAAAATATAAAGAATAACAAGTGATTATAATTAAAGTACAACCGATACATTCAAACATTTAATAAACTATTTTGAATATAGTTTGCATACATTACTACGTACTACCCTTGGTTGATAAACTATAATATGTATAGTTTATGATACATTACATAACACATACATTTAAAAAGGGTACATTTATACAAAGGATATCTTCATTAAGCAAGGTACGGCCATACGGTACCAAGTTTTCATAACACGTAATTCCGTTAATGACTTTGTGAGACATTTACTTCAAATTACCATTAAGTCCTGTATTGTAACCAGAGTCTCCTTGAGGGAGAGCGTGATAGTTGTGTATAGATCTATATTGGGTTTGACAAACCCACACCTAAACTGCATGCAACAGTTAGACCGATAGGTCTGGGGTGACAAATGTCATAACATTTCCGACGCCTGAAGAACGTCGTTTTAGGCAACCTTGGTCATAGTATGGTTATAATAAACTCACATAAAGTATTAATAAACATTGGAATTTACGGGAACTTCATTAAAATTTAACGAGTTTATGTCGATTTAAACTTGCATTGTTTTACTATAAATATGACAAATTACTTGTACATTTCGGTCTTTGGGTTTTAAGACTACATTTACACATTAAGGAAAATATTGGATTTTCTAACACAAATACTGCTTTTACAAACGAAAGGCTTTTAATAATACCAAACAAAAGCTTAGGAACTCACCAACCTTTGTGTTGACACTTTTTCAAACAACTTGTATTCTCAGGAAATCATTAAACAGGTAACCAAGTGCTTTTGAGGATGGGGCGCTAAGGCGTCTACTATTTCATATTTTGTCAACATATTGTAATTGATTCGTAAACATGTAATTCATACAATGATGTCACTTTTTCAATTATATATATGTTGGTTGTGTTTGCTTCAATTACTATTACAATTGTTGTTATGATACTATACATGAAGTCATCCACCCCCGGACGTTTCCGCCATCCTTGGTTTGGGGGTGTGACACTCCACCTCGATCGGATCGAAGCATCTTGATTTTCCTGCCCAACTGATTCTCCACTTCCTGCTTAAACTCTTTTAACTTTTCAAAGGTTTCTGACTTGTGCTTGATTAAGTAGATATATCCATATCTGCTATAATCATCGGTGAAAGTCACATAGAAGCGGCTCGGATCCCTTGTGGTGGATCTAAAGGGCCCACACACATCGGTGTGTATGAGATCCAATAAACCCTCACCCTTTTCACAAGTACCAGTGAAGGGTGACTTGGTCATCTTTCCAAGTAAACAAGACTCGCACACGTCATCGTCCCTAAGGTCGAATGACTCTAACACTCCATCTTTTTGGAGTTGGGCTATGCGTTTCTTGTTGACATGTCCAAGACGACAATGCCACAAGCATGCTTTATCCATACTATTGGAAGAATCGATACACAACACATCATTTCCTAAATTGTCTACAACCATCACAGTTTCATGTATTCCATTACAAGGCAATGCTTCAAAATAGAAAACACCATTAAGATAAGCATTAATAGAACCCTTTTCATTATCAAATGAATATCTAAATCCTTGTCTATACAAACCATGAAAAGAAATGATGTTTCTTGCCATTTCAGGCGAATAGAAACAATTATTCAAATCTAGTCCTAATCCATTACTAAGCACTAAAGAATAAAATCCAATCTTTGTGACAGACGACGCTCTTCTGTTCCCCATGATCAAGTTTATCTTCCCATGCTCCACATCCCTATTTCTTCTTAGGCCCTGCAAATCAGAACAAATGTGAAAACCACACCCTGTATCAAGAACCCAAGAAATAGCATGTGATGAATCATTAGATTGAATAGTGTAAATACCTGCGAAGGACGGCTTGATCTTCCCATCCTTGATATCTTGCAGATACTTCGGGCAGCTTCGTTTCCAATGCCCTTTATCGTGGAAGTGATGACACTCTGCATCCTTCGGGTTTGAAGTGGGTGCAGCGGGACCAGCCTTGGTTCCACTTGAAGAGGTGCCATCATGGGACTTTCCCTTATGGTGGCTCTTTGAGGGAGCCTTCCTCTTCTTACCCTTTCCTTGCCCGATAGCCAAGACGGGGGCAGCAGTAGGAGTTGATGCAACAGATTTATCCTTGAGGTTGCTCTCAGCAGTCCTCAACAACCCTTGAAGCTTGCTCAACGTGACCTCCTCTTTGTTCATGTGGTAGGTCATGCGGAACTAGTTGTAGCAAGGAGGTAAGGAGTGAAGAATTATGTCAATCGTTAGCTCCTCATTGAAGTCCACATTTAACTTCTGCAGGCGGTCAACATATCTCTGCATCTTCTAGAGATGAGCAGCGACAGACTCTCCGTCTCTCATATTGGTCGTGATTATCGAAGTGATGATCTCGTACCTCTCCTGTCTCGTGCTTTGATGGTACCTATCCATCAAATCTTGATGCATCTCGTATGGGTAGAAGTCCTCGTAGGACTTTTAGAGTTCTGCGGTCATGGTAGCGAGCATGATGCAATGTACTTTCGTTGCATCTCGCTCGTGGGCTTCATAAGCAGCAATCTCCTTGGGAGTAGCAGATTCAAGATTAACTTTTTTCAGCTCCTTATCGAGGACATACTCCTTGTGCTCGTAGCGGGTAACCATTCGTATGTTGCGGATCCAATCATTAAAATTGCTTCCGTCGAAGATTACCCTCCCACACAAATTCATGAGTGAGAACGAGTCGGAAGAGTTTGAGCCTTGAGCGTTGTTTGAGTTCGACATCTGAAAAGGAAAAGAGACAAAGTTTGATTAGATAAGAATCCCCAATTAATCACCCAAATGAGAAATTAGGGCTAGGATCCAAAAACATTATTTACAACTTAAAAGAAGGATGTTGTAATTTAAATTGCAAATAATTTGAAGGTAAGTGAATGACGATTCACTAATTTCCACAATGAAAAACGAAAAAGATTAAGTTTTAAATGTATTGAAACTCCTAGATCTTTTGAGATTCATTGAACTTTTCAATGGCATGTTTAAATCTCGAGATGCCCTTCAAGTTTGTGACTGGGATACCGAGGATCACAAACAAGGTGTGAATAACCATGCGAATGTACTTGGTGCCCTCGATGTTACAGTCACCTAATCAATGTGCCAGTTAGCCACACACGCTCCATTGATCTATGACAAACAACGAGTCACCCTTTTCCACCTTTGCTTAGAGCCAAATTAGTGTGTCGGTTAACCACACACACTCCACTAACGTCTTAGCAAGGGTACAAGGTGTAATTCCATTGAATAGCATCAAATTCACATTTTTCCTAAAGTAACTAAGATTGGGAATTTTAAAAAAATATTTAGTTACTTTATTAATCATTATACTTTTAATGAGGAATTAGGTTGCCCTATCCTACCCGTTCGGCTAACGACCCTCCACCAATCAAGGAAGCGGTGGGTGAGAGTGGACACCCATTAAACGGCCATTTTATAGGCCATAACCTTATACCCCCTTATAGATCGGCTTCGTGAATGAGGCCTACTAACGGTAAGACTAGCATTTATCTTATACATACATAATAATTATTAATCTTATAATATTATAATAGTATAAGAGTGTATTTTAAACATTTCAAAATACTAGGGTTTTAATCAAATTTATTAAAACTTTGATTTAATAATTATCCCAAAATTAAACAGTTAATTTGAATTATTAAATCTTGGAGGATTATCTATTAAATTAAACAATTAATTTCACCTAATCCCTTAATCCCCTAAAATTCGAAAATTGGGATGGGATAATTCATAAAATCTTTAATTACCATATTAAAAAGCTAAAGGGATAATTACAAGATACGACATTATCCAAATCCCTAAAATTTAGGAATCTTATCTTAGGGAGGAGGCAATTTCGAAAACCCTAGGGTTAGACAACCCTAAACTCGAAATCTTGGGGGCTAAGGAAAGGGTTTGGGAAACCCTAGCAAAATTTCGAAACCTAGGGTTTAGGAACCCTAATTTCGAAAATCAAGCCCTTAGGGTTTATTTGCCATAAACCCTAATTTGTCATATTCATGCTCTTGTATCAAATCTAATTGAAAACAAAACCAAAATCTCTGATACCACTGATGGGTTTTATACAAACAATCATATGTGTGCATGCAACCCTAATTTGTTCTATGTTTTCACTATTAGACATACAACTTTATGAACATAAAAGGAAACCTGGGATGCTTCTATAATTTTCGAAATTCATATAGAAGAATAGAATACATACCTTTTGTTATTATGTAGTAATAACAACTTGTTTCTTGAATCTCCTTAGCTTTGAAAGCAAGTACCACAAGTGTAGTACCTCTAATGGCTCACAAACACACTTGAGTGAGAGGATGAATATGAGAGAGAGGATGGAGGATAACAAGCTCACAAAAGTTGGCTTTGCTAGGGTTTCTCCAAGGGGTAGCAGATTTTGAGTGCCTTAGGGTGCTATTTATAGTTGAAGTCAACTAGGGTTTCAAGGTGGAAACCCTAATCCCTTAGCTTAGGGACTAAGCAAACCCATGGACTCCTTTCCTTAAGCCCTTGGACGAAAAATCCTAGATCCTTCTAGGATTTTCGGCCAAGCCTTAATAAAGGTGATGCAATGGTCCAAAGTCCCAACTATCAAATAATTACAAAACAGCCCCTGCACTTTTAATTAATTCCTTTAATCCAAAAATTAATTCCTAATTAATTTCTGATTAAATACTAATTAATAATATGATTCCAAATTAATATATTATTCATATAATATATTAACAAATCATATTTATACCCCAATTTATTATTCTTAACAATAAATCAACCTCTCTCCTCAACAGTCATCCTGTCTAGTCACTAGTGTGAAGGCAACCCAAAAGGACCAAGCTATAAGCGGGTCAAGCACATACCAAATGTAGTTATGGACTTAGACACTAATCCAACAGTACCAGGCTACATCCCGCTTCATGCAGGGCCACCAGTAATCAAGGCGAAGATCTCTGTACATCTTTTTCACCCCGGGATGGATGGAAAATCTGGACTTGTGGGCCTCATCCATCAAAATCTGTCGTACTCCTCCCCAGTACAAAACCCAGACCCTCCCATGCAGGGTCAACAACCCACGACTGTCATAATCAAATGAGGCCACCTGGCCTATGATCCACTCGCACTTCCAACGTTCCTCCTTCATCCTTCCACCTGAGCCTCTTTGATCTGCTCCAGCAATGGAGTAATCACTATCATCCTCAGACAGATATCTCGAATCGGGGCCGCTACCGCCTTGCGGCTCAGGGCGTCGGCCACCATATTGGCCTTGCCCGGGTGGTAAATGATCTCACAATCGTAATCCTTCCCCACATCTAACCACTGACGCTGCCTCATGTTCAGGTTCGGCTGATCCATGAGGTACCTCAAACTCTTGTGGTCCGTGTAAATGGTACAACAGACCCCATAAAGGTAATGCCACCAAATCTTGAGGGCGAAAACCACAGCCCCCAGCACTAAATCATGCGTCGGATAGTTAGCTTCATGAGGCTTCAACTGCCTCGAAGCGTAAGCTATCACGTGACCCCACTGCATCAATATCGTAACCATGCTCGTAATCGAAGCGTCACAAAAAACCACAAAGTCGTCGACTCCCTCTAGCAAAGTCAGGATCGGTGCCTCACATAACCGTTGTCTGAGTGTCTCGAGGCTGCTTGCTGCTTAGGCCCCCAGCGGAATGTCACCGACTTCTTGGTCAGTCGGGTCAAAGGAACAATGATCTTGGAGAATTCCTGAATAAATCTCCGGTAATAACACGCTAGACCCAGGAAACTCCGAATCTCAGTTGGAGACCTCGGAATCTCCCACTGCATCGCGACCTCTATCTTGGTCGGATCGACCAAAATACCCTTCTGGTTGACAAGGTGCCCAAGAAATTGCACCTCGCGCAACCAGAACTCACACTTGGAGAACTTTGCGAAAAGTCTCTCCCTCCTTAGTGTCTCCAACACCTCCCTCAGGTGCTCCTCATGCTGCTCCTGAGTCTTGGAATACCAATATATCATCGATGAAGACTATCACAGACCGATCCAGCATCGGCCTGCACATGCGGTTCATGAGGTCCATGAACGCGGCTAGAGCATTGGTGAGCCCAAACGGCATCACCACAAACTCATAGTGACCATAACGAGTCCTAAAAGCTGTCTTCTGCACATCCTCATCTCTGACTCGCATCTGGTGATAACCCGACCGTAGATCAATCTTGGAGAACCAAGATGCACCCTGTAGCTGGTCAAACAAATCATCGATCCTCGGGAGGGGATAACAGTTCTTCACCGTTACCTTATTCAGCTCCCGATAGTTTATGCACATGCGATGGCCCATGCTTCTTCTTCACAAACAGGATCGGGGCTCCCCATGGCGAACTGCTAGGTCTGATAAATCCCTTGTCTAGTAGCTCCTGCAGCTGTGTAGACAACTCCTGCATCTCGGGAGGAGCCAACCGATATGGTGCCTTGGCTATCGGAGCCGCACCAGGGACCAGGTCAATCCTAAACTCGACCCGTCTCTCCGAAGGTACCCCAGGTAAATCCTCCGGGAATACGTCTGGGTACTCTCGCACTACCGGTACGTCATCGATTGTCGCCTTGACCTTATCCTGGGTATCCATGACATAGGCGACGTAACCCGCGCAACCCTACTGAAGATAGCGCCTCGCTCTCGCTGCTGAACATAGGGCCAGTCCACCCTGCGGCCTCTCGCCCTGAATCACTAACCCTCCCCCACTAGGAGTCCGAACCGTCACTAGCTGCTGCTCACAGTCGATCACTGCCCCATTGGGGCTCAACCAATCCATTCCAACTATAACCTTATTCACTCGCAGGGGAATAGGGACTAGATCCACAGGAAAAACTGCTCATCAAATAACTGCAGTGTACATCCTCGATGAACTCTCGCAACCCTGACGGTCCTATCGTCTGCTATCTCTACATCAAGTGGGAAATCCAACTCTTTAGGAGCCCCTGTGAATCGCTTGTTGAGCGCGAGCGACACAAAAGATCGGGTGTCACCCGAATCAAACAGTACCAAAGCTGATATACCGTTCACTAAGAACGATCCTATAACAAAACACATAAACATAAGCAATAATTAGTATAAATAAAGAGATAAGGAGAAGATACATACCCGTCACCACGTCGGGAGCTGCTCGTGCCTCCTCTGCTGTCAACTGAAAGTCCCTGCTTCTCGCCACAGGTGCCTCACCCCGGCCCTGACAGCTGTCTGTAATCCTCAATGTAGCAGGGGCGGGTGTTGCCACCTGCCCTGCTGCTGCTAAACTCGGGCACTGGGACCACTTGTGCCCCCTCTGATTGCACTGAAAGCAAATCAAGTCTGATACTATCATGGTGGTGGCAGTAAATCTACAATCCCTACTCATATGCCCAGTTCGGCCGCACTTAAAGCAGCCTGAACTCCCTGCCTTGCACGTCCCCTCGTGCAACTTGCCATATTTTCCACAACGGCTGCGGCCCTGCTGGGTCATAGGTCTATGATCTGACACCTTGGGCTTCTTGCCCGTGCTCCCTATCTCAACCCCCTCAGGTTTCCTCTTCCTCTCCGTCTCCAAATCAAACTCCCTCTCTCGAGTGTAGGTTCCCATTTTATCGATTGGATTGGTGCAGAAGATATTACCAAGAAGATAATCGTGTATGAACATGAAGAACATAATATGTGAGTAAAAATTATAGTAGATAGATAGAGAGATATAAAATATTACAAGAACACTCATGGGCTGGGAGAGATAACTCTCCCATGGTGGGAGAGATCCCACCACACTCTCTCTAAACTACAAGTCTACATAGTGAACACTCTTACAATAAAATGACCATCACCTCCACTTCATATACTAGTGGAGGGAATATGCTTTTCATACAAGGGAATATTCTAACCTAATAAACACTCAACATTGTATATCATTTTCATGCTCCAACAATCTCCCCCTAAATGCTCGAAAATGGTGAGGGTAAAGCAGTGATAAAAGGAAGAACATCCGACAGGCAGGTTCGGTGGGTCTGGTGCTGAAGTGTCTCGGAAGTGCTGAAGCTGTCGTGATCTCGGAATCTGGCAATGGAATCTCTAGCATCAAAGAACAAACAGAGAAACCCCAATCTCTGAATAAAAGTATGAAATCCCAATCTTCGAATGTGATTAGTCCCCAAAAACCAATCATGTTCACAGTCTCCCCCTCGACTATAGAACTGAAGAGCACAATGTCGAATCACACAACGTCTTCAATATTCCGAAATCGAGTGATAATGCACCAAATAATCTCTGAAGAACAACCTGCTGAGAATGTGAAGCATCCAAAAATAAAGTCCGAATGATAAATAATGTGAATCCGAAGACATGGTCTAGCAATGCCAAAGATTTGATTGTAAGATCAAAAATAAGTGTCACGCCGCATCGCTAAAATAATCATCGTCTTCAAAATATCGCAAATCCAAACTCGAGCAATCATAAGATCGGAACCGGATGCAAACACAAATGAGACATCCCAAAAGGTAGAGTCTGAAGATAAATAATCGTAATCCGAAGAACATCAAGTAGTGCAAAAAATTCGATCTGTGAAGACCAAAACTCAGTGCCACATCACACTACTAAATGAATCTTCGTCTTCAAATATCTCTAACGTCAAAACTCCAATAATAAACCAGAATGGATGCTCATGATTATCCCCCTATTTTTGATCGACCATGCAATAAAGATCAAAACTAATCATGAAACCGGGAAAGAAAATATGTCGGATATGATGGAGCATCGCACGCTCCCCCTTGATGTGAGCATCTACCCGTAAAAACGAGGATATTATTTTTTGGTCATGGGTAGACATGGTGATGTATCGCTGAACTGAACAAACACTGTAGAATATATCATAAAACCCGCTGCTGAAAAATCATAATGCTGAACCAAAGTGATGCTGAAAACCGAAATACAAACCCGAACTCCCAAATGATGGTCCGAGACCATATATAAATAGTTCGAAGGGAGTAAAAATGCGAGTAGCTCGGTAGAAGTGAGACACCAAATATAATAATCTCTGAACCAAATGTGTCTTCACTCATAATCAGCAAGAAGAATGAAGCCTTAAACCATGTCATGGGGCTAAAATTGATGTTAAAAAAATAATTGGTTTTAATAAAAAAATTGGTTTTAAAAAAAATAATTTGTATTAAAAAATAATGGGTTTTTTAAAAAAAATAATGAGTATTAAATAAAATTAATTGGTTTTAAAAAAAATGAAGGAGTAAATTGGTGATAATAAAAAAACTTGAAAATAAATTGGATGAAATAAAATAAAAGGCAATGAAAATTCCGGAGTGAGGTGAAATGGATTCACATTGTGGATCCATAAGGGTTTGGTGGGTCAAAACATGAGTGTTGGGTCAGAAACAACAAAAGGTCCGAAAGGTTTTTTTTTTTTTTGATGAGGAATGGTTGGTTTTCGAAGTGGAAAAAAAGGGTCCGGAAAAAAAAATTCCGGAATGGGTTTGAAAATAAAAAAAATCGGAATGGGTAAAGCTTGGTTCCGAAATGAAAGTAAAATTCCGAAATGGGTATTTAGAAGATAAGGTACGGAATAAAATTTAATTCCGGAATGGCTTTGGAAGGTCCCGAGTGGGTTTAAAAATAAAAGGTTCTGACGTCAACAGTGAAAGTGGTTCCGGAAGGTCTTTGAGTTCGGAATTACTTTTGGGTCCGTAATGGCTTTATGGTCCGGAACAAAAAAAATTCTAAGTTCCGAAACAAAGACGGTGGTTCCGGAAGGTGATACATTAGTTTGGTCTATGGAGAGTCCGGAATGGCTGTATGGTCAGGAAGAGGTGGGGTCCAGTTCAAAAATGTGGTAGAAGCTCAGTCTCGGAACTTACAAATAAATGAGACAAAAGTAATTAAGGAGAGAGAGGGTTGGACTGACAAAAGCTGGAGCATGTGGCAGAAAGCATGCGTGTGGCAGGAGGGATGCGCCTGGCGGCAGCAAAACTCAATTGCGCCTGTTGCACAAAAGAGTGACTCCAATGCATTGTTTGACTTTAGCGCAGGTGGGACCCAACTGATGTGGCGCGTAATGAATGGAGCGTCTGACACACTCGCCTAATGTGAGATTGGGTGGCCTGCTCCCACTTTTGGACGTCAATATTCAAAAATGTCCAGCAACCCTTTTTTTTTTAATTTCTTGTCCCCACATGGTTATGAGCATTAAATGCTCCATGACAAAAGAATTTATCATGCGTAATCCACACTTGTACCAACAGTTTATAAGCTTGTAATCTCGATATTTTCTTACCCAAACACTCCAAAATCAATTTCATCTCGGAAAATTTTATCCACAACTCATTTTCATCTCTAAAAAAAAATCACATACTCCGAACACATGACCATTTGTTCAATCTCTTAGCCCATAATCATATTTTTGTTTTTTTCTAAACACCTTTTTGCATGGGATACTAAGATCAAACACCACCTTTTTTTAAAAAAAAACTTCATCTTCTTCAGCAAACATATTTTTTTTTTCATAAACTCAAATTCAACAGCAGCAAACGTGTATGAACAGTAGCAGCAAAATTTTTATTTTTCTAGCAACATCACCAACAAAACAGTAAATAACTCACAAAAGATTTTTCCGTTGCGAAGGCTGAGATGATCTTCATAAATGACGAAAATCTTCAAGATAATAAACCAATCGGGATCGTTCCCTTGAAATAATCGTGAGATCTCCAAGGTCTTGCTCTGATACCACTTGTGAGTTCCCATTTTATCGATTGGATCGGTGCGGAAGATATTACCAAGAAGATAATCGTGTATGAACATGAAGAACATAATATATGAGTGAAAATTGTAGTAGATAGATAGAGAGATATAAAATATTACAAGAACACTCATGGGTTGGAGAGAGATAACTCTCCCATGGTGGGAGAGATCCCACCACACTCTCTCTAAACTACAAGTCTACATAGTGAACACTCTTACAATAAAATGACCATCACCTCCACTTCATATACTAGTGGAGGGAATATGCTTTTCATACAAGGGAATATTCTAACCTAATAAACACTCAACATTGTAAAGCATTTTCATGCTCCAACATCTAGCCCTAGCAATCATATCCTCCAGCGTCTTGTAGATGAAGCGGCTTACAAACTGGCGGATATCACTCCGCAACATCTCATGATATCAGGCCTTTTTCATCTCCTCGTCCGCCACATACTATGGAACGAGAAGGGCTCTCTCCCTGAACATAGCGGTGATCTCCGTCTCCGTCTCAGTCGTCTGCTGGAGATCCTGGAACTCCCTAGAAAGCTGCTGCACCTCTATCACAGGTGAAAACTTGGCCCTGAACCTGGCCGAAAAGTCACTCCAAGTCATAACATCAAGAGCTGCATCATCACCAATGGCATGTCCGACCTCCTCCCACCAGTCACGTGCCCTGTCCTTCAGAAGGCAGGACGCAAGTCGAACCTTGTCCCCCTCGGGACATCTGCTCGTGCGGAATGCGTTGGCGACATCCGCCAAACATCTGGTGCTCGCAATGGGGTCTCGTGCCCCATGGTAATCGGGAGCTCCACAAGCTCTGAACTCCCAGAATGTCATTGTGCGCGACCCCATCATGGCCGCCACCTCAGTGCGGAAAGCACTCAACCTATCATCTAGAAGCTCCAAAATACCCTCCTTGATCGTGCCGAAGATCACATGAGTCTGATCCAGAATATTGCGCATGATCTCAGAGGAGATGAACTCCCTCGTCTGGTCGTCTAGCTGCCCAGCTCCAGAGCCCGAGCCTGATCCCTCACCGGCGCCTGAACTGTCGGTTGGTCTAGTGAGTAGTACCACCATACTGAAAACATACCATAACAAACGTCAGAATACTAATCATATCTCAAGGGATCACATATACTACAAGTTCCCTGGATTCATCTCGGCCTTCCTTGATTCGAGTATGGATTCTCTGCTTTCAGTAGTACGGGCCCTTACTACCTTCCACATCTATCCGTACTTTCCTCAAGAACTGCCTTGAATTTACCAAGTCCCTTCTACTACTACTGCTTCACACGCTACTCTCATCCTAGGCTTGCCCTAGGGTAATCACCATCCCACTCTCCGCCCCTCAGCTGCATAAGAAGTCCCTACTATCTCCCCTTAACTAGCTCGTGAATATCATTACATATCACTAAGACTAGATAATTCTTCGAATGAGAGATCCTATCCTACAACGGTTGGACTCAAACAAGAGCTGCAAAATAGAGCTAGACCTAACCGTCTGAAATTATTTAGTCCTTACAATATGTAACTTAACATATTCGTTTACTAGTTAGTAAAAGATAACTAGAACTCCTAAAAGCTCAAAGCAAGCAGCATTCGAGCATTGAGTAAACATAATCAAGCATATCCTAATCAGGCCATCATATCACTAACTAATCTGTACTAGCATGTAGTTCATAAGCCGATACACATATAACAGGCACATAAGACATCCTTCCTATATCCTTAGCCCTAATCTAGCATGCAGTTCTCATAAGCATATCTTAACATAACTTGTATGGGTAATTTGGGAGTACTTACTTGAGCTCGGCTGATTGTACGCATCACACACCTTGTTCTTTTCAAAGTTCTTTTCTCTTTTCAAATTCTTTTCAAACCTCTTTTTATAAAATAATTTTTCTTTTGAATATTTTCATACCAAGTCCTCGGTTTGAGTCCAGACACACCCGAGAGTGTGCCTGAATCCCTCAAACCAAGGCTCTTATACCAACTTGTAACATCCCAAAAATATAGTCCAAAAAATTTCGTTTTAAAAATCATTTAAGAAAGCCATAACCCATCAAACATCACAATAAAATCATAGTTATGTATCTCAAATCATCATACACAATACTGTATCAAAAATCATGTCTCAAAATATCAGAGTCTAAACATCCCAGGCTGTAAGAATGGTGTGTGCACTGCAATCATCCCGAGCTCTTCCCTTTGCTACCGGAAATACCTGAAACCAAAACCGAAAACTGTAAGCACGAAGCTTAGTAAGTCTCCCCAAACTACCACATATCATACACATAATAACATACATTGGGCCTTGCCCACTACATCGGGCCCCGCCCGGCATCAGACGAATTTGTCATCGGGCCTCGCCCGGCATCGGGCCCCGCCCGACATCGGACCGAAGTCCGGCATCGGGCCCCGCCCGACATCGGACCGAAGTCCGGTATACATATAACATATCAACAAGCATATAACATAAACACATAACATAAACATATAAGCTAAACCTTCCTCAGGCTTTCCCCGACATCAGACCGAAGTCCGGAACACATAAACAAACACATGCAAGAATCACGAAGACATCAAGCATAGAAATATTCCTCGGGCTTGCCCCGACATCAGACCGGAGTCCAGAACATATAATACACATCGGGCTAACCCCGACATCGGACCTAAGTCTGACATATGCTAACATACATAAACGGGCCAACATTGGTGCCTTCGACCCGTTCCTACTGGAAGAAAACTCACCTCTCAAGCTGGCTGCTGAAATCTCGAGTGAGGAAATCTCTGATGGCTACTCCAACGACTCACCGGCTATCATTATCACAATAAACACATAGTCAAAAATTGAGAATCCTTCTAAGGGTAAAATGACCATTTTACCCCTGGTCAAAGTCAACGTTCTGGTCAAAGTCAACACTCTAAGTTGACCCAACTCGCCGAGTCCTAAAACCTTGAAATCGCGATCTAACTCATCGAGTCGCTTCCATGACTCGCCGAGTTCCCTAGCTACTCATAGTCGCGATTTGGCGAATCAACTCGTCGAGTCCCTTCACAGACTCGTCGAGTTCTACCATAATCTGAAACGGGACAACACGACTCAACTCGTCAAGTTCCTCTATGGACTCGACGAGTTCCCCTGTCTATTTGGGCCATCTTAATGGGTTAAGCCCCTACTCTTCAGATCTAAGCTTCTTACTTCATCTATACACTGGAAATGTCCTTTTAAGGGTAAAGTTTCCAACTTTACCCGCTAATAATCCTTTTTAGTGGGTTTAGCCAAAACAGTCCCGAATGGCCGAAATAACATCGTCGGTGATCACGAAGTGATTAATAGTTTTAGCATATACATACAATGTGAAAATTTCATCAAATTAGGAGACTTCATCTTTCCACCCGAAAAGTTTGTGCGCCAGCCCAAAACCGAGAAACAACATTTTGAGCCTCTAAACAGTCCCGAATGGCCAAAATAACATCGTCGGTGATCACCAAGTGATTTATAGTTTTAGCATATATATACAATGTGCGAATTTCGTCCAATTCGGAGACTGCATCATCCACTCGAAAAGTTCGAACGTCAGCCCAAAACCGAAAAACGACATTTTGAGCCCCTAAACAGTCCCGAATGGTCGAAATACATCGGCGGTGATCACGAAGTGATTTATGGTTTTAGCATATATATATATACAATGTGTGGGTTTCGTCCAATTCGAACATTGCATCATTCCACCCGAAAAGTTCACGCGCCAGCCCGTAACCAAAAAACGATATTTTGAGCCCTTAAAAAGTCCCGAATGGCCATGACCTTGTCGGGCTTAGAAGGGAGTGGTTATGCCCATCACCCAAGTTGCACAGTAGCCATGTTGCTGGAAACAAAGCCGCAAATCGAAGGCTGAGGGGTTGGAGGTGTAGTTAATTCAACTCATGGTTAGCCTTTGTTGTAGTCAAAGTTCCGTTGTCTCTTAACTTTCAGATCTTACTGGTTAGTAAGTTTTTTTTTTAATTAAAATGTCTTAGTAAGGTTTATAATATTCTGAAAATGTATTTTTTTCCTCCAATTTTTACATTCAAACGATGCAATATGTTTCTGGTTACCTTTCGTTCTATTTTAAATATGTTATTTAATTTGGTTACCTTTTGTTCTATTTTAATATGTTATTTAGTTTGTTATGGAAAATATAACTTATAGAAGCATTCATTATTAGCTAACTATTCATACATGCATAAGCTATTGATTTTTATTTTTTCCAATTGTATTTTGTGAAATTTTGTAATGGTTAGTTTAAACATTTTACAATTTCAAATTATTAATCTTCAATCTTCATTGTATGTTAAGAGGCAATTTCGTAAATAAAAATTGGTAAAAAAGTTGGCCTTTCAAACGTGTGCTAAATAGTAGTAGTATGGAAAAATGTGTAAATGAAATCTATGAAGAAAAGAGGACAAAAGATATGAACAAAAATATTTTGAGTTAATATGATGTGCACCTAGTAAATTTCTATTCTTTTAACATTTTTGTAAAAGAAATTAAGTACGAGTCTAAAAGCAATTTAGCACTTTTAACTTTTCCATGTCACAACTAAAATAATCGAAAATATATGCTGTAAACAAAAAAAAGTTAAATAAGTTAAAATTTTAATGTTGTCAACGTATACTTTTGTACACTTTATCTCCTTTAACTTAGTTAACTTTAAAAGTCCGTGATAAAAATAAATATATGATTTTTAAGTTGGGAAATCTCCAGAAAAGTCTCAATATTTATGGAAAAGTTACACTTTAGTTCCAAGATTTTTTTTTGAACAAAAAAGTCCTGAAAACCGGCAAAAATTTACAGTTTGACCCTTTTTGACTGTTACCAAATTAATTTGAGACTATTTCGTAAACTAACCCAAAATATTTGAACTTTTCTGTAACCCAAAAATATTATGACTTTTCTGTAAACAAAAATATTAGGACGTTTCTGTAAATAAAACCTTTATTATTATTATTATTATTATTATTATTATTATTATTATTATTATTATTATTTAAAATATAAATAAGAATACTATTTTTTGAACTTGTATTATTAATATTGTTAATAAAACATATAAATGCATTTAAATGAAAAAAATAATGACATTGTTTAAGGGTGGAGGTGGAGGAGATAGTGATGCTTTTAGCATTGAAATCTTATGAATTTCTGCTTGTATATTTTTACTTTGTATATGGTCATTTCACATTTGTTATTATTATTTTCAATTCAGAATATTAATACTTAACAATTTAAAAGAAATTGCATATTTGTAAAATTGTTTATAAATAGTTTAAGGTAGAAGGATTTCTTAGTTTATATATAAAATTGTTTAAGGTAGAATGATTACTTTCCAAATCTAACAAATCCGCTACAAACATCTACATAGATAGGTAGCCCATATCAAAATTCAGAAGTATTAATTACATTATCATATTACTTTTTATTAAACAAGATATTATAATTAATACTTTTGAATTTTGATATGAGCTACCTATCTATGTAGATGTTTGTAGTGGATCTGTTGGATTTGGAAAATAATCATTCTACCTTAAACAATTTTATATATAAACTGAGAAATCCTTCTACCTTAAACTATTTATAAACAATTTTACAAATATGCAATTTCTTTTAAATTGTTAAGTATTAATATTCTGAATTGAAAACAATAATAACAAATGTGAAATGACCATATAAAAAGTAAAAATATACAAGTAGAAATTCATATGATTTCAATGCTAAAAACATCACCATCTCCTCCACCTCCACCCTTAAACAATGTCATTATTTTTTCATTTAAATGCATTTATATGTTTTATTAACAATATTAATAATACAAGTTCAAAAAATAGTATTCTTATTTATATTTTTAATAATAATAATAATAATAATAATAATAATAATAATAATAATAATAATAAATAATAATAATAATAATAATAAAGGTTTTCTTTACAGAAAAGTCATAATATTTTTGTTTACAGAAAAGTCCTAATATTTTTGGGTTACAAAAAAGTCCAAATATTTTGGGTTAGTTTACGAAATAGTCCCAAATTAATTTGGTACCGGTTTCAACCAGTCAAAAAGGGTTAAACCAGTGTTGTAAAAATCACCCTACTCGGCCGAGTACTCGGAATCGGCCCTCCGCCGAGGCGAGTTTTGTGAACTCGGCAAAAAAAAACTCGGATTAAGTCAAACTCGGTCAAAAATCGGTCAACCTCGGTCAAAACTCAGTCAATATCTCTCTAACTCGGGCCTACTCGGTCTTACTCGGGCCTCCTCGGTCAAACTCGGCCAACTCGGTCAAACTCGGTCAAACTTGGTCAAAGGGTCAAAATTGTCATAAAAAGAGAAAAAAAAATCAAGAATTTCAAAATTAATATGTATAATACACTTAATGATTTATTATTTAACACACACATGTGATTATTACTATATATATATATATATATATATATATATATATATATATATATATATATATATATATCTTAGATTTTCAGTAATTATTCACGAATTGAGACAATTGTGTGTATTACAGGTTTTATGTATTTACATGTATCTAATTTTATTATATATTTCAATTAAAATATGATTTTAACTTATGATTTTGACATATAAAATTTTGTTAAAAATATTTCTACACGAATTACCGAATCTGAGTACTTCCCGAGTACTCCCCAGTACTTGCTACTCGGTAGTCGGCCAAGCAGGTACCGAGTACCGAGTTCTGCAACCTTGAGTTAAACTGTAAATTTTTGCCGGTTTTCAGGACTTTTTCGTTAAGAAAAAATCTTAGGATTAAAGTGTAACTTTTTCGTAAATATTAGGATTATTCTGACAATTTCCTTTTTAAGTTTTAGTAAGAAAAAAAGATTTTAAACCAACCAAATGCAAGTTACTTAGAGTAAAAATAATAATGATTTGGTAGTAAAGAGTTATGGATTATGTATAAGTTTACGCATTTTTTATATATATGAAATACTATTAAAACTATGATAATCTGACATTTTGACAGACAATAGTCAATTTAACCGATTTTCGATGATACATGCATCAATTTAATATGATTTTTCATCTAAAACAACATTTAACAAAAAGAAATCATAGATAATCACAAATTTAAGGACTTTTGACATCTTAATGCGACAAATTATCTAAATTCCCGTTCATGCCCAAACGTATCTCATTTTAATTAGATACTATTGGAAAATATAATACTACATGATTATTTTAATGTTATTCTACATATAAAGAACGTTGCTTTTATCTTCAAATCATTTTAAATCTTCATTTAAATTAACGATTATTCAGTGACAAAACATCAAACTATCTTTAAAAACAACTGTTTGTAAATATATGATTAATATTACATTTTTTTAAGTTTAATGTTGTTTTACTTTTTCTACCGTACGGGTTATTATATATGCACTATTTATTTTGAAAGGATTTGCATTGTGGAAAGTGTTAAAGAAGCAAAATTTTAAAATATTTTCAATTGTAGTTTTAACATGAACATTACTGTTATTTTTTTTTCGGATTTGATGGCTTGATAACAAACTAATAATGAAAAGTTTGGCATTTTTCGAATTTTAGGATTTTTTTTTTTGAAAAAACATAAGCTATTGTGGCCAACCAACTTTTATAATTAACCAAAAACAACTATATATTTCAATTTTAAACCGAAAACAACAAAGTTTTATATGTTGCATCACCTACCTTTCGCTGACACACTAAACCCTAATACATTGTTCATTGGAATAGATTGTGTCTTATTTTTAATATGACATTTTTCCTAAAATAAACTAATCGTTGAATTGAAATTAATCATTGTTCATCGAATTAATCGTTTCTAGAAACTAATTTCTAAAAAAAATATACGCACTTGTCGCTTGGTGCGGGGAGATCGAACTTGTGTAAATACGAAAGTGTAGGGACAAAACCTGCAAATATACCAAATTTTGTGGTCAAAGTTTTGAAACCAAAAAAGTATAGGTGCGAAACATGGCAGTATATTGTCTCTATACTAATTTCTGAAAAAACTATTCGCACCCGTCGCTTGGCGCGGGTAAACGGCTAGTATATATATATATATATATATATATATATATATATATATATATATATATATATAATTTTTACCTATACAATACATCTCTTTCTCTCGATTTCAATTTTTACACACAACTCAACCAAATTCACATTCAACTGACTATGGATCAAAAACCAAACACTCCTCCTCCAAACACAAACACATCTCATCCTCTCGGTTTTGCACAATATGAGGCGTATACGAACATCCTCAACTCGCAAAGCTCACCATAACTACCATTTCCGACAACTTTTTCAATCTCGCCTCACCTATTACAATTCCCTACACAAAACCTTTTCAACACCTTTTCTTCCATGCCACAAACAACCACACAGTCACCACCCACACAAGAAACGGTTCTCGAGACGCAAGTGGGGGGTAGTCGGAAACCAATGGCCAAGAAAGGGAGAACAAGAAGGAAAGGGAAAGAGGTCGCGATCGCGGTGGAGCAATCGAAAGAAGAACCTCCAACATGGTGACAACGAGGAAGAGTATGCATTAGCGGTGTCGTGGTGCGGGACATCAAAAAACCCAACTAAGGGAAACAATATGAGAAAACTCGCTTTTTGGGAAGTTGTGATCGGCAAATTTCGCGCAATTTTGAAGAAGGATGACAAATATCGCAATGACGATATGTTGAGTGGCAAGTGCACTCAAATCAGTATGAAGTGTAGCAAGTTCAGTTCCATCTACAACAAACTTTCCTCGTACAATGTAACATTCGTTTCATGTACAAATTTAATTTTTAAATTTCAATATTATTTTGGGTGGCGATGACGTGGTGGAGCCTCACCACGACGTGGTATTATCTTTTGGGCTGCGGGTTTTCATGGACCACGACGACGTGGTCATGAGGTGCCACAATGTGGCAGTCAGTTTCGTGAAACCTTAATCATTTGGGCTTTGAGCCCTATTTAAAGGACATTATGGCTAGGTTTTTTAGATTATTCAACCTCTATCACCCTCTCAAGCACTAAAACCCTAACCCTATCCTCCATCACTCTTGAAAGTTCATTCTTCATACTTTGTTGGAATCTTTGAAGGAGAAGGAAGCCCTTGGTGAGGATTATCATCTTGCAAGTTGCATATTCATCTTCTAACTTCTCTTCTGGACTTGGGTGAGTGTTCAAGATTCAATCTTTTCTTTGCTAGGTTGTTAGATCTTGGATTTGGCCCTTTTTCTTCATGTTTGGTGGGTTTTGGAAGATGATATCTCATAAAGCTTGCAACTTTATGAATCTTCAGACCATTTGGAGCATTTAACTCTTTGGATCGGAAGTAGACTTGAGTTTTGAGGCCATGCATGGAATCTTGGACCTTTTTGCCCTTGTTTTGCCCTAAAATGGAAAGAACATACATTGTACATGCATGTCCCTAAAGATATGATTTTTATGGTCCATAAGGTTTTGGAAACCCTTCTGGAAACTTTGGAGAAGTAACTCTAAGGATTAAGTGCTTAATGTGCTTTATGCTTTCATTAAGAACTTAGGGCTTTGGATCTTGACTTAAAATTTTATCCATCTAGGTTATGGTTTGGACCTAGTTTGTGCTTGGGAACTCCTGGAATGGGCTGGAGTAAGGAATTAAGTCTTGCTAACTTATCCCCACGGCGTGGTGGAGCCTCACCACGGTGTGGTGATTGGGCTGAGCATGCCTGTTTTGTCGTATTACGACCACGACATGACCATGGATGATCACGACGTGACGTTCGGTTGTAGGCTGACTTTGACCCAAGTTTGACTTAGGGGCGTTTTGGGTATTTTGATCAGTAGTTGAGCTTAAGTGATTGTAATTATATAGGTGGCTGGTAGAGTCAACATTTGGAGCAGTGATCTGTGTAGCTATTTCTTCATATTGAGAGGTGAGTTTTCCTCACTGTACTCGTGGGTCGAAGGCAACAATGTCGACTCACTAGGATACGTATCCTAGTTATAGGATGGTGTTATGCTAGTATATGAATGATTAGCAGATCTGTATGATTATATGTATTTGCTGGTTCTGTGTTTATGTTTATCTGTTACATATGTCGACATATTGTGGTTGGGTTGAGGCGGTCCTGCTTTGTGCTGAAGGCCAAGATACCCGGGGCTGTCCGGATAGGCTGTAGGCCCTGCGAGGCGGTCCAGTCATGCCGAAGGCCCGTAGAGCGGTAGATAGGCTGTAAGCCCTATGAGGCGGTCTAGTCAGGCTGGATGCTCATATTTGCATGCTATTGTTTGTTATGTTGTGTGTTGGTACTTGGAGGAACTCACTAAGCTTTGACTTACAGTTTCAGTTTATTGTTTCAGGTACTTTAGAGGATCGTGGGAAAGCGAATGATTGATCGTGCACATCTTCCTATTTTCAAGACATTGGATTTTGGGACACTCTGATATGAATTTACTTTTGAAACAATGACTTTTCTTATAAACAGTTATGGATAATGGGTTGCTTTTAAAATTTTAAATTTTTTTTTATGATTTTTGGAGTGTTACACACAAGCAAATTGGTGTGACCAATTTCGATGATTCTAAAGCAGCGAGGGAGCAATATCATGTCGAGACGAGTCACGTTTTCGAGAACGAAAAAAATTGGGAGATTGTTAAGGAATACCTAAAATGGTTTAAAACACCAACATCATCGGAACAACAATCAAAGAGGTCTTGCGGCTTGGGTTCGGTCGACGTTTCCAAAGCATGCACAAACATCGACCTCAATGTCGACACCAATGAGCTCCCGGACGACCTCAAAGACATCTAAGACATCTCCCCGCCTTGACGACCTAAAGGGTGCAGCAAGGCGAAGCGGGCTCAACGACATGCGGAGGAAAGCGAAAGTAGACTTCGAGAGCACGCGAAACTGTAACAGAAATTTGACGTTCACAGCGACATCACAATTAAAGTATATGACTTGCAACGTGAGCATTTAGAGTTCCTACATCAACTAGCCGATGAAGATCACATAGCGAAGGATTTGACAATTCTTCGCATTAGCGAGGATAATATGTCACCGAAACAAGTGCAAGTGCTCCGAAAAATGAAAGCAAAGATCGAACGGAGTTAGTTGGGCGACAAATAGTGTATCGTTTTTTTTTTTTTTTTAATTTAGGATTATAATATGTTTTTGTTCAATGTTTTTTCTTTATAATGTCATTTTTAGTTTTTAAATGTTATTTTTAATTTAGGATTTAATTAAATTATGTGTTATTAATTTATATGTTTTTTATAATTATTATAACATAAATAAAAAAACAAAAAAAAATAACAAATTGGAAAAATAGAAATCTAAAAACTCAAAAAAAAAATAGAAAATATGGGGTGTTATCACATGCTATTTGGTGTAACTTATTTTCACATTTGGTATTATAATGTATGAGTAGGATGATGATGTATCACATTTTGGGTGTAATAACATATAATAAAATGTTGCCCACACCCATTAGCCTAACTTTTTATTCCAAAAGTAGAATAATAGAGTAGCATAAAAAATGAGTCTATATTCCGATCGATTAGAAACATGTTGGGTTTGGAGTTCAAATCGGAGGTTTATATCGATTTGAGGATTTTACCGTTGGAATCGATTTGACAGGAACTAGTTCCTAAACCTATTATAGATTATTTATGATTTTCATATAGCAAAATTTTTTATTTCAAGTCATTATATCTATAATTTGTTGATGATACAAATTATAAAACTTTACAGGTTTTTCAAAAACAGTTTTTACTCTTTGTTCTAGCATGGATGTAGAAGAAATATCTTTTTGAAAAATTTAAAGTTCAAAAATATCTGAAAAAGACATTACACCATATGGCAAAGTTAGGTTGTTTGGTTGTTGACATGTTTAGATTAATAGTGAAAAATTCATTCAACCTCTATACCAAAATCAAGTTCCGCAAAATATAGGAAAGTAGAAAAAACATTGGTTTTTCAAACCGTGTTTGAGCCGATCTTAACTAATTCCTATATGCTTTGATTTTTTGCTCGAAAACACGGTTGAATTCAATTCGATTTTGACTTTTTTGACTAATGTTAATCCAATTTTGAAAGATCTCGATCCAGGAAAAGGAAAAAAAAAATCTGATTCGTATACCTTTATCCGAAGGTAGTGTAGATTATGGTATGATGGATATGAATATATGATAAAATGAAATCGCAAATGAATGTTCATTATGTAACAGAATAAGTATGATAATAGATTAAAATATTACCTTACTATGTGAATTTTCACATGTTGCATAGGAATATATTTATATAGTTAAAAAATAACAATAAAAATATTCAAGGCGTTATTGACTATGAAATAACAATTTTTGAATACTAAATCGAAAAGTTGATATGAAACATCATCATTATATGAAATCATATGATAAATCAGACACTATTAAAGTTGATGTTGAAAAATTATAATATTTATAATGGTGGATGTTCAAGTAGTTAAAAAGTCTTGTGTTAGTTTATGAGAATCGATGAATAAGAAATTTTTTATTATTATTATTGTAAAAAAAATGTTACTTCAATTATAGTAGAGGTTTAACACTTATATAAACAAATAAAATAATACGAATGATATTTTTTTTGAACCAACAAATCTAATCTACTTATAAACTAACTCCTAATTCAACATATGTTTAGGACGAGACTTGAACATTGATCTCAAATAGAGAAGACAACACCTGATATTTATGATGATTAATTTAATATCTTAATAAATAAACATTAATAAAATATGATACTAGTAGTGAACATGTTCTTTTTAAGCTTCCTGCTAATGAATTATCTTAAATCGTGACATAAATAAAAATTTGTTAATTTCACATCATAATAAATAAACAATACTTATAAAATATATCCATAAATAAAACTATCAAGACTTGATAAACGAATTTAATAAATAAGAGAGATTTTATTAAAATTATTGAGAATTAGCTAATTATTATATATATATTAAAGTTGTGAAAAGTTTTAACAGTAAACATGCGATATTTTGCCCAATTTTGATCCCTTAAATTACATTTCCGGTCCCTCATCCTTCCAAATATCGGTTCTTTCCACCGTCCTTATCCAAACCTTCTGCTTGAAACCACCGTTTTGTCGACAGGTTTTCGCCGTTCCTTTCTTTCGCTCCTCTGCAAATCTACCGCCTCCATAAATGGACTTTTGCCTTCCAGTTCCTTCCACGGTCTGATGCTCTTCCAAGCGACGGCTTTCCCCACCCGACCTCCACCTCCACCTGGTAAGGTAATTTCTTTCATCTACGGCTTAACGATTCTCGATGTTTAGTTTAGTTTTCGCTCCCCAAGGTCTTCCGCTCAAATTCTGTCTTCTTCACAGATCTTCCCAACATCACCACCAACGGTAATTTAACTCCACCCGGGTAACCACCGCTTCTACATTCTTCTTCTGATCTTCTCACTTAAACCCGATAAAGCTTTCACCACCACCACCGCTCACTCTATCTTTCATCGCTGCTCCATCTATCGACTGCTTCTTCTTCTTCTACTCCCCGAGTTTTCATCGACGTTCCTGCTCTCCTTCTTATGGCTTTGCTAATAGCACGAGCGGACACAAGCGGTGGCGAGGTAGTCAAGCAGAGGAGTGGGTGGCCGAGAAATCTGTGTAGGATGTCTCGCACAACGTGCCATCAGCTCTGAAACCCAAAAGCGATACGATGGTCACTTCCTCCGGATCCTTCCCCACCGCCTCTTTACTTTTGATCAGGTAAGAATATCTTGCAATTTTGTACTTTTTCGCTTTCAGTCGTCAGTTTTTGATGAAATCGGATTTTTAATCACTTCTCAACTTTCGATTTTAGGGTTCGATTTTGTTTTTTGTTATCTAATGGGACTTAGAATGGGGTACGCGGTGAATAAGTCGACTGGTGGTGATGATTCAACATGAAGCAGACAACTACGCCTAAATTGGAGACGTCCCGTCAATCGACTGTCGTCTTTTTGTCGTTCTTCAGGCCAGGTATGTTTCTTCTTCGTCTTTGTTTTTCTATATTAAGTTTCCCTCGCTTAATCTGCTCTGTTTTCTAAATTTTTGTTCTTTGTTTTCTTTATGGGGCTTACTTTTGGTATACGCATCGAAATAGAGTTTTATTTTTTTTATTTATTTTTTGCTTCCGAAATTCAATTTGCTTGCTCTGATTTTGGTTGGTGGTAGTTAGTTTTGATCATCGTCTCCCACCTCCATCGTCGCCTACCTCCGCTAGGATTGTGTTTACTGTAATGGCCAATGATTTCGGCTGAGTTACCGCCTTCTCCACTTATTCATTTGTCAGTGAATTAATCAGCCATTTGGATGCAAGAACAAAGGCAGGGGCATCTAGCAACTACAACAACCAATTTATAGCAAATCCGAGGTTAATATTCATGATTGATTCATTTTTTTCCTAATTTTTTTTTTACTTCTGTTAGCAATTTGGATTTTGACGTTACCATTTGACAGCCATGAATTGACAACACCATTGGCTGCAGTCGTTGGGTTGCTGGACATTCTTATATCTAATGAATGTCTAATAAACGAACAATACGCAACAATTAGCCAAATTCATACACGTTCAACAACTCTCCTTCGTCTCCTGAACATTATTTTGGACATCTGTACAGTGCATGTTGTGGAAACTGTCATAGATCTCTCTGGTAAACATAAAATCATGCCTGTAATTACATCTAACTTAATGTTAGGTCGACCTAATGGTTTGTGATCTGTTTGTTGCGTCAGATAATATGCCAAAGGTAGTTCTATGTGGGTTTTTGGTTCTATCTGGGTTTCCAGCGACTGTGAGGTTGGTGAACCGGACACCCGATTTGGTTTTTTAACATGCCCTTAACCAATGTCGTCGTCTGTTTCTCCTTCTCCGATTCCCCTGTGTTTCCCATATTGAGGGTTATAACTTCTTGCCTTTTGTATTAGGGCTTTAATGCAGATTTTTAGACCATTTCATTACATATTCTAATGAAATAACTTTAAAACTATATTTATTGGACAACCTTATGGATCACATAAGCATTACAATGTAAGTTATTTCTGTATGCAGTTTTATTAAAGTAATAACGATGATTATTATTTTGCTAAAATTGGTGACTATTTACTTGGAGAATTTATTTAAAAAGTTTAGAATTCCAGGTCAGCGGTAATCTAGTAACTGTGGCAGTGGGAAATGTGATCTCTGAAGAAGTTTCTCACTGATGATGTCACCATTAGCTGCAGGAATGCTTTGGAAAACTCTTTTAACTCACAATGCAACTCCAATGGGTTCAAATGCATTTCAAACCTATCGAATTCTTCAAGGTCAAATAAGAAAAATAGCAACTTACTTTCATAATTAAAAGTACAATTCCATAATTGGAAAGATTTTTCGAATGTACAGGAAGCCCAACACCTGGTAATGAGCTTACCGATGAGTTTAATGTTCTGGAGGCTGGTCTTTGGAATGCAGTGTGTTTAAACAGAGGTAATAAATATTTTTTCTTTTTTCTTTTAATATTTTATTAAAATAAAAAGTAAAAAGTAAAAAATCGTATCAGGTTGTTAGAAAGGGCAAGAAACCATATCCCTCCACTGACTCATTACACCGACTCCGATACTTTTGCCGTAATCTCACTTTTCCCTCTTAATTCTCATTCCCATCTTCATCAAAACACCACCGCCGACCTTTACTGGCGGTGGTTGCCGGTGGCGGTGGCTGGAGGCGATGCGAAGGTTGAAGTTTCCTCCAAAAAATCCACCAAGATGAACAAAGGAGGAATTTTGGAATCAATACCGGAGGCAACGAGTAGAACTTCAAATAACTTTAAAAAATTCCAAGGTAGTTTCCTCGATTTCTTGCATCTTTGTCTCTGTCAATCTCATAGTCTCCACGAAATTGTTTTGATTTCTTCTTTTACAAGGTTTTGCGGATGGTCGGCGCCGACGACGTCTCCACCATCTACATTTTTAATCACAAATTCTGAACTGGGTGCACCCAATCATCTGCTTTTCACGACGATGTCCTTCACTGGATTCCTTTCTGCTTATTCAACCCCGCTTTCTCCTTTTCATGCGACTCTCCGTTCTGCTAAAAGTTTGTCTGCAATTTTCGTTTTGGGGATTGTCATTGTTTTAATCGTCAGTGGGTTTCCTCCTCAACGCCTTTTTAATGCACTCCAACTGTTAAATCTCTTTGTGCAAGGCTGCAAGCTTCACACTAAAACCTTTAAATTTGCAGCATAAAGTTTCAATTTACCCTAATTTGTTTTTTTTTGTTATCATGGCATTAACATGGATGGCAGAGTTGGAGGCGTTGTTGGTGCCAGCGCCGTTGGTAATACATACATACAGTTAAATAACTTGGATTTGGTTGAAATTAGGGCTTAAATTGGACGCTTTCACTTTCCTTTCTTCTTATTATTCACATATGCAGGCTTCAATACCAACTCAAAAGAGAGATGGCAATTGAAGCCTTTTCATAAGGTATGTATTCTCCAATTTTCATGAAACCCAACGACTATATGTGTTGATTTTATGTTAATCGAATCGTTTGTTTGTAGAAGGAATGATTGGCGTCTACTCAACCCGTGTGTTAACATTTCCAGTTGCAAAACAAGGTAATTGCCTAATTGTTGCCTAATTGGACATTAGGCATTTGTTTACACATCGCCTACCGGTGTTTCATCCTTTTTTTTTACTCTGTGAACTTATGCATGTGGTTTTTTCCCTGTTTCTTCCATATTTGACCTTGGTTTTTGATTATATCCCGATGAATAGAGGTGTAAACGTTTTAGGGATGACGGTGATCTCTTTATTGGTTGTTGCTACATAAACACCCTCCAACTGTTCGACAAAATGTCACAATGAAAATTCTGTTCATTTGTTTGTGGGTCTACATGTTTATTCCGGTTTCTGGGTTTCTAGGATTCCATGAGAGATCTCCTACAGATAATAGAAAATGATGACATTCTTTAAAAAAACCAAATTTCATAAACAAATTAATTTACAAAATAAGTGATAACTTAATGTAGTTATTTTGTGATAGAAATGGTTAATCCTTTATTTATTTTAAAGATATAAATAATCAGTTGTTAAAGACATATGTATTCACTAACTTTTTTTTAAGTTCATGCTAAATTTAGCTTTACTGTGAAAGTGAAATGATCAAGGTTTAATGAAGTTAAGCTTTAATGAAATAGTTAGATCCAATCTCTACTTCACTTGCTTTCATGTAAACAAATTAAAAATGACTATTTTATTTTAATATTTTTATATTTGGATTACGAATGAAAATTTTAACTAAATTTTTTTTATTTCTTATATGTGTTAGAAGTATTAAGGCGGGAAGAGCCGGCCTATAATCATTTTGTACCTTAAACAGGTGATGGATATGCAAGTCCATAACCACAAGCAAGTTAAGGTTTGTATTATAGTGGTCGAGTCTATTGTTGGTTAAAATGTTTACACAAATAAACAATTAGTTATAATCAAATACCGTGAAATTTAAGAATGAAATTATAACAAAAACTGTGTTTTTAGTTATTTTTGGAAAATAACAAAAAATAGAATCTTATTGAACTTTTGTAAAAAATTTAAAACTCTTCATTTTAAAGATTATATAAATAAAACAAAAACTAATTTGTAATTATGAAATGTGATTTCATTCATAAATGAAAGAAAATTCAACACCCTTCTCCTATGGAATGCAAATCAACCCATACCCATGACAAAGAATCACATTTCATTCCATGAAGTTGCTCTATTCCATTCCTAAACCATCCCTTTGTTTTCAGGTTGCCTCGGGACAAATTGCCTGAATAGTTGCTCTTAGCTGTATTCAGAAAGTGTCTAAAAATGTAAGTAAGCAACTCAAACTTCTCAAAATTATAATGTTCATGTCTGTGCGTCTGTGGTTATTGGCGCGTTTATATGTTTTTTGCTTCTATTACCTTCCATTGTGATGTTTGTGTTTATCTATTTCGATTCTCAGGTTTTTGTTTTCCTAAACGAATCCGGTAGCATATTCAATATGTGTAATATGATTTTCACAAATTTTGTTCTTGTACAATTCTGTTTTAATGAAACACTGATCTTCAAAAGTTTTGTGCAGCTCTGTTTTGATCCCATTACTGTAAAGATGATAAGCAATTTCAAGGTAAATATCTTTTTTGTCCATCTTAACAGTTGTTACAACATTTATCTTACTAAAATTATATAATTGTTAGATTGATTGAATTTTTTTACTTATATTGTGTGTATGTTTGCTCCTTATTTTTGCCCCCCCTGTGATTGTTGGATTGGGTGATGATGACAAATCATTTATTTGGCACAATGGACTCGATTAAAGCAAAGTAGGTCTACTTTTTATACATATGTTCTGTGGTACTTTGCATTCGTAGAAAAATTGGACCACGATTTCCTTTTTTCAAATCTAATAATCAGTTAAAATAGGTTGTGTATCTCAACATATTTACTGCAGGGCAGGCCTGTAAATTTTAAAAACGGCATAACGGTTATCAAATTCGGTTTGATTTTAATATTTTAAAGGTTTGTTACTATTTTCATTCTTTGAATGTTGACTGGTTTTGTGTTTTTTTATTTGATTGGTTGTGATTTCTCTCTATTTTATTTACTTTCAGACCATCAGCGGTGGATTTCTAGGAATCATGAATAGATGACGACATAATTATGAACATGTCTCAATTCATGTGGATACCTAAAGATGCAGCAACTCCTATTTGACAACAACTATGAGAGCGCAAAACTGCTGAAGACCATGCACGATATGCAAAAGAAATATGAAGCCCTTATTCAAAATCTCAAAATAAAGGTCAAAAACCTCCCCGACGACAAACATCCCTACTTCTAATACGTTTCTATATTTAATGCATTTTGTGTTCTATCGTTTGCTACAGCTTCAATTAAGGAAAAAAAACAAACACAACGCCAAAGGCGCAACTAATTCCCCGCTAGTTTATATTAAAGACTAAAAGGGGTAAGTTTTGAAACTTAAATATTAAGTTTTTTACTACCCAATGTTTAATAATTATGGCAAATTTGAGGGTTAAACTATAAAATTCAGATCGAAGCCTATACTAATAGAAGCTAATGGGCTGGACTCATTCTCTTGTTGTCATAGAGTCACAAAGGAGTTCTTGTTCATGGAGCAGATGAATGGGTCAGTTAATCAAATCATCGACAAATTCCTTAAGAGGTCACTTTTTTGCCCAGAGTACGTGCTTATTGAGGGCATGAAGATGTCCTAATACGTGAACTTGCTTAGGACCGATATCTGAGAGTTTGTTGTCATTGACAGGTGCTTAACTCTTAATAAGATGGTGTAGGTAGCTCGCCTTCGGGAGCCGGAGCTATAGATTCATGTGCAAAATAAAAAAGAAGCAAAATCATACAAAGACATCAAACCAGCTTGTTAAGAAGTTCAAGCCATTGTAAGTGAGGGAAGAGTCACTTAGGAGAGTGTTAGGCAAATTCGGGAGTATGTTATAAGTGTAGGAAGTCGGGTCACATAAACAATGATTGTAAGGAGCCGACAAAATTATGTTTTGGTTGTAACAAGTTCGGGCACATCAAATCTGAATGCCCAAATTAGACTAGAAGGCCTCAGAGGCTTTGGGAAGAGCTTTTTAGCTCATTAATAAGGACATCGAGGCATCGCTGGATATCACATGTATATATTTTTTTGTTGCTAACTCGGTACCTACTATAGTTTTAATAATATATCAATTCTAAGTGTGTAGAGTTTTCGGTAAATACCTTAGAGCATCTCCAATGGTAAACCTATGTTATAACTTAAAAACATTGTCACATCTTCAACCCATTAATATTTACCTCTAATTAAAGAAGTTCTCCAATGGTTAACCTCTTTTATGACTTTTTTTAATTAATTTAACTAATTTATCCACTTCTATTTAAATGTTCCATAAAACCCCCTCATTTAACTAATCGTTTTTTAAAACATAAATTTTAATATAAAAAATTTTAATAAATATTATTGCTAGCCGTTTAATATTTTAATAAATACTATTTTTTAACATTAATATTTAAGTAATTGATTATAATACAATACATTGCTTTAATAAATACTAACACTAAATGAAGGAGAGAAAATGAAACATTATTAAAAATAAAGGGGTTAAGTGACCATCCTATCAAACTATATTGATCATTCAATATATATCAATATATATTGAGTGGTCAATAAAAATAAGCAAAAAAGCGATGTTCTCCGATGCTAATAAGTCATCTTACAACTTATCTAAATAGTAAAAAGCTTTAGAAAAAACTTCCATTGGAGATGCTTTTATTATGATTAGGACATTGCTTAACTTAGGATTTTGCCTAGAGCATATTTCTAAGAAATATTTATAGTTTTAAGAAATATTTTAGAAAATAATTTCTTGGCAACAAGAGGTTTTGTAATTGGGTTGATGATTGTGAAGAACATCTCATTGCATGTTCTTATTTGATTGTTGTTTAAGGATTTGAAATATGGTTTGAAGACATGATTTAAATTAATTTCCCAATGCCCACAAAAGCAAAAGTTAAACAAGATGATGAACTGTATTCAGTTTCACGAGTGTTGCGACATGATGGACGAGGAGTTTTACAGTACGTAGGAGCTAATCACGATTATTCAAGGATTGAGTTTCGAGGACGAATTATAATGAGGGAGTGTTGTAACGTCACGTTTTCGTATAATCATTGGAAAAAAGATTTTACTTATGAAAATATATCCGAAAATAAAACAATCTTTTTTCTTTTTTCTTATTTATTTATTTATTTTTTTAATAACTATGAGACATTTTACAAAAAAAATATTGAGAATTAACTAATAATGATGATGATAATAATAATAATAATAATAATAATAATAATAATAATAATAATAATATAGAAATGATTATTTTGATCTATAACGGATTATATTTAGGTTAGGGACTAAAAAAGGAAAGAACCAAAAGGGGTTATCATTATAAAATTAAAAAATTAAAGGTAACATGATATATATATATATATATATATATATATATATATATATATATATATATATATATATATATATATATATATATATATACTCTATAAATGGATGTTTTTTACCACATCTCACATTCTCATTCAATTTGTCAAATGTAATTTTGTAGTTATTTTGAACTTAACTTTTAATTTCAAAATTTCCAAATGAACTTAACTTTTAATTTTAAAATTTCTAAATTAAAGCTCATTAGTTTCTTTTGTTCATTTATTTAAATTATTTGTTTAAATTTAAAAGATAAAAAACATTTCAATTATAATAATTCATTATTTTTCTATTTTTTTACAAATTTAAAGTATATATATATATATATATATATATATATCTACTCTAATAAATGAAAGTTTTTTTACCACATGTCACATTGTTATTCAATTTGTCAAATGTAATTTTGTGGTTATTTTGAACTTAACTTTGAATTTTAAATTTTCCAAATGAACTTAACTTTTAATTTCAAAATTTCAAAATTAAAGCTCATTAGTTTCTTTTGTTCATTTATTTAAATTTAAAAGATAAAAAACATTTCAATTATAATAATTCATTATTTTTCTTATTTTCTTACAAATTTAAAGTTTTTAGATATTTTTGACATTTATATATATATATATTTTTAAATTAACCCATATAATACATGAGTCTCACAACTAGTATATATATATATATATATATTCTAAAATAGCATATTTAATTTCTCGTTATTTGTTTTTTAATTATTATATTTCATTTATGTAGTTCATGACCATTTTTATTTATGAGAAATCAAATATCCTCCTACCATTCAACTCAAGCTCTTGATTGTTTGTATTCACACTTTTTCTTACAACATTCAAATAGTTAGTTTTGAAAATTCGAGAGGACGGTTGGGTTTTAATTGTTTCATGCAATAGTGGTTGCCACTTCACCCAAAGAAGCAGAAGAAAGAAGTAGAAGGGTAAGGGTCATAATTTTAAGTATCGAAAATCAATTTTATTGAGTCTTAACTCATAAAATAATAGATGTCTTTTTTAAAAAAAAAATGCACCAAAACATCATTTTGGGTTATTTTTATGTCTTTTGTACTCATATGAATTTTGTTTAATTATAATATTTATTCACTTTTGTTTATAGTTCTTTTATATGTATTTGATTTATTGTATTGTATAAAATATAGGGATATGATTTTATTTTCTTTCATTGAAAACCAAATGGTCATCCTGATTTCTGTATTTCTTAATTGGTGATATGATTTATCGTATGACAATATACCTATAATAAAACAAGACCGTGGACCTCAAAAAGAAAACATTGGGGCCCAAGGAAAAACGTTAGTAAAAGTAGAATTTAGAGTAAACTATGGAAATGGTCCATAGTATTTTGAATTAATATTGGTCCCAATATAAAATGACTATTTGCTTTAACTTTTATTTTTATTTTTTCTATTTAAATTACTATTTAAAGTTTTATAATATGGATGTACCAACCATCACTATATTTTCAGTAAACACCGAAGAAAATCAACAAACATATATCTATAAGAGAGCATCAAAGCAACAAATCCAATCCACATGCAACATATCATAATAATGACCTTGCAAGATAGGGCTCCAATGTATCATAGCAATTGGAAAATACAATTTTTCTGTCCTGCTTCTAACTTTTTATTGACCTTGCTGCCTAATCCATATTCTTTTTCATCTAGAAAAAACATTAATTCCAACGATACTAATTTTTCTGCTGTCTCCAAGCCACACTCTTTTAAATTGGTATCCTATTAAGTATTAACATATGAAAGATGGACAGGGTGAGATAGGCGGTAGAGACTAATGAGATGTGTCGAAATCAAAATAAAATAAAGTAAAATCATAGAAACGATCCTCCGTACATTTCTTTTAAAAAATAGGCTTAAAAAAATCAAATAACCACATATAATCATGTATAATTTACTCTAAAATTTAAGGATTTAATTGGGAGCTAGACAACCAACCAACCAATATTAATTACAAAAATTTTAAATAAAAGGAAAAAGGACTTTTGACAATCGTCGGCATTGTAATATTGTGGGGCTGTCATTACACCTAGCCATGAGCATTAGAACTGCCGGAACCGGACCCGGACCGGAACCGAACCGGAACTGGACCGAAACCGGAACCGGAGTTGGTAACAAGGTCCGATTACCGGTTCTCCATTTTTATGAAAACCGGTCCCGGTTCTAAAAACCAGAACCGGTTTGACATTTTTCACGTTTTTTAAAATGTGCATAACTCACTCATATGAAGTCGGAATTATTTGATTTTTTTCCAAAATGTAATTTGGAGTTTGTAATTCATTTTTGACTGTACAAACATATGTTTTGGTTACATATTGAATCAGTCACATGCTCCGAAAAAAAAAGAATATCGATGCTGCGTTTTTTCTATTTCAACATTTTTTATTTTTTTTTTGAATCTGTTACATTTTTTTAAATGAGCATAACTCTTTCATATGACGTCGGAATTACTTAATTTTTTTTTCCAACATGAAATTTGTTATTTGTAGTTCATTTTAGATTATCAAAACACATATTTTGGTTAGATATTGAATCAGTTATACACTTCGGAATACAACATATCAATGCTGCGTATTTTCTGTTTCATCATTTTTTTTTGAAATTTGTCATGCTTTTTAAAATATGCATAACTCAATCACATGAAGTCGGAATTACTTAATTTTTTTTCATCATATAATTTAGTGTTTGTACTTCAATTTAGAATA
This sequence comes from Lactuca virosa, assembly GCF_052849685.1. Classification (NCBI taxonomy): domain Eukaryota; kingdom Viridiplantae; phylum Streptophyta; class Magnoliopsida; order Asterales; family Asteraceae; genus Lactuca; species Lactuca virosa. The sequence continues at coordinate 179,692,971 of NC_136429.1, read as the reverse complement.
TAAAAAGTCATAATTTGGTTAAATATTGAATCATTTACAAGCTCCGGAAGATAACATGTCATCTATAATATTTCAACCGATTCTAGTTTGAAAAATAACCGAAAACCGGGACCGAAATCGGTGGTCCGGTTCCCGGTTCTTATAATATAGGAAAACCGGTTCCGGTTCCTACCATATCAAATGTTGACATATGTCACATTTAATGACATATTTAATGAAATTGATTTAATTTTAGTCCACTTGTCACCATTTAATATGGGTAGGAATAAAATATAGGAGGATTTTTAATTTCTCTTAATTTTATAAGGGTAATAATTTAGGTTTTGCTTATATTTAGTTTTTTCTTTCATATATTATTATTAAAATTGTTTAAACTTTTCATATTACATCCTTATAACATGTTGATGTAGGTAACATAGTTTATGTTTTGTTCACATTTAGTCTATTAATTTTTTTTGTCTATATATAGGTAACCTAGTTTTAGATTGTTCATATTACATCTTTATGAATTTGTTTGGACTATTACATCCCTATGACCTGACAGTTTCGGTCTTCTTCTATGTGACCGTTGAACCGTATTTCTACTAGCCCGTGGAAGAGGTGTTTCAGTTTGAGCTCGGTCCTACTGAATCTTTCATCTTCTTTAAACAGTCATAACTCCTTTGTTCGAAGTTGGAATGCCATATTTTTTTTCCAACACTAGTTTACTGTGTGTACTTCATTTTATACTATATAAACATCTTATTTGGCTACATATTGATTGAGTTATAGGTCCTGTGACATTTGGTATTATGTTGAATTTATGTTGTTTCAACATTGAGTTTAGTATTTGTACTTCATTTTTAGACTATATAAACATCTTATTTCTTTATATATTGGGTTAATTTTTTATGGTTGATTTGGTAATATTTTAATCATTTTGGCTCAAAGTATTAACCAATTGTACTAACAGATCATGTACCGATTCCAACCAGGTATTTTATCGAAAATAAGGATTGGCACCGACACAAGTGTAGTCTATCCGGTCCGGTCATTAGTTCTCAATTTCTCATTATTGGTTTAAATTGGTTCTTGTTCCAAACCGGGTTCGAACTGGTTGCTATTTATTAGTTGTACATTTTAACACTAAGTCAAATTAATTAGGTTCCATCAAATCAATTTTTATTTTACTTATTGTACATATTTTATTACTTCTTGTATCTTATTGATTTGATTATTTGTTGTTGTTGTTGTTGTTGTTGTTGTTGTTGTTGTTCTTCTTCTTCTTCTTCTTCTTCTTCTTCTTCTTAGCATATGGTGGTAGAGAAGAACTGCGACATTGAGTCGATATCAAGAGAATCATGGCGGTAGTCATTGGACAACATTGAAGAATATCCTCAAATATCTAAAGAGAACTAAGGATATGTTCTTAGCATATGGTGGTAGAGAAGAACTGCGAGTTATAGGTTATACAAATGCGAGTTTCTAGACTGACAGGGACAACTGATGTTCGCAGTCAGGTTGGGTATTCCTGATAAATGGAGGAGCGGTTACGTGGAAAAGTTCCAAGCAAAAGACGGTGACAGACTAAACGTGTGAGTCAGAGTATATTGCAGCTAATGAAGCAAAAAAGAAGCTACATGGTTAAAGAACTTTATTGGTGATCTTAAAGTTGTACCAAGCATCAATGAGCCTATGGATATCTTTTGTGATAACAAGGGTGGAACCGCCTTGACTAAAGAACCCAAATACCATGGTAATTCAAGACACATATTCAGGAAATACCATTATGTTTGACATAAGGTAAAAGACGGGGATATCATCGTGAGTAGAGTATCATATGAGGAGAATCTGCTAATCCTTTCACAAAGCCATTATTTAGAGAGAAAATGATGATGATGTAAGGACCATTGGCATAAAACCATATAGTGATTTGATGTAATAGTTCAGTTGTTTAGTTTTAATTAATTTATAAACATTTTTACAATATGAATTTTAACCTTTTGATATTTATTTTGTAGTGGCTTAATAAAGAGCTTTTTCCGTGCTACCAAACTGTGTTAATTCAAATACTGTGTTTTCATTTTTTCATGTTTTGAACCTAATTGTTTAATTATATTCAAATATCCACAGTCAATCACACTCTAGGAAGTGAGTGAGTGATTTAAGACTGTCATGAGTTTTGGTTGATTGACCAAGTTATTTTGGACATTGCAATAAAGATTGCGTTGAGACTTATGAGTACTTGAAAATATAGATTTTAAGTATTAGAACAACCTGCACTTAGAGATTATTTCATTGATCTAGTCACGAGTAGTTTTAAGGTGACAATATCTTTTATTCTTCAATCCGAGAAACATATGGGGTTTGTTTGTGAAATCTCTTGCGTGTTGGTGTGCCCCAACAATATCCGTAATTGATAGTCATAAAGAACATGTTCATGTGTGATTAGACAAGTAGGAAAAAACTATGTAGTCAAAGTTCATTTGTTCCTTCTTGTAATTGAGAAGCAATATCTATGGGCTCCTTGATGATTTGGTGTTGACATCTAAAGAGCTTAGCCGAGCCCTGACTAAATTAATGTGTTTGATTTAGAAGTCATATACGTTGTTAGAAATCATTAATCAGAAAACAAAATATTGAATAATAAGATTGAACTTATCCATTTCTCATGTTCATAGAGATATCTAGAACAAAGGAATAATTGGTCACTTGTTTAAGGACTAGATTTTGATTACGATCAGAGATTAGCAGTTGCATTGGATGAATACTCTCTGTTGATTGTTAGTGAAATATTAAGACCATGTGAAGTTAATGACTTGTACAAGTGAGAGACTGTTGGAAATGGTGTGCAAGGTCATTAACTCTTTTGGTAATATTTCTAATAATAACAGAGTCCTTTTAGGTTAGCCTCATTACACAAATAACATTAAGAAAATGGAGAAAATAAGATGTTAATTTATTAAGGAATTAACGAATTAATTAGAAATTATTTTGGAAATTAATTAAATTGTTTTAATCAATTAATGGGCTTGATCCAATATGGGACTAGCCCACGTGATAGAGGCTTTGCCTCTTAGATTGGAGGTCTCAAGTTCTATTCCAGATGTTGACGGTTTCGTGATACTAACTGCTAACCACTAACCCCACAACTAAAAATAAAAATAAAATTTAATGGGCTTGAGTATTAATTAATCTAAGACATTAATTGGAATATTCTAGAAGCTATTAGAGATCTAAGGGGGAATGGTTTTGATTGCATCCCTGATAGGGATAAGGAAACTTTCAGATAAGATAAGAAGAAACCTTAAGAGTTTGTATCCTTTAGGGTCTCCTCAGTTGCCTATAAATAGACTGACAGGTATTAAACACTACCTGCTGATTCCGGTACCTTATTAATGTGTATTGATGCTAATAAAGCCCAACATGATAAATCAACATGATTTTAGAAGAAGTTGTAAGAATATGATTGGAATAGACAAGTGGTGAAGACGACTAATGAACGGAAAAACCAAAAGGACTAAACTTCCACAGCTTGAAAGAGAAGTCGATAGCTCCACCCCTGGCAAGCTTAGAACAATTATTGTTCATAAGACGGTATGGGGATTAATATCTTTAAAAATTTAACGCCTAGATTTTTCGTACTAAGTACACCCCTAAATTTATTTATTTACAAATTTATAAAACATTTTGGTGTACACTAGCATACTGGAATACAAGAAGTTATCACCAGGAATCGTATTGACATCAAGTACAAGATCCGAGCTAGACGCTACAACAATCTAACATGAAACACATCAACAAAGAAAAACTGTAAGCCATAAGGCTTAGTGAATAACAACTACAATAACACAACAACATATATCATCATATATAAAGCAACTTGTTAACAAAAACAGACAACACAACAATTATACTAATTAAATCACACTAACTGATTATTGTCTCATGACTCCTTATGAGACCTAATAGTATTATTTTCACCTTACGGTTATTGTCTTGTAACACAATTAAGGCTAACCAATGAATCATCATTACCATTAGACATCCGTTTGGATATACTCCATCCAAAGTAAATATACCATTTATGACCTGCTACTTATTTCACCAAACTACAACATATCATCCTTAAATATACGTATGTTGATATCACAATATATCTAATCCATATATTGTGCACACCATACATCAACAACAACTGTAGGTGCTAAAGTCGAGTTACTCATATGGCTAGTTAGTAGACTAAGTCCAACTTTAGTCTCTGGCTTGCACTACCTCTCAACTTGCCACATACTAACACCAATTCAACAATTAACAAGTTCTTCAGAACCTGTTAGTTACAACTCACTATGAGCTAAAATTCATGACCAATTGTCACTAGACTAATTGAACTTCCTGGTACAACTTCTAAATGACTTAACCTTGTAAGCCATTAGCTAAATCTCACTTAACGGGTAAGTGGTAACTCCTGTAAATTAGGGTTTATAACCCTCACCATCCAGACTAAGTATTTTGATGTAAGATTTATCAAATAATCTTACCATCGAGTCTGTAATAGCACCATATCATTAGTTCTCGTAACAAACTCGGGTTTAACAACCCACCATTTATAATTAATTAATATAAAAACTATTTATTTGAACATTTTTAATTGAGATATTGATACCATTATTTGTAATGTAAATTATAAATGTATGCACTTTTAGCTATTATTAATGTGTATTAATAAAAAACTACTCATTTATTATTATGCTAAACTTAAACGTCCTTATTCTTAAGTACACAAACAAGATCACAAGCACTTCTTAATTCATGGTTAATGTATATGCTCCGCAGGAAGAAAATAGGAGAAAGATTTTATGGGATTTCTTATCGCAATTTATGGCCCGAAATAAGGGTGCTTTTATTTTGTTTGGAGACTTTAATGCGGTAAGGTGGGAGTTTGAAAGATTGGGAACCATTTTTCTCGTTCTTCTGCTGATCAGTTTAATAATTTCATTGGAGATAATGAATTGGTAGACGTTAATATGGGAGTATACGCGTTTACTAGAGTTGGAGGTAATGATGCTAAACTTAGCAAGCTGGATCGTTTTTTAGTATCGAAAGATGTGGTAAGTCAATTTCAGGATCTTTATTCTACAACTCTAGATCTTACCATTTCGGATCATAGGCCTATATTATTGTCTCATTCACGTGTCGATTATGGCCCTCGATCCTTTAAAATTTTTAATTCATGGATGTTTGAAGATGGATTCAATGAGTTGGTTACTTCTAACTGGTCCAATGCACAAGCGGAAAATGTGGATGGAGCTACTATAAGGTTTAAAAATAAACTCAAAAATCTCAAAGCGTGTATTAAACAGTGGTGGATTTTGGAAAAAAATAAACATTTTGTCACCAAAAATAGCCTTGTTAACCGGTTGCAGGAACTAGACAAAATTATTGATACTGGCGGTGGATCGGTTATCATATTGGAAGAAAGAAGTAATGTTAGAGCTAGTTTATTATCTTTAGAGAAAAAAGATATGTTGGATGCTTCTCAAAAAGGCGAAAATTAAATGGGCTATAGAAGGGGACGAGAATTCAAAGTTTTATCACAGTATTCTTAATAAAAGAAGAAGACATCTAGCTATAAGGGGTATCAAGGTGGATGGAGAGTGGATTAGAGAACCTTCTCGTGTTAAAAAAGAATTCTTCAATCATTATGAACAAAAATTCACAAAAATCAATGTCGTTCCGGTTATTAATAAAAGCTCTCGGTTAAAAGAGTTTTCGATGTCTTCTTCTCTTGAGCTTGATAGGTCGGTTTCTATGGAAGAGGTCAAACAGGCGGTATGGGAGTGTGGTAGTGACAAAGCCTTGGGCCTGGATGGATTTCACATTGCTTTTATAAAAAAATATTAGGAGTTGTTTAAGACCGATATTTTTGATTTTATGAATGATGTGTTTCATAAAGCGAAAATTTTTTCGGGTTGTAATTCATCTTTTATTACTTTGATCCCAAAGGTGTCGAGCCCAGTGGCGATTAATGATTTTAGGCCGATCAGTTTCATAGGTATCCAGTATAAAATTGTTGCCAAAATCCTTGCTCTTCGTATTTCTAAGGTGATTGGAGAGTGAACAGACGACGTTTGTCAAAGATAGACAGATTCTCGATGGTCCCTTAATGGTTAATGAACTATTGAGAGGTATAAGAAGAGAAAGAAAAAAATGATGATATTTAAAATTGATTTTTGTAAAGCTTACGATTCTGTAAGTTGGGATTATTTGGATAGGATTATGGAGTATATGAATTATGGTAAAAAATGGCGGTCTTGGACTCATGCTTGTCTGATTTCTGCTAGAGCTTCGATCCTTCTGAATGGGTGTCCTTCTGATGAATTCCCCCTTCAGAGAGGTCTTAGGCAAGGCGATCCCATTTCTCATTTTTTTTTTCATTTTGGTGATAGAGGGCTTACACATTGCTATTCAAGATACTATTGGAGAATGTTTGTTTCATGGAGTCAAGATCGGGTCTAATAATCTTGATATTTCTCATTTTTTTATTCGGACGACATCATTATTCTTGGTGATTGGGATAGAAGCAATATGATTAATATGGTAACTATTCTTCAAGTTTTTTTTTCTTGTTTCAGGATTGAAGATAAGTTTAGAAAAATCAAATATTTTTGGTATTGGAGTTAGGTGGGAAGAGGTGGCTTATTTTGCTCAATTTGGTGGGTGTAAACCGGGCAAACTTCCTTTTGTCTATTTAGGGCTTCCGGTTGGGCAAAATATAAATAGGGTTGCTGGGTGGGATTCTATTATTGATAAGGTTAAGAGGAAGATGACGGGGTGGAAGGTTACTACTCTTTCAATGGGAGGTCGACTAGTTCTTTTATAGTCAATTTTGGGTGTAGTTGGCATTTATTATATGTCGCTTTTTCTGATGTCGGTTACTATTGCTAAACATTTGGAATCTTCTTAGGCCAAGTTTTTTTTGGGGTGGCGATGATGTTCATCATAAATTGTCTTGGGAGAAATGGGATTTGGTTCTTGCGGATATTTCCCAAGGAGGTCTGAATATTGGAAGTTTGACTGCTTTCAATTTCGCTTTGCTCCAAAAATGGAAATGGCGTTTCTTGAATTTTGATAATTTAGTTTGAGTGAAAGTTATCAAATCTATCTTTGGTGATAAAGAAGGGCTAGATTCTTTACATATTCGTAGCCAAGGTCTGTGGGCCAAGATTCGTGCTTTGTTTGCTCGTCTTGAAGATAAAGGTATCATCCCTAACCCGATAGCTATGAGAATTTTAGGTAACGGATCTTCAATTCAGTTCTGGAATGATGTTTGGCTTGGGAATCAAGATTTGTCCTCTCGATTTCCTCATCTTTTCCGTCTTGAATTGGTTAAAAATTTCTCTATTTCTGATTGTAAATCGAGTCTAGGATGGAATTGGTGTTGGCGTCGTGAGGTTCGCGGTGGCCAGGAATCCTCTCAACTTAATGACTTGAATATTGCTTTGTTAGATGTAAAGCTGACTGATAGGGTGGATAATTGGCGTTGGAGTATTGGAGCAGATGGAGAATTTTTTGTTGCGGATACCAGAAGATGGATTGACAAAAGGATTTTACCAACTGTTAATCTTTCTACTAGATGGAATCCGTTCATTCCTAGGAAAGTTAACATTTTGGTGTGGAGATCTATGTTGAATAGATTGCATACTCGTAATAATCTTGTTGCTCGTGGTATTGATGTGCCTTGCATTTTTGTGTCCGGTTTGTAATTTGGAAGAGGAACAATTGGTTCATCTTTTTGTTAGGTGTGAGGTGGCGGCAAGAACTTTGAATGTAATGTTTAAATGGTTAGAATTACATCTTAATTCTTTTGATTTTGTTACGCAAATCTTTGAGCAAGTGGATAATTTGCGAGGAACGGTGAATAAGAGGGGAGTTATTGATGCGGTGTGTTGCACGACATTATGGTTCTTATGGCGGTTTCGTAATGATAAAGTGTTTGGTGCTGGTAAGATTAGAAAAGATATTATTTTTTATTCTATTAGAGAACTCACTTTTCTTTGGGTTAGTAATAGATTTAGAAATCATGTTTTTCGGTGGAATTGTTGGTTACAATTCCCTTTAAACAATTTGTAATGGTTTCTTTTGTTCTCTAGTTTCTTGCTAGAGTGTTTTCTTTCTCTTTATATATGGTTGACCGTTTCAAAAAAAAATCTACACACCTTATCTCCCATCTAATGGTGGTCGATTTTCTTGAAAAAAAATCAGGAATAAAACAGAGTTTGTATGAGAAAGTTCAAAGCCACTGTCATATCTTTTTATGGAAATTTTAGATGCAGAAAACATCTACGGGTATGAGAAATAGAATTGAATTTTTTGTTTTATGTGTAATTCGATACGCCTAAAATATGCGAAATACTACAGAAATTTTAATAAACTTAATGATTACATGTATTTGGTAGTTATGTTGGATCCGACCATGAAGTCAACATTTATTGGCATACATTTAGGAATATGATGTACAGCATACGTAAGAAAAATCACATGTAAAACAAGTTATTGACATGAAGGTTGCAACTTTTGATTCAAGATATTGAAAATAAAATTGAAAGTTAGTTTATAATGTAGAAAGAGAGGTTTGACAACGTCGAGTTGTATTCTTCATTTTAAAAAGGTTGTAACAAAGATGTCGTTTCTTATGCTAATGGTACTTAAATAAGCAAAAATGTCATAAACTTGTTTATGCTTGTAACATCCATATTTTTAACACAAAATTTTTCGTTTTTAAATAGAGAAAACATTAAGTATTAGAAAAACCAAGTCGTAAAAATTCCAGGTGGATCAAATACAGTCATCCCAAATTAGAGTATCAAAATGCGGAAAATCAAAAAAATCTGCAAGCCGGTGTGTACAGGCAAGCCTTTTCCTTTCCGCGATCATCTGAAGTACCTGAAACATATTTAATCCAAAAATGTATGCATGAATCTTAGTGAGTTCCTAAAATATTACATACAACTTAGCAAAATAAATAAATATGGGTTATCAGCAACCCTGTGGATTAAGAACATATTTTAGGGGTTATTAGTAACCCTGGGGACTATCAGTAGTCCCGTGGACTCACAACTGTCCATGAGATATCAACATCACAGTTGGTCAGCATTCATATACTACTACACACATAATATAGTGAGAAGACTCACCTCGCGAATAGCAGCTAGAATTACAACAACTCTCACACACAGGGTAGACAAGAGCAACAAGACACCTAACAACAGTATGGTCGTACCCTTTCAGCCTACATCCTTAAAATCCTAGCTTGAACCAAAAAGTCAAACATGGTCAACTTCAGCGAACGGTCACGTCATGACCACCCATAGATCACGTCATGACTACACTAGGACAAAACAATCGAGAACACCCTCCTCTCACAACGTGACATGCTATTCCTCACGTCGAGAGATCCGCTCTGGATAACTTTTAGCTTTAAGTTTTAATCCCTTAAGCTACTCCTTGAGACTTCCCAGAGGGTTTTCCTTAACCCTACGGACAATGAAAATCGTAGCTTTTCAATAATGCATGTCCAACACATGAATTGAACACTAACTAGGTCAATAAGGAGAAAATGAGGCCAAGACTCATGCTTGGAGTCTAAAACCAACATCAAACCTTATGTTTGAAACTTATACTAAAGAAAAGGCCTCAATGATCCATAAACTTGCTAACTTTATGGAACCTATGCATGCTACCCAACCCAACCATCAAAAGAAAAACATAAATCTTAGATCTAGCATGCATAAGAGATAAAGACAAGAGCTTTAGGACTTACAAAGGTCCAAAAGCATTGCAAGATGATGAGGAAGGAGATTGTTTGCCAAAAGGATGCAACCAAGGAGTCTTCTTCTTCTTTAGGTAATCAAATTCACCAAATAAGTTCTTCATGGTCAGAAGGGAAGCTATCTTTTATTAGGGCAGGAGGAAGTGTAAGGGTAAATAGAGTTGTAATCAGTCGAAGGGTTTCATGTCTTCGAATGTACTGAGTCTTCGTATCTTATGTAATCTATTTTACTAGGGCATTGTATTCAAAGCTTAACGCATAGTCCTTAGTATATTTTTTGTACGCTTTCCTCTCTTATAAATAGGAGTGTTTACTAGAGTCATAGAGATGAGTCTTTACAGGATTGTTATTTGTACTCTGTAAAACTTGAGAGCGTAATAGAATTGAAACAAGATCATATTTACATCTGTGTTCAAATCTCATAATCCTACTTTGATCATTAAACTCTGATTCATTTCATACTCGATTCTTTGTTTCATCAATTGGTATCAGAGCAGGAATCATATCTCTGATCTGATTTTCATCTTTTCAAAAGTTTTTAAATCAACTTTTTGGTTTAAGAAATTCCGCACTTTTTGAAAGTGAAAAATTCATTGGATCTAAGTCAGTGATTCGATTCTGCACTTGAATCATTGAATCGAGTGTTCTACTAGTGATTCTGATTTGAATCATATAGTTTGTTGTCAAATTCTCAAAGTTTCTTCAAAAATTCTCAAGGATTTATTCCGTACATCAATGGTGTCTTTCAATCTTAATTCCATGACTTCATTTTCTCATCTTCTAGGATCATCCACCAAAATTCCTATGCTAATTCCTGAGTATTACGATCAATGGGCTGATCGTATGCAGGATTATCTTAATGGATTGGATGAAGAACTGTGGAATTGCATTTCTGGCAATCTCAATCCACCAACGAATGTTCAACCAATTGGATCATCTTCTGGAAGTTCCGAAGTTGAGAATCAGTCTGATCGTCTGAAAAAGCTAGAGAAGAGATGCGTGAGAGAGCTAAGAGGTGCTTTGCCTCCAGTTGTTTACAACTATGTGAGGAGTTGTACAACAGCAAAGGAGATCTGGAACATTCTCAAGGAGAAATTTCAGGGGAGTGAGAAGACAAAAGTTAACTCTGTGAAGCAATGCTTAGTGGAACTGAAGGACTTCAGACAGAAAGATGGTGAAACGATTGAAGTTTACTATGATCGTCTTAATGAATTAATCTATCGATGCAATCGATATGGTATCACCAGATCAGCCATGGAGTTCAATTTAATTTTTGTTATGGGTCTTCGTAAGGAGTGGCGTAGTGTGAGCATGATGGTTAAGAATCAACAGAGCTTTGATACGTCAACTTTGAATGACTTGTACAATCAGCTGAAGTCTCATGAAAGCGAAGCGAACGAAATTGCTGAAGAATCGAAGGCAAGTTTGGGAGGTTCACTAGCTTTGGTTTCGAAGATCTCTGAAAGGGAAGCTGAGAAAGATGTTTCAGACGAAGACGAATGTTTCATTATGAATTCAGATGATGAGGCGATTGCTTTCTATTCAAACAATCGTGTGAAAAAGTTCTTCAAAAAGCCATTCAATCCGAAGGCAAAGTCATCTGAGACAAAAGGGAATTTTATGAGTAAAAGTGCTGGGGATGAGAAGAAGAAGGAAGAGAAGAAAGATACGAAGTTTGTTGAGGGAAAAACAGAGAAGAAGTTAAAGGGAGATGCTGGGATTGATTTTCATTATTGCAACGGGGATAATCATTTAGCTAATGATTGCATGCTGAGGAAGAAAGATGAGAAAAAGAATAAGACGAAGGATGAAGCGTACTATGTGGAAAAGTTGGAGGAGGTGCGTGCGAAGGCAAAGAATCTTTCATTAGTTGCTCGTGGTGAACAAGAAGAAGATGGAACTTATCAAATTTGGTCATCTGGATCAGATGATGAGGAGATGCGAAATCCAACCCATGGAGCAATGTTTGCAAAGATGGAAGAAGAATCAGATGAGCAGGCATACGAAGTTCATGGGAGATGCTTCGTATCAAAAGCCGCTGACAAATCTCCGATGACCACGAAGGTACGTAATATTCTTGAATCTTTCAATATTCCAGTACATGCTTATAATTCTGAATTAGTATCTTGCGATGAGACTGTTACTTATTTTGATTCAATTGTGGTATCTGCTAGCAATGAGGCTAAGAAGCTGTCCATGTAATTGCTAGAGACACAGAAGAAACTAGATTCGAAAATTACTAAGATAGATTGTTTAGAACTTCAAATAACTAATATCATGGTTGATAGGGATAACTTGTCTAGTGAATCTAAACTGTTGTTAGCTCAGAGGAACATTTACTGTAATTCGGCTAAAAGATTGTATGGGAAATTAACTGAACCACATCATTCGTGCGAAATCAGTAAAGAACAACATAGAAAATTGCTGCCATTTTTAGCTTATGAAAGAGCTACGGTAGATAACATTTCGTATGACTATGAAAAAGAAATAGCTGATTTTAACAAAGTTCCGAATGATAAGTATAGATATGGAATAGTCAAAGTAGATGAATGTCTTGATTCATCTGAATTGGTTAAAATTGTAAATGACACTTTGACTAAGTCTGAACAAATTCACATCTTGAAAAAGACTGAGAATTCAACATCTGATTCTCAATCTAATTTTGCTGATATTGAGGATAATTCTGACAATATTAGTGAAATCAGTGATATTGAGGATGTTGATTGTTCTCAGTTGTCTATTATAAATGTTGCATCATCATTTAAAGAAAAAGAAAAAGGTAAGGATTTGTTGGTTGAGATTGACACTGATCAACCCTCAACTTCGAAAGTTTGTGATGTGGACTGTGTGGAAGTCAGAGACAGCCAAACAGATGATAGTGATGATGGGAAAGAAGAGAAACAAACGAAGAAAAAGGAAGTTACAAAGGAAAAAGAAATTCCTCGTATAGTTGTTGACCAAGTGTATGGAGATACACAAAAGTTAGAAAAAGTGCTGACTGAACAAGGTGCTCATTACCTAGAAGCGAATACGGTGGTTTACCCGATTTTCAAGTGTACTGATGATGTTGTTTTTCCAAACCAAGTCTTCGTAACTACCAGAAATGTTGAAAATATCAAACCCGAATTAAAGAAGTTAGTTGAGGAGGACAATTCAAAAACAATTGATGAAGGCTTTTTCGCAAATCAAAACACAGTTGAAAACAACTTAACAAAGAATTCGTATGTGTTTCAACGACAAAAAGCACAAAGCCAATGGGTTGAAAAATAAAAAATTGAAAAAGAGAATACAAAACATGTTGAAAAGGAAAATGAAAAAGTTGTCAAACTAAACTCTAAGGAATTTAAAGATCAAATTGACAAATTTTCAAAGGAAAACAACATTTCAAAACGACAAGCAAGAAAGAAAATATTTTGGCAAAATGTTGAGTCTCAAAAGATGTCTGAATCACAATCAACCAAAAATGTTTTCAAAGCTAAAAATTCCTCTTTTTCATCAAAAACCCAACATTCATCTCAATCAACTCATACAAGGTCTGAAGTGAATAAGCAACCAAAGTTTTCGAAAGTTTCTGACACTAACAAATCAAGAGCATTTTCAAATAAATCTAATTCAAATCAACAAGTCTTTCAACATCAACATTTTAAATCAACTGTTGATACATCATATGCTCATTCTTCTCTAACAAATCCCAAAGTTAATTTTGTTCCTCAAAAGCCAAATTTTCCTAATCATACGAAGAAACAAACACTAAAGACTTTGCATGAAAAAGGCATAACTTCAAGGAAAAATATAGATCACTGGCTCGAAGGACGAGGAAAAGTTTATCAATCCAACAAATACTCAGAAAAACAAATCAACGAAGCTTATGAAAAGTATGACAATACTTCTTCGAATGGAAGTTCATCCTCAAAAGATTCGAACATCTCCATCAAAGCTTGGAGACCAGTCACAAAAGCGAAGACAGTTCAGTCACAAACTCAAAATGCGAAGGGTAAAGTCAGTGTACATCCGAAACCAACAAAATCTTATGTTTCGGTTCCTACAAATGATGATGTGGACATTATTGATAGTCTCAAAACTAAAGTTTGTGACTGGGTCAAAAATTCTTCATTTAATTCCATGTTGAAATCTAATTTCCAAGGACCCAAAAAGTCTTGGGTACCTAAAATTTTCCACTGATTGTAGGTACTATGTGACGAGCAATATGATAACAAGTGGTACATTGATAGTGGTTGCTCTCGTCACATGACTGGGAAGAAGGAAAATTTACAAGATTTTCGAAGTCTCAAAAATGCTGGAGTAGTGAAATTTGGGAACAATCAAAAATGTCAAGTTAAAGGATATGGGAAGATCACAAATGGACAATTCACAGTGAATCGTGTTGCATATGTTGAAGGTCTCCAACATAACTTGATAAGTGTTTCTCAACTTGTTGTGGGCACTGGCAATCAAGTTCTCTTTAACGAAAAAGGAAGTATTATTTCGAATGTCAACCCAAACGAAGTGTTACTGAAATCCAAAAGGAAAGGTGACATGTTCACTCTGGACATCAATCCTATTATAGGCAAACCTGCTGTATGCCTTCTTTCGAAAGCCACATCTGATCTAAGCTGGCTATGGCATCAAAGACTTTCACATCTCAACTTTCGAAACATCAATAAACTGGTGGTACAAGATCTGGTAAGAGGTTTACCTGTACTTAAATTTGATAATGATTCTTTATGTGCAGCTTGTGAAGTTCGCAAGCAACATAAACAAGGTCATCCAATTACGATAGATTCGAAAATTGTTGCACCTCTGGAGCTTTTACATATTGATTTGTGTGGTCCTTCGATTGTTTCAACTCTCAACAAGAAACGGTACATTTTAGTTATTGTTGATGATTTTTCCAGATTTACGTGGGTTTATTTTCTCACGCTTAAATCCGAAGTTGCACAAATCATGATTGATTTTATCAAAAAGATGGAAACAACATTAAAGAAGATTGTTCGAAAAATCAAGAGTGATCATGGAACTGAATTTAAGAACAATGTTCTTGATTCATTTTTGGTGGACAAAGGGATTTCGCATAATTTTTCATCTCCTTACACACCACAATAAAATGGTGTTGTAGAACGAAGGAATCGCTCACTGTGCAAAGCAGCAAGAACCATGTTGGCATATGCGAATTTACCTCAATATCTTTGGGCTGAGGCAATATCTACTGCATGTTTTACTCAGAACAGATCTTTCATACACAGGCGTTTTAATATTACACCATACGAAATTCTGAATAATCGTAAACCTAATGTGAAATTCTTTCATGTTTTCGGATGTAGGTGCTTCATTATGAATCTCAAGGATCATCTTTCGAAATTTCAAGCAAAAGCTGATGAAGGGATTTTTATTGGATATTCACACAATTTTGTCGCATATCGTGTGTTAAATAAGCGAACACGAAAAGTGGAAGAAACTTTCAATCTCACATTCGATGATTACTATGTTAAACAAAATGAGCATAAATTTGTAAATCATCCAATTTTACAAGACACACAAGTTGAAACTGAATCTTTACAAATGGATGATATTGATTATGATTTGATTTTTGGAATTTCAGATCATGCAGTCGATGCTGAAATTCATGCTCCTGATAATCACATACCCGAATTTGCGAAGTTTACTGATGAATCAACATCAACTCCTCAAGAAATAAACGAAAGTATACAAAACAATCCAGTGGAGGGGGAGCACTTGGATTCGAATACATTAGATAATGGCGAGCATTCTTTCGAGGGGGAGAAAGAAACATTAAATGATGATGTTGAGGGGGAGCATAATGTTGAGGGGGAGCATTTAGAAATTATTGAAATAATACTGATTTAGATGATGCCTGTTCGATTGCAGGTTCTGAGAATGATGATATATACGAAGATGCTCCTTTGGAATTTGATCCAGCATATCCACCAATGGAAAAATGGACAAGAGATCATCCGAAGGATCAAGTAATTGGGAATCCACAAGAGGGAGTTTTAACAAGAGCTCAAATTCGTGCAAAGAATGAGGTATTGAATACTCATCAAGAATTTTGCATGTTCAATGTTTTCATATCTAAAATTGAACCAAAAACAATCAAGGTTGCAATGGAACACTCAGATTGGGTTGTTGCAATGCAATCCGAATTGTCTGAATTCGAACGAAACAAGGTTTGGAGATTAATTACTAAACCTGAAAATGTTTCGATTGTCGGGTTAAAATGGATTTTCAAAAATAAAACTGACAAAGATGGAAACATTGTTCGAAACAAAGCCAGACTTGTTGTTAAAGGATATTCACAACAAGAAGGAATCGACTGTGAAGAAACTTTTGCCCCTGTCGCAAGACTCGAGGCTGTTCGAATATTTCTAGCTTATGCAGCTCATAAAGATTTTGATGTTTATCAAATGGACGTGAAGTGTGCATTCTTAAATGGAGAGCTTGAAGAGACTGTTTATGTGGAACAACCCCCAGGTTTTATTAACGAAGAATATCCAAATCATGTTTATATTTTAGATAAGGCAGTTTATGGTTTAAAACAAGCACCAAGAGCATGGTATGCCACTCTTACTTCGTTTTTGAAACAATCTAAATTTAAACAAGGATCTGTTGACCCCACATTATTTCGAAAGAAAGTTGGGATTCATCTAATGCTTGTTCAAATTTATGTTGATGATATTATTTTTGGCTCAACTGACCCTGCATTGTCTAAAGAATTCGAAGATTTGATGAAAAGTAAGTTCGAAATGAGCATGATGGGCAAAATCAATAATTTTCTTGGATTGAATATTTGTCAAAAAAGAGAAGGGATCTTCATCAATCAAGAAAAATATACGAAGAATCTGCTTGGAAAATTTGGATTGACGAATAGCACAAAGTTACGAGTTCCAATGGCAACGGGCATAAAGTTAACACCATCATTAGATAAACCTGCAGTTGACATAACTTTATATAGGAGCATGATTGATTCATTAATTTATCTTACAGCAAGTAGACTTGACATCATGTTTTCTGTGTGTAATTGTGCTAGGTATCAGTCTAATCCACGAGAACTACATCTCACTGCTGTGAAGAATATCTTTCGTTATCTTAAAGGAACAATTTCGTTAGGATTGTGGTATCCTTCGAAAACTGGGTTCTTTGTACAAGCATATTCGGATGCAGACTTCGGTGGTTGTAATCTTGATCGAAAAAGCACAAGTGGTGGATGTCAATTTCTTGATGGCAAATTAGTGAGCTGGCAATCGAAAAAGCAAACATGTGTATCAATCTCAACAGCTGAAGCAGAATATGTGGCTGCTGCTGCTTGCACTTCACAAATAATATGGATTCAAAGTCAATTACGTGATTATGCAATTAATATGAAAAAGATTCCATTATATTGTGATTCTCAAAGTGCAATACGAATTTGTCATAATCCTGTGGAGCATTCGAAGACTAAACATATAGCTCTTCGTTATCACTTCATCAAGGATCACGTGGAGGATGGAAATATTGAAGTACATTTCGTGAAAACAACTGATCAGTTAGCTGATATTTTCACGAAAGCGTTAGATGAAAAATCTCTTGTAAGAATTATAGAAGGACTTGGAATGATCGATGGAAATTCTGTTCCATGTGAAAAAGGAGAAGAGGGACTGATCGAGAATGGTTCAGAGGCTCTGAATCAGTGATCACGTGTCATCGTTCAGTGTTCAGAGTTTACTGTTCATAGTCAACTCTTCGAACGCTTCGAATTCGTATGATTGTCACTTTTCAGTGAATTGGTAAAATGTAGTATATTTGCAACAAGTACTTTCGTTTATTTGAGTAATTTCGTTTTCGAAAAATCAAAAACATCAAAAATATTTTCATTTTCTTTTGTTCTTCGTTTTCGAAAAATCAAAAACATCAAAAAGATTTTCACTTTATTTTGTTCTTTATTTTTGAAAATTCAAAACAACAAAAATATTTTATATATTTTTTTTCTTTAAGAACTTTGTTGCAGATCTTTCTGAACATACGAAGAGGCACATGCTTGCAGATCTAAGGTCAGGTAAATGAATCTTACAACTCTTTACATTTTACTTATTTTGAACTAGTTAAGATGTCCCTAGAAGCATGCTGCTGCATGTTGTCCGAAGCCTCCAATGACTCAATGTGTGTGTACAAAAGCCTTAATGAACTTTTCATACGAAGATTTCTTCCCAAGCAGGCTTGTATTCACATTAGTCTCCTGAGCTACCTGACTCTTCTCATATGAGTAAAGAGTTTACTGTTTTGTCCAAATATAACAGAGGTACACTTCGTGTCTTCACCAATCTTTTTCATCTAAAATTTCTTTCACAATCACACACAAAGACATATGTCCGAGAGGTCTCTGATCAAACCAATCGAGACTTAGACATATCAACAATCTGTGTTAATGATCTTACATCATGAGACCGTGATGAAAGTGAAACCCAAATTTATTGCAAATTAAGGAATTGACGGGGAACTATGTTCCAGATTTTACGAAACATTTGTTTCAGTACCTATTTTCAAAACTCCAAATCATATTCATTTCATATGAGTGATCTTGATCAAACATTCGAAACCCACGATGTTTGTTACCCAACAAGATCCAGCACAAATTTTTTTTTTCATGAATATGATTTCCGTGTGAGTTTACTTCGAATCCCAAAGTTACTTTAAACATTTTTCAAAACACACTTGTCACTGACTACACTGGTCAAACAAGTAATTTCTGTTACAATTACTCACCTTATGTTAAGGCTGATATGTAACGAAATTTATTAAGCCACTTATATAGCCTTACAAAAGATGCCCTTCGAAACTTCTCTACAAGGTTTCGATTGTAATTCACGGGAACATACACAAGCTGTTGCTCATTTCTCTTGATGATTAACGAAGCAACCTTTGCCCGGGGTTTAACTGTATTCGTGTCAAATTAAATTTTTGACATCACAAAATCCCAAAAATTTTTATTTCATTGTTTCTTGTCTAACTTTCTTTGGAACACTGCACTCACGAAATCCTTGAGGTTCTGAGTAACACCAACTCAGGCTGATGATTTCAAACATCTGGCATATGACTTCGCTTTTCATCCCAAAAGTGAAAGAGCCTAACTTCCATCCGAAGGGGTCCGACGATTACAATTCTCTTGGGGCAAACAAAACAGGCTGTATTTCAATGACGTATGATATCGTGTCCGGGTTTTATGGCGATGGGACAGTTACTTTTTGACGCATGGCTATTTCTACGAAGTAGTGGTCTGGTTTTCAAGGTGCCACGTCGGCAGTCATTAAATGCACATCCCGCTTTTAATTCAAACAGGAGTGTTACATATAAAAGGGGATTCAAGGATCTTTTGTCACTTTACGCATTCAAAGATAATTCCCAATTCTCTCTGAATTTTCAAGCTTTCAAAACCCTAACAATGGCGAATACTGCTAATGTCAATGCTGAACCTTCTCAAACTCCAAAAGATATTACTTCCATGCCTATTATGAAGATCCAGGGTACCAACTATCAAGTTGAAGCTGATGTATCTAAGTACCCTGAAGAATTAAAGATGCTCGTGATTGCCTTGAAGAATTCCGTTTTATCCAAGGCAATGTTTAATTCTTTCTCTGTACCGATTTCGTGGTTATCTCAGGCGGGATCAACAGCTTCAATCGCTAAAGCCTTTGATGCAGTCACGTTTAACCTCATCAATGACAAGAAGGTTAGACTTACAAAGAAACTCTTCTGTCAGATTCTTGATATTCCAAATTCTCCACCGTATGAGGATTTTACTTATCCTCAAATTGTCCACATGTTCAACGAGATGGGACATCAACCACCACTATCCAAAATCAGTGATTTCAAGAAGTCAGGTCTTCCTAAGATTTGGAATTTTCTTTTTGGAATCTTTTTACGTTGCTTAACGGGTAGAACAGTGGGGTTAGACAAAGGAAGAATGGAGGTATACGCCATGGTTGCAGGGCTATACTATGATTTACCGGTGGATTATGCTTCGCAGTTATGGAAGGAGTTCAAGAAAAGTGTTGACAACACGGACGCTGTACATGGTATTTCGTGTGCAAGATACTGGAGTTTGATCTTGCAGTACTTCTACAACAAAGAGGGTATTTTAGTAGCCAATGACGAAGAAAAATTCACTTTTCATGTATATAGCAGTCCAAAGGAGGTGATTGATGATGCTGATGAGTTCCCAAGTGTTGCTCGTATTCCTGATGCAATGCTAAAAAGAGTTGATCCTACGAACTCAGTTTTGTTGACTTATATGCAAACAATAGATACAATAGTGAAAACTGGTGTTCTATTGGAAAAAGAGAAGAAGAAATCAAAAAGGGGGAAGAAGAATGAAGCTGATTCTTCTGCAAAATCGGTGAAGGAAACGAAGCCCAAGAAGTCATCTAAGAAGAAACCCGTAATAGTCGAACAAATTGTTCAAACGGATGTGTCTATCGCTGTTAAAGAACCAGTTACTTCACCTACTGTTGAAGAAACCCAAGAAAAAGAACTAATCCCTTCGAAGACTGGGGTTTTTCATAGATTTAAGATGAGGTCTCGAAAATCTTCACCCCACGTTGTTCGTAAACCACAACATACACATCAAGGTGTATTATTCAGGGAAGTTCCAGCGCCTGTTTCTCCATCATCAAAGAAACGAAGGGCTGAAGATGTGGCAAAACAGTTGACACAAAAGAAAACGAAGAAGTCCAGAAAACTTATCATTGCCACTACTTCAACGGAAGACGAAGAAAGAATTCCTGAAACTCCGGAAGCTGATATTGTCAAAGAAAGTTCGGTTCCTGAAGACATAAGTCTTATTCCACCCGAAGTTTCGCATGTCAAGTCATCTAATGAGGAGACACGGACTTCTGACATCACTATAGACATATCTAATACGGATACAAATGTTAACATGGGTGAACAAGGTGCGAAGACTGATGCTCAAGGTAATCTTCATGTCACTTATGATATTATCGTATCTTTACCTCCAGTAACTTCTACAACTGATTCACCCACATTCAACAACATAATCAATACCCCTTTTACTTCCATCTTTTCTTCACAATCTACTGATCCACCCAAACCTACTTCACCTGTCGATGATACAATGATGCTGGAGAATGAAACTGACAACGAAGGTTTTGGAGGAACTTTTGAAGATCTAAAGTTTGATGAAGAAGAAGAAAATTTTCCAGATCATATGTTGATAACCATGAAGCAATACAAAATTTTGAATACGAAGTTGAATGCTATCATTCAATCTCAAGCTGATTTTAGGGGAGGTTCATCAGTCTCAAGTCTGGAAGTTGATACTATGTTAAAGATGAAGGAATCAAGGATAATCAGCAAAGTCTCCGGAATGGTGAAAGATTCTGAGTCCGTTATTTTGGAGAAGGTTGACTACAATGATCAGAATAACGAACTTCATGTTAAATCTCAACAATCTGATTTTATGGGTGAGGTCAAGGATCTGAAAAGCACAACAAAAGAACGACATGTTCTTTTTGTTCAAGAAGTTAAGAAGGTACGCGAAGATGTCAACATGCAAATTCGTGAACTTCGTGAAGACATGCAGAGAGAAGTTCAAAGTGTTCAACAAGGTTATACTTCAATCCATCAGAAGGTTGACATTATTTGTGAAGCTGTCACCAAATTTGTCAAATTATACAAAAGCATGAGTCCTCAACTTACTCATCTTTCTGAATTGGAGAACAAGAATTTTAGCGAGTTGATTGTTTTGCTAAAAGAGTTGAAAGAGTTGTCTGTGAAACCAGTGTCCACTTCGTTTATCACTCCATAATTTTTATCTCAAAAATTCATCCAGTTCGAAGCTATTCTTCACAAACAATTATCTCCTCTTACTCGCATTTCAAGTCTTCTTCCAACGGTATTAGATGCCCCACCTGCTTTCACAGGGGTGCAAGGGGGAGAAAAGATAGATGAATCTAAGAAGACTGGTGAAGAAGTAAAGGCGAGTAAAGAAGATTCGAAGGTGGTGGGAAAAGTGTTTCCTTCGAAGATTCCAACTACAAAGCCTGTTATTGTATCTGCTGGTTCAGTTACTTCAACTGTGGTAACAACGGTTCCAATGACCAGATCAGTAACTAAAGGTGTTGTGATTGGAGAAGCTGCTGGAAGTGCTTCGAAACCAAATATTGTGGTGGGAGAGTCTGAGTCTAAAGATAAAGGTAAAGCCAAGATCATAGAAAAGACTAAGGAAGAAAAGAAGGCTGAAGTGGATGCGGAGTTGGAAAAGATAAGGCGTATTCAAAGTGTTATGGCTCTTCGTGCACAAGACCCTGTGGGTTTGGAAAAAGGAGATCCTTCGAAGCAATACAACTATGAAACAATTGAGGCAAAAGTCATGTTTGATCATATGTATTCATTTGAAAAGGTGCCAAAACAGAGTTATGTGTTACAAACACTGATGTAAGTTGGCTTGACTTTCCTATAAATGAAATGATGTTCATCATGCCTCAGTTTAAAGCAGAAATTATGTGTAAAGACAAAGAAGAAGGGAAGAAGATAAAAATTCGTTTTCATTCAGTGTTGGCGAAAGCACCTGAAGAAGTCTGGTCACTGTTAAAAATCAAGAAAGTTATAAGCATCAAAAGAGACATGGTTTTCGAAAATGTTATTCAGAATCTCAAATACACAGTGATCAGATCAAATGGAAAAGTTTATGAGTTTACCATTGCTGATTTTCCAATAATGAACTTGTATGATCTTATACAAGTTGCATTAATCCTGAAAGACAAGTCATTCTCCTTTCTACAAGAAACAGAGCCAGATGTTTTCCAACTTGGAGTCAAACACATCAAGATCTTTATTGAAAATTATTTTGAGTGTCTTGCTCAAACTGATGTGGAATTGGCTACTGTGAAAGGTATTGAAATTACTGCACCAATGGCTCATACGAAGAAACAAGCAGATCTGAAGAAATATGAAGATGGTGAAATCTGCTTAAAACCATTGGGGATTGTGTTCGCAGGAAAAGACAAAGCTGGTAGAGCAAAACGGTTCTTGTTCCAAACGTGCGAAGTGGAGAGATATGCAACTTCTCAGTATACGAACTTAATTGTTCGTATGAACCAATGCAGGAAGAATAATGAAGGAGACAAGAAGGAGATTAAGAAGGTCATTGCATGGTAGACAGAGATACGAAGAGTGATGATGTATTCAATTCAACTGCTTACAAGTTGAAGACTTCGACTTTGATTACAAAGGGGGAGGTTGTAAGGGTAAATAGAGTTGTAATTAGTCGAAGGGTTTCATGTCTTCGAATGTACTGAGTCTTCGTATCTTATGTAATCTATTTTACTAGGGCATTGTATTCAAAGCTTAACGCATAGTCCTTAGTATATTTTTTGTACGCTTTCCTCTCCTATAAATAGGAGTGTTTACTAGAGTCATAGAGACGAGTCTTTACAGGATTGTTATTTGTACTCTATAAAACTTGAGAGCGTAATAGAGCTGAAACAAGATCATATTTACATCTGTGTTCAAATCTCACAATCCTACTTTGATCATTAAACTCTGATTCATTTCATACTCGATTCTTTGTTTCATCAGGAAGGTGATGGAGGCTGAGGGTGTACAAACCCTAGCCCTTCAATTCCTTTAAATATGACACAAAACACGGTATTAGGGAACGTCCCGATCTCACATCGTGATAACCTATGTGTCAAAGTCGCGAGCCACAAAGATGGACACGTGTCTCAGCCCAATGCCACATCATGAGGCTTCCCCCTTACATCGTGAGGCTGGATCTGTAGAGGTAAATTCTTGGTCTGTTTCTTCGTCGTTGGATGCAGTGAACGACAAGTTTCTTTAAATGGCCCTTTTTCGCATATAGATGAGAGTAGATTCAACTTGAGCTCGAGTAAACTCCGGATGTCTTGTATGAGCCCTGTCAACAAATTCATTCCATTTATCGTTAACAGAACCTGGTCGTCCTTTACCTGAACCGGGTATTAGACCAGTTGGGGCTCTAGAAGTTGGAGGGACAACCCCAACTTCTGAGAGCTTAGAATCCGAGGCAGGGGCCCCAGATTGTGCTTGTGTAGAAAGAATAGGAATATACGAAGTGACATGTGGGTTTCTTCCAGGGGCTGCAAGGAACTTTGGTCAACAACTACACCATCTTGTTGGGAAGATGGGGGTGGATTATGTGGAGACTCCCCATGAGTGTATGCCTGTGATATTGAAGCTCCAAAGGGTACTTCGGAAGAGTGGTCAGGAGGGGGTTTTAGATGTCATTGTGTGATTCCTTTCTAGAGGAACCACTGACTTTGGATCTCTTTTTGGCAGGAGCTTTGGAAGGAGAAGTTTTTCTTTTAGCCATCTTTTTCTTTTTACCACCTGTCGAGGTTGGTTTGTTCATATCCAAGGGCTGGTGTTCATCCGAGACTGGGGCAGAATGTGTTGGGACAAACACAGTCGAGGTCTCCAAATGATGTTTGAGAAATTGTGAATCAGATGGAAGAACTGCCAACATATGTTGTGGCAACCTACGAGTAGGTCCGGATGTGGACTGGTTCGGAAGCCTATATGTCTTAATAGCTTTGAAGGAAAGAAATACCTCTTTTGGTTCAGTGTTGATGAGAATTGGATCTCTTCTTTCCATGTAGAGTTGTTGTAGAGTCAGAGCCCAGAACCTCAGACTGGAAATTTATTTTGGCTTTCTCTTGATGGAAAAATTTCGAAAGTCTTGCCATAGGACTTCGGTCAAATCGTCTGCATTGTTCCTTCCTGAATAGATGATATAGATGGCACACAACCAATCCTTGCTCATCGTGTCCGTTCCACCGTGTTTTCCTGATAAACCTCGAAGAATGAGGTGCATCAATATGGTCCAAAGTCCAGGAACCGCCGATTTCTTGAATTTTTTCGCCTTGAACTCTTCATTGTACCCAATTTCATTCAGAAACTTCTGAAACTCTTTAGACGAGGCTTCTTGCACTTGAAAACCCTTGGCGTTTTTAGGAATCCCAATTGCTTTGAAGAACGTTTGCTTGGTAACAGGAACAATTTTATCTCCAGTGGTTTTAGTCTCCAAAACACTATCTTGGATTTTGATCCTCTCAAAGGCTATGTGAAGGATGCGTAAAGGAATTTGAGGGTTTGGGGTTTTGGTTAGTGGAATGGAAATGGGGTGATGTGATGTGAACTTTATTATCACTCGAATGGATTCATCGTAATCCATAGGATCGAGTGAAAATAGTTAGGTTGTTTCACACAAGATCGGTTTAGTGGATGAAGATGAGGCTTAACCCTTCAATGATTTCTTCTTTGTGGCAGACTTTGATATTTCAGGGATGTGTTGAGTGGAAGCCATTGTTGCAGGTATGAGTTCTTGAAGAACAGTTGCAGAGAGAATATTGGAGAAGAAGATGGATAAAGGAGTAAAAAATGAGCAGTTGAAGTTTGAAAACCTTTTATAGGTTGGACTTTCGGGTCGGGTTTGAAAAAAGTAATGATGACATCCGATGGAAAAATGGGTCGCATTAACTGTTTTACCAAAATTTGCATGCTTATAAACTACAAGGGTAAAAGATGGGATGTCCATACGTGCGAAAAAGAGAAATTGTCGTTTCGATTTGAGTTGATGTGCACTTTATCGAGATGTGTGGAAAAGAACGTTTATTGAGGAGTTAAGGATAATCATTAAGAAAATTTACCGTTAATTCAATTAAGAAAAACGTTTCAGAATTAAAAAAACTTAAATGAAAACCTTTGAGTTCCTTTGAACAACAAAGGATCTCGGAATAAGGAAATTCCAAGACAAGATGTCATAAGATACTTCGAAGAAAATATGAACACATAATTGGTACATGATATAGAGTTCAGGATGGAACAATATTAGACTGAATATCAGAAGTAAAATGTATGAAGATCTTAGAGGTCAATTTTAAACAGATTTTAGATTCCGAGACATGGAGGATCAGATCTCGGAAAGTGGTAAGAGGTGAATGCTCATTACCGTTTCAGACTTGAATTCCGAGGTGAACTTCATAATACTTCATTTGAGATAGATTCCAAGGAGAGATCAATACAAACACACCATTGTAACTATATTGGTCATAATGTTCAAGAGATGAGGAGAGATGTAAACTTAAAACTAGAAGAAAAGGTTAGACAAAAAGACACGTAAAATGATCCTATTTATTCCGAGAGGAAACGATTCCGAGATGAAAAGATTTTGACATCGGAATTATTTCACTTTGTGATGTTTCCATCAGAGAGTACAAGCCTATTGGAAGAATTGAGGATCATGAATCATCATACCCATTTTTTTTTTCAGAAACCCATTGAATTTGGTTTCGTCTAATGCCTTAATAATGACATCAGCAATTTCATCGTCAGATAGAATAAAAATAAGTTCGATGTTACCTTTTAGCACATGATCTTTAATGAAATGGTGCCGAATATTGATGTGCTTTGTCATGGAGTGCGGAATTGGATTGTGAGAAATCACAATGGCACTTTGAGAATAACAATAGACTGGAATTTGTTGAAATCGATAACCAAAGTCCAAAAGCTGAGATTTCATTCAAAGAACTTGCGAAGTACAAGTAGTTGCAATAATGTATTCTGCTTCGGCTATTGAGAAAGCAATGTAGTTCTGTTTCTTAAATGACCAGCTAACCAATCTTCCACCCCCAAATTGACAACCTCCTGAGGTGATTTTTCTATCCAGTTGAAGACCTCCATAGTTTGAATCAGAGTATGCCTGAAGAAGGAAACTTTCATTTTCTAGATACCAAATTCCGAGGCTCTTTGTACCTTTGAGGTATCAGAATATTTGCTTGACCGCCAGAAGATGAGACATCTTCAGATTGACCTGAAATCTGGCACACAGGCATGTGGAGAACATGATGTCCAGATGACTTTCTATAAGGTAGAGTAGTGATCCAATCATTCCCGTGTAGTTGTTTTGATCAACAACAACACCTGATGGGTCCGAGAAGATCTTGTGTCCGAAACCCATAGGAACTTTTGTAGAGGCACATGCGTCCATTAAATACTTTTTCAGAAGCTCGGAAATGTATTTTTCTTGGTGAATAAAGATTCCGCTGTTGGTTTGCTTGACTTGGAGTCTGAGGAAGATACTTAATTCACGATTCATGCTCATTTGGAATCGACTAACCATTAACTTGGCATAATCAACAACCATTGATGAATCTGTGGATCCAAAAACGATATCGTCAACATAGATTTGGACTAACATGATATTGTTTCCATTTGATCTTCGGAATAGGGTAGGATCGAGAATTCCTCTTTGAAAACCGGAACGCTTGATAAAATCGGTGGGTCTTGTACCAGGCGCGTGGAGCTTGCTTAAGGCCATAAACAACTTTTCAGAGTTTGTAGCAATAGTTCAGATAAGAAAGATTTAAAAAACCAGGGGACTGTTGTAGATATACTACGGTATCCAGTTCATGTCACACCCCAAAACCGGAACGGTGGAAACGTTCTGGGGTGGAGGACGTCATGTCAAGTATCACAACATATGTAGTATAGTAATCAAAGTACAACAACCATTGCATTAATAGTAATAATTTTACATAGGTTACATTTAGCAACGACATCAAAAGTAAATACAGAGAATAACATATAATGCAGCTCGGTACAAGGCTGTCTTCACAAAAGCTTCCAGGGTATACCTGTCTACGGATGACCTGAGAATACAAGTTATTTTGAAAGCGAGTATCAGCATTTTTAAATGCTGGTGAGTTCATAAGTATTTAATGACATTGGTATAAATACGTGTTTTACTTCAAAATAATCTCACACAATGATGGTGATTAGAATTTACAGAGTGTTAGTATTTCTCCCAGAAAATCCTATATTTTCTAATAAAAGTAGTCTTCTACCAAGACCCAATCGTTTTATGTTTAAGAAACATTTTCCCTTAAAGGTACTATCATTATCAAAATATAATTTATACTTTAAAGAATATGTGAGAAGATCACAATCAAAAGTAATAGGGAAAATAATATTTTTACCTCAGCAGTAACACTGCTGGCTAAAAGTAAATAAAACATAGACTCCAGGTGTTATTGAATGATCAACACGCCTCGGAGAGTCTAAAAGAATGAAATACAGACTCCAGGAAGTATTAAATGAACAATACGCCTCGGAGAGTCTAAAACAAGGAAATACAGACTCCAGGAAGTATTAAATGAACAATACGCCTCGGAGAGTCTAAAACAAGGAAATACAGACTCCAGGAAGTATTAAATGAACAATACGCCTCGGAGAGTCTAAAACAAGGAAATACAGACTCCAGGAAGTATTAAATGAACAATACGCCTCAGAGAGTCTAAAACAAGGAAATACAGACTCCAGGAAGTATTGAATGAAAAATACGCCTAACAAAGTCTAAAAGTAAATAAAAGGGTGAATGTGAACTCGTATGTAACCATGCTGATTGACGATCGAATACCTGATGACCCTCCAGGTCACACGTAGTATGGTGACATTATGTCACCCCTGGGCCTATTCGGCTCGGACTGTAGCTAGCAGTCGGGATGTGGGAGTGTCTGTCCCGTATAGATCTATACACATGATGTCCGCTCTCCCTCCAGGAGACTCTGGTTACAAGGTGATAGCGCTAGGAAGCGTCGTATCGGGAAGTAGTACGTCACATTCTATTTATAGTATTAAAGTAATGGTATAGACTTACGAATGAACTGACTCCTATGTAATTCTTCGTACTAGAAAGAGTAAATAGAATCTCCTAACTATTCCTATAATAGTTACTAGTATTTTAGGTATATGAATAATGGAAGGATGCCTTTGCTACCCAAAGGAAATAAACTGGCTGATAGAACTTTTATGACTAAATATGTATACATGATATATAACTAATATTTAAACGACCTTCGGACGGATGACCGATACCCTAAAGCCACATCCAAACAAGGAAAAGGAGTTAGAGCGAGCTAGCCTTCCTAAGTCTTTTAAACATTACTTATATAACTATACATATACAAGCATGCATTTGTCAATATAAAAGCATAAAAGAAATTTTGGTAAAACCTTTGGAAAAGCTTTAATAATCTAAAAAGGGATATTCATACTTTAAAAGAGATTTGAAAACAAGATTTGAAAACCTTTAGCTGGATAAAGCAGTTTAACATGCAAAAATCTATTTGCTATACAGTTATTAATCACATGTGATTGATATAATAACTCTATAGTTCAACGTGTATTCCCCCCACAAAAGCATTTAAAATCATTTAAAAGGTTGATTCAGGGGTATGAACTCACCTGACGTGGGTGATTCAGATGAACGGATGGTATAGGATGCTAAGTGTCAAGTGAGGACTTGACCACATACGCGAATCCTATTTAACATGTAATGATACATTTAAGTATCTAATTAGTCATTTAATAACTAATTATGCAAGTAAGGACATCCTAATGCATGAAAACACTTTGATACAAGTGCTAGGAGTACCAAGGGTTGCATATAAAGAGTGTATGGCCTCACATTGGAGTTTACTCCTCAAATGGTGGCCCTTAGGGGTGTTTACGGTTTCTGGACCACTTCCCCCATGAGTTTACGGCCGTAAACTCATGGAAGTGGTGCCATTGGGTGTTCAAAAGTCTTATATCACTCAAGGAATTAAGCTAGACTCGAATCAAGGGCTTAGGAAGTGACTAGGGATCCAAATGGACCCTTGGTGGAGTTTGCGGTCGTAAACACATGAGTTTACGGTCGTAAACTCATGTTTGCCCACTCATTCCATGTTTTGGTGTTCCTAGGTTAAGCATGCAAGGTTCTAGTCATTTATACAAGCCATATGAGGTGTTAGGGGCACAATATCACCCCTTTATAGAGTTTACGGCCCAAGGACCAATTCCATGGGAGTTTACGGCTGTAAACTCTATGTGGACATGGTTTCTTTGATGTTTAAGGTCCCTAGTTCAATGGTGGTTGGTTCTAGGCTAAGTTCTGGGCTTAAGGAAGGAAGAAAGGGCAACTTTGCACCCTTAAAGGGAGTTTACGGCCCAAGAACATGCCTTGGCCGTAAACTCTCTTCCAACCCATGTTTCTTGATGATTCTAAGGCTTAAACATGTTAAACCTAATGTACAACGAGTTAGAACAAGAGTACTTACGATCTAGGAGCTTGAATGGTTGTTTTTGGCCAAGAACACTAGTGTGTGTTCTTGGTGAAACTTGAAGATCTATGAAAACATGAATTTCATGTGTGAAAACATGTAAGATCACTAGTTCAAGTAGGATATCAACTAGTTAGGATGAGAAACTTACGAGTTTTGGAGATCGGGGACGAAGAACGGGATGATGGTTGAGAGGATTTGAGCCAAAGGAAAGGAAGGAATGAACAAATGGCCCCATTTCTCCATATAAAGTGGAGTTTACGGCCCACATGGAGTTTACGGCCGTAAAATCCCATGTGGTGGCCATGAACTCCTGGTCAATGTGTTACAGGCTCGTTCGTTGTACTATAGCTTTGGCAGATAAACCCCGACACTTATCCCTTAAGTGTACAAGGCTCGGAACGCTCTAACAGACTCTAAATTGTGCTAAATGATAGCAGGAATAAGTCTGACACTAATTTGGGTTGACTGGCTGAGCTTTCAAAGCAATAGAAAATTTTGGGTTGTCACAGTTCACCATTGAGAAAAGCACTTTTAACTTCCATTTGGTAAACCTTAAAGCCTTTGTGAGCTGCATAAGCAAGAAAGATTCTGATGGCTTCAAGACGAGCAATAGGAGCGAAAGTCTTGTCATAATCAAGTCCTTTGATCTGAGTGAATCCTTTGGCCACCAATCTTGCTTTGTTTCTGAGAATAACTTCGGCGTCATCCAGCTTGTTTCAGAAAACCCTTCTTGTACCAACAATAGGGTGATCCTGAGGAGGAGGGACGAGAGTCCACACTTTATTTCTACCAAATTCTGCTAATTCTTCTTGCATGGTTGTAATCCAATCAGCATGTTCTAATGCTTCCTTGATGGATTTTGGTTCAACCATTGAGATAAATTCCGACAAATGACATTCATTTTGGATGTTTATAGCAGAACGAGTTTGAATACCAGTGTTGAGATTTACGATGACTTGATTTGGAGGATGATCCTTTGTCCAGATGTGTAATCTCGAAAGCTCTTGTGCAGCGGATGATCCGACATCAACAATAGGGTTGTGTTGCCCCCTGAACAGTTTGAATTTGAGGATGATGCTCCCCCTGAACTTCTGAACTAGATAGGTTTACATCGTCTTCAAGCGGAAAGTCAAAGAAGTGAGCATCGTCTTCGTTGTTGATCGGAGTAGGATCAAAATCAACGAATTGATCTACCTTATCTTGAAATCCTTCAAAATTTGATTCGAGGGAAGGATGAACATTGTCTACCTCAACCCGAGAAGGTTGAAACGATTTAGAATCAAATGGAGGAAAAGTAGGTGTCGGACCAGAAACATTTTGAGAGGTTGGTGCTGCAGTTGATGAGGACGGTCTTGATTGAGATTCCGAATCAAGAGCAGTTTATAACAGTCCGAACATGCTTTCAAAGTTAACTTCATGGATGATTTACTGGAAGTTTGACAATAACTTCAATTCCTTTGATGAAGTTAATAAGTTCCGAGGCTGTTTAATATTTTAGCCAAAGGAAGAAGACCCAGGTGAACCTTGTGTAGTCATCAACAATAACAAGAACGTACTTTTTGTGATGCAGACTTTCTACGGTGGAGGGTCCACAAATATGAATATGCAGACGTTCTAATGGTTTCGAAATTGACTTTTCAATAATAACAGGACGATCTTTCTTGGATTGCTTCCCATATTCACATGCAACACATAAATGATGTAACACCCCGACTCCTAGGTATAAGTTTTAAAGCATTATATACATGTTTATGGACTTACTCGACAAGTTAGTTGCCCCCAACTTGTCGTGTAGAGGCGGGGTAGCCCGCGTGGATTATTGGATCTACTCGACGAGTCGGAGGACCCAGACTCGATGAGTAGGAGCTGGGAGATGAAACCCTAATGTTTAGGGTTTGCACTCTATTTAAAGGACCTTAAGTCCTTACCTCCAGTTCCTTATCACCTCTTGACGGCCAGAAGAAAACCTAATCGCTATTAAACTTGTTGTTGAGTGTTTGTGAGGCTTGTTGTTGAGGAGCTTGTGGATCTGACTTTACTTCATTTTGGCATCATTTTGAAGGTAACAAGTCGTTACCTTGGATTATCTTTAGCTAGATCTTTTCATGCTTAGGTTTCGGGCCATCTTAAGCATTTTTGGGAGTCATTTCATGTATTGGGGGTGATATGAAGTTGTAACTTCAAACATGGACTCCTCTTGGTCCCTATGGCCATAAAGTTATATGATTTAGCAATCTTGGGCCTTTCTCCTTGAGTTAAACCTTCCCTTAATCTTGGTTTTGGCATTTAGGACCATGCGTGTGTAACAACCCGTTGTTTCGAGTCAATGTAAGTCAAACTAATTCCAATAAATTCAAAATTACAACCATGTACAAGTATATTCAAAACATAAATTGATGCATTAAGAACTTTGAATGCCTAGAGTGCATGCTTATTTAACTTTTATGTAAGCATATATGCAAAACCATGATAATGTGAGCAAATACAAGCCTAATACTTAGATTAAATCACATAAATACAAAGTGTTAAAGTGATTTCGGTCAAGGGAATCTAACCCCTTAAGCCAAGACCGAATTCACCTCATTAAAGTAAGTAAAAACCGAATTCCCTTATTTCCTTGACTAGAAACCGAATTCTCCTTTTCCCTTTGACTAGAAAACGATTTCCCTTTTCTCCATTTACTTAGGACCGAATTCCCCATGAAGCCCACTATATGTAACCGAAAACACACCTTTGGAATCCCATTTAGACCGAACACATCACATATATATAAAGATATAACCGAGAACACAAATCATTTCTCACATTTCTCACCGAATACACACCCATTTGCTCTCAAGTATCATCCGAGAACACCCCATTTTCCTTTCAACTATCATCCAAATCATCATATGATTTATCCAGAAAACCTTTGAAGATTCATACAGACACCAAGAACACACCAAGAACACCCTCGATTTTTCTAAGAAATTATTGTAAGTATTTCTTACATAATTTAGCGTTTTCAAACACTTTAAATTATTTTTACGCTAATATAAATACGATATCGTGTATAATTATTATTAGGATACGACTATAGTCACGTATTCTAACCCGAAGATCATTTACCTAATCACTTCGGGTCCGAGCAAGCACACACATTCGAGGTGAGTTCATACCCCTACGTTTTTACTGTTTTTCAATGTTTTAAGGGGGAGAATACAAGTAAAACACAAGAAATCATGTGTTATCATCTAAATGATTTAAAACTATTTCAAACCGCTTCAAGCTATTTCAACTGTTTCAAACTATTTTTAAAGATATTTCAAAATGCTTTAATTATTTAAACTCTTGTTGTCACCAATATATATATATATATATATATATATATATATATATATATATATATATATATATATATATATATATATATATATTCATATACCTATTTATATATAATTGAGATTTAACAGGACTATTGTTTCTGGTTTAACTCCTGTTCTTTGTCTGGTTGTGGGCTTAAAGAAAAACCACTTTTCCGACTACCTTTTAAATCTAAATTATATATGCTCGATATGTATATCAATATAAAATGAATTTAAAATAAATATTAAACCCTTTTGTATTACGTTGAGCAGAAGAGTATCTTTCTTAAATATGTTATTACTATTTATACAGATTGTTTATTTCAAAGGTTTTCATTACAGACCGAACATACAAATAAGCTATAATAGGTATAGTTTAGGGAACTTGCATACCGTTTTACTAAATCGGATAACAATACTAAATTGAACATATAAACTATTATAGGAATAGTTTATGGAACATACATACTACGGTTTTCAACTATAAAAAGGATAATTTATACATTTTATCGTTACTAAATGGATTTTCCTTTATTCTACACGTAACCGTCAATATAGATTTGTGAGTGTTACCTTCAAGTACTTAACAAAGTGCCAACGAAAGTCCTGATTTTATAGCGAGAGTCTCCTGGAAGGAGAGCGTGAGTTTGTGTATAGATCTATATGGGATTGAAAATCTCGCGCCCTGACTGTTAGCTAAAGTTGGAACGGAAGTTCTGGGGTGACAAATGTAATAACGATTCCGACGCCTAAAGAACGTCGTATCAGGCCATGATGATCATTAGCATGGTTATAATAACTCACAATTTGGTATTAACAATACGATTAGTGTACGAATACATAAATAATGTTACATAGTTTTATTTAATAGTAAAACTACAAAATACATACAAGTACATCATACTATTTTCTAAACATAGAAACTTACATTTATGGAGGAACATTTATCCAGGCATATACATACAAATGGATTACATTCAAACACAATTACAATGCATTACATAACCAGTACAGTACAAACTACTTTTCAGTAAAGGACTATTTGTTTATATTGTGATTACTTAGTGAATACGTTGGAGTAATATATAATGAAGATACGATAGATTGTGGAATGTGTGTTTTCCGCTTCATTTCCTGTTCCTTGTTTGGTTGTGGGCTTAGGACAGATTCACACATTCGACCGTCCATTCGTTCTTGATTTCATATAATTTGTATTCACTAAGTGCTCATAGAAGGAACTAGTAGAGTCACATTACTTACATTTCATTTACTAAGGAAATATTGGATTTTCTGAAGGATCACACTAACGTTTTTAAAGGAACAAAGAATATACTCTTTCATATAAAAATACTTATGAACTCACCAACTTAAATATTGACACACTTTCAAAATCACTTATATTCTCAGGAAACTAGTAGACAGGTACACACATATGTTTCGAGAAGAAAGAGCATAGTAGCTTCAAGTCTTTGTTTTGCTATTTACTTTTGGAGTCAATCATATGTGAACCGAATACAATGTAAAAGATATACAACTATTATACAATTGTGGTGATACTATACATGACGTCCTGCGCCCCTAAACGTTTCCGCCGTTCCGGTTTTGGGGTGTGACAGATTGGTATCAGATCATTGTTTATAGTGAACTAAGTATATCAACCCATAAAAGATATACAACTATAAATACAATGGGGGCCGAAGTGCTCTGACTAAAAGTATACTTTTAAAATATAAGTATTCTTATATAAGTATACATACATACTAGAACAGGTATCACAAGAAGAACAAAACAGAAGTATTTAGATGTTGGGCACTACAGTCAAACCTGGACACTTATGTAATCATATCTGGGATAAATATAGCCTGATCAACTATATTTATTTGAGATACGACCAACATGTGTTTGGGAGTGATGATGGTGTTGCCACAGGATTAAAACTTACCTAACCCTATATACAAAGGATCTCTAGAACAAAACATAAAAGTTAAAATACTATAATGAGTATTTTATGGTACTATAAGATAACAACAAGTCTAAAAACTTACCCAGTTCATATACCAAGAAGCTCTAGAATCAAACATACAATTAAAATACTATAGGAGTATTTTAGGCGCTATAAACAGCTTATGTGAGAATTAAAAGACGTTTACTGTTAGGTCTATAATTGCGGAGTGTATACTCTCAGGGTTTTATATAATTGGGATTTTATAGACTTAGAATTTGTGATCTTCGCTCTACTTCCTGTTCCTTGTTTGGTTGTGGTTTTAGAGTTGGGTCACTTATTCGAAGGTCTATTTCATCTTAAGTTATATACAACTTGTATACACTGCGTGATTATAGGAGGACCCGGTAAGGATCACCCCAAAAGAATAGAATTTGTTTTATTTAATCTTATAGATTCTTTAGACATTCCCATTCTCGCACGAACAACCTAGACAGATATAGCCACTCCACTACCACAACCAACAGAGTAGTCAAGGAAGAACAAGAAGGGATTCATGGGGAGGATTCTGAGGAGGAATCAGACGAGGAATAACGAACTGGAGAAATCATTGAGGACCCTAACCCTATCAGAAGCAGACATGCAAGGCCCGCTTGGACATTTGGAGTCAGACTTTCCATCATGAAGTGATGAAGATCAGTGATAAAACCCGAGGCATGATATAGCAAGAATGCAACACACCTACGGGGAACAAGAACACCATAGGAAGGCCCAGAGACAACAAATCCCCACAACTAAAACTAGGGCAATCATAGGAAGAACAGAGAACAGAGGAAACCACTCACGAGACATGCGAAGAGAACGAGCACCTTATGCGTCACACTAATGACTAATAAACTAATATAACCTAGTGAGTTAGTGATTACACTGCTCACACTATGTGTTAGGTGTATCTCGTCTTTTGTAACAACTAGTAACAGTTATTCAGGTCACGGAAATTCACTCGAGGGTAGCCACTACTAATTCATAAGTTTATTTTACATACACCTCTGTTAGGAATTGTTTATCCAAACACTATATAAATCGGAACATGATATGCGCAGAACTATGATGATTTAGTTCGATTAACACTCGACTTACAATCACTATTGTAAACTTACCACCAACTCATTTTTAAACCGTATAACAGAGAGATGCTGCCTCGTAGATACATCAGGAGGGTCGTCAACACAACAACAAATCCACCACCGACTCCACCACCACTGTACGACCCCGCTGTGTTCGAGACTACTGTGACAGCCGCAGTAACTGCCACTATAACTCAAATCCGCGCGAGTGTTACTAGTGGATGTGGTAGCGGTGCCCACCCATCTAACCATGGAGACAGCCACAGACAC
This sequence comes from Lactuca virosa, assembly GCF_052849685.1. Classification (NCBI taxonomy): domain Eukaryota; kingdom Viridiplantae; phylum Streptophyta; class Magnoliopsida; order Asterales; family Asteraceae; genus Lactuca; species Lactuca virosa. The sequence continues at coordinate 179,656,327 of NC_136429.1, read as the reverse complement.
CCTAGAGAGTGTTCCTATAAGGACTTCACTAACTGCAAACCCAAATCCTTCAATGGAAGCGGGGGAGTCATTGGTCTAATGCAATGGTTCGAGAAGGCAGAATCAGTTTTCGAGATTTGCACATGCCCAGAAGGGAGCAAAGTGAAGTTTGCTGCCTGCACTTTCTCCGACCGGACCTTAACATGGTGGAATGGCCATGTCAAGTCATTGACCCTACTAGTGGCAAACTCAATAGGCTGGTAGAGCCTAAAAATAATAATGCTAGAGGAGTACTTCCCGAGGGGGGAAGTACAAAAACTAGAGCAAGAGCTGTGGGAGCTTACCATGACAGGTTCAGACATAGTGACCTATACTAGTAGGTTCAGCGACCTAGCAGTGCTATGCCCTAAGATGGTCACCCTGGAGAGTAAAAAGATAGAGAGGTACACTTGGGGATTATCTCCTCCTATTCAGGGGAATGTATTGGCTTCCAATCCAATTACCTTCAATAGAGCCAAACGCTTGGCCTAGAGACTCGTAGATCATGGAATCCGCCAAGGCGTGATAGCCCCCACTCCTGAGCCAACAAAAGGAGGTGATTATAAGCGAAAGTCTTGGAGCAAGAAAAAGGAATAGCCAACACAAGAGCTCTCGAAGGAACATCAAATTGTTGCTGTGCATGCTGCCACAACACCTACCACTCCGACATCCGTCATTCGTTACGCTGGAACCCTTCCAAAGTGTAACAAGTGTAACTTCAATCACACCGGAGTTTGCCGAGAGATGCAATGAAAAAATTGCAACAGGAAGGGGCACACTGCCCGTTTCTGTAGGACACCGGCACAACCTCTCAACCAAGTTCCCGGTGTTGGAATAAACCCGACTTGTTACGAGTACGGTGAAACATGATACTTCAAGAGAGATTGTCCAAGGGCAAGGAATTCCGGTAGTGACGGAAGAGTGCTGATGATTACCGCAAGAGAGACTGTCCCGGAACCCCTTGTGAACAGCGGTACGTTTTTCTCAATACAAAATTCTTAAAGATTAAATTTATAATTAAATATAGTGCTAATTAAAAAATAATTATAAATTACTCTCTTGTCCGAACCAAATCACGACATTCATATAAAAACCGAGGATCCTTGCAGATGAACTATGATGGCTTAGTGTATACATCTGGGTCATTTATAATTAAGATTTAGCAGACTTAGACTGCGTGATTCCGCCTTACTTCCTGTTCCTTGTTTGGTTGTGGATTTAGGGCAGAGTCACTCAGTCGACGGTCTTATCGATCTTAATTATACATGACTAGTATACACCAAGAGATTGTAGAGGGATCTGGTAAGGATCAAAATATGAAATATCATCACTAGTTATCGGAATACTCTTACTGCCAGTACTCGCTTAGCACGGTACAAATTTCTCGCAGTTGTAATAACAAGGATAAAACTAGAAACACTAGAAAGTACAAACCGAATGCACTATCGCTCTAACAAACGCTTCTTTCGAATCGACTTAACACTTGTTTCAATAAGGAGTTCCTACGTCGTCATTCGACATGGATTGGCGTGGTCCTCACCATACCAATTTCATGTGTTATGAAAACCCTTTGCCTTAACCGACCGACTAATGAAACCCTCATCACTAATAACGACAAACCTGACACAGACCTCAGAATCGTCTCTCGTTTCAAAACTCCGAGGTACCCATGCGAGGAGTACCATAACTTCAGTAACCTTCCCGGAGTATCCCCAACATACCTTTCGGGAACACCACTCGTGCAACAAGTCAAGTTCAAGCACAGAGGCTAGGGACAAATACGATTAACCTATCACTACTAAGTGTATATGTGAGGGTGGTATATAATTAAGATTCTACGGACTTAGGATGTGTGTTTCCGCCCTATCTCTTGTTCCTTGTCTGGTTGTGGACTTGGGGCAGAGTCACCCATCCGATCATCTTATCAATCTTAATTATTTACGACTTGTATACACGAGGTGATGATAGATGAACCAGGTATGAATCCAACCATGAACTTCAGAACAAAGCTGCCCAGGACTATGAGTTCGGATGAACTTAGACAAGTAAACCAAACCCATACACCCATTACCAATCAAAGAGCAGACGAAATAGTGAAGATCCGTTTGAACGCCAAGCGAGGATCTGAATTCACTTGAGAACAAGGAGATCAAATGAAACAGAAGTACACACATCTTTCCCCAACCCCTGCAGTCCCACTCAGAAAGCTAATTTTGGGACGAAATTCCTGCTAACGAGGGGATAATGTAACAACCCGTTGTTTCGAGTCAATGTAAGTCAAACTAATTCAGATAAAGTCTAAATTACAACCATGTACAAGTATATTCACAACATAAATTGATGCATTAAGAACTTTTAATGCCTAGAGTGCATGCTTATTTAACTTTTATGTAAGCATATATGCAAAACCATGAGAATGTGAGCAAATACAAGCCTAATAATTAGATTAAATCACATAAATGCAATGTGTTAAAGTGATTTCGGTCAAGGGAATCAAACCCCCTAAGCCAAGACCGAATTCACCTCATTAAAGTAAGCAAAAACCAAATTCCCTTATTCCCTTGACTAGAAACCGAATTCTCCTTTTCCCTTTGACTAGAAACCGATTTCCCTTTTCTCCATTTACATAGGACCGAATTCCCCATGAAGCCCACTATATGTGACCGAAAACACATCTTTTGAAGCCCATTTAGACCGAACACATCACATATATAGAAAGATATAACCGAGAACACAAATCATTTCTCACAGTTCTCACCGAATACACACCCATTTGCTGTCAAGTATCATCCGAGAACACCCCATTTTTCTCTCAACTATCATCCAAATCATCATATGATTTACCCAGAAAACCTTTGAAGATTCATACAAACACCAAGAACACACCAAGAACACCAAGAACACCCTCGATTTTTCTAAGAAATTATTGTAAGTAATTCTTACATAATTTAGTGTTGTCTAACACTTTAAATTATTTTTATGCTAATATAAATACGACATTGTGTATAATTATTATTAGGATATGACTACTGTCATGTATTCTAACCCGAAGATCATTTACTATCACTTCGGGTCCGAGCAAGAACACACATTCAAGGTGAGTTCATACCCCTACGTTTTTATTGTTTTTCAATGTTTTAAGGGGGAGAATACAAGTTAAACACAAGAAATCATGTGTTATCATCTAACTGATTTAAAACAGTTTCAAACCGCTTCAAGCTATTTCAACTGTTTCGAACTATTTTTAAAACTATTTCAAACTGCTTTAATTATTTAAACTCTTGTTGTCACCAATATATATATATATATATATATATATATATATATATATATTCATATACCTATTTATATATAATTGAGATTTAACAGGACTAGCGTTTCTGGTTTAACTCATGTTCCTTGTCTGGTTGTGGGCTTAAAGAAGAACCACTTGTCCGACTACCTTTTAAATCTAAATTATATATACTCGATATGTATATCAATATAAAATGAATTTAAAATAAATATTAAACCCTTTTGTATTACGTTGAGCAGAAGAGTATCTTTCTTAAATATGTTATTACTATTTATACAGATTGTTTATTTCAAAGGTTTTCATTACAGACCGAACATACAAATAAGCTATAATAGGTATAGTTTAGGGAACTTGCATACCGTTTTACTAAATCGGATAACAATACTAAATTGAACATATAAACTATTATAGGAATAGTTTATGGAACATACATACTACGGTTTTCAACTATAAAAAGGATAATTTATACATTTTATCGTTACTAAATGGATTTTCCTTTATTCTACACGTAACCGTCAATATAGATTTGTGAGTGTTACCTTCAAGTACTTAACAAAGTGCCAACGAAAGTCCTGATTTTATAGCGAGAGTCTCCTGGAAGGAGAGCGTGAGTTTGTGTATAGATCTATATGGGATTGAAAATCCCGCGCCCTGACTGTTAGCTAAAGTTGGAACGGAAGTTCTGGGGTGACAAATGTAATAACGATTCCGACGCCTAAAGAACGTCGTATCAGGCCATGATGGTCATTAGCATGGTTATAATAACTCACAATTTGGTATTAACAATACGATTAGTGTACGAATACATAAATAACATTACATCATTTTATTTAATAGTAAAACTACAAAATACATACAAGTAGATCATACTATTTTCTAAACATATAACCTTACATTTATGTAGGAACATTTATCCAGGCATATACGTACAAATGGATTACATTCAAACACAATTACAATGCATTACATAACCAGTACAGTACAAACTACATTTCAGTAAAGGACTATTTGTTTATTTTGTGATTACTTAGTAAAGACGTTGGAGTCATATATAATGAAGATACGATAGATTGTGGAATGTGTCATTTCCGCTTCATTTCCTGTTCCTTTTTTGGTTGTGGGTTAGAGCAGATTCACACATTCGACCGTCCATTCGTTCTTGAGTTCATATAACTTGTATTCACTAAGTGCTCATAGAAGGAACTAGTAGAGTCACATTACTTACATTTCATTTACTAAGGAAATATTGGATTTTCTGAAGGATCATACTAACGTTTTTAAAGGAACAAAGAATATACTCTTTCATATAAAAATACTTATGAACTCACCAACTTAAATGGTTTTTAATTGGTTGAAAAAGTTTTAAATTGGCTTGAGTTTTATGGGTGTTACAAGTTGGTATCATAGCCTTGGTTTGAGTGAATTGGAGGAACACTCGTGTGAATCCAGTCTCAAATCAAGGAAAAGATTTTCAAATGGTTTTTAAAATAATTAAAAGAGGATGCAGAGCGTACGATCTGTCGGAGCCAGTAAGTAGACCCCAAAATACCATGCAGTTATTTGATTTTGTGATATGTTAGAACAACATGCTAGTACTAGGCTAGGGATCTTCAGGAATTGCGTGATAGAATTTCCTGATTGTATGATGCCTGATAGCCTAGGGTTTTCCTTATATGAAATTGACATCATTACTGTAGTTGCTTAGTGTATGCACCACGGCCGTACATAATTAAGATCTTATAGCCTGAGAATGTTTGGTTTGGCTTTATTTCCTATTCTTGTCTGATGAAGGGCTTAGGGTAGGATCAGGTATTCAAAAGTCTATAGGGTCCAGTGTTATGTATGGCTAGCATACACGAGTGCTACAGGGTTGGTGGAAGTTTCGTGGTTGAGTTGTGCGAGGTCAGTAAACCGGTTATAAGATAGTTAGCTTTCATCTAGGAGTGAGGATTGAGCGATCACCATACATATGTATATTTTTAGGGTGTTGTGATGATACTTGGGACAAATATGGTGTGGAAGGTATTATGGGCCCGTACTACTGAAAGCACAGGACCTATACGCATAACAAGGAAGTCACAACCCCTAGGTTTTAGTCGGGAGTTGGTTCCCTGATTATTTGTGTGGGTTATCTGATATCTTCCTGGTGTATTTTACAGTATGGTGGTTACGAGGCGTTTTGTGACTGGACCGGGATCAGGATCAGGACAGGGCGGTTAGGATGACCCTACAGCGCCCGAGACTACCGACCAGGGTGGGCTAGTGTTGACAGAGGATCGTTTCAGGGAGATCATCCACGGGGAGGTGGTCAAGATTGTCCGGGGTCAGATTCCGGAGATGTTTGGGTCTATTAAGATCGCCATGATGGAGTATTTTGATGACATATATGCAGCTCTAGCTGAGACGGCTTCTGTAGCAGCTACAACAGCTGTAACAACGGCAGGTGGAGGAGCCAGTCAGGGCTTTCAGTACCGGGACTTCGATAACACGAAGATCCCGACTTTCGATGGAACTCAGGATCCGATCATAGCCATGAGGTGGCTGCCTGACGTGGATGGATGTTTCTTCATGTGCTCATATCCTGCTGACCAGAAGGTCAGATGTGCCCTGAACTTGATGAGGTCTGGGGCAAAGGACTGGTGGAGGTTGATGACTGGGTCGTATACAGATGATCATAGAGCTGCAGTTACTTGGGAGCAGTTCAGAGATATGTTATGCGCTCACTATATTCCACAGGTCGAGCGCGAGCAGCTGTCACATGAGTTTTTGGATCTGAGACAGGGTACGGAGTCAGTGATGGAGATCACCCGCATGTTCACTGAGAGGGCGATGTTTTCCCTGGAGTTTGCTTCCGAGAAGGCTCAGATGACACGTTATCTGAGCATGCTCAAGACTGACATCCGTCAGTTTGTTGCTACCCAGCGCTGCGATACACTACTGGAGTTACAGGAGGCCGCTAGGCGGCGTGAGCTGGAGATTGAGTTACAGTTACGGGAGCAGAGGTAGGCCCCGATGCTGTCACAGTCGACGCCAAAGCTGTCCAAGACCGCTGATACTAGGTTTGGGGGACAGCCAAGCCGCACTTGTGGGAAGTACGGAAAGGCTCATTCGGGGGTTTGCTGATCGGGAAGCGGGTGCCACAAATGTGGAAATCATGGCCATATTGCCAGGGATTGCACGCAGCAGAGTCCAGCTCTCGGAGTCCGACTTTGTTACCATTGTGAGCAGGTGGGCCATCTGAAGGCCCAATGTCCCCTACTAGCCGCCAAGCGGGCGCAGGCTCCAGCGCCGACTACACTGAGGATTACTGATAGGAGTCAGGGTAGAGCAGCTCCCCCGAGGGCTCATGGACGCACCTTACAGCTTACGGTAGAGGAGGCCAGGGCAGCACCAGATGTGGTTGCTGGTATGTTTCTATCCCTTATCTTACTGATTTTATCTTTTTTATGCATATATGTTTGTACATGTGATTAGGTACGTTTTTAGTGAACTCCTTACCTGCTTTGGTATTATTTGAATCGGGGGCGAGTCGGTCGTTTGTCTCTTAGTCGTGCAGTAGGGAGTTCGGGTTGCCAGTAGGAGAGATAGAGTGTCCGTTGCGAGTCTCTATCGCCAACGAACACGGGGTTTCTGCTTATTCAGTTTATCGGGGTTGCGTGTTGGAGATCTTCGGGGTATATTTTCCAATAGACTTGATTCCGATTCCCATGGGGGAAGTGTGTGTGAACGTGGGTATGGACTAGCTTAGTCGTTTCGGTGCCATGATTGACTGCAAGGGTCAGTGAGTGGTAGTTCAAACCCTAAGTGGGGGAGAACTGATTGTCTATGGCGAGGGCACCAGATTGGGATCAGGGTTTTGTTCAGCCTCCAGGGCTCGGTAGTACATCCAGCACGGGTGTGCAGATTATCTAGCGTATGAGGTGGATACGCGAGTCAGAGATCATGTTTCGATATCAGAGGTTCCAGTGGTAAGGGAGTTTGCTGACGTGTTCCCGGAGGAGTTACCCGGAGTGCCTCCGGAGAGGCAGGTCGAGTTCAGGATCGACCTAGTGCCAGGTGTAGCCCCTATCGCCAAGGTGTCGTACTGGTTAGCACCACCAGAGATGCAGAAGCTGTCATCACAGCTGCAGGAACTGCTGGGCAAGCAGTTCATTCGTCCGAGCAGTTCCCTATGGGGAGCGTCGGTTCTCTTCGTTAGGAAAAATGATGGTTCACACCGGATGTGCATTGACTACCGGGAGTTGAACAAGTTGACGGTGAAGAATCGTTATCCACTCCCGAGGATAGATGATCTTTTTGATTAGTTGCAGGGAGCATCTTGATTCTCCAAGATAGACCTGAGGTCCGGGTACCACCAGGTCAGGGTTATGGAGGAGGACGTGGAGAAGACTGCATTCCGGACTCGTTATGGTCATTACGAGTTCGTGGTGATGCCATTTGGGCTCACGAACGCGCCAGCAGTATTTATGGACCTGATGAATCGGGTCTGCAAGCTGATACTCGATCGCTCGGTCATTGTATTCATAGACGATATCTTGGTGTACTCCAAGACCTGAGAGCAGCACAAGGAGCATCTTCGGGAGCTATTGGGAGTTTTGAGGTGAGAGCGGCTATATGCCAAGTTCTCGAAGTGCGAGTTTTGGTTACGAGAGGTTCAATTCCTTGGACACCTCGTTAACCAGGAGGGGATTTTGGTCGATCCGGCCAAAATCGAGGCGGTTATGCAGTGGGAGGTTTCGAAATATCCCGCGGATATCAGGAGCTTTTGGGATTGGAAGGGTACTACCGGAGATACATACAAGATTTCTCCAAGATTGCAGTACCCCTCACTCGTCTGACGAGGAAGGGGGTGGATTTCCGGTGGGGCCCTGAGTAGCAGAGGGCATTTGAGACCCTCAGACAGCGACTTTGCGAGGCTCCAGTCATGAATCTCCCGGAGGGGGTTGAGGATTTTATAGTGTTTTATGATGCATCCATCACGGGACTGGGAGCGGTCCTCATGCAGAGAGGATAGGTGATAGCATACGTGTCGCGACAGTTGAAGCCGCACGAGATGAGATACCCTACTCATGATTTGGAGTTGGGAGCGGTGGTATTCTCTCTCAAGATTTGGAGACATTACCTATATGGGGTCCACTGTACCATATACACGGACCACAAGAGTTTGAGACACATCATGGATCAACCGAACTTGAACATGAGACAGCGCAGGTGGCTGGATGTAGTCAAGGACTACGACTGTGAGATCCTTTACCACCCCAGGTAAAGCGAACGTGGTTGTGGATGCTCTGAGCCGCAAGTCAGCCGGATCTTCTACACCAGTGACATGTATGAGGATATCGGTGGATTCTCCACTTATGAGCTTGATTCGGGAAGCTCAGGCAGAGGGTATGCGTTAGGAGAACTGGAAGCTTGAGAGGATTAGGGGTGAGAACACCCGGTTTGTGCAGGATAGCCGAGGATTATTGACCCGTTGTGGTCGGGTCTGGGTTCCGATGTCTGGTGGGATCAGACAGATTATTTTGAAGGAGGCTCATGAGTCTTGCTTCTCTATTTACACAGGGCCACCAAGATGTACCGGGATTTGCGATTGAGTTACTGGTGGCCGTGCATGAAGCGAGAAATCGCTTGGTACGTGGAGAGGTGCTTAACCTACAAGATGATCAAGGCCGAGCACCAGAGGCCGCATGGCTAGCTACAGCCCCTGGAGATTCCCATCTGGAAGTGGGAACATGTCACGATGGATTTTATCACCAAGCTGTCGAGGATGGCGAAGGGCTTCGATGCTATTTGGGTCATCGTGGATCGATTGACCAAGAGGGCCCACTTCTTAGCTATACGAGAGAGTTCATCGGCCGAGAAGCTGGCCGACTTGTATATCCGTGAGATCGTTGCTCGTCATGGGGTGCCGATCTTTATTGTCTCAGACCGCGATGTTCGGTTCACCTCCCGTTTCTGGCAGAAGTTCCACGAGGAACTGGGCACGACTGCACTTCAGTACAGCCTATCATCCACAGACAAACGGACAGAGTGAGCGGACTATACAGACTCTCGAGGGTATGCTAAGAGCCCGTGTCATTGACTTCGGTGGGAGATGGGACTCCTACCTACCTCTTGCAGAGTTCTCCTACAACAACAACTTTCATTCCAGTATTGGTGCCCCACCATATGAGCTGTTGTATGGACGAAGATGTCGCACCCCAGTCTATTGGGGTGAGATCGGTCACAGGGTGATGGGGCGGATAGAGGTAGTTCTGCAGACTACCAAGAGGATCTAACAGACCAGACAGCGGCTGCAGACTACTCAGAGTCGGCAGAAGAGTTACGCTGACAGATGCCGATCTGAGCTGGAGTTCCAGGTGGGTGACATGGTACTCCTGAAGGTCTCATCCTGGAAGGGTGTGATTCGCTTCACGAAGAGGGGGAAGTTGGGTCCTCGATACATTGGGCCATTCAGGATCATTGCCAGTGTTGGCATGGTGGCTTATCGACTGGATCTTCCGGAGGAGCTTAGTCATGTCCACAACACTTTCCATGTGTCATAGTTGCGGAAGTGCACAACAGATGAGGGGCAGTGGTATCATTAGATGATATTCAGGTCGACAGCACCTGAATTATGTGGAGAGGCCAGTGGCCATTCTAGAGAGGAAGATAAAGGTTCTACAGAATAAGGAGTTACCTTTGGTAAAGGTACAATGGGAGCACAGGAAGGGATCCGAGTGGAGATGGGAGCCGGAGGCAGAGATGCGGGAGCACTACCCAGACTTGTTCGCCGAAGCAGACTTCGAGGACGAAGTCTAGTTCAAGTGGGGGAGAACTGTAACACCCCGACTCCCAGGTATAAGTTTTAAAGCATTATATACATGTTTATGGACTTACTCGACGAGTTGGTTTCCCCCAACTCGTCGTGTAGAGGTGGGGTAGCCCGTGTGGATTATTGGATCTACTCGACGAGTCGGACGACCCAAGCTCGACAAGTAGGAGCTGGGAGATGAAACCCTAATTTTTAGGGTTTGCACCCTATTTAAAGGGCCTTAAGTCCTTACCTCCAGTCGCTTATCACCTCTTGGCGGCCAGAAGAAACCCTGATCGCTATTAACCTTGTTCTTGAGTGTTTGTGAGGCTTAAAGAGGGATTTTGGTGCATATTGTGAAGAAGGTGTGAAGTATAAGAAGCTTGGAGCAAAGAGGAGCTTGTGGATCTGACTTTACTTCATCTTGGCACCATTTTGAAGGTAACAAGTCGTTACCTTGGCTTATCTTTAGCTAGATCTTTTCATGCTTAGGTTTAGGACCATCTTTATCATTTTTGGGATTCATTTCGTGTAGTGGGGGTGATCTAAAGTTGTAACTTCAGATCTGGACTCGTCTTGGTCCATATGGCCATAAATTTATATGATTTAGCAAGCTTTGGACTTTCTACTTGAGGTAAAACTTTCCTTTAGCTTGGTTTTTACATTTAGGACCATGCATGCACGTAAAGTTTGCAACTTTACGTGGAAACCATGCCCTAGGAGGTTATATTTGCATTATGGAGTTTTGGAGTGGGTTAAAAACGTCAGGATAAGAAATGGACTGCATGAACTCGACATGTCGCATAGAGAACTCGGCGAGTCCGATGAAGATTGACCATGGTTAGTTTCTGCATGGACTCGACGAGTCAGTAAGACGACTCGACGAGTCAGATAGGGTTTTCCCGACTTTTGGACATGCATGGAATCGACGAGTTGTTTGGGAACTCGGCGAGTCAACTAGGGTTTTCGTGATTTCTCGAGTTCTGGAAGGACTCGACGAGTTAGGTCAACATGGATTGTTGACCTTGACCGTTGACTTTGACTTTGACCAAGGGTTGACCAGTTGACTTCTGGGGGTATTTTAGTGAATTGGGATTTTATGGAAGTGGTTTTATGGTGGATATAGGTGGTGGAGTTTGTGGCTGTGATTCGAGAGTTTGACCTTATCACTACAGTCCAACAGTCGTGAGGTGAGTTTTCCTCACTATACTCAAGGGTCTAAGGCACGAAGGCCGGCCCTTTTGGATTGTTATCCTGATATGTTATGCTAGTATGATCTATTAGATCAGTATCCTGGTAGATAGGATGGTATTATGCTATTGTGCTATGTTATATCAATATCCTCGTAGATAGGATGTTATTATGCTGTTATGATCCGTTAGATCGGTTTTTCTGTCTATAGACTGTTATGTGATTATCTGATATATGTACACATGTTTGATTGGTGGTTGAGGCTTATCTGCTTTGTGTGAGAGCCAACAGACCTGGGCATTCCAACCCAATGGTTATGGGCTGTGACTATTCCATCCCGAGGATGATTGGACTCGTAGTATGTGGGCATTCCATCCCGATGGTTGTTGGCCTGGGGTATTCCATCCCGAGGATGACTGGACCCATAGTATGTTGGCATTCCAACCTGATGGTTGAGGGCCCGGGGTATTCCAACCCGAAGGTTGACTGGACATATAGTATGATTTTTATGATTATATGTATATTGTTGTGTCTATGGGTATTTTGGGGGAACTCACTTAGCTTTGGGCTTACAGTTTTAGTTTTGGTTTCACGTGCATCAGATGATCGCGGGAATGCGAAGACATGATCGTACAACTCCTCACATTTTATGATTTTGATTTTTGGGATACTCTGACATGAAAATATTTTGAAAACACTTTGTAATAATTAATGGTTTTTAATTGGTTGAAAAAGTTTTAAATTGGTTTATGGGTGTTACAAATGATCATTTTCAAACTTGAGGAGTGGCAGACCTCTGACCATTTCCCTGGAAACAAGATCATTCATATATCGAAAGTTTAGATGAGCAATCATTCGATTCCATAACCAACTCGTCAGGAACGGCCTTTGAGAGATAACAGAGTTGAGGCTTGCCAATGATCATGTTGATGTCTAACGGATACATGTTTTTTTTGCGATTGGACTTGATTAAAATTCTTTTCGATCTTCTGTCATGAGTAGCTATGCTTTTTGCAGAACTCAACTCTTCGGTTGGCATCAGCGAGTGGAGCCACAGTAATCAGGTTGTGTTTCAGGTCAGCTACATATGCCACATTGGAGATAGAGAACATGCCGTTGGTGAGGAGGCCATAACATCAGATCTATGAATTGGAGTTGTTGCCATACGTCATGTAGCCAACGTTTGGAGCAATTTTGAGATCACACAGAAAGTCTTTCTGCCCCGTTATATGCATGGAACAAGCACTATCAATATACCATATTATATATTGTTCCGAAGCACATAGTGCCTGTAAAATCAGTGAGTTTTGGAGTTTTTAGGCCCCGAGTTAGGTTTACGGACTTTGGCACGAGCTTTGGACTTCAACCGTGACTTTGGAACAACTGGTGTCTCGAAGGGTATGTTTCGAGAACCTTTGGGAAAGAAACAAAATTCAAGGGTCTTTTCATTAATCCAGAAATCATATTCAACCAAAGGCTGGACACTTCTTTTCTCGGACTAACAATTTTCTGAGATGTAGGAATCACTGCGTTGTCAGAAGTTATAGAAGCATTTTCAACCTTTTTTACTTTCCACTCAAAATATTGTTTTGAATATTTTGAGGATTTTTTAACAACAATGTTCTTACCAACTCGTTCTTTGCTTGCTACTTTTAGTGGTACGTTTTATTTCAGAAATTGTTGTGGTTTGAAAATGGTACCATCAGATTTAGCAATAAATACAGAAGAAAATATCCGAGGAGAGTCAGTTTTTACAAGATGAGTCACAACAGTAACCTTTTGGATTAGGGTTGATAGACTTGTTTTGAATGACCGAACTAGGAAGATTAGATGGGCTTTTAAGAATCTTAACAGACGCAAAGGTGTTGTGGTTCCTAGTAGTTGGGCTAACTGTCCGGGATGCTTTCATTTCGGATCTCTCAATGAATCTGGAATCTTGCCTTGACCTAATTTCTTTCATAAGGGAATTTTTGTCTTCGATCTTAGGGTTGACAACATCTTTCTTATTTAACCAAGGTTTCTTCCGAGAGTCTGATGATGACTTGGAAGTTTGTTGGCACTAGGGTTGTTTTTGAAATCACTTCAGATTTGAGACACACGAGTCAGATGAATAATCACATATAATTTCTTCATCAACGTCACTATCTAATGATAACCAAACGAAATCTGATCTATCAGAGTCAGGTCCAGTTTTCTCGGGAATTAATTTTTCAACAACACAATTGTTAGGTGGACCAAAGTTCTGAATGTGAACTCCAGTACAGATGATTCAGGTACAAGTGTATCAGAGGCGGAAGAGGCATGGAATCAGGACATTTGACAACTATGGGTTGAAACTCGGGAATCAGAGATTGGAACTGGTCTGATGTCTCAGGAAGGGGTGACAATGGTGAGACAGGGGTATCCGGATGTTTGCGATTCAGAATGTCTCCCATAAAAGTTAGATTTTGTAACTCCTACAAGGGATGAACAATAAGTTTTGGAAACTCGCTTCTGAGGCCTGGTGCTTTGGACCATGGATGGATAAAATTATGAGTCATCCATTCGTTTTCTTCAAGAATATCTATTGCATGATGTAAGTCATCAATTTTGGCATTAAGACATTTGTTATCAGAAACTAAAACATTTCTTTCAGAATAGGTGATTTCAGATTTGTCTTTTAAAATGATACATTCAGCTTGAGACATTACAAGCTCTCTTTCTAGTGGTTTTATCTTAATCTTTCTATCTTCGAATTGTAATCTAAGGCGATTCAGTTTAATTTCCAACTTCTCACTTACTTCTATGACAGACTCATAGGATTTATAGATGATGGTCATATCTGATTGGACCTGGGTTAGTTATGGTTCACAAAGAGATAAATCAAAATTATTTTCAGTAATCGTTGATTTTACCTGCTGAACGATGCTTTTGCTTGAAGGATCATTGGTTTCCATGTAGCAAAAGTTTTGGCTCAGCTTCTTCATCGCCTTCTTCTGAACCTGATGACTAGTAGCCTTCATCACATTCGATCGTCTGTCTTTCCATAAGACACATATTTCTACAAGTACTCACATCATCCTCGTCTCTAGAAGACTAGTACCCCTCAACATCTCTTGACACAATTGTAACAAAAGCTTTCTCACTTGCAGCCATCTCTTGAGCTCTGCGGGCATAGTATGCGAAATCCTTGACCTTTGGTTTCTAAGTGGTTTTAGCCAAAAAAAGCTTTGGCAAAATGATTACCAAGACCACACTTGTGACAAACTATCTTTGTTTGTCTGAGTTCGGATTCTCATGGGATTCCGAGGGATGACTTGATGAAGAGATGTTGGGTTTGTCAGCAGGTGGGTTCTCTAAAGGTTTAGGAAATGGTTGAGGATTGTGAGGGGATTGGAATCGGTTTTGATATGGTTTGTGAGTGGGATTCCATGGACACTTGTATTTCACGTAAAATAATGCAAACTCTTGTTGGAAGCAAAGTTCGGACTCAGCTGCATCGTGATCGAAATTTTCTGGATGGTTCGGAACAGGTGGAGTAGGTGGAGTAGGAAGGTTGGTTGAAATAGCATAGCAGGTAGGATAGTTTCGAAGGGATCTGACATGGATGGGGTCGGAATAAGTGGGTTAACATGAATAACCAAGGAAAGAGGGCCTCCTGACAGATCTCTTAATGTTTGTGCAACATTGGATTCGTGGCCTTGTTGTTCATCAAAGAGTTGATACAACTTCAACTTCTTCAGAGATCCGTTACTCTGAAGACATGATTTGACATTCCCCCAACCTTTTCTGAGGCTATTGATAAACTTCAAGTTGTACTCAAGAATAGTTCTGGTTATTTCGTGTGTAGTCATGCTATTTACAACAGTCTGATACCTATTTGAAACTAAGGCTACAGATTCACCTGAAGTAGTGGTAAAGGTATCAAAATCGTTAACAACCAAAGTCAGATGTTTATATTTCATATTTTCAGACCCTTTAAACATATCCTGAAGAGTGTCCCAAATGTCCTTTGCAAATTCGCATAACTTAATGTGCTCAAAGAGAGATGGTGGAACACCGAACACCATCTCGGAAAATGCAACCTGGTCTGCATGCAGTTTCTCGATGTTTGTAGTAATGAGAGGTGTTAGGCGTTGATCTTCTTGGCCCATAAGAGTTGCAGCGGCATCTCTCACCGTTTGTCTGACCGGAACATGTGGACCATCTTTCACAGATCTCCATATTTCTTCACCTTTTTCCTTGCCAAGTAAAAATCTTTCCATTCTAACTTTCCAATGATCATACTCTTCAACAACTAGCAGTGGGGCACGAGAAGGGCAACCCACGCTATTTTCTATTTGCATAAAATACATTTGTTGAGATGAATTAGGAGCAGCCATTAAATTAATATATTAGAGTAGAAGTGGTATATAGAATAACTTTTATCCTGAACAAATAAATGGTTGAGCTACCAAGGTAATCTCAGATCAACTATAACCTGTTCTTATGGATTCAAAGGACAACCACTCAGTCTCTGATACCAATTGTGAGAACAAGAATCAATGCGCAAGGATAAGGTTAGAAAACTCAAACCTTGAGTTAATCTTTAAGATCAACGTCTGCTCTTAAAGTAGTTCCAGTCGAGTCTGGTAAACCAGTCAAGACTCGAAGATAAACAATCAACAAAGTATTTAAGTAATAAATGAAGTAATATTGAGTATAATGAATGCAAAGACAATTTTAGACAAGAAGAATATAAATGAAAGAAGTTTGAATTGCAAGAGATTTTGGATTGATGTGAAGAGAATATCGATAGTTCTATTCTTGGTTATAAACTCATGAAATATTCACTCCTTAAATAGCAAAGGAGGAACTTGGTACAAACCGCTGACACATTTTAAGGAATGGTTATGACTAAGTGTTTGACTATCTCACACTTAAAAGATTCACACGATTTGGTCCTGAGTACTGTTACATTAATATAAATACAAAAAGCATTTAATGCTTGTACAAACTTTTGACTTCTGAATATCTTCATCTCGTATTTGATCTTGCTTCGGAACACTTCACATCTCGGACACAAGTTGACTTATGATCTTGATTGCTTCAGATTGATAGAGGTTCACTTTTCATGTATTAACAGCTGGTTGTCTTTTTGATGCTTTCATGGAAGACCAAGAGGTGGCTCTTGGCACTTGTCTATAAGACATAGGGTTTTGGCCCCCGGCCTGACAAGGAAAGAACATGATACAGCTCATGGCATAATGGCAAGACTATGGTTAGCACAAAGAAATCTCTATTGTATGTATGGTATGTGGTATTTTGGGGAACGCACTAAGATTTGTGCTTAATGTTTTATGTTTATGGTTTCAGGTACTTCCATTTCGAAAGGGAAGGGATCGGCATGACTGCACAACATCCCCAGAGTTTTCTGCATTAGTAGTTTATGATCTTTACTCAGATGTTTAAATAATATATTCACTTTTATCAGTTTTGGAACAACTCATTTGTATGGTTTATTGTTTTAAAAATGAAAAATTTTCTATGAATTTTTGGGACGTTATAAGTTGGTATAAGAATCTTGGTTTTAGGGATTCGGGCACACTCTCAGGTGTGTCTAAACTCAAACTGAGTCAGTTAAATTAGGCCCAATAAACATCCTTGCTTTAGATTTGCTCTTAAGCATTTATGCTTCAACAACATTCAACATCTGGATCAGATCAATTAGGGTAACGTCAATATTCCTCATATAAAAGTTCTCAATGAACTTATCATATGACTTTGGAAGCAAAAGAAGAACCAAATCAATGGCTTGCTCCCTTAAGAAAATGATACCCATTCTATCCAACTTGTTAATGTACGATTTCATTTTATAACATGCACACACACAAAATTTCCATCGTGATGCCAATAGGGTTTACGTTGTCTCATATCTTTTAACTTAAGGAAAAACGTGACATTGGGAGAGTCATAGGAGAAGGAGGTGGAAGAGTTGGAGAAGCATGATGTCCATTTCCACCAATTCCCGAAGAAGGGAAAATATTTTCACCGTGATCGGAATGTGGAAGATCATCTTCAGAAGGAAGAGGAAAACCATTTCCGAAAGAACGAGGAAGACCATTTCTATCTTCATAATACATCTAAAATTAGGAGAAAATAGAATTCAAGTTAGTTTATTTTAAGCCCTAATTATTAACCCAAAATTTAAATTAAGGCTAGGATCCATATTTTCGATTCGAACTTTGAAGAGGGATGTCGTAATCAAATTCAAATCTATTTTAGGTAGGTAAGGCTTTTACCAATTACAATCTTATGAAACTCCTAGGTCTTTTGAGATTCATTGAATCTTATCAATGGCATGTTTAATCTCGGATTATGCTCTCACTTTTCTGTGTAACACCTAGATTTTAATTATCCGTTTTAACCCTTGAGTTATCTTTTTTTTGCAAGTTTAGTCCCTGATGGCAATTCTGTAATTTTGAAGACCTTTGGAGTAAGTGGGGCGTACACCCTCGTACACAAGGTGTACTCCGGAGCGCATTAGAACGCTGAGCATACGCAGTCAGAGTGAAAACCCTAAGTTTTAGGGTTTGGACCCTACTTAAGCTCACTTATGGCCTCAAGCACCTTTTTACCTTCATCCTCTCTCCTTATCTCGAAAACCCTAAGTGTGTTTGTGCTTGTGAAGCTTGTTGGGGCAATTTTGGTGCATTTTTGGAGCTCTTGGAGTAGAAGGAAGAACAATGAAGTGGTGGTGTTGCACTTAAGGCTTTAGATCCAATATTTAGTCCCCTTTGGCTACCTTGTGGAGGTAAAAAGTTTCAAATTTGATGATTAAATCTGTTAGATCTACTTTAGCTCAGGTTGTTTCCTTTTTTGTTGCAAACTTAGCCTTTGTGAGTAGGAGGTACTCCAAGGCATTTGAGTTGTACTTTCAGAGGTTTTTAGGGTTGATAAGTCATAAAGTTGGGATCTTGGTAACTAGTTTTCCCCCATGCAAGAGCTAGATGGTCTTAATGGGTTAAGAGGCTTGGATTTTTGGTTTTATGGACATAATAGCCATGTCAGGCTATAAAGTTAGAAACTATATGACTTACGACATCTTATGTGACCTAGATTTGATGTTTGGACGTGAGTGCTTAAGGGTTTAAGCACTTGGTTAAGAAGTTGACAAGTAGCTTCGTTTGCAGGGCGTACCGAAGGGTACGCTGAGCGTACAAGGTCATCGCCCCGTCCTTCGGTCAATTGTGAGGTACGCCCTGCATACTGACCGATTCAACCCGGTTTACTCGGTTGACTTTGACCTGTTTTGACTAGAGTTTGACCTAGGGGTATATTAGGTATTTCGAATGGTACTCTGAGTTTGGTGGTTTTAATTGTAAAGGTGATCGGTAGTGTGAGTTTCAGAGCAGCGTGTTAGTTCAACTTTCTGTCTGCATGTGAGGTGAGTTTTCTCACTATATCAATGAGTCGAAGGCACCAAGTCCGATCGGTTATTTGTGATATAGGTTGTTAGTTATATTTGAGATATGTGTATGAACGACTAGGATTTGGCCCCTCATAATTGTATGAAAGACCAGGATTTGTCCCCTGGTAACTGTATGAAAGACCAAGATCTGGCCCCTGACAATTGTATGAAAGACCAGGATCTGGCCCCTGACAATTGTCTGTAAGACCGAGATTTGGCCCTCGGCAAGAAATTGCTTGTAAGACTATGGTTTGGCCCATAACACTATCTTATTTATGATTGGTATGTGGTATTTTGGGGAAACTCACTAAGGTTTTTCTTACAATTTGTATTTATGTTTTCAGGTACTTCTGGTACTAAGGGGAAGGGTCCGGCGTGATGGCACAACATTCTCGCCTCACCATTTTCCACACTTATTGATATTATTACTCTGATGATTTGACATTGTTATTATGTAATGGGTTTTGGAACAATATAATGATTGTATTTCTTATTTAAAAATGAAAAATTTATCCTGGTTTTTTGGTTGTTACAAGTTGGTATCAGAGCCTTGGTTTGAGGGAATCGGGCACACTTTCAGGAGTGTCAGAACTCAAACTGAGGAAATGATAATCTTTTCAAAATAAAAAGAAATTGAATTTTTTGAAAAAGATTCTTTTAAGTAAAAAGGGGAGTGCAATACGTACAATCCGCTGAGCTTAAGTAAGTGTTTCCCAAGTTACCTATACTTATGTATTGCGATTACTATGCTTTATATGTGAACTGCATGCTAGATTAGAGCTAAGGATGCCTTCAGGAATCACATGATAGAATTTCCTGATTTGTGTGATGCATTATAACTCAGTAGAACTTGATGCCATGTATTACTTGGAATTGATATCGACTCAGTTATTTGCTAAGTGTATGCTTTAAAAGTTGTATATGTTTAGGATTGTATAGCCCCAAAATGAGTGATTTAGCCTCATTACCTGTTCCTTGTTTTGTTGTGGACTTATGGTAGAATCTTCGTTCGATGGTCTATGTAATCCTACTTTGTGTAAAACTTGCATGCATAAGGCAACCAACGGTGCTGATTGAGGTTCTTGGTACTGCTAGTGGTGAGGGTTGAGAGACTCCTAGAAGAGTCTAGGATATATATATATATGCTGTGTAGCATAGGTGGTTCTTGATTATAATGTGGTAACTTAGAGGAATCATAATTTACTTTAAGGAAGGTACCGGTAGGAGTGGAAGGTAGTATTTGGCCCATACTACTAGAAGCACAGGACCTGTACTTAAGAGAAGTGTAGATGTGAGGATCCTAAGGGTATTTGTTTGTTGCGAGTTTCCCTCGAGTGTTTTCCGATTGTTTATATCTTGTGTTTCAATTTGAGGATGGTGGCCACTCGTATGCGATAAGGTGGTACTTGTTTTGGCTCTAGATCAGGTTCAGGCTCTGGCTTAGAACCGATTGATGTGAGTCTATGTGAGCTTATTGCAACAGAGGTTACTCGTGGTATTCTTGACGCTACCCCCGTGATCTTTGGTACCGTCAAGGAGGGGATTTTGGAGCTCATGGAGGAGAGGCTTAGGTATTTTCGAGTCGAGATTGCTGCAGGGCATACTGGGGCGCGAACTCCCTCATTCCCAGGGTTCAAGGTGTGTGGAGAGCATGCGTTCTTTGGGGCTAAGGACCCCATCGCTAGCCGTGTCTGGATTGCTAACACGGAGAATGCAGCGCACGAGCTTTTTCCCTGAGGGGAAAAAGTGGGGTTCGCGTCCTGCTTACTGAGGGACAGAGTGCGGGACTGGTTGGAGGAGGTTACCCGAGCCGTGGGGACGGCAGAGTGGTAGAGATGACATGGGAGGGATTTTTTCATAGGTTCCAGAGGGACTTTGCAACAAATATAGAGGTTCAACAGTTGGTGAGAGAGTTCCAGGACCTTTGCCATACTACGGAGACTGTGGCAGATATCACCGCCTAGTTTAGGGAGAGGGCGTTGATGGTCCCGTAGTACGCTACGAATGAGGAGATGAGGAAGACGAGATATCATGCTATGACGAGGGATGACATTAGGGAGTTCGTGAGCTTCTCGGGGTGTAAGACCCTGAATGACATGATCGAGATGGCCTGCGAGCGGGAGATTAAGTTGGAGCTTCGGGCGAAGCGGAAGCCAGAGCAGGTTCAAAAAACTGTGGGTCAGGCCAAGAGGCCCAAGACCTCGAATACCCACACCAGAGGCCAATAGGGCTGGGCCGTTGTACCAAATGCGAAAAGCCGCACATTGAAGCTTGCCAAGCAGCAGGTTCAGGATGTTTCAGTTGTGGCCAGTCAGGCTACATGAGTAGGGACTGCCCCAAGGGGGCTTTGATTTGCTTTCATTGCAATCAGATTGGCCATAAAAAGGCCGATTGTGTGAGATTGTCTGGGGGAGCAGTGGTGGCGCCTGCACAAGCCACTTTGAGGAATACCGATGGCCACCCGGGCGAGGCGGAGGCTCCTATAGTGAAGATTAGGGATTTTCAGTTGAGCACCGATGAGGCCCGTGCAGCGCCGGATGTAGTGACTTGTAACAACCAGAAACGAAAAGGCTAGTTAAGGAAAGATAATAAGCAAATTGAAGGTCTACTCGTCGAGTCCAAGGGGGGACAACTCGACGAGTAGAAATAAGTTTCTGTACGCGGGTTGAGAAACCTACTCGACGAGTTGGGGAGGACCAACTCGACGATTGGTCTGGGTTTGGGAAACCCTAAATTTGGAGTTTTTTGCACCATATTGAAGCATCTTAATCCCCACTTTCTGGCCTCATTTCCAGCCTCCATTGTCTAAACCCTAGATCTCGAAACCCTAATGCTTGTGAGCCCTTTTTGAGCGAACCTTGTGTGATTTGAAGCTTGTAGAAGAAGAAGAAACTAGAGGATTCCAAGAGAAGATTGTAGATCCAGAAGCAACATCTCATCCTCATCATTTTCTGGTAATCAAGCCTCTAACTTGCCTAGTAGTCTCTTAGATCTCCTTATTTTCATTTTATGAGGGTTTTTGGTCCAAGAAGCTTAGTCCTTGGGAAATGGACATCCCAAGTGACTTACCTTTCAGATCTGGGGTCTAGAAAGGGTTTCATGGCATAAAGGTGCAAACTTTATGGCCATGGAAGACCCATGCAAGATTTAAAGTGCTGTTATGGCCTATTAAGCCTCAAAAGGCCATGCATGGAAGGAAAGTCTGAGTCTTTACGTGCTCATTCGATGTCTAGAACCTAGATCTCAGTTTTCATGCTTTCGTTTGGAGTATTATGGATTTTGGACAAAGATCTATGTCCTAAAGAACTAGGGTTTGAGCTAAACCCATTAGGAAGGATTATTAACATGTAAAGTTGGAAACTTTACCCTTAAGAAGGCTCTTTCAGTATGTAGAAGAAGTATGGAGTTTTGATCTAGCGTGTAGAGGCTTAATCTGTTAAGATGGCCCAAACAGACTACGAGACTCGTCGAGTCCATACGGGAACTCGACGAGTTGATTCGTGATGTCCCGATCCAGTTTAAGGTAGAACTCGACGAGTCTATGAATGGACTCGACGAGTTGACTCGTTTTGTCACGACTAAGAGTAGCAGGGGAACTCGGCGAGTCAGGGGGGTAACTCGACGAGTTGGATCGCAATTTCAGGGTTCTGATTTATAGAACTCGGCAATTTGATGGACCAACTCGGCGAGTTGAGTCAACTCGGGGTGTTGACTTTGACTTTGACCTAGCGTTGACGTTGACTTTGACCAGGGGAAAATGCTCATTTTACCCTAAGAAGGATTATTAGTTCTTGAATA
Source organism: Lactuca virosa (assembly GCF_052849685.1). Taxonomy (NCBI): domain Eukaryota; kingdom Viridiplantae; phylum Streptophyta; class Magnoliopsida; order Asterales; family Asteraceae; genus Lactuca; species Lactuca virosa. The sequence continues at coordinate 179,633,803 of NC_136429.1, read as the reverse complement.
AGTATTATGTTGGTAATGATAGCTCAGGAAGTCGAGAGATCAGCAGTTCGGGGATCTGCCAGCTAGCAGCGAGAGGTTTATTTGCGGAATTCTGCAGTCAGCTTCTGAGGCGAGTTTTCCTCCAGTAGGAACGGGTCAAAGGCACTAATGCCGGCCCGTTTATGTCTGTTAGCGTATGTCGGGGTTAGCCCGATGTAGCTTATATGTTTTTGGATTTCGGTCCGATGCTGGGCGAGGCCCGAGGAAGGTTTATATGTATGTTTTCAAACTACGGTTCGATGCCGGGTGGTACCCGAGGAAGGAGTGCATGTTTAGTTATACTTGTTGTCTTTGTGATACTTGTATGCGTTTGGTAGGGAGGTGAGGGTGGGCGGGGTCCCGTATATCATCACTAGCTGAGTATGGACGGGGTTCCATATCTCATTATTAGCAGAGTAGGGGCGGGGCCCAAGATAAGTGGGGCCTTGAGACTAGCAGTTATAGTGTTGTGTTTGACTTTTATGTACTAGCATGATTATGAGTATATGTTTGCATGTGTACAGCGGGCGGGGCCCAGAGACAGGCGGTGCCTGGTAGAAACATATCTGTATACCGAGCGGGGCTCGATGCCAGCCGGGGCCTGATGCCAGACGGGGTCTGATGTCGGATTCGGCCGACGCCGGGCCGGGCCCGATGTAGCGGGCTAGGCCCAATGTATGTTATTATGTGATTATGTGTATGGTATGTGGTAGATTGGGGAGACTCACTAAGCTTCGTTCTTACAGTTTTCAGTTTTGGTTTCAGGTACTTCCAGTAGTAAGGGAAGAGCTCAGGATGACTGCATGGCACACACCACAACGTTTAGCGTGGGATGATTTACTATGATATTTTGAAACATGAGTTTTATATAGTGTTTTGTTATGATGATTTGAGAAACATGAATTATGATCTTTATTGTGATGTTTGATGAGTTATGGTTTTTCGTAAATGATTTTAAAATGAAATTTTGGACCGTATTTTTGGGAAGTTACAAGTTGGTATCAGAGCCTTGGTTTGAGGGATTCGGGCACACTCTCAGGTGTGTCTGAACTCAAACTGAGGACTTGGTATGAAAATGTTTAAAAAAAATCATTTTTATAAAAGAGCTTTGAAAAGAGAAAATGATTTTAAAAAGAGAAAAGGGTGTGATGCATGCAATCAGCCGAGCTCAAGTAAGTACTCCCAAATTACCCATACAAGTTTATGTTATGATATGCTTATGAGAACTGCATGCTAAATTAGGACTAATGATCTAGGAAGGATGCCTTATGTGCCTGTTATATGTGTATCGACTTTATGAACTACATGCTACTACATATTAGTCATTGATTTGATGGCCTGGTTAGGATATGCGTGATTATGTTTACTCGATGCTCGAATGCTGCTTTCTTTGTGCTTTTAGGAGTCTTAGTTATCTTTTAGTAACTAGTAAACGAATATGTTAAGTTACATATTGCAAGGACTAAATAATTTCAGAAGTTTAGGTCTAGCTCTATTTCGCAGCTCTTGTTTGAGTCCAGCCGTTGTAGGGTAGAATCTCTCATTCGAAGAATTATCTAGTCTTAGTGATATGTAATGGTATCCGCGAGCTAGTTAGGGGGAGATAGCAGGGACTTCTTATGTAGCTGATGGCGGAGAGTGGGATGGTGATTACCCTAGGACAATCCTAGCATGAGAGTAGCACGTGAAGCAGTAGTAGCAGAAGGGACTTGGTGAAGTCAAGGCAGTTCTTGAGGAAAGTACGGATAAATGTGGAAGGTAGTATGAGCCCGTACTACTGAAAGCAGAGGATCCGTACTCGAATCAAGGAAGGCTGAGATGAATCCATGGAACTTGTAGTATATGTGATCCCTCGAGATATGATTAGTATTCTAATGTTGTTATGATGTGTTTACAGAATGGTGGTATTACGCACTAGACCAGTGGGAAATTCAGGTGCCGGTGACGGATCAGGCTCGGGTTCTGGAGTCGGGTAGGTGGATGAGCAGACGAGAGAGTTTGTTTCAGCTCAGATTACACACTGTATTTTAGACCAGAATCCTGTGATCTTTGGTACGGTCAAGGAGGGAATTATGGAGATTTTGTCGAGAGATTGGGTGCGTTCCGCACCGAGATGGCGTCCATGATGGGGGCACGCACATTGACGTTCAGGGAGTTCAGAGCCTGTGGAGCTCCAGGCTATCATGGGGCTAAGGAACCCATTGCTAGCAGCCAGTGGTTGGTAGATGTAGCCAATTCCTTCCGTTCTAGCCAATTCATGTTTCCTGAAGGACATAGCACGTGATTGGTGGGAGAAGATTGGACATGCTATTGGGGATGATGTCGTGTTGGACATGATGACATGGAGTGACTTCTCGACCAGGTTCAGAGCCTAGTTTGCACCAGTTATTGAGGTGTAGTAATTAGCACGGGAGCTTCAGGACCTCCAGCAGACTACAGAGATAGTAGCGGAGATCACCGCCAAGTTCAGAGAGAGAGAGAGAGAGCCCTTCTTGTCCCACAGTACGTGGTAGACGAGGAGATGAAGAAGGCTCAATACCACTAGATACTGAGGAGCGACATTAGACAGTTCGTGATCCGGTCCAGCTGCAAGATGCTGGAGGATATGATCACTCGAGCTAGGGAGAGGGAGATCGACTTAGAGGCGGATAGAAAAAGGAAGCCAGACGAGGTTCAGACATCTACGGGATCGGGCAAGAGGCCCAAGACTTCAGATTCTAGATCGAGAGGTCATTAGGACTGTTGCCGCTGTGGCAAGTGCGGCAGGACACACGAGGGTGCGTGTAGGAGTGGTAGTGGTGGTGATTCTGGTTGCTTCAAGTGCGGCCGGATCGGTCATTATAGCAGGGATTGTACTGCTACCACCACCCAGGGATCAGACCTGATCTGTTTCCTTTGCAGTCAGAGGGGCCACAAGAAGGCCCAATGTCCGAGTTTGGCTGCAGCGGGACAGTAATGGCACCTGCCCCTGCGACATTGAGGATCACCGATGGCCGTCAGGGCCAGGCAGAGGCGCATGCAGCGAGGAGCAGGGCTTTCCAGTTGATTATAGAGGAGACACGAGCAGCTTCCGATGTTGCAGGTGCGTAACTTTTGTCTTTCTATCAGTTTTTATTTATGATTTTATTGCTATTTTCTCGCATCCATATGAGTAGTTGTATCTTGGGATTATAGTTCCTGCTTATGTTCGGATTATATGTCATCTGCAAACCATAGGTCTTAGGGTAGTAGTGTGGGGACGTCTCCGTATAAAGTGAGTTCTCAGGATGCGGTAGTTGTAGCAAGTGTGATTGGAACCCGTGAAGTGTTCCGACAGTCTTCAGAGGTCTTACTGCTTTAGTGTCGGTTAGTTTTAGGAACACTAACATTGGTAAGCGTTGGTTGCCAACAAGATTGATCACTGGGTGATACGAAGGATTGGGGATCTGTCCATCCGGGGGTGCTGTAAGATGTTAGTTGAACCAAAGTGGCGGAGAGTTCTCTAAGGGTTCAGGAATAGTAAGAAGTGTGGACTTAGGATGAGTTCACATTCTCGTCAGGAAGGAAGGCAGCCCAAGGGACTGATTGGATTGAGGATTAGGTGAGTTAGAAGTTTAGGAAATTTCCCAACGTAGGGTTCGCGTCTTTTGGTGTTCGATAGTTGCTTTTAGGAATCAGGTTGAGGAAATTTCTGTCGGAACGTGAATTCAGCCAGGATGTTAGGTCGTATGCATGATCGAAGTGAGAAGTGTTGTAAGACTGCGGGATAGCCATAGCATTCACTAGCAGCCAGACAACATGGAAAGTGTTGTAAGACTGTGGGTTAGCCGCAACATTCATTAGCAGCTAGTTAGCGGAGTATGGGCGAGGGCCTGTATGTCCTAGTTAGTGGAGTGTGGGCGGGGGCCCGTATCTCCTAGTTAGCGGAGTGTGGGCGGGGGCTAGTATCTCCTAGTTAGCGGAGTGTGGGCGGGGGCCCGTATCTCCTAGTCAGAAGAGTGTGGGCCAGGCCCGTATCTCCTAGTCAGCGTGATCAGAATTAGGAATGGATAGGTAGATAGGAATCAAGGTGAAGTTGTACTTGCATAGCCCTAGATAGGTGAAACCTGGGGGCAAGGCCACTCAGTAGTATGTTTGGGTGTGTCACAACTGGAATTTTCCTAGAACATTTCAAGTCTAAAACTCCAACCATGTACTAATTGATTTACAATGTAGTTGGATGCAATAGAAATATGACTTTCATGAGCCATCCTTATGGGTTTGATTTAAGTATGTGTGGTAATAACCGATGTTAGTTTAAGTTAATATAAGCTAATACAAGTTAACAAAACATTAAGGACTCAAAGAAGTCAACACTAATTCAAGTAATATGTATACGAGCATGCTATGGTATAATACTTAACTTAAAATCATAATATATCATATGTATATATAGAATTCGGTTTGGGGAATCTTATCCCAAACTCAAAACCGAATTCACTCTTTGGAATAAAGCAAAAACCTAAATCACCTTCTTCTAGAATGCCTTGACCGAATTTCCTTCTCTGTTTGACTTTAAGGCCGGATTCCTTTTTCTCTTTTCTCCTAGGACCGAATTCCCTCCTTATGGAATGAATTGAAGGGAATTCGATCATGTATGGCCGAATTCTACTCCTTGAAACCGAATTTACCCTTAATTATGGCCATGTGGTGCCACTTGATTGAGTAGGTTAGCTTTCCAAGAAGATAATTGTGTTTACCAACGTAAACATCACCTCGCCTCCTCATATTTACTTCATATATAAGTGGCACATAAGATCATTTCTTTACTTTCACACATCCAATATATGAAATCATCTCAGTTATCTCTCAAATAGCAAACCACATTTCTTTTCATTCTCAAAGTTAGAAGATCACACTTCCATGAGACATTCTTCTTTACAAAGTTATAAGTTTTGGTACGTTTCATTCATAAAACTTATGTTATACAACACATATATATTACTTATATCAACTTAATCACACATGATTATGTGTTTAAAATCATTAGGATCACGATATCCTGCCCGTAAACTAACCCGAAGATCACCATTTCTATTCCGTATTCAAAACCGCTATCACATTTAAGGTGAGTTCATACCCCTACGTTTTTCAAAATTTTTTCTATGTTTTAGGGGGGGGGGGGGGGAATGCAAGTAAAACACAAGGAAACTTGTGTAAATATACAAACTATTATTTACGTTTTCTTACCTTTTTATGCATTTTACGTAAAGATTGCTAATATGCAAAACAACGTTACCACCAAACAGTGCAAATATTTACATGCAAAATACGTTAAAACGCAACGGTTTTTACTTCGTCAAAACATATACTTTAAACTATAATATTTATAGTTTAGGAAACATTCACATTATCTTACCCTTTTCGGGAAAAAGAAAAGATTATATAAAAATAAGTTTATTTTTAATTTTTACAAACATAATGAAAGGATAATACTTACCTTTACAACAAAAAAGGGTTTTACAGTTCGTTACAAAAACACGTAACTCGTTGGAAATTTGTGAGACCTTGTCTTCATCGTACCTACCTAGGTATCCATGGAAGTCCTGTTTTATAACCCGAGTCTCCTAACGGAGAGTGTGATTCTTGTGTATAGATCTATACAAGACTGATGATCCCGCACCCTGGCTGTTAGCTACAACACGACTAGTAGGTTATGGGTGACAAATGTCATATATTTCGACACTTGAAGAACGTCGAGGCAGACAATTCATTAATAGCGTGATTATGAAAACTCACATGATAAACGACCATACTTGGATTTTTACGTAAAAACACATCTCTTCAAATGGTCTATTTCCAAATAAAACTAGTTATAACTATTTTAAGTATTGATAATACTTGTTCTTTTCGGTCTTGGTCTATTTCCAACGTAAATGTTGACACTTTTTCAAAACTACTTGCATTCTCAGGAAAATAGTAGGCAGGTACACACACAGGGTCTGAGAAGATGGAGCATAGTAGCTTCAAGTCTTTGTTTTTCTATTTACTTTTGGAGTCAATCAAGTTGTGATTCGAATACAATGTAAACACTTTATTATTAATACAATTGTTGTTGGTTCTTTGATTACTATTATTCATTGTTATGATACTGTACATGACGTCCTCCGCCCCCGAACGTTTCCGCCATTCCAGTTTGGAGGTGTGACAGGGTGAGACCCGTGGGCGAGGCCCGAGCGTTCATAGCAAGGCAGGTGGTACCTGGAAGAGACCATGGGGTCGAGGTATAGGATCGAAGATCCTAGGATTTGTAGAGCCAAGAGTGGAAAGATGGATATAATAGTTTCGATAGCCAAAGTTTTCTTCGGAAGTCGCTGGGAGCGAATGAGAGGGTGATCACCGCTTCAGTAACCGGGTGGAATCCGATATTCTAGATAGTGGACAGATAGGTTTGGACCTGGGAGGTCGCGATCCTTTCAGAAGTTAGAGAAGAGGCAGCGTGATGATCGGACATAAGTAGTGATTATGAGGTTTTGTGCGTAGGATGGCTTATGGATCAGAAGAGTGAACACACTTACAGTTGGATTGAATAATCTCAGAGTAATTGATTTGACCTTGTTGCGTAGATCTCGTATGAGTCTAACCGTTTTAGGGATGAATCTTCTACTCGAAGGATTATCTGATCCTTCTGTCAAGTATAAGTAATCTACAGCTGGTTATGGACATGGATTTTGTTTCTAATGGTAGCATCGAGATAATCAGGGTGGGAAGTTTTACGGTTGAACAGTTATTCGATGAGGTTTTGGCATGGTAGTTTTTGGAGCATAGGCGGTCCGTCAGGGAGACAGACCATTTTATATTTCAGACCTCGGAAAGACAGAAGTAGTCCTCTATACGACAGTAAATATGATCTTTCATCAGCTTTGGAAGGTTCCAATGGTTGGGTTCAGCTGCCTTGGGAAGGCCATTGATTGCGCAGGATGAGTAGAAATCAGTTTGAGTCCAAGGGGGGACAACTCGACGAGTAGAAATCAGTTTTTGGACACGGGTTAAGAAACCTACTCGACTAGTTGGGGAGGACCAACTTGACGAGTTGGTCTGGGTTTAGGAAACCCTAAATTCGGGGTTTTTTTCACCCTATTTAAGAATCTTAATCCGCACTTTATGGCCTCATTTCCAGCCTCCATTGTCGAAACCTTAGATCTCAAAACCCTAATGCTTATGAGCCATTTTTGAGTGAACCTTGTGTGATTTGAAGCTTGTAGAAGGAGAAGAAACTAGAGGATTCCAAGAGAAGCTTGTAGATCCATAAGCAACATGTCATCCTCATCATTTTCTGGTAATCAAGTGTCTAACTTGCCTAGTAGTCTCTTAGACATCCTTATTTTCACTTTATGAGGGTTTTTGGTCCAAGAAGCTTAGTCCTTGGGAAATGGACGTCCCAAGTGACTTACCTTTCAGATCTAGGGTCTAGAAGGGGTTTCATGGCATCAAGGTGCAAACTTTATGGCCATGGAAGCCCCATGCAAGCTTTAAAGTGTTGTTATGGGCTTTTAAGCCCCAAAAGGCCATGCATGGAAGGAAAGTCTAAGACTTTACGTGTTCATTCGGTGTCGAGAACCCAGATCTCAGTTTTCATGCTTTGGTTTGGAGTATTATGGCTTTTGGACAAAGATCTATGTCCTAAAGAACTAGGGTTTGAGCTAAACGCATTAGGAAGAATTATTAACGGGTAAAGTTGGAAACTATACCCTTAAGAAGGCTCTTTCAGTATGTAGAAGAAGTATGGAGTTTTGATCTAGAGAGTAGAGGCTTAATCTGTTAAGATGGCCCAAACAGACTACGGGACTCATCGAGTCCATAGGGGAACTCGACGAGTTGATTTGTGATTTCCCGATCCAGTTTAAGGTAGAACTCGACGAGTCTGTGAAGGGACTTGACGAGTTGACTCGTTTTGTCACTAATAAGTGTAGTAAGGGAACTCAACGAGTCAGGGGGGTAACTCGACGAGTTGGATCGCGATTTCAGGGTTCTGATTTATGAACTCGACGTGTTGATGGAGCAACTCGGTGAGTTGAGTCAACTCGGGGTGTTGACTTTGACCTAGCATTGACTTTGACTTTGACCAGGGGAAAAATGGTCATTTTACCCTAAGAAGGATTATCAGTTCTTGACTAAGTATTATGTTGCTAATGATAGCTCGGGAAGTCGAGAGATCAGCAGTTCGGGGACCCGCCAGCTAGCAGAGAGAGGTTTATTCGCGAAATTCTGCAATCAGCTTGTGAGGTGAGTTTTCCTCCAGTAGGAACGGGTTGAAGGCACCAAGGCCAGCCCGATTATGTATGTTAACGTATACCAGGGTTAGCCCGATGTAGCTTATATGTTTCCGGATTTCGGTCCGATGTCGGGCGAGGCCGGAGGAAGGTTTATATGTATGTTTCCGAACCACGGTTCGATGTCGGGTGGTACCCGAGGAAGGAGTGCATGTTTAGTTATACTTGTTGTCTTTGTGATACTTGTATGTGCCTGGTAGGGAGGTGAGTGTGGGCGGGGTCCCGTATCGCATCATTAGTTGAGTGTGGAAGGGGTTCCATATCTCATTATTACTAGAGTAGGGGCGGGCCCAAGATAGGTGGGGCCTTGAGACTAGCAGTTATAGTGTTGTGTTTGACTTTTATTCACTAGCATGATTATGAGTATATGTTTGCATGTGTATAGCGGGCGGGGCCCAGAGACAGGCGGGGCCTGGTAGAAATAGATTTGAATACCGAGCGGGGCTCGATGCCAGGCGTGGTCTGATGCCGGATCCGTCCGATGTCGGGCGGGGCCCGATGTAGCGGGCTAGGCCCAGTGTATGTTATTATGTGATTATGTGTATGGTATGTGGTAGATTGGGGAGACTCACTAAGCTTCGTTCTTACAATTTTCAGTTTTGGTTTCAAGTACTTCCAGTAGCAAGAGGAAGATCTCGGGATGACTGCATGACACACACCACAACTTTTAGCCTGTGATGATTTACTCTGATATTTTGACACATGAGTTTTATACAGTGTTTTGTTATGATGATTTGAGATACATGAATTATGATCTTTATTGTGATGTTTGATGAGTTATTGTTTTTCCTAAATGATTTTAAAATGAAATTTTGGATCGTATTTTTGGGACGTTACATGACTGGTATCTGTTCTAACCCTATCTTTTATTATTTCCTTTTTTATGCTTATGTTTATTATGATCTTGTATAGGGACCTTTTTGGTCAATGTTTTGTGTACCTATGTTCTGTTGATTCGGGGGCTACCCGATCCTTCGTATATCTTGCGCTCAACAAGAAGTTTTGCGACGCTCCAGTGATTTTCGATTCCCCTTTAGAGGTAGAGATTGCAGATGACCGTACCGTGAGTGCTTTGTGGGTTTTCCGTGGGTGTGTCCAGAATATTTTTAGCGAGAGGTTCTCTATTGATTTGGTGTCGATTCTCTAGAGAGGATCGAAGGTTATGAGTGGGATGGATTGGTTGGTCCCCAATGGGGTTGTGATTTATTTCGAGTGGTAGCTGGTGAGAGTTTGAACCCCAAGTAGGGGAGAACTGGTTATTTCAAGCGAGAGAGTTGCGCATGGGATAGTTCTCTGTTCAGCTGCGAGGGCCAGGAGATATCTGCAGCAGGGTTGTTCTAGGTTCTTAGCTTATGTTTCTGACATGCGGGTCGAGGCCACGACGGAGTTGAGCATGATACCCATTGTGCGGGATGTTCCAGATGTTTTCCCTGAGGATTTCCCGGGAGTGCCTCCCAAGAGGCAGGTAGAGTTTCGAATTGATTTGGTACCCGGTGCAGCACCGATAGCCAAGGCGTCATATCGCCTAGCACCAACAAAGATGCAGGAGTTGTCTACGCAGCTACATGAGCTGCTAGACAAGGGTTTTATTCGTACGATCAGTTCTCCATGGGGATCACCGATCTTATTTGTGAAGAAGAATGACAGTTCACACAAGATGTGCATTGATTATCGGGAGTTGAATAAGCTAACGGTGAAGAACCGTTACCCACTCTCGAGGATTGATGATTTGTTAGATCAGCTCCAGGGTGGATCTTGGTTTTCCAAGATTGATTTGCGATCAGGGTACCACCAGATGAGGGTCAGGGATGAGGATGTACAAAAGATAGCCTTCATGACTCGTTATTGTCATTACGAGTTCGTGGTGATGCCCTTCAGGCTCACCAATGCACCCACAACGTTCATGGATCTCATGAACCGGGTCTGCAGGGCGATGCTAGATTGGTTTGTGATTGTTTTTGTTGATGATATTCTGGTCTACTCGAAGATCAAGGAGCAACACGAGCAACATTTGCGAGAGGTGTTGAAGACCCTGAGGAGGGAGATGATTTATGCCTAATTCTCCAAATGTGAGTTTTGGTTGCGTGATGTGCAGTTTCTGGGGCACATCGTCAACCAGAAGGGAATCTTGGTTGACTCGGCCAAGATCGAGGTTGTGACGTGTTGGGAGGTCCCGAGGACCGCATCGGAGATTCGGAGTTTCTTAGGTCTTGCGGAGTATTATCGGAGATTTATCTAGGATTTCTCCAAGATTGTTGTGCCTGTGACCCGTTTGACAAAGAAAAGTGTGATCTTTAGTTAGGGACCTTATCACCACTTGGTTTTTGAGACAATGAGACATAAGTTGTGTGAGGCCCCGATTCTCACACTACTCGAGGGTTTGGATGATTTCGTGGTTTTGTGCGACGCCTCTATTTCGGGTTTGGGGGTTGTTCAAGGCAGCTGAAGCCTCATGGGGTGAATTATACCCCACACATGATTTGGAATTAGGAGCTGTGGTGTTTGTCCTCAAGATCTGTAGGCATTAACTGTATGGGGTTTGGTGTACTATCTATACCGACCACAAGAGTTTGAAGTATTTGATGGACCAACCGAATTTGAATATGCAGCAGCGGAGGTGGTTGGATGTAGTGAAAGATTATGATTGTGAGATATAGTACCACCCTGGGAAGGCCAATGTGGTGTCCAATGCTTTGAGCTGCAAGGGGGTAAGCTCATCTATCCGAGATATCCGTTTGAGGATGAATGTCACTTCACCTCTGATGGATTTGATCAAGAAGGCCCATGTGGAAGTATTGAAAAAGGAAAATTGGAAGATCGAGCGGATTAGAGGACATATTACTCTATTTGTGAGAAACATTCAGGGGTTGTTGACGCAGTGTGGTAGGGTTTGGGTTCTGGCATCAGGTGGGGTGGGACAGACGATTATGGAGGAAGCGCATAAATCAACGTTTTATATCCATTCGAGGGCCACGAAGATGTATCGAGATTTGAGGTTGAGTTACAGGTGGCCCTACATGAAGAGGGAGGTAGCTTGGTTTGTTGAGTGGTGCCTAACTTGCAGGAAAGTCAAGGTGGAGCACTAGAGACCCCATGGCAAGGTGCAGCCGCTTCCCATTCCCATGTGGAAGTGGGAGGAGATCACTATGGACTTCATCAAAAAATTGCCTTGGATGGCGCGTGGTGTTGATTCTATCTGGGTCATCATGGAAAGATTAACCAAGAGTGCACATTTTATTCCGATTGCAGAGAGCATATCCACAGAGAAGCTAACTGATGTTTACGTGCGGGAGGTGGTAGTTCGACACGGGGTGCCAGTTTTAGTGGTCTTGGACCGGGATTTTCGTTTCACCTCCAGGTTTTGGAGGAAGTTTCATGAGGAGTTGGGTACTTAGTTGCATTTTAGTACAACATACCACCCTCAGACCAATGGACAGAGCGAGCGGACGATCCAGGCACTCGAGGATATACTTCGGTCTTGTTTGTTCGATTTTAGAGGGAGTTGGGATACCTACCTTCCACTGGCTGAGTTCTCCTACAACAACAATTATCATGCTAGTATTGACCGACCACCATTTGAGATGTTGTATGGGAGGAGGTTCAGGACCCCAGTTTGGTGGGACGAGGTTGGTCATCAGGTCATGGGAAGCACTGAAGTGGTGCTTAAGACCACAATGTTGATTCAGCAGGTGCGCGACAGGTTGCGGGTCGCGCAAAGTCGACAGAAGAGTTATGCTGATTGACATCGTTTGGACCTTGAGTTTCAGGTGGGAGACTTGGCACAGCTGAAGGTGTCACCTTGGAAAGGTGTCATCCGGTTTCGGAAGCGGGGCAAGTTGGGCCCCCGGTTTATTGGTCCTTTGATGATTACTGCCCGTGTGGTCAAGTTTGCATACCGGCTGGATCTTCCTGATGAGCTCAGTCAGATCCATAAGACTTTCCACATTTCTCGGTTGTGGAAGTGTGTAGCCGATGATTCAACAGTGATATCGTTGGATGTTATTCAGGTCGATGAGCGCCTGAACTATGTGGAGAAACCGCTGGCAATTTTAGATCGAAAGACGAAGGCTCTATGCAACAAGGAAGTGTCATTGGTTAAGGTCCAGTGGCAGCATCAGAAGGGTTCCGAATGGACGTGGGAGCCGGAGGCGGAAATGCGAGAGCACTACCCAGATTTATTCGTGGCAGCAGACTTCGAGGGCGAAGTCTAGTTCAAGTGGGGGAGAGTTGTAACACCTAGATTTTAGGTATCCGTTTTAACCCATGATTTATATTTATTTTTCAAGTTTAGTTCCTGATGACAATTCTGTAATTTTGAATACCATTGGAGTATGCAGGGCATACACCCTTGTATGCAAAGCGTACTCCGGAGTGCATTAGAACGCTGAGTGTACGCAAGTACGTATGGCGTACACAGTCAGAGTGCAAACCCTAAGTTTTAGGGTTTGGACCGTATTTAAGCTTACTTATGGCCTCAACCACCTTTTTAACTTCAACCTCTCTCTCTTTATATCGAAAACCCTAAGTGTGTTTGGGCTTGTGAAGCTTGTTGGGGCCATTTTGGTGCCTTTTTGGAGCTCTTGGAGTAGAAGGAAGAACATTGAAGTGGTGGTTTTGCACTCAAGGATTTGGATCCAGCATTTAGTCCCCCTTGGTTACCTTGTGGAGGTAAAAAGTTTCATACTTTATGATTGAATATCTTGGATCTACTTTAGCTCAAGTTGTTTCCTTCTTGGTCTAAAACTTAGCCTTTGTGAGTAGGAGGTACTCCAAGGCATTTGATTTGTCCTTTCAGAGGTTTTTAGGGTTGATAAGTCATAAAGTTGGGTTCTTGGTCACTACTTTTCACCCATGCAAGTGCTAGATGGTCTTATTGGGTTAAGAGGCTTGGGTTTTTGTTTTGAAGGACTTAATAGCCATGTTAGGCCACAAAGTTGGAAACTTTATGGATTAGGACATCTTATGTGACCTAGATCTGAAGTTTGGACGTGAGTGCTTAAGGGATTAAGCACTTGGTTAAGAGGTTGGCAAGCAGCCTTGTACGCAGGGCGTACCGAAGGGTACGCTGAGCGTAACAGGTCATCACACCCATCCTTCGGTCAAATGCGAGGTACACCCGAGATACTGACTGAGTTTGACCTAGGGGCATTTTAGGTGACTTTGACCTGGTTTTGACTATAGTTTGACCTAGGGGCATTTTAGGTATTTCAAATGGTAGTCTGAGTTTGGTGGTTTTAATTGTAAAGGTGATCGGTCGTGTGAGTTTCGGAGCAGCGTGCCAGTTTAGCTTTCTGCCTGCCTGTGAGGTGAGTATAAGTCCCAAAACTTAGCTTGATGTATTAATCAGATCCACTTGATGGTGCGAAATCCCAAATCAAGTGGATGATGCAAGATAGAATGGAGAAGAAGAAGAAGAGCTTGATGAATCTATGATGTACTGATGATAAGAATGAAGAACACTACATAAGATTCACACTTCTCTCTTGTTTCTGTCTCTAGAGCTCTCTCCCCTCAACAATGGCTTCCCTTTTTGTTATGGTCCCCCTTTTCTCTTATCCTCCTAAAACACTCCCCTTACACCCTATTTTTACTTATGGACTACACCCAAGCCCAAAATACAAAGGCATGACCGAAAACCAATTAGTTTTTGGTCCATGCTACAAATAAACCAAATATTATTTTCGACCCAAGACTAAAAACAATAAATGCTTGGAAAAGCAAAGTATAAACCATATTTTTGACCCAACAATCTCCCGCTTGGTTTATAGCTTTCTTTTCTTTTTGACCCAACAAACTCCCCCTAGGTTTGTAGCTTGCATTTCTCTTTAGTCTTCACTTTGTGCTTGACTTCAGCTTTAATCTTCAATCTCTTCACAACTTCAAGATGAACAAATGAATCTTCTACGTGAGTGACTTCATCTTGAAAATTTGGGCTTCTCTTCAAAATTTGACATTGAACGCACGTTGGGTGTGGAGGCTTCATGTAGAGATTCTTGAAAATTGGCGCTTTCAGCTTGAGAATCTTTAGAGAGAATGTCAGAGAGAACGAATCTTCTGGATCACTTCAGAAGGTACATAGATAGCAGCTAATTAATTGTGGAGGCTTCAATGCAATCTGTCACATAATCTTCAAGTACAACTTCACCTTGCTTCTGGGGTTGAAAGATTGAATGTTGAAAAAATAATCTTCATTTCTTGTTCCTTCGAATGAGAATTCTTCGACAATCACGTATGAAGCTTTGGCTCAGAAAATCTCGATACAGTCTCCATGAGTCTCATCTACATCTGAATTCACTTTTTAAGACAGAGAAAATTTTGAGATAAAAACAAAACTAAAAGAAAACTTAGCACACAATATTTTTGGATTTTTCATATTTTCTGAAAAATAAAAATAAAACAGAAACAAAATTATTTTTGGACTTTTTATATTTTTCTGAAAAAGAAATAAAACAGAAATAACAACATTTTTGGATTTTTGATTTTCTGATTTTTGTTTGTTTTTTTTTAAATTATTTATCCCCCTTAAATTTGTGCATAGAGGAAAACTATGAACAAATTTAACAAAAACAAAAATATTTGGGATCAAAGTTGTCAAGCAATTCAATATCGTTTATCAGCACACGCCTGGATGTCTAGATCTGGTCAATCACCGGTATTGTGGTCCACTTAAACACAAAGGATATGGACAAATTTGACAGTTTATAAGTGACCAGACATTGTGATCTTATATTCCTAAATCGACCATTTAGCTGACGACGACCAAGGATATTGTTGTCCACTTAAATTCAGCAGCAAGATCTACAAACAACCTTTTAAGTAGTTCAATTTTAGTTGTACTAGAACATGTTTCCTACTTCCCGACATACCCCGGTAATCAAGAACTTTGAAAGAACTCCTTACTTTAGGTGAGTATTCAAT
Source organism: Lactuca virosa (assembly GCF_052849685.1). Classification (NCBI taxonomy): domain Eukaryota; kingdom Viridiplantae; phylum Streptophyta; class Magnoliopsida; order Asterales; family Asteraceae; genus Lactuca; species Lactuca virosa. The sequence goes on along the minus strand of NC_136429.1, from coordinate 179,618,576 downwards.
CATTTAGAAAGAAGTAAGATATAGAAACACATATGTTGTATCCCAGGTCGGATGTCTTCCAATCACGCAGAGGGAACAACATATGACTAACATAGATAGAGGATTTGAGAGATAGTAGGGTGCATATGTTGTGTCCCAGGTCGGATCTTCCGATCACACAGAGGGAACAGCATATGGATAACAGACAGAAAGAATTGCATAGATAAGGGTATGCATAGAGATAGAGTTGCATATGTTGCATTCCAGGTCGGATATGTTCCAATCGCGCAAAGGAGGCAACATATGACTGACAGATAGAAAGCAAGAAAATAATTTCTTACATACCTACTTTATCAGAACCCTCAGTTGCCCTTGTTGGGTTTTGAGCATTCTAACACTCCTATGGTGTACATTCAACCCTAAATACCTTGGATCTATGTTTTCTCTATTATACATGCAAATATCAATTTTCCAAGGTATTGTTCTAACTAGCATAATATAAAGTACACATAATATATTAGTAGTAGAATTACATACCTCTTGTTTGGTGCTTGATTCCATGGAGCTCAAGAGCCTAGCGCCCCAAATGTGACACCTCAAATGGTTCACACAACACCATGAACATTTGGAATAACTTGAAAGAAAATGCACACTTCATGAAATCGGCTTGCCCTCTCTTGTTTCTCTAGTGGCCGATTTCTTCAATAATAAGATCATTATATAGTTAGTCACAATTAGGGTAAACCCTAATTGTCATGGCTTTCCATTTCCTTGGATCCATGGGTTCAAATACACCATGGAGCATCCATGGAGCATCATATGGGTTTTAGCCCAACTTGATAATCCATGGAGCATTAGCCCACTATATAAGTATGGATGATCAACCCATATATTTAATTAGTCTTCTTTTGATCACTTAATTAATTCTAGATTAATTCTTGATCAATACTAATTAAATAATCTTATTAATATATTAGAACTTATAATATATTAATAAACCTTAAGTGTTATTTCTCTCATTTTAGTCTATCCAGATGCATGATGCCATGCAACCCAAATGGACCATGCCGGGTCGGGTCAAGAATATACCAATTATAGTTATGGACTTAGACACTAATCCAACAGTCTCCCACTTGGATAAGTCTAATAACTATTATTGCAAGTACGCCTTCATAACCTGACCAGCAATCGTAGCTCTTAAAAGCTGCTGCCAAACTCTGAACAAATCAATGATGTGTCCATTAGATAAGTGATCATATATTCCTCCATTCTAGATATCTTATGGACTGAGACATGGATTATAATCATTCTCTCTGTCCATTTGTTGTTTCCCGATTTCCGATTTATGACGACTGACTAATTTGAACAAATCAAATCAGTCCAGGCCCGGCCGAGCACTTACATTTTGTCATCACTAAATCATCGAGGGGCCCACAGATATCGCTTTTATCCCTTTGAGGGTAAAAGGAATGGATAAACTTCGACTCATATGCTTGTACTGACTACTTGTTGAATCATACACAAAGGCACGTTTTATAACATCGAGTTACCAATGCGTTTTCGTGCAATCAATGTATAACCAACTCATAGTCAACAACTCATATCTCTAGGTTTGAAGAATATAAGATATTATCGTCTCATGATTCACTCGTGATAAAATCCATGAAGTGATTCAAATGAGCATGGGTTGAATCCAATACTCAGAACTTATGAGCACTCATGAATGTTGTAGCAACCACTGCTATGTCTAATGCGCATTAGACAAATCATACAAGCCAAATTCATGACAGTCTTGATTCATATCTATTTCCAACATATGACCAACTCTGGATGGTTTAAATAACTTAGTCATTCGGGAAGAATGACCTAGTTATTCTGGAAGTCAAAACATGCAAAGTGAAACACAAAAATAATTTTAATCCTGTATGGCCCCAACACTTTGAGTGTAAATAAAAACACCTTTTATCTAAGCACCATATTGATTACTCATTATTCATGTTTCGATTAATCAACTTAATACTTGAATTGAAACAATAGTCATGCCATGCTCCAAGCATGCACATTATGTTCGTCCAAACAATAGCTATGCCATACTCTAAGTATGCACACTATGTTTACATTTGGTCCTCTCTTTGTCAAACAGATCGATTGAAAACATTTCAATGATGCTCATTTCACAATCCCAATCCTCTTGTCATTTACTGTAATATGTTAGATTCTAAACTTATATGCACTGATCCTCTTGTAATGACTATACCCAAAAGTCACAAAGACTTGGCAACAAACATTACAAAGAATTCCAATGGAGATCAATTCCATGGAAATGATCTCAAATTCAAAGTACATTCCTTTGAACATCCTTCTTTGCATTAAGTTCTTTAATCTTACACAGATTCAAAGAATAACTTCCACCTATGGAAACAGTTCCACATTCCCATTTTGACCTTCACTTTTGAACAAGAGTTGCCTCTTTTCAAAATATGTCAATATGGTCCTTACTCTATACTTCCAATTGTCCATGAGTAACCAACCTTTGGAAAACCTCAAATTGTTCTCGACAATTGCTTAATCATTTTAGTCATATCCAGTTATAATCCCTTTTCCCTTCTTAATGCCCTAAGCATTAGGAAAATTTAGAATGGATGAATATTATAGCACATGCAATCGGTCCTATATCCGAAGCATATGGGACACGATTCATGCTATAAAAAAATTTATTTGCCATGTTCTCACAATTCGAACTATGAAGAGGTATGCCGTAATCCTAATCGAAATTTTAAGAACACAACATATATAGAATTTCCTTATGTTGAACCATTCCAACATAACATTCATATATATCCATTACTAAAGTTGATTAAAATCTCAATCTAAGCTTGTAGAATTGGAATGAAGTATAAAATCCTCTCCCTTAATTATAGGGAAACAACTTTTCAAAGCGAATTGAAACTTTTGTTTTCTATAATTAACATTGCTAACTTGCAACATAATCATCATGCTCCAACTAGCATAATGATTATTATCTTACTAGCATAACACTTATGCTCCCACTAGCTTTGAAATGTATCCAGAAATCAATTGGACCTCTAGAAATCAATACTTTATTGTCTTTCTTACCAAAGTTCAGATTTCTGATACGAGATTGCTTTGATAATACTTTATCAAAATCATACACGGTTCCTTAGATAGCTCACATGTTTGTCTAGACCTTTTGCAATTCTCACTAGTTAGTGTGCCGGTTAACCACACACGCTCCACTAACTATATGAGAATGCAAATATCACAACTGCTATCTACTTAAAATCTTCTTAGTGAAAGCGTATCCTCACCATCATTTTCATGAATCGAAGAGAAACCTTATGACACTTAGATTTTATGGTGTATGAGTTCCTATCCATGTGAATTTGTCATAACCATAATCACAAGACAAGGTTAGTGGCAAATCCAAACTCTTATGGACTGAACTTGTTCAATCTGATTTTCTTGCCACCCGGCAGCACAAGGGCCTACCATTGCTTCCAGTTTGATATGCAAACAATTGAGAAATCACAGAACTCACAAGCATAGTCAACTTTTAACTGGAATAGACACAGAAATAAGAATATGTCAACACGATAGGTTACAAACCTCAAGTCGTGGGCTAGTGATTAACAAAACTTCTTGATTAGTTCTTGAAACTATTTCAGGATCTTTTAAACTCCCACTGTCCTCTTGACATATAAGACTCTCTTGCCCAATATTCAAGAGATAGTGCAGATTCTTTTACAAACACTTCACACAATTGGCCTTAGTTGGTCTTTGTTTTATCCAAAACATTACAACTTACCAATTTCAAATGTACAAGAGTAAGAAAACATTTTACTCTACATTTGCAAGTGTTTTAAACCTTTCTTAAGATTATGTCACTCAAGGCTCAATCTTGGAGTGTGACTCTAAGATTTTATTTTGGAATGAGGTATGATTTATCTTTTGATTTAACCATTTCCACAATTCACGATTCCTCTCCTTAGCCAACAAATGCACTAAGGTGTCCTTAGAGGATCAATTGTGATATGGTTCCATAATCACTAAGATAATCATAAAACAAGATACACAAGTACTCTCTCATCTCTTCAGATTGGAGAAACGTTTAGCTTTCTGCCTTATTTGATTCTTCTTATTCATTCTGCCATATATTGAAACTTTTCCAATGTTTCAGAATTACACTTAAACTTGTAAACATAATCATATTTACTAAACTTTAGTAAATCATAACGAATAATCTTACCAACCTTTGTGGTGGACCTGACTAGTGCACAACCTAATGTACCCGATCCTTTAGTCCTTCGCTTGACTCACATGCGAATGTGAACAAGGAATTAGTCTTAATTTACCAAAGATGAAAAATCTCATTCATCACACAATACAACTTGCATGATTCCAAGTTTCTATGCAACTGAAACTTGGGTGATGAGAATATTTCCTTATTTGATAAATTATGACACTACCACAAACGAAAGAATTAAATTCATTTTTCCAATATTGCTTATCAATGGAAACATATAAACAACAATTTTTCACAAATGCCTTTGCAAGGATACTTAAAATAAATAAAATCAAAACTTTTCTTTTTTTTTAAAACTTGCGAAAAACCTCATCCTTACAATGCAAATTCATATGAAAACTTTGTTGTTATCTATTCCTAAGCAATATCTCAACTCTTATGCAGTGGCTCAAAATTCTGGTCATCGATCCATGCGATCAGAATCAGCACACTTTTTTTCTTTAAGCTTCCTTTGATTCTTCAAAAAACATCAAAATGTAAATACATTACATCATTTATTAAGAATCTCCAAAAGAGACTTAATAGAGTTAGATAACGGACTTTACCTGAAGTAGAGTCAAACTTTTGACTTTACCATCCTTATGAGGTTTCAGGTAAATTCGGCAACTTCGCAACCAATGGCCCTTTCCTTTGGCAATAGGCACATATGGACTCTTTGGGAATGGTACATGGGACTATCTCAGACTTAGCCTTTCTCTTCACCATTTGGTCAACCGAGTTGAGTATGGCCGATCCCTTTCCATTGGGAAGAGAAAGTTTTTCTGGATTTCCATTGTCACCATTGTTAATGTCCATGAAGTTTTGGGAAGTCGATCTTCTAATCAAATTTGCTTTACCAGTGTTCCAAATCATTGTTGATTCAGCAGCACCAAGCAAATAGATAAGATCATTAAAGGGTCATGTCGTGATCTGTCATCAGGGAGTGACTGAAGAACCAAGTCAACAGCCAGCTACCTCGAGACTTCGACACCCGACTCTCCCGGCTTGTCAATATGTGACTTAATCTCCAAGACCTAAGCACATATAGACTTTGTTTGCCAATAGGGATTGAGTGACTTAGAACTTATCAAGTCTTGAAACTTGTGGGATAGGGACATTTATTGGAGGAGGTGGAGGAAGTGAAGTATGATTTCCATTCCCACTAATGCACAACAAAGGGATTGATCTTTCACCTTGATTGCCATTTGGGATATCATCTTCATTAGGATAGCTTGTTCCTAAAGATTTGGGAAGACCATAGTTGTCTGAAGGAGACATCTATAAGGGAGAAATTCAAGTTAGTTGATTTAAAGTCCTTAATATAACACCCAATATGAAATATTAAGGCTAGGATCCAACAGCCTATTTATAACTGGAAGAAGGATGCCGTAATCCGAGTTATAAAATAGTTGAAGGTAGGTAAATGACGATTTACCAATTTCCACCATGAAAAACGAAATATAATTAAGTTTTAATTGGATTTGAAACTCCTAGATCTTTTGAGATACATTGAACTTTCAATGGCATGTTTGAATCTCGATTGTGCCCTCTCAAGTTTGTGACTGGGATGTCGAGGATCACAAACAAGGTGTGAATAACCATGCAAATTGACTTGGTACCCTTAACTTTATCACCTAATCGATGTGCCGGTTAACCACACACGCTCCACCGATCTATAATAAAGTCAAGTTACCCTTTGCCACTCTTACTAGTCCTTATTAGTGTGCCGGTTAACCACACACGCTCCACTAACGACTTGGTAAGGTACAAAGTGTAATTTCATGGGTTAGCACCTATTTCACATTTTCCTAAGTAACTAAGATTGGGAATTTATAAGTGTTTAGTTACTTAGTATTTATCATTATACTTTTAATGAAGGGAGAATTATAGTCCTTTCCTACCCGTTCGGCTAACGACCCTCCACCAGTCAAGGAAGCGGTGGGTGAGAGTGGACACCCATTAAACTGCCATTTTATAGGCAGTAACCTTATACCCCCCTTATAGACCGGCTTCGTGAATGAGGCCTACTAACGGTAAGATTGACTTTATCTTATACATATCTATATAATTAAAATTATAATAATAGTATAAGGGTGTATTTTAAACATTTAAAATACTTGGTGGTTTAATCTATTAATTAAACTATACTCTTAATTTAATTAAACTTAAACCATGTCTTTATGGAATTATTAACTCTTTTAATTAAACACTTTAATTAATTTTAATGAAGTCCATAAAGTTTGAATTTTAACTTTTAAAATTGTAGAGTTTGGAATTAAAGCATTAATGTGTGTGAGACTTTACAAATTCCAAAACTTGAGGGCAAGTTTTGAAACTATTCAAAACCTTTCATTTCATAACTTATGAGTTTAATGGTTCATTAAAATGAAGACTCTTCATTTTTATGTAACCTCTTATTCTTTAATAACACTTTTAAAAAAGTGACTCTTAAACATCCATAACTTGAAGACAATTTATGGAGTCATAAAATAATTAAATGAAAAAGACTCTTCATTTTTATGTAACCTATGGCACTTTTATGATTTTTAAGATTCATAAATATGACTTTTCATATAACTTGAGGACAAGTTACAAAAACATATTTTATGAAGTTCTTTTAGATCAATATGGATTGAAAACAATTAACACATAATTTTTTCATTAATCTAAATCAACTCATAAACAAGGTAACACAAAAAACTTTTGGTAATCCATAACTTGAGGACAAGTTATGGACTCCATACAATTTCATTGAGATCAAGAATTATACTGACAAACAATTTGCACATAATTCCTATGATCTACCAAAACTCATAAGCATGAACATTCATAATCAACATTTTTCAAGAATTACATATACACATATAAAACTTGAAACTTTGATTATAACATTGAAATTGGTTTAGCATAATCATTACCACTTAAAAAATAGGTTTTATAAGTCCAAAACAGTCAAAGGTAATGATTCTAGACCAATTCCAGCACCAAAACTCGAAGATATGCTGTTTGGGGGACCAACTCGTCGAGTGCATGAACCAACTCGGCGAGTTGGATGCATTTTGCCTTGGACTCGTCGAGTCCCTTCATGGACTCGTTGAGTCCCCTGTCTAGACAGCACAAAACTTCGATTTTCAAGCAGTATAAGCAAGTATAAAAAGAAAACAAGCCTAGTCTCTGATACCACTGTTGGGTTTTGAGCATTCTAACACTCCTATGGTGTACATGCAACCCTAAATACCTTGGATCTATGTTTTCTCTATTATACATGCAAATATCAATTTTCCAAGGTATTGTTCTAACTAGCATAATATAAAGTACACATAATATATTAATAGTAGAATTACATACCTCTTGTTTGGTGCTTGATTCCATGGAGCTCAAGAGCCTAGCGCCCCAAATGTGACACCTCAAATGGTTCACACAACACCATGAACATTTGGAATAACTTGAGAGAAAATGCACACTTCATGAAATCGGCTTGCCCTCTCTTGTTTCTCTAGTGGCCGATTTCTTCAATAATAAGATCATTATATATTTAGTCACAATTAGGGTAAACCCTACTTGTCATGGCTTTCCATTTCCTTGGATCTATGGGTTCAAATACACCATGGAGCATCCACGGAGCATCCTATGGGTTTTAGCCCAACTTGATAATCCATGGAGCATTAGCCCACTATATAAGTATGGATGATCAACCCATATATTTAATTAGTCTTCTTTTGATCACTTAATTAATTCTAGATTAATTCTTGATCAATACTAATTAAATAATCTTATTAATATATTAGAACTTATAATATATTAATAAACCTTAAGTGTTATTTCTCTCATTTTAGTCTATCCAAATGCATGATGCCATGCAACCCAAATGAACCATGCCGGGTCGGGTCAAGAATATACCAATTATAGTTATGGACTTAGACACTTGCCTTGTCTCTGATTGTTCCCACAAGCACACTTGCAACAGGCACTCTGTTTAACTTGAATTGGTGGCCTGTATTTACCAACAACAGGTTGAATAGAAGCAACAAATTCAGAGTTCAAGGAGTCATTTGTTTGTTCAATAGTGTTCTCCTTGTTCTCATCTTCCACTACTTTACCTGCATAAGAAGTAGAATCATCAAAAATGTTCTCCTTAATATTCTCAGTTGGCCCAGATTGTTCAGTATTAACTGAAGTTTGTTCAGGGAGTGGGCCAAACTGAGCAGGAATTTCTTCGTCATTAGTCTCAAGGATGGGTTATAGTTGTCATTGAAGGGAGGTGGTAGACTGTGATACCCTAGACCCTTGGTTTGATTATCTTTAAATGTAAATTGTTTTTCTATCATGGATGCAACTACCTCACTTGACACATCAAATTTCTTAAAGATGAATTCAACATCTTTATATTTAGCTTTCAATGCATCAAGTTCGGTAGTCAAGTTAGCAAGCTGTTCCTTAACATATCTATAATTTGCACATTTATTGCTATATTCTTCTTGAAGATTTTGGAAGTCCTTGGTTTTGGCTTCTAATTGTTCTTTTAATTTTGTCATTTCCTAAGAGTATAACCTTCGTACCTAAGGTCCTTATTTTCCCTTTTTAGCAAAATCATTTTGTTCACGAAGAAATTTAATCGTAGCTTCACAAGATTGAGAGCATGAAACTTCATTGGTCGGAATGTTTGTGGAACTCATTGTTTACCAAAAATACCTTTGACTTGAAACCTTAAAAGTCAAATTTAAAAAGTCAAACTTAAAAGTCAAACCGAAAAGCTAAATGTGAAAACTTGAAAGTTAAACGAAAAAGTCAAAGTTTAGAGTCAAAGGTCAAACTTGAAAGTCAAAGTCAATTTTTTTAGGTCAAAAGTCAATTTAGAAAGTCAAAAATTAAAAGTCAAAACTTTAGGTTAAAAATGAAACTTTAAAATTTGAAAAATTAATTTTTGGGCTAAAATTGTCAAAAATCCGAAAATAGGATCGAAATAGCGAGGCTATTTGAACAAAATCGAGAAGGCATTAAACATATGGCATGCTAGACGGATTGGTAAGGGCATGGGTTGTGTATGCAAGAGATCTGGGTTCGAATCTGCTCCACCCCAGATTTTTTATAAAAGCACGATGCACCCTCTAACCGAGAACTCGCACCCACTGACTGAAAAGATGCTGCAAGCCGCAAACGAGGAACTGCAAACGCCTGCTGACTGAACACGTGAGAGACCACTAACCGAACACGTGCACAACCGCTGACCGCAAACCGTTTACGACTGTAAACACCTCAGACCGCAAACTCTCTTCGGTTGTAAACGTTTCGGACCCCAAACCGGCTGCGAACCCTCGTTTTCGGCTGCGAACTGCTGAACTGCAAATTTGATTTCGGCTGTAAACGCTGCTGACCGCAAATGAGTTTCCTGCTGTAAACACCTTGGACACGCAACCTGCTGTGCGGAAATGGCCGCTGGATCTCGCAAATTTACGTAAAAAACACGATTTTTCACCATTTTAAGCACAAAACTCGATCAAAAAGCCATTTTTATGAAGAACACGAAGAATAAACTTCCAATATTTCTGCAACCGTAAACACGTTTACAACCGTAAACGCCACATGCACTGTAAACGCCACCCAACCGTAAACCCAAGGCTGTTTTCGGTCCTAGACCGAAAACTACAATTGCCTAGAAAAGTAAAGTATAAACCATATTTTTGACCCAACAAATTATGAGGTTCTTGACCAGTACTAACCTGAGTTTTGATGGATGTCACAATTAAGGTGCTATAACTGGAAAATACAGTCATCATAACGACAAAAGAGTTAATATCTGATGTAACAGGGTTTAGGAATGGTGGGTTGGACATTAAAAAATTGGATGGATGTAATAATAAAAATGCTATTCTACAAGAATGAAAGTCCTAATAGTAAAAAAAAAGTACAGTAGTAAATTGTATTTGATAATGATACAAGAGTTGCAGGAATACAAAATGATGTTCATATTAAATGAGTTGACCCTTTTCATTAACATGTTCATCTGGACAATGCCTATGAGTACATCCTAAGTGAAAATTGTAAACAAGATAAATTTAATTGAGGACTACTCAACTATCAAATGGTTTGAGTACATGTTGCAATGCTTAAGAACAAGAAAGGCAATGTCGAAATGAGATGAAAAAACTTCATACTATACTGGACCAATGAATCTCTTGTTGGTAAGAAATACATGTAGTTTCAATTAAATATGTACTTTATAATACATATAAGTACTAAATACATGTACAATTTGCAGTTGATTTATGTGTATTCGATGCAGTATGAAAAAATTAAGATAAAGAAAAGTGTACCATTTATCTAACAACTAACTTCAAAGACGTTATTAGTAGTATAGACTTATGAAGTTAATAGGAGAGGTTTTGGAAGAATGTATTCGGATCCAAGGGATGATGTAGGTATTGAATATAATAATGTTGTAGATGGTAAGAAATATGATTATGATCATGATGAAGTTGAAAGAGAATACGGAGATATTGAGGTGATGTTTTATATAAGTGCTATAATTGTCAATTTATTTAAGAATATAAAATGTTGATTAATAAATATAATTAGTTTGATGTAGTGTATAATAAATACAATATATATTTATATACATGTATGTACTGATAATTTCTTGTAACAATATAAACAGACTAATTGTTATATATTTCTGTTAACAATCGTATTCAGCAATACTAGAAAATTAGTACAAGAAACTTGTCAATATGAAACATCAAATGGATCTGTCTTTGAAAGCTGGTATGGATAAGTTTCCTGATAGTGCGGTTTTTTTAGAATAGATGCAAAGGAAAAAAAATCTTTTTTAATGAAGAGTATAATTTTGAGGAACAAAGGAATCAAGGATATCATAATTGGAGTGATGATGAGACTGATGAAGAGAATATCAATGAGAATGATAAAGTGGACGATAAGAATGAAGGTCAACTATGACCAGTATGTGGGTTGGTAGTAGAGCATGAGGATGTGAAAGAGGGAACAACAGAAGGAGTTGTAGGAGATTGTAGTGAGGCTGATTTATTATTCACTCAACTACTTGAAGTACATGGAATGTTAACTCAACTCAACGAAATGGTGGACAAATGGAGTGCCGAAAAGGTGTATACAACACATGTAAGACAAGAAGGTGAAATTGTTGTTCAATAAGAACATGATGGTAGTGTTTGAGGTGGTGATAGTAACGTACCAAGAAATTTAATTGGTGACATGATTGTGGCTGAAAAGGATAGAGAAGTTGGGATTAAAGGGAAAAGGAAGGAAAATTTATCTAAACCTTACTGCTCACCATTCATAAGTAGAATTATAAATGTGGGGAAGAAAGTTAAAGATGATGATATAGCATTGTGTAACTTGGTTTTCGCATCAAAAAGATCTAACGAGTAAGAATGAAATTTAATATTAACTGTACATTAAAATGCTTCTCTATTAGAATTTTTTTTTTATGTTTGTAAATAGGTTGCTAAAAACTTAACATTTTGATTCCTTTATTCACTTTTTAAACAGGGTTGTATTATGGGAAAGTGATGGTGGGCACGTATTGTACCAAGGAAATGCATATTATTTCAACCAAACACATTCATTGACTAGTCAATAATCAACTGTTGGGTGTCGATGTTAAATGGAATAGAGGAATGCAATTCGAGTCCGTCGCCTCCTAGATTATTCTTTGACTATGGTGTGATGGTAAGTACATTTAAATAATTTTGTGGAATATAATATTCGCGAATATCTACAAAATTACATACAGAGCGCTAAAATGTTTTTATATAGCATGGCTGGAAAAAAACACCCATGGAAGAATTTGCAGTCTATGTATTCATGGTGATTGCAAATGGGGATTGCCAACCAAATTTATAAAACATGGCATTGGTATGGCACCCCAAATTAATTTTTGGACTTACGTAAAAATATTTTTGAATAATTCATTAAAGAATATATTATGCATTATAGATTTGTGTATGAAAGATTTGTTTTAGAATAAAAAAAATTGAAAAATCTTAAAATTGTATACTATGAAGAATACAATAAATATTAACATATTTGCTTTTTTACTTGAATGCACATGTATTTTTCCCTTCTGTTGAGGAAGCTAAGTATTATCTTATATGTTTTGACTTGAGGGTACCTAATGACTTCATTATAGAACATATAAACCTTATTGGAATCATGAAAAACAGATATCTCACATTTGATTGTAAGAATAATTATCATTGTTTTATTTTAGTTAATAATTTATATAAGTTATGATATCGTATTTGGTAATTTACATTTGATGTGAATTATGAACATTGGTTTGGCATGCGGAATTAAAGAATACACAAAGAACACAGTGATTTCGGTGTTTAAGAGATGCATTCGATTATGTAAGGTGTTACAAAAAAGGATCTAGATCTAAATCTACATAATTAACACACACTAACACTCTCAATTTTACATCTCTCAAGCACACCTCTATAAGTGGTATGAACCCACCTTATATAGAGATGTTTACATGTCTCTCTCTCTCTCTCTCTCTCTCTCTCTCTCTCTCTCTATCTATCTATCTCTCATGTCACAAGGCTAATTTACCACATGCAAGTGGGTCTACAAAAGTCAAACCATTTACAAAGTCATACATGGGTAACTTTGTACCCAACATTCTCCCCCTCAAAGTTAGGAATGGATGACCCGCTTCAAATCTTCCAAAATCAAGCAACTACGCGAATCAAGGCTCAAGCGTGACACATGTAGAGATGATCTTCAAATCTTCAATTCTTCAATGATTTTTCAATCCGGATTCTAGAATGTGAGACCATACAAACCGAGCATCAACGGATAATTAGGAGTTTCTCAATCTCCAAATAATCACCCTAAAGTTGAGCATAAAGGCACACCCAAAAAATCTTCAATAAGTCCAAACCCATCATGAACCGAAATCACTTCCGAATCTCCAATCGACTCATTTCATAAACTTCAAATACTCGAGGTCACTTCGGTCTTCAAGTCCGTGTAATATGAAAAATTCAATATTGTTTTGAATTTCCATATAAATCTCTCCCCCTTTTTATAATCGAAAAATGATTATAAAACCAAAAAGGAATGAGAAAGTGCTCAATTCAGAATTTTTCTACCCAAAACTCCCCCTTAACACATGACATAAACATTTTGCTTCAATCTAGAAAATAAAAAAAATCTCCAATTTTTAGATTCGTTCACGGACCGCCTTTGACAAAATTTCTCAAAATTGGGTAGAAATTGTCAATTTCAAAATTCTGCAGTGACCCAGTACGCCCAAAACAACCAAAAATGCGAAACACTCCCCCATTTGCGAAACTGGGTAGAAAGCGCCAATTTGCATTAACTGTAGGGACCAGAAATGAATATTCTTCAATTTCTCAGCATTGGAATACCATTTCCGAAAGTTGGGTATGAACAGCCAAAATTTCGAAACATCAGGGACTACTTTCGAAATCTCTGCCTCTTTTCTTTTAAACTGTCGAAAATTACCCAAATGTCGAATATGGTACAAACTGTCAAACTTTCGAATGTTGCAGGGACCAAATTCGAAAATTCAGCCTTATTGCTTCTAAATTGTCGAAAAGTAATCCAACTTTCGAAGGTGGTATAAGGTGTCAAACTTTCAAAACTGATTAATTTCGAAACTTTTGTTTTCTTCCCCAAATTCATGAAACCTTCGACATTCGACACTTCAAAAAATTTCCGACAATCGACTATCTATTTCAAAACCTTTGAAATTCCAATAACCACAATCTGTGACCATCCCTTTGCTTTTTCATCACATCTACATCAAATTCATCAAGTATCCCATAGCGAAGCAAATCAACTTAGATTCCCAAGCCATCGACAATCAATCCAAGGCTTCGAAATCAACCTCTCAGCCTTCGTCAACAAAACAGTCTCCAAAATTAATCAGCCACTGAGTTCAACCAAAGGACCATCGAACCTGATTTCAATACTCAATTTCAAAATACCAATTATCAATTTCCCAGTCACTTCATAAATCAAAACATCACTCGTTTTCAAAACAATCGAACACAGTGAGGATCATAGATACCCAAACCATCGACTATTGACCATTCGATTCCAGTCCTTCATTCGCTTTCGACCAATAGATTGTTACTTTCATTACCAAGTTTACTCAATCAACAATTGATATCAAAAACTTCCAAGTTGTCTCATTCCCAATATCAATTTGGACTATCGAGTATCAAGAACCTTCGAAGTCACGTAAAGAACGTCGACTTCAAGACATTCGACTCCAAGGGGTAATCAACAACATCATCAAATTTGACTTCGATTCCTCCAAGACATGCATTCAAGTTTCAAATTTAGTCAACAAACATTCGATTTCAATTTCCAATTCAGTTTCCATCACTGAATCAAGCCAACCGAAATTAGATTTGACTTCATAAGTAGTCATCCTTATCGACCTTGACTTCCAATTATTAATGATTCAATTGTAACTTTGTAATGATGAAGCACCATCGAACCACCATCTATAATCATCCAATATTGAAAATCTAAATCGAATTCTTGACCTATCTGATGTAAATTTCAGGTAACGACTTTTCAACCGTGAATCCAGAACAAAGTCGATTCAAGTCTTTCCAGTTTATTATTCAACACATGATTCGAACTCACTCAGTAAATCAAAATCGATCATTAACTTTTAATGAAGATCAATTTTAAGTTGAATCGATTCTAAATCAAGAACGAATTCAGTCAAAATCAAATTAACATCGAATCCAAGTCAACAGAAGTGGTTTTCTGGAATCGATGTAAATTGATGTGAATATTGAATACAAAAACGTTAAGAACTAAAAGAAACATCAACCGAAATAAGACATGAGCATACATTCAATCGGATGAGGTGAATAGAAAGACAAGAACGAATCGAGATACAAGAATAAAATGAGATAAGAGTTTTCGATTAATCAAAAGACACAAAACTTGGATTCCAGTAAAGAGATCGATGAATTTAGGTTATCCCATAAACTTGGGCTTGAAAGTGGATGAACAGTATCGAAAATTTAAGTTTGGGCTTAATCAAGATTTGGTGAACAGTAACTATTATTGATTTTGTTTTTGTTTGGGCTTGATCTAAACAAAAATTAATTGGATCAAACAAAAGGAATAGAAACGAATTAGATCCAATGAATCAAAACGATCAAAATTCAAGAAAGTAACGCACGAATCAACAAGATTTAGAGAGATCATAGAGGGACTACCATAAATGCTCTAATTGTGACGAATTTAGCCAAAGTAAGAATCGTTTCTTCAAAAAATCATGTTTATCTTCGAAGACCCGCTCTGATACCAATTGATGTGAATAATGAACATTGGTTTGGCATGCGGAATTAAAGAATACACAAAGAACACGGTGATTTCGGTGTTTAAGAGATGCATTCGATTATGTAAGGTGTTACAAAAAAGGATCTAGATCTAAATCTACATAATTTATACACACTAACACTCTTAATTTTACATCTCTCAAGCACACCTCTATAAGTGGTATGAACCCACGTTATATAGAGGTGTTTACATGTCTCTCTCTATCTCTCTCTCTCTCTCATGTGACAAGGCTAATTTACCACATGCAAGTGGATCTACAAATGTCAAACCATTTACAAAGTCATACATGGAAAACTTTGTACTCAACAACATTGTGTTGTAGCATAAGTTCTTTTCATTCTACTTGAGGTCAGAAAGGTATCCAAACATAAAAAAAAAATTGAAATGCTATCACCTCAACTTATGAGGTTGCCTTGGCATGCTCAAAGATCTGGTCTGGATTTCGGTTTGTACCTAATGTGATACATGGAGTGTTAGATGGGAAAGGGAGAAGGTAAGTGAGATCTGAGTTTGACAGGGAGGAAAAAAACGTGATACTGAGACTTTGTCGAATATGCGTTTAATATAAATAGCAAAGAATATATTTAATTAATCCACTTAAAATAAAAAATTGGTAAAATGAAATTTATAGCATCATATGTCATACTTACAAACAAAAATATATAGTTTATGGGATAACGTAAATTCAGTAATAACCAACATATGTGTATTGTTTCTTGTAAACCAAAACTTTTGTAAAATAGAAATACATACTCGTCTTCTTTTCTCAAAGTATAAGTCTTTTTATCTTGATGAACTAACTGCTTGCACACAACACACTTTCTTTTAGCCTTCTCAACTTGATAACCAACATATCTCTCTCTTGCTTGTTATACTTTTGCCACGACTTCCAGACCCTTTATTTTTAGTATTCATTGGATTTTAAATTTTGTTGACATCAAGAACTCTTACATCTAATGTTTGCTCAAATCGTGAAGACCTGTTACCAGATTGGTGGAGGGGATAATCAACACCGAACTTGGTTTTCAATTTTTTTGCTCTGGCTAAGTACTCTTCGATCTTAACACGTTTGTGACACAAAAAATAAACTCATTGGTCAACTGTTGAGAATATACCAGTTGTGGTTTTGACCACATTGACATCAACATCTGCATTTAAACACCTCCTAAGTAGTTTTGCATGAATAACATCTCTACACCAATGCTTCCACACATATCTGTCAGGTATCTTGTTGTATGAGAAGAACTAAAAGACACAAAATATGTGTCTACAAAGTATACCAACATACTTGATATTCATACAAGTACAATAAAAGAAATTTTCTTATTTTTCACGAGTAACCTAAAATAAAAAAAATGTTGTCAAAATAAAAGTTTTTCTATTTATGTGATGATGTTTGATATATTACTAAGTACATATAAAATTTAATAAAGAAGAATAATACCGTATACTTTGAATCCTTGAAGATCATGTCATAATGATACTCTTTTATTACCTTCATCAAGATTCACCTGTTGGACTGTAGTAATAGGTTTGTGCTTCTCCAATATAAGGAACGTATCCACACTTTCTGTGGAATTAACACTCGTCTGAAAACATGATTTTTGAGATTGTACAGTTTTTATTGAACTTCATAAAATACATATTGTTGTGTATACTTTCGTAATGTGTGCTTCATATGGGAGACATGTCACCATATTGGGATACTTTAATGAAATTTTAAAATCATTAACAGTTTGCCCATGACGTTGTCTATCCATTACAGATTCAAATATGATAAGAAAGTTTACGAGTGTCGATGCAGTTAAAGTGTGTTTCTGAAAAGACCAATTTTGACTTCTAAGTAGAGATGTAGTTTTCATCAAACTCGACATAGGTACATTCTTAAAGAATGTAAATATCCATGACCTTCGCATCGAATGCATGGCTTGCAACCACTTATTTTCAGATCAAGAGAACTTGTTCAACACGGATTCCCAACTCATTTAAAAATCTTGTTCGTCAAGTTTAGAATTTCATATCAACCCATTGAATTGTTTCTTGAATGAAAGGTTAATTGCAATATCCCATGTAAGATATACCAAAAATGGAAAGAGTTATTATGATTGTATATAAAAATATTCTAATAGGAATAATATAATAATACATAAATCATATTTTAATATCTTATTATATATTTCACTATTACCATAATTTTGGGTGATAGATTATTATATCAATTTTGGACAAAATAGTATGTAAAAATCTATTATGTCCAGAATAATAATTGACATTTTTTTAAATGTAAAAAAACCACACATATATACTCTCTAAAAATAAAAAAAACATAAAAACAAATGAACCTGAATTACAATTATGTTTTTCAGAATCTTTGATGTTATATGCCACATGTATAACCTCTGATGTGACATTGGAGAAAATTCTTTGACTGTAATGTTTATTGCACGATTTTGATCTAAAAGAACAATTGTAGGTGCTTTGCCAATCGTTTTCAAGAAACATTTCAATAACCAAGTATTTTATTCTTTTTTTTCATTACTTAACTAACTACAACCAAATTCGACACATTTTTTTATGATTATCGATTCTAGTAAATGGAACGAAAACCGTGTCATACCTACATATTTAAATTTAAATAGTAAGGTAACCCATGAATAATTATATACAAATACAAAAAATATAACAAAATACATAATAAATACCTATTAGTATAAAGGTAGAATCGAAAGAAACAACATCCCCAAATATGTTGTAGTAGTTATTGGAGATTTCATAGGCCCAAAACATTACATCAACCACTCCATCATCATCTCTAAATTCGAACGTAAAGTTTGGAACATGAAGCTTCCTTTCTTTCATCTTATTGATTACAAACTGAGCATCCCTATTGGCAACAAACAATTGAGATTTCTCTGACAATTTTTGTACTCAACAACTAATCCACCCATAGTTAAATATCCACCTTGAATATAACTCATTATCCGATGAGCCATTGTTGCTCCTATATTTTTTCTTCAACAGATTGTATTTGAAACTTTCTTAAGAAGTACCAAGTTTCCTACTTATTCTTGACAAATACATGTTTTCCTTATTGACTAACTTGTGGTTATTAATACAATGTGTAATATATTTTAATGTATCGGGGATAATCTTGAATACAATGCGAGCATTGCATTCAGTCCTATGTATATCCGATCGCCTCTTTTTTTCCCTTCTTTTATATATCCAAAGTATCAACTTGAGAAGTATTATAGTATACTTGTCTATCACAAGTAAAGTAATCTTGTAAAACAATACAATAAAAATATATCTTTGTTGTGCCTTGTCTAAGATCAAATCCCCCTTCATATGCATATCTTCTACACAATATAACAACATTACTATGGGATTCAAATTTAGCACCCATTTTTTGCTTAATATATCATGCACCTCAAGTATGCGTTATTCGGGAGTAAACCAATAATCCCATTCTTATGTATGAAATGAAACATAAAAAAATAACTTTGTTCAATTTGGAAACTACAATACAAAAAGAATAACACATAAGTAAACATATTCTTTAAATTAAACATAATATTTTCAAAATTAAAATCAAATTTCTTCTTAATGAAATGAAACATATGACAAAATTAAAAATCAAAGTCATATACTCATCTATTCTTACTATAATTCTTTACAAAAATAAAAATCAACTTATTTAATTAATTTCATCAGATAAAAGTTTTATAATAACTCTTCTCTACATTACTCTTATTTTGGATTATAGAAAATTTAATTCTTTACATATGGAAAATACCTTCATTTCATTTTCTACTTTCACCATGCTCAAATGTGTTAGTCTCTACATTTATATCCTCTAAACTGATCATATCATCTTCCCCACCTTCAAAATCACTTGAGTTTGGATGATTTCCATTAATCGAAAATTCTTCGTCATTTGATATATGATCTTCATTCTCATTTACTACATTATCATAATGAAAACATCAACATCGTGAATAAAAAATATGATATTCATTCTCATTTACTACATTAACATAACGAAATTATCAAAATCATGAATACAAAAAAACCATCGTAAAACAAACTTTATTAAGCATATGAAACCTAGTGTAAAAGTGCAACATAATTCAACTCATAAATTCAATACTTATTAATGTATGTTACATGGATAATTCCTGGAATCATGATCCACATAACTTTTACAAATCTTACACATTCTCTTCTTCCTTGTATGATCAATGTAAATCCTTTTGCCTTTATTCTTGCCGACCACAAAATCATCATTGAGAGGAACAACAATGTTAATCATCACATCTTTTAAATAGTCATAATCCACATTATTACTCAAATCATGTGTTTGTTCCTGTAATATCAAACATAAAAAAAATTCATCATATAAACCACATTAAATATGAACGTTTATACATTGTTACATCGAAAATTGTTAATTTATTAAGAATACTAATCGAAAATAGGAAACATAATTACAATTAATTGACTAATACCTTCTTTATATTGGAATCCCTTGATAACATACTAGCATCTGCTTCAATGAAGAATTCAGAATTCATATAATTATCAGTCAAACTTTTACCAGGTTGTCATTCTCGTTTTGTACTTCGAAATCCATTAAGATTGGCCACCTTCTTCTTCAATTACTTTATCTTGAGTATTCTAAAATTTATAATTGATTTTCTAATGTGTATTTTTAATGCACTAGTTTGTCATTTATAATTCATATTCTATTGCATCTAAACCATACCTTACAGATAGTGAATCTGATCGAGTATAGTATAGTTTTGATAAGAAAGGGTGTCGAACTCAAGAGGACCGGTAGTGAATTAATATTAGAATATTTCTTTATAGGTTATACTAATAGAAGAAAGCAATAAAAATTAGGGGTTTTATTATAAAATCTCAAACAAATCAATAACTAAACTAACTAGATAAACCGACTAGAATCGAATCACTTTAGGTACTTTGGTTCAAATTGGATTACATCTCAAAGTCATGGATAATTACTTTAGTGCAATTGTTATTTATTCATTCTTTATCGATTCCTAAATTGATTCATGTATTTGGTCCATACACGAATTGATTCACGTATTTGGTCCATACACGAATATTAATGACTCTAAGGACTTTTAATTTCATCGTCATGACATTAATTATCCCTAATTTCACTGTTCAGTTTATAGTATACAAGATTCTATTTTTATTAATCGTAAATATTATTAAAATTAAATCATGATAAGATTGGTCATCTAAAACATGAACACACATTAAAGATCACAAATTTATTAACCTAATCCTAGGTTTTGATCCACTATTAGTCATAATTATTTTACGGTAATAAAACAACTATGATTCAAGAATGTATAACAAGATAGTTCTTCTAATCACATAGACTCAACAATAGGTAATAAAGCGACAATCTTTAACACATATGAATATTCAATTAAACTTGACATGATAAATTAAATAAGAATAAACAATCCAAATAGCAATTTATCCAAGCACTCATGCTTCATCTAATATTAAACGCAAAGCAAAAGGTTTTAACACCTAAATTCAGAAAGTAAAATCAGTAGGACCAAAATTGGAATACTAAATCTTATCAATAAGGAAAACTGAATGATTCAAGTCAGGAATCTACTCTCGAATCCTTCAGATCTTCTCTCCATACTAGCTTAACGGCCCTCTGGCCGCCTTCTAGACTCTCAAAATCACAGCTTGGGCGTTTATTTTTGAAGAAAACGAATTATGTTTGAAGATATGTCATAAGGGATAATTTTTGGCTCTATTTATTGGTTTCAACGTCGCCATGGTATGGAAATTCCTTTTCCACGTTGTGGGAGCTGTATTCCGTAGCGTACACGGATTTTTTGATTTCCCACATCATAGAAGTGGTTTTGCCACGATGTCGGAACCGGCAATCCGAATTTGGCATCAACGCGATAGTCATCCGAAAATTTGTCTAGCTTTTATAACATCTTGAATCTCCTCAATCGGAGCTACGATTCATTAGATATGGCGAAAACACTGAAGAGAGGTCAATCTGTCCAACAACATCATTTTTGGTCTTTCAGCTCTATTCTCCTCCTTTTGCATCCCAACTCCGATTTTAATTGTAATTGAAATTTTCTGTAACAAACAAATATAGTAACTGCGGTTAAGAAAACCCATTTGTTCTATGATACAATTGTTTGAAAGCTAGAGTAATATAGTAACTGCGGAATCTCCAATGATGTTGATGAGTGTGTACAATCATGCCTTCACCTTCCCACAATCACCAATGGTACCTGAAAACATTTAATCCCCAACCGTCATACAAAGCTTAGTGAGATTCCCCAAGGTTATCACACACGAAACAACATAATAAATAACAATGAGTTATCAGTAACCTTGGGACTATTAGCAGTACTGAGGACTATCAGCATTCCCATGGGCTCACAATAGCCCTATGGGTTATTGGCAACCCTGTGGACTATCAATAGTCATGGAGTTATCAGCAACCCAATCAACGCACACAACGACAATCTACAAATAAGACTCAGCCAGTCTAGCATGCACCCTACTATGATATAGGTATTATGGTGAGAAGAATCAATACCACATACCAAGCGTCATACAATACTCTACGTCACCACTAGCAGATCACTAATGAATGCATAGCTATACGTAAACAGAGGTGAGATACATAGTCGAACACTTGATCCCACTTTAGAGCCACAACCAAACAAGCAACAGGAAAGAAAGCCTAGATCAAGAGATCTCAGGTTATCCTACATGATTGCATACAACCCCTAGCGCACTCAACTAAAGGATCACCAACCTAGTGGTACGCTAATCAACAAGCCACTACTCCTGTAACCTAAAACATAAGGATCTATCAACCAACCCAAACTATCAATAGCTCACATACATTAAATTGGGTTATCAGCAACCCCGATATATCAACATCTCAGATATAGAAAATTGGTTTATCAGCAACCACGAGCTATCAGTAGCTCCCATACAACATATGATATAGGTAACATGTAAGGAAAACTCACTGGAATTGAAGACCCAAGGAACATATCAACAACCTCACTCCTTGCGCTGACCTCACCCACAAACCGACTAGCACCAAACAAAGATAGATCCTTAATCATTAACCCAAGTCATTCAAGTTTGACCCAAAGTCAAACTAGTCAAAAGTCAATGGTCAATAAAAGTCAATGGCTAACCAGGTCAATGCTCACCATAACATGGAAACCTTTAGGCCACGTCGTGGGCATGTCAGGACAACAGTCGAATTGCTTGACCTCGACACGTCTTGTCAATGGCTAACTAGGTCAATGCTCACCATAACAAGCTTTGTAGTTCCTCAAACTTCAAGAGCATCCATGGATGGGACCAAAATGACCTCAAACTTGAATATAGAATAAGAAATGCCATGGTATGAACTTTATACCTCAAATAGCTCATAAATCAGAAGAGAGTGAAGGATCCAAACAACCTCCATGCTACCTTGCACCAATGTGAACTTCCTTCTTCCTCAAGCTTCACCAAAATCCAAGGAATAGGTTCCAAATCAATAAGATGACCTAATCCTTGAGATTAGGTGCTTAAATATGGAGAAAACCCTAAAAATATACGTTTGCGCTACAGCTGCTGCCACGTCGTGACCTTCCTTTTGTCACACAGTGGCGGCCATAAAGCATTTTAGAAATCAGAATGACACTTCATGGAACTCCATTCTCCACGTCGTAGCACAAGGTTTTTCCCAAAAACCTTACCATTGATCCTTCTGATTGCTTAACTAATACATTCTGGAAAACGGGTGTTAAAATTCTCCCTCACTTAAATTATATTTTGTCCTTGAAGTTGGTCCTTACAAATTACCTCTTATATACACCACGACCTTCTTGCAGGTTCTTTTGGTCCTACTCCAGTTGCACTGGCCAGAAAACTCTCTTACTATGGTTTTTAGTTCCCACCTCAAGGCCTTCCTAAACAAAAGTACAGTTTGTTATTTGACTAGACGCCTAACAATTGATCTCTCAACTACCATAACACTGGATTGATGCCCTAACCAGACAACCATTTTTGAAACTGTTTTCGATTAATCTTCTAATGAAAACACACCCCCTTAGAGGAGAGATGAAAATTAACCTCATTACGAGAAACTAACTCCCTAGCCATAACTCGAAGACTCCAAGTTCGTTCCCGACAATCTGGCGAACAATTTCATCCTATAATCAACCACGCTGAACGAAAGTTCACATATTTGATCTAAACAAGATCTCCCAATCCTTGTGCCAACCTACTGATCATTAGAAATACATAATCCATAGCCGACCTCTTCCACTAACCTCGCATACAACACACTAGCGAAATTCTAAACAGAACCCAACCACAAATACACCAAACTATATTATATACCTACTTGGCTCTACCAGCCCTAATCCACTAACTACTAATAGCTCTTGGGCTTACCCCCAATCCGCCAAACACTAAAAACTCTTGGGATTACCCCCGATCCGGCGATCACTAACAAATCTCAGTCTTACCCCCGATCCACCAACCACCAACAACTCTCGGGCTTATCCCAATCCGCCAACCACTAACAGCTCTCAGGCTTACTCCCGATCTGCCAACCACTATCAACTATTATCCGTCTCACATAGGCACATCAAACCAGTAAACTTAGTTATCCATATCAGGCCTTTGGGTTGTGACTCGGATAGCCAGGTCCCAAACAAACAAGAACATACAAGGAGATCCGCACCACATCCCTTGACCTGCGCCTCCCGATATTTCCAGACTCTAAACATGACAAAATCATAAAGAACCACCTATGCAACCTATAACTAATACCATCCAGAAAAGATTCGCCAACTGGAAATGAACCCCCCACAGAACTCTGAAGATTAAATAATCGCGCAGAAGTCGCTAACTTGAGAATTCTGGACGAAGACTGGAACCTGGTCCAAAATTCTCCTTCTATGAGTTCTACACTCTCCCCCACTAGGAATATACAAATCATCCATACGTGGTCAACATATAAATCAAGCTCAAACTCGAACTAACTGAGGCACTACTTATTACTTCCCTTAAGGAATAAACCGAAATGGAGTAAGATTGTTCTTCGAACATTTCAACTCAATCTAAAAACCTTCATCAATAATAATACGTAGTGAGATCAAATTGAAATTTCTGAGTCTGTCACCTCAGAACTGCAGTCTATCGAGAACCTCGTAACACTTCCAACGCAAATGCAGATATAAGACAACATTCATCCAGAGGGAAACTTCCAAAAGCAAAAACCAATTCAAAAATCCAAAATAAATAAATTTGAAACATACCCGCATTCAACATAGTCGCCACACATGGATCCTATGCAACAAACTGGTGGCCCCTTTCTTCAATCTTAAGCATCACAGCCATCCCTACCGTCCGTATGGCATCTACCATGCTAAAGGTGTAGGGTTCTTCACCTCACTGTAAATGAGAAGGGAATAATGAGCTATGATGTAGCCCTCCTTGTTGCAATTAAAACAAACCAATACACTATGTCTGCAATTCCTGCCAAAATATCATTCCGACACCTGCGACATGCAAAATATCGACAACTTCCATCATGAAACTTCCCACATTTATCACACAAGGAACTACTCTGCTCTAACTACTCTTGATCTCGAGTCTTCAGACTTGAACCGTTTGGTCGCTGGCTGCAACTGCTCTGAAACTGACCTCTCATCTCCCTTTTGAATATTTATCTCAGTCTCTCTCTTCTTGGCATTCAACTATAACTCAGCCAAGGTATGGTACTGGGTGTTCTCCATGAACTCCCTAATATCGTTCGTGAGCATACTCAAGTTGATGAGTTGAAAACTCTTTTAGATCGATAAGATTCTTAACAAATAAAACAGAAAGTAAACCAAAGAGCAAACACACAATGAATCAAACATATGTCGAATGATTAAAACAGCAACACCTCAGAAGATCTCGATGAAGAACTTCTACTTTAGAGGTGTGCTAGGGTTACAGTACTTGTTAAAGAAAATATTCAAGAAGCATTATTAATATAATGCATGCATGCACTATATATACTAAACCCTAAAAACAAAACACGGCTGGACAGGCCCAAACCGTGAATACATATGGACCGAACTAACTAAGCCCAATGACGCAACCCATAGACTCAACAATCTCCCCCTTTGCACCAGTTGAGGCGAGAGATCACTTCGGTTGAGTAACAGTGACTTTGTTCACAGTCTTGAACAGCTTTGGTATGATGGCAAGAAGAGTTTGACGAAAGTTAATGTACCACCAAAGCATATCTGAAAACATCTTCTTATCTGCTTCACTGTTCTGATTGCACGTGTGTATGGTATCGATAATATGCTCCAAGCAGGAAGTGGAGAACAGGTGTTTGTCAACAAGAGCGAACAGGCATTTTTGACCTTCGCCACTGATGAACATGACTGTATGAAACTGTGGGTTGATTTTTCCCTTCATCATCTCGTTGATGTCGCTTGCCTTTCCTATTGGCTTGATAGTGGGCTTCCTTCTCAAGGCAGAGGCGATTTCCTGATCCATCTTTGCGACTTCAAGAATATATCACACCAGCATTCGCTTAATATGATCAACAATAGGCTCATACTCTTGTTGATTAGTCAACAAAGTATTGTTCAGGAGAATCCAGTCATGAGGATTCAAATTTGGAAGATCAGATAGGGAGATCATGTGAACCGAACTGTCTGAGCCTCGGGTCACTTTGAATTTGACATTGATAAACTTCCCTGTTCAAGTGGGTTTCAACACCTTGACTGTTGTGATCTTCTGATTACTCCAAGTCAGGTATTGCGGTTGAGAGAACGTAAGATAGTATTGGATTAGGTCTCGATCAACCTTCGGGTCAGGAGAAGGGATCGCAACTGTTGACTCAAAACAATGAAAGATGAACGCCTTTCGGGTGATTGGCATATCAAATTGAGAATCCTTGGAATTCTCAATATCGAATGAAAGGACCGATTCGAGCCAATGTGTGCTTGGAGTTTCAATTACCTCCTTCAGAAGTTTTTCCATCGTCCAAAGAGGGAACATAGATTTCCTTCGTTCCAAAACCTTGTTCGTTTCTTTTTGTTTCCTCTCCCTTTCAGCTTCTTCACTTTCTTTACGAAGCTTTTCCTCAAGCTCTCGATTAGTTCGCTTGATTTGAGGTCTTCAAATTTGGAACCTTTTTCTTCTGTATCAGCCACATCATCGATTTCATCCTCATCATTATCACCAATTTTCTTCTTTCGTTTGTCCTTCATACTGCCTGAAGCTTCATTACCCTTCGGTTCAGCAGTGACTTTTGGTTGGGTGATGGGTTTTCTTTTTGGAGGTTGTTGTGATTGACCCTGGGTAACATTTTCTCCCCCTTGTTTCAGAGGGACAACAGGCTCCGGAACACCTTCAATCCTGCTTAGAATGTTTAGAGTAGGTCTCAATTTCTCAGCCAAGTGGCGTCGAACCGAGATTGTAAGGACCGAGTCATGTGCTTCCAGAAGATGTAAAAGAATAGAATGCACATCACCAACAGAGCTTTTGACGACTGCTCGCTCAGACTTAAGTTCTTCAATTTCCTTGGTTGCCATCTTGAGTTTTAAGCTGAGAAGTTCGGCGATCCAACTCATCCATTATCTTGCTTCCCACAGCTAGTTCGGCTTCAAGTTGAGTAAGAAGGGCATCAACTTATGTGTGAAGCTCGGTGTTGGCAGACTGGATGGCTTTTCGTGTTTCCTCAAAGTGCTTCTTTTCAGCTTGAAGCGGTCTGGTAAGAGTATCAATAGAAGCATTCACCATTTGAGCATTCTTCTGAGCTGCAGCCTGAAGAGAATCAAGAAAAATTTGAGTATCAGAAATTAGTTTTTCGACGTTTGCGGTCGCTTGCTTGCAATCTTTGGTGGAGTCTTCAACTGCAATAGAAGCTTTCTGACATGTGGAAGTGGAAGCATCTATAGCTTTGACAGCATTGGAAATGGAAGTGTCATGCTCCTTTACAAAGGTTGCCAACAGAGCCTTGATACCTGCTTCAGAGTATGCATTACTTGAAGTAGAAGAGGAAGAAGAAAGCAATTGGTCAACCTTGTTATTCAAATCCTTTATCTGCCTCTTTGTGATAGGAGCGTCATCATCATCATCGCTCTGTACTCGATATGGGCTAAAATAGACATAATCAAATTCCATTTCTGCTCCTCCAAGAACAGTGTCAGATTCTTGTGAGGGAGGTGGGGATAGAGGTTTTGAGGTAATTAGGGTTTCAGATTGGAAAGTAGGTGCCCCCATATCAGATACGTTGACACGAACATTAGATTCGGTTGTAATAGTAGTAGTTGTGGTAACTTCGGTGAATAAAGGGGTGGGAATGGGAATTTAAGTTGTAGTTGAAGATGAGATGGGAGATGGGCACGGAGCAATGGTAATAGGAACTGGTTGTGTAGGAGAAGGAGGAGGTGAGTTTCAGTTACCTTCATGAGTTGGTGAGGGTGGAGGCGAATTACCTCAAGGCAGACTTTCGTGTTGAGAAACGTCATCATCACTGGACTGTGGTTTGGGTTGTGGGTCAGATGGAACGTAGTCAGAATCACTTGAAGAAGGAGAAGGAGCCTTCGGCTTGTGTGCCTTCTTCTTAGTCTTTCGTTTCTTTGGAGCAGTAGGGGCTGCTTGTTTAGACTTTCGCTTCTTGGGAGTTGAAACTTTATAGGATTGACATTCCTTCTATCCTTTTCTTTCAGGTTTCTTCCCTCTTTTCGCAGGTTTATCTGTTGCGTCTAACGAGCTTTGCATTTCGGGTGTAAGCTGCCTTGGTCCTGTAGGGGGTAGCTTCTTGTACTCATCTATCACTTTGCTTTCACTGGAAACACACCTGTACATGGATTCCAGAACCGAACCAATAAAGAGAATCTTCGATGGATCGGAGACAATTATCTCCGTCGTGTGGAAAGTAGCAATAGACGACATCAGTGAGTCCGCCATTGTTGGAACGTGAAGCTTATCCATCGTCCATTGAGTAACGAGAGTCCAAAACCTAGCGCAAGAGATTTCAGAATAGCGTGAAGTAGAACTAATACTTTAAACCAGTTGAGACCATAAGATAGATCCAAAGTCCATGTTGATCCCATGGTACAGACCGTAGAAAAGTGTAATGAACGCCTTGCTCGCTCCATCAGAACCTGCAACTCTCACCGATAAACCCTTAGAGAAGAGGGTAAAAAGACCATTCCACTGAGGAGGAAGACATGATTTCTTGAACTTTGTGAGAGTGGTGAGAACCTCAGTGTACCCCATATCATAGAACATTGTGAAGAGTTGAGTGGTGGTAATGGAATCAGGGTTGATCATGGAGTCGTCGATAGCAATCCTTAGCAACAAACAAAACCTAGCTTTTGAAATCGACATCTTTTGATTGACGATTTCAAAGAAAATTCGCTCATTGGCTTTATCGTAGACATCGGTTGAGTAGACCTGAGAAAGTAGCGACATTGGAACATACTCCACCTTGGTTAGGACAACTACAAGTGGTGAATATTTGAGGCATTCAACCACTTGCAGCATGTAGGGATCATACTGGAAAGGTGAGAGATCAATGATGAGGTTTTGATTTGGTTTAATGGTGAGAAGAGAGGACTGGGCAGTTTGTTCATGAACAGATGAAGATTGAGCCATTGTTGCAGGTGTGAGGAAGAAGATGAATAGTAGAAATTCGACGGTGTTTTCTTGAGAGAGTTGTGAATTGGTAAAGTGGTACAAGGGTTGTGAGAAAACCTTATATACCATCTCTAGGAGAGAGAAAGAATCCACAGTAATGATGCGACGATCTTCTGTATCGGCGCTTGAAAAAGCGCGATTTGACAGCTGTGTTTCGCTAGGAAGACGTCATCAGGCGTGATGTTAGGAACCGTTTCAAATTCGCGCGCCCGTTGCAAATCTTATCCAATGACTCGGTTTAAAATCTTATCTTGTTACCGCCGTTTCAACTTCGAAGACTTTTCAAGTTCCTTTTCAATCTGTGACAAACCCTTTCGCTTCATATAAGGCTGGCAATGTTCGCGCCTTAACATAGTATACCACCATAGCATTTACAACCGAAGCATCAAATCTGAAAAATTTCCATTAGTACCACGAACAAGAATTGGGAAAATCATAATGATCTTCGTGCAAGAGTGTGCCTATAGAAAAGAAATAAAGCAAAGTATTTGTGGGATTTAAGTGATGTCTATTTAGACACGAAACTATGGATCCCGGGCACGAATCTCTTCCTTCAAAGTCAAGAGAGACTTAGAAGTGTCTGTGTGGTTTCCCGTTGAAATATGATCAAATGTTTATTAAGAAACATTGAAAGGCATCTTTTCAAATTTAAGCTATAAGGGGTGGCTCAGCTTCAACCGAACTTCAGTTCTTGACATAAGACTGAAAGTTGGATGAAGTACTTGTGAGACCAGTGTGGCCTATTAAACAAGTAGGTTAGAGAATATATTCCGTGACTTGGTGAGTTTTGTAGAAATGTCAAAAACAAAAATAAATTGGATCTTATGGGAAGAAAAGCCTTGGTGTCAGACAATTTAATAATCGCACAAAAATTAAAAAGAGATTTCTTGGTACCTTCCACTAAAGTAGTTTCGTTAAAACGTGGGTGAAAACTAGAACATTTGATTGTTCACCGTCAATTCGTTATAGGTGTTGGATTTTGGGTTTCACTTAGCACGTGGTGAAATGAAGCTAAGATCATTAACACAGATGTTGTGTAACCATAAACCTCAGTGGTAAATTCTGAGAGTCTCAAGGGTTACGATTAGGAACTGAAGTACGATGGAGAAAAATGATAAGGAGGTTAAAGAACCGAAAGTACCTCTGCTATATAGAAAGGACCGAGCAGACAACTCTTAACTCAATGTGAGACGAGTAAGGTAGCTCATGACATAAGTGATTTTATCAGCCTGATTGGGAAGATTTGATTGGTGTATATCAAATCAGTAAGGCTTCACTTGAAGTCTTGGAGGCTTTGGTCGACATGCAGCAGCATGCTTCTAGGGACACTTAGCTAGTACAAAGATAAAGAGATTTATACCTGTCCCAGCTCCATCATTTGATTGATCCATGATACCTTTCAACGATATTTTTGGTATTTCTGATTTTTACAAAAGCAACAAGAACAACAAGAAAAATATTTTTGGATTTTATGAATTTTCTGAAAAAGAAATAAAAACAGAAAGGGAAATATTTTTGAGTTTTATGAATTTTCTGAAAAAGAAATAAAAACAGAAAGGAAAATATTTTTGAGTTTTATGAATTTTCTGAAAAAGAAATAAAAACAGAAAGGAAAATATTTTTGAGTTTTATGAATTTTCTGAAAAAGAAATGAATTAAGAAAAGATATACGTAGCGTACAAAGTATACAACCGAAACTTCACCTAAAAGTAGTGAAGCGAAATAGACCGAGCGTTCGGTTCATTTCGGTTCCCGAAAAATCAGGAGCCAAAATAGACCGAGCGTTCGCTCTATTTCGTGTTCGGTCCATTTCGATTCCCAAAAATTCTGGAGCCGAAATAGACCGAGCGTTCGCTCTATTTCGCTTGTTCAGTTTTAATGAGGCGAAAGCAGTTTCGGTACTGATTCAGCTTCCATCATTCCTAAGCCTTGTAGTATTTTATTAAAGCTTACTTCAGGTAAGGCTTTCGTAAAGATGTCAGCTAGTTGATCAGCAGATCTAACAAAGTGGATTTCCACATTACCATCTTCAACGTGATCTTTGATGAAGTGGTATCTCAGTGCTATATGTTTTGTCTTGGAATGTTGCACTGGATTATGACAAATCCTGATGGCGCTTTCATAATCGCAGTAAAGAGAAATCTTCTTCATATTCAGGCCATAATCTCTTAATTGGCTTTGGATCCAAATGACCTGGGAAGTGCAAGATGTTGCAGCAATATATTCAGCTTCGGCTGTAGAGAGTGAAACGCATGTTTGTTTCTTGGACTGTCAGCTGACGAGTTTACCATCGAGGAATTGACATCCGCCTGTAGTGCTCTTTCGGTCCAAACCGCATCCTCCAAGATCAGCATCAGAGAATGCTTGAACAAAAAATCCTGATTTAGCAGGATACCACAGACCGAGAGAAGAGGTTTGCTTCAAATATCTTAAGACGTTCTTAACAGCCACCATATGAGGTTCGCGTGGATTAGCTTGGAACCTAGCACAATAACAAACAGAAAACATAATATCTGGTCTACTAGCTGTTAGATACTTTAGAGACCCTATCATTTGACGATATAGAGTCATATCAACAGCCGGTTTCTCCAGAGATGGTGTTAACTTCGTTCCAAATGCCATAGGAACCTTTACTTTGGAATCTCCCATCATGCCAAACTTAGCCAGTAGGGTCTTTGTGTAAGCCTCCTGATTGATAAATATGCCATCGGGTCCCTGTCTAATATTCAAGCCACGGAAAAAGTTAATTGGACCCATTGAGCTCATTTCAAACTTAGTCTCCATCAACTTCCTGAATTCAGCTGTTAGGTTGGGATTCGTGGAACCGAATATGATATCATCGACGTAAATTTGGGCGATCATTAAATGGTCACCCTCTTTCTTGCGAAAGAAGGTTGGGTCAACCGAACCTTGTTTAAACTTGGACATTTTTAGAAATCGAGTAAGGATTTCATACCAGGCTCTAGGAGCTTGCTTAAAACCATAGACGACTTTATCCAGAATATAGCAATGATCAGGGTATCATTCGTTCACGAAACCCAGTGGTTGCTCAACATATACAGTCTCCTCTAGTTCTCCATTTAGGAAGGCACACTTGACATCCATTTGAAATACTTCAAAGTTTTTATGTGCAGCATATGCCAGAACGATTCGCACTGATTCTAACCTTGCTACAGGAGCGAAGGTTTCTTCATAGTCGATACCTTCTTCCTGACAATATCCCTTCACAACCAACCTTGCTTTATTACGAATCACATTCCCTTCTTTGTCCATTTTGTTTCTAAAAACAACCACAGATGCATCCTTTAGTGTAGGAATCAGTCTCCAGACTCGATTTTGCTCAAACTCATTGAGTTCGTCTTGCATTGCCTGTACCCAATCGGAGTGATCAAGTACATTAATCACTATTTTCGGCTCAATCTTGGAAACAAACGAATTGAACATGCAGAATTCTACTTGAGAGAATAAAGCAGTTTGCTTTGCTTTCAGTTGAGAACGTGTGAGAACTCCCTCAGATGATTCGCCAATTACTTGAGTTTTTGGATGATCGCGTGTCCATTTTACGAGTGGAGGGTAATCTGGATCATAAGCAGGATCCAATTCAGCATTTATTTCTACTTCGAATTCTGATTGAGAGTCTTCGTCATTTGTATTGTTATTCTCCCCCTCGAATGACGAAACAATCTCAACATCCGGTTTAGAATTCTCCCCCTCGATTGGACTTTCATGGGTCATTGTTGGAGATGGGTTCTCCCCCTGGAATGTTAAGTCAGGTCGCCTTGGTGTAGATGAACTCTCCCCCTGGAATGTAGAACATCTATTAGTATGATCACTCGAGCTTTGGGGTTCGCCTTGATGTTGAGGTTCGCTTGAGCTTTGAGGTTCACTTGGACATGGTTGTTCGGTTGGTCCTTGATGTTCACTTTCTATTTCTTTTGCTGCTTCATCGATAATTTTCTTCAAGTTGTCGATCTTGTTGTCATTTGCCTTTGCCTCAGAATGAATTGCTCTCTCTGGTTCATCAAAGAGCAACATGTATTCTTCAAATAGATTGGAAATTGGAACCGAGACTTGACCTGATTTTGGAAAGATTTCCTCCGTTGGTCCTTTGTTGGATTGAAGTTTCTTCACGTAATCATCATCAAAGGTGACATAGTAGGTTTCTTCAAGTTTCTTTGAACGTTTATTCAGAACCCTATATGCCTTGAAGTTAGCGAGTAACCAAGAAAAACCCCTTCATCTGCCTTTACATCGAACTTGTTTCGGTTCTCTTTGGAGTTGAAAATAAAGCACCTTAAACCGAACACATGGAAGAACTTGACATTTGGCTTGCGATTATTCAAGATTTCGTATGGAGTGATGGAAAATCTCTTGTTGAGAAAGGTTCGGTTCTGGGTATAACAGGCAGCAGCAATTGCATCGGCCCAGAAGTACAGAGGTAGAGAAGCGAAACTGAGCATGGTTCGGGCCGCTTCACACAACGAACGGTTTCTCCTTTCAACTATGCCATTTTGCTTTGGAGTATAGGGAGCAGAGAAGTTGTGAGACACTCCCTTTTTAGCGAGAAATTCTTCAAAGTCTTGGTTTTTGAATTCCAGCCCATTGTCACTTCGGACATTTCTAACCACCTTTCGCAATTGAAGCTCCACTTGCTTTATAAATGCTTTGAGCTTTGGAGTT
Organism: Lactuca virosa; assembly: GCF_052849685.1. Lineage (NCBI taxonomy): Eukaryota > Viridiplantae > Streptophyta > Magnoliopsida > Asterales > Asteraceae > Lactuca > Lactuca virosa. Next base: position 179,584,495 of record NC_136429.1, on the reverse strand, counting down.
ACCTCTGATTTCTGTTTATGAAAGAAAACCCAGGTGAAACGTGAAAAGTCATCAACAATAACTAAAATGTACTTACTACCACCGATGCTTTCTATGGCTGAAGGACCACATAGATCAATGTGAAGAAGCTCAAGAGGTTCGATGATCTTTGTGTTGACAATTGTGGGATGACTCTTTTGGCTTTGCTTTCCCATCTCAAATGTTGCGCACAATTGTTCCTTATCAAATTTGATAAGTGGGAGTCCTCGTACATGATCAATCGATAACCAACTTTTTGATATCCTTAAAGTTGAGATGTGAGAGCCTTCGGTGCCATAGCCAACTTTCGTCAGAGTGTGCTTTCGTTAAAAGGCATACATCTGGCTTTCCTCGAATTGGGTTAAGATTTAGAGGATACATTTCTCCTTTTCGCTTGGATTTTAACAGGACAGCCTTCGTCTTGTTTTCAACAATCTCCGAACCTTCATCGTCGAATGAAACCTTCAAGCCTGTTCCTACAACCAGTTGAGAGACACTGATGAGATTGTGCTGCAATCCCTCTACATATGCTACCTTTCGGATTGAGAATTCCCCGTTTGTGATCATTCCGTAGCCTTTGATCGTGCCATATGAATTATTCCCGTATTTGACACATCCACCATCCTTAAGAGCCCGAAACCCCCTTAGCTCTTCCCTCCTTCCTGTCATGTGACGTGAGCAGCCACTATCAATGTACCATTCGTCGTCGAACTGCTCGTCACTTATAACCTGCAAAAATCAAGCAGATTTAGGAACCCAAAGTTGCTTGGGTCCACGTGAGCCTTTTACAGAACATGGAATAGCAATGGAAAGATGAACCATATAAGTTCTTTTTATTAGTGTGGTTTCGTCTTTCTTTTTGATGGTAAAGACCTTGAGTTTGTTTAAATCAGATTGAGGATTTTTGTTTTGATTCTTAACAAACTTGTTTTCGTATTTCCTAGGGTTAACTGACGTCTTCTTTTTTTGCGTTTTGTCTTCAGAGACGAGCTTCCCTTTTCCCTTGCTATCTTTGACATCCTTGTTAGGATTCTGCTTAGGTCGAGAATGAGGAGGATGGGGTTTAGAACCGAAGTTGGACTTTCAGTCCTTGTCACCATTTGATCTGGGACCGAAACTAGGCTTTCGGTTCTTGTCACCATTTGATCTGGGACCGAAACTAGGCTTTCAGTTCTTGTCACCATTTGATCTGGGACCAAAACTAGGCTTTTGGTTCGCTTGAATACAGGATTGGCAGTGAGTGCATGGATTAAAATTATCCTTTGATCTTGCTTTCGCCTCGAGATTTGACGCCTTTTCTGTGCGAACATAATTAGAGTTTTGGGAGTTCCAAAACTGCTTCCTTTCATTAAGATTCTTTTGATATCTTTTGTTTCGCTGGTGTTTTTGTTCAGCATGCTGATTTTGAGACTTGTGTATGTTTGCCCTTGGCTTCGGTCTCTCATCATGAGTTTCGCTCTTCAATGAAGAGGTTTCGCTTGCAGCCTTCATTGGTTCGCTTGGAATTTCTTTGGAACCACTTGTACTGGGTACATCAAAGCTTGTAGGCTTGTTGAGTGGTTCTGCCACGTATCTGCCTTTAACCCTCCATGAGGTTCTCTATGATAAACCGACAGTCTCATCTGCATTGTCGATTGGGGCAGACCAAAAATAATTATCACAACCACCTGCGTTATCTTCGTTTACTATGGCTGTAAGTTCGACTGTGTGTTTCTGAGTAACCCCTGACATGGTGTATACCTGATTTGGTACAGTTTGTACCTTTTGATAAACCACTGCCTTCGGTTTCAGAACTTTGGATTTATCTTGGGACATCCGAGCGAACTCAACCGAATTCTCAGATATAAGAACTTTGGTAGGTTCGGTTTCGCTTTTGACAAATTCTGAACAGTCAACAACATCCTCTACAGAAATTTCACTCATATCACTGTCCTCGTCAAATTCAGAAGTGTTTTCTACATTTATCTTGTTTTCTGAACTCAACTTGGTACTCAACGAATCAAATTTCTGTATGGTTTCGGTCTTGATTTTCAATTTATCATTCTCGTCCAAAAGATTTTTAAGCATGTCCTTATGGTCTTTGGACTTGATAAAGGACTCGATTTTGTCCAGACCAACCCTGTAGGCGTAAGAGATTTTATCTGAAGAAACAATAGATTCACAGTTATAACCATCAATATCAATTTCGTCCTCCTTTAACTCCAGGAAGGGCAAAATCATTTTGTGAATCTTTTTGCCAATTTCACAATCTAAATGCAATTGAGTGATATTTGTATATAAACGTTTAGCAATCAAGCAAAAAATGTTTCTTTGTTTCAAGAGTTTCCAGTTATCACGTTGCAAATAAATAACTTCATCTCTCGCCCTAACTAACTCTAACTCCGTCTTCTCTATCCACATCCTTCGCTCCTCATTCTTGGATGTCACCCTGCTAATTTGATCGGTTAGGTTATCATTTGTGAGGCGTGTTTGCATTAGACTGCCACTTAAACTAGAAAATTTGAATTTTAATTCGTTTAATTCCTTTTCATAGTTTGTTATAGGTATTTTAAGTGATTCGAGAATGGATTGTACCTTCTTGATCAACTGATCGCAGTCGTTGATCCTTTCGCTCATAGGTTTGGCAGCAAAACACTTATCTTCCTTCAGATTCGCCTCATCATACTCGCCTTCGGTTGTGTAGCCCCTCATTTGTTACACTCCAGCTGTCACCATCAAGCATCTCCCTGCAAACTCAATACTATCTTCTTTCGCCACAAATGCCTTGCCATGTGTGGGTTTACGTACTTCTTCATCTTCAGAGTGTGTAGACCAGACCTCTACGCCACCGAACTCATCATCAACAACGTTCTCCTGCACAATCAAAGCATTCATTGAACTGTTAGAGGCTTTCTTCTTCTTTATCTCCTCCAGCTTGCGCATATGGTATGCTTCATCATCTTCACCCTCCTTCTTCTCCGATAGCTTTCTTAACATGCAATATTTGGCAAAGTGGTTTTTGCCATGGCAGAAGTTGCAATCGTATCCGGAGTCTCCTACCAGTTTGCTCTCCTTCTTCTCTTCTTCTTTTTGAGGATTATTTTTAATCTCCTCTTTCGCCTTTTCTGAGCTATAGCTTCCCTGCCAGTTTCGGTTCTTGGCAATAGGGAACTTTTTGCGAGCAAACCACTTCGAGTTGGAAACCATCATTGCATACTCTTCGCTTGTCAGATCACATTCTGACATTTCTGACTCTTCTTCATCTTCTGCCACATTCTTCGCCTCAAAGAGAAGGGCCAAGGATCCCATACCTGACACCACTTTCGCTTCCTTTGTCACAACACTTTCATGAGACTTGAGAATACCCACCATCTTTGCCAATGAATATGTTTTAAATTGCTCGTGAGCCTTCATAGTTGATACCACAGCCATCCATTCGGGTCTTAAGCCATTCATAAATGTGACCTTCTGTTCGATCACTTCTCTTCCAATATCGTGCTTGATTTTCTTGCTCAAAAGATGGTTGAAACGATCGAATGCCTGAATAAGTTTTTCATTTGGCTTTTGTTGGAAAGCACCAAACTCAGAGAGCAATAGAGTTTGGATAGAATGCTCTAGGTCCTCATCAGTGGAATACAGCTCTTTAAGTCTATCGCAGATCTCTTTTGACGTGGTCAAGGGCTTACCAAACGAAAAGTATCATACTATAAAGCAAATTTGATCATTCTCATGGCTTTAACATTACACAACAACTTATCTTTTCGTCTTGAGGAATCTTGTCCACATCAGTTAAGAGTTTGTTGTACTCCTTTTGAGTCTTAATTGTTCTATTTGTTCCAGAATGAACAAAAGGACCCAATGTTATTGCTTCCCAGATAAGATAACCATTGTCTTCAGAACCAACGACATAGCCCTCAAAGTGATGCATCCAAACTTCATAATCTTTAGTGTATAGAATCGGGATTCTGGTTGTGGGTCCAATGCTGTTGGAGATATTGATCAGATTGGTTTGTGAATCTTTGTGAGACATGATGACCTTTTTCAGATATCTTCTAAGAATCAGACTTGTAAAGATTGAATAGGGTAATATCGAGATCTATGAACAACGTCAATGAAGGAATGACGGCTTAACAGATCCAATAAAAGCGGAAACCATAAGAAGTTTCTTCAAACAGAAGATATGTGTGTGATTTACACAACCTCCTGCTCTGATACCAATTGATGAGTTGAAAACTCTTTTAGATCGATAAGATTCTTAACAAATAAAACAGAAAGTAAACCAAAGAGCAAACACACAATGAATCAAACAGATGTCGAATGATTAAACAGCAACACCTCAGAAGAGCTCGATGAAGTACTTCTACTTTAGAGGTGTGCTAGGGTTACAGTACTTGTTAAAGAAAATATTCAAGAAGCGTTATTAATATAATGCATGCATGCACTATATATACTAAACCCTAAAAACAAAACACGGCTGGACAGGCCCAAACAGTGAATACATATGGACCGAACTAACTAAGCCCAATGGCGCAACCCATAGACTCAACACAAGTAATGGGCCATCTATACCTGCTCTAAGGGTACATACTCAAGGAAAATAGGGCCCTATCATGAAACATCCTAGTGATCTTGGTCACTAACATTGTCTCCACATGTGGGACATACTCCGCCTGAAACATCTCAAAAAATTGTTATCATGTCACTACGGCTTGCTCTGCATGCAGTAAGGTCTGATTCCAAAACTTCCACCAATCCTTTGCTTCCCAGCACAAAAGGTTCATCGTAAACTTCACTTTCTGGTCATCCGTACATGAACATGTATAGAAAAGTCCCTACACGTCTAAGATCCACCTTAAAGAAACAATTGAGTCCTTGTCCCCACTGAACTCTAGAGGCTTCGTGCCACTGAACTCTCGGTATTGCGTCGTCCTACCTCTCTGAAGTCATGCAACGGCAGCATCACCCTACGTAACGGTGTCATAACATCATGAAATTCCTGAATCAGCATGGTCATGACCGACGCAAACAACTCCGAAATTTCCTCTCTAATCTCTACGACCACCTCGACCGCAATGATTCCGTTGATCTCCTCATCACTCGGATCCATCCTCTTTGGGTAGAAAACATCTGATCCCGATCTTCTAATAGACACCATACTGAAATTTCATAATGAAAAAGGTCAAACATCAATACATAGCACTCAAACATACTATTCCTTCACCTACTAGTTCGCTACTAGCCTCGAGACTTTTTCTGATTGTTATACGAATCTTGTTCTTTCAGTAGTACGGGCCCATACTACCTTCCACACCTATCCGTAGTTGACTTAGAATTTTTCAAGGTCCTAAGTCACTACACTAGACCACTCCTAGGTGTAATCACACCCATATGCTCCTAACATCCGTAACTAACTTCCTATGCGCTCCTGCTAGGATTCTCCTCAACCATGTTTTCACGTCGTTGGTTGCTTCGTGCATGCAATTTGAACATAATACATGATCATATAGGTTGTCAAATAAATGATTCTACCCTAAGCCCACACCCAAACAAGGAACATGAAATAAGGCTAAATCAATTATTTTAAGGCTATATAATCATAACTGTATACAACTATACAACATGCACTTCGCAATTAACATTATCAAGTAGAACATATCAATCAAATCCCTAGGCTATAAGGCATCAAAAAATCATGCAACTCTATCATATAATTCCTAAAGGGATCCTTAGCCTATCAACTAGCATGCATCTCTAATATGAATATAACAACAACTCAATTACAACATATAAAACAAGTGTGGATATTTTGGGAAATCACTTTTTTCGAGCTCCAGCTGACTATACACATCACATCTTCCCCTTCCTTACTTAAGATTTAATCTTTTCCAAAAGTTTTTATGAAAATTCTCGGATCCTTAGTTTGAGTCTGGAATCACATGAGTGTTCATCCAAAGCCCTCAAACCTGGGATCTAATACCAACTTGTAACCTTCCATTTTCACAAACAAAATTTTCATTTATAATGAAGGTAAAAACTCAATTTCCATAAAACCCATGTTAAGAAAACCCATTTATTCTTTGATACAATTGTTTGAAATTCAAAGTAATATAATAACTGTGAAATCTCCAATGTTGTTGATGAGTGTGTACAGTCACACATTCACCTTCGCACGATCACCAATGGTACCTGAAAAACATTTAACCCACAGTTATAAGCCAAAGCTTAGTGAGTTCCCCCAAAATATCACATACAACACAACATAATAAACATATCAACAACCCTAGGACTATCAATAGTCTTGAGGACTATCATCATTCCTATGGGCTCACAAAACCTCTATGGGTTGTTAGTAACCTTGTGGACTATCAATAGTCATGTAGTTATCAGCAACTCAATAAGTACACACAACAACAATCAGCAAATATGACTCAGCCAGTCTAGCATGAACCCTACTATGACATAGGTAATATACTGAGAGGACTCGCTACCGCATACCAGGCCTCATACAATACTCTATGCGGCTACTAACAAATCACTAATGAATGCATAATATATGCAATTATAGGTGAGATAGATAGTCAAACAGGTGATCCCACTCTAGATCCACAACCAAACAAAGAACAAGCAAGAAAGCCTGGATCAAGAGTTTTTAGACTATACTACATGACTACATACAACCCTTAAGGCACTTAACTAAACAATCTCTGACCACCTGTTACTTTAATCAACATGACACTACTCCTATGCCCTAACATACAAGGATTTATCATCCATCTCGAGCTATCAGTAGCTCACATATAACACATTCAGTTATCAACAACCCTGAGCTATCAGTAGCTCACATACAACAAATTGGGTTATCAGCAACCCCAAGCTATCAACAGCTCAATTATAACATTTGATATAGGTTACACTATGAGAAAAACTCACCTGAATTGAAAACCCAATGAACACATCAACACCCTCACTCCCTGCGCCGCAGCACCTGTGAACCGACTAGCAACAAAAAAATAGATCCTTAATCAATAACCCAAGTTCTTCAAGTTTGACCCAAAGTTAAATTAGGAAAGAGTCAACGGTCAAAAAAATTCAACGGTAAACCAGGTCAACGCTCAACACAATGTGGAGACCTCTTAGCCACGTCATGGGCATGTCAGGACAAACTAGATGATATACGGGATCTTGCCAGGTCATGGAAATCCATTTTTCCATGTCGTGGATCCTGTCAGAATGTCATACTCTTCATTGAATGCTTAATCCTTACATATCTAAACCCATAACTTCAAATCTAGTCGACTTTAGTGATTTAATGGATAAAGTTTCCAACTTTATTCATTAGGACTCAACTACAAGGCAAGATCTATACTTCTAAATCCTGTAAGTCCTTAATAAGGGCAAATCTTGAACATGGGCACAAAGTAACTTCATCCAAGACACCTTTCTCAATTACCAGAAGCTTAGAAACCACAAGAGGACCATAACAAGCTTTGGATTTCCTCAAACTCCAAGAGCATCCATTGAAGGGACCAAAACTACCCAAAATGACCTCAAACTTGAATCTAGAATAAAAATGCCAAGGTATGAACTTTATACCTCAAATAGCTTAGAAATCATAACAAAATGATGGATCCAAACCAACTCCTTGCTTCCTTGCACCAGTGTGAACTTCCTTTTTCCTCAAGCTCCACCAAAGTTCAAAGAATAAGCTCCACATCAAAAAGATAGGCTTTAGTCTAGGTTTTTGTGATGACGGGTTGGAGGCTGAATAAGATGCCTAAATCCTTGAGATTAAGTGCTTAAATAATGGTGAAAACCCAAAAAATTATAAGCTTGGACTATAGCTACTACCACATCATAGCCTTCATTTCTCCACGCCATGGCGGCCATCAAAAAATGTGTTCTTGAAATTGGCATGCCACATCGTGGAACTCCATTCTCCACATCGTGGCACAAGGTTTATCCCAAAAACCTTACATTTGATCCCTTTGAGTCCTTTACTGATCTATTCTAGAATCCGGGTCTTACAATTTAAAAGCATATTAAGTATCCTATATCTTAAAATATAACATTTTTACTCAAATATATTAGGATAATGGCCTAAAATACATAGTCAAATAAGGTCATATACAAATGGCCCATAATATTCTTTTGCTTGTCCTCAAGCAAAACTAGATTCATTATGATTTCATTTTACTATCACCACATCAATACCTTGTTCACCAACATCACATAATAACCTAATTTGAATTCACCAATTATGTGTCACCTCAATACGTATATTTGTGTCTCAAGCCTAATTACTTCCCAAATCCTAAATACTCATAAACGTTCCCCACTTGTTTTGAACAACATTCATTTATGCATCCCTCCGAATACATCCTTAGAAAATTTTCTTAGCCTCAATGTATTTTTGTTAAGTATCCAAGCATAAATAGATTTTCTTATTTAGACCACTTTTTCAAGTCTTTATATTTCCAATTTTTCTTTTTCAATTTAGCACACACACACACACACACACACACACACACATATATATATATATATATATATATATATATATATATATATATATATATATAACATGCTTGTTGTCATTTTTCCAATCCCCATACCCCACACTTAAATTATACAATGCCCTCATTATATATAATAACAACTAAAGCATATAAAATAAATCATGAAGAAAAGGAAAGAACTTACCTTGGGTATGTATTCGCAAGAACAAAATCGACTATAGTGGTTTGCCTCGAAATATGTGTTCGAAATTGAAAACTGGAACTGATTTACTTTTCTACTCATGTTGGAATTAGGTGTGCAAAACGATTAGCGAAAACAGCATATAACATATTTAAATGTTTAAATCATGAGTGAGACATAAGTAGAATTATGAATAGTTTAGGTATATTGATTTACAGATTAAAAAAATAAATGTAAAAATATAAATAAAACCACAAAGTCCAAATTCTCTTGTAATTTGTTATTTGGTAAAAATAAATTAGGTTTTTGTAATTTGATATTTGATAAAACCAGAAATTTATCTTATTTTCAGCTTATGAAATAACTTATAAGTTAGCTTTGCAAACTTATGAACTTTTTTTATTAATATTCCAAATATGCTTTTATTTTATCCATTTTTTCTTTTACTTATATATATATATATATATATATATATATATATATATATATATATATATATATATATATATATAACTGTGTATATCATTTTATATTGTAATTTAGATTATAAAATAATGTTTATCAAATATTATTAGTTCAGAAATTAATTTATCAATTAAAGTAACAGCTAATTTATCAAACGTGATGTTGGAAAATTAATTTTGTTAATTTCCAAAAATGGATTTTTTCCATTTTTTAGCACAAATTTTTTACTCTAAATATAATCAAAACGAGTTACTGATTATATATTCGTGTTCTCCTCTGTGATATCTTCGTTTTGAAATATCACACGACCAAAACGGATTAAAAATGAATGATAAATTACTTGTCAAAGTAGGGCAATTGGAAGAGAAAGTAAAGGAGTTAAGTGAGTTTAAAACTCATCCCACATTGGTGGGAGAATGAAAAGGAAATTGGTTTATAAGTACAAAGACTAGCTACCTTTGTAAGGCTTATTAGAATCAAGCCTCTGTCTTGCGCGCGCACGCAGGGGGGTGCAAATGCGAGCCAAATTGGCTTCTGGCCACTGAACTTGTGTGCGAGCGCGCGTCCTGCAGGCACGAATGCACCACCGGTCGACCAGAAAAGTTCAAGGACCTTTTTTGCATTTTTTTTCCTTTTGGTTAACAGTTACAAAAACGAATTAAGAGTAATTAATCTTAAATTTTGGTTTTGATTTCATGATTAATTTTTTTATTTAATTGTGACAGTTACAATTTCATTCTAATTACATCAGTTACATTGGGTAGTATATATATACAACGCCTATGTGACTGATGCAACACACCGGATGAAACGAAATCACTCTCTTCCTCTCTTACGCTTCTGTTTCTTCTCTCTTGCTGGAACCAAGGTATAATCCGGGCCAAGTAGGGGTTCGATCAATCTAGAAGAATTTCTTTCTTCTATTGTATCCTGAGAAACAAACATCCATATAGGGCGAATTTGTTTTAAGGAAACTGTGTTAAACACATGCCTTAGTCAAGATTTTTATGTTTTTGTTCTTTCGTACAATTTTGGGTTATATTTTCCTTACAGTTTTAAAATAAATCGTTTGTGCGAAACGAACATGGAAAAAAATTGTTTCTGTTTCATCTTAAAGTGCTAATAAAACGAATTTTTTTCCTCCCTCACACTTGCAAAATCAGTTTTCGGAAATCGTTTTCTAAGACATTTTCTGTGTTTTTTTCCTGCTTTTCTGTTTACATGTATCTAATTGTTTAAGGTTATTGCATCCATAATCTGTTACTGTTTTCAGAAATTGTTTTCTAAAACAGTTTTCAGATTCTTTCTTTTGTTTCACAGCCTTTCAGAACCTGTTTTCTGGAAATACACAATACTTCACAGTTTAGTTGTTATTGAATTTTAATCTTTAACAGTTTTACATTTGCTTCCTTTTGTAGCATGACTACTGGTGAAGGTTCCCAACCACCAAATCCTAATGGTACTCCTAATGCTGAAGGAGCTCCAATGATGACCGTGCCGGTCAATCATGCTGAAAAACATGAGAAGTTCTCTGGACTGAACTTTAAAAGGTGGCAGCAAAAGATGCTCTTCTATCTTACCACATTGAATCTTACTATATTCTTAACTGAAGAGGCTCCTCGAATGCTCGAAGGAGAAGGAGATGTACAAGCTTTAACTACTATTGATGCTGGGAAACATTCTGATTTCTTGTGTAGGAATTATGTTCTTAATGGCCTTGTTGATTCACTTTATAATGTGTATTGTGTAACTAAGACAGCCAAAGAACTATGTGACTCATTGGACAAAAAGTATAAAACTAAAGATGTCGGGACAAGGCAATTTGTGGTTGCCAAATTTCTTGACTATAAAATGGGTGATGGTAAAACTGTTATGTCCCAAGTCCAAGAACTACAAGTCCTCCTACATGACATGTATGCTGGGGGTATGGGGTTTAATGAGCCTTTTTCTGTTGCTTCCATGATTGAGAAGCTACCCCCTAGTTGGGTTTATTTCAAGAATTACTTGAAACATAAGAGAAAGGAGATGTCCATTGAGGACCTTATTGTTCGCCTTCGAATTGAAGAGGACAATAAGATAGCTCAAAAGAGTATTCTTACCCCTACTTTTGAGAAATCTAATGTGGTGGAGCATGGTCAAACTTCTGGAAAGAACAAATCTGGAAAGGGAAAATTCCAAAAGAAAGGCAAGGGTTCAAATTTAGGAGCCAAAGGTGGAACTTTTAAGAAAACGTTTCAAGGAAACTGCCATAACTGTGACCAACGGGGTAATCGAGCTACAAATTACAAGCTTCCAAAGAAGGCTAAGGAGGCAAATGTTGTGGAGAAGATAACCAAAGATGTGTCTGACATCGATCTTGCAGCGGTTATTTCTGAAGTTAATCTTGTGGAGTCCAATCCAAGGGAGTGGTGGATTTATAAGGGAGCTACCCGTCATGTTTGCTCGAATAGAAAATTGTTCAGAAACTTCAAGGTTGTGGATAATGGTGACAAGTTGTTCATGGGAAAGTCGGTCACTTCTGATATCCAAGGTGTTGGCAAGATTGTGTTGAAGATGACGTCGGGAAGAGAGCTGACGTTGAATGATGTGTTGTATGTACCCGAAATTCGTAAGAATCTTGTGTCGGGTTGGTTGTTGAACAAGCATGGTTTTCGCTTGGTGTTTGAGTCAGATAAATTTGTGTTAACCAAAAATGGTGTGTATGTGGGTAAGGGGTATGCTGATAGGGGTATGTTCAAACTTTGTGTAATGGATCTTAAGCCAAGTGACAATGATAATGAAATGAATAACTCTTCTACTTACTTGCTTGAGTCTTCAAATATATGGCATGCTAGATTAGGACATGTTAATTTTGATACTTTTCGTCGTTTAATTAAACTCAATCACATACCACACTTTCACATTGACTCAAAATACAAATGCAACACTTGTGCTTAATCGAAATTAACACGACAGTCTTTCAAGTCCATTCAAAGGACAACCGAACCACTTGGATTAATTCACACCGATGTGTGTGACATGCAATCAATTCCATCTAAATGTGGAAATAAGTACTTTATCACTTTGCTATGTCTATTTACTTAAAAGTAAAGATAAGGCTATAGAGAAGTTTAAAGTGTATAAAAGTGAAGTTGAGAATCAACTTAATAAGAAAATTAAAGTACTAAGAAGTGATCGTGGAAGTGAATATGTATCACCGTTTGAGGAATTTTGTGCAACTCATGGTATCATACATGAGCTTACTACACCTTATTCACCACAACAAAATGGTATGGCAGAAAGGAAAAATCGGACCTTAAAGGAAATGATGAATGTCATGTTGTTAAGTTTTGGGCTGCCACCCTCAATATAGGGGGGAGCTATACTTTCAGCTAACTACCTTTTAAATAAGGTCCCATGAAAGAAATCGGATAAAACACCATACGAGTTATGGTCAGGTATAAAACCATCCTACAAATACCTTCGAGTATGGGGGTGCCTTGCAAAGGTCGTGTTACCTGTACCGAAGGTGGTTAAGATATGACCCAAGACTGTTGATTGCATATTTGTTGGATATGCACAAAATAGTAGTGTGTATCGATTTCTTGTGCATGACTCAAAAATTCTAGAAATTCACAAAGGCACAATAATGGAGTCAAGAAATGTATCGTTCTTTGAGAATGTGTTTCCATTTCTTCATAAGGTTGATACGAATGCTTCAAAGTTAATTGAGCACAATGAATCCTCTTATGAAGTAGAAATAGAGGAAGAAACAGAGCCCCATAGAAGTAAAAGGGCACGAGTGGAGAAGTCATTTGGAGATGATTTCTACACTTACATGGTTGAAAGATAGCCTCAAACTTTCAAAGAGGCAGTCACCTCCTCAGAAGGACCTCAATGGAAAGAGGCAACTAAAAGCGAAATGGATTCCATCTTGCAAAACCATACATGGGAGCTAGTGGATTTACCTCAAGGTTGCAAACCACTAGGCTATAAATGGATTTTAAAGAAGAAAATGAAAGCGGATGGAACCATTGACAAGTACAAGGCAAGACTAGTAATTAAAGGCTATAGACAGAAGAGTGGCCTTGATTACTTTGATACGTACTCTCATGTCACACATATTACATCAATTAGATTGGTACTTGTAATCGCTTCTATAAGAAATCTTGAAGTACATCAAATGGATGTTAAAACAACTTTTCTAAACGGGGATTTAGAAGAAGAAATCTACATGGAACAACCAGAAGGGTATGTTGCCCCAGGAAAAGAATCAAAGGTTTGCAAACTTGTGAAGTCATTATATGGGTTGAAACAAGCCCCAAAACAATGGCATCAAAAGTTTGACCATGTGATGTTGGAAAATGGATACAAGATTAATGAATGTGACAAGTGTGTTTATGTTAAAAACACAAGTGAGGGTTATGTTATCTTGTACCTTTATGTTGATGATATGCTTATTGTTGGTAGCAACGATAAAATGGTTCAATCAACAAAGGACATGCTAAAGGCAAGATTCAACATGAAAGATATGGGTTTGGCAGACATCATCCTTGGTGTGAAGATTACAAGGACTACAAATGGACTTACTTTAAATCAAACCCATAATGTGGATAAAATTCTTGAGAAGTTCAACTCCGGTGATACTACTGTAGCTAGGACACCAATTGATACAAGTCATCATCTAAGTAAAAGTAGAGGTGAAGGAGTTGCACAAGTCGAATATGCAAGAACTATTGGTAGTCTGGTGTACCTTATGAGTTGTACCAGACCTGACTTAGCTTTTTCAATAAGCAGACTAAGTAGATATACCAGTAATCCGAGTGATGAACATTGGAAGAGTATTTAAAGATTATTACAATGCTTAAGGTACACTCGCAATTATGGGTTGCACAATACAAGATATCCCGAGGTGATAGAAGGGTATAGTGATGTAAATTGGATATCTGACATTAAAGACTCCAAGTTAACCAACGGGTGTTTGTTCACACTTGGAGGTGGAGCTATATCATGGAAATGTTCAAACAAATAGTTATAGCTAGATCCACCATGGAATCTGAATTTATAGCACTTGATAAAAGTGGAGAAGAAGTTGAATGACTACGACAATTTTTGGAAGATATACCAGGATGGCCTAAACCAGTTTCGGCAATCTCAATCCATTACGATAGTCAATCGGCAATTGGACGGGCGCAAAGTGCTATGTATAATGGTAAGTCTCGACACATCCGTCGAAGACACAACACCATTCGACAACTACTCTCAACTGGAGTTATCTCAATTGACTACATAAGGTCCAAGGATAACATTGCGAATCCTCTAACCAAAGGGTTAAACAGGGAGTTAGTTGCAAAATCGTCAAAAGGAATGGGATTAAAACCCATGAACGAATAAGTTATGGCGAAGGAAAACCCAACCTAGTTGACTGGAGATCCCAAGATCGAGGTTCAATGGGACAACCTACTTGCATATAACATATGTGGATCACTATGGGGGTCAACCCCAACCCATTCCTATAAATAACAATGATGCAGGTTAATCTTATAGTAGTTAGTGATAAGTTGGAAATCATCACGCTTTAGCTTTTAATGATTATAATATAATCACCTATGTTAGAGAGAAGTGGGGTCGCTTCAAAGGGAATTGAAAGGGCAAGTTCCTAAGAGCTCTTACAGAACATGGCAAGTGTCCACGACCAAAAATGGACACATCAATGAGAACCTAACTAGGTCAGGGAGAATCATGTGAGACATGGATTGATTATTTACACAAATGGCAGGACAGTTCAAGGACATCTAGTCTACTGGTCCGCTAGTAAAATAAATATGTATCTTAAAGGAAGGCTCAAAGGGCCAGACTTACCTATCATGTGCATGATTGAACTGCTGGATTTTACCTAAAGCAGCTTGGAATTGCGGATGTTGAAGCAATTTTCATTCATGTGGGGGATTGTTGGAAAATTAATTTTGTTAATTTCCAAAAATGGATTTTCTCCATTTTTTAGCACAAATTTTTTACTCTAAATATAATCAAAACGACTTATTGATTATATATTCGTGTTCTCCTCCGTGATATCTTCGTTTTGATATATCACACGTCAAAACGGATTAAAAACGAATGAGAAATTAATTGTCAAAGTAGGGAAATTGGAAGAGAAAATAAAGGAGTTAAGTGGGTTTAAAACTCATCCCACATTGGTGGGAGAATGAAAATGAAATTGGTTTATAACTACAAAGACTAGCTACATTTGTAAGGCTTATAAGAACCAAGCCTCTCTCTTGCGCGCGAGCACGCAGGGGGGGTGCAAATGCGAGCCACATTGGCTTCTGGCCACTGAACTTGTGTGCGAGCGCGCGTCCTGCAGGCACGAATGCACCACCGGTCGACCAGAAAAGTTCAAGGACCTTTTTTGCATTTTTTTTCCTTTTGGTTAACAGTTACAAAAACGAATTAAGAGTAATTAATCATAAATTTCGGTTTTCATATCATGATTAATTTTTTTATTTAATTGTGACAGTTACAATTTCATTTTAATTACATCGGTTACATTGTGTAGTATATATACAACGCCTATGTGACTGATTCAACACACCGGATGAAACGAAATCACTCTCTTCCTCTCTTACGCTTCTGTTTCTTCTCTCTTGCTGGAACCAATGTATAATCCGGGCCAAGTAAGGGTTCGATCAATCTAGAAGAATTTCTTTCTTCTATTGTATCCTGGGAAACAAACATCCATATAGGGCGAATTTGTTTTAAGGAAACTGTGTTAAACGCATGCCTCAGTCAAGATTTTTATGTTTTTGTTCTTTCGTACAATTTTGGGTTATATTTTCCTAACACGTGAATTAGTTTGTTTAACTAAAATTTAACTTTTTTTCAATTAGTTTACCAAAAATAACATAAAATTCAATATTTTATTTAGTAAAAGCTAATATAATATGATGAAAATGAACTCCTATAAAATTAAAAATCATAAACATCACAAAATAAAAAATAAAATATTATGGTTGTGGTGAGCTTGATGGCTACAAAGGCACAAGGGTAGTACTTAGTAGGCCGGTAGCTACGGTCACATTCTAGCATCCATTGACAAGGAATATTAAATCGGTTTAATCTTAGCAAGGAATCGTTTGGACCCAAGCCTATTCTTATAGACCAGAAGCCTAACTTGCATTAGCATATAGGACACGATTACTAACGACAAAAATTATTTATTTCAAAAACCACAAAATAAGGAAAAAAATAACTTCATTCTTTTATTAGATCGGAGGTAGTGGTACCACAAAAGTTGCATTCTCTTTACTGTCATATAGGCGACACGTCAGCAATTACCATAAAAATGTGGTTTAATGTCACACCCAATGAGTGGTGTCACGCTCAATTTAGAAGATTTAAAAAAAAAAAAACATTTTTTAAGAAAATCTGACAATTCAACGGTCCGCGCTTCCTTGGAGTGTCACAATGCGGTCTCTACCGTACCAAAACCATAGGGAGGGGCGGTATCGCCAGGCCCGGCCCTAAGGGAGTGTTGGGTGTGCATCCGCACAGTACCCCGAAAAAATAGGGCCTGAATTTTGTCTAAGTTATATAATAATATATTATAAATAAATATATATTAAGTTAACGAAAACAATGCATATATGTTGTGTGGTTCGGCTGCTTAAAAAGCGTGATTTCCTTCCAAACAATTTTGGTTTGATTCTCATATGCACCAGTTTTATTTTTAAATCCTATGCACGTTCATCTCCTTTCAATTTAAATCCAAGATACACGTACAGCCCCTGCTTTATTCTACATATTTTACAATCTACCCCTCTTTCTAACTTTTTTGCTAAATCAGTTTCTAACATTTACACATTTAATCCTAAATTTGTATTTGTGTCTTTTTAATCAATTTATTTACTTTTTAGATTTACATGACGCAATTCACCTCTTAAAATTATTTTTCTTTTATATAGAACATTTGTATTTAGGGTCCCATTTTTATCTTTCGAACCGGGCCTTCAAAACCAACAGACCGGCCCTGGGTATCGCAAACTGATGTGGCAAGAGAATGCACCATCTACCGCACCCACTCCCCCAAGCCTTACACGTCCAATATAAAACATTAAAAGTATAAAACTACAAGTAAATTTCAGCAATCATAAGTTGTGTCTTTATTCTTTTTATTTTGATTGTGAGAGTATCTCTAAGGGTATACTGTGTTATCCCTTAAAACAACTTACACATTATCATTTTTTAATTTTACATATATTTTTTCATAAATTTAACTAATTTATCCTCATTTTTTTAAAATGTTTTATAAAACTTCCTCATTTTAATTAGTCTATTTTTAAACACAAATAATATTTTAATATGAGTATATAAATACAAATATATCGGTTCATTATTTATTTACGTAATATATGAAAAATTATTATGTTATATTTACAAAAATAAAATAAAAACATTGAAAATATTATATTATCGTCATAAAAGTTATATTTATAAATAAGATGTTATTAAATAGTTAGTAGAAATAATTAATTAGTAAAGAAATAAAAAAATATTTAAAACTAAGTTGTAATTAAAAGGGTAGATTGAAATGTGGTTAAAATATAAGATGTTAAATGTACAAGTTGTGAAAGTAAATTGACCATCTAATATATATTGAATATATATTGAGTTTTCAAAATAAATAAAAAAAAAACAAAAAACCTATCTACTCCAGTGATAACAGTGATAATAAGTGGTCAAATAAAAAAATTTAAAATTTGTTTAGTAATAAGTTATAGAGTAAATTAGAAGAACGGTCCCTGTGGTTTGGGGTAATTTACGTTTTTGGTCCCTAACTTATTTTTTAACACCAAAGGTCCATACTGTTCGTTTTTATTGGGCGTTTGATCTCTGTCTTACCTAAAAAGATAATAATACCCTTATTGATTTTTGGATAGTTTATTTACTATTTGTTAACAGTTAATAATTTGAAAAACAATTTTATTCAAACAATAAAATAAAACTCAACCCACATTCATTTTTACCCTCAACATTACCCCACATGCTCGTGTTAAACCTAATTTCTCTTTTTATTCTCTTATACCAAATGAAGAAAACCTAAACCAGTGAACATTGAACCACTATTATCGGGAACTACCGGATGCAGCCGGAAACCCATGGACGCCGCC
This sequence comes from Lactuca virosa, assembly GCF_052849685.1. NCBI lineage: Eukaryota > Viridiplantae > Streptophyta > Magnoliopsida > Asterales > Asteraceae > Lactuca > Lactuca virosa. The sequence goes on along the minus strand of NC_136429.1, from coordinate 179,566,190 downwards.
ACTCCACCATTGATCTTCACTAGCATGTATACCATCGATCTCCATCATCTCTGACATTGCACCCCCGGACACTGCTGATCTGGACTCTAAAGTCTCTGACATACCTATCTCTACTCATCCCTACTCCGCTCTAAGATAGACATTGTAACATCCCGACTTCTAGATATAAGAATAATCTTCTTTGGTGTGATTTTCTTTTGAACTCGGCGAGTTGGTAGCCTCAACTCGGCGTGTTTAAGGACTTTAAACCGCGTATTTTCTTAGACCAACACGACGAGTTAGTAGCCTCAACTCGGCGTGTTGGCGGCTGATTATGAAACCCTAAATTTTAGGGTCTTACACTCTATTTAATCTCCTTATGTACCTAGTGTTGATCCTTTATCATCCTCCAAACACTTTTAGCGGCCCTAGTGAACCATAATCACCCTTCCCTCTCATTTTGTGAGTTAGTGTGGTTCTTTTGGAGCAAAAGTGTTGAGGTTGAAAGATGTTGTGAGGTGTAGAAGTCTATCTAGGTCTTTCTTAGTGTCGAAGTATGTTTGTATGTTTGTTTATTATAAGGGCATTTTGTATCGAAGCTTAAGATTCTTAGTCCCTTATATTTTTTCTACGCTTTCCTTATCCCTATATATACGGATTGAATACAAGAGTTAGAGGGTAGCTTTTGCATTCGACTTGTACTCTCTGATATTTCTCTGTATTTCCAGAAAGCGTAATCGAGCCAACCAGATTATATTTAGATATTGTGTTCTTAATTCTTTCTTGATTCTGATCCCGTATTACATACTCGATTAAATTGTAACTACATTTGGTATCAGAACAGGATTCATTCAGTTTTGATCTGGTTTCTTAAGTTTTCAAAAGGTTTTGAGTCTCGTTCTAGATTCAAAATATTCCGCCCTATTGATTCTGAAATCATCACAGATCATCTGTTTTGATTCGATTTTGCTTACCATTTGTTAGACCGAGTATTTTGTCTCAGTTTTCTGGAAGTTTTGTCAATCAAATCCCAATTTATGAAGCTTTTCACAAATTTCGTCCGTACAACAATGGCAAACTTTAACATGAACACCATGACTTCATACTCTCATCTTCTTGGTTCTTCAACCAAAATTCCTATGTTGATTCTTGAGTTCGACGATCAATGGGTTGATCGTATGGAGGACTATTTGAATGGAATAGATGAGGATCTCTGGAAATGCATCATTGGTGATGTTTGTCCTCCTACTGCTATACAAAGTGTTGGAACTGCTGCTAATAATCCAGATGTTGCCGAACAGGCTGAGAAATTAAATAAAAATGAAAAGAAATGTATGCATGACCTCCGTGGTGCTCTTCCTCCAGTTGTATACAATTATGTGTGCAGTTGTAAAGCTTCAAAGTAGATTTGGGATACACCGAAGGAGAAGTATCAAGTCAGTGAGAAAAAGAAGATTAGCTCAGTCAAACAATGTTTGTTAGAGTTGGGAGAGTTTAAGTAGAAGGAAGGAGAATCCATTGAGCTCTACTATGACTGTCTAAATGAACTCATATTCAAATGCAACAGATATGGTGTTACAAGGTCTACTATGGAGTTCAATCTAACATTTATCATGGGACTTTGTAAAGAATGGCGAAATGTCAGTCTTATGATAAAGACACAGCAAAGTTTCGACTATTTTTCACTGAATGATATCTACAATGTGTTAAAAGCACATGAATCTGAAGTGAATGAGATTGCTGAGGAAACAAGGATCAGTTTGGGTGGTCCTCTTGCTCTTGTGTCGAAGGTTGCTGGAAGAGAGGTTGAGAAAGAAATTGTTCAGAAGGAGAATTCGAAAGATGAAGGCTTGATCGTAAACTATGATGACAAAGCAGTGGCTTTTTACTCGAACAATCGAGTGAAGAAATTTTTCAAAAAGCCTTTTAATGCAAAGCCACGAGCAAGTGAAGTGAAAGGAAATTTCTCTGGGAAGACTGTGAGTGAGGAAAAGGAAGTGGAGAAGAAGGATGTCAAGGCTGAAGATGCGAAGATGGAAAAAAAGCTTAAAGGTGACTCATGATTCAACTGTCATTACTGTAATGGAGCGAATCACATGGCAAATGATTGTATGCTTAAGAAGATAGATGAGAAGAAGAGCAGAGTTAAGGACGAAGCCTATTATGTGGATAGGCTTGAGGAAGTGAGATCAAAGACTAAGGGAATGTCGTTGGTTGCAAAAGGAATGAATGAGGAAGAAGGGACATATCAAATTTAGTCATTAGGATCTGATGACGAGGAGATGCGAAATCCTACTCATGGAGTGATGTTCGCAAGTTTCGAGGAAGTGGATGAGGAGAAAGTCACTGGGAAGTGTTTTGTTTCAACATCTACTTACAAGTCCCCCATGACTTCGCAGGTACGGTCTCTTTTTCAATCTTTTAATATTCCCTCTAGTACATATAATTCGATATTATTTGAGTTTGATGAAGCACTTACTTACGTTAATGATATGCTTATTTCTGCTAGTAGTGATGCCAAAAACTTCAATACACAACTACTAGAAACTCAGAGGATTTTGGAGACCACGAAAACTATGATAGATCAATTAGATTTACAATTGACTCATGTAACGTGTAACCGAGACAATCTCAGATCTTATAATAATGATTTGCATAAACAACGAAACAATTATTGTAATACTGCTATAAGGTTGTATGCGAAATTAACTGCTTTACATCATTCGTCTGATATTAGCAAAGAACAGCATAGGAAACTTCTGCCTTTTTTAGCTTTCGAAAGGGAGAAAATAGATTCGACTTCCTATGACCGTGAAAAGAAATTTTCTGAATATGATAAGGTCCCAATAGATTCTTATGCATATGGTGTTGTGAAAATTGATGAATGTTTAGATGCAAATGATCTTGTTGACATTGTAAATGAGACCCTGACCAAAAACGAACAAATGAAAATTTTGAAAAGATTTGAGAATTCGACATCTAACTCTCAAAACAATTTTGCTGATATCGAAGATGATTCTGATGATATGAGTGAAATTAAGGCGGGGGGAAGTTTTTGAATTTTCTCTGTTATCTGTCATTAATGTCACTTCTCTAGCTAAGGGTAAAGAAATATGTAATGATTCTTTGGTTAAAGTTGATACTGACCAACCCTCGACTTTGAAAGTTCATGATCCTGAATATGTGACTGTCGAAGATAGTCAAACAGATAGTGATGATGATAATGATGATGATTCGAAAGAAACAACCATTCCCTGAGTTGTTATTGATCAAGTCTATAAGGAAACTGTGACAACCCGAAATTTCTATTATGTACAACCATTCACTTCAATAGAAGTCAGAACAGTTTCTGCTAACTTTCAAGCTTTCTAGAGTAAGTTTGAGTGTTATAAAGTTAGTACTTCAGGAGATAACAGGAGAGAGGATGCCCTACGGTTTATTGTGCAACAATAATGTCCCAAAACTCCAAGAGTTTGGAGTTTACGGCCTAAACAAAGGTGTTTACGGCCGTAAACCCTAAAAAGGGGGTATAAATATGACACTTAGTCATTATTTACCACTTTTCACATTTTCAAGATCCAAAACCCATTTCTCTCTAAAGTATCATCCGACTTTTCTTCAAGATCTTCAACTTTGTAAGTGTTTCTATCCCTATCTTACTTAATCTAGTGATCTTACATGATTCCATCCGTGAAATCATTCCAAAAGTGTAGATCTTCAAGTTTCACCAAGAACACACACTAGTGTTCTTGGACTTTTAGCACCTTTTCAAGCTTCTACCTAGTAAGTACTCTTACCCTAGTGTATTAAAAGACTTGTTACACTTCTAATCATCAAGAAAACACCCAAGAAACACAAGATCAAAGGTGTTTACGGTCCAAGATGTTCTTGGACCGTAAACCCTAACAAAGGGGCCAAAGTGGCCCTAGTCCCTTACCAAGCCTTGGAAACTAGCCTAGACCCCTTCCTTGATGTGCTTAGTACTTGAAAACATCAAAAGACCATAAACCCTTTTGGGTTTACGGCCGTAAACCCAACGAGAAGTGGTCCAAGGACCGTAAACTCCCTAAAGGAGTGAAATGGTGCCCTAATCTCTTCCTAAGGCTTAAACATGAAGTAGGAACGCTTCTTATGATCTTTATGGCTTCAAAACATAAAATGGTCAAAGTACCATGAGTTTACGGCCGTAAAATCATGGGTTTACGACCGCAAACTCAATGAGTTATGGTCACCAAACCGTAAACTCCAAGGGAGTTTGCCCTTGAACCCTAAACTCAATTACAAGGTCCTACCACCCTTAGATGCAATCCTTAGGACTTATAGCACTTAAATCAAGTGTTTTACATGTCTTAGGATGTCTTAAACATGGTTAATTAGTTGTTTAAATGACTAATTGGATACATATATGTGTGATTATATGTTAACTAGGATCTTTGTGTGTGTACAAGTCTTCACTTGACACCTAGCATCCTACATCATCTGTCCATCCAAACCACTCACTACAGGTGAGTTCATACCCCCTTAATCAATCTTTTAAATGATTTTAAATGCTTTCATGGGGGGGGGGGGGAATACAAGTAGAAAACAGGAAGTTATAGAATCAATCACATGTGATTTATAACTGTGTTTTCAAACAACTGATTTCACATACTTCAAAATGTGATAAATACAATGCTTTTCAGTTATTTTTACTTTGTTATCAACAAATTACTTTTGAATTATTTTATAAACTGACATCAAGTCATTATTATTTATTGTTCAAAACTCTTAAATGTTTTACAAAACCTTTTTCAATTTACTGTTAAAAACCATATCTATACACTTATGTTTCATGTATATATGTATTGATATGAGAGCTTTCATTCTTTCTTCAGTTCCAACACTCTTGAGTAGCAAGGGTGTATAAACCTACTTGGACATTCAATTTACATTCCAGTAAACTATTATAGGTATAGTTTAGGGGATACAAATTACTATTCCTATTACAAGGAATTACACAAGAGTCAGTTCATTCATGAGTCTATACTACTATATGAAGAGATACTATTACATGTTATCCATAGAGAAATACTATATCTATACAGAGAGAAATACTATATATATACTATACGGGACTGACCATCCTACACCTGGCTGCTAGCTACAGCGGGACCTGTTCATCGACGGATGTTCTCGGTTGTACTATTCGGCGAGTTTCCACGTCGTGATTATCCTAAGGCAAAAGGATACGATTTCAATGATTATATAATTTTCCCTATTACTTTTATTTTGTGACACATTCACATAAACGATGAGGTAGACTATATTTTTATAATAATAGTTGTACAGGGAAAAATCTTCATTGATACAGAAATGCAAACCTTCAAAGCATTCGGGTCTTGGTAGAAGACTACTTTTTATACTAGTAGGAAATATGGGATTTTCTAGGGTTTTCACACTTATACTAAATGTTTCATTAAACATTTACAAGTCTTTCATAACAGCTTTTCAAATCAATGACACCATAATACTTATGAATTCACCAGCTTTATGCTGATCTACACTTTCAAAATAACTTGTATTCTCAGGTCACCAGTAGACAGGTACGATGACCAGGGTTTTGAGAAGACGGAGCACAGACAAGACTCGTCTTTATTTTGTTTACATATTTTGGTGTCTTATTACAATGAAAGAACACTCATGTATTAAAACTTTACTTTTAATGCAATGGATGATGTTGTTGCTTGTTTACTACTTTGCACTGTTATGATACTTTACATGACGTCCTCCACCCCTGAACGTTTCCGCCGTTCTTGGTTTTGGGGTGTGACAGAAACTGAGAAGTTCGACAAAATCTTGAAAGAAAAGGGTCCTCTTTAACTTGAATCAAATACGGTTGTGTATCCTAACTTCAAATGCTCAGATGAAGTTATCTTCCCAAATCATGTGTTTGTTACCTTAGGAAATGGTGATAAAGTTAAACCTAAAATTAACAAAATTGTTGAAGAGGATAACAAGGAAGCTTCGAAAGAAGGATTTTTCTCAAATCAAAGCACTGTCGAAAATAATATCAACAAGAACTCGTCCACTTTTCAAAGACAAAACCTCAAAGAATCTGGGTTGTTAAAACTGCCAAACCAAAAGAAGAAAAACAATCAAAAGAAACAGTTTTTCAAAAGTCGAAACAAAAAGTTCAAAATTTCAAAGAACAAATTGAAAAGATTTCAAAAGAACAAGGAATTTCAATGACTAAAGCGAGGAAGAAGGTTTATTGGCAAAATATTGAGTCTCAAAACAAACAAAGTGTTTTGTCTAATAAATCATCTGAAACAATTAAGTCTAAAACTGTTCAGACAATTTCTCAGCACAAGTCTTTTGTTAAGAAAACACCCGCTCAGAATCAAAAAGATTTGTCAAAAAGTCAATCACAAGTCTCGAAGTCCAATTCAAAACAAAATGTTCAAAACTCAAACAAATAGAATATTGTAAAACATCAACAGTCAAAGAATTTTGTTCATTATTCTCAAAACAAAAGATTTTCACAAAATAATTTTCAAAGAAATGGTTTTCAACCAAATGAACAAAGGAATTCTTTTCAATTTTCTAATCAATGAAGATTTTCGAATAGTCCACAAGTTTTTCGTCGATCAAATGTTGGTTATCAAAAACATTTTCAAAATCGTTTTCAATCACAAATCAAATCTAAATTTCCAAAAAAACATTTTGAAAAGGTAAATGTCAACGCAAAGAGAAATGTGACGTTTAAACCTACACAACCTCATTTTCCCAATCCATCTTCGAAGAAGCCAAATAATGTTTTATTTTCAAAAGGAACAACCAATGTCAAAAACATCAATCACTGGTTGGAAGGGAAAGGCAAAGTTTATCAAAATGAGAAGTTTTCACAAGAAGAAATTAAGGTTGCATATGATAGTTACTTGAATGAGTCTTCTAATGGAAGTTCATCATCCAAATATTCGAATTCATCTGTTCGATAGTGGCAAGTTGTTCCAAAAGCGAAAGTTGATGTGAAACGAACTGAGAAGGTTAAAGGGAAAGTCAGTGTTGATTCTAAACAAAAGAATGATTTCATTTTTATACCCTTATCTAAAGAAGTGGACTTAATTGATAGTTTGAAATCAAAAGTTCGTAATTGGGTTTTAGGATCTTCGTTTCATCATACATTTTGTTCAAATAACCAAGGACCCAAACAACCTTGGGGACCTAAATTCTTTCACTGATTGCAGATTTTATGTGACGAGCAATATGATGACAAATGGTACATTGATAGTTGGTGCTCTCGTCACATGATTGGTAAAAAGGGAAATCTTAGAGATTTTCGAAGTCTGGAAAATGCTGGAGTGGTGAAGTTTGGCAATAATAACAAATGTGAAGTCAAAGGATATGGCAAAGTAACGAATGACAAGTTTACTGTTAACAGGGTAGCATATGTCGAAGGTCTTCAACATAACTTGATAAGTGTTTCGCAACTTGTTGTGGGCACTGGTAATCAGGTGGTTTTTAATGAAGAAGGAAGTGTGATTTCGAACATAGAAACAAAAGAAGTTATTCTCAAATCTAAGAGAAAAGGTGATATGTTTACCCTTGACATCAAACCTATGGTAGGTGTTCCCTCAGTTTGCTTACTCTCGAAAGCATCCTCAGAAATCAGCTGCATATGGCATCGAAGGCACTCTCACTTGAATTTCAAGAATTTTAATAAATTGGTCATTAATGATCTTGTTTGTGGTTTGCCAGTATCAAATTTTGATATTGATACTTTATGTGCAGCTTGCGAACAAGGGAAGCAACATAGACAAGGTCATCCGATTGTCATTGATTCGAAGATTATTGAACCTTTGGAACTTATTCATATTGACCTTTGTGGTCGTTCGACTGTTGAAATTCTCAACAAGAAGAGGTAAATCTTGGTTATTGTTGATGACTTTTCCAGGGTCACTTGGGTGTATTTTCTTCGCTTAAAATCAGAAACAACTCAAGAAATGATTGATTTTATCAAACACATCGAAGTGAGTTTAAAGAAAAAGCTTCGTAAGATCAAGAGTGACAATGGCTCAGAGTTCAAAACAAGGTTCTTGATACGTTCTTAACTGACAAAGGAATTTCACATAATTTTTCCTCTCCTTACACACCTCAACAAAATGGTGTTGTCAAAAGGAGGAACAGGTCTTTTTGTGAATCAGCAAGAACTATGCTTACATATGCGAATCTTCCATAATATCTTTGGGCTGAAGCCGTTTCGACACCCTGTTTTACTCAGAATCGATCTTTCATTCATCATCGTTTTAATATAGCTCCTTATAAAATCATTAACAACAGGAAACCAAATGTTAAATTTTTCCATATGAATCTCAAGGTTAACCTTTCGAAGTTTCAGTCAAAAGCTGACGAAGGAATATTCCTGGGATATTCTCATCATTCTGTTGCATATAGGGTGTTAAACAAACGAACCAGTAAAATCGAAGAAACTTTTAATCTCACTTTTGATGATTATTATGTTAAAAGAGTTGAAAAATGCTTTGAACAAAAGCCAATCATTAATGAATCAAATGATGATACTCAAAGTTTTAATTCTTTAGATTTTGATTATGATTTAATTTTTGGTGTTCTTGACAGGGATATTAATGCAGAAGTTCATGCTGATGATAATCAAGTACATGAAGCTATGAAGCACACTGATGATTCGACTATCACACAGGATGTTGTTGATATGAACTCTTCAACGACTTCTCTAATGAACAACGAAAGTTTACCAGTGGTACCCAATACTCAAGTAGAGGGGAAGCACTTTATTTCAACTAGTAGTGTTGACGGGGAGCATAATTTCGAGGGGGAGCAAGGTCAAATGAATGATAATGTTGAGAGGGAGCATCCTATTGTTGATCCAATTGTTAAGGGGGAGAAAAATAAATTCTTACCAAATACTTCGCATATTCATACTGATGTTTTTCATGACATACCTGATAATATGTCCATTGCAGGCGAAGGCTCCAAAATAGATGAAACATTCGAATATGCAATGTTGGATTTTGATCTTGCATATCCACCGATGTATAAATGGACACGAAGTCATCCACATGAAAAAATTCTTGGTGATCCTCAAGATGGAGTTTTGACGAGAGCCCAGCTCCGTGCGAAGAATGAGGTATTAAATGCTAATCAAGAATTTTGTATGTTCAATGTGTTTATTTCTAAAATTGAACCAAAATCAGTCAAGACTACTATGGATGATCCTGATTGGATTGTATCCATGTAATCTGAATTGACTGAGTCTGAACGAAATAAAGTGTGGAGACTTGTTCTGAAACCTCAAGATGTATCATTCATAGGTTTAAAATGGATTTTCAAAAATAAAACTGATAAAGAAGGGAACATTATTCGAAATAAGGCTAGGCTGGTAGTAAAAGGGTATTTGCAACAAGAAGGTATTGATTATGAAGAAACTTTTTCCCCTATCGCAAGACTTAAGGCTGTTTGAATCCTTTTAGCCTATGCAGCACACAAGAATTTCGACGTATATCAAATGGATGTAAAGTGTGCCTTTCTTAATGGAGTGCTATAAGAAACGGTGTATGTCGAGCAACCTACAGGTTTTGTGAATTCACAATATCCTGATCATTGTTATGTTTTAGATAAGGTTGTTTATGGACTTAAACAAGCTCCTCGAGCCTGGTATGCCACTCTTACTATTTTTTTAAAATCATCGAAATTTAAACAAGGATCAATTGATCCCACTCTCTTTCTAAAGAAAGTTGGGGATTATCTCATGCTTGTTCAAATTTATGTTGATGATATTATTTTTAGCTCTACTGATCCTAATATGTCGAAGGAATTTGAGAACATGATGAAAAATCAATTTGAGATGAGCATGATGGGCAAAATAAATAATTTTTTGGGGTTAAACATTCGTCAAAGCAGAGATGGAACTTTTATTAATCAAGAGAAATACTCTCGAACTCTGCTTGAAAAGTTTGGAATGACGAATAATTCAAGGTTGAGAGTACTGATGGCTGTTGGAACAAGGATTGGTCATTCGTTAGACAAATCAGCAGTTGATCCCACTTTGTACCGAATCATGATAGGTTCGTTACTATACCTAACGGCTAGTCGACCTGATATTATGTTTGTTGTGTTCAATTGTGCTAGGTACCAAACGAATCCCAGGGAACCTCATCTCACTGTTGTCAGGAATATTTTTCGTTATCTCAAGGGCACAGTTTCGTTAGGATTGTTGTATCCTTCGAAAATAGGAATTTTCATTCAAGCATTTTCAGATGCAGACTTGGGAGGTTGTCACCTTGATCGCAAAAGCACAAGTGTCGGATGTCAACTTTTGGATGGGAAGCTTGTTAGCTGGAAATTGAAAAAGAAAACTTTTGTTTCGATTTCCACAGCAAGAGCCGAATATGTTGCTGCTGCAGCTTACACTTCTCAAATCATACAGATTCAAAGTCAATTACGTGATTATGCAATCAACATGAAGAAATTTTTGTTGTATTGTGATTCACAAAGTGCTATTCGCATCTACCATAACCCTGTGCAACATTTGAAGACCAAACACATCGCACTTCGTTATCACTTTATCAAAGCTCATGTTGAAGATGGCAACATTGAAGTTGATTTTGTGAAAGTTACTGATCAACTTGCTGATAATTTCACAAAACCTTTGGACGAGAAAACTTTTCTAAGGATTTTATCGGGCTTAGGCATGCTACATGCGAATGCAGTTCCTGGTTTAAATTCGCCATAATGTCAAGTAATGTCGAACTCTCGCTGATCCATCAGAGGTTATTATTCATAGTCAGTGCTTCAACACGCTTCGCATTCATCATTTCTATGAACGATTCAGTATACGCTTCGCTTCTTTATTCTTACAGCAAAGTCAATACTTTCATTCCATATGTCGACAGTTTACACTTCACATGTCTGGTATATTTTTCTTTTTTTTTCTTGTAATTTTTCAGTCAAAAATTAAAAATTACAAAAAGATTTTCTTATTTTTATTCTTTTCATTCAAAAATAAAAAATATCAAAAAGATTTTCTTATTTTTGTTATTTTTCATTCAAAAATAAAAAATCACAAAAAGATTTTTCTTATTTTTGTTCTATAAATTCAAAAATAAAAAAAAAACAAAAAGATTTTCTTATTTTTGTAATTTTCTTTCAAAAACAAAAAGTCAAAAATATTTTGTATTTTGTTTGGTTAACATGCTTGCACAGCTTTCTAGCGAAGATCTATAGTGGAACGTGTTTTGCAGCTCTAAGGAAAGGTAAATTTTCGATACTTTGCACTAGTTAGGTGTCCCTAGAAGCATGCTGCAGCATATTGACCCAAGCCTCCATGACTCAATGTGTTTCGAAGCCTTAATGAATTTCTCATCACGAGAATTAATTCCCAGTCAGGCTATATTCACACTAATCACTGAGTTACCTTACTCTTCTCAAATGAGTTAAGAGTTTCCTGCTTAGTCCGCTAATAGTAGAGGTACTTTCGATTCTCATCCCAATCTTTTTCATCAACTATTCGTACACGATCACACACAAAGACACATACCCAAGACATCTCTAGTCCAAACCAGCCAGGTTATAGGTATGTAAAAAGTCTGTGTTTAGGATCTGGATTCATGAGACCGTGATGAAGCTGAAACCCAATATTTCGAAACATTTAAGGAATTGACGGGGAACTTTTGTTCTAGAATGTAACGAAACATTTGTTTCAATACCTTATTTCGATATTCAAAACCATATTCTTTCTTTTTGCGTGGTCTTGCCCGGGATCTTTCTGCCTTTATGTTGAATTTTATTTGACATCATAGAACCAAAATTTTCTTTTATTTGTTTCTTGTCTTAATTCTTTGGCACACATATGCACTCATGAAATCCTTGAGGTTCTAAGTAATACCAACTCAGGCTGATGATTTCGAAAAATCTGGCATATGACTTCGCTTCTCAACCCAAAAGTGAAAGAGCCTTGCCTCCATGTCGAAGGGTTACTGACAGTTCCTATCTTCTTGGGGCAAACGAATAGACTGATTGATGTGACTTTCTGGTTACCTTGCGGTTTTCAAGGAAAAAGTGATCATCACTTTTCAGACGTGGCTACTTTTACGGCTACTGGTCCGGTTTTCTAGGTGACACGTGGATTGCATTTAATGCTTAAACCGCTTCAAATTCAAATTGGGGTTTACGTATAAAAGGGTTTCAGGTTACCTATTTCCAACTTTACGCGATCAAAAATTTCCCAAATATTTTCTTGCCCAATACGTTCTGTTCTCTCAAGTTCTTTCAAAACACTAACAATGGCGGCTGTTCATGATCAAGTTGATCCATCTCAAACAACACACGATGTTATTTCTCAACCTTTAAGGAAGATTCAAAGCACTAATTATCGCGTTCAACCGGATGTTACTCAGTACCCTGACGAATTGAAGATGTTTATCATTGCTTTGAACCATTCTGTTTTGTCCATAGCAATGACGGCATCTTTTTATGTACCTATGACATGGTTGTTACTTGCTGGTTCCACTGTGGTGTACAACAAAACAGTCAAGGTGGTTACGTTTCAATTGTCTACTGATAAGAAGTTCACATTAACTAAGAAGACATTTGCTCGAATTCTGAAACTTCCAAATGTTGGACCTTTCTATGAAGTCTCGAATGAACAAGTGCTTCATATGTTCAATGACATGGGTTATGTAACATCCCCCTTTGGCACATATCACAATATTGTCCGCTTTGGGCTCCCGGAACGAAAACTTCCCAGGGGGTCACCCATCCCTGGATTGCTCTCTCTCGGGCACGCTTAACTGTAGAGTTCTTATGCGATCTGCTACTCTCACAACTTTAAAACGTGTTGTGACAAGGAAGGTATCCACACCCCTTATAAGGAAATGTTTCGTTCTCCTTCCAAGCCGATGTAGGATCAGGTGCAACCCACCTTCTCCCCCCATTATAGGGTTCGACGTCCCCGTTGAACACATAAACCCATGCTCTAGCTCTGATACCATTTGTAACATCCCTCTTTGGCACATATCACAATATTGTCCGCTTTGGGCTCCCGACACGAAAACTTCTCAGGGGGTCACCCGTCCCTGGATTGCTCTCTCCCGGGCACGCTTAACTGTAGAGTTCTTATGGGATCTGCTGCCCTCACGGCTTTAAAACGCGTTGTGACAAGGAATGTATCCACACCCCTTATAAGGAAATGTTCCGTTCTCCTTCCAAGCCGATGTAGGATCAGGTGCAACCCAGCCGATGGTGGCCAAACATAAAGGTAGAATTCGCTACTACACCAGGTCGATGTAGGATCAGGCGCAAGTCAGACACTTGCCCACATAGGTAGCGATTTCTGCCTTCATGTTTGGCCACCAATAAATTTTCTTGAGGTCCACACCCCTTATAAGGAAATGTTTCGTTCTCCTTCCAAGTCGATGTAGGATCAGGTCCAACCGTTACTACACCAGGCTATGGTTCTTGAGCCGCTTCAAGTTCCATATACCTCCCACTCGCTTTGTCATTAGAAGCTTCCTTTCTGCTAACTTAGCTATCATAGGAACAAGAGAACTTATTCTTAGCGTATTTTCATATAATAATCTAATCCATATTTAGAGTATTATATAACTATGTATTTCTTAGATTTTGGGTTTAGAAGCTTTGGCCCAACATAGGATTCAAATCCATAAAACATTTAAATATGATAGGGATGGAGTCTTTCCAAAGAAAATCTTATAAAGAAAATGTTTTATCTACTTATTAGTTGGTATTTGTACTCAAGGTACAACTGATAGTGTTCTACACGTTATCCCAAAGAAATTAAAGGATGACTTTTCTACCGATTAGAAGGTATATCATACCAAGTAAGATTTAATTCATCCTTTATTATCATTAAGGCTTTAGATAGTTCTTACCGGTTTGTATCTCAACTTTATATTTGAAAGCTTCAAACAAGATTTCACAATTATACTTTACCATGTAAAATATAATTATAACTACTATAGTTGTTAATAAAGTTGATTTGGTATCTTGTGCTAAATATTAGACATTCATTAGAAAGGAAGTCATACACCATAGTGTATAGTTCATTAGGAATCTTTTATATATAAATAAGATTTACATATGTCAAATAAACTACATTTTTTTCCTTCAAAGATCCCTTTCTTGAACTTGGAATATGTGAATGTCATTTATATAATAAAGATAACAATGTGAAAGATGAGTTTGATTTAAAACAATCAAAATTACTTTGCGTATAGAATTGGTTATTTAAAAAATATTGATATTTACTTTATAATTCTTGTCAAGAGATCTAGTCTCATAATCATAATTTTAATCATTTTTGAATATGAAGGTAATCGTTATGACAAACAATTTAAGAAAATAGTCAATCATTCATAAATTAACTGAGATATATATTTGGACAAGCTAAATTAAAATATACATTGTTCCAAAACAAAATTTTTTTCACAATACAAGTACATTATGTTCCTAGCATAATTAGTAAACTAAACTCCAAGAGTGTTGTTCCAACTTGATTGTGCTCTGCTGGTTACCCATTTGTAAATATCCACAAGCCATTTACAAATATTAGATCAACATTTAAGTACCAATTACTTGAGTGTTATATGAAAAGTAAGAGTTCTTTCTAGTAGATACCTGAAGTATTAGTCTCTTCCAGACTTTCTTTCCAGATAAGAGGAGCAGTTCCTCTACTAGTGTCCAGTTTCTCCACAAAAGAAACGAGATCCATATATGTGGGACTTATTTGATTTCTTGAGATTAAAGGTTGTTCAGTCCATAAAATATGGGTCTCTTAGATCACACAAGGTGACTCATTTAGCTTTTCACTATTCCAAATGTTTGAACTAGTTTAAAACAAAATATCAATATATTTATAGGTATATTGTTTAATCTGTTATATCATCAGATATATCACAAAATTATCCAAGAATTCCTAGAAGTCAGGAATAACTATTCTTAGTTTGATGTTAGAAACATCTTTAGCATCACAATGATGCCTTTACTAGATATCATGTTCAGGTTTATTGCTGAAAGCAAGTTGTTTAGGACTAGGACCTTTAAGTCTATACAATTTCATATCTCTT
Source organism: Lactuca virosa (assembly GCF_052849685.1). Classification (NCBI taxonomy): domain Eukaryota; kingdom Viridiplantae; phylum Streptophyta; class Magnoliopsida; order Asterales; family Asteraceae; genus Lactuca; species Lactuca virosa. The sequence continues at coordinate 179,551,110 of NC_136429.1, read as the reverse complement.
ACGAGATTGTCTCTTAAGACATAAACCGATTCATTGAAGTTGTATCTATTGAATGTTATTGTTTCATTAAGCCATTAACGAAAATGGCAATTCATGGTAATGAAAATGGATTATTAATATCTACAAAATTTTAACAAAATTCATTTAGTATTTTTAATATTTAATCTTTAATAGTTAATATCCTTTTAGTTTCAAAATACATTAATTATTAATGTCCAGGATCTAAGTTGCAAAACAAATAAATGATTATGTATCATTTATCCCACCATTTGAATCCAACCCGGTGGATACCAATTATCAATTATATATTACTATATAATTCATATATTTATGGGATCGCTAATAACAAATTTAATTAGACATTTTTGATCGCATATATGCCTCAGAGCTCTCTTTCTTAGGTATCCTTTATCACAAATTATTTCCGATCAAATCATCCAATTTGAAAAGCTTGTGTAATCGGCCTATAACTTGGTTATAGAAATCGTGAATACACCCCTGCCATCAAAAGATAAAACTAAGAGGTTAGGTATCCTTTATCCCACTAGTGCATAAAAAAGATGTGTGAGTGTTCTTCAAAATGGATTGCATAGATTTGAGGTTTGTAAGGGGTTTTTTTATATGGTTTATAATTATAGTTCTAAACACATATGATATCATGGTTATTACATGTATATAATTGTCACACCCCCAACCATCGGCGGAAACACCGGGTGGTGTAACGTCATTCTTCGTATCACAGTTATATAACATACATTGAACAGTACTAAAGAAAATACATACCTTTATTGATAACTAAAAGTTACATAACTGTTTTTCTAGGACCTATTACATAATATCCGACTATGGCATACTTCTTAATGAACAGAAAGGTAATAGTAAAACTTCTTCTGTTCGAATACATACCAGCTTTTCAAGTTCCTGAAAACACAAGCATTTTAAAATACGTCAACATAAAGTTGGTGAGTCTACAGGTTTTGACTCCATAAAATAATACATTTTCCACGTTCAAAAGTATAGTTTTGAAAGTATCATTTTGACTCTCCAACATTTAGTATGTATATTAGGTATAATAGTTTACTTATCAATTAAGTGTTATACCTAAACATTCCTTAAACCTAAGGTATAAGTAGGGGGAAACTTATACTTAACATTAATACTTGTATACGACAAAGTATAATGTTTCTAACAATTTGCTACCATGAGCCTGTAACCGCTGCTGTGACATAATACCTCTGATAAAACCCACTCATGATTTCCATGAGGACAACCCACTCATGATTTCCATGAGGACAACACCGTACGCTTCATCGACGCCGGAACAATAACAAGTAAAAAGGATAGTTCGTCACTTGCTTATGGTTGACTGTAGCTAACAGTCACAAGTGGGGTGGTCAACCCGTATACTAATTATACACGACTTCCTCGCTCACACGGGATTAACGGTTACAGTTCATAGGATTTCCGCTAAGATCCCCAATCTTAGTTGATGAATACAATTACTCATGTAGACTTCGACGGCTTCCTATAGCTCTAACAACAAAAGCATCTTCATGTCTAAAACCCTAACTTACTAGACTATGCTTTTAAACAGTACTCCTAACTTCATAACATTTAGGCAGTATAACAGCTATAACTTGAAGTAAAACAAGGTTTTATCTCGACATAAAACCAATAATAACAACAAATAACGTTCCTAGTTTTATATTGACATAAAACTATCAATAACAATATATTACATACCAAGTTTTATCTTGACATAAAACTAACAATAACAACATATAACATACCAAGTTTTATTTTGACATAAAACCAATAATAGCAACATACTTTATAAATTAACATATAGAACTTCCGAATATAACTTCGGAACTATATCGCACACAACATATATATAGAATCCTAAGTATAACTCAAGATCTACATTAGTATAATAACATGCTGACAAGTTGATAATAGATGCATATATTCAAAATATTATATTTATAGCAACTATACCCCGACTATTATAACTATATACTATCATATAGAAATAATAGTAATGTATATACAATATTTAGCATGCGTTTTCCCCCAAAATATTAGAAAGTGAGGCCGTGAAACTCACCCTAGTAGCGTGATTTTATGTAATCTAAGCAGAAACGGTCAGCGTACGAGGTCGTCGGGGCTCGGGATGCAAGATGGCCTCAGCAAAGGAGAGAGGAGAAAGAAGTTTAGGTGTAAGAATGGCTGAAGTCGGACCTGCTATTTATAGTAAGGATTTTGGACCCCGACGTCGTGGGTTTTATAAGGCCCACGTCGTGAGTTTGGATCTTATTCCCGTAGACTTGCCATTTGCGTCCCTAGCTTCGGAAGGTGGCCATGTGACTTTTCACGTCGTGAGATATACTTGCTCACGTCGTGAGTTTGGATCTTATCCCCTCGCAGCCTCGTCACACACCTTCTAGATTCTGAGATGTGGCAAAATGACTCCTCACGTCGTGAGTTTCTGTGCTCACGTCGTGAGCTCAGTCAGATTAGGGTTTCTGACAGCTGAATCTTTGGAAGGTCGTAACTTTCACATACGAACTCCGTTTTTGACGTTATTTATATGCACGTGTAGGTATTTACAAGTACTACAACTCTCTTTTAAACTCCAATAGCTAATTCTAAGTCTATTTTAAATTCCTCTTTTTATAGAGATTTATAGTGTTCGGTTTATCATAACTTCTTCATGCGAAGTCAGATTCAGACATTCTCTATATTTTTGGAATCGTATGGACGTATACTTTGAGTTGTATCATAAAGAAATCTCATATTTGTATTAGAATTTATCATGAACTACATAGCACTTTTATCTCATTATTAGTTTAACAAAATCACATTACATGATTGGCATAATCACATGTGATTTTCTATTGACCTATTTTGACGAGTGTTACATTCTCCCCCCATTAGAATAATTTTGTCCCGAAATTTATCTTATGGATGGGGTTTTGTCAAACAGTTGGGGGTATTTTTCTTTCATCTGATCTTCACGTTCCCAAGTAAATTCAGGTCCTCGTAAAGAGTTCCATCGAACTTTCACTATGGGAATACGACTTTGCTTTAATCGTTTGACTTCTCGATCCATGATCTCAACAGGTTATTCTACAAAGTTGAGTTTCGTATTGACTTGTATCTCTTCGAGAGGTATAACAAGAGTGTCATCGGAAAGACATCTTTTGAGATTTGATACGTGAAAAACATCGTGTACATTACTTAGCTCTTGAGGCAACTTGAGTTGGTATGCGACAGAACCAATTCTTGCTAGAATTTCAAAAGTTCCTATATACCGTGGGTTTAGTTTTCCTCGTTTCCCGAATCGAATTACACCATTCCAAGGAGAGACCTTCAACATTACTTTATCTCCAACTTGGAATTCTAAAGGCTTGCGTCTTACGTCAGCATAGCTCTTTTGACGATCACGTGCAGCCTTTAAATCGATCCTTAATTTGCACGATCTTTTCAGTTGTTTCATGGATTATTATTGGTCCAGTACGTAAGGTATCGCCTGTACGTTCTCTGGCCATCTGTGTATCTCCAACTTCTGCCCAACACACTGGGGAACGACATTTTCGTCCATAAAGAGCCTCAAACGGTGCAGCCTTGATGCTGGTGTGATGACTATTGTTGTAGGAAAACTCAATTAATGGTAAATGAGTATCCCACGCATTTCCAAAGTCTATTACACAGGCTCGGAGCATATCTTCTAAAGTCTGAATGGTTCTCTCACTCTGACCATCAGTCTGTGGATGGTAAGTTGTACTCATATCTAGACGTGTTCCTAAGGATTTTTGTAGAGATTGCCAAAACCGTGAAGTGAATCTACTATCTCGGTCAGAAATAATAGAATTTGGAACTCCATGCAATCTGAAAATTTCCTTAAGATAAATTCTAGTTAGCTTCTCCATCTTGTCGTTCTCCTTAATTGATAAGAAATGGGCGGACTTAGTCAATCTATCGACTATTACCCAAATAGTGCCGAACCCACTAGGAGTTTTAGGTAACTTAGTGATGAAGTCCATTGATATCTGCTCCCATTTCCATTCAGTTATTTTCGGTTGTTGAAGTAAACCTGAAGGCTTTTGATGTTCTGCCTTTACTCTAGAACAAGTCAAACATTTGCTCACATAAGTAGCAATTTCTACCTTCATGTTTGGCCACCAATAATGTACACTTTTAAATCTAAGTACATTTTGTCAGAACCTGGATGCACGGAATATCTGGACTTGTGGGCTTCTTCTAAGACCAAGTCCCTGACTCCACCGAACTTAGGCATCCAAATTCGGTTCATAAAGTGTCGCGTTCCGTCATCTCTTTGTATAAGTTGCTTTTCCATTCCTCGCAAAGCTTTGTTCTTGATGTTTTCTTCTTTTAGAGCCTCAAGTTGAGCTTCTCTAATTTGTGCGGTAAAGTTAAAATGGATAGTTATAGTTAATGCTCGTACCCAACGGGGTTTAATATATTCTTTCTGGCTCAAGGCATCTGCTACCACGTTTGCGTTTCCGGGATGATAACGAATTTCACATTCGTAATCATTCAACAATTCGACCCATCTTCGTTGTATCATATTAAGATCTTTTTGGTCGAAGATGTGCTGGAGACTCTTGTGGTCGGTAAAAATAGCACACTTAGTACCGTATAAGTAATGTCTCCAAATTTTTAGTGCAAAAACTACAGCTCCCAATTCAAGATCATGGGTAGTGTAATTATTCTCATGCACCTTAAGTTGTCGTGATGCATAGGCGATAACTTTTCCTCTTTGCATCAACACACATCCCAATCCTTGATTTGATGCGTCGCAGTATACGACAAAATCTTCTGTCCCATCTGGAAAGGATAGGATTGGTGCACTACACAACATTTGCTTCAGTTTCTGAAAAGCAGCTTCTTTTTTGTCTTCCCAGTTGAACTTCGTATCTGTGACAACCGTCAAAATTGAGTCAAGTCAAAGTCAAACAAAGTCAACAAGTCAAAACCAATCGACTCAATTAACCCTTGTATATTAGGGTTTACACTATGTAATTACTGTACAATGCAATATCTTAATGAGAGAAACATCATTTGGAAAGTTCGTGTGTTGAATTTCCTAAGTAAACATTGAACCAAAATGATAAAACATTATTGCACACTCATCGGGAGTGTGTACGACACTAAAACACGGTTTAACGGGGTTTCCGAACCTTGCGTTGTGAAGCCGGACACTCAAATTAATCACAAACGAAACCTCTCTAAATCGTTTTCACTCTATCTCTTTCTATTTGAAATCTCTCCCAAATCTCTCTCAAAAGTTACTTTAACTTTTTGTAATCATTTGGGTCATATCGACCCTTAACCGGGTCAAAAATCGCTTGGAACGGGGTAAAAACGGGTAAAATAGCCTTAAGGACCTGGAACTGAAGCTTCAGGACCGAAGCCTCTCATCCGAGGCCTCGGATCCGAAGCCTCTCATCAGGACCGAAGCTGAAGCCTCTCAGGAGACCGAATCCGAAGCCATCAGACAGCAGCCTCGCATGCGAGGGTCCGAAGTCTCGGCCCCCATCCGAGAGGTCTCGCAGACGGCCCCTTTTTACCGGTTTTTCGACTACGACTTCGTTTTAACTCCGTTTTTCATTATTTTAACGTGGGATTTTCACCCAAAACTTTATTTTATAAACTAAGACCCCAAAATATATAAATCTCCAGGGTTTTTATAAAAATATATTAAAAGAATTAGTGGTTGAACTAATTATTGAGGGAATATTTGTTTTTCCTTAATTTATGGCAAAAGCAAACCACCACCACCTCACTCTATGATCAGCCACTCTTTCCCACTACTCCTTGTCACCTTAGTGGACCTTTACACCCAATCTCCAGCTCTTCCCACGTTCTAAGAGCTGGAGGATTGATCCTCTCTCCTCATTCTCCATAAAGTCCTTTCATTCTACACTTAACAACCAAAGAACACTCTCCAAAATTCTCTCATCTTTTCTCTCAACTTCAAGAACTTCAAGGCTTTCTCCAGGGATTTCTTTCTTCAATTAGTAAGTATCTTCATCATTCACATAATTATTAAACTCCATTCTACTCAAATCATTGATATCTTACACAAATTCCATCTTATTCGGTGTTAGATTCTCGAATCATCAAGACATCTTCTTAGTGTTCTTGGGTTGAACACTTCCTCTATCTCACTTTCATCTACTGAAATCACATAAGGTGAGTTCATACCCCTACATTTACATGTTTTTCTTAAGTTTTAAGGGGGGAATACAAGTAAAATCATCAAGAACACAATTAAACTTTTTCTATCAGATTACATCAGAAAAGATGAACTTCGATCATGGACTGTTTTGGTCAACTTAAATATTTTAGTTTTCAAAACTGTTCCAGGTGCAAGTAGCTCAAACTCTTAGCTTTAAAATGGCTACTTGCACATCTCCATATGATTTTTCTACAATTTATGGTGATTTTTACAAAACTGCCTATCATTTCAGAGGCAAACCCGGACCAGTCTGTGATTATGAACATTTTCACCTCTGTTAGAGATCACTAAAAATCATGATAAAATTTACGAACAAACTAGACTCATATTCCAAACTCTCAGAATTTGCGGATTTGGATTTAGAGCTTTGATGATTTTTCTATAAATTTTCTAAGAACAGTAACAAAAACTGTATACAACAAAAAGTTGTTGTCAATTTCATTTCACCTTGTAACATGTTGAGCAAGGTGTATATCTTTATGTGATTATATGTTATTGCAATATATGACATTTTATCTTAATATTTAGACACACATCAGTTTACAAATGGATTTGGACATATAAAATATAAAGAATAACAAGTGATTATAATCAAAGTACAACCGATACATTCAAACATTTAATAAACTATTTTGAATATAGTTTGCATACATTACTATGTACTACCCTTGGTTGATAAACTATAATAGGTATAGTTTATGATACATTACATAATACATACATTTAAAAAGGGTACATTTATACAAAGGATATTTTCATTAAGCAAGGTACGGCCATACGGTACCAAGTTTTCATAACACGTAATTCCGTTAATGACTTTATGAAACATTACATAACACATACATTTAAAAAGGGTACATTTATACAAAGGATATTTTCATTAAGCAAGGTACGGCCATACGGTACCAAGTTTTCATTACACTACACGTAAATTCGTTAATGACTTCTGTGAGACATTCGATTCAATTTACAAATAAGTCCTGTATTATAACCAGAGTCTCCTCGAGGGAGAGCGTGATACTTGTGTATAGATCTATATTGGGTTTGACAAACCCACACCTAAACTGCATGCAACAGTTAGACCGATAGGTCTGGGGTGACAAATGTCATAACATTTCCGACGCCTGAAGAACGTCGTTTCAGGCCAACTAGGTCATAGCATGGTTATAATAACTCACATGTGGTATTAACAAACATAGAATTTACGGGGATTTCACTAAAATCAAACGAGTTTATGTCGATTTAAACTTGCATTGTTTTACTATAAGGAACGAACACTACTTGTACATTTCGGTCTTTGGGTTTTAAGACTACATTTACACATTAAGGAAAATATTGGATTTTCTGGAACGAACACTACTTTTACAAGAAAAGGCTTTAATAAACTCACATAAAGTATTAATGAATATTGGAATTTACGGGAACTTCATTAAAATTAAACGAGTTTATGTCGATTTAAACTTACATTATTTATTATCAGTAAGAAAAGTTACTTATACATTTCGGTCTTTGGATTTAAGACTACATATACATTTTAAGGAAAATATTGGATTTTTCTAAAACAAATACTACTTTTACAAACGAAAGGCTTTTAATAATACCAAACAAAAGCTTATGAACTCACCAACCTTTGTGTTGACACTTTTTCAAACAACTTGTATTCTCAGGAAATCATTAAACAGGTAACCAAGTGCTTTTGAGGATGGGACGCTAAGGCGTCTACTATTTCATATTTTGTCAACATATTGTAATTGATTCGTAAACATGTAATTCATACAATGATGTAAGTTTTTCAATTATATATATGTTGGTTGTGTTTGCTTGAATTACTATTACAATTGTTGTTATGATACTATACATGAAGTCCTCCACCCCCGGACGTTTCCGCCATCCTTGGTTTGGGGGTGTGACAGATTGGTATCAGAGCACAGTTTATAGTGAATTAAGTATATCAAACCACATAAGATATACAAACTATAAACACAATTGGGACTAATAGTCTCTGATTTGTGCATTTTTCAATTAAATATACTTTTAGAAAATAAATGATTTTCTTTATTAAAGTATACATACATACATTACATGCTCGCATGGTATCATAACTAGCGAAAACATAAAGCAAAAGAAGAAGAGTTGAACATTTTGAGTATGCCTTAGTATATGTGGATTAAGTCTGGGAAGGATATAGCCTGATCAACTATATCTGTCCGGGAATTGACTTGCATATACCGGGGGATGGTCAGGATGGGCAACAAATCTAACAAACCTAATAACACACTACAAAGGATACTTTAAGAACTCAAAATTAAACATTTACAAATACTATAGGAGTATTTTGTGTTACTATAATAAATTATCTGAGAATTAAATAGGTCTTTATTTATAGATCAATAGCTGCTAAGTGGATGCGCTAAGGTCATATGTAACTAAGATGCTATAGACTTAGAATTTATGTATCTTTGTTTCACTTCCTATCCTTGTTTGGTTGTGGTCTTGGAGTTAGGGTCATCTATTCGAAGGACTATTATATCTTAATCACATATGACTGGTATGCACTTTGCAACTAATGAAGTAACCGATAAAGATCTTTTTAAAACATAAATATATTAATTATGTCCCAACTAAATTAGTATGTGTGAAACTTTTACAAACGGTCATATACTTGGAAACAAGAAACTGCTTTCCAAATGTTAAAACAAGACCTATGCAGAGCACCGATCTTGTCTCTCCCAGAGGGAACCGAAGACTTCGTAGTGTACTGTGATGCTTCGAATCAAGGCCTCAGATGTGTGCTCATGCAGAGATGGAAGGTTATCGCGTATGCATCAAGACAGCTTAAGACGCACGAGGTTAATTATACTACGCACGACCTGGAATTAGGAGCAGTAGTATTCACTTTGAAGATCTGGAGACACTACCTCTACGGCACGAAATGCACTATCTTCACTGATCACAAAAGTCTTCAGCATATCCTCAATCAGAAAGAGCTCAACATGCGACAGAGGAGATGGGTAGAGTTGCTGAATGACTACGAGTGTGAAATTCGTTATCATCCGGGCAAGGCCAATGTAGTGGCCGATGCTCTAAGCAGGAAGGAGTACTCGGGCCGCCGAGTAAAATCCTTAACAATGACAATCCATTCCCACCTGACCATACAAATCAAGGAAGCTCAACTGGAAGCTTTGAAACCAGAAAAGGTGGCAGGAGAGACATTAAGGGGAATGGATAAAAACTTAGAAGTCAAGGATGATGGAGAACGTTATATCATGAACCGGATTTGGACACCGAAGTTCGGTGAACTCCGAGACGTCATCATGAATGAAGCACACAAGACTCGATACTCCATCCATCCCGGGTCGGATAAGATGTATCTGGACCTCAAGAAATTATACTGGTGGCCGAACATGAAAGCTGAGATTGCTACCTATGTGAGCAAGTGCCTGACTTGCGCCAAGGTCAAAATCGAATACCAGAAACCAAACGGGCTATTACAACAACCGGATATACCTGAGTGGAAGTGGGAACGAATAACCATGGACTTCATAACCAAGCTGCCTAAGACATCGGGCGGGCTTGACACCATATGGGTAATCGTAGACAGATTGACCAAATAAGCACACTTCCTACCGATAAAAGAAACCGACAAGATGGAGAAGCTGACTAGAACGTACATCAAAGAGATTGTACGACTCCATGGTGTGCCGATATCCATTATCTCTGATAGAGATAGTAGATTTACCTCACGGTTTTGGCAGTCTCTACAAAAATCCTTGGGAACTAGGCTTGACATGAGTACGGCCTACCACCCACAAACCGACGGACAGAGCGAACGAACCATTCAAACGTTGGAAGACATGTTAAGAGCTTGTGTGATAGACTTCGGTAAAGCATGGGATACCCATCTACCGCTTATCGAATTCTCCTACAATAACAGCTATCATACTAGCATCAAAGTCGCTCCATTCGAAGCTCTTTACGGTCACAAATGCAGATCACCCCTGTGTTGGGCTGAGGTGGGGGATACACAGCTAGCTAGAGGGAAAGTCTCTAATAGCACCCTCACTGGCCCTGAAATCATAAGGGAAAAGAGTCTCGAGATCGGCAAAAGAGTTACGCAGACAAACAACGCAAACCCTTGGAATTTCAGGTGGGTGATCGTGTACTACTAAACGTTTCCCCTTGGAAAGGAATGATACGATTCGGCAAACGCGGGAAACTAAATCCAAGGTACATCGGGCCATTCGAAATCCTTGCTAGGATTGGGCCAGTAGCATACAAACTTCGATTACCACAGGAACTCGACAAAGTACATCCCACATTTCACATGTCGAACCTAAAGAAGTGTTTGTCTGATGAGACACTCGTAATACCACTCGACGAAATCAAAGTTAACGAAAATCTCCACTTCGTGGAGGAACCAGTCGAAATCATGGATCGGGAAGTCAAACGAACGAAACAAAGTCGTATTCCCATCGTGAAGGTCCGTTGGAACGCTAAACGAGGGCCTGAGTTCACCTGGGAACGCGAAGATCAAATGAAACAAAAATACCCACATCTTTTCCCAAACTCTTGATGTCCCAGTCAAATGCAAATTTCGGGACGAAATTCCTTCTAACGGGGGGATGATGTGACAACCGTCAAAATTGAGTCAAGTCAAAGTCAAACAAAGTCAACAAGTCAAAACCAATCGACTCAAATAACCCTTGTATATTAGGGTTTACACTATGTAATTACTGTACAATGCAATATCTTAATGAGAGAAACATCATTTGGAAAGTTCGTGTGTTGAATTTCCTAAGTAAACATTGAACCAAAACGATAAAACATTATTGCACACTCATCGGGAGTGTGTACGACACTAAAACACGGTTTAACGGGGTTTACGAACCTTGCGTTGTGAAGCCGGACACTCAAATTAATCACAAACGAAACCTCTCTAAATCGTTTTCACTCTATCTCTTTCTATTTGAAATCTCTCCCAAATCTCTCTCAAAAGTTACTTTAACTTTTTGTAATCATTTGGGTCATATCGACCCTTAACCGGGTCAAAAATCGCTTGAAACGGGGTAAAAACGGGTAAAATAGCCTTAAGGACCTGGAACTGAAGCTTCAGGACCGAAGCCTCTCATCCGAGGCCTCGGATCCGAAGCCTCTCATCAGGACCGAAGCTGAAGCCTCTCAGGAGACTGAATCCGAAGCCATCAGACAGCAGCCTCGCATGCGAGGGTCCGAAGTCTCGGCCCCCATCCGAGAGGTCTCGCAGACGGCCCCTTTTTACCGGTTTTTCGACTACGACTTCGTTTTAACTCCGTTTTTCATTATTTTAACGTGGGATTTTCACCCAAAACTTTATTTTATAAACTAAGGCCCCAAAATATATAAATCTCCAGGGTTTTTATAAAAATATATTAAAAGAATTAGTGGTTGAACTAATTATTGAGGGAATATTTGTTTTTCCTTAATTTATGGCAAAAGCAAACCACCACCACCTCACTCTATGATCAGCCACTCTTTCCCACTACTCCTTGTCACCTTAGTGGACCTTTACACCCAATCTCCAGCTCTTCCCACGTTCTAAGAGCTGGAGGATTGATCCTCTCTCCTCATTCTCCATAAAGTCCTTTCATTCTACACTTAACAACCAAAGAACACTCTCCAAAATTCTCTCATCTTTTCTCTCAACTTCAAGAACTTCAAGGCTTTCTCCAGGGATTTCTTTCTTCAATTAGTAAGTATCTTCATCATTCACATAATTATTAAACTCCATTCTACTCAAATCATTGATATCTTACACAAATTCCATCTTATTCGGTGTTAGATTCTCGAATCATCAAGACATCTTCTTAGTGTTCTTGGGTTGAACACTTCCTCTATCTCACTTTCATCTACTGAAATCACATAAGGTGAGTTCATACCCCTACATTTACATGTTTTTCTTAAGTTTTAAGGGGGGAATACAAGTAAAATCATCAAGAACACAATTAAACTTTTTCTATCAGATTACATCAGAAAAGATGAACTTCGATCACGGACTGTTTTGGTCAACTTAAATATTTTAGTTTTCAAAACTGTTCCAGGTGCAAGTAGCTCAAACTCTTAGCTTTAAAATGGATACTTGCACATCTCCATATGATTTTTCTACAATTTATGGTGATTTTTACAAAACTGCCTGTCATTTCAGAGGCAAACCCGGACCAGTCTGTGATTATGAACATTTTCACCTCTGTTAGAGATCACTAAAAATCATGATAAAATTTACGAACAAACTAGACTCATATTCCAAACTCTCAGAATTTGCGGATTTGGATTTAGAGCTTTGATGATTTTTCTATAAATTTTCTAAGAACAGTAACAAAAACTGTATACAACAAAAAGTTGTTGTCAATTTCATTTCACCTTGTAACATGTTGAGCAAGGTGTATATCTTTATGTGATTATATGTTATTGCAATATATGACATTTTATCTTAATATTTAGACACACATCAGTTTACAAATGGATTTGGACATATAAAATATAAAGAATAACAAGTGATTATAATCAAAGTACAACCGATACATTCAAACATTTAATAAACTATTTTGAATATAGTTTGCATACATTACTACGTACTACCCTTGGTTGATAAACTATAATAGGTATAGTTTATGATACATTACATAATACATACATTTAAAAAGGGTACATTTATACAAAGGATATTTTCATTAAGCAAGGTACGGCCATACGGTACCAAGTTTTCATAACACGTAATTCCGTTAATGACTTTATGAAACATTACATAACACATACATTTAAAAAGGGTACATTTATACAAAGGATATTTTCATTAAGCAAGGTACGGCCATACGGTACCAAGTTTTCATTACACTACACGTAAATTCGTTAATGACTTCTGTGAGACATTCGATTCAATTTACAAATAAGTCCTGTATTATAACCAGAGTCTCCTCGAGGGAGAGCGTGATACTTGTGTATAGATCTATATTGGGTTTGACAAACCCACACCTAAACTGCATGCAACAGTTAGACCGATAGGTCTGGGGTGACAAATGTCATAACATTTCCGACGCCTGAAGAACGTCGTTTCAGGCCAACTAGGTCATAGCATGGTTATAATAACTCACATGTGGTATTAACAAACATAGAATTTACGGGGATTTCACTAAAATCAAACGAGTTTATGTCGATTTAAACTTGCATTGTTTTACTATAAGGAACGAACACTACTTGTACATTTCGGTCTTTGGGTTTTAAGACTACATTTACACATTAAGGAAAATATTGGATTTTCTGGAACGAACACTACTTTTACAAGAAAAGGCTTTAATAAACTCACATAAAGTATTAATGAATATTGGAATTTACGGGAACTTCATTAAAATTAAACGAGTTTATGTCGATTTAAACTTACATTATTTATTATCAGTAAGAAAAGTTACTTATACATTTCGGTCTTTGGATTTAAGACTACATATACATTTTAAGGAAAATATTGGATTTTTCTAAAACAAATACTACTTTTACAAACGAAAGGCTTTTAATAATACCAAACAAAAGCTTATGAACTCACCAACCTTTGTGTTGACACTTTTTCAAACAACTTGTATTCTCAGGAAATCATTAAACAGGTAACCAAGTGCTTTTGAGGATGGGACGCTAAGGCGTCTACTATTTCATATTTTGTCAACATATTGTAATTGATTCGTAAACATGTAATTCATACAATGATGTAAGTTTTTCAATTATATATATGTTGGTTGTGTTTGCTTGAATTACTATTACAATTGTTGTTATGATACTATACATGAAGTCCTCCACCCCCGGACGTTTCCGCCATCCTTGGTTTGGGGGTGTGACAGTATCCTTCTGGGTTAGTGTTGTAAGCGGCTTGGGTATTTTGGAGAAATTCTCTATGAATCTGTGGTAATAGCCAGCAAGTCCTAGGAATTCATGCACCTCTGTTGGTGTCTTTGGTGCTTCCCAATTCCTGATTGCTTCAACTTTGGATGGGTCAACATGAATTCCTTCGTTGCTAACTACATGACCTAAAAATTGTACTTCTCTAATCCAAAACTCACATTTGGAGAATTTAGCGTACAACTTTTCTTTTCTTAGTAGTTCCAAGATTATTTGCAGGTGTTGACCATGTTCTTCCTTGGTTCGTGAATATATCAATATATCATCGATAAATACGATCACGAATTTATCCAAGTATGGTTTGCAAACACGATTCATGAGATCCATAAACACTGCTGGGGCATTGGTCAATCCAAAAGACATAACTAAGAACTCATAATGACCATAACGAGTTCTAAATGCTGTCTTTATAATGTCGTCTTTTTGTACTATGAGTTGATGGTATCCTGATCTAAGATCTATCTTTGAGTAGTAGCTGGATCCTTGCAGTTGATCGAATAGATCATCAATTCTTGGAAGCGGATAACGATTCTCGATCGTTAGCTTGTTCAACTCCCGATAATCAATACACATTCGAAAGGATTCGTCCTTCTTCTTGACAAACAAGATTGGTGCTCCCCAAGGTGAAAAACTTGGTCGGATAAAGCCTTTGTCAAGAAGTTCTTGTAGTTGGCAAGACAATTCTTGCATTTCAGATGGAGCCAACCGATAAGGAGATTTCGCTACTGGTGCTGCTCCTGGAATTAAGTCGATTCGAAACTCGACTTGTCGGACGGGAGGTATTCCAGGTAGATCTTCAGGAAACACGTCAGGGAAATCATATACTTGAGGTATGTCCTTGATTTCTTTTGTCTTTCTCTTTCTATCTACAATGTGGGCTAAGAATGCGCTACATTTCTTATGTAGATATTTCTGGGTCTTAGTACAAGAGATGACTTTGAGGTTCTTCCCAGATTTATCACCATAGATAATCAGGGCTTCGTCGTTTGGTAAGGGTAGTCGTATGGCTTTCTCATGACATAGAATTTCGCCCGGTGTGAAGATAACCATTCTATGCCAACTATGACATCAAAACTACCGATACGCATTGGCATGAGGTTGACGTGAAAAAGGTAGTTATTAAGAGTTAACAGACAGTTTTCTAGAATTTCATGTGTTTTCTCAGTTTGACCGTTAGCGATTTCTACTTCATAGATTTCTTTTAATTTGCTAGACTTATGACTTAACAATTTTCTAAACGTCGGAGTTATAAAACTTCTATATGCTCCAGAGTCGAAGAGTATGGTAGCATATAAATTATCTATGAGAAACGTATCAGATACGACCGAAGGGTCCTGGATAGCCTCTCTTCTTCCGATCACAAACGCCCTGCCACGTCCTATGCCTCCTTCAATCCTTAACTTTGGACATTCTTTCTTGATGTGTCCAACCTCTCCATACTCATAGCACTTTCTTCCTTCACCATGGCCCGCTCCAGTATTTGTTCCCTGATTCACGGTTGCAGGTGTTGTGCTCCTGCAGTGACTAGCAGTATGTCCCTTCTTCTTGCACTTCGTGCAGACAAAACAGTCACCTGGATGATGACGGTTGCACTGATTGCACCATGAAGATTTTGGTTGCGTAGGTACTGCTGTCGTGGCTGCATAATTGGTTGCCACTTCTTGTCTTTTCTCAGATGATTGTTTAGGATTCTTCCTATTAAACTTGCGCTTGTTTGTTCCAGATTTGGGAGACTCAGCCTTTGAGACCACTTCGGTTCCTTGGATCTCTGTGAGGGTTAGCTGATGAGCTATTCTTTTGGTACTGTCATAGGTCGTAGGCTTTGATGCGATCACCATGCCTTTAATTTGCGATGCTAAACCCCAGATATATCGCTCAATTTCTTATATTCAGGGGATACAAGTGCTAGACACATTACTGCAAGATCATTAAATCTAGCGGTATAAGCTTTTATCTCTGAACCCTTCATGGTTAGGGTCCACAATTCTTGTTCCAGTTTATGTATCTCCTCCCTAGGACAATACTCTTCTACTAGCATCATTTTTAGCTCCTCCCATGTCATGGAATTTGTAGTATCAATTCCCATTGCATTCACATGGCTGTTCCACCATGTGAGTGCTGCATCAGCGAAAGTACATGCTGCAAATCGTACTTTACAATCATCTGGATAGAAGCTTATTTGAAAGACGGACTCTGTCTTTTCTATCCACCTCGTCAAATTAACTACCCCTTCATTTCCATGAAAGCTTTTTGGCCTGCAATTCATAAAATCTTTGTAGGTACACGTTCTAGCGGTCCCTACATGGCCTTCATTTCTAACTCCATCTCTTGTGACATTAGATAGAGCCGCAACAATTCTTTGAGCTATGATTTCTTCCAGTTGTGCTGTACTTATTGGAGGGTTTGGTTCTAGTGGTTGTTGTTGTGGTGCTGATGGTCGGTTAGGGTTTAGCCGAGCACTACTTCTTCTAGGCATTTTGTTTTAGTTCCTATTATAAATAATAAGAATTTTATAAGTTTTATGAAGAATTAGTCATTTACTACACGAGTACTAAATACTTTAATTATTCTTCAAAGTGTAAAACATAATGGACAACACAATAATCTACTGTAATATATGCTTCATATTATTATCAGCGGTTACATCAGTTTATTTAGGTTTATAAGAGAAAAGTTTCTATAAACATTGCAAAATTTGCAAGGTTTTCTACATCCTTGCTATAAACTTTCCTCTTTTCGCCTTAACTAGTCTGATTTCTCTATTTACACAACCACTAGTTTTAGCTTATCTACCAGAAACCTAAGTGATGACCTAGCACGTCAGTGACATTAACCACTTGCTCCTCAACTGCTTGAGTTCTCTGCTTAAGACTTCCCGTGCGTTCTTCATTTCTTGAGGTTTGATTGTAGAGCTCTAACTCTGCAATCCTTGCATCGTGATTAATCATGTCGTCATAAGCGAAATTTATACAATGATGGACATCCATCACCGATTCCTGATCTCGCGTCCTTTGTCCTTCTAGCCTTCGTACTCTTCAAGAGAGATGGGTAGCCCTCCCTTCGATAATTTCCATCTTATCTTCAATTTTCACACTTTTCTCAAACAATTGAGATAAAGTGTTAACTTCAGAAGAATGTGGGAGATGTGGTCGAGATGATTGACCAGTCTCATACATCTTAGCAGCTCTTTCTTTCGCCGCCCACCTATCAACGGTTTGTGCGATCCGTGCAGGTTCATCTTAAACTCTATGACTTCCTGAAGATGTCGCCTTCTGATTCTTCTTAATCTTTTGCCATATCGGTATGGATTTACGTGCCGTGCGTTTCATTTTTACTCCTCCTGGAACTTTACAGTAAAGAGTATTCAGTGGTGGTAAAGATGATGCCACCGATTCTGTCTCCTCCATTGGTTCGCTCTCTTCCATTGGTTCACTCTCTTCCCATTCGTTGGCGGGTAAAGGTGCTCCATCGTCAGAAGGTATTGGATGAAAGGTGGTCGGATTTATAGGGTAGTAAGGATCACCTACCATCATGGGGAATGAAACTTCCTCTTCTTCATCCGTATCCTCGATGATTATCCATTATCGTGAATGTGCCATGTCGAATTCCTATATATTTTGGATCACCAAGAGTTTTAGTGTATCAAATGTTACTCCCAAATTAAATAGTTCATATGATCTGATCATAATAAAATGTAGTTGCGCACCTACACCTAATTCTGATAGGATATACGCACATATAAACTTTAGTTGGAATATTTGATCTAAATCCTTGAGATCAAAAACATTTCGGGTATTAAGGTGTATTCTCATCGCGGGTCTGAGTCTTTATATATGACTTTATATTCTTATTTATTGTATTCACGCTTTAATTATTGTTTGTTACTTTAGGTCTATCTGATAAGGCTCCGGCCAGTCAGGACAGTCGAAAGGGCAGGATCATTTTAGCATATAGCCGTTCTGGAATCCAGCAACCCAAATCGAAATGTCTATCATTGTCACCGCTCCTGTAAGTAGTCCTTCAGTAGAATAATTAATAATACTTTTTATTGTAGGCTAAGGGATATATCTAAACCTAATAGAGTAAGCCCTAAACTATAGACGTGCTTTCCTAAGAAAGTACTAGTTCACTATAGTTAATAGCTCTGATACCAATTTCTGTCACACCCCCAGCCATCGGCGGAAACATCGGGTGGTGTAACGTCATTCTTCGTATCACAGTTATATAACATACATTGAACAGTACTAAAGAAAATACATACCTTGATTGATAACTGAAAGTTACATAACTGTTTTTCTAGGACCTATTACGTAATATCCGACTATGGCATACTTCTTAATGAACAGAAAGGTAATAGTAAAACTTCTTCATTTCGAATACATACCAGTTTTTCAAGTTCCTGAAAGCACATACATTTTAAAATACGACAACATAAAGTTGGTGAGTCCACAAGTTTTGACTCCATAAAATAATACATTTTCCACGTTCAAAAGTACAGTTTTGAAAGTATCATTTTGACTCTCTGTGACATCCCCAAATTTCTCGGCCAGAAAAGACCGATTTAATTTATGCTTTTAAAATAAAATCAGAGTAATCCTTTTAAAAGATGTTGCGGAATTTGTTCCCATAACAAAACATGATAAAAATATATCAAAACCTTTCTTTAAGAAATATATATTTTCATTTTATATCAAAACCTCGGGATGTCATGTTCCGATACAGATCAAAAGCATAAACAAGACATTATAAGCCTTACAACAGTTATTTACAACTACTGGCCTATAATCCAAAAATCTATCATCATCATCCGACTATGCTCGGGCTCCACTACCTGTAATATAAAAAGCTGAGTGGGTCAGGCTTGGGAGTCTGGTGAACATATAGGGTTTTCAACCCACAATAAATAAATTTATTATGTTTAAAAATCAAACAATCAACCAAATTACCCCAACCCCATCGTCGTCAGGGTTTATACAACAGGCACTAAGTCCATAGCTGCCAGGGTTTATACAACATGTGCTAAGTCCATAGCTCTTATTTATCGACAGTATTATTCACGGGAATCCCCGCTGCAATACATGTTAATAAGTTTTAGAGTACAACTGATGAACATATACTTCACACACTTACAGGTTGCGAGCCTGCTAGTGTTCCACAGATCATCTAGAATAGTCCATGGTTGTCATCCATACTCTGTTGAATGACGGGGGCCAAAGTTTGGGTAAGGGCTTTTCTCATATTTCACCGCTCACCCTCATCTCATGATCTATATCACCGATCATTTCATTTATCCAACTCATCTTTTATCACATACCAACTATTTCATCTACCCATGTTTTACCCAACATTTTTGTAGATAAAAAAAATAATTACATATACAGTTTAAATTATTTAAAAACCTGTATAAATCATTCCTTCAACATCCATCTCAAATAAACAAACAATATTTATTCACATAGCACGTATTTTATATAAATTACTTCATATCTATGTGTAAGATGAAAGTGACTATACACTCACTTGATTTAATGATAATCGGGCAGCACTTCGTTTCCTAAAACGATCGTTTCTAATAAAACCGGGAGTTTTATTGAGAAATCGGACTCTGCGAGGGTTGCGCTTCAAAACCGAAAAGATAAAAATTTTCGGGTCTTCGGGTACTTCGGGGCGTGTTCCGGGTGTTTGGTATGATACCGGGGCTTTGGGGGAAGTGAAAATAGCTAAAATATGAAATTAAGGGTGAAAGATGGCAAATTTCCAAAGTTACCCGGGAAGGCTCGCAGCCTTCTATTTATAGGGCCGAGGTTCGGACCGGAGCAACGAGAAGAAGACACGCGTCGTAGCTGCGAAGTTCGGAGGCGAGGGAAGGCTGATGGTGGTGCGAGTCTAGGACACGTGTGGTCTTCGGATTGGTCCAGCTTCGGATGACTCACCTGCTTCGGATGACTCACCGAGATCGGACACGGAGAAGGCACGGGGCAGCTTCTGATTGGCCGAGCCTTCGGTGCGAGGAGGCTGCGACACGCCTCGCCAGCTGGCCTCGGGTGACTCAGCAATTCGGACACGTGGCGTGCTACGAGCGAAGGTGACGTGGCCGAAGCATGACTATGCGAAATTTCTCGGATTTCGTGTCTTTTTTCTTGATTTTTGTGCCAAAACTTCTAAAATCCATAACTTTCGCATACGGGATCCGTTTTTGACGTTCTTTATATGCACGTGTAGGTAAACTTACGCTCTACAACTTTCGTTTAGACTTCGTCGGCTAATTTTGAATCTAATTTTAATATTATTATTTTTAACAGACCGGGACAGGAAATCCGTTAAAAATTCATAACTTCTTCATACGACGTCCGTTTTCGTCTGTCTTTTTACCGTTGTACTACTATTGACGAGACCTTTGATTCTCGTTGAGGTTGTGTCGGCTAAAAATCACTCGATCTATAATTCGAGTTTTTAGTTGTCTACTGCTAAGCTGAAACTTAGAAAAATCATAACTTCGTCATACGAAGTCAGATTTGGACGTTCTTTTTATACATACTCTCGGTTTAACGAACACTACGACTTTCGTTTAGATCACCAAGGCTAAAAATTAGTTTATCAAAAACTTACTTTTTACGTCATTCGGCACCGTGCCGATTTTGTCGCGAAACTTCGACAGGTCATAACTTCTTCGTTATAACTCGGATTTCGATATTCTTTATATATCCGGAATCCTTGTCACGACCACTACAACTTCCTTAATAGATATCGGCTTTATCTAATATTTAATTTCGACTCTCATTTTTACTCTTAATTAATTAAATCCTAGTAGTTAAGCATAAAACACATAATTCACATAATATTCACATAATTCCTTCTCATTTCTTCAAAATGAGTTACAAAGGTTAACCTAGACTATTACGTCAATATTAATGCCTAGCCTAGAAACTCGGGCGTTACAATTCTCTCCCCCTTAGGATGATTCTGTCGTTGGAATCACACATAAGCAAACAAATGCGGGTAGCGACTCATCATGTCACTCTCCGTTTCCCAGGTGAGATTTGGCCCATTCGTATGTTTCCAACGCACAAGCACTAAATCGACCATCTTGCGTCGCAACTTCTTATTCTTACGGTCAACAATTGCCTCAGGTTCTTCGATTAACCTTTTGTTTTCATCCAACCTTAATTCAGAAATTGGAATTATGTCGGGCACATCTCCCGTGAACTTCCTCAAATAACACACATGAAAGGTGTTATGAATACCCTCTAGTTCTTCTGGTAATTCTAGCTTGTAAGCTTGATTCCCGATCCTCTGAAGAACTTTAAATGGTCCAATAAACCTTGGACTCAATTTTCCCCTTTTTCCAAATCTTATAAGTCCCTTCCACGGTGAGACTTTAAGTAAAACCGAATCTCCAACTTCGAAGGATATCAGTTGTCTTTTCTTGTCAGCATAGCTCTTTTGACGATCTTGAGCAGCTAACATCCTTTCCCTAATCACTTTCAATTTTTCAGCAGTCTGATGGACTATTTCAGGTCCCATAAACTGCTTTTCCCCAGCTTCCAGCTAACATGACGGCGTTCGACACTTTTCTCCATACAATGCGTGATAAGGTGTCATCTTGATGCTCGAGTGTAAACTATTATTATAGGAAAATTCTACTAGAGGTAAGTGGTCATCCCAGTTACCTAGGAATTCCAGGGTACATGCTCTCAGCATATCCTCCAACGTTTGAATTGTTCGTTCGCTCTGACCATCGGTTTGTGGATGGTAAGCTGTACTCAAACACAACTTGGTACCCAATTCCTATTATAGACTCCTCCAAAACCTTGAGGTAAAACGGTTGTCACGATCTGATACAATCGTTAGCGGAACACCGTGAAGCCTCATAATTTCCTTCATGTAAGAATTCGCAAGTTTATCCATAGACCATTTTTCGTTGGCTGCTATGAAATGCACACTCTTAGTGAAGCGATCAAAGACCACCCAAATCATGTCGTCACCGTTCTTTGTTCTGGGCAGTTTAGTCACACAATCCATGGTGATGTCTTCCCATTTACCCATGGGTACAGGTAAAGGTTCTAAACTCCCATACGGTTTCTGATGTTGTGCCTTAACCCTAGCACATGTTACACATTCGGCCACATACTTAGCAACATCGAGCTTCATCGTCGGCCACCAGTAGTAGGGTTTTAGATCCCTACACATTTTTGTACTGCCGGGATGAATCGAGTACATGGTCTTGTGAGCTTCTTCCATCAGAAGATCTCTTACTCCTCCCGTCTTAGATACCCAAATCCTATCTTGGAATACCTTCATACCTTGACCGTTTGTATCAAACACCAACGTTTTGCCCAAACATTCTTCCTTTCGGTCATTTTTCTCTAAAGCTTCCTCTTGAGCTTTCTTTATACTTTCCACAATTGTCGAGACAAATTCAATTCTCAACGCTCTTGGCCTTTTCTTTTCAAGGTTTACCTTCCGACTAAGAGCATCAGCAACAACATTTTCTTTACCAGGGTGGTAAAGTATCTCACAGTCGTAGTCCTTGAGTAACTCTAGCCAGCGTTGTTGTCTCATGTTCAATTCCTTCTGATTAAAGAGATATTGAAGACTCTTATAATCAGTGAAAAGTTTGCACTTTGTGCCATAAAGATAATGCCTCCATATCTTTAAGGCGAATACTACCGCTGCCAACTCCAGATCATGAGTGGGGTAGTTCTTTTCATGCTCTTTTAATTACCTCGATGCATACGGTATCACTTTATCCCTTTGGGTCAGAACACAACCTAACCCAACTCCAGATGCATCGCTATAAACTGCAAAGTCATCAACTCCTTCAGGTAAAGAAAGAATCGGTGCTTCACACAACTTCTTCTTTAACTTCTCAAAAGCTTCTTTATGCTTCTCATTCCAAGTATAAATAACTCCTTTGTGGGTCAAAGCTGTTAATAGAGTAGCGATCGAAGAAAAGCCATGGATAAACCTTCGGTAATATCCAGCTAATCCTAAAAAGCTTCAGATCTCCGTAGGACTTTCAATCGTAACCTTCGAGTTACAAAATAAATTCTTATTAAGGACTCCTTCTTCTTCTTAGAATAAGTACTTTCCTTCATTTATTGTAACAGACCGATGGGTCATGTTCGAATGATCTCTCATCGTTTAATGCACTGCTTAGACTCAGGTCTCTTAGAGACAAATTTCGGAACAGACTATACCTTCCTTCATGCTCTAATGTGATACAATCACAGTTCAACATGTATCATTTCTAACTACCAACTTCTTTAACAACGAGCGCGATACTTCTATTGATCGCTTTGATCATCTTTCACTTCAATCTTCTGGCTTAAGTCAAATGCTACATCGGACTTGGTCCTCTGAACCACGTGACATACTCATCTTAGTCGGACTCGATTCGATATGACCTATAAGGTCGGAATAACAATCATCTTCTTAGTCATTACCGAAACGATGATAACGACAGACTAGAACAAGACGAAATCAATTACTAGCTCCTTGGTAACCTTGTGACTTTCCCTGATCCAAGTACGAGTCCTGTGCTTCCGGTAGTATAGACCTCTACTACCATTCACACCTACTCATACTCGTCCCAAGTATTGTCTCGCAGTTCTCCAAGTTAGCATACAAGAATTTCACATAGTCATTCAATTCATCAGATGACGAAACTAGGGTTTATATTATTTCCTTGAAACGATTACACAGAGGTTCAAGTTTACCCTATACTATGCCTCTAATAGGCTAAACCACTTGTTACTATTCACACTACTACTTCATAACTTGATCTTCGGATATCGAGTCTTTACTTCTAATTCCTAGCATTGATATTTGCTTCGTCAAGGATATTCTAAAATTCCCTTGGCGTTGGCGGTGCGCTTGGCCTTGTTATTTCATTTTTCTTCGGGCAGTCCTTAGAAATATGGCCTTCTTCCTTACATCTGTAACACACCTCCTTGAGAATCTTACACTCATCGGCGTAATGCCCAATTTCTCCACACTTGAAGCAATTCACCTTCCTGCCATAATTCCCAGAGTGTTTATTTTTGCACTTCCCACACCATTTTCCTTTACCTCCTCTTTTTCCAGACTTTGAGAATATGTTGCTCTTGTTGGACCTTGAATACCCCTCAAATTTCCTCTTCTTGCCAACTTCAACCTTGTTGGCGGTCCTGTCATTGATCATTTCTTCAATAGACTTAGCAACCCAGATAGTTGCCTCAAGAGCAGATGCCTGACGTACTGGCACAGTAAGTTCGTCCTTACTTTGTTGAAGTAAACGTTTTGTCTCTTCCATCTGTTGATCCAACATCGTACGCACCATTGCCTGTATCCCAGCCATCGTGATTGGCTGAGGCTGCGGATTATCGTTTTCGAATCCACTTTGAGTACTCACCATTGCGATCTATGCACCAATCGTAGGTGAATTTAGATCCTTATTTTTGATAGACGTTAAATCTTCGTTATTACTCCGAAATGTTTATATGTTAGTTCTAATATCGTAGTCATACGTTTAGAATCCTAAACACATAAGGTTTCCAGATCCGGTCGGCAACAGACCATAGATCCGAACAAATAATGGCATATATGGCAAACATATAGCATTTAGCACATAAAAGCATTTTAGGCATCTTTCCTAAAATAGACTAGTGCTCGTGTCCAAAATATGGTAGACACTCATCTCACAATCATCACTTAGCATTCTAAGTTTAAGTCTAGAAATACTACAATTCCTAGTTCGCTTAAACTAATGCTCTGATACCAACTGTGACATCCCCAAATTTCTCGGCCAGAAAAGACCGATTTAATTTATGCTTTTAAAATAAAATCAGAGTAATCCTTTTAAAAGATGTTGTGGAATTTGTTCCCATAACAAAAGATGATAAAAATATATCAAAACCTTTCTTTAAGAAATATATATTTTCATTTTATATCAAAACCTCGGGATGTCATGTTCCGATACAGATCAAAAGCATAAACAAGACATTATAAGCCTTACAACAGTTATTTACAACTACTGGCCTATAATCCAAAAATCTATCATCATCATCCGACTATGCTCGGGCTCCACTAATTGTAATATAAAAAGCTGAGTGGGTCAGGCTTGGGAGCCTGGTGAGCATATAGGGTTTTCAACCCACAATAAATAAATTTATTATGTTTAAACATCAAACAATCAACCAAATTACCCCAACCCCATTATCTTATTTATTTCTTAAGGATTTACCCTAAGAATCAACTATCACTCATTCCTAAGGATTCATCCTAAGGAATAGGCACGAAGTCACATCGTCGCCAGGGTTTATACAACAGGCACTAAGTCCATAGCTGCCAGGGTTTATACAACATGTGCTAAGTCCATAGCTCTTATTTATCGACAGTATTATTCACGGGAATCCCCCCTGATATACAAGTCAATGGGTTTTAGAGTACAACTGATGAACATATACTTCACACACTTACAAGTTGCGAGCCTTCTAGTGTTCCACAGATCATCTAGAATAGTCCATGGTTGTCATCCATACTCTGTTGAATGACGGGGGCCAACGTTTGGGTAAGGGCTTTTCTCATATTTCACCGCTCACCCTCATCTCATGATCTATATCACCGATCATTTCATTTATCCAACTCATCTTTCATCACATACCAACTATTTCATCTACCCATGTTTTACCCAACATTTTTGTAGATAAAAAAAAATTACATATACAATTTAAATTATTTAAAAACCTGTATAAATCATTCCTTCAACATCCATCTCAAATAAACAAACAATATTTATTTACATAGCACGTATTTTATATAAAATACTTCATATCTATGTGTAAGATGAAAGTGACTATACACTCACTTGATTTAATGATAATCGGGCAGCACTTCGTTTCCTAAAACGATCGTTTCTAATAAAACCGGGAGTTTTATTGAGAAATCGGGCTCTGCGAGGGTTGGGCTTCAAAACCGAAAAGATAAAATTTTCCGGGTCTTCGGGTACTTCGGGGCGTGTTCCGGGTGTTTGGTATGATACCGGGGTTTTGGGGGAAGTGAAAATAGCTAAAATATGAAATTAAGGGTGAAAGATGGCAAATTTCCAAAGTTACCCGGGAAGGCTCGCAGCCTTCTATTTATAGGGCCGAGGTTCGGACCCGAAGCAACGAGAAGAAGACATGCGTCGCAGCTGCGAGGTTCGGAGGCGAGGGAAGGCTGATGGTGGTGCGAGGCTTGGACACGTGTGGTCTTCGGATTGGTCCAGCTTCGGATGACTCACCTGCTTCGGATGACTCACCGAGATCGGACACGGAGAAGGCACGGGGCAGCTTCTGATTGGCCGAGCCTTCGGTGCGAGGAGGGTGCGACACGCCTCACCAGCAGGCCTCGGGTGACTCAGCAATTCGGACACGTGGCGTGCTACGAGCGAAGGTGACGTGGCCGAAGCATGACTATGCGAAATTTCTCGGATTTCGTGTTTTTTTCTTGATTTTTGTGCCAAAACTTCTAAAATCCATAACTTTCGCATACGGGCTCTGTTTTTGACGTTCTTGATATGCACGTGTAGGTAAACTTACGCTCTACAACTTTCGTTTAGACTTCTTCGGCTAATTTTGAATCTAATTTTAATAATATTATTTTTAACAGAACGGGACAGGAAATCCGTTAAAAATTCATAACTTATTCATCCGAAGTCCGTTTTCGTCTGTCTTTTTACCGTTTTAGTACTATTGACGAGACCTTCGATTCTCGTTTAGGTTGTGTCGGCTAAAAATCACTCGATCTAAAATTCGAGTGTTTAGCTGTCTACTGTTAAGCTGAAACTTAGAAAAATCATAACTTCGTTATACGAAGTCAGATTTGGACGTTCTTTTTATACATACTCTCGGTTTAACGAACACTACGACTTTTGTTTAGATCACCAAGGCTAAAAAGTAGTTTATCAAAAACTTACTTTTTACGTCATTCGGCACCGTGTCGGTTTTGTCGCGAAACTTCGACAGGTCATAACTTCTTCGTTATAACTCGGATTTCGATATTCTTTATATATCCGGAATCCTTGTCACGACCACTACAACTTCCTTAATAGATATCGGCTTTATCTAATATTTATTTTCGACGCTCATTTTTACTCTTAATTAATTAAATCCTAGTAATTAATCATAAAACACATAATTCACATAATATTCACATAATTCCTTTTCATTTCTTCAAAATGAGTTACAAAGGTTAACCTAGACTATTACATCAATATTAATGCCTAGCCTAGAAACACGGGCGTTACACTCTCCAACATTTAGTATGTATATTAGGTATAATAGTTTAATTATCAATTAAGTGTTATACCTAAACATTCCTTAAACCTAAGGTATAAGTAGGGGGAAACATATACTTAACATTAATACTTGTATACGACAAAGTATATTGTTTCTAACAATTTGCTACCATGATCATGTAACCGCTGCTGTGACATAATACCTCTGATAAAACGCACTCATGATTTCCATAAGGACCACCCACTCATGATTTTCATGAGGACAACCCACTCATGATTTCCATGAGGACAACACCGTACGCTTCATCAATGTCGGCACAATAACAAGTAAAAAGGATAGTTCGTCACTTGCTTATGGTTGAATGTAGCTAACAGTCACAAGTGGGGTGGTCAACCCGTATACTAATAATACACGACTTCCTCGCTCACACGGGATTAACGGTTACAGTTCATAGGATTTCCGCTAAGATCCCCAATCTTAGTTGATGAATACAATTACTCATGTAGACTTCGACGGCTTCCTATAGCTCTAACAACAAAAGCATCTTCATGTCAAAAACCCTAAGTTACTAGACTATGCTTTTAAACAGTACTCCTAACTTCATAACATTTAGGCAATATAACAGCTATAACTTGAAGTAAAACCAGGTTTTATCTTGACATAAAACCAATAATAACAACATATAACGTTCCTAGTTTTATCTTGACATAAAACTATCAATAACAATATATAACATACCAAGTTTTATCTTGACATAAAACTAACAATAACAACATATAACATACCAAGTTTTATTTTGACATAAAACCAATAATAGCAACATACTTTATAAATTAACATATAGAACTTCCGAATATAATTTTGGAACTATATCGCACACAACATATATATAGAATCCTAAGTATAACTCAAGATCTACATTAGTATAATAACATGCTAACAAGTTGATAATAGTTGTATATATTCAAAATATTATATTTAGAGCAACTATACCCCGGCTATTATAACTATATACTATCATATAGACATAATAGTAATGTATATACAATATTTAGCATGCGTTTTCCCCCAAAATATTAGAAAGTGGGGCCGTGAAACTCACCCTAGTAGCGTGATTTTGTGTAATCTAAGCAGAAACGGTCAGCGTATGAGGTCGTCGGGGCTCGGGATGCAAGATGGCCTGAGCAAAGGAGAGAGGAGAAAGAAGTTTAGGTGTAAGAATGGCTGAAGTCGGACCTGCTATTTATAGTAAGGATTTTGGACCCCGACGTCGTGGGTTTTATAAGGCCCACGTCGTGAGTTTGGATCTTATTCCCGTAGACTTGCCATTTGCGTCCCTAGCTTCGGAAGGTGGCCATGTGACTCTTCACGTCGTGAGATATCCTTGCTCACGTCGTGAGTTTGGATCTTATCCCCTCACAGCCGCGTCACACACCTTCTAGATTCTGAGATGTGGCAAAATGACTCCTCACGTCGTGAGTTTCTGTGCTCACGTCGTGAGCTCAGTCAGATTAGGGTTTCTGACAGCTGAATCTTCGAAAGGTCGTAACTTTCACAGACGAACTCCGTTTTTGACGTTATTTATATGCACGCGTAGGTATTTACAAGTACTACAACTCTATTTTAAACTCCAATAGCTAATTCTAGTTCTATTTTAAATTCCTCTTATTATAGAGATTTATAGTGTTCGGTTTATCATAACTTCTTCATGCGAAGTCAGATTCAGACATTCTCTATATTTTTGGAATCATATGGACGTATACTTTGAGTTGTATCATAAAGAAAGTTCATATTTGTATTAGAATTTATCATGAAATACATAGCACTCTTATCACATTACTAGTTTAACAAAATCACATTACATGATTGGCATAATCACATGTGATTGTCTATTGGCCTATTTTGACTAGTGTTACAATAATAAACCATGGTACCAATTTTCAGAAGAAAATCACCTTTTAAAGGTTCTATATAAAAATTTTTATATAGTTTTACACGATTTAATTTTAATAACCGGTATTAAGGTTGAGTGCATTTGAACCTTTTATATCTTTAATAAAACTTCCTTTTATTACTTACATATTTGGAGTTTGTATAAGTTACAGAAATCACTATTTTAAAACTAATAATTGAGTATTTCAAAATTTTCCATTATTAACACTTTTATAAGACCGAATTTTATTTTAAAACAATAACTTGTTACATCTTATGTCCACATTATAAATTTTGAAAATCAAACTTCATGTGATGCTTATTTTGTCCAAAATTATTTTTACATGTGAAAAACTAATTTGTTACTTACACATAATAACTGCATAAAATAAATAACACAAACACGCATATATATATATATATATATATATATATATATATATATATATATGTGTGTGTGTGTGTGTGTGTGTGTGTGTGTGTGTGTATGCATAAACTTAACCAACTAATGACATTTTTATGAGCCAACACAAAAGATGTCAAGTCCATTCTTAAAGAGACATTTAAAGGGACCAGAAAATCTTCTTGTAATGTTGTTGTAGAAGATCCCACTTAAGAAAAGATCCATTTATTGCAAAAGATTGAAAATACTTCTTAAAGGTAATAATTCAGCAACATGCAACACTTTTAAGAAAGGCTGCAGAAAAGGTCCAACATCTCCAAAGGAAACTGTCATAAACACCTTTTGCAACAGTTTGCAGAAATGTTGTCTTTGCCCCTGCACACTTCAATGTTGCAAAAATCACCTTTTTGTCTTCAAAAAATGGCTCCATCTTCATTTCTTGTTACATTTTTGTACAAATAAATTATTTCTAGAAACTAATTTATTACTTACAAAAAATAAACAAAGAAAACTAATCTATTTAATTTATTACATACCATGTGAATAAATAAATTATATAACCATTTTTATGATAAAAACATCAAACACAACAACACAAAGATCCTTGACAAGTTTATGCATATCATACATAGCAACATACACCTAGAACAACCTTTGTGTTTCTAACACAACTTGAAATGGAAAAAGATGCATGGAAACTTTTGTCACAAAATCACAATTATAAAGTTGTCATAGAAAATATGTATGAACTCATTTTCTTACAAAAAAAGGTATCCATATTTTCCAAAAACTAAGATTTCCAAAAATCATAAAATCTAACCAAACTTGCAAGGTGGCTCTGATACCAATTGTTGGGTTTTTATTCAAAAATTAGTTTCAAAAAACATAAGATTTAGCAACGGAAGACTTTGATTTTGAATAACATAAAACAATTTTAACCAACCATGGATCTTCTTGAAAAGTTTGGAAAGAAAAAAAACAACCAAGAGGAAGAAGAAGAAAAACACAACCTTGGTAGACTTTGAATCCTCAAGGGGAGGCTTGCCTTTGACACACCAACATGAAACCAACTTGATCTAGATGCTAGTCAAAACTCTTAAGCTTTAAGTCCATATCTAGATATAAATTAAAGAGAGCAAAATGCAAGCAAGTAATCTTATAACACTTTTTTGCAAGAGAGAATATGAGAGAGTCTGAGGGAACTATCGTTTTGGTCAGTAAAAAATAATTGAATGAAAGCCTTCGTAAAGCTAAATCATTACCCAAGAGTTCTTAACACTTTAAGCACTCCATACCCTAAAGCTCACATGTCTCACATGCCACTTAAGTCATGCTTATTTTCCCTTATCATATTCAAAAGACAATGTCTTGTTTCCTAGAAACTAGCTCATCCTTTTTTATATAAAAAAAAAGAGAAGAGAAGTTTATAAAATTCTTATAACTCTTTATAATATATAAACATTAACTTTTAGCTAAAAGACAAAAGAGTCTGTCTAGTCAAAATGATGTACATGACTTAATAAATCATAACATGTGATATATTTTGTTACTTGCTAATAAAAATTAATCTTTTCATGAAATAAATAAGACAAAATTGCAAAAATGGTCCCTGTGGTTTGCCAATTTCTTTGGGTAAGGTCCAAAAAAGAGTTTATTAGCAAAAAAGGTCCTTATTTGATGGTTTAGTTGTGGTTTTGGTCCCTATTTCGTTAACTTTAACATTTGGTTGTTAACTTTTTTAAAATGACAATTTTACCCTCAAGGACCATTTTTGCAGTTATCTCTTTTTACCAAATTACAAGGACCATTTCTGCAATTCTTCTTTTTAAATTTATTGAATTATTATATATTAATTCTTCTTTCTTTTTAATTTTATTGAACTATTATACATTAATTCTTTTTTTAAGTTTATTTTTATTGGATTAATTTTTTATCTGATTATTATATATCAGTTAATTCTATTTATAATATATAATATTTACATATTAATAAATATTATATTATTATATTATTAAGTTCTTTTAACTATTTATTTTTTTTTAAAGTTATTAGATTTTTTATTGGATTATTACATTTAATTTATTATATCCTATATATAATAAATAATATTTTAGTGGATCATTAATTTTTTTAAATTTATATTATTAATTCTTTTTAATTTATTGGTTCTACCACAAAGTTTTCGGAATACGCAAAAGCACCGCATCCCATTGTCGAAAATCGTCAGGACCACCGTTAATCACCTTCATCGGAGGTCCGACGGAAACACTACCAAGCTGTTTCACCCAACGCCGCTATCCAGTAGCCACCTGCGACAACCTCTTCACAATCCGTCAAAATCCTTTATATTTGCCACTAAGTCGATCGTTTTCCACTAGAACCATCACTATTTGAACCACCAAGAAGTCCAGCCCAAACACCCCTATCAGTTCCTCCAATTGTTGCCTTTTACCAGCTTACACCACAAAATCATACTACCTGGTCAGTTTCTCCATTGGTTGCCTTCCATAAACCCATGCACAACCTTATAACATCAAAGCTTCAAGCCTGCACTACCTGAAAAGATTTAGCCGTGGATATGGTGGTTTGAAAAAACCCAATATCTAACATTGTCACCATTGACGGCAGTGTGGGTAGTCAATTGGTGTAGTTTTGGTTGAGAATGACGGATTGTAGGCAACGATCGACGATTGCCGACAAGATGATGTGGCGGCGCAAGGTAGTAGAAAGCAACGAATGGAGGAACTGACCACGGGTGTTTCGATCGGACCTCCTTAACGCAGTATTGATTGTAACAGAAAAACGACCGACTTAGTGGTAACCAATAATGTGTTAAGTCGGACGTTTTTTGTTACAACCAATACTATGTTAACCACCAGGAGGTCCGATCCAAACACCCGTGGTCAGTTCCTCCATTCGTTGCTTTCCATCACCTTGTGCCGCCACATCATCTTGTCGGAAATCATCCATCATTGACTACAATCTGTCATTCTCAACAAAAACTACACCAATTGACTACCCACACTGCCATCAATGGCGACAAAGTTAGATATAGGGTTTTCAAACCACCAGATTCACCGCTAGATCTTTTCAGGTAGTGCAGGCTTGAAGCTTCGATGTTATAAGGTTGTGCATGGGTTGTGGAAGGAAACGAATGGAGGAACTGACCAGGTAGTTGTGGCGTAAGCTGGTAAAAGGCAACAAATGGAGGAACTGACAGGGGTGTTTGGGTTGGACTTCTTGGTGGTTCAAATAGTAATGGTTCTAGTGGAAAACAATCGGCTCAGTGGCAAATATAAAGGATTCTGACGGATTGTGAAGAGGTTTTCGCAGGTGGCTACTGGATAGCGGCGTTGGACGAAACAGGTTGGTAGTGTTTCCGTCGGACCTCCGATGAAGGTGATTAGCGGTGGTCTCGGTGATTTTCGACAATGGGATGTGGTGCTTTTGCGTATTCCGAAGACTTTGTGGTAGAACCAATAAATTAAAAAGAATTAATATTATACATTTAAAAAAATTAATGATCCACTAAAATATTATTTATTATATATAGAATATAATAAATTAAATGTAATAATCCAATAAAAAAACCTAATAATTTTTTTAAAATAAAATAATCCAATAAAAAATTTTAAAAAAATAGTTAAAAGAATTTAATAATATACTAATATAATATTTATTAATATATAAATATTATAAATTAAAAATAAAATTAACTGATATATAATAAGCAGATAAAAAATTAATCCAATAAAAAATTTTAAAAAAAATTAATGTATAATAGTTCAATAAAATTAAAAAGAAAGAATAATTAATATATAATAATTTAATAAATTTAAAAAGAAGAATTGCAGAAATGGTCCTTGTAATTTGGTAAAAAGAGATAACTGCAGAAATAGTCCCTGAGGGTAAAATTGTCATTCAAAAAAAAGTTAACAGCCAAATGTTAAAGTTAACAAAATAGGGACCAAAACCACAGCTAAACCACCAAATAAGGACCTTTTTTGCTAATAAATGTTTTTTTTTGGACCTTACCCAAAGAAATTGGCAAACTACAGGGACCATTTTTGCAATTTTGTCAATAAATAATTTCCAATTAATTATAAGAGTTTATTGAATAATTATTAAATCGA
Organism: Lactuca virosa; assembly: GCF_052849685.1. Lineage (NCBI taxonomy): Eukaryota > Viridiplantae > Streptophyta > Magnoliopsida > Asterales > Asteraceae > Lactuca > Lactuca virosa. The sequence continues at coordinate 179,517,198 of NC_136429.1, read as the reverse complement.
TTTCTATTCATGTCATATAAGTGGGGTGTGACAATTACAATGGTCCACACTTAACGAAAGATTGCGATTTAGATGCGAATGGGAATCGAAAAGTGCAAGTATGATACTCTAGTGGTGACCGGTTTGATGAACATTGGAGAAAGCCCAAAAAAGAATGGTTGCCTTATGAAGAATACAAGAAGGAAAAAGAAGAAAGGTATCGGCAAACCGGACGAGGCTTCTACCAAAAAGAACAACCACAACCGGAGAAGATACCCGACTTTGATTCAATGCTCAATAGGTTTATGGAAGCTTCTAATAAAATTCATGATGCTACTGATGTTATGTTTAGAAACCAACAAGTTTCCATTAAGAACATCGACATTCAACTCAGACAACTAACCAAACTCGTTAATGAAAGGTTACTGTTAACGTATCCTTCCAGGAGTATGTCAAAGGTAACAGAGTGGTTATCTAAAGGACGATCTAGCTAACGGTCGTTGCCCATCTTAAGCACTAGGCACAGGCCCTCGTCCTCTCAACCTAGCACTTAGGCCTCATTGTCCTAATACCAAGGCCCATAATAGGCTAAAATAGTACCAAGTTGTTCCCCAAAACGACAAGTGTAGTGCTCAGAGTGTTGCTTCTCGGTAACTCTGCACCAATAGCGGATAACCACTAGTGGTGCACGACTCATCAATAGGAAGCCTCCACGTCCTAACAGTCCAAACAAGACAGAATATATTATCGGGGACATGCTCCCCGGGTGACAGGTATAAAAGGACCCTTCTTCTCTACAAGAAGGGATCGCTCCCTCTCTATCTAATAAAAAACCCTAATCCTCTCATACACTTACTAAATAGATCGTCGAAGTCTCGTTTAGGGACCCCCTCCCAGACGACAACTAACGTTGGCTCTTTCTTTGTTGTGATTCTTAGGCTTAACTAGATGATGCAACCCACAAACGGCATTAAGCTCGAAGACATATCACAACATTTGGCGCCATCTGGGCGTGTACTCAGAGTTACACAACCTTAAAATGACCCTAGACAGCGGCAATGAAGGAAATGCACCTATAACGTCCGGTGGGGGAGAAACATGTCCGACGAGATTAATGTCGTCGCTCGATGGCACACATTCATCTACCTAAGACTGACAAGCCTTCACCCACACACCAACAACACAGATGCAAGGTCAGAAAAAGGAAACCACAACAACAGCAATCGTTGACCTATGGTGACGACCACCTGTCGGAACAGAACGGTCGGTTGCGAGCATAACTGCAAAGCCCCAATTGACAGCGACTCATCTGTCGCAACCGGTGGTTTTTCGGCCACAACCACTACCACAAAAGAAAGGGGTAAACACTTGGTTCCGATGGACCATGCCACCTTCCGTGCAATTCTTAAAGTACAGACATCAGTTCTCTCTAGTGGTTACCATGTCGAACACAATGCTTTCTGTTGAACAGCCACCGGAGTTCAAATCCTACACAAATCAACATCAAGATCCCAAGAATGAAGTCCTTAGAATCAAAATACCATGCAAGAGGTACGAGCGCCATGAGGTCAACGATGATGTGGAGGTGCTATCTAGAATCCTCTTAAACATCAACTTCTCATCAGAGGACCCGAAACCACGCGATTGGAACACCAATGATCTGCTCTTAATTACTACCTATATCCGCCAAAAGCAAATTCACCGCCTCTACATAGATAATGACAGCAGCACCGACATCCTCTACGAACATTGCTTCCGGCAACTGCCGAGTTCCTGGAAGGAAGACCTGAAACCACCAACAGGCGGTCCTTTGGTCGGTTTCATAGGACACAGCCTACGACCATTGGGTACCATATACCTCCCACTCATGCTGGTTAGCCATGACGGGAAGGAAAGCATCAAATGAATGATCGAGTTCTCAGTACTTTGTTTCCCAGCAGAGAAAAACATATTACTCGAGCAGCCGGTGCTTTTCCAATTGCAGGCCATACCGTCAACCATCCACGGTATCGTTAAGTTCAGCACGCATACCGGTTCAACTACAATTGTCACTAGCACCCCATGCCCACATATCTGTTATCAGATTATTACAGCCCCAAAACTAATTCGAACCCAAAAAAAATCAAAAGAGGACTGTCGCACAGAAAATCATGTGATTCACCCGGATCATGCATAACAAGCAATACAAGTGGGTGCAGACCTTCGGCGGAAACCAAAACCCGGTTAATCACACTCTTAAAACAATTCTACAGTGTTTAACCTAGAAAATCACAGACATGATGGGGGTGGACCGCAATTTTATCAAACATAGCTTAAACATTTTGTCGGGAAGCATCCCAATCAAACAAAAAAAGAGGGGGAAAGCGGGCGACAGGAGCATTGCAATCAATGAGGAAGTCGCAAAGTTGGTAGGTTCAGGCATTCTCCGGGAAGCATTTTTTACCACCTGGATAGCTAACCCTGTGATAGTAAAGAAACATGACAGGTCGTGGTTAATGTGCATCAATTACTCCGACCTAAACAACGCCTGCCCAAAAGATCATTACCCCCTCCCGGAAACAGACCAAAAGTTTGAATCCTTGGAACGCTTCAATCTTATGTGTTTCATTGATGCTTACGAAGGTTATCACCAAGTCCAAATGTGCAGGGAAGATGAGGAAAAGAAAGCATTACACACCGATCGTGGCACGTTCTGCTACCAAAAAATGTCGTTTGGACTCAAAAACGTTGGGGCAACATACCAACGGTTGATGGGAAAATTCTTCGTCGACCAAATTGGCAGGAACGTGGAGGTTTATGTTGATGACATGGTTAACAAAATTCGTCACGAAGAATATTACACTGAGGCATTGAGGAAACCTTCCGGACCCTGGCACAAGCACAGATGAAACTCAATCTAGAAAAGTGTACCTTTGGAGTAGAAGAGGGTCAATTCATATGTTACCAGATAACCAAAGAAGGAATCGCACCAAACCAGGCCAAGATTCAGGAATTCCTTGACTCCAAGGCTCCCCACAACCTGAAGGGTATTCATGAGATCAATGGGAGATTAACGGCACTCTGTAGGTACATCTCCAAGTCAGCCGAAAAAGCTCATCCACTCTTCCAAACCCTAAAGGGTTGTGTCGACAAAAAAAATTCAAATGGACAGCAGAGTCGGATAGAACCCTACAACGTCTGAAGGAATCCCTACAAAAGCTTTTGACCATGGCAAGCCCCCTACCAGGAGAAACCTTGCAGATGTACCTGGAAGCATCCGTCAAGGCCATATCGTCAATACTAACAGTCGAAAGGGACCAGAAGCAACTACCGATACACTTCGTGAGTAGAGCACTGCAGGGACTAGAGCATAATTACCCAATTATGGAGAAATTAGTCCTCGCACTAATTTATGCAGCCAGACACCTCCGACGATACTTCCAGCCTCACAAGGTCGAGGTTCTGACCAGCTTCCCAGTGAAGAAAATTCTCCTAAGACCGAAAAAGTTGGGACGACTGGCGAAGTGGGCCATCGAGCTAGTAGAGCATGAAATAGATTATTGACCACGATCTGGCATAAAAGCTCAAGCTCTAGCAGACTTCCTAGTAGAAATCCCCGATACGATCAAAGGGGTGCCGAAGACTGTATCTATAGACCCCTAGGACCCCGAAACGAACAAGGAAATATGGGAGTTGCATACCGACGACGCTGTAAGCAAGGAACAATCCGGCACAGGTTTGATCCTCAAGAACTGAGAACACGTATGCTTTAAGATTCGACTTTCAGGTCTCCAACAACGAGGATGAATATGAAGCACTTATCACAAGCCTTCGCCTAGAGCGAGAGGTCGGAGCAAAACACCTCTCGGCTTTTAGCGAGTCCCTGCTCATCACTATCCAAGTCAACAACACTTACGAAGCGAAAGACCAAAGGATGCAGAGGTACTTGGACACAACGCGGAAGCTAACAGATTCGTTTAAAAGCTTTACGATCAAGCAAATCTCTTGGGGAAAAAATGCGAGGGCCAACGCTGTTAGCAAATTAGCATCAACCTCTTTCGATCACTTGACTAAGAAAGTGTTGGTAGAAGTTCTCACGGAAAGGAGCATCGACAATAGACAAATCGATTCCATTGCAATGCCCCCGGACTGGACCAAGCCCTACCTAGACTACCTCCTACACGGCGTCCTCCCAGATGATCCTGCGATAGCAAGGAAAATCAAAATCAAAGCCCCACAGTTTTCTATAAGGGAGAAACAGCTGTACAAAAGAGGGTACCTAGAACAGTGGCTCAAATGCATTGCCCATGCTAAAGGACAATTGCTCATGGAAGAAAGCCATGTAGGCGAGGCCGGGGCACACGAACGTGCATGGGCGCTCACGAGAAAAATACTCCACCTGGCAGTATAGTGGCCCGACATATACAATGATGTGGCCAAACCTACGAAAAAATGCCCGAAGTGCCAAGTATTTGCCCCTTTTCATAACCAGCCCGCCATGCCTCTAACCAGCATCAGCAACCCCTAACCTTTCCATCAATGGGGCATAGATATCGTAGGACCATTCCCGGTTCCCCTGTGGGATCCAAATTCCTGTTAGTTGTTGTTTATTACTTCACCAAATGGATCGAAGCTAAACCATTAGCCATGGTCACAGTCAAGCAAATGATAAAGTTCATGAGGAAGAAAATCCTCACATGATTCGGTACCCCTAGAGTCCTGATTAGTGACAACGGTACCCAATTCGAGAGCAACCCTTTAACAGAGTGGTTCGAGGAGAAGCAAATCCGTCGATGGTTCACCTCAGTAGCCCATCCCCAGGCCAACAGCCAGATTGAGGTGTCAAACAAGATCATTGTCAATGGTCTCAAAAAGCGTTTAATAAAATCGAAAGCGGCCTTGGTCGAAGAACTGCCAACAATACTATAGTCATATCGAACAACCTCAAGGTCTAGCACCATAGAAACGCCTTTCAGCTTAACATACGACACATAAGCAGTACTCCCAGTTGAAATCACAAGCCAAATTTTGTGAGTAACAGAGTTCGATGCCAACACCAATGAGGTCGAACTCTGTCAGGATCTAGACGTACTCAATGAAAAGCACGAAGCTGCCCAACTCCGCCAAGAGGCTTACATGGCCCGCACGAAAAATTACTACAATCGGCATGTACGAGTAAAAAACTTCAAGGTACAAGAGTGGGTATTAGCCACGCGTAACCCCAAGGCAAGCTAAGCATCGTTTGGGAAGGACTGTACAAAGTTATTGAGGAATAACGGAATAGAGCCTATGTCCTAGAAGCCCTAGATGGGAGATCGATCCATACACTTGGAACGCACATAACCTACGCCACTTCTATTCCTAGAGCAAGGAACAAAATAAGATATAATTGGGGAAAGGGTAGCATGATCGAACTCCAAATGGATGATCACACCCCAATAACTGGCCCAAGAACCAGACCTTAGTTCGTATCGCAATATAATCACTTTTTATTCTCATCAAACAATATTGATGTTCTACACACATTATCAATAAAGTGATGCAAATTGACTACTATAAAAAACTATTAGAATGTTCTTTCACAATTCATGCTTGATATCATAAGAGGTTGTGCACGTTTACCAAATGGTAACAAGGACTGATCATCCACATCATTTGAGAGAAACCGTTACGAGAATGCAACCATAAGCGTCAAAGGTTCATAACCTTTTCCCTAAACATGGCAATCCGGTCCAAAAGGCCACAAGCCTCGACCATGGCAAGAATAAATGCTTTAAAGGTTCTTAACCTTTCCCTTAAAGCAAACAATACCTAAGTCCTAAAAATCTTGAGGTGACGATCTCTACTCAAATTAGATGATTAAGGTCAGAGTGCAACTCCCCAAGGCCTAGGACTTAGAGCAAAGTCCCAATGGGGTAGTCAATAAGCTTTAACCAAAAACGACACCCAACATAACGAGCTAGCCAAAGCTAAAAACTAAAAGCTAACTAAAATGCTTTGGTCACAAGCCCACGACTCGAAAAGAAGGCATGTATCAAGTCCCTAGCGCGAATACCAAGAATGGACTCATGGGGACTTAGGCAAGTAAGGGCTTCGGAGTCGTAGTTTGAGCAGATAGCTTAATTATCAGCCCAATCAAGCCCCAAGGCTAACATAAACCTTGGGAAAGAATTGCTTAATTAAGAAAGGAAGCAAACACACACTAGTGGAAAAAACAAACCACCGGAAACGGAGGCAAGCCAACCTCTTAAAAAAAAGCAATGCCATAAAAACAAATGATAAATATGTATCCACCGGGTATTCCCTGGACTTACATGAAAATTGCACACAAGCTAAAAAAAGAAGATGTAGTTCGAGGAAAAGAAGAGTCAACTGCTAGGAGAAGTAGCAAAAGGTCTGACGTCCCCCAGATAGCTTGTCGGAGGACGTTCTCCCACTGGAGGATCCAAACAGATCTGGCGGATCCCCGCCAAGTCTAACTCACCAAGGCGAAGGTACGAAACGAAATCTGTCTCCAAGAATGCCTTTATGGCAGCATGCATCGCCTGGGCCGACTACACCGCAATGTCCGGCTCCGCCGGATCAAAATCTTCGGTAGCCAACTGCTTCTGCACCCCCTGCTTACCGATCTCAATATCGGGCGACGAACCCCAAATTAAGATTCTTCACTCTCAATGAGTCGATCCACTACCCGGACCACCCCCTCTTAAAGGATCAAGGACAAATCCTCCTCCAACGCTCTCCTAGTCGAGGCCTCAACCGCCAGCTGCTCGCTTTGTTGTATCATACACGTTTTCAGCGTTTCCTTCCCTGCCACCAGATCTCGCACTTGGTGCGACAAACTCCCCACCTCCCCATGTAACGCTCCTCGAACTTGCGTCTCTCATCCTCAAGGAGCCACACCTTCTCTCTAAGATCATTATGTTCTATCTTGACCATAGCCAACTCTGCCAGGTCAGCACCTAAATAACGAAGACGACCGGCTGCCGCCACAAAATACGGAGCAACCTGGGCCGCAACATATTAGAGATCATTCGCCATATAGGCATGAGAAAGAAGTCCCAATGACTCCAATGTGGCTGGAGGAAATGTATGACGAAACCATTCATGAGCGCTGGAAGGTTGCGTCAAAACAGAGCGTGAGTGAGATTTCGCTCCGGGCAGTACACATAATCACTTCCCAGTTGTGTAGACATGACACCAGAGATGGCACCGCCGGGAGGCAGAAACGAACAGGAAGAGGAGGTGATTCTAGAAAAAGTCGCGGGCTTCTTACCAAGACCACCATCACCTAAATCGAATCCATCCCTTGTTCCCTTTTCTGGTCGCTGATGTGGAGCATTCGTTCCTTGGTCCACTCCCTTAGACTGGCATGAAGTGTCATCATCAAGAATGTCGATCACATCAGGCGAACCTCCACGCAAGAAATCAATACTACGTCTCTTGCACAATCGGCCACTCTGGCCCCAACATCACCCACGAGCACAGACTATACCCAACTTGTGCGTCGTTTAACGGTCATCAGACTGCCACCATCAGACTCGCCCACCATACGCGTGTCTTGATCTAAGCTAGAACAACTCAGCTACCCAAGGCTACCGTTGGCATTTACTAGCCTAGGGGACTTCTTAACGTATCCTTCTAGGAATATGTCAAAGGTAATAGAGTGGTTATCTAAAGGAAAATCTAGCTAACGGTCGTTGCCCAATATAAGCGCTAAACCCGGGCCCTAGCCCTCGCGGCCTAGCACTTAGGCCTCAGCGTCCTAATCCCAAGGCCCATAATAGGCCAAAATAGTACCAAGTTGTTCCCCAGAACGACAAGTGTAGCGCTTATAGTGCTGCTTCTCGGCAACTCGGCACCAAAAGCGGATAACCACTAGTGGTGCACGACTCACCAATAGGAGGCCTCCACGTCCTAACAGTCCAAGCAAGACAGAAGGTGTTTCGGGGACATGCTCCCCGGGAGGTAGGTATAAAAGGAACCTTCTTCTCCAGAAGAAGGGATCGCTCCCTCTCTATCTAATACAAAACCCTAATCCTCCTATACACTTACTAACTAGACCGTCGTAATCTAATTCTGGGACCCCCTCCCGGACGACGACTAACGTCGGCTCTTTATTTGTTGTGATTCTCAGGCTTAACCAGGCGACGTAACCCACAAATGGCGTTAAGCTCGAAGACATATCACAACAGTTACCACTAAAAATCCCGATCTGAAACCGCAACCGCACGTCATGGAAATATCCACTAAAGAAGACTCTCATTCAGAGCCTCTGATGATCCATAATGAAGCCTCGAAGCAGCTCGACTCACTTCCAAATAAGATGAAAATCGAAGAAAAAGAAAAATCTGGTGCCCAGTTCTCACGACGTGAGTAGACACCTCTCAGGTCATGGGTGCAGTATAATCAGAAAAATGATTTTTTGTTAAGCCGTACCAGCCTCTGTTTCCTTATCCTCCTCGAGAAAGGGCACATTCATTGGAACAAGAGCATAAGAGGTTTATTAGTTAAGTCAAGGATATCCCAATTAATACCCAATTTATTGAAGCATTGGCTAAAATGCCCGAATACGCGAAATTCCTTCAAGATCTTCTTGACACAAGCCAACAACTAAAAAGCCATCCAAGGTTGTTTTTAATGAACAATGTTTAGCGGTTATCATGAAAGGAATACCACCAAAGATGGGAGATCCAGGACGCCTTACATTTCCATGCGAATTTGGAAATGCCACGAAGACATTCGCTTTAGCCGATTCTGGAGCTAGCATAAATTTAATGCCTTATTCATTTTATCAAAAGCTTGACCTTCTAGAGTTGAAACCCACAAGGATGGAAATCCATATGGCAAATCATTCGGTAACTTATCCTCGAGTCATAGTAGAAGACTTATTGATTAAAATTGTAAAATTTGTTTTTCCAATTGATTTCATGGTTATCGATGTACCCATTATTCCTCGAGTCATAGTAGAAGACTTATTGGTTAAAAGAGGATGAAGATGTACCCATTATTCTTGGACGCTGACTACTAAATACCGCAAGATCCTTGGTATATATTCGAGAGTCTAAGCTCACTTTACGAGTGAGGAAAGAAAAATTTATACTCGGGGTTGATGAAAGATTTAAGACTTCTATGTCACAAGATGAAGTATTCTTTATGGATGAGGACAATGAACTAGAAGATTTGGAAAAATTAATGAAAGAAGAAGTACAAATAAGCGAAAATCCCAAGCTAAGAGAAGAAATCAAGCCTACCAAGCTAAGAGCATCAACTCCCATGACTTTTGAAGTTTTTCCTTTTCACACCAAATGTTAAAGTTGAAGAGGAGAATCAAGATAGTAAGGACCCAAAGCTTGATGATATGCCGGTAGACAAAAAAGAACCCACTGAAGATAAAGAGGAGAGTACGAATGATGAAAATTCTCAAGGAGTCAAAGAAAACTCGATGCTTGCGACAACCAAACGAAGAAAGAAAATTCAAAGAAAGCATTTATACGGCGAGTTTAGGATTACAAAAGAAGGTCGAAGGAGCAGAAGGAGAAGAGTGAGATTCCACTTCCACCCACAACAACATAGATCGGGAAGGAGTCTGACTCACGACTCCATCAAAAGAAGCGCTTCTCGGGAGGCAACCTGAACTCGATTTGCATTTTATTTTCCCTTAATTTTTAGTTTATTAGATTTGCATTATGTTATTTACTTTTAGAATTAATTATTATTGCATCTTCTATTTTATAAAAAAAATCAAGTGAGGGATTTAATTTGTGAGTGGTAAAAGTTTTAAAAGAAAAAAAATGGTTTTTTGTCAAATATTTAAAGCCCACGACGTGGGAATAAGTTACCACACCGTGGGAACAAAGAAAGTCGTCATTATTTCTTTTGTTTAAAAGCTCACGATGTGAGCCTTCCTACCTCATGACATGAATATCAAAGGGGACAAGTACTTTATACGCTCATAAGCCATTTGACTTTTATATCCTAATCCATAACTTACGACGTGAGACGGAAGAACATTACTCCTTTAGTCCCCCACTTCAGATTTCAGCTGATTTTCATTATTTATTCCTGTATTTTGTCTTTTATCTTCAATTAAGGTATGATTTATATGTCTATTTCCTTTTAATTTTTCTGATTTGGTAGATGGTGAACCTAGGGATCAATTTAGGTTTCATATGTCGAATTTGATGCGATTTTCTGTGAAATTAGTATTGCATGTATGCTTAATTGCCTTAGATTAACTATTAAAGTAAACCCCATGAATGTATTTGGCTTGATTTGGACATAACAAGGACCGATTTCATCTTTGGTGTCGAACAGAACTCATGACGTGAGCGTCATGCCTCGTGACGTGAGAACTGGAAAATAGCCCCGTATCATTTTCTGTTGATTTAATCTACTATGGTTTTTGCTTTGGTTTTTTTTGGTGATTGTTTTGCAGATTTAATGGGTCCTAGAAAGGCAACTCCACAGTCCCAATGTGATGCGTCCAACCTTCACCCAATTTACGAGTTTTCGAACGACCTTCTAAGGGAAATTTTGAACAACTACACCAACAAATTAGGATGGCTACATAATCGAGAATTTGCAGTCTCACCAACTATTGACATGGCAAAATTGAATGAGATTGAAATCTTAGAAAGGCTAAACATGTACCTTACAAAGACGTTTGAAGAAAATGGTGTTTATTTTACATGCAATGGTTGGAAGAACTTGCTTTCAATTAAGGAACCCATTTACAAGGAATGGTGTCTTGAATTTTTCTCTACCGTTTCTTTCGAAGCAAATACGGTGGATCCACATTTCGTGGGTGCACTCGTATTCCGAATTCACAATCATTATCGAAAGTGTAGTTTAGTCGAGTTAGCATGTAGGATGAGATTGTATGAGGAACATGAAGCCATGTCTCCTCTATTTGACATATTTTGTTGTCGGCTGCACGAGATTACTCAGTGGGGGTTAATGGTTATGGATTTTGGACGACAATAGTAAATTAGGCATTTAACTCGGGAGTATCTCAAGAAAGTCATATCTAGTCTCCTATTCACCGTCTCATCAATGGTCTCGCTATATTTTCAATCAATCACAAGAAACATGAAGACAAGGTTACGAGCCTAAATTTATTTTTCCTAATGAGTATTATAGCACCCGGGGTTTTCTGCAACATCCCCTATTTCCTTGCTCAATATATGGGGGAAAAGTAGTTAGTTCGAGGGCGGATAGTCCAATTGCGGGTGGACATTTCGTAACCCGATTGGCAAAATCTTATGGTGTATTTATTTTGGGGTTGACTCGTACTTTGACATGCATTCAGGGAAGTGATCTTCCTTTGAGTTACTTGGAGTCAATGAATGTGATAGTAAGAATGGGAGGATATTAAGGGATATCAGTTGACGATAAGGCGAGACTAATGAAGAATGTAGAGGAGCCACCGAGACACAGGGACGAAGAAATGTGAGAGGACGGAGTGAAAGAGGACAACCACAACATCAGGACATGCCTATTGGAGGAGTTCTAACAGGCCCATTCCAAAGATATGTTGGTTATTATTTGGACAATATTCGAGGAGCAATGCATTACCAAAACCAAACAATTGATGGTATTATTCGCATTTTCAAATTGAGCGTCAACCAAACATGCCACCGCAAGCTCCCTACATTCCGACTTGGTAAGAAATATGGGCATCACGTAACTTTGGGGCCTGATCGAGGGGACAACGAGGAGATGAAGATGAAGACTAAAATGACTATCCTTTTAAATTTATTTTTAAGTTTTTAGTTTTTATTCTTGGTTTGTTTTGGTGTGTCTAAAACATGTAACCGAATGGTATTATGTTTGTTTTCTTGTTGCAACCAAAGTGTTTAGTTTTGTTCACAGAATCGTTGATTTATCGAGAGAGAAAAAAATCATGAGAGTTAGAGTCAATACTCGAAGACTACAATTTTTGATAAGTGTGGGGTGACATTCGTATATAAATATTGTTTTTCTTTACAATATAAATAAACATAACCATTATATGTCGTGACGACTAAAACTTAAATACGTCAAAATGAAAAACACAACTAGCAAAAACGTCTAATGAAAAACATAATGAAAAGAAATTAAAATTAATGAGTACGCATAACATCAAACACCTTCACAACAAGTTTTTTTTTTCTTTCACATTTTAATCTTTTCCCTTTTCGCAGTCACATTTTTTATATTCCGCCACCTACAAGTTTATTTCCTCCAAAGTTAGAGTAGTGGATCCCTGTGGAATCAATGACACTAAGAAGAATATAAATTGGAAAAAAAGTTGGATAAAAAGCACAAAAACCAAATGTGTATAGGTGTTTTTTTGTTACTAGTTAGTGAGTGCCACGTCCAATTTCGCAATGAATAACCCAAGAAATCTTCATAAAAACGGAATTAAAAGAGGTTAAAAATAATAATAAATCACACTAACCACACTACACAACGAACCCACATGCCTATTTTTTTCTTTCTGATCGCATGAACACAGCACACACATTCACACGTAGTGTTTTTCTTGTTTTTGCTTCATTTTGCCTCCGGAAAAGTTAGATTAGGGTCTTTCGGTTTAGTTTCCATCTTTTTAGTTATTGAAAGTTTGACTGAGTTGAAAGAACCTGAAGGTGTGTATGGGACGGATTGAAGGTGTGTATGGGACGGATTATAGCAGTTAATAGCAAAAACCGAACCATAACCAAATTATTCGGTTAAGGCATTTTGTTAACAATTACTAGGTGGTTAAAATCGGTTTTGGTTAATGGTTAAGTGGTTAATTCAAGTGTGGTTATCGGTTAATTTTGGTTAACCAAAAAGGTTAGAAAAAGTAAATTTATTTTAAGGAAAAATAAAATTCAATGACACAAAATATAAGCAACAAAAAGTACATTGCTTAGAAAATGGGTTGTTTTACTAATTTTCTAAAAACTATTAACTACTAAAATCAAGAAAATGCATTTACTATTTGTTTTGGTCGGGAAAAAAAATGAACAATCAATAATAAACTAAATTGTAATAGAGGCTGTGATATTCGAGATAAAACAAATATGAAATGGTAGACAAGGTGGCACAATGGTTTACAAGGAAAACTCGTAATCCTTGCTAGGAACTCCGACACAAAACCTTGGGAGGTGATAATGATCATCTGTCTTGATGATTTTTTTGATGTAAAATGTTAATTACGGAGATGAATATGTAAATGTCAGTACAAGTATCATAGATGAGCTAATCGTGTTTTGTGTGTGTAATACAAATGTTATTTATAGTCTAATGTTGATAACAAGAAGTCCGATAATTTTGGGATCATCCGAGAATCAGCCTATATGAACGTTGTTTGACCTGGTATTCCGGGTCTTTTGCCTGGTTGAGACGATTCTCCGTTGAGGATAAGTCCTTAGTTGACTAATTATGCATATGTGAGAAAAAGAAAGTAGAATATAGCTGTTGTAAGTGTTAGTAAATATTAACGATAATAATTAGGATTCTGATATGTGTTTAAGGATCCTGAGCCTGTAGCAATATTAAGGATCCTGAATATGATTTAAGGATTCTGCCCCTAACAATTGCCCTCAAATTATTCCTAAGAAATATTGAGGTTGGTTATCCAATATTTAAAGGTATAATTTAAAAGAAAATAAAAAAGAGATAATATTTTGAAGTTTAACGGATAGGGTAATTTAAATTTCAATGGATAGATTTCTAGCCGATGGAATACAAATCACCCTTTTATTTCTCTGTGATTCTTGTATAAATAGGACGTTCAGCTCTTTAGTTTTATCTTACTCTTTTAGCTCTTATTTCCGACGTTCATCACGTATCATCGAAGGTACTCTTCTTGTTCCTTTTTTCTTTTCTCGTCCTTTTCATCTTAAATCATGGGAAAAAAAGGAACTCGCTCTCGTGCAAGTATCATTGCCATCCCTGATGAAGATTTCACGGATGAAAAAATCTTATCGTACGAGGAGACTTGTACCTTTGATGATGATGACATTTAAGCTCTGAAATCAGTCGGATCTTTCCTGTCAGTACCATTTTTAGAGCTTTCGATCCAAGGATCCATCCAGGCTTTGTTTCTTCCTCCTGGATCTGCTTTCCTAAGTATCCTTTCAGTTTAGGTCTTTCTTATCCTTTTCCCGACATCGTCTTCGAATTCTTTGAAATCACCTATATTTCGTACATTCAAGCCATGCCGGCGGTTTGGAGGATCTTGTATTGGATTGACCGACTAAACCGTTCTATGGATCTTGGTATCGATTTGAATGGTTAGCTTGTGTCTATGATCTCTCAACCTTTGGGAATTCTCGTTTCTTATTGAAGGTCAAAACTAATGGATACCCCTTTATTTTGAAATCCAAGCATAATGATGGTGCTAGGAAAGGAAAATACTTTTTTGTGAATCGCGACTCCATTCCTAATGGAAATCTCTTACCTCAGTCCTGGGTTAAAAAGGGTAGGATTTCATATTTTTATATTGAGGATCCCGACATTCACATTTCTTATGTTGTTTGATTTTTTGCAGCTTTCAAGTTTGACGAGCTAGTTCCCCCTGCTGAAGATTCTGATGAGAGGATTGAGAGTTTCTTCGCTCTGCCCGAGGTCGATAGGACATTTAAGCTTAAACATTCTAGTCACCAAGAGAGTTCGACGGCCATCATCCCCATGACTACCGGTAAGGATCGTTGATTGCTTCTATTTTTTATATATATCTTGGAGGATCCTAAATATTTCTTTGTTATTTCCAGGGTCCAAAGCTACACGTGCCAGTGCTCATTTCTCCCTTTCTGACCTTGATACGACAATGTCAAGTGACCAACTGTTCATGAAGAAAGAAAAGGTTGCTTCCTCCCTTGTCCTAAAGAAGGCCCATATTGATCTGACGATGAAGACGACGGGATTCTAGAAGAGGAAAACGGCTGACGTCACAAGTTTGAGTTTGGAAAACCTCAGCATCGAGGAAGCACTCCAGAAGCTGGTCTCCTTTTCTCAAGTCGTAAGTGTTAGTGTAATTCTTATTTTTTGTGCTTTGCCTTTCACTTTTTCTGATGTCATTTCTGTTTCAAGTCGCTGATCATGTTTCCGCAAACTTGAGGATCCGGGCTGAAAGGGCTGAATAAGCCTTCATGGAGCAGGAAAAGATGTAGAAGGGAACCAATGAGGATCTTCTCAGGAGGGTGGAGCTTCTTAGTAAGGAGAGGCGGAGAAGGAGGAACATGATGTATAAATTGAAGAGGTGATCGCCAAGGTGAAGAGGAGTTCTATTGTGGCCATTTGGGAGGCGAATATCAAATTGGCCGAGGACGTGGCCAACGCATGATCCTGGAATGTGGCCGGATGGCGTGAAGCTCTAGCCAAACTAACTGGTGAGCCTCTTAATACCATTAAGGATCCAAATGGGCAACAGCAGAAGGTAGGTAAAGGGGAAAAGGTTACAGGTGATGAGAACCAATCCACAGTTTTAGTCCTGTTTAGATAAAAAAAATGGTTTTTGTAAGACAATTTCTAACTTTTTGTTTTGTGGGGTTGTTGTGCAACCCTTTTAATCTATTCTTGTGCTTTTCTTTATATCGCTTTTTCTTTGATTTGACTCGCGTGGTTGTAGTAGGATCCTTAAAGGTTAAATTCTGCAAATAATCTTAGGATAAAAACTTTTAAGAAAATAATAAGTTGAAAAGAGTTTCAATAAACCTTAAGGATCTTTAGTAACTTAGAAATATGACCATTTTTTGGGATATAGAAAACTTTGGGATCCTCAAACTTTACTTAGAAACAATTTAAAATTTTGTATAAAGGCATGATACAAAGATAGATAGAACTTGACTATCCTTAGGCTTTGTGGCCTTTAGACTTAGGAGAAGTTTAAACTTTGTATGGTCTTTGAAGTTTTCATATGATAGGATCCTTGCTTTAGGAGTTCTAAGTGAGGATCCTCGATTAGCCACAACTCGATAAACTTTGAGGAGGATCCTTCCTTAGAAATAATTCCAACTTGGAAAACAACTGAAAAAAATCTTGCTTTTGTGACATGATAATGTTACAACCCTTGTATATTTTCTGGGGAACATCCCAACTTCAAACAACACGTTAGTTTCATAATCCTTGTAAAATCTCAGGGGAAAATCCCAATATGAGATTACACGTTAGTGTTATAAACTTTAGTAAATTACTGGGGAAAATCTCAATTGCATGATAACATGAAAATGTTATAAACCGTAGGTATTTCTTGGGGAAGATCCCAAATTGAGATAACATATTAATGTTATAAACCTTAGGTATTATTTGGGAAAAATCCCAACTTGAGATAACATATCAATGTTATAAACCTTAGGAATCATCTAGGGAAGATCCCAACTTGAGATAACATGTCAATGTTATAAACCTTAGATTTTAACTTTAGGATCTTAACTTATGTTCAGAAATAAGAGGGTTGCCAAGTCACTACAGTGTGAAATGATCCCCTTATTCATATCTCATAGTTAGATAACGTGCGTCCAAGTGATGCGTATAAACCTTAACTCATATGAAAGAGGTAATTAACTCTTTAAACCTTAGAGGGGATTAAGTACCCTTATTCGTAGGAGAGATGATCAGCCTCTATTCTTAGTTACTAGGATACTTGCGTATTTCAATCGTTAGTTATGGGACTCTTAAGTTCCAGGGTCCTCAAATGTCAAGATCCTTGTATGTCAGGATCCTTGGATCTTCATGTGTCAAGATCTTTGCGTATCAGGATCTTCACGTACAACAAAAATTAGCTAGGGGTAGACTAACGCCCATCCGATGCTTAAGTTAGTGATGCATTCAATAAGAGTAAACAATAATAATTGTTAAGGTAAAGAATACATGCACCTTGAGTTTGTTGAAGAGTGAGTGATCTTACTTACATGTAACATGCTTTAAGATGTATGCACCTTGAGTTTGTTGAAGAGTGATTGATCTTACTTACATATGACATGCTTTAAGATGTATAGCATTCCTGGATCTTGGCAAGATACTCCCATCGAGAGTAGCTAACCAGTATGCCCCCTTTCTTACTTCAGCATCTATGAGATATGTTCCTTCCCACTTACGTGCTAGTTTACCTACACTAGGATCCTTGGTGTTTTGGAATGTTTTCCTTAATACCAAGTCTCATATCTAGAATCTTCTGACTTTTATTTTCTTATTGTATGCCTTGGTGATTCTCTGTTGATGAGCAGCAATGCGGATCTTGACAAGATCCCTGAGTTCATCAATAGTATCAAGATCCTGGGCCAGGATCGTGTCATAGTTTTCTTAAATTTGAAGTAGGTATCTTGTTGTCGGGATCACTACTTCGGTAGGGATCATTGCTTCTGCTCCGAACACCAAGGAATATGGGGTTTAGCCTGTGGCTACTTTAGAAGTGGTCATATCTGCCCATAGGACGAAAGGAAGTTCTTCTGCCCATTTTCCTTTCTTTTTATCTAACATTTTCTTCAAGTTATTGACTATGATATTGTTGCTAGATTCTGCTTGACTGTTGGCTTGAGGGTTAACAAGAGTGGACATTATCATGTTAATTCCCCAACTCGTGCAAAAGTCTCTTGTCCTTTTGCTTATGAATTGGGATCCGTTGTCTCATATGATTTCGGCAAGGATCCTGAACTTGGTCAAGATATTGCGTTTAATAAATGAGACTACCTCTTTGTCTCTTACCTAAAAAAAGCTTCAGCTTCTATCCACTTCGAGAAGTAGTCGGTCATCACTAGCATGAAGACTTTTCGTCCAGGAGCTACCGACAATTTGCCTACAATATCCATCCCTCACTTCATGAATGACCAAGGGGAGATGATAGGATGTAGAGGTTCTGCTGGTTGATGTAGGATGTTGCTATGTCTTTGACAAACATCACATTTTTAAGAATATAGGAAGGAATATTTCTTCATGGTTGTCCAGTAGTATCCTGTTCTCAACACTTTGGAGCATAAGGATCTGCCCCCAGTGTAATTGCGCAGTCTCCTTCAAGTATATCCTTTAGAACTTTTGCAGCTTCATGGTATTCTAAGCATCTAAGGTATGGACCTGCCATGAAATTTTTATATAATTTACCTTGGATTATTACAAACCTAGAGAACCTTGTTCTAAATGCTCAGTCGCTTTTTTCATCTTTTGGGATCATGTTATTCTGGAGATTTTCCATAATAGGTTGGATCCATGATTCTGGATTTCTTTGAGGATCTTGATCGTCGTGATCCCTTTGAGGAGGGATTTGTGGGTTAGGATCTCTGATAGCTGCTATATTCATTATTCGGTCAGGGTTGTTTGGTTTCTCAAAGGGATCTTCTATTGCTGGAGTTAGTATGTGGGTTATAGGGATCCTCATTTCTGGTAGGATCCTTAGAGAAGATCCTAAGTTAGCCAATGTGTCTGCTTCAGTGTTTTCTTCTCTGGGAACT
This sequence comes from Lactuca virosa, assembly GCF_052849685.1. Classification (NCBI taxonomy): domain Eukaryota; kingdom Viridiplantae; phylum Streptophyta; class Magnoliopsida; order Asterales; family Asteraceae; genus Lactuca; species Lactuca virosa. The sequence continues at coordinate 179,498,821 of NC_136429.1, read as the reverse complement.
TGATCTAGGCTAAAGTTTTCAAATTCGGAGGCTAATTTTTTGAGGATCTCGAGATATAGTGCTAATCTTTCGCCTTTTACTGCATAGGATCCATTAAAGTGATTAGTCAATAATAATGAATCGACGAATACCTGAAGGTTCTTGATTTGGTTGCATTGAACTCACAACTTATTGACTGGGGTAGGATGCCCCCCTCTGGCGACTTTAGTATGATCCCTAGTCTAATTCCTATTTGTCTTGATGCTCCATCCGTGAATAGTGTCCATTTTCCCATGTTTACTTCTTCTAAGAGTTGCTTAGCTTCTACTTCTACTTCAATTTGTAGATCATCACTGAAGTCAGCCACAAAGTCCGCTAATTCTTTGAGATTTTATAGCGGATCTTGGCTCATACTTTATGTCGAATGTGCTCAGCCTCACAGACCACTTTGCCATTCTTCCTGACATCTCTGTTTTTCTCATCACATTCTTAATGGGATAGTTAGTTTTTACATGTATGGTATGTGTTTCAAAGTAATGTCTTAATTTAGTGGAAGTAGTTACCAATGCGAGTATTAACTTTTCGATATGGGAAAACATTGTCTCAGGATCTAAGAGACTTTTACTTTCATAGTAGACGTGATGTAGGTCTCCGTTGAGATCCTTGGCTAGGAAAACACTCACCGTGCTTGAGGATACTGAGAGGTAGAGGATGAGTGTTTCCCCATATAGAGGTTTCACCAATAGTGGTGTTGAACTTAAATATCTTTTAAGTTCTTGGAAGGCTTCTTCGTGCTCCTAAGTCCATTCGAATCTTTTATTCTTCTTCAAGATATCGTAGAAAGGTTTGCATCTTTGTGAGGATCTTGAGATGAATCTGTTGATGGTTGCTATTCTTTCAGTCAGCATTTTAATGTCCTTTTTTGCTATCATGGAGTCAATATGTGGTAGAGGGAAAGGATCCTTAGGACAAGCCTTGTTAAGATCCATGTAATGTACACACACTTGCCATTTTCCGTTCTTTTTTTTTTTGTACTACGACCATGTTGGCTAGCCACCTTGGGAATTTTACTTCTTTGATCATCCTTATTTTGAGGAGTTTCTCCACTTCCTCTTGGATGATTTGATTTCTTTCGGGTGCGAACTTCCTTCTCTTTTGGTGTATTGGTCTGAAAGAAGGATCAATGTTAAGTTCGTGAATTATAATGCTTTTATCTATACCTGTCACGTCTTCATGTTTCCATGCAAATGTCGTGCTTCTAGTTCTGAGAAAGCTCAACAAGTCTTGTTCGATTTGTTCGGGTATCGAGGATCCTATGAGGACTTTGGCTTCAGGATCCTCAATGTTCAGGGGCACTTACTTTATGTTTTTCTTTCTTGGTTCTAGTACGTCTCGTGCCCCCTACCTTAATTGCTATGCTTGTTGTGGTTTTTTCGTAGACTTCATCGAGGTCTTGCAGCATTATTTTGTTTCTTGTTGATCTCCTGTGATCTTCACTGTTCCCCATGGAGTGGGCGTATTCACACATTGGTGGTATGTTGATGGAACCATCTTCATCTCGTGGATCCATGGTCTACGTGGTATAACATTATAAGAGGATAATGTGTCAATTACGCAAACGTTTTGCATAGAGTTTACCCCCTCTATGTATATATGTAGCTTTATCTCTCTGATCATATGTTTCGTCTCGCCACTGAATCCTATGAGGACTGAGGATCTTTTGATTATTTCCGACTCTGGGATATTCATCCTTTTCAGTGCATCCAAGAGTATGATGTTGACTGAGGATCCTTCATTGACAAGGATCCTTCTAACGAAGTGGTTGGCGATGTAGAGTGTGATTACTAGTCCATCATGGTGGGGATCCTGGATCTTTTCCCTGTCCGCTTCATCAATGGTGGTCTCCTTCTCATTTGTGATTGAGGTATTCTTTCATGGTCTTTCTTCCTTTTATGCTTTTGACACCTTGGCGTGCCTTTTAGCTTGAGAATAAGAGGTACCACAAATGTTAGAACCTCCTAAGATGACTTTGATTATCTTGGCGTATGTGGGAGGGGATCCTGGTTTTTCCGGGATATTGTGACCATCTTGACTGTTCTCCTTCGATCTTTCTTTCTTTCTTCTGAGGATCTCTTTGAGGTGTCCTTTGCTCAGGAGGTAACTGATTTCCTTCCTTAGAGATATGCAATCTTCTGTCATATGACCGAAGTCTTCATGATACGCACACCACTTAGACTTGTCCTTCCAGCTGGTGGATTTGTCTCACTTCTTCGGTCATCTTGCCTTATCATCAAGATCCTGCATTACATATATCAGACCTGAAACATCCACAAAAAAACAATAGTCGATGATATTAGGAAGCTCATGTTCCTCTCTGTCACACCCCCGGCCGAGGCGGCGGAACACGTCGGGCTGTGTGACTAAGTTCATGGATCACAGGCAAATTGAATATACAGCACAAGTACAACAATAAACAAAATAGCATTCATGTTCCATCTTGATATTTGAATACAAGGTTTTTACAAATAATAATAATACATGAATTGCCTTAACAGGTAGGCATATGATACAACAACAAATAAACTTGGTCACCTGTAATCCAATCTGTCTTGAATGTCTGTTTAGTAGTTTCCTGAGAATACATGTAGTTTTGAAAGTCAACACAAAGGTTGGTGAGTGTCACAGGTTTTCTACTAACGCAGTAATACATTTAATAAGTCTAAAAAGTATTAACTTTGTATGTATAACTATAACGATAGTTAAAAACAGTATTTGCAAAGAGTCTTTAAAATCCAAGAATGTATTTTGATATGAGTAAATTCATGCTTTTAACATGTACTTGTAATAACTCCTTGAAAGTCAAAATGAATGCTTTGTATAAGTAACTTACATACTTAAAAATGTACTTGTTAAAAATGTACTTGTAATGACTTATTGAAAGTCAAAATGAATGTTTTGTATAAGTAATTTCCATACTTAAAATGTTCTTGTAGTGACTTCTTAAAAGTCAAAATGAATGTTTTGTATAAGTAATTTCCATACTTAAAATGTACTTGTAGTGACTTCTTAAAAGTCAAAATGAACGCTTTGTATAAGTAATTTTCATACTTAAAAATGTACTTGAAGGCAACCAAGCCTATGGTTGTAGTAAGAGAAAGAAAGAGATTCGTGTTAATGTTTTTAGTGAGTTCTATAATCGAGCTATGGACGAAAAGTACCCCTCCCTATGACGCTTCATTGGACGTCGTAGTAACGATCGTAGACACATATCACCTGCTACGATTGATCAGTCGATGGTTGTAGCTAGCAACCGCAGGTGGGGTTGTCGACCCCATATAGATCTATACATATGTACCTCGCTCCGAAGATTAACGATTATAGTAGTGTGGGGCAGGCTAAGTAATTAAACTCAGCTAATGAATAGTAGCGTCTCACTCAAAAACCATTAACGAAAAGTTGTGAATAACTCTCAGCCCTAACTTAATTAAATTAAGTGCTAGGCATAATGAATTTCGTAGTATAGCATTGGTAAAAGCCGAGTATGGTTGTCGTATTTATAAATGTATAAATTACTCGCTTTTATAGAGAAATGTAGTTTAATATAATGGTCTTTTATAAGTGTGTAAAGCTCTATGCATAAAAGTATTCATGTATAAAAGTCTTGAAACTTTGAAATACTTTAAACTGGTATATGTGTGTAATGCCTTATGCATAAAAGTATTCATGTATAGAAGTCTTGAAACTTTGAAATACTTTAAACTTGTATATGTGTGTAAAGCCATGCATAAAAGTATTCATGTATAGAAGTCTTGAAACTTTGAAATACTTTAAACTGGTAGTATGCATATCATATAAGACTAAAAATAAATGTTTCAAATTAATGAACATATGTACATGTATAAAATTTATGCATATAAACATATAAATATACATGTATGGTAATACCTTGAACCATTGAAATACTACACAGTTTCATAACGTACTTGTTATAATATAAAAATCATAAAACTTTGTATCGTGTAGTATTTATTGTGTGAAATGGTTATTTCAGAATAAAATAATCGTAATACATATACGAAAAATATAATCTAGTTTATTGGTAACAATATAGTAAATTATTAAATAATAATATTTTTTTATAAACTAGGTTTTTCGCATAAAAAGGTAATTTGTATGTATAAACAAAATATATTGGCACATGTATTCCCCCCCCCCCCCCCCCCCCCCCCCGGAAGTAATTGAAATATTAAAAAGGGGCCGTAAGCACTCACCCTTGAAGCGCGAGTTTGATTCGTACGGTATTCGGATTCCTTTGGGAAACTTGTCGTGAGATTTGTTACGTGACATTCCTCGTTCGTAAGACGAATCACCGAGTATATTTGTATTTCCTAATAAACCAAATAGTAGTTTGGTATTAATTATTAAGTATATGGTGGTCTTTCTTTAAATAAATAAACTCTAGGGTTTGATTTTGCCAAAATCATACTTCAGGGACTGATATTGACAATTATTCTCAAGACAGGGGTTAAACATGTGTATTTGAAACTGTTTTAGGGTTTTAGGACTTAATTTATTAGGTTTTTCTGGGGAAGGGACCAATTCTGTTTAATTTAAATACAAGTTTGATTTAGCTTTGACCTTTGACTGGGTCAAAATCAAAACTCATTTGTTTATCGGGGCTCCAGGTCCGATCCACATAAGTGGATCCATTTAAAAAAAAATCAGGCTCTTACCCGTGTTCATTTGTCTGATCGATTAAGGGTTACAGATCGATCCCAATTGAAGCCACGAAGGAAACAGATGAACGGGAGAAAAACGCGAAGGAAGCAATCGGCGACCAGAAGGGGGAAACGAAGGTCCGTCGGTTGATCAGGGGAGAACGAAACGCGATTGAAGCAGCCATTAGAGAAGCATCGGTCGTAGCCAAGAAATTTCAAGTGGAGGGGGAGGGGCAATTGATCTCCAGCACACTCCTCCTTGGCCCATCTGCTTCGTCACCGGTGGTCACGAATCAAAGGGAAGAAGAATAGATCGTCAGAAGGTGGTAAGAGGGTCGTCATGAGGCGTTTGATCGAAATCAGTAACAGATACGAGAAAGGGAAAAGGACTTTGGTCCTCCGACTATTGAAGGTAACGGATGGGGGTTTCTGCTCCGATCGGTTCTTGGCTATCCCCTCTTCTGTCCGGCAGCCAAACGCAAAGAGGGAAAGGAGATGCTCGCAGCAATAGTGACGAATTAAAGGGGTGTTTGGCTGGTTCTTCTTCAACAGAAAAGTGAACGGGATGCAACAGGTAAAGGTTTCTCTTTCTTTTGTTTGATTTTTAACGGAAATAGACGGAGAAGAACAACACAAATTCTTAATCTCTTCTTGGTTTTGATTGAAATCAGTTGGGTGTTTGGATTGGGGCTTGGTCATCGACACAGGAAGGGACTAAGGTGGATAATGATGTTGTATTGGTTGAAAGTTTCATTGCAGGGAATGGGGAATGAGAAAGGAGGTGAGGGGCTGTTCTTGAGACAGCTTCATTTGAGAAAAGGAACACGTTTTATCCTTTTGAGTTTGAGTGTTCTACAAGGGGAGCTTCAAACCAAAATCAAGGTTTTTAGAGGACATTTGCAGTTAATGTCTCGTACCTGTGAACTAACTGTGAAATGTTTGAGTGTGGTTTTGTATAAGCTGAAGGGTAAGACGCAAGTTGTATAAAGTTGACTGTGCAAAATAGTTGAGTAGTGCGCAAGTTGTATAATGTATTGGTTCATTATGTAATGTATTGTGTGTATTTGTTTCATTATCAAATGAGTGTATAACTTGTAATTAATAAATTTTCATATGTATCTTGTTTGGTTTGGATTTGGAAGTATTGTAATACCCCAATTATTTGTGTACTTGGATGAGTATTGATTTATTTTTACTAGTTATATACACTAGTATATGTATTTGGAAAAATGATATATGATTTATATAAATATTTATATATTTAGTTGGAAAAATGATATATGATTTATATAAATATTTATATATTCAGTGTAGTTATATAATTTTAATTATATAACATATATGCATTGCATGATTGTCTCATATTGTATATTTTATCAAAACTCTAGTTGTAGATACGTTTTGCATTTGACCATGAAACATATCTCATACTTGTATATACGTACATATATCTAGTCGTTCACGATTTTATAAGTACTAGGCTATTCCACATCAACCGGATTTGGATGTATATATATTATTCTGGAATACCTAACTAATAATAGAAATCATGTCGAAATAAATACTTTAATGTTTCGTGATTCAAATCCTGAAAAACATTTGATTTGTCAACTTTTATAATTACTTTTAACTAAAATATTTCAAATATCAAATTAAATATTATGCTATAGCCTGAGTCCAAAAATGCTTTCGGAATCTCTATTTGAGGTGTGCAAGTTCATCAATTGATAGAAACGGTTTTAGTGGTTTTTAAGAAATCAGTATTATACTGGTTTTGGATTATTAAAACGGTCGTATCTTTTGCATACGAACTCCGTTTTAGACGTTCTTTATATTTTCGGAATTAGGGAAACATGTACTACGAGAGTAGAATGTTTATATTGCTCACAACTGCTTAGCACAAATTTTCAGTTTTTCACAAGCATTCCTATGGTTGCAGTTTGAGCTGTTTGAATGGTTTATCAATTTACACATTTGGAAGTAAAATGTCATTTGGTATCTTATAATAGTTGAAATAACTCATTTATTTTATATTAGGTGCACGAAAACTCAATGATTCAAACTAGAAAGAGACTTACTGTGAACCTGACCGTTCACAGTATTTGACCAAAATTCTGGGATGTCACACTCTCCTTCATCTTCAAGGGCATTAACCTTGTGATGATCAGTTCTGGAATAGGGCTTTAATTTGTAGGATCTTTGGGCCGAAGAGTCGGCATTCCTGTTGGGATTCTCATATGAGCTTGGTGGGTTGCTCCTATTTTGGATCTTCTTGTCTTCTTCGTGCCTTATGAACCTTAGTGCTCTGCTCCTAAGTTCGTCCATCCTTTTGCATGGAGTCATTACGAGGTTTTCGTAGAAAGGAGAGTCCTTCTTTAAGCCTACGTTAAAGGCTTCAACTGCAGTCGTCATGTCAATGTTGGGGATACTCAGAGCTTCCCTTCCAAACCTGTTAGCAAAGTCTCTAAGTCGTTCTTTAGGATCCTGAACCACCCGATAGAGATCAATGGTGATCTTCTCGAATGTTCTGCTACAAGAAAATTGATTATTAAAGATGTTAACTAAATGTGCACATGATGTAATAGAATAAGGAGGAACATTCAACAGCCATTTAAGAGCTGATCCTGTGAGGGTTGAACCAATGCCCTTGCATAGGAAAGCTTCCTTCAAGTGTGTGGGGATGAGAATGATCTCCATCCTTTCTCGGTACTGCGCCACATGCTCTTTAGGATTTGTAGTTCCATCATAAGGCTTCATGTTGGGAGTTTGGAAGCGCTTTGGAACTTCGGTGTCAGCTATTGCAGGAGTAAATCTCGAGATAATGTGGCTTGTGGGAGATGCTTCCGGTATAGGTTGAACTACCCCGGGCACAATTGAGAGCATTTTCCTTAATTGTTGAAGTTCCTTGGCCATGATTGGACTCATTCCTGCATCAAGGTTCATAAAGTTGGTATTAAAAGTAATGCTATTTATGGAGTTACTAGTATCAGTATTTCTAGGAGTAGTGAAAGGTTCATCGAGATCATGGATCATAGATGCTCGATTATTTCGAGTTGTCCTCCAGGGTGATGCGGCAGTTGCAGGAATCGTATTCCCGTGTTGGTTCCCTGAGGATCATATGGTATCAAAGTTTAGGATCTTCGGTTGCATGACTGTGGGTGTTGTCTTTTGGCATCTTTGGATCTTGAATTTCATCCTCTCCACTTCCTTAAGCAGAGTCATGTTGTCCTCCTATTTTTGGGACATCTGTTGTGTCATTTTCCTCATCATGTGAAGGAGCTCAATATTGGAGACCATAGCGGGAGGATCCTGGAGTCCTCCGGATCCCAAACTTCCTTGGTTGGTGACCGAAGAGGTGTTTCTCGTAGAAGTTTTGGGTGCTTTCCTCTGACTAGGGGGGTCAGCTCGGAGGAGGTGGTAGGTTTTTGGTTGGAATAATAGGAATGAAAGATGAGGATAAGGTTGGTTGAGTAGAAATGATTTTCCGAAGGTTACGAACACCACGGCCCCACGGTGGGCGCCAAATTGTTTTGGTAAAAAAATGAATAATCAATAATCAACCAAATTATATGAGAGGTTGTGATGTTCAAGTTAAAACAAGTATGAAGTGGTAGACAATGTGACACAATGGTTTACAAGGAAAGCCCTTGATCCTTGCTAGGATATACGGCACAAAACCTTGGAAGGTGATTATAATCACCTGTCTTGATGATTTTATTGATGTAAAATGTTAATTATAGAGATGAATGTGTAAATGCCAGTACATATATCGTAGATAAGCTAATCATGTCTTGTGTGTAATACATGTGTCATTTATAGTCTAATACTAATAACAAGAAGTCTGATAATTCCGGGATCCTCCAAGAATCAGCATATGAACTTTGTTTGACTTGGTATTCCGGGTCTTTTGCCTGGTTGAGACGATTATCCGTTGAGAATAAGTCCTTAGTTGACTAATTCTGCACATGTGAGAAAAAAAGAAGAAGAATATAGCCGTTGTAAGTGTTAGTAAAATTTAATGATAATAATCAGGATCCTGAGATGTGCTTAAGGATCCTGAGCCTGTAGCAATATTAAGGATCCTGTATATGATTTAAGGATCCTGCCCCTAACACTACTAACATCAATTATTGGTTCATTGCTTTCATTAGTAACATCAATGACCAAAATCGATTCATCCCTTAAACTCGTATTTTGGTTTTTTGTCGCTTCTTCCATATAGAATTTCCTAAAAATTTATTCATAATGAATTACAGATAAGATGTCATCAACAGAACGAGTGACGACACTTAAATATTTTAGGCTTGCATTAAAAGCTATTTAAATTCCAATCCCACGTTGTATTTTGGTTTTTTGATGCACTTTAGGTGCACTTAAAATATTTCTTGAAAATATATCCACATTAGAAGTTGTGGATATGGGTTTAGCATTTTAAGAGGTCACGTAACTAGGGTTGCAATTGGTACGGTACCAATTCATATTTCTCTAAACCGTATACCGTACCAACTATAATTGGTATAAAAAAATTGCTATCTGTATCATACAAAGTATACTTGGTACCAATTTATTTGGCTACCAACAAGTTTGGTTGATACAAATTGATAATGGTATATACCAACTTCTTTTAATTTTATTTTGTAAGATTTAAAAAATAAGCAAAGACATCGGGATTTTGATGTTTAGTATAAAAATTAGTTACGTAGTTCTTTTAGTTTACATAAGAATTCTACTGAAGTAACGCTAAACTAACGTTTTAATTTTTTGTTTTTACGTGGTAATAACTATTGACTAATACGACCAAATGAGTAATATAATGTTATTAAAATTGTAAACACTAAAAACAATTAACCGTTAAAATATACGATTTCATTTATATATATATATATATATATATATATATATATATATATATATATATATATATATATATATATAGAGAGAGAGAGAGAGAGATATATATATATATATATATATATATATATATATATATAGGTTCAGGTGTTTTAACTAAGTATTGTGTTATTGTATGCATAAATGTGGGCCAATCATAATTAAATAAAAATTTAATTAATTAAATAAATAAACAAGGGTATTTTAGTAATTTAATAAATAGCTTCCACAAATAGTCCTATAATCATGCTAGCATTCAATTTTAACCTAATTTCTTTTCTTATATACAGTCGTCATCCACCAGACCCTTCTAATCACCCTGAATTCATCTTCCTCCCTCTGTCGGACAAATTATCCGACACCGGCGGCTCTTCCGGCTTCATTCGGTTCTTGCAAGCTCTAAACGATAACTGCAAACCCCATCTTCAGAAACACCTCATCCAGATCATAGATGCACAAAAGGCCTCATCTCAAAAGGAATCAATCGGTATCATCCATGATAATCTCATGTTTTGTGTCGGATCAATCGCCGGCGATCTGGGTTTACCCTCCATCATAGTGCACAGCAGCAGTGCAGCCTGTGTTCCTGCTTACAGAATCATCCCTCAGCTCCATAAAGAATGTTGATTCCCTGTAGAAGGTAAGTGCAGATCAAAAACCCACACAAATTTATCTTTACAGAATCATCAATGATTATTTTGCCACAAGGGCAAACTTGTCCTTCCATGCAATGTGTGGGGAGCGATTTTAATTTGGGGACCACCACTTTTGTATCTAATTGTAACTTTTCAAGATGTTTGTATGCCGGTTACACAAATCGCACCATTTATACTACTGTTACTCACGAGTCTACATGTCCAAGTAGTCCATCAGGTAAATTGTCTTACTATATACAGTCGGTCGAGCTAAGGGATCAGTCGATCGATGGGGAAGCGAGTTGGAGGGTTGAAATTGGAGGAATTACCTGGTCTAGAAGCTTTGCAGGTTCCAGGTACCATCAATATTAGGGCCACACCACATGAAAATATTTTTTTATTGTTATTTGAGCATTCTATGATATTCAATTGGGTAATTAGGGTTATTAATTATTGGGGGATTCAAAGTTGTCTTTGTCTGTTCGAGTAGCTTATCATTTTCTTCGTCTCATTAACTGTAATAATACTCTTTGGATTCATCTTTGAGATAGATAGATATCATTCTTTTAACAACAGCATCTTTGAGATTTGTTTGCAAATGCAATAATCTTGGAACAACTGTTCTTTAAAAGATTTGGGAAAAAAGTTTTTTAATTCATATGTGATGATCAGGTACCAAAGATGGAGAGACAATTGTTGTCCGTGAGGGTGACAATGGTGTTGCATATGCATGGAATAGGCAGAATCAAACATGGGATAAGGTGTTATTCTGAATGATGTTTAATGCACTAAATGATTTGGATTCTAATCATCAATCAGGTGTGAGTTCTCATTAATTAGCATTTTCTTTTTCCTATTTCAGATAGGGGAAGTAATTGATGGGCCTGATGATGGAAATGGCATGAAGCGCCCAGTTCTTGATGGAGTACAATATGATTATGGTCAGCCTTTTGGCTTTTGACTTTTTTTTGTATTCTTTTGTACTGATACCACAAAAACTTGTAAATACGTGTTTGATGTGGATATTGGAGATGGTGAACCTATTCGCAAATTGCCATATTCTGTTGATGCACATAATTCTGATTCTGTTGGAATGGAATCATGAATTCCAATTCTGTTGGAATCTAAACTACAATATGGTTTTGTTTTGACAGAAGTTGCTGCTTGAAGAGCGGACCGCAAATTTGAAAGTGATTCTAAGCATTCTCAGACAATATTATTCTTACATGATTTGATTCATGGCAGTTATTTTCGTTAAATGTCTAATTTCCTGGATGATCAAGGAAAAAGTTATTCTTTTGATAGAATAATCTACAATAGAATGATAGGAGTATATGTAATAATATATTATGTTAGAATATTTAGGTCGAATAATATACATATTTTTTATTTGTTATTAGTGAGTATTTCATTGTCATAGACTATTATATAAAATTTTTACTTTTTTAAGAATGTAATGAAAAATTTGAAGTTGTATCCAAAAATGTGTTATTAGTCGGTGTTGGCATTCTCATAGAATATCATTCTAATAGAAATATTTATACTGAAATTCGTAGAGAATATAATTCTAACAGAATAAAATCGGGGTTAATTAAAAAAATTACGTTATAATTAAAATTAAAGTAATTAAAAAAATTAGAATTTTAAAATCAAGAGAGTTAATTATCCCAAAAAATATGGAATTTTCATTTTTTAAATTTATCTCAATTGTCTAAAATACCCTTAGAATGAAATTAGATGGTATTTTTCAATTATTTTTAATTTAATAATATATATTAATCACTTTCTTAAATTAAGTAAAATGATTGGCCCACATTTATGCATACAATAACAATAATTAGTTTTAAATAGAATAACCTAAGCCTATATATATATATATATATATATATATATATATATATATATATATATATATATAATAAATGAATTGTTTGGTACGATATTACCATTGTATTCAAACTTTTATACTATTACCGTACCAACATTGATCAAATGGTAGGGTACTACCAACCAATCATGTTAGCTATCAAATATATTGGCTATCAAGATTTTTAGGTTGGTTGGTAACATGTTGGTTGCATTTCCATGGTACAATTTTGTCAGCCCTACACGTAACAGTGGGATTGGAATTTAAATTCACTAAAACAAACTTCAAAAACAAACATAGAACGAATGAAGACGGAAATTACAGTAAAAGAAAAAAAAACAAAACAAAATAACAGAAGAATATAAAAAAATAAAAGACAACGAAATAAGAGAAGGATATAAAAAAAATACCTAAATCCGAAGGGGATGAACAAGAGACGTAATATGCAAGTGGACTTCCGACGATGAATACTAAAGAAGGGAGAAGATAAGAACGGTAGATGCCGCCGATATTTTCAATAATCAAAGGCTTTTATTTTATTTGGGTTTTGGTATTTTTAATTATGGACAATTGGATGTTGGATTTTGAGATTTGTTGAGTCTATTTTAGTATTACATAATTTATATATATTATATAATATAGGCGGTTCAGTTAATATAGGGTCGGTTACCGTATAAAGATCATAACTTACCATTAGATATCCGTTATCAAAAGTAAAAACCAAATCATACGGTTTTAAATATGGTTTGGTTTTTTCGGTTATGGTTCGTTTTTCGGTTTTTATACTCACCCCTAAAAAAACATAGAATTTCTATTATACCTGGTCTATAGAGAAGGGTGTATAGTCTTATCGTGCACTCTTTTAATCTAAGTCATTAATATAATAATTATATGGTTACAAATATACTTTTATGGTTCTATAAATTTTGTTTGGTTGTGTATTGATCTTCTTCTTCTTCTTCTTCTTCTTCTTCTTCTTCTTCTCTCTCTCTCTCTCTCTCACTATATATATATATATAGGCCTAGGTTATTCTATTCAAACTAATTATTGTGTTATTGTATGCATAAATATGGGCCAATCATTTTACTTATTTTAAGAAAGTGATTAATACATATTATTGAATTAAAAATAATCGAAAAATACCATCTAATTTAACTAGAAGGATATTTTAGTCAATTAACATAGATTTAATAAAGGAAGTTTGCATATTTTAAGGGATCATAGATTCTATTAATTTTAAAAATATGATTTTACG